>NC_073636.1:25000000-27500000 GCF_029407905.1 Bubalus kerabau
TTAAAAGGAAATAATAAAGCCAAGAAAAAGGAGAGCAGCTGTCAATGTCTTGCTATCCCTCTGAAATAGAAAGGAAGCTGAACTACAGAAAATACTTCCTTTCTGTCTATCTCTTTGACATGTCATCGACTACTAGTCTTAACTAAAGATGTATCTGCCGCAAGTAGAAGCATTTATTGCTGCAGAAGAAGACCTTATTCTTCATAATTGGAAGAGTTCCCATTACTTTTTCTTTTTCATATCATTAAAGATTTAAGCACAGAGAGAAAAATGAAATGGCCATGAGTTCAACTTTGTCAAAAACCTGGCATTTTGCTGAATTCCTTCAGATATTGTTTTGGTCTTATCAAGTAGAATATTTACATCTTTATTGTGGAAAAAGAGGGGAGACTTCAGATGTGCCCTGACTGGACGCTGTTGACATGGGGCTGTTGTAGGCAGACTCACCAGAACTGAAAGCTCCTCCGTGATTGGTTAGGAGTGCATGTTTGGTTTCCTTTGATTGATCCTAAGTTGAAAGTCGGACAAAAATTAAGGAAACTATCCATTATTAATCAAGTCCTGGCCATTTTGGGCTGGTTGTTAGAGAAGTTGTCGTGTAGCCTCCTGGACTGACACTCAAGAAAGCTGTCCAGCTTCCTGCAGATTTGACTTAAAGCAGGTTGGCTTCCTGGGCTGTTGATTGAGAGAAGGGGTGTTTCCTGGGCAGGTGGCTGCAGGTTGGGGGTCAGAGCTCTATTTTTGTATGTCATCTGTCTGTATATTCAGTCTTTCATTATACTTGAACCTCAGATTTATTCATGTTTACCTGATGAGTGGTATTTCATTGTATAACTATGTAACAGTTTATTCATCCATTCTCTGGCTGACTTGAATTCCAGCTTTTTACCATCATGAACAATGCTGCAGTTAATATTCATGTCTGCTTGTAGAAGAAATACTTTTATTCAGTGATTCATTCCATGATTTTCCTGCTGTATGTCTGCTTTCTGTTTGGGGGCCAGAAGGAGATAATGGCTTTTTATAACTCGTGTCTCTCCTGTTGATCAAATGTGAAACGTCATCATTTCTTTCTGGCCCCCAAACAGAAAGCAGACATACAGAAGGGAAGTCAGTATATGAAGCATTGAATAAGAGTATTTCTTCTACAAGTTACTTTCCCTGGTGGTCCAGTGGTTAAGAATCTGCCTTCCAGTGCAAGGGATATGGGGTCAAACCCTGATTGGAGAACCAAAATCCCACATGCAGCAAGGCAACTGAGTCAACATGCCACAGCTAGAGAGAAACCTGACCGCTGCAACTATGATCTGACACAGCCAAAAATAAAAAATAAATAAATAAATTTTTTAAAAAAGAGCTGAATTAGTGATTTCCAAAATAAGTAAACACTGTCTAGGATTTCCAGGGCTACAAAAGTAGGCCAGCAAATTACCTTTGCCTGGTATTTAAATGTTAATGATTTTTTTAAAAAAATCGCTTTTGCTCCTCCTCCTGCAAAAATACAAATTCTCCCACCTCTTCTTCCTCTGTGTCTTGCCTCTTCATCTGTAATTAGTTTGTGGCAACTGCACGACTTCCCCAAGATGGAATCTCTTGAAGCTAGCCATTATAAATTGCCTCCAATGTTGCTTATTCAGGACATTATATCACATAAAGCTCACTCACTGTGAATGTTTATGATCAAGGCCAGGTGACTAATAGATACTTAACTAGAAGTTAAATTGACTGCCAGTTCTAAGATGAACCCCTGCTATTGAATACTTGTCAACGTTGTTATTTTATGTTTACCTTCTCCTTTAAAAGTGCTACTATGTATTGAATATTAATATTGTAATGCAGCCTTTTATGTGTATATGCTTTCTGGGATTTTTATAGCTTTTGTCTTCACTCCAGATAATCACTTAATGGGCATTCATCTGAATAGTATTTATTTCAAAGAAATAGTAAAAAAAAAAAAAAATTAAAAACATACCTGATGGAAAAAATATGAAGTTGTGCTCCCTCCTATGTGAGCAAGTTTTAAAAACCCAAACACTTAATTCACAAGCTTCTTCCCTTTGGTGTGTCCCACTGTCTTCAGTATTTGTTGGCTGGATGTAAAAACAGAAAGGCACTTTCTAACAGATCTTGCTGTCTCTGGACTTACCTGCTTCAGATTATTTTTCCAACCATGAGCAGAGTGATCTGATATAATGAATCGAAAGACTTCCCTGGTGGTCCACTGGTTAAGACTCCAGCTTTAACTGCAGGGGATATGGGATTGATACAGCTTCCATGGTGGATCAGGCGATAACAATCTGCCT
Organism: Bubalus kerabau; assembly: GCF_029407905.1. NCBI lineage: Eukaryota > Metazoa > Chordata > Mammalia > Artiodactyla > Bovidae > Bubalus > Bubalus kerabau. Next base: position 25,002,304 of record NC_073636.1, read on the forward strand.
GCAATGCGGGAGACCCTGGTTCGATCCCTGAGTTGGGAAGATCTGGAGAACGGAATGGCAACCCACTCCAGTATTATTGCCTGAGGAAGTCCATGGATATAGTCGTCGGGAGGGGTCCATGGAATTGCAAAGAGTCGGACATGACTGAGCGACTACCACTTCTTGGGGAAACAAGATTCTGCACGCCAAGTGCTGAGGTCAAAATATAAAAAAAAGAAGAAGAAGAAGAAGAAGAAAATCTAATTACCCCCATGCTTAAAATCCATTAAGGACTTAATGTTGAGTTTTAAGTCAACTTTTTCACTCTCCTCTTTCACTTTCATCAAGAGGTTCTTTCATTCTTCTTTGTTTTCTGCCTTAAGGGTGGTGTCATCTGTGTATCTGAGGTTATTGATATTTCTCCCAGCAATCTTGATTCCAGCCTGTGCTCCATCCAGCTCAGCATTTCACATGATGTCAGTTCAGCTCAGTCATGTCCAACTCTTTGCCACCCCATGGACTGCAGCACGCCAGGCTTCCCTGTCCATCACCAACTCCCAGAGCTTGCTCAAACTCATGTCTATCAAGTCAGCAATGCCATCCAACCATGTCATCCTCTGTTGTCCCCTTCTTCTCCTGCCTTTAATCATTCCCAGCATCAGGGTCGTTTCAAATGAGTCAGTTCTTCACATCAGGTGGCCAAAGTATTGGAGTTTCAGCTTCAGCATCAGTCCTTCCAATGAATATTCAGGACTGATTTGCTTTAGGATTGACTGGTTTGATCTCCTTGCAGTCCAAGGGACTGTCAAGATTCTTCTCCAACACCACAGTTCAAAAGCATCAATTCTTCAGTGCTCAGCTTTCTTTATAGTCCAACTGTCATATCCATACATGGCTACTGAAAAATCCATAGCTTTGACTAAATGGACCTTTGTTGGCAGAGTAATGTCTCTGCTTTTTAATATGCTGTCTAGGTTGGTCATAGCTTTTCTTCCAAGGAGCAAGTGTCTTTTAATGTCATGGCTGCAGTCACCATCTGTGGTGATTTTGGAGCCCCCCAAAATAAAGTCTTTTACTTTTTCCATTGTTTCCCCACCTATTTGCCATGCAGTGATGGGACCAGATGTCATGATCTTAGTTTTCTGAATGTTAAGTTTAAAGCCAACTTTTTCACTCTCTTTCACTTTCATCAAGAGGCTCTTTAGTTCTTCTTCACTTTCTGCCATAAGGGCGGTGTCATCTGCGTATCTGAGGTTATGATATTTCTCCCAGCAATCTTGATTCCAGCTTGTGCTTCATCCAGCCCAGCATTTCACATGATGTACTCTGCATATAAGTTAAATAAGCAGGGTAACTATATACAGCCTTGACTTACTCCATTCTCGATTTGGAAGGAGTCTGTTGTTCCATGTCCGCTTCTAACTGTTTCTTCTTGACCTGCATATAGATTTCTCAGGAGGCAGGTCAGGTGGTCTGTTGTTCCCATTTCTTGAAGCATTTTCCACAGTCTGTTGTGATCCACATAGTCAAAGGCTTTGGCGTAGTAAGTAAAGCAGAAATAGATGTTTTTCTGGAACTCTCTTGCTTTTTTGATGGTCCAACGGATGTTGGCAATTGGATCTCTGGTTCCTCTGCCTTTTCTAAATCCAGCTTGAACATCTGGAAGTTCATGGTTCACATACTGCTGAAGCTGGGCTTGGAGAATTTTGAACATTACTTTGCTAGTGTGTGAGATGAATGCAATTGTGCGGTAGTTTGAACATTCTTTAACATTGCCTTTCTTTGCAATTGGAATGAAAACTGACCTTTTCTAGTCCTGTGGCAACTGCTAAGTTTTCCAACTTTGCTGGCATGTTGAGTGCAGCACTTTCACAGCATCATCTTTCAGGATTTGAAAGAGCTCAACTGGAATTCCATCACCTCCACTAGCTTTGTAGTGATGCTTCCTAAAGCCCACTTGACTTCACATTCCAGGATGTCTGGCTCTAGGTAAGTGATCACACCATCGTGGTTATCTGGAAATAAGTCATGAAGATCTTTTTTGTATAGTTCTTCTGTATATTCTTGCCACCTCTTCTTAATATCTTCTGCTTCTGTTAGGTCCATACCATTTCCGTCCTTTATTGTGCCCATCTTTGCATGAAATGTTCCCTTGGTATCTCTAATTTTCTTGAAGAGATCTCTAGTTTTTCCCCTTCTATTGTTTTCCTCTATTTCTTTGTACTGATCACTGAGGAAGGCTTTCTTATTTCTCCTTGCTATTCTTTGGAACTCTGCATTCAAATGGGTTTATCTTTCCTTTTCTCCTTTGTGTTTAGCTTCTTTTCTTTTCTTGGCTATTTATAAGGCCTCCTACAACCATTTTGCCATTTTGCATTTCTTTTTCTTGGGGATGGTCTTGATCCCTGCCTCCTGTACCATGTGACAAACCTCTGTCCATAGTTCTTCAGGCACTCTATCAGATCTAGTCCCTTAAATCTATTTCTCACTCCCACTGTATAGTCATAAGGGATTTGATTTAGGTCATACCTGAATGGTCTAGTGGTTTCCCCTACTTTCGTCAATTGAAGTCTGATTTTTGCAATAAGAAGTTCATGATCTGAGCCACAGTCATCTCCCTGTTTTGTTTTTGCTGACTGTATAGAGCTTCTCCATCTTTGGCTGCAAAGAATATAATCAATCTGATTTCGGTGTTGACCATCTGGTGATGTCCATGTGTAGAGTCTTCTCTTATGTTGTTGGGAGAGGGTGTTTACTATGACCAGTGCATTCTGTTGGCAAAACTCTGTTAGCCTTTGTCCTGCTTCATTTTGTACTCCAAGGGCCAAACTTGCCTGTTACTTTAGGTATCTTTTGACTTCCTACTTTTGCATTCCAGTCCCCCATGATGAAAAGAACATCTTTTTTGGGTGTTAGTTCTAAAAGTTTTTGTAGGTCTCCAGAGAACCATTCAACTTCAGCTTCTTTAGCATTACTGATTGGGGCATAGATTTGTATTGCTGTGATATTGAATGGTTTGCCTTGGAAACGAACAGAGATCATTCTGTCATTTTTGAGATTGCATCCAAGTACTGCATTTCAGACTCTTTTGTTGACTATGAGGGTTACTCCATTTCTTCTAAGGGATTCTTGCCCACAGTAATAGATATAATGGTCACCTGAATTAAATTCTCCCATTTTAGTTCACTGATTCCTAAACTGTTGATGTTCACTCTTGCCGTCTCCTGTTTGACCGCTTCCAATTTACCTTGATTCACGGGCCTAACATTCCAGGTGCTTATGCAATATTCTTCTTTACAGCGTCGGACTTTACTTCCATCACCAGTCACATCCAAAACTGGGCGTTGTTTTCTCTTTGGCTCTGTCTCTTCATTCTTTCTGGAGTTATTTCTCCACTCTTCTCCAGTAGCATATTGGGCACCTACTGACCAGGGGAGTTCATCTTTCAGTGTCATACCTTTTAGACTTTTCATGCTGTTTATAACAGCTGTTTAGTCTGATATAAAAGCTCCTGAGGGCATCTTCTCTAAGCTGATTCCTGGTATTTCCAGCACAGCTACCCAACAGGCAGGCATGTTCTTTACCTACACCCTGGGGTTCTCAGAGATGCCAAAGGGCCCTAGCCCCTTTACCTGGGATATTCCCCCTTTTTCTGTTTATCTGACTAGCTCACCCTTTAGGACTCACCTCCAGAGTGTCTTGTTCTGTGAAGCTGCCCACTTGCCCACAGAAGCAGGAGTCAATCCCCTTTTTTGTAATTAAGAACATGTTTGCCTTCCCTATTAGACTATGGGCTTTTCGAGGCAGGAGCTGTCATGAAATGCTGATCTATTTGCCTTTTCAGTTGTGAATTAAGGAAAAATATGTACACATGCATATACCCACGCATATATATGCATGCAGACATATACCTGACTCCTCCTGCCAATTGCTTTCTGAACTTGGACATATTTTTGAACCTCAAGCCTTCAGTTTCCTCTTGAGGAAGTTGAGGTTAGTTAGGTTTTGGGATTTTTGGAGGAGTCATTAGAAATCTCAGCCAAAGATTCACTAAAAAAAGCACCATTTCTCTTAACTCGCTTTTCTGTCCTTGCTGCATGTTTAATCACTCAGTCATGTCTGACTCTTTGCGACCCCGTGGACTATGCCCGCCAGGCTTCTCTGTCTGTGGAATTTTCCAGGCAAGAATACCGGAGTGGATTGCCATTTCCTTCTCCACAGAATCTTCCTGACCCAGGGATCGAACTTGCATTGGCAAGTGGATTCTTTACCTACTGAGCTGTCAGGGACTGTTGGATAACTGGAGGGAAGAAAGGAATGAAAGAGGAAGAACAGAGGGGAGGGTGGAAGGGAGGAAGAAAAACGAATGAAGGAAAGCAGCATGTGATGATGTGAGATGTTTCTTGAGATCTGGACAGGTGAGAAGGCTGCCTAGACAGCATAAAATTCTATTGGAGAAGAGGAAACAGGAGGACGCTGATACTGGGTGGGCAGCAAATAGTGTCCTCACCAAAAATTCCTTGTGGGATACAAATAAATCAGACTTGCAGCCTGTCTCCAAGGAGCTTTCTGTCTAGTAACAGAATCAGTGAACTAAAATGGGAGAATTTAATTCAGGTGACCATTATATCTATTACTGTGGATATCTATTATTGTGTGTCTGCACAAAATTACAAAGCAAGTGGTGAGGGTTGTTACAGACAATGGGCCTTCTGTTAAAGTCCATCGAGTGAATACATAAACTGAAGTACAGATAAAGCTCTTACGGGACTTTTAAGGAGGAATAAATTCCATCTAGCCAAAAGGCTCTTGGAAGGGAGGAACAATACTTAACCTTGAACTTGAGTACTGGAAGTATAACAGGAGTAAGTTGCAAGGGTCTCAGGTGATAGAAGGATGGGAAAGGGGCACATACTTGGTAGAGTGATGAGTGAAGAGGAATGAATGGTAACTGAGATTAATCCAGTTTAGCCAATGACTCATTCTTGATGTCTCACAATGAAGATGGCTATGCCTCCAGCGTTACAAATTCTAACAGATTTAGACACACATTATTTACTCATATTGGCTTTTCTAATGGATAGCCATCCAATACTGTTGCTACCTCTCCAAAAGCTTAAAAGTATATTAAGGGGTAACCAAAAGAACATTAGTCAAAATAGTGACAGATAATTATTATAACTCCAACCTTGTTACATGCAACACAGGGGCCAGGAAGTGAGCTCCCTAGTGTGGTGGTGGCAGGGTTGTCGTAGCCTCGTTCCCTAATTATTAGGGAAGAGTTCCTCAACCAGAGTAAACCAAGGGCTAAAGGAAGTCCTAAGAGCAGTAGGCACAACAAACCCAGAAATGTGATTGCAGGTGGTCCCGTGGAATTGCACCTTCTGCTTGTGTTGCTCAAAAGTCTGAATTCCCAGGGAGAAAGAAAAAAAAACATTCCAATCGTCAAAGTTTAACCTTTAACCATCATGACAGCGTTTGTGTGCTGCTTACAGATCCTCGACTGAGGAGATTGAGTATGACAGTGAGAATGGGAAAAAAATATTTTCTGTTTTATAGACATTTAAAATATGTTAAGGTGTAATAGCATCATCTTTTTCTCTCTAGTAATGTTTTAAAATTTAAAGGAGATCTTTGAGTCATTTTTTTGGTATATTATGAGCAATAATATAAAAGAGAGTAAAAGGGGGAGTTCAATATATTTTTCAAATAATATGAAAAAAACGATTTCCTGATCTTTATGAATTCTCTCCTGTTTCCAAATGTTCCCCATTTGCATGGATTCTCTGGGGTAATTTGAATATGGAAAGTTTGCTAATGGAAAATCCTCTTGTTAGACAATAGAATGAGAATATATGAGATTGTAAGAGATTTATGTTGTTGAGCTTTCCATAACTATGGGATACCTGCTGCTACATCTGTTACTCGGCTGGGTATTGGAGAAATAAGAGCATATCCTTCCCTGACAGTGTCATTCAAGGGTCAGGAGAAGCAAACAGGGTCTCACAATTCTGGGCCATGTAGGTAAAGAGAGTGGTAAATACATGTTTCTTCAGGAGTTTGCAGTAAGGCATTTGACTTAATTTTGAAGGTCAAGGAAAGAGCCTAGAAGACCTCGAGTACATCAAAGAGAAGGGTTGCAGATAATGGTCTGGGACAGAAGGCACAGCATATGCAGAGGCTCAGAGGACAGAGAAAGCAACATTGTAAGGGAGACGGCCAGGAGTTGGGAGAAAACCAAAGCAGACCAAACCAAAATCCATCATGCTGCCCAGCTTCCATATTCAGCGTGCTATACACATATTGTATTTCTGAAACAGAAGTAGCCTTCCTTAACTAATATTTCTTTTCTAAACCAATTGTTGAAATCAATAATAGTATTTATTGTTTTGTTTTCATCCTTTTAAAAATTGTGGGCCCTGTTATGATGAGCTTCCCTGTTACATGTATCTCAGTGCCTTTGTGCCATCATTTCTTTACAGTAAATTCTTAGAAGCAGAATTACCAGGTGAAACCCAAGCACACTGTAACGCTTTTGATGAATTTTCCCTACAGTTTTATTTATACTCCTGCTAGGATGATGGAGTATCCCTTTACCTGGATCTTGATTGCTCAGATTTTTAGCAGCTCTATCCTCTCACTCAGTTTTTAAAATGTTAATCTACTGGAACTCCTTTTGGAGTATATTCTTGAGGACAGAGATTTGTGAGAAGTCTCTTGTGTTTAGGGTTTTGTCATTGGCAAATCCTTTTTTAATTTATTATTTAAACATTATTTTGATGTGGACCATTTTTAAAGTCTTTATTGAATTTGTTACAATATTGCTTCTGTTTTAGATTTTTGTTTTTTAGCTGTGAGGCATGTGGGGTCTTAGCTCCCTGACTAGGGATTAAAGTCACACCCTCTGCATCCGAAGGTGAAGTCTTAACCACTGGAATGCCAGGAAAGTCCTGGCAAATCCTTTTTTAAACAAAATCGGTTATTGGAGAGTTAAGATCCCTCTCCATGCCATTTGGAGGTAGCCTGACGGGGGAAACATGGAATATCTGAGCCGGAATTTCTCGTGGAGTTCACAAGCCTCAGTCTACCAGGGAGGCCCCCAAGTGCAGGATGGAGGATGCACCTTGCCCAGGGTCGTTCAGCTTCCAGGGCAAGAGTGAGGTCTGTCTGTAGTCCAGGTTTCTAAATCATCACCCAGTGTGGTTCCCCTACCACCTGAAGTTTAGTCCTAAAATTTCCAGCAAAGGCTTTATAGGCAATGTGCTTGTTCTTTTGTAAAGTGTCTACTGTGACATTATCCTTTGCTTTGCCCTCCCTCCTTCCCATGTGGAGCTTTCAGTTAATTAATGAAAGATCAGGTGACAAATGATTCGCTTTCTGACGGGATTTTGCTGTGAAATGTTGAGTGTGATTATGTGTGCATATTTTGGGGACAGCAGTATCCTTACAGCTCTCATTTCCATGGTTAATTACTGCATGTGGCTCTTGTGAGCCAGTTCTGTCGGGTAGGAGCAGGACAGGGATAGGCAGACGCCACCAAGGACATAACACAAAACACCCAAATTAGGCTCTTTCATGACTAAGCAATTAGAGACTCATTTTAGATAAAGCCAAGTGACTTGTTATAATTCTCAAGGTCTTTTTGCTTGAAGCTTTGGATGGCCATAGAACTCAGTGACATTAAAGAGATGAGCTGCAGGTCACAGGGGACTATTTTTGATAAATTTCTTTACAGTGTAAGAGGGTAAATGAACTCTTAATGACAAATAAAATGCAAAGCTCTTTTTGCATCTAATTCTTAATAAAGCTCTTACTGAGAAAAAAGTGAGAAAACTTTTTTTTTTCTGTTTCCCTTTCTTTGATTGCCTAGTAAGTTTATATGAGAAAAAAAGGAATAACTTCAGTTTTATTGAGGGTTTTTTTTTTTTTGTATTTTTATTAAACTGGACCTTGTTAAGTTATCAATACTAGAAGCTTGTTAGTCTTCCCTTGTTTATAATCTGTGGTGATTCAACTTCTGTGTCTTGATTTCTGAAACAGACCACTGTGTAAGTAATCTGGGATTATACAGTTCACTCTAACCTATAATCAAAAATGGCCATTTTTAAGCTTCTTTTCCTGAAGAAATGTGGTTCATAACTTCCTATGAGGTAGGTTCTGGAATCTGACATTTTTGGGTTTTTATCCCAGCTTGGCCTCTTAACATCTAAAAGACACTGTTTACAGTGTCTTTACATAAACTTCCTAAGGCTCAGTTTGCTCACCTGTATGATTGCATTAAAAAAAAAAAAAAGATTCTCTAGCATCTTTGCCAAGCTGTCATATGAATACTTGCATGTTGTTATTAGGAACACATATTTTAAATGAATATTAGTATATTTCTTCATGAGAAATACATATATTATGTGCTGGGCTTTTCTTTTTTAATTTGAGAGAACCACATTGTGCTTAAAAACTTACTACTTAAATCACTATAGCATAAAATTGATGACAAAATTTAGAGTTTTCTTTCTAATTAACTGACAAAGAAATAAAATAGAACCTTTTCTTTTTCTGGTAAAAGAGCATGTCCGCTTCACAGGGTTTTGATGAGGATTCAATGAGAAAATGGATAAAGCTTTTAGTAAGGTAGCAAGCCTATCATAAGAGTTCAGTAAATAATATCAAAATATAATGTGACTGGTTAGGTAAAATGTTTAAAATTTTCTGGATTGTATTTGCCATTTTACACGTTTATACCTGACTTTGAGTTCCATTGCTGAGAAATAGCCAGCTTCAGTTATAGACGTTGAAGCATGTATTTCTTTGTCGTTGTTGTTGTTCAGTCACCCAGTCATGTTCAACTCTTTGTGACCCCATGGACTACAGCACGCCAGGCCTCTCTGTCCCTCACCATCTGCTGAAATTTTCCTAAATTCATGCCCATCACATCGGTGATGCCATCCAGCCATATCATCTTCTGATGCCCTCTTCTCCTTCTGCCCTCAATCTTTCCCAGCATCAGGGACTTTTCCAATGAGGCAGCTATTGGCATCAGATGATGAAAATATTGGAGTTTCAGCTTCAGCATTAGTCTTTCCAACGAGCATTCAGGGTTGATTTCCCTTAAGATTGACTGGTTTGATCTCCTTGCAGTCCAAGGGACTCTCAAGAATCTTTTCCAGCACCAAAGTTCTAAGGCATCAATTTTTCGGCACTCCTCTTTCTTTACGGTTTAGCTTTCACAGCCGTACACGACCACTGGGAAGACCATAGCTTTGACTGTATGGACGTTTGTCAGCAGAGTAATGTCTCTGTTTTTCAGCACACTGTCTAGGTTTGTCATAGATTTCCTGCCAAGAAACAAAGGTCTTCTGATTTCATGGCTGCAGTCCCATCTGCAGTGGTTTTAGAGCCCAAGAAGAGGAAATCTGTCACCACTTCCACCTTTTCCCCCTCTATTTGCCTTGAAACAATCAGGCAATATATTTCTTTAATACTAAATTGTCAACAAATGATCTTACTGTTGATATTTGTGGTAAGTGCCATGCAGTGATTTTCTTTTGGTGAAAAGAGCTCATTTTTAAAAAATAATGGATGTTTCCTCATTGTACAATCAAATAAAATGAGGGAGAAAGGACTTTTTGTGAGATCTCAAATCTTAAATGTATAGCTTTCTTTCAAAGGTCCTTTAATTTGGTGTATTGGTTGATGTAGATATTCTTAAGCTAATAGTAATATGACTTCTGATCATAATAATAGTTGAATCTTTGGATGCTGTCTTTAAAAATTTAGCATCATGAAAAATTTCAAGCATGTACAAAAATGGAATAGTACAAGAAGCCTCTATATGCATATCACTTAACTTCCACAATCAGAAATACATTGTCCGTCCTTTTAAATGTTTTATTCTTCCTTTCCTAGATTTATTGAGATATAATTAACATATAATATTGTGTAAGTTTAGGGTGTACAGTGTCATGATTTGATACATGTATATATTACAAATGATTACAAGAACAAGTTTAGTTATTCCTTTATAATATGGATGCCTTTAATTGCTCTTTCTTGCCTAATTGCTCTGGCTAGGACTTCTAGTACTATGTTGAATAAGAGAGCCAAGAGTGAGCATCATTGTTTTGTTCTTAATCTTAGAGGAAAAGCTTTTCACTGCTAGGTATGATGTTAGCTGGGGGCATGCCATGTATGGCCTTTATTATGTTAAGGTATGTTCCTTCTATGTCTAATTTGTTACGAGTTTTTATCATGAGCAGATGTTGAATTTTGTCAAATGCTCTTCTGTCTCTGATCATCATTTGAGATGATCAGATGATTTATTCTGTCATTCTGTTAACGTGATGTGTTGCATTTATTGATTTTCTTATGTTGAACTATCCTTGCATCCCAGAGGTAAATCCCACTTGATTATGGTAAATAATCTTTTAAATTTGCTATGAAACTTTGATAACTAGTATTTTATTGGGAATTTACTCTGTTTATCAGGGATATAAGTTTTCTTTCTTGTAGTGTCCTTATCTAGTTTTGGCATTGGAGTAATGCTGACAATAAAATGAGTTTGGGACTGTTTGCTCCTTTCCTTTTTTTTTTTTTAAATGTTTGCTGCTGCTAAGTTGCTTCAGTCGTGTCCGACTCTGTGTGACCCCATAGACGGCTCCCAGGCTCCCCCGTCCTGGGATTCTCCAGGCAAGAACACTGGAGTGGGTTGCCATTTCCTTCTCCAATGCATGAAAGTGAAAAGTGAAAGGGAAGTCGCTCAGTCGTGTCCGACTCTTTGTGACCCCATGGACTGCAGCCCACCAGGCTCCTCTGTCCATGGGATTTTCCAGGCAAGAGTACTGGAGTGGGGTGCCATTGCCTTCTCCGAAATGTTTGCTAGAATTAACCATAAAGCCATTTGGTGGAGATTTTCTTTGCTGAGAAGTTTTTGATTACTGACTCAATCTCCTTACTCATTATTGCTCTGTTTAGATTTTTTATTTCTTCTTAATTAATAGTGGTTCATTTCTTCATTGATTCATGTTTCTAGGAATTTCCCATTTTTCCTAGGTCATCCAGTTTGTTGGCACCTGGTTGTTCATAGTAGTCTTTTATGATCCTTTGTATTTCTGTGGCATCAATTACAATGTCTCTTCTTTCATTTCCAATTTTATTTATTTGAGTCTTTTCTTTTTCAAATCAGAAGTAACATTTTAAAAAACCTCTGTCCTATGGATAAATCCAAAATGCTTTGGTGAATTTTATTTAAAAAATATGATCCCCTGGTGGCTCAGATGGTAAAGTATCTGCCTGCAGTGCAGGAGACCCGGATTTGATTCATGGGTTGGGAAGATGCCCTGGAGAAGGGAATAGCAACACACTTGAGTATTCTTGCCTGGAGAATTCCAGGGACAGAGGAGCCTGGCGGGCTACAGTTCATGGAATCACAAAGAGCTGGACATGACTGAGCAACCAGCGCTTTCACATTTTTTTCTTAGTCTAGCTAAAGGTTTGTCAATTTTGTTTATTAAAAAAAAAACAGCTTTTATATTCATTGGTCTTTTTGATTGTTATTCTGGTCTTTATTTCTTTTATTTTTTTCTAGGTGATTAAGGTATGAAGTTAGGCTGCCTATTTGAGATCTTTCTATTCTTTTTCTTTTTTTTTAATTTAATTTAATTTAATTTTTTAACTTTACAATATTGTATTGGTTTAATCTAGGCATTAGTAACTATAAACTTTCCTCTTAGAATTACATTTACTGCATCTTGTAAGTTTTGGTGTGATGTTTTCATCTTCATTTGTTTCAAGATATTTTTTGATTTCTTCTTTGACCTATTGATTGTTCATTAGTGTTTTGTTTAATTTCCACATATTTGTGACATTTCCAGTTTTCCTACTGTTATTGATTTATAGTTTTATTCTTGGAATATATACTTGGTATGATTTTTTATCTTTTTAAATTTGTTAAGACTTGTTTTCTGGCCTAACATATCTATCCTGAATGATGTTATTTGTGTGTTTGAGAAGAACGTGTATTCTGCTGTTGTTGAATGGAATATTCTATAGATGTCTGTTAGGTCTCTTTGGTCTAAAATTTCCAATTTATAATCTGGAAACCTATTGGAAACTTTTCCTTTGTTTTGCAGTTTGAGCTCCTTCTGTACCACATTCCATCTGGAAAAATATTGGTGTCTATGGAAGGTATCATGATTTTCATACCTAAAAGCAAAGAGCACCTTAGAAATGAATTAAATAGAAGCTCTTCCTTTTGGTGATCGTTTTTATGATGGTTATGTAAAATGTCTAAATTTTTACATAGAATCTTTGTAAACTAGGACACTAGAGGGCAAATGAAACATTTAGCCTGTCCAGCAGAGTTAGGAGAAGGGCACACCTTTTTACTTGCTGCCATAGCTGTTCCAGAATGATTGCTGGTAAGTCATAATTTCAGAGCCCAGCAATGCTGTTGATGCTTATTGAAGCTGGCTATTTAAGGAGAATTGCAGAAGAGAATCCTTTTGCAAACTGAGAAATACATTATTTGGAACCTTGAATAAATAGTGTCAATTTAGTTCTCTTATAGTAAACTTTCCTATATTAGCCTTTTTCAAATGGATCATATTTGAATGTCATTAATATTAAAATATTACCCTATTCTTACTCTTTCTGTCTCAAAGTGAGAATGGATGTCGGTAAAAATTCTAAACCTCTATAGCTTCACAAGTGTTCTCTTTTACAGAACTGCTTTTCCCTGAGTCTTGTTTGCTTTCCTTCTCTGAGCTGTGTTAGACTGAAATGGAGAAAATGGTAATCTTTAGCCTTGTTGCATGGTGGTTTACAGACTGTTAGAACCAGTGGCTTGAATGGTTATCCAGAAACCATTACTGCACTAAGTCTGCAAGATCACTGAAACTCCAAGTCATGTCATGGAAGAAATGAGTTAAATTTTATGCATAGTTCTCTTCTATTTATTAGTAATTGGGGGCATTTTATTCTCATTGCTCTGCACATTCTACCATCAGGATGAGAGCCCTAACTCTATTCAGTTGTTCCACTGTGGTCACAAGCAAGGCAGCCTAGAGAATCCCATTTCTGCTCATGGAAAAGCAGCTCACAAGGTGTCCTAATCAGGCATTGGCATCACCTGGAGCCCCTTCCTGTGCCACCTCAGAGAACATGTGTCCAATATCTGCTTGGTGCTCTGCTCACTTTGTTATCTCATGGGATTGACTCCCCAGGGTAAGGACTAGTTGTCTGTGTGAAGAAACCACATTCCTGTTCATGCCTTCCTCCACTTTTTCTACCTCTTCTTCCAACTGTAGTACTCTTTTCTTCCTAGACCATTTGTACTGCATCCAGCAGAATATTCAGGCATTCAGTGAATATTTAGCACTATTAAGTGATGCTTGCTCCTTGGAAGAAAAGTTATGACCAACCTAGACAGCATAATAAAAAGCAGAGACATTACTTTGTCAACAAAGGTCCATCTACTCAAAGCTATGATTTTTCCAGGGGTCATGTATGGATGTGAGAGTTGGACTAGAAAGAAAGCTAAGTGCCAAAGAATTGATTCTATTGAACTGTGTGGAGAAGACTCTTGACAGTCCTTTGGACTGCAAGGAGATCCAACCAGTCCATCCTAAAGGAAATCATCCCTGAATATTCATTGAAAGGACTGATGCTGAAGCTGAAACTCCAATACATTGGCCACCTGATGTGAAGAGCTGATTCATTTGAAAAGACCCTGATGCTGGGGAAGATTGAGGGCAGGAAGAGAAGGGGACGACAGAGGATGAGATGGTTGGATGGCATCACCGACTTGATGGACATGAGTTTGAGTAAACTCTGGGAGTTGGTGATGGACAGGGAGGCCTGGCATGCTGCAGTCCATGGGATCACAAAGAGTCAGACACGACTGAGCGACTGAACTGAACTGAAATATACTTCTACAGAGCACATTGTTGAAAAGGGAAACAATGCCTTGGCCGGCAATTTGGTGCCTGAAACATGCTGATAGTTACTAACCATAGACAATTTTCCCCAGAAAGTGTCTATTGAGAAAGCATCTGTTCCTTGGGCCTGGGTTCTTTGCTATCCCTGGTGCTGGTGCTGGAGCCTCTGCCTCCTCCCTCGGACCTGTGGCACAGGCTGGCCATGGACAAGTCCGTAGGAGCTGTGAGCTCACAGAGGTAATTTAGGCTTCTATCTGTAAAAGCACTTAAAAGCAAAAGGAGATGATTTCATTCTGACCTTTTCTTGCCATGTTTCAAATAAGGTGAACTTAATTTTAATAGTCATTCATCAGAGGCATTTTGGCTATTATTATGAAATCATCACTTTTAAAAGTAAGCAAATGCTTATTAAGAGGAAATTATGGGGCTTTAAAAGAGTCTTCAATTTTAAAAACACCCTTTAGTAATCCTAGATTTTCTAAAGCTTCTTAAACTTTGCTTCCCAACTTATTTTTAAGTCATTCATTTATAGACCAAAGTGCAGAGAGAAATATATCATTTATACCCACGTGTTTGGAAGTTGCTTTTTTAAGTGGATGTTTGTTTAATGTCCAGTCCTTCTGAGATACTCATTTCTCACTAATGTCCGCTATGGCTGATTGGAAAGTACTTAAATATTGTGGGGAATAGTCTAACACATATTCAGTGAATGTTTTGGGGGATAAAAATTTTCATACAATAACTTGACTTGGGGGTAAGCTAGTAGGAAGGAAGCTGCTCCATCTAATTCTCCTTTCTCTCTCCTTCTGATTATAAGGGGCCAAGCAAAGCTCAACTTTTCTCTAAAGAAGAACACATTTTTTCATCACACCTTTGCTTACAAAAGCAGTAAAAAGCTGTTGTTCCTATTTTCGTTTAGCTGACAAAATTGCAGCCATCTATTTTAAGGGAGGATTTGATTTTTGTTAACAACTGTGAGTCATTTCATATATAATACATGCTTTGGTTTTCATTCCAGCAAATTTCAGAACAAAATTTTAAATATCTTGAAATAAACATGGAATACTTGCTTTCTCCAATATGGAATAAATCTGCCCCATAAATTAATTTACACAAAATATTCAAAACAAAAGCATAATTAATTATTTTAACCTGGGAACCTGGGATCCCTAAAAGACCTGAAGATATCCTGGAAAATGTGTGATGATTTTAATGGATGTGTGCAAGTCTCTTTTGCTTTTTAAAACTTTTTATTGGAGTATAAAAACACAGTATTGTGTTAGTTTCTGCTGTACGGCAAAGTGAATCTTTTATACATATGCACATATCCACTCTTTTTTCTTTTTTGGCTGTGTTGCATGGCATGTGGGATCTTAGTTCCCTGACCAGGGATTGAACCCACACTCCCTGAATTGGAATTATGAAGTCTTTCACCACTGGACTGCCAGGGAGGTCCTACAAGTCTCTTTTGATGAGAAAAATATAAGGATACGTTCCTTCACCTGATTGTCAGAGGTCACTGGTCAATCAAGTGGTTTTACTTCTTGTAACACAGATGTCAGGACAGTCTCCTACTCTGTGAAGAGCTGCTTACTCCTGGCCTGACCGGTTTCCCAGCGAGTGACACCCCAGAGCCCTTTACGGGAGGGCCAGGGAGCCCTGTGGTTTTCTTCCTCAGGGGACCTTGGTCTTAGTGCCCCTGGGTCTGTGCAGGTCATTTGCTTCACACAGCCCAACCTGGCCACCAAACACAGCCTCTTCTGTAGTCAGTTTTCACAAGGAGAGCCACACTGGTAACATTTTTGGATTTTAGTAACCTTGTTGACAATTCTGGGGCTGTGGGGAGGGGCCCCTCAAGAAGTAAGCCCTCTCTGATGCTTCCTTGGCCGGACATCACTCTCCCCTGACCCCTCCCAAGCCTTTACTGAAAATATAACCCTTCATCCCACTAATCCTGTTAAATGTCTCAGCTTCTGCCCCTGGTGCTTCTCTAGATATTTCCCAAAGGAAACAACCACCATCTTGTTAAATGCTGTGCAAAGATTTAGCTTAGGTTCCCAGGAGGCACCTTGTGTGTTAGGGAAGAGCGCCCACCAGGAAAACCAGGACATTTGCGTTCTGTTAGGCCTGCCTCTTACTCGTTGTGTGACCTTGTCTAAGTCATGTGACTTCTCTGATCCTTGGGTTCCCCTTCTGTACAGTAGAGACAATAAGCCCTGCATCCCCTTTCTCAGAGGCTGCTATATTTTTCTCCCAAGGCCCTGTGACATCCTGGAGGGCTCAATGGCTCCAGAGTCCCTGCCTTCAGCAAAATACCCATGAGATTACAAATTGGCTGCACCCAGGAGTGTCTTATACAGGAGCCCTTCAGAAAAGCAGAGTACTTTTGGTGCAGTGACTTAAGCACATTGTCAAATGTATATTTTAATACAAATACTAGACATGCTGTTATGTGTCTGGAATATTCCAGCCATGTCATCCTTCCCCATAACATAAGGGTATTCTCAGGCCTGAGGGCTTGTGAGAGGGGACCTCTGGCCCCCTTTATGATGCTAGGTGTGTCTTCATTGAGCACTCACTTGCCTGGTACCACCAGGCCCTTTATATAAACTCATTATCCCTTTACTGGACTTCCCAGGTGGCTCAATGGTAAAGAACCTGCCTGCAATGCAGGAGATGCGGGTTCAATCCCTGGGTCAGAAAAATCCCTGGAGAAGGAAATGGCTACCCACTCCAGTATTCTTGACTGGAAAAACCCATGGACAGAGGAGCCTGGCGGGCTGCAGTTCATGGGGTTGCAAAGAGTTGAACATGACATAGCAGCTAAACAACAACAATCCCTTTAATGCTCACAACCACCCTGAAAATATTTTTATCTTTAGTTCTTTAGTTCAGAAAGAAGGGGGCTTCCCTGGTGGCTCAGATGGTAAAGAATCCGCCTGCAATGCTGGAGACCTGGATTCGATCCCTGGGTTGGGAAAATCCCCTGAAGAAGGGAGTGGCTACCCACTCCAGTATTCTTGCCTGGAGAATTCCATGGAGAGAGGAGTCTGGAGGATTGCAGTCCATGGGGTCGCAGAGTCAGACACGACTGAGTGACTCACTTTCACAGAAAGAAGGGAATCGAATTCCTGAGAGATTAAGCAACTTGCTCAAGGGCCCAGTTAGTATGTCTGACTCCAAAACACATGATTCTGTTATTCCAAATGAGGGCAGAGGTGGTCGTTTGTCTTAGCAGAGGAACAGCATCTATATTTTCTGCTCCCATCCTGTTCTCTTGAACCGCAGCAGGAGGTGTAAACTGGGAGGAGTGATATATTAAAAGACCTTCAGGGTCGCTGTCCACATTTTGAGAGCTTGTGAATCCAGTTCTTCAGCCACAGGTTAAATTGCATGCTCATGAGAGGAATTTCTTTATTGCTTGCTTTGCCTCTTTCTTTATTGAGAACAGCGGTCTCTGGAGTGTGACATCTAAGACAATCCATCCGATGTGGGAACAAAATGCTAGGCAAGTAGATGTTGCCAGTGTCTTTAGGTCTGGCCAGAAACCTGCATTTTGAATTCTGTAGGTCAGGTGGTCACAGTGCCCATCCAGACTCAGGAGGACAAACACCCTGCTCCCAGATGGAAGCAGTGCCGCAGAATGTGTGGCAGAGGATGTTCCTAGGAGCTCCATGTTCACCAACTCCATCCACAAGCTGGCATGACTGACCCTCTGAATACTCCGTACAGTCTGCTGCTGCTGCTAAGTCGCTTCAGTCGTGTCTGACTCTGTGCGACCCTATAGACAGTAGCCTACCAGGCTCCCCCGTCCCTGGGATTCTCCAGGTAAGAACACTAGAGTGGGTTGCCATTTCCTTCTCCAGTGCATGAAAGTGAGAAGTGCAAGTGAAGTTGCTCAGTCGTGTCCGACTCTAGCGACCCCAAGGACTGCAGCCTACCAGGCTCCTCCATCCATGGGATTTTCCAGGCAAGAGTACTGGAGTGGGGTGCCATTGCCTTCTCTGCTGTACACTCTAGGGTGTTTTAAAAAATATGCCAGATTGTTAGAGCCAAAGACATAGGCAAGAACTTGAGTTTAGCATTTTTTTTTTTCCTGCTATGAACCAAGCTGAAAACTTAATAATGGAATGAGTGTAGGCTCCCAAAGTTTGGTGTCTATTAATATCTCATGAAACTAGAAAGGGTAGATTATGTCTCCCCACATATTTTGAAAGGTGTAG
This sequence comes from Bubalus kerabau, assembly GCF_029407905.1. NCBI lineage: Eukaryota > Metazoa > Chordata > Mammalia > Artiodactyla > Bovidae > Bubalus > Bubalus kerabau. Next base: position 25,020,437 of record NC_073636.1, read on the forward strand.
TGAGCCCTGCCAGGCAAGGTTTTCTACTTCTATCAATTAATATTGTAACAAGGACTTCCCTAGTAGTCAGTGGCTAAGACTCTGCACTCCCAATGCAGGTTCAATCCCTGGTCAGGTAACTAGACCCCACATGCTGCAACCAAGAGTTCACATGTGCACTGTGCTTCATCACTCAGTCGTGTCCAACATTTTGTGACCCTATGGACTGTAACCTGCCAGGCTCCTATGTCTGTGGGGATTCTTCAGGCAAGAATACTGGAGTGGGTTGCCATGCCCTTCTCCAGGGGATCTTCCCAACTCAGGGATTGAATCCAGGTCTCCCACACTGCAGGTAGAATCTTTACCATCTGATCCACTGGGGAAACCCAAGAATTCTGCAGTGGGTAGTCTATCCCTTCTCCAGGGGATTTTCCCAACCCAGGAGTCAAACCCGTGTTTCCTGCATTGCAGGTGGATTCTTTACCAGCTGAGTTACAAGGGAAACCCTAAGCGTTCTCATGCTGCAACTAAAGACCTGGCACAGCCAAATAAATAAGTAAATAAAAATAATTATTAAAAAATCATAACAATAGCTGACAGCTTCTCTGCACAAAGGGTCCTGACTAGGATGCTCAGTGTAAAGTGTAGAATCCTTGGAAGGAGGGATGGGAGGAGATGCCAGAGAGAAAAGAGGGTCAGACTGAGGAGCCTTTGTATTAGTTTGCTGGGACTGCCCTAACAAAGCACACACATGGAACAACTTAAACAGTAGAAATCTATTGTTACACAGTTCTGGAGGCTTGAAGTCCAGGATTAACATGTCGGCAGGGCCGGTTCCTTCTGAGGACTCTGGGGGCGAGTCTGTCCCCTGCCTCCTGCCTAGCTTCTGGCCATCTGCTGGCAGTCTTTGGTGTTCCTTGGCTTGTAGGAGCATCACCGTGGTCTCTGCCTTCATCTTCATCTCCGCATTCTCCTTGTGTACATGTCTGTGTCCAGATTTCTTCTTTTTATAAGAATACCAGTCATACTGACTTAGACCCCACCCTGAGGATCTCATTGTAACTACATTCCCTCTGTAAAGACTCTCCTTCCAAATAAGGTCACATTCTGAGGTCCTGGGGGTTAGGATTTCAACATAAGAATTTTGCAGGAAACAGTTTGACTTCTAACAGCCTTGTAAAGCAGCAAAGGAAAGTTTAGACTTTGTCACCAGAGTTTTTATTAAGATCATGTAAGATATGTTTATGAAAGCACTTCACCAACTGTGAAGTACAACACAGATGTGAGTTATTGCTGTTTTAATTACTGTGTATTTTACTGTTTTTCAGCCTGTTTCCTCCCATTTTCCTCAGATGTTTGGACATAGCATAGCAGGCTGTGTAGAAAGTATGAAGAAGGCAAAATGTTTCTGCTACCATAGGACTGTTAAGCAAGAGATAATAAAGCTGCCCTTAGCATAATTCTTCTAAAGAATTAGGATCCACTAATTAATTTCTGGTTTTCTGAGGGAATTCAAGAAACTTTCTCCAGAATTTTTATTGGTCTTCTTAAGACTCGCTCTTGTACTCAAGGTCACCGGGCTTCTGTATGAAATTGAAATGTTCTCTTAAAGGAAACCTAGCAGCTTCCATGCTGCACTGGAATGAAAAAGCTCAAGGACCGCTCTCTTTGGAATGTCAGGCTTAAAATATTAAAAAAAAAAAAAAAGGATTTATATTCAGAGCAGCAGAAAACAGGGTAGAGTTCTGTTAGACTAAGAATTAAGAATGTATTAGCCCTGTGAGAAATGCCTTTCTAAGATGGAAACAGGATTGATTTTCAAGTGATTTCTTCTTCTTTGCCTGTATGATATTTTTCTGAGAGCAATTTTGTTTGCTTTGAAAACCATCACTATCGGGTGTCTTAGAAATCCCTTGGTTGTTTTTCATCTCGTTGCAACCTACCAGTCCCCCTTCCTTCCCAGCCTCTTACATTTTCACAACAGTAGAAGATCAAAATTCATTTAAACAGAATGGACAACACCCATAAAACAGACCAGATGGTGTAATAGGAAACAAGACACTCATTCATTCTATGTGAATTTGTTGCTCTGCTTAGGTATGTGCTGTGCTGTGCTCAGTCATGTCTGACGCTTTGCGACCCCACGGACTGTAAGCCTGCCAGGCTCCTCGGTCCATGGTATTTACCAGGCAAGAATACTGGAGCAGGTTGCCATTTCCTACTCCAGAAGATCTTCCCAACTCAGGGATCAAACTAATGTCTCTTGCATCTCCTATATTGGCAGGCGAATTCTGTACCACTGGGCCACCCAGGAATCCCTCGATTGTATTTATTCCTCAATGGATTTGATGTGGTTCTTAAAACCACATAAATTACAATAGGATTAAGTATCAATGAAGGGAATGGGTGTACATGAGTGAACATGGATGACAAAATTAGAAAACTAGGTTTAACACAGTGACACGGATACCACCTGGTCCCGTGTCCTGGCTGGAGGTAGACCTCAGACAGACGGTACCCACCTTGTCTGTGGCCAAGGCACTCATCCAGGGTGTCTGAGCTCCCTAAGGTTATACAGCTAATGAGCTCCTCCCCTGAGTCTTGTCTTCAAAATTTCTTCCTTGGAGCCTATAAAAAGGATCCTGTGACAAGGGGCAGGGCCAGTAGATGAATAGTGGGTACCATGTGGTTGGCCTCTTATGTCATCCCTCAGTGAGGCCAGTTGTGCAACACTGGGGACTAATTTTTAAAAAGCCAAGTCTAAAAACCATGGTCCAAGTCAAACTTTCTAATGGTCTCTCTCCATCTCAGGGTTTAACTGAGAGTATCCAGAGCCGCATTTCTTGAGTCTTGTAGGGGCTATGGACTATTTTAATAAGAAGAATAATGGCAAAAATGTAAACTGAGCACCTGCTGTGGAGGTGTGTTGTTCAAAGTGCTTTACCTGGATACCTGAGATGATCTGATTTACTCTGCACAGCAATAGCTGATATAGGTACTACTATTATCTTCCGGTTATAGGTTATTATCTATCTATAGGTGCTATTATTATCTCCCTTGTCACAGTATCCTTTTTATGAGACTCCAAGGAAGAAATTTTGCAGACAAGACTCAGGGGAGGAGCTCATTAGCTGTATAACCTTAGGGAGCCCAGGCACCTTGGATGAGTGCCTTGGCCACAGACAAGGTGGGTACCGTCCATCTGAGGTCCACCTCCAGCAAGGACACGGGACCACGTGGTATGTGTGTCACTGTGTTAAACCTAGTTTTCTAATTTTGTCATCCATGTTCACTCCTGTACCCCCATTCCCTTCATTGATACTTAATCCTATTATAATTTATGTGGTTTTATGAATCACATCAAATCCTAATCCTGTTACAGATTAGGAATGTAAGGCCCCCAAAGGTAAGCAACTTATCCAAGGTCATACACTTATAGTGCATGCATGCCAAGTCACTTCAGTCATGTCCAATTCTTTGTGACCCTGTGGACTATAGCCTGGCAGGCTCCTCTGTCCATTGGATTCTCCAGGCAAGGATACTGGAGTGGGTTGCCATGTCCTCCTCCAGGGGATCTTCCCAACTCAGGGATTGAACTGGCGTCTCTTATGTCTCTTGCAGTAGCAGGGGGTTCTTTACCACTAGCACCACCTGATACGCTTCTGGAAGTAGGTATAATTCAGGCAGTCTGAGTTCAGCCTGAGTTCAACCACCATACAGAACTTCCCAGAACAAGCCGTTTGATAACCTGATTAAAATTATTAAGCTGTCTCTCCAGAAAAATATGCATGTGGGCATAAACACAAAAATCCATGTATCATCTGTATGGTGTATTGGTGTTCCCTGAGTATCTTCCAAATAGCTTAAGAGCCCCTGCTTCTGAAGACTGAATGGTGGAATGTCACTCAAGACATCCTTGGAAATATTTCTCTTATCAGGATTTTGTGAGACTGGAGAACAGAGAGCTGGCCGATAGTAGAACCCAGGATTTAGACGTGCTAGGTTGCAGGTGAAGGGCAGGTCTGTGAGCTTTTACAGTCCAGTAAGATGTGGGTAAGGTGAGAGATCTCTCATGAAAGCTGAAGACAGTCAATGAGTGGGTGATTGTCTCCCTGCAGAAGCAGGGAATTTGGCCAGGTAATCCCTGCAGAAAACTGCTCAGGACTGTTCCAACACATGGATGAATGAGTGATTGAGGCCCCAAAGGTTTCTGCCTACAATATCATTTAAGCCAAGAAATATTGTTTCAGTAACACAGCATTGGCCATATGAAAATTTCAGTAAAGCAGCTACGGTGTACAGTGTCTCTTCCTTTTAAATGGTATGGCTCCCAGGTAACCTCCCTAGATGAACTCTCTGCAGCTGTACCCCCAGGTGTCTGACTGACTTAACCTGTTCCATAGAATTAGTGCATCTGAACAATTAAAGGTTGGAGGACCTCTGACATGGATGATGGGTTTTTGATTTTAGAATAGTTGACCTAACTATTCTTTCTACTATTCTCAATTGTCTTTTGAACCTCCATCTCCTGACAATAAAACCAAGAACAGAGTAGAAACTTAAATTGTTTTATTATCACTCATGTGGAAGTCAACCAAAGGTAGGGCGAAGTCTGCTACCCGGAAAGATGTTGCTGGCATTGACCCTTTGAACTGGTTTATGAAGCAGTTCTGAGTATGTCCTTATAACCACAGACAGATATTGAGTTCATAGAGTTTTCCAAAAATAATAATGCTCGTTATAGCTAATGGTGTGACAGTACTCTTCTAAGACCTTTGCATGGATAATTTAATTTATTATCCATACCCCATGAGGTTGTTACTATTATTACCATCCTTATTGTGCAGATAAAAGAACTGGAGCCCTTTCCACAAGTGGGCAAGCATTTTGTCCGTCAGATTTCTCTACAAGGTGATTAAAGGTGCTTTTCCACATGAAAAACCTGCACTACAGTTGACTCAGTGATCTAAAAAGGCAGACTATCAGGGGAAAAAATCATTAAGTTCAGAAGGAATCTCTGATAGAGCAGGGGACTCCTAATTTGGAGTAACAAATAATTTGTTGTTGCTGTTTAGTCGCTAAGTTGTGTCTGACTCTTTGCAACCCCATGAACTGTAGCCTGCCAGGCCCCTCTATCCATGGGATTTTTCCTGACAAGAACACTGGAGTGGGTTACCATTTCCTTCTCCAGGTGTTCTTCCTGACCCAGGGATTGAACCTGCATCTCCTGCATATGGCAGGTGGATTCTAATAGCTCTCATTTAAAAAAATATTATGAATGAGAAATTCCCTGGTGGTCTAGTGGTTAGAACTCGGTGCTTTCACTGCAGTGGCCTGGGATTCGATTCCTGGTTGGGAAACTAAGATCCCACAAGCTTCATGGTGTGGCCAAAAAAAAAAAAAAAGGTATGGACTCGCAAGAATTTAGCAATGATGCTGGGTGCCCCACCCGGGCCCCTACCATTTCCCCAGCTGCTGGCAGTGGAGGCCTCATAGTTGAGTTCATCTCCAGGCATTGTCTTCCCTTGTCAGGGTTTTTACTCCTTCACCGGGGCAGCCAACATCCTATGGCTGATCAAGGCAGGGGTGTGAAGACCCAGTCTCTTGCCTCACTCTGGGATGTCTCTGAAAGACCACCAAGCTCCAGAACTTCCTCTGGAGTTAACTGAGGCTCCTTTGGGTCCTGAGGAGCAGTTCAGTTCCTCCCTATCCCCATCCTACTCCCACACACCCAAGAACAGTGCTCCCTAAGGGCACCTTTTAATAAATATCATGAAGACACATTTTGATCTCAGAATCTGTTTTGTGGGGAACCAAATTTATGTCCAAATTTATGATTTTCCTTTCTTCAATTTTATTAAAAATTTTTAAATTTTATTGAAATATAGTTGATTTATAATGTCATGTTAATTTCTGTTATACAGCAAAGTGATTGAGTTTTGTGTATATATATATGTTCTCTTTTTTAAATATTCCTTTCCTACTGATGTTTATCATAAAGTACTGAATATGGTTCTCAGTGCTATACAGTTCAGTTCAGTTAAGTCACTCAGTCATCCCAACTCTTTGCGACCCCATGGACTGAAGCATGCCAAGCCTCCCTGTCCATCACCAACTCCTGGAGTTTACCCAAGCTCATGTCCATTGAGTCTGTGATGCCATCCAACCATCTCATCCTCTGTTGTCCCCTTCTCTTCCTGCCCTCAATCTTTCCCAGCATCAGGGTCTTTTCAAATGAGTCAGCTCTTTGCAACAGGTGGCCAAAGTATTGGAGTTTCAGCTTCAACATCAGTCCCTCCAATGAACACCCAGGACTGATCTCTTTTAAGATGGACTGGTTGGATCTCTTTGCAGTTCAAGGGACTCTCACGAGTCTTCTCCAACACCACAGTTCAAAAGCATTGATTCTTCAGCACTCAGCTTTCTTCACAGTCCAACTCTCACATCCATACGTGACCACTGGAAAAACCATAGCCTTGACTAGATGGAACTTTGTTGACAAAGTAATGTCTCTGTTTTTTAATATGCTGTCTAGGTTGGTCATAACTTTCCTTCCAAGGAGTGAGCGTGTTTTAATTTCATGGCTGCAGTCACCATCTGCAGTGATTTTGGAACCCCCCAAAATAAAGTCAGCCACTGTTTCCACTGTTTCTCCATCTATTTGCCATGAAGTTATGGGACTGGATGCCATGATGTTAGTTTTCTGAATGTTGAGCTTTAAGCCAAGTTTTTCACTTTCCTCTTTCACTTTCATCAAGAAGCTCTTTAGTTCCTCTTCACTTTCTGCCATAAGGGTGGTCTCATCTGCATATCTGAGGTTATTGATATTTCTCCCAGCAATCTTGATTCCAGCTTGTGTTTCTTCCAGCCCAGTGTTTCTCATGATGTACTCTGCATAGAAGTTAAATAATCAGGGTGACAATATACAGCCTTGATGTACTCCTTTTCCTATTTGGAACCAGTCTGTTGTTCCATGTCCAGCTCTAACTTGCTTTCTGACCTGCATACAGATTTCTCAAGAGGCAGGTCAGGTGGTCTGGTATTTCCATCTCTTTCAGAATTTTCCACAGCTTATTGTGATCCACACAGTCAAAGGCTTTGGCACAGTCAATAAAGCAGAAATAGATGTTTTTCTGGAACTCTCTTGCTTTTTCGATGATCCAGCACATGTTGGCAATTTGATCTCTGGTTCCTTTTCTAAATCCAGCTTGAATGTCTGGAAGTTCAGTGTTCACATATTGTTGAAGCATGGCTTGGAGAATTTTGAGCATTACTTTGCTAGCGTGTGAGATGAGTGCAATTGTGCGGTACTTTGAGCATTGTTTGGCAGTGCTATACAATAGGGCCTTATTTTGTATCCATTCTATACATAAAAGATTACATCTGTGAACCCCAACCTCCCACTCCATCACTCCCCGATACCCACCCCCTTGGCAACCACCAGTCTGTTCTCTGTGTCCTTGATTCTGTTTGTGTTTCAAAGATAGGCTCATTTGTGTCATGTATTAGATTCTACATATAAGTGATATCATATGGGTATTTGCCTTTCTCTTTCTGACTTACTTCACTTAGTATGATAATCACTAGTTGCATCACTAGATAATTGCTAGTTGCCATTTTGCTTCAAATGGCATTGCGTCCTGCTTTTTATGGCTGAGTAGTATTCCATTGTGTATGTGCATTCTACCACGTTTTCTTTGTCCGTTCATCTGTTGATGGACGTTCTTTCAATGTTGGCTATTGTGAATAGTGCTGCTATGAACTTTGGGGTGCGTATATCCTTTTGAATTATACTTTTTTTCTGGATACATGCCCAGGAGTAGGATTGCTGGATCATATGGCAACTCTAGTTTTAGTTTTTGAGGAACTTCTATGCATTTTCCATAGTGACTGCACCCACTAACATCCCCACCAGCAGTGTAGGAGAGTTCCCTTTCTCCACGCCCTCTCCAGCATTTGCTAATTGTAGATTTTTTAGTGATGGCCATTCTGAACAGTGTGAGGTAGTACCTCATGGTAGTTTTGATTTGGATCTTCCTAATAATTAGTGATGTTGGGCATCTTTGGTCACTTATATCTCTTCTGTGGAGAAATACTTTTTTACGTCCTCTGCCCATTTTTTGATAGGGTTGCTTATTTTTTGTTCTTGAGTTTTATGAGCTGTTTGTGTATATTGGATGTTAAGCCCTTGTCAGTCACATCATTTGCAAATATTTTCTCCCATTCTGTAGGTTTTGTATGTTTTGTTTATGGTTTCCTTTGCTATGCAAAAGCTGATAGATTTGATTAGGTCACATTTGTTTATTTTTGTTTTCATTTCTATTATCTTGGGAGACCGACCTAAGAAAACTGGTATGATTTATGTCATAGAATGTTTTGATTATGATCTCTTTTAGAGTTTTATGGTGTCATACCTTATGTTTAAGTCTTTAAGCCATTTTGAGTTTATTTTTATGTATGTTGAGAGTTTTGCTCTAACTTCATTGATTTATATGCGGCTATCCACCTTTCTTCAACTTTAAATCAATGAAAGATTGCATTCTCATTTCACACAAGGTATCTACTAAATTAGTTTTATATGTACAGATCTATTTTTCTTATACCCCACTGCTTTAATAAAGAAATGCTTCTATAATTGCATCTTGATAAAACTACCATGAGAATGCCACGATTTTGCTTTGTGGCTTTCTACACACATACAACACACACACACAATGCCCAAGAAATTGATGCAGTTTCATACTAATATATGTGAGTTTATATTAATACAAAATTAAAATCATTTTGTGTGTGTATATTAACTTCATGAAGTATTGATATAAATATGAACAAGAATGTAGCCATAAAGATAAAAATGTTTCACATGCATAAAATCATTGTGTGTAACTCTGTAGACATATAGATTAAATATAAACAAAATTATAGACACACAGATAAGAACATAGCTGTGGGCATATATATATGCAATTTTGTTATTGGATCATGTTTTCAGTATAACACTCCTTTTTTTCTTCACTGCTGGCACTTCACCTTTCTCAGGAGGATAAGTGAAGTGAAACTGTTCAGATGTGGCTTAAATCAGCTGCTGGGATAGTTCAGGGAAGATTGTAATTATAGGCTGAAGATATGCTACAGAGTCCTGCAGGGCACTGAGTACTTCTTTCTTTCTGAGCCTGTGGTCAGTGGCTTGCTTTCTGTAGAGGTGATCATGCTACAGACTTGGGTGAGAGGTTCCTTTGAATGTTCTGAATTCCTTCTCTCTGTGTGAGTGCAAGCCAGGGGAGCCACTCACACAAGATGCTTTGTATTAGTTATCATGAGACACAACCAGATTTTTGAAACATATGAATAAATGTTGGACTCCTCCTGGGCAAATTTTTTTTTCCATTTTTTTAAACAGAGATGGTATGCGTGGGCGATATGAACATGAGTCTTGTACGTGGTACTTTTATCAGTCTGATTTGCCCTGAGTTACTTTTTCAGTGTGGCATTAGAGATATATACATGCCCTTGCCCGTGTCCCATGCACTGGTGGTGTGGACTGATGAGAGAGCTGGCAGAATGAAGGTGTGTAGTCTGAGACATAATCATTTCCTATTAGTCCTCTAGTCAACTAACCCCATCCTCATGTGTTGAATGAAAACTAATTTAAACTCAAGACCAGGACTCTGGAAGAGATGCTGTAAGGCAAATTCTTTAAGTTAAGATTCATGTTGATGTATGGCAAAACCAATACAATATTGTAAAGTAATTAGCCTCCAATTAAAATAAATAAATTTATATTTTAAAAAAAGATCTGTGGTCATCTGATCAGATGGAATTCTCATCTTGGGAATTCCCATTAGATTCACCCTAAAGATGTCTGACAGTTGATTGAGACATATGTATGTGCGTGTGTGTGTGTGTATGAAGGAAGAGTGAAAAAGTGTAGAATGGGAAAGAGGTGCTGAAAAGATTGTTGTCATTGATGAGCCATGTAACGGTATTTCCACAGGTAAAAAAGTATGAATATCTAAATGCAAATTAAAAGTGCAGCTCAATACCAGAAAAACAAACAACCCAATCAAAAAATGGGCAAAATACCTAAACATTTTTCTGAAGAAGACATACAGATGACTAATAAACACGTGAAAAGATGCTTGACACTGCTTATTATTAGAGAAATGCAAATCAAAACCACAATGAGGTAACATCAGTCAGAATGGCCATCATCAAAAAGTCTGCAAACAATAATTGCTGGACGGGAAGTGGAGAAAAGGGAACCCACTTACTCTGTTTGTAGGAAAGCAAACTGATTCAACCACTATGGAGAACAATATGGAGATTCCTTCAAAAACCAGGGATAAACTGTCATATGACCAAACAGACCCACCACTGGGCATATACCCTGAGAAAACCAGAATTGAAAAGGACACATGCACCCCAGTGTGCATTGCAGCACTATTTACAATAGCTAGGACATGGCAGCAACCTCTACATATCCACCAGCAGATAGATGGATAAAGTTGTGGTACATACACGCAATAGAATATTACTCAGCTATAAAAGGAACACATCTGAGTCAGTTCCAGTGAGGTGGATGAACCTAGAGCCTATTATACAGAGTGAAATTAAATCAGAAGGAGAAAGACAAACATCACCTATATATGGAATCTAGGAAGATGGTACCGATGATCCTACATGCAGGGCAGCAAAGGAGACATAGACATAAAGAACATTTTGGACACAGTAGGAGGAGCGGGTGGGATGATTTGAGAGAATAGCATTGAAACATAGACATTACCGTATGTAAAATAGATAGCCAGTGGGACTTCGATGTATGACGCAGGGAACCCAAAGCTGGTGCTCTGTGACAACCTGGAGGGATGGGGTGGGGAGGGAAGGGGGAGGGGGTTGGAGGGAGGGAACACATGTATGCCTGTGGCCTATTCATGCTGATGTATGGCAAAAACCACAACAATATTGTAAAGTAATTATCTTCCAATTAAAATAAATATTTTTTAAGAAGTGGATTAAAAAGTCCAAGTTGAAAAATAAACAAGAAATGAATGATAAAATGTGAATGATATTTTTACATTGGCTGTACTTTTGAATAATAGCATAAACTGGAAGATCAGATGGTCATTTTTCACTTCTTTAGATCCTACCCTAATTAGTAAAACTCTTATTTACCCTGATGATGACCTTCTAATTTCATATTCATGAGCCTTCCTAAGGATACCATTTTACATTCTCATGAATTATTCTATGAGAAAAAAATTCTCAAAACCAACATCTGGGTGGGGTTTTCATGGTATTCACATTCATATTCTATTACTTTCCTCTGTCATCTCTTCTAGGAATAATGATTTTTTGCTAACCTAGTTGAATCTTCTTAGGTTTGAACCAACTGTCTACTCTTTTGAATGAGTTTAATTTGCACTGCTACTTTTTCTTTTTGCCGACTCTTTGAAGATTGCAATCAACTCCTTTTTGGCCTTCACTGTACATTTTCAAGTTATTGATTCACTTGCTATGTGGTATATAAATGAAGCTTACAAATGCAATTTCTTTGGTTCTTTGAGTTTTTTTTTCCCCTTCAGCTCTCTGATGTCCCAGCAATTCTGACTCAACATTCACAATATCTCAGCCCATTAGCAGCTAGAATTTGTTGAAGCACAGTGAACTATATTTCCTTGCTCTAATGAAGCACACAAAATATAACTGCTGTCTCCTCAGCAAGCTACCCTTTCTAAAGAGGGCAGAGCAAATGTTCTCTGAGAGCCATAGAGCTCTCTTAATGAACTCAGAGGGACTTTCTACACTGGCCAGCTTGCATCAGTATGAAATTCAACAGATTACGTGTAGTGGGTCAGCTGCTTCTGTCTGCATACTGCCCTTTCGGTCTTTTGAATGGACATGGATAATACAGTCAGCTATGTTTTCAAACCCCATTTGGCATTTTCTGAAATGGAAAATGCAGAGATTTTGAAGAATTCATAGCCTGAATGAAGGACACAAAATATCATGATTATGTATATATAATGGAATATTACTCAGCTATTAAAAAGAATGAAATAATGCCATTTACAGCAACATGCATGAACCTAGAGATTGTCATACTGAGTGAAGTCAGACAGAGAAAGACAAATATTGTATGACATTGCTTATATGCAAAATGGTTTTTAAAAAATGATACAAATGAACTTATTTACAAACCAGAAACAGACTCACAGACTTAGAGAATCAAACATATGCTTACAAGTAGGGAAGGGTGGTGGGTAGGGATATTTCAAGAGTTTGGGATTGGTATATACACACTGCTATACTTAAAATGGGTAACCAACAGAACTTGCTATATATCCAAGAGAACTCTGCTCAATATTCTGTAACAACCTAACTGGGAAAAGACTTTGAAGAATTGTCATCTTAGTTGCTTAGTCATGTCTGACTCTTTGCTACCCCATGGACTATAGCCTGCCAGGCTCCTCTGTCCATGGGATTTTCAAGGCAAGAACACTGGAGTGGGTTGCCATTTCCTTCTGCAGGGGCTCTTCCTGACCCAGGGATGGAACCCAGGTGTCCTGCATTGCGGGCAGACTCTTTACCATCTGAGCCACCAGGGCCTTTTGAAGAAGAATAGATACATGTATATGTATAACTGAACATATATATGAATCGCTTTGTTGTACACCTGAAACTAACATAACACTGTTAATCAACTACACTCCAATATAAAATAACAAGCTTTTAAAAAAAGAAATAGAAATTAGATGTAAAAACCATCACTAAGTAAAGTTTTTTAAAGATGTGCTGTTACATGGAATGTCGGGAAATGGAGCCTGGGTAGCTATTGCTGGAGCATGGGGTAGGAGAATGGATTAGGGATATGATTGCAGGTGAAATTGGGGAGCTAGGATCTTATCTGGATGTGTAGTTTTATAAATAGCCAGATAAAGAGATTGACATGATCCTTAGGTGCCCATTCAATATGCAATCATATTTGTATTTGGAGGTATCAGATGAATATGTGTAAGTTGATATGAAAGAGCTTCATTGCCTTTCAGTTCAACACCCAGGAATGCCAGAAAACTAGGAAAATGTAAATACCTGGGCCAGGTTCAAAATCCAGAAATGGAACCCCTCAGCTATCAGAAATGAAGAAGAACTCAAAGCCATATCAGTGAACAGGAACTGAAACTTAAATGGACCATGAGAGAAGGCAATAAAGATGCAGGGTTTAACTACTGGCAACTGAAGTTTTAAATTCCGTAAAGATTTCAGGCTTCCCTAGTGGCTCAGACGGTAAAGAATCCACTTGCAATGCAGGAGTCACAGAAAACACAGGTTTGATCTCTGGGTCAGGAAGACCCCCTGGAGAAGGAAACGGCAACCCAATCCAGTATTCTCAACTAGAGAATTCCATGGACAGAGGAGCCTGGTGAGCTACAATCTATGGTATCACAAAGAGTCAGACACGACTGAGTGAATAACACACATGATGACTGTTACTAATGGCATATATTAGTGTTAGTTCATGTGAACGCCTTGAAAACAGGGATTCTCTTTGTTTGTGTGTCTTCCACTGTGCTTAACAGAAGCCATAGTAGGAGCTTGGTGTAAGGTTGGTGAATGAAATAATAAGAATAATTATTCTTTTTTCTGGTTTTAAAAAAATCAGCTTTATTGGGATATAGTTCACTTACCATGCTATTCACGCATTTAAAGTGCACAATTCAGTGGCTTTTAGTATATTCACAGAATTTTGCAGCCATCATCATAGTCAATCTTAGAACTTTTTCATTATCTCCAGAAGAAACCCCCTGCCTAGCAGCTGTCCCCCTCAATACCCTTCTCCCCATCCACATCCCACCTGAACCTTAGTTTACCACTAATCAATTTCCTATCTCTCTAGATTTGCCTGTTCTGGATATCTCATACAGCTGGAATCATGCAGTATGTGGTCTTTATGACTGACCGCTTTTACTTTCAAAGTTCACCCATGTTGCAACACAGATCAGTACTTTGTTTATTTTTATTGCTGAGTAATAGTCCATTGTATATAGTCCGTTTTATTTATCCATTTATTGTTTGATGGATAATTGGGTTGTTTTCACTTTGGCTATTATGAATAATGTTTTATGAACATTCATACACAAATTTTTGCATGGACATATGTTTTCATTTCTCTTTAGTATGTGCCTAGGAGTGGACTAGCTGGGCCGTAGAGAGAAGGAGTGGACTAGCTGGGCCGTAGAGAGAAGGGAATGGAAACCCACTCCAGTATTCTTGCCTGAAAAATCCCATGGACAGAGGAGCCCGGCGAGCTATTGTCCATGGGGTCGCAAAAGTTGGACATGACTGAGCAACTAAACAACAAAATGGTAACTTGCTAGATCTTCTCTGGTGATTCAGTGGTAAAGAATCCTCCTGCAATGCAGGAGACTTGGATTCGATCCCTGAGTTGGGAAGATCTTCTGGAGAAGGAAATGCCAACCCACTCCAGTATTCTTGCCTAGAAAACCCCATGGACAGAGGAACCTGGTGGGCTTCAGTCCACGGAGTCACAAAAGAGTCAGACACAACTGAGCAACTAAACAACAACAAAAATGGTAACCTACTACTTAATCATTTGAAGAACTACTAGATTGTTTTCCAAAGTAGCTGCACCACTTTGCGTTCCCCTCAGCAGTGTATGAGGATTCCAGTTTCGCTGCATACTCCTCAATACTTGCTATTATCTGAGATTTTGGCTATAGCAATTCTAGTAAGTGTGAAGTGGTATCTCACTGTGGTTTGGGTTTGCATTTCTTTGATGGCTAATTATGTGAACATCTTTTCATGTGCCTAGTGGGCATTTGTTTGCCTTCTCTGGACAGCAATATCAGTTCTTTGGACCATTTTTCAAAATGGGTTACTTATCTTTTATTTATGAGTTGTAGTAGCTGTTTGTACATTCTCGATGCGATTTCCCTAGAAGACATGTGGTTCGCAAAAATGTCTTCCTATTCTGTGAGCTGTCCTTTCATTTTCCTGATGGTGTCCCCTTGAAGCACAACATTTTGATGATGTTCAGTTTATTTTTTTGTTTGTTGCTGGTGATTTGATATAATGTCTAAGAAACCATTGCTTAATCCTAAGTGACTCTCCCTTAGTTTTTGAAAAATAACTTTTATTACTGTTTGATTGCCTTGAGAATTTTTTTGTTTTGTTTCATTATAGCTCTTTTTAATGCTTATATATCTGGTCCAGTTTTTCCTTCTCTTTCTCTCTGTAATTATCTATCTTTAAAAAAGATCTTCATGTATGTAATTGTTTGATCCTGTTTTTCTCACTTAAAATTTTATGGTGAATATTTTCCAGTATCATTCAAAATATTTGGAAAAGATCACATAAAAGGAGTGTAAATCCCAGTGTGTAATTTATGTATTCTAATTTATTTACTCATTTCCATATTCTTATGCACTTATAACTTGCTTTCAATATTGTAGTATTACTATGAAGGGCTAGTAAACATGAATATAAATATAATATTGTGGTATTACTATTAAGGGCTTGTGAACATGCATATAAATATACTGTGGTCCAAGTACCAAGTCCATTCCCTAGGACAGATTCTAGCTAGGAGGTGGAGTTAGTCAAAAGACATGAACATCTTTCTAGAATGAATGCAAATTGCTTTTCAGAAAGTTGTACCAATTCACACTTTCCTAGTTAGTGACTGTTTCATTGTATCCTTATCAATATGAGTATTATTTTGTTACAAAAATCAAGTAGTAACTGTAGGACCCTGCTCTTTGATGCCCCAACCGCTCATTTACTTAAAGCTTGAGAATGTAGCTGCTAATTTCAGTATGAAGCAGTCCCCAAGGAAAAGTCATAAATTCTACCAAAATTTTCACAGTATTTCAGTGACTTCACACTTCATTTAAAAAGGCACTAAACGATTACCAGGTAATTAACAAACGCGTATTTAAGGAACTGAAAAAAAGTTCTCTCATAGACATAACTTCTGAGCTTGTGTTGTTTTATTTTGGGGGGAGTGGGTGGAAGAGGAATCGTTGACACAAATGAACAATTTAGAGGCAAGTATCAATTTATGGGAATAATTAGCAGATGACCCTGCTCGCTAGATTTGGGGAATCCCCTTGACATCTAGAACTCCGGCTTACTCTTAAAATGAGAGGCACTTAACAGCATCAAGTCCAGGCAAGCAGATCAGTGTTAGAACCCAGGTGCTACCATTTCCTGGCGGTGCAGCTTAAGGTTGGCTTAAACTGCACATGAAGCACTAAACATAACTAAGCACACACTAGATATTCAGTAAATGTCAGCTATTTTCCCTTATTGTTCATCTTTATATTCCCCAAAAGACAGCAAACACTGAGGAGAGGTGGTAACAAGTACTCAATACAATTATTAAGTGAGTATATAAATAAATTATGGAAAAACTAAAAGGAGTGTATACAGAAGAAACCTCCCAGATTTTTGTGTTATCAGCCACTCATAATCCTCCAAAATTAAGCCATCTCATGTTTGAAATTTCTCTAAGCGATTATCCGCTTATGCTTCCTTGTTGAGATCTTACTCTGAAATAAAACGTTATTTGTAGCCTGTCATGTTTCTCTTCTTGCAGGGATGTGCATTGTGTTTTAGTTTGCCATTTAAAATCATTTAGCAGATTAAAAAAAAATAGGAAGAAAAAAGTAATCACTTAGGGTCTAATTTAATCAAGAGGCACAGCATGAAGTGTGAAAAACTCAGTGTTGTTCTGATCCTTGGCTTCACTGAAGGCTGCAAAAAGGTATAAATTAAGTGACCTTTCCAGGTCAGGATTTTATGGCTTTGATAAATTCCCCAAGCTTAGCAGTTATCAGAGAAAAACATGTGAGCAAGAATATGAAGATCTTTTCTCCCCAACTACATCTTTCCATGAGTAGATAGGATAATGGGTTTGAAAGTGCCTCAAGAAAAGTTAAGTTCTATAAGTCTACAGCATTATTATTATAATGTAAGGGATATAAGCACAGCAAAAATATGGAAAGGTTCCAATTGAGCCAAAGTTTCTTTTTTATCACTTCATAAGCTCTTACAGCCAGAGGGATTATTAGCGATTTTATGGTCTAAACATCTCACGTTTATATATGAAAGAAAAGTAAAGTGACTTTATCAAGATTATATTGTTTAAAACCAAACTCCCTTTGCTCTCTATAAAAATAATGAATAGTAAAATTAAAATTTAAATTGTTCATAAAAGACTGTATTCTTTAATCTTCATAATGCAAGAAAAATATAAACTTATGTAGTTCATTTATAAAGAGTTTGAATGCTTTATTTTTGTACTGAAAACTTTTGTTTTAGAATTAGCCAGCTGGACTCAGTTTATTTATTTATTTAGAGTTTTTGATCATTCATTTGGCTGTGCTGTGTCTTAGGTGCGGCATGTAAGACTTTTGTTGCACCATGCAATCTTTTAGTTGCAGCATGTGGGATCTAGTTCCCTGACCAGGGATCCAGCCCAGGCCCCCTGCATTGGGAGTGCAGAGTCTTAGCCACTGGACCAGCAGGGAAGTCCCTGGGCTCAGTTTAGATAATCCCAGTTTTGTTGTCAACATCCTAAGCGTCATAGTCAGGAGTCAGCTGAACATATGCCTTCTTCTCTCCATCAGGCCTGATTAGGGTGTTGAGTTAGCCATGTCAAAGTCACAGAGCTTCTTCACAGCCTATTTAACTTGGTTCTTGTTGGCTTTGACATCCACAGTGAACACCAGTGTGTTGTCTTCTGTTTTCTTCCTGGCTGACTTGGTGGTGAGGGGGAATTTGATGATGGCAATAGTGGTCAAGTGTGTTTCTCCTCGGGGCGTTCTTCCGAGGATATTTGGACCACCTTGAATATTAGCCACAGTGTGGGCTGCCAGAAGGTGGGTGATGTCCGGGTCTTCTGTTTTTGTGGCTGTGGACCCCTTTCAACACTGCCTTCTTGGCCCTCAAAGCCTTTGCTTTGGCTTTAGCTTTGGGAGGGACAGGGGCTTCCTTCTTCGCCTTCGGCACCGTCTTCATGAAAAGCCGAATGCATTTTAAATGTTATTGTCCTAAGGTGAATTAGAACATCTAAAATGAGAAATTTCAATTATGGAGGCTTCATTGGAATTGATTAGTGTTTTGAAAATGTTTTTGCTGCATAAGCAATGCAGAGTTTAAATTCCCAGTCTCCTCCCTTAGTGTAAGTTAACCAAACAGCCTTGTCCTTTGGAGAACTGTTAGCCAGGAGGGTCCAATCTTCTCTGGAGGATAATATAGGCTGAAATGAGTAAAGGTTAATTAAGGCTTTTAGGAACTTCGCTTTTTTCCTGTGGAACGCCGTATTTAAAGTTAAGCCCTTCCCTCAAGCAAAGTTTAAGAAGGTTGTTTCATTTGGTAGCCAGCATTCATCTTAACTTGGAGCTGTAAGTCTTGTATGCAAAGTATTGAGTGACATTTTGAATAAACAAAACCGAACACGAGGTTGCAAAAAATGTTTTTGCAAATATTACTTTGATTCTTAGGAAGTACGCTTCCCTACACTCACTTTTGGATGATATTGCATTTAAAATACAATTCTCCTTTAGCCAATCCTATTTAGAAGGACTGAAGAGTGGAAGGGTGAAAACTCTAAACCACTTGAAAGTGAAAATACCAGATCTTACATTGTAATTTGAAGGGCAAATGGATGAGTGGTTGGAAGTTAAAGCTTTTGTATCGTTTATCACCAACTAGAGAGTTGCCGTCAGAAAGTGAGCTTCAGAAATCGTCCATAGGGAACTATTCTTTATGCAACAGAGTAGGGCACACAGAAATCCTGGAAAAGAAGCAAAGGCAAAGGAGGGAAATGGGGAAAAAGATGATGCTGCTCTTCTTGGGCTGCAGCATGTACTGCGGTCCCTGCTGCTTTGAACTTGAAATTACAATGAGTGCTGTGGAATATATACTGCACAAGTCCTTGTCAGATACTCCTGCAGAGTTGGAAAGCGAGATGATTCTGTTCCCCTTGCAGAAAAGACAAAGTCCTAGTTCTTCCAAAAAGCAGTGACTGTGACATAATGCTCATTTTAAATGATTTGAAATCATTTTAATTGGTACTTACCTGGCAGGCTCTATCACTTTTCATTTCACCAACCTTCTCACAATGGCACAGTGTACTACCACTCGTCGGCAGCTGTGAAAGTTTGATAAGACAGGATGATGTATACAAACAATTTCTTCTTCAGAAGAATTCATCCCGAAGAATTGTCAAATTATTTTTAAATGGCTGTAGTTCTTAATGAAACATTGCAAGAGAAATTTAAAGCTTCACTTCTGTGATGTGGCCTTGCTATTCGGTACTCATGTTGTAGCATTGTGAGATGGGTCTGAGCTGCGACATGCTTTAGGGACTGTCTTTTCTAAAGCACTGATTTTTCTAATGAGATAAGGGGGATCCAGAGAGGTTAGGTAACTTGAAGGCTCTAAAGTAAATTTGAGGGTCAAAGGAACCTTTAGAAATCCAGAAGATCACAGTCAGTCATATTATGAAGGAGGCTAAAGAAGTCTAGAATTTCTTCAATGTTGACAATAGGTCACTGGAGCTGATAGCAATGGAGAGAAGGAAATAGACTGTTAAGAGGAGTGTTTCCTTGACTTTGGTTACAGTATTGCAATAGTACTAGTCTTGTGTTGAGACAGTATTGCAGAAGAGTTTTCAGTGGTCTTCTGTGTGAAGTATAGGGGCCAGGCTCTGATTCTTTTATTTATTTATTTTTTACTATTATTTATCAGGGTTTACAGTGTTGGGTTTTTATTGTTGCTTTATAAAGTTGTGTTAGTTTCTGCTGTACAACAAAGTGAATCAGCTGTCTATATACATATATCCCCTCTCTCTTGGACCTCTCTCCCACCCCCAACACCACCTGACCCCTCTAGGTCATCATAGAGCCCTGAGCTGAGCTCCCTGCACGACACAGCAGCTTCCCACTAGCTATCTGTTTCACACATGGCAGTGCACATACTTTAAGTCCAGTCTCCCAGTTCATGTCACCCCCGACCCGTGTCCACTTGTCCATTCTCTGTGTCACTATTCCTGCCCTGAAAATAGGTTCATCGGTACCATTTTTCCAGATTCTGTATATATGCATTAACACATGATATATGTTTTTCTCTTAACTTACTTCACTTTGTATGACAGTATCTTGGTCCATCCATGTCTCTACAAATGATCCAATATCATTCCTGTTTATGGCTAATATTCCATTGTATATACATACCACATCTTCTTTATCCATTCTTCTGTTCACAGGCTCTCATTCTGAACAGCTATCTGGGAGGGGTGTAAAGGAACTGGTGAAGTCTGATGTGAAAAATCTTTTTCATTGATTTAAAACCTAAACTTTGAGTAACTTGAATTTTCCAGACTCCCTCGTAGTAGGCTCTTCCACATGAAGAATAGGAAGGGAGAATCTGCAATCTTAATCTCTGTATTTGGGTTCAGAGACCAAGACACAGGGCAGCCTGTGACAGAGGCAAAACTGTACGTTTATCTGCTCTAGAACATCTCTTGATTTTTAGTGCTTGTTGGATCATGACATCATGACACTAGTGACCAGGATCAGCCAGGGAGAGCGAAGAGCCCTGGTTGCCTTGATGATGATTTGTCCTTTGGCAGGGCCTAAGAAACTAGGAAAGTGGCAGGTGAGGTGGATGGAAAGAGCTGAACAGACGCCTGAAGAAATCACCCATTCTTATGAGCTCTCTTGACAAATGTCATGACCTGGTGACTAATTTCTTGCCCTACGAGGGATTATCTAATAGCCCTGGGATTATTCCGCTACTCTTAGTATCAGTAAGGCAAAGATGTGAGCTTATAATAATTGCATTCTACTAAAATATTCCTTCTATACCAAATGGGTTTAAAATTATTGTCATTATTCGTATTACTTTATCTATGTAAATAATAGCATTCTACTTAATACTTCTGCTTTAATATTGTTTGTATAATATTAAAGTATCATTTGAATTTATTAAGAAAGGGATTATTGAGCAGAAATTCTGTGGAAAAGGATACCAGTAGCTCCTCATATTTTCCCCTTCTTCTTGCCTCGTAGCAGAACACTGATAGTAAAGCTAACATGGTCTAAGGTCCCTTGCAGCCAAGTCTGGCCACATGACTAGGATCTATTTAAGATGATACAAACAGAATTGTTGTTTGGGGTCTTCAAGAGGTTATCTGAAAGAGAGGAGTGTGCCCTTTCTCTGCTCCTTATCCTTTTTCTTGGCTGAATTTAGAGGAAATGGATGGAGCTCGAGGAGAACCTTGAACTTAAAAGTAATATGGGAAAGATATGGAGCAGAAGAGCTATGAACCCACAGCAGCTTTCAATCCCCCGCTGATGGACTTCTTTGCTAAGTCATTTCAATCGTGTCTGACTCTTTGTGACCCCATGGACTGTAGCCTGCTAAGCTCCTCTGTCCATGGGATTTTCCATGCAAAAATACTGGAGTGGGTTGCCATTTCCTCCTCCAAGGGATCTTCCTGACCCAGGGATTGAACCCACATCTCTTACATCTCCTGCACTGGTGACAGAAATATTCATGTCATTCTCATTTAAGCCACCACTACTTGGGGGAATCTCTGGATATATTCAGCCACATGTAATACTAAGCAATACAGGTCTTACTTTAAAATATTATGAAAAACATTTAGTCCATATAGAAAAATCATTGAGCAAAACATCTTGCCAGTAGACACACAAAAGTATATTATCATTGTAAATGGCAGTTTGCCCTAGGAGTTGAAAAGTTTTCATGTCATAACATTGAGGTTTTGAAGCAGTTCAGTTCAGTCGCTCAGTTGTGTCCAACTTTTTGCGACCCCATGGAATGAAGCACGCCAGGCTTCCCTGTCCATCACCAACTCCCAGAGTTTACTCAAATTCACGTCCATCAAGTTGGTGATGCCATCCAACCATCTCATCCTCTGTTGTTCCCTTCTCCTACCTTCAGTCTTTCCCAATATCAGAGTCTTTTCAAATGAGTCAGCTCTTCGCATCAGACAGCCAAAGTATTGGAATTTCAGCTTCAGCATCAGTCCTTCCAGTGAATATTCAGGACTTATTTCCTTTAGGATTGACTGATTTGATCACCTTGCAGCCCAAGGGACTCTCAAGAGTCTTCTCCAACACCACAGTTCAAAAGCATCAATTCTTCGGTGCTCAGCTTTTTTTTTATAGTCCAACTCTCACATCTATACATGACTACTGGAAAAACCATAGCTTTGATTAGACGGACCTTTGTTGGCAAAGTAATGTCTCTGCTCTTTAATATACTGTCTAGGTTGGTCATAGCTTTTCTTCCAAGGTCATAGCTTTTCTTGCAAGTGTCTTTTAATTTCATGGCTGCAGTCACCATCTGCTGTGATTTTGGAGCCCCCCAAAATAAAATCTGTCACTGTTTCTATTGTTTCCCCATCTATTTGCCATGAAGTGATGGGACCAGATGTCATGATCTTAGTTTTCTGAATGTTGAGTCTTAAGCCAAGTTTTTATCTTTCCTCTTTCACTTTCATCAAGAGACTCTTAGTTCTTCCCTGTCTGCCATAAGGGTGGTGTCATCTACATATCCAAGGTTATTGATATTTCTCCTGGCAATCTTGATTCCAGCTTGTACTTCATCCAGCCTGGCATTTCACCTGATGTACTCTGCATATAAGTTAAATAAGCAGGGTGACAGTATACAGCCTTGTCGTACTCTTTTCCCAATTTGGAACCAGTCTGTTCTTCCATATCCAGTTCTAACTGTTGCTTCTTGACCTGCATACAGATTTCTCAGAAGGCAGGTCAGGTGGTCTGGTATTCCCATCTCTTGAAGAATTTTCCACAGTTTGTTCTAATCCACACAGTGTTGTCAATAAAGCAGAAATAGATGTTTTCCTGGAACTCTCTTGCTTTTTCAATGATCCAGCAGATGTTGGCAATTTGAGCTCTGGTTTTTCTGCCTTTTCTAAATCCAGCTCGAACATCTGGAAGTTCATGGTTCATGTACTGTTGAAGCCTGGGTTGGAAAATTTTGAGCATTACTTTGTTAGCCTGTTAGATGAGTGCAATTGTGCAGTAATCTAAACATTCTCTGGCATTGCCTTTCTTTGGGATTTGAAGCAGATTTTCCCTTAAATGTTTTAATGCCGGCCTTGAGAGGGTTGCTGATCCAGTAGTTCAGGAAACTCAGTACTGTACCACGTGTGTCACTTACTGGTGCTGTGCTCTTGAATAAGCCCTTGTGACCTTGGATTGTCCCTCTGTAAAAATACCAATTCTGGACTAAGTCATCTCCATAGTTCCTCTAAGCTCTGTGGGCCTTAAATTTATAAAATTTCCTGTATCCTTGTAAAACCACCAGAACTCTTTCTGGCCCTAGCTACATATGTAAATATAGGTTAACAAATACTTACAGAGTGCCTGGTATATATAGATGATTCCCCAATTTTGCACTATAGGGGATATGTGTGTGGGGGGGACAAGAGGCATACACAGCTCATTTGCAAAGAATTTACATTCTAATGGTGTAGCACATGAGGCAAATAGCAAGTCATAAGATTTTGAATGACCCATGTCTCCTGACTCGTAGTTCAATGATGGCTCCTCTCTCCTCTTACAGAGCTCCACCTGTTAAAAGTGACAGAGGTCTCCTGGCTATGTGGTCTATAGAGCTCTTACTAAATTCCAAAAATTTTATTTTATACCATGAACTACAATTCTACTCTCTTTTGACTCATCTAAGTCTAATCTGCTTGCTATGATAACGATCATTCAACTTCTCTCTAACATTAGCTGTGCTTTATTTCACTTGTAAAGCTACATGTCAGTGAGGGCAGAATATTCTCTTGATAACTGAATGTCCACATGTCGAAAGAATTGGTGAAACAGTTAAATCAGAAAAGACTTTCTGGAAGAAGTGAGCTTTGATCTCAGGTTCTAAGGAGGCGACAAATTGAGGTTGTCAAAGATGTCAGGAAATTGTCTTCTTTTATATATAATTTTTAAATGTATTTACTTATTTGGCTGCACTGAGTCTTAGTTGTGGCACACAGGATCTTAGTTGTGTCTTGTGGGATGTAGTTCCCTGACCAGGAATCCAACCTGGGCCCCCTGCATTGGGAGCTTGGAGTCTTAGCCACTGGACCACCGGAGAAATCCCAGGAAGTCATCTGAAAGGGGGGTAAGTGGTATTTGCAAAAGGACTGGATTGGGAATGTTGAAGGGCATGCGTGCATGTGGCTGATGGTGGCCAAGTTGGCTGTGGGGAATAGGACCTGAGACCTTTCCTGCCGTTCTTTTTTGGCCTTGACTCTCTTATTAGCTTGAAATATACCTTTTAAGCCCAGTGCTTGTCTTGAGTATGGCAGGAGTTCAGGTGAAAGAGAGATGGGTAAGAAGCTGACTCTGGTGGAAGTCATTTTAAAGATACAAAGCAAGGAATGACAAAGTCATCAGTACAAGAATGTGTCCCCTTTGTGCAAAGATATTCTGCTTGCATATTTAGGTTTCATGCTTCACTGTGTGTTTATATGGTGGAGATGAGATAAAGTTGCAGAAGGAACTTCAAATTGCCTGACTTTTGAAAGTTAAGTCAGCTGTGACTTTCCACTAATAAAGTATCTTCGTGGGCTTAATTTTCTTGCAGGTGCGTGCGTGTGTCTCTGTATGATGTATGTAGCTAGTATGTGTAGTGTGTGTGAGAGAGAGGGAGAGTTAATGCAAAGAGAATAAGTAGGCAACTGATTTATTGCAAGCAGTATATTTACCTGAGTATATCATCACTGAAATTAACATAGATTTTAGAAGTGGAAAAATGCCCTGGTGTTTAGTGTCAGCTCCTGTCTCCTCCTTTTGCAGCACAAATCTGCCCTACAGAGTCGTGACAGTTCCTGAGCTCTGATTTGGACTTTGTCAAGGAAATAAAGCACAAAGTCACATGTTCAGATATCACTAAATGGCTGCCTGCAGCAAGCTAGGTTGGCCAACCCAAAAGGAATGCATGTATGTTACAGACCAATGGGACACTGGACTGTGTTTTCAGTCACAGGCATGGAAGCACTTCCTCCTCCTGCTTCCTTTTCTAAGTTTCTCTGCCATCTTGCTGTGCCTGGCAAATCCTTGTCCTCATAAGCAAACACAAATGATCAAGAAATCCTTTTGAAGAAAGGAGCAGGGCCCTTTCCAGTTTCCTTCCTTTTATAGCTATTTAAGCTATAGCTATTTATAGATTCTGACAGAATGTGGTCCACTGGAGAAGGGAATGGCAAACCACTTCAGTATTCTTGCCTTGAGAACCCCATGAACAGTATGAAAAGGCAAAATGATAGGATACTGAAAGGGGAACTCCCCGGGTCGGTAGGTGCCCAATATGCTACTGGAGATCAGTGGAGAAATAACTCCAGAAAGAATGAAGGGATGGAGCCAAAGCAAAAACAATACCAAGTTGTGGATGTGACTGGTGATAGAAGCAAGGTCCAATGCTGTAAAGAGCAATATTGCATAGGAACCTGGAATGTCAGGTCCATGAATCAAGGTAAATTGGAAGTGGCCAAACAGGAGATGGCAAGAGTGAATGTTGACATTCTAGGAATCAGCAAAATAAAATGGACTGGAATGGGTGAATTTAACTCAGATGACCATTATATCTACTACTGTGGGCAGAAATCCCTTAGAAGAAATGGAGCACCCATCATGGTCAACCCAGGAGTCCACAATGCAGTACTTGGATGCAATCTCAAAAACGACAGAATGATCTCTATTCGTTTCCAAGGCAAACCATTCAATATCACAGTAATCCAAGCCTATGCCCCAACCAGTAACGCTGCAGAGGCTGAAGTTGAATGGTTATATGAAGACCTACTAACACCCAGAAAAGATGTCCTTTTCATCATGGGGGACTGGAATGCAAAAGTAAGAAGTCAAGAAACACCTGGAGTAACAGGCAAATTTGGCCTTGGAATACAGAATGAAGCAGGGCAAAGGCTAATAGAGTTTTGCCAAGAGAACGCACTGGTCACAGCAAACACTCTCTTCCAACAACACAAGAGAAGACTCTGCACATGGACATCACCAGATGGTCAACACTGAAATCAGATTGATTATATTTGTTGCAGCCAAAGATGGAGAAGCTCTATACAGTCAGCAAAAACAAGACTGGAAGCTGACTGTGGCTCAGACCATGAACTCCTTATTGCCAAATTCAGACTGAATTTGAAGAAAGTGGGGAAAACCACTAGACCATTCAGGTATGACCTAAATCAAGTCCCTTATGATTATACAGTGGAAGTGAGAAATAGATTTAAGGGCCTAGATCTGATAGAGTGCCTGATGAACTATGGACAGAGGTTCATGACATTGTACAGGAGACAGGGATCAAGACCATCCTCATGGAAAAGAAATGCAAAAAAGCAAAATGGCTGTCTGGGGAAGCCTTAAAATAGCTGTGAAAAGAAGAGAAGCAAAAAGCAAAGGAGAAAAGGAAAGATATAAGCATCTGAATGCAGAGTTCCAAAGAAGAGCAAGGAGAGATAAGAAAGCCTTCCTCAGTGATCAATGCAAAGAAATAGAGGAAAACAACAGAATGGGAAAGACTAGAGATCTCTTCAAGAAAGTTAGAGATACCAAAGGAACATTTCATGCAAAGATGGGCTCAATAAAAGACAGAAATGGTATGGACTTAACAGGAGCAGAAGATATTAAGAGGAGGTGGCAAGAATACACAGAAGAACTGTACAAAAAAAGAGCTTCATGACCTGGATAATCACGATGGTGTAATCACTCATCCAGGGCCAGATATCCTGGAATGTGAAGTCAAGTGGGCCTTAGAAAGCATCACTACAAACAAAACTAGTGGAGGGATGGAATTCCAGTTGAGCTATTTCAAATCCTGAAAGATGATGCCGTGAAAGTGCTGCACTCAATATGCCAGCAACTTTGGAAAACTCAGCAGTGGCCACAGGACTGGAAAAGGTCAGTTTTCATTCCAATCCCAAAGAAAGGCAATGCCAAAGAATGCTCAAACTACCGCACAATTGCACTCATCTCATACGCTAGTAAAGTAATGCTCAAAATTCTCCAAGCCAGGCTTCAGCAATACGTGAACTGTGAACTTCCAGATGTTCAAGCTGGTTTTAGAAAAGGCAGAAGAACCAGAGATCAAATTGCCAACATCTGGTGGATCATCGAAAAAGCAAGAGAGCTCCAGAAAAACAACTATTTCTGCTTTATTGACTATGCCAAAGACTTTGACTGTGTGGATCACAATAAACTCTGGAAAATTCTGAAAGAGATGGGAATACCAGACCACCTGACCTGCCTTTTGAGAAACCTATATGCAGGTCAGGAAGCAACAGTTAGAACTGGACATGGAACAACAGACTGGTTCCAAATAGGAAAAGGAGTACATCTAGGCTCTATATTGTCACCCTGCTTATGTAACTTATATGCAGAGTATATCATGAGAAACTCTGGGCTGGAAAAAACACAAGCTGGAATCAAGATTGCCGGGAGAAATATCAAAAACCTCAGATATGCAGATGACACCACCCTTATGGCAGAAAGTGAAGAGGAACTAAAAAGCCTCTTGATGAAAGTGAATGAGGAGAGTGAAAAAGTTGGCTTAAGGCTCAACATTCAGAAAACAAAGATCATGGCATCTGGCTCCATCACTTCATGGGAAATACAGGGGGAAACAGTGGAAACAGTGTCAGACTTTATTTTTGGGGGCTCCAAAATCACTGCAGATGGTGACCTGCAGCCATGAAATTAAAAGACACTTACTCCTTGAAAGGAAAGTTATGACCAATCTAGATAGCATATTGAAAAGCAGAGACATTACTTTGCCAACAAAGGTCTGTCTAGTCAAGGCTATGGTTTTTCCAGCACTCATGTATGGATGTGAGAGTTGAACTGAGAACAAAGCTGAGAGCCAAAGAATTGATGCTTTTGAACTGTGGTGTTGGAGAAGACTCTTGAGTCCCTTGGACTGCAAGGAGATCCAACCAGTCCATGTTAAAGGAGGTCAGTCCTGGGTGTTCATTGGAAGGACTGATGCTGAGACTGAAACACCAATACTTTGGCCACCTCATGAGAAGAGTTGACTCATTGGAAAAGACCCTGATCCTGGGAGGGATTGAGGGCAGGAGGAGAAGGGGACAACAGAGGATGAGATGGCTGGATGGCATCACCGACTCTATGGACATGAGTTTGAGTAAAGTCTGGGAGTTGGTAATGGACAGGGAGGCCTGGCATGCTGCGATTCATGGGGTTGCAAAGAGTCGGACATGGCTGAGCGACTGAACTGAACTGAACTGATTTATAGATAAGGGAATTTCTTGGATGCACTTAATCTACTCTCTCCATGTGCCAATCCACACATAAACATATAGCTGCATGAATTTGCTCCACAGTTGTGTACAAAACACCACATTGCTGTACGTTTCTGTATCTAGTTCAGTCTCTGTTTTAACCCCTGTTGACTAGTATAGCTGGCTACCCAGTTTCAGTCATCAATGGAGGCCTCTTTCCCTGATAGTGGCTCAAGGGTCCCGTGGTATTCTGTGACTTAGAGAATCTGGGGAAGGACTTCCAACTCTGTAGGCCATTGTGGTCACTGCTGTGTGTTGTGGTGTGTTGCAAGGGAGGAGGCCCATCTTCCATATACTGGATGTGGGAGTAGGCATCATTCTTCACGTCAGTCAATCTCCGTGTGATCTCCAGTGCCCTTAGCCTACAGAGGCTCAAAGTAGGCTTTCCCTTCTGAGCCAGAGATTGAGGTCGGGCCTTAGCAGTGAGAGTGCTAAATCCTAGTCACTAGACCCGTGGTCACTGATATGGCTCTGGCCCTTTGGCTTTGCATAAAAGAATTCCCACAAAGACGGGAAGTAGTGAAACAAGTCAAGTATTTATTAGGAAGAAATAGAATGCAGTATGTGTGGATAGACATACAGGGGTACTCAGAGAGTCACACCCTCATGGTAGTTTAAATCACTTATGGGGACATTTCTTCTGGGTTTCCTTTGGCCAATCCTTTTGATTTGTCTGGGTCTGAATCTGTACTTGGTACATCTCAGGATCCTCCTATGTTGTTGTTCTGCTGTTAAGTTGTGTCCGACTCTTTGCAACCCCGTGGACTGCAGCACACCAGGCTTCCCTATCTTTCACCAGCTCTCAGAGCTTGCTCAAACTCATGTCCATTGAGTCAGTGATGCTATCCAACCATCTCATCCTCTGCCACCCCTTTCTCCTCCTGCCCTCAATCTTTCCCAGCATCAGGGTCTTTTCCAAGGAGTCAGTTCTTTACATCAGGTGGCCAAAGTATTGGAGCTTCAGTTTCAGCATCGGTCCTTCTCATGAATATTCAGGACTGATTTCCTTTAGGATGTACTGATTTGATCTCCTTGCTGTCCAGGGGACCCTCCAAAGTCTTCTCCAACACCAAATGTGTTCACACAAATCTCTCAGCCAGGGTGGATTCCAGCAACGAGGCCTATGAGTAGCCTTAGCATCACTCTTCTTTTGACCTGCAAGGAAGTTACTAGTCAAGAAAGGCTCCTTGACTTTGAGAATGACAAATACATAGTCTCTTATCTGGGCACAGCCTAGCCTCCTGTCTCGATTGCCCTGCTATTGATATTTTGGAGTTTCTGTCCATAAGGAATCAACTCCTAATGCTTACCTTGTTGGGGGAGAGGGGGCATCTACCCCCTGCCTCACTTGTACTCAGGCTCCAGCCTCCCTGACCATCCCATCAGACATCATGGACAATCAGTAGGATAGAGGAGGGCAGAGGCAGGCTCTGTAGCACCTCTCCAGTCTCTTTTAATTTCCAGGTCATTGTAACCATCTAAACTCAAAGTCACATCCATCTCTTTGGCTAGTAACAAACTCCAAAGCCTGGATAGTGTTTTTTTCCCCCTCCCCCCAAGTTTCTGGCAATTTCTGTTTTCAATTCCTAAATCTAATATTTCTGGACACCCCGAACGCAAAACTCAAGACTTTGTCTTATCTAGAATAAAGGGAGCTAAATTTGCCTTTTTTTCCCTAGATCCTATTGCAGTAGCAGGGACAAGAATATAAAGTCATATCTTAATAGACTATCTGCCACATACACACCAGAGGAACTTGTGGCAGGGGAAGGAAAACAGGAGTTTTTTTGATCAGTGGAAAATGGGCAAACTTTTTTTTTTGTTTTTATTATTGGTGTTGTTTAGTGTTATGAAGTACAAGAGTTTTCTAAAGATTGATGTGATTGATAAATTGAGTCACCATCCAGAATTGACTGCTTATTTCTCTATCAAAGATCTACCAAACTTGTTCCGTTTAGAAATTCAGGTTAATTATTCTTCCATTCTGTTGGTATCATGCAGGATCATGTCTCTTGAATGCTTAAAGACGCAAAATCATGATCTGATTGCTTAAGCCTCTTAACAAGGATGGAGAGGTATTTAGAAAAAGCCAAATGAGGAAGTTTTTCCCAGAGAGTTTTGTGAGAATGAAAATGAAGTGAGTATTTACAGTAATGATGTGTGTTTTGTGAATGAGTCCCTCTAGATTGCTAACTTTATCCTTTGATCTGAAAACATGACAGTGATTGAAAAATCAATTAGCACATATACCGTATGTCCAAACAGCCTAAAATAAAGATGAGGGAGGTGATTTTTAAATGTATTAGGAGCAATACAATTAAAAGTACATTTTTAAATGTTTTAGGAGTCGTTAATCCATGAATGACTCCTCCCCAAATTAAGTAGGGTTAATTATAAGGTATGTATACTGTATTCACTTTCTATTGCTGCTGTAACAAATTGCTGCAAATTTAATGGCTTACAACATTCATTCATTATCTTTCAGTTCCATAGAGCAGGACTCATGGTACAGCATGCCTCAGCTGGGTCCTCCACTTTAAGTCTCGCAGAGACAAAATCAAGGTTGGGAGGGTTGCATTCCTTTCTGCTTTCAAGCACATTCTATTGTTGATTAAATCCAGTTCTTTGTGGTTGTAGGACTGTGCTTCCTTGATGGCTGTCAGCTGGGGGCCATCCTAGGCTTTTTCTGCTCCTTCCATCATGTTACCTTCTCCATCCTGGTGCCAGTCAAAGCTTTAACTGCTTCTCACACTTAGAATCCCTCTGACCTGGTCGTTTATTGTGTCTCTTGTCTCTGTCTAGAGGAAGTTCTCTACTTTTAAGGGCTCATGTGAATGAATTGACCTGCCCAGAAAATTCACATAATTTTCCTTATAATGCATAGTTTAAGATGTAATCTTATGCTTTTTACAGAGAGGAAAATGAAAACTTATTTTGTAGATATATTTTAATACTTATTTGACTGTGTCAGGTCTTAGATGTGGCACTTGGGATCTTTGTTGAAGCACACAAGTTCTCTAGTTGTGGCTTGCAGGCTCTAGAGTTTGGATTCCGTTGCACGTGGGATCTTAGTTCCCTGACCAGGGATTGAACCTCTGTCCCCTGCATTGGGAGGTGGATTCTTAATCACTGGACCACCAAGGAGGTCCCCACTCATTATGTTTTAGATATTAAATCAAAATACGTTTTCTAGGAATTTCCCTGGTGGTCCAGTGGCTAAGGCTCCATGCTCCTAAGGCAGGTGGCCTAGCTTTGATCCCTGGTCAAGGGACTAGATCCCATATGCCACAGCTAAGGATCCTGCATGCTGCAATGAAGATCAAAGATCCAGTGAGCCACAGCTAAGACCCAGCATGGTCAAATAAATAAACATCTTTTAAAATTAAATAATGTTTTCCAGTACTGTCGTTTTTTCACATTAAAATCTCAGCTTTTCTTTATCATTTGGGGCCACTTTAAGTAGTTTTAAGTTCTTAGAAGTCATACTCATATTTGCATGTTAATTAATCTGTATTGGTGAGAATATGTATAAAAAAACATATAACATGTATAATAAAAGAGCAAGAGACCAATAGGAAAACTAACTCTGGCTTTAATGAAGCTGTATTTCAGGCTGCTTGTGGTTATTAAACCACATATAAAGTGATTGTCTTAGTTATTATACTCAGCAGGTACAGTTATTTTATTATGAGATAGTTTCAATATTGGTTTAAATAAAATTGATTTTCATGGACTACAGTTTAGTTCTGAATATCTGTGTTTTATTCTGGATTATAATGCCTTTAGGAGGTACTGGATAAATGAAATATCCAATTTGTCATAGATTAAAATGATGTGTGCTGCCCAGGTCTGGTAACACAGCTGAGTAGCTTAAAAAAAAAAAAAAAAAAAAAGGAAGCAAACTTCAGAGGTAGGCAGAAGACCAAATGCTGACTTTGTTCCTTAGCAGCTGTGTGACCTCAGACAACTTGCTCATCCTCTCTGATACTCCTTATCTGCATGTGCATAATGGGGATATCAGTATAAAGCTGCAGGAAGAGGGCATTGATGAGGATTAAATGAGATTAATGGGAAATCCCTCATCACTTCTGGTATGCAGGCAGAGTTCAAAAATTATGGGTTACCTTTGCTTTGTCTCTCAGGGTCTCTAATATGCTGGTATATGAATCTCATCCTTGATAGCTGATCTGAACCCAAGCCCTAATTTTGTGATGGAGGAGTCCATTTAGATTTAATATTCTTTAATATTCTTTCATATCCGGAGAAGGCAATGGCAACCCACTCCAGTACTCTTGCCTGGAAAGTCCCATGGACAGAGGAGCCTGGTGGGCTGCAGTCCATGGGGTCGCAAAGAGTCGGACACGACTGAGCGACTTCCCTTTCACTTTTCACTTTCCTGCATTGGAGAAGGAAATGGCAACCCACTCCAGTGTTTTTGCCTGGAGAATCCCAGGGACGGGGGAGCCTGGTGGGCTGCCGTCTCTGGGGTCACACAGAGTCGTACACGACTGAAGTGACTTAGCAGCAGCAGCAGCAGCAGCATTCTTTCATATTGCCTTATTATACTTGAAAAAAAAATTCAGTTTCATCTTTAGGGTCTACTAAAAGAAGTATTTTATGATCATTTGCTAATGCAATAATAAAAATGCTTTTTAAAAGGATTAGAAACTTGAAGTTTCATTAGGGGGCCAGAAACAATAGAATTTTATTATTTAGATTAGATTTGTCATTTCAATAAAATAGCAAATGCTCCTAGTTGAAAGGCCTTACTTACCACAAGAGCTTAAAGTTAATCATTCTTCTCAAGAGTAGCTAGAATATCCTTTGTGTTGCATGTTTTTTTCTGGGATAAAAGAAAGTAGCTTTGATTGGTAATTTGAAGGCAGGGTTGCAGTCTCCTTGTGGTTCCTTTGATTCCTTCTTTATTGAGCCTTCCAGATGCCTCTGTCCATGGTGCTGACCTCCAGACACGCTCCCGTTTAAGTATTTGATGGACCAGGGTTGTTGTTGTTGTTGTTGTTGTTGTTGTTGTTTTTCATGCTAGGTTCCTAAAGAGCTCCCTTTGGTTTGTAGCTGCTGTTCTTCTCTGTTGAGTCTGTATCATTTTATGCTCTTCTGCAACTTCCCAGTACTTAAAGGGCCAGCTTGTTCCTGGTTACTATTTTTAAAATGCGCTTATTCAGTGTTTTCATGCTGTGGTTTAGTTTTTTGAAATGTTTCTTGGTCCAGCTCACTCATGGTTGCTGAGATTTAAATCCATGCCAGTGGTATCCTCATTCCACAAATTTTTACTGCTCTCTTTCTATTTAAGAAAATCTCAGTCTTCCTTCTGTATTTCTCCTTTACTCTCACATTACAACCATACTTACAACACTTCAGGGGTCAACCACAAGTCCAGGTTGTCACCTGCACCTCTGATTGATAGGCTGTAGATCCTGGGATCTACAAACCTTGGATTCCTTGCAAACTCCCTCCTTAGATTCTATTAATTTTCTAGAGGAACTCACAGAACTCAGAGAATCAGTGTACTTAAGAGATTACTGGCTTATTAGAAAAGGACATAACTCAGAAACAGCCAGATGGAAGAGATGTCATAGAGCAAGTTATTGGGGGAGGGCACATAGCTTCCACACACTCTCCCAGCACTTGTTCACCATCCCAGAAGCTCTCCTAACCTTGTCCTTTTGGAGTTTATTCAGACTTCTTTACAAAGTCATGATTAATTAAATAACTGGCTGTTGGCAGCTGATTCAACCTCCAGCCCCTCGCCCCTCTCCAGAGGTTAGGGAGTGGGACTACAAGTTCCAGCTCTGAAATCACATGGTTGGGCCCGCTGGCAATCAGTCCCCAACCTTAGAGGATCTAGGGGCTTTCCAAAACCACCTCATTAACATAACACAAGACACCTTTATCACTCCCGTCACTTAAGAAATTCCAAGAGTTTTAGGAGTCTGTACTAGAGACAAGAGATGTTCTACACAAGGAACAGGGATAAAGACTAGCTATATATTTCTTGTTATAAATCACAATATTGCACCTCCAAAGTAGAGACTCTTGTCATGGGCACTCTAGAAAAATCAAAGGGGAATATGATTTGGAACCTGACTTCAAGAAGCTTTGAATCTGGTGAAAGGTGAGAGGGGGAGAGCAGTAAACAGATGTGGGAAAGTGAGGCAGACATAAACTAGGTGTCACTGGAGAGGAGCCAGTAGTGGCTGTGTGAGTCTGCAGCAGTGACTCAACTCTGGCCACACAGAAGAAGCACCTGGGGAGCTTTTAGACATCTTGGGCACACTGTCAGTCCCAGATATATTCAGAAGCTCTGGGGATGAAGGTCAAGGCATCGGTATTTTAAAGTCGCCAGGGGATTCCAGTGAGTGGATACAGTTGAAAACCACTGGCCTGAAAATGACCCTGACACATTCTGGCTCTGTGACAGGATAACAGCAAAGTCTTGCTTTCCTTTATTTTTATTTGATTTCATGCACCTCATGCTCCATATTGGATTTTGACAAGTACCTTCTTTACTGTTGATAGGACCTTCTATACTTAGTATATACTCAATAAACACCTACCTGTTGATAGATGAATACCCACTTGTTTCAACACTCCCCATTCCCTTAAACAACATTTATTGAGCACCTAATATATTTGGAGATTGTTGTTTAGTTGCTTAGTCATCTCCGACTCTTTGTGATCCCATGGACTGTAGCCCACCAGGCTTCTTTGTCCATGGGATTTCCCAGGCAAGAATACTGGAGTGGGTGGTCATTTCCTTCTCCAATATTTGGGGATAGAGCAGTACTCACTGGTGAGGAGAGAACAGTTAGTGCAACCATCTCTGCCTGGATGCTCTCTTTCCCACATGATGCCATCTTCTCCATCAGAACCATTCTGGGAGCTTGTAACAGAACAGGCTCTTGGCTGCTTCCTCAGCTTGTTACAGAATCTCTGGTCATGAAGCCCAGGGACACTTTTTGTTCACAAACTGCCCAGATGATTCTGTGTACACGAGAGCTTGAAAGCCCCTACAAAGACAATGCAGGACAGGTCCGAGCAAGGTGTGCTATGGTGCCCCCCCTACGGAGAGACTGACATTCAGGGGAGCCTGGAAAGGGTGTTGGGAGAGGGTGGCCTCTGAGCTGGGTCTTAGGGATGATTATTGACTTATTCACAGGAAAGGGGAGGGAGAGCATTTCAGGAAAAGGAAAGCTCCTGATCATGTCTCAGAGATGAGAATGAGCACAGCGCATGGCAGAGATTGGAGGCCAACTGTGAGGAGCCATTTGTAATTTTAAATTAATTAACCTCTATCGATCCCCACAATGTTCTGAGCAGTGCATGCAAGGAGGATAAAACTGCTCAAGGAACACGGTGTCCCTGGATCTGGCTCTGAGCTCTTGTTTGGTGCGGCAGAGCAATGCCTGATCACTGCCAAGCTCTGGAAGCCTCCCAAGAACCCAGATTCACAAGGTTATAAAGCCACACCTGGGGTGGCCACGTATCTGCAGGAAAGGCACAGAGCTCTGGCTGGTGTCACCAGGGCCACCACTTCCTGATGCGTCTCCAACTTCTGGAGGGTCTGAAAGAGGCAGAGTCTGGTCTGGGAAGTTGGCTGACAGTATGAGGTCAAGGCTGGTGATTTGGTGAAATTGGTGGTTTGGTTTTATAACACTATGAATGCCAGGCTATAAACATTATGAATAAAATAGGCTTTGGAAGCCTAACATGGAATTCTACCACTGTTTATAACTTCTCATCTAAGAGAAAGAATAAACCATGGACCAAAAACTAAATTATTTTTGAGTAACTATAGCTGTTTATTCGGCTTCCCAGGTGGTGCTAGTGGTAAAGAACCTGCCTGCCAATGTAGGAGACAAAAAAGACATGTTTGGTCCCTGGGTTGGGAAGATCCCCTGGAGAAGGAAATGGCAACCAACTCCAGTATTCTTGCTTGGAGAATCCTTTGGACAGAGGAGCCTGGCAGGCTACAGTCCATGGGATTGTAAAGAGTCAGACATACCTGGAGCGACTTAGCATGCACTCCCAGCTATTTATTGATGACTTAGTAGGCACCAGGCCTCCAATGCCCTGAGCTTTACACTTTCTTTTTACTACTACTTGTCTGTGTCTCTCCCTAGCCCTCTCAGAGATGTGGTATCATTCCATTGCTTTACAGATCATGGAGCTTGTGAGTGACAGAGTTGGGATTTGAATCCAGATATGTGTAGCTATTAGAAACTGAGTGTGTAACAACCGTGCCAGGCTACTTTTGGAATATGATTTTGTATAAATTGGTGGTTTCCTTTACCTTCTTATTTTACACACACATCCCACAGTGTCTGTTGAGACCTTGATGAATAGTTAACCATAAAACAGGTTGAAAAGAAATAAAATGCCCCAGAATTAGCAGGAAGAAAAATGCTGCTTTCTTTCTTTGATCCTTCTATTGGGTTGGCCACAAAGTTCGTTAAGGTGTTATGGATAAACCCGAACGAACTATTTGGCCAACCTAACACATTTCTCACAGTGTGAAACCAAAATCTTTCCTCCCAAGTACTTTTGCTAAGGAATGCCTGATAAAGGGGTTAGAAAATGTAGCATCACTCAATTTGGCAGGCATCGCAGATAAAATGGAATGTCAGAGCCTCTGTTTCAAGGGCTGTTTTCAGATATAGTGGCTCTAAGATGGTTCTCATTTTATAAAACAGAATTTAGAAGATTAGGATGAATTCAATTGAATTATGAAAACAAGTGCTGTGATCTGCTAAGTATAGTCCTTGATCATCTTTTCCCCCCAGTACCTAGATAATTACCTGGGGCTTGAGTCATGGTTTACACATAGCCATCTGATTATTTGCAGCACCTGAAGGGGAAAGTACATTGTCATTTCTGTCTGTCCTGTTTGTAGGGATCATCTCTACAGGTGAAAAAAGAGGCCACTTTGGTGAGGACATATAGCTGAAATATATTAAGACAAAAGGGGAAAATTGCAGAAACAAAATTTCTTCACAGTGATCTGAAGTTTCAGTAATATTCAGTTATTAAATATTTGCTCTTGTTTATTCAAAACTTTAATTATTGGCACATTTACAATTTTATGCTTAGTTTGACATTTAATCTAGTGGTTTTATGTTTATTTATTGCGTGGTCTAAATATGGTCTCACTTTCTAAGCTATGACTAATCCTTATAGTCATTTGGTATGATTTAATTGTATTGTGCTATTTAAATAATGAGTGCCTTTTCTGTACCAAGTATTTGTAATCTTTTTGTACATGTGGTAACTTCAGGTACCAAAGAGTTAACCAAGTTTTGCATAGTTATTAGACATTTCAAAATATTTATAGTGAAGATATGAATTTACATGACCTCTGAGTAAAAAGAAATTAATTGAGCTCATGCTGTGAAACTAAATAAATCAGTGGGAAGAAAAATTGTAGGCTTTACTAGCGGAAGTAATTAGATCAAAGGCTTCTTCTGCATTGTACTAAGTTGCCTCTGTTTGTTTCTGAATGGCTGCTAATGTTTAAATTTCTGAGCTGCCAGGTTTTTACTATTTTGCCAACAACATTTTCTCTACTCCAAGGATTACTGGAAAACTAATCAGATGCAGTAATTGATTTAACAACAGAATGATTCAGTAGTTGCTGTCTTCTGTAAAATCTTCCTTCTTCAGTTTTAAGGTAAATTATCAATTTATGAGTCTTCACAGAAAAGCATTTATTTCTCTTTGCTCCATTAAAAAAGGAGAGTTCTCTGCACTCAGATTTGTTAGGGGGTAAAATGTTCCACCTGTGAAGCCCTTTCTGGGACATGAATACATTGTTGACAATCAAGTCTCAGATGATAGTCCTATATGAGAATCACTTGGCAGTTTAAAATTGTGTGTAATCAAAATGATGCAATCTTAACAGAAGATGGCCTTGTCCAGAGCTGACTGAGAAAAATTCAGTTGCAGAAGTTGTGTGCTTGTCTGTCTTTGTAATAAAGGGTCCAGGGTTTCGCTTTCTAGAACTGTTGCTCTGCCTGACCTACTCAGCAAAAGTCCCCAGTCTTCTGATGGGCGTGACATGCAGATTTACCCTGCAGGAACGAGTAATATCCCTAAATACATGTATGTAGTTACAAATATATGTATGAATGCTTAATGACAGAGGAAGTACCAGACATGAAAACTGCAGATCTAGTTGAGGTCTATCCCGATGGGACTTTTCCAATAAATCTACATCGTTGGAAATACCTCATAGAGTAAGTATGTGGTTTCCTTTACTCATAGAACTGCTTGTTCGATCTGTGGGAAAGAACTACAAGACAAAGTTGCCAATAAAACTATGAAAAACCTAACAAACTTTTTTTTTTTAAATCTTAGATATTGACATACCCCAACAATCTGTACTGTTATAGGATGTGATAGCTTAGGGGTGAATATGATTTACACTTAATACATTTTTAGAGGGTGTCAGATTCAGAACAAGGCAGTTCTGTCTGCAGACCCTAAACATGGTCCTAAAGTAAATTACTTGAGGAAATTGAATCCCAAAGATTACAGATGGGGAATGTCAAAGTGTGTCTGTATTCCATTGGAGAGCAAAGAAGCCCATCTAAAAGAAATGTGGACTGACTGACTGACTGACATGGCAGCTATGGATTGTGCAAAATGTCTTTTGGAAAGGGCTGTCGTACGTATCTTGAATATTATGACTTTGTAGGAACTGAGGTGATTGGCAGTGGAAAGAATGAGGTCATGTGAAATCCCTTAAAAATGTATTGACTTAAATCACACCTGTGTTACACATTTAAAAAAAAAAAACAAACAAAAAACAAAACTCTTTGTGCAGAAAAAAAATCCCCTGCAGATTTCATGTGAAGGCTGGACAGCTCCTCAAGTGCTCAGAGGTATTGAGTATGGCACAGGGTCTCAGTGGGGGAGTGGGATGGGATGGGCAGGAGACTCCAGTCTGTAGAGCCCTGAGCTGGTTGCTCCCTACTTCCAGAACTTGTCTTCTCTGCTGATTCTTGGATAACTGGCTGCTTCCCTCCAAACAGCTGGGGACGCTCTTGATTTCTGCACGCCACCACTGTTGCCAGCTGTGTGCCCAGCTGCTTTTCCAAATTCTCACTTGTGCTCTTAAGGGATTTTTATTATAATTTATTGTTATTACGGGCTGTTGTGGGTTTTCACTGTGGCGTGCAGGCTTAGTTGCCCCATATGTGGGATCTTGGTTCCCCAGCCAGGGATCAAGCCTGCGTCCCCTGCATTGGAAAGCAGATTCTTAACCCCCGGACCACCAGGGAAGTCTTGAATTTTTATTACAAATGGAATATGGGTATTGATAGTAAAATTTGAATTGGAGATGATCATATAGAAAATAAATATCTCCTCCCCTAACCAGATTCTCAGTGTCCAATTTTCTTTTTTAGTTCTTCTTGTGGTTACCTCTGTAATCATCCCAGGCAATGTGCTGACGCTTCCCCCTCTTGAATTATCATTGTATACTAGACTGTTTGAGCAATATATATTCATTCCCTGCCATGAAAGATAAGGACTTTGGCATGCTTGTGCTATTTCCAAAGACTTTACTCTTATTATTAATGATCCATTTATTAATTGCTTTTGTAACTCTAAATAATAATGTAAATCTTTTCCTTAACACATCACCTTAGGCACTGTATCTAGACTCCTCAGTACATCTATAAAATGGGGATAACTATAATACCTACTTTATAAGGCTGTTACAAGAATTAAATGACATAATCCTTTTAAACTGTTTCGGAAGGGCTTCCCAGGTGGCTCAATGGGTAAAGAATCCGTCTGCAATGCAGGAAAGGAGATGCAGGAGATGTGGATTCAATCCCTGGGTTGGGAAGATGCCCTGGAGAAGGGCATGGCAACCCACCCCTGTATTCTTGCCTGGAGAATCCCCATGGACAGAGGAGCCTGCTGGGTTACAGTTCATGAGGTCGCAAAGAACTGGACACGGTGAGAGCGACTAAGCACACACAAGGTCCTGGTACTTAGTGAATTCTCAATATATTTGGCCAATATTCCATGTGGGAATCCCCAACCTTCAACTCCGCTCACTGCTGTCGCTAAACATCCACCTCAGTTAGCTGGAGTGTGACTTGTACATTATCAGTGTTGCTTTAGTTCTCAGCTGCAGCTTTAAAGATTGGCATAAAAACAATTGCCTGCTTTCACCTGATAGGGTCATCAGCTCCTTAACAGCCCAGTTTGTTACAGTTGAAGATATTCTCTAGGGGCCCTTTGCTTTTCTCGTCAAGTTTGGACCGATTACTTTCTAGGTCTGTGGCATAGTCGTCATCCTGGTCATCGTATATAAAATGATCAGGGAAGGACTGCTGGGAAAGTGATATTCAAGTAAAGACCTGAACTAAGGAGAGGAGAAGTCTAAACAGAGGAAAGAAGTGCAAAGGTCCTGAGGCAGAAGAACCCTACTGTGCTTACTTGGGGCACAGGAAGGGGGACAGTGTGGCTGGAGTGAGTGGAATGAATAATCTGGGCGAAAGTGATGGAGGTTATAAGTATTTTGAAGATTCCATTAAATGGATTAGATGTGTAATGAGATAGACAGCAATGAAGAACCACTCCAGTATTTGTGTGGTAGTCAGTTGGAAGGATTGGGTTGCTGTTCAGTAAGATGAATGAAGAATGGTGAAGAATGTGGGAAGAGCAGGGGACTTCCCTGATGATCCTGTGCTTAAGAATCTGCCTTGCAATGCAGGGGACTCGGGTTCCGTCCCTGGTTGGGGGACTAAGATCCCACGTGCTGCGCGGCTCAACTAAGCCCACAGGCTGCAGCTAAAGAGTCTGTGCCTTACGTGGAAAGATGCTGCGTGCCACAGCTAAGACCCACACAGCCAAATGAATATTTTTTTAAAAGAATTTGGAAGAACAGACTTGACCCATGTGGGATGGGAGATGGGTGGCAGGAAGGGGCGGAGAGCAAGAGTCCAGTTTTGGAAGCATTTATTAGAATGCCTGCCAAAGGGGCTTCTCTGGTGGCCCACTGGTTTTATTTAAAATTTCACCTTCCAGTGCAGGAGTGAGGGTTTGATTTCTGATCGGGGAGCTGGGATCCTACATGCCTCACAGCAAAAACTCAAAACAGTGTTTGTAAAGCAAACAATCTTGTAACAAATTCAATAAAAACTTTAAAAATGGTACACATAAAAAAATTTTTTTAGAAATAATAGAATGCCTATAAGATATCCAAGTGGAGATGTGAATGGGAAGTTGGGAATATACTTTGGGGTTTGGGACAGACATCTAATCTGGGAGTCGTATATATGATCAATAGGCCATGAGATGAATGAAGTCATGAAGGGAGAGAGTGTGAGCAGAGAAGAGAATTAATAGGGCCAAGGGTCATGGTCTTGGTAATGGCCATGTTTGGAACGGGGAGAGGTGAAGAGGAGCCAGTAAAGAAGATGAGAAAAAGGCCATTGAAATATGAGAATAAGGATGGAGTTTGTGAAGCTAAGTGAACAAAGCATTTCAAGAGGAAAGAGTTAAAAGAGTTGCAAAGAGAATTAAGGGAAAAGAAGAGAGTGGTAAGACAAATGGATGTTAACAGGAAAAAAGAATATGAGGGTTGAAAGCTCACTTCTGGATTTAGTGTAGTGGAGCTCACTGGTAAACTTCATAGAAGCAAAGTGATTTTATTTTAGCTACTCTGAGAAAGGAGGGACCATCCCTAGTCCTTGGGGTGTTTTTATTCCCAGAGATGATGAGCAACCCACCTCCTGCTGGCATCTGCATTAGCGCCCAGCAGGACTGTGCTTTAGCCATGGATGTTTCTGCTCTGTTCCTGGTCTAGGGTGATACTTACTTCTTTAAAAGCCTGGCTATGTTGCTTTTGTTTGTTCTTTTTGTATTTGGTCACATTCGCATGTGTTTAGAGATGGGGGAGTGTGATAAAGTGTGAATCTGTTATACAATTTTAACTGAGTGTTTTTTCTGCTAAATCTTTACCTTCTTTACTAAATGTTCCTTTTGTTTTCTGGCCTTACCTGCCTCACTGTTAAGGATGTGATATTTGTGATCACTTTCTCAAATGGAGAGGTTTTTTTTTTTTCTTCCTCCATGTATGGCTGGGTTGCTGAAGTTGGTGTCATATTAAAACACACTGCCACTAAAAGTCATTTCTCTCTTATTATGTTCATCTAATGATATATTCCCCTGTGTTCCTTCTAGCTTTTGTCACTTAACAACCTCCTGGGCAATCCCTGTTATGGGCTGAATTGTGTCTCCCTATCCACATTCATATGTTGAAGTCTTATCCCCCTAGGACCTTAGAATGTGACTTTATTGGGAATAAGGTCTTTGTCTTCTAAATTCTATTGGAGTATATTTGATTTACAATGTTGCGTTAGTTTCTGCTGTATAACAGAGTGAATTGGTTTTACATACACATATGTGCTGTGCTGTGCTGTGCTTAGTCACTCAGTTGTGTCTGACTCTTTTTGACCTCATGCACTGTAGCTTGCCAGGCTTCTCTGTTCATGGGGATTCTCCAGACAAGAATACTGGAGTGGGTTACTATGCCTTTCCCCAGGGAATCTTCCAAACCCAGCAATCAAACCCAGGGCTCCAGCACTGCAGGAGGATTCTTTACTGTCTGAGCCATCAGGGAAGCCTAAGAATACTGGAGCAGGTAGCTTATCCCTTCTCCAGGGGCTCTTCCCCACCCAGGAATCAAACTGGGGTCTCCTGCATTGCAGGCAGATTCTTTACCAGCTGAGCTAACAGGGAAGCCCCACATATACATATACCCATTCTTTTTTAGATTCTTTTCCCATATAGGTCATTACTGAGTATTGAGTAGAGTTTCCTGTGCTCTATGGTAGGTCCTTATTAATTATCTATTTTATATATAGTAATGTGTATATTGCAATCCCAATCTCCCCATTTATGCTTCCCTCCCTCTTCCCCGGTAACCATAAGTTTGTTTTCTATATCTGTGATTCTATTTCTGTTTTGTAGATAAGCTCATTTGTACCATTTTTTAAAATTCCTCACATAACCAATATCAAATGATATTTATCTTTCTCTGTCTGACTTGACTTCACTTAGTATGATACTCTCCAGTTCTATCCATATTGCTGCAAATGGCATTATTTGGTTTTTCCATGGCTGAGTAATATTCCACTGTATATCTGTACCACATCTTCTGCATCCATTCCTTTGTTGATGGACATTTATTTAGGTTGCTTCTATGTCTTGGCTATTGTAGACAGTGCTGCAATGATTTGGGGTGCATATATCCTTTAGATTATAGTTTTCTCAGGATATATGCCCAGGAGTGAGATTGCTGGATCATATGGTAGTTCTATCTTTAGTATTTTAAGGAACCTCCATACAGTTCTCCATAATGATTATACCAATTCACATTCCCACCAACAGTGTAAGAGAGCTCCCTTTGGAGATGAGGTCTTTAAAGAGGTGACTAAGGTCAAATGAGGTCATTCAGATGGGCCTTCGTCCAGTATAATTGCTGTCCCTATAAGAAAAGGAAATTAAGACACAGACATACGAGGGAAGATCTTGTGAAGACATGGAGTAACCAGCCACCTGCCCTGCCAACACCTTGATCTTGAACTTCTAGGCTCCAGAACCATGAGAAAACAAATTGCTCTTTTTTAAGCCACCCAGTGTATGGTACTTCATTATGGAAGCCCTAGCAGACTAATAGGCCCCCCTCATAAAAGATTTTGGCGCTTGGTTCACAGACCTTCTTTCCACCCACTGCCCTGCCTTCCTCCTGGCCAAGCTCAATGTCAGTAAAGACATGGTCCTTTGACCTCCAAGATCGTCTTTCACTGCTCAAGCCAAGCACTCCCAGGGCCATTCAATCTCTGGTTTTCACTCAGAAGAGTTTTGCCTTTGAAATGACACATCTCCCTTTCCAGCAAT
The DNA here is from genome assembly GCF_029407905.1 of Bubalus kerabau. NCBI lineage: Eukaryota > Metazoa > Chordata > Mammalia > Artiodactyla > Bovidae > Bubalus > Bubalus kerabau. Next base: position 25,064,742 of record NC_073636.1, read on the forward strand.
CTCACTCAATTATTTTCGGTACACTGATTCTTCAGCTGCTTTGTCTCATAGGCTGTTATCTTCTAGATTTGCTCCCTGATTATCAGGCAACTCTTCCTGACTTCCTCTTCCCCCAGCTTAGACTCCATGAACCCTTCCTTCTACCAAATGCTGCCAGCAGACTGAGCCATCTTGTTCTGTTGTCTTCTTGCTACATATGCTTGGCAAACCCAGACTTGGATGGACCTGAATGCCAGGCTTCTCCATGTCTGCAACTAGGACACACTGTAATTTGTTTAATAACAGTTGGACATAAGGACATTGTTTCCTCTTTTACTATTAAATATGACTATGGTGAATATCGTTCCTTATACATATATCTTCGTGTGTTTTTCTCTGTGTTTCTTAAGCTAAATTCCTAGCAGTGTAGTTACAGTACCCAAAGCTTTAAGACTTTTAAAATACAACATCAGGTTACCTTTCAATAAGCTCAGAATGATTTTTCATCACTGATGTATGAGAATACATCAGTTTAGTTCAGTTCAGTCGCTCAGTCATGTCCGACTCTTTGTGACCCTATGAATCGCAGCACACCAGGCCTCCCTGTCCATCACCAACTCCCGGAGTTCACACAAACTCACGTCCATCGAGTCGGTGATGCCATCCAGACATCTCATCCTCTGTCGTCCCCTTCTCCTCCTGCCTCCAATCCCTCCCAGCATCAGGGTCTTTTCCAATGAGTCAACTTTTCGCCTGAGGCGGCCAAAGTATTGGAGTTTCAGCTTTAGCATCAGTCCTTCCAATGAACACCCAGGACTGATCGCCTTTAGGATGGACTGGTTGGATCTCCTTGCAGTCCAAGGGACTCTCAAGAGTCTTCTCCAACACCACAGTTCAAAAGCATCAATTCTTTGGCACTCAGCTTTCTTCACAGTCCAACTCTCACATCCATACATGACCAATGGAAAAACCATAGCCTTGACTAGAAGGACCTTTGTTGGCAAAGTAATGTCTCTGCTTTTGAATATGCTATCTAGCTTGGTCATAACTTTCCTTCCAAGGAGTAAGCTTCTTTTAATTTCATGGCTGCAGTCACCATCTGCAGTGATTTTGGAGCCCAGAAAAATAAAGTCTGACACTGTTTCCACTGTTTCCCCATCTATTTCCCATGAAGTGATGGAGCCAGATGCCATGATCTTTGTTTTCTGAATGTTGAGCTTTAAGCCAACTTTTTCACTCTCCTCTTTCACTTTCATCAAGAGGCTTTTTATCTCCTCTTCACTTTCTGCCATAAAGGTGGTGTCATCTGCATATCTGAGGTTATTGATATATCTCCTGGCAATCTTGATTCCAGCCTGTGCTTCTTCCAGCCCCATGTTTCTCATGATGTACTCTGCATATAAGTTAAATAAGCAGGGTGACAATATCCAGCCTTGACATACTCCTTTTCCTATTTGGAACCAGTCTGTTGTTCCATGTCCAGTTCTAACTGTTGCTTCCTGACCTGCATATAGGTTTCTTAAGAGGCAGATCAGGTGGTCTGGTATTCCCATCTCTTGAAGAATTTTCCACAGTTTATTGTGATCCACACAGTCAAAGGCTTTGGCATAGTCAATAAAGCAGAAATAGATGTTTTTCTGGAACTCTTCTTGCTTTTTCAATAATCCAGCAGATGTTGGCAATTTGATCTCTGGTTCCTCTGCCTTTTCTAAAACCAGCTTGAACATCAGGAAGTTCACGGTTCTCGTATTGCTGAAGCCTGGCTTGGAGAATTTTGAGCCTTACTTTACTAGTGTGTGGGATGAGTGCAGTTTTGCAGTAGTTTGAGCATTATTTGGCGTTGCCTTTCTTTGGGATTGGAATGAAAACTGACCTTTTCCAGTCCTGTGGCCACTGCTGAGCTTTCCAAATGTGCTGGCATATTGAGTGCAGCACTTTCACAGCATCATCTTTCAGGATTTGGAATAGCTCAACTGGAATTCCATAACCTCCACTAGCTTTGTTCGTAGTGATGCTTTCTAAGGCCCACTTGACTTCACATTCCAGGATGTCTGGCTCTAGGTATGACTGATCACACCATCGTGATTACCTGGGTCGTGAAGATCTTTTTTGTACAGTTCTTCTGTGTATTCTTGCCACCTGTTCTTAATATCTTCTGCTTGTGTTAGGTCCATACCATTTCTGTCCTTTATCGAGCCCATCTTTGCATGAAATGTTCCCTTGGTATCTCTAATTTTCTTGAAGAGATCTCTAGTCTTTCCCATTCTGTTGTTTTCCTCTATTTCTTTGCAATGATGGCTGAGGAAGGCTTTCTTATCTCTCCTTGCTATTCTTTGAAACTCTGCATTCAAATGGGAATACATATTTTGCTACAAATTTCCTAGAGTTGGGACAAATGAGTTCAGAATGTTCAAATCAATTAAGCAAATGAAAAATTACTTTTAAGATATTATTTTCTTTCATTGCTAGGAAGAGAATAGATTTAAATGTTTATTGATAACTTGTTTTCTTGATTTTGTTTCTTTTTTTTCAGTGTTTGAGTTTTTTTTTTTCATTGATTTTGTAAGAGTTTTTTTCTCATTAATTATTTGATATATTGTTAACTCAAGACTGTCTTAAACTCATAAAAATGTTCTACTCTATTATGAGTTTGATTATTGTCTCAGTAATCTATTATTTGCTCTTATTGTGTCTTAGCACTATCAATTATACATACACAGGGATTTTTTTTTCTGTTTCATATTTGTCACGCTGTTTATCATTATGTTTATTTCCATCCTCTTCCTCTGTCTTCTGGAAAATAATCTCAAATTTATTTTGATTTTTTGTATTTTTAATTAACTGGAAAAATAATTTTGCAGGCAGATTTTAAAATCTGCCAGTACATTTATAGTTTTCTTGTAATAACTTCTTATTTTAAGTAGTTCCCTTTTCTTCTCTTCCTCTGCCTAAAGAATCTTATTGATTTCCTGCTGTCTTACTGCTTTCTTTTCTTGTTTCTCAGGCTTCTTACATCTGGGAAGCAGGAAGCTACATTGCTGACAGTCTTGTGACCCTTGCAGTAGACCTTTTCTTAAGTAGGAGGTTCCTCTCATCTTAACTATGACATTTCCCTCCTTTTTGGTTGCAGAGTTTTTTCCATTGGTTTTGTCTTTTTCTTGTTTGCTTATCTTTAATGAGAAGGTCACTGTTTGGTCTGATTTTATAAAGATACAGGGTGAGTGAATTCTCTTTGGAGTCCCATACTGTTTGCTCAGTTGCAGTTAGAATTTCTCTCTCACATAATAAGGGGCTGGATTATTTTAGACAGATCCTTTTTTAATCCCGAGTGTTGTGGTTATTTGCATACAGTATGACTGGGCTGCTAACTCTACATATACAATTCATCTTCATTTTCTCTTGCTTTTACCTCCCATATATATTAATTTTGAACCTTTAAATCTAATTTATTATTCTGAACCATCAAGCTTGTAACCTTAGGTAGCCAGTGAGTTACCCTAATGGAAAGTATCTGTTCTTGTGATCAAAATGGTGTCTACAGGTTTCATCAAGCCACACTGGATAGCAGTGTAGCTAATGGTTGGAAAAATGCACGGCAATGCTTTCTTCAAGTTAGTTGTACAAGAACCCTTCACGTGTACGTGCATGCTAAGTCGCTTCAGTTGATCCAACTCTTTGCCACCCTATGGACTGTAGCCTGCTAAGCTCCTCTGTCTCTGGGATTCTCCAGACAAGAACACTTCACAAATGCTGCTAAATTTTTGTTGAATTTCCCTTATGAGAAATTTGAAAGATATGCAAAGATATGCAATATGTATATTGAATTTCCATCTGGAGGACAGTTTTCATCTGCCCCATAGAATTGCATAGTTATAAAGTAGATGTTTTTGTGAATAAGAAATACACCTTTGTATTTGTTGCAAGCTTTGAGAAGCTGAGATTATTTGTGACCACTGTGTAATTTAGCTCATCCTAATTAATATAATGCATATCAGCTTGTAATTACACATTCCTTTTAGTTATTAATGTAATGTCACCCTTTCAATGGTTAGGTTGAGGAGTAGATAAATTGGGTCTATATTTTTATCCCTAGAACTTGGTACAGTTCCAGAATGTGGAAGGTACTTAAAAGTATGTATGGGACAAATGGGAGCTTCCTTTGAGATCCAGTGGTTGAGACTCCAGGCTTCCATTGCAGGGGGGTCCAGGTTCAATCCCTGGTCAGGGAACTAGGAATCCATATGCCACTGTGTGTGTGCCCACCACCCCCCCAGAAAAAAAATGTATGGGACAAATGCCTAAATAAAAGGACAACAGAAAGCTCAATGTTATCGTTGATACAGTTCCTCAAATATCTTGCCATGAGTGTTGTTAGAACAAATGAATAAACGAGTTGATTTTGGGCTATAAATTATGACATTTTGCCCAGGGACGGCTTGAAATATTAATATACAAATCTTCAATTGAGAAATAGGAACTCATGAAATTAAGCTGGAATTTGAAATTCCAGCTAATTGAAATTAAGCTGGAAGCTTGCATGGAGCTGTCTTTTCTAGATATCATTTACACATGCAGTCACCATCCATCCAAATTCTGATGTATCAGTTCAGTCACTCAGTTGTGTCTGCCTCTTTGCGGACACGCAGCACCCCATGGACCACAGCACACCAGGCCTCCCTGTCTACCACCAACTCCCAGAGTTTATCCAAACTCATGTCCATTGAGTCGGTGATGCCATCTAACCAGCTCATCCTTTGTTGTCCCCTTCTCCTCCTGCCTTCAATCTTTCAAATGAGTCTTTTCAAATGAGTCAGCTCTTCGCATCAGGTGGCCAAAGTATTGGAGTTTCAGTTTCAACATCAGTCCTTCCAATGAACACTCAGGACTGATCTCCTTTAGGATGTACTGGTTGGATCACCTTGCAGTCCAAGGGACTCTCAAGAGTCTTCTCCAACACTACAGTTCAAAAGCATCAATTCTTCGGCACTCAGCTTTCTTTATAGTCCAACTCTCATACCCATACATGACTACTCGAAAAACCATAGCCTTGACTAGACAGACCTTTGTTGGCAAAGTAATGTCTCTGCTTTTTAATATGCTGTCTAGGTTGGTCCTGGTGGTTCAGACAGTGAAACGTCTGCCTGTAATGCGGGAGACCCAGGTTCAATCCCTGGGTTGGGAAGATCCCCTGGAGAAGGAAATGGCAACCCACTCCAGTATTCTTGCCTGGAGAATTCTGTGGATTGAGGAGCCTGGTAGGCTACAGTCCACGGGGTTGCAAAGAGTCGGACATGACTGAGCGACTTCACTTTGCTTTTGCTAGGTTGGTCATAACTTTCCTTCCAAGGAGCAAGTGTCTTTTAATTTCAAGACTGTAGTTACCATCTACAGTGATTTTGGAGCCCCCCCGCCAAAAATAAAGTCTCTCACTGTTTCAATTGTTACCCTATCTATTTGCCATGAAGTGATGGGACCAGATGCCATAATCTTAGTTTTCTGAATGTTGAGCTTTAAGCCAACTTTTTCACTCTCCTCTTTCACTTTCATCAAGAGGCTGTTTAGTTCTTCTTAACTTTCTGCCATATAGGGAGCTTTAATAGAAGTTAGTTACTCTGAAACATTCTTTACTCACCTTCTCCACAGGGCCAATATCCTAGATCTGTGTTGAAATAATGGGAAGTGAGGCAGTTGCTCCCAAGTGACAGACTGTTACTCCACTGATCCTTCCTAAGACGCGTTCTGAAAGTTCATATAAGGATAGCATTCTCCATACAGCAGAGCTTCACACTTCACTAACTGCTTAACAATTGCTCTCACTGGATTTTTTTTATCCTTCCAGCTCTGTGGCTAACTCAACTCTTATTCTGTAGGGTTTCTGTTCAAACCCTTTCTCAGGCGTAATGGCCCAAGGTCTCCCAATATGACAGTCTCTGGATGACCTTCTCTGTTTTCTCAGGAGCTCTCTGCCAGTTTCCAGGCACTTACAAACATCCATCCATACAACAGACACTTTGCAATCTTACTTGCTTTCTAATCTGAATAGCCTGTAAGTCCATCCTTCAGGTTCTGCTGTGGATTTTTTTATTGTGTGCTCAAACCAGGAGGCTATTTTTAAACACGATTTACAAATTGAATTTTGCAAAATGAGGTGGACCAAATTCTAGCATTTACCACAAGTAAATGCCTGAAAGTCCATCCCATTAAAGAGTTTTTAATTAAAAAGAACAACCCACAGGTGCCTCATTGTCCTAGCTTCCTGGATCATCCAGCAGCTTTTATAAGAAACAGAAGAGTTTGCCCCATGGTTAATGTCCTCTAGACAAAATTAACCCTAGCACAGACCGAGGCTGCCCATTAGAGGCTAAGGTAATTTCATTTGAAGTGCTCCCAACTCCTTACTTTATTTCTTTAAGTCTCTGCAAATAGCAAAGAAAAGAGTAATGGTGTCCTCAATTCTCTCGTTTCTTCCCAATGCTATTTTAATATGAATTTCAAAGAATGCCAGCTGACAGGATCACAGTAGGTGAAAAGCCAGATGCAGAAGTGTAAATAGGGGTAGGATAATTTGCCTCTTCACCACTAAGCTGTGATCTTCACGAAGGGAGAAAGGTACAAAGAATAAGATAACCTTCATAGGCCTTGTTTCTGACAGAGCACATCTAATGTAGTAGTCCTTCAGTGAATGTTTTTGAAAGAAATTCGCATAAGATTTTGCAGTGCTTTCAACTGATAAATTATGATCTCAGAAGGAGAAAGTCCCCACACTTTGTTAACTTATGATGGACTGCATGGGTCAGTAAACTCCATTTCTCAGACTACAAGAGTTTCCTCTGTTGCCTCTGTTGCAGGAAGGAGGACCCCCCTCCAGGGCCCAAAACTGGGCTCTTGTCTAACACTCGGAAATGAATTGTCTGAGGAGACACATGTGCTGACAAAGCAAGAGATTTTATTGGGAAAGGGCACCCGCGTGGAGAGCAGTAGGGTAAGGGAACCCAGGAGAACTGCTCTGCCATGTGGCTCGCAGTCCTGGGTTTTATGGTGATGGGATTAGTTTCCGGGTGGTCTTTGGCCAATCATTCTAATTCAGAGTCTTTCCTGGTGGCGCACGCATCGCTCAGCCAAGATGGATGCTAGCGAGAGGGATTCTGGGAAGTGGACGGACACGCAGTGTCTCCTTTAGACCTTTCCCGAACTCTTCCGGTTGGTGGTGGGTTATTAGTTCCATATTCCTTATGACAGGATCTCCTGTCATAAAACAGCTCACGCAAATGGTTACTATGGTGCCTGGCCATGTTGGGCGGTTTCAGTCAGTGTGCTTCCCCTAACACCTCTAGTGAGCATATGTTGTCCAGTAGAGTTGATCAGTTATTTATTAGAGTGAAAAGAACAGGACTGAATAGGAGGCCAGAGATAGAATGGAGCGAGAATCAAAGGTCCATTAAAGAAAGAATTTGCTAGAAGCAAAGCTCCATTAAAGAAAGAATTTGCTAGAAGCAAAGCTCTGTCATTGATAATAATGATCTTCAGCTGTAATTAAATTACTTTATAGATTTGTTCATGCCTGTGTCTTGAAGGATATAGAGGTCCCCAAGTCTCTGTATGCATCAGAATCACCTGGAGAGTGCTGGGTGCAGGTAAAAGTGATGGAATCAGTAGTTCTACGGCCTGGGACTTCCCTGATAGTCCAGTGGTTGGGACTCTGCGTTTCCACTGCAAGGGGCACGAGTTTGATCCCTGGTCAGAGGACTAGGTAGCACTAGTGGTAAAGAACCCATCTGCCAATGCAGGCGACATAGGAGACATGGGTTCAATCCCTGGGTTGGGAAGATCCTCTGGAGGAGGAAATGGTAACCCACCCTAGTATTCTTGCCTGGAGAATCCCATGGACAGAGGAGCCCTGGAGACTATAGTCCATAGTGTTGCACAGAGATCAAACCAGGAATCACACCCTTGCCCCCTGCATTGGCAATGCAGAGTCTTAACCACGGGACCACCAAGGAAGTCCCACTTAGAACTTATTTTAATCAAACTTAGTTTTCTTTCTCAAAACATCTGTGTACATTTTCAGAGTAGTCTTGTGTATATGTTTATAGCACAGTAGTACTATACAGTAAGTTCTGGTATATACAAAATGTCACTTTAAAAACACTACTTAATCTGACTTTGAATATCACAAAGATGATTTTGTCAGTCTAGTAATTTAACTAATTTCATTCATGGCTCATCAGGGAAAGGTTTTGCCTGCAATGTAGAAGATACACAGGAAATGCAGGTCCAATCCCTAGGTCAGGAAGATCTCCTGGAGGAGGAAATGGCAACCCACCCCAGTATTCTTGCCTGAAAAATCCCATGGACAGAGGAGCCCTGGCAGTCCATGGGATCACATAGACTTAGACACAACTGAGCACACACACACAGAGTCATTACTGGGGCTCCCCCTTCCACCCTAACATCCCTCCAATCTTCAACTCACGCTGATTAGCCCTGAAATACTCATTGTCTGAAACCACTTGCTTCTTTTACAGTTGCCTCCTTTTGTTTGTTTTCTGCATGTGATAATCTTTGCTGAGTCTAAAAGTTCTGGTTGTTGGATGGTATATCTTCCCAGATGTACTAGATGTCCTAGGAAACTAGAGAATTCCCTACCCCACTGATTCTATTGTTCCTTCCTGTCTCCTGGGCAATCTCAAAAGATTTTCGTATCTTTTACAGGATGGAAAACCTTCCTTCCTTTGACTTAAACTTGCACCTCTCTTCTCCACTCTTAATTCCTCCAAGGAACTCAGGGCTTTAGAAAATAAAACCCAGGGAGAAATTAAAATTTATTGTGAGCCAGTGTTGTACAGAGAACTTGACACAAGTATCTTGGAAGGGCTTCCCAGGTGGCGCTAGTGTTAAATAAACCGCCTGCCAATGCAGGAAAGATAAGAAAAAGGTGAAAAAGCCACTCAGTCGTGTCCGACTCTTTGCGACCCCATGGACTATCCAGTTCATGGAATTCTCCAGACCAAAATACTGGAGTGGGTTGCCTTTCCCTTCTCCAGGGGATCTTCCCAACCCAGGGACTGAACCCAGGTCTCCCGCATTGCCAGCAGATTCTTTACCAACTGAGTTGCAAGGAAAGCCCATGGATACTGGAGTGGGTAGCCTATCCCTTCTCCAGGGGATCCTCCTGACCCAGGAATCGAACCGGGGTCTCCCACATTGCAGGCAGATTCTTTACCAACTGAGCTATCAGGGAAGCCCAGGAAAGATAAGAGATGTGGGTTTAATCTCTGGGTCAGGAAGATCCCCTGGAGGAGGGCAACCCACTCCAGTATTCTTGCCCAGAGAATCCCATGGACAGAGGAGCCTGGCAGGCTACAGTCCATAGGGTCACAAAGAGTTGGACAAAACATGCTATCTTGGAAAGGAAAAGGGAACACAACTGATTTAAATATATTACTGTTTAAAATGTAGCAGCTGGGTGTGAGTGTGTTTGTGTGTATGTTTGTGTGCTATATATGAGGCTTGTGACATCTATAAACTTACTGTTCCTTTGTTATGATAGCAGCCCAAAGCCCATGAATTGAGAACCTTTGGATTAGAGGATCTCTAAAATTCATTCCAGCTCTATTGTTTAGTGTTTTCTGGATCTTTCTGCCCTTTGGTATATTGCCCATGACTGATAGCTTCTGCACCCTACAGCTTTCCAACAATATGCACTAAACTGTCTGTGTCATGATACAAGTAAATTTGGATGGAATTGTCATTGTTGGTTCATTGATTGGTTTTCTAACCTGAGGTGAAATACAAATATATTTAGAGTCATATTTGGAAGAACAATGCCACAACCTTCCACTAACCGCATGCCTTGAGCCATTCTCTCTCTGGTTCCCAAGGCAGAACCACAGCCTGCAGTAGTCAGGCTGTAGCTGTAGTGACGTGTGGGGTTCTTCCATAGAAGCAGCTGTTTTTCAATACTTCACTTTTAACCTCAACTTTAGTCCTTCCGGCCATGGCATGTTGCAACGCTTTCATTCCAAAAAACATGCACAGTGTGTACTTCAAAAAAGGTTATATACTTTCAGAAGAATTTTGAAATATATGAATTTACAACATAGTAGAGATGGGTTTATTAGCCTCATAAAAGCTTCCCTGTGTTTAGACTGAAGTGTCTAAAATGACTTCACTGTGATTTTTTTGGCAGCTAGTACAAAAACAATTACTCAGGGTCACAGACATCTAAGACTTTCACTTCTGAATTAGAATATCATGTAGACTTTCAAAGGCGTATTCGCTCACTGCCATTTGCTCATTTGCCTAATGGCATTTGCAACCACGCAGCTGAATGTCACTTGTCTAAGTATAAGAGGGGGGAGGGTTAGAATCTCTGCCTCTCCCATCACTGACCTCCTAAGCTTCCTCTTCAGTGTGGAGAGCGGCTGTAGCCTGACCTCACAGCCCAGGGCAGGGATTTTCTGGCCTCTTGCTCTGCTCTTTCTGACTTTCTGCTCCTTCATACAGCTTAGGTATATGCATATATATATGTATATACATATATATATGTATTTTTTATCTTGACACTAAACTCTAACTGATCTTAATGGTGAGATCTTAAAAATTTTCTAGCTCTGGTTTCCTGGGTGATAATTTAATATTCTTCTTTGCTTCCAGCCTACTTGGAAACTATTCCGTTTCACTTTTCCATATTCTTTTTAGTGTGATTTCCAGTATATAACCTCCATCAAAGCTGACATGATTCCCTTGCCATCTGTAAAAAGTGTTCATTTAAGGACATTAATATTACACATGGTAGTGAAATATCTATATACAGGACCAACCATGTTTAAAAATAGATAGGGTAAACAAAGAATTTTGGAGTTAAGAATTATTAGTCTAAGTATTTCCTCTGTTCCTTTATTTATAAGCAATTTAAGCATCCAGCTTTAACAAACTATTTAAATATACTACTTCTATAGCAACAATATGGGAATTTTTATAATGCTAACCATGCAGACCATAACTATCTTCAGGGCTTGCTTTCAACTTGCTATGGGCATAACTGAAGCCAAGAAACATTACATTTTTAAAAATGTTCTTTTGTATCTTTTTTTTTTTTGGAGGGGAGAAAAACTCATTATTCTGTTTTATACAAGGAATATGACTCTTCAAGAATTTTGGTAGGGACTATAGTCTGGAAGTTTGTGTCCCCTTAAAATTCATCTGTTGAAACCTAATCCCCACTGTGATGGTGTTAGCAACTGGGGCCTTTGGGAGGTGATACGACAAGCGTGGTGCCCTCATGAATGGGATTAGTTTCCTTATAACAGAGGTTCCAGGGGACACCTTTGACCTTTTGGCCGTGTAAGGACATAGCAAACAGGTAGTTGTCTATAAACAAGGACATGACCTCTTACTAGACACTAAGTGTGCCAGCACCTTGATCTTGGATTTCCCAGCCTCTGGGAATGTGAGACATAAACATCTGTTGTTTATCCACCCAGTCTGTATTATTTATGTTTATAGCAGCCCCAACAGATTGGCAGTGAAATGTCTCTTAATCTAATAACACAGGCATGAAATCTGCATGAAGAAAGATAGAGTTTGTAAAATTTCATGTTAACTTGGATTGAGTGATGAAATACACAGATGCAAGAGGTTTATGGTGGTCATTTTAAGGGCTATGAGCAGTGAGGTGAACAGAATGGACTCCAAAGACCTCCATGCTCTGATCCCTGGAACTTGAATATGTCACATTACATGCTTTACAGATATAATTAAGGTTACAGACCTTAAAATAGGGATATTATCCTGGATTATCTGAGTGGGCCCAATCTGATTGAATGAAGCTTTTAAAGCAGAGAACTTTCTCCAGTTAGAGTCAGAGAGATGCGGCAGAAGAAGAAGTCAGAGAGGTTCAAGGTTTGAGAGGACTCGACCTTCCATTGCTGGCTTTCCAAGAAAGTGGACTTTATGAAAGGGGAGCCCCTGAAAGTTGGGACACAGGCCAGAACTGTAACAGATGCATGACTGCCCCTTAATGTAGAAGATCTCTATTCCAGCAATGCTGAGCCCAGAGCATATTCATAAAGCATACTTTATACCCATCACTGTGCCTTATAAAATTGGAGGTATGTTTCCATGGAGGGAACTTACTAAAGCAAGTTTAAACACTGGTGAAAAATGGTAACCAACCACTGTTTCTTTTTTTTTTTTTTTAGTTTAAAATTTTATTTTTAATATATATATTGTTGGAGTATAACTGCTTTACAATGTTGTGTTAATTTCTGCTGAACAACCAAATGAATCAGATATATACATCCATGCATATCATGCATATATCTCCTTCCTCTTGTGCCTCCCTCCCAGCCCACCCCAATCCTGCCCCTCTAGGTTATCAGATCAGATCAGATCAGATCAGTCGCTCAGTCGTGTCCGACTCTTTGCGACCCCATGAATCTCAGCACACCAGGCCTCCCTGTCCATCACCAACTCCCGGAGTTCACTGAGACTCACGTCCATCGAGTCAGTAATGCCATCCAGCCATCTCATCCTCTGTCGTCCCCTTCTCCTCCTGCCCCCAATCCCTCCCAGCATCAGAGTCTTTTCCAACGAGTCAACTCTTCCCATGAGGTGGCCAAAGTACTGGAGTTTCAGCTTTAGCATCATTCCCTCCAAAGAAATCCCAGGGCTGACCTCCTTCAGAATGGACTGGCTGGATCTCCTTGCAGTCCAAGGGAGTCTCAAGAGTCTTCTCCAACACCACAGTTCAAAAGCATCAATTCTTCAGCGCTCAGCCTTCTTCACAGTCCAACTCTCACATCCATACATGACCACAGGAAAAACCATAGCCTTGACTAGACGAACTTTTGTTAGCAAAGTAATGTCTCTGCTTTTGAATATGCTATCTAGGTTGGTCATAACTTTCCTTCCAAGGAGTAAGCGTCTTTTAATTTCATGGCTGCAGTCACCATCTGCAGTGGTTTTGGAGCCCAGAAAAATAAAGTCTGACACTGTTTCCACTGTTTCTCCATCTATTTTCCATGAAGTGATGGGACCGGATGCCATGATCTTTGTTTTCTAGGTTATCACAGAGCACCAAACTGAGCTCTCTGTGCTTTACAGCAGGTTCCCACTAGCTAGCTATTTTACATACGGTGGGGAAGATCCCCTGAAAAAGGAAATAACAACCCACTCCAGGATTCTTGCCTAGGAAATCTTCCGGACAGAGGAACCTGGTGGGCTACAGTCTATGGGGTCGCAAAAGAGCCGGACACCACTCAGGACTGACTAGCAACTACAGAACAACAACAGCGGGTGTGTCTATGTCAGTGTTACTCGCTCAGTTCATCCCACCCTCTCCTTCCTGCTATGTTCACACGTCTGTTCTCTGTGTCTGCATTTCTCTTCCTGCCCTGCTGACAGGTTCATCTGTACCATTGAAAACCAACCACTCTTTTTCTAGGTTATCCTGGAACTCCACCACCCAAGCCTTTGAAGGATTATATTCTGCAATTAGAAAAAAACGATTCCTTAATAATACTTTCCAAAGCCATGACGTTTCCTCTGCTGTTGACTACTTTCCTCCTATCAGTTGTCTCGCCCCTTGCTTCTGTAAAGAGGGATCTGAGAACATGTCTCCCTTTTCCTCCTATCTGATTATTTGTAATAGTGGCCAGTGGAGACACCAAAAATAAAATCAAAATGCTTTAGTGAAGACTAGTAATGTACTGAAGAGAGAAAAGTAAGCGTAGATCTGAAAGAGCATCAGTGCCTACTGACCTAAGAGTCCCCTAATTAACTCCAGCACAAAAGAAATGGGCTGTCTGTATTTGCAGAACAATTTACCAAGCATTTCCACATCCATTAAGGGATGGAATCTTTGTAACAACATAATGAGTCTTCATCTCATTTTATGGAAAGAAACTGAGAGGTTTCTGAGAGGCTAAGGGAACTGCCAAAAGCCACACAGCTAATAAGTGACAGAACTGGGGTCTTTGGACTCCAAGCCCAGTGTTCTTGCAAATACCCTGCTGTTACTGTAGACAGTCCCTCAAATTTGCTACATGTTATGGACATGTCCTCAAATAATCATGAACATTTCAAGAAGCAAATGTATTATCAACACATTTATTTATTTTTTAATATTTATTCTTATTTATTAATTTTATTTGGCTGCTCGAGGTATTAGTTGCAGGACTCCCCTGGTGATCCAGTGGTTAAGACTCTGCACTCCCAATGCAGGGGGCCTGGGTTCAATCCCTGGTCAGGGAACTAGATCTCACTTGCCACAACAAAAGTTCCCACATGCTGCAACACATTTATTGATGCTTACATAATAAGCTGTTCTTTCCTCTAGGGATGCTAACTCTGAAAAATATCTGATTTGTCCTTCCCAAAATAACAGAATGTGGTAGAGGAGGATAGAGGGGGGTGCTCAGTCACTCAGGTGTGTCTAACTCTTTTTGACCACATGAACTGTAGCCTGCCAGGCTCCTCTGTCCATGGGATTTTCCAGGCAACAACAGTGGAGTGGGTTGCCATTTCCTTCTCCAAGGAGAATATGTGGGGAGTATTGAATACCCTGGTTCATTCCTTTCTAAATTAGATAACACTTTGTTTTGATTCAAAGTCTCCTTGTACACAACTGGCCTGAAAAGCTTCCAATTTGATGAGCATTTTAGTATAAACTTTTAACTGATGTGTTACTCTGAACACTGTTTTCTGAACAACAAAGTCTGTATCTCTGAAAGAGTAGATCCATTTAGAACAAATTTATCATGTAAGCTATAACCAGGCTGATGAGGATGGAGGAGGTCGCCTCTGTTAGTAAAAGGTCACATAAGGAGACTTGTAGTAATAGAGCCGCTCAGTTTCTTGAGTGTGGTGGTGGACACTTGTGTGATAAAATCATATAGAACTTAATACAGCCAGACCCACAAATGAGTACAAGTGTGCAGATCTGAATAAAATCTATGGATTTTATTAAGGTCAAAAAAGATGTTATTTTGAGCCCTCCAGAGAATTGGTGACTTCCACATGACTTTCTCTTTCAATCTTCCTTCTCCTTCTGTCTTCAGATTAAACATTACTCATCCCTCACTTATACTTCTCTTCTTATAAATCCAAGCTCCTGTCCTTTTCCTCAAAATCTCACGTGAAGCTCTTCACTTGTGCAAAGTGTTTTCTGGTTGACCTCAGTGCACTGTCTATGTTATGAGGCTTGTGTGCTGTTTTTGCCCTCCATGAACTTGTGTGAATATTGTGTATGTGTGTGTGTGCACATTATTTACACACAATTAAAGTATGAGCTTCGTGGGAAGAAGTACAGTTCCTTCCAACTTCATTTCTTAATTCCTTTAACAAAGCTTTATTGAGCTCCTATCATGTAACAACAACTGTTCCAGTTGCTGGAGGTACCATAAGAAACAAAAACAAAGTCCCTCTTCTCATGGAGCTCATGTTTGGTGTTGGAAGGCAAACGCTAAACAAGTAAATATATGGTTGTGGTGATGAGGGCTGGGAAAAAAACTAAAGAAAAAAGAGTGGCTGAAGATGACAGGGGTGGAAGGAATGCTATTTAGGGTAAGTTGATCAGGGAAGACCTCTGAGCAGGAGACTTGATAGAAACCTAGATAAATAAAGAGATGCACATACAGGGGCAGTAGGGTTCCAGGTCAAGGGCACAGTGGAGTCTAACACTCCCCAGGCAGGAGCTGTCTATGCAGGGGACAGAAAGCAGGCAGATGATACCGGAGCACAGTTGGTCGGGAGGAGATGAGTAGTGTGCGTGTTCAGTCGTGTCTGACTCTTCACAACCCCAGGGACTGTAGCCCACCAGGATCCTCAGTCCATGGGTTTTTCCAGACAAGAATACTGGTGTGGGTTGCCATTTCCTCCTTCAGGAGATCTTCCCAACCCTGGGACTGAATCCGAGTCTCCTCTGTCTCTCTCTCTCTCCTCACTGCATTGCAGTGAACTCTTTACCGCTTGAGCCAAGGTGCATAGGAGGAGACTGGCAAATGATATTACCAAAATGGTAGATGGAGCCCAGATCAGATAGAACCTTGTAGGCAAACATACGGAGAAGGCAATGGCACCCCACTCCAGTACTCTTGCCTGGAAAATCCCATGGACGGAGGAGCCTGGTGGGCTGCAGTCCATGGGGTCACAAAGAGTTAGACATGACTGAGCGACTTCACTTTCACTTTTCACTTTCATGCATTGGAGAAGGAAATGGCAACCCACTCCAGTGTTCTTGCCTGGAGAATCCCAAGGACGGGGGAGCCTGGTGGGCTGCCATCTATGGGGTCGCACAGAGTCAGACACGACCAAAGCGACTTAGCAGCAGCAGCCAAACATAAGGATGTCATTTTGTTCTAAGAAAGTTAAGGAGCCTTGGTAGAGTTTCAAGCAGAGGCAAGTCATTAAAACCATCTTCCTGTCTCCTGCTACTGGCTGTTGCATTGCTTGAAAAATAGTCATTGTTTACTCTTTGGTGTTGCTGTTGTTCAGTCACTAGGTCAGGTCCGATTCTTTGAGACCCCATGAACTGCAGCATGCCAGGCTTCCCTGTCCTTCACTCTCTCCCAGAGTTTGCTCAAACTCAATGTCCATTGAGTCAGAGATTCCATCCAACCATCTCATCCTCTGTTGCCTTCTCCTTTTGTTCTCTTGCCCTCAATCTTTCCCAGCATCAGGGTCTTTTCCAATGAAACAGCTCTTCCCATCAGGTGGCCAAAGTACTGGAACTTCAGCTTCATCATCACTCCTTCCAATGAATATTTGGGTTGATTTCCTTTAAGATTGACTGGTTTGATCTCCTTGCTGTCCAAGGGACTCTCAAGCACCTCTCAAGGGACTTCTCCAGCACCTCAGTTCAAAAGCATCAGTTCTTTGGCACTCAGTCTTCTTTATGGCCCAACTCTCACATCCATACATGACTCTTTGATGTGCTCTTCTCCTAAAGCCTTTGAACTCAGACCCTATCTAGGATAAGGTGGCCTCTTAATTACCGAGTTCAGTGTCCTTTTTCAGTATTTATCCTTCCAGACTCTTGGCAACCCTTAATAACTTTGACTGTGGCCTCCATTTTGAAATGCTCTTCATGGATCTGTAACCCAGGTCCAGCAATGTTTAGCTCTGTGACCTGGGGCAAGTTGATTACCATCTGTTTCCACATCTGTGAAATGGGAAAAGTAATTGTAACAACCCCAAAGGCAGACCTAACTCATTCTTCTTAATAACTATGTAATACTTCATATTTTACATATTTTTAACAATATGATGTTCCATAATTTGTTTAGCCATCGGCATTTGATATTCAGGTTATTTTGGAGGTTTCTTTGTGGGGAAAGGTTACTACAAATAATGCTACATGTAACAATTATTTTGGGGTGTTTCCCACATGTCTCAAGTGGTAAAGAATCCACCTGCCAATCCAGGAGATTCAGGTTCAATCCCTGGGTCAGGAAGATCCCCTGGAGGAGGAAAAGGCAACCCACTCCAGTATTCTTTCTCGGATAATCCCATAGACAGAGGAACCTGGTGGGCTACAGTCCATGGGGTCACAAAGTGTTGGACATGACCGAGCATGCATGCACAATTATTTTACTAGATGTTATGGATTACTTTCTTAAACTTAGTACTCATGTTTTCACCAGTAATGTGTGAGAGAAATTTTCTTTTTGCCTAGCCAGCACTGAGGATTAGTGTTCTTTGTAATTAGTGCCAGCCTGATAGATAAAATATGGCATCTCATGAACATTGAATTTGCATTTTCTAGACTGTTGGTGAAGTTGAGCATCATTTTCATTTATTAATTAACCATTTGGACTCTCTTTTGTGGATTATATTTTGAGGTTTAAATCAGATACTGTGTTCCTTTTTGTACTGATTTCTATGCTCTTTTCTTATCCGTTTATGTATTATAGAATTTAACTCTCAATCTCTCATGGAATTTGCAAATAATTTTTACATTCTCTTACTTGTCTTTTGACATCATAGAATCATTTATTGTTTCAAATGTTTTTCTTGAATTTCTTTTCCAGTCAAAATTGCCTTTTCTTTATAGTTTTGGCAATTTCTTGTTGCTTAAGAACTCTGTTTCATTTTGTTATTAACATTTTAAACAGCTAAACCTTTATTTCATCTATTACTTATTTTTGTATGTGGTGTGGGATGAGGTCCAAATTTGCTTTCTCACAATGGTTAGTCAATGATGCCTGCAAAGTCTACTAAACCTTATTACATTTTAATTTAGTAGAGAAAGAACCAAACAAGCCATCCTTTCTCTTCTAAATTAAATACCATTTTTGTCACATGTCAATTTCCCGTGAAAAGTAGGATCTTTTTCTGGATACTGTATTGATCTATCTGTCTGCTCCTGTTGGTTTGACTAAAGAAACTTTAAAATAAGTTTTATAGCTGGTAAGACAAATCGATGACCTTCTCAGCCTCAAACTCAAGATGCTCTATTCCTCTTTATTATAATTCAAAATTTTCTTGGAGACTAATTCTTCCATGTGAACATCAAATTATTTCACCCAGTTCCAAAAATTAAAGTAATAATAATAATCCTTACTCTACCAAACCAAACACACAACTCTCTAGGAGTCTACCTCCACCTTCAGTATATTGTATGTTATTTGAGGGAGAAACATTGCTGTCTTTATGAGAGTCAGTCATCCTGTCTCAATGAAATTTGCTTATTTGCTGAACTAATATCATAATGGTTGCTTCAAGTTGATCAAGCCTCTGGGAAAATTTCCCCATTGGGCCTGGATGGGTTCTAGTTTATTGATTAAAAAGCACTAAAATGAAAGTAGGTGAACACTTAATAGAATAAATTTTATATTTTAGCCAGTTTCTATCTTTGCTAGATAAGGACCTAATATTTCCTGTCGCTATACCCACACTTTATTATTCCAAAGAGCAAGAAATCCCCTTCCTAATGCGAGCTCTGGTGGTCAAGGGGGTTGGTTTCATCTTGCTGGTTTCCTAGTGGCCACTGTCCTCTTAGCCCCAGGTGTATCCTCCTCTAGTGGGGGGGACCCAACCCCCCGGGAACCCCACACAGTCTTAGGAGGCAGGATGCCACGAGAGCTTCCCTGCTTTTCTCCCAATTCAGACCACTCTGTTTCCAGACCTTTGTGCTCTGAGAACTGTGAGCCCTCATGCCACAGCTCAGAGGCAGCCTGGCAGCCTGGCAGGATGGAATGCTTGTTCTGCAGTCACAGTATGCCCTTCTGCGTGTTCCCTCATGCCCCTCTGGTTCTGGCTGTTTGTTTTTTTATTGCTTTTTACCCTTTCTCAATCCCCAAAATGCTTCCAGACCACATGGCTTTCTTTGTTGCTGGGAAAGCAGCCCAGATGGCTGGCTGCTCAGTTAATCCAGTCTTTGTACAGGATGCAAAGATAGACCAGCAGACAGGCTGAACAAAGCCTGGGCAGAGACTTCCTTGACATCAGGGCACAGGGACACCCAATCTACTGCTCAAGTTGTGCCTGGGACTCTAGGAAGAGCAGGCAAGTGTATTTGCCCATGTCTCTGTCCTTGTCTGTAAATCTCTTTGTATGGGATTAAAAAAAAACCAATCCATCTGTCACCAAGCCATGACTCTCCTAGCAATCTGGGTCAAGATGCAGTGGTTGGTTCATTGTTCCTTCTGAAGGTCAACATTTTCCAACATCTGCAGCCTAGATCTTGAGCAAATATGTGGCTTTCAACTCACTCAGGAGGGGAGGATTCTTCATTTCTCTATGCCCTATACCTAGGACACATGGCAGGGCCTGAGCTATCTGTCCTCTTTATCAGCAAAGTTCCAGCTCTCAGCCTGTGGCATTCTCAGATGTTTGCAAAAGCACTTTATTGGCTGCAGTTGCTAATATTAATACAGAGTTATCACTTGATATCACAATTTGGGCCTACCTTTTCCATGCCTGTATTTGAATAGTATTTGAAAAGTATTTGAAAAAGTGTCTTCCTTTTGGAAGAACTAGAATTCTTTTATAAGAATAGACCTGTCCTAATGTCAATTTTCTGCCTGAATAAAAGTGAATGAATATTAAACATTGCTGCAGGCCACCTTGTCATCGGAATTAAAGACTCTGCTACAATAAGTAATTCTGTAAAGACACAAATTTTTGTCTAAGCAATACTCAGCCCAGAGTTTTTGTAAATACATTTTTCAGCCCAAAGTACATCTATTTGCAGCTTAAGGTATGACCATGAAATGTCAGATTTAGCATAAGTAGCATATATTTTGAAAGAGTGGTATAGTCACCCACCTGGTAAAAGGTGGTCCAGTGGCTAAATGGGGAATAGATGATTTTCCTAGTGAGAAGGTAGTATAAGTCCTGGAGGAAAAGTGAGTCACATCCAGAGCTACTGAATAGATGTGCACTTGAATTACACCTTGGGCCTCCGCTGAAGGAAATGTGATGCGTTGTGTAGAAAGAACATTGGCCTCAGATCAGCAGACTTGGTTTCCAGTCAGTGGCAGTTTTGCTACTCAATAACTGTGTGACCTCAAGCAATTTATTTATGCTTTCTGAGCATCACTTTTATTGACTCCAAAAGGGAAGTATAAGGCTAGGTTGGAGTTCTCAGCCACGTTATTCTACACACTGGTCTGTCTCCATCAGTTCTGAGGTAAGTAATTTATTGCTGCTAGGAATGAAGTCCTGACGTTTGCAAACAGTTTATTTGTGGAGTGCAGATAAGTTTAGCCCAGTGATGTCATTCTCAGCAACTCACTTCTGAAATGGTTTCTTGACAGTGTGAGTTGTGGCCACCACACTAGTAAGATCAGTGCCAAGAACTTTACACGTGACCAGTTTCATTATTTATGTACCTATAAAACATTTCCAGGGATACCACTTGGCCCAAAGTTTCTGGATATCTGCTTTTCATAAAAACATTTTTTGTCAATATTTTTCCAACATTCTGTCAATATTTTGTCAATTGGGAAGAAATATTGTCTGTCAAAATACTGTGTTCTGGACACAGGTTGAAGAAGACAGTATTTCTTAAATATAGCCCACCCTGAGTGAACTGCTGGGCTGGATTTCCCCTAGCACTCCTTCTGGTTACTACCTTCTTTGCAAAGGTAGTTACAGGTGAGGATATTCTCACATTGGGAGTGGGGTGGCTGAGGGAACAGATCCTGACTCCGTCCAGAGGTGGGAGTGATTCTGGAGGCAGAAGCATCTCTGGAACATTTCTGTTGCTCTTTGATGCTGCCTTTGCTACTGGCACACAGAGAGTGATTTCCTGGGGTTTGAGTACTTCAACTTTCAAATTCCATATTTTCATATTCTGAATTTTCTTTGCCCCAAGGCATTTAAAAAATTATTTATATATTTATTTATGGCTGCACTGGGTCTTCATTGAGGCTCACAGGCTTTCCCTAGTTGCAGTGAGTAGGGGCTACTCTTTCATTGCAGTGTGCAGGCTTCCTATTGCGGTGGTTTCTTTTGTTGTGGAGCACAGGCTCTAAGGCTCACGGGCTCCGTAGTTGTGGCACATGGCATGTGGGATCTTCCCAGACCAGGGATTGGACCTATGTCCCCTCCATCGGCAGGTAAATTCCTAACCACTGGACCACAAGGAAAGTCCCCCAAAGCATCTTAACAAAAGTATATGATATGAATCCAGCTATAATGAATAGCTCTGTTTCCCCCCCACTCTTACCTGCCTCCTCCTACCAAACATAGGTACTTAAGGAAACACCAGGAAATGGATGAGGTGACACCAAGGAATGGTGATAATAGCCAGTGAGAACACAACCCAACTCTGTCAGGGCTTTCTAAAAAAAAACTTGCTTTCTGTCTTATTATGCCAGTTTTAAATTTGAAGAAGCCAAGTATCAGTGGATAAAGTGACTAAGTTCCCATCACTGGAAATATTAACAGGTGGTGAAGGAACTGGGTGTTTTATTTAAATTGAGATATAGTTGATGTACAATATTACACAAGTTATGGGTGTTCAGTATAATGCTTCACAATTTTTAAAGGTTATATTCCATTTGCAGTTATTATAAAATACTACCTGTATTTCTTGTTTTGTTAAATATACACTTGTAGCTTATTTATTTTATACATAATGGTTTGTACTTCTTAATCCCCTACCCTTATCTTGCCTCTCTCTTTCCACTTGTAACAACTAGTTTGTTCTCTATATCTGTAGTCTGTTCCTTGTTTTGGTTGTTGTTATATTCACAAATTTGTTGTATTTTTTAGATTCTACTTATAAGTGATATCATGCAGTATTTATCTTTCTCTGACTTACTTATTTCCCTTAGAATAATGCCCTTCAAGTCCATCTGTATTGCGGCAAAATTTCATTTTTTATGGCTGAGTAAAATTCCATTGTATATATAAACCACATCTTATTTATCCATTCATCTGTTGATGAACATTTAAGTTCAGTTTAGTTCAGTTCAGTCATGTCCAACTCTTTGCAACCCCATGGACTGCAGAATGTCAGGCCTCCTTGTCCATCGCCAACTCCCAGAGTTTACTCAAACTCATGTCCGTTGAGTTAGTGATGCCATCCAACCATCTCATCCTCTGTTGTCCCCTTCTCTTCCTGCCTTCAATCTTTCCCAGCATCAGGGTCATTTCAAATGAATCAGTTCTTCACATCAGGTGGCCAAAGTATTGGAGTTTCAGCTTCAACATCAGTCCTTCCAATGAATATTCAGGACTGATTTCCTTTAGGATGGACTGGTTGGATCTTCTTGCAGTCCAAGGGATTCTCAAGAGTCTTCTCCAACACCACAGTTCAAAGGCATCAATTCTTCGGCGCTCAGCTTTCTTTATAGTCCAACTCTCACGTCCAAACATGACTACTGGAAAAACCATAGCTTTGACTAGACGGACCTTTGTTGGCAAAGTAATGTCTCTGCTTTTGAATATGCTGTCTAGATTGGTCATAACTTTCCTTCCAAGGAGTAAGCGTCTTTTAATTTCATGGCTGCAATCACCATCTGCAGTGATTTTGGAGCCCCAAAAATAAAGTCAGCTACTATTTCCACTGTTTCCCTATCTATTTGCCATGAAGTGATAGGACCAGATGCCATGATCTTAGTTTTCTGAATGTTGAGTTTTAAGCCAAGTTTTTCACTCTCCTCTTTTACTTTCATCAAGAGGCTCTTTAATTCTTATTCACTTTCTGCCATAAGTTTGGTGTCATCTGCATATCTGAGGTTATTGATATTTCTCCCAGCAATCTTGATTCAAGCTTGTGCTTCATCCAGCCCAGCGTTTCTCATAATGTACTCTGCATATAAGTTAAATAAGCAGGGTGACAATATACAGCCTTGACGTACTCCTTTTCCTATTTGGAACCAGTCTGTTGTTCCAAATAGAGTTCTAACTGTTGCTTCTTGACCTGCATACAAATTTCTGAAGAGGCAGGTCAGGTGGTCTGGTATTCCCATCTCTTTAAGAATTTTCTAGAGTTTGTTGTGGTCCACACAGTCAAAGGCTTTGGCATAGTAGATATTTTGGCATAGTAGTAGATATTTTTCTGGTGATGAACATTTAGGTTGCTCCATACCTTGGCAATCATATATAATGCTGCTGTGAACATTGGGGTGCATGCATCTTTTCAACTTAGTGTTTTTTTGTTTTTTTTTTCCAGATAAATACTCAGGAGTGAAATTTCTCGTCATATTTTTATTTTTAAATAAAAAAATAGCCAAGGAGAAATGTTGGAGAAACCAAGAACCTGGGATTTGAATGTAGGCTTCTTTGTATATAAAGCTACAATCTTGACTATTTTACATTGATTTCTGAATAATAATGTCACCTAATGGAAATGAATGTGAAATACTTCTAAGAATTTTTTCTGAAAACATTTGTCCTAACTGTTTGAACTTTTTATCTGTAGTAGAGCATCATTTTCCAGTCAATGATTATTATCATTATAATTTTTTCAAGTACCAGGTTTTGAATATCTGTTGAAGAGTCATTTTCACTACTGCTTGAAACATATCAATACATTCCGCTTAGAAGGGACTGAGGGTCTCTACCTTTAAGCGCTGCTCTCAGGTGCTGATAACATTCCATCCTCAGACTCAGCCCCTTCAGTCCTAAGCCAAGCAGAGTGGGGTAGACCCTAAACCTGACTTTCTGGTGGGCGGGAAGACCTAGTAGGCTGTCAGCTTGATAGCCAATCAGAACCAAGCTTGAAAATGTAGCAGATATCCCCCTACCAGCACTGGCGGTGCCATCTAGCTCTGGTCTTGCTTTCCTAAGACAGCTCTGGGGGCTGCAGATCCCTTCCCAACCCCCACAGGGGACCCACTGAAAGATGGACGTTCAGTTCAACCGCTCAGTTGCCTCCGGCTCTTTGCGACTGGCTCCACGGACTGCAGCACGCAAGGCTTCCCGGCCCATCACCAACTCCTGGAGCTTGCTCAAACTCATGTCCATCGACTTGGTGATGCCATCCAACCACTGTGTCTTTATTCTTGCTTTTTCAGTCAAGTTCTTTGATGGGAACTTTGACCACTGAAAAACCATCAGTACAATTCAGCTCCCCTGCTTTGCGCACAGATTCTATCACTTATCCTCAATCATTGGCTACATTTAACCCAAGCATCTCTCCCTTCTATTCCGATCCCCCAAGTTGATCAGTTACAAGTTTGCCAATCTTTCTAAGAAGGGAAGGTTTGAATGACATTTTAGTTACCACTTCTTTAGTGCAAGGTCTTTTGAAGGCTCCAACCCTAACCTTGGGTTGTTAGGAAAATTCAATAACTGCTAATGAAAACTCAGTAGCAATCAATCAGTATTTGCTAATAACAGCAAGAGTGATGGTAAGCAGCAACATCAATATGTCATTTTCAATTTCCCACTTGAAATAACATGCATTGAGTGTTTCCATGGCAGGGACTGTGCTAGGCCCCAGGGATCAGTGACAGGTAAGCTGGATCATGTCCACAACCTCTGGCAGGTCCATTTGTGCCAGCAGCATGGTCTTCCTCTCCAATTTAATTCAGCTTTTCTGACAGGGTCAAATGATCTCTTTGGTGCAGGATCTTTATAAGATTACATTTGCCTATCTGGAGAGGAATTTAAAAAAAATAGTTCCCAAAATTTAATTCGGAAGAGATACTGCAAGTAGTATTTATTCGGATTTTTCCATAAGATGTTATGGAAAAACCTGAGCTAACATTCTGGCCAACCCAATATGTGGTCAGAAATTGTAGGTGCCCCAGCCTGAGACTGTGTGATCTGGAAACACAAGAGGAGCCTGGGAAAGTGATCAGTGGTGCCTTCAAAGGTCAAGGCTTCACGGAGCAGATGCAGAAAGAAGGCACTCCCAGAATAAACCTGAAAAGAATAAATGGATTTTCAAATATTGAGGAGAAATGGATAGGAAGTAAAAGAGGTGTAAACATTACCGCAAAGCCTCAGCTTGGAGGAGAGCAAGCTTGTTGTCATTTTCTTGAGAGCAGAAGATGCAGGGCTGACCGCACTGTCTGCCTCGTGGGGACAGTTCCCCCAAAGACCGCCCCGCACCAGCCTTGCCAAGACTGCAAAGGGCTTCATTTGCCACCGCTGAAATATCTCCACCAGCTAGCATTCACATTAAGGGAAACAATTAGCAAGTTAATTATTTGGATTTTTTCCCCCTTGCTTTTGTTTTCAACACTGCTTTGCCTTGATTAGAAGCCTTAAACACTTCTACATGCTCACTGAGCTTGCTTCCTCTGTTCTCGAGGCAAGGTTTGTGAAAATAGAGCATTTCAGAAAAGTCAGCCAACTAAAGTGAGCATTTAATTTCTAATAACTGTACTCAGTGGACACACTTTATATGTTTATGTATATAATTAATTTTAGAATAGAAATAGATATGGAGATGGATTTCCAGTTGTTCTTCCTAGAGTTTTTCGTTGACTTTAAGTATTTTGAAGTCAGATTTCCAGCATTTTCAGAATGAAATAAACCCAGAATAAACAACTAAACAGCCTTCACTTACTGGTAAGTGAAGCACCAGTAAGTGACAAAAGACTGCTCTAAGCCCATGTATCTCACTCAAGTAAAAATTATGTGAAAAATAAAAAAACCACATGAGAAGTAGGATATTATACTAGAGGATATTGAGGTCAGAACAACACAGTAAAGGACGATAGTCTGGGGCCGTTAAATGTGGGGAGAAGTAACCTGCCACACCGTAGCATCTTTCCAGAGCACCGCAGCTGGTAAGTGAAATAACTGCAACTCCTCCTGCAAGAATAATATCAGATTATGTTTAACAAACACTGAAAGAAAGAAACAGGGTCATGATTAATGTTCTTTATAAATAATTCCTTAAAAATAAGACCATTTTTCTGAGAGATGACTCTTAAAAGCATGTAATTTATCTTTTAAAATGAATTTACGTGGAATACCTCTTCTGTGAAGATGTTCTATGATGTGTTAGAATATATCATTGAGCATGCTGCATCCTCTCTTACTTGAAAGTTAGTTCTTATACTCGCAATTCTAAGATGGGACGAGGAGTCATAGGAAGGTGAATGAATTGAAGAAATGTTTGCATATTCCAGGTCTGATCCAAGACACCATCACCTCTTCCCAACTTACTGATCTTGTTCTAGACAAGCTTGGCCTGGAAGGTTGGAGGGAGAACATGCAGAGTCCCATTGCTGGTCTCTTTTGGTCCTCCAACCCATCTCTCTTTCTCACTGCTCAGAATGAAATTGAAAGTTAAAATATTCTTTGCCTAAGGTAAATGCAGATTACAAAATGCCAAACTTACACCATTGTAAGGCAAGAAAACATGAGTACACATGCAGTACGCTAGTCAAGTATTCCAGTTTTATGAACTAGCGCAGTCTAGTTCATTTGGACTTTGCATGCTGGCAGCAGTGAAAGGAAATAACTCCAGTCATTAAGTAAGCACTTACTGTATGCCAAGCACTGGACTTTATATGGTAAGAACAATCAAATACATACTTTACTTACATGGTAAGAAAACATGCAGGATTTATAGAATCATTTCTGTGATTCACCCAGACCTCTTTGCTATTTGCCATTAAGTCCCATTTGATTTTTACCCTGATTTTCATGGTTAGTTATCATAGCTCAAACTCCCAGCTTCTCCCACAAGTCTGCCATGAGCCATCATGAATCTATCAATCCCTCCTTGATGGTATTATGACATTTACCTCTTGATATGACATATGTTTTGTATTTTCTCAGTAAATCTGTCACTTCTTTTTATCTATATTCTGAATTCTCTCAGATGTCAGATGTCCCTTCATTACTCAGCTCATGAATCATGTGACCAGAGTTCTGGCTCTTTCTTTAGTTAATTTTGAGATCTTGATTTATTCGCTTAGCATCCCTTGACTTCAGTTTCCTCACCACTATGACAAAGTGGTCCTTAAGCTTCTACTGTCTTGACATGCCTAAAATTCTGTTATTTTATCATCCAGTTAATACCTTTATGATTCCTAATCTCTGCTCACATTTCTTTATCTAGAACAGTGCTGTAGTAAATATATACCGGTATTTGGAGATCTTTTTTAAAACATTTGATGCTTGGCCTCCACTCCAGACCAGTTAAATCTGGGGGTGGAGTCTGACAACATATTTTCAACTTTGTTTCCAGTTAATTCAAATCTGTAGCCAGAATCAAGAACCCCTAGTCTTAAGTAAAGCATCCTGATTTTATCTTTGTTGTCTCCATTGGCCAATACTACAAATAATCAGGTAGAAAGAAAAGGGACACATGTTCTAGAATCCCTGTTTACAGAAGCAGGGAGCCAGGCATAGGAGGAAAGTAGGCAGCAGTAATAGAGGAGAGGTCATGACTTTGAAAAATATGAAGGAACCATTATTTTCTAGGTTCAGAATATAATCCTTCAAAGGTATGGCTGGTGGAGTTCCAGGATAACCAAGAAAAGGAGTGGTTGATCTCCATTTTGACTTTTTCTATTTTTGAAATTAAGAAAATTCTATTTATAATAGCATCAAAAAGAATAAAATTATCAGGATCAAATTTAGCAATGTAAATGTAAGGTTTGTACACTGAAAAATAGAAATAATATTGAAAGAAAGAAGACACCCCAGTTTCCCAAGACATCCCTGGGTTGGAAGATGTAACATTTTTTTAAATGACAATACTCCCTAAGTTGATCTGCAGATTCAGTGCACTCTCTATCAGAATTCCAGCTGGGTTTTTGTAGAAACTGAAGAGCTGATGCTAAAAATTCATGCAAAAATTCAAGGTTTCCAGAACAGCAAAAACAATCTCGAAAAAGAGCAAAATCTGAGGACTCACATATCCCAATTTTAAGACTTCTATGGCCTGGTGTGCTGCGATTCGTGGGGTCGCAAAGAGTCGGACACGACTGAGCAACTGAACTGACAAACTATAGTAATCAAGATAGTAAAGTTAGACAGTAGATCAGTGTAACAGAATTAAGAATCCAGAAATAAATCCTTACATTTACAGCACTTTAACTTGTTCCAATGTTTCCCCCATGAAAACACACCTCCAGCTTTATAAGGCTCAGTGGTGGGTATGGAGTATATTCTGTGGATATGCTTTGGGGTCATTGTGGAATGGAGCTCTTCCACAAACAAGGGCACTCACACACCTGTTATAATTCAGGCCTGTGTCCCATCTCTCATAGCCTCTCCTTCATAAATTCCACTTCCTTGGAAAGCTACCTTGCAGTGATCGAATTGGAATCTACCATTCAGTGCTTTTTTATTTCTTGGCTTTGAAACATTTACCCTTCTTCCAATGGAAAAGAAATGGATTTAAAGAAATATGTACTTATATCTGAGACCAACATGAAATTCTACAACTATATTTGATGACAACAGCGAAGGGTGAGTTAGGAAGAGTTAGGTTTGGGGTAAGGGGCAGAGCAGTACAATAGAGACACCCATTTATGTGTCCCTTGTGTGGAAATTATTTTTTTAGTATTTATTTTACTTACTTGGCTGCATCGGGTCTTAGTTGTAGCATGTGGGATCTTCACTGAGGCATACTGGATCTTTTCATTGTGGCATGCAGGCTTTTCTCTAGTTGCAACACGCAGGCTTAGTTGCCCTGCAGCATGCGGGATCTTAGTTCTTGGACCAGGGATTGAACTTGCATCCCTTGCACTGAAAGGTGGATTCTTTTTTTTTTTTTTTTTGGAAGGAGTATTAACCACTGGACCACCAGGGAAGTCCCCAGCATGGAAGTTATACCCTGCCACTAAGTGATTAGATCATGCCAACTTCTCTTTAGCTTTTCAACGTTGTCCATTCCCAGAACTGTGCAATGGGACAAGGTCAAATCTAAGGTTCCTTTTAGCATCAGGTGCCATAGTTTTAAGCTTATGTGTCACCAGCTGCACTTTCTTTAGCTAACAAATGGATCATCTGTCTAATTTTCCTCTTTGAGTGAGTGAAAGTCGCTTAGTCATGTCCAGCTCTTTGCAACCCCATGGACTGTAGTCCACCAGGCTCCTCTGTCCATGGAATCTTCTAGGCAAGAATACTGGAATGGGTTGTCATTCGCTTCTCCAGGGGATCTTCCCGCCCCAAGGATCGACCCTGGGTCTCCTGCATTGCAGGCAGATTCTTTATCATCTGAGTCACTGGGGAGGCCCTAGTTTTCCTCTCTAAGTGATATGAAGTTTCTAAGACTTTTATTAGATGTGATCATATGTAAGGCAGAGAGCCCAGGGGCCCTCTCCTCCGTAGCAGGCATTAGACCAAATGATGTAATAAGCCTCAGCTGTATCACTACAGCCTGTTTGATTCTTCACTTTACTTTTATATAAACTTTTATATCTATGGGAGAATATTTGGTTTTTTTATGTGTCCTGTTGTGTGAAATGATATTTATTATTTTTAACATTTCTAGGACAGTTTCCTTGAACCCTTAGCCTAATGTTTTCCATTCATCAGCAAAACTCTTTCTATAGCTAGAAATAATGAATATTGGAAAAGTGAGACAACTCCATAATTGACATGTTTATATTAACAGTGTGTATGTATGCTTCAGTATCTCGAGAAGTTAATATATTTTTGCCTAAAGTAATTACAGTCTTTCTAGAAGTATATGGATAGCTTTTAGTGAGCCATAGATCTTCTACCCCATCAGATATGCACAATGGTCTTTAAAAATTAGGAAGCTAATTCTCCTTGATAGCTTCTGAATAAATGTTCACTCTCAAGGCTTTAACATTAGATATAAATTGACACTTGAATATCAAATAGGCTTTAAGAATCTCTCTTCTTGCTTCACTAGCATCATTTTGTCAGATGCCAGATAAACACAGGTGTATAAAAGATTCATGTTGTGATGCAATATTCCTGATAGAGAGGTTTGCAGACACAGTGAAATCTTGATTTGTGGTGACATAAAGGCATCCGGTTTCCACTGTTTCTTGTCAAGCTCCCGCAGAGGCACCATGGCAGCCAGATTGCCGGGGGCACTGGTTCAACTGCATCTACAGAGAGTGCAGAGAAGTTACTGCTAACAAAGATGCGAACCGTCTCAGCAAAGAAGGGCAAGTGCCCTCTGCTTTCTTCCTGGCAGGAAAGCTCTAAAACAAGAAGACTGACTAATGAGACAACTTGGCTCCAAGCAGCGTGAGACACTGAGTCAGATCACAGCAAGAAAAATCCAGACATGATTTATATTGAACTGACATACTCTTCACATTCAGCTCTTTGTGAGGGGAGGCACACTTACGTGCCAGAATGTTTTAATCGGTGTCACCAAACTCAGTGGATAGCATCCAGAGGTGGGGTTCCAGGTGCAGCTGGGGTCAGCTCTTCCTTCTTGCTTAAAACGATTGCACTATATTTTCTCTTGATTTTCACTTATATAATTTTTTTTTCCAGAGGAGTTTGTTTGCTATGATATAAAAAATTCAGACATTCATTCAACAAATATTTACATTTGTGTTTGAGGCTCTGTGTCAGAGACTGGGCTTTCTTGAGTCTGTATGCTAAGGGAGAGACAGAATTAATAAACAAATAAGTAAAAGATGTGATGTGCCAGGTTGTGGTAAATACAGTGAAGTTAAATAAAGCAGAGTTCGGATAGGGCTTGCGGTGTGACAAAAGGTGTGATCAGGGAAGCAAAGGAGGTAAGGAGCAAGTTATGTGCCTGTCTGGGGAAAAGTGATGGGGGAGAGGAGTGGTTAGAGGCTTGTGCAGAGAGCCGAGTATGAAATATACATAAGGAGAATGAGTAAGTCAGTGGGCGAGGGAATTGCAGAATTGACTGGCAGTTGAAGGATTACAGGTTTGGGGGGAGATAAGCAACATGGTGATATATGTGTTTTCCAGCCACATTCAGCTGCTTGTGAATTCACCCAGGGTGGAATCTGCCACGTGAACAAGGTAGAGGAAGGAGCCACAGAGCTGAAGCTACAAGGTCTGCGTGCGACAGAGAGAGAACACGGCGGGATGGTGGGGTGGTGCCATATATGAAAAGGTGGTAGGAATCATGGGTTGATGATCTATATGGGGTCAAATATTGCTAAAGACATGGAGCTAGTAGTTCATTATGACATGAAACTATTGTCTCTTTTGATGAAAGATAAGCACATTCATCACAAATCTGATTTCACTTTGAATCTATTTAATTAAGTTTTCAACCATTAAAGTTCGTTAAACGATGCAAAAAGGACTACAGCTTTGAACATTAGTATGCATTCTTTCACTTACAATTATGAAAGGAATATATTAATGCATAATCTAAAAACA
Organism: Bubalus kerabau; assembly: GCF_029407905.1. NCBI lineage: Eukaryota > Metazoa > Chordata > Mammalia > Artiodactyla > Bovidae > Bubalus > Bubalus kerabau. The sequence continues at coordinate 25,096,443 of NC_073636.1, forward strand.
ATTAGTGATTGCTAGAATACATCTCAGTAATCTGCCTCTTGTAAAGTAATAAATTGCCAAAGACAGAATTTAACTATCCTGAGAACTTTTAAAATATTTATGCTTCCTTGTAACCCTAATGGTTTGGGGAAATGATGACAAACAACATAAATCTCTCCTCCTATTCTGCAAATCATTTTAATTTGTCTAAATTGCTGAAAAGGGATTTACTGTGGTTAAGAAACACTTTTCAAAAATCTAATTGATGAAAGTACATTATATAAGACTGATGCTTAAAGAATGCTTGACTTTGATAAGATTATGTCCATTACACTTCAGAATTGATCTGTTTGAATGCAAGTTTAGCCACCCTACAGTCTAATCCAGTGATCTTTCCCTCCACTGACTGTAGGGGGCATCTAGGATACCTTGCCCCATGCCCACTTCTGTGGATGAGAAGTATCATTTTCCTCTCGCATGAGGACCTAGCCTAGTGGGCTCACGTGCAGCTAGCTGTCTCCTCTCACTCAGCCTTGCAGCCAGGTCACTTCCCACCATTTCTGTTTTGACAGCCCAGCCTTCTGTTCTGATGTCTGATGCTGTAGCCTTCCCCATCCACTAACCAAGATAAAATCACATCCCAGATGTGATGGGCAACATAAACTTGTATGATTTATACAGGTTGTGTGTGTGCATGTCCTCAGTCATGTCCGAGTCTTTGTGACCCTATGGACTGTAACCTGCCAGGTTCCTCTGTCCATGGGATTCTCCAGGCAAGAACACTGGAGCGGTTGCCACTTCCTTCTCCAGGGGATCGTCCCGACCCAGGGATCAAACTCAAGTCTCTTGCATCTCCTGCACTGGCAGACAGGTGCTTTACCAGCTGAGCCAACGGGGAATCCTGTTATTTGGGATAAAATACAGATTCCAATTCTGCAAAATGGAAAGCCTCTTTCTGTTCTCTTAAAGTCTTATTACTTTCACTAGCTTCAAAGTCAGACAAAAATTTCAAATACATTTAAAATCCACCAAAGCACATACCAAAAATCCCAGTGTTGACGTTTACCAAATTCCTGGTTAGGATGAGATGACTCGATATTGACTTCTGTTTCTCAATTTGGGAAACTTGTGGTCTCAGTCTTTCCTCACACTCAATCTCGGTCCTTACCAGTGACAGGCATTCAAGGTCAGATTCAAGGTATTCACTGTTGTTCTCACAGTTCTCAAATCTAGATCCACCAGCCATTGTCTCACCTTTATATGAGTCTGGAGCCTGAGTAAACCTAGTAAGGTGGCTCTGTGCTGCATGCTAAGCCACTTTAGTCGTGTCTGACTCTGTGCAACCCTATGGACTATATGTAGCCCACCAGGCTCCTCTGTCCATGGGGTTCTCCAGGCAAGAATACTGGTGTGGGTTGCCATGCCTGGCTCCAGGGGATCTTCCCAACTCAGGGATCAAACCCACGTCTCATACATCTCCTGCATTGGCAGGTGGGTTTTTACCACTAGCACCACCTGGAAAGCCCATGGTGGCTCTGGGTTCACCTACAAATCCAGTCCTGTACTTGAACTTCTACCTTGAACTACTATCAGATCTTTGACAAAAGTAGTATATTATCTCGGAGAAGGCAATGGCACCCCACTCCAGTACCCTTGCCTGGAAAATCCCATGGACGGAGGAGCCTGGTGGGCTGCAGTCCATGGGGTCGCGAAGAGTCAGACGTGACTGAGCGACTTCACTTTCACTTTTCACTTTCCTGCATTGGAGAAGGAAATGGCAACCCACTCCAGTGTTCTTGCCTGGAGAATCCCAGGGACGGGGGAGCCTGGTGGGCTGCCGTCTATGGGGTCGCACAGAGTCAGACACGACTGAAGCGACTTAGCAGCAGCAGCAGTAGCAGCAGTATATTATCTGCACACAGCATATAATGCTATGAGAGTTGGCTGTCTAGAGCTTTTCTGTTTGAATCACCTTAGAAGAAAACCGTAGCAAGTCCTCTGTTTTAACATATAATGTGTTCCTGAAGATGCCAAATGTAAGAAAATTGAAAAATAGACTTATACATTAAAAGGAATTTCTATTTCTATAGAAATTTTAAAAAATTAAGTCCCTAATCATATTTTTCCTATAATCTTCAATGATATAGTTTTACCATTCAGGAAGTATTCTTAAATTTTTTCTTTCTTCATAATTAAACATACATTTTCTTAGTTCTAATAAGCATTCAGTTGAGGCTAGAGATTTGCTATTTTATTAAAGAATCTATATTCCTTATCAGTAGTATCAGAGCTTTTGTTCTGTCTTCCCTTCATTCCTATAAGATAATCAGGATAAAATATAATATCACATTCACATTCTCAGATAAACTTCACTGGGGACTTGCCTAATGGTCCAGTGGTTTAGACTCTGAGTTTCCACTGCAAGGAGCACAGATTTGATCCCTAGTTGGGGAACTTAAGTCCTCAATGCTGGGCAGCTCGGCCAAAAAAGTAAAAAAAAATAAATCAAGTAAACGTCACTAAGCACATGAAGATAGCAATGTCTCGAACCAGAGTCATTGTACATCAGAGATTGCCATTAGGCAATGTTTCAGGAGGCTTATGCATCCATAGATATCAAAGTATGGCTGTTCAGATGACCTATGATATGTAGTCCATAGTTCCATGAAAACCAGACATATCACTGCCAAAGAGGAGCTACTTACTACATTCGCAAAGCAGGCGCCATGAAAGGGGAAGAAGAAAGCATTGAAGGGGAGCTAGGACACATTGGCTGATGGGGGTGGAGAAGGAGGGTGCAGGGTGCCCCAAATTCACCTTGCCTATCCATTGAATGGTGGTTAGGAATCATCATTCAATGCTCCCTTGCATTTGATGTATGTTCTGTTTTGTTTTGCATGGAATAGCATCTGGGAATAATTTATTCTCATCTTATTGATTTTCCTTGATTGATTGATTTGTGATTGGGAAAACAACTGTCACCTTCATTAAAAAGAAACAAAACCTGAACTTAAGTCTGTGTTCACCACTGAAGGCAGCAAATGGTTTCACTGGGAGTTATTCCCAACAATGATTCTTGTGTTAAGTATTAAGGGCTGGAATATCTTCTAATTCACTTTCTAAATTCACTAATTCACTAAACTAAATGTGTTTATAAATTCTTTCTTTGTGAGGCCTTGTATAGACTGGAAAATATATGTGTGATTCCTCATGAAAGTAGGTTAAGAATGAAAAACTGTAGCTAATGCCACAATTAATGGATTAATTAGAAAATAATTCAGAAGGCTTGGGCAGAGATAATGAGACTGAGTGACTTTAAATTGTGGTGGAAGAGTTTTCACTTTTACAGTGGACTCTGCCAGAGGGATAAGCCATCTGACACTTGAACCTAGAGTGTTTTAGTTAGAGTAATACCTGCTTTCAGCTCATGCTCCATTTTTCAGAAAACAAATCAAAGGATCAAAAAGGGAAGATATATTCCTTGAGGTATTATGGTTGCTGCAGTCAGCCAACCAAGGACTTCCCTGGTGGTCCAGTAAGACCACAGTAAGACACAGTAAGACCCTGTGCTTCCAGTGCAGGGAGCCTGGGCTCAACCCCTGGTCAGGGAGCTAAATCCCGCACACTGCGACTCAGAGTTCACATGCTGAGACTGAAGATCCTGTGTGCCACTGTGAAGATCGAAGATCCCCAGTGCTGCAACCAAGACCTGGCGCAGTCAAATAAATAAATATATTTTTAAAAGAGCCATCCAGTTAATCTTATGCTTATTGAAATCATAATTTCTTGAGCTGAGTGAAATTGTGATGAAACATTGGCTAGATCTAGCCAATACCTTAACTTACTCTTGACTTTAAGCAAATAATCTACAGGAGAGGCTTGAACCTAGGCAATATTTCAGATCCTAGTTTTCAAAATTTAAATTGTGAAGAATAAAAAGTAGTATGTAAACAAGATATTTTTGCTTTAAAAATGAAATTTAATTTAAAAACATAGTGTTATTTTTAAAATTTTATTATACTGAGTGTTGGTTGCTGTATACAAATATATATATATCAGTATGCTTTTCTTACTCCTTGTTGATTACAAGCATGAAAGTGAACTCAGTTGTGTCTGACTCTTTGTGACCCCATGGACTGTAGCCTGCCAGGCTCCTCTGTCCATGGAATTCTCCAGGCAAGATTACTGGAGTAGGTTGCCATTCCCTTCAACAGGCATACCTCACACTTCCCTTTATTGCACTTTGCACATACTGCATTTTTTTTACAAGTTGAAGATTTGTGGCAATCCTACATCCAGCAAGCCCATCAGGACCATTTTCCAACAGCATTTTCTCACTTTCTGTCTTTTGTGTCCTATTTTGGTAATTCTCAAAATATTTCAAACTTTTTCATTATTATTACATTTGTTATGGTGATCTGTCATCAGTGATCTTTGATGTTACAATTATGAAAAACATTACTACTCACTGAAAGCTCAGATGATGACTAGGATTCTTTAGCAATAAAGTATTTTAAAATTAATGTATGAACCTTATTTTTTTAGACATAATCACACACTTAATAGTATAGTGTAAACATAGTTTTTATGTGCAAAAATTCATGTGACCAGCTTCCTTTATTAGCATTTATTTTTATTTTATTTATTTGGCTGTGCTGCGTCTTAGTTGTGGCATGTGAACTCTTAGTTGCAGCATGAGAGATCTAGTCCCTGACCAGGGGTTGAACCCAGGCCCCTTGCATTAGGAGCACAGATTCTTAGACTGGACCACCAAGGAAGTCCTGAGACCAGCTTTATTGTGATATGTGCTTTATTGCCATGGCTTACAATGTCTTCGAAGGTATGCTGTAAGCTGAAAGTGTGCTCTGTGGATGCCCAGAGACACCTGAGCCCTAGAAACATGCCAGCAACAGAAAAGGGAGCTTTGCTGTCGGTCTGGTGACCTCCCTCTTTTCCCTTCTTGGAGCTGCAAGCAGGCAAGCCGTAGCCTGAACTCTTGTCATCTTTGACACCAATTTAGCCTGGTAATACTCAGTCAGTGCAATAGTCTCAGAGACAAATGATTTTTCAAGGTGGTGAGGCCTCTTTTTCACCAGTTCAGTTCAGTTCAGTTGCTCAGTCGTGTCCGACTCTGCGACCCCATGAATCGGAGCACGCCAGGCCTCCCTGTCCATCACCAACTCCCGGAGTTCACTCAAAACTCACGTCCATTGAGTCGGTGATGCCATCCAGACATCTCATCCTCTGTCATCCCCTTTTCCTCCTGGCCCCAATCCCTCCCAGCATCAGGGTCTTTTCCAATGAGTCAACTCTTTGTATGAGGTAGCCAAAGTATTGGAGTTTCAGCTTCAGCATCAGTCCTTCCAATGAACACCCAGGACTGATCTCCTTTAGGATGGACTGGTTGGATCTCCTTGCAGTCCAAGGGACTCTCAAGTAGCCAGACTGTAATCCAGGGGATAGTGAAATTCAGTCACTGTAATACATAATCTCTTGCTTTTCCAGTTGCCTCTCTTATTATCCTACCACAGGCACTGAAACGTGGTGGAATTAGAGGAATTATTCCAGCAGATTGGCCCTTGGCTGCAGGCTTCAGGATTGTTCCAAGGAACTCATGTGTCGCATCCTGTTCTTGGGATGCGGGTCTGGCACCCGCAGAGGGTCTGGCACCTGCTGGCTTCCCCAGAATGCTAATGATCTTAGGGCTCTACAGTTACTAATTCCTGGGTGGCTCAGCCGTAAAGTATCTACCTGCAATTCAGAAGACGCAGGAGATCCCAGTGCGATCCCTGGGTCAGGAAGATCCACTGGAGGAGGGCATGGCAACCCACTCCAGTATTCTCACCTGGAGAATCCCATGGACAGAGGAGCCTGGGGGATCGCAAAGAGTCGGACATGACTGAAGCAACTGAGCACACATGCACAGCTCCTGGCAGATCAACTGGAAACAGCACTGTTGGGGATGGGTCACGTGTGCCACCTCTCCCTCTCTTCTCCGTCTCTTGTGACCCCACACTGTCCTCTCCTGGCTGCTTAAATGGCTGCATTTGGCAGGAAGCATTTCTACTTCTTCCAGCCAAAAAAACTGGATGTTGTTTGAGTTTTATACTTCACGGTGCATTATTACGAAGTACCTAAGCTGAGATCTCCAGATGGGAATAGTGATGGAGAATATATTTAATCTTTAAAAAAATATATTTATTTAATTTTGGCTGTGCTGGTCTTCACTGCTGCATTCAGACTTTTCTCTAGTTATGGCAAGCCGGGGCTACTCCCTAATTTCTGTGTGCAGGCTTCTCATTGTGGCGGCTTCTCTTGTTGCAGAGCCTAGGTACTAGGATGAGTGGGCTTCAGTAGTTGTGGCATGTGGGCTTGGTTGCCCTATGTCATGTGGGATCTTCTTGGATCAGGGATCAAACCAGGGTCCCCTGCAATGCAAGGCAGACTCCTAACCACTGGACCACCAGGGAAGTCCGATGGAGAGTAGATTTGAAGATGAGGGACTTCACCAAGGGCGAGTTGCATTGGAAACAATATAGGGGACAACTTTGGAATGATAAATGCATCTCTCAAATTTCTCAGCTCGTTTATAGACTTGACCTCCACATATTCAGGAAGAATGTCTTGTTGATCTTTGTATCTTCAACACATAGTCCTGTGTTTGGCACTTAGGAGGTACTTGATAAACATTTGATGTGCTGAACAAAACATAGACACACAGTTGAGCCAGGGATGATGATCAGTTAGTGACTGAGTACATTTGATGAAGGTGCAGTGGGAAAAGGAAGGACATAGATTTTTCTTCTTACCTTTGGTTTCATACCCAAATCTCTGTCCTCTGTACCCCTATTTGAAGCTGTGTGCTTATATAAGTCATTTGTGAAATCAGTTATAATTGGAGCTGCTTTCAAGTCACTGAAATACTAACAATTGTAGTACCCACAAGCAGTGTATTATTTGTGCAATTTGGGTGCCCAGACAAGATAGTTATTCCCCATAGTCTCTTCAACAAATGTGGAGCGTTTTCCTGCTATTTGAAATGTAATGATGTGTGTTTCTGATCCCAGTCTGATTATGATAGTGTTGATCGTGCCTTTAGTGGCGAAGATGGCTGCAGGGTCTGAACTTGTTACTAGATAAATCATTATCCCGAGGTTGGCCTCTGTTATCATCTACCTAACCTTTACAAAGAGTGAAAAAAAAAAAAAAAAGGAAAATCTGATGCTCCAGTAGTAAGCTTCTCTGATTTCCAGCAGCCCTGAGTACCATGTATCACTCTTATTGCTAACTTTGTGGATGTCAACATGGATGTCTTCCTATTTCGATCAGAAAACAAGGTTTTCCTAAAACACATTTCTTTGGAAATCTGATGTCTTGTTCATTCATTCAAAAGGATTGGCACCAGTGGACATGTGGATATGTTTGCCTGACCCTACCAGTCAGTTGCTTTTTCCTCAAAGCCCTTTCTAAGCACACAGCTCTGTGTTGAGCCTGCCTCAGGAGAGCGATTGTGGAAGCAGCCAGATCAGTCAGAGGCCATCATGCGCATGCAGTTTAGAGGTTCAGAATGAGAATCTGCTGGGCTTTGGTCAATTCATTTCATTTGTAACACGTTCACTAGGGGGCAGCAGTGAGCAGTCTTGTGTGTTCCTTAGGTTGAAGCTATCAATCACCAAGAGCCAAGCAACTGATTTAAACCAAGGAGAGCTGAATGAACAGTAGAGACACAAAGTTTAGATTCAGTTTCGTTTTCTGTATTCATTTCTGAAAAGACAGGCCTTCTGTTGCTAATGTAACTTCTTTGAGGTTAGGTGGTTAGGATCTTTATTATAGTTTAAATTTTTTCTTCTTCCCCCAAAATGTGATTTAATAATAGATTGCTAATGCTAGGACTTAACCTTTTTAACTTAAAACAAAAAAATTTTAAAGGAATAACTGAAATGTTACGAATTTTGAATTTTGGACTCAAATTCCTCAACTGGTGTACCATCAGAGAAGACATTTCCCCATGTCTTATCTTGTAAATTTACTAAGAAATTTGAAGCCCTTCCTAATTTCACCTTTATAATTAAAATACTTTGGGCTATATTTATTTGTTAGAGAAATAGACTGAGACAGGAATTCTAGATTTTAGATTTGGTATTGCCATAGTCTTACTTTCTTATCCTGTGGATATCATTTAAACCCTTTTAGTCTATTTCCCCAGTTGTAAAAAATAAAAGGGTAAAAATGACTTATGCCATTATTTGATAAACATATCTAGTAAACTATATCAGAGTATTTCCAAAAAATGTAAAGTGTTATGTAAGTGCTTCTGTTTAGACAAGATATGGATGCAGAAAATAGACTCTATACTTGCTAGGGGGTGGTATTCATTTTTAATCTCAAAATCAGAGTCCTTTGAAATTTTTCCATTAGTGATGGTCTTAGAGTTGTTTTAAAAAAAAAAGTAAAGAAAGAAACAGCTATAGGCAACCATTAGGATGAGTTAGAATCAGTGTCTGAAGAATGTGAATCTTTTCGCGTCTGTCCTGAGGGATCAATATCTAGAGTCACACAAGAGGAACAAAATTATATCTGTGAATACAAGCCAGTCCTGAAATCAGGCTGTAAAAGTACTCATTTTTAGTTATCTTTTCATATCATATTTTCTTGGCTTCTTTTAAGTAAAAATCTACCTTATTGGGTTTCTATGAAGATCCAGATGTGACTGGCCTCTAACATCCTGAAATAGGGACTTCCCTGGTGATCCAGTGGTTAAGACTCCATGATGTCAATGCAGGGGATGGGAGTTCAGTTGCTGGTCGGGGAACTAAGATCCTACATGCTGGGCAGCATGGCCAGAAGATTAAAAAAGAAAAAAAGAACCTAAAATATGAAAATAAGTGAGAAATTTTTCCTATGACTTGGATTCCCTTGCTTTTGGGGAAACCCAAAGTAAACAGTGTCTAGTGAACATCTCTTATCTGTCTCCCTTGTGAAGTGGTTCTCTTTGAAATGTCATGTAAGTTACATTAATTCTAAAGTTTTGGTGCCCTTTTTAAGGATTTCTTCATAGGCAAGATTGTTCTCTGTAATAGAGAAATATTTGCAGTATCTCTTTTCCAGAATTTTACATCTGCAAAACAGAATACAATAACATTTGAAGCTGCTTTTGTGTAGCTTTCCAGACAATTCCACCTCTGACATAGAATGTCCAAGACATGTTCAGGAAACAGGTTACTAAACATCTGTTACTTGTTTTACCAGGCTCCCAACTTTGGGCGTTAAACCTGGGGAGCAAATTGCAGAACTTTAACGCTAATGTGACCTCATTCAGTAACCATCATAGAAGCATACCAGGATTGAAGGTAGGGAGACATTTGCCTGCCCTGCTTCCCTCTAACCCCCAGCCCCTCCCTGCTCTGATTCATGGTCTCTGGCCACCCCCCACAGGCTATTTCTAGGCGGAAATAAGTGGGGTATTGAATAGATAGTTATACATGTGATTATGCATATGAAATCATCTGTGTGAATTATGGACATTAGAGTGGTTTACAGTTTGGAGCTATGGTGTCTAAAGCTACTCTGAATTTTCAGCAGAAGCTATGGCATTGACGTATATTTTAAATCTCTTTCTTGAATTCTCTTGTTCACAGAGTATGTGCATATATAACTTTACAGGAAATTACTGAATTATTTCTAAGTGATGGGACCATTTTATACTCCCACCTGTAATGTGTGAGAGTTCAGTTGTTCTACGTTCTTGTCGATACTTGGTACTGTCAGGCTTTTTGATTATAGACATTCTAATGAGTGTGTAATTAGTATGTAATTGTGGCTTTTACCTTGCATTTCCTGATGACTAATGTTGATGAGCACCTTTCATGGGTCGTTTCCCATTTACATACCTTCTTTTGTGCACTGTCTGTTATCTTTTTCCATTTACCAGATTGTCTTCAAGAGTTTATGCCAGATTGATATTACTTTTTTCATTAAATGTTTGACAGAATCCATCAAGGAAGTTATCTGGGCATAAAGTTTTCTTTGTGAAAGTTTTTTGATTATGGATTCACATTCTTCAATAGATAAGGAGTCATTCAGATTTTTTTGTTTCCTCTTGAGGTAATAATTTGGTAATTATGATATCAGTAATTTATGTTTTTTCTCATTTTTCCATAATTAGTCTTGCTAAGACTATCATTTTTTATAATCTTTTCAAAGATGAAATGTTTGTCTATATTCTATTTTCTTTATGTTGATCTGTGCTCTTGTATTTATTATTTTTTTCTTTCTATTCACTTTGGGATTAATTTGATTTTCCTTACCTAAATTCTTAAGGTTGACATGTAGATAAGAGATTTTAAATCTTTCTCTTTTTAAAGTTTTGTCAGAGTTATAAACTTTTCTCTAAGCATTATACTGGCATCACGGACTCGATGGGCATGGGTTTGGGTGGACTCCTGGAGTTGGTGATGAACAGGAAGGACTGGCGTGCTGCGATTCATGGGGCCACAGTCGGACAGGACTGAGCGACTGAACTGAACTGAAATGAACTGTAGCATTATACCTATCTTTTGCATATTCTGATATGTTGTGTTTTATTATCATTAATTTTGAAAGGTTTTCTGGTTTATATTTAACTCCTTTAATATGTAGATTATTTTAAGTTGTATTGTTTAATTTTCAAACATTTGAGAATTTAAAAATATCGTGGTGTTACTGATATCTAATGTAACTCTTTTATGATCAGAACATACATTTTGTCAGTTTCCAAATTATTGCAGTTTATTGAACTTATTTTATGGTTCAGCATTATGGCCATATCTTGATGTTCTCCTGCTATTAACAAATATGTATAATACAATTGAATAAAATGATCTTTCAGTTTGGTGAAGTTGATGGGTAGAATTTTTCAGATCTTCTATATCCTTACGGATTTATTGCCTACTTAATCTATTTCCTGATAAAGCAGTAATAAAAAATAAAACCCAGCTTTGTTTGCTAATTCCAACATACAGATGGCCTCAGGATCTGTTCGTATTAACTATTTTTTCTCTTGACAACATTTTTGTTTCATCACACGTACAGTAATGTCTGACTGATATTGGAAACTGTAGATGATATGTTGTAGAAACTAGATTCTATTTTCTTTCTCTAAAATATATTGATGTTTGGTTTCTAAATGATCATATGAAATATGTATTAAGCCTTTCTACACTTTGTTAGATTGGATTTGTGGAAGGTCCAAGGTGTTTCCTAAGCTGTTCAAATAGATCTGTCTCCCCTGTGGATCTCGATGAGGTACAGTCTTACAGGTGATAAAGACAGGTGTGATGGAAGCCTTACTGCAAGTTATGGCCCTGTCTCCTGAGACATGCCCTTTCTGGTGTTTCAGTAGTGTCAGTGTTGTATACCGCGATATTACTACGGTTTCTCTTGTCCGATTGAGCCAGAAATCCAAAATTAGCCAGCACTGCTTGATCTCAGTATCTCTGGTGCTCGGCCTGGTAACAGCAGCTTTCTGGTAAGCCTTATGTATTACTTGGTGCATACACAGCCCAAGCCTGAGCAAAGGATTTGTGGGGAAAACACACTTAGACTTCCGGGTCTGTTTCTCCCACACCTTGGCAGCTGTCTACCTTGAGGACTCAGCCACTCAGGTCTCAGCAGTTTCAACCATCTCATACTCTGATCTTTGCCTCCTTGGACAGCAGAGCAGCTGTACTTTGCTTGGGCTCCAACCCTTCATGTGAGTCAGAAAATTATCTTCAGACAGAGTTCCACAGTTTTTGTGGCGCTCACCTCATGGATCCCTCTTCTCTCAGAGATTGCTTTCTTGTACTTCTGTCGTCCATTGTTTAGAAATGATTGCCTTATATATTTTGGCTGGTTGTCTGTGGAAGAAGACCTGGTCCTGATGATGTTAGAAGTTGAGGTCCCTAAATTCTTTCTAGAGAGATTTATCTGTTTTTCTCCTTACCCTCCAAGTGTTAATTTTCCCTCATTCATTACAATTTCATATATTTTCTTAATTCTAAGAACTACTTATATTTTTAATTAAAAAATTAGTTTGCTTCTGGATTCTTATGTGCTTGATTTTAAAAATGAAAACCACAGGAATATACATATAAATGGAAAATAAATGCCATTCATTTCAACAAACTGTCAATCAAAACATAAAGAAAAGACATTATTCAAGGTTTTAATGTCTGTTCAATTTGAAAATCCCTTTTTAAATATTGCTTGTCAGGTAGTAATATATGTGGAGGTTTCTTTTATGAGAACATGGGTAACTTTTAAGCAAACAGTACTTTTTATGAGATTTTCCCTTTAGTCTGGTTTCTTCTAACTAATGGAAATAAAATTATCATTACAGTAAGCTGGAAGGCTGTTTCCAGTCCCCAGAGGCATGCTTCAGAAGCCTTGTTGAGTTTTATACATTTGGTATAGCCAAGTGAGTCATCTGTAATATATTCAGTGTCTGCTGGCCTGGGGACTGAGAGTCTGCCGACGAACCTTGGCCTCTAGTTAACAGAAATCAGCCCTTGAATTCAGAGTTATTAATGACACACATTAAGCATCAGTTTCCATTTCCTTCAGGGAAGAGAAATCTGGACAATTTGGACAATGTACCTCATTTATTGTGTTAAATGTCTTTTTAATAATGATGGCTTACTTGTTCATTTTATTCAAGGTTCACAAGTTTGAGAGAGTCATATGTTCTATGTTATAAAGAAAAGAAAAGATACCACAGTTAAGAATTTTGATAGAACTTGGGTGAAAAATAAACCCACGATTTAAGTCATGCCATCATCAACTAACCAGAATTTGATGGTAAAAGAAATAGGTCTATAATTCCTCCTGTCTGATTTATGCTATAGAAAACACAGCTTGGCATTAAAGTCTCTTTTATTTTTTTATTTTATTTTATTTTTTAACTTTACAATATTGTATTGGTTTTGCCATATATCAACATGAATCCACCACAGGTATACACGTGTTCCCCATCCTGAACCCTCCTCCCTCCTCTCTCCCCATACCATCCTTCTGGGTTGTCCCAGTGCACCAGCCCCAAGCATCCAGAATTGTGCGTCAAACCTGGACTGGCGACTCATTTCATATATGATATTATACATGTTTCAATGCCATTCTCCCAAATCATCCCACCCTCTCCCTCTCCCACAGAGTCCAAAAGACTGTTCTATACATCAGTGTCTCTTTTGCTGTCTTGTATACAGGGTTATTGTTACCATCTTTCTAAATTCCATATATATGCGTTAGTATACTGTATTGGTGTTTTTGTTTCATTTCTGGATTACTTCACTCTGTATAATAGGCTCTTTTAAAAGCAGAACAATGATCAAAGGCAAATAGTTCCGTATTTCCTTACTTTATTTGTAGGATCATTTTTGTTCATTTTCCCATTGATTTTTCTTTGTTTTTGTTAATTCTGTCATCATCATCATCATGCCATCCAATTTATATTAGATGCATCTTTAGATTTTATTTCAACAAGTGAAAAAATTCTTCACAATGAATTGTCACTCTTTCAGTAACACTCACATTCCACATACTGCAAGGAGTTCTTGCTGTACATTTCTGTCCTCTTCTTTCTCTCACCCCAATCTCACCCCAAGGAAGTTCAGTTCAGTTCTGTTCAGTTGCTCTGTTGTGTCCAACTCTTTGCGATCCCATGGACTTCAGCACACCAGGCTTCCCTGTCCATCACCAACTCTTGGAGCTTGCTCAAACTCATGTCCATTGAGTCAGGGATGCCATCCAACCATCTCATCCTCTGTCGTCCCCTTCTACTCCTGCCTTCAATCTTTCCCAACATCAGGGTTTTTCCCAGTGAGTCAGTTCTTCCCATCAGGTGGCCAAAGTATTGGAGTTTCAGCTTCAGCATCAGTCCTTCCAATGAATATTCAGGACTGATTTCCTTTAGGATTGACTGGTTTGATCTCCTTGCAATCTAAGGGACTTCTCCAACACTGCAGTTCAAAAGCATCAATTCTTCAGTGCTCAGCTTTCTTTATAGTCCAACTCTCACATCCTTACATGACTACTAAAAAAGTTCCATCCCTCTACTAACTTTGTTTATAGTGATGCTTTCTAAGGTCCACTTGATTTCGCATTCCAGGATGTCTGGCTCTAGGTGAGTGATCATACCATTGTGGTTTTCTGGGTCATGAAGCTCTTTTTTGTATAGTTCTTCTGTGTATTCTAGCCACCTCTTCTTAATATCTTCTGCTTCTGTTAGGTCCATACCATTTCTGCCCTTTATTGTGCCCATCTTGGCATGAAATGTTCCCTTGGTATCTCTAATTTTCTTGAACAGATCTCTAGTCATTTCCATTCTATTGTCTTCCTATATTTCTTTGCATTGATCACTGAGGAAGGCTTTCTTATCTCTCCTTGCTATTCCTTGGAACTGTGCATTCAAATGGGTATATCTTTCCTTTTCTCCTTTGCCTTTCACTTCTCTTCTTTTCTCAGCTATTTGTAAAGCCTCATCAGACAATCATTTTGCCTTTTTACATTTCTTCTTGGGGATGATCTTGATCACTGCCTCCTGTACAATGTCATGAACCTCCATCCATAGTTCTTCGGGCACTCTGTATCAGAATCTGTCACTTCCACTGATTTAGGTCATACCTGAGTGGTCTAGTGGTTTTCCCTACTTTCTTCGATTAAAGTCTGATTTTTGCAATAAGCAGTTCATGATCTGAGCCACAGTCATCTCCCAGTTTTGTTTTTGATGACTGTATAGAGCTTCTCCATCTTCAGCTGCAAAGACTGTAATCAATCTGATTTCTGTATTGATGATCTGGTGATGTTCATGTGTAGAGTCTTCTCTTGTGTGGTTGGAAGAGGGTGCTTGCTATGACCAGTGCATTCTCTTGGCAAAATTCTATTAGCCTTTGCCCTGCTTCATTTTTTAGTCCAAGGTCAAATATGCCTGTTACTCCAGGTATCTCTTCCTACTTTTGCATTTCAGTCCCCTATGATGAAAAGGACATCTTTGTTGGGTGTTAGTTCTAGAAGGTCTTGTAGGTCTTCATAGAACTGTTCAATTTCAGCTTCTTCAGCATTACTGGTTGAGGCATAGACTTGGATTACTGTGGTATTGAATGGTTCGCTTTGGAATTGAACAGATATCATTCTGTCATTTTTAAGATTGCACCCAAGTACTGCATTTCA
Organism: Bubalus kerabau; assembly: GCF_029407905.1. Taxonomy (NCBI): domain Eukaryota; kingdom Metazoa; phylum Chordata; class Mammalia; order Artiodactyla; family Bovidae; genus Bubalus; species Bubalus kerabau. The sequence goes on from NC_073636.1 coordinate 25,111,605, forward strand.
GACTCTCTGTTGACTGTGAGGGCTACTCCATTTCTTCTAAGGGATTCTTGCCCACAGTAATAGATATAATGATCATTTGAATTAAATTCACCTATTCCAGTCCATTCCTAAAATGTCGATGTTCACTCGTCATCTCCTGTTTGACCACTTCTAATTTTCCTTGATTCATGGACCCAGTATTCCAGGTTCCTATGCAATACTGCTCTTTATAACATCAGACTTTACTTCCATCACCAATCACATCCACAACTGGGCATTGTTTTCACTTTGACTCTGCCTCTTCATTCTTTCTGGAGTTATTTCTCTACTCTTCTTCAGTAGCATATTGGGCACCTACTGACCTGAGGAGTTCATTTTTCAGTGTCCTGTCCTTTTTCCTTTTCATACTGTTCATGGGGTTCTGAAGGCAAGAATACTGAAGTGGTTTGCCATTCCCTTCTCCAGTGGGCCATGTTTTGTCAGAACTCTCCATCATGACCCATCCAACTTGGGTGGCCCTACATGGCATGGCTCATAGTTTCATTGAGTTAGACAAGGTTGTGGTCCATGTGATCAGTTTGATTAGCTTTCTGTGATTGTGGTTTTCATTCTGTCAGCCCTCTGAAGGATAAGGACAAGAGGCTTATCGAAGCTTCCTGATGGGAAAGACTGACTGTGGGGCAATCTGGGTCTTGTTCTGATGAGCGGGGCCATGCTCAGTAAACCTTTAAATCAGTTTTCCATTGATGGGTGGGCTCCATTCCCTCCTTGCTGTTTGACCTGAGACAAAACTACGGTGGAGGTAATGAAGATGATGGCGACCTCCTTCCAAAGGTCCCATGCGCGCACTGTCGCACTCAGTGCCCCTGACCCTGCAGCAGGCCACTGCTGACCCACACCTCCACCAGAGACTCCTGGACACTCACAGGCAAGTCTGGGCCAGTCTCTTGTGGGGTCATTGCTCCTATCTCCTGGGTCCTGGTGCTCATAAGGTTTTGTTTATGCCCTCCAGGAGTCTGTTTCCCTAGTCCTGTGTAAGTTCTGTAATCAAATCCCACTTGCCTCCAAAGTCAAATTCTCTGAGAGTTCTCAGAGCACCATAGAGCTGCCGAGCAGATGACCCCAAGGAAGCCATCATCTAATTATAATGTCTGTGGATAGAGATCTTGCTGGTGACCTCTACAATGCTATTTCATGCTTAGGTAAATCATGTCTTATTCATTTTAATTTCTTGAAATATCTGGCCAGTCATATAGTTGGATAATGTGTGATGATCAGGCCTAATTAAAAATAATTTTTATTTAAAAAATTATTTATTTGGCTGCACCAGGTCTAGTTGCAGCACATGGGATCTTCAACCTTCATTTCAACACATGGGATCTTTAGTTGCAGCATGCAGACTCTTAGTGGCAGCATGTGGGATCCAGTTCCCTGACTGGGGGTTGAACCTGGGCCTCTGCATTGGGAGCACAGAGTCCCAGCCACTGGACTGAAAAATAATTTTAAAAAGAAACTCATGTTTCAGTAGGTTCTTTTAGGAGCAGCATCCCAAGGATTGTGTTAATCTCTTGCAGAAAGTCTTGAATGCCATAATCTGGATGACCCTTGCTTTCTCTGCAAAAACATCCTTAGACTTGAGATAGTTTCCATTATCAGTTATATTTTTGAATTCTTGATGTTTCCTGTTACCTGGATTTTTTAACAAGGTTGAATCAAGTGAAAATAGACTCCATTCATTGAACCTTTGATTGAGGATGGGTGGTGATTCATACATTCTAAAAGTTAGAAACTCTTAGGACACTTAGGACTTTGCTTCTTTGAGGTGTTGGCTGGCCTCTCTCCATTTCAGTGGAAGCAGTTGTGGTCAGTCTAATACCATAAAGAGACATTCCTACATTTCCTTAGTAACATTTTTTTGGGGGTGGGAAATAAGTGGTGAATTTTTGGAATGCAGGAATATAAATCTCCCTCGATGTTCATATAGTTAAACTTGTACATCAGAATCAGTTTTAATCACCTCATAGGTAGAAATAAAGTTTTGATGTAAGCAGTGCTACATATAGACAGATACCATAGATTGAAAATGACTTTGTAAGCTCACCAAATCTGACATGTGATCTTGGGGTCCTCATAAACTTGTTTATTCTCATTTTATTTATAAATCAAAATAGTTGTTTTTTTTTTTTTTTTCTTTTTGCCCCTTCATATGCAGTGGTGGCCCAAGTTGTTTGACATGAGTGAAGCTTTCTCAGTGGCACCCTCTTGGTTTGGTTTTTCCCTTCACATATTCATTGCCTATCATTCTGCTCTTGGTTTCAGTCTGAACCATCTCCATGCTTTGTGGCACTCACTGATGCAAGAGGAAGGGTGGACTCAGGGCTTCAGCTCGCGAATTTCTCTGATGGTGGCCAGGGTGGAAGGTGGGAGCTATAAAGACCCACAGATTTGACCAGCTATGGACCCAGGGTGCATGGGTGGACCACATCCTTCCCATGTTGAAGACATTTCTATTTAGTCCCCCAGGAGATGTGTGAACCGGGGAGGAAAGAAAACTAACTGAAAGCTTGGAACCCATTCATTATCTTCAGTCTTTGCTGAACTCAGGATGATAATAGAATAACAATGTTTAGTTTTACTTGACACAAAGACAGATCATTGCTCCATGTAAAACTAAAAAGGTCATTCTTTTCTTAAATATACCCCCCAAACTCTTCTACAACCTATTATAAAAATGTGATATCTTAGTCTGACTTGACATGCCATTTTGTTTAATGGTAAATTATTTTTAAATGGTTTTCTTAAAATTTTCTTTCCCAGATCCTCAATTTCCCCCCTTTTGTAAGTAGAATTATATTTTGAGTGAGATTAATAAAGTTTAGAGAGACACTGCCAGAGCATCTGTGATATGACTAGCTTCTCCTATGCCAATGCCTAGCTGTTGCTAGGGGAGTATAAGAATACAGTGGCTACTCATATTTTATTGAACAGACTGTACATAAATTCTGACTCTAACCAGAAAATTGGGTTCTTTATAATACCGGAATGACTTTCTCACCTGGAACTTGGTTCCATATATACTCCATCATGCTGATCTCAATTCTGACATTCACACTGCAACTGTTTGGCATTGGAAAAAAAGAAGTTTATATATTTATTAGATGTATACATTATATATGTACAATCATCAGACTGTATCGAAAACCCAGTTTAAGGGTTAGAACGTAACTATCATCATTGAGGACCCCTGCGTATTCTGTCCCATTTCATGGCATCACCTTATTCTCTATTATGCTTTACCATAAATGCTTGTGTCTCTAAGAATTATATGGCAAGTTTGCAGGTGTTTGAGATCTATAATAGTTGAATTATACTCTGTATTCTTCTGCAAATTAAAAATATTTTTTTTAAAAAGTTAGAATGGTAGTAAAATACACTTGACTTTAAATTTAGTATTTGACTCTTTTCAGAGTATACAGATCAACATTATTAAATTTTTGTTTTGTCACTAAGTCATCTTCAACTCCTTGCAACCCCATGGACTGCAGCTCACCAGGCCTCCCTGTCCTCCACTGTCTCCTGGCTGCTGCTGCTGCTGCTAAGTCACTTCAGTCGTGTCCGACTCCGTGTGACCCCATAGATGGCAGCCCACCAGGCTCCCCCGTCCCTGGGATTCTCCAGGCAAGAACACTGGAGTGGGTTGCCATTTCCTTCCCCAATGCATGAAAGTCAAAAGTGAAAGTGAAGTTGCTTAGTCGTGTCTGACTCTTAGTGACCCCATGGACTGCAGCCTACCAGGGTCCTCTGCCCATGGGATTTTCCAGGCAAGAGTACTGGAGTAGGTTGCCATTACGTTCTCCGCTATCTCCTGGAGTTTGCAAAAGTTCATGTCCATTAAGTCTATGAAGTTATCCAACCATCTCATCCTCTGCTGCCCTCTTCTCCTTTTGCCTTCAGTCTTTCCCAGCATCAGGGTCTTTCCCAGTGACTCAGTTCTTCCCATCAGATGGCCAGAGTATTGGAGTTTCAGCTTCAGCATGAGCATTTGCCTTTTTGTGTCTGGCTTTTTTCACTTAGCATAATATCCTCAGCTACATGCTGTAGCATGTGTTAGAGTTTCCTTCTTTTTGAAGGCTTAATGCAACTTTCTTTGGATCCACTCAACACTAAACTGTGGGCTAAACCATGTTGATATATATAGCTGTTGTTTGTTTAATTTTTACTGCAGTACATTATCCATTATATAACCATTCCATAACTTAATTACCCACTCTGGTTTTTCTGGACTTCTTGTTTCCAGGATTGGTTGGCTTGTTTATTTTAGAACCAGTTCCTCTGGAACAACTTTGCTTGCAGCATCTTGCTTATTTGTATGTACCTGTGCAAGCATTTTTCTAGAGTATAAACCCAGGGAAGTGCTGAGTTGTGGAGTACACACATGCTAACTTCACTCATTAAGGCCAAATTGATGTCTAAAATACTTATAAACCAATTTACATTTCTGAATGAGACTTCTTGCTACTTCATAGCATTGCCAATGCTTGATATGGTCAGAATTTTAATGTCTACCAATCTAGTGGATATGAGGTGATAGCTCACAGTGGTTTTCTTTTGCATTTCCCTAATGGCTAATGAAATTGAAGCACGTTTTTGTATGTGTGACTTGCATATTCAACTTTGGGATCAATAGAGAAGAAATACAAGTCTAGAGAGAAAGAGAGCAGGCATTGTATATCTAAACCTTAACTCTGTAATTGATTGGAACTCTGGCAGCTTCCCCTTCCCCAGTGTGAACACTGCCCTTAAATCACTGGTTGACTGACTTATGTCCTTCTGATGCTCACAACATTTGAATGAAAGAAGTCACATAGTCTACATAGTCTATGTAGTCTACATAGTCACATAGTCTCATGGCAGGCCATGAGAAAGCTCATAGAACCAGAGTCTAACTTGTTTGGCTGAGAGATGCCTGTGAATATTTATGCATGTGCATGTGTGTGTGTGAAACATTCTTTTTTTTTTTTTTAAAACAAAAGAACAAACAGACACCTTTATTTACTTACTTTTCAATAAGTTGAAATCCTTGAAGGGTATGGATCACATGAATTCTGTCTCCAATGGTCTGAAAGTGAAAGTGAAAGTCACTCCATCCTACCTGACTCTTTCCAACCCCATGGAATTCTCCAGGCCAGAATACTGGAGTGGGTAGCCTTTCCCTTCTCCAAGGGATCTTTCCAACCCAGGGATCGAACCCAGGTCTCCCACATTGCAGGTGGATTCTTTACCAACTCAGCCACAAGAGAAGTCCAAGAATACCGAAGTGGGTAGCCTATCCCTTCTCCAGAGGATCTTCCCATCCCAGGAATCAAACCAGGATCTCCTGCGTTGCAGGCAGATTCTTTACCAACTGAACTACCAGGGAAACCCAATGGGCTCATCAGGACAGTTGCTTCAGACTTTGACAGAAGCCATGTCACTGTTTCCATGAACATGAATTACCTTTCCCCAGGTTACTCTGGTTTTGTCTGGTTTGCCACTAGGATGTGTATTGTAAAACACACACATGCACCCACACAGAAAAATACCGCATATCACAGTAAAACAAAAGTTAAATTTACTAGATTCACAATATGGTTTGATTTTTTTTGCTCTAGTTTTTTTCTAGTCTTCTTTCTTTCTCTCTTCCTTCCTTTGTTCCTTCCTTCCTTCCTCACTGGCACCAGCTAAATAGATTTCACAATATACAAGTGTAGTGGTTCTCAGTGTGGACAGGGAATATTTTGGATAGTTTTAAAAATATTTATGTATCTATTTGGCTGCACGGGGTCTTAGTCGAGGCACTCAGAATCTTCAGTCATTGTTGGGGCATGCGGGATTTTTAGTTGCGGCATGCACACTCTTGGTTGCAGCATGTGCAGTCTAGTTCTTTGACCAGGGTTCAAACCTGGGCCCCCTGAATTGAGAGCATGGAGTCTTAGCCCTTGGACCACCATGGAAGTCCCTCTTTCAGATATATGTGAGGGTGTTCAGGGCATTTATTAGCCAGGAATCAGAGATGTGATGTATGGCTTATTCCCAAACAATGAAGCATTTTTCCTGGTCTCTCAGAACTTTTGATATTTCTACAGATGATCATTGGATGTTCATTAAATTTTAAAAGATTGTTAACCTGAGAAAGATCTTCCTTTCACCAAGTACATTTTGCATAGGTAGAGTCTATAATATGCACTTCTATTAAAAAGCTAATGTCAGTCTGTCCTATAAAATAGTGATCTGTCACTTGCTGAAGTGGAAGATCCTTGAAGGAAGGAGTGGTGTAGCACTCATCAGGGAAATGTCTACGAGGGCTCAGCAGAGGGCCTTGTGTCTAGGAGTTAAGGTGGAAATGTAGAGAGGGATGAGTGAAGGCACTACTTAGAGAAAGACTCGATTTAAATTCCAGTCATATGCTGTCTGTTTGTTGTGAACAAGGGTAAATTATGAAGCTTCTCTAACCATCCATCAATCACTTGCAAAACTGATAAGACAAAAACAAAATTTCTGTGGAGATTAAGTAAAATCATGTTTGTAAAAGTGCATATAGTAGGTGTTCAAACTATCGTAGCTATTGTGACTTTAATAAGTGTTTCTCCTTTATTTTCCTTTAATAAGTGTTTGTTCCATTGACGTTGACCCATCTTGTTTGAATATGTTTATTTAACCCTAATAATAAGCTCTAACATTTATTGAGTGCTTGTTTTGTGTCCAACATGAAAGCTTCACAGGGTTGCTTTCCTGAGGTTAATATTTACTACAGTCCTCCTGTAAGGTAATTATAATTTAAGGAAATTTACATGAAATCCAAAAAAGAGGGGAATATGTGTGTACAAATAGCTGGTTCACTGTGCTGCACAGCAGAAAATAATACAACATTGTAAAGGAACTATACTCCAATAAAAAAAAAAAGAAAATTTATATAAAAGGAGGCTAGGTAACCTGTTCAAGATAGCAGTGTAGGAAGGAAGGAAGCCAGGGTTTAAACTAAGGAAGTCTCATGTCAACATCTGTATCTTAGCCATTTTGCTGTTGTTTTCTAATATAGAAAACTTCTAAAAATATCCCATAATACGGTATTTGCCTTAACAGGTTTCAAGTTGACAAATCACTGATACTATCCTTCAGAAAATAAAGTTTACTGGTATAAAGCAGGAAGTGAGGCCTGGGCCCAAGGACACAAACATAAGAAAGTATATAAAAATGCTGCAAAATAACTTATGTTGGAAATCAAACATTTAGCTCCAAAATTTAATGACTTAGAGAGTTGAATCTGCTATGGAGTCTTGTTTCTCTAGTTGTGCCTTTTCATTACTTAACTAAAAACTGAAATATTAAAGCGCTAGCTCACTTAGGTGTGAATGCAGACTCAACCATGAAGGTAAACTTTCAGCAAGTGTATGGAACTTCTGTATTGAGTCTAGCATGACGTACGTTGCCGGTCAGCCCAACATTTATCTCAGCCCTCTGTGTGTTGCTCAGCAGTTATCTGACACGCAGCCATGAAGGAGCTGTATTTTTTTTTTTAAACTTTACATAATTGTATTAGTTTTGCCAAATATCAAAATGAATCCACCACAGGTATACATGTGTTCCCCATCCTGAACCCTCCTCCCTCCTCCCTCCCCATACCATCCCTCTGGGTCGTCCCAGTGCACTAGCCCCAAGCATCCAGTATCGTGCATCGAACCTGGACTGGCGACTCGTTTCATACATGATATTTTACATGTTTCAATGCCATTCTCCCAAATCTTCCCACCCTCTCCCTCTCCCACAGAGTCCATAAGACTGTTCTATACATCAGTGTCTCTTTTGCTGTCTCGTACACAGGGTTATTGTTACCATCTTTCTAAATTCCATATATATGCGTTAGTATACTGTATTGGTGTTTTTCCTTCTGGCTTACTTCACTCTGTATAATAGGCTCCAGTTTCATCCACCTCATTAGAACTGATTCAAATGTATTCTTTTTAATGGCTGAGTAATACTCCATTGTGTATCTGTACCACAGCTTTCTTATCCATTCATCTGCTGATGGACATCTAGGTTGCTTCCATGTCCTGGCTATTATAAACAGTGCTGTGATGAACATTGGGGTACACGTGTCTCTTTCCCTTTTGGTTTCCTCAGTGTGTATGCCCGGCAGTGGGATTGCTGGATCATAAGGCAGTTCTATTTCCAGTTTTTTAAGGGATCTCCACACTGTTCTCCATAGTGGCTGTACTAGTTTGCATTCCCACCAACAGTGTAAGAGGGTTCCCTTTTCTCCACACCCTCTCCAGCATTTATTACTTGTAGACTTTTGGATCGCAGCCATTCTGACTGGTGTGAAATGGTACCTCATAGTGGTTTTGATTTGCATTTCTCTGATAATGAGTGATGTTGAGCATCTTTTCATGTGTTTGTTAGCCATCTATATGTCTTCTTTGGAGAAATGTCTATTTAGTTCTTTGGCCCATTTTTTGATTGGGTCATTTATTTTTCTGGAGTTGAGCTGTAGGAGTTGCTTGTATATTTTTGAGATTAGTTGTTTGTCAGTTGCTTCATTTGCTATTATTTTCTCCCATTCTGAAGGCTGTCTTTTCACCTTGCTAATAGTTTCCTTTGATGTGCAGAAGCTTTTAAGGTTAATTAGGTCCCATTTGTTTATTTTTGTTTTTATTTCCAATATTCTGGGAGGTGGGTCATAGAGGATTCTGCTGTGATGTATGTCAGAGAGTGTTTTGCCTATGTTCTCCTCTAGGAGTTTTATAGCTTCTGGTCTTACGTTGAGATCTTTAATCCATTTTGAGTTTATTTTTGTGTATGGTGTTAGAAAGTGTTCTAGTTTCATTCTTTTACCAGTGGTTGACCAGATTTCCCAGCACCACTTGTTAAAGAGATTGTCTTTAATCCATTGTATATTCTTGCCTCCTTTGTCAAAGATAAGGTGTCCATATGTGCGTGGATTTCTCTCTGGGCTTTCTATTTTGTTCCATTGATCTATATTTCTGTCTTTGTGCCAGTACCATACTGTCTTGATAACTGTGGCTTTGTAGGAGAGCCTGAAGTCAGGTAGGTTGATTCCTCCAGTTCCATTCTTCTTTCTCAAGATTGCTTTGGCTATTCGAGGTTTTTTGTATTTCCATACAAATTGTGAAATTATTTGTTCTAGCTCTGTGAAGAATACTGTTGGTAGCTTGATAGGGATTGCATTGAATCTATAAATTGCTTTGGGTAGTATACTCATTTTCACTATATTGATTCTTCCAATCCATGAACATGGTATATTTCTCCATCTATTAGTGTCCTCTTTGATTTCTTTCACCAGTGTTTTATAGTTTTCTATATATAGGTCTTTAGTTTCTTTAGGTAGATATATTCCTAAGTATTTTACTCTTTCTGTTGCAATGGTGAATGGAATTGTTTCCTTAATTTCTCTTTCTGTTTTCTCATTATTAGTGTATAGGAATGCAAGGGATTTCTGTGTGTTGATTTTATATCCTGCAACTTTACTATAGTCATTGATTAGTTCTAGTAATTTTCTGGTGGAGTCTTCAGGGTTTTCTATGTAGAGGATCATGTCATCTGCAAATAGTGAGAGCTTTACTTCTTCTTTTCCAATTCGGATTCCTTTTATTTCTTTTTCTGCTCTGATTGCTGTGGCCAAAACTTCCAAAACTATGTTGAATAGTAATGATGAAAGTGGGCACCCTTGTCTTGTTCCTGACTTTAGAGGAAATGCTTTCAATTTTTCACCATTGAGGATAATGTTTGCTGTGGGTTTGTCATATATAGCTTTGATTATGTTGAGGTATGTTCCTTCTATTCCTGCTTTCTGGAGAGTTTTGATCATAAATGGATGTTGAATTTTGTCAAAGGCTTTCTCTGCATCTGTTGAGATAATCATATGATTTTTATTTTTCAATTTGTTAATGTGGTGTATTACATTGATTGATTTGCGGATATTGAAGAATCCTTGCATCCCTGGGATAAAGCCCACTTGGTCATGGTGTATGATCTTTTTAATGTGTTGTTGGATTCTGATTGCTAGAATTTTGTTAAGGATTTGTTCATCAGTGATATTGGCCTGTAGTTTTCTTTTTTTGTGGCATCTTTGTCAGGTTTTGGTATTAGGGTGATGGTGGCCTCATAGAATGAGTTTGGAAGTTTACCTTCCTCTGCAATTTTCTGGAAGAGTTTGAGCAGGATAGGTGTTAGCTCTTCTCTAAATTTTTGGTAGAATTCAGCTCTGAAGCCGTCTGGACCTGGGCTTTTGTTTGCTGGAAGATTTTTGATTACAGTTTCAATTTCCGTGCTTGTGATGGGTCTGTTAAGATTTTCTATTTCTTCCTGGTTCAGTTTTGGAAAGTTGTACTTTTCTAAAAATTTTTCCATTTCTTCCACGTTGTCCATTTTATTGGCATATAAATATTGTTGATAGTAGTCTCATGATCCTTTGTATTTCTGTGTTGTCTGTTGTGATCTCTCCATTTTTGTTTCTAATTTTATTGATTTGATTTTTCTCCCTTTGTTTCTTGATGAGTCTGGCTAATGGTTTGTCAATTTTATTTATCCTTTCAAAGAACCAGCTTTTGGTTTTGTTGATTTTTGCTATGGTCTCTTTTGTTTCTTTTGCATTTATTTCTGCTCTAAGTTTTAAGATTTCTTTCCTTCTACTAACCCTGGGGTTCTTCATTTCTTCCTTTTCTAGTTGCTTTAGGTGTAGAGTTAGGTTATTTATTTGACTTTTTTCTTGTTTCTTGAGGTGTGCCTGTATTGCTATGAACTTTCCCCTTAGGACTGCTTTTACTGTGTCCCACAGGTTTTGGGTTGTTGTGTTTTCATTTTCATTCATTTCTATGCAAATTTTGATTTCTTTTTTGATTTCTTCTGTGATTTGTTGGTTATTCAGCAGCGTGTTGTTCAGCCTCCATATATCGGAATTTTTAATAGTTTTTCTCTTGTAATTGAGATCTAATCTTACTGCATTGTGGTCAGAAAAGATGCTTGGAATGATTTCAATTTTTTTGAATTTACCAAGGCTAGCTTTATGGCCCAGGATGTGATCTATCCTGGAGAAGGTTCCATGTGCGCTTGAGAAAAAGGTGAAATTCATTGTTTTGGGGTGAAATGTCCTATAGATATCAATTAGGTCTAACTGGTCTATTGTATCGTTTAAAGTTTGTGTTTCCTTGTTAATTTTCTGTTGAGTTGATCTATCCATAGGTGTGAGTGGGGTATTAAAGTCTCCCACTATTATTGTGTTATTGTTAATTTCTCCTTTCATACTTGTTAGCATTTGTCTTACATACTGCGGTGCTCCCGTGTTGGGTGCATATATATTTATAATTGTTATATCTTCTTCTTGGATTGATCCTTTGATCATTATGTAGTGACCTTCTTTGTCTCTTTTCACAGTCTTTGTTTTAAAGTCTATTTTATCTGATATGAGTATTGCTACTCCTGCTTTCTTTTGGTCCCTATTTGCATGGAAAATCTTTTTCCAGCCCTTCACTTTCAGTCTGTATGTGTCCCCTGTTTTGAGGTGGATCTCTTATAGACAACATATGTAGGGGTCTTGTTTTTGTATCCATTCAGCCAGTCTTTGTCTTTTGGTTGGGGCATTCAACCCATTTACGTTTAAGGTAATTACTGATAAGTATGATCCCGTTGCCATTTACTTTATTGTTTTGGGTTCAAATTTATACACCATTTTTGTGTTTTCTGTCTAGAGAATATCCTTTAGTATTTGTTGGAGAGCTGGTTTGGTGGTGCAGAATTCTCTCAGCTTTTGCTTGTCTGAAAAGCTTTTGATTTCTTCTTCATACCTGAATGAGATCCTTGCTGGGTACAATAATCTGGGCTGTAGGTTATTTTCTTTCATCATTTTAAGTATGTCTTGCCATTCCCTCTTGGCTTGAAGAGTTTCTATTGAAAGATCAGCTGTTATCCTTATGGGAATTCCCTTGTGTGTTATTTGTTGTTTTTCCCTTGCTGCTTTTAATATTTGTTCTTTGTGTTTGATCTTTGTTAATTTGATTACTATGTGTCTTGGGGTGTTTCGCCTTGGGTTTATCCTGTTTGGGACTCTCTGGGTTTCTTGGACTTGGGTGATTATTTCCTTCCCCATTTTAGGGAAGTTTTCAACTATTATCTCCTCAAGTATTTTCTCATGGTCTTTCTTTTTGTCTTCTTCTTCTGGAACCCCTATGATTCGAATGTTGTAGCGTTTAATATTGTCCTGGAGGTCTCTGAGATTGTCCTCATTTCTTTTAATTCATTTTTCTTTTATCCTCTCTGATTCATTTATTTCTACCATTCTATCTTCTAATTCACTAATCCTGTCTTCTGCCTCTGTTATTCTACTATTTGTTGCCTCCAGAGTGTTTTTAATTTCACTTATTGCATTATTCATTATATATTGACTCTTTTTTATTTCTTCTAGGTCCTTGTTAAACCTTTCTTGCATCTTCTCAATCCTTGTCTCCAGGCTATTTATCTGTGATTCCATTTTAATTTCAAGATTTTGGATCAATTTCACTATCATTATTCAGAATTCTTTATCAGGTAGATTCCCTGTCTCTTCCTCTTTTGTTTGGTTTGGTGGGCATTTATCCTGTTCCTTTATCTGCTGGGTATTCCTCTGTCTCTTCATCTTGTTTAAATTGCTGAGTTTGGGGCATCCTTTCTGTATTCTGGCAGTTTGTGGAGTTCTCTTTATTGTGGCGTTTCCTCGCTGTATGTGGGTTTGTACAGGTGGCTTGTTAAGGTTTCCTGGATAGGGAAGCTTGTGTCCGTGTTCTGGTGGGTGGAGCTGTATTTCTTCTCCCTGGAGTGCAATGAAATGTCCAGTAATGAGTTATGAGATGTCTATGGTTTTGGGGTGACTTTGGGCAACCGGTATCTTGAAGCTCAGGGCTGTGTTCCTTTGTTGCTGGAGAATTTGCTTGGTATGTCTTGCCCTGGAACTTGTTGGCCCTTGTGTGGTGCTTGGTTTCAGTGTCGGTATGGAGGCGTTTGATGAGCTCCTGTCAATTAATGATCCCTGGAGTCAGGAGTTCCCTGGAGTCAGGGTTTGGACTTAAGCCTCCTGCTTCCAGTTATTGCTCTTATTTTCACAGTAGTTTCAAAACTTCTCCTTCTATACAGCACCATTGATAAAACATCTACGTTAAAGATGAAAAGTTTCTCTACTGTGAGGGTCACTCAGAGAGGTTCACAGTGTTACATGGAGAAGAGAAGAGGGAGGAGGGAGTTAGAGGTGACCCAAATGAGATGAGGTGGAATCAATAGTGGAGAGAGTGGACTAGCCAGTAGTCACTTCCTTATGTGCACTCCATGACTGGACCACTCAGAGATGTTCACGGAGTTATACAGAGAAGAGAAGAAGGAGGCAGGAGACAGAGGTGGCCAGAAGGATAGAAGAGGGGAATGAAAAGGAGGGAGACACATCCAGCCAGTAATCAGTTCCCTAAGTGTTCTCCACCGTCTGAACGCACAGAAATTCACAGAGTTGGGTAGAGTAGAGAGGGGTTAGGGAGGAGACACAGGCGACCTGGTGGAGAAAAAGGAGAGTCCAAAGGGAGAGAGAGCAGTCAAGCCAGTAATCTCGCTCCCTAGTGAAAAATGGGTCCTGAAGATTGGGTTCTTAAAGGTACAAAATTGGTAACAAATACATAAAAGCAAAAATTAAAAATCTAGAGTAGAGTTTGGAATTTCAAAAATACGATGTTAAAGAAAAGAAGAAGGAAAAGAAAGAGAGAAGAAATGAACAAAGAAAAACAAACAAGGTCGCGAAAATTATAAAGAAAATACAGGTACAAAATTGATAACTAATACCAAAAAGCAAAAATTAAAAATCTAGAGTAGAGTTTGGAATTTCAAAAATACAATGTTAAAAAAAAAGGAAGAAGAAAAATAAAGAGAGAAGACAAACAAACAAACAAAAACAAACAATATCGCAAAAATTATAAAGAAAATACAGGTACAAAATTGATATCAAATACCAAAAAGCATAAATTAAAAATCTAGAGTAGAGTTTGGAATTTCAGATATACAATGTTATATAAAAGAAGAAGAGAAAGAAACAGAGGGAAAAAAAAAGTCACAGAAATTATAAAAAAAAACTATAGGTACAAAATTGATAACATATACCAAAAAGCTAAAATTAAAAATCTAGAGTATAGTTTGGAATTTCAAAAATACAATGTTAAAGAAAAGAAGAAGAAGAAGAAAAAAAAAAAACAAGGTCAAAAAATTATAAAATATATATATATGAAGTTTGCTGAAGAAGAAAAAAATAAGGTCTTTTCTTTTTTTTGCAAAGTAATAGGTTATAAAAGTGAAAATTAAAGGAACAATAGAGGACTTAAAGTTTTTTTTCAAAAAAAATTAAAAAAAAAAAAAGAATGATTGTAAAAATAGTAAAAATATATCTAGGACTTTCTCTGGTTTTGTTGTGAGTATTGTGGGTTCAGTATCAAATGGGCTTCCCTCATAGCTCAGTTGGTAAAGAATCTGCCTGCAATTCAGGAGACCCTCGTTCAATTCCTGGGTCAGAAAGATCCACTGGAGAAGGGATAGGCTACCCACTACAGTATTCTTGGGCTTCCTTTGTGGCTCAGCTCATAAAGAATCTGCCTGCCATTCGGGAGACCTGGGTTTGATCCCTGGGTTGGGAAGATCCCTTGGAGAAGGGGCTACCTACTCCAGTATTCTGGCCTGGAGAATTCCATGGGCTGTATAGTCCATGGGGTCACAAAGAGTCGGAAAAGACTGAGCAACTTTCGCTTCACTTCAGTATGAAATACAAGCCTCTCATCTCATGGAGATGGAATGAGAAGTCTGGATGGGTGGACGTGAACACATGAGCACTAGACTGGAAACATAGTTCAAAGTACCTTGCCCTCCTGAGGTGGTCAGGTGAAACTTCCTGTTTACCACATACTCTTTATATATGATGAATCATGCAAGAGTTTGAGAAGGAGCCATGCTGAGCTGCTGAAACAGTTCGTAGCAGTACTTCAAAGGCAGCATCAAATAGCAGGCAATTTGATGCATTACACAATCCCGTATGAGTCAGAGCATCAATATGACAAAAGTGCTGCGGCAATATAATTGTGCTAAGAATGACACGTGAGTGGCCACTGAAGCACAGGAAGGTTAAGACAGGAGAAATACTCAACAGAGCTGAGGTCTGGATATAGCTGCAGGACTGCCCCATTGATCTGACAAAAGGGTCTTTGAGTTCATTTCATCAGAGGGCACAAGTGGTTCATTGTTGTTGAGTTGTTAAGCCATGTCCCGAGTCTTTGTGACCTCATGAACTGCAGCACTCCAGTCTTCCCTGTTCTTTACTATCTCCCAGAGTTTGCTCAAACTCATGTCCATTGAGTTGGTGATGCCATCTAACCATCTCATCCTCTGTCGCCCCTTCTCCTCCTGCCCTCAATCTTTCCCAGCATCAGGGTTTTTTCCAATCAGTTGGCTCTTCGCATCAGGTGGCCACACTGTTAGAGCTGAGTGGTCAGTAGATTGGAGGATATTGTGGAAAGAAAATGGTTGCAGAACAGCCAATGGAAAGACTGAAGTGGTGCAAGAAAGAGAAAGCCGTGAGGGGCAGGAAAGCGGTCAAGGGCAGAGTGTTAATGACAGAAGAGTTCTTAAAGGAAGGAGGAACAGTTGAGATTGGAGTTAGTTTCAATGAAAACTTTTACTCCTTTGTACCGTTGTGAAAGAATATACCGCTTGGAAAGAATGTTCCCCCTTTATCCTCAGGGAGTATTTTCCCCAGCCCCCAGTGATGAACCTGATCTCGGAGCCTGCAGTGGCTTGAAGCAAGGTTTCAGTTCCCAGCCAGAGATTGAGGTGGACTGTGGCAGTGAGAGCACTGAATTGCAGCACTAGATCAGTGGTCAGTGACAAGGCCCTGGCTTTTTGGCTTTGCAGGAAAGAATTCCCATGAAGATAGGAAGTAGTGAAACAAGTAAAGTGTTTATTAGGAGGAAAAAGAATGCTGTATGTGTGGACAGACACATGGGCTGGCTCAGAGACAGAATCATGCCCTGGTGGCAGTTTAAATCACTTTACAGGGCATTTCTTCCAGGTTTTCCTTCAGTCAATCATTCTGATTTGCCTGGTTCGGAGTTCAGATTTGGTGTATCTCAGGATCCTCCCATGCTTGCACACACATCTCTCAGCCCAGATGGATTCCAGTGAAGAGGCCTGTGGGTAGACTTAGCATCACTGCCCTTTTCATCTCCTAGGAGCCTTTCTGTGCACGTGTAGTCAGGGAGGTCTCCTGACTTCAAGAATGAGAAATATGTGGTCTCTTATCTTCTATCTGAGCAGGGCCCAGCGTGCTCTCTCAATTGTCCTGCTATTCTCATCTTGGAGTATTGGTCCACAGGGAACAAAATCTCCAACTGCTTACCCTGGGGCAGTGTGAGGCCCATCTACCTCCTGCCAGAAAACCATGGATAGTACCAAACCCTATATATACTATGTTTTTTCCCAATTATACCTTTGATAAAGTTTCATTTATAAATTAGACACAAGAAGAGATTAATAACAGTAATAATAAAATAGTACAGTTATAGCCACATACTATAATAAAAGTTATGTGAATGTGAGCTCTCAAAATATCTTATGGTACACGTTTAATGCCTTTTCTATCTTAGCTAAACCCTTATCACTTAGCATGGCCATATCTTCTGCAGTACGAGGTGTGACAGCAAAACGAACACAGATTTCCTTTTTTGTTCATAATTTCACAGATAGAAGATTCATTCTTCCTGTAGATGTTAGCAAGCTCAGCATACAAAAGGGTCTTTGAGCTCATTTCACCCTTTCACTTAGAAGCACTTCGCAGCTTCTCTTTGGCATCATCCACATCGTCAGCATCTCTACTCTGGTGCTTTGGGGCCATTATTAAGTGAAGTGAGGGTCAGTTACACCCAAGCACTGCAGTTCCACAACAGTGAACCCGATAACTGAGGTGGCTACTGAGTGACTTATGGGCGGGATATGCAGGACAAAGGGATGGTTCAAGTCCTGGGCTGGATGGAGCCAGAAGGAGGAGGTTTCATCACCTTATTCAGAACGGTGCATGGCTTAAAGCTTATGAACTGTTTATTTCTGGAATTTTTTATTTAATATTTTTGGACCATGGTTGACTCAGGTATCTGAAACCACAGAAAGCAAAATCATGGATGAGGGAGGAATAGTACTCTATGTGGGTAAGGAAATGAAGTCTTCCAAGATCTGTCTGGAAGATGAGTTTGTTACTAGTCCACACAAATACCAGAAACAGGGATGAAAACAAGGAAATCGATCTTTCATCTTTTTAGTTTGTTGTTGATAATTGATAAAATTAAGTGAATTAATCGGCATTTCCTTAAAACTCACACATTGCAAACTTACTAGTTTCTATCAGGTATGGGTGATTCTTTGATGGATTAGAAGAGAATCTGAAAATCTAGTCCTGGGGCTTAGGGACAGGTGTGTGGTGCCTCCCTTAAATTAAATGAGGGAAAAATGATTCTTAAACACAATCAGCCACCTATCTTCAGATTTTCAAGGGCTGGCAGACTAATTTGCTCAACGACAGTTTGAAATTCTTGTGCTGGAATGTACAAATTCATCACCATGTAGCTCTTGAAGAAGAATGTTTCCATGTAGGGAAGCAAAGTTTGTCACCCTAATATATGTCTCTTTGGCATGATAATTAAATTACGTTGATCATTTTTAAGAAGACTCAGAAAGTCTTTCTTGTTACCTGCCCCTTAGCTGCCTGAAGAATTTAGATAAAGGGCTTGTTCCCAGAATGGAGCTATCACCTGAGGTATCTGCAAAGAATATAGGCTCAGTGCTTTTCCATCTCCATGCAAATTAGTTTCCTCCCATTTAGTGTCCCAAAGCACTATGTCCAGTATCCTCTTCTGTCTTTAGCTAAAGATGGTATTTAAAGTGAGGGTTAAAGTTGGCCATTTGAGGGAGTTACTCAGCTCTCCTTTGTCATGTTATTAAACTTTTGTTTTATTTTCTCTTCTTAATCTACCTTATGTCAATTTAATTCTTAGACCAGCCAGAAGAACTTGGAAGGATATAGGAAGATTTCTTCCTCCCCAGCACTATATATGGGGTTCACTTGTAACTCAGCTGGTAAAGAATCTGCCTGCAATGCGGGAGACCTAGGTTTGATCCCTGGGTTGGGAAGATCCCCTGGAGAAGGGGCTACCCACTCCAGTATTCTGGCCTGGAGAATTCCATGGGCTGTATAGTCCGTGGGGTCACAAAGAGTTGGACACAACTGAGCAACTTCACTTCACTTCAGCATTGTATATACTGAAATATTTTTGTTCAGCCCCTCTCTATCCATGACTAACAGTAGCCTGTACAAAGTGGAAGATTTACTTGTATTAGTCTTTGGTGTGATGATGAGGCATCATTATGCTTTCAAAGGGTATGCCAAGTATAAATGCAATTGGTTTTTAAAAGATTGTAATATCAGAAAGGAAGTATTGCATATGTATTGCCTGGAATGATATCAGAAACATAATGGGTGCCCTGAGACATTTGATGACTGCAGTGAAATAAGAATGGATTACCTCAGCAGTAGTCCAGATATTTCATAGTGCTACCATGTTAGATATTAATCACATGATCTCAACAGATACCTGAAATAGCCATAAATAGTATTTATAGAGCATGTTATATTTGGCAAAGCTTTTCTTATATATATTTGTCAGGATAGGCTAGGTTTTATCATACTTATGACAGTGTCCAAAACTTTCTTAGCATAACGCAGCAGAAGTCCAGGTCTCATACTTGCAAAGTCAGCTGCAGGGGAAGTGTTCCTCTCCTGGGTCAGGGGTGCTTTTTCTCGGGGAACTTTAGTGTCAATGGGCTGCTGAAACTGCATAACTCAGATTGGAACTAGAACTGGTGGACTGGGACTCAAACCCAGCCAAAATCCAGGTTAGAATTCGAACCTATGGTCTTTTAATTGAGATCATACACCTGGTCTTAGGACTTAATGAAGCTTAGGTTCTTTATGTATCTTTATAGAAAGAATTCAGTGAGAAACAAAGTGCTAGGTAAGAAGTGGACTTATTTAGAAAGATACACATTCCATAGACAGAATGCATGTTCGGTCTGCCTCAAAAGTGGCCCAAGGAGATGGGGTCATTTTGGAAAGTGAGAGTGACCTCACAGACAGTGTGGGCCATCTCAGAAGTGAGAGACCCCGAAGTATGAGGTGGTTAATTTTTATAGGCTGGATAATTTCATATGATAATGAATGGGAGGATTATTCCAACTATTTTGAGGAAAGGCCAGGGATTTTCAGAAATTGGATCACTGCCCACTTTTTGTCCTTTTATGGTCCACCTCAGAACTGTCATGGAGCCTGTGGTGTGTCATTTAGAAGCTAGTATAGTACAGTGAACTCGTAATGAGGCTTCAGGTCCACTGGAAGTTGAATCTTCCACCATTTGGGACCCAGTTGGTTCTAACCAATTTTTGCTATATCCTCAACAGCTGTCATTTTTTTAAAGACTGTGCCTTGCTCCTTTCCCTGCTTCACTGACAGAGTCATCACAGCAAGGAAAGGGAATATGGAAAAAAATCATGTATTGGCTCTTAACTGCTCTCCTGGAAATGATATATGTCCCTTCTGCTCAAATTGCACTGGTCTGAACAAGTCATATGACCAAGTCCAATCCCATGGGAGTGGGAGCAAGCACGTGCAATCCTGTTGTTACTGAACCAAACTTGGGTCCTCCCGCTGGACACCTGGCAAAGCCAGTCTCCTGATACCTGATTGTGGTGAAGGGAATTACAGCATTCATTTCAGGGCACCAAACAAGGGGAACAGGCAGGTGGTGCTCAAAAGACCCAAACTCCCCAGTGGCTCTCAGGCAAGGGTTTTTAAAGGCAACATTGGGGTGAGGGTTGCAGGGTGTGTGATCAGCTCCTGAACATTTTTCTAATTGGTTGGTGGTGAGGTAACAGGGTGGTGTTTTGGGAATCTTAATCATCAGTTTTCTGGTTCCAGCCGATCTGTAGTCTGTGTGCTTCTGGTCAGCAGGTGGTCACCATCCTCCGCCTGGGTGGGAGTCTTAGTTCCTGTAGAAGAACTTAAAGATGTGTGTCAGATTGTTATGTGTATCTGTGGAGGAGGAATGGGGAGCCCTATGACTTGTTTTATTACTGAACTCTTGTTAAGCTATCAGTACTTTCCTTGCTTGGCTGCTTTCCCTTTATTTTGCATTCCCTCACTTCTCAAATCATGAAGTGTTTGACTCTGCTTTTAAATCTGCTCTTTGGAACTCAGGGAAGACCAAACAAGAAGCTGGGGACATGAAAGGGCCCTGCAGAGTCCTGCTCAGTTCCTGTCCCCTATTTTCTTTGATATTCCTCAGTCCTGAGGGGAACAGGTGCAGGACAAGAAAGGGAATAAAGTTTTGGAGAGAGAGGTTAATCATAAACTCAGCAGAGGAACTCAGTTTTAGGGGGACTCAGTTTTACTGTGACCCAAAAGGAAATGAGAATATGAAATATTGGTGAGCAGAGTCAAGTTACTACACCTACATTATCTTATTTATCATTGAGTCTGTCAAAGAACTCTCTGAGGGTCAAAATTTTAGTGTTCCTGTTTTGCAGGTGAAAGAAGAAAGGACCAGGAAGGTTAAATAACTTGCCCACAGTCACCCAGCTAGTCAGAGATGGGCCAGCCTTTGACCCTGCCCGGGAACTTGAAATCTCCTACTCTTTCCATCCATCACAGGGATAAGTGTGTCACTGAGAGTGTGTGTTTAGGAACAGATTTCACATCGACTTGGATATCTTGCAGAGTAGTCCCCCTACTGCCAAGCAGGTACCTAAAGTACCAGTGTGCAGCCTGCCGTCTGATTGTCAGACCACGAAGGGGCTGCTTGTTATGTTGCTGCTGAGAAAGTTATGACCTGTGTTGGGGGGCATCTGCCCAGGACCCTGGAGCTCGCATGCTGTCTGCTGAGTGAGCCAAGAGGGGCTGAGCAGCATGAGTCGTGGGAGCTTGCCTTTACAGGCCTCTCCATGCAGGGACTGGCTTTCTGTGTTTCCTGGGCCATGACCTGCCCCACCCACAGCCCCCAGCCTGGAGATGAAGGAGTTCAGCCATCAGCTGGCCTTCCTTAGGGCACCTAAAGTGTGTCTTCCACTATATAAAGGATGGCAGTAGGACCTCAGAAAGGTTCAGTCACCTGCCCAAGGTCATGGAGACAAGAGAACCCTGGAGGGGAGCCCCAGACTCCAGGATCCTCAGGGAGACCCCTATTAAAAAAAATATATATATATATTTGCCTGTGCTGGGTCTTCACTGCTGCATGCAGGCTTTCTCTAGTTTCGGTGTGCAGGGCCACTCTCTTATTGAGATGCGCAGGCTTCTTATTGCAGTGGCTTCTCTGTGGAGCACGGAAGCAGTAGTTGTGGCTCTTGGGCTTAGGTGCTGAGAGGCATGTGGAATCTTCCCAGACCAGGGATTGAATCTGTGTCCCCTGCACTGGCAGGCAGATTCTCAACCACTGGACCCCCAGGGAAGTCCAGGGAGATTCCTTTGACTATATCAGATGGCCTAAAAGTGACTCCACAAAATGCTTTGCCTGGACTTCTGAAAGCAGAAACAAGAAGGGAGAGGGGGTCTCACTTGCACCCATTAGCTGGAAAGAGCCCATTCTTTAATAAAAAGGAAAAATATTTTATGACTGTCTCATGAATCAGACAGTGTATCATCATACCCCCAAAATTTGAAACTTTGAACAATGAGTATGAAACTTTACCCCCAAATCCAAGACTGAGACAATCATGCAGAGAAGTATTTGGATTTCTCTGTAACGTCTCATAGAAAAACCTGAATGAACCGTTGGGCCAACCCCATATATAGACACTTGCACACACACCCCAAACGTATAACCAAGGCTTTTCTCATAATCTTATGCTCCTAATCACTTCATTACTTGCTGCTTTCTTAGAATAACCAGCTGTAAAATGGAAAATACTTAAATAACAAATAAGAAGTGGAGAAATAAATTATTTTTGTAGATGTTAGGGGTTTGGGTTTATGAGTGATTTTAGTTTTTAAAAAAATTTGGGGTTCTTTCCTGGAGAACCCCATGAAGAATATGCAAAGGCAAAAAGATAGGACACTATAAGATGAGCCTCTCCAGGCTGGAAGGTGTCCAGTATGCTACTGGGGAAGAGTGGAGGGCAATTGCTAATAGCTCCAGAAAGAATGAAGCGACAGGGCTAAAGTGGAAATGACTCTCAGTTGTGGATGTTTCTGGTGGTGAAAATAAAGTCTGATGCTGTAAAGAAGGGGAGAAGGAAATGGCAACCCACTCCAGTGTTCTTGCCTGGAGAATCCCAGGGACGGAGGAGCCTGGTAGGCTGCCGTCTATGGGGTCACACAGAGTCAGACATGACTGAAGCGGCTTAGCAGCAGCAGCTGTAAAGAAAAATAATGCATAGGAACCTGGAATGTTAGGTTCATGAACCAAGGTAAATTGGATGTGGTCAAGCAGAAGATTGTAAGATTGAATATTGACTTCTCAGGATTGAAGGCAAAAGAAGAAGAGGGCAGCAGAGGATGAGATGGTCAGATAGCATCCCTGACTCAATGGACATGAATTTGAGCAAACTCTGGGAGATAGTGGAGGACAGAGGAGCCTGTTGGGTTGCAGAGTCAGACACTACTTGGCAACTGAACAATAATAACAAAAACTTATAATTACGGTCAATTTTTATTTTGATTTTGATTTATATAAAGTATTCTTAGTACTAAAAGTATTTCACAAGCTCCCAATTTGCAGTTTCTTGTAGAACTGTGTCTGGGAATATAGTTTTCCATGGACTGCTAAAGAAAGCTTGTCAGGGAATTCCCTGGGATGACTCCATACTATCACCGCTGACAGCCTGAATTCAGTCCCTGGTTGTGGAACTAAGATCCCACAGACTGCATGGTACGGTTAAAAAAAGAAAAAGAAAGAAAGAAACAGAAAGAAAGAAAAAAGAGAAAACTGATCATCTCTAGGACTAAATCCCCAATGTGCATTAGTTTCATGATTACTGCAAGGTGGTCTGGAATGTATGAGACAGTCCATGGTGTAAGACAAGCAAAACTGTGGTTCTTATTCCTGAAGCCTAGCAGGTGCGTGAGCATCAGAAAACAGAGAAGTCTTACTGTAGAGCTGATGTAAAATCTGCCCCGCCCCCAATCCTGGCTCAGTTTTTTGTAATTAATGATCAGAGAAGACCATTGCCACCCACCATGACTGAGTTCCTTTACACTTTATGAATGCCTTTTTTGAGAACATGTGCAATTTAATGGGCTAAATTATATCTCAGGAAGAATGTTTATGGGAAAAATAACTGCCTTCCTCAATGACTCAAATATTTATACACTGAAGTACTTAGAACACCAGTGTATATGAATCGGTCTGAGGTAGCTTAAAGCCCTTGATGGATTTCTACACATAAATAATTGACATGAAAACTGCACACTGTTCTCCCCTGTGTGTTGAAGCAAATGGCCTAACGATCAGTATTGGGCTTCTGCTTTGCTTGAGTTCTCAGCAGACAGACTTCATCTATTTTCTTTTCTCCCTCATTTCTTTCTTTCTTTCTTTCTTTTTTTACCGTCTTCCTCGTCTTTTTCCTCAACAAATAATTATTGAGTGATAACTGTATATCTGCTCTTTTTCTAGGCTCTGGAAAGACAGCCATGAACAAGGCATATCTCTTCTCACAGTTGACATTTGAGAGTAAAGGGGAAACCTGGCAGCAAAGAGAGGAAGATTGTTTTAGGGTGGTGTGGACTCTGTGGGGCTAATGGGATGGGCTTGGCAGTGATATAGGATCGGGTAGTCCAGGAAAGAATTTGCATTTGGAACATGAGCAGTTGACCCTGGGAAGATGTGGGGGTGAGAATCCCAGGTGGAGGGAAGAGCTGAAGGCAGACGCAGAAGGCAGGGGCCACGTTTGGTTTCAAGAGCTTTAATATGTGGCTGGAGCAAGGAGAGCAGGTGATGACACACACGTAGGATGAGAAGATGGACAGGACCTAGACGGTGGGTGGGTGTCTGCTGCTAAGGAATTCAGACTTAAGAAGTGATTGGTGTCACACGATATTTGTCCTGCTCTGACTTAACTTCATGCAGTATGACAATCTCTACATCCATCCATGTTGCTGCAAATGACATTATTTCATTCTTTTTTATAGCTGAGTGATATTCCCTTGTGCATATGTACCATGTCTTCTTTATCCATTCCTGTTAATTTATCCTGGAAGCATTAAGGTTGCTTCCATTCCTGGCTATTATAAATAGTGTTGCAGTGAACATTGTATTGCTTTGTTTTATAAATTTTCCACAATTTGGATTTCATCTGCTCCACTATACTTTCTCCAGTTCCAAGGCTAATGCTTTCCCCTTTGTAACTGATGAGAAGCTCTCTTCTCACTTACCCCCACCCATGACTGCTCTGTCTCTGTTCCTCCACTAACTCTTCCTTGGCAAACCAGGAAGAGTTAGTTTGCCAAGGAATCAGCTTAGCAAATCAGCTGTTGCTCTGCCCAGGTGTCACCCTTGACTTTTCTTTCTCTAGACACCCTCTGTGGGTGACCACTTTGGAGCACAGTTTCTATTTTGACTCATTCTCTGACCCAGCCCTGACTTCTCAGTTGAACTTATGGGTCAGCTGGACGTGCAGTGGCAGATAGCCAATCTTTTCAGTGTCAACCTTGCTAATGTCTCCTTCTCCCTGAAGGATGGAGCCCAAGTTCCTGAGTGACCCTTATGCTCTGACTGTGCTCCATCTTTAGCCCCAGGCTATCTTCCTCCATCTGTGAGACACCAATAGGGCAGCTTATAGGTTACTGTCACGACCCAGCTGTTTTGCCAAGTGCACTTCACTGTAAAGCTTGTTCCATGTACCTCTGGCCATCAGATGAGTGTCAGGTGGTGCCCTAGGGGCCCAGCACTTGGAGGTGAACAGGACTGCCTAGATTCATAGATGAGACAGAGGTCAAAGGTGGAGATGATGGAGTTCAAGGCAACCAATAAGCACTCAGATGAAATGACTAAAAGTAAAGAATGTGCTTAATTTTTTTTCAAAAGGCCCATCAAAAAATAGTTTTAAAGAAAATTGAGCCAAAGCATGAGTTGGGAAAAAGGAAGAAGGGATAGAAAAAGGGTTATAAAATGGAAGTTATTGTAGAAAAGACAAGCTGAGGGAGACATGGACATTTTTGAACCTTAGGTGAAAATGTCTTCTGAAGAAGCAAGGAAAAGTGGGGATTTCTATATAGGAAGAGGAGAGCAGGCAGACTCCCAGGGAGATATCTAAACTTCTGGGATTAGATCATGGGCAATAAATCCATCTGCACCCCTGGCTGCTGCAGCCGTCTTTACAGTCCTCACCAGGGAAAGAAAAGTGAGCGTCCCTAAGCTAGGAGAGACCTCCTGTAGGCAGGCTCTAGGTTAAGTAAAAGAGAAGGAAATACTACACAAAAGTAGTATTAAATCCTGGGTAAAAGAAACCTTCATTGTGTAAAATGACAAGACAGATAAAGACAACCTGAAGCTGTTGAATTCAGTAGGACATTAGGTGTAAGCCGGTCCCTCTGCATCACGAACAGCCACAAGCCTGAGGGCTGGTCCACAGTGGTGATGTCTGGCTCCAAGCAGCATGAAGGGCGCTGGAGAGAGAGAAATCAAACCCCTGGTCCAGGCCTCGTTAGCAAGATGCTCAAACCTGATGGATCCACAGGCATCTCCATACAGAGTTGCGAACAGTGGACTTCAGGGCTCCTCCAAGGATCTACTGATTTTTTTACTACTCAGGATTGGAGTCAGTGATGCATACATTAAAGAAAATTTGGGCTTCCCATGTGGCTCAGATGGTAAAGAATCCACCTGCAATGCAGGAGACCCAGGTTCAATCCTTGGGTTGGGAAGATCCCCTGAAGAAGGGAATGGTAACCTATTTCAGTATTACTGCCTGGGAAATCCCATGGACAGAGGAGCCTGGAAGGCTACAGTCCTTGGGATCGAAAAAGAGTTGGACACAACTTAGTGATTAAACCACCATATATATATGGTGTTTATATATATATGCATTAAGTATATCTATAAGTAAAATCTTAAGTAAGTAAAAATCTATACTGCGTGAAGATTTTTTTCTTGTGATAGGGAGAAGGTGGCAGCAAATGCCTCCAGAAGGGTTTATCGAGGTTTGACAACCACAACAGATACAGTCCTTCCCACTTCCTTTCCTTGTATTTACTTTCTTGGTTAGGAGACCATTGAGGGTGGAGACGTTGCTGCCTGCGATGGAATCCCAGATTCCAATCCATATATTATTCATGTCTTCCATACAAGTATGCTGTGATGTAGGTACCAGTAACCCAGTTTTAAAGGTGAGACTATTGAAAGTAGAGTAAGTGACCCAACAGTGCCACATCTCTGATAAGTGAAAAGTCAGGACTCAAGTCATCTGGCTCTGAGTTCAGAGGTATTTTCACAACTGGGCAGACTGTCCACAAGGTTCTAGACAGACTTTATTCTCTACCTGCCTCGGACCCTTTATCACTTGGAAATGGTAAGAAGGCACCCTAAACAATCCCAGTTCTCCACGTGGCCTGTGTGTGTTTCCAGTTAGAAATATTATCATCATTGGCAACTTCATAGCCTTTACCATTGAAGTGAAAACGTGTTCACCCTTTTCATTGTACCGTCACATGTAAGAAGGGCTTCCCTGGTGGCTTAGATGGTAAAGAATCTGCCTGTGATACAGGAGACCTGGGTTCAATCCCTGGGTTGAGACGATTCCCTGAAGAAGGACATGGCAACCCATTCCAGTGTTCTTGCCTGGAGAATCCCCATGGACAGGGGAGCCTGGTGGGCTACGATCCATGGGGTCTTAAAGAGTCGGACATGATTGAGTGACTAACACGCACATCACATATAAGAACAGTTGCTGTAAGAAGCAATGTTTTTTTTTTTTTTAAGATGTATTTGTGTGTGTGTGTGTGTGTTTAGCGGTTCTGCTTCTCTGACTAACCATTCTCTTCCCCACCTAAGTTCCAAATTAAAAACACATAAATAATAGATTTGAGAAGGAAACTGTACTGATTATGAGTGTGGAAAAACTGGACTGGCATCACCCAGTGTTTTGGTGAAGCATTGGATGGTCTTGACTTCCCTGCTGAGGTTGATTGTCCAGGCGTGCCATTGATGGTGATCCAGTTAAGACAGCGGGGGCTGTGCTCTGCCTTCAGCTCTTCCTTCTACATGGATCCACACTTTGCAGTTGGTAAGCAGCTGAGATGAGACTTCCTTATCAATCATCACCTGGCTCTGTGCAGTCTAAGCTGAGTTGTGACCACATCAACTGCTTGAGTGATGAACAATAGGCAGGATGGACACTGATGAAACCCTCCCCTCTGCCACTTCCTGCCACTAGGGGGCATGGTTCCTTGACCTGCATCCCTTCCCTCCTTTCCCATTTACCTGCTCCCTGATGCTGTGATCCATTAATGATAAAGCCATCTTGCTTCTCAGTTTTGAGGGGAACTTTAAGTGCAGATACTCTGGAGGAAGGTAACACACTGACCTAAACTAACAGGGAGGTGATGGTTCCTAGTGGGTCAGGCCTCAGGTTCTGAGCCTTTGGGAGCTGTTGTCCACCTTTCTGCACTCAGAATTTTTTTTTTTTTGCATTCTATCTTTTTTTAATTAAATTTTTATTTTTGGCTGCGCTGGGTCTTTGTTGCGACGAGCGGGGGCTATGCTCTAGTTTTGGTGCAGCTTCTCATTGCAGTGGCTTCTCTTGTTGCAGAGTATGGGCTCTAGGGCACATGGGCTTCAGTATCTGTGGCATGGGGGCTCAGTAGTTGCGGTTGGCAGAACACAGGCTCAGTAATTGTGGCACGTGGGCTTAGTTCACCCGTAGCATGTGGAATCTTCCCAGACCAGGGATCGAACTGGTGTCCTTTGCATTGCAAGGCAGATTCTTAACCACTGGACCACCAAGGAAACCCCCTGCACCCAGATTTAAACAAGCATTTAAGATAGTCTTTTAGAGAAGGTCTGGGAGCACCAGTATGACCTGTTGGGATCGCAGGTAAAATTCAAAACATTTCATAATACAATAAAGAAGTCACTTGCTTTTTCATGTGATTGAAATAATGTAATCTATGTTCCCTGGAAAGAATTTGAGGAGCAGGGTCAGAGCAGCAGAAATACAGAGCAGGCATTTAGGCCTGGGTAGTAAGAGAGGGCATGGGTTGCTAACAGCCTTAGTGTCGCTTCACCGTTCTTTGTAAACATAGTGACACAGACATGCCTGCTTCGGCCAGTCTGTCGGTGCTGTCTTCCTTAGAATGTCACTCTCTCTCCTGAGCAGTCTGAACGGTTCCCAACTTGGCATGGCCAGCTATAGAGCAAACCACAGCAATGTGATTGTCACTCATTTATTCTTAGGAACAGAGGTCAGCCCCGGGAACTGTCCTTTCCTGGGATGGCCTTTGAGTTCACAATGACTTGTGACAGCCAGCCTGAGTCTTAATGGAGACTTCTTTTTACTGGGAAGAACTCCCCAGAAGGCTCTGCATTTGGCTCCTTTACTGCAGGGCAGATAAAGGAGCTGTCAGGCCAAATCATGCCCACGAAGAGACATCCTCCCAAGTACATGAGTTTATGCTGTCAGAGAAGATGCGCCGAGCTCCGTCGTACTGGCTTTTTACCCAGTGCTTTTCTGTTCCTAAAAAAGGAAGAAGAGGCTTTCCCTTGCTCCCGTAATAGCCCTGCCCCCACATATGCCTTATAAACTTTTATGCGAGGCTGGGGGTGCTTTTTAGATGGAAGTTGTGGGGGTGAGGAAAGTGGGAAGATGATTTAATTAGAGGATCGGGGGCTGGTATGGAGAGATAAGTGAGGGGGTTGCTGAGGGGCCCTTGGAAAGTCTGGGGATAGTGGAGTGAGAGGCAGGCTGCCAGGGAAATTCCTGCTTCCAGAAGAGTGTTGGCATTCTTCATTGGTGTACACTCCAAAAGAGGAAAAATCAGCCAGATTCTTTAAATAGACTAATAAAAATATTACTTCTCCTGTTCCTTTTCTAATTCTGTCTTTACATACGAGGGAGGCAGATAGTCAAATGGAGAAGCATCCAGGGGAGGGTGCGAGGGTGGAGGTAACTGCTTCCTCCTCCTTCCATCTGTGGTCCTCACATGTGCAAGGCAAGGCAGCCAGTTTGTACTCATGCTTTCAACCCTTCATTCACCCAACTGACATTCACCAAAGCTCCTTGGAGCTGCCACTTCCTAGATGCTGGGGGAGCAGCGATCCACACCGATGGCATTTCCTGCACCAGTAGAGGGCTGGACACAGCACTGAAGCAGGTGTGCAGAATCAGGAGAGAGATCCAAAACCGCCTGAGGGCTCAAGCAAGACAGCCCTAGGAAGAGGATGCTGGGGCCAAGGTTGGAAGGATGGGTAGGTCTTGGCCAGGCTTCCACCCTTCCAGGTGGAAGAAAACATCTTAGTGGCAGCATGCAGCTTACAAAGGGTCCTACCCGAGATGTGAAGGGGCAAAGGGGCACATCTGAGGCCGGTCATCAGTGCGCACATTTCCCTCTTTCTCCTGCACCTTGGCGCAGAATCCTGATGGCAGCTCTTACTCGGCCATCACGGTTCCATGGGCATCATCGATGCCATGGCAAGTCCTCCCCCTCACCCTGTCTCACCCTCGCCCGGGCTTGGGGACAGCGTGAATGCCCGTCAGCCTCAGTGTCTAGATCCAGGACAATTCTCCTTTGCAGTTAAACCCATTCAAAATGAAGAGAAAATGAAGGCGAGATGCCTGCTTTGTGATGTTTGACAGCACTCTGTATCAACTTCAGTACAATCCATATCCCCAGCCCAGTCAGTGCCAGGACAGGGCAGAGCTGGGCTAGCTGCTGGGGAGCTGGCTTGGGGGGTGGGACATCTGTAGTTATGTTCTGATGCTGTCGTGCTCCAGGGAGCTTTAGAGTATAGATGTAAGTGTGAGTCATTTGATCTATTTATTAATTGAAGAATTGAGCAGGATATCTCAGCGAGAATGCCTTGAGGGAAAAGTAAAGAAATTATAGATCAGACCTGAAATAGCCAACCCTGGACGATGTGCAGGAAAGGGAGAATCTCACTAGAGAAAAGAGAAGGGGAGGGGAGGGGAGGAGAGGAGGGAGGAAGAAAGAGAAATACCTGGCAGGGGGGAATGGAAAGTAGGAAAGCAAAATTGCACAGAGAGAAACTAGGGGCAGTGATCAATGCAGTGGGGAAGTCATATAACTAAGGAAAAAGAAGTGCTCCTTGGACTTGGAAATAGATGGGTCATAAACAACCTGGGCACAGACTGCTAGTGATTGCCATGGATTGAGGTGCAACAATTTATCTGTGAGGAAGAAGGGAGAGAAAGGGTGGTAACTGTAGGAAGTCGTGGATTTGTAACAGAGGCTTTTTGTTGTTTGGCTTTAATAGTATAGACATGTGGGTATGTTAAAATGCTATTAGGAACAGAAATAAAGAGATGAGGGGAAAACTGGTGTAGTCCGAGTGCATCCAAGCTGGTCCTTAATTTTGGCACATATACCATGGCAATTAATGTAAGATGATAACATTAGGGGATGCTGGGTGTAGTGTAGGTGGAAATTCTCTGTACTATTTTTACAACTTTTCTGGAAATCTACAACTATTCCAAAACAAAGGGTTTATTTTAATTTGAGCTATTGGAAAGATGACTCTAAGGAGAGAGAAAGGAATAAGACTGGGAGGAAGCCAGGGCCAGTGACCAGACCTAGGAGGGAGATTTGGGCAGAGAGAGAAGTACGTTTGTAGATGTGATGATGGGAAGTTCAAGGCCATTTCCTGGAAGGGATATATCAGAGAGAAGCATTGATCATTGGCTAATTCGAGGGGGAAAGAAATGGAAGATAAAGGGAGTGGAGATTTCTTTTTAAGCCACACTGTATAATGGGACAGAAAGAATCAGAGGGCATGTGGAATATCTGAGCACCGTGGGTGTATTACAGACATTTACCGTATGCTGCTTTTCCATATTCTGTTGGATCACTTAATAATACTCAGCCTCTGATTGAATATACCACAGTCCAGGTTACGGACTCAGAACATCTGCTTGCTTCATTCTAATGAAAATGTTCATGTGAAGATAGCTTTACAGATTAAGTAATGTCCAGTGAGAATGGGTGACACAGGATGCACTTCTTCAACTTCACATCAGCTGTGGGTCTTTGGGAAGTTAAATGAATGCTTGTTCATCCTTGGCCTCCATCCTTGGCTCTGAGCATTTCTGACTCAACCACGGTCTGACGATCCCTCCTCCAAACTAGCCAACATCCCTATTGTTGTTGTCGTTGTTTAGTCTCTCAATCATGTCCAACTCTCTTGCGACCCCATGGACTGTAGCCTGCCAGGTTCCTTTGTCCATGGGATTCTTCAGGCAAGAATACTGGAGTCAGTTGCTCTCCTCAGGGGATCTTCCTGACCCAGGGACAGAACCCGAGTCTCCTGCATTGCAGATTCTTTGCTGCTGAGCCACTGGAGAAGTCCTTTGTGTGCTAGTACCACTTCAGCGGGAGGTAGATTTATCTTATTGGATTGCAATCCCTTATTAAATGAGATTGATTTACTGCTGTAAATTTATCTATTTGTTTATTTAATGCTGTAGATCTAGATTAAAATAAGCACATGCTGCTGCTGCTGCTGCTAAGTCGCTTCAGTCGTGTCTGACTCTGTGCAACCCCATAGATGGCAGCCCACCAGGCCCCGCCGTCCCCAGGATTCTCCAGGCAAGAACACTGGAGTGGGTTGCCATTTCCTCCTCCAATGCATGAAAGTGAAAAGTGAAAGTGAAGTCACTCAGTTGTGTCCGACTCTTAGTGACCCCATGGACTGCAGCCTACCAGGCTCCTCCGCCCATGGGATTTTCCAGGCAAGAGTACTGGAGTGGGTTGCCATTGCCTTCTCCGAAAATAAGCACATAGTATCTTTCAAATGTTCGATATAAAAGCACTTCCATATAAAGGTTATTAGAAGGAATAAGTGACAAGAGGGTTTCTTACCAATGTAGCTTAGGAACATATACTTAAACCCTGGTAAACTGGAATTGGAAATGTTTGGTTCATTGTTTCTTTTCTCTCTCTCTCACGTGCACTTTCTGTGCAATAGAATATAGGCACCCCTATGGGGCCCCCACATTTTAATGTTATAATTTTAGACCATACTTCATAGTTCATTTTAACATGTTGACAACCCTGTAGTGGCTATTATGCCCCAATTTAACAGAAAATAGTAGAGGAAAACTCAGAGAAGGACAGCATTCCACAGAGACCCTAAATTGATTCAACATGCAGAATGGAAGATTTACTGAATTTCAGTTTCCAAAGCCACTCTTATTCACCAAAAAGGAACCACTATGACTTTGGTCCATCCAGTTGCCAGGGCAGTCAGGGTTCGTACTCCAGGGGACATGGGGACTCAGGGTCAAATTCTCCCAGTGCTGGTCCTGTGAGTCCCTGACAGCAAGCCTCCAATCTGGCCAAAAGAGGCGGGTGGATGAAAGAGGAGATTCTCAACTGCCATAGGAGGCAACAGGGAACAGGTGTGTTGGGGCAGAGAGACAGACAGACAGACAAGACAGCAGGACTAAGTAACAGATCGGAGATCTGGAGTCCAGGACTCTGGCCATGTGAGTGGAAAGGGACTTGCCTTTGAGCTGGGAAATTCCATTTCCCAGAACTTGTCTGTCACAATCAATATGGAAAGAAAGGTCAGAGAAGTGGAGCCGGCCAGAGAGTTCCAAGGAGGTAACACAAGACTGACCCCTGGCACTTCACCCTCAGCCAGCTGTCCCAACAGCTGTCGCTGACAAATGACACTTACTTCCCACCCCCACTGCTCATCCCAAGGCTGATCACTGAGGGAGGACAGGGAGAGTGATTCCATCGCCCTGGAGCTGGGAGTGGCCTCTGTCTCCACATTGCCTTTGGTGGGGTTTGATCACCTGGTTACTCTGTTGTGAGGTTCACACTGCGTATCGTGTTTATCTGTACAGACATATGTGTGTATATAATGAGCTAGACCAGTTTTAGCTTAAAAGTTTAAAAATAGGATTCGTTTCTTCAATTGAGAGGTAACACATGTTTTACCCCACTATTCTTAGAGGGAAAAGAAAAACCCAAGATGCTAAGGACAAATTGGCTTATCTCATCCACCATGGGAAAAGCAAATGGAAAAACAAGCAGCCAAATGGCACTTGTCATGATAATGTAGCATAACTGACCCTCAGCCAGGCCTTTTGGGCAGCTGTTTTTAGCTGGGATAACCTTTGCATGAAGCCTTTGCGGGGTCACAGCTGGGACCCCTTGGGAATGTTACCATTGCCACGGCTGCTTTAGCAGGAAGGCATCCATGAGCCCTTGCGCCTGGGCAGAGCTGCCCCCAGCAGACCCTGCTCAGGACAAAATAGCCGAGTCCAGAGTATTCCCAGCCCTGGATGGAACATGAGTGGTTTCACATTTCATATATCATAATTGTTTTGTGATATTTAAGAATTTAAAGAAGAATGTACTCTTCATTGTTTTTCAGTTTCTCAGTCATGTCTAATCTTTGCACCCCATGGACTGCACTGTGCCAGGCTTCCCCATCCTTCACCATCTCCCAGAGTTTTCTCAAACTCATGTCCATTGACTCAGTGATGCCAGCCAACCATCTCGTCCTCTGTTGCCCCCTTCTCCTCCTGTCTTCAATCTTTCCCAGCATCAGGGTCTTTTCCAATGAGTTGGCTCAGGTGGCCAGTGTATTGGAGCTTCAGCTGCCAATGCACTGTCAATACACCAGCAAAAAAAAAAAGAAATGCCCCCAGAGAGCAAGTCTACTGTGAGCATATGTTGAGATGGTGGTCTTGGCATGAGTGTGGGTGCTCCACAGTCAGAGCTGGGTGTCCCTGACCCAGGCATGCACTCAACCATTTCAGCAGCTGGCACGCAGTGGGATTCTTACACCAACTGGGAAAGGATGATTTCTCTGCAAGACTGGACCAGAGAGATAGAACTCCACTTCCCTGTAGCTGGATCCCAAAACAGACAACTGCAGCCTCCTCACAGCCCTGGTTTCTGATCCATTGAACAGGCTCCATTAGAAAGAGCCCTTTGGGTTCTCCTGGATCAATATGATTGAAAGAGTAGTTTGAGATTCAAGCACATTGTCATCATTTCCTTCTCTTATGGTGTTATAATGTACTGCTGAAGCCTGGCTTGGAGAAATTCAAGCATTACTTTGCTAGCGTGTGAGATGAGTGCAATTGTATGGTAGGTTGAGCATTCTTTGGCATTGCCTATCTTTGGGACTGGAATGAAAACTGACCTTTTCCAGTCCTGTGGCCACTGCTGAGTTTTCCAAATTTGTTGGCATATTGAGTGCAGCATTTTCACAGCATCATCTTTCAGGATTTGAAATAGCTCAGCTGGAATTCCATCACCTCCACTGGCTTTGTTCGTAGTGATGCTTCCTAAGGCCCACTTGACTTCACATTTCAGGATGTCTGGCTCTAGGTAAGTGATCACACCATTGTGGTTTTCTCGGTCATGACGATCTTTTTTGTATAGTTCTTCTGTGTATTCTTGCCACCTCTTAATATCTTCTGCTTCTATTAGGTGCATACCACTTCTGTCCTTTATTGTGCCCATCTTTACATGAAATGTTCCCTTGGTATCTCTAATTTTCTTGAAGAGATCTCTAGTCTTTCCCATTCAATTGTTTTTCTCTGTTTCTTTGCACTTATCACTGAGGAAGGCTTTCTTATTTCTCCTTGCTGTTCTTGGGAACTCTGCATTCAATGGATATATCTTTCCTTTTTCATTTGCCTTTTGCTTCCCTTCTTTTCTCAGCCATTTGTAGCCTCATCAGACAACCAAGCATTTCTTTTTCTTGGGGATGGTCTTGATCACTGCTTCCTGTACAGTGTCATGAACCTCCATCTATAGCTCTTCAGGCACTCTGTCTATCAGATCTAGTCTCTTGAATCTATTTGTCCCTTCCAATGTATAAATCATAAGGGATTTGATTTAGGTCATACCTGAGTGGTCTAGTGGTTTTCCCTACTTTCTTTAATTGAAGTCTGATTTTTGCAATAATGAGTTCATAATCTGAGCCACAGTCCACTCCCAGTCTTCTTTTTCTGACTGTATAGAGCTTCTCCATCTTCAGCTGCAGACTATAATCAGTCTGATTTCAGTGTTGACCATCTGGTGATGTCCATGTGTGAAGTTGTCTCTTGTGTTATTGGAAAAGGGTGTTTTCTATGACCAGTGCATTCTTTTGGCAAAACTCTGTTAGCCTTTACCCTGCTTCATTTTGTACTTCAAGGCCAAATATACCTGTTACTTCAGGTATCTCTTGACTTCCTACTTTTGATTCCATTCCCCTATAATGAAAAGGACATCTTCTTTGGGTGTTAGTTCTAGAAGGTCTTGTAGGTCTTCATAGAAAGAAAGGGGAGGCTTTCTCTGAAAGGGGAGAGGCTCTCAGTGAAAGGGGAGGCTTCAACAGAACATGAACTTCCAGATGTTCAAGCTGGATTTAGAAAAGGCAGAGGAGCCAGAGATCAAATTGCCAACATCTGCTGGATCATCAAAAAAGCAAGAGAGTTCCAGAAAAACATCTACTTCTGCTTTATTGACTACACCAAAGCCTTTGACTGTATAGATAACAACAAACTATGGAAAATTCTTAACGAGATGGGAATACCAGACGACCTGACCTGCCTCCTGAGAAATCTGTATGCAGGTCAAGAAGCAACAGTTAGAACTGGACATGAAGCAACAGACTGGTTCCAAATCAAGAAAGGAGTACATCAAGGCTATTTATTGTCACCCTGCTTATTTAACTTATATGCAGAGTACATCATATGAAATACCAGGCTGGATGAAGCACAAGCTGGACTCAAGATCGCCAGGAGAAATATCAATAACATCAGATACACAGATGACACCACCCTTATGGCAGAAAGCAAAAAAGAACTAAAGAGCCTCTTGATGAAAGTGAAAGAGGAAAGTGAAAAAGTTGGCTTAAAACTCAACATTCAGAAAACTAAGATCATGGCATCTGGTCCCATCACTTCATGGAAAATAGATGGGGTAACAATTGAAACAGTGAGAGACTTTATTTTTGGGGGCTGCAAAATCACTGCAGATGGTGACTGCAGCCATGAAATTAAAAGATACTTTCTCCTTGGAAGAAAAAAATATGACCAACCTAGACAGCATATTGAAAAGCAGAGACATTACTTTGCCAACAAAAGTTCATCTAGTCAAAGCTATGGTTTTTCCAGTAGTCATGTATGGATGTGAGAGTTGGACTATAAAGAAAGCGAGCACCGAAGAAATGATGCTTTTGAACTGTGATGTTGGAGAAGACTCTTGAGAGTCCCTTGGACTGAAAGGAGATTAAATCAGTCAATCCTAAAGGAAATCAGTCCTGAATATTCACTGGAAGGACTGATGCTGATGCTGATGCTGAAGCTGAAACCTCAATACTTTGGCCACCTGATGGGAAGAGCTGACTCATTGGAAAAGACCCTGATGCTGGGAAAGATTGAGGGCAGGAGGAGAAGGGGATGACGGAGGATGAGGTGATGGTTGGTTGGCATCACCAACTGAATGGACATGAGTTTGAGTAAGCTCTGGGAATTGGTGATGGACAGGAAAGCCTGGCGTGCTGCAGTCCATGGGGTCGCAAAGAGTTGGACGTGACTGAGTGACTGAACTGAAATGAACAGATGGTGTTATCAAATCAGGGGTCCTTCTGCTTGCCACTTATGCATCAATCCTCATAAATGTTGGTAGCAAAAGAAAGACCTTTTAACCAGAGTGCCAGCAATCTGGGAAGATTTGGGGTTAAACATTCCCCAAAGGCCACCATTGGAGATTCTGCTTAGCCATGAAACTTTTAAAGGGAAGGAAGGAAGGAATCTCAGTCAATCATTGAAATGGGGGACAGAGTCATTGACTTCTTGTTATCTTCCTATACACTTCATCTTGTCCACACAGTTTGGTCACACAGTGTGTTCATGAGATTACTGAAAGGAGAAGCTAAGGAAGAGATCTAGTCATCTCTTAATTACTTATTCTTCATTTCCATTTCTTTGATCTGTGGCAAGGACCGACAAGTTAGGCAAGGTACTGTGTAATTAAAAGATCTGAAAGATGTGCATGGACTGGAAAAGAGTAGAGCATGGGGGTGCCTGGTTTAAAATTAGTTACAATGTGTTAGTCACTCAGTCCTGTCTGACTCTTTGTGACCCCACAGACTGTGGTCTGCCAGATCCTCTGTCCATGGAATTCTCCAGGCAAGAATACTAGAGTGTCTTCTCCAGGGATCAAACCCGGGTCTCCTGCATTGCAAGCAGATCCTCTGCCACCTGAGCCACCAGGGAAGCCCACTTACAATAGCGCTTTGCTAAAAGGGGCCTCCTGCTGAGGGCAGTCTCCTGAAAAGTGCTGCTTACAATGCTAGATACAGTAATGCCTGTCTGCCCTTCCTTACACAGATACCTCATGTATGGTGCAAGGATCCCACTTAAACTTTGCAGGGAAATCAGAACCTAGTCACCAGAAGGCTCCAACATTGCCAATTTAAAATGTGTGTTGTTTCAAGATGGATGCTCAGCATAGTTTTTGCAGAGTTCCATCATAGTCTTTGCACAGTCTGGTGATTTTCTTTCTTTCTTCACTCCAGCCTAAGTGATTTGGCTGGAGGTAATTGCCTATTCTTTTTCAGAACAGATGTCAATGTACTTGGTTCATAACCCTGCTTCTAACTTATTATTAGCAAAACATTATTATTTGCCAGGCTGTGACTATGTGTATCCTTGACTCAAGAATTGAGAGCATCAGAATCCAACAGATATTAAAGGCTATGAGGGGGTTATGTTAATGACAGAAAATGCTGCTAAGGATTATGTCAGCCTGGGACAAAGTAAAGGAAAACCTAGACAGAACTGAGGGCATTAGCCATTAAAAGGAAGATGTCTTATTCCATCTGGGCAGCTATGAGAGAAATATCATAGGGAATTCCCTGGCAGTCCAGTGGTTAAATCTACATGCTTCCACTGCAGAGGGCACAGGTTCAGTCCCTGGTCAGGGAACTAAGATCCCACATGCTAAAAGGTGCAGTCAAATAAATAAATATATATATATATATTTATAAATAAATAAGGAAGAAAAGTATCATAAGCTAGGAGGTTTGTAAAGAGCAGACATCTATTGCTTACAGTTCTGAGACCCCTATTCCAGCTGCAGAGTGCTGATTTCTGATTGTGTCCTCACACGGCAGGAGGGGCAAAGGTGCTTTCTCAGGCCTCGGGCAGAGCACTCATCCTATTTATGAAGACTCTGCCCTCCTGAGTTCATCACATCCCAAAGGCCCCCACCTCTTGATACCATCACCTTGGAGGTGAGATTCCAACGTATAAATTTTAGATGGACACAAACAGTTAGACCATAGCAGAAAGGGTAACATGATACTTTAAAAGTACAGTAAAGACTTAGCTTTGATGCAGATTATAAGGGAAACCAAGTAGGACTTTTAAAAATAATAATTCTGTGCTCAGAATGTTGAGAGACATACTGAATGATAGACCGTAAATATATCTACATCCTAATCCTGGAAGCTGTGGATGTTACTTTTTATGGCAAAAGGGACTTTGCAGCTGTGTTTAAATAAGGAATTTGAGATAGGGAGATTATCTGGGTGAGCTCTACATGTAATCTCAAGGGTCTTAAAAGAGGGAGTCAGATGGAGACCTCACTACACAAATCAGAGGGTGTAATGATAGAGCTAGAGATAGGGTGATGTACTCTGAAGCTGGAAGAAAGGGTTCCAAGCCAAAGCATACAGGTGACCACTAAAAGCAAAAAAAGGCCAAGAAACAATTTCTTTTCCCCAGAAGAAACCAAGCCGCTGACACCTCGACTTAAGCCCAGTGATACTGATTTCAGACTTCTGACCTCCATAACTATAAAGGAATACGTTTGTGTCATTTTAAGCCACTGGGTTTGCGGTAATTGTTTTACAACACCAACAGGAAACTAGTACACCTATCTTTATGTACCTTCTCAAGTGATTAAAGTTTGAAAATCCTGGAGACTGATCAAAGGAAACTATAATTACTGCAATCCCCAAAGAACAAGTGGAAAATTCTAATCATGAACATAAGGTGTGCAAGTGAATTAAGAGGCTTCTGCCTGAAAAGAAAATGTAAGATTTTTTAATACCTGGAAGAGGAAGACATAAAAGTTATACAAATGTTGTGACAAAAGGAGAACAGAGAAACAGCAGTAGAATCAGAATATTTCAGAAGGAAAGTCACCTTAAAGGCCATCCTATGCATCCTCCCATATTGTGGTGGAAGGAATTTGGACTTGCGGAGCTTCAGGAAATAATCCAGAGTCACAGAGCAGGGCCCCAGCAAACTGGGACCCTCTCGACACCAGATTCCTCCAGGGATTTTTCTCCCACTCCATTATACTTAAAACTTCTGAAATAATCTGTAGTGAAAAGAGAAATGAAATGCTGTTGATAAGATCAGGTGCATAAGGCCTCAGTAATAGGTGCTCAGCTCATTCTTCATTATGACTTTATCATCAGGGCTGAAAGACAGAGTGGAGGACATTATTGCTATTTGCAAATGCTAGTGAATCCAGGTACAGAGTTTACTGTTATGGAAAAAAAGAGATAACGGTTTCAATTTGAAAGTAAAAGTGAAGTTGCTCAGTTGTGTCTGACTCTTTGTGACCCCATGGACTGTAGCCTACCAGGCTCCTCGGTCCATGGGATTTTCCAGGCAAGAATACTGGAGTGGGTTGCCATTTCCTTCTCCAGGGGATCTTACTGACCCAGGGATCCTACCTTGGTCTCCCGCATTGTAGGCAGACGGTTTACCATCTGAGCTACCAGGAAAGCCCGGTTTCAATTTAGACATTTTAAAATGTAGATTTACTTAGAGAAAACATTTTGGTTACTCTGGTAGGCATAATCTGAGCTCTTCTCAGAGATGCAAACTGACATGCTGTTCCCTCTCTCCTGACCTGAAAATGTCGTTGAGGTGAAATTTCTCATTTTGAGGGGGTTCCCCAAAGTGTTAAAAATAACTTAGAAGTGTAGAAGAAGGAGGGGGAGAGGGAGGGGCAGAGCAGGAAGAGGAGGAAAGAGAGGAAGGAGAAGAGGGGGAGGGGAGACAGCAGCTCTGGCAGCAGAAGGAGAAAGAAAAGAAGGGGAAGGAGTGGGACTTCCCTGGCAGGTCAGTGGTTAAGACTCTGCGCTTCCATTGCATGGGGCACGGGTTCAATCTCTGGTCAGGGAACCAAGATCCTGCATGTTGCGGGGGCCAAAAAAAAAAGAGGCAGGAAGAATCTATGAAAGATGGGGATTACCTACGTTCCTCTCCAGCATGTTTGAACCCGCACTCTGGGAGACATCCAGGAAGGAGACCCCTGGGGCTTCTCTCCAGTGGGGAGATGGGCAGTAGATTAGAGAAGGTCCACATTAAGTGCCCTCTCCTCTCCCACCCACCTGCATGCTGCATTGTACCAGGATCAGCATCTTCCAGCTGTCTCGGCCTTTTCCAGTTGGCTCAATAATTTTCCAAGTTTTTGAAAGAATTTCTTGACTTGAGCAAATTGCTGCTGCACAGTTAGCTTTGATGCTGTTTCACGTTTCACAGGCTCAAGCCTCCGTTTCTCGCCAATCCTCAACTGTTTCAGTATTTGCCACCTCTGACTGAGGTGTTGCCCTTTCTTCTTCCTGGAGTGGAAAAAGCGGATGGAACTCCAGGCGAGTATAGGCAGGCTGGATTAATCTCTGATACATGTCTCTTTCTAGCTCTGTGACAAGTTACTGAACATCCCCAAACTTGGGATTTGGGATTCAAGGAGGACCCCAATAAAAATAACACTTCTCTTTTCTGTTTGAGTTTTGATCCACTGAGAATTGAAACCAAGTGGGAAGCAGATGGGTGTCAACATGGCACCTATGTTCTGGACAAAGATTATGTGGGAGAATCTGGCTTATATCTGCTGGCCGGTAGACTTCCTCTCATTGACTCTCAGGATGTGTATATTTACCCATCCTCCATCACAGTGGTGCTGGGTCCAGGATGACCTCCTCCCACTGGGGCAGAGCCTGGTCTTGGAGATGCAGGATAAAAACTCTGCTCGTGCACATTGATCCTCAGGAAAGAGAAGGAAGAGGGGCTGACCTAGACAGGCCTGGCCTCTCCTCCCTGCTTCTCAAATAGACTGAGTCACTTCCTCTCCCCAGGGGAAGATTGAGGGGGGAGAGGGGCTTAACAAACCAGGATTGTACCCATTGGTGCTTCCTGTACGTAAAAGGAAGTATCAGAAGTCAAATCCTTGAGCTTATCAAAGTCTGTGTGTGTGTGTGTGTGTGTGTGGCGCGGGGTGGTGGTCAGTCACATTTGACTCTTTGCAACCCTATGGACTGTAGTCCGCCAGGCTCCTCTGTCCATGGTATTTTACCGGTAAGAAGACTGGAGTGGGTTGCCATGCCCTCCTCCAGGAGATCTTCCCCAGCCAGGGATTGAACCCAGGGATTTATCTCTTGTACCGTCTGTACTGGCAGCCAGGTTCTTCGCCAGTAGTGCCACCTGGGAGGCCTTTTTTTTGTTTGTTTTTAAGGTGGGATTAATACTCATCTCATGTTAACCTGATGACAATGATGAGGGGTCTAGGGAAGACTGTACATCCAAGTCCCTGGAAAATTGTGATCTGCCTGACTCCCTCCCTCCCCTTATCCTCTGTCTCCCTTCAATCCCTGTCTCCCTCCCTCTCTGTTTAGAGGAAATTATTTGCGAAACAAATCTATCCTATTTATTTTAACTGCTTGAAAATGTTTCCTACAAGTGGATTTCTGCTCTGGCAATAGTACCATTTTCTCTCACCTGTCTTTCCCTTAGCAAGTCACAAGAAAGGGAGAAAGGGGCATGTGTGTCTATAGTCAGATGTTACTGTAAGGTGAGATACTCCTCTTGCAATACTACTGATAATTACTCTATTCAAAGTGTAACATGAAAGTAATATGAGAATTAGGGCTACATAAAACTTCCAGTAAATTTAAGATAGTGTTTGGAGGCACCAAAATCGCATTTTATTTTACCATACAAGAAGGCTGGTTTCCTGCAGTGAGAAGCTCATATAGGATTCATGGTGAGGATGCGTGTTCATGAAAGTAGAATCTTAAGGCAGATAAAATGGTTATGTATTCGCCTTTTGGGCAAATATTTTGGAGATGAGATTTATCAGCCCTCTGTCATTTCCCAGAATAAATGCTTCGGATGTTTTCTTGCTTTGTGTCCCCTGAACGGCACCTGTTTTTGGTGTGTGGGTTTTGTAGCACAGATGCAGGTATAAACAGATGTGCTGTTCAGCCTCCAGAGGTGGTTCTTTTCCCAGCTTAGTGCTGAAACTATCATATGATAAACAGATGTGACACTGAATGCAAGACAGAGAATTCACATATAAAAATAAATATCATGATAATCGTTAATGAAATGTTGAAAAAAATCATCACCATAAGCCTGCATCATCCATCCAGTCACTGAGGACCAGTGCTGCCAGATTTTAGGTTAGATGCAGCAGCTGGTCCTCAGCAAATCAGCCAGCACATGTTCCTGCAAGGTATCTTGCTTACTGCTTAACAACGTATTGACCAGAGATGTGTTAGTACATCCTTTGTTACCCGAACGTTATTTTGACTGGAGACGTTTCAATACTCACTTACCTAACAAATTGCTGGCCACAGGCGTTAGTTTTTGCAAAAATCCCCTGGTCAATAATGTGTTAAATGCATAATTTCAAAGAAGAATCTGCGACACTATATACCTATGTGGGTTTAGCTGGCTTTGACATAATCATCAACGATTCAGCCCCCTTCTGAGACACTACGCTCTCGCATTTCACAAGCAAACCGCATCTGGAAGCGCTTGCTAAGTGGCACAACGCCCCCCGCCACCCCACCTACCCCCGCCACCTCTCCCAGCAGGTTCCACTTGGTAGGGCCCTGATCTAGATCTACATGGCTTCTAGCTCTTCATTTTTGAAGCAGATAACACATTCTAGTTGAGAACACTCCCTTTAAACCAACTCCCTGAGAAAGTAGCTGCCCAGAAATAGCAGTATTGACATTTTCATTTTCAGTATCACTATGGGCCTACTCTTTGCTAATGATTGTGGTATTTACCTGTCAATTTGTACATTTATTTATTTATATAAATATTATTATTTAAAAAAGTGGCTATTGAGTACCTACTGCATGCAATAGGCATTATTCTGGGCCCTGGACATAGAGAATTGAAAAGGGAATAAGAAAGATTCTTGTTCTTATACAACTTGGAGCCTTCAGATGTGGAAAAGAGTCAGTGAGCCAGAAATTATATGCACATGTGCTTATATATGTGTCCTGTTCCCAGCAATCCTGTGATGTAGATACGGTGATCATCTGAGTTTTAGGTGAGGAAATTGAGGTCCTTGCATTACATTACATTACAGGTGATGTGACTCCAGACAGTATTTTCTTCACTTCCACTGGAAAACTAAAATACAGTGAAGCCATAGCTGCAGAGTGGCTGCTTTCAATAGCAAGGTCTCAGCAGGCCTCTCTGTCTGAGGAGATGACTATAAGCTGAGGTCTGAATAATAAGAAGTCACTGTGGGCAAAGCTGGGCCCAGAGAACAGTGTGTTCTAAGGCTCTAAGGCACAAGTAAGTATGGCACGAGAGAGCATCCCCAAGAAGACCAGTGTGGCTGGCAAGTCAGAGGAAAAAGCTGCACGAGGAGATAGCGATGCAGAAGCTGAATCAGGTGGGGCTGTCAGTCAAGAAGAGAAGTGAGTGTGAATGTGGATGACTCTGAAAAAGACTGCAATGTCAGAGTACAATTCAACTTTAAAACACAAAAACCTTTCATTTACTGTTGATTATTCTTTCAGTTTTTCTTCTTTGGCTAATGACCATGAAGTCAGCACCAGTTAGAAAGAAAAGGAAATACGGGCACATAAAAATGAGGGATTTTTAAAATTGGCCCCTAGATTGATACAGAAAAATGTCAAACTTCAATAATGTCTGCTTATGTGTTATTTTATGTACAGAAGTTAGTTATCTAAATAACCAAATTAGAAAATGGTTGGAACTTCCTGGGAATGGTGGTAGAGCTTCCACAAGAGCAGTGTCCACATTTGCTTTGTATCATCCACTTTTTATGCTCAATTCTACAGCACATATTTTTCTCACATCTGGATGTTTTCAGAATTGGTTTGCATCTTACAGTCAAGATACCAAAATAACTGTCAGGGTCTTTCAGAAGTTGCAGTTTCTGCATT
Organism: Bubalus kerabau; assembly: GCF_029407905.1. Lineage (NCBI taxonomy): Eukaryota > Metazoa > Chordata > Mammalia > Artiodactyla > Bovidae > Bubalus > Bubalus kerabau. Next base: position 25,156,085 of record NC_073636.1, read on the forward strand.
TTGCTGGAAAAGGACAATATGGAAATTGAGCTGCTTATCATTTCAACAGAAGCCAGGATCAGTGAAATAGACCTTTCCAGTGTATCCACGACTCCTGAAGAAGAAGTTAGACATTTAATGACATTCTGCCTGTTTCTTTCCTATGCTCTAATTCCATCTGATTCACAGAAGTTAACTCAGTGTGAGGATGGTGTTCCTCAAGTTAAGTCCTTGGACTCCATGCCTTCAATAGCCACTTGACCTTGTATGTTTCACAACCATAGATGGCTCCTCGGTATTGGCCATGCCCTTCCTCTGATGTGTCCCTCACACTGGTCTCCTGAAGTGCCTTCATGTCAATTACATGGAACTTGAGTTCAAATGCCTCATTGTCTTTTTCAAAATTAAAAGATGCATAGCACATCACAAGTCTGCTGGGAGTATGGTCGTGGTATAGAATGTAGGAACAGAGTATTATGTTACGTGCTTTTCTGTAGTTCTCTGCAGTTCCTATTTCTAGACTGTGAACTAACTCACCCTGTCTGTCTCTATCAGGTATCACTTACAACAGCACTAGCATTTGCTCCGTGCTTCTTACGAGTCAAACACCACGTTAAGTTCTTCATGTGGATGTCTTGAGTAAATCCCACGACACCCCTGGATGACACGTATTGACATTAGCATCTCCATTTTATAGATAAACAAACTGAATCCCAGAGAGAATGAGAAATGGCAAAGCTAGGATTTAAATATAGACAATCCTACTAATACGTGTGCCCTTGTCTTTTACTCCTGTACTTAGAGATACTGAGAGAAAGAAGATTCACTGTGTCCAGGTCTCTTCATCTAACACTTACCAAGACTACAGCATAAGCTCCTGGAGGCAGGAATTATATCTTATGATTTTTTTCTGATCCAGACCAGCCCAGCCCAGACCCTGACTCAAAGTCTCTGCATGATAATTATTGGTGGATAGATTATCCTTGTTCAAGTATAGGAAACCTCATCAGACTGACCTGAAAGTGTTAGCTTGCCTACAACAAATTAGTATCATTTTCCTTTCTCTTTGGTGATGGTGGATTTGTCTTCTACTGTTTTAATAGATGATGTGTGATGTCTTAGAACTCTTGTATATCAGAGTCCTGGCAGGAAACAGATGATTCATTGAGGCGATCGAGGAGTGTGGTAAAGAGGCTGTTTGGAGTGGAGGGACACAGCAGAGGCCAGTGCAGTCACGCAGGCTGGTGGCTTCAGAAGTGTCTCCACCCCTCCACTTGAAAAGGGAAAAGCGGTGGGCGGTCCTGAACTCCAGGGAGAGAGCTGGATGGTGAAGACCACCTGGCAAGAGCTGGTAGAAAACCCCCACAGCAGCCAGCAGGAGGGGCAGGAGACTAAACCTTGGCTTTTCCCTTCTCCCACGTCCATCTCCTGCCTTCCCTCTCTCCTATAGACTGAAGGTAGCCGGACACAGATAAAGTGCAGAAGGATGAGGGTGTGCCTGGGGGAGTCGGCGGACAATATTCATCATAACTTGTGAGAAAAGCCAAGAGCATAGTGATGGAAAAAGTTTTCACGTATTGAGACTTGGGGAAGTCATTCTGGCTTCTGCATGATTTGGCTTGAACTTTGTGCTAACTAGAACAGCCTGTCTTATGCCCTGTCAGGCACGCGTTTTATATCTGCTTTAACCATTAAAGAAAAGAATGCATTTGAAAATCAAAGTGGAGTAACTGCAATTCAGGCATTTGGATGGAGCCAGTGGCCATTGTGGATGTGATCTCAGACAAGTTCCTGCATCACTGAGAACTTGAATTTTCTGAACTGGATCAGACTCAAAGACACCACCAGTCATTCTCAAAATACTGTTTGCTAGCAGCTGTTGGCTACAGCTTTATGGTCTTAAGGTCTCCCCTTGTATTAATAACTATGCAGCCATTTCAGACCCCAACAAGCTCTTGCTTAACAAGCACGCTTTTTTCTTGCCAGCTTCAATCTTAATTCTTGGCAAGCAACTTGTCTAATTTTGTGGGTTTTGCCTTTTGTCCAGCAGAACACAATTCAAGTGCTTCTTGAATCTGTGTCTCCCAGACTATCATCCTCAGTTTGGATCAAGTAAAGTTCTTTTCTTTTCTTATTGTAGATCATTTATTGATTATTTGCACCAACAGTAGCCTGTGTGGTTCAAAACAGTGTTGATTACCTAGCATAGTTCTTACTTGTTCCATACAGTATTCGTTCATTCAATGCCTGGTTGTTGATGGTCACGTATGTGCTAGGCCAGGCGTATAAACTGAGCCAGATTCTTCCAGTCTTTAAAGTGCAACTTTAGAGGATCTTGGAAATTCTCTATCTTGGAAATGTTCACTCTTCGAAGATGCTTAAGCAATAATAGAATGTATCATCAACTCCAGGGACCTAATACACAACCATGAAGAAATTTATACGTGGGGAGTGTGGAATAACTGTAAAATTTTTCACACACAATTTCCTCAGAGACTGCAGAATCCTGTCCTCATGAAAATTTTTCTTTATAGTTTTTAGATAGTAATATTTAATATCATCTTTACCTCATACTGTTGGAAATATTTAACATCATCTTTACTTCATACTGTTGGAATAACATTTGTTTTTACGCTAGTAAGTATGAGTTCTGAAGTCATTAGGTCTTATCTCTTTTCACAGTAGTCAAATAGACGGTGTTAATCGCTACTGCCTGGTTTTCAGATTGTAGAAGACCTGTCTGCACACTGAAATTACTAATTATGATAATGAGGAAGCAGAAATAAATAAGTGAATACATTTGCTTAGAAAAATGAGCAAATATTAAGCAAAATTAGGACCATTTACAAGCAATGCCCCCCCTTTTTTGGTTGTTACTCTGACAGGCAAATTGAATATCCTAAGAAACTGTTATGAACAATTAGTTAGCCGATTAGCTAGAACTACAGGCGGTTTATAATGTAAGAGCCATAGAGGCATTGTACCAGCATTTCAACACTGCTTATGATCACTGTTATTTTGCCCATTTCACTTCCTATATAATAAAATCAGTGTATTCTTTGCTGAACATTGTAGAGCTCGAGCCTGTTAGATACAAAAAAATGTATTCCGTTTTTACGTCTTCTGTACAAGCTGTGTAATGACACTCTTGAAGGGAGGGGCGATCACAGAAGTTGATAGAGTTTCATACTAAAGGTTATTACTTGAAAAGCCTCAGAGGGCAGCACTCTTTACATAAAGGCTGAATTGGCTTCTGGGATGAGGGTTGTGCTTTGGATGAGGGTTCCGGGAGCCCAGGACATGTTCTTTGCTAGGCCACCAACCCTTGTGCCTGGTGCAAGACTCTTGCTTTTCTGAACCTTCATCTATTTCATTGTGAAATCATTGTGCTAATTTTCAACAGTCACCAAGTCACTTTCCAGTAAGTCTCATAATTTTCTGCTCACCAAAATTACAAAGTGGTCTTAGAGTACATTTTTAAAGTTCTTTAAATAAAGCACATTTAAAACAATGCTTTAATTTTCCCAGCCTCCAAGGATAAATACCATGAATATTGGCCAGAGTGTGGAATTGCCGACTCTTAAAAATTCATGGGCTATTCATATGTTCTTCTGTTATGTTGGTGGCATTTCTCATTAGGACAAGTAAGGCCTGTGTTCTATATGGAAATGAGTGACAATAGAGGGAAAGTGATGGAAACCCCTGGATGTTAAATTCCTGCTCTGTTTCAAAGCTATGAAAGTTAAAGAATGAATAGGAGGCAATCAAAGACCATAGGTTGATTGCTAATTATTAAACTGACTTAAGTCAGTATAAATGGACATGATTATCCAAATATCAGACTTCTGTGAACTCCAGATCACTAATGGAGATACATTTGAACATTCACAATAGTTGCTAGAAAATACTTGCATTAGAGGGGCCTCACAAGTGGCTCAATGATAAAGAAATTGCCTGTAATGCAGGAGCCACAGGAGACACGGATTTGATTCCTGGGTCAGGAATATCCCCTGGAGGAGGGCATGGCAACCTATTCCAGTATTCTTGCCTTGAGAATCCCATGGACAGAGGAGCCTGGTGGACTATAGTCCATAGAGTCACAGAGTCAGACACAACTGAAGCGACTTAGCACATATGCATGCATGCATTTGCATTAAAGGAATGTACTTTTGTCTGTCCTTACTCAGCATTTATTGGCTCTAATTTAGTCTGGTATTCTCAATGTAACCTGCACTTTTACCTGAAATTGTATAGACTAGGTTATATCTCAGACCAAGACAAAAATAAACTAGGAGTGAGGCAAAGGGAGATACTTAGAAACACACATAATAAAGGCAAGGGAAATGAGGTTTCAGAGCTGGATCTGAGAAATAGATAAATAGAAAGTAGACAGAAAATTGTATCATTGAAACTAAGACTAATATTTGTAAAAAAGTAATTGTATCATTAGTGATATATTGAGTTATTTGCACCAGCATTTGTTTAAGAAAGAGTGAATAACATTATCTCTAAAGATTTTCATCAAAATGGTTCATTTTTCTTTTAAGTTTTGGTGCTGAAAGAGATTTTATATATATATATATATATATATATATATATAATTTATTTGAAAAAATGGAAGTCCAGCTAATGGTGGATAAACATCAGGATCCCAATAGGAAACAGATGGCACACACAAACTAGGATAATTTTCAATGGCTTATTAATAAAGGGACTAAAGGAGATCGGTCCTGGATGTTCATTGGAAGGACTGATGCTAAAGCTGAAACTCCAATACTTTGGTTACCTGATATAAAGAACTGACTCATTGGAAAAGACTCTGATGCTGGGAGGGATTGGGGGCAGGAGGAGAAGGGGACGACAGAGGATGAGATGGCTGGATGGCATCACTGACTCGATGGACATGAGTTTGAGTAAACTCCAGGAGTTGGTGATGGACAGGGAAGCCTGGCGTGCTGTGATTCATGGGTTGCAAAGAGTTGGACATGACTGAGCGACTGAACTGAACTGAACTGACAAAGAGGCTGCAAGATAGATATGCAAGAGCTAAAAGAAGCCAAGCTATCCCTACCCCTTGTTTCAGAGAGCAGAAAGAAATGTTCACTGGAACCAGGAATGAGACAGAGTTGATTAGAACAGGTGGCCTGGTGACCTTCTTTCAAGGCACGTGGAAAGACTAGGATCACCTCCCAGAGAGAAACCTGGTAAATACATTCTCGGGCCCAACTCTTCTCAGTTCCTCTAGTCTCCTCCTGGGACTTCACATCTGCTGGATCCAACTGGAAACCAGAGGCCACGGGGGTCCATTGATGTAGTCCATTTAGGTCAGCTTCCAGAGGCTGAGAAAAGGGTAGAGAAGGATGGAGTATAGGTGGAGGGTCAAAGCAAGATATCTATGGTGGGTTGAATGTGTTCCCCTCAAAAGATATGTTCAAGTTCTAACCCTGGTCCCTGCGACTGTCACCTCAATTGGAAAAAGGGTCTTTGCAGATGAAATCAGATTAAGATGAGGTCATATGAGATCAGGGTGGGCCCTAAATTCAATGGCTGGTGTCTTAATACAAGAAAGCAGAGGGGTGTTTGGACATGGAGACACAGACAGACAGACAGGACTATGTAACAATGGAGATAGAGATGACAGTGATGAAGCTACAGCCAAAAACAGCAAGGATTGCCAGCAAACCCCAGAGCCCAGGAAGAGGTGAGAAAGGATCTTCCCTAGAGCCTTCAGTGGGAGCACAGCTCTCCTAACACCTGGATTTCAGCCTTCTGGGCTCCACAGTATCAATTTCTGTAGTCCAGTTAATGGTGATTGGTTTAGGCAGCCCTAGGAAGCTGACACACATAAAGTTGTGCCAAAGCTAGGTAACATAAAACGTAATCATAGGGCTGGAAGTGTTTGGAAATGAGGGAGGGATCATGGCATCTGGTCCCATCACTTCATGGCAAATAGATGGGGAAAACAATGGAAACAGTGTCAGACTTTATTTTGGGGGGCTCCAAAATCACTGCAGATGGTGACTGCAGCCATGAAATTAAAAGATGCTTACTCCTTGAAAGGAAAGTTATGACCAACCTAGATAGCATATTGAAAAGCAGAGACATTACATTGCCAACAAAGGTCTGTCTAGTCAAGGGTATGGTTTTTCCAGTGGTCTAGTCAAGGCTATGGTTTTTCCAGTGGTCATGTATGGATGTGAGAGTTGGACTGTGAAGAAAGCTGAGCACAGAAGAATAGATGCTTTTGAACTGTGCTGTTGGAGAAGACTCTTGAGAGTCCCATGGTCTGCAAGGAGATCCAACCAGTCCATTCTAAAGGAGATCAGTCCTGGGTGTTCTTTGGAAGGACTGATGCTAAAGCTGAAACTCCAGTACTTTGGGCGCCTCATGCAAAGAGTTGACTCATTGGAAAAGACTCTGATGCTGGGAGGGATTGAGGGCAGAAGGAGAAGGGGATTACAGAGGATGAGATGGCTGGATGGCATCACTGACTCGATGGACGTGAGTCTGAGGGAACTCCGGGAGTTGGTGATGGACAGGGAGGCCTGGAGTGCTGCAATTCATGGGGTTGCAAAGAGTCGGACACGACTGAGCGACTGAATTGAACTGAACTGAACTGTACCTGTTAGGACTAAAGAATGGTGTTCTTAGACTCCTGGTTGGATAATATTGTGTGTTACTTGCTCAGTCGTGTCTGACTCTCTGTGACCCCATGCCAGGCTCCCCTGTCCATGAAATTCTCTAGACAAGAATACTGGAGTGGGTTGCCATTTCCTTCTCCAGGGCATCTTCCTGACCCAGGGATCAAAACCGGGTCTCCCGCATTGCAGGCAGATTCTTTACCATCTGAGCCACCAAGATAATACTATGTTCACACAAACAAATGCTCCCCTGCCTGGCTACTCTGTGACTCATTGACCAACCAGCCTTCTCAGACTCATTCCTGGAAACTGGCCTCCCAACTCCCTGAGGCTGACCTGCTGGTACTTACTCTCCTTCCAGATTCCACCCTCTTTACTTATACATCAGGCCGTGCTACCTCAACTCTGTTCACCAGAAGCTATGCCTCTTCCAGCCCCAGTAACCAAGGTTTCATATGCTGCTTTCCAAAAAAAAAGATAGAGAGAGAAAAGCCAGGTTATAAAAGATAGCTGAAGGCAATGGCACCCCACTCCAGTACTCTTGCCTGGAAAATCCCACAGATGGAGGAGCCTGGTGGGCTGCAGTCGATGGGGTCGTGAAGAGTCGGACACAACTGAGCGACTTCACTTTCACTTTTCACTTTCATACATTAGAGAAGGAAATGGCAATCCACTCCAGTGTTCTTGTCTGGAGAATCCCAGGGACGGGGGAGTCTGGTGGACTGCCGTCTGTGGGGTCGCACAGAGTCAGACACGACTGAAGTGACTTAGCAGCAGCAGCAGCATACACCAGCCAATTATCCCTTCTTTGCTTCCCTCCAGCATCCTACTTAATTTGGTATCATCATAAATAAGTAGGAACATGTGCTTCAGGCCAGATTGGAGCAATAGGTCCCTTGCTTTCCCTTCTTTGTTCCTGACCCAATGAATAAACTGGGAGAGGTATGAGAAACAATGGTTTTCAGACATTAGCTGAAGGCAGTGTAGAATGGTGATTCCTGAGAGAGGAGAAGCAAATGAGATGAGCCCTATCATTGCCCCAGTTATTTTCCTGGAGTGAATCTCCAGACTCCAGTACTGTGAAAGGAAACTAGGCAAAGCCCAGAAAAATCCTGGAGTTGGGAAGACAGAGTTGGGAGTTCAGGGCTGCCACGGTGGGTGGTGTGCACAGGGCAAGATATCAGAGAGAAAACAGCTGCTTGGAGGGACAGAGAGCACTGTAGACCTGAAGAAGGTCCCTCTCAGGCCTTTTGCTGAGTATATTCAGCACATGTCTGTGACGAAACTTCCTAAGGTTGGAGAATGAATGAATCACTCAAAAAAAGAACAAACAGAAATTTCTTCAGAGCTCACATAAGACTTGGAATAGTTGCTGTTTCCATGAACCAGAGTAAGAGGGGTTTGGTAAACATTAGAAAAAAATTCCCCTGAAATTACAGAAGAGCCAAGCCTTAGGAGTCAAGTCTATATCGAAAGACTAAGGATTCATCCTAAGATTAGAAATAAAAAGTGAAATTGACCTGTCCTAACAAAATGAAAAAGCAGTGCCCCACAATGTCAAAACAGTCACCTGTCCTAACAAAATGAAAAAGCAGTGCTTTACAATGTCAAAATAATCAACCGGTAATTGAACTGCCTGCTAGAACAAAGATCTACACTCTTCAGAGGAAGAAAGCAAAATTCAATGCCTCTATAATGTTATTGACAGTGTTCAGTATATAATAAAAATATGTGAAGAAAAAAGGAAGTGTGACTGGAAAAAAACAAAAAGTGGCAAATAGAACAGTCACTGAGAAGCCAAGGATTTAGGGATTAGCAAAAAAATGACTTAAGCAGCTTTTATAAATATATTTAAGAAAATAAAGATAATAATGAGTAGACAAATGAAGACTATCAGGTGAGAAATGGAAATTTTAAAAAACAATCAAATGAAAATTCTAGAACTGAAAAGTACAACAGCGTAAATGAAAGAAAGTCACTGGATAGACTTAACCGTAGATTGGAGACATGGTCTATTACCTTGATTTTAGATTTTTAAAAATGGTACATCATAAAGAGCAGAGAGGAAAAAAATGAACAAAAAGTAAGTGAGAGAAACAATGAAGCAGAAAAAGTATTTAAAGAAATGATTACCTCCTTTGGTAATCCTGGCATTGACTCTAATACAAATAAAGGTATGTTTTCAAGGCATGAAGAAAAAAAATTAGCCAAAACATCCCTAAATTTGTGAATAATATTAATTTACAGATCGACATGTCTCAAGAAAATAAATTGATAATTCAAGCACATGCTCACACTTAAGTGCATCAGAGCAGCACTGCTAAATAAATATAAAACCCTGAAATCAACTAAAGGAAGATTATACATTACATACAAGGAACAAGGATAGGCAAGAATGCTTACTCTCCCCACTTCTATTCTTTGTATTGGAGACCCTGGCCATTACAACATACCAAGAATAAAAATATATATAAAAATATATACACACACAACTGACCCTTGAACAATGTTAGTGTTGGGGTGCCAGTTGAAAATACATGTATAAAATTTGACTCCCCCAAAACTTAACTACTAATAACATAAACCAGTAACATAAACAATTGGGGAACACATACTTTGTATGCTGTATGTATTATATACTATATTCTTATAATAAAGTAAGCTAGATAAGGAAAAATGTTAAGAAAGTCAGTAGAAGGAAAAAATACATTTACAGTACTGTATTGTATTTATCGATACCATTAGTTTACATCCTCTATCATCCATTTATAAGATAAATTGTCTATCAGTTGTTGTTGTTGTTCAGTCCCTAACGTGTCCGATTCTTTACAACCCCATGGACTGCAACAGGCCAGGCCTCCCTGTCCTTCACTATTTCCCACAGTTTGCTCAAACTTATGTCTATTGTGTCAGTGATGCCATCCAACCATCTTATTCTCTGATGCCCTTTTCTCCTTCTGCCCTCAATCTTTCCCAGCATCAGGGTCTTTTCCAGTGAGTTGGCTTTTTGTATCAGGTGTCCAAAGTATTGGAGCTTCAGCTTCAGCATCAGTCCTTCCAGTGAATATTCAGGGTTGATTTCCTTTAGGATTGGCTCGTTTGATCTCCTTGCAGTCCAAGGGACCCTCAAGAGTCTTCTCCAGCACCACAGTTTGAAAGCATCAGTTCTTAGGCGCTCAGCCTTTTCTCAGTGTATCAGTACCTACATCAATATTGTCTTATATGATAAAAACAGTGTAGATGTTATGTGTGTTACTAACACTAGACATCAACAATGAAAAGATAATGTAAAAAAGAAATTCACATTTACTTACATATATATTAATAGCAATTCACACACTGAAGATGAAGCAGCAGCATTATGATTGTTTTATGTCCTCTAGTGTCATCGAGAGAATTGCTTCACAGTAGCCCAGCCCATACAATAAAGAATGAATCATTATAAAATTTGTATGGCATACAGTATTACAGTCATATGCATAATATAATTTTGGAAAAATTGTTACATTTTTAAAAACCAGTTATCTGAAATGATAGGAGGATATGCAATTTCTCCAGTTATAAGAGACCCATATTGTGTAGTAATGCAATTCTTTGAAAGGAAAGTTATAAAACAGTAAGAAAACTAATGCATTATTAATTTTTTGAAATATCACTCACCTTATGCCTATGTAAGGATAAGCTAACCACTTCAGTACAAGTCTTACACGTGATGTCCTACATGTATATTTTTGTGTATTTATTTAAAAAAAATCCACATGACTTTACAATTTAAACCCACATTGTCTGAGGGTCAACTATATATGTATATATGTCTATGTATAAAGTACAACACACTTCCAAAAAAAGGTAGATAAGGAAAATAAGGAGAAAAGGAGAAATTGAGTGCAGAAGGAGATGAGGAAGCTTTCTGGGGTGATGGAAATATTCTGTATTTCAGTTGAGGAGGTGGTTACAGAAGTGTGTATGGTCTTCCCTGGGGATCCCTGGGGGGATTGGTTCCAGGACCCAAACAAGATACCAAAATCTGTGATGCTCAATTCCCTTATATAAAATGGTGAGCGTTTGTATATGACCTCCCCACAGCCTTCTGTATACTTTAAATCATCTCTAGATTACTTACAGTACTGCTGCTGCTGCTAAGTCACTTCAGTCGTGTCCGACTCTGTGTGACCCCATGGACTGCAGCCCACCAGGCTCCTCCATCCATGGGATTTTCCAGGCAAGAGTACTGGAGTGGGGTGCCATTGCCTTCTCCAACTTACAGGACTAATACAATGTAAATGCCATGTTGCTGTGTTGTTTAGTCACTCAGCTGTGTCGGGCTCTTTTGCACCCCATGGACTGTAGCCCATCAGGCTCCTCTGTCCGTAGGATTTCCCAGGCAAGAATACTGGATTGCCATTTCCTCCTCCAGGAGATCTTCCCAACCCAAAGAATACTGGGTTGCCATTTCCTCCTCCAGGAGATCTTCCCAACCCAGGGATGGAACCTTATCTCCTGCATTGTCACATTGTCAGGGAGTTCTTTACCACAAGCCACTAAGGAAGCCCCTAAATGTCATATAAACAATTGTTATTGTAATTGTAAACAACTGTCATATAAATTCTGTGTAAATAGTTGTTGGCATGAGGCAAATTCTTTTTTTTTTTTTTTTTTTGCAAATTTCTGCAATTTTATTTTTATTTTTTATTGAAGCATAGTTGATTTACAATGCTTCAGTTGTATAGCATAGTGATTCAGCTATATATATATATGTTCTTTTTCAGATTTTTTTCATTATAAGTTATTACAGGTACTAAATATAGTTTTCTGTGCTATACAGTAGGTTCTTATTGGTTATCCATTTCATATGTAGAAGTCTGAAATTTCATTCAAAATTTTTCCCTCCCCCTTCCATCCCCTTTGGTAACCATAAGTGTGTTTTCTACATCTGTGAGTCTGTTTCTGTTTTTATAAAATAAGTGAATTTGTATTATTTTTCAAGATTCCACATATAAATGATATTGTATGATATTTGTTGTTTTCTATCTGACTTATTTCGCTTAGTATGGTAATCTCTAGGTCTATCCATGTTGGTGCAAAGGCATTATTTCACTCTTTTTATGGCTGAGTAGTATTCTATTGTCTATATATACACCGTATCTTCTTTATCCATCCATCTGTTGATGGACACTTAGGTTGCTTCTGTGACTTGGCTATTGTGAATAGTGCTGCTGTGAACATTTGTTGTTGTTTAGTCACTAAGTTGTGTTTGACTCTTTGTGACCTCATGGACTGTAGCCCAGCAGGCTCTTCTGTCCATAGGATTTCCCAGACAAGAATACTAGAGTGGGTTGCCATTTTCTTCTCCAGGGGATCTTCCCAGCCCAGGGATTAAACTCGTGTCTTCTGCATTGGCAGGCAGGTTCTTTTCGCTGAGCCACCAGGGAAACCCTCTATGAACATTGGGGTGCATTTATCTTTTTAAAAAATATTTATTTATATTTATTTTTGTTTGCACTCGGTCTTTGCTGCTGCGCAGGCTTTTCTCTAGTTGCAGAGAGAGGGGATTACTCTCTAGTTGTGGTGCATGGGCTACTCCTTGCAATGACTCCTCTTGTTGCAGAGCACTGGGCTCTATGGCCTCCAGGCTTCAGTATTTGTGGCATGTGGGCTTCAGAGCACTGACTCAGTAGTTGTGGTAAATGGGCCTATTCCCCACAGATGTGGGAACTTCCCGGAGCAAGGAAGACGCAGGGTGTCCCCTGCATTGCGAGGCAGATTGTTAACCACTGGACCACCAAGTTGCATGTATCTTTTCAAGTTAGGGTTTTCTCCAGATATATGCCCAGGAGTGGGATTGCTGGGTCATATGGTAACTCTATGTGTAGTTTTTTAAGACTGAGCGACTTCACTTTCGCTTTTCACTTTCATGCATTGGAGAAGGAAATGGCAACCCACTCCAGTGTTCTTGCCTGGAGAATCCCAGGGACGGGAAGCCTGGTGGGCTGCTGTCTATGGGTCGCACAGAGTCAGACACGACTGAAGCGACTTAGCAGCAGCAGCAGCATACTGTTCTCCATAGTGACTGCACCAATTTATATTCCCACCAACAGTATAGGAGGGTTCCCTTTTCTCTACACCCTCTTCAAATATTTTTGATCTCTGGTTGGTTGAATCCATGGATGCAGAACACCCTGGTAGGGAGGGCCAACTGCACATTTATCAAAACACAAAATTATTATATTGAAAATCTGTGCAAAATAAACTTTATCTAAAATAAAAAAGCAGAACACTAAGGGGCTCTCACAATTCTGTTGGAGGGATTTTTTAAAATCAAGAATGATTCTTTTCAACTGTGGTGCTGGAGAAGACCCTTGAGAGTTCCTTGGACAGCAAAGAGATCAAACCAGTCAATCTTAAAGGAAATCAATCCTGAATAGTCATTGGAAGGACAAATGCTGAAGCGGAAGCTCCAATACTTTGGCCACCTTGTACAAATATTTGATTTTAAAAAATAAGTGGTACATTTTCTGGAACTTGGAAATGATTCTCCAGTATATTTAGTTTCTAATAGTGATAATACTTGTTATTTAAAGGATCCATTTCTGTAGGATTATGCACATGTGAAATTACAGGACTATTATTAACAAGAAAGGAATAGAAGGTCTGTTCTGATGTATAAAGTCTACTTGGAGGAGAGCTCTGCAAGTCTCTGTACCTGTTTTCAGCTCTAGAGTAACTATAAGAGCTGGTTTTTACACCCTGGATATATTTGGCTGTGGAATTTAGTCTAATGGTTAGTAAGTGAAAGTGAAGTCGCTCACTCGTGTCCAACTATTTGCGACCCCATGGACTGTAGCCTACCAGGTTCCTCCGTCCATGGGATTTTCCAGGCAAGAATACTGAAGTGGGTTGCCATTTCCTTCTCCAGGAGATCTGCCCAACCCAGGGATTGAACCCTGGTCTCCCGCATTGTAGGCAGCACATTACCATCTGAGCCACCAGCGCCTAATGGTTAGTAAAGGTCTACATAGAAAATAGTTATAAACCATACAAAAGTCCTATGGTGACTGCAGCTATGAAATTAAAAGACACTTCTTGGAAGAAAAGCTATGATAAACCTAGAGAGTGTATTAAAAAGCAGGAATGTCACTTTGCCAACAAAGGTCTGTATAGTCAAGGCTATGGTTTTTCCAGTAGTCTTGTATGGATGTGAGAGTTGGACCATAAAGAAGGCTGAGCATGGAAGAAATGATGCCTTTGAACTGTGGTGCTGGAGGAGACCCTTGAGAGTACCTTGGAGAGCAAAGAGATCAAACCAGTCAATCTTAAAGGAAATTAATCCTGAATATTCATTGGAAGGACTGATGCTAAAGCGGAAGCTCCAGTACTTTGGTGACCTGATGCAAAGAACTGACTCATTGGAAAAGACCCTGATGCTGGTAAAGATTGAGGGCTGGAGAAAAAGGGGCAACAGAGGATGAGATGGTTGGATGGAATCATCGACTCAATGGACATGAATTTGAGCATACTGTGGGAGATAATAAAAGACAGGGAAACCTGGTGTGCTGCAGTCCATGAGGTCACAAAGAGTTGGACATGACTTAGCAACTGAACAATAACAAATACCCACTTTATGAAACACAGTTAACCATTTTTCTGGGCAGTTTCCCATCCTTCTCTACAGGTGTCTGTCTGAAGAAAATACGCACAGACTGTGTGCCTCCAATGTCTGTTCTTTTAAAAAGAGAGAGAGAAAAGGGAAAAAAACACTAAGGGAGCTACTTGGCAGGTAGAAGAAAATTTCATGTAGAAAAACAACCTGACTAAAATCCCATTAAGGCTTCCTGATTTATTTCAGGGACTCAGACTGTGTAAGTGTTTCTTTATTTATGTATGTATTTGTTTTAAATCCATATTTTACCCATACACACGCCATGGTGGAGTTTTAATTCACGCTGCCCATTATAACAAATTTTTAGGCAGATGCAATTGACGTCTTCACCTTCCAAAGAAATTAAAAAGCAATAATATAGAACAGCTTTGTGCAGAAATTATCATTGCTAAATGTTGTTTTCCTCTTTCTTTTCCTTCTTTATTATTCTAATACTTACCTCACAGGACTTTATCATCACATAACAGTCTACATATAGACTCTTCAAGTGTCCATAAAAATCCATCTTTACATGGTTAAAAGGTTTGGATAATATTTTGACTTCTAGGGATGGGTTCTGGGAGAAACTTTGTAAGATCACTCTATTTAATCCTAGTAGAATTAAAATATAAAGGACAAATGTGTATACATGAATAATGAAGCCCATTTGTGTCTTGAAAAAATATAGTTAAAAATATTTCAAAAGAATCTTTGTTTAGCTGCCAAAAGTCTGGATTATGAGTTTTGAGCAGTGAATATTGATCTCATTAGCTAATTCCCTATTTCTACTTGTAATTAGAGTAATCACATTATGTGCAATCTGTAGATAAACATTCCAACCTTTTCTTTGAGCCAGTCGTTTCCATTGCATTCCACACCAAAGCTTTTCACCTAATTGCACAAAGCAGTAAAAGTAACATTTTTGCATCTCATAATCTTTCCTCTCTCTTTTTTTTTTCAACAAGAGATAGTAATAGGTGGTGACTGCAGTTGCATTAAAAATGTAAAATTACCACTAAATTCCTTCATTCTTTCAATAAGTTTTTGTTGAGTGCCTTACCATGTGACTGTTACTGTTCTTGGCAAGGTGATGTAGCAGGAAACTAAACAGACAAAGATTCTGCCTTCATGGAGCTTAAACTCTCATGTAAGGATACAACAGTAAATAAGGTAAGTATGTCGGTGACATCTTAAATGGTGATGACTAATAAGGGAAAAGTTAAGAAGAAACATCTACATAAGGGGAAATGCACCCAATCCAATTTTGGATAATTGAGGATTTATTGCCTTCCCACCAATACCCAGCCCTGACAGAGAAGAGGATCTTTTTCCTTAACTCGTCAACTTGGATCTTTCCAAGGCTGGTCATTTACTCAGTTACCTTTCACCCATGGCAACATGGAACAGAGACTTTCCAACATGTCTGTGACCTAATCTGATAAGCTTCTCTGAATTCTTATATCCAAAATTATATTAAACTTTGTCAGTTTGTTTGCCTTCATGATGTTGGTTGGACTGTTTACTGCTGGTACCAGTAGAAACATGAGAGGTTAGTCTGTTAGCAGATAAGGACTCAGATTCTAGAGAAAACTGCTGCTGCTGCTGCTAAGTCACTTCAGTCGTGTCTAACACTGTGTGACCCCATAGACTGCAGCCCACCAGGCTCCCCCGTCCCTGGGATTCTCCAGGCAAGAACGCTGGAGGGGGTTGCCATTTCCTTCTCCAATGTATGAAAGTGAAAAGTAAAAGTGAAGTCGCTCAGTTGTGTCCGACCCTCAGTGACCCCTTGGACTGCAGCCTTCCAGGCTCCTCCATCCATGGGATTTTCCAGGCAAGAGTACTGGAGTGGGGTGCCATTGCCTTCTCTGCTAAAGAAAACTGCCTTGGTTCAAATCCCAGCTGTCACCAGCTATGTGACCACAGGCAAGATGCTGAACTTCTCTGTGCTTCAGTATCTTCAGCTGTAGAGTAAGGATGATAATGCCTCATAGGGTTGTTGTGTTAATGCATACACAGTGCACTCAGAACAGTGCTTGACACATTGTTTATTAAATTATACAGAGAAGACTACTTATGGTATTTGTTCAGCAGAGTTTCAAATTAGGGTTGGGTTGAATGTTATAGTTCAATACCATAACCAAATGATATTTTGTTTAGTATTTTGAAGTGATACTGGATTAAGTGAAGTTTTGTTTTAAATTTAAAGAAATGAGAGATGGCATATGTCTTAGTTATGTTGAGGTTTTGAAAAGAAAGCTGAGTCCCTATATATCAGAAAAGTTTTATTTGTTCTTTACTCTTTACTATTATTTTCCATCCACTAGAAGTTAAGCTTCATGAGGGCAAGGGTTTTATTTTGTTCTCTCTGTTTTCGCTTTGTTCTTGTTTTGTTTATAGGTGTATCCCAAATGGCTAGAACAGCATTTGGCACATGGTAAGCATTCAATAAATTGGATAAATAAATGAACAAAAGAATGAATGAATGAACAAATGATGAATGAATGAAATGCCTGTAAACAGAAGTCTGAGGAGCCGGGTTTAATTCTGGCTTAGTCAGTAATTCTGATAGGATTTTATTACTTATCTATCTGTAAACTTTACTCATTCTTGGAACTTTGATTGAATGCCAATCTATTATAAGGCAATCTGCTAGACTGTGAGCCCTCAACAGGCTCACAAGTTGGGAGCATAGGTATTACAGGGGCATTTAAAAAAATAACCAAAGGTAGAAAGAGCTAGATGTTTTGAAAAGAAAAGAAAAAAAGTGAATGAAGTAAAGTGGGAGAGAGAACTGGAAGAGTCAGAGAAGATTCTTTATTGGCCTTTTGTCTTTTAGGAATAGTTGGGCTGATTCCCGAGATCCTCCCCTGAAGTCTTCTTCAATAAATCTTTGGAAAGTTAAGGTGTTTGTCAAGTTCACAGACCCTGTGAAAGCCTGACAGAAAATACATGGGAGTGCTAGTAAAACACAATACCCTCGTGTGCAAAAGCAAATAAGCAGTGAGAGGACAGTTGTTTTCTAGGGGACTCTGATGAGATTTTGTAAGTCTGATTATTTTTCAGTTGATTCATCTATATTTACACCTCCAGTTGTTTTGTTGCTTCTCAGAGTTATTTATGTTATTCAATTTGTAGAAGTACACAAGATTGTATGACATATGCAGAGTGAGAATGCGATTCTCTGACAATGATTACTTGTATTCTCCTGGAATAACATTACAAATGCATTCAATCCAGATACCCACCAAGAAATTGCAGCTATAAATTTCATTTACCAGAAAAGTAGACATCAACATTTCTTTATTTTTTACTTTTCTTAGATTTAATCTTTATAAAATTGAAGAAAAGATTGTCTCTTTTTTTTCAAAGCAACTCAGCTGAAAGTCAGTTATGCTCTTGACAATACAAATCCTGTGAATGAAATTTTATTTTAAACAGTTGAAGAGTGTTCAGTGTTGTGCAGATAAAGCAATGGAGAAATAGCAGATGAGAAAATTGTAACTTCTAGATAATTAAAATTCTCTGGTTTGTTTGCTAAGCCATTTTCAGCTGCACAGGAAGTCAATTCAGTGGGAGAGCGTTATAGTCTAGAATCAGAATGACAACAGCTGATGTTTACTGAACACTTTCTGTATGTGAAACACTCTTCCAAGACTCTAAATTGTTAAACTCATTGGATCCTTATAATAACCATGGGAGGCTGATGATTTTCTTATCTCAATCACATAGATTAATAAATCAGATGAGAGGCATTAGGGGAACTGCAGTCTTCCAGGACTAGTCAGTATCAGAGCAGAAATTTGAAACAAGATCCCTCCCTCTTTAACTCTTTAACCCCAGAGGACTTAGTACCAAAGGTATTGACCCACCAGGCAAATAGTAGTTATGTAGTAGTTGTAACTATGGCCACTATCCAGCTTCCATCTACAAAGTTTTAGGGCTTTTTTCCTCCATAAGATTATTAGGATATTTTGGTAATTCCTACATTGAAGTGCTGTGAGAATTTTTTGATTGCCTTATGAGTAGGCAGCAGTTACGATTAAGTTCAAATGCTGTATAGTGAAGTACTTCAACATTTTTTCTTGTATGTTTTCATAGTGTTATCTTTACATTTCATCAATTCTGATCCACAGAAGTTTTAAAGACATAAATGATAAGACTCAATTGCAGGCAGGAGGACAGGGGGAAAGAAATATTTATTGAACATGTAATTAGGCCAGGCCCATGCCAGGGCCTTTTCTGGTATTATTTCAAACAAAACACAAAGTAATTCTATTATTCATTAATTTATTCACTGGGGATGGTGATGGAAATGAATTTCAAGTTGGGGAAAGACAGATGAAAATGGGGTAGGATTAGAGACTAGGATGGGGCTGAGGTTGGGTCCAAGGATACAGAAAAGGAAGGGATGGGGTGGTTTTGTGTTTGGCGATGGGAAGAGGTTGGAGACAACACATCACCATCTGGCACATTATATGTATTATTTACTTGCTTTTTGTCTCTTTCCCCTTACTGGAATGTAAGCTCCATGATAACTCTTTTTTTTTTTTTTCTTTTATTTACTATTGCATTTCCACAGTCTAAAATAAGTCCTGAGATACAGTAGGCATAAATACTTATTGAATGACTGAATGGATGATATTCATTTTGCTGTGCCATTAATGGAGTGTCCATGATAAAAGAAACTGCCTTGGCTCTTAACAAACTTCCAATTGAGAAATGAACACTTAAACAGGATATTACCATTGATGTGAAAGGTACAAGTGAAATCCGGGACAAGAAGAACCTGTGTGATCATGTGAACTTAATCCAGCTGTAGGAAGGCAGGATGGCCTTCTTAGAAGAGGCAAGAGCATCTGAGCTGACACCTAAAGCAAGAGATCTGTACCAGGAAAGCTGGAGGGATGGATATTTCAGTCAAAGGAAACAGTAAGAAAAAGACTAGCAAGAGGAAGCAAGGCAAGTTCAGGTAACTCTAAGAGTCTCTAAATGTCTTCATTTTAGTTTTGAGAAAACTTGAAGGTCAGAAAATAAAATAATTGGCCCTAGGTCACACTAAATCAAGATTCCAACTCAGTTCTGTCTGCATTCAAATGCCATAGCTTTCCCAATCTGCTGTATGCAAACGACTTCACAGACCCAAATCTTTTAGTGTCTCAAATGCCCTGTTCCTGTTGATGTAGCTGTAGCTTTCCAAATGGAAAACATTAGTCTCATTTCTTATCATTTAAAATATTCCTCAGAAAACCTCAAAGCTAACGTCTCTGGGTTTTTTTCCCATGCAATGCAGACTTGGACCAAGCTGAGCATATAGGAAGCTGTGTTCACTTACTTAGGACAACAGAGATTCATTTTGTGGACTGAAATGTACATTCAATCAATGTGGCTTAAAAGGCTGGAAGAATTCATGTGCCATTTGAAAAGAGTGATTTTCTCCTGGGAAATAGCTTGCACACAGGGATTATCATCCTTGTTCCAAGAGAATAATTGCTCAGCAGTTGTTGGGCCAAATTCTATAATAAGCAGAGACTAAGTGATGGAAGACTGGCTTGCATCCAGCCAATACCATGTGGATATGCAACCTCATTCTACATCACCTGTTGGCCAGCTTTGCCTTCTTCTGGGGACTTCATTTGTCATTACCCATAGAACCATGGATTTTTTGAGTGGAAACTGTTCTGTCCTCTTATTTTACATTTCTGCTATAACCATCACCACCCATGCACTCTAGAGCACAATGTCTGCCCATCATTTCTGTGTGCTCAGCCGGTGTTTTCCAAAGGTAGGAACATAGTGAAATTCCAGCTTGTAAAAGGCAGTCCTGTTGTGATCTGTTCCTAAAACCATGGGGGTTCTAACAGTGTCCACTGCTGAGAGAAACTGCCCCCAGCTGAATGCTGTAAGCAGGGAAGTTCTAAAGACCTGGCGTCAGCTGGGGATTCAGGAGTTGTTCTATCTTATCAGGATGAACAAGACTCTTCTTCATACTCTTCCTGGCCAGTGTCTTCCACCTAGGAGCAAGGTACTAGGATCTGGAAAATCTGAGTCTCGGCTTTAGCTCCGCCATTTAGAATTCCTTAGTCTTTGTGAACCTGAGTCTCCTAATCTATGAAATGGGGATAGTAACATTGGACTTGCCAACTTCCTAGTGTTATCGGCAGGAACAAATGAGATAATGTGTATGAACATAACCTGTAAACTTTAAACCATTTCCTAAATGTAAGCTGTTAATGTTTTATTATTATCCGTGGATTGAGACTCAATTGGGTGTATTTACTCAGGTCTCTGACTGTGACCAGCCATCATTTCAGGCGGGAGGATTTGACGCAACGGTAGAAATGTATGACTGAATGTCAGCAGTACCTATGTATGACTTGGACTGACTGTGCGCACAAAGTGGTGAAGGGCAACAGCAGATACGGGGATTTCACACAAGGAGTTCTGTTAATGTCACTTCTTGTCTACTGTCTGGGAGAAGACATTTGAGAAATTCTATTTGATAATATTGCAAATATTTTTAAAAAGCTAACTTTAGGATGGGGCTTTTAGTGAAAGTGAGGTACACGGTCTAGAACTGGGGTCCCCAACCTCTGGGATCTAATGCCTGATGATCTGAGGTGAAGTTGATATAATAATAGAAATAAAGTGCATAATGACTGTAATGTGCTTTAATCACCCCAAAAACATCCCCCCCCCCATGCCCTTGTCTGTGGGAAAATTGTCTTCCACAAAACTGGCTCCTGGTGCCAAAAAGGCTGGGGACCCTGGTCTAGAAGGTATCACATCATGGCTAAGAGTTTGGGCTCTAGAATCTGCCCAATGCTCTAACATGGTGTTGACATTGGGGTTGTATTTGCTTATGCTTCAGGAGCAAATTAATCTTGAAATATCTATGGGTTAACATACTGTACCTATATTTATCTTTTATGTAAAATCTGATCCAGGTCAATAATGGCTCTCTTCCATCTCCAGTGTCTCAAGAATTCAGGCTCCTCCCAAATTGAGACATTGCTGTCTCAACATGCAGCTTCCAAATTTGCAAAGAAAAGGGAAAAAGTTAGTATAGAATTGACACACTGGCTCTTGAATGCCTTGGCCTCTATGTGTCACCCATCATTTCTTTAAAACAAAACAATTTATTTGGCTGTGCCGGGTCTTATTGCAGCTCTCAGAATCTTCGACCTTCATTGAAACTTGCGAACTTTTAGTGGCGGCCTGGGGGATCCAGTTCCCTGACAAGGGATCCAGCCCAAGCCCCCTACATTGGGAGTGCAGAATCTTGGCCGCTGGACCACCAGGGAAGTCTTGTCACTCATCATTCCTATCTACCCATGTTTCATTGGCTAGAAAAGTCTTATGGTTTTGACTAACTACCAGAGTCTGAGTAGCACAGTTCTCCTGTGTTGCCAAGAAGTAGGAGAGAATCCATATGGAGAAGCATTAAGGGTCTTTACTGTAGCCAGCTTCACCCCCTTCTTAGCCAAGTGGGTTTTGGAAAGTTAGGTTTCTTTATGTATAATATAGAAGTAATAATAACATCTGCCTTGTGTGGCTATTACTCTGATAGATCAAATGAAGTGATGAATCTAAAACACTTAGCATAATACCTGACACAGAATAAATGTTTAGGTATTATTATTGTTACTGGTGAACTGATTGACCTAATACTCAATTGTATACAGAGCTGACTTCTGAATTAATTGGTAGAGAAACTTCTGCAGAAGAATCAGGTCATTTCCAGGAGGTTTTGAGTGTTTTCCCAATGAAAATGAAAACATTATGGGTTTCAAAATTTATAAATGAAGCTCTTCTCTTGCTATGAAACCAATACTTTCTTGATTTAGGTCAGTTTTATCCAAAGGCCAGATGAAAATGTATTTGTGTGATAAGATACAGCTCTTTGAAGAGTTTGTCATTTTCTGCATCCATTGAACAAAGCTGCAGTGTGATTTTTTTTTTTCAACTGGCTCTTTGGTTTGTCTTTAAAACCTTCTGGGGCTTTCGTCCTCTAGTAATTCAACTGCCGGAATGATTAGAGCAGATGTGCTCAGCAAGCAGGAACATTCTTATGCAACCTGGCCATTGGTTCACTCCTTAATGAAAAGGGAGGGAAAATGAACATATACTGATTACCTGCTCTGCACTGAGCACCTGATGTATCATTTCATTTAATCATCACAGCACATTGGTGAGGTTGGTACCATCCTTCCATTTACAGATGAGAAAACTGGGTCTCAAGAGGGTCCAGACACTGGCTCAAGGTCTCAAAGCTAAATGGCAGGGCTTGGATTTGAGCCATGCTTTGAGGGGAGAAAACGATAGAAAGAATATACACTTTGCAATGAAGAAGAGCTGCACTTGAACCCTGGCTTTGCACTTACCAATACTGGATCTAGATGAAGTCACTTAATCCAATCTATCTATCTCTGTATAATGAAGATGATAATACCACCAACAGTGGCAGCTAACACGTGGAGGGCTTATTGGAAGGGTTTTCACATAGGGCTTACAATTCCAAGTTCTTTTAATGTGCGTTTTGGATATTAACCCACTTAGTCTATGTAACTGTCTCATTGAGATGGGCAATGTCAGAACCCCTGTTTTACAGAAGACAAAACTGAAACACTCAAGGATTAAGCATCTTGCCCAAGGTCACATGGCTAATAAGCAGCAGAGTGTGAATTCAAACCCATGCATTCTGACACCCCCAGTGTGAGTCCTCCGCTCCAACCTGTCCTCCACTGAAGGTAATGCATTCATTCAGAACAGATTAGAGAATGCTCGAAGTGCAGTGCCCACCCATGGGAGGGCCTCCGCAGATACACCTCATTATCACCATCACCTTCCCACGCTACAATACTGAGGTGATAGTTCCAGAGGGGTCTCTTCCCTCTGAGAAGGTGATCTGGGGACCACTGACCAATAATGAATGACTTTTCACTGCATTTATCCATCAAAAGGCTTCTCTCCCACCCTTTATAGTGTCTTGGATGCTATCCCCATAGACCAGGCATTTGTAATCACTCTCATCATAAGGAACTAGTGTTTGGGATGGGATTGTCCAGCCTCCATTAGTCTGCATCGGGCAGCTTGTCTGCCCCATGGAAAGGCTGTGCGTGATGAAATGCAAGGAGATTGAGGAAGCAAATCCTGGCATTTGAGACCATCCAACAAATGGCAAGATGTCTGGAGAGTATAATCGCTTGGAGATTTTATCATATATTTGGTTTTTGCTAATGGAGAACTTAACTATAAACCTCTTAAGTTGATTTGCCATTATTCCTGTAGTTAGCCCAAGTTGTTAAGGATGGTTTCTCATTTTCTTTCAGTCCATTTCATCACAGAAATCTAAGAGATGAAGAGAGATTCTATTTTCAGATGAGCAGTTAAATGGACAGGAACAGTAAGAGAAAATGTGGGAGGCCCAAGATCTTTAGATTAGATATGGCATCTGATAAATTTGGAGGAAACACTGAAAGGCGGAACTACATGCTAGCTGAACAGAAAGAAAATAAGCTTTATTGACTATGTAGATCAGTATAGTAAGTTACTACAGAAATATTTTCCAAACCTCCAGGCAAAAGCCCAGACTCAACGAAGACAAATAACTCTCAGAGTCATTTTGTTTGGTGAATGCATAAGAGAGCTACAACTTATGAACACCTTTAATGGTCCCATTTTATTTTTTTTTTAATTTTTGGCCAGGCCACAGGGCATGTAGGATCTAGTTCCCTAACCCCAAGGATTGAACCCTCGCCCCTTGTATTGGAAGCATGAAGTTTAACCACTGGACCACCAGAGAAGTCTCTAATGATCCCATTTTAATTTTCTTCCTCTCTAAAACTGAATTTAAAAAGTAAAAACTGGGATTCAGTGAGAAAGAGATCTTTCTTGGTACTTTTGTGCTCCGAGATCTTTGACAGATTTTTACCCCACATTTAAGCATTTAAGGCCTAAAAAATATACAGTACACACACACACACATCTTAGCATTATTGTATATCACGTGAGTGGCTGCATGTCCTTGGTAACTTAGGGGAACCTTTTGTTGTTATTGTTGTTCAGTCACCCAGTCATGTCCAGCTCTTTGCAACCCCCATGGACTTCAACACACCAGGCCTCCCTGTCCCTCACCATCCCTTCCCCAAGTTCATGTTCGTTGCATCGGTGATGCCATCCAGCCATCTCATTCTCTGATGCCCTCTTCTCCTTCTGCCCTCAATCTTTCCCAGCATCAGGGACTTTTCCAATGAGTTGACTGTTCACATCAGATGACCAAAATACTGGAGCTTCAGCTTGAGCATAAGTCCTTCCAGTGAATATTCAGGGTTGCTCTCACTTAAGATTGACTGGTTTTATTTTCTTGCTGTCCAAGGGACTTTCAGGAGTCTCCTCCAGCACCACAGTTTGAAGGCATCAATTCTTTGGCACTCTGTCTAACCTTTTTTTTTTTTGAAGATGCTCAGTCGTGTCTGACTCTTTGCGACCCCATGGACTGTAGCCTACCAGGCTCCTCCGTCCATGGGATTCTCCAGGCAAGAATACTGGAGTGGGTTGCCATTTCCTTCTCCAGGGGATCGTCCCAACCCAGGGATCGAACCTGGGTCTCCCGCATTGGAGGCAGATGCTTTAACCTCTGAGCCACCAGGAAAGCCGTGTCTAACCTTACAGTAGTTCAATTTAATATGCATCCTTGAAGACATATTATATTCAAGGCAGTAGGCTAATTGCCTCACTGCATTAGCCTCGTCGCACCTTCTTATCAGTTACCAAATTCTGTGGAGTCTATGGTGAGGACCCTCCCCACCTCTCCCCCTCCCTGCCTTCCCTTTACCCTCAGGTCCTGTTTCTAACCCCCTCCCCGAGCCTCTTCCCTTCCTTTGAACAGGCGTCTGTCCTTTAAAATGTCAGTCTCGTCATGCTCCTCCCCCATTGAGAACTCTTCCAGTGGGGAAGCTGCTGTCAGTATCATGACGTCGTTCACCTTGACCTCATGGGGCCCGAGGAGCACTGCCTTCACGTAACTGGCCAGCACTTTGTTCTCTAGCCTCACTTGCTCTTGGTTCTTTCCTCAAATGAGCCCTGTCCTCTCCTGCCAGATCTCCTCTGCCCACACGGATTTCCAGCTCCATGTCTTCTTGCTCTTACACTTCTTTTGAGCACTCTGTACTCGCCACTGGGCTGAAGTCTCCATCCTCACAGTTTATTTGTATAGTTAGTTGTATAATTAAGCTGCAAGTCCCACAAAAACATACTCACAGACCTTCATGAGGAGGTGATTGATTGCTGTATCCCCAGCATCTAAAACCCGGCCCCACACAGAGAGATGCTAAATATTTGTTCAGTGAGTAAGTGAACTAACTTACTGTTCTTGGAGAGAAAACAAATATTTGCAACTAAGCTAACAGAAAGCAGGAAAGAAAAGCCATCCTGGGGAGCCCCTGGGGTGGGGCTGAGGAGCTCTCCATGGGTTAATGGGGACTTGTAAGGATAAGCATGCTTCCCCTGGAGGCTCACTGGTAAAGAATCCAGCTGTCAATGAGGGAGACGAAGGAGATGCAGATTTGATTCCTGGATCGGGAAGATCATCTGGAGGAGTAAATGGCAACCCACTCCCGTATTCTTGCTGGGAAAATACCATGGACAGAGGAGCCACAAAGAGTCGGGCATGATTGAGCACATGCACGCTCGTGAGGATGAGCAGAATTTGGACGTGCCAAATAGAGGGAAAGTTCCTCCCATTCGAAGAAAATTTCCTGGGATTTCCTTGGCAGTCCCTTGGTTTAGACTTCACCTTCCAGTGCAGGGGGTGAGGATTTGATCCCTGGTCTGGGAGCTAAGATCCGCATACCTCGGGGCCAGGAAACTAGAACATAAAACAGAAGCAACGTTATAAGTCAATAAGGACTTAAAACAATCATTGCTGTTCAGTCACTAAGTCGTGTCTGACTCTGCAACTCCATCTGTAGCACACCAGGCTCATCTGTCCTTCACTATCTCCCAGAGTTTGCTCAAATTCATGTCCATTGAGTCAGTGATACTATTTTAAAAAATGGTCCACATTAAAAAGATCTTTGAAAAAGAGAGAGAAAAAGCTGGTGACCAAAGGCAGTCAAGCATGTGGCACTTTGAGGAATGAGAATTCTAGTAGAACTCAAACATCTTAAGGGTCTCTATAGAGACCCTTGATTGCCACACCAAGCCTATAAATATTAATAAAAGACAGGCTTTACCATTCTTGTGAAGGAGAATAGCATGACCCCAGATGATTTTAGCAATACTTTCTTAATGGAAAAAAAAAAAGGCAAGAAATCTTGAACTCAGCTAACGGTGGGAATAAAGCAGGGAACAGATTCAAGAGAGAGTGCAAAAGCGAGATTTCTTCTCACATTGAAATCAAATGCAGGTTTCATGTGAGAATTTCTTGAGAATAACTGTGACTTTTCCCCTGTGAATGATTCATTCATTTGAAACAACTCTTTCTAACTTTTCTAGGAAGTGAGAGAAAGAGAGAGAGAGAGAAAGATTGGTTGACTGTTCTGGTTGCAAGAGAGATGAACTTTAACCCCATGAGTTTAGGCAAAATGGAGACTGTGTTGGCAGCCTGCTGTGCCATAGGAAGACCAATTTGCTGCTGGAGGCTCTTACTTCTTGTCATCCTTCATCTTTGTTTTACGTTGGGTATCAGTTTCACTCTCTCAGGCACTTTCTGGGCTTTTTCTTACAAAGGTTGTCACCATACTTTCTTTTCTTATTTTTGGCCATAGGGCATGTGGGATTTTATTTCCCCAGCCAAGGATCCAACCCAGACCCTCGACAGTGAAAGCACAGAGTCCCAACCTCTGGACCCCCAGGGAATTCCTCATTATGCTTGCTTTAGATGTTACTTGAAAATTCTTAGAAAAGAGCTCTCAGTGACCTAGTTGGGCTCTACATCTATTCCTGGAGCCCAGAAGAGGTGTTCTATGACAGCCTCTCTCTAGAACCATGAGCTTAACATTGTCTGATGGAATGGATTTCTAAACAAAGAGATGTGCCATCAAGGAAAGAAGGAAAAGATCTGGTAAGACAAAACAATAAATGTCTCCTACATAGACTGTGGCATATAGCATCAGTGCTGAAAATGGTCATATGTTTGGAGGCCACTGATAAGGGTAGCTATTCACATGTCTCTTCCTGACATTCATTCACTTGTCTTACAATAATCTAAAATACTTCTCCAGCGCCTGCTTGCAATTTGAATAAAAAATGGAAAAGCTTCCCCCCACCCCAACCTTTGCTGATGGATCATGGATTTGATTAACTAAACGACAATACTCTTCTTTTAATGAAGTTGGAGAGCAGTCTTTTCATTCCAGAAGGAAAACAATATTTGTGAAGAAAAGGAAATAGCTGAACACAGTATTTCTGCTTCTTCTGATTCTACTTTGTTTCATGGTTGAATAATGTCCTAGAGAGACAAGGGGAAATAAATAACTGGAACGAATATTTCACTTAAGAAATTTAAGCAAAGCAAAACAAATACCTATTAAAGTTCCAGGAATCTAACCCAGTTTGACCCACTGTAATTGGTTCATTAAGGCTTTCTTCCTTTATATGTGTTCAAAATAATTCATTTTAAAAGGAACAGATGAATATGGGCTAATTACTCAATAGCTCATCTTATATTTCATGTAATCACTCTTACGTTATTTATTTTATAATAGCAAGATAAGATTTGACAGCTGTAGATCTGAACAACTATATCTGAGGGCAGATAATTTAAAGCACATTATATTTAAAAGAGATATCTTGATATTCTTAGGAAAGCAAAACCACTAAAATATGATATTACAATGCATTAAGAATGTTCAAGCTATTTTTATGGATTATAAATTGCAGGATTTTTAAAATAAAGCCTCCAGGGAATTTTAGAATTTGCACTGGAAGCCGTTCTGTGGAATTCATAAAACACTTTAAAGATAGGAGTGTTTATGGGTCACTAAGGACTTCTGTAGGGTCCCATAAAAGTGCAATTTCCATAAAATATCATATTAATACATTTTAATTTATTTATCTTTGTGCCTTTCCTCCAGCTGTAACCTAACAATCATTCTCTCTTTTACTTTTAATGTTATGCTTCCTCATGGTTATATTCAGATGTTAATCTGTCCATTCATTATATTTCATGTGACCTTTTCCAGACCGTGTTATCCAAAAATAATATTTGAAATGGCACTGAGAAACATTTTTGTGATGCTATCAGCCATCAGTGCCGTGAGTTGGAAGCAGGTTGAGATGAAGACTTTTAAAACATTTCTTAATAAGAATGTTATACAAGCAACAAATTTTGTGCCAGTTGCTATAAATTAGAAAGAAAACAAGTCATTCAGCAAGAACTGCATTCAAATTTGTTCCTGATTCTCTCTGTGTATACCATGGGTTGGCTGGTAAAAGTGCACTTTCTCCTGTGCTATCACACCTAGAAACTATCCTAAAAATAATCCATGCACTTTTTTTTTTTTTAATGTGGCAAATCGAATTAAACAGACCTGATGAAGTCTAGGAAAACTGTTCTTTTGAGAAACAGCACCAATTGATGGTGTATGACTTTGCTAAGGCTACTGAAACAAAGCATTGCTGACTGGATGGCTTCTACAACTGAAGTGTAATGTCTCACAGCTCTGGACGCAGAACTGCAAAATTATGGTGTCCACTGGGCTTCATCTTTCTGAGGGCTCCGACTGAAGGACTGGTTTCAAGACTCTCTCCTTGGATCAAAAATGGCTTTCTTCCTGTGTCTCTTCACATTGTCTTTCCTCTATGACATTGTACTTCCTCTATGAGTATCTATCTCTGTGTGCAGATTTCCCCTTCTTGTAATAACATCCTTGTAATAACCCCTGTGTCGGGTAGATCCCCTGGAAAAGGAAATAGCAACCCACTCCAGTATTCTTGCCTGGAGGACTCCATGGACAGAGGAGCCTGGTGGGCTACAGTCTGTGGGGTCACAAAGAGTTGGACACAACTGAGCGACTGACACTGTAATACCATCAGTGATACTGAATTAAGATCCACCCTGGTGGCCTCATTTTAAGTTCAGATGTACATCAAGGAGGCTTCCCCTGTGGCTCAGCAGTAAAGAGGCCATCTGCAGTGCAGGAGATGCAGGTTGGATTCCCTGAGTCAGGAAGATCCCCTGGAGGAGGCCATGGTAACTCAGTCTAGTATTCTTGCCTGGAGAATCCCTGGACAGAGGAGCCTGGTGAGTACAGTCCATGGGGTTGCAAAGAGTCGGACACAACTGAAACGACTTAACACACACACGTGTTCATGAAGGAACTCTGAATGAAGGTACTATGTACCATGTCTGAAATCTGATTATATTTAGAAAACTTGTGGCAGACTGAATGAACCCCTCCTTCCATTCCTGGTAGTACCATTTGTAAAAAAACAAACAAAAACTACTCTTTACCTCAGTGAACTGTCTTGCCAGCGTCACCCTCTGAATATTCTAGAATTAAATATTGATTGATGGTCGATGAATTTTTATGATTATTTTGTTAAACAAGAATTTCCTTTCTTGTAAGAGAATTTACAAAGAATTTACATTACGCTTCATGAGAAAATTACCACATTCGGCTTTCATACACATTTTGTCAAGATAAATATTTTGTTTGAATTGAAAAGGTTCAATTTGAAAGGCTATGTATATGTCTGATTTTTCTCTGTCATCATAAAATTGAGATCACTTTGTCACCTGATGCTGAGTTAAGAGTTTTTATGTCCTTGTTCTTTAGGTACAAAGAGAGTTAAGTACAGGAGAAAAAAATAACTCTGAAGTGGGGAAAGGGAGTTATTATTTTATCCTGATCATGATAATCATGAAAGTGAAAGTATTAGTCGCTCAGTCTTGTCCAACTCTTTCTGACCCCATGGTCTGTAGCTCCCCAGGCTCCTTTCTGTCCAAGGAATTCTCCAGGCAAGAATACTGGAATGGGTAGCCTTTCCCTTCTCCAGGGGATCTTCCCTACCCAGAGATCAAACCCGGGTCTCCTGCATTACAGACAGATTCTTTTACCATCTGAGCCACCAGAAAGAATTAGGTATGGGAGAAAAAAATAGCTCTAAAGTGGGAAAAAAGAATTATTAAAGAATTCTATCCTGATCATGATAATCATACCTACCACTTATTGAGCACTTGCTCTGCACTGTGAATATTGTCTGATCTAATCCTTGAAGCAGCCTGTTTTACAGATTATGAATCTAAGACTGGACAGATTAAGTGATCTCTAAAGTCATGCCATTTATAAACGATAGAGCTTGGACTCAAAGCTAGGTCTGCCTGAATTTAAAGTTTAGGGATAGCTTACTGCCTGTTCCTGAAATGGTTCCCAGCCTCACAGAGGCTCATGCTGAAATCACATAAAATGTCATCTTACATTCGGACAACAAATTTATGTGTTTGTTGAGATAAAAGACAGTTATTTTGCCCAGATTGAGAAACACCAGCTAGCAAATTCATAACTTGCTGAACATACTTCAAACAAGCACACTGCTCCCTCCTGCAAAAGTTCTGCTTTATCACAGGCAATCCAGAGAAGGCAATGGCGTGGTGTATGCCTAGTACTCCAGTACTCTTGCCTAGAAAATCCAATGCACAGAGGAGCCTGGTAGGCTGAAGTCCATGGGGTCGCTAAGAGTCGGACTTGACTGAGCGACATCTTTCACTTTTCACTTTCCTGCATTGGAGAAGGAAATGGCAACCCACTCCAGTGTTCTTGTCTGGGGAATCCCAGGGACAGCGGAGCCTGGTGGGCTGCCGTCTGTGGGGTCGCACAGAGTCGGACACGACTGAAGCGACTTAGCAGCAGCAGCAGCGTCACAGGCAATCAGGGTAATGCTAAGGAACTGATTCTTTTTGTGAGTCTGTTTGCTTCTCCCAAGCCATAGATTTCACATCGATCTTGTTCAGCAATCCTCACCACCCACCCACCCCACCCCCCATGAAACCAAATTCTGATCAAGAAAGAATGACTCAACAAAGATTATCATTTGAGCTCAGGAAGGAAAGGTGACCACATTCCCCGTGGGCTTACATGTGCAGCTCTCTAGAATCTTCCTAGAATCAGATGTTAACAGAGTAACCTCCAAACCCATAACCAAGTTTTTCTTTTCATTTTTTTTTAAGAATTTTTCAGTCAGTTCAGTCTCTCAGTCGTGTCCAACTCTTTGCGACCCCATGAATCGCAGCACGCCAGGCCTCCCTGTCCGTCGCAAACTCCCGGTGTTCACTCAGACTCAAGTCCATCGAGTCAGTGATGCCATCCAGCCATCTCATCCTCTGTCGTCCCCTTCTCCTCCTGCCCTCAATCCCTCCCAGCATCAGAGTCTTTTCCAATGAGTCAGCTCTTCGCATGAGGTGGCCAAAGTACTGGAGTTTCAGCTTTAGCATCATTCCCTCCAAAGAATCCCAGGGCTGATCTCCTTCAGAATGGACTGGTTGGATCTCCTTGCAGTCCAAGGGACTCACAAGAGTCTTTTCCAACACCACAGTTCAAAAGCATCAATTCTTCAGCGCTCAGCCTTCTTCACAGTCCAAATCTCACATCCATACATGACCACAGAAGAATTTTTAGTGTGAACCATTTTCAGCCTTTATTGAATTTGTTACAGTGTTGCTTCTGCTTTGGTTTTTTGGCCAAGAGACATATTGGATCTTAGCTCCCTGATCAGAGATCCGACCTGTACCCCCTGCATTGGAAGGTGAAGTCCCAACCACTGGAGCACCAGGGAAGTCCCCATAACCAACTTTTACAAAGTTGAAAATGAAAAGGGGTGTGACTGCTGGAAAAAGCAATTGGGATTAATTCATCAACCAAAAGAAAGAAGCATTCCTCTCTACTCAGTATATACCCCAGATTGAAAAATGCAAAGTAAAAGGCTTAGCCCTAGCTTTCTGGGGCTCATTATTAATAAGCTGCATAATGAAGGTTTATACTGGGCAGAGGAGTAAGAGCATGTGTTATGAAGGACTGGGTTTGAAGTCTATGTCCAACAATTCTTAAGATGCTAACCTTGGAGAAATCAGAGCCTCAAATTTGTTCTTGTCCATAAAATGACGATGCTATGAACTGATAAGTATGTGATCTTGATGTAGAGATCAGGGACCTGGGCTTTATACTCATTTACACCAGGGTTCAAATCTTAGTTCCTCCTTTTATCAACTGTGTGATGTTGGGTAAATAGCTAACCTCTCTGAACTGCAGTCTTTCCTCTACAAATGCATTATTAATACAGAGGGCTTGTGGAGATTAAGTAAGATAACATGGATAAAGCACTTAAAGTTGAACATGGATCATATTACATGGTGAAAAATACATGTACCATCTGTTGTTTATTATCATCACTACTACTACAGTTTCTGCTACTTGAAACACTTAGTACAACGCCTACTGTGAAGAGGAACTCAGGAACTTCTTTCTCCCCACTTTATAATAATTGGAAAAAATATGCCTAAGCTTAATGATTATCCTTCCCTCCTATGGACAGACATTTCCTCCTTAGCCGTCATGCAGGTGCAGAAAACTTCTGGCTCCTTTTCAAGAGTTCTGAGTGTAGCTGTGTTCTTTCTCCTTAGCAATTAACTTCAGCAGTTTCATTTAATTACTCAAAGCACACTGCAGAAAGCATGTCTTCCCCGGGTCAGTGGTGCACATAGCTGATACACACGGAAGTAGAAGGGCTGGAGCGATGGCTTGCCAGTGTCCCTTCCCCTTATGCAGAAAATATGCATTTTCAATTAAAAATCTCTATGGAAGCAGTGTCAGACTTTATTTTTCTGGGCTCCAAAATCACTACAGATGGTGACTGCAGCCATGAAATTAAAAGACGCTTACTCCTTGGAAGAAAGTTATGACCAACCTAGATAGCATATTCAAAAGCAGAGACATTACTTTGCCAGCAAAGGTTCATCTAGTCAAGGCTATGGTTTTTCCTGTGGTCATGTATGGATGTGAGAGTTGGACTGTGAAGAAGGCTGAGCCCCGAAGTATTGATGCTTTTGAACTGTGGTGTTGGAGAAGACTCTTGAGAGTCCCTTGGACTGCAAGGAGATCCAACCAGTCCATTCTGAAGGAGATCAGCCCTGGGATTTCTTTGGAAGGAATGATGCTAAAGCTGAAACTCCAGTATTTTGGCCACCTCATGCGAAGAGCTGACTCATTGGAAAAAACTCTGATGCTGGGAGGAATTGGGGGCAGGAGGAGAAGGGGACGACGGAGGATGAGATGGCTGGATGGCATCACTGACTCGATGGACGTGAGTCTGAGTGAACTCCGGGAGTTGGTGATGGACAGGGAGGCCTGGTGTGCTGCGATTCATGGGGTCACAAAGAGTCGGACACGACTGAGCGACTGATCTGATCTGATCTGATCTGATGGAAGCCACTGGCCTCAGAGGTAGAAACTATTTTTCTCAGGAGAAGTCGGCCCCTAAAACTTCCTTTGCCAACCGATTTTACGGCACCCTTGCTTCTCTCTTCTGGCTCCCCTCGTTCCTTTCAAGCTGGAAGTGAGATCGAGTTTCAGGGAAATGCTTGGCAGGCAGGCAGGACACATTTTATAAAAAGCAAGTATCTGAAGTTAAGATTTCAACCTGCTGTCCCCACAGCAACATCATCCAGCTTTTCCTTTCCACTCGGAAACAAAATTAGAAATGCCCAAAGTTACTTTGAAAATAAAAGGTAAAACCCCAAGCACTTCCTTGGTTCTGATGAAAATGCACAGGTCAGTGCCTCCCTAACTTTCATGTGTGAGTCACAAGAAATTTACCGAGAGGGACTCAGAGCATTTACCAGGGTAGATGTGACTTGCCGTGGAAAATGCTATTGGTGGGAGGAAATGAGACCCCAGCAGTTACACTCAGAGCCTCATAGGGATGGAGACCCCACCCTACCACCCAACCACACACTGCCATATTGTGTTGAGTTCCTGGAAGTTTCTAATCCTCTTGTTTCCCTTCTGAAAATATCACAATTGATCCCTGTAATGGGGCTTATCCATATGAAAATAGAGTTGCTTCCTTGTGTTACAATCCCATGCCCCATTCCCCTCTTGACCTAGTGAACTCATTTCCCAGACAACTTATCTGGGTTCCCCATGCAAATGAGAGGAACTTACTTGTTTCTGTGGGAGTAGAGATTTGGAGAAGGCAACAGCAACCCACTCCAGTACTCTTGCCTGGAAAATCCCATGGATGGAGGAGCCTGGTAGGCTGCAGCCCATGGGGTCGCTAAGAGTCAGACACGACTGAGCGACTTCACTCTCACTTTTCACCTTCCTGCATTGGAGAAGGAAATGGCAACCCACTCCAGTGTTCTTGCCTAGAGAATCCCAGGGACGGGGGAGCCTGGTGGACTGCCGTCTATGGGGTCGCACAAAGTCGGAGACGACTGAAGCGACTTAGCAGCAGCAGATATTGCTCCAGTAGCTCTTTGTGCCTTTGTTTGGATTCATCCTCCACAGATCTGGAATGAACTCAGAGACTCCCAGCTCAGTATTGGACCTAACTAGATCAACCAATCATATCTACTCATTTTTAGATAAAGGATTGAACTGGGTCTTAGGGAGATAATGTAATTAATCCACAACCACCCAAGCAGGTTGTGGCAAAACTGGAACTAGAAATCAAGATCTTTCCTTTTATTAGTATTTATTTGTTTGGATCTTTGTTGTACCATGCGGGATCTTTCATTGTGGCACTCGGATTCTATAGTTGGGGCACGTGGGCTCAGTAGCTGTGGTGTGCGAGTTTAGTTGCCCTGATGCATGTGGAGTCTTAGTTCCCTGACCAAGGATTGAACCTGCATCCCCCCTGCATTGCAAGGCAGATTCCACCAGGGAAGTCCTTCAAGGTCTTCCTTTACCAGTCCAGACTGCCCCTTTCTCCTGTTACCGAGAAGTGCGAGTTAACTGGGTAAAAAGTTAGCTGGACGCATTCTTCCTCTACAAGATTATTTTGATAAATAGTTTGTTCTCAAATGAACTGCAACTGGTAAATTGTTAATAACAATTTAGGCATATTAAAATATAATAATTTGTGCCCAAAGGCACAACTTCTATATCTAGGCAGATGACACATACATCTCTGTCAAAATTCTCCCTCTTGACTCAGGCTCACACAGTATTTTGTACACAAGAAAATATTCCTTAATACTCCATCAGCACATAATTAATCAGTATCCCCCAGTAAGTTCAGTACTCTTCTAGGTGCTAAAGAGATTAGAGGAAAGGACAAAATTATCTATATAGATTTAGAAGAATGAAGTTTCTGTAGAGGAAATTTAGAAGGAAGAAATCCAAAGGCTTTGGTTCCCAAAGACATGCTGGATCTTGAAATGTCAGTAGCTGCTCATGGGCAAGTAGGGGTCAGAGATTTTGTATGAAGTCCCACTGAGGAAGATGTTGGATCGCACTGACCAGGTCAAGGGAAGACTCTTGATCTTACAAGATGAAATATACTTCGCTTAAATCAAGACTCTTTTTTTTCTAAAGAAGAAGAGGGGCAAAGTCATTTGCAGTCAGAGAGCTAATAAAAACCCCATGAGACACCATTCTCTTTCTCAGCAGAATAATAGCTAAAAGTTAAAGACGATTATGACTTTTAGTCTGTAAGCCTTTCTGCTGACAGAGGTCTCTTTCATGTATGTTTTCTATCTAAAGGGAATGACAAGTACCCTTGAAAAAAATGTTGTCTCTTGTATTAGGTCCTTCTTAGTTCCATAAGAATGATTTGCAACCCAAGGCTTGAAAAGAATTTTGATTTAGTTGCAAGAAGAGAAGCACATCTTGAAATGTTTCAGAGGCTGTCAAACTTCTTTTATTTTTTAACCAATTTTGTGCCATCTTGTAGCCCTAGTTTTCAGAATGTACATAACTCTGAAGCTTATAGAGCGCTTTTGTTTCCCTGTTTAGAGAGGGATGGAGGGCAAGCATTATTACCTTGATGTTACAGATGAAGAAACTAAGCTTCAGAGAGTTTAGAACACTTACCCAAAGCTATACAACTAGTAAGTGGCAGAGTTAGAGGAGGAGAGAGGTCTTTCCTGATTTCATCCAATGGTCCTTGGGTCACACTCCAATGAAAGGAAGGGAAAGAGGGAGTGAGGAAGAGAGGGAGGAGAGATAGAAGGAAAGAAAGGAGGGAGGGAGACGGGAGGAAGGAAGGAAAGAAGGTGAAGAAAGTCAAGGGTTAGGACTGATGGATACTTACTAAGGTAACCCAGCTTCCCAAAAAGCAAAACAGTTGGGAAAGAAAATCCTCTCCATTTTTCTATGTTTAAAAGCCCTCACCAGTGTCATATAGAATGAAAAAGTAATGAACACCTGTAAAAGATTTCATTGCCCAGCTCCCTGGGGCCACAGTTTAAAGTTAATGTTATTTTCTATATTAATAGCTGCTCCCAGTGTTGTTTCCTTTTACATTAATGCAGATGCCAGGTAATTTGGAAGAAACCAAATAGACCAAGAGGAACAAGTCAGATTGCTCACTCAGCAGCTCTCTAATTTGAAACGAGAGCTTCAGGAGCGGTTACTACCATGGGGACGTCTGGGGTCATTAGATGCACACAAGCTACTGCTTAAGAATAACATCCCTTATTTCTTATCCTTTGGAAAAACTTGTGGGCTCCTAGCAATTGTAGACTAGAATCCCATTACCGCATACTCCCACTGAGTTTCTCCTCCACTGCTCATTTCTCAGACGTTTTCCTTAAACATGACTGCTCACTCCAGCACCGATAGGGGAGTAGCTTGACACATTGCACTCATAAAATGGCAATGATCATCATCATGGTGATTTTAGATGAAGAATGGAAACGTCCTGAGCCTGAGATCCAATGTTCAGAAACATTCCCAAGATTCTGCAAACTCTTTAAGTCATGTCTTTATTCTGCAAGAGTTGAGACTGCAATACCTTCCTTTAACCTTCAGCCTGACCTTTCTCAAGGAAAGAGAACCTTCTGAATGTTCTCTGTTCTTTGCTCCACCTCTTCTAATCAGAAACATATTTCTCTGAACAGAAAACAAAGGAAATGTGTGGGTGTCTTTTCTGACACTGGTTTGAAGTTACTGTGATCAATTAATCTAAATTAGAGCAGAATTTCTCAAGGGCAGTGAATATTTCATGTGGAATTCATGTTGGGCTTTTGTATATGCCTTTGGCCTTTGAAGCACAACGCTATGGAGAATTAAGAAAGTAGCTGTAGCAATAACAGACTCCAAATACTTCCAGTAAAACATGCTCCTCCATCTATGTAGAATGTATACGTGTTACTCTGCAAATATATACTAATACACAAAATGCTTTTAAACACATATGGAGAAAATGCAAACTAAAAGATGATATGTTTATAAATAGGAGTTGTATTTTTTCTTTAAAGAATCATGTTAAGTTCTTCCTTAAGCAAAGTTTTAAAGTCCTCTTAGGAGGTCACTGGCCTAACCATTTTCTCTCAGATGGGCCTGTGAGGATATGAAAGGAGAGCAATCTTAATGTACTGTACTTGAGTTATTTCTTCTTGCCTGTTACCTGGGTAGCAAAATGAGAATGACACGTGGATGGCGGCAGAGTTTCATGTTCCTAAATACTGGGAGCCAAGAACAGACCAAGAAGAGTGGGGCAGAAACCCAGCTGTATCTTTCCCTCAAAGTCATATCTGCAATGAATGGCTATATGTCTTGATTAAAATGCTCATGTATAAATGACACAAAGAACTTACTTACGAAATAGAGACTCAGAGAATGAACTTAGGGTTGCCAGGGGGAAGGAGACGGGGAAGGGATAGTCAGAGAGCTTGGGATGGACGTGTACACACTGCTATATTTAAAATGGATAACCAGCAAGGACCTGCTGTATAGCGCAGGGAACTCTGCTCAGTGTTATGTGGCAGCCTGGATGGGAGGGGAGTCTGGGGGAGAGTGGGTACATGCGTATGTATGGCTGAGCCCCTTCAGTCCTCACCTGAAACTAGCACAACATTGTTAACCAGCTATACCTCAATACAAAATAAGTTCTTTAAAAAGAAATTTTAAAATGCTCCTATATAAAATAACTCTGGGAGTATTCCCTGGCAGTCCAGTGATTAGGATGCCATGTTTCCAATGCAGGGGGCACAGGTTTGATCCCTGGTTGGGGAGCTAAGATTCCGCATTCCAGGCAAGTGGCCAATAAGTAAATAGAGTCACTTTGAACCACACAAAATGGAAGAGAAAAATATTACTCTTCCCAACGTTCATTAGATTTGAGATTTTAAGATTTTAGTGATTTTGCTGATGTGCTCACTGAGACTCAGAAAAGCTTATGTGCCCAAGTTTTCACATCCCGTCCCAGTGGGTGGCAGAGCCGATGGGCTGTCTCAAATCCTTCT
Source organism: Bubalus kerabau (assembly GCF_029407905.1). Lineage (NCBI taxonomy): Eukaryota > Metazoa > Chordata > Mammalia > Artiodactyla > Bovidae > Bubalus > Bubalus kerabau. The sequence continues at coordinate 25,194,750 of NC_073636.1, forward strand.
CTGCTCATTCTCACTCTAGTAGAATTTATATTTTAAGGTAGAAAAATGTTGAATTCCCAAGGCATGAACAATCCCACATTTTATGTTCCCTTAAAAACTTTTTTCTCTTCATGCTTCTCCTAAGGGAAAATCTATTGTAATAAAGTCTCCTGTGGGCCCTTCATTTTTTCTGATTAAGATAGCTTTTTTCCCCTTTATTGTAAAATAAAACATAGATACGGAAAGCATATTTTTTGCTTTCCCCAGGGGATGTGAAGGCACTCTTGCCTGACCTGCAGCAGGCAGCTGTCCTTGCCTTTCTCAGCCCTGCCTCCCTCCCCACACTTCTGTCCTCTCCCATCCAGTGCTTTCATGGGGAAGCCAGCTTACAGCACCGCCGTCAACCCCCTTCCTCCAGGAGAGCGGGGTTGATGTTCCCACCTATCCGCATGACTCTGGATGGGCTGCTTCAAAGCTCTCAACCTGGGATGTCCCTTTTCTGATAGTTACTGGTTTTCTAGCTAACTGAACGGTTAGCATCACCGACTCAGTGGACATGAACCCGAGTGAGCTCCAGGAGATAGTGAAAGACGCGGAAGCCTGGCGTGCCGCAATCCATGGCGTCACAAAGAGTCAGGCACAACTTAGTAACTGAACAACAGCAACAACTGATTTTCTATTTTAAAATAAACCATTTGCTTCTTGGTTCTCATCTCTTTGCTCTGCTTTCTGGAGGATCTCTTTAACGTCATTTCTCAGCTTGATTATCAATGTTTTAGTTTTTAATGTTTAAGCTTTTTAAATGTTGGTGATTTTATTTACCAAGAATTATTATTTTTTTTTTTTTACTCACTGATTATTTCTCTTTTATGGCCTCCTGGGTTTATTTTATGGTGACAATATTTTCTCTGTCACCATAGGGTTTAATATGTTTCGAGTTTTCCTCTGTTCTTTGCAGTTTCTCATTTTCTGACATTCTTTCTTCTTCTTGTTTGTCTTGTGTGTCTGTCTCGGGAGGAGGCTTTGCTCAGGGTATGATGACCTTGGCTGTCTGTCCTGTTTGACAAATGAAGGGCTCTGAAAGCCAAACAGAGAACTCATGTGGGGAGGGCTGACAGGTGAGCAACTCAGATGATCAGGGGACTGTTCAAACAGGTGACAGATGGCATTATCTGGAGATTGTCTCTCCGAGGTCTTAAGTTTCCACGAGGGGAATCAAATCTACCAGTAACAGTTGCAGCTGGTGTTGACTTGGGATCATTTGAGCCCCAAATCAGTAGGACAAGTGTATGTTCAGTGTGCTTTACTGTAGCGCAAAATCACAGGAGGAAATGCAGGACTGAGACAAGTTATCCAGTCAAGCACAGCCTTCTCTCTTGACCATGATTATTCACTCCCATGTGTACAATATATTCACTTCCATGCTGAGACTCCCCAAAGACTCACCTAATCCCAACATTAGGCTCAAAGTCCTGAATCGTATGAGTGACATCACGGCCAGAAGGGACTTCTTTAGTTTTGGAGACTTACAAACTAAAAAGGCAAGCTACCTGCCCACCTCTATGCTCATACATACATCTCTATGTACCTAACATCTGATGATGGAAGAAGAAGAGGTTTAATGCCAAACACATTTGACAGATCCAGAATGGGAGGCACATAGTAGTCACTAACCAACTGTAATTCTGAAATTGCCCTGTGAAAATGTTGCTTCGTTGTAAACAAGAGAGTGTTCCTTGATTGGCCCCAGTTCTGCTCCCTGGGTTCTCCATGGTGCTACTCCATGGTTCTCCATTGCTCTTGGCTCTATCTGCCAGGAGGCCCTTCCGTTTAGACCATCTTTCAAGGCCACATCTGTAGAAGGTTGGTTGCTTTGAATGTATCCTTCCTAGTAGCTGAGAAGCTGTCTCGGTTACATCTCTGCCTGTGAACTGTTGGTTGCCCTTAGGTCTTTTTATAGCCAGTCATAGGTTCTTTTAATTAAAGCTGGTGGTAGTCCTGCCAATATAATTATCTCAAAACTGTTGCAAGTTTTCCATGTATTTGATTCCTGTCAATTCCTTGTGCTCAAGCCATACTCACCATTCGATTCCAAAGGCCATGTCTTACTGGCTTCATCTTTGACTTGATAAGAAACTGTTTTATTTCCCAACCCTACAAGTCCCCAAATTCCTGGGCTTTCTAATCTGTTTGCAAACTGGCCTTTTCTAAATTCGTCTCTTTCTTATAGCGCTTTACCAAAGGAACCAGTTCATTCTATTGACATTTTACCTCAAAACTTTCTCACCCACAAAGTTATTATGAATATTCTCTGTCCTCTGAATTACCATAGAGGACAGTCTTATCAATTGGTTCATCAGTTACATCACATATGTCACAATTTTTCCATTCTCCTATACTGATTTCCTTCCTTGTTTGCTGTCAGCTGATCTCATAGCCAGTGCTGGGGAGATATCTATTACTAGCATTCTGCTTCTGGGTATTAATTTCTATTTTAGTCAACATTTGCTAGGTACTGAGACCAACCAAACTCAAAATCTTAAGGAGCAAAACAGCAAGTATATGTTTGTCATGCTCATAGTTCTTCAGATTTGTTTGGCATGGCTCCAGGCTTTAGGTTGGGTTGAAGTCAGCTCCACAGGTCTCCTCATTCACTTTGGACCAGACTACCTGAAGCAGGTTCTCATGGTGGATCACAAGAAGGGTGACCAGAAATGCATGATGTCTCATAGAGTCTTGGGTCAGAAGAAGAACATTGTCACTTCTGCCCCCATTTCTCTTGTCCAAAGCATGTCACATGGCTAAGCACCAAATCATTGCCTCCTTTACTGCTCTGCAAGTCACATGGCAGAAAGAGGGACAGAATTAAGACAAACACTTCAATTTATGATACATTTCATAATGTACCTTTGTTTGGATATAATTGTTTAAATTTGTTAACCTGGAGACTTCAAGTAAACTTGACATTCCAGGATTATTCTGTGGCTTTGAATACTTCTGACACTACCAACCACCCCCTGCCCCCACTAGTATGTCCAATTTGGAAAACAGAGCTTCATAAAACTGTGCCTCGAGCATTGGGAGGAATGATGATCTTGCAGATCCCTCTGAAAAGGATATTCTGATTCTATGACAAGAGATAAGGGAGGCACTGAACATTTCATCTGGTTTACCATTTAACCTTCAGTTTAGTTCAGTTCAGTCGCTCAGTCGTGTCCGACTCTTTGCGACCCTAGAATTGCAGCATGCCAGGCCTCCCTGTCCATCACCAACTCCCGGAGTTCACCCAGATTCATATCCATCGAGTCAGTGATGCCATCCAGCCATCTCATCCTCCGTCGTCCCCTTCTCCTCCTGCCCCCAATCCCTCCCAGCATCAGAGTCTTTTCCAACGAGTCAACTCTTCGCATGAGGTGGCCAAAGTACTAGAGTTTCAGCTTTAGCATCATCCCTTCCAAAGAAATCCCAGGGCTGATCTCCTTCAGAATGGACTGGTTGGATCTCCTTGCAGTCCAAGGGACTCTCAAGAGTCTTCTCCAACACCACAGTTCAAAAGCATCAATTCTTTGGCGCTCAGCCTTCTTCACAGTCCAACTCTCACATCCATACATGACCACTGGAAAAACCATAGCCTTGACTAGACGAACCTTTGTTGGCAAAGTAATGTCTCTGCTTTCGAATATGCTATCTAGGTTGGTCATAACTTTCCTTCCAAGGAGTAAGCATCTTTTAATTTCATGGCTGCAGTCACCATCTGCAGTGATTTTGGAACCCCCCAAAATAAAGTCTGACACTGTTTCCACTGTTTCCCCATCTATTTCCCATGAAGTGATGGGACCGGATGCCATGATCTTCGTTTTCTGAATGTTGAGCTTTAAGCCAACTTTTTCACTCTCCTCTTTCACTTTCATCAAGAGGCTTTTTAGTTCCTCTTCACTTTCTGCCATAAGGGTGGTGTCATCTGCATATCTGAGGTTATTGATATTTCTCCTGGCAATCTTGATTCCAGCTTGTGTTTCTTCCAGTCCAGCGTTTCTCATGATGTACTCTGCATATCAGTTAAATAAGCAGGGTGACAATATACAGCCTTGATGTACTCCTTTTCCTATTTGGAACCAGTCTGTTGTTCCATGTCCAGTTCTAACTGTTGCTTCCTGACCTGCATACAGATTTCTCAAGAGGCAGATCAGGTGATCCGGTATTCCCATCTCTTTCAGAATTTTCCACAGTTTATTGTGGTCCACACAGTCAAAGGCTTTGGCATAGTCAATAAAGCAGAAATAGATGTTTTTCTGGAACTCTCTTGCTTTTTCGATGATCCAGCGGATATTGGCAATTTGATCTCTGGTTCCTCTGCCTTTTCTAAAACCAGCTTGAACATCTGGAAGTTCACAGTTCACATATTGCTGAAGGCTGGTTTGAATCCAGTTATGTCAATTCTGAAATCTGGCCTCTCATGCTCCTTGTTTTCTAGAGACAAAATTTTGAGGTATGAGAATGAATGCAAGAGGAAGGCTTCCTTTGAAAACATGTACAGATTATTGCACATAAAACATGTACAAACACTGGAAAGGGAACAGTGCAGGAATGTGATGGCCTTTTACTCATTAATTCTTTCATCAGATAGCTTTTACACATCTGTCATGTCAGGTGATGAGGCTGGTGGCTAAGGATGTGATTTTCTAATTTTTGATTATTTATTTATGGCTGTGTTGGGTCTTCACTGCTGTTTGCCAGTTTTCTCTAGTTGTGTCGAGCAGCGACTACTCTCTAGCTGCAGTGCAGTATGCAGGATTTTCATTGTGGTGGCTTCCTTTTTGAGGAGCACAGGCTCTAGGGTACGCAGACTTCAGTAGTTGTGGTGCACAGACTTAGTTGCCCTGAGGCATATGGGATCTTAGTTCCTGGACCAGGGATCAAACCTGTGTCCCCTGAATTGGCAGGTGGATTCTTAACCACCGGTCCTAAGGATGTGATTTTGCAGTGGTTAATAAAGTGGTCTAGGGAAGCTGAGTGTTCCTGAGAAATTTCAAGTGGTCTTCAAAGGCCAAACTACTTCCATGACAATTCTAAAATGTTGCTTGCATTTTCACTCTTGTTCTTACTATCTTAATAGAAAATAGAGAAGCTATTGTTATTATACCAGACATTTAAAAGATTTACAAAAATATAAAACATTGCCATTCTTCTCACTACTTTTATTTTGGAAAATTACAGCCATTTTTTTCATAAGAAGTATTAAATCTATGTTATTATGTAAAGATTTCATTATTATTTTAAATGAATTGGTGTATTAACACTGTGGTGTGCTTAGTCGCTCAGTCATACTCAACTCTTTGTGACCCCATGGACTGTAGTTTACCATGCTCCTCTGTCCATGGGGATTCTCCAAGCAAGAATACTGGAGTGGGTTACCATGCCCTCCTCCATGGGATCTTCCCAACCCAGGGATCAAACCCAGGTCTCCTGCATTGCAGGAGGATTCTTTACCGTCTGAGCTACCAGAGAAGTCAATTAACACTGTTAAATAGTCACAATTTTGTCTTCTATTATGGTAAATATTGTTAAATATAAGCCATGTAAGCAAAAACCCTCCTAGGTATCCTCAAAAAGTTTTCAGAATGTAAAGGATCCTGAGACTCAAAAGTTTGAGAACTCTCTCAGTAGAGAGAGAACATGAAAGCAGGTTGGATCCTTCTCATTTGGAGCTTGTATAGAGTTATCTGTAGGCAGCCGGAAACACTCCTTTCTACGCACCACCCACTGTCATGGGGGCTGGAAGCCTAAGAACTCGTTTCCCAGAATGCCTTGCCAGGAGGGCTTCAGATTAGATTCTGCCAATGATACATTCTCACTACATGTGGAAAGTAAACCAAAGCCAAATGCTGCTCTACAGGCAGGTGTCTGGGCTCTAGCAGATATGAGGTTTTCCAGCAGCTCTTGGTATTGCTATCATCACTAGTTTTGGTGATTCAGGCAGCTATGATTGTCACCAGTCTTTCCTATGCCTTCAGAAAGTTCCCAACTTTCTTTTTTTTTAACCCCTTCTGTTGCTTTTATTATTAACCATTATTTTTTTAAATTAATTTTTATTGGAGTCTAATTTCTTTACAATGCTGTGTTAGTTTCTACTGTACACCAAAGTGAATCAGCTAAATGGATACATAATCCCCTCTTTTTTGGATTTCCTTCCCATTTAGGTCACCACAGAGCACTGAGGAGAGCTCCCTGCGCTGTATGACAAGTTCTCATTAGTTGTGTATTTTATACATTCAAGCTAATGGCAAACGTTAATTGTCCTCTCCCACCATTTCAACATTTTGGTAACCCTCTAATTCTCTTATTTATGTTAATATCTCTTTCTGTTTGGAATACCTAGAGAAGTTTCATTTTCCTGAACCAGCTGACTTGTACCTGGAGAGTCAAAGACCAAATAAATTACAAAACGCAGCCGACTAAAAGTAACACAAGAGAAATAGAATGAGTGCTGTAATGTAGACTAAGAATGGACACTTCAGGTTAAAAATTATATACATGAGAACTATGTAATCCGTTCATTTATGGTGCTGATTCTGTATCTGTTTTTGGTTTTCTAAGAAAGCATTTGGGTGTTTTGGTTTTTTTTTTTTTTTTAAGTTTCAAAGCAAAAGGAAATAAAATCACAAAATTATATCAGAAAAAAAGACATTGACTTTAAGAAATTAATACCAGTGTTCCTTGTCACAATGATTTGTGAATGTGTTATAAAATTTTACAGACTCTTACCATATGGAAATGTTTTACACAGAAATTCTTGGGAACATAATTTAGAATCTTGTTACAGAATAGCTTGATATAAAACATTGATTTGGTGATGTGATTAATGAAAAGCAAAATTTCCATTAATTTTTATTTTCATTTCGGAGAAAACTTCAACTTCATTAACTCTTATGGAAGTATCAGCACAAGCTAAGTCCTGTGAAACAAAACTTCTAGTGATTGGAGAGAAAACTTAGGTTGTAGCAACGAACTGTATCATACCTCAGCTTGGCAGTGATGTTCACCATCAGTAATTTACTTAAATATTTTGCCAAGGTTGGAAGGATGACATGTTGCAGTTATAGTCATCAGATAAAATGGATGCAGGGTGTGTGTGTGTATGTCTATTTAAAAGTAGATTTTCCTGAAAGTTAGAGCTGTCTTCTTAGGTCTAGAAGGCAAAAAAGGATGCGGCAGGGAGGTACGCAAGTAGTGAAATACCAAACCAGCTCGTTTTCCAGATTTCAGAACTCAACAGGGCTAGTGACCATTCCAAGGTCACACCCAGAATGCAGCCATTGCCTCAATTCTACAGCAATTAGCAGAGCCCAAGATCCACTAGAATTTTCAGAGCTCAACTTTCTGGAATTTATATAATGAAAACAATAGACCTTTAAACCTTTTTCTGAATATAAAATTTACTCTAATGTGTTAAATACTTTCGAATAGTTCTGTCACCCTTCTCATTTAGTCATGTATAATGAAGTTAGAGATATTAAGGAGCTGCGTGTGTTGCAAATACATTTGTTGGGATTAATTCGTTGCTGATAAGCAGTACAAAAGGAAAGAAGAACTATTTGATTAACTGTACTGTCTCCTGCCTTCAAAAGTCAGTCATGGCATGTATGTCCCAACTAAGCAGGTGCTATAAAAAGCCCTATGCAAGTCAAGGGATCAGATTTTCATCTTTTTTGGGTGTTATTGTTTAGTCGCTAAGTTGTGTCTGACTCTTTTGCTACTCCTTGGACTTTAGCCCCCCAGGTTTCTCTGTCCATGGGATTTCTCAGGCAAGAATACTGCAGTGGGTTGCCATTTCCTTCTCCGGGGGATCTTCCTGACCCGAGGATCGAACATGTGTCTCCTGCATTGGCAGGCAGATTCTTTACCACTGAGCCACCAGGATGCCCCTTTTATTTGTGAATTCTTAAACATTTCCCTTTTCTACTTCTTTTCATTAAAGCCTTTAAAAGTCATTTTTTATCTCGTTCCAATAAATATCAATGTAACTCCCTCATTATTATTAATATCCTTTAAGAATGAGGTGGTCTTTTTGTTTCTATTTAATCACAAGAATCTATATTCTTTTCCAAATTTGGTTTCTATGGGTACTTTTCTCTCCTAATGATGAGTCATATTTGTGGGTTCTTAAAAAAGGAGATTATCTAAAGTATATTTAAGAAAAGCACACACTTTTTTTGTTGTTTTTTCCAAAGCAGGCGTATCTATTTAAAGTAACACTTGCTTTGTAAAATCTAAATTACTATAGGGAGACCGACAGAGTGATGACCCACTGAAAACTAAGGAATTGTGTTTTAATTATTTTTAAATTGCCGTTCTATATCATTTTTACAAGAAGTCTTGGTGAACAGATGAAATGCCTTTTTTACCTGGTAGCAATGGGTGTTACGGGAATACCAGACCACCTGACCTGCCTCTTGAGAAATCTGTATGCAGGTCAGGAAGCAACAGTTAGAACTGGACATGAAACAGTAGACTGGTTCCAAATAGGAAAAGGAGTACGTCAAGGTTGTATATTGTCACCCTGCTTATTTAACTGATATGCAGAGTACATCATGAGAAACGCTGGGCTGGAAGAAGCACAAGCTGGAATCAAGATTGCCGGGAGAAATATCAATAACCTCAGATATGCAGATGACACCACCCTTATGGCAGAAAGTGAAGAGGAACTAAAAAGCCTCTTGATGAAAGTGAAAGAGGAGAGTGAAAAAGTTGGCTTAAAGCTCAACATTCAGAAAACGAAGATCATGGCATCCGGTCCCATCACTTCATGGGAAATACAGGGGGAAACAGTGGAAACAGTGTCAGACTTTATTTTGGGGGGCTCCAAAATCACTGCAGATGGTGACTGCAGCCATGAAATTAAAAGATGCTTACTCCTTGGAAGGAAAGTTATGACCAACCTAGATAGCATATTCAAAAGCAGAGACATTATTTTGCCAACAAAGATCTGTCTAGTCAAGGCTATGGTTTTTCCAGTGGTCATGTATGGATGTGAGAGTTGGACTGTGAAGAAGGCCGAGCGCCGAAGAATTGATGCTTTTGAACTGTGGTGTTGGAGAAGACTCTTAAGAGTCCTTTGAACTGCAAGGAGATCCAACCAGTCCATTCTGAAGATCAGCCCTGGGATTTCTTTGGAAGGAATGATGCTGAAGCTGAAACTCCAGTACTTTGGCCACCTCATGCGAAGAGTTGACTCATTGGAAAAGACTCTGATGCTGCGAGGGATTGGGGGCAGGAGGAGAAGGGGACGACAGAGGATGAGATGGCTGGATGGCATCACTGACTTGATGGACTTGAGTCTGAGTGAACTCCGGGAGTTGGTGATGGACAGGAAGGCCTGGCATGCTGCGATTCATGGGGTCACAAAGAGTCGGATACGACCAAGCGACTGAACTGAACTGAATGGGTGTTATGGGTAATAAATTGATGAATGAGGTGAAAGTTAGAGAAGAAGAGCTGAAGAAAAAGGAAGTAGATTATAAGGGTATAGGGAATAGAGATATAAAGAATCCTGAAGAACAATTTAATATTCCAGATCCCTCATTTTATAAATGAGGAAGTTGTAAGCAAGTGAGATAAAGTGACAATAAAACTTAGAACCTGTACCTGGAGAATCAAGAGTCATCTGCCTTTGACTGTACATGAAAAGCGAAGTGAGAAACAGAGGCCCTTCTCTGCTTGAATTAAATTTAGAACCAGAATCATCAAGTTGTGCTGTCTTAGTAAATTGAGTCATCAAACCCTTCGGGTATTTTTCTGATGTCTACTAAAAGTTATGCTTTGCAAACCCAGCCTATGTCTACATAGGAAAGGAAGGGTCAGATCCTGCTACCCTGAGGCTACCTGGCCAGCATTTAGCATCACTTACAGCTCACCTTTGTATGTGATGCTTAACAATCTTCCCATAATCCTGTTTGCATTGGCTTCTCTGCTGTTTTCCATGAACTCCATCATCTAGTTACTCAGCACCTGAGATAGGCATAGCCCTGGGTTCAGCGCTTAATGAGAACATAAAACTACAAGGAGCTTTCAATCTAATTAGAAAACAAATAGCTGAGTGCAGAGGTGAAGTGACAGATCAGTGCCTGTGTGTGTATGAGAGGTTAGAGCTGGGTTGAGCAAAGAATGACTTCTGCACACTGCCCTGGATTTGAGCTGGACCAGGAAACATAGATACGTTCTAGATGTACGAAAGAGGTGGAAATTATATTCTAGGGGAGGAACAGCATGTGTACACGCTTTGTGCTAGTGATAAACACCTTATATATGAGGATCCAAAAGGAAAATTACCTGTAGGGGCATCAGGGGTTCATGGTGAGGAATAGTTAGGTAGATAGGTTTTACGGGGACTTGAACACCAGGCTAAAACACTTTATCTCATTAAATACAGCAATCTTACCACCTCTGAATAAATAACGTCTTCCAGTTGGAAAGTAGGGAAGATAAACTGCTTTGTGATCCATTAAAATAATGACATGAAGCCAAATTGTATGATTTCCCAAAAACCCATCATTTCACAAGCTACTCCTCGGGTAAAATTACTTTTCTGACTCTGTAGCAATATAAAAGAATACTCTCCAAACCACAACACTGAAACAAGCTGGAGTACTTTGGGTTGTGCTCCCCTTGTGGATTTATAAGTCTTTATTGCTTTTTCATTGTGGAAATTGTTTTGGCAAATATGTATTCAGAAGTGCATTCAAAAAGCAAAAGCTGACAAAGTGGAGAGACTACAAAATGTAATGGCTCTGACAAAGCAACAGAGAAATAGAAGCGACAGGGCCTGAATTTCCAGTAACTGTGTCAGTATATTGTGTGACTGACCCAAAAGAAGATGAAACACCCTGCCTACCCCACAGCGACCTCTTATATGTCAGAAGGAGACCTGAGAGAAGCAGGAAAGTGGTGAGGGCAGGAGTTGGGAACCTCCAGAGGAAATCACCTGGCCTGATGTGAGGGAGAGGCTCCGCCAAGATAAGGGATGGTCCCCATAAGATACATTTATCTGGCAGATAACAGAGGCCAAGAGAACCAAGTTCCATCATTTTTTCTTGGCAGCCCTCATGCTGGGGTGTCCCAGCCAATGGTCTGGAAGCCGTGAGATCACGATCTGAGTTGTCACTGAGTCCCATTGTCCTCCATCACTGTCCAGCTGAGCATCCCTGCTGGTCCTGACATGTGGACCAGAAGAGCCAGTTTGGGGCCGTGGTCAGGTCATATAGCTTGTCCCACTCCACTGAGCCTGCAGATTCAGAAAGGACACATAGGAAGGGCAGGGTGGGCTAGGGGAGGCTAGGAGGGAGGGAGAGAGGGCCGACCCACTTAACCAGTCAGATCACCCGAGTCATCACTGCAGGACAAGGGAATCGGGAATGTCACTGCCAGCTTCACCCCGCCCTTCTTCGTACAGACGTGTCATTTAAGAGCCTTGCCGTCACTTCTTCCCATGGGCTCTGAAAGCCTTCTTTTCATCCTCAGCTGCACACATTGATGGACTAGCAAAGCCTCAGGTTCCTGCTCTTCTTTCTTGTGCTGTGCTATTTGCCCAGCCTCTAATCCCAGCTGGGATCAGGACCTCCATGCGAAGCTCCGGAGACCAGGTTGTTGTCCAGCCAATGTCTGAAATGTCTACAAGTCAGGAGCTTGGTTGGGCGTAGGCAGCCTTTTCTAAGGAGATGCTGGAGGAAGGCAGGTCTGAGTCTTCTGGGGCTCTGCCCAGGCTCCCAAACATTCAGGAGAACCAAGAGATGGTCCTGAGGTTAAAAGCCATCCTTCTTCTCCCTGGTCGGTGGGGAAGTACTCCCAGTTTAATGACTGCTTCAGCTTATGAGTAGATCTGGGTCTCCCTAGAGGAAGAGGGAGAGATATGAGTGACAGAACCAGCTTTCTTTGGACTAACCGGGTAATGACAGTGTTGTACTCCTTACCCAGCTTGGCATAGAGAAACCTTGGGTGGAAAAGGCTTTTTTGTTTTCTAAACTGCAAGTTCATGACTGCTGAAGCCAAACGTGAGCTCAGTGGTCCTTTGGCCGCCCTGTCATGCCTGGGGTGGGGGTGGGGGAGTTTGAGGAATGGGGATTTAGGGATGCAGACGATAGGAAACTTCCTCTGTGCTGATTTTAGGACCTGGGACAGTCCCACTGCTCAACACCATCTTATACACGGGCTGCCTGTGGGGGTTGCTGGGTTTGTTGAAATCCTAAATGCTCCCCAGAAGGAGTTTGCCTTCCTGCTACCCAGGGAAAGCTTTGGAGAAGTGGAATACAGGAGATGTATGAAAATTGAGGAAGGCCTAAACCTAAATGCTTGTAAGTCTAAACCCAGAAGCCTTTCTTGAAGGTGTTGCTAAGGAAGTCAAAGGTATTTGTTTTACCCCTACCTTGAGGACGTTTCTGAGCGCCATTGAGCATGACACCACCAGGGGGCAATATGAAGCTGTGTCCATTACTCATCATTTTGGTCTTGACCAAAGTCAAGTCCAGACCACACAACCTTTTCTGTCCCCATATAGCAGCTTTCTGAAAGCCCTCTGGTGGCATTTAAACTTTAAAGCTTTGGCAATGTTTAGTAAATCTGACAGGATCATTAAGAGTACATTGGATTTTTTTCCCCTTAAAACCAATACCAAATTCAGTTTTACTGGGAATATGTTGCTGTTCAAATTCTCATCCGAAATGGCCATTTTTCTCTGACTTCACTGTCTGAAATAAGAATGCATTATGGAATGCCCCAAACCTAAGTTGTAAAAAAGAAAATTTGTAAAGATTTGCTTCCAATCCATGTTATTAAAATTTAAAAGTCTCCAAAGGCAGTACGGTCCACCAGAGATGGATTCACACTAGGTTGAGTGTTTTGTTCAGTCCTTGCCTTGTGTCTGGCTTGTGGCTCAGCTGGTAAAGAATTTGCGTGCAATGTGGGAGAGCTGGGTTCTATGTCTGGATTGGGAAAATTCCCTGGAGAAGGGAAAGGCTACCCACTCCCAGTATTCTGGCCTGGAGAATTCCATGGACTGGATAGTCCATGGGGTCGCAAAGAGCCGGACATGACCAAGCGATTTTCACTTTCACTTTCACTTGCCTCGTGTTAGGATTGCCCTGGGACTGGCATTACTCCTGCCTTTGGAGAACTTTTAGTCTCCCAGGGAATCTGACGAAATGACAAAAGTCCGTTCCCTGGCACTGTTTTAGCTTTTAGGGAATAACTGGTCAGTTTGGAAAATGAAAAAAGAAATAATAGAGTAATTTCTGGAACCATCACAGTTTAGGGAAGCTGACATGTTCATAATCTTAGATTTTGGAATAATACTACTCTAGTGGATTTTCTAGCTAACCAATTCTATCCCAGCCAAATTAGGGTAAGTGGTTTTCTCATTATTAAGAGAGCATTTCCCCTTTTCCTAAAATTTTCATTATTTCCTCAGTCAGTTCAGTCACTCAGTCGTGTCCGACTCTTTGTGACTCTTTCCTCAGCAGTATTTAGCATTTTCTTAGGGCCCTCGTGGCTCAGACAATACAGAACCTGCCTGCAAGGCAGGAGACCTGGGTTTGATCCCTGTGGCAAAGATCCCCTGGAGAAGGGAATGGCTATCCACTCCAGTATTAGAATTCCATGAACAGAGGAGCCTGGGGGGCTACAGTTCATGGGGGTCACCAAGAGTCAGACACGACTGAGCAACTAACACTTTCTTTTGTTTTAGGGCAGTTTTGCTAATATATGATATTTGGGAATAAACACAGGATGAGATGGTAATCCAGGGACTGTCTCCTGAAAACTTTGAGAAGTTGGAAGAGCATTGAGTTCTTCAACTGAAACAGCAGTAAAATAATGTCACTGCACTATGAATCAAGTGCTGTCTTCTTGCCTAATGCGTCTTAATTCTAATTAAACAGCAAAACTGAGCCCTGGTTTTTTTTTTTTTTTTTTTTTTTTTGGCAAGGTTAAATATTTTGTTGAGTGCTCTCAGCACAGGATAGCGATTTATAAACTCTGAATCCAGGTCCCAAGTCTATTATTGACTTTGGGAAAGTCATTTAACCTTTTGTCTCTTATTTCTGTGGAGGGAAATGAAAGTCATAAAATGGCCCATCTCACTGGGAGGCTGTGATTAATGTCACAAATGACAGAAATATACTTTGCAAGTTCAAATTGGTATTGCAGTGCTGACGTGAACCCCTAGCAAAGGGGCAAGGGTCCTGTTTCATAGACGAGGAGGCCGTCTGCCTCCCTCTTTTTCCCACCTCCATCCTCTGACAATGTCCAGATGCTTCCAAAACCTTATTCATCTCTTCTCGACTTTATATGAAGCAAGCAGGTGTTCAGGTTCTCAGTCGTGTCTAACTCTTTGACCCCCATGGACTGTAACCCGCCAAGCCTCTGTGTCCATGGGATGTTCCGGGCAAGAATACTGGAGTGGGTTGCCATTTCCTCCAGGGAATCTTCCCCAGGGATGGAACCCATGTCTCCTGTGTCTCCTGCATTGCAGGCAGATTCTTTACTGCTGAGTCATTGGGGAAGCCCAGGTGAAACAACGGAGAAGGCAATGGCACCCCATTCCAGTACTCTTGCCTGGAAAATCCCATGGACGGAGGAGCCTGGTAGCCTGCAGTCCATGGTGTCGCAAAGAGTCGGACACGACTGAGCGACTTGACTTTCATTTTTCACTTTCATGCTTTGGAGAAGGAAATGGCAGCCCACTCCAGTGTTTTTACCTGGAGAATCCCAGGGACAGGGGAGCCTGGTGGGCTGCCGTCTATGGGGTCGCACAGAGTCAGACATGACTGAAGCGACTTAGCAGCAGCAGCAGCAGCAGCAGCAGGTGAAGCAGACACACAATCATTTCGGAGACATTTAGTAAGCACCTTATCTTTACATGCTTCAGGAAGCAAGGACTGTGAAAGTCAAGTTTCCGTAGTTGTGTGTGCACCCCTTCTTGCTTCACTGTGATGAAGAAGCAGTGGGGTTTGGGGAATGGAGGGTCAAAGTAGCTTTATGACATAGGAAGGAGATAGTTTCTCTGTAAGAAGAGAGCATTGGACCAGCACCCCTTGCAAAGGGCTTTTCCTCACTAGACAATGAGCATAAAAGCTGGACCTGGCGATTTCCTTTTTCACTTTGTATCCAACAATGGGCACAGTGCTTGAGCCAAAATAGCCACATGATAAATGTCTGGAATAAATGTTGGAAGAAAGATGGGAGGAAAATCAGCTGGTTTATTTATAGCGCTAATAGCCACACCAAAGTGCTTAGAAGCTGCATTTTTCATGAAGATCTAAATAATGAAATTGTAATGAAATGACAGAAGGTTATACCAATCAATTTAATCTCCATGTATAAGTTGGGCTTTCCTGGTGACTCAGATGGTGAAGAATCTGCCAGCAGTGCAGGAGACCCAGGTTTGATCCCTGGGTTGGGAAGATCCCCTGGAGAAAGAAATGGCAACCCATTCCAGTATTCTTGGCCTGGAGAATCCCATGGACAGAGAAGCCTGGTGGGGTCCATGGGGTCCTAGCAGTCATAGCGTCCATGGGGCATGACCTGAGGTCATAGCATCTAACATAGCTGAGCAATTAACACACCCACACACACATAAAATTTAATAATTCAATAAATGAATTTTATTTCTATTTTTTTACTTTTATGTTTTAATATCCACACCAAAAACATTTCAGAAGAACTGTAATTTTTTAAAAAATTTTATTGAAGTATAGTTACTCCACAATATTGTGCCCGCTTCTGCCATATACATATACATACCAGGGCTTCCCTGGTAGCTCAGCTGGTAAAGAATCTGCCTGCAATGCAGGATACCCCAGTTTGATCCCTGGGTTGGGAATATCCTCTGGAGAAGGGATAGGCTACCTACTCCAGTATTCTTAGGCTTCCTGGGTGACTCAGCTGAAAAAGAATCCACGGGTTTCCACTCTAGTATTCTGGTCTGGAGAATTCCATGAACTATATATATAGTCCATGGGGTCCCAAAGAATTGGACATGACTGCACGACTTTCACTTTTCTGCCATATAGCAAAGTAAATCAGCTGTACACACACATACAACCCCCCTTTTTTTTTCATTTCCTTCCTATTTAGGTAACTATAGAGCACCAAGTAGAGCTCCCTGTGCTATACAGCAAATCCTCATCAGCCATCCATTCTACACAGAGTAATGTATATATTGTCAACCCCAACCTCCCAATCTATCCTACCCACTCCTTCCCTGCTTGGAATCCATACATTTGTTCTCTACAAATGTGTCTGTATCTTTGCTTTGCAAATAGGTTTATCTGTACCATTTTTCTAGATTCTACATATATGTGTTAATATATGATATTTTTCTCTTTCTGACTTACTTCACTCTGCATGACACTCTCTAGGTCCATCCACATCTGTGCAAATGGCACACTTTTGTTCCTTTTATGGCGGAGTAATATTCCACTGTATACATGTACCACATCTTTATCCATTTCTCTGTTGATAGACATTTAGGCTGTTCCCATGTCCTGGCTTTTGTAAACACTGCTGCAGTAATTACTGGGTGCATTCATCTTTTGGAATTATGGTTTTCACTGGGCATATGCCCAGGAGTGGGACTGCTGGGTCATATGGTGGTCCTGTTTTTAGTTTTTTAAGGCACCTCCAGACTGTTCTCCATAGTGGCTATATCAATTTACATTCCCACCAACAGTGTAAGACAAGAAATGAATTTTAACTTCCATCTTTGTTACTTTTTAGAGGTTTTTTTAGTAGTCAAATTTTTCTACAAGCCTAAGTGTCAAGAATGCAAAAAAAAAAAAAAAAATTTAAGGAAAAAAAAAAAAAGAGAAATGCTAAACTTATATTGTGGATTTTCCAACTAAACTGAAGTAACTCACATGGGAAAATGCAATTTCAGTCAGATGGGTTTTATCCTTGTTTACTCCTAAATATCCAAAATATTTTAAAAAGTAAAGGAATAAGAGGAGATACAAATACCTTCAAAACCGACCATTACTTCTCAGAAGCCCAGCGTTACTTGAGAATTGAAAAACAGTGTACATAGCCTGGTGGTCTCATCTTTTTCAAAAGTAGAAGTAATTCCCAGGTCTCACTTCAGATGATTTGTACTGCGATTTCAGCAGTTTGTTCTTTCAGTGGTCTCTTGCAAAGAAGCAGCCAACTTCCTACTGACTTTCTACCAACTTAGAGAGTGTTCTATCGTGAAAGGCAAAAGGAACTTGGTATTATTTCAGGAGAAGAGTTATAGTCTCTTAGATTACCACATGTCCCCAAAAAGCTATTGTTGAAGGGAAAATAGATGGTTGCTTGGGAGAAAATATAGATTTAAAGCCATTTTCAAAAGAAATGCTTTATTTTTTTTAATGACTTGGATCCATATTCAATAAAGAGCTTTGCTAATCATTTTTCCTAATTACTTTGGCTAACTCACATTTGATGAAAAAAAAATATATTGTGAAGACTGCAGTAAAGTGTAAGTTGCTCTCCCATGTAATTAGTTTGTTCTGGGAGCTCATTTTTATTACGAAAATAATTTGCAGTAGGTAGTTATGAGGGAGGGGGCTCAAGCTCCAAGGCTTCGGGATAGTATTTCCTGTATGAAATCTTCTCTACCATGACAATTCATTTTATTTCTTGGAAGTCAAACATCTCCTTTGCATCTAATTTCAGATAAACAGACTCAACAAACTCAGGCCCTCGACTTTCTGACAGTGTTTCTGTGGCATTTCATTCATGAAGGGAATTAAAGGCTTCAGGCATCAGTGGCCATGTATTTCCTTCCACAGTGCCTATTTCTGAGGTCCTGTTTCTCTTTCTTGTCTCTCCCTCCCTCCCGGTGCCAAATTGATTTTAAGGGAGAAACAGGGACTAATGGAGGATGGAGGGAGGGGAAAGCCACGCCCATACCTAAGTGACTGCCCTTTGGGAACAATGAGTTCTTTTGTTCGCGGTTCCCTGAAGCCAGGAGGAAAGAGGGAGGTGCTTTCATTTTCTTTTCTACACCAGTCTCTCCGCCAGAGCTTGGGATCCTATCAAACCAACCCCCAGGAACTTTCTCTCAACTATTTTCAATTTTATCCTCTACTTGACTCTTTCTCCTTTGCCTTCAAACATGAGTAAGTTCATTTGTACTTAAAAAAAAAAAAAAAAAAGACTTAATCTTACCAGTCTTCAACCAAATGTTCTTTCCTGGGTGCTTCTTTCTTTCTTTGTGATCCACTTCCTGACTTCGCAGTCTTGGCCCTAACCAGAAATACCTTTATTTCTAACATGTTGACTCAATAAAATGAAACTTCAATACAGAAGAGACGATGTGATCTCAATCCTTAACTTCAGGCAGTGGCGGCAGTGCATTTTTACCCCAGAGAATATTTCTAGGATCTTATTTCTCTTTTCTACGTCTCTCTAACTCCCATCCCAGTGCCAATTTGACTACTTGGGAGATAGATGGAGGGAGAAGGATGCTCTGCCTGTATCTAGAGAGATTCCCCATTTAGACAAGGCCCTGCGAAGGCTGTATGTTTGGGGAAATCTTTAAGTGTTGACTCCTGCTTTTCAGTCTTCCAACTATGTTGGATATATTTGAAAGGCTAGTTGGGTTTCCATGACACTGCGTTTTGAATTTAAGTATGAATAATAGGGGAGAATTGGTCAGGGACCTGGACACTTATAAAAGGTCACAGTGATCCTGTGGATTGATAAAAAACTATCATAAACAGAGAGACTTCTATGAGCAAAGTCACAGACATGATTCTAATAGAGAAAGACGGCTGACTTAAAAGTGATTCAGAGCTGAGTCATTGTTTGGTTGGGGTTCTTTATTTAGACTCTGGAAATAGTTCCAAGAGAAAAAGGAGGCATTGACTAAGTTACAGTATAAGAGACAGTATGTTTCGCTATATATTCAGATATGCACAATTGAATGTCTTTCACTGGGATGGTTTTATAGTCACATTTCTGAGAATAGTTCTATCACTAAAATAGTCATGTATGTATATATATATTTTAAACTTTTCTTCTGGCCATTAATATTAAACAGTTGGTAAGAAAACTCTTAAATTAGATTTCATCACCAATTCAATGGACATGAATTTGAGCAAACTCTGGGAGCTCATGGAGGACAGAGGATCCAAGCAAGTTGCAGTCCAGGGGTTGCAAAGCGATGGGCATGACTTAGCAACTGAACAGCAACCACCACAACAAAAGAAAACTCTGCATTGCATCTTAAAATGAAAATACAAATAAGTTAGATTGCCTTGTTGTATGTTATTTGGTGGTATTTGTTTGGGTTAGTCTTTTGGGTGATTTGAACAGGAAGATTCAGAAGAACAAGATAAAGGCTATGTATTTGCTCTGGGAAGAGTTCCTAATTGCTGAAAATTGCAGGAAGCTGACCTGAACTAGGAAACTGAGGGTTCACAGACTCTGAGCTGCTGAGACCAGGACTGGTCCCTGGGCAGAGCCAGCCGGGCTCTGACAATCAAGCAGCAGGAGCACTGTGATGAGGGCGAGGCCGCTGCCATCCTTGCCACCATCACTGAGTCTAACCACCCCATTGTCTTTGAGTCGTTTCCTTGGGGTTTAGAGAGAAGCTTAGGTCACCTGTCTGGGTCCTGCCTTCCAGGACTGCTGAAAAGTGATGAGGGGAAAGGGAAGAAGATCTGAGGAGGATCTGACTCTTCCAGCTTCCTTAGGTTGGAGGATGAGGAGACAGATACTCTGAACAAGTGTGTACAGTGGAGAGATTTTCCCTAAAACACAAAGGGGCCTTGGGTTTTGGACAGCTCCCCCTACTGCCCTCCCCCATACTCCATTTTCAGAGAGAAAAATGTGTTAGAAAGTGAAAGTGAAAGTTGCTCAGTCCTGTCTGAGTCTTTGTGACCCCATGGACTATACAGTCCACGGAATTCTCTAGGCCAGAATACTGGATTGGGTAGTCTTTCCCTTCTCCAGGGATCTTCTCAACCCAGGGATCGAGCCCAGGTCTCCCACATTGCATGTATTACAAGACTCTGGCTAGTAAAAGTTCCATATGCCCTCTGTTGATTTATTAAATTACTGTAGAACTCATAACACTGTTCTAAGCAGGGTTAATATATTGTAATAATTTCTAGCATTGTATTCTTTTGTAATCCAACTCAGTTAAAAGTATATACCTTTTTACATTAGCATTAGGCATTGAGAAATAAAACGTGTGTTTTAGGGGGTGACATCATTTCTTCAGCTTCAGATATTATCTGTTTTACATTGAACCAGCAATAGCTAGCAAAGAGTTTAAGTGCTTTATTTCATAGGAACTTTTCTCCACATTCTCTCCAGCATTTATTGTTTGTAGATTTTTTACTGATGGTCACTCTGACAGGTGTGAGGTGATACCTCATTGCAGTTTTGATTTGTATTTCTCTAACAATCAGTGATGTTGAGCATCTTTTCATGCATTTGTTGGTCATCTGTATGTCTTCACTGGAGAAATGTCTATTTAGGTCTTCCACATATTTTTTTTCATTGGGTTGTTTGTTTTTTTGTTATTGAAGTGCATGAGCTGTATGTATATTTTGGAGATCAATCCCTTGCCAGTTGTTTCTTTTGCAAATATTTTCTCCCAAATAAACAAGAACCCCTGACCTTTGTACATTTCATACAGTATTTCTTTTTTTTTTTTTTTGGATGTCCATAAAGCTTTCATTTTTTTTAACTTGATTTTATTAAAGTCTAGTTGCTTCACAATGTTGTGTTAGTTTCTAGTGGTAGCAG
The DNA here is from genome assembly GCF_029407905.1 of Bubalus kerabau. Taxonomy (NCBI): domain Eukaryota; kingdom Metazoa; phylum Chordata; class Mammalia; order Artiodactyla; family Bovidae; genus Bubalus; species Bubalus kerabau. Next base: position 25,215,513 of record NC_073636.1, read on the forward strand.
TCATTCAGTCATGTCTGACTCTTTGTGACCCCACAGACTGCAGCTGACCAGGCTCCTCTGTCCATGGGATTCTCCAGGCAAGAATGCTGGAGTGGGTTGCCATTCTCTTTAGTTATCTAACTTATACATAGGATTAATAGTGTATATATGTGTCAATCCCAATCTCACAATTCCTCTCACCACCACCCTTCCCCTCTTGGTATCCATGTATCAAATAGCATTTCTTTAACTGTGAATGCCATCAGCTATTTCACATTTAGAAGAAATCTCATTTTATATTCTTGCATTCTATCTAGTGCAACCATTTGGATTTCATAAATGAGAAAATTTAATTGGTAGCCAGTGGACCAGAGAGAGAAATTCTGTTGCAAAAAGGGGCAAGTTTCACAGTTGCTTTCCTCACAAAGATTATGCAGGCACAGGATAACCTTCAGATTGATTAAAATGTTGCTCTGAATCATATAATGTTTTCGATAAATCTGCTACCAATAGTAGTTTGCAGTGGTCAAACAATAACACTTCAATCATTCAGACTCAGTGGTCTCATATTTCTCTTATCCTGACATCTCTAAATTTTGAATTACTTTGGAGTTCTGCTGATTTGAAATTAAAATTTACTAAACAAGCGCTCTCTTCCAAAATGTGACAAATAGGGTAGCAGTATTCAAATTATGAAGGTGAAGGACAGGGAAGCCTGGTGTGTTGCAGTCCATGGGGTCGAAAAGAGTCGGACACAGCTAAGCAACTGAACAACAATTCAAATTATTCTAGAGACCTCTTTATTTTATTCAAAGATGAGATTTTCAGGAACTACCAAATATTTTTTATTTTTTAACTACCAAATGATTGCAAATGGCTATTTTAGGTCAAAACTCAGTAATGTGTGTTTTTTTTTTTTTTTTGGTAATGTGTTTTGACACATTTTAATTGTGTTCAATGATTCTTTTTCTCTATAGTTTCATCCATGATTTTCTTTCCAATTAGCAGCGTGTTTCTCTGGATACTAAGAAGAATTGAAGTAAACAGATTTCCATTTGGGGAAATGTTGTCCTAAAGGTTGTCCTGTTCTGTGCTCACTTAGTTCACTAACATCAACTAAACTACCAGAGCTCCTGGCAGCATAGAAATCTGCTGACTGTAGGGAAAGATGGCAAAATCAAGTTCTGTTTCCTGGAGTTCCTCAATGATCCTGGACTCCTGCTCTGCAGACGAGGTCCTCTTGATTTCATCCACAATTTCAGTATCTTTATGTTGGGCACCTCATGTTCTTCGGTGGCCCAGCCTCCTGCTATGGGTCCCCAGTCCCATGGTTACTTCCCTTTGGCATGGCTGATGGAATCCAGACTTCTCTGTGCATCATGCACTTGAAATGATCCAGCAATCCCTGCTGCCCATCACTCCCATCAAAGGGAGCAGAGAGGTGAGTCAGAGACAACTCAGCCTATCATTCAGTCTCTGATTCTCAGTTGGCCTTTTCTGATTTCCTTCTGCCTCCAACGACACAAGTGTGAAAGTCGCTCAGTTGTTTCTGACTCTTTGTGACCCTATGGACTGTAGCCTGCCAGGCTCCTCTGTCCATGGAATTCTCTAGGCAAAAATTACTGAGAGTGGGTTGCCATGCCCTTCTCCAGGGCGTCTTCCCAACCCAGGGATCAAACCCAGGTCTCCCACATTGCAGGAGGATTCTTTACCGTCTGAGCCACCAGGAAAGCCCAAACTACACAAGTCTGCTCTTCTTTTCATGGTTGATCAGTTTAATGTATTTACATTCCTTAGTAGTGTCTGACTAAGGCTTTGTGAAAAACTGGAACTTAAAAACTTCTGACTTGGGTAACTTGTACAGAAGCGTATATAGGATTACAACCCATTCTGCTCTTCACATCATGCATACATTGTACTCTATATCCTTCCTGTGTGTTTTAATCAGCTTAAATTTCTAATTACTCCGCAGTTACTTGGTGGAAACCATGACATTATTATTTGCATTTTTCAGATGGAGAGACTGAGGTCCTGAATTTGTACTGATTGTGCTATGCGCTGTGTGTCCGGGTGACGGGGTTGGAGCCTCAATCCAGAGCCCCTGGGTGTCACCCCCAAAGACTGTGCCACTTATCAGTGGAGGACGCCTCCTCTTCATTTTTTGCTAGGTAAGTCTCTCTTTTTATTAAATCATAAAGTGAGCATTCATCATCTCGACAGTGAACGAATTACGAGCTAAAGGCCTATCTATAAAACTTGGCTTCTGTTAATTCCTCCTTGAGCCCCGTGGAACAAAACGTCTGAGTCCAACCATGCACTCTTCCTCCAATGTGTATTCATTCTGATATCCAGCTGTTTTATTTTTTTAGCCATTCTTTCTTTGAGCTTTCAGGCAGCTCTGTCGATATAGGTGTTACCTTTCAGGCTATGTTTTATGTACACTTTTGTGCCTGTCTTTGTGTTCAGACTCTGGCTTGAAGCCATCATGATGACTAAAGACTAAGAGAATGTTCAAAGATCATGAACCTTGGGCAGACAACATGTGAACCCCTGTAGGTATCTGATGACTTTTTATCTATGGAGTAAATAGAGTGAATCAAAAGTAAGATCCTTTTAAAGGCCTACCCAGTAATAATGACTTTGATCTAAGTCAAGGTCCCACAGAAGTAGCAAAATTAGTTTGCCAGTTTCACTGAGGTTCTTTTGCTTTGCCCAGATCACCTATGGAGGTGGACCTGGGTGTCTTGAATGGTGGGATGACCAAATCGACCCCCCAGCTTTAATTGTACTCATTTGGCCCAAATTCTGATCATAAATCTGCTGCAGGATGGGGGACCCCTTCCAGGGCCTGAGAGTAGGCTCTTGCCTCACATTCAGAAATGAATTGTCTAAGGGGACACACACTGACAGAGCAAGAGATTCTGGGGGCAGGGGCACCTGGGTGGAGAGCAGGAGCGTAAGAGAACCCAAGAGGACTGCTTTGCCACATGGCTCACAGTCTCAGGTTTTATGGGGATGGGGTTAGTTTCCAGATGGTCTCTGGCCAATCATTTTGACTCAGGGCCCTTTCTGGTGAACTCTGGTGGCATGTGTCACTCAGCCAAGATGGATTCCAGGGAGGATTCTAGGAGATTGATAAAACATATATAGCTGCGTCTCCTCTCTCCTTTTGACCTTTCACACATTTTTCCTATTGGTGGTAACTTTTTAGTTCTGTGCTCCTTACCATGACCTCCTGTTCTAAGATGATACATGCAAGTGGCAACTATCTTGCCTGGCTGGGGGGGGGGGGGGGGGGGTAATTTCAGTCAGTGTTCCCCTTAACAAATCCACTAGTTCAATACTTTAATAAAAGCAATTTTTGTTTTGCGTTTCCTCCGATCATAGATGGAGAAGGAAATAGCAACCCACTCCAGTATTCTTGCCTGAAAAATCCCATGGACGGAGGAGCCTGGCAGGCTACAGTTCATGGGGTCACATTACAGAAGTCTTCATATAGCCCTTACCATTTCACACCATACTGTAAAATTTTGGTATTTGATCCACAGGAAGCTAAGATAGAGAAGAGATAGCTCCTATCCCAGTACAGTGGTTATAACCTTGGATTTGCTTTAGTGAGCAACGTGAGTCAGCCAAATTGCATTGTTACTCCAAAACATCATAACTCTAGAGTCACTGGCAAGAGGTCATTGAACTTAGTTTCAACAACTTCAGAATCAAGGATTCATGGCTTCCATGTTTATACCAGCTCTGATGCAGGAAATTCACTAATACAAGAGTCAGACTTGCAAAACAGCTTCTGAATTCAAGAAGCTAGAGTGTTTCCTTCTGTAAAGTGACAACATTGGTGGAACACCTTCAGATAAGAGAGGACATGTGGATACTGGACTTTGTACGGCTGGAGAGCTGGTTAGTAGGTCCTGTTTACTCTTGGCCAGAAGCTGAACCTCAGAAAGGGAATTCAGGAGTCCTTTTAAAGCTCCTGGTGATTGACTCTAATTTCCTTTCCTAGGCATATGGAGTCGATTTTCTACTGTCTCTATAAATACTGTTGTGTCTGTCTCTCTGCCAAACCAGCTACCTTTCTCACCCCAAGGAGAAGCCAGAGATCAGACATTCCTACACTCCAGCCCCATTAGACACCATGAGGGGAGGGAGCAGATTTGGCAGTCAAAATGATGTGTGTGTTTGAATCTTGAAAGAGCCAGGCTACACTCAGAGTCAGTGGGCTCCCATAAATAACCTGTGTTCCTTCTCTCTTTGTGTGGTTTGGACTGGAATGCCTTTCTCTTTAGAGCTGTACAGGCGGCCAGAGATCAAAGAGTCAACCGTTTATGGATGCGTAGTTCATTACAAAGTCATCATGCTCAGCGGGAGGACTCTGGCCCAAGCACTCATAATTTTCTCCTATTACTATTTTGTTGCCTGGGTTGGGGTTTGGAGGGCACTCAAAGAACTTGCCACTACTTTAAATAACTTTAAAAAAAAAGAGTAGAGATGAAAATTCACTTTCAAAGGAGGGTTAAAGCTTAACTGGCATCTTTTTAGGCTATGGAATGTGGTAAGAGGGAATAGGAAGTAAAGAAATTGACCCAGTACCACAAGGAATGTGGTTTAAAAAGAATAATAGGCAGAACAGTATCCTGTGTAATTGACTTACCCTTGAGTCAACATTATGGACAGCCTTTGATAAGCAGAGCAGAACATATACTGGATTTTTTTTTTTAAGCTCAAACTAGATAATGTATTTGAAAAACAGGCTTTGAAATAGTTTGTTAGAATATAAAGAATAAACGTGTTTCAAATTATAGCATTGGGTGATGTTAACAATCCCTGGATTGTGGATAATCACAATGATACGAAATAATAACAACTATTTGTTGAATGTCTGCTGTGTGCGCGTGCTGTGCAGTGTAGGTGATATCTTTTAATCCTCCCAGCCAAGCACAGGGAGGTGTCTTTTCCTCACTTACATACAGGGAAACAGGACTCTGCAAAGTTTAAGTGCTTTGCTCAAGGTCACTCAGTCATTAAGTGGTGAGCCCAGGATCTGAACCAAACTCTGGAATGAATCAGAATGATGACCACTTAGCCTGTAGTTAGTGTTTCTGGTTCCTGACTCTTGCTCTGGCCTCTGTTGCAGGAGTTTTTGGAGTGCCTTTGCTTTCTGAGCTGGGGGAACTTTGCAGTTTGTGCTTCCCACTGTTCAGGCTGGGGTCCATCCTCTCCAAGTCCTGCTTCCCTGCATTTCCCCATTCCTCACCCACAGGTCCTGCTCTGGCTTCTAGGGCTGCCACTGACTACCACCCACAGGCCTTCTGCAGGGAGCAGTACCTAGAGTGCATTATGAGGAAAGTGCTTAAAAGAAATACTTTGTCAAATCTGTAAGGGACCCTTATTGGACTTCATACTTAATTTGTATGGTTGTTGTTGTTCATTCGCTAAGTTGTGTCTGATTCTTTGCGACCCCATGGACTACGCCCCAGGCTCCTCTGTCCTCCACTGTCTCCTGGAGTTTGCTCAGATTCATATCCATTGAGTTAGTGATGCTATCCAACCATCTTATCTTTTGCTCCCCCTTTCTCCTTTTGCCTTCAATCTTTCCCATCATTAGGGCGTTTAATTTGTATACAACACATAAAATACTTTGAAAGACAACTCATGACACTGAATGGATCTGTATGTTTGTCCACAGGCTATCAGACTTGATCTCTGAACCTTTTACAACACGTCATGTAGCTAAGGTCCTTGATCTGTTGTTTTTGCGTGGATCTCAGGGACCGCATATCTAGTAAAATAACTTCCATCAAACACTTGATCAATTACAGGGATAGCCAAAGAACATTTCCCCAAATGTATTCTTTTAACAAGAATCATGTTCTAGTTTTTCATACTTTTTATTACTTTAATTATAATCAAAGCTGAACTATGAGAATCCAAAAAAAAAAAAAATAGTATGCAGTGTAGTGCAAAGAACTCAGTGAATAGAGTCCATATAAAGTTTCAGACGCTTACTCCTTGGAAGGAAAGTTATGACCAACCTAGATAGCATATTCAAAAGCAGAGACATTACTTTGCCAGCAAAGGTCCGTCTAGTCAAGGCTATGGTTTTTCCTGTGGTCACATATGGATGTGAGAGTTGGACTGTGAAGAAGGCTGAGCGCTGAAGAATTGATGCTTTTGAATTGTGGTGTTGGAGAAGACTCTTGAGAGTCCCTTGGACTGCAAGGAGATCCAACCAGTCCATTCTGAAGGAGATCAGCCCTGGGATTTCTTTGGAAGGAATGATGCTAAAGCTGAAACCAGTACTTTGGCCACCTCATGCAAAGAGTTGACTCATTGGAAAAGACTCTGATGCTGGGAGGGATTGGGGGCAGGAGGACAAGGGGACGACAGAGGATGAGATGGCTGGATGGCATCACTGACTTGATGGACGTGAGTCTGAGTGAACTCCGGGAGTTGGTGATGGACAGGGAGGCCTGGCATGCTGCGATTCATGGGGTCTCGAAGAGTCAGACACGACTGAGCAACTGAACTGAACTGAACTGAAAATCTCAATGGCTATGGAATCTTGGAGAGCCTTTGTCCTTGTCACAGGTCAAACCTGCATCACAGGATTTCCCCAAGATCAGATAATTCAGATGATGGAAAAGCTAAAACCCTTTGCAAGTGTGACCTTCTTTCCATGTTACTACCTTTTGTTCATCCCATTTGGCTTTACTGCCTTAAAAAATAGTTCTAAAGGGTCAGAAATAGAAGCAAATAATCGATCTATTCTTTTCTACCAATTTAATTGAAAGGCAATGGAGAGCATCATCTAAAAATCCCATGGCTCTTCCCAGCTCCAAGTTTTCCTGAAAGATTTCACACGTGCCATGGAAGAAATTGTGAGTCAGCCTTCCCCAGTCCCAACTTTAAGAGTTGCAGAAATCATCTGCCAGGCAGCACATATGTTCTTAGTTCCATGAGAGGAAGAAAACATATTTGTTGAAAAGAAATGGAAATTTTAAAAACTAGTTGAGTTGTAATAAAGACACTTCAAATTTTGCTAACTTCTTTCCCCCTCTGGTGCCTGACTGCTTTCCCGGCCCTGGACAGTGTCTCCTGCTTATGAGACAGCTGTCACCCCAAACTCTGTATCCCTGGGGTGTGGGCTGCACTTGGCTGTGGAAGGCAGGCACAGGAAGTGCAGAATAATCAAAAGATGAAATTATGATGCTGAAATAATGTATCTATGGTGACTCCTTGAATGCAGAGCACTCAAAAGCTGTAAATCCATTCTCTTATTAAGATCTTGTACAATTCAGTGTGATAATGAACTTTGGTAAAAAAAACTACAGTCTACAGTTGAGGGAACATGGCCACGATGAAATAACTTGGCCAAGGACACACAGCTAATGAGCCAGGCAGAGGCGAATAAGACAACTCCTCAGTGTCCTGTTACATAAGGGACCTCCAGGCATAGGAGAGGTATTCTCTTATTTTCTTCTGGGCAGCTGTCTTCAAGGAAGCATACTCATGACCGCCTAACATGCTTATAAACAGACTGCTGGCAGTACTGTTGCCTCTATGTTATTAACAACATTGCAGGAATCAGATTCCAACAAGTTGTGGGTTTCTCTTGAAGCAAAAGAAATCAGTTACAGGGGAAATGAAATGGTCAACTCGGTGCTCTACCTAAAAAAATTTTAAACTCATTTGATGATACTTTTTGTCCTTCTTCACCTCTCACTGAAGCTGTTCTTTTCCTTGGTAATTGCTATTTGATGATTCTGGTGGATTGTCAGTCTGCATGTCTTTATTCATTAAAATGTGTAAGTAAAAACTGATGCAATGGAAGAACTATGGCAGCCTCCACCACAGAACAAAGGCTTTTCTAAACCAGGCTTTCGCCCGTAGCATCTGAGTATACGTTTCATGTAGGGTTCTTTTTACCCCCAGGAATCCAATGACATGATTTTACGTTTAGACAGAATCGACACTGACATTTTCTTTGACCAAAACAAAGTAAAGAGAAAAAGGAAGAAACATTTCTACATTTAACTAAAAAACCTAAAGGCAATCTGAATAAGACTTTGAAAAAAATTTAATTTTTAATTGAAGGATAATTGCTTTACAATATTGTGTTGGTTTCTGCCATACATTAACGTGAATCAGTCATAGGTATACATATGTCCCCTCCCTCTTGAACCTCCTGCCCACCTCCCGCTCCATCGCACCCCTCTATGTTGTCCCAGAGCACTGGTTTGAGCTCCCTGAGTCATACAGCAAATTCCCACTGGCTATCTATTTTGCATATGGTAATGTATATGTTTCCATGCTACTCTCTCAATTCACCTTGAAGCTTTATTTCCATTTTGTAATCTAAAGCAGACCTAAGGTGTTTGTGCAGACAAGTGGTGAGTCCTTGGGCAAAGGATCATGTTGACATTCTGAGAATACTTCAGGATTCACATCAGAAAGGATTTTGAAACATGGTTTTAAACTCCCATTGAAACAGGTTGCAGGGTGAATCTTAAGAGAAAACCAAGCCAGATAAACCCAAGATCTTGGCTTCCTGTCATATCTCACTATTTAGAACCCCAGCTCAGGGACTTCCTTGGTGGTCCAGTGGTTGAGACTCCACCCTTCAAATGCAAGAGGCACAGGTTCAATCCCTGGTAGGGAAATTAAGATCCCACATGCCATATAGTGTGGCCAAAAAAATTTTTTTTCATTTAAAAAAAAAAAATAGAAACCCCAGTTCATCCTTCCAGAAGTCTTCCAAGGCAGCCTTCCCTAAACCCATCCCTGCCACAGACACCAGCCCTGTGACTTCCTTGATCCTGCTAAAAAAAAAAAAAAAAAAAAAAAAAAAAAAGCTCAGAGAGTGCATTTTGCATAAAACTAGCAGACAGGAGCACAGCAAGAGAGGAATTCCTTAGTGGTAGAAAACTAAGAGATTTGGTGGTGAGATAGTAGTCTCTTTCTTTAGGATGAGTGAGGAAAGTTCTCCCCTTGCCTTTGAGTGAGGGGTTTCCCTAAAGACAATACTGAACCATGCAGGCTTCGGATTTTTTAGAAAGTCAGAACTTTCAGAGGATTGAAACACCCATTACGATGAACTGTAACTTAGGAGTATCCAGTAGAGACAAGAGAATGGAAGACTTTTTAAAAATACAGTTTTATCAAAAAATTTGAACTTCAGCTGGATTAAGTTGACACCAATTTCCACATGTGTCAGTCAATAGAAAACATGCCTTTTAAAACTGGAACCTTTTTTGGCCACTGATAGCATCTTAGTCTGGGCTTCCCAGATGGTACTAGTGGTAAAGAACCCACCTGCCATTGCAGAAGACGTTAAGAGATGTGGGTTCAATCTTAGTCCATAACATTTTTTTATGATTGAAATGCAGTTTTCATCATTCACAGAGCCCATATTTATAAATTCACCTGCTCACTAAAATTTAATAAATCAATACTTAAGTGTTTTCACAGTCATTCAGGGACAAGTTGCTGAAAACATAGGCATATTTCTAGCTGAGTTTGAACAAGGCCACCCTCTGCCTCCCTGTTTGGCTCATACTGTAAACAAGTGTTATTTTCACGGTCTATTTTAGTGTCACATTTTTGCACTGTGTGTTGATGTCACCATTTAAAATCACCCCGAAGCAAAGAGCAGATGGTCTCCTCAGCCGTCCAGTACAGTAAGGCTGTGACGTGCCCTACTGGCAAAGCATGTGCTCAATAAACTTTGTTCGGGCGTGAGTGATAGCGCTGCTGGCCGCGAGTCATGTTATTGAATCAACCGTATATGTTACATAAGATGTCAGACCAAAACACGTTAATAAAGGTTATGTATTAATCGTTTGACAAAAAAGTTGTGACCAGCGGCTCTCTTGAGCTATACCCTCTTTTCTTCCCTAGGAACAGTGTTTTAGTGTCTGCTCATTCCATTGGATATTGCAGAACACAAATACTGTACTGCAACAAAAAATGAGAATTGATCACATCTGACTGAAAGCTCTGTACCGTCTACTAACTTGAGTGATTCTATGGTGTGGAGGTAACCTTCAGTTATCATCTCAGAAATATAGGACTCAGGTTTCTGATAAATCAGGAGTTATGGAGATTGGATGAAAACACAGTGAATTTTATATGTGAGGCAAAGAAAGGGAAGCTAGTATTGGAATGTAGAGAGAGAAGGGAAATTTGGCTGTAAGTCATGGCCAGGCTTTGCCTTCAAGGGAAGGAGGTGGAGATGGAAGAAGAAATTAAAGATGAAAATGTGAAAGTGAAGGACAAATGGATGTGTTTATAGTGAAACTCAGAGTCAGTACCCAAGATACTGTCATTAACCATGGGATGTGCCGCTGAAAGCATCCAACATACTCCTCCTACTGAATTATAGGATGGGAACATTAATGTGTGTAAAATGTCATTGGTTATATTTTCTTGAGAAGCAGTAGGTGAGATACCAAGACATTCAGCAGAGCTTAATGACATCATTTTTACATAAATTGAGCTTTGTTTTTTGTTTTCTTTTTGCCTCATGTAAGGTCATGAATCTTTATTTCATAGCTACCCAGAAAAGACAATTTTGATTTTGGATAAATAGCATCTGCAGAAATGTTTCTCTTAAGCCAGGGGCACTTGCATGCACTTAAGATAATGGAATTTAATAACCTATTTAATTTGTGATGGTGGGAGAGAGAATTTTTTTACTAGCTAACTTATGGAAACGATGTGTTCTCATATTCATGCAAAAAGTAATTTGTTTTATATGCAGAAAGTAGAGTTTACAGTTTGAAATAAACAAATCATTGCTTTAAACAGTGTAGGAAAATGTATGCTACAGAAATAATTGCTTGTTTACATGCATTTGCTTGTTGGAAACAAAAGACTGAAATGATAGCTCCTCTACCATTAGTCTGCTATGTGAAGAAATGAGAAAGGAGAGAGAATTTCCCATAATCCCATGTGGTTATGATAAACTGTACCATTTGGCCACTTAATGGTATATTAGATCAATATGGCATGTAACTCTTGAGCTTCAGTTAGAAATCTCAAGTTTGGTGGAAAACTATTTTTTAGTGTTTCAGGAAAGATTGTCAAAACTTTAGGAAAATCAGTGCTGATGCAATATGGCCAAGTTATATCTTCACATACCTAAAAGTTACTTTTTGTTTTTTCTAGGAGTTCAAAAATTATTCTGAGCACTAAGAATTTTTTTAAAGTAGTGTTAAAATCACATTGACCTGCTGCTAACAAGTAATAGTCATACTCAAATTTTTCTAAAAACTGAACACAATAAGACACATAAAATACATAAGACAAAAATTAATACAAATTTTTCAGTAAGTATTAGTTATTATAATAGTATTGTTGTTTTAGTGAATGTTGACCCTAAAATAGTATATAATCATCAAAGTTGTCCTAAATCAAGTATCATTCTTTTTTGATTATCATACAAGTGACCTTCTCATTCTTGAAAATGCCTAGAACTAACAAAGTAAAAGGAATGATGCTAAAGCTGAAACTCCAGTGCTTTGGCCACCTCATGCAAGGAGTTGACTCATTGGAAAAGACTCTGATGCTGGGAGGGATTGGGGGCAGGAAGAGAAGGGGACGACAGAGGATGAGATGGCTGGATGGCATCACTGACTCGATGGACGTGAGTCTGAGTGAAATCTGGGAGTTGGTGATAGACAGGGAGGCCTGGCGTGCTGCGATTCATGGGGTCGCAGAGTCGGACACAACTGAGCGACTGAACTGAACTGAACAAAGTAAAAGATAGGAAATAACTAAGCAAAGGGAAATTTTGAGGGCTGCAAAAAGATTTTCTGTATCCTCCAAGACATTTCCTTTAAAAGACTGTGAATGGGAGAAAATTATAGCAAACCAAACAACTGACAAAGAATTAATCTCAAAAATATACAAGCAGCTCCTGCAGCTCAATTCCAGAAAAATAAATGACCCAATCAAAAAATGGGCCAAAGAACTAAATAGACATTTCTCTAAAGAAGACATACAGATGGCTAACAAACACATGAAAAGATGCTCAACATCACTCATTATCAGAGAAATGCAAATCAAAACCACAATGAGGTACCATCTCACGCTGGTCAGAATGGCTGCTATCAAAAATTCTACAAGCAATAAATACTGGAGAGGGTGTGGAGAAAAGGGAACCCTCTTACACTGTTGGTGGGAATGCAAACTAGTACAGCCACTATGCAGAACAGTGTGGAGATTCCTTAAAAACTGGAAATAGAACTGCCATACGACCCAGCAATCCCACTGCTGGGCATACACACCGAAGAAACCAGAATTGAAAGAGACACGTGTACCCCAATGTTCATCGCAGCACTGTTTATAATAGCCAGGACATGGAAGCAAGCTAGATGTCCATCAGCAGATGAATGGATAAGAAAGCTGTGGTACATATACAATGTGTATTACTCAGCCATTAAAAAGAATACATTTGAATCAGTTCTAATGAGGTGGATGAAACTGGAGCCTATTATACAGAGTGAAGTAAGCCAGAAAGAAAAACACCAATACAGTATACTAACGCATATATATGGAATTTAGAAAGATGGTAAAGATGACCCTATATGTGAGACAGCAAAAGAGACACAGATGTATAGAACAGTCTTTCAGACTCTGTGGGAGAAGGCGAGGGTGGGATGATTTGAGAGAATACCATTGAAACATGTATATTATCATATGTGAAACAGATTGCCTGTCAAGGTTTGATGCATGAGACAGGGTGCTCAGGGCTGGTGCACTGGGATGACCCAGAGGGATAGGATGGGGAGGGAGGTGGGAGAGGGGTTCAGGATGGGAAACACATGTACACCCATGGCAGATTCATGTCAGTGTATGGCAGAAACCACTACAATATTGTAAAGTAATTAGCCTCCAATTAAAATAAATACATAAATTAAAAAAAAAAAAGACCGTGAAGGGACTTCCCTGGTGGTCCAGTGGCTAAGACTCTGCACTCCCAGTGCAGCGGGCCTGGGTTCCACCCTTGGTTGGGGAAATAGATCCCACAGGCAGCAACTAACAGTTTCCCTGCCGAAACTGAAAGATCCCACATGCCACAACAAAGATTGAAGATCCTGTGTGCCACAACCAAGACCTGGCACAGCCAAATAAGTAAATAAATATTTTTTTTTAAAAAAGGACTATGAGATGATTTTGTTTGTCTGCATCCATATCAGTTTCGTTAGGGTAATTAAAACTCTCTGCTATTACAAGCAGACTCAAAATCTCGGTAGTTTAAAACAAGATTTCTTTATTGTTCATGTCATGGTTTGTAAGGCAGGTAGTTCCTCTGAGATGACTCCTCTGGATAGTCTCTTCCACCTTATAGCTTTCCCAGTCTCAGAGGGAGGGAGACACCTTCTAAGTTGTTTGGAGGTTTAGGATCAGGCCTGGAAACAGCAACATAATTTCCACTCACATTGTTTAGACCAGAATCTTGTTCAGTTCAGTCACTCAGTTGTGCCCAACTCTTTGCAACCCCATGGACTGCAGCCAGTCAGGCTTCCCTGTCCATCACCAACTCCCAGAGCTTGCTCAAACTCACGTCCATTGAGTTGGTGATGCCATTCAACCATGTCCTAAGGCCAGAACATAACTGCGCAGTATTCTGGGAAGTGCTTTCTTACTGCTTGCATGGAGAAAAGAAACACATAGGCTTTCTTGATTCTTCAGAGATACTAAAGGGTTAAACTTTCCAGTGTGCTCTGTTTATTTCTAGCATGCCATTAACATGGGGTTAACAATTTATTATAAGGGCACCATTTGATACCATTATTTTTGTATCTCAGCATGCACAGCTAAGGTTGGTCCAAGTCTTGTCTGCAGCTTCCCTGATCATTTTACCACACCTTATAGTGATTCTCTAATCTATGCTGTTATGGTGACATTTAGCACATAATCTGTGTAGTCTTTATTCTTTCTACTTGTTGTATCTATTATCTTCCTGATAAACTCTACATAGCTTACATCTTATAGTACAGAATAGTATTGTATAGCATAGTATAGTCTGGTATCATACAGTACCATATCAATAGTGTTGTATAGTAGTTAATGACATAGTCTCTGTAGTCAGTCTGCAAGGGTTTGAATTCTGGTTTTATCACTTACTAGCAATTTGCCTTTCCTAATTATCCTATTATCTTTGTACCCTACTTTCCTCATTTAAAAATAAGATAATCACTAAAGTACATACTTCATATATCTGTTAATGAAGTTGCACATGGTAAAGTATGTGAAGCACTGAGAGTAGTAAGCATTTATAACACTCACAGTGACGTAATCACTTATACAATACAGAACTATCACTTTTTATTCTTGAATGCTCAACTGCACTTTACTTATCGGCCTACCCAGAGTAGGTCACAAGAAAGGTATACCAAGACAGATTAATGAGGATTTTTGATTGATAAAGTAGAGAATATTCTACATCCACATCAGAACCCTGCCTCAATATGTCTCCTCCAGTTCCACACAGATGCCAATATTAAGATATAATCTTTTTCTTTAGAATTAGGAATTAACCTTAAAATGGCTATTTTTTTTTTCATTTAAGCAATACAGTGCAGTAAACTTTAAGTGCAACACTTACTGATATAGCATGTCTAAAATCCTGGGTCAAATAAAACATCTAATTTTCATGTACACCTGAGCTGTTATGAAAGTGAAAGGATACCTGCAAAGGCCACATATCATGTGAAAGTACAATTCCACGGAAGTGCAGACATTTATTCCGGGTTGTTTGCCAATTCTTTGTGACCCGGAAGCTGAGTTCCAGGAGTTATACACAAAGGTTGGTGGCTCAGTGGTAGAGAATCCACCTGCCAACGCGGGAGGCGCAGGTTCCATCCCTGATCCAGGAAGATCCCACATGCCGAAGAGTAACTAAGCCCATGTGCCACAGCTATTGAGCCTGTGCTCTAGAGCCCAAGCTCCACAACAAGAGAACCCACCACGATGAGAAGCCCACACACTCCAGTGAGAGAGTAGCCCCTGCCTACCACAACTTGAGAACAGCCCACACAGCAACAAAGACCCAACGAAACCAGAAATAAATATATAAATAGATTTAAAAAAGAAAGAAAGGACCAGGGCAGATTGTGCAAATAGATTGGAGACATAGATAAAAAGCAAGAAAGGGGATTGTATTTAAAAATCCCACATCTCATAGACAATTAATAGAGAAAATTGCTTGCCTCAGCCTTCACTCTTCGAGGAGCAACAGAAAGAAAATTTCTGTTTTTAAAATGCGTTAAGCTCAGTCCTACCAGGTAACCGTTGTAACCACCCAAAAAAGGGCAAAATTTTAGGTTAAAGCAGCATCAAGTTGATAGTCTCCCAGGTGCTTGACGGGAGAAATGCAAATCTTCTCTGAAAGAATGCATCTTAAACCTAAGCCTCACATTTAGGAAAAAGGTTTCCAAGGAGCATGAGCTCACAAAAAGATTAACCAAACACAAGGGAGTAGAACACTATTAGCAAAAGTCAAGAGAAATAACAAAGTGAAGAATTTCAGAATTAGAATTTTTACCCAGGAATATGTAAGTTTTATATCTTTAATACACTCAAGAAGCTAAAAGCATATAGCAAGTATCATAAAGTTGTGTGTTTTGTGTGTTAGTCACTCAGTCATGTCTGACTCTTTTGACCCCATGGACTGTAGCCCACTAGGCTCCTCAGTCCATGGGATTCTTCAGGCAAGAATATTGGAGTGGTAGCCATCTCCTTCTCCAGGAGATCTTCCTGACCCAGGGATTGAACCTGGGTCTCCTGCATTGCAGGAAGATTCTTTATCAGCTGAGCCACCAAGGAGGCCCATCATAAAGTTGTATAACATTAAATATGAAATTTGAAAAGAAATTAGCATTCTGGAAATGAGAAATATAATAATTGAACTTAGGAATTGCTTTAAACATAAGATTAGGCTAATTGGAGAAAGAATGTGTAAATCAGAAGATAGATTAATAATTAAGAATGCCACATAGGCAAAGAGGAGGTAGGAATGAGAGTTTAAAGATGAAGAAAATATAGTGGGGGAGGGTGGAAGACATGTCAGATTGGGAGGTTTAGGACAGGAGGGGACAACTTGTTCCTGTAAAAATATCGGATAGCAAATATTTTAGGGTTCATGGGCCAAAAGGGCTCTATCAACCCTGTCACTGTCATGCAAAATGATGCTCTGAAAAATACTCCAAGAAATACTCAACTCTGCCATTGTAATGCAAAGCAGCTGTAGATAATCATGTAAACAAATAAGGCTGGATGTTTTCCAATAAAACTTTACTTACAAAAAGACAACATACTTTGTTTGGTGCATGGATCATTGTTTGTCAACTTCAAGCCTTGGAAATAATAGAAAATCAGGGTAGAACAAAATTTGAGAAGATAGTGAATTACATCTCAATCAAGATGCCCAAAACAATTAAATCTCAAACCAAAAGAAAAGGTACAATAATGGCTGGGAGCTTTCCACAAATAATAGAACACAATAATTCTCAGATTCACAAGACAAAATACTCCAAAGTGGGAAAAAGTAAAAATAAAATTCAGTTCAGTTCAGTTCAGTTGCACAGTTGTGTCCAACTCTTTGTGACCCCATGAATTGCAGCACACCAGGCCTCCCTGTCCATCACCAACTCCCGGAGTTCACTGAGACTCACGTCCATCGAGTCAGTGATGCCATCCAGCCATCTCATCCTCTGTCGTCCCCTTCTCCTCCTGCCCCCAATCCCTCCCAGCATCAGAGTCTTTTCCAATGAGTCAACTCTTCGCATGAGGTGGCCAAAGTATTGGAGTTTCAGCTTTAGCATCATTTCTTCCAAAGGACACCCAGGACTGATCTCCTTTAGAATGGACTGGTTGGATCTCCTTGCAGTCCAAGGGACTCTCAAGAGTCTTCTCCAACACCACAGTTCAAAAGCATCAATTCTCCGGTACTCAGCTTTCTTCACAGTCCAACTCTCACATCCATACATGACCACAGGAAAAACCATAGCCTTGACTAGACGGACCTTTGTTGACAAAGTAATGTCTCTGCTTTTGAATATGCTATCTAGGTTGGTCATAACTTTCCTTCCAAGGAGTAAGCATCTTTTAGTTTCATGGCTGCAGTCACCCTCTGCAGTGATTTGCAGCCCAAAAAAATCAAGTCTGACACTGTTTCCACTAGTTACTGTGAAACTGCAGGACAAGAATGATAAAATTAAAGTCATTAAAAAAATCATTAAATTAATTCTCCTAAAAATATGTAGAGACTGGACAAAATTTCACAAATATATCAGGGTCCTGGAAATTGACCCAAGACAAACAATACTTATGAAGCATTTTTTCGTGAAAAACCTCTATAACTTTGAGTGGGAATGGTAGAAATCTGTGATCTTCATACTTGGAGTTAGTCCAGACACCCCACTACAAGCAGCACCTTGGCAGATGCCATCTGTAGCTTTACATGAGTGGGGTTGGATGTGAAAACTAGCAGTTTAACTGTCAGAGAGGGATGACTTGAAATGAAAGGTGAAAATCCACATCCAAGAGTTTTTTCAGTAAAAGTATTAAACTTGATAGGATATCATTGGGAGAAATCCGGTGCTCTTCACCTTTAACTTGTACTCCCATTTTAGTGAGCAGTGGACACGCAAGAAATTTAGGAAGATCTTTTAAAAATAATTTTATTATTTTTTAAATTTTGGCCATTCTGGGTCTTCATTGCACAGGTTTTTCTCTAGCTGCGGCAAGAGGGAGCTACTCTCTAGTTGCGGTGCCGTGGCTTCTCGTTGCGGATCACGGGCTCTAGGGTGCACGGCTTCAGCAGTTGGAGTTCTTGGGCTCTAGAGCACAGGCTCAGTAACTGTAGCGCGCAGATTTACTTGCTCCGCAGCATGTGGGATCTTCCCGGATCAGGAATCGAACCCATGTCTCCTGCATTGGCAGGCAGATTCTTTACCAAAGAAACCCCTTAATAAGATCTTGGAAGTGAGAAAATCCCAAAGAGATGACAATTATTGGAACTAATAAGCAATTGTAGCAAGGTAGGAGGATGCAATATATTAATATCAAATCATATTAATATCAATTAATATAATTATACAAATATAATTATATATTGATAGTATAGTAATTATATAATATTTAGGCATTAATTGATATGTTATTCGGAGAAGGCAATGGCAACCCACTCCAGTACTCTTGCCTGGAAAATCCCATGGATGGAGGAGCCTGGTAGGCTGCAGTCCATGGGGTCGCTAAGAGTCGGACATGACTGAGCGACTTCACTTTTACTTTTCACTTTTATGCACTGGAGAAGGGAATGGCAACCCACTCCAGTGTTCTTGCCTGGAGAATCCCAGGGATGGGGGAGCCTGGTGGGCTGCCGTCTATGGGGTCACACAGAGTCAGACACGACTGAAGCGACTTAGCAGCAGCAGATGTGTTATTAAAAATTAATACAATTACTATTAAATTTGTGTTAATCTTGATATAATTAGTAATATATTGTGTTAGTTATATAAATTTGTATTATTATAAATTCATAAATTGATACTAAATTTATAAATTATAAATTAATACTAAAAAAGTCAATTCCTTTCCTATATATCAGCATTGAACAATTCAAATTTGTAAATAAGAACATAATACTATTTTTGCATTA
This sequence comes from Bubalus kerabau, assembly GCF_029407905.1. NCBI lineage: Eukaryota > Metazoa > Chordata > Mammalia > Artiodactyla > Bovidae > Bubalus > Bubalus kerabau. The sequence continues at coordinate 25,234,168 of NC_073636.1, forward strand.
ATACCAAAAAAGTGAAATACTTTAGGTATAAATATAATAAACTATGTGCAGGATCTATATGAAAAAAAAAGCTGCAAACTCTGATGGAAGAAGTCAAATATCTAACTAAATGAGGAGAGAGTTCATATTTATGAATAGGAAGATTCAATATTGTCAAGACATCAGTTTTCTCCAACTTGATCTTTGAATCTATTTCTCCTTTAACTCATGAGTTATTTAACATTTGGAGATTTTTCAAATAGCTTTCTGCCACTGATTTCTAATTCTGTTGTGATTAAAGGAAATACCCCATGCATTTCCATATTTCTGTGTAGTACCCTCCTGTGATATGTTTCCCTAAAATCTGTGTTTTTGCCTCCCTGAACTTTGAACTCTGAGAGATAGCTGACCACTGATTGGATGTCCTTTCCCTTCACTCTGGTCTGGAAACTCCCAGACAGTAACCAGAGACATTCATTGGGCACACCTCATTTGTTTTTATCTCTCAGCAACCACTTTCCTCTGCTGTGCATTGTACAATGTCTGAGAACCATTGTTTCATATATTTTGTCTATTTTCCTAGTTATTTGAAGAGGAAGGGTAAATCTGGTCTCTTTTATTCTGTCATTGCCAGAAGCAAGCCAAAAACTGTTTCAAGTCAATTGTGTTTCCTCTAAACAACAACAAACAGAAAGTGCAACTTTAAAATGACATCCTTTCAGTAGCATAAACAAGATAAGGTCCGCAGGAATATATTTAACAAAAGATGTGTGATTTTCAGAATATTATAAAATCTGCTAAAAATAAATTATTAATGCCTAAATAAATGGACAGAAATGTAATGTTAATGTTTAGGAAGACTGAATCACCTAAATTTAGATTCAGTGCAATACTAATGAAATAATTTTCCCACTATATTGAGATACAATTGACATATAACATTCATTGTGTAAGTTTAAGCATGCATTTGATATATTGAAAAAATGCTTACTGTCATCAGTTCAGTCAGTCGCTCAGTCTTGTCTGACTTTTTGCGACCCCATGGACCGCATTGTAGCATTTCCTTTGTTGTGCAGAGGGTTTTTTTTTAGTTTGATGTAGTACCCCCCCACACACCTTTTTATTTTGCTTTGTTGCTTTTGCTTTTGATTTCAAATCCAAGACTCATGTCAAGGAGCTTAGTGTGTTTTCTTATAAGAGGTTTATGGCTGTAGGTTTTTTATTCAAGTCTTTAATCCATTTTGAGTTGATTCCTGAGTATGGTGTACAATAGGGGTCCAGTTTCATTTTCTTCCAGTTTTCCCACCACCATTTATTGAAGAGTTTATCCTTTCAGCATTGTATATTTTTGGCTCCTCTGTCATGAATTAATTGACTATCTATGCATGTCTTTATTTCTGGGCTCTGTATTCTGTTTCATTGATCTATATGTCTGTTTTAATGCCGATATGATTCTCTTTTGATTACTATGGCTTTGTAATATAGTTTGAAATCAAGAAGTGTGGTGCCTCCAGCTTTGTTCTTCTTCTCAAGATTGCTTTGGCTGTGCATGGATTTTTGTGGTTGCATACAAACTTCAGCATTCTATTTCTGTGAAAAATGCTACTGGAATTTTGATAGAGACTGCATTGAATCTGTAGATAGTTTTGAAGAGTGTGGACATCTTAACAATATTAATTCTTCCAATCTATGAACACAGAATATCTTTCATTTATTTCTGTCTTCTTCAGTTTCATTCATCTCTGTCTTAGTTTTCTATTTCTGATAGCTTTATTATGCAGAGAAGTAACTGCTTTTTATATGTTGATTTTATATACTGCAACTTCACTGAATTTTCAAATTAGTTCTAACAGCTTTTTGGTGGAATCTTTAGAGTTTTCTATACATAATATCTGGAGAAGGAAATAGCAATCCACTCCAGTATTCTTGCCCGGAGAATACCATGGACAGAGGAACATGGTGGACTACAATCCTTGGGTTTGCACAGAGTTGGACACGACTGAAGTGACTAAGCAGCATACAAATATCATACCATCTAAAATAGAGACAGTTTTACTTTTTCCTTTCCAATTTGGATGCCATTTATTTTTGTTGCATAATTGCTCTGGCTGCAGCTTCCAATACTAGGTTGAATAAAAGTGGAGAGAGTGGACATTCTTGTTTTTGATCTCAGAAGAGAAGGTGAAAATGAATGAATTAGTTTGTCATGTAGATACATATAGGAATCTCAAGAAACAATGCTACGTCTGACTCTTTTGCAACCCCGTGGACTATAGCCCACCAGGCTCTTCTGTCCATACGATTTCCCAGACAAGAATACTGGAGTGGGTTGCCATTTCTTTCTCCAGGGGATCTTCCTGACTCAGGGATTGAAACTGCATCTCCTGCACTGGAAGATGGTTTCTTTGCCACTGAGTCACAAGGGAAGCCCAAAAGTAAATTACAGGAGCACAAACACTATTTAAGGTCATTTCTATAAAATGAAAAAAGCAAAGTCAAATAATATAATGTCTATAGATAGATCCACACTTGCAAAACTATGAAGAAAAACAAGAGAATCATTAAAGCTTAATCCAGTGAATCTGTCACATCAAGGTCTAAGGACCATATAAGCAATTGGAAGCACTTAGAGGATTTCACATTCTCCAAAGGTAGTATTTTATATCTAAAGCTAGGCAATGGGTCTGTATGTGTTCTTTGTATTTTTTATCTTTACATTTTAGTATAGAGCCTTTTTATATTTGCTGTATCTCAAAATCTTTAAAAATGATCTGAGGAGTGCCTAAAAACCTAAGTATCATTTATGTGGTATATCAGTAGTTTACTGCTCCATCCTCTTGTCCTGGTTAGATAGCATCACCAGCTCATTGGACATAAACTTGAGCAAACTCTGGGAGATAGTGAAGGACAAGGAAGCATGGTGTGCTGCAGTCCATGGGATCGCCAAGAGTCAGACACGACTTATCGACTGAACAACAGCACTTTTTTCATGAATGTGTTATATTTGATATTTTAAAATTTTAATACTGCATAATAAACTTTTGCATAACTTAAAAAAGAATTCTACATTATAAATATCCCATGAAGAGCTTTTTCTGAAAGCAAATTTTCCACGGGTTAGAATTAGGGGTCTCCTGAGGACGTAAAAATAGTTGTCAAAGAAGAAAGGAGTGAAGGAAGCCAAGGGCTGTGAAATGACATTAAACTATGATGGAAAATGAACCCTGTTTCACAGTTTTCTTAACTGCCCATAAGTGGGTACATTTTTTTGTCTATGATTTTTTAGAGCTGAAAAGAATCATCTGAATAAGCCTACCATGGATTGGGGTTGCAAAACAATTCAAAAAGAGACTTTAGAGCCTCATCTGCTTTTGGAAATTAGACATGTCTAAAAACAGAAAAACACCAAACCACTCTTGAAGACGCACGCTGGTCTGTTTCTCTGCATAAATATCTTCATCGCCTTGTTTGCGAACATGAGTCTGTAGAGATATGAGGGTTATAGACTATTCTTGCACAGCGTTGTATAAATTCTTCCTTTCATCCACTCTAAAGAGTATTCAGGGACTAAGGCAAGCATATAAAAACAAATGCAGACTGTTCAGTGGATCTTTATTTATTCACTCAGAAAAAAATGGGACACTCTGGTACAGGAGCTTCTATAGTGTAATTCAGGACAAATTTTGAAAAGTCAGGGCCAAAAAATTTGCTAGCAAGAATTTGAAAGTCACGAGGGGAAATCTCTCCCTCACTTTGAGGAAGATGTGCTATTCCTTTCAAGAAAAAGAGATGCTCTCCAAAGAGAAGAAAAGACAGCGGCAGGGAAGAAGAGACAGGAGACAAGTTCTGAAAAGGTGGTTTCAGAGTCTTTTTGAGGCAAATCCATCTCTAGTCTTGCTCATTACCATGGGAGAAGTTGTTTGCATTTGTCTTTGTTAAAGTAAGAAAGAAAATGGAATTCAATTCCAGTTCCAAGGGCTTCGCATCGTCCACTTGCACAGCCTTGTGACAATGTAAGGGGACTTGTTGGGTCTGGTGGCAGCTGAAATTTGGCCTCAAAGGAAAAAAAAAATCACTTCTCTTTTCTGGCAGCAGAATAACTCTGCCGATCTCCTTTTTTAAAAAAATATTTATTTGGCTACACCAGGCCTTTTGGTTTTGGCATGCAGAATCTTCATTCACGGCATGTGAACTCTTAGCCTGTGGGGTCTAGTTCCCTGACCAGGGATCAAACCCAGGTCCCCTGCATTGGGAGCGTGGAGTCTTAGCCACTGGACCACCAGGGAAGTCCCTGCCTATCTCCTTAAAGTCCTCTTGTGAAAATAGAATTGCATCTAGGCATTGTCTAGAGGCTACAGAAAACTGGAGTGAGGGAGAAGATGGACCATTGTCTCGCCCTAGCTTCACAAGGAGAAATTACAGGGCCAACTGTGTGCAAATGTGAATCTGAAGAACTTTTACTGTGACACGGTATACCATTTTGACTATTATAAAGTGCACAGTTCTGTGGTATTAAGTGCATCCACATTGTTGTGTAACCATCACCACCATCCACTTCCAGAACTTTTTTAATCTTTCTTAATTATATCTCTGTGCTTTAAACAGTAAGTCCCCACTCAGCCCCTGGTAACCATGGTTCTGTTTTCTTTAAGTATTGACTACTCTAGGTACCTTATATAAGTGGGATCATACAATATTTACGCTTTTATGATTGTCTTATTTCATGTAGCATAATGCCTTCAAGGTTCATTATGTTATAGCTTATGTCAGAATTTCCTTCCTTTTTAAGGCTGAATAATATTCCATTGTCGGCTTCCCTGGTAGCTCAGCTGGTAAAGAATCCACCTGCAATGCAGGAGACCCCGGTTCAATTCTTGGGTCGGAAAGATCCCCTGGAAAAGGGATACCCAATCCAGTATTCTTGGGCTTCCCTAGTGTCTCAGATGGTAAAGAATCTGCCTGTAGTGCGGGAGACCTGGCTTCAATCCCTGGGTTGGGAAGATCCCATGCAGGAAGGCATGGCAACCCACTCTAGTATTCTTCCTGGAGAATCCCCATGGACAGAGGAGCCTGGTGGGCTACAGTCCATGGGGTCGCAAAGAGTCAGACACGACTGAGCAACTAAGCACAGCACAGCACGTTACTCCATTGTATGCATATACCACATTTTGTTTATCCATTCATCTATAGATGGACAGTTGGGTTACTTGCATCTGTGGACTACGGTAAATAATGCTGCTGTGAACATGTACAAATAACTGTTCAAGTTCCTGTTTTTATATATTTTGGGTATATATCAAGAAATAGAATTGTCAGATCACATAGTAATTCTACATTTAATTCTTTGAGAATCACCAATACTGTTTTACTCAGTGGCTACACCATTTTATATTCCCACCAAAAGTGCACAAGGATTCCAGTCCTTCCGCATCCTCCCTAATTCTTGTTATTTTCTTATTTGGAGGGATTTTTGTCTGTTTATTTGTAACATTCATCCAGATGGGCTTGAGGTGATTTTTCATTGTGGTTTTGATTTGCATTTCCATAATGATTAATGATGTTGAGCATCTTTTCATGTGCCTATAGGCCTTGAATAATGTTGAAAGTTGTGCTATCTTATATTCAAAGAGCCATTTTTTAATTTCACTATTCTTTTGGAGTCTCATTTTTGTATTACTTTTGTGTAAAATTTACTGTGGTTTGAATAAAGAGAAAAGGGAACTGTAGTCTTTAAATGTTTAGAAACAACACTTGTGTTGACTTTGGTGGTGGATCAAATCTCAGGATGTTTTCATGTTTAATGGATGCGCTTTCCCCTGATCGTGCATTAAAAGTTAATTGAATACGCAGTACATTGTAAATTTGTTCCATTTTCTTATTCACATCATGATTTCTTGAACCCCTCACCACCATTAGATCAGAGCATTTGAAAGCTTGTGAAAACCAGAGAGAATTTCTCTGGTATTTAAAAAAAGTAACTGGTGTCTGTTGAACGAAATGTCCTTCCGTATTTCCACAAGTGCCTAGAAGTTCTGAAATAACCTCTTCTTAATTTTTCCTTTTTTAAGATTTGACTTTTGCTGACCTAAAATATTCAACATGTGGGATGTTTTATAACCAAGAACTTGAGCAAGATAATTTTAAATCATACACATGGAGCCACATCATCTTTTTAAAAAATATACATAAGCTTCACTAATAAATCTCAACCTCATTTATAATGAAAATCATCTTAAGATAATGAGATACTTTTTCTTACATCCACAAGACTGACAAAGTTTAAAATTTTGGTAGTAAATTACTTTGGTCAAAGTGTGTGGTTTCAGACATTCCCATTTCCTCTTTGTAGAAACCTAATTGTTAAGACTTCACTGAAAGATTATTTTGGTAGTATCAATCATAATATGAAATGATGAGGCGATATCTCATAGTTTTGATTTGCATTTCTCTAATAATTAGTGATGCTGAACATCTTTTCATATGCCTCTTGGCTGTCTGTATGTCTTCTTTGGAGGAATGTCTACTTAGGTCTTCTGCCCGTTTTTTGATTAGGTTGTTTATTTTTTGGATATTGAGCTGCATGAGCTGTTTGTAAATTTTGGAAACGAATTCACTGTTGGTCCCATCGTTTGCAAACATTTTCTCCCACTCCGTGGGTTGTTTTTTCATTTGTTTCTGGTTTTCTTTGCTGTGCAAAAGCTTTTGAGTTTAATTAGGTTCCATTTGTTTATTATTGTTTTTATTTCTGTTACTCTGGGAGATGGATCGAAAAGTTACAGCAAGAATTAATAAGCTCATGCACTCACCAAATAATCACTGTGTGTTGCTTGCCTCCTTCAAGTGTTCACTGGATTTATCTGTTTGTTTTTCCTTCTTCTTCTCAGAACTGTGTAGATCTACTTAATTTTTTTTTTTAAATGAGGTGGGAGGTGTCCTCCATCACCATTGTCTCATTTGCATTTTATAATAAGTAAAAGGTACTGCCCATTAGAATTATAAATATTTTAAAACCTCATGGATAAATCTGAAGACACTATTATTACCAGTAAGTCATAAGAATACCTTTTAGGTTACTCGGTGTTTTCAAGGATTATATTTTAATTTTATTTTAGTTTTGATTGCACTGGGTCTTCATTGCTGCGCACAAGCTTTCTCTAGTTGTGATGTGTGGGTTTCAGTAGTTGTGGCACATGAGTTTAGTTGCTCCTTGGTATGTGGAATCTTCCCGGACCAGGGATTGAAGCCATGTCTGCTGCTGGCAGGCAGATTCTTAACCTCTGGACCATCAGAGAAGTCCAAGCTGTTATATTTTAAGTTATTCTTTCAATAATATCACTGAAGTCCAGCCTAATAAAAAAATAGCTCATCTTTACTTAAGGATTCCACTTTTAAATACACAATTTTAACTTGCACTTAGAGCAGATATAATTCTTAAAATGGCACATGGAAAACCAGCCGTCTGTAACTACTAAATTCCAGCCTCCCTCACAACCTGGCTGTCTAACACATTTTTGGACGACTTTTTCAGACTGCTTCAAATCTATGGTTGGTTCCGACAAAGTTGTTCTGCCTTCTATGTATGGGAGTGTTTTGCAATAAAAACCAAAAAAGTTCTTCTTGGCAGTGACAATTTTATAACATACCGAAGCATGTCCTAAATAATTTTAAGGTTCTTTTACAATGTAGAAGTGCAGATGGGTGACATCATGGTGTAAAGCAACTTTTATTGAACTCATAAAAAAATGCTTTTTAAAGGATTCTTAGAAATTAGAGTTGTTAAATCAAGAAATCTCTCTGTCACATTTAACTAGGAAATTGAAGAATCTGAACATACAAGTCTTTGTCTTGAACCTCTGAAGCGTAAAAAATTTTATAGGATAAGTTCAGACCACAGATTCAGTTACCCAGGCACTCAGACTATTGCTCCTTACATCTGGCAACCTATGTAGATTAATTACTGGTACAAAATAGCAAAGTATGGTAGGATCCAGCCAGCCAAAGTGGTGGGGGGTATTCCTGGCCCTACTGTGTTTTGTTATTGTTTGAATTAATATTGGCTATTCTTGGAGACCACCGAGAGACTTACCTGTAGTCACTGAATGTGATGCAATATCCAACTACAGGAAGGTAATTTGAGAAATTGTTCACATCTCGATTTGGACCCAGAGCAGAGAGTGTGCTCAGTTACACATATAGTAAGGCAAGGAATCCATAAAGCAGGTTTTCGTCAAGGAGACAGGAATTAGATTGGTATTGTTATTCATAGGTGGTTAATTGGTTGCTATAGAACAGAGATCAACAAACAATGAATGAGTAACTTGGTCATATTTGTTTTTATAAATAAAGTTTTATTGAAACACAGCCTTGCCCAATCACTCAAGTTTGGTCTGTGGCTGCTTTCTCAAGTTGAATAGTTCCAAAAGGGATCATACAGTTCTCAAAGCTGAAAATATTTACTGTCTGGTCCCTTACAGAAAAACTTTGCTGACCATTCATTTTATAAAAGACTCTGCTAGGATACCTAAGCAGTCTTCAAGCAGAACAAATAGGAAAATTGGTCATTTACATCCACAAAAATTATTACCTTTAATTCATGTGTTATTTCACAATTGTTAAAATGCTTTCATATTCTTTAATGTCACTTGATTGTTGCAACAACCCTGGGATTGAAACAGAGAAGATACTAGGACACCTTTTTCAAGGTGATTTGGTCATGAGAGGTGAAATGACTTCTCTGTAGTGATGTAACAAGTCAGAGTGTTTCTATGGGCAGAGTGAGCGCCAAAGGCAGACCAATTTTTTTTTTTTAATTTTTATTGGTGTAGAGTTGCTTTACAATGTTGTGTTTCTACTATACAGCAAAGTGAATCAGTCATATGTATACATATATTCCTACCCCCACTCTTTGGGTTTCCTTTCCATTTAGGTCACCACAGAGCACTGAATAGAGTTCCCTGTGCTATACAGTAGGTTCTCATTAACTATCTGTATTATACCTAGTATCAGTAGTATATTTATGTCAATCCCAATCTCCTATTTAATCCCCCCCTTTTCCCCCCTTGGTGTCCATAGGTTTGTTCTCTACATCCGTGTCTCTATTTCTGCAGATAGGTTCATCTATACCCCTTTGCTAGATTCCACATATATGTGTTAATACATAATATTTGTTTTTCTCTTTCTGACTTCACTCTAAATGACAGTCTCTGGGTCCATCCATGTCTCTGCAAATGGCACAATTTTGTTTCATTTTATGGCTGAGTAATATTCCACTGTATATATGTACCCTATCTTCTTTATCCATTCCTCTGTTGGTACACCAAACCAATCTCACCAAGTTGTTTTGCTTGACATGTGGTCAGAAAGCAAGATCAGGAGGCAGTGATGTGAAAGGGCAAGACACCCGGGAGATGCTGGTACTCGAGCACCTATCCTCCTCGGGGGATTGTGGCTCCCACCCTCAGGCTACTTCTCACTCAGCCTTCTCTGCAGACTTGTTGGCTTCACATCAGAAACTCCTCGCTCATACCCTCCGGAGGGCTGCTCTCCCCTCCCCTCCCCAACACGGGATCTGTGCTTCCAGACTGGAGCTTCTTCATCCCTATGACATCAGACTCAGGCACACAGCCCCAGCTGGAACTCTTGCAGCTCCAGGCCTGAAGTGCTTTCAGGGGCTGGCAGGACATCTGAGAGGACAGAGTCACTTTTCCTAGGTCACTGCTGTGACTGAACAATCCCTGAATGCTCACACTCGGTGTGCAGTGTGGATTACAATAAAATTTTTTTATTTCCAGAGCCAAGGACAGTCTCTGGAGCCAGACTGATTTCAAATCTCAGCTTCAGTACCTTCACTTTGTGAAATTTGAGGTGAGTTTCTAGGTTTCTCAGTGCCATACTTTACTCATCTGTAAGATGGGAATGATAGCACATACCAAACTGGCCATGAACTCAGTGGTCCAGAGACCAGCGCCGTGCTTGTTTACCCAAACATCTATCATCAGTTTTCTCTATGTTCTTCCTGTTAGGGTACTGTGAAGAATAAAGTAACTTAGAATGGTGTTGTGTATATGAAAATGTACAACGTGCTGAATTGCTTAGTTGTGTCCAACTCTTGGAGAAGGCAATGGCACCCCACTCCAGTACTCTTGCCTGGAAAATCCCATGGACTGAGGAGCCTGGTAGGCTGCAGTCCATGGGGTCACTAAGAGTCAGACACGACTGAGCGACTTCACTTTCACTTTTCACTTTCATGCATTGGAGAAGGAAATGGCAACCCACTCCAGTGTTCTTGCCTGGAGAATCCCATGTTCGGGGAAGCCTGGTGGGCTGCCGTCTCTGGGGTTGCACAGAGTCGGACATGACTGAAGCGACTTAGCAGCAGCAATCCGACTCTTTTGTGACCCCATGGACGTTAGCCTGCTAGATTCCTCTGTCTGTGGAATTTTCCAGCCAAGAATAGTGGAGTGAGTTGCCATTCCCTATTCCAAAAATGCTCAGTAAGTGTTAACAATGGCTGTTCATGATCATCACTCTCTCGAGGAGAGCCAGGGTCCTGCGGAAACCTGCAATACTTCCATTATGGGAGGCATCTGTATTGCCTTGGGGGACCTTTACATCCTCAATTGGACATGGATTGTCATCTCCATCTTCTCAACGACCCATGGGACATCCTGCAGGTTGGGATAACCAAGTCCCTATCTGCAGCTTCCCCTCCACACTGTGATGGGAGGACACTCATCATTCCACCTTCTGAGAGAGTGTGGCTGCCCGGGAAGATGGCCAGGGCCAATGCAAGTCTCCAGATCACGGAGAAAACCCCACTTAGTACACAGAACTCTCTCCATGCAAAACTTCTCCTTCGAAAACATTTTATTTATTTTTGGCTGTGCTGGGTCTTCATTGCTATGCGCATATTTTCTCCAGTTGTGGCGAGTGGGGGCAGCTCTTCGCTGCAGTGTGCAGGCTTCTCATTGCAGTGGCTTCTCTTGTTGAGAGTACAGGTGGAGTGGAATCTTCGTGGACCAGGGATCAAACCCATGCCCTCTGCTTTGGCAAGCCAATTCTTAAGCACTGGACCACCAGGGAAGTACCCATGCAAGTCTTCTCTAATGGATCATGAGGAAATGAAGGAAGAGACACCCTTATGAATGATCTCAATTTTCAGGTCAAAACAAGAGAAGGTCTGTTCAGAACCTATAGGAGGGATTTGGGTGGTTCCAAAAGCAGAATTCGGGAGCTATAGCAGAGGGTGAGAGCCAGGAGGAAGACGGTTCCTGGGAAGAGCTAACTGGTTTATCCAAGCCCCGTCCTCCAAACATCAGAATGTTGCCTCTTCGATGAGGAATTATGCCTGCAGAATGTGAATTTCCAGGGAGGTGGGCAGAGCTAGAAGGATCTAGATGTGAAGCTAAATAAAGAGATATGTGGGCCGGAGGTCTGGGAAGATCAAAAGTACAATGAACACTAGTGAGGGACTTTTAGTGATTACACTTAAAGTGGTTCAGTAAGATGTTCTCATACGGAAAGAGTGGTTTGGAATAGCCTGCATAAGTACTTGGAATTTTAGAGAAATAAGAAAACTTCTTTTTGAAAAGGATGATCAGCCAATTCCAGAGGTACTGACAGTGAGATCATGAGACTCAGGGAGAAAATCCAGATTCCCCGGGGAGTCAAGGTCATCACCAGTACATGTAAGAGGCTTGTTACAAAAAGTCTAAAGGAGAAGCTAACATCAAGGTCCAGAGTGTTGAGCAATGCTGTGGTTAGGCCATTGTGGAGTAACCAAGAAAGGATAAAAAGTGGGAAGAAAGCCCAAGAATTCAAACTAAAGCTGAGTCCAAAAGTTCAGCTAGGGACCAGTCCTAGTCTGGGAATGTTTTTAAGATCTGGAGTAGATGGGCAAGTTGCCAGTTGATCAGAGGAGAAAAGTTGTCTACTGTAGATTAACGGAGCTTTCTTGGAACAAGCCAATAGATGTGTACTATATCCTAGAAAAAATGAGGGTTTGTTCTGTAAGGTGCTTGTCTTTGCTCTCAAAAAGGAAAGTGTTAATTGCACAGTTGTGTCCAACTCTTTGTGACCCCATGGACTGTAGCCCACCAGGCTCCTCTGTCCATGGGATTCTCCAGGCAAGAATACTGGAGTGGGTTGCCATTCCCTTCTCCAGGGGATCTTCCCGACCCAGGGACTGAACCTGGATCTCCTGCATTGCAGGCAGATTCTTTACCATCTGAACCACCAGGGAAGCCCAGTCACTCACAATTCAAACAAGATACTTGTGATACAATGGCAGCTCCCTAACTTTGGAATCAAACAGTGATGAAATAACATAGACCACAGATTTTCCTCTTTCCCTTTCCCCTTGTGTGCCGGGAGCTTACAGTCAAATTGCTACCTGCCTTAAGTGTGGAAATACATTTCCATGTTCTGACTTTTTCTCTAGCCTCTGTTATTATTTATTTCTTGTTTTAACCATACATTAAGTTCATTCTGGGCTTCCCTGGTGACTCAGCAGTAAAGAATCCACCTACAATGCAGGAGATGCGGGTTCAATCCCAACATCCCTTGGAGAAGGAAATGGTAACCCACTCCAGTATTCTTGTCTGGGAAATCCTATGGACAGAGGAGACTGGCAGGCTACAGTCCACGGGGTCGCAAAAGAGTCAGACCTCACTGAGCAACTAAACAAATTTTATTCTAGTAGTGTATATATTTTGTAAATCAAGTAAGATTCTTTTTGAAATGAGGCAAAGATGGAAAAAAATTTGTTAAACTTCTCCTCTTAATGTCCATCTTCCATTTCTTTAAGGGTTTTGTTGGGGTACATGGCCAGGCAAATGTTTCTGTGTCAGCTTTCAATTATTTTCTTGGCTTAAAGTAAAAATAAACCACCATTGTTGATCAACTTTATGATGGCCTGAGGGTTTGATAACCACTAAGTACACAACATACCAGGACACTTTCAGTGAGTACAGAGGAAAGACATTGAACCATGTAGTGTTCTTCAACATGCTTCAAAATGTTAACCTTGTGGGTGAACTGCTGATGCTAAGTCACTTCAGTCATGTCCGACTCTGTGCGACCCCATAAACGGCAGCCTACCAGGCTCCCCCGTCCCTGGGATTCTCCAGGCAAGAACACTGGAGTGGGTTGCCATTTCCTTCTCCAATGCATGAAAGTGAAAAGTGAAAGTGAAGTTGCTCAGTTGTGTCCTACTCTTAGTGACCCCATGGACTGCAGCCCACCAGGCTCCTCCGTCCATGGGATTTTCCAGGCAAGAGTACTGGAGTGGGGTGCCATTGCCTTCTCCGGTGGATGAACTAATGCTGTTTAAATGGATGCGTTTTTGGTGCAGACATGAAGTCTGTTTTCTGAGTGATGAGGTAAGACAAATATTACTGAATTACTGAAATATATTACTGAAACCAGCTTTATTCACTCAAACTCTGATTACTTGACAAGTGAAATGGGTTTGGTGTTCTCAGACAGTTTTCCTGGAGCCCCCATAAGGGACACCACATAAAGTGCTCTGGCAGGTGGGCTCTAAAAAATGGAAGGAGCAAAAGAGCAAACAGCTTTGCAGGTAGCTCTACCCCCTGGGATGCAGCAGCACCTGGAGGGCAGCCAAAAGAAACCTGATCCAGTAGCCACTAGTCTGGGCACAGGGAAGGGAGATGACCTAGTGTGGCTCCAAAGCCCACTGAGCATCAGAGTCACCTGAGAATGATGTTTGTAAGTTTCTGGGAGTCCCTCCTGTGCTGTTCCCACCATTTGAATCCACTGGGCCTGACATGGAGCCTCATGGATGTACTTGTATATATATGTGTATATTTGTGTGTGTGTGTACATGTATTCTCAGGGGTCTCCAGAGAAACAGAGCCAACAGAAAATAGGTAGGTAGGTAGATAGTTAGAGAGCTAGAAAGAAATATATACATAAATCTATGTATGCTGCTATGTATATACACATATATATACATATTTATGTGTGTGTATATATATAACAGGATAGATAGGTAGGTTCATATATATATATATATATATATATATATATATATAAATTGGTTGTATATAAATAGGATGTATGTTTTATACACACACATATATATATATAAAACATAGATCCTATTTATATACAACCAATTGTGTGTGTATATATGTGTGTGTGTATGTTTAACAGGATAGATAGGTGAACAGACGGGTTCTATTAATTCTGTTTCTCAGGAGAACCTGACTGAGCGGTCTCAACCTGTACAAGTAGTCTGCTCCATAGGTGATCTTCTGTTTTCTCCCTCCATCATAAAATGGGTCTAATTATATTGGATTCTCCCAGAAAATGAGCGCACACTGGGATGAGCTGCAATTCCATTCTTCAGAAATACTTCCATCCATTTTGCACAGGTAAATCACACACTTCCAATGGTGTTAGGATGACATTATGCTTCTTTCCTCGACCTGATCCTTCTAGCTGGCTGTCCAGGCTGCAAGCACAGACATGTACCAGGGGTCTTCAGCAGCTACCTGCTTTGCACACCTCTAGTTGCACAATGGAGAAGGCAATGGCACCCCACTCCAGTACTCTTGCCTGGAAAATCCCATGGACTGAGGAGCCTGGTAAGCTGCAGTCCATGGGGTCGCGAAGAGTCAGACACGACTGAGCAACTTCACTTTCACTTTTCACTTTCATGCATTGGAGAAGGAAATGGCAACCCACTCCAGTGTTCTTGCCTGGAGAATCCCAGGGACGTGGGAGCCTGGTGGGCTGCTGTCTGTGGGGTCGCACAGAGTTGAACACGACTTAAGTGACTTAGCAGCAGTTGCACAATACGTCGTTGTTGGTCATGGTTCTGAGGCATGATTTAAAATGTGGGCCTGGCCTTAAGAGTGGTCACTTGGCTGGTGAGAGAACTTTTCTGACTGCCAGACTCTAGGTTTCAACACAACTCTGATGTTCTCCACTTGACTGTCTATGATGTGGTCAAAGTCAATTTCTTTGTGAAATGTGTTCTTGAAAATAAAGCTGACTGATGAAGTAAATGAAGAAACGCACAGAGGTCTAAGAAAGCCATGGTCCTCAGGCAGAAGTAAAAGATAAAAAGTGGATAAATTAAAGCATCAATTATCCCATTTGGACAGAATTATAATGAGTAAAGGGGTCACTTAAATTTGGTAGTTATGCTTTCAGATATTTATAGGGGTGGATTTTATGGTAGTGTGGTATTTGCAAATGTACTAAGTTAGTTTATTTCGTTGGCAGGACACATTTCTCATACCGTCAAGGGTCTGGTCTGACATGGCTTTCTCCCAAATCTACAGGTCAGAAATCAGGAATGTAATCTTACTGTGCTCTCTCTGGTCTGGGTCAAGGATTTGATTTTGTAGCTCTCGCATCTTTTATAAGGCTGTGTAGACCTGTTGGGAATCATTAAAACCGTAAACTTTTGGAAGGACAGGGCAAGGAAATTCACATTTATTGAGTGCTATCATGTGCCAGACAGACAAGGCGCAGATCTGTCGCTTCAGTTGAATTGCTATTCCAATTTTATTGATGAAGAAAAAAAAAAGGGCTGGGCCTATATTTAGAATTTAAAGGTAACTTCAGGTCCAATTGATTCCAGAATTTATACTCTTTCCAACTCGTAATTCTGCCTCTGATAAAGTGCTAAGTAGCTGCACATTAATCAACTATAAACGGGGAATAGCATGGTATTTACACTTGGAGTGGAGTTGTACGATCACACGTTCCCAGAATCTTTTTATAGTTCACAGGGAGTTTGTGTAGATCCCCACTGAGGGAAAACAGAATAATTGAGGTTGGAAGCAGCTTAACCCCAGTCATAAAAATCGCTGACATGGGAAACTGAGAGGAAAATGGTTGCCCCTCGTGGGGAAGGGGTTGTGTGCCCGTGGGGAAGGGGTTGTGTGCCCCTGGTGCGGGCTATGTGTTCAGTTGGTGGAAGGAATGTCTTCAGCCTCAAAAAATATGACCCCTTGAACACACTTTATTTTTATATTGCTACTATTGGTCTTTCGGAAAGCATGGTAATTACAAGTATTCATTTGTTCATTAGAATGTGAAATAATTTATCTCTTCCTCAGAGCCCCCCAACCTCACACACACACACACACACACACACACACACATGCACACACTGCCCCCCATCTCGCAGACACACAACTCCCCTTCTCATTAATTAGTAGGTACCCTATGGCAGCCCAAACATGTGTGGAAATTACACTCTTCTGTTATACCCCTTTTCCACGATACTATTCATGTTCTGTAACCAGCAGGAGAAGTAATTATGCAGGTGGGCATTCGTTATATGGTCAACCCTTGGAATATAATATAGAAATGTGCTAAGCAAGGAAGTACTTATTTGACTTGCTTGAACCAATGCCTGGAAACTGAGCATGGTATGCACTTCATAGTATTATAAACCACACATCTGGATTATTTTCATATATCGTACCTGCGTGGGTGGGGCGATATTTACATTCTTTTTCCACTTCGGAGTTGTCCAGTGTCATCTAGTCTGTGCATGCTAGGGAGTGTTTGTGTGTGTGTGTGTGTGTCTATATTACATTCCCTTTTCCAGCATCTGCTGTTCACTCTGAGTTGGAGCATGTACCATTGCAAAACTGTCACCAGCGTCTTCGAAAGACACATGTACATTCCACAGGTCAAGCAAGTGGGCTCTGTGACTGCATGATGCCTTTTGTTTAAAAGAAACCCGAGTGGCAGCCAGCACTTTCCATCCAGCGGCACTTTATACTGTTAACTGTAGCAGCTGAAAAGTGAAGCTCAAAGGATTTTTTAGAAGCTGCTGCCCCAGCAGGTAACATTCTGGAGTTGGTTCTTTTTATTGTTTTGTTTGGGTTTTTTTTCTGCTGTTTAAAATGTCCAAACCTTCTCGCTTGGCTAGACCTTTCTTTGCTAATGCAGCTTCTAAACTGCCATCGTCTAGAAGGGATGATTTAAACAGCAAACAGAAAAAAAGCAGCTTAGGGGAGAAGATTTTGAAAACTGGGAATGAAGGAAATTTGGTCAAACAGCAGCAGGTGCAAACGGCAGTCACTCCTGCCCAGCGGAAGACTTCGCCACACAAAGGTAATCTTTTAAATCAGCTGCTTTTTTCAGCTTGGGCTTAGAAACTTCTTTCTTAATAATACTGCTGTGTAACTTGAATAAGACTCTTCATGGTTTCAGAAACTTACCCGTTTGTGTGAGTGTGTCATTTTCCAAAATCCTAGAGTGCATTGCTAAAATAACCAATAATTAGGAAGATACAGGTAATACAACTTTTTCATCAATTAAGAAATGATCAAAGAAACACTGATTATCTTCACTTCTCTTTGAGAAAGAGATTTTACTCTTGGTTGTGTTTCACACACTTTCTTAATCCAGTTATATTCATGTGAAGTTTCTTTTTTATTGCTTAGCTATATGAAAAGAAACAAGCAAATAATATCTCCCAGAAGCACATCATTAACTGCAAAAGAATTTTTGCATGCTTAGTTTTTTGCAGTCTCTTTTAAAAGTCAGTTTGTATCTGAAATGATAATCTAACGATATGGTTCCTGGCCAAGCATGACAAAAATCTCTGCTAACATTGTTACTTGGAACATTTAAATGAGTCTTTTCAGGTGATTATTAGAATGTTTTCCTGAGCAAGAGTATTGTTGAATATTTGACCTGGAATTGAGAAATGAAGTCACCAAATAAAGACATAGATTATTTTTGTGTATATAATAATAGAGGGCAATGAAATCTAGCTTAAAATATTATAATAATTTCCTCCATTATACCAAGAACTACATATTAGGTCACTAAGAAACATTCATAATAGTTATTTTAATACATTTTGAGCTCTCTACCAAAACTGTAATATTTGGCCTGTGATTTTATGCTAAAATAAAAAATTGTTTTAATATTCTCAATCTTACAAATGGAGGTTTTTATTTTCTAGAAAAAATAAGTTCATTGTTTAATTTTAATCCTGACCTCTTCTCTATTAATAACTGTTGCCAATGAATATGCAGTTATACATTTTTGTGTTATTTCAAGGATACAAATTTCTTTCTGGAAATTTTTAATTTTTTTATTAATCTGGATTATTATTATTTTATCCACTATGATCAATGACATGTTTGTACAAAAACTATTTTGTTAATCAAAATACTTTATAAAAGATGCATATCATGAACAATGAAGGATTTTAAAAGTGCTGTTGAAAGTTGCTTAATAGGCTGAATTTTGGCTGCTTCAAAGGAAAGTTCTCTTTGACAGTATAATAGTCTAAGAAATTCTTCTAAAAAGAGAGGTAAATTACCTCAATCTGAAGAGTGTCCAAACATTTATATGGGGGTGTGTGTGTGTGTGTGTGTGTGTATATATATATATATATACACACACATATATATATCTGTATCTGTGTAAGTTATTCTGGGGAAGAAGTTTTTAAACCAACGATCTAAGGCAAAATACTTATTCTGAAGATTATTCAAAATACTGACTTTTTTTTAGCAGCCTATGGGGTTTGAATGGACTTAGTGGATGAAAATAGTTTTTCTTTGATAACAGATTTGATTTAGGGGTTAGTTAAAAGTTATTTAAAACCAGGAATGATTATCAAGGTACAAGGTCAATATAGATAATGCAAGTTTTTGTAAAAAATAAACTAGGGACAGATAATAAAGCAGTGTGGTGGTATTTCCTTTGAGTCTGCCTAAGAGGATCTGGGCTGTCTAAAAGAGAAAATTCCACTGCAAGAATTTTGAAATTGGCATCAGGACTGGATTATTTGATGAAGACCAGTCATCAGAATGTATATTTGTTTTTCTTTTTAATCAGGATCCTTTTCTCATTGCCACGCATCATATCATATAGAACCAATAGAAACCTCTAATTATTGCAGAACAGGGCTAAGGTTCTCTTTATAGGATGGTTAAGTTGTATTAAGCTTGTACTTAAAGTGGTTTTTATAATATCAAGAAATCCAAATAATAGTCATGCCATCTTAGGTTGTATTGAAGTTGGTGTATGTTCCTGCCCACTATAGGATCTTAGTGTTTGTTAGTTCTTTAGACTGTTTATCTTGTTTGATCCACATGATTTAGTTTAGTCTCTTTATGTAGGTTCTCATGGACCTGACTTCCGCTTTTTCCCTTGTGTAATTTGTCTGGTAATGTAAGTGTATTCTTGTACCTTTTTAACTTAAAAAGAAGTCTCTCATTTAGTTTATTTCTTAAATTAGCGCAGTGAGCTTCCCCTTTACCTCTTTCCCATGTCTCCCTCTCTGTACCTTAAATTTTGTCTTCTGTACTTTTGTTTTCTTATTAAAAAGGTTGATAAGTTATTTTTCATTTTCATAATTCATGGTTTGTCTATAGGCTAATTCTAAAAGTTGAAAATCAACCAAGTGTGTAAGTAATAGACCTCATAAATATTTTCATTGCTAAACCAAAAACTGTGCTATCATCGTTTCCTCTGATAGCCTTAAAACTGTTTCCAGTCTTCTCTCTTCAGCATTTTTGATTCTCCTAAGAACAAATGGATCTTATCCTATTTATAAAACTCCTTTCCTTCCAGATATTTATCTCTGTATCCCTCAATCCTTCTGCCCAACTCTTTCCTGACTAATTTCTAGAACCTCTGGACAGGTCTCTCTCTTCTGGAGCACATTCCTGAAAACTTCCTAAGAAGGGCTAAATGGGACGTAAGCTTCCTGAGTTTTTATAATACATATTCGAAAAATATCTTTATTTTCTCTTCCCATTTCAACAGTTAGTTGGGACAGGTTTTAGACCCAAAATAATTTTTCCTTCATAATATAAAAGGCTTTTCTCCATAACCTTTTAGGATCAAGAAGTGTTGATGAGAAGTCCCGTGTCATTCACACCTTCATGTATTCCTTTGTAGGTGATTTTTTTTTCTCTCTCTCTTGAAGCTTTGAGGATTTCCTCTTTAGCCTTGATGTTCTGACATGTCTCTGAAGTATTTGAAAGTGTGGGATTCTTCCCGTTCACTTTCACAGGATACTTGATGAACCCTTTCAATTTGAAGAGTAATAGTCTTCAGTTCTGGGAATTCTTTTTTTATTAATTCTTTTATAATGTCTTCCTCTGTATTCGCTCTAATTTTCTTTTTATGCATCTCCTATGAATTGGTTATCAAATCTACTGCATCAATTTTCTCATACTTATCTTTCTGTTATACTTTTATGTCTTTTTATGTTTTCCAGATTTTTTGACCTTATCTTCTAGCTATTCTAATTTTGATCATCATGATAGTTTTAATTTCCAAGAAACTTTTTTGTGATTATGTTGAGCCCCAAAATACATGGAGTTATTTTTTGTATATAAGCAGTAGATCTGTGTGCTCTATTTCCCAGTGGAAATTGTCTTTGTCTATTCCAGCTTGAGGGTACCATTCCTTCATGTTTAATGATGTGAGTAACTACCTCACTATAATGTTGGTGTCTTTTCATTCTGAGCCAATAGTCCAGTTGGCCTCTGAAAGAGAAGAGCTTGGCAGTCAACAAACTTTAGGACGATAGCATTAATATCTGATTTTCACTCATGGAGAACTTTTTTCATGATGAAAACGCACCACATGGAAGATAAATGTTGAAATATATGTTGATATCATGTGCCAACAGCTTTATTCAGAAATAGAGGATGAGTCAGCATCTGAGAATGTGACATTTCTTCCTGGGTTTTCTGTACTCTCCCGAATTCTTTTTAAGTATATTTCCTCAAATTATTTTGTTCTGATTTTATTCGTTTATATAGCCTTTTAACTCTTCTAAATAAAGGAAAACTCTTTTTTTTTTAGACAGGAGCACTGACCACTAGCTTGGTTTGAAAAAAGAGTAGCTCTGTCTCCTGCACACTTGTAGGAATGCTAATGATAGACTTTAAGCTTTATTGAGGTCATCCTATGTGCCCAGCACATCTCTTTTAAATATATATATATTATTATTATTATTATTTTTTGGCTGCACTGGGTCTTTAGCTGGAGCATGCCAGCTCCTTAGCTGTGGCATGTATTCCTTTGTAGTTCCCTGACCAGGTATGTAGCCTGGCCCCCTGCATTGGGAGCATGGAGTCTTAACCACTGGACCACCAGGGAAGTGCCCCCAGCACAGTTCTAAGTACATTATAATATATTCTCTCATGTAATCCTTGCAACAATTCTCTGACATCCCTAGTTTGCAGATGAGAAAACTGAGAAAAGTGTTTCAGTTATTTCCCCAAGATTGTAAGACAGAGAAAGGTAGAACCAGATTTCTACCTCCATTGATTTTGACTCATGAACCTACACACTTCACCACTATGCCAAGACACCTTTAAAGACAGAAAAACAATTCTTCCATCAAAGAAGTTATTAAAAATTAATCAAAACCTTGAGATTGGATGGACTGGTCCCTGAAAATAACTGGCTGGTGACATTCTATATTTCAGAATATGCTCTTCTGTTTTCAACCTTTTGATTTGTTGCCCAGGGCTGCTGTTTCTCAGACAAAACAAAGAAATGAAAAGGGAAGAGAACAGATTTCTAAGTTAATAAATGTATCACAATTCTGTAAGTTTTTTTCTAATATTGAGTCTCAAAAGGATGCATTGAATATAGGACCTTGCGATCCCAACATGTACACTCTTGCCTGCAGACTTGAGTATGTATGGGCATGCACACACAGAAACACAAATATTCTGCATACAATTCAAGAAAGGTTCTTCCATCACATATGACCTGGTGGTCCAAGTACAAGCCTCAAGTCTAATTCTTTTTCTAACACAGGCTCCTTCTGTGGCCTTGAGCAAGGCAATTATCTTCCCTGAGTTTCTCAACCATTAAAGAATAATAATATGTGGTTATGGGGAAAAGTCATGGTGAAGATTAATGACTTAGCTAATGTGTGTACAGAGCTTTCAAAAGCACATGGAGCCTGAATATTCTAAGTCAAGCACAACGGGATCTCTGTTACCATGAGTTGCTGTGCAAGGTAGAAACATGTTTTTTCACAGATATCACACGTGTACCCACACCAGGAAAAGTCCATAATCCACCCCTGATTGCATACCCTATGCTGTTCGGTGTGCACACGGGGTAGCCTCACATGCATCTATTTGCCAGCAGCACGTGTGGGCTGAGACTGTCTCTGGATACATGGAGTTCAATATTGTCCACCTCTGTGAATCAGAAAGATTAGGGAGTTCCCTGGTGGTCCAGTGGCTAAGACTCTGTGCTCCCCTCCCAAAAGAGGCCCAGGTTCCATCCCTGGTAGGGAACTGGATCCCACATGCCTCAACTAAGAGCTCACACATAGCAACTAAGACCTGGCACAGCCAAATAAATAAGTATTAAAAAAAAAAAAAAAAAGACTGAAAAAGGTCAGTTTTCATTCCAATCCTAAAGAATGGCAATGCCATAGAATGTTCAAACTACCACGCACAATTATGCTCATTTCACATGCTAGCAAAGTAATGCTCAAAATCCTTCAAGCTAGGCTTCAACAGTACATGAACCAAGAACTTCCACATGCACAGGCTGGATTAGAAAAGGCAGGGGAAATAGAGACAAGTTGCCAACATCCACTGGATCATAGAAAAAGCAAGAGAATTCCAGAAAAAAAATCTATTTCTGCTTCATTAACTATGCTAAAGCTCTTAACTGTGTGGATCACAACAAACTGTGGAAAATTCTTCAAGAGATGGGAATATCAGGCCGCCTTACCTGCCTCCTGAGAAGTCTGTTTGCAGATCAAGAAGCAACCATTAGAACCAGGCATGAAACAACAGACTGGTTCCAAATTGGGAAAGGAGTATGTCAAGGCTGTATATTGTCACCCAGCTTATTTAACTTATATGCAAAGTACATCCTGCAAAATGGTGGGCTGGATGACTCACAAGCTAGAATCAAGATTGCTGGGAGAAATATCAACAACCTCAGATACACGAATGATACCACTGTTATGGCAGAAAGCTAAGTGGAACTAAAAAGCCTCTTGATGAAAGTGAAAGAGGAGACTGAAGAGGCTGACTTGAAACTGAATATTCAAAAAACTAAGATCATGGCATCTGGTCCCATCACTTCATGGCAGATAGATAGGGAAACAATGGAAACAGTGACAGACTTTATTTTCTTGGGCTCCAAAAATCACTGTGGATGGTGACTGCAGCCATGAAATTAAAAGATACTTGCTCCTTGGAAGAAAAGCTATGACCAACCTAGACAGTGTATCAAAAAGCAGAGATATTACTTTGCCAACAAAGGTCTGTCTAGTCAAAGCTATGGTTTTTCCAGTAGTCATGTATGAATGTGAGAGTTGGATCATAAAGAAGGCTGAGTGCTGAAGAATTGATTGTTTTGAACTGCAGTGCTGGAGAAGACTCCTGAGAGTCCCTTGGACAGCAAGGAAATTAAACCAGTCAATCCTAAAGGAAATCAACCCTAAATATTCATTTGAAGGACTGATGCTGAAGCTGAAGCTCCAATACTTTGGCCAACTGATTCAAAGAATTGACTCATTGGAAAAGACCCTGATGCTGGGAAAGAATGAAGGCAAGAGGAGAAGGAGACGACAACAGATGAGATGGTTGGATGGTGTCAGCGACTTGATGAACATGAGTTTGAGCAAACTCTGGGAGATGGTGAAGGACAGGGAAGCCTGGCGTGCTGCAGTCCATGGGGTCGAAAAGAGTCATACGTGACTGAGTGACTGAACAACAGCAACAGCAAAAGATTAATATCTGGAGCACAAGTGTGTTTTCTCTCTATAGGGTTCAGATTCATTCTGGATTCTGTTTACAACTGCAGTGCCATTAGGCCCTTGTACATTAGACTTTTGCACAGGGAAGTAGCCGAGAGGTAATCACATCTATAAGTAGGCAGTGACACTAAAAGATGTCATCTGTGGAGTGCTTTTACTTGTAAGAAGCTGGTAATATCAGTAAGTAGTTATCACCCACTGATAGGGCCTGCACTTTGTCTAGAGGGATAGGCTACCCACACCAGTATTCTTGTGCTCCCCTTGTGACTCAGCTGGTAAAGAATCTGCCTGCAGTGCAGGAGACCTGGGTTTGATCCCTGGGTTGGGAAGTTCCTCTGGAGAAGGGAATGGCCACCCACTCCAGTATTCTGGCCTGGAGAATTCCATGGACTGTATAGTCCATGGGGTCACAAAGAGTTGGACACAACTGAGCAACGTTCGCGTCCAGAAGCAGCAGTGGTTTTGTACTGATTATATAGGTTTCTTTGTCTGATTGCCTTTGTGACCAATGCCACTCACTTTTTTGGAGAGCTGAGGTCAAGGACACAGTATTTCTATAAGAGGGCAGAAGTAACATGCTCACACAGTTATAGAAATCATACTTTTGACTCTCTATTGGTACCAAATAGTCCAGAATCATGCACTACACAACTATATAGGTCTGTAAGTTTCTCTTGAACCTGTTACTGAAGCTCCCTACCTAGGACAGTTGTTTTACAAATAAAATCTAAACACTTCTTAATGTTGTTTACCAGTGTTTAATGGCAATTTTTCTCCAACAGGCATAGTATGAACTATGACTGTGTAAATATTGAAAATGAACTATTACTTTGAGTTCTCCTTACTTTCCTTGACTAATCTTACTGCATTTGTCTTCTTCCACCTAGTAACAGATGAAAAGTAACAAACAGAACATATGGTCTGATATTTCATTTGCTTATTTGATGCTGTTAACATGTAATATGTCAGAAAAAGAGTATGAAACCACCTCTTAAAATTAATTTGGGGTTTCCTTTGAGTTAATCTGCATATTATTAGTTACTTTGGCATATTTCATTTATCCCAGAAAGGTCAGTAACTCTCAAATCTGATAAAAAAAAAATTCAGTGCACCTATACCAAAGTAGCATAGGCCATTGAAGAAAAAAGAGAGGTAATAGTCTCAGAATTTTAGAGTGTGATAAAAACTTTAAAATCATTTATCTCTCTTTTGATACATATAGAAAAAACCTAGAGTTACTTCTTTTGATCAAGACTGAAGGTGTACTCTATAAGTCAATGTCTTTTTTTTAATAAGTTTACTTTTAATTGATTGATTGATTTGGCTGCCCTGGGTCTTAGTTGCAGCACTCAGGATCTTCAATCTTCTTTGCAGCACGTGGGATCTTTACTTGCATCATATGAATTCTTAGTTGCAGTATGTGGGATCTAGTTCCCTGACCAGGGATTGAACCTAAGCCCCCTGCGTTGGGAGTGTGCAGTCTTAGCCACTGGACCATCAGGGAAGACCCATATCTTCTTATCAGTGTTTTTCTTTTCCCTTTCCTTTAGCCTACGAGGAAAAGGCAAAAACTACTAGTGCAAAAGTGAGAGTGTTTGTCGCTGAATCATATCTGACTCTTTGCAACCCTATGAACTGTAGCCTGCAAGGCTCCTTTGGTCCATTGGATTCTCCAGGCAAGAATACTGGAGTGGGTAGCCATTCCCTTCTCCAGGAGATCTTCCCCACAGAGGGATCAAACCTGCATCTCCTGCATTGCAGGCAGATTCTTTACCACCTGCGCCACCATGAAACACCCCCACCCAACTCTACCTCCCCCCCAAAAAACTACTAATTTCCCTTCAAATATTTGCTTCCTTGACATGGACTCCTTTTGACCTCTGATATATAACATCTCTTGTACTATGCAACTTATACTCCTAGTTGTCTCTTGTTAACTTGCTTCTTCCAACTTCAAGATGACTAGACAATGGTTGTGCTAATTCTTTTTGGATATTATTAATATATATGTAATTAAGTTATAATTAGGGTTCCTTTAATGCTGGAAAGTTGCAAGCACTCTTATTATGTTTATGTTTAGTTGCTTATCTCTAATGCACCTGATAAACAAAGGTATTTCTTTGCTTGATAAAGTTCAGTTCAGTTCAGTTCAGTCACTCAGTCGTGTCCGACTCTTTGCGACCCCATGAATCGCAGCACACCGGGCCTCCCTGTCCATCACCAACTCCTGGAGTTCACTCAGACTCACGTCCATCAAGTCAGTGATGCCATCCAGCCATCTCATCCTCTGTCGTCCCCTTCTCCTCCTGCCCCCAATCCCTCCCAGCATCAGAGTCTTTTCCAATGAGTCAACTCTTCGCATGAGGTGGCCAAAGTACTGGAGTTTCAGCTTTAGCATCATTCCTTCCAAAGAAATTCCAGGGCTGATCTCCTTCAGAATGGACTGGTTGGATCTCCTTGCAGTCGAAGGGACTCTCAAGAGTCTTCTCCAACACCACAGTTCAAGAGCATCAATTCTTCGGCCCTCAGCCTTCTTCACAGCCCAACTCTCACATCCATACATGACCACTGGAAAAACCATAGCCTTGACTAGTCGGACCTTTGTTGGCCGCGTATCTTAGCTCATGGCCACATATGGGTAGGATAAGTGTCTGGGAATTTGAAAATCTTCACAGAAGAAAGGCCTTCTTAATTATGCTGCTGTACTTGGTTAACTATTACGGTTTCTTGAGTTAATGATTTCCAGGGCCTTAAATCAAAGTAATGTCTCTGCTTTTGAATATGCTATCTAGGTTAGAAAATCACAAATGATTTTGTTTCTCCTTTAATTAGAGTTGAAACCTAAAGTGGCAAACTCTATTTTTGCAAATCTTTCTCTAAAATCTGTGTTATTCAGTACCTTCCAAAATTTAGATCTGTGTCCCAGTGAAGTTTTTCTTCTATAAAAGCTTAGGCAATTGTATACAATCACAAATGAGAAATTTTGCCAAGCTCAGTAGAATATTTTACTACCTGAGCTACTTTTTCACTTTCATTCCCTGTACTTTGGGTTTTCCTTTGTTGTTTATATTGCTTCTAACTTTAAGTTGTCAGATCTAATGAGCCAGCTTATCTTCAAAATCCTTCTATTTCACTGGGCTTGTTTAAGCAATCAGAACTGGCCATTAAAAAAAAAAAATCAGAATTAAAAAAATCAAAAAAATCAGATGAAAGAGTGTGTGGTTACCTTGTTATTGGGGGATATAGTTATAAAAATTCTCCCAAGCTAATAAATCATCTCTGTATATCATTATATGCTGTATATGTTCTTAAGAATAATTTTATTAATAGTGGACACTTATGAGAAAACGACCATGAGTCTCTACTTGTCTGTCTGCTTATAAGGCATTTATCTCCTCTAGAATCACATAATACCACATATCTTAGCTCATGGCCACATATGGGTAGGATAAGTGTCTGGGAATTTGAAAATCTTCACAGAAGAAAGGCCTTCTTAATGATGCTGCTATACCTGGTTAACTATTACGGTTTCTTGAGTTAATGATTTCCAGGGCCTTAAATCAAATACAAAACTCTACCTGTGTGGTTTCCTCACCCTTTTTTGCAACAGAAAAAACATCTCATATGAGTTCAGATTCATTTTATTTTCCGTATTTCCAAACTGTAAATTTATATTACCAAAATAAATTAGAGAAAACCACAAGCAAGCAAACAATGCTTTCTTAAACAAGAAATTTCAGTTGAATGTATCCATCAAGAATAGAATTTTTATTATATTTTTTACTTCTTGATAATTCATCTTTACAAACACATAAGTTAGGCTTTAAAGGAAATTCTTTTTTTTTTTTTTTTTTTAATTCTTGAGTGTGCTGGATCTTGTCTCTGTGCAAGCTTTTCTCTAGTTGTGGCGAACAGGGGCTGCTCCCTAGTTCAGGTGTGCAAGCTTTCATTGTGGTCGCCTTTCTTGTTGCAGAGCAAGGGCTCTAGAGTGTGCGGGCTTCAGTAGTTGCATCACGTGGGTTCAGCGCTTGCTGCTCCCCGGCTCTAGAGCACAGGCTTAATAGTTATGGCACTGGGCATAGTTGCTCTGCAGAATGTGGAATCTTCCCGGATCAGGGATTGAACCTGTTTCTCCAGCATAGGCAAGTGATTCTTTACCACTGAGTCAGCAGGGAAGCCCCAAAAGAAATTCATTTTTTAAACAATTATTTACTCAGACCACAGAATATACATTATGAATATATAATCTTATGCTGGTATGTTAGTGGCTTAGACAGTAAAGAATCTGCCCACAATTTAAGACACCCAGGTTCGATCCCTGAGTTGGGAAGACCCCCTGGAAAAGGGAATGGCAACCCACTCCAGTATTCTTGGCTGGAGAATTTCAGGGACAGAGGAGCCTGGCAGGCTACAGTCCATGGGGTAGCAAATAGTTGGACATGACTGAGTGACTAACACTTTGACTTTCAGTTATGTTATTTTATATTATGTATTTTCAGTACTTTGGAATTAATAAATTTAAAATGCTCTGTTTGAATATATGTTACAGCCATTAGATAGATTTTTTTTTGAGCCAGTGTTTTAATATTTGATCTTGGTGATGAGGTTGTTTTCTGATAATATAATTGCTATAATGCCTTTACTCATTTAAAAAAGAAAAACCTCATTGACCATCTACTCTATGTCTGACATTGTACTAAACACTAGAATATTTTTTAAAAAAATCCTAAAACATGGTCCTTGACTTTGAGAAAGATCATACAATGACTGAGATAGGTTATCTGATCTAAATAGAATTCTCTGAATAAAGAATTTATGTACAAAATTGAAATGGGTGCATGGAGAAAGCAGAGCAGGCTATTTCGCCCAGGTAATAGGAGGGAAGAAAGTGTTACAAAAGACCATGTTGCATTTAGAAAATGGCAAAGTAGACCAGAAAATGGCAAAGCACTCATCTCACACGCTAGCAAAGTAATGTTCAAAATTCTCCAAGCCAGGCTTCAACAGTACGTGAACGATGAACTTCCAGATGTTCAAGCTGGATTTAGAAAAGGCAGAGGAACCAGAGATCAAATTGCCAACATCCATTGGATCATCGAAAAAGCAACAGAGTTCCAGAAACACATCTACTTCTGCTTTATTGACTATGCCAAAGCCTTTGACTGTGTGGATCAAAACAAACTGTGGAAAAATATTCAAGAGGTGGGAATACCAGACCACCTTACCTGCCTCCTGAGAAATCTATTTGCAGGTCAAGAAGCAACAGTTAGAACTGGACATGGAACAACAGACTGGTTCAAAATTGGGAAAGGAGTACATCAAGGCTGTATATTGTCACCCTGCTTATTTAACTTATATGCAAAGTACATCATGCTAAATGCCAGGCTGAATGAAGCAAAGTTGGAATCAATATTGCTGGGAGAAATCAACAAGCTCAGATATACAGATGATACCACCCTTGTTGCAGAAAGCAAAGAAGAACTAAAGAGCCTCTTGAAAGTGAAAGAGGAGAATTTAAAGCTGGCTTAAAGCTCAACATTCAGAAAACGAAGATCATGGCATCTGGTCCCATCACGTCATGGCAAATAGATGGGGAAACAATGGAAACTGTGACAGACTTTATTTTCTTGGGTTCCAAAATCATTGTGGATGGTGACTGCACCCATGAAATTAAAAGACACTTGCTCCTTGGAAGAAAAGCTATGACCAACCTAGACAGCATATTAAAAAGCAGAGACATTACTTTGCCAACAAAGGTCTGTCTAGTCAAAGCTATGGTTTTTCTAGTAGTCATGTATGGATGTGAGAGTTGGACTATAAAGAAGGCTGAGCACCAAAGAACTGATGCTTTTGAACTGTGGTGTTGGAGAAGACTCTTGAGAGTCCCTTGGACTGCAAGGAGATCCAACCAGTCCATCCTAAGGAAATCAGTCCTGAACATTCATTGGAAGGACTGATGCTGAAGCTGAAACTCCAATACTTTGGTTACCTGATATAAAGAACTGACGCATTGGAAAAGACCCTGATACTGGGAAAGATAGAAAGCAGGAGGAGAAGGGGACAACAGAGTATGAGATGGTTGGATGGCATCACAACTCAATGAACATGAGTTTGAGTAAGCTCTAGGAATTGGTGATGGACAGGGAGGCCTGGCGTGCTGCAGTCCATGGGGTTGCAAAGAATCAGACATGACTGAGCGACAGAACTGAGAAAGTAGACCAGTGTTGATGGAGTAAAAGAGAACTGGGGGAAAAGATTGGGGGGGGGGGGCTGTTGGAATGATTTCAAAAGAGAAATGGATGCTCATTTTTCCAGTCCTTCCATGAACAATTACTGGGCCCCTACTATTTTTCAGGTGTTCGTCTAGATTTTAACCAAGTTGAAGGTCATGATAGATGAAGGCTGTGGTTCCACAGGGCTTGCTTTATAACATGGGTTCTGTTACAAACAGAACACAAGGCAAAGTCAGAGAGAGTAATGGGGAGCAAAGCAAGGAACTGAGAAAGTCAAAAGTTCTGTTCGTGATATGAATGTGGGCCAGCTAGTCAATATTCAAGAGGCTGTGCCAGAAAGGAAATTAGAAACATGGATCTAGAAATCAGAAAAGGGCAGGAACTGCTGATACAGATAAGTGGATCATCAATATATAAAAACTATTTAAAGCATGGGACTGGATGAAATCATCTATGTAAGATATAGGAGAGACGGTCTGAGAAGAGAAGGTGGCCCAGGACTCCAGAGCATCCCAGCATTCGAGGGTCAGTGCAGGGGCAGAGATAGGACCAAAGTCTTAAGGCTTGTGTTCATCAACTTGAGAACATTCTTTTAAAACTCCAAGTCAGAATATTCTAAACAGTCTTTCCCAACAGAAACAAATGTGTTCATGCCCCCAAATTGGATTTTCTTTGAAATTTTTTATATTTCAAATTATGCAAGCCTTGAACTCTAGCCCATGCTGTAGTGCTTACTTAATGTAACATCATATTTAACTGAATTACCATCAGAATCAAAATGGTTTTGATTGTTTGCAGCTTTGGGTATCCACAAAGTCTATCACATGGGAGAGGGTACCCCTACTCCACTTTAGGAACAAAGACTCAGTGATGGGAAAACATTAAGAGACTTTCAACATCATTTCATTCTTATTTGCAAATTAATATTTGTTGTCAAAGAATTATTTTATGGGATTTATGGAATTTATCCTAATATAACCCTGAAAGTGGGATTTTCTATCTTTCAATTATGAACTTCTTTCTCAGAAGGTGAGGGTTCATTTATTATCTCAATTTCTAGCACAATATAATGTGAATTTTTTATAGTGAAATGTCTATTTTCATTGTTCGAGATTTGTGAAGAAACATCTTGAATATATGAAGATAATACACTGGTAAAGTCTCAAATCTATTCTATTTTTGCCCTTCAAAGTTATTTCACAAAGATTTTTAAATAACTGTACCTAAACGAATGAACAAAAAATAATAATGAAAATAGTATATAAGAAATGTTCAGAGAATGCCCTCCCAGGAGAACAAAGCTAAAAACACTGGATTTTTAAAAATACTATGTATATCTTTTGAAATGCCTGGGTAATCTGACAGGAATACAGAGAAATTTCTCAGAGGCAAAAAAAAAAAAAAAAAAAAAAAAGGCAAAAACCAAGAAATCTTCAATGCAGATGATTATCTGAAAGCCAAAGCCATCATTTGCTTTAATAATCTCTGTCCATCCGTTGTGACCCAAGGGAATTTAATAGACACTTTCAATGGCGAAATAAATCCTGAATGCCAAAGGAGATTAGCCCTGGGATTTCTTTGGAAGGAATGATGCTAAAGCTGAAACTCCAGTACTTTGGCCACCTCATGCGAAGAGTTGACTCATTGGAAAAGACTCTGATGCTGCGAGGGATTGGGGGCAGGAGGAGAAAGGGACGACAGAGGATGAGATGGCTGGATGGCATCACCAACTCGATAGACATGAGTTTGAGTGAATTCTGGGAGTTGGTGATGGGCAGGGAGGCCTGGCGTGCTGCGATTCATGGGGTCGCAAAGAGTCGGACACGACTAAGCAACTGAACTGAACTGAACTGCAGAAGAGTTGTAGTCATATTAGAGCCCTCTACAAAATCAGGTTGACACCATCAGTGGATGAGCAAGGAAAATAGCAGAGAGGATCCTTGGATAAAGCTCTCAACTCAGCCTCAGCCTCTGTGTGAAGCAGAATAAAAGAAAGGAATGTCCTGAGTATGCCTGACCTTGTGTCTTCACTCACATAGTTTTGGGGGCTAAAGTTATATTATTCTAGAGTAGGGAAAGTCCCAAATACTCTTCCCCCTGCCAGAAAAGCCAAAAGTTTTGTGTAATGGTATAAGACTGGTTGTATCTCCAGTTGCCTATTGTCAGAAGACAAAAGTTATCTTGGAAAAAATTTACTTTATATCCAGATCTCTAAGAGTTCCCACAGGTAAAAGTCCAAAAATTTGAGGTCACAATAAAAACTCACAAAATATGTAAAGAAACAAGTGACCATAAATAAGGTTCAGAAAGGGGAAAGAATTGCAGAATTTTTTAATCTACTTAAATTTGCCAATATTAGAATTATCAGATATAGATGAAATAAGTATATTATATACAGTTGAAGAATATATTCTAACAATATTGACCTGTAATATGTAACAGAAGATTTTCTAGGAATGAAAAATACAATAACTAAAGAAAAACTCAGTGGATTTGTTAAATGGCTCACTAGCATGGGAGACTTTTAAAATCCCTAATAATATAGCGTTAAGAGACAAAATGATGAAAATATGAAATAAGGGTTAAAAATACAAACAATAAAGTGAGGAGGTCCAACATAAGTCTAATTGGATGTCCAGAAGGAGACCATATGGAATCTGAGAAGCTTTACTCAAAAAGATAATGGCTGAGAATATTCCAGAATTGATCAAAAGACTTTAATATCTGAACTCAAGAAACCCAACAATTCCTAAAAAAGATCAAGTGACAAAAAACACCACACCTAGATATATAATATATGACAATTATTTAATTTTTATGATTAGACAGCAGTTGATAGATACAGCAGTTCATTAATTTTAATAAAATGTATATTCTGTAGATGTGAATACCTTAACATGTAAATTAGTTACTAGATCTTATTAAAATTGGGCCCAATACATTTGAGAGATGTGTGTTTTGTATCTACATCTTGCTTCTTGACCCAAGCAGGACTCAATAGTTTAAACTCTCAAAGCTTGTAAGAGCTACAGCCTGTTTTCCCATGGGGGCATGGGAGGGACATCAGTGCTTATTTGTTCAATTTTGCTGCAAGTGTTTTCCACGCAGTTCTGTTTGCATATTGTCAGATGATAGAAAGGTTGGAAAGGGGGGAAACTATTTAGAGAACCATATGCAAATGAGCTTTAGAAAATGGAATTCTAGAATGAATATAAATTGTTTTCTACACAGGGCATGTGTATGCATCACTGAGAGCATGTCTATGGAATTCAACAAGTAGTCATGGTGCTTGCATGACACTGTAGCCTTGTTATTATTTATAAGGATATTGCTACAATCATCATGTCTTGAATATTTGAGAAAGTAGATACTATATCTACTAAATAAATCCCTTTATGCGTCAGCATACCTACTGAGTCTGATTAAAGGGAACATTGTGTCATCGCTGAGGGAATCAGAACTTCCCTTAATGGATGATCCCCAATTACTAAAGATATTGTTTCTTTTCCAGTTATTCATCTAAGCAGCTGGCAATTATAAAAACTGTGCAGATAATTGTGTAATCCTCTCCTCTGTGAGTAAATCAGGGGTGTACAAAATATTCCAAGTTTTGTTTGTAAACCCTTCATTGGAGAAAAGAGGGCTTGATAAGTACTTTTGTTCTCACTGGTTCATTTATACATTTAAAACTTTAACCAGGACTTCTGTAGTGGTTAAGACTTTCTGCTTCCACTGTAGGAGGCATGGGTTCAACACCTGGTTAGAGAACTAATATCCCATCTGCCACGTAGCACAACCAAAAAAAATAAAAATCAGTATTTTAAAAATAGAGAAATAAAGGGAGGATGTTTAACAAGCACAAGAAAATAATCTTTTAAAAAACAAACAAAAACCTTACCCAGCTGAACTTCATACACTTAACATTGGCCATCCTAAGGCTAGCTTTCCTCTTTCCACTTGCACTCAGATATTTCTCCAGATCTGAGCCTTAATTCTGACCCCATGAAAAGTATGAAAAGGCAAAATGACAGGGTACTGAAAGAGGAACTCCCCAGGTCGGTAGGTGCCCAATATTCTACTGGAGATCAGTGGAGAAATAACTCCAGAAAGAATGAAGGGATGGAGCCAAAGCAAAAACAATACCCAGCTGTGGGTGTAACTGGTGATATAAGCAAGGTCCAATGCTATAAAAAGCAATATTGCATAGGAACCTGGAATGTTAGGTCCATGAATCAAGACAAATTGGAAGTAGTCCAACAGGAGATGGCAAGAGTGAACGTCGACATTCTAGGAATCAGTGAACTAAAATGGACTGGAATGGGTGAATTTAACTCAGATGACCATTGTATCTACTACTGTGGGCAGGAATCCCTTACAAGAAATGGAGTAGCCATCATGGTCAACAAAAGAGTCTAAAATGCAGTACTTGGATGCAATCTCAAAAATGACAGAATAATCTCTGTTCATTTCCAAGGCAAACCATACAATATCACAGTAATCCAAGTCTATGCCCCAACCAGTAACACTGAAGAAGCTGAAGTTGAATGGTTCTATGAAAACCTACAAGTCTTTTTAGAACTAACATCCAAAAAAGATGTCCTTTTCATTATAGGGGACTGGAATGCAAAAGTAGGAAGTCAAGAAACATGTGGGGTAACAGGCAAATTTGGCCTTGGAATGGGGAATGAAGCAGGGCAAAGGCTAATAGAGTTTTGCCAAGAGAACGCACTGGTCATAGCAAACACCCTCTTCCAACAACACAAGAGAAGACTCTACACATGGATATCACCAGATGGTCAACACCGAAATCAGATTGATTATATTCTTTGCAGCCAAAGATGGAGAAGCTCTATACAGTCAACAAAAACAAGACTGGGAGCTGACTGTGGCTCAGATCATAAACTCCTTATTGCCAAATTCAGGCTTAAATTGAAGAAAGTAGGGAAGACCACTAGACCATTCAGGTATGACCTAAATCAAATCCCTTATGATTATACAGTGGAAGTGAGAAATAGATTTAACGGCCTAGATCTGATAGATAGAGTGCCTGATGAACTATGGACGGAGGTTCGTGACATTGTACAGGAGACAGGGATCAAGACCATCCCCATGGAAAAGAAATGCAAAAGAGCAAAACGGCTGTCTGGGGAGGCCTTGCAAATAGCTGTGAAAAGAAGAGAAGCGAAAAGCAAAGGAGAAAAGGAAAGATATAAGCATCTGAATGTAGAGTTCCAAAGAATAGCAAGGAGAGATAAGAAAGCCTGCCTCAGCGATCAATGCAAAGAAAGAGAGGAAAACAACAGAATGGGAAAGACTAGAGATCTCTTCAAGAAAATTAGAGATACCAAGGGAACATTTCATGCAAAGATGGGCTCAATAAAGGACAGAAATGGTGTGGACCTAACAGAAGCAGAAGATATTAAGAAGAGGTGGCAAGAATACGCAGAAGAACTGTACAAAAAAGATCTTCACGACCAAGTTAATCACAATGGTGTGATCACTCACCTAGAGCCAGACTTCCTGGAATGTGAAGTCAAGTGGGCCTTAGAAAGCATCACTATGAACAAAGCTAGTGGAGGTGATGGAATTGCAGTTGAGCTATTTCAAATCCTGGAAGATGATGCTGTGAAAGTGCTGCACTCAATATGCCAGCAAATTTGGAAAGCTCAGCAGTGGCCACAGGACTGGAAAAGGTCAGTTTTCATTCCAATCCCAAAGAAAGGCAATGCCAAAGAATGCTCAAACTACCACACAATTGCACTCATCTCACATGCTAGTAAAGTAATGCTCAAAATTCTCCAA
This sequence comes from Bubalus kerabau, assembly GCF_029407905.1. NCBI lineage: Eukaryota > Metazoa > Chordata > Mammalia > Artiodactyla > Bovidae > Bubalus > Bubalus kerabau. The sequence continues at coordinate 25,269,949 of NC_073636.1, forward strand.
GCCAGGCTTCAGCAATATGTGAACCGTGAACTTCCAGATGTTCAAGCTGGTTTTAGAAAAGGCAGAGGAACCAGAGATCAAATTGCCAACATCCACTGGATCATGGAAAAAGGAAAAGAGTTCCAGAAAAAACATCTATTTCTGCTTTATTGACTATGCCAAAGCCTTTGACTGTGTGGATCACAATAAACTGTGGAAAATTCTGAAAGACATGGGAATACCAGACCACCTGACCTGCCTCTTGGGAAAGCTGTATGCATGCCAGGAAGCAACAGTTAGAACTGGACATGGAACAACAGACTGGTTCCAAATAGGAAAAGGAGTATATCAAGGCTGTATATTGTCACCCTGCTTATTTAACTTATACACAGAGTACATCATGAGAAACGCTGGGCTGGAAGAAGCACAAGCTGGAATCAAGATTGCCAGGAGAAATATCAATAACCTCAGATATGCAGATGACACCACCCTTATGGCAGAAAGTGAAGAAGAGCTAAAAAGCCTCTTGATGAAAGTGAAAGAGGAGAGTGAAAAAATTGGCTTAAAGCTCAACATTCAGAAAATGAAGATCATGGCATCTGGTCCCATCACTTCATGGGAAATAGATGGGGAAACAGTGGAAACAGTGTCAGATTTTATTTTGGGGGGCTCCAAAATTACTGCAGATGGTGATTGCAGCCATGAAATTTAAAGACGCCTACTCCTTGGAAGGAAAGTTATGACCAACGTAGATAGCATATTCAAAAGCAGAGACATTACTTTGCCAACAAAGGTCCATCTAGTCAAGGCTATGGTTTTTCCAGTGGTCATGTATGGATGTGAGAGTTGGACTGTGAAGAAAGCTGAGTGCCGAAGAATTGATGGGTTTGAACTGTGGTGTTGGAGAAGACTCTTGAGAGTCCCTTGGCCTGCAAGGAGATCCAATCAATCCATTCTAAAGGAGATCAGTCTTGGGTGTTCTTTGGAAGGACTGATGCTAAAGCTAAAACTCCAGTCCTTTGGCCACCTCATGCAAAGAGTTGACTCATTGGAAAAGACTCTGATGCTGGGAGGGATTGGGGGCAGGAGGAGAAAGGGACGACAGAGGATGAGATGGCTGGATGGCATCACTGACTTGATGGACGTGAGTTTGAGTGAACTCCAGGAGTTGGCGATGGACAGGGAGGCCTGGCGTGCTGTGATTCATGGGGTCGCAAAGAGTCGGACAGGACTGACTGACTGAACTGAACTGAACTGAACTGAGCCTTAATTGCTTAGTGAAATCAGAGATAGTGAAACTAGAGATAGCAAAAATAGAGAAGACAGGGTGTTTCAAAATCTTCTTCATAACTTAAAATTTTATTAAATAAGTACCTTACTTGATGATTTCTGATTTTGAAGCACATGTGTTGGAAAGTCACATTTCTGCTTTGTTGATATTCTAATACCAGTGGGTAAAAGATCAAGTACACACAGCCCGGTGCAGATTTACACGAGATGAAGAGCATATTTACACCATGCTGAATGCTTGGCTAAATGCCATCAGTTACCAGCTGACTCTAAACATGAACCAACACGGCAGCAATGACCCTGAAAATGCATTATTGGCCATCATGGTCAGAATGTCGGAGAAAAATGTAGTGAGTGTTGTTTCCTTGAGAAAGGAATAGGGAAGTCTGTCACAGAAGGAGAGAGAGCAGAGAGATGAGGAAAATATATTGGAAAGTGACAAAAATACTAGAATATTATTTTGCTTATTATTTCACCATCTTTTAACTCAGCAGACAGAATCTTTGGTTAGAAGTACTTCCTCAGCATTTGTTTTTGTTGTTCAGTTGCTGTTGTTATTCAGTTGTTGTTCGACTCATTGTGACCCCATGGACAGCAGCATGCCAGGCTTCCCTGTCCTTCACTATTTCCTGGACTTTGCTCAAACTTTAGTCCACTGAGTCAGTGATGCCATCCAACCATCTCATCCTCTGTTGCCCTCTTCTCCTCTTGCCTTCAGTCTTTCCCAGCATCAGTGTCTTTTCCGATGAGTCGGCTCTTCATATCAAGTGGCCAAAGTATTAGAGCTTCAGCTTCAGCATCAGTCCTTCCATGAATATTCAGAGTTGATTTCCTTTATGATTGACTGGTTTGATCTCCTTGTAGTCCAAGGGACTCTCAAGAGTCTTCTCCAGCACCACAGTTCGAAAGCATCAAATTCCTTGGTGCTCAGCCTTCTTTATGGTACAACTCTCACATCCGTACACGATTACTGGAAAAACCATAGTTTTGACTATATGGACCTTTGTCAGTAGCATTACTTTTTGTGAATGCTACTAAAAAGTAAAAAGGGAAAATGTCGACTCTGTTTTAATAATAAAAGCCCAATTCTGGAGGATAGATCTCTTGAGAAGCCCTGGTTTAGTGCAGACATCCTAAATGGAAGATTGGTCAGTTCATCAGGAAAGAAGAAATAAGCATTGTTTTTTCCTAAACATATAGGGTAAACATAAGTAAATGATCATTTGTGTGCTGCTATTGAGATGTTTAATCTAAGATTCTCAGCAACATATTACCCTTGTAAGATTCATTGAGGGGCAGAGTGTACTGCCTGACAAATGCAGTCGAATAGTTTAAGGATCATTAAGACATTTGAAGGTCCAATGACAAAGGTCATTATTAAGTAGCCACCACCACAGAAACCTTAGTTGTGCTTCAAACACTAATTCAGTAGGACTTTGAAGAATGTTGAGAAGAGGGTGAGTGACATGATCTAATTTATGATATCAAGGTAACTTTGGAAGCAGTTTGGAGGATTGGGAGATGGAGACTAAGAACACAGACAGAACTAAAAATGGAATTACTGTATGATCCTGCAACCCCATTCCTGGGTGTCTATCCAGACAAAACCATAATTCAAAAAGATACATGCATTCCTATGTTCATAGGACTATTCACAACAGCCAAGGCATGGAAACAACCTAAATATCCATCCACAGATGAATGGATAGAGATGATGTGATATATATGGGCTTCCCAGGTGGTTCCAGTGGTAAAGAACTTGCCTGCCAACACAGGACACATAAGAGACGCGGGTTCATTCTCTTGGTCAGGAAGATCCCCTGGAAGAGGGCATGGCAACCCACTCCAGTATTCTTGCCTGAAGAATCCCCATGGACAGAGGAACTTGGTGGGCTACAGTCCATGGGGTCCAAAAGAGTCAGACACGACTGAGAGACTGTATATATATATATACATGTGTGCATGCACGACTGAGCAAACTGCATATGTACATATGCATGTGTGCATGCTCAGTTGTGTGTGTGTATATATATGTAATGGAAGTTATAAAAAGAATGAAATAATGCCATTTACAGCAACATGGATACAGCTAGAGATTATCATACTAAGTGAAGTAAGTCAGAAAGAGAAAGACAAATACCATACAAATCACTTATATGTGGAATCTAAAATATGATCCAAATGAACTTATCTATGAAACAGAAACAGAATCATGGACACAGAGAACAGACTGGTGATTGCCGAGGGGGAAGGGTTTGAGAGAGGAATGGAGTGGGAGGTTGGGATTAGCAGATATAAGCTTTTATGTACAGAATGGATAAAATAACAAGGTCCTACTGTAGAGCACAGTGAACTGTATTTGATATCCTATGATGAACCATAATCGAAAAGAATATTTTTTAAAAAGAATGCAAAAGAAAAAAGAACACAGCAAGTAAACGCATCAAAGAGGGACGGGATCAGGCCAGGTAACTTTTCTTTCACTCTCTTGGGGAACATCTTCTGCCTCTGGAAGTTAAATTTGCTTCCAGGTATACAGAGCAGCTCTTTCAACCTCCCCGATAGCCCCCTTTACAATGAGGAAGCTGAAGCTTAGAAAAGTTAAATGCATTATTAAGAGGGTTATGTGCATTATTAAAAATTGGAGAGCTGTAACCCAAGCTTAGGGTCCTCTCCCCCCTGCTCTCCTGTCCTAACCAATGACATAAAAGCCTATTTTCCTTATTATGCAAAGAGACTACTAGAAGAAGAGGTAGACAGACTGGAAATCTTGTGAGTTCAGACATTTTTAAAAGGATGCTATTATACTCTAAGGTCTAAAAAGCTGAAACTACTCTTTAAAATTTTATAGTAAAAATGCTGTTTAAAGGAGAGACAGATGTACAGGACTATGAAGGTCAAAGGAAAAAACATTATTTAGGGAAGAATTTGGCCCAAGAAATTGAACTGGGCCTTGGGGTTTAGGGACTGGCCACAATCACAGAGAGGAAACCCAGATAGAGCGGTGCTCTGGGGACTCTGAGAAGTCAGGCCGCCTGTAGAAGAGACAGTGTTACTATGCAGTTTTAACTTGTTAGACTCAACACAACTTTCTAGGATTTCTCCCCCAGCAAAAGCCAAATCCAATTACTTTAGAATGAACTCTCTCTCCTGTGAGACTTCTCACACTGGACAGTGGCCAGCAAGGCTAATGTGTGAGCAGGTCGCTGGGCTTTAACATTGGGGTTTCCTCCAACTGGCTGAGTGAGCCTCTCTGAATCCATTTTCTTGTGTAGGATTCAGGGCCACAGTAGATAGTTGGTTTCTTTCTTTCAATTAATTTTTATTGGAGTGGAGTTGCTTTGCGGTGTCGTGTTAGTTTCTGCTGTGCAGCAAAATGGATCAGCTATCCTTACACATATTAATATACCCCCTTTGAGGGGAGCGGGTTTTCCTTCCCATTTAGTCACCACAGAGCACTGAATTGAGTTCCCTGTGCTGTGCAGTAGGTTCTCATTAGTTATCTATTTTATACATATATTAATAGTGTATATATGTCAATCCCAGTCTTCCAATTCTTCTTCCCCCCTTTCACCCTTGGTACTCATAACGTTTATTCTCTACGTCTGTGTCTCTATTTCCACTTTGCAAATAAGTCCATCTGGATCATTTTTCTAGATTCCACATGTAAGCAATGTTATATGATATTTGACAGTTGGTTTCACGGTTTTCTTGTTTCATGAGAGTGTGTTCGGTGCCATGGCCCTTGGGGTCCTCTTGCATGTAAAACACACTGGAGAGTTCTGTGAACTCCCTTTAGCCTTCCATTAATGGACTGACTCAGGGAAGGATTTGTCAAGTGTCTATAATGTTCAGGGATTATGGGAAAAGAGAACGATGAAAGAGACATGAATAAAGTTAACAAATACTGAAATGCAGAGAAGGGGAGGTATTCTGTGATGGGTAACTGTGGCATCTGAAGTAGAGGCGCCGTGTAGGCGCTATGGAAGAGTGGCAGCCACCTGCACCCTTGAGGAGGGCAGATGAATTCATTGTCCACACCATTAAGCTCTCCTGATTCACTGTTTATCAGATGACCACTCCTTATCATTTTCTGTCTGTATAAACAGGATAACCATCTTCTTTTCCCTAAAGAAAAGAAATGGAATAATATCATTTACCACTTCATGGTATCCATTGTCATTAAAAGGAAATTAGTCTACTTAAATATAAATAACATGTCTGATTATTCCTTTTCCTTTGAGATACTGAAACATGCTTCCACTAGATCTGTATAGTTGATCTTGGATAAGAAATTACCCATTCCATTAAAGAACATTTTCTTGCACCCAAATTGATATTTTGCAAAGGGGAGTGCCACCTCTGATGCTGGCTGTAGGTAACTTTGGGGATGATGGTATAGCTTACATCTATCTAACATCCTTATCACTCACAGATACGGTTTCAATGTCCGTAGCAATATTCACATCCCCAATGCCAGACTGTAGATGACACTACTGATATGACAGTTAGTCTCTTCTGAAATTAATCTCTTCTGAATTTTAAATTTTGGAAATTTAAAATTGGATCTGAGAGGTGATAGGAAGTTTACATCAGTACTTTAACCAGAATATCCTGGCACATCCAAGTTTAGCCCAGTGCATACAGGATCAGAGAAAAAATGAAGAGACCTGCAGAGAGATAGGTGAGAGAGACTGATAAGACTGCTAAATCCAGGCTCATGTGGCTCTTCTGTGCATCTGTGTGTCTTGTATGCAATGATCCCACATCTTTTAAACCTTCTTTTAAGGTTTAAACCTGTAAATCTTGTTTAAGCTAGAGTCAGTAAGTTTCTGTTACATGCAACCAAAGGGTCCCTAATTAAATACTCAGATTTCTAAGAGCTTTTCTTCCTTTCTTATTTTTATTGAAGGATTCTTGTAGGTTTCCCAGGACTGGTAAAAGGTTAGTAGAGTGAGAGATGAAAACAGGCTTATTGCATTGGTATTGACTCCTGGCCGTGCAGTTCTTTTCAAACCCTGACAATAGTGTAAGCTATGTGGTTGTTTATCCAGAGCTCCTGGGTCAATGTTTGACTTTGGCTTTATTTAAAAGGATGGAGGAAGAAGCAGGGACACTCTGTCCTTGGCATGACTAGCATTGCTGAGTGGCACATCTGTTTTCCTAAGTCATTAACGGGTCCTTCCGGAAACAGCCAATCCTTCCTCAAGCATTAGGTCAGCAGTCCTGATTAGAATTGGCATCATCCACCCATGAAACTAGAAGCTTCCCTGTGATTTACTGTTATAATAAAACCTCACTAATTAACCATAATTAGAAGGAAAAGCCAGTCTCAATTTTAAGGTTCTAAAAGAAGCAACATTTTAATTTCTTCCAACTTTACATAGTGATTTAAATTAAGTTAACTGAGTATATTTGACTTAACATATAAATAAAATTTATTTCTAGTAGCACATTGACTTCATATGTGCATTTTTGGTGTGTAAATGGTCTTTAAGGAACAACTTTTTTTTCCAGGCAATGTAAGCATTCTACTTACACTTTTGGAGTATTCCTGGCTTAGTAAATGCTTTTTCCCACTGAAAAATATGATGACTAACTTAATCTTAACACTTGTCAAAATTATTTTTAAACAAGTAGAGCCTGAACTGTAGAGATTGTTGTTACTTTTGGAGCAACATGATAATGAATAGGGCAGCAACTTGGTTGAGTTAGAGTGTCATGAAAGCCTATTTGAAAGCTTTTCTGTATTTTTAACAAGGGTTTACGTCACAGTTGAAAATGAGTTGCTGATTTACTTAAGTCTGGTGGGATGATCATGTTGTGGATGTGCTGAAAGTAATTTCTCCTGCACGTCTGATAACACTGTGATCTTTACACTGTGGTTCCAAACTCCAGAGAGACCTGGGTACATCCAGTAAGCCTTGGACGGAGTGTTTGGTGTCCCATGTCATTTCTCCTGATTGTTCATTTGCTTTTATGAAGTCTAAAGAAAATGAGCTGGGTGGCCAAAACTGATGCTATAAATAGAGATATCTTAAAAGCTATGTTGATTTCAAGGCTGCAGAAATGTCTCTGTAGGATTCCTGAAGTGTGCTGTGTTGGGTTATGAAAGCTCAGAGTTTGTATTTTCTTTTCCTTTTTTCTTACATTTAAAAAAAATTTATTTATTTATTTGCTTGGCTACTTTGGGTCTTAGTTGTGGCACTTGGGATCCTCATCGCGGCAAGCAGGCTGCTCTAGTTTTGGGGCATGCGTTCTAGAGCTCCTAGACTCGGTAGCTGCAGCACATCGACTCCGATGCCCAGAGGTATGTGGGATCCTAGTTCCCCAACCAGGGCATGAACCCGTGTCCCCCACATTGGAGGCAGATTCTAACTAGTGTACCACCAGGGAAGTCCTTCTATTTTCTTAAAAAAAAAAAAATATATATATATATATGTATATTTGGTTGCACCTGGTCTTAGTTGCAGCATGCAGAATCTTTAGTTGGGGCATGCAAACTCTTAGATGTGGCATGTGGGATCTAGTTCCCTGACCAGGGATTGAACCCACACCCCTTCCATGAGGAGCTCAGTGTCTCATCCTCACCCACTTTACGATTAGGGAAGTCCCTGGGCACAGCCTTTGCATTGGCATTGAGACCACATCTGCTGAGGAATCCAGAGAGTCTGACTTGTGCCAGCCATTTATCTCCTGCTGCTGCCCCCTCCACACCTCCTCTTGTTATTGGATGCTTTCAGCTTCCTGCCTCACTTTTCACCTGAGCCCGTGAAATTATGTGCAGTCTAGTATGTTGAAGCACACCTGAAAGCTAATGCAGGTTTTTAGAACTCCTTGGAAACTGCCTACCTTCTGATGTTCCTTCCCATAGGAGTAGAAGCTATAGCCTTGCCCTGTTGGGTCCAGGAGAGCATCTTTAACTTCACAGAGTTGGATCACAGGGTTAGATCTCCCCTTGGCAGATCTCCCAGGCAACTAAGACAGGACTAATCACAGACAGGAGGAAGATCAAACCAGTCCATCCTAAAGGAAATCAGTCCTGACTATTCATTGGAAGGACTGATGGTAAAGCTGAAGCTCCAATACTTTGGCAACCTAATGTGAAGAGCCAACTCATTGGAAGAGACCCTGAGGCTGGGAAAGATTGAGGGCAGGAGGAAGATGAGGTGACAGAGGAAGAGATGGTTGGATGGCATCACTGACTCAATGGATATGAGTTTGAGAAAGCTGTGGGAGATAGTGAAGGACAGGGAAGCTTGGCTTGCTGAGTCCATGGGGTGGCAAAGAGTTGACATGACTTAGTGTCTGACAATAGCAACAACAAAACACAGCATTGATGTTGCCAGAGTTGGTACAGGAAGATGGAAAGAAGCTTTCTGTTGTTGAAAGCCATGGAGCTTTGTCCTCACTTGCAATTCAGTCTCTGGACAGAAATGACTGGTAGACTGCAGGTAACTTCTCCTCCAAGGAATTCTCTGTGCTCACCCAGGGTACCTGCCTTTGTCCTGATTCTTTGGGGCTTCAGCATTTTTGACGATGTCTGTTATTTGTTTAGCACCTTTGCTTTCTTTTTTTTTAAGATTTTTTTTTATGTGGACCATTTTTTAAAAGCCTTTATTGAGTTTGTTACAACATTGCTTCTATTTTGTTTTGGTTTTTGTCTGTGAGGCATGTGGAATCTTAGCTGCCCATCCAGGGATTAAGCCCACACCCTCTGCATTGGAAGGCAAAGTCTTAACCACTGGACCACCAGGGAAGTCTCTTACTTCCTTTTTATAATTTTTTACTTTATATAAAAATAAAGCATGTGTGATATGCCACGGTCAAGTTTTCCTTAAGAGGGACAGGAGAGAAGCAGGGCCTGTGGCATGAGCATAGCCTTCCTGCCACCCTGCTGCCACTGCTCCAGACACCATGGTCTGTCTCCCTGCCCCTGTCCAGTCGTGGTTTCCTGATCACAGTGGGCACATGACCTAGAGGACATTGCTGATACAGAGCATCTGGGCATCACCTTGCCTGGGCTCTAATCCAGACCCTACTATTTGCTATTCAGACTACTTCATCTCTCCAGGTCTTGGTTTTATGAAAAATACAATTAAATAGTATAACAGGGTATGCTCAATAGATCCTCATTAGCTTCATGACAGGAATTTGGGTGATAGGTGGGCCTTTGCATAACCTGGGGGAGAACTGGTCTCCACATCTTACCCCGCACCTTGACACAGTAGAGGAATAGCACTTTCCGTCCCCAAGTACTTGGGCACACATCTCAATATTTCGTTCATCGAATGTTAATTAAATTGTGTTTGCTTAATTGGCAAGGTGATAAAGCAAAACTAAAACCAAATGCAAATCTAAAATGACTACATTAAGAAAATGCATCTAGTTCCACAGAGGGGAGGGGGGAGAGGGGAGCAGAGGCTGCCCTGGTTTCTGCTTCAGGCAGTGAATGATGAGGGTTCTATTCACCCAGTCAGGGATCGCAGGGGAGGGCGCATCAGACAGGCAGATGATCATCAGTCTAAGATGGTCTCTTGAGATCAGTGCAGACCTGTTGAGTATCAGGTGCCCCTGGAACATCTAGAGGAAATGTCTAATTAAAGGCTGAACCTTGGGAGAGAAACCTAAGAGTTAACATGTTATAGTTGCTCGTCGCTCAGTCTTTACATTTTCCCCACTGTGGTCTGGAACATTCTTTCTCCAGAAATTGGCAGAGATTGTTCCCTGTCTTCTTTAGACCTGTGCTCAACCTATAATTCTTGTAGTAAGACCCCCTGAGCACCTAATTTTAATGGACAAATATTTTTGACCCAAGCATTACATATCCACCCTCTCAGAATCATATTTTCCCTATAATATGTAACATTTTCTTAATACTATCTATTTTCTACTATTTATTTTGACTTATTTATCTTGCTTATGATGTTTTACCTATTAGAATGGAGGCTTCATGTGGACATGGATTTTTGTTCATTTTGCTTACTTCTGTATCTACAGTGGCTAGAATGAGGCCTGGGATATATATGCTCTCAATAAATAGTTGAGAAAGAGAATAAGCCCTTCCTGTGCGCTGACACTAAATGCTTTATATGTACTCTCTCCATCTCAGTGAGAAATAAATTTAGGAGCTACAGCTTTATAGTTAGTAATGGGTGCCACGAAAATAACTGAAATCTGCGGAGAGGAGAAGACCTAAGACAGACATAAAGAACATCATCCTTTCAGAGACAGGTAAATGTGCAAATGGACACACATAGGAACTGAAGAAAAGTCACTCAGCAGGAGGAAAGCCAGGCTGCTGTTTTGCTGTCAGACCAGCCGGGGGATGGTTTCAAGAGGGAAGAAATACCTGCAAGGTGTCAGATGCTGCAGAGGGGTTGGCTCAGCTGAGGAACAAAAGGTGATGAAGAGATGAATCTGCAGAGTCTCTTAGGCTCATCTGGTGCATCTGATTCAGATTTTGACCTACAGACCTCTGACCAAATGGGTGGAGTTGTTTTTACTGCCATCTCCTCTGACAAAACATATTGCAGGGATATAAATGGTAGAGGTTTTATTTTTAAGCAAAATGTAGGTCATGATATATAGTTCAGTGGTTCCTAGATTTTGGAATATCAAGAACTACGATCATTTGAGGAAATAAATCGATCATAGAAGTACTAGACTGCCTTGCCCATCATCTTATTATTCTGCTCAATTCATGTAGGGCAGTCTAACTACAGGGAAGGAATAAATTCAAAATTGTTTAGGAGACATGAAACCTAGACAAGAAGAGCACTTGTGTTGGTTTGGCTTCTGGAACAGGGAGCTTGACGTGGTGCTCTGTGGTGAGCACCCCTATAGGGGTGGGATGGGGCAGGGAGAAGGGAAGCCCAGGAGGAAGGGGATATAGGTATTCAGTTCAGTTCAGTTCAGTCGCTCAGTCGTGTCCAACTCTTTGCAACCCCATGAATCGCAGCACACCAGGCCTCCTTGTCCATCACCAACTCCCGGAGTTCACTCAGACTCATGTCCATCGAGTCAGTGATGCCATCCAGCCATCTCATCCTCTGTCGTCCCCTTCTCCTCCTGTCCCTAATCCCTCCCAGCATCAGAGTCTTTTCCAATGAGTCAACTCTTCACATGAGGTGGCCAAAGTATTGGAGTTTCAGCTTTAGCATCATTCCTTCTAAAGAAATCCCAGGGCTGATCTCCTTCAGAATGGACTGGTTGGATCTCCTTGCAGTCGAAGGGACTCTCAAGAGTCTTCTCCAACACCACAGTTCAAAAGCATCAATTCTTTGGCACTCAGCCTTCTTCACAGTCCAACTCTCACATCCATACATGACCACTGGAAAAACCATAGCCTTGACTAGATGGACCTTTGTTGGCAAAGTAATGTCTCTGCTTTTGAATATGCTATCTAGGTTGGTCATAACTTTCCTTCCAAGGAGTAAGTGTCTTTTAATTTCATGGCTGCAGTCACCATCTGCAGTGATTTTGGAGCCCAAAAAAATAAAGTCTGACACTGTTTCCACTGTTTTCCCCTGTATTTCCCATGAAGTGATGGGACCGGATGCCATGATCTTCGTTTTCTGAATGTTGAGCTTTAAGCCAACTTTTTCACTCTCCACTTTCACTTTCATCAAGAGGCTTTTTAGTTTCTCTTCACTTTCTGCCATAAGGGTGGTGTCATCTGCATATCTGAGGTTATTGATATTTCTCCTGGCAGTCTTGATTCCAGCTTGTGTTTCTTCCAGTCCAGCGTTTCTCATGATGTACTCTGCATAGGTATACATACAGCTAATTCACATTGTTGTACAGCAGGAGCAAACACAACTTTATAAAGCTATTATTGTTGTTGTGCAGTCATTGTTGTTATTGTTGCTATTGTCGAAGTCGTATCCAACTCTTTGTGAACCCATGGACTGTAGCACACCAGGCTTCCCTGTCCTTCACTATCTCCTGGAGTTTGCTGAAACTCATGTCCATTGAGTCCACGATGCCATCCAACTGCCTCATCCTCTGTTGTCCCCTTTTTTCCTGTCCTCAATCTTTTCCCAGCATCAGGATCTCTTCCAATGAGTTGGCTCTTTGCATCAGGTGGCCAAAGTATTGGAGCTTCATTTTCAGGATCAGTCCTATCAATGAATATTCAGGGATGATTTCCTTTAGCATTGACTAGTTTTATCTCCTTGCTGTCCAAGTGACTCCCACGAGTCTTTCTCCAGCACCATAGTTCAAAAGCATCAATTCTTCAGTGCTCAGCCTTATTTATGGTCCAACTCTCACATCTGTACACGACTACTGGAAAAACCATAGCTTTGACTAGATGGACCTTTGTCAGCAAAGTAATGTCTCTGCTTTTGAATACGCTGTCTAGGTTTGTCAAAGATTTTTTTCCAAAAGCAAGCGTCTTTTAATTTCATGGCTGCGGTCACCATCTGCAGTGATTTTGGAGCCCAAGAGAATAAAGTCTGTCACTGTTTTCATTTTTTCCCCATCTATTTGCCATGAAGTGATGGGACCAGATACCATGATCTTAATTTTTTGAATGTTGAGTTTTAAGCCAGCTTTTCCACTCTCCTCTTTTACCTTCATCAAGAGACTCTTTAGTTCCTCTTTGCTTTCTTCCATTAGGGTGGTATCATCTGCATATTTGAGGTTGTTGATATTTCTCTGGTCAATCTTGGAAAGCAACTATACTCCAATAAAAAATAAATTTAAAAATTTATCTTTCAATAAAAAAAAAGAAATCCTTTTGGGAAAGGATATGACTTCCAGTCCTTTGCCACCAACAACCTACCCTATTTCAGGTGCTCTCTGCTGCTTCCTTTGCCCTAATTCACATTCTGGATTGAGTCAAAGAAGCCAGTGGTTCCCAGAGGTACCAAGGAGTCACCAGCAAAGTCTTCAGCACCTTTGACCAGTAATCTCCGTCAGCCTCCCCAGCCCACCTCACAAATACACAGCCATATATAATCTCAGTTTTTAAATGTATTTGTTATATCACTTGAAGGCAAGTCCCCTGGCTGCCCTCACTGACCCTCTACACACACACACACACACACACACACACACACACACACACGAGCATTCATGTACACCTGTCACTCGGCAGGTGAGATTGTATGTGATGTGGTGTCTGGTGCTGGTTGTCAAAGAAAGTGAAAGTGAAAGTCGCTGAGGCGTGGCTGACTCTTTGCAACCCTATGGACTATAGAGTCCATGGAATTCTCCAGGCCAAAATACTGGAGTGGGTAGCCTTTCTCTCTCCAGGGGATCTTCCCAACCCAGGGATCAAACCCAGGTCTCCCACATTGCAGGCCGATTCTTTACCAGCTGAGCCACCAGGGAAGCCCAAGAATACTGGAGTGGGTAACCTATCCTTTCTCCAAGGGATCTTCCCAACCCAGGAATTGAACCAGGGTCTCTTGCATTGCAGGCGGATTCTTTATCAACTGAGTTACCAGGGAAGTATGGTTGTTATTTGAACAAGGCTTTAAAAGGAGGAAATACTAAAAGTAGGGTGGAAGTAACTCTAAAAAGGAGGTTGACAAAAGGGGGCTTTTTTCCAGAGCCAGTTTTGCCTTTGGCACTTGAGCAAATTAGGCATTCATTCCTCTTGCTTCTGACAGGATTTCTAATAGTATAGTCTCCCTCAGTTTTGGAGAGTACAGATACTCATTCATTACCAGATTGACATTAGCCAGGATATTTTAATGTCAGCAAAGACATGTGAATGATTGTTTGCCTAATTATTTCTTGTATCTGCTTTAGAAGTTTCCATGTGTACGAGATTTCAAATAAGAAGTATGTCCAGATTGATTTTTTTTTTTTTTTTGGTTCTTATAAGAATCCTGAATTTTATCAAGGATGCAGTTTAAGTGAACTTGGAATAAAGCTTTAGTTTCCTATTTTCTGGCTAATGTTCCATAAATGTCATAACTTTGCTGTTTAATGAGGAATGTATTTTTTTCTGTAATAGATATGCCAAACATTAATGAAGGATAGAGAGGGAATGACTGAGAAATGCCATCTCAAGCTCAAAAATATCAAAATTAGCAATAAAAATAGAAGTTTCTTATCACCAGGAACGGGAGGGAGATAGTCACAGACACAGAAACAGACACAGCCTGGTCCTCGCTCCCAGTTTCCCAGGAGACCCTCATGGGGTGACCTTGAGCCAGCAGTTCAACTGCCTCACACTGTGTTTCCTTCCTCTGTTCATCTGAGACTAATCGGCTAAATGACACTGAGGTTTCCAGCTGGCGCAGGGGTGTCGTAACAGTGCTCCCATGACATGGTCCTCGGTCACCCCACTGTCCTCTAAGGCGGCGGTCCCCAACCTCTTTGGCACCAGGGACCTGTTTCGTGGAAGACAGTTTTTCCACAGACAGGGTAGGGGGGTGATTTCAGGATGATTCAAGAGCATTACATTTATTGTGCATTTATTTCTATTATTATTATTACATCCGCTTCACCTCAGATCATCAGGCATTAGACCCTGGAGGTTGGGGACCCTTTCTCTGAATAGGAGCATTCATCTAATATGGAGATTCATGCATGATATCTGTGGTCTCCAAACTCAGAAAATCTATTAATCCTAAAGTGAAACCCACACTGCAGGAAGTTTTAAAACCAACCAGGACTAAGTGGTGGGGGTGGGGGTGGGGCTAGGGGTGGGGGGCAGAAAAAAATGTCTGTCTGATCTAGTTGGAAGTATGAATCCCAGAAAAACTTTAAGAAAGGTAGTTTTATTACTTTGACAGATTGATAGTATGTATGATCAGGTTAAATCCTGGCCTAATGGCAATTCTTTAAGAAACATTGAGACAATTTTTATATTAGAGGGATCTCTTTTTAATTTGTTTTCATTGTGTGCTTCTAAAGCACCTTCTAAAGGTGCTTCTAAAGTGAGGGTTTTCGAAAACCACAGTCCTGCATAATTTGAGGATTCTTCTAAGACTATATTTATGTCCCTCATTGTTTTACTCTTTATTTCAGTGTTAAATTTTACATACTTTCCAAATGAGTCTCATATTATTAACTAAAGGGATCCAAATATCAATATATGAAGTTTTATTGTGGTAGTTATCTTTTAGCCAAGGTTTTCTCTACCCAGGCAGTGCTTGGCAAACATAATAAACATTTGGATAAATGAATTAGTGAATAAATGGGTGGCAAAAGGCCATAGATTTAAAGTATACCTTTCAGTCATCTTAACTTTATTCCATTCTGCAGAGATAGAATCCCTAATTCTGACCGTCTATTTAATGCCATCGGCAAAGGCCATTTGTACAGTCTAGGCTTAGTTCAGGTTGCTATAAGAAAGCACCATAGACTGAACAACAGAAATTTATTTCTCACAGTTCTGGAGGGTGGAAGTTCTCAATCAGAGTAGCAGCATGGTCAGGTTCTCGTGAGAACCTGCTTCCTGCTTCACAGATGGCCATCTTCTCACTCTGTCCTCACATAGTAGAAGAGGTGAGGGAGCTCTCTGGGGTCTCTTTTATAAAGTAACCTTGTACAGATGTGTGCATTGGACCCTAAAGAAGGTTGAGCACTGAAGAATTGATGCTTTTGAACTGCAGTGCTAGAGAAGACTCTTGAGAGTGCCTTGGACAGCAAGGAGATCAAATCAGTCAATCCTAAAGAAAATTAACCCTGACTATTCATTGGAAGGACTGATGCTGAAGCTGAAACTCCAATACTTTAGCCACCTCATTGGAAAAGATCCTGATGCTGGAAAAGTTTGAGGGCAGGAGGAGAAAGGGGTGACAGAAGATGAGATGGTCGGATGGCATTACCAACTCAATGGACACGAGTCTGAGCAAACTCCAGGAGATGGTGAAGGACAGGGAAGCCTGGAGTATTGTAGTCCATGGGGTCGCAAAGAGTCAGACATGACTGAGTGACTGAACAGCGACAAATCCTGTTCTTGGAGGCTCCACCCACACGACCTAATCACCTCCCAAAGGCACCACCTCCTACAGTCATCACACTGGGGATTAGGATTTCTTCTTTAAGAAAATTCATTAATTTTTTTTTTTTTTTTTGGTTGCACTGGATCTTTGTCGCTGCGGACTTTCTCTAGCCGCATCGAGTGAGGGCTACTCTCTAGTTGCACTGCACAGGCTTCTCATTGTGGTGGCTTCTGTTATTGCAGAACACGGGCTCTAGTCCACTCCAGCTTCAAAGGTTGCAGCATGTGGACTCAGGAGTTATGGCTCTTGGTCTCTGGAGCACAGGCTCGATAGTTGTGGTGCATGAGCTTAGTTGCCCTGGGGCATGTGGGATCTTCCCAGACCAGGGACGGACCCTGTATCCCCTGCATTGGCAGGCAGATGTTTAACCATTGGACCAGCAGGGAAGCCCAGGGATTAGGATTTTAACGCATGCATTTGGGGGGACCTGAGCATTCAGTCTGTAGCAGCCATGAAGGACAGCCTATTATAGCCATGTGATGTGGGCTTTGAATGTGTGATGTGTGCTCCATCACATCAGTCTTCTTGTCACAGTGACAGATCCCAGCGTGCTTCACATTTACATGTTTGCTTCACATTTACATATTTAAGAGTAGCAGGGATCAGAAGGTGTGTGCACTTCCTGGCTGCACAGGAGTTAGAAAGAGCATGTTGTGAGTTGTTCCCTCTTTATACCAGGAGTGGAGATGCACAGTGGAGAAGTGGGGAGAGGGAACTGTGAGCATTTTGAGGGCAGGGTCTCTCTTTCTAACCCACACCAGATCCCCATCTCTCAGCATCAGGTGCTTGCTCTGGAGATTCTGGAGTGATTCAAAATCCAGCAACAATTTACAATCACAGAGCTACTTCCTAACGTTCTTAGTTTTAGCTTTAATGGTGCTAAGTATTCTGGAAGGAATTTCTCAAACATATAAGCAAATGTATTTATAGTATGACAGGCTTGCAATATGTAACAGTGCAGCTGAGAAAATCAAAACAACAACCGAAAGTCATTAAAACACTAGTCACCTGTGTAAATTATTTCTGGATTTGCAGCCCAAGTTGCCATCTGTAGTATTCTTCCCTAATTATATTAGATTTATGATTGTATCCAAGCCTTTTCCCAAAAAATCAGAGATTATGTTTCCTGACGTTAAACCCCTCGCTTTTTCAGGTACATTAAAATGAGATTACCACAGCAAGTTCTTTTATGCAGAACTGTTCCCCAAAAGGTTTATTCATTCCTATGAGTTTTGAAAGTATTAAATCTAATACCAACGACTAACTCTGTTATTATCGGTCCTGGCTCACAAACTGCTCTGCTGCAATCACGGTGAGCGGTATGCAGTTTGAATGATTGGCTGGAGTCATCCAAGTGTTCCCTGAAGGTCTTCAATCCATCACTTCCTCCCCAGTCTGCCCAACAACTTGCACCATCATCATTCTGGATGATAGAAGGCTCTTGTGCTTATTGGGTCTCATTCTTGTGACACTTTTTTCTTTTGAAGGGTGGAAACAGAGGAGGAAAAA
This sequence comes from Bubalus kerabau, assembly GCF_029407905.1. Taxonomy (NCBI): domain Eukaryota; kingdom Metazoa; phylum Chordata; class Mammalia; order Artiodactyla; family Bovidae; genus Bubalus; species Bubalus kerabau. The sequence continues at coordinate 25,287,696 of NC_073636.1, forward strand.
ATACAGCCTGTTTTACTCATTAATGAGTCAGAGGAAGAGTCACCACCGCTTGGAATTATCAGGGGTCAATGTCTGGGTCTCTAACAAGGAAACTTGTTTATATTATCAAGAAGGCTGGCTAAGATGCTGAACTGTACAAAGTTAGGGGACTTTCCATGACCATGACACCTGCGCACAAGTCCTGTACATACCCAGATCCTGTGATCTGGGGGCTGTTTGCTGATCAGGTGGTTATTTGACATTGAGCTCACACTTAGAGTATCATTTGAATATTTTGTAGAAAATGAGGCAAAACATACCTATGGGGATAAATATTAACAATCGGTTGAATCTGTAGCTTTTCTTCTTTTCCTTGGCACCTGCTCCATCACTGCTGGACAAGCAAAGGTGATGGACTGTGTCTTCCAGAAACATTCATTGGCTCTTAGAGAAGCGTGGAAGCATGATGTAATCATGAGATAGTCCGGTTGGGGTCAAGGGTGAGGTTGGGTCATTTGAAAGGTCTGATATTGTCTTCTGCTGTCTCCTATGAGGTCACATTAAAGTCAGACTGGGGCTTTGAAAGGCTGGCAGCTTTCCTGCTTTCCCAGCAAGATGGAGTGGGTAACACCTTCGAATCAAAAACCGGTCCCTGCCAACCTTTCAGCAATCCTGCTCTCTCTTTCTCCCTGCACCCTCCTCTTTCCCTTATCTTCAGCTTCTCCCTGTCTGCTTTCTCTTTTTCACCATCATTAAACATGGGCAAGTCTTTTTTATCTTTGCCAGGCCCTCCCTTCCGTAACCCCACGGCCACCTCCAACCACAGCCCTGTTCACTGTCTCTGTGTCAGCCAGAACTCTCTGCTGCTGCTGCTGCTAAGTCGCTTCAGTCATGGCCGACTCTGTGCGACCCCATAGACAGCAGCCCACCAGGCTCCCCCGTCCCTGGGATTCTCCAGGCAAGAACACTGGAGTGGGTTGCCATTGCCTTCTCCGAGAACTCTCTAGAGCCTTGCTTTTACTTACTGTAACCACTTCATCCCTTCTCTCTTCTTTGGTTTTTTTCTTTTATGAGTTTTAGAAAATTAAACAAAATTTTTTGTTTATTTTTGGCTGCACTGGGTCTTCACTGCTGTGTGCGGGCTGTCTCTAGTTGCAGGGAGCAGGGGCTTCTCTCGTTGCCGAGCACAGGCTCTAGGGCGCTCAGGTTTCAGTAGCTGCAGTGTGCAGGCTCTAGAGCTCAGTCTCAGTAGCTGTGATGCACAGGCTTAGTTGCTCTGAGGCATGTGGGATCTCCCCAGACCAGGGATCAAACACGTGTCCCCTGCATTGGCAGGTGGATTCTTAGCCACTAGACCACGAGGAAAGTCCCTCTGTCTTACTTCTTAACTCTCTCCAATCCTGTTGTGACCTTACTACCTCTGCAAAAGTCTTTACGATACTCATGATCATCAGGTTAAACATAGCTTTACCATAAAACTCAGCAATCACACACCCATGAAAAATATAAACTTATACTCGGGCCAAACCTGCTTGCAGATGTTTACAACGGCTCTATTCATAATCAACAAAAACTGAAAACTGCCAGCATTTCCTTCAGCCTATGAATGGATAGACAATTTGCAATATGTGTATCTGCAAGATGGAATACTACTCAGCATTGTAAAGGAACAAGCTGCTGAGTCATGTAATAACATAAATGATTCTTAAATATGTGTTGCTATATAGCAAGGCCAGGCTCAAAGGCACATAATGTGTGATTCCATGTAATTTTTTTTTCTTTAATATTATTTATTTATTGTTGACTGTACTGGGTCTCAGTTGCAGCACATGGGATTTTTGATCTTCATTGTGTCATGCGGGATCTTTAGTTGCAGCATATAAACTCTTAGGTTCGACACATGGGATCTAGTTCCCTGACCAGGGATTGAACCCAGGCCCCTTTCATTGGGAGCATGGAGTATTAGCCACTGGACCACCAGAGAAGTAATTCCCCCTGTGACATTTTCAAAAAGACAAAACTTTAAGAATGGAAAACAAATCAGTGGTTTTCAGGAGTGGCTGAGAAAGGTTGAACTGCAAAGGGACAGCGTATAGAAATTTGAGGGCGAAGGAAAACTCTGCTGTCTGATGATTCTAGTGGTGAATATTTGATTCTCTGCGTTTGTCAAAACCCAGAGAACCCTACAGCACAGAGTAGATTCTACTGTATATTGTTTAAAATATCAGCTGGGTTATTAAGGGGGACCACCCCAAATGGAATTCAAGCTAACAAGTGAAAAAACAAATAATACTATGACCACTGTGGCCCCATAGGGATTATTACACCTTGGCAGAGTGCATTCAACACCTTGGCAGATGCTTTGCCCTTCGCCGTCTGGGTGCCGCATCCTCCTGCAGTACTGTCCCCCCTGCTGAATCGGCTTCTCCTTCTGAGCCTCCTTTGCAAGCTTCTTGTCATCTCCTCATGTGGCTGTTTCTTGAGCCTCAGGATGAGGCCACTCTTTTCTCACCCTACAGTTTCTTCCTGAACAGCTTCATCCACCCCCATGGTCTCAATCACCAAATATGCCCATGAATTTCTCACACTGGGATCTCTCTTCTGAGCTCCAGATCGACATATACTATTAATACTACCTACTAGATATATCTGCTTTGGACTAAACTATCCCAAACTCTGCTTGGCACCTAAGCTTTCCCACAACTCACACCTGCTTCTCCTCCCAGGTCCCCAGTTCGTTCAAGACTAAGAACTCGGTTTTCCTCCTTCATGTCCCCATCTGTCTCTTCCTTCTGCCTCAGTTCTGATCCCTATGTCTCATTCTCTCTTTCTTTCTAAATTAATTTTTACTGGAGTATAGTTGCTATTGGAGAAGGGAATGGCCACCCACTCCAGCAGTCTTGCCTGGAGAATTCCACGGACGGAAGAACCTGATGGGCCACAGTTAATGGGATCGCAAAGAGTCGGACATGACTGAGCGACTAACACACGCATCGTTGCTTTACGATGTTGTGTTAATTTCTGCTGTACGGCAAAATGAATCAGTTATACGTGTACATATATCCTTCGCTTTTGGATTTTCCTTCCCATTAGGTCAGCACAAAACACTGAGTAGAGTTCCCTGAGATATACGGTAGTTTCGCATTTGTTTTCTATTTTATGTATAGTATCCATAGTGTTGGAGAAGGGAATGGCTACCCACGCCAGTATTCTTGCCTGGAAACCCCATGAACAGAGGAGCCTGGCAGGCTATAGTACATGGGATCAGAAAGAGTCAGACTCAACTAAGAAACTAACACTTTACTTTTAAAAAAATTTTTACCCATAGTATATATGTGTCAATCCCAATCTCCCAATTCCTTCCCCTTGCCAAAGCACCCAGTCTCGTCAGATCATTCTCTCTTGAATCCATGTGTTTTCCGTTTCCACTGGTGGCCATGGCACCAAACTGGTCCCACCCCCACCCCCACCCCCCAATCTGTTGTCTCACTGCCACCCCCTGATTTGGACACCCAGCAGCATCTTCTTCAAACCTTCTCCACTTTGTAGTTGTGATCTTTTAAAAACACAATAAATTGTTAGATTCCTCGGCTTCAAACCCGCCTGCGGTTTCCCATTGCTTTTATAATAAAGCCCGAATTCCTCAACCCATCCTCCGGGCACTGTACGGCCGGGCCCCTAGTGAACTTTGGCCTTTCTCCCCCGAGGCGCTGCCCCGCAAATCCCTGCCTCCAGTCACGCCAGCCAGCCTTCTTCCCACAGATATGTCATACTCTTTCCCGAGTCGGGCCCTTTGCGTGTACTCTGCCTCTCCACCTGCACTCAGCTTAAGTGTCTCTTCTGGGGAAGCCTCCCATCACCCCGGAGACTCGCTTGGCTTCCCTCATTACGGTGCTTTCACGGTTTCTCTCCGAGCATTTATCTTAAATATCAACCCCCATTCTCTAAAAGACAGGAAAGAAATGGGTTTGGCTTGTAGGTGTCCCTAGATCTAAGGGTCATGTGGAAGTCACTGCAGCTACCCAACAGATACCTGTTGAAAGGAAATAAAAATTAAGTTAGTGAGTTTAGTAATGTATAGCTCAGTGCACTCTGTACAGGAAGAGGCGAGCCGCCCAACACCGTGCAATTCATATTTCCACCATTCTAATCCAGGCCCTTATGACCTGGATTTGCAAATCCGTGCCTGCAAAGAAAAGTTGAGAATGTCATGTGCTCTTAATTTGGTCATTGTGTGTGGGAGTGATTGGGGAAAACTAAAACACTACTGGGCTTCCCTGGTGGCTCAGACTGTAAAGAATCCACCTGCAATGCAGGAGACCGGGGTTCAATTCCTGGGTCAGGAAGATCTCCTGGAGAAGGGGATGAGCTACCTACCCCAGTATTCTTGCTTGGAGAATTCCATGGACAGAGCAGTCTGGCGGATTGCAAAGAGTCAGACACGACTGAGCGACTAACACACACACCCCAGAACTTTATTTCGGGCTTCCCTGATGGCTCAATGGTAAAGAATCCACCTGCCAATGCAAGAACTGCGGGTTTGATCCCTGGGCAGGAAAGATCCCCTGTGGAGAGGAAATGGCAACCCACTCCAGTATTCTTGCCTGGAGAATCCCAGGGACAGAGGAGCCTGGACATGAGTTAGTGACTGAACAACAACAACAAAACATGCCCATGTGATAGGCAGAGCATGGTGTCATAAGGGCCTGGATTAGAATGGTGGAAATATGAATGGAGAGAAAAACAATATAGGATTTGATAACTCACTGTGTTTGGAAGTGAGAATGGAAAACATAGAATCAGAAATTAGGCTCTGGTGATTTTTTTTTTTAATAATAAGACATTAAGAAAAGAAAACAAAGTTTCAGGGGAAGTTAATGATGTCAGGTCACTAAATTGTCCTGGGGTTGATGAGGGTTACAAAGAAGAATTCCAAGTGGCCTAAAAAACAGAAGTCAGATTTCAAAGACAGTCTGCATACCTTCTCCAAATCAGGACCATCTGCAGGGAAGGCTGGAGTGACATCGTTGTTTATGCAGGCCATTTTCTCCGCAGGTGGTCCCCTTTTCTTTGGTGGGGGGAGGGGCCGGGGGTGGGGGGGCCGAGGATTCTGGGAGGCCAGAGGGCATTCTGTACATAGCCACGGCCAGGGCAGCTTTGAGATGTGCCTGCGTTCTCTTCCAGGGAGACTGCCTGGGACTGGAAGCCGCAGTCCCCATAATGCAGGGCATCCTACCCTCGCTTCCTCTTGCCTTCCACCAGCCTTTGGAGAGGTGACCTAGAGGAGAGGCCAGTGAACTCCAGATGATAATGCAGCGACCTGTTAGCCTGTGGGCTGGGGAACTGGTACACCATGGTTTTCCAAGGCAAAGGCAGAGGATTAGCTCTCACCATGGCACATGGGATTCTGTGGAAATAGGGGAGCACAGGGGGCTCTTGGAGGGGTGGGACTGGAGAAGAGAGTGCAGAGATCTGGCTCAGTGTAGGGGGTGAAACCTCACCCAAGTGTGGGAGGATGGAATTGTTTTGCCTAAGGGTAACGGGGAGGATACAGGAGGTTTTAGGCTACACAGCCCAGAGCAAAGGGGACTCCCTGGTGGCTCAGAAGGTAAAGAATCTGCTTACAATGCGGGAGACCTGAATTTGATCCCTGGGTCGGGAAGACCCCCTAGAAAAGAGGATGGCAACCCACTCCAGTATGCTGGCCTGGAGAATCCCAGGGACAGAGGAACCTGGTGGGCTATAGTCCATGTGGCCGAAAAGAGTTGGACATGACTGAGCGACTAACATTTTTGCACTTTAGGGCCCAGAGAAAGGAGATGTCTGAAATACGGAACTGAGGCTTGCAAAAACCCAATAGGGAGGCAGCCAGAACCACTCAGTCAAGGCTCTGAAGGGCTTGCTTTTGGCTGGGGAGTGGAGAAGGTTTTGCCCAGCCCTGTCCACAAAGACCTGAGGTCCAAGTTAAGGGCTCACACACTCCAGTGAAGCAAAATCCATGCCAGTCACCTCCTGGCAGCTCTGGTACCAGCAGGATTTCTCTGAGCTCTGTAGGGAGATGGGAAATAGGTTTAAGTTGGGCTCCATAGTGTCACTCTGTGTTAAGATTTCAGACTATTTGACTTCGTAGTTTTCATCTGTTTGAGATTGAGAATGTGTGTGTGTGAGAGAGAGAGACAGACAGACAGATAAGGTCACTGAGAGAGAGAGGACACTTCCATTTGAATTTGCCAGTGTCTGTCTTGGCAGGGGTTCAAGACTACACCCAAGACTACACCCATTTTATTTATTTAATTTAAAAAATATATATTTTTTTTTATTAGGATGCACCAGGTTTTAGTTGTGGCACATGAGATCTTTAGTTGTGGCATGTGGAATCTAGTTCCCTGACCAGGGATTGAACCCGGGCCTCCTGCACTGGGAGTACGGAGTCTCAGCCACTGGACCAGGGAAGTCCTTACATCTACTTCAGTCCAGCCACACATGGTTGAAAAAAACAACAGCAAGAAAAGCTTTAAAGCTCCCTCTCTGATCCCGCTCGTGAATCCTACTTTTGTATGGGCAAATCATTTTCCAGCTCTTAGAAGGAAGAAAGGAAGGCCCTTTTATTATTTGCTACAGAGGTCGTCAAGTCTCCTAGTTCTCCCCTGGGTAGGTTATTACCCCCTGCAACACTGCCAAGCTTTCCCTGCCTGAAAAGAAAGCCTTGATTTGATTTACTTGTGTTTTGTTTGTCTGCCAATAATATCCTACCTGATAGGAGGGAGTTGGTAGCTATTCATGCATCATTAGGACAATCCTCCTCTTTAGTTGGCCTCCTGTTCTCTCTGGCTCTCCCTCTAGCAATCCCTCTGCAAGATCCATATGTCTTATTCCAGTGGTCTTCAGATCTTTGAGGGTTTTTTCATCACTCCTCTAGGAAAGAAGGGTGTGAGGCAGCTGTTAGGAGAGTTATGTTGGTAACGAGCCCCACTTGTTACTCTACTTGGCCAGCGACTTCTGAGGACGCCAGGATGCACAGCTGTTTCACGGACTAAGAATAAAAGGTGTCTTTGCAGATGGCAGCCTTGTGGGTGTCTGTTCTCGAGTTCTCCAGAGAGAACTCTCTGTAATGCCTGACATCTAGGAAGCAGCAGTAGTACATTCAGAATCTGGAGAGATTTATCCTCCCCCAAATAACTGCATATTCCATACTTTGGGCCCAAACATTATTAAAAAAAATGACAACAAAATAAACATAACTAAAAGTTCTCAGATTACACCATACTCTGTCTCAAGTCTATCTACCGATTCTCAGCTTCTGCTGTAACCAGGGTGCATTTTCACTGTTACATAAGACTAGCACTTAATACGTAAAGTGAATGTGGCTTTTAGCAAGACTGTCATTTAGTTTGTGTCCTGGCCCAGTTTAGAGAGTTGCCTTAAAGGCAAGAAATACCATTAACTCTTCACTTTCCAAACGATTCTGAAAGGATATCAATTCCTATAATGAAGGATGTATTTCTAGTAGGATGCAATTTGCATTATAAATCATCTAAATTATCCCAGATATTTTGCTGCTCCATTTTCTTCCTTTTAGTTTTAGGAAAATTGTTTTGTTGACATTTTTCTTATAAAATAGGTTAGGGAAAAAAGATCAAGCCTGTTATTAACTGCTCTAAGAAAATACATACAAAGAATATATCCAGGGGACCTAAGCAGGATGTTCAGTAATAGGAACTTCTCGGTCATTTTGCTAGAAAAGGTAGCCCAGTTAACAAGCATTTTTTTTAAGTCTTTATGATTTTTCTTTTTCTTAAAAAAAAACAGCTCCACATATGACTATTGTTCAAAAGAACTAAAACAACAAACGGCAGTTTGCTCACTCAAATCACAATAACGGTCAAGGTCAAAATAGAGTCACAGCTTGGGGAAAGCAGCACCCCTGTGTTAACAGCAGATATTCCTGCAGGAACCCAGCAGATAAGACATCTCAGAAGGAGATGCTAGCAGAGGACACACAGTATTGGCACGAGATCCATGGTTTTTTTCTCAAATGGGTGTTAATGGAGCTTTGTAATATGCCTATTAATTATTCATGAAATCCCCTAACAAGTTTAAATACTATTTTTAAAAAAGTTTCATTAAAACTAGTTTTTAAGTTTTTAATAGTTAATGGCCACCGCCCAGGGCATCCATTCTTATGGAAATGGTGACGGCACTGGAGAATGCTAAATCCAGGATTCGGATGTGATTTGAAAACGTTTGCAATTTTCATTGATTCCTGTTTTGGTTACATAATATTGTTGCTACGCCTGGGAGCTGATTTTCAGTTAAATTGAAAGGCTAGAGTCATCAAGGTTTTCTGAAACAGTTCGGTGATCCAAATATCCCGATGTATGTACTAGATTGAATCATATGAAATTGCTACCATTAGGTCATTTTACCTATAAGAATGACAGTTGCGTAGTGTTCAGCCTAACATTTTTCACTTGGAAATCTGTCATAATGTGCTTTTTTCCTTCCAGTTTTACTGAGATATAATTGATGCACAGTTCTGTAAGTTTAAGGTGTACAGCGTAATGATTTGACTTAGATACATCATGAGATGGTTATCATAATAAGTTTAGTGAACATGCATCAATAAAGAAAAGAAAAAGAAAAAACAATTTTCCTTGTGATGAGAACTCTTAGGATTTACTGCCTTAGCAATTTTCATATATAATATACAGCAATGTTAATTATATTAATCATGTTATAAATTATAACCCTGATACTTATTTATAACTGGAAATTTGTACCTATTGATCATCTTCATTAAATTCCCCCTCCCCTCACCTATGGTAACCACAAATCTGATCTCTTTTTCTGTGAATGTGTTTGTTTTTTGAGTATAATTGATCTACAACAATGGTAGTTCCTGGTGCACAACATAGTGACTGGATATTTCTATACATTTCAAAATGATCACTACAATAAGTCTAGTTACCATCTGTCACCATAAAAAGACATTATACTATTATTAACTGTATGCCCCATACTGTACCTTTCATTAGCATGGCTCATTCATTCTGTGACTGGAAGGTTAGACCTCCTTATTTCCCTCACCTATTTTACTCTTTCCCCTACACGCCTCTCTTCTGGCAACCACCTGCTTGTTCTCAATATCTATTATTCTGTTTCTGTTTAGTTTTGTTTGTTCATTTGTTGTTTAGATTCAACCTATCAGTGAAATCTTATGGTGTCTGTCTTTTCCTGTCTGACTTACTTCACTTGGGCTTCGCTTGTGGCTCAGCTGGTAAAGAATCTACCTACAATGTGGGAGACCTGGGTTTGATCCCTGGGTTGGGAAGATCTCCTGGAGAAGGGACAAGCTACCCACTCCAGTATTCTGGCCTAGAGAATTCCATGGACTGTACAGTCCGTGGGATGGCAAAGAGTCAGACACGACTGAGCAACTTTCACTTTCACTTTATTTCACTTAGCATAAAAACCTCCTAAGCCCATCCATGTTGCTGTAAGGCAGGAGCACATTCCCTTTTTAGGGCTGAATAATATTCATTATATATATACAGTTATATATCTACGACATCTTATTTATCCATTCATGTATCAATGAGCTTCATATTTGAGTTATTGTGAATAATGCTACAATGAACATAGAGATGTGTGTATATTTTCAAATTAGTATTTTTGTTTTCTTGGAAAAATACCCAGAAGTGGAACTGCTGGATATAACTATAGTCCAGACAATGAGATTGAAGTGGTCTGTTGTACAGGACTTCAGAAAAATGTCTTCAAAGAGAGGGGCCAATAATGTGCAACAATTTGGGAATAAGTTAGACAGAAAAGGACAAATACTATATGTTTTCACTTATATGTGAAATCTAAAAAGCAAAAAAAAAAAAAGAGAGAGAGGAAAAAAATAACAAATATAGCAAAGAGAAACAGACTCACAGATATAGAGAACAAACCAGTACTTACCAGAAGGAAGAGGAATGGGAGAGGGGCAAGAATGATGAAGGAAATTAAGAGTTCCATACAAACTACCAGTTATAAAATAAATAAGTTACAGGGATACAGCACAATGAACATAGTCAATATTTTATAATAACTTTGTATGATGTGTAATCTATAAAACTATCAATTCACTATGTTGAACATCTGAGACTAATATAGTAGGTCAACTATAACTCAAATTAAAAAGTAAAAATTAATTTATTAATTAAGAGAGGACACACAAACATCTTCCATTTCTCCAGTCTCCATCCTACAACACAGATTTAGTGGATGGTACTCTAGTGGCCATTTTGTTCCATGAGGTTACTCAGAGTCTGAAAACCAGCTCTTGGATTCTAAATTATAAAGATAAAGGAGAACTGGATCCCAGAGTATGTATCTCTCATCTCTCATAGGCATGAAATGCCTATGAGTTGACTTCTTTTACATGACAGAATAAAACCCCTGTGTGTTTCCTCTTAAATTACAAGGACAGGGAAATCTCACTTACCTTCAACTGAATAATAAGCCAGAAATGAAGTTCTCATTGAATATTCCAGCTTGTCGTGCCTTTCTGTTATTAAAATTCTGTACCAGACGAACAACAGAATACCTCTCAATGTGCTCTGACCAGTTTACATGTTTTTCTGCCTAAATACACAGGATAGAACCAAATCCTCATACAAAGTCCCCATCAACCATTTCATCACCTGTATAAATATATACAGTATATCTTGAAATTTTTTGCCACACCAAATCTCCTAGCAGTCAAATCTCTTTCCTTTTAAAAGGCTCTTGTTCTCATACAAGGGATGAAGAATATTACTTAGTGTTCCAAAGGGGCAGGATAGTTCTGGCAAGTTGCTGGATGTGATATCATTGATAAGTTATTTTCTCTTGGTCATGAAACTAATAAAGTGAAAGAGGAAAAACATAAATGAAAAATTAGTGGTTTAATCGCATTTCTGTATGACATGGTAGGTGATGCAATGGAGTTGCCTCCACAAAGGCAGGTCTGGGGGCGCATCAAGGAGGGGGTTCAAAGCCCCCAGCAGGCATCTCATGTCAGAGCAGGATAGAGGGGGGAGGAGAAAGATGCTGTTGGAATTAGCAGCCGGGAAGGTTCGGGAAGCCTAGAGGTGTCAGATCTGACCCCCGGTCCTACAGCAGGCGATTTTAATTTATTCGCTAGTTGTGAGGAGCTGTGTAACCATAGGGATCGTCTATAACAGAAGGAAATCATACATCTTTAGAAAAATACTGAACTTGATTGAGGCAGGGACAGAAATTATAAAATTACCTCGGTGCCAAAATTATTTAGGTGGCAAAAATCAGATAAAGCCCTCTAATAATCATGTTATTACCTACAATTCAATGACTGAGGGTTCTTAAGCTTAAAAAGACATTGTAGGTTGGAGTGTAAATAAGAAGTGAAAGAAAAGAAAAAAAAATGTGGTGCTTCAAGTTTTAAACGATGTTAACACAATGCATCTTAGAATTTACTGCCCAGAAAGCCTAGCTTAAATCCACTGTGAAAGAGTTGAACAAATATTAAGAGAAAAGAACCCTTTAAGCAACTAAAGGTTAAAAAAGTGTGAAGTTAGAAATCATGTTTTTTTAAACTTAATTAATTGCTTTTTTATGGAAAGATAAAATTAATGGGCAAAGAGAATGCAATAGACAGAATATATTTGAACTTACAAAAAAAAGTTATTGCCATTTACTAAATTTTCCTGGATAAGTCAACTCAAATCGCCAAGATCTAAATATATCCCCTAGGTTAAAAAGTAGATAGAAATCTAGGTAACATCTACCAATGAATGATGGGGGAGATTTGAAAAAGGAAAGAGCTCACAACACTGGCTATAGCTTTATTTTTTACTATATTCATCATTCTTTTCCTTAAACATCAGAGAAATGGCTTTGTTGTATAGCAGAAAGTAACACAATATTATAAAGCAATTATACTCCAATTAAAAAATATAGTAAACGGAATAAAGAAAAAGAGATCAGAGAAACAGAATCAGCACTATGAATAAAACAAAATAAATGCACAAATGTCTCTATGGATGTTTAAATTATGTAATGTCACAAATGGAAAGAAAGGTACCAACTCTTTTGTCTGCCTTCCCAGTTGCCTTTTTAATTTTTCATCGTGACAATTGCTTTGCGTAGCTAGTTGAGTTCATTAACTTTTCAGTTGAACTGCAGTCTTTATTTTAAAACACACTTGAGTTCACTGGGTATATTACTGAGCAGTATTTACATTGATCCACAGCTTTCTGGTCTCTGGATTCCCATTTTCTGTCAATAATTCTCTATGTGCTGAGGAAACCAGCCAAAAAGCAAATAGATGGAAATTGGGTGATGGAGTGGAAAGTAAGCTAAGGGAGATCTGAAATGAATGGAACTCCAAATGGATGTTCAGGGGTAGATGAAGAATGTTGAAAAGGAGAGGGGAGAAGGCTTAAAAGTTAAAGGATGAATGGAATGCTTGTTCCAGGAATAAAAAGAAAATGATAAAAGATCAAGCTATGATAAGAGAGTTTAGAGCAATAGAAGGTTTGCTTTAAGAATGATTTGGAATTGGGGGTAATTGAAATAAAAAGTCCATTTGATTGTAAATGACAATTCATGTGTTTTTTTCAGTCATCATTTTTTCCATGCCCATCAAGTACATTTGACTGTGGTTGAGAACAGAACTTTTGGATAGTCTTACAGACTTGAGTTTATACTAGAGAATTGTGGTTTATTATTTTCCTTATGGTAAATCAATTAATCTGTCTTCATATGAAGATGGACTAGTTGTGGATTTGTATCCATTATAGGAAAGTCAACCATCAGCGCAGATTTTCAGAGTTCTCCTTTCTTCACGTGTAAAGTAGGATAATTTGTGATTTTATTCATTGCCCTTAGGGAGCAAAAGAAAAAAAAAAAAAAAAAAAACAGGGAGATTCATTTTCCAAAAGAGTTAGTGTTCATTATTAATGATTACTATGATTGGGCAATAAAAACATGCAAATTTAAGTTTGGCATCCCTTGAACAGTGAAACGAAAGTATGTAATTATGTGGCTGGAGAAGAAAAATACATATAGATTGGGGCATATTTATGTAAAGTCCTGACCAATAGCTTTATTCCTGTCTTCCTGTGGCTCCAACTAAAGCAAACAGATTATAAACCTTTGTTGAAAAAGTATTATGAGAAATCATTCAAAATAAATGTGAAATGTTACCTACCAAATGGCAAAATGGCATAGGTTTTAAGTGCCTATTACACCAGTAATGTTTATGCATTTTAAATTTGAATTTTAAATTATTGGGGGACAAATAGGTTAGAACAATGCAATGTTTAGTTTCCTCAAAGTGCATATTAAAAGTCAGGTAATTTGTTAGCTAACCACCAAAACATTTTTTCAAAATTTTTTTTATACATATTTTTAATACTTTTATCTTTATGCATCATTTTAAATATTCAGATTTTTGTAGCTACAATGGGCATTGTATTAACGTTTTTAGTGACACATTAATGTATGCCAAGAATGATTGTATTGCGGTTTGTTTATACCCGTAGTTATTTTTGATGTTAGCTATTTGGTGCAAGATGCAGTTCTTACATGTTATGGGAACATAAACTTTATTGCTGTCTCATTACCATGCAGAGGCCAAATATGAGCAAAAGAATAGCATCCTATATTAATCTTCCAAATATTGGTTATGGGTAACTCACGTGATTGTATTATAGTTTAATTAATGGAATAAGAAGAGAATAAATAGCTTCAGTGCTGCCTGATAAATGTAATTCTTTCATGCCAAGATGTGTACAGTGGAAAACAATGAAGGCGTGCTGATGGAGTAGCTTTTTGTCTAGTTCAGTAATGCAATCTTCTCTGCTGTGCCCTTTTAAAAAAAAATCTCCATCCTAAGGCAATATTTTGTAGTGTCATTTTAGGTATTCATTTTGGGAGAAAATACTTGCTTCCTCAACTTTAAAGAATTAGATCTCACTGAAGTAGGGAAACAAAGCATCTAAAATAGCTTAAATTGTTTTTTGATTTGGAAGTGCAACAAGTCATCACGCTGTACGTGGGTGAGGCGATGTTAGTTTCAATGACTGTGCCTGACTTTTTTCTCTTCTGCACATGTTACCCAAAGGTGGGGGTCCAGCTGCTCACTGCTCAAAAAGCCAATAAAGAGGTCAGATTGGTGAAAAGGAAAGTTTGCTACATTTTGGATGCTGGCAACTGGTGTAGAAGGGGCAGGGGAGGAAAAACAACTGTCCAAAAGCCGACTGCCTCCCACAATCAGTGGGGAACAGATTTTATAGTCAGAGAGAGGGGGCTACATGCAAAAACAGCACAGTCAGCTCTGACAGTCATCCTGAATTGGTCTTCAGTGGTCTGCCTAGTGTCATCCTGGTTGTTTTAGGTACAGTTAATCTTCAGTTCCACAGTCAGTTTCCATTTCTTTGAGGCCAGTTCTTGGAATTGTGGCAGCTTATGTCATGAGTACATTCTACTCATCATGTAGTTAACTTCATCCACCTGGTGGGGGTTTCAGTATCTACAAACCAGCTCACGGGATATGACTCAGAATATTATTCATAGCCCTTGAGAAGGAGCTAACGGTCCTTGACTATGCTTAATTGGTGGTGGTGGTTTAGTTGCTAAGTCATGTCCAACTCTTGTGACCCCATGGACTCTAGCCTGCCAGGTTCCTCTGTCTGTGGGATTTCCCAGGCAAGAATACTGGAGTGGGTTGCCCTATCCTTCTCCAGGAGATCTTCCCGACCCAAGGAGCAAACCCAAGTCTCCTGCGTTGCAGGGAGACTTTACTTCTTTACTGACTGAGCCACCAGAGAAGCCCATCCTTAATGAGTACCTTTTTATTATCTGGTCTCCTTTGACTGTTTTCCTTTGTTTCCACGTGTTGTCATGTCTCCGATTAAACTTATCATTTGGCTAACAGTTTTCTACAGACAAAAAGCAGGCTGAGGATGTGGGAGGCAAGGACCATAGGGGCCCTGCTCTGTTTCACAAACACTGGTCTTTTGCTGATGGTCCTGCAGAAATTTCCCCTAGGCAGAACAAAGTTGAAGGGGTACATTTGCAGAGAAAAAAAATTTAGACAAGGGACATGATAGTTCTGAGGGTTTCTCTGGGGTCAATTGTGGACATTTCCCTGTAACTTTAAGATTTTCTGACAATAAATGCATTGGAAGGAAGCAAAGTATTACTGTGTATGCAGAGTGGTAGGTACCTCTTCTCTGAGTAGTAGGATGTGGCTGAAGGTAAAACAAACTATATATCTTTCCCTTCCTGCCACACCAGTGTGGCTCACCTGTGAGTCTTTGTTACCTCACGTGTCTGTAGCTGTTTGGTTCAGTTGGCCAGGAACAAACAGTGATGAGGGCAAGATGGTTGACTCCTGTGTAGTGATCCCCTCATTTTGTTCCTTAGGCCGCAATCGATTAGTGACCCCACAAAATACACGTTCTCCCAGAACCTCAGAATGTGACCTTGCTTGGAAATAGGTCATCCCAGTGAGACTATAGACAGGTATGCTTCCAGGTTCCCCAGAGGGAATCAGCAGTCTACCAATCAGGAAGAAAATGCATCTTCACAATTAAGGGGCTTCCTTGGTAGCTCAGCTGGTAAAGAATCCGCCTGCAATGCAGGAGACCTTGGTTTGATTCCTGGGTTGGGAAGATCCCCTGGAAAAGGGATAGGCTACCCGCTCCAGTTTTCTGGCCTGGAGAATTCCATGGACTGTATAGTCCATGAGGTCACAAAGAGTTGGACATGATTGAGTGACTTTCACTCACAATTAAAGGGACATGTCCACATCCATCCCTACCAAACAGCAACTCATGTTCTCTGCCTTAGAAACAGCACTAGGGTCTTCCCTGGTGGTCCAGTGGTTAAGAATCCACCTTCCAATGCAGGAGATGTGGGTTCAATCCCTGGTCAGGGAACTAAGATCTCACATGCTGCAGGACAACTAAGCTTTCATGCCACAACAAAGCCCAAACAAAGCCCTTTCTTCTTTCTAAAGAAAGAAAGAAATGGCACGTCCAGAACACGGACTCTCAATGTAATCACTAAATTCAACCACCTCGACAGTGCAAAGTCTGATAAAATACTGAGAAAGCCTTTTCAGAAGCCAGGCTTTTCCTCCAAGTGTGTCCTTCATGAGGGATGTGCACGACTGAAGATAATGGAATCCACTCTTAAGAGGGATTTTGCTCATAAAATCGTTAGAGGGCCAGAGGATCAGGACCAAAGCTGGGCCTCAAAAAATGGTTCCTGCAACTTAGAGGGGTAATATGGTGTGGGAGGTGAGAGGGAGGTTCAAGAGGGAGGGGACACATGTATACCTATGGCTGATTTATGTTGATATATGGCAGAAACCAGCACAGTGTGGTAAAGCAATTATCCTCCAATTAAAAATAAGTAAAATTTTAAAACTGGCTTCTGAAACAAGCCCCTGTGGCAGACCTGGCTTCCCTCAGTCACAATGAGAAAGATGAGGACCCCGGAACTGCGGTCCCAGTCAGTAACTCCTGGATTGTGGCCCTGGGGGGAAGTTTCCAGACTGCTATAGGCTGTCACCACACCTACAGCTCTAGGAATACCGGGTCCTGGCTCCCTCTAGAGTGGAAGAAATTGACCTCAGAACTGTTGGTGGGACCGGCTATGTGATCTGTATGGCTACGTGCAAAATGAAAATGCAGGCCCCTGGTTCAGAATTATCAAGAGTCAAGACAGCGACCAAGTTAGACCAAGGATGGGACCATCTGGACGTGGGTCTGTGTGACAGCTCCGGTCACAGTGCTGGCCCCAACTGTCTCCATATTGGCCTGCTGATCACACCTGCAGAGCAGATGCATCCTGGACAGTTGCTCGTCCCCTTACATCAGGACCAAATCCACGTCTGTGAGAGCGTGGAAGCCCACAGAACCCTGCCTGCAAGAGCATCTGAGCAGAGTGTCCTTTCCAGTAATGTGGGCTTTTCTCTGAAGGAACAGTCTAGAAGGAGCTGGGAAAGATTCTGAGAGCCCTCTGCTTATCTGACCAAATGTGCGAACTCCGGAAGCAAAGATGCCTTTTGCAGAGCAATGTCTTCTCCCTGTGTTATTTTGAGACCCGCCCTGCTCTGTTGTAGCGCTTTACTCACAACACCTGACACACAGCTGACAGAATGACACACGTGTCTTCTCTGTGGGAGGCACACGTTGGGCCCTGGGAGGTGCCAGGGTGACGAAGGAAGATGAGGGTCCCTCTCACTCCCAAGTGGGTGGCAATGAAGAGTTAACACCTGAACAACCAAATGAGATGATTTTGTCAGGTATTTCTGGGGGCAGAGTTACCATATTCCAAAATACACCTCAAAGCCATTCTCTTCCCTTGAAAACTGTCACAGGTACCATTTTATCCTAGCCAACACCATCTCTCAGCTGATCTCACTTTCACTCTTACCTCCCTCCAGTCCCTCCACCACAGCAGGGTTAGGGAAATCCTTTTGAAAACATAAATCAATTGTAGACATTCCCCTGCTTCAATCCTCCCCGTAGTTTTTGGCCTGCCCTTGGAACAAGTCCAACCCTCCTTATCATCCCTACAAGACCACACACCGTCTGATCATTGCCGGTCTCTAACTCACCCCCACTTAGCCACTATGCTGCCCTGGTGTCTTTTTTGGGGGACAGGCCAAGTTCCTTCTGACCTCTGTCTTTGAATTTACAGCTCTTATAGTTCCCTGGACACCACAATCCTTCTCAGCTTCTGGCATTCAGCTAACACATCACCTTCTCAGAAAGGTTATCTTGGGACCACCCTACCCAGGACAGAATCCCCACCCACCTTACCATTACTCTACAGCCTGTACTTCTCCCTAAACACGTCACAACCTGAAATTATCCTGTTTATATGTTTCTGGGTTTCCCCTTCCTCTCCATGAAGCCGGAAACTCTGCCTCTCTGACTCAGTCCTTCACCCCAAGCTCAGCACAGTGTCTGGCACATAGTTACAGCTCCAGAAATATTTGTTACTGGGCTGACTTACTGACAGATGGATGAGGGAAAAAATAGCTACATTCACAGGGTCTACAAAGGTGGATCAGTGTTCCTTATTTAGGGAGAAGGCACTATACCTAAAACCTGAGCAAGAGGACTTCCCTGGTGGCCCAGTGGCCAAGACTCCACACTCCCAACGCAGGGCACCTGGGCTCAATCCCTGGTCAGGGGACTAGATCCCACATGCTGCAACTAAGAGCTGGACAGCCAAGTAAATATAAAAACAAAACAAAACCCAAGCAAAATTTGGGATCACTACGGAGTTTTGGAAAAGTGAAGCAGAGTTCAGAGTGACAGACGATAATCAAATCATGCAAGTCAGCTGTTCTGGAAAAAATGCAGACTGGCTTCAGGGTGAAAAAGCCAGGCTGACAACTGTCCAGTAGCACGGATGACCTCACACTTGTTTACGGGTTGTGTTGAGGTTATTCTCTTCCTGAGGTTATTCTCTTCACAGGGTGAGCATTCTCACAGTGAAATCGCTTGCTCCCTGGGAAGAGAGGCCCTGTCCTTCTCTGGTGACTCCTGGTGGCCTCAGTAGCACCAGAATGGCTCCCTGCTTCTTATCCAAGCTCCCCAAACACATGGGTACTAAGTGCTGAAACAGCTCAGCTACTGTCCTTGAGGATTTTCCTCTCAGGTTGATTTCCCAGCTTCCTGCCCAGCCCCAGATCAGGGCAGACAACTCTCTGGATTCCTTGGGGCTGAGGAGGTTCCCGGATGCAGGTTCCCATTTTAACACTGGTAAAGTCCATACTGGGACAACTGAGTCACCCTTCCACCAGGCCACAAGAAAGAAGGTATTCAACATCCTTATTTTCCCCAAGGTCTTAGTCCTGACAGCTTGCTCCAGCCACTTCCTATTGCACATCCTGACTTGTGATTAATCTTCATTATCCCCCACCCCCAACTTACGGCTTCATGGTGCTTCTCAAAGCCCTGCTTCTCTGGCTTCCGTCCTTGATGATGTCCGGATTCTGCCTCTGACTCTGTCATCCTACACCCCCGTATATGGTCTAATCAATTTTTTCCCCAGAAGCTCAGGGTTCCACCTCTACCGCAGACCCCTGAGAAACCCTCCTGCCACATCTACTCTGGGAGGAGTGGGCGAACATTTAAGGACACTCCTTAATTACAACTATAATGATACCTCTAACTACACAACTCAGGGGAAAAAAAAGCCTAAGTATTCATAGTAATCTAGTGCAGGGGTCCCCAACCTCTGGGATTAATGCCTGATGATCTGAGCTGGAGCTGATGTAATAATAAAAGAAATAAAGTGCACAATAAATGTAATGGTCTTGAATCATCCTGAAACCATCTCCCCACTCTCAGTGGAAAAATCGTCTTCCACAAGACCGGTCCCTGGTGCCCAAAAGGTTGGGGACCCTGATCTAGAGACCCTTTATCATAAGGAAGACGGATCTGCAAGTTTTTCCTGTAAAGGGCAAGACAATCTTTTAGGTTTTGTGGACTGCATGGTCTCTGTCATAACTACTGAGCTCTGCCACAGTAGTAGGGAAGCAGCCATAGACTGTATGTGAACAAATGTTCCAATAAAACTTTATTTACAAACACTGGCAGAGGGCCTGATTCAGCCCCTGAGCCCTAGTTTGTGGATCCATTATATAGAATATGCTTCCAGATAATTTTAAAAATTTCTTTCTTAAGTCCACAAAAGCTTTCTTTGTCCCAACACACAGATAGCCCATAGCTTTACATACAACTTACACACCTCCTTCTGTCTTCTCAGCTTCACCTCCTTTAATCATTCATTCTGTCACTCAGCCAGTCTTGTGGAAACATTTGCCTCCATAAAATAAGTTCTTCCACAAACACATTGACACAGAAAGATCATGTGGAACTTATTTTTAGAGAACATTTAGCACCAGTTTGTAACATAAAAGCTGGATGTGGAGTTCCAGTGAATAATTAGGATAATCGAGATTAATACCTAGTTGATGCTTTGTCAAAGGAACTGCTAGATTAATAGGGTAAAACTCCTCTGATGGCCACTAGTGACCTCACTGTCACCCGCAAATAGCGGTTTTAGAGGGCAGTTTTGAGATATTTGCTGTTTCTGGTTTTGTTTTCCAAACTAAAGAGTATTAATCTGTGGGGTGAATGGGCAGGGCTCTGTAATGATGAATGGCTTACTAGACCGCTTCATTCATCAAATGTGCAATTTAATATTCCTGAACCAACCAGGTATCTTCAGAACTTATTCTGAGATGTGCTATCCTTAGAAGTATACTTTCTTTTTTTAACTGAAATATAGTTGAATTACAATGTATAAATTACTGTTGCACAGCAAAGTGACTCAGATATATATATATATATATATATATATATATATATATATATATACACACACACATTTGTTTTCATTATAGTTTATCACATTATAGTTTATAGTATTCCGTATAGTTTAACTATATTGAATATAGTTCCTTATGTTATAAGAAGTACACCTTCAAATGAAGAAGGGTGGAAGGGGAAAGGAAGCATTGGTAACATTTTAAATTAATTTCAGGAATGTGATCACAAAGTACACAGGCTTGGAAACTGTTTATCTCAGATAAGAAATCAGGAGGTGAGGAACTTGCCCTAAAACTGGTGGTTAAGACTCAGAACTCCCAATGCAGGGGGCCTGGGTTCGATCCCTGGTTAAGGAACTAGATCCCACATGCTGCAACTAAGACCCAGAGCAGCCAAACAAATTATTTTAAAAAGAAAGAAAGAAATCAGGAGGTGAAGATGAAGGGACAGGAGGGGAAAAAAGGGTGGGGTGGGGGGAAGAAGCCTGTGTTCCAATGGAACATCCAGCAGAATGTCTTCATGTGCATTTACCTGTCCTGGAGGTCAGATGTGGTTGAAACAGGGACTGTGGCAAGTGGGGCACTAGCATTCTCTTGACCCTCTTCCTCCGAGTCCTCTCGGTTGGGGGGGGAGGGTTATTGCAGAATCAGAGAGTTTTCTGCAGAGCAGCAGCAGCAGCCCATGTGGGCTCATTGCTGAGCAGATACTGCTGAGTCTAGAAAACAGAGAGCCTTAACAAGTAAATTCCACACCCCCTCGAATTTGTGCCTCGGTAGGGAAGCCTCAGCAGGAAATCCTCCATATGTTTTCCTTTACTACAAGGAGCTTCAGAGAATGAGTTCATTTCTCTTCAAACGTCCTCGTGTTGCTGTAAAACTGCACTGGCTGGATGATGAGAAATGCTACCAGGAACACAAGAGGACGCCCACTGACGGAGATAGGAGAGCAGTTACTCTTCTGAATTAGATATTAGTTTGGGAGAAGTTTTATTTCTCCTTTGCTGCTTACATTCTGGACTTTGTGGCCTTTTTTCATTTCATTTTATTTTGTAAGGACAGTCTTTTGCTTTTGACTGCTTCCTAGTAGAGCTTGGATACGGGGAGAAATAAATATCAAAAGAAGATTTCTCAAAGATTTGTCCTGTGGAGGAATGGAGTTTACCCTGAGGACCAAAGGATTATAGCTCAGGTTAGTCTTTGCTCTTAAACAAAATAAGACATTTGAAATTCTGGATTATTTTTAAAATATCACAGGCAAGTAAGTACTTTGTCTTTATTGTTTTCTTCTCTTCCTTTTTAATCGCCTAATAAGCATCTTCTTTGCATATTGTAATCTCAATGAAGTGAACAGTTGGATTCTAAATATAAGTAAAATGATTTGCTAGCTCATAAATTACTTACAATATGAGATATGAAATGTTCTGCTCTTAACACTGTTTAGGAGGTAGCAGGTAATATTTATAGCAATGTTTTTGTTTTTATGCCAAGAATCACTTAATTTCACTAGTGTCTCAAGTGAGTATCTTTTGCCTCATTTCTTCTAGTAATATACACTCTGTTTTAGATTGAAAAAGAAGCCAGTAAGAAATGTCCTCTGAAAAGAGCATGGTTGCCCTGACAGGCAAATCAACTTTTGTGGACTTCTCTAGAATATTTAGGGAGAGTTGCTGTAGGTCCTGTAAATCTCCAGGGTGAAAATCGTCACAGCTCTGACTCTTGTGAGCCTTCTTTTGAAAATATGATGAAATCATGTAGCAAATGTGGGAAAAAAAGTCTTAATAGCAAAAGGGCATTGAAACATTAAAATATTTCAGCGGATATTATCTTTTCTTGACTACACTATTAAACTGAGCTCCAGCTGCGCATGTGTTGTTGCCTCCTCCGGATTCCAGGAGTCAAGAGCTGTCAAGCTGATCTAGCAGGATCAGGTTGTCATTGGAGAGGAAACTAGATGTGGTCAAGATGTCCTGTTTCCCTCCCGATTCCTAATCCCCTTCACCTCCCCACCCCTGCCCTCCCCTCCTGGTGTGGTAGCTACCATCAGTTTACGGGGGGATGGCTACCTCCCCAGCAATTGTACACAAAGAGCCGGCTGCTTTCAAAGTCAGGCCATGTCTGGTTGATCTTTGGACAAGAATGAGCAATCAGAATGAGCTGGGCTTTCTCTGCACCCTAGTTCCCCCACTGCCACCCCTAAAGCCATCATCCAGGCCACAGTTCTCTGTACACCAGCTGGTCTGAAATGATGTTTTCAAAAGAAAGATAAAGGTGAAAGCCCCTTCCACAGATGGAGGGTGTTGCGTTCCTTCCTCCCTCCAACTCTCCCTAGTCTGTAGAGACAGTCTGCCTTGTCCTCTAAGAAGCATGATTCCAGTTCATCACTGGTTTCCAAAGCCAAGTGCTCCCGGCACTGGCCTCGTTACTGAGTAGCCTGTCAGTTAAAGATCATTATCTGCCAAGCCATCTGTTATTTTCCCTTAGGAGAAGATGTTATTTCAGTTCCATAGGTAGCTTTTAAATTTTTCCCTACATGTTGTGTAGCAGCTAAATGTAGTCCAAGGGTTAAGTCCTGTTGAGAGCAACAGGAATCTGTGGCCCACTTTTGAGAGTGTTAGTGGTAATGGTGTAATCTTGGATGGCCCAAAGCGTGGGGTGAGCTGGGACCTGAGAAAAATGCAGCCACGTGAGAGTCTGGTCTTTGCTCTCCTGGAAAACTGTTACTTTTATAGGAATTACTTGCTTCCTGATTTAGTTGTGCCTAAAGATTTGTGCTTCTTTTATGGGGCATACTGCTGCTGCTAAGTCGCTTCAGTCGTGTCCAACTCTGTGCGACCCCATAGATGGCAGCCCACCAGGCTCCCCCGTCCCTGGGATTCCCCAGGCAAGAACACTGGAGTGGCTTGCCATTTCCTTCTCCAATGCGTGAAAGTGAAGTCGCTCAGTCGTGTCTGACTCTTCGGGACCCCATGGACTGCAGCTTACCAGGCTTGCAGTGTTGCCCTAATTGCCCTGGTTATGGAGGCTGGCTACCCATCAGTGAGGGCAGTTTGGGGGCTTGACCCTTACAAAAGAGAGCCATAAAGAATATGTGCTTTCCTACTTGTCACACTCCTCCTTCACCAGTTAAGAAAAAGATTTTGCCTTATTTAAGCGTGCTGTTATCTACCTGCTAAGTGAGAGTGGACCTCTATAATTTCTCTCCCTCAATAACGGAAATCACGTGTCGTCGTTATTGCTTTAGTCACTAAGTCATGTCCGACTCTTGGCGACCCCATAGACTGTAGCCCACCAGGCTCCTCTCTCCGTCTACAGGATTTCCCAGGAAAGAATACTTGAGTGGGTTGACATTTCCTCCTCCAAGGGATCTTCCCCACCCAGAGATGGAACCTGCGTCTCCTGCATTGGCAGGCAGATTCTTTACCGCTGAGCCACAAGGGAAGCCTGGAAATTACATTGCTGCGTTTCAGAAGCCATCAGGTCATCAGGCCATCTCTGCAAGCTTGGAGATTTTCCTTTGTAGAAAGAAAGCTTCCTTTGCCTTGGGCTGCTCTTGTATAAACTCACGGTTGGACAAATCTGAAGTGCTGTGTCCTGTGGTACTAGCAGGTGACGATGATGATAACACCTAACACGTACTGAGCGCCTTCTTTTGCCAGGTGTGATACTAAATATTCTATGACACATAGGACATTGAATTTTCCCTGCCTTACCAGTAATGCATGTACTGCAGAGAGCCTCCTTCACAATGGAGGAGAAACATAAAAGTTCAGCAGAGGAGGTTCATTGGAGGAGGAACAGTGGTTCAGTGGAGGAGGAACAAAAAAGATTCAAGAAAGGTTCCTATCAACTAGTATCCTGTGTTCTTTTTCTTTGTTGTCTTTGTTTCTTTCATTCACCTAATGACCAAGGTTACAGATTGTCCAGGCTCCTTTCTGTATGACTTTATTTGTGGATAACATTTCTGAGAGAGCATAGGCAGTGGCCTGGGTTGGAGTGGGGGAGAAATTGGGACTTCAGCAGTGAGCATTAGGACTTGTATTGGAAATGGATTTCATTTCTCTGTGCTCTGCCTTAGACTGTCTGTAAAGTGTGACTTCACCTCACACCATGCTTTTCTGTCCTTCACTATCTGCAGGGTTATGGGGATAATTAAACTGTTGGCTAAAAGCATCAAATTCCTGGGGAGAAAATAGCACATTCATGAGCAAGTGTGTTTAACTGTTCGTGTCGGGCTGGATTTTCACTGAAAGCAAATCAGACGCTTAGAACGGTCTTTCAAACTAGCAGAAGGTAGAGAGTATGGAGGAGAAGGCTCAGATTTTTTTTTTCAATCATAAAGCATAGATTTTCAGCAAATTTGCTATTGATGCCTACTGTTATAAAAATTTTATTAACATATAACAAATTGGAAAAAGCTGGTTTATAGGTGATGATTCAGGACAAATGACATATGAAATAATCAAGAATAAATGAGTGAAGAAATAATGCATTTAAAAATTAGGAAATGGAAGTCTATGGGGACTTAATAACACTATTTTTTTTCTTTTTGTATTGTTTCTGGGTCATGGAAACATTTTAAGCTAATTTGCTGCCTTGATTACATCTTTGATGTAATCGATTGTTTATTGACTACCACTTAGGGCATTGCTTTCTGGAATAATCCATGACTACATTTGGGAACAAATGTATTTCTATAAGGTGAGTATGTATATTTGATAAGGAGAGAGAAGAATTGAATTCAGAAATACTATCTGTTCACAACTTGAGAATCACTGAAATTTGAAACTAGGGTAGATTTTGAATCATCTTATCCAACTCCTTTACAGTATGTATGAGGAAACTGAAATAAAAAAATGATTTACAGGTCACTAATTAGCTAACAGTTAGAACTGGACATGGAACAACAGACTGGTTCCAAATAGGAAAAGGAGTACGTCAAGACTGTATATTGTCACCCTGCTTATTTAACTTCTATGCAGAGTACATCATGAGAAATGCTGGGCTGGAAGAAGCACAAGCTGGAATCAAGACTGCCAGGAGAAATATCTATAACCTCAGATATGCAGATGACACCACCCTTATGGCAGAAAGTGAAGAGGAACTAAAAAGCCTCTTGATGAAAGTGAAAGAGGAGAGTGAAAAAGTTGGCTTAAAGCTCAACATTCAGAAAACAAAGATCATGGCATCTGGTCCCATCACTTCATGGGAAATAGATGGGGAAACAGTGGAAACAGTGTCAGACTTTATTTTTCTGGGCTCCAAAATCGTTGAAGATGGTGATTGCAGCCATGAAATGAAAAGACGCTTACTCCTTGGAAGGAAAGTTATGACCAACGTAGATAGCATATTCAAAAGCAGAGACATTACTTTGTCAACAAAGGTCCATCTAGTCAAGGCTATGGTTTTTCCAGTGGTCATGTATGGATGTGAGAGTTGGACTGTGAAGAAAGCTGAGCGCCGAAGAATTGATGGGTTTGAACTGTGGTGTTGGAGAAGACTCTTGAGAGTCCCTTGGACTGCAAGGAGATCCAACCAGACCATTCTAAAGGAGATCAGTCCTGGGTATTCTCTGGAAGGACTGATGCTAAAGCTGAAACTCCAATACTTTGGCCATCTCATGTGAAGAGTTGACTCATTGGAAAAGACGCTGATGCTGGGAGGGATCGGGAGCAGGAGGAAAAGGGGACAACAGAGGATGAAATGGCTGGATGGCATCACCGACTCGATGGACGTGAGTCTGAGTGAACTCCGGGAGTTGGCGATGGACAGGGAGGCCTGGCGTGCTGCGATTCATGGGGTTGCAAAGAGTCGGACACGACTGAGCAACTGAACTGAACTGAACTGAACTGAATTAGCTACAGAACTAGGATGAGAATTCTGGCTTTCAAACCCAATGGCTTTTTTGTTTACTTTTCAGTTCTATGTTTTTAATATATAATTTTTTTCAACTATTAAAAAATAAAGATATACCCCCATGGTCATGCCAATTGCATTACTCTTTTGCCTTTTAAATATCTTAATATGGAATATCTCAAATACACAAAAATACTATCTTGATTATCTGCATACCCACCACCAAGATTATATGTTATTTTGCTATACTTAGTTCAGATAATGTATAAAATATAATGAAAGTGAAAGTGAAAATTGCTCAGTCATGTCCAACTCTTTGTGACCCCATACAGTAGGTCAGAGTACTGGAGTGGGTAGCTTTTGCCTTCTTCAGAGCATCTTCCCAACCCAGAGATAGAACCCAGGTCTCCTGCATTGCAGGCAGATTCTTTACCACCTGAGCCACAAGGGAAGCCCAAAATAAAATGAAGCACATTGTAAATATGCTCCCTCAACATTTCCCCTATTTTCCCTCCCAAGAGACTAATTATCCTTAAATTGCTACATATGATTCCTATGTACTATACTTTAGTATTTCTATGTATTTGTGTGTTAGTATATGTGTGTGGAGGGTGGGCTTTCAGTTCCAGACATGAATGTATATATATATGCTGCTGCTGCTAAGTCGCTTCAGTCGTGTCCGACTCTGTGCGACCCCAGAGACGGCAGCCCACCAGGCTCCCCCGTCCCTGGGATTCTCCAGGCAAGAACACTGGAGTGGCTTGCCATTTCTTTCTCCAATGCATGAAAGTGAAAAGTGAAAGTGAAGTCACTCAGGTTGTCTACTTGAAAGTTACACAGTCATGTCCAACTCCTAGCGACCCCATGGACTGCAGTCGACCAGGCTCCTCTGTCCATGGGATTTTCCAGGCAAGAGTACTGGAGTGGGGTGCCATTGCCTTCTCCGATTCTTCTTCTTCTCATATATATATATGAGGTCATACCTAATATCTATTTGTGGTTATACTGTTATTTTGTGTTCAGATTTTAAAATATATAAAGCATTGTCTTTTATACTTATATATTCTTTATTTTTATTCAAAGTTGTTTTGGAGATATATCCATGTTGATATATAGGTATCTAGTTGATTTTGTTATAGCTGCAGGATACTATCACATTACATAAATAATCCAAAGTTGATTTATCTACTTTCTTATCGAGGCATATTTGCACTCTCTTGGAAGTTTTGATATCTTAACAGTACAGCTATGGTCTTTATGCATATCTTCTTCCACTTCAGCTAGAATTTCTCAAATCAGAGTTCAACCTAGAAGCTGAATTGTCAGGTCATAGGGAGACACATCTTCCCTAGAGACTGTGAAACTCTTCTCCAAACTCTGCTGATTTATTTGACCACCAACAGTGTTGAGCAGTAGTTCTGAATTCTGGCCACAGAAAGAATCACCTAGGCAGTATTTTAAAATCACCGATGCCTAAGTTCCACTTCAGACCCATTAAATCAGAATCTCTGGGGTTGAGAGATAAGACTGATATTTTTTTCCAAGTTCTCTCAGTGATTCTAATGTATAACTGGGGTTAAGAACCACTGACTTAGCATTTCTGTTTCCCTGTGTCTTTTCCAACACTGGGTATTATCAGACATTTTGTTTTGTTAATCTCTTGAGTGCAAGGACTTTCTAATTACTGGTGAAGCTGAGTATGTTTATATAATGTTATTGAGCATTTTAGTGCCTTCCATTGAGAACTATGTGTGGTATATTTTACCTATTTTTTCTCTTTAATTATCTTTTATTATTGATTTGTAGGCACTTTCTTTACTTTCTGGACAGTAATTGTGAGAGGGGACATATAACTGGCAAATAGCTGCCCTGGTCAATAACTTGTCTTTTCACTTATTTGTGTTATTATCATATGTAGTAGTTTAAAAATTTAAGTATGGTTAAATCTGTCAATATTTTCCTTTATGGGTTGTATGATGAGAAATCTTAAATATTTTCCTACATGATTTTGTAAAGATATTTTTCTATCTTCAAAAAGTTTTATGGTTATATTTTTTCCCAATGAGGTCTTGAATCTGTCTAGAATTTATATTTCTGTATGATGTGATGTATGATCAAATTTTACCTTTATTTTTGATTTTCCTTGGTATAACTTATCTTTCCTCACTGGTTGCTCTTAAAATCTCTATTGACCTTGTAGTTTTGTTGTTTCACTACAGTACATCTCATAAATTTATCTTTTCTTTATCTTGATTTCTTCCTAACTCATAGGAATCATACATTTTGTCAATTCTGGGACATATGCAGGCATATATCTTGGAATCTTGATGCTTCAGTAATTCTGTTCACTGTCTGAAATTCATATTAGACATGTTGAATTTTTTTGTTCAATTTATGCTGTCTCAACTTTATATTTATCCCTTTATCTCACTTTGCTACATTCTGAGTTGCTTCTTTAAACCTATCTTTCATACCCAGGGATTGAACCTGGGCCCTCAGCAGTGAAAGCGCCAGCTCCTAACCACTGGACCATCAGGAGTTCCTTCACTTGTGTCTAAAGAGCTATTTTACCTCTCCATTGAATTTCTCATTCCATTGCTGTAGTTTTCATTTCTAGATAGTCTGCTGCTGCTGCTGCTGCTAAGTCGCTTCAGTCGTGTCCGACTCTGTGCGACCCCATAGACGGCAGCCCACCAGGCTCCCCCGTCCCTGGGATTCTCCAGGCAAGAACACTGGAGTGACTTGCCATTTCCTTCTCCAATGCATGAAAGTAAAAAAGTGAAAGTGAAGTCGCTCAGTCGTGTCTGACTCTTTGCGACCCCATAGACTGCAGCCTACCAGACTCCTCCGTCCATGGGATTTTCTAGGCGAGAGTACTGGAGTGGGTTGCCATCGCCTTCTCCACTAGATAGTCTACCTACCATTATTTTAATACTATGTCTTTCTTTCCATATGGTTTGTATTTTATTTAGTGTTAGTTGTTTAAAATTTATATGAAATAATCTGTTATTTTGTTCATTTATCCAAAAGTTTTAGAATTCAGAGTCTTCTATTTGTTGTGCCTGGTGGTTTGATCTTCTGATGGATTGTCTCTTCATGTGATGTGTGATTTAGGACAATGAATTCATTGTTAGTAGGGAATCCTGTATAAAAATGTGCAACCAGAGTATCTCTTTCAGGGACATTTTGTATTTGGTGTCTTAGGATTAATCCTTAGGCTAATTTTTTGACTCAGATATTCCTGGACCACACATACAACCCTGATTATAAATTCTGACACTATCTTTTCCCATTGCTTGGTAAAGATCAGACAGGCATTATTGTGTCCAGTTGCTGGGACTGTATCACCTGTCCGTACCCTTACATAGGAATTTAAACCCAACCTTCTGGGTTACTATTGTTCAGTCTCTCAGTCGTGTCTGACTCTTTATGACCCCATGGACTGCAGCATGCCAGTCTTTCTTTCCTTCACTATCTTAGGGAGTTGCTCAAACTCATGTCTATTGAGTCGATGATGCCATCCAACCATCTCATCCTCTGTTGCCTCCTTCTCCTGCTTTCCATCTTTCCCAGAAGCAGGGTCTTTTCCAATGAGTCAGCTCTTTGCATCAGGTGGCCAAAGTATTGGAGCTTCAGCTTCAGCATCAGTCCTTCCAGTGAATAGTCAGGGTTGATTTCTTTTAGGATTGACTGGGTTACTGGGCCCAGTAAATTTCACTGATGCAGACCACTATCTGTGGCCCTTACCACACTGCTTTTTAGATCCACAGATCTTACACCTGGCATTCTTTCTCTTTTTGCTTGCTTTTTCTCTCACTCTTGCTCTCTCTCTTTTTTTTTTTTTTTTTTTTGAAAGCTCAGTAATGCATTTATTGAGAAAAGAATGATGTCTGTTTATCTGTTATTTCTGAGTATTTGTAGTGGGAAAATTTTCAAATTTTATTGAGAAAAAAATTTCAGAACAAGGAGTCCTACTTTGACCTTTTTGACATTAAAAAAAAAGCCTAAGAATTTCACAAATCATATGCTCCATGCAAAATTTTCTTGCCAGCTTTTGTAGAAATGTAGTCTATCCAAAAATCAACTTGGAAATCATTAATGTGCCCTTGAGTGTTCTGCTGTATAGCTGCTGAGGAGTTGCATTCTTTTGAACTAACACAATAAACTCAACCACAGCCCGGTGTGTGGAGGATAATGGGATGGGGAGGGGCTATATCCTAGTTTGAAAAATTTGTGGGGAGTGTGCTGCAGAGGAACAAATAATATTTTCTGAAATAGTGAGAAGTCTTTAAAGGTTATAATGAAAATCCCAAAGCCCTTTCTGACCATAGAATTCTGTGATTTTTCTACTACCTTGAGAAATTTTCCCAACAAATCTCATAGCCTCTGAGCAGCTTTGTAACAAATCATAAAAATCAAAGTTGCTGAATTCTCAGGATGCTTGCCTGTTCTCCTTCCTTCACCATACATCTAAGCAAGTCCACAGACATGAAAGGAACTGTATTCAACTTTTATTGCTGTAACTATTCCTCAGTCTGCTTTGTCCACACGTGATTTTTATGACATGCCAAAGAACACATCGCCAAACAAAATAATTAGTGGACTAAAGAGACTCTTAACTGTTGAATCCTATCTAGATATGACATATTTCAAAATATACACTGTTGGAAGTTTTTATAGTTTCTGTTTAACATGAAATAATTTTTTGATATTTTACTCCAAAACTCTCTTTGGAAGCAACAATTTAGTAATAAGACACAGTTGAAATAAAAAGAAAGAATTCATTTTAAAAAAAGAACAAATATTCTTTCAACACTCGATACCCAAAGTTATTTCTGAGGCCTCACCATGTTATTTTAGATTAAATATCTAAAACAAATTATTACAAAAATAAACCCATCCCTTCACTGGGTTTCATTCTGTGTTTAGGCTGAGGTGGAGTCTGTTGTTAGCTGCATGATCAGAGCACAGACGCTGAGTCTTTTTATTTTCTTAATTATGAATTACCGTTTCAAACCCTCATCAGCGGTTTACAATGGCTGTAATCCCTACCAAAACAGTTGCTCCTCTGGATTGTAAGTGGTTTGCCAGAACATTAACCTCTACTTGACCCCGGATGGTCACAGGAGGGATATATAAGGGTCAATGATAATCATTTATAGAAAAATTATCAAATATGGACTGTAC
Source organism: Bubalus kerabau (assembly GCF_029407905.1). Taxonomy (NCBI): domain Eukaryota; kingdom Metazoa; phylum Chordata; class Mammalia; order Artiodactyla; family Bovidae; genus Bubalus; species Bubalus kerabau. The sequence goes on from NC_073636.1 coordinate 25,319,083, forward strand.
ACTAGATGTTACTTGCCTTTAAAAATAATTATAATATGTTTGTCATTTAGAAGGACTGGGATCAGCAAGGCTAATGAACATGTTTAAATCTTTATCAGCTGGAATGAAAAGGGCTGGCTCCAGAAAATGCTGACCTCAGAATTTTTCTGCAGCTTGTGTCTATCCAGTATGCTGATGCACATGACCTACTGATGTGAGGCTTGGCAGGCCATAGAGGCTTATTCAGCCATGCGGGATGTGAAAGGGGCTTCCGGGCCTCTCCCTGTGCTGTGCATTCCTCTAGTTCTCCACCAAAGCTTTTAACTGGCATCTGTGACTAAGGAGCATACAGTCCCAGGAGGAACGGAACACAGTTTTCCATCACCAATTAAGACAAGCTCTAAGCCCCAAGCTTATCAAGCCTGAACCAGGAGTAGCTGGGGCCAAAGGCTGCAGATAAGTCACTAGTAGTTTCATAAACCACGTTAATAATTCTGCATTAACGATAAAGAACTGCATGTTTAGTGTTGTTACCTAAGCTCTCACAGCCAAGACCCTCACTGGGCCTGGTCGTTAAAAGCAATGGAGCTCTTTTAAGCAGAATCTGAATTAAACCTACTTTACCTAAAATTTCGTCCCAAGGCACTTCTCCAAGTAATCTTCCCCTCTGTGTAGGGAAGCCATGTCATTCTGCCTGGGTCACGTGGGATGAACACTAGAGGTGGGTCGTCCTGAGCTGGTGAGAAATGTACAGAAAATCCCAGGGCAGATGGTTCTGCCTTAGGATTTTGGTTATTTTTGTTTTTTAATATAAGTTTTCAATTATGTGCCTTGCTGCAATGTAACTAGGGAATAACTAGATTAGAGGAGAAGCAGGACAAAGACCTCATATTCATTACTTATTATTTAGTTAGTTTTTAAAATTAATTTTTATTAGAGTATAGTTGCTTTACAATGTTGTATTAGTTTCTACTGTACAACAAAGTGAATCAGCTATATATATATATATATATATATATATTTTTTATCCCTTCCCCTTTGGACTTCCTTCTTATTCAGGTCACCACAGTGCATTAAGTAGCGTTCTCTGTGCTATACCCTGTGTTCTCATTAGTTATCGATTTCACCGATTATTTATTATATTTGGTTAAGGATGTCAGAAATATAAGGTCATTAGAAATCAATAAGTTGCCGGAGGTATGGGAAGGTGTATGGGGAGGCAGAGTCATACCCCTTCCCTAAGACTTTAGCAGGGATGTTTGAAAGGACACTTGAAGTTCCCATTTGACCACTGTTATGTTGTAGACTTCATACTTCTAAATTTCATAAGTGAATGTGGAGGTGAACAATAAAGATATGTTAAATGTCCTTAAAGTATATAGCCATTCATTTTTAATTCTAAGGCTGTTCTTCCTCGTTGATGATCTTGATTTTACACAGCCATCCCTCTGCTGTATGACTACTATTTCTTGTGTTCGATACTTGTGTCCTGCCATTTCTACTTCTGTCTTAATCCTTTTTGCCCATCCCTGGAGGCCTGGGTTAAACTTCCTTTCATCCTGTGTAGATTGGCCACTTCATTCCAGTTGTTCATTGAGCTGCTTTTAAAAATATTTATGTATTCATTTACTTATGGTGGTGCTGGGTCTTGTTGCTGTGCGTAAGCTGTCTCTAGTTGAGGGCAGTGGGGGCTATGCTCTAGTTGCCGTGCATGGGCTTCTCACTGTGGTGGCTTCATTTGTTATGGAGCACGGGCTCCAGGCACGTGGGCTTCAGTAGTTGTGACTTGTGGGCTCAGTCGCTCTGGCTCACAGGCTCTAGAGCACAGGCTCAGTAGTTGTGGCGCACAGGCTTTGTTCCTCCTCAGCAAGTGGGATCTTCCCAGAGTAGGAATTGAACCGGAGTCTCCTGCATTGGCAGGCAGATTCTTTACCACCAAGCCACAGGGAAGCCCCTGCGTTCTTCTTTCTTTCCTCTTTTGTGGCATTCCACTGACCCATTGTTGCTCTTCATCTGGTCCAGATTCATGGGTCTCATGGTTCTCTGCCCATATACCCTATCCCACATTACCTCTGACACCTGCTGCCTCCTTCTTTCTTTCTAATAGGACTTGCATCTCCCTGCTAGTTGAGAAACTTGTTGATCATTCCCTCCTGCCATCTTTCACACAAAATATTTCTTTGGACACCCCCTTGGCCCTCAGTATATAAATTATATCTCAACCTGTCCACACAAACTTACTTGATTTGGAACTATTGGGTATTTGAAGTGTGACTTGAGCAACACTCCTTTCCTATGTTAAAATATGTGTGATTGACATGAATTGAGAAGGCTGGATTTTGCTAGATACTGGATTATAGGCTGTTGTAAGGCAGTTACCAGGTTTTATGTTCTGCAGCATTTCCTGTGAATCCATTAACTTTTAATTCGCATAATCAGTATCACAGCAGCTGATGGTGGTTCTGACTCCCTAAATGAACTTCTAGCAAATGCACTTGGGAGAATACCCATGGGGTTCCAGCATATACTTTAAGAACCGAAAATTATAAAGAAATAAGTATGCAGGAACCACCCCCAAACTGGTAAATCATCCATATGCTCATAAAAAAATCAAAATAATATCCTTTTCATGCACCTAGTGACTGGCATATAAAAGTTCTCAATAAATATTAAATCTATCATCATTGGAATATGTTTTCAATACTGTATGGTTGATCACCATCATCAACTTTTCCAGCAATTTTTCTATAAAATCTGTAGCTAGTTTATATTTATGTCAAGAATCCCAAAGCCATTGTGAAATCAATGCAGCAATTGGTGGTAACAGCTCCTTAAACCGAAGATCTTTAACCTTAGACTACAAGCTTCCATCTTCCTTTGGTATGCTTAAAAGATAAAAAGCTAACATTTTTCAAGATTGATGAAACAGTGATAACAATTCTTCCTCATGAAAGAATGAAAATATACATCTTTAGATTGCTACGTGAATGATTTAATTCAAACATAAAGAATCATTACAGTTCAGTGTTATTAAATATTGAAACAGTGATAGAAAATATGCAATCACTGCAATGACTTTTCTTATATTTTATTAAAAATAGAATAACACACTGCTGTCCAAGATGGATTTGAGACTAATTTAAGCTCTGCAAATGTAGGATTTTATACTCATCACTAGTAGTTCCCCTGTTCTTTGATTACATGGTGTTTCATTCAAAGTACTTTTAACTTTAGAACACTGAAGCAAAGATATTCAAAATCAACCTTGGAATTTAATACATCATCTCTTTCACCAGAGACATTTCACTGATCCTGTGTTATTTAAAGGCCAAATGGAACTGTTATGGTGAAAATCTGAAAAGAATGTCAGAACTAACACAGTATGGAGATCACATTTTCACAGAAATAATGATTCCAAGTCTTGTAATTTAATTTGCATGGTTGAATGAACTTGTTTCTCTCCTCCTCCAAAAATACAGCCTACTACATCCCGAACTGCAGTCCTTCAAAAAAAGAGGCCAAGTCCCAAAGTTAGCATTCCACAATCATGCCCATTCTACAACTTCATACCCAGTAAACATTTTTTCTTAAAAATGAATTCTAAACCTACAAGCCTGTTGTTTCTGAGGAAATGATGGGAGATGAAAAGACTTCCTCTATATTTCTTTTAACTAAAAAGGAAGTCACTTAACCTAAAAAGAGTTACAAAATTTATATATCAGGTGGGAGCATGTAAACTGTCACATAAAGAAATAGAAAATGTTACCTGGAACCCAAGGAAATACACTGTTGATACTTTCTCTGGAGAGCTGACAAAGGAGAAGGCAATGGCACCCCACTCCAGTACTCTTGCCTGGCAAATCCCATGGACAGAGGAACCTGGTAGGCTGCAGTCCATGGGGTCTCTAAGAGTCAGACATGACTGAGCGAGTTCACTTTCACTTTTCACTTTCATGCATTGGAGAAGGAAATGGCAACCCACTCCAGTATTCTTGCCTGGAGAACTCCAGGGACGGGGGAGCCTGGTGGGCTGCCGTCTATGGGGTCGCACAGAGTCGGACACGACTGAAGCGACTTAGCAGCAGCAGCAGGAGCAGCAGCAGCAGCAGCAGCAGGAGAATTTCCCTAGGTTGCTTTTATGAGTATATTATGAGAATCTAGACGTCTGTGTTAGTTAATGGGCATGTGTGCTAACTAAGTCACTTCAGTCGTGCCCAACTCTGTCTGACCCTGTGGACTGTAGCCCTCCAGGCTCCTCTGTCCATGGGATTCTCCACACAAGAATACTGGAGTGGATTGCCATTCCCTTCTCCAGGGGATCTTCCCAACCCAGGGACTGAACTCTTATCTCTTACATCTCCTGCATTGGCAGACGGGTTCTTTACCACTAGTGCCACCTGGGAAGCCCCAGTTAATGGGCATAGTTCTGTAATAAACTCTATCCACATTTCAGTGGCTTATCACTAAAAGGTGTGTCTATTATTCACATTGTCTAGTGGAGTGAGGATGAGAAAGGTGGGAGGGTTCTGCTCTAAGAAGTCACTCAAGGACCCAAGCTACTTGCAACATGTGGCTTTGCTATTTCCAGGGCCCCTACCTTCTCTGCATTTAGCCCACCAAAGGGAGCCAATCACAGAGGACTTCCTGGGAGGTTACCTCGGGCTACACCTGCAAGTGGTTGTATGGCCCTTCTGCCTTCATTCCATTGGCTGGAACTCCATCATAAGACCTCATTTAACTGCAAAGGACACTGAAATGGCTGCCAAAAGAAAAAAGAAATAGGATCAGATGAACACCAAGTAGTCTCTCTCACATATATAATAGTTTTGAATTGGGGATCATTAACAGGGTATGCAAAAATAGCCCCATGGTTGATCTTTAATGCTAGTAGCTATAAGAAAACATTGGACCAAGGAGGCCCATACCAGGAAGCAATAGCTATATATTCCCTACTAGGGAGGATGTTCAATTTTAGATGTTGTGAGAAATGTAAGATGATTCAGATATTGTCTCTATCCTCAGGCAGTGTATAGTCTCCTATAGGAGTAGGCTATCTGTATAACTAGCTGCATTCTAGCTGGTATCACAGGATGTTAAATTGGAAGTGTCTAGGAGATCAGTACTGGGTGTTCATTGGAAGGACTGATGCTGAGGCTGAAATTCCAATACTTTGGCCACCTCATGCGAAGAGTTAACTCATTGGAAAAGACCCTGATGCTGGGAGGGATTGGGGGCAGGAGGAGAAGGGGACGACAGAGGATGAGATGGCTGGATAGCATCACCAATTCGATGCACATGAGTTTGGGTGAACTCCAGGAGTCAATTCATGGGGTCGCAAAGAGTCAGACACGACTGAGCAACTGAACTGAACTAAACTGAGACTCTTACGTCTAATAGAGGTGAAATTTCAAAGTTAAATCAAGGTGGATGTTTACAAAGGATTTAAAGTATGTTTAGTTCAGTTCAGTCACTCACTTGTGTCCGACTCTTTGCAACCCTATGGACTGCAGCTATGGACTAGGCTTCCCTGTCCATCACCAACTCCCAGAGCCTACTCAAATTCATGTCCATTGAATTGGTGATGCCATCCAACAATCTCATCCTCTGTCATCCCCTCCTCCTGCCTTCAATCTTTCCCAGCATCAGAGTCTTTTCTAATGAGTTAGTTCTTTGCATCAGATGGCCAAAGTATTGGAGTTTCAGTTTCAGCATCAGTCCTTCCAAGGAATATTCAGGACTGATTGCCTTTAAGATTGACTGGTTGGATTTCCTTGCAGTCCAAGGGACTCTCAAGAGTCTTCTCCAGCACCACAGTTCAAAAGCATCAATTCTTCAGCACTCAGCTTTCTTTATAGTTCAACTCTCACATCCATACATGACTACTGGAAAAACCATAGCTTTGACTAGACAGACCTTTGTTGGCAAAGTAATGTCTCTGCTGTTTAATATGCTGTCTAGGTTGGTCATAGCTTTTCTTCCATCTGCAGTGATTTTGGAGCCCTAAAAAATAGTCTGTTACTGTTTCCATTGTCTCCCCATCTATTTGCCATGAAGTGATGGGACCAGATGCCATGATCTTAGTTTTCTGAATGTTGAGTTTTAAGCCAACATTTTCACTCTCCTCTTTCACTTTCATCAAGAGGCTCTTTAGTTCTTCTTCATTTTCTGCCATAAGGGTGATGTCATATGTATATCTGAGGTTATTTATATTTCTCCTGGCAATCTTGATTCCAGCTTGTGCTTCATCCTGGCATTTCACATGATGACCTCTGCATACAAGTGAATTAAGCAGAGTGAAAATATACAGCCTTGACATACGCCTTTCCCAATTTGGAACCACTCTATTGTTCCATGTCTGGTTCTGTTGCTTCTTGACTTGCATACACATTTCTCAGGAATCAGGTCAGGTGGTCTGGTATTCCCATCTCTTTAAGAATTTTCCGGTTTGTTGTGATCCACACAATCAAAGGCTTTGGTGTAGTAGATGATTTTCTGGAACTCTCTTGCTTTTTTGATGATCCAACAGATGTTGCCAATTCGATCTCTGGTTCCTCTGCCTTTTCTAAATCCAGCTTGAACATGTGGAAGTTCATGATTCACATACTGTTGAAGCCTAACTTGGAGAATTTTGAGCATTATTTTGCTAGAGTGTGAGATGAGTGCAATTGTGCAGTAGTTTGAACATTCTTTGGCATTGCCTTTCTTTGGGATTGGCATGAAAACTGACTTTTTCCAGTACTGTGTCCACTACTGAGTTTTCCAAATTTGCTGGCATATTGAGTGCCGCACTTTCACAGCATCATCTTTTAGGATTTGAAATAGCTCAACTGGAATTCCATCACCTCCCCTAGCTTTGTTCACAATGAGGCTTCTTAAGGCCCCCTTGACTTCTCATTCCAGGATGTCTGGCTCTAGGTGAGTGATCACACCATCGTGATTATCTGGTCATGAAGCTCTTTTTTGTATAGTTCTTCTGTGTATTCTTGCCACCTCTTCTTAATATCTTCTGCTTTGTTAGGCCCATAACACTTCTGTCCTTTATTGTGCCCATCTTGGCATGAAATGTTCCCTTGATATCTCTAATTTTCTTGACGAGATCTCTAGTCTTTTCCGTTCTATTGTCTTCCTCTATGTCTTTGTATTGATCGCTGAGGAAGGCTTTCTTATCTCTACTTGCTATTCTTTGGAACTGTGCGTTCATATGAGTATATCTTTCCTTTTCTCCTTTGTGTTTAGCTTCTCTTCTTTTCTCAGCTATTTGTAAGGCCTCGTCGGATAACCATTTTGCCTTTTTGCATTTCTTTTTTTGGGGGATGGTCTTGATCACTGCCTCCTGTACAGTTTTACAAATCTCCATCCATATTTCTTCAGGCACTCTATCAGATCTAATCCCTTGAATCTATTTGTCACTTCCACTGTATAATTGTAAGGGATTTGATTTAGGTCATACCTGAATGGTCTAGTGGTTTTCCCTACTTTCTTCAATTTAAGTCTGAATTTGTCAATAAGGAGTTCATGATCTGAGCCACAGTCAGCTCCCAGTCTTGTTTTTGCTGACTGTATAGAGCTTCAAAGATATGTTCTATAACCTAAAATCTTCATAGCTACAAAGAGGATATAAAAGGTCTCAGTGAAAATTAAGAGAGAATTACCTTAGGAGGATTTCTTCTTAAAAATTAATTTAAATGTTTTTAAACCATGCTTTGTTTTCACCAGTATCCCTAAGGATAAAGGCTACAGGCTGTCTGCCACTTCACCTAAACTCTAGTAAGACTGACTTGTACAGGACAACCTGGAGAACTTGACCTCTACATTCTGAGTTTGGGAGGGGGGACACAGTAGACTGAAGTCTCCTTCAATTCTGAGAAATTTGGAGGGGATACAGCATTACTCCTTGGAAGAAAAGTTATGACCAACCTAGATAGCATACTGAAAAGCAGAGACATTACTTTGCCAACAAAAGTCCATCTAGTCAAGGCTATGGTTTTTCCAGTGGTCATGTATGGATGTGAGAGTTGGACTGTGAAGAAAGCTGAGTGCCAAAGAATTGATGCTTTTGAACTGTGATGTTGGAGAAGACTCTTGAGAGTCCCTTGGACTGCAAGGAGATCCAACCAATCCATTCTAAAGGAGATCAGCCCTGGGTGTTCTTTGGAAGAAATGATGCTAAAGCTGAAACTCCAGTACTTTGGCCACCTCATGCGAAGAGTTGACTCATTGGAAAAGACTCTGATGCTGGGAGGGATTGGGGGCAAGAGGAGAAGGGGACGACAGGGGATGAGATGGCTGAATGGCATCACTGACTTGATGGACGTGAGTTTGAGTGAACTCTGGGAGATGGTGATGGACAGGGAGGCCTGGCGTGCTGCAATTCATGGGGTCACAAAGAGTAGGACACAACTAAGTGACTGAACAGAACAGCATAACTGGTTAGCTGTTCGGAAAGTAGGAGCAAAGGGAAGTTATTGTTGTATTGAAATCAACCTGCATATTGACGTCATAGATTCTGTTCCAGTATGGTGGCCCCAGAGTGATGGGGCGTCCGCAGAGAAGTGCTGGAGGTGGACCGTTAGATGCCCAGGGGTTAAAAGGAGCAGCAGGTTGGAATAGAGCTGCATCAGGGGGTCAGGAGAAGACTTCAGAGTGGGAGTGTCTCTGAAGAACCTACAAAAGTGATCTTAGAGAAAAAGAGTCAGCTTTCAATGTTGGCCACACTCTCTTCTGATTCTATCAGTCAAAGAGATCTTTCCTTTGAAAGATCTGTCTTTCATTATTTAACTGTGGGGATGGAGGTTGGTCAGAAACAGCAATTAGTGGGTGAAGGAAGATGGGAATGAGAAAGATACCGGAAGCCAAACTCTCTGTCTTGAAGACACCACATTGCCTGCAGGCAGCCTTGGATAGAAGGTGATAGTGATGATGGTTTGGCTTCCCAGGTGGCTCACACGGTAAAGAATCCACCTGCAGTGTGGGAGACCTGGGTTCGACCCCAGAGTTGGGAAGATCGCCTGGAGGAGGGCATGGCAACCCACTTCAGTATTCTCACCTGGAGAATCCCCATGGACAGAGAAGCCTGGCAGGCTACAGTCCATGAGGTCACAAAGAGTCGGACAGGACTGAGCCGCAAAGCACAGCACGATGGTTCAAGTGCTGATGAATCCTGAGCTGGGCATTCTCATCCGAATTGAGACTCTGTTTTGTTACTGGCAGAAAACGTAGAACTTTTTCTTAACTAGGAATGATCAGAAAAGTCAAAGTTTTGCAGGAGTTTTCATCAGGAGCAGGGAAGAGCTAATTTCTTTGATCAGGCTTAAAGGGACAATGACAGGCAAAAACAGTACTCTTTTATGACTACAGCTGACATAACTGATTTGTTCAGTGTGCCGTTTATGTTTGAATTCTGGTGAGATGCCCCAGGAGAAATACAAGTAAAGTGCTCTGGGAGGCCATGTATAAAAGGCACTTGCTTCTAGCTGGAGTGGAAGTGTGCCTGAGGAAAGGATACGTGGAGAAGGCGCATGCAGCAGACTACTTAAAGATGAAAAGATTTAAACGTGCAGAGATTCAGGATGGGCTAGGGAGGATGGGGGGCTGTTGGAGCTTTTTAAAAGACATTTCTAGCAGAGCAAACAAACAACAACAACAAAAAAGCAAAGGATGTGTCAATGTACATTCAGCCTTGGCCAAAAAAAAAAAGAAAATACCTTTCTCATGAGAAAGATTGATAACGGAGAGAAGGCTATGCATGGGTGAGGACAGGGGGTATATTGGTAATCTCTGTGCCTCTCCCTTAATTGACTCTAACTGCTCTTGTAATTGTCCTTTAGAGAAAATAAATGCAAGGATAGGACTCCCCTGGGGGTTCAGTGGTTAAGACTCTGCACTTCCACTGCAGGGGGTGCGGTTCGAATCCTGGTAGGGGAACTAAGATGATGCATCCTGCGCAGCATGGCCAAAAAAAAAAAAAAAGGAGACAGAGCAGCATAGCAGATGCATATAGGCTCACAATTAGTTCCATTTGGCTGAAGCCAGGCATGGGGCACTAATGGAAAATAAGCTAGGAAGCGTTGACCTCCAGCTTGGGTAAAAGCCTAAGGCGTGCTTGAAACCTCAGTGGGGAGTCTTCAGAAAAGGCAAGAATCAAGGACAAGGCAGGGACCAGGGCAAAAGGAGAAGCCCTGTGGTTGAGCTGACCTTCATGTTAGGCGGCCCAGTGTCTACCTGACAGTGTCCAGCAAGGTGTGGGGGCATCAGTTTGTTTCTAGATATCAGGGTGATAACCAAGGAGAGTTGATGTGATAAGCAGGACGTGAAAACAAGAAAGTGTAGGCAGTTGGGATGATAAATTCAGTAAGTTATACCTGAAGGTATTAATTTCATCTTGGAGGAGGTTTGGGAGTTATATCTGAATAGATAAGAAAGGCTTCTTTTCAGACAGGCGGCTCCAACACTCCATTTCTATGACCTCTGATGAAGTAATATCATTCCTCTAGGCCTCAGTTTCCTCATTTATGAAGTGGTAATAATAATAATACATGATAACTCAGTCCAGACACAGATTACCCAGCATGGTGCCTGACACATTTTTGGTGACCAGGAAAACCAATTCTCTTCTTGGTTCCTTTAAGACAAGGAGGAGGATGGATATTTTCTAAGAAGCAGGCTGCAAATCAGGTTATGGTCCCCGTCTTGGCAAAAGAACTAGAGAAAAAAAATCCATAAGCCACAGCAGATGCTCTGTTTCATGGACCAAGCCATCGATGGAAGGTTTGAGATGGGGAGGCTTTAGGACTATCAGTCTTGAGATTCCCTCCATACTGAGGTGAGGACAAGAGACCACCCCATATGGCAGTTCTCAGTCTGCTAGCCTTAAGTGGGATTGGCTGAGGGGTTGGGTGGGACTGAGTTTGTAGGTCACAGGTCCTCAGTGCTTTTTTAGGTTGTCTGGGAGGCAAGAGAAAAATGGAGAGTGGGGAGCAGGTTTGCAAGGCAGAGAGTTTGAACATTATTCCAATGCAGTCTCAGACTTTGAAGGGGGCAGAGCTGGAAGAAGGGAGAGATGTGAGACTTCACCTGTCCATGCAGCCAGGGAGCTGTAAGGGTGAGCTTGTGGAGAGGCCCAGAGAGTACAAAGAGCATGGATCACAGCAGGGAGGCAGAAAAATGTTAGAGTGAAGAGATAGAGTCTAGACATAGCTCTGTTGCTAAGCTTTCTAAGCATCAGGTTCTCTAGGCTTATGTCAAAGGGGCTTATGTTGACATTTCACCTACCCATAGACTGGGATCTGAAACCTGATCTATGCAAAATTCAGCCAAAACAGAAAGTCTAATTTAAATGGTCTTTAGGCAGTAAATATACACATGATTACACCCTTCACGCTGAAAAGATGAGACAGTACTCCCTCCAGTTTATTCATCAAGGACTATATACTTAATTTTGACACAATTTAAAAGTTTGACATACTAGTTACTCTCCCCAGGAAACTAAAGATGCAGACAAAAAGGCTGTTAGGAGATGACCATAGGAACAAGCAAGTCTGGGAGCTCACTACAAAGAAGAGATAAGGGGAAGTAAAAGAATTATTTTATTTATTTTGCTTATTTTTTTGCATTAATTTTTATTGGAGTACTGTTGCTTTACAATGTTGTGTTAGTTTCTGCTGTACAGCAAAATGAAAATGTGATACATGTATCTCCTCCCTTTTGGACTTCCTTGCCCATCAGGTTACCACAGAGCATTGAGTTGCCTGTGCTATATAGGTTCTCATTAAAGTGAAAGTCACTCAGTCATGTCCGACTCTTTGCATCCCCATGGACCAAACTGTCCATGGAATTATCCAGGCCAGAATGCTGGTGTGGGTGGCCATTCCCTTCTCCAGGGGATCTTCCCAACCCAAGGATTGAACCCAGATCTCCTGCATTGCAGGTGGATTCTCTATCAGCTGAGCCATCAGGGAAGCCCAAGAATACTGGAGTGGGTAGCCTATCCCTTCTCAGGGATCTTCCCGAGATCTTCCCAACTCAGGAATCAAACTGGGGTCTCCTGCATTCAGGCAGATTCTTTACCAGCTGAGCTACCAGGGGAGCCAGGCTCTCCTTAGTTATCTATTTTCTACATGGTATCAGTACTGTAGGTATGTCAGTCCCAACCTCCCAATTCATCCCCCTCCCCCTCCCCGCCCCTGGTGTCCATATGTTCTCTACATCAGTGTCTGTATTTCTGTTTTGCAAATAAGATCATCTATGCCATTTATCTAAATTCCACATATATGCGTTAATATACGGTATTTGTTCTTCTCTTTCTGACTTACTTCACTCTGTATGAAGGAACTTTTTTAGAAATAGCAGCACAGATCGTCTCAGCCTGGGGGCTAGGGTACACATGTGTATATCGCCATGTGCCTTGGGGACTCTCCAGATTTGTGTGGTAGTTTCTGGAATCTGCAAACATCATGACTAATCGATGCTGCAAAGATAGTTGAGTCATCGAAAAATGGATAAATTGGAAAAGAAGCAGAGCATGGAACTAGAACACATTTTTAAAGTACTATTGAAAATTATAGAACTTTAAAATCTGGGCCTCTTAAGGATTATATAGATATATTCGTTTATCCAATACTTGTGTTTGAGAAGTCATAATATTCTTACATAGACCCACTGTGACTGACTATAAAATGTACAGACCGCTTAAAATTAAAAGAAAAAGGGGATACAGATATACCAGAACATAGTCAAACCAATGGTCACATTGGTCAGTATGAATTTATACTGATAATCCTACCATTGCTGAAAATATTACTGTGATATTTTTTTATTGAGTATTATAGCCTTTGGGGGCTTCCCTGGTGGCCCAGTGGTAAAGAATCCATCTGCAGTGCAGGAGACGTGGGTTTGATCTTGGGTCAGGAAGATTGACTGGAGAAGGAAATGGCAAGCCACTCCAGTGTTCTTGCCTGGGAAATCCCATAGACAGTGAAGGCTTGCGGGCTACAGTCTATGGGGTCACAAAAGAATTGGACATGACTTAGCAACTAAACAACAACATAGCCTTTTTAGTAAGTTTATAATAATATAAGGCAACAGCTTTCTTACTTTAGAATCTTAAATTGCTATTCACAAAGAAAGCCACCATTGACAACAGATTTTAGGCCTGGTTCTTCTAGAAAACATTGGCTGAGCACTTTATGCTGTAAGGACACACTAGCTGACCCTTGAAATTAGCTCAGAGTGAGACTGAATTATTCAGATTTCTCATTTTTTGATGACTTACACAATATCAGGCCTACCCTAAAGTCAAATCTTGCAAACCCTAGTGTCAGAGTTCAAAGTAGAGTATCAAAGATAGCTTGAATGATGGTGGCATTGTTAAAATAAGGTATAACTCCTTCGAAGTTTACAGTGCTCATTCAATATGTAAGTTCCAGCATATTTGTTTCAAAAACATATCTTAGGAACTTGCCTGGTGGTTCAGTGGTTAAGACTCCATGCTTCCGCCATGTGGGAACTAAGATCCCACATGCTGCATGGCCAAAAAATAAAAAATAAATAAAAGTCTTAAAAATTAAAAAAATACAAATGAATCCCATGGAATCACATTGGATAAGGCATTGGTCACTATTAGGCCCTTTACAAAAGTAAAGAGATTGTTGGTATATTGGATACTACCTTGGAGTCTGAAGACTGCAGAGGCTCAAGTTCACCCTCACTCTGCTGGCGGGATTAGAGTTCTGTCTGCCCCCCAGCATCCAGGCAGGTTGGTGACTGAATTCTGCCAAGACCCAGTGACTACAGATGCCTGGACTTGCAGCAGAGCATCCCTGAGCCCTGAGGAGAGCACTTTTCCAGTGGTGATTCAGGAGAGAGAAGGATCATTATCTTCTACTCCACTGCCACTTCCTTTGAAAGGCCACACCACATTTGAACAAACCTGCTTTTCTTGGAATGTCTAGCACCCTGAAGGTGGCCCAAGAACCAGGACTTTTTGTCCAGAGTTTCTATCAAATTGTTATGAACTGAGTTCATTTTTTAAACATGTGGCTTTAAAGCATAGAGTAAAATCATATTATTACATAAAGTATCATAAGTCATTTATAACTCTACCAGGATGTGCCAAGCCTGAACTTTAAAACTGTAAAGATGTAAGTTGTATTTGGAAGGTTTCAGCATCAAAAATACCCTGTTCATACTAATGACTATGAAGCATTAAGATATAATTATCTGTGTATTCTCTGATTAAACTGATGTCATGACATCTTATTAAAAGCACTTCTTTTCTATTCATGGTCTCAAAAAGCCAGGGTTTAAGTAGACATGTCAGATCATATTTGGCAATTCTTTCAAATGCACCAATGAATTCTGTTGGGATTCTTTTTTTAATTGCAAAGGGCATTCATTTTGTATTAAATAAAGTAACTTAAAATGTAAAACTTATATATTCTTAATGTAGATTTGAAAAAGAGAAAGAAATTTTAAAAAGCTATAGATAACAACTATTAAAAATTGGACTTGATCAAAAAATAAAACTTACTCTGTAAAAGACTCTGTAGGCTGGTAGAAAACATTTAAGAATCAGATAGTTGACAGAAGACTTTACACAAGAATAATGAGGACTTAAAACTCAACAGTTAGGAAACAACCCAATTAAAAAACAGGAAATGGCTTGAACAAACACTTAACCATAAAGAAGTTTATATAGTTGGCACATAAGCACATGAAAAGGTGTTCAACATCGTTAGTCATTGGGAAAAGGCAAGTTAAACCATGATAAGATACCACCATTAACCTATTGGAGTAGATAAAATTTAAAAGATTGACAATGCCATGTGTTGGTAAGAGTGTAGAGCAAATGAGACCTTCACATCCTACTGGTGGAAATGCAAAATGCTGGAAAACAGCTTGGCAGTTGCTTGTAAGGTTAAACATACACGAACAAGATGATCCAGCAATCCCACTTCTAGATATTTACCCTAGAGAAATGAAAACTTGTGTTCACACAAAAACTACACAAATATTTAGAGAAGCTTTATTTATAATCTCCAAAAACTGGTAACAACCCAGGTCTTCTGAGGATGAGTGGGTTAAACATACTGTGATAAACACTGCTGACCTGAAACAAATAGAATGCCAAGTATCTCTCCAACAAAGATGGATTTATTGGGGATCAGCAGAGACTTACTGTCTGAGACTGCAAGCCACTACAAGTCCTGGAAGGGCAACACAAGGAAATGCTTTTATAGAGGGGAAAAGGAAGTTGGGAGGGCTACATAAACGAGAGTCTGTGGTTTGTCCTTGGCTGAGCCTTGACAAATCTTCTTCCTGATGGGCAATCAACGCAGGGTGTGAGAGCTCCCTCTTCTGGTCTTCCAGCTTTATTTTCTAAATAGTGTTTTTAAACTATCTTGGCCCAATTTATTAATATTTTATTTTATTTTTTGCCCTCTTGGCATGTGAGATATTAGTTCTCCCGTCAGGTTTTGAACCCATGCCGCCAGCAGTGGAAACACAGAGTCTTAGTCACCCGATCACCAGGGAAGTCCCCCTCCCAACTCTATTTAATTGAGGCTTCTGTTTATTGTTTTACAGTACATGTAGGGGAATAGTCCTCAGCCATAAAAATGGAATCAAATTTTGACACTTGTGTATATCAAACAACTTTGACTCATAAAATAGTTATGCTAATTGAAAGAAGCCAGATAAGAGTTTACCTAATATATGATTCCATTTGTAAGACATTCTCAAAAACCAAAAGTATAGTGACAGAAGATCAGTGGTTAGGTGTTGGGGGCTATGACTGCCACTGGATAGCAAGAGGGAATTTCAGTGGATGTTAGGACTTCTAAGTTTCCTGATGTGATAACAGTTGCTGCATAAACTATATATGTTTAAATTCAAAGATACGACACTTGATCCTAAAAGCTTCCCCGCTGGGTCAGTGGTGAAGAAGCCACCTGGAATTCAGGAGACACAGGAGATGCAGGTTCAATCCCTGGGTCAGGAAGATCCCCCGGAGAAGGAAATGGCAACCCATTCCAATATTCTTGCCTGGGAAATCCCACGGACAGAGGAGCCTGGTGGGCTACAGTCCAAAGAATTGCAAAGAGTTGGACGCAACTGGGGACACACACACACGAATTCAAAGAACTATTAAATTCCTGGAGCACACATGCACAAAAGTCCATTTTATTGTATATCAATTTAAAAAGACATAGAGAACAGACTTATGGACACAGGGAGAGGGAAGAAGATGGTGACATGTATGGAGAGAGTAACATGGAAACTTATATTATCATATGTAAAATAGATAGCAAAAAAGAAAATGAGTAATATCAGGAGTAGTCATAAGGACCAGGGTTTCGTTTTTTTTTTGGCTGTACTGCATCTTCGTGGCTACATGCTGGTTTTCTCTGGTTGCGGCGAGTGGGGGCTACTCTTCGTTATAGTGCGAGGAATTTTCATTGCAATGGCTTCTCTTGTTGCAGAGCACAAGCTCTAGACATGAGGACTTCAATAGTTGCAGCATACGGGGTCAGCTGTTGTGGCTAGCGGACTTCAGAGCACAGTCTCAGTAGTTGTGACGCATGGGTTTATTTGCTCCAGGGCATGTGGAATCTTCCTGGTCCAGGAATGGAACTCATGTCCCCTGCACTGACAGATGGAGTCTTATTCACTGCACCATCAGGGAAGTCCCAAAGACTAGGATTTCTATGAGAAAAAATTAATTTTGCTATTAAATTATGACAGCATAAATAATTTTTAAAAATAGTCTCAGAATTTTAGTAGTCTTCATAATATAGTTTGCATATTTGAGAACAATAGGCACAATTTTGCAGAAAAAAATTGTCCTCCTCCACTTTTCCAACTTCAAAATCTTTAATTTGAATAGGTGATCACAGAATTTGTCTAGTCATCCACACTAATCTTTTTCACTGGGCAGTGCTGGAATGTTAAATTTGATAAAGGAAGGAGTTACTTGATTAAGAAATTTAATCTTTCTCCAAGTGTCTCCTGAGGATTTGCTCAGTGATGGGAATGAAATGGTCCAATGCACAAACAGCTAGAATGCTTGTCTTCCCAGATTGTAAGTGGACAGAGGTCTGTGGGCAGGAGAGAGTGTGGAGGAGGGGAAGGACAGACAGCCACTTGGAAATAGGAGGAATGATTTCTGGGTTAAAGAATCTCCTGTACAAAGTCCAGAGAGTCCTCTTGTGTTGAGGAATAACCTTGCCTGCCTGGTGTAAAACTGCACAAAGGGAAGTGTTTTGGGGGGGGTTGTTTGTTTCTTTTGAGTTGGGGGAAGGATGGCTCAGGACTTAGTGAAATGCAAAATCTTAAACTGAAATGAAATAGTTGTCCTGCCCTGACAATGAATTCATGCCCCGAGGTTTTTAGTGGGAGAAGGCGTTCTAAGCGCCGCTAGTAAGTTCTAACTGGGAAACTTGTTTAGAAGGCATCTGGCCTCCTTTGACCTGTTGCTTGGACACAAGTCACTCCACGCTCACACCTCTGGGACCTCTGTTGAGGCTCTTGCGGCTTTGATGACTTCGTGGCAAGTACTCTGAGAAATAATAACTGAGTGATTTCTTTGAGAGGATGTTGAAATTTGGGGTGGGTTTCCCTAGTGGCTCAGCAGTAAAGAATCTGCCTGCAATGCTGGAGACACAGGAGACGCAAGTTTGATCCCTGGGTCAGGACAATCCCCTGGAAGAGGGCATGGCAACCTATTCCAGTATTCTTGCCTGGAAAATCCCATAGACAGACTGGAGGGCTACAGTCCATAGGGTGGCAAAGAGTCAGACACAACTGAAGCGACTGAGCACACATCCACACACAAACCTTGGGGTAAGAGACTTTGGCAAACTTTTAAAGTCACAAATGGGACTTCCCTGGTGGTCCAGTGGCCAAGACTCTGTGCTTCCAGCGCAGGGGCCAGGTTCAATCCTCAGTCAGGGAACTAGATCCCACATGTTGCAGCTAAAAGATTCCACATGATCCTGCATGCCTCAACTAAGACCCAGGGCAGCCAGATTTTTAAAAAAGACAAAACAAAAAAACAAATACCTCCATGAGAAATAAACTTTAGATGTATTGTGGACAATAATGAAAATGATTCTTTCTTCCAGAACAGATGGTTTGGAAAAAAAGGAGTACAGGGAGAGTTAATGTTGATTTTGCAACAGGATTTAATATCTGGCTTGGTTGGGTAAAGAATTTATTAGCAGTGTTCTTCACCCTCAGATGGTTATTAGCATTGTAAAATAGCATCATTCTTAACCCTCAGAGGATTCCATTGGAGAGGGTCAGATCATGACTCCAGAATATTTCCACTGAATTCTGAGTTAAGCCACTGGATTAAACAGCTGTGGTCTAATGATATGCAGCCACTGTCCTTTCACAAATACAAATCTGAAGCCCATCGAACTTCTGATGCCAAAAAAGCATAGTGATAAAAGCAAATTGAATCTGATCTCTACTTTTGATCGTTCAGAAGGAGCCAAGATCAATATATGCATATGGTTCAAGCTTACAGAGATGTTATATTTATTTTTTAAATGTTATTTTAATTGACTTATTAAAACTTAGAACCAAGTAACCCATAAAAATGATGTTAATATAAATAATAAGATTCTTAGGCCATCCGTTGAGGATCTGTTAAATCTATAACTAAGCTGGACCATGGAAACTTATCACACCCAATCGTATTTCTCTTGGAAAATGAATTCCAATTTGAGACACAAAATAGAAAGCACAAGGATCCCTTTACCCTTTCACTGGGTTATTTGGTGGGCAGACTACACATTTTCTGAGAGTAGAAACAAAGCAGAAAAACTAGACTCCTTGCTGTGGGGTGAATATTTGTGTACCCCCAAATCCATGTTGAAATTCTAATCACCGAGCTGATGGCACCTTTGGGAGGTACTCAGGTCATGAGGGCAGAGTCTTAATAATTGAGATTAGTGCCTTTATGAATGTACTGGTCTGGATACTAAAAGCCCAGCATATACACAGAGAGAAAGAATTTAGTACTAACATTAAAGACCAAAGATACCATAATTCCACCATAGGAGAAAGCCATGAATCTATACCATGCTAGAAATGTTTTCTTACACCATTAAAAAGTAGGGTAGAGAGGGAATTAATTCCCTGGTAGTCCAATGGTTAAGATTTCATGCTTCCACTGCAGGGGGCGCAGGTTTGATCCCTGGTCTGGGAACTAAGAACCTACATGCCTCTAAGTGTGGCCAAATAATATTAATAATAATCTTTAAAAAAATGAAAAAAAGTAGGGCAGAAAGGAGAAAGTAGTAAGGAGCAGTTATCTGGTTGTTTCACGTAGATTTCATGTAGATTCTTTAGGGTTGCGAAGGGCACAGTAGTTGAAGGTTTAAAGTTCAATAAGGAAATATGGAGGGAAGTGTCTCCATAGCTTTGTGGAAACCTGGTGGGACAGGAAAGCCCTGCAGGATACAGCTGGAGTCTTGCTGCCCTTTGGTCACAACAGCTGTAGTGACGTGGTTATCTGGTCGTCTCGTCAACATGTGCTCCCATGTCAGGGACTCAGCTGCCTTCTGCTTCTGCTTATTTAGCAGCCGTAATTTCCTAGGGAAGCTTCCCTGTGTGTCGCATATTCAGTCTCACCAAGAACCAGGATTTGATTTGTTCGGCCAGTCACCACTGAGATAGGGTGGTCCTCTTTACATACCTGACCTCCTCCTTTGCGAGCAGCAAGACTTTAGATGAGTAAAAAGTAACACACACGTTGGCTGTCTGCATCATTAGAGTAAAACTACACAATCTGCAGAAGTGAAGAAACAAAGGATCCAATGGTAAATAAAAAACAAATTTTAAAAACTTAAAGTAGAGTTGCCATATGATCCAGGAGTCCCACTCTCTGGCATATATTTGGAAAAGATGAAAATTCTAATTTGAAAAGATACACACACCCCAGTGTTCATAGCAGCACTATTTATAATAGCCAAAATACAGAAGCAACGTAAGGATCCATCAACAGATGAATGGATGAAGAAGATGTGTGTGTGTGAATATGTATATTAATATATGTGTGTGCATATACAATGGAATATTACTCAGTTCCCAAATCACTGCAGATGGTGGCTACAGCCATGAAAATAAAAGATGTTTGCTTCTTGAAAGAAAAGCTATGACAAACCTAGACAGTATATTAAAAAGCAGAGACTTACTTTGCCAACAAAGATCCATATAGTCAAAGCTATGGTTTTTCCAGTAGTAATGTATGGATGTGAGAGTTGGGCCATAAAGAAGGCTGAGCGCCAAAGAATTTATGCTTTTGAACTGTGGTGTTGGAGAAAACTCTAGAGAGTCCCTTGAACTGCAAGGAGATCCAACCAGTCCATCCTAAAGGAAATCAGTCCTGAATATTCATGCAAGGACTGATGATGAAGCTGAAACTCCAATACTTTGGCCACCTGATCTGAAGAGCTGACTCACTAGAAAGGTCCTGATTGTGGGAAAGATTGAAGGCAGGAGGAAAAGGGGAAGACAGAGGACAAGATGGTTTGATGGCATCACCAACTCAATGGACATGAGTCTGTGCAAACTCCAGGAGATGGTGAAGGACAGGGAAGCTTGGCATGCTGCAGTTCATGGGTTTGCAAAAGAGTCAGACACGACTAGAGCGACTGAACAACAAAAAATTACTCAGCCTTAAAAAATGAAATAATATCATTTGCCACAACATAAATGGACCTAAAGATTATCATACCAAGTGAAGTAAGTCAGACAGAGCAAGACAAATATTATATGATAGGACTTACATGTAGAATCTAAAATATACTACAAATGAACTTATTTACAAAACAGAAACATATCCACAGGCATAGAAAACAAATCTACAGATACCAAAGGGAAAGTGAAGAGGGATATATGAGTTATAGGATTAACAGATAAAAATTGCCATTTTTAGAAAATAAAATATAAAATAGATAAACAATATGGATTTACTGTATAGAACAGAGAACTATATTCAATTCTTATAATAAACTATAATGGAAATAATCTGATATTTATGTATATAACTGAATCACTTTGCTGTACACCTGAAACTAATACAGTATTGTAATGTAATATACTTGTTTTAAAAAACTAAAATTTAAAGGATTAGAGAAAAGTTTATTAATAAAGAATTTTATTTATATTCATGCATACACTCAAATTTAAAAGTATGGTACTTTTCAAACTTCAATGAGGGACTAAATTTTCAGAGTTTGTATCTCACTTCTTCTGTTATTTGTGACATATTGGTCATTCAGAAGCCTGTAACTGATTAACGTGAAGAAAACGGAACAAAAGAATATTTATGTAGCTTCTATTGTAAAGCCAAGGCAAAAGGAAATAAAACAAAAGATAAAAAGCAAAACTTAATGTATAGTGAGCCCTGGTAAGAGTAGAAAGGAGCAGATTTTTAAATGTATTTGCCAGCCTCACATCAGCTGTACCATCAAGACTCCTCTGTTGGTTGCAAGGATGAGAAGGGGAAATGCTATTGACTCGATTTTGTGATCCATGTAAATTCACAGAGAGAAAGCAATGTAACATGAGACTGACCTTACAAAGTAAGAAATTTGGAAATCTGGGTGGTAAGGCCTACCGGTATGAAACAGGATGTGTAATCAGTATCTTTACTGAATGGATAGGAAGGATGCCTTTTTATAGATCTGAACTGAAATGGCAGGATTTGAGTACAATGGCAGATCAAATCCCTCTGGAACCATTTCCTCCAGTTCTGCTATTTTTAGATGTTTTGTGCTTACTTCTTCCTTAGGTCCTCTGGTAGCCTGACTTTTAGTGTCCTCCAAGTTACTCCATGTATCTCTTTTTTTTTTTTTTTTTTTTTTAACCCAATAAATATGTAGATTTATTTTAGATTGGTTTGGTACATGATACAGATTGGTTTTGCAGTTTTTAATGAACTGAAATAGAAATTTCTAAATACAGCAGTGTCTGCCTGTGCAACAATTATCCGTAAGGTAAGATATGGGATTTTAATAGAACTACAATCTGCATGAACAAATCAGGTGAAAAATCTGAAAATGCTTCTATATACTTTCTGGATTAAAAAAAAAAACACCCAAATCATTAATGGCTCAAGATACTAAACTGCTCAAGAGGGGAAAAGGCTGTGAGTTCACTGTAAGAGCTCTTCTTGTAAAATCTAATTCCATATTATGATTCTGTTAGAGCAGTATTCAAAACTACAGAAGATGAGAGGCTTCATCAGCTACATTTTCACAGAAATAGCTATAGCGTTAATGTTAATGTGTGGCAAGGTATCGTATCTAAGTAAATGACAATTACACCATTGTAGCTAATTTTTACCCCCTTGGGAGAATGGAAATTCTGTGTATTTTCGACTGAATTTTGTATCTTAAAGCAATCACCAAAAGCTAACAGCCATGGCACCATAATAAACATTTTTGTGAGGTACCTAGAATATTACTACTGAGGGAAACACAAAAATGTGAGGTAAGCCTACCTTTTCCCAAAAACCTTTGACCTCTCATATCTTTTATAATTTATATATCCTGCTTCTCCGTGAGTTTTCCAATCCTGGACAAAGAGTTATTTACAGCTGCCAAATGGTCACAGCGGTTTTATAAACAGGGAGCTCATTTGAGTTAATGATTATCATCTTATTTGGGTCTTCCATGCAGATCAAACAACGCTTTGGAATTTGTTTTAGCATGAGACTGAACATTGCAGAGGCTCTCTTTTGGAGCTACCCAGAAGAATACACCCAAGTCTCCCAAACCTACCTTTGCAGTTCCTGTTTGTTTTATCTCTGCCCTATGGGCAACAGTTACACAAACAGGTCTTGAATTGTTAGCAAACCAGGATAACAAACTTAAACAATTGGGTCAAGGATAACTCTGTTCTATTCTTCCTTGTCTATTTCACTGGAGTTTCAGACTTTGCTCACAAACACATCCAGGTGTTGATAATCTGAGTTTAGTCAAGAGCTTAAATTATAATTATTTAACACACTTATACAGGCAGACCTTTTATAAGAGCTTTTCTGGCTATTCATTGTTATAGAAGAATAATATAAACAAGATTTCAAGGAAAGCAAAGCCAGAAAATAAGCATTGACTGAGTAACCAGCATATGAGTTTCTTTTTCTTTTCTTTTTTTCCCCACCTTTGTAAGAAATTCGACTGAAGCGACTTAGCAGCAGCAGCAGCAGCAGCAACCTTTAGTTTAGGAAAGGAGACAAGCATCTCCTTGTGATAAGAATCAAACACTTGGTTTTGCATTTGTAATCTAATGCTGAAGAGCTGACTCATTTGAAAAGACCCTGATGCTGGCAAAGATTGAGGGCAGGAGGAGAAGGGGATGACGGAGGTTAAGATGGTTGGATGGCATCACCGACTCAATGGACATGGGTTTGGGTGGACTCCGGGAGTTGGTGATGGACAGGGAGGCCTGGCGTGCTGCGGTTCATGGGGTCACAAAAAGTCGGACACGACTGAGCGACTGAACTGAACTGAACTGAACTGAATCTTTGGTCAGGAAAGATACAATGACTGAGTCACACAAAATCATGCCTGCACATACATTTTTCTATTTGTTCAGCACCTCTCAGAGTATTTTGGTGAGAATACCATTTGAAGAGAATTCCAAAGTTGCCCGTTATCATTTATGGACTAAGTTTCTAAGTTGTTTATAGACAATTTATAGAGGAAATACTCTCTTTTTAGAAATTGTTATCGCAAAAAGAATGCAGGCACGATTGCAAGATTTGATCTATGAAGAATCTGAGACCTTACTGGACACAGTCTGATCATTATCAAGAATTTATTAGGGAATTCCCTGGTGGTCCAGTGGTTAGGATTGGGCACTTTCACTTTCCAGGGCCCGTCCATGTTCAATCCCTGGTTGGGAAGCTAAGATCCCATAAACCATGCAGAGCAACTCCCCACCCGGCAGAATTTATTAATTCCCTGATTGGAATATCAAACAAGATGAACACAGGAGCCTAGCCTCTGTCTGTTGAACCCAGGTGGGAAGAGATAAGTCACAACGACCCACCTCTCTACTTCCCTTATATGGAGGAAGAAAAAAGTCATGCAAAGGATACATTTGGAAAATGCTTGGTGCTCTTTCAGGGATCTGAGAGTTGCTCTGTCTCTTCAACGTCACATGCTTTGGCTTACAAATTTCAGTATACCTAGGAATCATTTAGGGACCTTGCTTAAAAAAAAAAAAAAAAATCCCTGGGGATTCCGATTCCAATACAAAATGATCTGGTGAGTTCCCAGGATCTGCAGTTTTAAGTAGCCTTTCTTTGCATCTCTTGAAGGGTCTGGATAGTAGCTTCTGCTCGCTGATAAATACAAGCATCTTGCTCTGTTCTACCACCATTTTCATTGCAGAGATCAAACAAGCACCCTGTTTCCTTTGGAAAGTTTGCAAATGTAATTTTTTTATTTTTGTAATTCCGTAATGTTGGGGGATGGAGGTGAAGAGAAGATTGTCTTTCTCTAAACACATTCTGTTTTGTAAAAGAAAAGCATCTTAAAATGATCTATATTGTAAATTCTTAGAGAGCCTCTCTAATCCTTGAAAGTACCACTTTGGGAATTCTTGGAAGGACCCAGTAAATATCTCAGAGTTTTAGAGAGTAAGTCGTCCCTCAGATGCATTGTATTTAAAGACTGGTAAAATCATCATAATGCCAGAGTTGTATGTTGAACAAAATCATTTAGTCATCTGAAAAAAGAACTTTATACTCTATGACTGGATTCACTTTGCAATGACATATTTTAGAAATTAAAATAAAAGCTATTAAACTTAATGTATGTATTGCTGAAACACTGGTTTTAAAAAAATACAAGGTTAAAGTATTAGCTTAAATATAAATAGTCACTTTTGAACATAAAAGTCCAAAAGAGCTAAGAAATTTATTTTCTCTCCAGCTTCCTAAAAATAAGTTGCCTTTGAATAAAAACCATATATGGAATATTTATCCCTAACGGAGATTTTTTTTTCTTTCTTGGTTTTAAATTACTAAAACTATTTTGCATTCTTAACTACAGCATTCATTCCTATGAATAGAGTTGAATTTTTTCTTGCACATATTTGAACTGCATTTTATAGAACACTTATGTAGTATTATGTTGAAGAATTGCTACTTCTGATGGTAATCTTTTACATGTAAATAGAAAGACATGGGTTTCTAAAGTTAAAACTAAAGTTAAGCTTAGTATTTTTCCCGCTTAAGTATATTTAATTGTACTAAGAAAAAATGTATGCTATTTTTTATCCGAATATATATTTTCATTTCTATAAAATGTTTATTTCTGACCCTCAGACATTAATCTCATTTGTGTGTTAAAAAAACCATATGAAAACTGCAGTGAGTTTTTATTGTCATTGACACAGAAAACCCTATTCTGTGCCAGAGTGAGAATCTTTGCATTTTGTAAACACCCTGATTACTGCTTGATCTTCAGTTTCTCTGTGGCATCATCCTTAAGACCTCCTGGATTTTATAGAGGCCAGTTGTGAATGATTTGATAGAACTGTTTATAAAAGGCAAAAGGAGAAGGCAGTACAGGATGAGATGTTAGATAGCATTGCCTACTTATGAACATGAATTTGAGCAGACACCAGGAAATGGAGGACCAAGGAGCCTGGCATGCTGTAATCCATGGGGTCGCGAACGAGTTGGACACTACTTATGGCCTAAATAACAGTAACTATCCACATCAAGCATGGCTGCTTCCAAGGTCGCTGTCATCAGGACTCTCTTTCTCTCCCTCCTTCTCTAGGCTCTTCATGCCTTTCCAGTAGCTTATTCTCATAAATGGATAGTCTCATAGAGCTGACATCTTAAAAGAGGGCATCATTTTCCCATGAGGATTTCGGAGTTGGAGCTGCAGAGTGTTATTCCCTCCTAGTAGACAGAGAGGCGAGACCAGCCTGGTCGGGGCAACCTTGAGAATCTGGAGTCTCAAGCTCACACCTGATATGGACAAGCTTGTTACCCATAGGGGTCAGGAGTAAGATGATCTGGGGGATAAGTCTTGGAAGACTGGAGAAACTGAGATCAGACCTCCAGTTCCTGGAGACTATCCCAAAGGTTCTGAGGTCCATTGTGCCTGGAGCTGAACAGACAGATAACAAGTCCGAGAAGGGAGACACGCCTGGGGCAATTTGCTAGACCCAAGTCCTAGAAAAGTGTCGCAATTCTTGTATCTGCTGTAAGAGTTTTGTAAAGACAGACATCACATACTTTGCAGTTCCACAGTAGTTTGCGCTACTCAGATCAAATTTTGCATATTTTTACCTCATTGAATAAAAACCTCATGTTAAGGATCAGGAGACTGAAGCTTTGAGAGACTGGGAAAGTGACTTGCCAATGTCACTTGCTCCAGGTAGGGCTAGAATCTGACCTGAGGAGGGATCTTCCTGGAGTTCACTCATTGAGCATCCAGTGTGCCAGGCGTGCTTTGAGGCTCCATGATGCAAGCTGGAAGAGGGATGTCCCAAGAATACGACGCTGGGACATGTATACCAGAGGGACAGATCCCATGCTGTCAGGAGTAGAGTCGTCTGGGTATGAGTGCTTCATGGTGATGTAAAAGCTCTCTGGAGAAAGAATGCTTTCTTATCTCAGGAAAGAATACATCTGCCTTGCTCTCTGCTTAACTTCATCCCTCAATTTTGCTGACTGTCCCACTGAGGGTCCTTTGCTAGAAGCACAATTAGTTTTTTGTGTGGTTTCACCAGAGAACCATTGGCTTATGATGCTACATACAGGGACTTCCCTGGTGATCCAGTGCGTAAGACTCCAGGCTTCCATTGCAGAGGTCGAGGGTTTAATCCCTGGCTGGGTAAGATCCCACAAGCCATCCAGAACAGCCAAAAAGTAAAAAACAAAATAAAAATAATGCTACATAGACCCAAGAGAAGAATTTATTTCAGTCCCCTCATTTTATAGGCTCAGGAACTGAGGGCCAAAAGGGATGGTGAATTACTATAGGTCACACAATGGGGTTAGTCACAGTGCTAAGACTTGAATTTAATTCCAGATCTGTGGTTTTTTTCCATACTAACCCCAACCTTGTAAGTTTTCAGATAAAAGTTAAATCCCTTACTGTTAACCAGAGTAATCAAGTTTTGTGACCATAGGTCAGACCTGACATTTTAAGTTAGAATAGCTTTCAAACAGCCTTTCTCTCTTGTTCTGGCTCCCTTTTTCTCCCTCTTACTTTTTAGTTTCCAATGTCTCGAGAAAGCTTTGGTTGTTGTTTTTTTCTTTTAAGTTTTAGATTTCTTTAATTTATTTTTTAATTGGAGTATTATTGCTTTACGATGTGGTGTTAGTTTCTACTGTACAGCAGTGTGAATCAGCCATATGCATACATATCTCCCCTCCCTCTTGGACGCCCTCCCATCCCTTCATCCCACGCCTCTAAGTCACCACAGGGTACTGAGCCGAGCGCCCTGTGCTATACTGCAGCTTCCCACTCGCCACTTATTTTATAGATGGTAGTGCATACATGTCAGCGCTACTTTCTTATTTCATCCCACCCTCTCCTTCCCCTGCTATGTTCACAAGACCGTTCTCTACATCTGTGCCTCTATTCCTGCCCTGCAAATAGAAGAACATTTTGGTTCTTAGATATGGGTAATAAACTCTCTCTGTCTCTCTATCTTTCAGCATTGAGTATATCGTGCAATGAGTGTATGATTTTCTTCTGATGTGGTTTTATGTATTTTAATCTCTGGTTTGACTAGCATGCATTTTCTGTAAATGCCCAGATTGCAAATGGTAGCGAGGCACTGTAAAAATAAAATGTTATTATTGTGGTAAATATCCACAGATAGAGAAAGAGCACCGGGTCCCATCTTCCTTTCCTTCTCATTTTCTGGATCAGTACTTAGCCTTTTAAAAACCCTTTCTTGCAAATCAGTATGTAAAATATTTGCTATATGTATCAAAACTGAAAGTTAATGAATTACAAAAAAAATTCTTATTTTGTGAAATAGCATTTTCTAGCTCTTTATGCATGAAGGACACAGAAATAGGCAGTGGCTTTCAGTGGAATGACAGTCTCTACAAGGGGAGATTGTGTTACTTCTGTAAGACTTCACAGTCTTCCTCCACATCCAATAAATCTCCCTTTAGGCTAAATAAGGCAGAACATATTATGCCTTTTTCATCTATTGTCTAATACTTTTTAAAAAATAAACTTTACTGTACCTTGTACTTCCTATTCCCTTTAGAAAGTACAAGTTCTCTTTGTCAAGAAAGATTGTATTGCTTTATTTGAAAAGAAGTGCCAAATCTTTTAGTTAAAAGGGAAAACTCTCAAGTTTGGATTTTTTTTTCTCATTAAAAACAATCTGTTCCTAGGAATTGTGGAATGCTCTCAAGATTCTTTATTAATGAGTAAGTCTCGGATGACCAGTAGAGAAAAGGAAACAAATTTACACATGCTGGAATTAAGAATAAACCTCAGAACAGTTTTGTTTGGGGAAGAAAAACAAATTCTTGAATGTCAACAAAGCTGACTTAATCAGAAGGGTGCCTGCTGAGTGAAAACCCACTGTTTTGGGCCTTTAGGGCCTATTGTCGCCTTCACGAACCGTTACCCTGAAGTCAATGGGCCCATCTCAGGCAGGCCCTTTATCCCTTCCACCATGACGTCTGGCTGGGGGACTGACTGTCTGGTTCACTCTGGGGTTGAAAGCTGGTATTGGAAGCAAATGTTCCTTCGTGTACCATTCAGGATTGCAATCCTGCACCCTAGGATCTACCAGCAGCTGAAACAGCAGCCCGGAAAGGGTTAGTTTATGCTTTGGAGAGTAAGATCACCACTTGTGGTTATGTCTGTCTGGAATCTTACTCTGTGTTTTCTAGAGACATTTCACTCTAAACGTGGGAAGTAGTAAAAACATAGACTGTGGTTACACGGTATTCTACTTCCTTCAGGAAGGGCTTGGAGCTTTACACATTTTCTCGAACTCACTTCTAGTTCACCTTGGTTTTAGGAATAAACCTAAATAATATAAATAAACACTCACACGTAATTTATGGAAATGGAGAGACTGAGCCACTAAGGTTTTAGGTGCCTATTGCAGTCTAATCAGGACTGGAAGTAATTCCACTGACCTAGATACTGGTTTATATATATATATATATATATATATATAATTTAATTACCTATTTGGCTGTGTTGGTCATACTTACAGCACTCAGGAGCTTCCTTGCATCATACAGGATCTTTCATTTCAGTGCACAGACTCTCTCGTGGCACTGGGCTCAGTATTTTCAGCACTCAGGCCTAGTTACTCTGAGGCATGTGGTATCTTAGCTCCCCAACCAGGGATTGAACCCACATTCCCTGCATTGCACGGTGAATTCTTAACCTCTGGACTGGCAGGGAAGCCCCTGGCCTATATACTGTTGTTCATTCTCTGGCCCCACCTTTACTAGGTGACTGCCTACAGAACTGTATACATTTAAATTGTACTATTTGAGGATATATGGAATATTCACTCAAACTTTATACAGGCAAACCTATAAATCTTTTCCTTAGTGATTTGTTCTCCCATTTTGAAATTCAGAAAGTCTTTCTCTACTGGAGTTCATTAAAGATTCATCTTCAAAAAATAATAAATTGTACAATCTAATAAGACCTGTCATATGTATATACCATGAACCCATCACCACCATCAATATAATGGCATAGCCATCGCTCCCAAATTTTTCTTGTTCTCATTTTTAATGTCACTCTCTATCGCCCTCTCATCACGAGGCAACCACTGATCTGTGTTGGGCATTTACAATTATAATATAAATTGACTGGCATTTTCTAGAATGCATCGAATCATACATACTCCTTTTTATCTCCTTCTTTCACCTACCATAATTATTTTTGAAATTCATCTATGCTGTTGCATTTATCAATAGTTTCTTCCTTTTACTGAAGTGGAGTGAAGTGAAAGTCACTCAGTTGTGTCTGACTCTCTGCTCACCAGGCTCTTCTGTCTATGGAATTCTCCAGCAAGAATACTGGAGTGGATAGCCCTTTCCTTCTCCAAGGAATCTTCCCGACCCAGGGATTGAACCCAAGTCTCCCACATCGTAGGCAGATTCTTTACTGTCTGAGCCATCAGGGAAGTATGCTTTTATTGCTGAGTAGTAATCGATTTTTTGGATATACCATATTCTATATATCCATTTAGCTGTTGACATATATTTAGATTGTTTTCACTTTGAGGCTATTACATACAAAGCTGATATGAACATTCATGCAAAGTCTCTGAACGGACATCTGATTTCTCTATTAACCATGTGTTTCTGATGTTCTGCCATCTGGTCATCTTGGAGTGACTGCCCCTCCAGTCAAGTGCGCATTTCATTTGCAAGCTAATCAACCCAGAGCACTTCCTCCCCATCGCCTCTTTTTTGGTGCTCTCACACTCTGAGCCACTCTCCACCTGCCCTAAGTACCCAAGGGCCAGGTATTAGACAACCAGGAGCAAGCCTCACACTTTGCAGACTGCTGAAACTAGTCAACCTGAATCCTGCCTAGCCTGCTTACCCTTACTTGCTCGTTCCTTCTCGAAAAAAAACAGAGTGAAGGCATCTTCCGCTCCTGATTGACCTAGGTGCTTGCCGCTGTGGCACCCCAGGGTGCTGAGCCATGCCTCCTGGTCTAGGGAACTGTAAGTAAGTCATCTTCCTTCATGACAGTTATTTCTACATCTGGGTGTCTTACCAGGCTTGATTAAAACAAATTCCAGGTACATCTTAAAAACACTTTCACTGTTCTTGAGTAAACCCTAGAAGTGGAATGGCTGCATCACATGATAGGTGTATGTTTAAGTTTTTAAGAAACTTTCCAACTTCTTTCCAAATTGCTCGTACCATTTGATGTACTCAAGATCAGAGAAGGAGAGTTCCAATAGCTCCATTATCTCACCAACCCTTGGTATGACTGGTCTTTTTAATTTTAAACATTCTAAAAGAAATGTATCTCCTTGTGGTTTTAATCTGTATACCCTTAATGCACAATTATGTTGAATATTTATGGGTGCTAATTTGCCATCCTTATATCTTCTTTGAAGATGTATCTGTTCAAATCATTAATTCACTTTAAAATTTTTATTTATGATTCAGTTTTGAGAGCTCTATATTTAATAGTTAAGATGTCAGTTTATATTGATGTATTCTAGAAACAGTCTATCAGATATGTTTGCAAAGATCTTCCCCCAGTCTCTGACTTATCTTTTTGTTCTATTAACTGTGTCTTTTGAAGAGCATAAATTTTAAGTTTTGATGAGTCCATTTTGTCAATTTGTTCTTTTATGGATTTTGGTTTTAGTGTCAGATCCAAGGAAACTTTACCTGACTCAAGGTCACAGAGATTTTTCTCCTCTGTTTTCTTTGAGAGGTTTCATAGTTTTAGGCTTCACAGTTAGGTCTATGATTTATAAAAAGTAGTACTACTTTTTTATCTGGTACAAGATACCAATTGAAGTTTTTGTTTGCTTTTTTGGTATCCAGTTGTTCCAGCACCATTTGTTGAAAGCCTGTTCTTTCCCATAGACTTTTCTTTCTATCTTTTTCAGAAATTATTCTACATGTAGGCCTATTTATGGATTTTCTAGTCTCAGATCTCTTTGTCAGTCATTCTGCTATTTCCATACTGTCTTGATTACTATAGCTCTATAATTAAGTCATGAAATCAGATGGTGCTAGTCCTCCAACTTTGTTCTTCTTTTTCAAAGCTGTTTTGACCATTCTAGTTCCTCTCCATCTTGTCAGTTTCTATACAAAAGCCTTCTGGAATGTCAATCAGAATACATCATTTTGGGGAAAACTGACATCTTAACAACATTAAATCTTCCAGCCCACAAGCACAGTATATATCTCCATTTATGTATGTCTTTTTAACCTTTCAAGCAATATTTGTTGTTTTCAGTGTACATGTATTATACATCTTTTGTGAAATTTATCCCTAAGTATTTCACTTTTTTGACATTTTGTAAGTGGTATTCTTTTCTTATTTCAACATCGAATTGAAAAAGGCCTTGTTATGTCAAACTTAAGTGCTCTGTTTCCATAGAGAAAAGTAAAACCATGGTCTCCCTGTCCTATTTTGGCCCCCCTCTCTCTCAAGAAGTTCTACAAATGGATATTCCTCTTTGCCTTGCAAAATAAATGCCATGAGTCCTAATGTGGCTGAAAATGTAACCATATTGCCCAGAAGGGGCTAACAGTGATGTCCTTTTTAGCAAAAGCAGCTCAGCAAGCTGAGTATGTTAGAGACACAAATTTTGAGGGCTTGTAAGAATTCTGTCAAGAGTGTGTAATAGGGATAAATTACTTTGGCCGTGAGAACTTCAACTTTTGCACTTCCTGGCTCTACTGTGGCTAAAATTGAAATACCAACATGGTGGTCCCCAAAGTGCTTGAATTTAACAGCATTAATTACCTACCAGGCCCCCACATGTCTATACATTCTTATTTTAAAATGCAAATATTCTATTTGAAATTCCTAAGAGTGCTTGACTTTCAGTTCCTTACCTGAAAACTGCAAAAAGTAAACAGCTTCACCTTTGACATCAGTCTTTATAAGAAGTGAATGAGCAATTCTGTCTCCCTAAAGAAACAGTTGTCCTCACAAGCTGTCTCTTGGTCTAAATTTGATGGGATCTTGTCTCCTCTTCCATAAGCTCTTATTCCCTCAGAACCCTGAGGAAATGTGTTCTGGTAAACCCCTTCAGCACAGAATACTAGGAACAGAGCAGATTAACACTTCTAAGAGTATTTTTGTTTCAAAAGACTATCACTGGCATGCAAACATTTATTGTAGTGGTAGATTTCAGCCATTGTGGGAACAAAGGCCACAGAAGGGCAAGAGAGCTTCCAATAGCCCCTCAGAGCTCACTGTTAGTCAGATCTCCGGGTGGTTCTCATCCAGCCTTCACCTCTGACTATGTGAAGCTTGAGCTTTAACTCTTGAAAGACATTACTAATGCACACAAGACTTTTCCTCCCTATGTCCCCAGCTGTGTAACAGTAGATATGGATCTTCCTTTCTTCCTTCCCTCCTTCCCTCTTAACTTTTTTCCTGCTTTCTTCCTCTTTCTTTCTTTCTTCTTTCCTTCCCTCCTTTCTCTCTATTTCTCTCTCTCTTCCTCCTTCCCTCCATCCCTTCCTTCCTTTCTTTTTCTTTCTTTTCTTCTTCCTCCCATCTTCCCTTCCTCCCTTCTCTCTCTCCCTCTCTCTCTCTCTCCCTCCCTCTCTCCTTCTCTTCCTTCCTTCTCACTCCCCCTCTCTTTGTCTCTCTCGCTCCATTTACCTCACAGGAGAGTTGAGAAGTTAGCACACGATATGTGAAGTCAACCTACAGAAAGTTCATCTCCAAGTTGAGTTCCCATTATGATCATTATCCAGCTCCTTCCTTCATGCCAGCCTCTCAAGCACTGGTGCTCTTTGGTAACATTTATTAAGCTCCCACTCTTCAAAGTCTTAAATATCCTTCAAGTCAGAGAATTAATATGGGGAGCCGGGACAGCCACCCCCAGAGACAAGTGGGATGTTGAACCAAGCTCAATTCTACTCATACCTGAAGTCCAGTGGTGAGAAGGAGATGGGTAAGAAATGATACTAACTAGAGAGCATTTCTGTAGAAAGGCTTTATGAATCTAGTGCACTCAAACTCATCTCTGAAGAAGGAAAGAGACATAGTCTAGCAGAGAAACCAGGGTGGGATGACTCAGGTGCCTTTAAGACACAAGGCACTCCAGCATAAGTATATCCCATGCTGTAAATTGCAAGATTTTTTAAAGAAATGTGTCCACATGCCTGCAAATGGTTAATATAAATTTTGAGTTCACTGACATCTTCAAAAATCTTTTCCACCAAATCCAGGGCAGGGAAAGAGCAGCCTCTGGAAATTTGGAATTCTCTGAAAGCATGAAAATAGCAGCAAGACTGTGCATGTTTAAAGGAAGTCTGCATAAAGTCATACCTCGCATTCATTCTTCTCTGTGAACATCAAACTACTGCCAGACCTTTGTTCCAGGTTCTCAATGAAAGTTGAGCACAGGCTGACACCTGCCATGAGTTGTCCTCAAGGAAGTGTTTTTAGCATTTGGCTGGGCCATCCTCTCCCCTCTACATCCATGTTGGCAGGGACCAAGCTGTGGCAGGTCCTTGAGCAGGGCAAATGTCTGTCCATCCCTCTCCTGTGTGAGAAGGGATGAGAAGATGGAATTATCCCTGAGTGGTACAACCCATCACGTGGTACCGAGGATGCTTTAGAAGAACTGAGAAACACTGTGCCTGTCAGTTAACCTATAGCTGCACAAAAAGTGACCCCTCAAGAGGTCAGCCTAAATAGTATTTATTATCTCATGAGTTCTTTTTTTTATTTTTTGTATTAGACAACTGGGATCAGTTTAGTTAGGTGGTTCAAGCTAAGGCTTTCCTGTGAGGCTGTAGTCAACCTGTTGGCTGGGCTCTAATCACATGAAGCTGGAGGAGGTGCTTCCAAGTTCATTCATGTGTTGCTGGCTGTTGGCTGAGGATCTTGCTTCCTAACCATGTGGATCTTTCCATAGGATCTCTCAGCATCCTCACACCATGGCAGCTGGTTTTCCCAAGTAAGTGATTCAAGAGAGAGAGACCATGATGGCAGCCACAGTCTTTTTAACCATGCTCAAAAGTGGCATACCATTACTTCTGCCATATTCTATTGGTCATAGCGACCAACCGTGGTATCCTTTAGGAGGGGATTCTAGAAGGGTGTGAATGCTGGGAGGTGGGATCATTGAGGGCCACCTTGGAGGCTGCTTCCACAGTACTCTAAGTGTGCTGAGAACACAGTTGGCCCTGGTGCTTGATGTAATGTATATCAGGTAGCGTTTCTTGGCTTAGAAGTCCTGCAGTGCAGTGGCAAGACCAGTGGCCTGGGAGCAGAGAAGTTTGAATTGAAGTTCAAGTCTGGCAATTATGAATGCCACGTGAATTTCGAATGCTGCTTAACCTTTCTCAAAGATATCTTTCAGTGCTAAGATTCCATGCCTCTAAGAAATATGCCATTTGGGGCATGAATATTATGAAGGCGATTTTAACAAAATGGGCAATTCAAGTGAGAGTTCTCTTATTTCAAAGCAATAAACCAACTGGAGAAATGGTACCTTAGAGCTTTCTTGGACCTTATTTCTTTTTTATTCATTATCCATATTTCATCCTAGTAAGTAAGCCTCACAATAACATATTTTTATTTGTATAACGTTTTAAGGTGTAACACACCAACTTCAATAAGCAAGTGAATTCATCTGTAAACCCCATTATGAAGATTTTGCACATGGGAAGCCTTACAGCTCTGCTTATCCATTTCCTGGTGGCTACTGTCTACATGGGTGACAGTTTGGCCAGAGCTACTGATAAGGATACTTCCTAGCATATAACTCAAACAAATGGATGGAAATGCTCATTTATGTCTAAAATCTCAAAGTCTAAAGACACAGCTGTAATGGCCTTACATATTCAAGGTGGACTAAGACTAGAGTGAACCATGGAGTTCTTTTTTTTTTTTTTTTTAATATTTATTTGACTGCGCTGGGTCTTGGTTGCAGCACACGGGATAATCGATCTTCGTTGCAGTATGCAAGATCTTCAGCTACAGCATACAAACTCTTAGTTGCAGCAGGTGGGACCTAGTTCTCCTACCAGGGATCGAGCCCAGGTCCCTGAATTGGGAGCACGGGGTCCCAGCCACTGGACCACCAGGGAAGTCCCCAGCAGTGGAATTCTTTATCTCATGTGTTAGCCTGGAGCAAGCAGAGGGAAGGGAAGAAGCATCATGGGAGATTTAAGTCTAAGGTGAGAATGGGAAAACCACCACATGCTTATCTTAAAATCCTTCAACATGCCAAACAAACTCTCCTTTCAGGGCCTTTGCATCTGCCCTCTTGGGAATCATTTAGGTCCAGTTCAACAATCTCCCCTTCAGATAAGCCTTCTCCAGCCACCAGGCTTAGCGGCTCCCTTCTCCTCGTCATCATTCTACCCTCATCTTGCTATCGCAGAGCACTCAGCACCATCTCCAGTCATCTTGTGGGCATGCCTGCTTCAGGTGTTCACTTCCAGCAGAATGTAAGCTGAGAGAGATCACCTCATCCGCCCTGCTTGCTGCCACATCCCTAATGCCTCCAGCAGTGTGCAATACAGGGAAGGCACTCAAGAAATATTTGTTAGGTGGATGAATGAATTGATCATTCTGGAAAGGCTTGTGGGGTTTTGGGTTGGGGGAGGAGGGAACAACACGTGGCACGTGGGATCTTCCCTGACCAGGCATTGAATTTGCGCCGCTCTGCAGTGGAAGCTCGGAGTCTTAACCACTGGACTGCCAGGAAAGTCCAAGGCTTGTGGTTTGATGGAGGTCAGTTTGAAGAAATGTTTGGTTAGTGATATGAAAGAATAGTAACTGGGCCTTTTTCCTGTTCCCTTGGAATCCCTAAGTAGGGACTGAATCTGAGAACACAGAGTTTTCAAGTATCCCACACACCAAAGATAACCCCCAATGGGTGGGAGCAGACACTTTCCCCAAGGCCTCAAGAAGAACAGGTCCAGCTACTAGAACCAACACCTGTGTCCCAGAAAGGGGAGCAGAGGAAAGAAGGGTTTCCTGGGGCCACTGGGACCACTTCATGAATGCATTGTGACAGAGGGGCCTCTTCCCTGAAGACAGAAGGGATGTTTATCTCTTCAAGCCAAGGGAAGATTGACTTTGAAAAGAAGGATACTGGAAAGAGGGGAAGACTGGCATCTCTCTTGTTTGCCACATCTGCTTAGGTGACAGGCCAGCCCATCAGCTCCTGTGCCTGGTTGACCTGGGGAAAGGAAATAGGAGAAAGATGGCAGAGCAAATCAGGGAAAAGAACTGGCCATGAAGCCAGTGGTACGTACAGTATGGTGGTGGCAAGGATGGATAGATTCTTGCAGGGACCATGAGCAGGTTGGCGCCATCTTGAAAGTTCTCCACTAGCAGACAAGGCTCCCAAGCTTCTAAGAGAATATATGTATGGGGCTAGGGGTTAGGGTGGAGACAGAGGCAGGGAAATGCTGCTGGTAGTGGGGGCTGTGTGGGGGTGGGGGAGGTTGAACAAGGGCCTGTTCTCCCATCTCCAGGAACTGTGCAGACCCTGCAAAATCAGCCAGAAAATTCAATCAAGAGCCACGTTTGGATCCTGTCATACTGTAGATGCTAAGACCTTGTCTGTGTTAGACCTAGAAGCACAGAAAACCACCCAGAGAGGTTTCACCTGATCCCTCCTCATTGCCCAAACCCACCGAATAGTCAAATTTTGGAGGAGAGAAAGGTGAAGGAGGTGAGAGGCAGACTGTGTCCCATCCCTACTGGGTGCCCCTAGAGCCACAGTCCAACCTGTGCTGGGGGACAGAAGAGATGAGATCTTAACAGGATATGAGATTGGAGTTTTCAACTGGCTTGGACTTTTATAATGGAAAGTGACCAGCAGTCTGTAGGATGTAGCAGAATTGTCATTAATGGACAGGCAAAAAGTATTTGACAGAGTATGGTAGAAGTCAGGAGCAGTAAAAAAAAAAAAAAAAAAGTAATATTAAGCCATTGTGTTTTCAACACTAAGTTTGAACTCTGCAGTCACCTACTTGTAGCAGGAAAGGGCTGGCTGATGAAACTGTAGTAAGAGTTTCTCAAGCCTTTGCTTATTCTTTGGGTGAACTATTGCTTCTTTTTGCCAGAGGCTAAGGTGACAAGACCATTTATAAAGTGCACGATACGAGACACGCCTGTGAGTACTGCAGATTCAGTTTCCCTTCCTTCCACGCACCCTCCCTGGGAGAGGACTAAAGGCTAATTTTCTGAAAATCATCTTCCTGCAGCTTCAAAAGATTTTTGCAGACCTTTGGGCAAGTCATTTTTAAAAATTCAAAGATACTTTTTCCTAAAATGAGTGGCTATATTGAGAGAATACCACCACCCTCATTCCCTCCTTCCTTGATAAATAAATCATCAGGAAAACCCATCAGACTATTCCCCAATGGGTGGATGTCCTGGGAAGGCATTTCCTGTGCCTGATGAAAGCTAGTTCAAGGAAAGACCTACTGAAATCCATGTTTGGGACAGCCAGGGTCAGAGGCAACAGGTTGGTGGTTGTTAGCTGGAGGAGTAAGTTTTCTGGAAAGGAATGATAGTTGAATAAGTTAAAAGTCAAGTTTGGGTTTTACATAACCTATTTTTTAAAGGACAATACACTTCTTAAAGGTACAAAAATAAAAAACACAATATTGAGGGGGAGAAAAGGTACCTAATGATAGTAAACTGATAAAACTCTATTTTGCTTTGTCTTCTCTAATCTCTGCTTCCAAGAACCCCTTTCATCTTCCTGATAAAGAACCTCAATAACACCTATAGCTACGAGAGAGTAGAAAGGCTGTGTGTCTGTGCATGAGTGGGTATATGTGTGTTACTTTAGATGTAACAAAAGAATGAAGCAAAGTGATGCCCTGTGTGTGTCCTTTTTAGAATTTTATGGAATTTGAAAACTTTGTCATGGTATTTGTGCAGTCATTTGTTGGTTAACAACCCAAATTCAAAGGTGCTTTTATTTTTCCTGTGAGAAACCTAACTTGAGATGGAGAGACCTCTCTCTGCCAGGCCCAAGGCAGTAATCTTATAAGGGGCCTCATGCAGACCCTCTCACCTTCGAGAGCCCGAGGCTTTTTCCACCTTTCCCCAACACTGACAACAGTGAACTCATTGGCCTCCATTATAAAATTATAGGTAGCAGTGTGTGCCGTGTCCAATTCTTTGTGACCCTAGGGACTACACCCTGCCAGGCTCCTCTGTTCATGGGATTTTCCCAGCAGGAATACGGAGTGGGTTGCTATTTCCTCCTCCAGGGGAAACAAGGATCCCAAACAAGGGATCGAACCTGCCTCTCTTATGTCTCCTACATTGGCAGGCAAATTCTTTACCACTGAGCCGCCAGGGAAGCCCATAGGTAAAGATACAGACATATAATTTCCAATCCCAAAAGCCTACACATAAGGAGGGAATTATTATTTTTTACAGATCAAGAAACTGAGGCTTGAAGAAAGTATGTAACTTGTCCAAGGACACACGCCAGTAGTAGGTAGATAAGCTGAGATTCAGCCCTGGGTTTGTCTGACTAGAACACGGCTTCCTTCCAAAGAAAACTTTTCAGCAGGAGCTGAAATATTGCAGGCCGTTTCCTCTGGGCCACAGAGACCTTTTGTTGGGGGGGGGGGGTGGGGGTGGGGATGTGGAGAGGGCTGTCCATCCATAGGATCCCTGCATTTTCTTTTTAAAGAGAAACATGACAGACTGAATAGCTGATTATTAAAGAATGAGGTTCCTTTCTGGATGATAAAGTGAGGCGGAGAGAAAGTGCTGGCTCGCCCAATATCAGAGGGGTTCCTGCGTGCCCTGCAGCATCAGAAGGGGCTGCCCCCGTTCAGCGTGTCCGCTGGGCCCGTCCTGGCCTGTCCCTGGCCACCGCCTGACATTATCAGCGTTCACATGTGTTCACCTCCAAGGACACCCTGCATTCCAGATCACCCCACCTCTGAGTTCCTGGAGAAATCATTCTTCTTTTAAGCAAAGAAAAGCCCCACAGTCTAAAGAGGCCATTTTTCATCCAGACCATCAAACAGCAGCTCTGAAGGTGTATATAAGTCCCCCCTCTGCTCTGCTTGCCAAGCACATGATCCAGGGGCTGGAGGGGCATAATTCACGAGATTCCAGCTGCCAGCAGGGTCTGATGAACCAGGCAGGAAGGCTGGCCGCTCTAATGAGCTTAGTTAACTCTTCAGAAGCATGAGATACAGCAATGTTTCCAAATATCTTCCAAGTGTTAAAGTTTTGTGCTGTGGCCACTCTTACTTTTATTTTTTTTCCCTTTAAATTACCAAGGGTGGGGGACTTCCCTGTTGGTCCAGTGGGTAAGACGCCGTGTTCCCAATGAACGGGACCTGGATTCGATCCCTGGTCAGGGAACTTGATCCCATGTGCCGCAACGAAGACCCAACGCAGCCAAATAAATAAATAAAAACATGAAAAATAAAAAAGTTACCAAGGGTGGTACTTCCTTGGTGGTTCAGTGGTAAAGACTTTGCCTTCTAATGCAAGGGTTTCAGGTTCAGTCCCTGATCAGGGAACTAAGATCTCATGTGCCTCATGGCCAAAAATCCAAATCATAAAACAGAAGCAATATTGTAACAAATTCAATAAAGACTTTAAAAATGGTCCACATCAAAAAAGAAAATCTTAAGAAACATTAAGGGCATTAAAACTGAGACAGCTCTCAATGAATACACTGTGGCATCTCATGAGCACTTGACATGAAATTGACAAGATCTTTGTGGTCTGGCTGGACTTTCCTGACCATGTTCTACCACTCTCCCCTCTGTCTGCTCTGGTTTCTCCATAGTGCTGTGCATATTGATAAAATACCTTTTGCCTCCAAATGTTTGCCTGTGTTTGCTGTACCTTCCACCTGAAACTTCTACCTCTGAATGCCAGCATGGCTCTCTTGACCCCCTCATTTAGGTACCAAGAGCATCAATATTAACGCCACAGACACACCTTCTTTCATCTCTAGCGACACACCCCCCCCATCCCCTGAACCACACCACCATCATTCTCTACCCTTTATCCTGCTTTGTTTTGCTTTTCTGAATTTATCATATCAGTCTTTGAGTTCTGCTGTCTATGCAACCAAAGGCTTACTTCATGAGGATAGGGAATTTCTTTTGTTTCCTACTATGTCTCAATGCCTAGTTGTTATATAATAAGTTAAAAAAAAAAAAACAAAACATGAATGAATGAAGTATCCATCTGGAAAAGATGGTGATACTCAATTCATCACCAGTTGGTCAAATTTTACTGCTGGCTTAACCTGTCTGTATGCAGGTCAAGAAGAAACAGTTAGAACTGGACATGGAACAACAGAGTGTTTCCAAATCGGGAAATGAGTACATCAAGGCTGTATATTGTCACCCTGCTTATTTACCTTATATACAGAGTACATCCTGAGAAATGCTGGACTGGATGAAGCACAAGCTGGAATCAAGATTGCCGGGAGAAATATCAATAACCAAAGATATGCAGATGACACCACCCTTATGGCAGAAAGCAAAGAAGAACTAAAGACTGGTTGAAAGTAAAAGAGGAGAGTGAAAAAGTTGGCTTAAAATAAGATCATGGCATCCAGTCCCATCACTTCATGGCAAATAGATGGGGAAATAATGGAAACAGTGAGAGACTTTATTTTGGGGGGCTCCAAAATCACTGCAGATGGTGAGTGCAGCCTTGAAATTAAAAGACACTTACTCCTTGGAAGGAAAGGCATGACCAACCTAGACAGCATATTAAAAAGCAGAGACATTACTTTGCCAACAAAGGTCCGTCTAGTCAAGGCTATGGTTTTTCCAGTGATCATGTATGGATGTGAGAGTTGGACTATAAAGAAAGCTGAGTGCCTAAGAATTGATGCTATTAAACTGTAGTGTTGGAGAAGATTCTTAAGAGTCCCTTGGACTGCAAGGAGATCCAATCAGTCCATTCTAAAGGAAATCAGTCCTGAATATTCATTGGAAACTGAAGCTGAAATTCCAGTACTTTGGCCACCTGATGGGAAGAGCTGACTCATTTGAAAAGACCCTGATGCTGGGAAAGATTGAAGGAGGGAGGAGAAGGGGACATCAGAGGATGAGATGGTTGGATGGCATCACCAGCTCAATGGACATGAGTTTGAGTAAGCTCCTGGAGTTGGTGATGGACAGGAAGTCCATGGGGTTGCAAAGAGTTGGACAGGACTGAGTGACTGAACTGAACTAACCTATCCTTGGTTCTCTGGGCCAGAGTCAGGCATCATAGGTTGCTAAAACTTTTCCAAGCGAGAAGGTGCTTCTCTTGGAAATATGGGATATGTTTCTCTTCTCATTTAAGTTGCCATCTTGTTTTCACGGCAGCCCAAACATGGCACTTCTAACCCTGAACAGTTTATGGGAAATAAGGCAGCTGAAGCTCATAAAAGAGGGAAAAATCCAAAGCTCACTACATTGCTGTTTTGCAGATAATTTAGTAATATTCAAAAGACTTTAATAGATTTTTTTCCCCCAGAAACAAGCTATCCTTAATTTCAGTAGTTGAATACATAATGCCAGCCCATCTCTGCTAACCATGGAAAATGTACAGATTTTGTCCTAATATAGAGGCCATTGAGTCTGATTATCTACACATGTTCATGCTTTATACAAAATCCCAAACTAAATTTAGAATAACATTTTCCAATGCTAGTTTGTATCTATCCTAAATACAGCAGCGTTGAAAAGACTTCCTTTCATGTTCTGTATCTTGCCCTTTGCCTGGAGGCAAGCAGAGACTTCGGAGCAGGGAAACAGAGTGGCTTCCGAGAGAGGGAGAGGAAGGTGGGAGTCCCGGGGGGAACTGGCCTTTGTGTGTGGATGAGTGAGTCTTTTTCAGGTATCTCTGTTCTTTGGTTTTGAAAGGAAACAGAGACAGTCTCCCATCTGTCCCTAAGTCCATTGTGCGAAATTTGCCTCATTTGGGGACTCCATTGTTTTCCTGGCTGTGAAATGGAGGGTCACTGGAGTTTGCAGGAATGTGCTGTCTGGGTATGTCCCCAGGGGAGGCTCTTCTTTGAGTGTTCCATGTGTAAGCCCGTGTCCTATGATAGAGAGAGGACGCAGGCAGTGGTGAATGGACGCAATGGTCAAAAGACCGTCCCCACTTCGGACTTTTTGTTCATCTCCTTACCACCTCTACAGGTATAGGTAACAGAGTTGAAACTATCGACATCCGTTTCTGTTCTGAATTGACTGAAGTGGTGCTCATGTAAAAACTCCATGAGAAGTCTGCAAGGCTTGGAAGTTTGAAAATTTTTTTTAAAATAGTATGGTTTGTAGTTTCATGGCCTCTGGTTGCTCTGACTATAAAAT
Organism: Bubalus kerabau; assembly: GCF_029407905.1. Taxonomy (NCBI): domain Eukaryota; kingdom Metazoa; phylum Chordata; class Mammalia; order Artiodactyla; family Bovidae; genus Bubalus; species Bubalus kerabau. The sequence continues at coordinate 25,362,095 of NC_073636.1, forward strand.
TGCCTTGAATGGGGTCCCAGATGGACCTGTTATTTTTTTTTTTTCAGGGTAATATTCATGCAAAAGTAAAGGTGCCATGTTTTCTGACCATCCTCTGTTCTCTAACCTGAATCAGCAAAACTGAGCCTTGTCAGCCCAGTTAGGATAGCTAGGAGCTTCGATTGACAGGACCAATTTGCCAAGAACAAACAAGACATAAAGCAATTTAAGTCCCCTAGAGACTTCATTCTATTGGAATTTCAGAATTATCCTCAGACATTTGGTACAAATTCCAATGTGAGTGCTCGAAGAGAAAAGGTTTGTTACTGACATCTTTATCACCATCATTACCATCTTCATCATCATTGTAATTTTTTGTTAAATTTTTTCAAATAATTTTATTTTTCAATTTATTTTACCTTTTGGCCGTGCTGGGTCTTCGTTGCTGGTGTGGGCTTTTCTCTAGTTGTGGCAGGCAGGGGCTACTCTCTAGTTACAACATGTGAGCTTCTCATTGCAGTGGCCTCCCTTGTTGCAGAGTACAGGCTTTGGGTGTGCATCCTTCAGTAGTTGTTACACATGGCTCAGTAGTTGTGGCTCCCGGGCTCCAGAGCACAGGCTCAGTATTTGTGGCGCAAGGGCTTAGCTGCTCCGCGGCATGTGGGATCTTCCCAGATCAAGGATTGAACCCGTGTCGCCTGCGTTGGCAGGCAGATTCTTTACCAGTGAGCCACCAGGGAAGCCCCATCATCATTTTCTAGTGAACTTATAATATCAAAATAAACTGTCTGACAAGAAAAGTTCCAAGCAACATTTTTGTTGGAAAGATCTCATGAATAGGGAGTGTAGCATGCCTGGAATGGACTTCACTAGCTTAGATATTTACAAGAAGCTCCGAAATGCTTTTTAAATAAACAATGTTATTAAAATGTTTACTAAAAAGAATTTCAACTATTTAAAATGCTGTCATCCCTCCGATAATGGTAATCAACCTCATAATCAAAATCATAGCTAATAGCTAAGAGTTACTGAAATCTTACTACCAACCAGGAGCTGTGGGGAGCGATTTACATGCATTGTTTTAATTTAATCCTCACATCCTCTGAGGTTGGTGCTGTTTTTATTCCTGTTTTACCAAAGGGGAAATTGAAGCTTAGAGAGGGCAAATGACTTGACACAAGTCATATAACTGGTATACATGATGAAACCAGAATTTAAACCCAAAAGTGTTTGAGTGTGTAATTCACACAGGCTGGTACAGAAAAGAACTGAATAAATTTGTCATTCTGGGTTTTTTGATTGAAAGAGTAGCCATTTGAATGGGAGCTAAAAGTTTTTGGTAACTTGCCCTGAAGTGGGAAACAAGGAGAAAAGTTTTAAAGGGAAAGCTGGAGAATCCAATGGACAGAGGATCCTGGCGGGTTACAGTCCATGAGGTTGCAGAGAGTCAGAAACGACTGAGTGACTAACATAGCCACTAAATTTGTCTTTCCTAGAAGAGCTGTTTTCCTACTTCCATTATGCCAAGAAGATATTCTTTCTTGTCCACATTCAGAGAGACAGGATAAAAAGCCTGTGCCAAGATTCTGGGAGATGACAGCTCAGTGACAATTTTGAGAAGAAGTCTGGGTTGTTCTTAAGAGCACAAACCCTGGAACCAGACTCTCTGGATTCGAGTTCTGGTGCCAAGACATACTGGCTGTGTGCCACTGGGAAAGTTAGTCAGCCTCTCTGTGCCTCCATTGTCTTGTAGAACTGAGACAGTGAAAGCACCTATTTTAATGAGCTTTTGTGAGGATTTAATGAGTTAGCATATGTCCAGTGGTCAGAGCATACTAGGCATAAAGTAAGTATCACCTTTTAAGTTTCCAGTTATGAAGCCTGAGCTCCGCAGATTTGCCATGAGATTCCCAATTTCCACAAGCCCCTCAGGCCTTTCTGAACATCCCGTTGGTGCCTTCTTGTCCCCTCCAGACCATGTCCCTTGTGACATCCATCGTGTTCTACTGGCTGTGGTCACCGCGGCCTCAGCCTTGGTAGCCCAGCACGGAAATGTCCCCTGTCGAGGCCCAGTTCTCTGCAAGGCCACTGTCAAACCCACCACTACCCTCTGGAGAAGGAAGCAGTGGCAGAACCTCCATTCCTGTAAATGGAATGCGCTTCCTGGACACTTGGTGACAATGTAAGGGCAGTTTGAAAAGGACCCCGAGTTACTGTTACTACTCCTGCTGAGAGTTCCCAAGCCCAGGCTTTCCAGGTCTGCCAGCTCTGAGCTTGCTGCCTTGTGACCTAATTAGATCACCCCTCATCACAGGGCGTACACCAGGCCTCTCCACGTCTCAGAGTCCACACCAAGCCACCCCTAGACCCTAGGGGAGAAGAGAACACCCCACTCCCCCAGCACACACCCACACCCACAGGCACACACACACATACACCCAATTTCCTATCACAGAAAATGATGCTTCTAGAAGATTGAAGAGCAAGGATTCCATTTCCTACTTAGGGAAACCACATCCTCCTAAGAAGAGGGTGTTCTTGCCTCTCCCGAGCAAACAATTTACATCAGAACATATTGTTTCAAACTAGTACATCTGGGGTTACAGCTCTGCTAAAATATTTGAGTTGTGTAATCAGACCACTTGGTAACCCACGACTGTATTCTTGCCTGGGAAATCCCATGGACAGAGGAGCCTGGCAGGCTGTAGTCCAGGGGGTTGTGAAAGAGTCAGACATGACTGAAATGACTGAATTACCACCACCCCCACCAATCAGACCACTTAATAAAGTTTAAATTTTTTCATTTGGGCACTTCTGTAGGATTACACTGCTGTCTTTCCCTGGCTTATATTTCATTGATTAAAAATCCCATGTTTGTCCCCGAGTTCAAGTCTCTCAGGCTCTATATATTGCTTATAACTTTAATTGATCAAATTAGTGTAATTTTTAAAGCTAAATGTACCATCTCAGGGAATCCATTTAGAAAGGATAAACAGGTTTGTTCCCACCCACATGTGTGCAAACACATGCAAAAAAGTAGAATTATGGAGAGAAAATTGAGAATTTGATGAGATCCTTTCCCTGTGTTATACAGTGACTTCCTGCTAGCTAGCTATTTTACATGCGGTAGTGTATACACGTCATTGCTATTCTCTCAATTTGTCCCACCCTCTCCTTGCCAACAAAGGTCCGTCTAGTCAAGGCTATGGTTTTTCCAGTGGTCATGTATGGATGTGAGAGTTAGACTGTGAAGAAAGCTGAGCGCCGAAGAATTGATGCTTTTGAACTGTGGTGTTGGAGAAGACTCTTGAGAGTCCCTTGGACTGCAAGGAGATTCAACCAGTCCATTCTAAAGGAGATCAGTCCGGGGTGTTCATCGGAAGGACTGATGCTGAAGCTGAAACTCCAATACTTTGGCCACCTCACGCGAAAAGTTGACTCATTGGAAAAGACCCTGATGCTGGGAGGGATTGGGGGCAGGAGGAGAAGGGGACGACAGAGGATGAGATGGCTGGATGGCATCACCGACTCGATGGACATGAGTTTGAGTGAACTCCATGAGTTGGTGATGGACAGGGAGGTTGGTGATGCAGCATGGAGGCGTGCTGCAATTCATGGGGTCGCAAAGAATTGGACACGACTGAGCGCCTGAACTGAACTGAACTCCTCCCTTCTCTCCCCTGTGTCCACATGTCCATATTCTCTATGCCTGCCCCGCAAATATGCTATTCTTGCCCTGCAAATATGTTCATCAGTGGGATACAGTTTTAAGGTGGAGTTAAAAGAATTTACTCTGTAAATTGGATATTGGATGTTAGGAGGGGAGAAGTGGTTTTGTGCAAAATATTATTCAGCCATAAAAAGGAAGGAAATTCCACCACAGTAAGAGTATTGTGAGAAAACGCTCACATGTGCCTTATAGAATCCTCTCATAAGATGAGATGTCTGTCTGGAACTGTTGTGAGTTGTACTGTGTACACAAAAAGGATCTGCTGTAGTCCTGACCCCACCTATATCTGTGAATGTGACCCTCTTTAGAAATGGGTTTGTGAATGTCGCCAAGTTAAGACGTGGTCATACAAAAGTGCACGGTGTGAGTGGTGTCCTTAAAAGGGAAAGAAAAATGTTAAACTTTCCTCTTTGGGCAACTTCCCTGGTGGTCGAGAAACTGAGACTCCATGCTTCCAATACAGGGGACTCAGGTTCAATCCCTGGTTGGGGAACTAAGGTCCCACATGTCACAGGACATGCCCAAATATAAGTGTGTGTGTGTGTAAATTTTGGACACAAACAGGGGGGAAGACCACCAAGTGCAGGTGGGTTATGTGCCACAAGCCAAGACCAGCTTGGTGCCACCAGAAACTGGAAGAGAGAAGGACAGAATCTTCTTCAGGGGCTCTGGAGGGAGCAAGGGCCTGCTGACAACCTGACATCAGACTTCTAGCCTCCAGAAGTGTGAAAATACACATTTATTCTAAGACATTCAGTTCACTGTAATTTGTTACAGCACCCCTAAGAAACTAATATAGGAGCTATAGATATTTTTTACATATTACACATCTGTATGTAAATCTGTGTAATAAAAGTATTCTACTGCTTTTACAAATGTCTCAAAGGATGACATTTTAAAAAAAATCTCAACTCAGAAAAAAAAGCACGAAATCCAAATCAATGCCCATATTTATTTTTTCCTCAAGTAATTAAACAAATTTAAGGTGGTGGCGGAGGCTAGCTTCCGTTGATTTCCAGTGAATAGTGTTGATGAGTCAGGACCATTATATCTCTCAGAAAATGCCCTGGAAAGCAAAATCCAAGTGTTGTGTTTACTAAAGTGATACCATATGTCGGTTGATTAACAAGTTGTCAGAATATTAGAAGTTCTTGGCTGATTGCAAAAAGGAGCATCTGTTTGCTGAATCTTTTATCTAGTGTGTGTACAGATATCACCAGGTTTGGCACTTTTCCTGAATATCAGATAGACATTTATGCAGTATTTAGCCTTCAGAGAGTGACACTGATGTACTGCTGGGGATTAAGATATTTATTCTTAGGAAAGAAAACGAAGTGAGGCCAAAGAGATGAAGTATACATGTTAAGACTATTATGCATCATTCATAATTGTTTTACCATTTTATCTCATATCATCTATAACTAATGTTTCCTTGAATGTCACTTGCATAGTAATTTAAGGGAAAAATACTAAATCTCTTTTAGGACTATTTATTGGTTTATGTATTGATAGAATTGAATAATACCTTTTATTTATAAAGTGATTTACTGTTTAAATGCTTCAGTAAGATTGCTCACAACCTTGTAAGGATGACCTGCAATCGTATCCCCATTTCACAGATAAAGAATTTGCAGCTGAAATAAGGTAAATCCATCCATCTGGCTTGGAAGTGATAGAACCAGGAAGTCTGATCTTTTGAACTCCACCCCTGCACCCCCTGCAAATTCCATATGTAGAAGCACAGAAGCTGGTTGTGTGTATAGTGACAGGATCTAGTTAGGGTGAAATTCTGAAGTTTTCCTTTGTACCTTTTTACACTCCCCGACCTTGATTCAGTCAGCTACCATGTAATGGATTTTGTTCCATTATAATTCCAGCAAATGGGTTCTGTTGAAGGAGAAGAGGAAAAAAAAAAAAAAAAAATTCCCTCTAGCCTCTTAGGTTCAATGTATGGGGTCCTGAAAATTTAACAGACCAAAAAAACAAATTAAAAGAAAAAAATAAATATAAATTTTATTCATGTTTTACATGCTTGAGAGTTCTCTGAAAAGAAAAACTCAAAGAATTGGTGAGACTCAGGGACTTATATACCACTTTAACAAAGGCTTTCCTTGTATGGGCTTTGCGAGATGATAAATTATAGTAAGGTTACTAGAAAATATATGAGTGAAACTAATGGAAGATAAGGGTTCTTTTGGTAGGCTTGTTTATGCAAACTCACCTCGATGCTGTCTCCAGCAGTGAGTTGCTCTCCTCTTCCTAGTATAGGAATGAGGGACCTCCTTCACAAAGGGACGTTTATGCCCTGATTTTAGGTAAAAAAGTGGGAGGCCAGACAGTTTCTCCTGTGTCACTGTTTCTTAATTGCTTTCAGTCCCAAATGCCAAAGTGACATATTTTAGAGAAGCGTGTCCTGATCCCCTTCAATACCTTTCCACAGCTTATCAAAGCAGACATGAAATAAGTAAGACAGGAAAAAGGGACTCTTCTCATGTTAACTTTCAAAGTCAAACTTATATTTCAGTTGTTTCATTTCCTTTGAAATTTCTCAGCACTCACATTCTTAGAACTAAGTGCTTCCATGACATGATGTACGTGTCACCTTTTCCTTTAGACTTGATATTTTTGTTCTATGTTTTTATAACATACACAAAGGCTACCTTATAAAGAAGTCCTTTGGTGTTTTGGGATAAATGTGGCATTTTTTTTTTAAAGAGTATTTCCTTTTAACTATCCTAAATTTACCCCTTTATTTAAATTACAAGTCAGGTGTTACTTTGGAGGAGTTTCTTCCTGTCGTTTTTATTTATTTATTTATTAGATAATTTGTCCAATTCACATAGGTGGCGCTGGGGTCTTTTTCTTTCTGTGCTAAGTCTTAGTCTCGGCATTCAGACTCTTAGTTGTGGCATGTAGGATCTAGTTCCCTGACCAGGGATTGAACCCAGGTCCCCTGCACAGGGAGTGCGGATTCTTAGCCACTGGAATACCAGGGAAGTCCTCTACTAGCATTTTCTAGCTATTTGGGGCTCCATTATCTGAGGAATTCATCTGACAGTCTGTCATCTAGCCCTTCAGATTTTCAGTGGTTGTTTGAACAGTTACATAAATTGTCTCTTGTTATTAGACTGCTCACATTTTGCTCCCTTGTGTCTCTTTAATCTCAACTCTGCTTTTTTCCCCTTGCTCTCTGTATCTTGGAGTATTGCTTTCCAAAGCTGTGAGCCAAGGACAGCCTGCATCAAAGTCCCCTGAGTCACTGTTGAAAAGGTAGATTTGGGGACTGATCATGGATCAGCCAATTCGCTTCCCGGCAATTTTTCTGCACAGGGAAGTTTATGAATCACTAACCTAGACAGCACATCACTTATTAATATATGCATTCAACCACTATTTAAGCAGAATTAGATGCTAGGTACCTGGGATACAGGCTTCTCAGGTGATACAGTGGTAAAGAACCCACCTGCCAGTGCAGAAGATGTGGGTTCAGTCCTGTCGGAAAGATCCCCGGAAGGAGGAAATGGAAACCCACTCCATGGAAAGCCTATGGACAGAGGAGCTGGCAGGCTACAGACCGTGGAGTCACAAAGAGTCGGACATGACTGAGCAACTGAGCAAGTTGGAATTTCTAACCTAGTTTGAGAAACAGACAGTGAACAGAGACTTAACCATATGATGTGAGTTATAAAGGGGAGATGTAAAGAGTTGTGGGAATACCTAAGAGGGTACCTGATCTGGCAGGGGCAGGGGGCAAGGACTACTTACTGAGGATGTAGAGTGAGACCTGAAGGAGGAGCAGGATCTGGCTTGAAGAGGGTGGAAGCAGGAGAGGGGCAGGAGGAAAGCACAGTGAAAGCTCTGAGATTAGTTCCTCTTTGGAGGGGCAGGGAGCACCATGACTTGTGTCCTCAGGCAGGAAAGCGAGAGTGACAGAAGGAACAGCTGGAGACGGACCAAGTGGCCGGATCATGCGAGACCTTGAGGCTGAGCACTTTGGAACTTATCCCAGGGGCGACTGAAAGCAGTCAAGGATCAGTTTTGTCTTTCAGATCATTTGGAGTCTGGATGGAGCAAGAGCATATCTGCAGGGGCTCAGTGGGAAACTTTTGCAAATGTCTAAGACAGAGAAGATGATGGGTTTGTCCAGGGTGGTGCCTGGAAAATCCCATGGACCGAGGAGCCTGGTGGGCTACAGTATAGGGTCGCTAAGAGTCGGACACGACTGAGCGAGTTCACTTTCACTTTTCACTTTCATGCATTGGAGAAGGAAATGGCAACCCACTCCAGTGTTATTGCCTGGAGAATCCCAGGGACGGGGGAGCCTGGTGGGCTGCCGTCTCTGGGGTCGCACAGAGTCGGACACGACTGAAGCGACTTAGCAGCAGCAGCAAGACAGAAAAGATGATGGGTTTGTCCAGGGTGGTAGTGGTAGGGTGGATTCAAATGGTACTTAGGAGATGGATAAGGTGGGATTTGCTTATTCATAGTATTTTGGGGTTAATGGGGTGAAAGAAAGGGAACTATAAGGGATGTCTTTCATTTTTGTTTTGGTAACAGTAGTTGAAGTCATGTAACACTGAGAGACGGAAGGGCATAAGGGTACAATTACCAAGTTCAGTTCCAGGTATACAGATTTTGAAATACCTCTGAAATAATCAGGTGACCCCCATCATGTACTTTTTCATAGTTCTCATGGAAGAAGTGGAATTTAAATGGGCTTTGAGAGAATGGTGGAAATAATTAGCACCAACGGGGATCCGGTTAGAAGACCATAAGTATGTTTGTGCATCAAGGGGGTTTCTTTGTGTCTTTTTTCTTCCTTGGTATTTGGTGTTCAGCTGAGTTCTATATTTTTTCAATTCGTCTTCAAAAGTGACTCATTTCTCTAAGGAGATTATGATGGCTTTGTTCATTTTAATTTTGTTTCATTTAAGAAGTGGTTTGGAGTCAGTAGGACTCTTTGGCTGTATTTGTTTGTTCCTTTGATGGAGGACACGCTTAATAAAGGTGGGCGTGTTCTTTCAAGTTAACCTATAAATAAAACCTATATTTTTCTTAACTTGACATATTAACCAGTTACAGATGAGCTCAAATATACTGGAAGATATGATAGAACTTCCATGAAGAGAACAAATAAAAACAAGGACTCTGTCATTTTGTACCAACATCATGGTGCTGCTGGAGAAAATTCAGGTCCAGTGACAGACGTTAAGAGACGATTTGCAAGAATGAGCTGGTCTTTAACAGCCGTGTCCTTTAGCGTGCAGCGCTTTACACTTGATGAGTGTTCACATATAGCCTGATTTCCAAGAAAGAGAGGACAGTGGAAGGCTGTGGATTCTCCTTTTACACTCTGACTTTCCTTCCCTTTTTCTGTTCATCATCTGTTCTCATTTATCTTCACAAAGAGAACATGGAATAAAGAAGCAATGGGGCTAAATTACTCTCTGTGTCTTAAAAATAATTACCCTCAGATCATTATTCTCTCAGTTTCAAAAATTACACGAAAGGCTTTAAACTATGCATGTAAAAATAGGTCATTTGGTTGGTTCTGCATTCCTGGATGAGAAAGGTCCCCACACAATTCCTGTGCCATTCTCATCTCGCCTCTATTTGGTTATTCTTAGCGACAGGGAGCTCCCCCTCTATTTTAGGAATCAACCAACTTTGTTACTAAATCCAATTAGACAGAATATCTTTCCTGTAATGATTCAAAATGAACTCACTTGCTGACGGTGGTTCTGCAGCTCACAGCAACACAGAAGAAATCTATTCTATATTCCCCGTGACAACCTTTCAAATGTGTTAAGACAACTACGGTGTCTCCACCAGCCTTCTCTGCAAACAAAATAGCTCCAATTCCCTCAAATGCATTTCTTACAAGGCTCAGTTTCTACATCATTCACCATCTTTATAACAACGTGTCTCCTCTGGGCCCTCTCCAAGGGCAATCACTCCCTTCTAAATGACAGCCACCCTGACCAGGGTGGTGTCTGCTGGGACAGCTGCCCCTTACTTGTTCTAGTGTTTATGTTTAATGACAAATTCTTTCGTTTGAAACAGAGGACAATGAGTGGAGACCCAGGGCTGCACGGGGTGTCTGTTGATTTTAGAACTCGGAGGCATTCGACGGTAGGTGGAACATTTATGTTTGGTTTATAACAGAGTGGTTTTTCATTTGTGGGACTTGAAATGTGCTGATGAATTCCGGTGGAATGACTCGGTAATAAATGGGAGGAGTTTTAAATTCCATGAGTAAAATGGGAAGATATTTCCCTTTTTCACTTTTTATGTGGCAGTTGTACCTTAATCTGCTTTTAGGCACAGCTGTTACAACAGATGTGGTTTTAGATGCTATCTTCCTTTTTTTTTTTTTTTAGTATACCTAGCAAAATCCTTTTCATGAAGAGATGTTTATGAAAGCCCAGATCTTTTTTCTAATGCAAATAAGCTCCCATCTGTATAGTATATTCAGACTGTCACCCACACTGACTAAGCACCTTCCAAGGACACAGTCTGCTAGTTCTCTGTCATGGAGGCCTCATATGGAACCAGTGCTCCTTCCTGGCTTCCAGAAACATTCAATATCCTGACTGCCGTCCGGGAAAGGTTTCCAGCTAATTGGGAGGTCACTGGCCAGAAGAGTAAGTTTGATGGAAACAGAAAAATTGGCCACATAGCTGGGAGTATTAGACTCAGAGCCAGGAGCAATGTGACATTGTTCTTTTTCCTAATTAGCCTCATTTCTATTTGGGACCCCCAACCCCACGACAGTTATTTAAATAAGAAGGAAATCCCAGCTGTGCTGGTGCAGCCTGCTCTTGGTTCATAGAGGGGTAAAAACTATATTAACTCAGAGAAAAAAGTATTTCTCTCATTCAGTTCAGTTCAGTCGCTCAGTCATGTCTGACTTTCTGCAACCCCATGAACCACAGCACACCAGGCCTCCCTGTCCATCACCAACTCCCGGAGTTCACCCAAGCCCATGTCCATTGAGTCGGTGATGCCATCCATGTGTACCATTTATAAAATAGGCATTTCTGTGTGCCTATTTGAAACTGACCTAAAATGAAACAAGAGAACCTCAAGAAGAGGTTCCCCTTCCAGCCTCTGGTCTCCATTTATCTATGATCTAAAAGGGGACATGGGACATCCCTGGTGGTCCACTGGTTAAGACTTCTCCTTCCAATGCAAGGGTTATGGGTTCAATTTGTGGTTGGGGAGCTAAGATTCCCACATGCCAAAAAGCCAAAATATAAACAGAAGTGATAATGTAACAAATTTGATAAAGACTTTCAAAATGGTCCACATCAAAAAAATCTTTAAAAAAATAAATAAGTAAAAGGGACTCCTGGGCATCACCATTTCCATGATTGTCACTGATGTAAAAGTCTTTACACTTGTGCTCTGAGCCCATAAAACTTCAGGTAAGACCACAATTTTGAATAACGTTGATGCCCCCCAAAAGATACTCCATACTCCGTATGTTAACCCTACAGTATAAGGAATTCCAATTGAAGTAAAAAGTTACTTCAAGTGCATGTACCATGACACTACTCAGTTCTCTTTAGATGGTAAATTTTCATTAGATTCTCCTCCAAGACATGCTTTTTAACATTCACCTTGGAAGTCCTGAAGCTCTTCCTTGTGATGGTTATTTTATTATTTTTAATTTATCTTAAAAAATAACCTGTAGCAATATTATTCAGCCATGACAAGGAAAGGAATCCTGCCATTTGCAATTACATGGATGGACCTGGAGGGCATTATGCTAAGGGGAATGAACCAGACAGAGAAAGGCAAATCCTGTATGATCTCACTTGTATGTGGAACCTAAAAAAGCCAAACTCATAGAAACAGAGAGTGGAATGGTGGATGCCAGAGTCTGGGATGGAGGAAATTGGGAGATGTTGTTAAAGGTAAAGACTTACAACTGGAAGAATAAGTCTTGGAGATCTAATGCACAGATAGTAATTACAGTCCACAATATCGTATTATAAACTGCCAAACTGCTAAGAGACTGGATCCTTAAGTACTCTAACCATCAGAAAGTAGTGATAATTGTGTGATGCACATGATTATTTAGAAAAATCAGAATGCTAATCCATACATCTATTACCTGACTTGCAATGGCACCCCACTCCAGTACTCTTGCCTGGAAAATCCCATGGACGGAGGAGCCTGGAAGGCTGTAGTCCATGGGGTCGCTAGGAGTCAGACACGACTGAGCGACTTCCCTTTCACTTTCCACTTTCATGCATTGGAGAAGGAAATGGCAGCCCACTCCAGTGTTCTTGCCTGGAGAATCCCAGGGACGGAGGAGCCTGGTGGGCTGCCGTCTATGGGGTCGCACAGAGTCGGACACGACTGACGTGACTTAGCAGTTAGCAGTAACATCTTTAAGGAATGTCTTTTGACCTTTCATGTAAAAAACAAAAAAATCAACTTAACAAAACAAAAACAAAAAAAACCAACTTCTCTTAATATGTACTCTTAAGTTCTATTCTCTCTCCCCTCCACTTCCCAGGACATGTTAGCAATATTGTTATTTTCAATGGCCATTGTTCATAAAATTCGCATTCCAAAATTATACTTTTTAGTACCAGATGGACTCTGTCCTAAAGGCAGCTCTTTGACTCCAGTTTTCTCAATCCTCTCTTGGTCTGGTGTTCCAGTATTTCTTCAAAAAGGCTTACAGAAGTTATTTCCCTGACTTCTTGAAATTGAAAATCCTTTGCCTTTCTGCTTGAATGACAGCGCTGAGTGGAAAGTTCTCAAGCTGCCCTTGGCACCTCTGCAGCCTTTGTGCTGTCGCCATCTGCCTTCCAGGGTGGACTTTTCCTTCAGGATCTATTTGATCTGCATCCATTTTTTCCTTAGCCTGCATTTCAATCTGCACATTCACATCTTATTTCAGAAAAGCTTTTTGAATGATCTCTGGACATAATTACACCTTTTTCTTGTCCTCGGTCTTCTCCAGAGACACCTATTATATACAAGTTGGATCTCTTTGGGTTTCCTCAGCTATCATTTTTTTATCTAACCACTTTTCATTCTTGTTCCCCAGCTCATTTTACTCCATTTTCTCAACTCTACACTGCACTTAGATGATGTTCCTAGCGCCGTAACCTCCTCCTGTTTCTTTCCTCCAGCATTGACTCAGTTCTGTTGTTGTTCAGTCGCTAGGTCGTGTCCAACTCCTCTGTGACCCCATGGACGGCAGGAAGCCCGTGTCTCAGTTCTAGGACAGCTTTATTTATGTGCCTTGGAAATTTTTCTCATAACCCTGACCTGTCAGCCTGCTGTCTTTAGGAACTGTTCATAAACAGTTTCTGAAAACTTGATTATGGATCCAAGTTTTCACTTAGTTTTTCCTATCCTGAACTTCCTCCCCGGCCACACAGTGTGGGTTCACTAAGCCTCTTTCTCACATTCTTTTCTCTTTTATATTTGCTCACATAATTTTTTGTAGCTGACTGAATGCATCATAATTAATCTCCTCATAGTTCCCTCCCGCCAGGTCATCTATTTCCTTTCTCATTCTGGAAGGTCCAGCTTCTAGAAAATATCACTGTTTCTGTGTGTCTGTCTCCCTTCACTAGTTAATAAGTTCCTTGCCTTTTAGCTGTCCCTTCTCTAATTAATACATTCTTACTTTTTAACTGTTTCTACCCAATTATGAAGGAACCCCTATCAGCAGAGAAACCAGAGCAAGTGCCGTTGGGAATTCAAGGGTGTAACCCTGATGGGGGCACTGGGGGAGGGGTGACCTCACGCATGCAATTTCATCGAAGTCCATTGTTTTGTCTTAAAAATAAGGCAATATTTTTATTCAACTCCATGATATCTGTGTTTTTTTTAAAGTTTGTTTGAAGTGTTTTAAATTACTTTGCTATTCCCCCACCCACCTCTAATCTTGGAGTAAAGTTGAAGCCTCCAAGAGATACGCCATAATAATAATAACAAGGCTTCAGAAACTTTCTTTGATGCCATGGGGGGATCCTCATGGGTGTGAGGACCGTAGTCATGAATAAATAACATGTTTTAAAGGGTCCTTCATTTGCATCTTTGAGTCCCTGGCCTCTGACACAGGACCAGGTGCAGATTTAGCAGTCAGTAATTGTTTCTGGAATTGATCGGCGTTGAAGTTGCAAGATTTCTTCACTCGATTCGGCAGCTGCTGGTGTATGTTCTGGATGTTTCATGGTACTTTTCTAACTAAAATGCAATTGTCCTTTGTCTTGAAGGAAAGACAGAGATGAGGCCCTAAAGAACCAATTCTTTTATAACATGTGTTTATACATTGATCATCAGGAGTCAGCTATTTAAGTAGGTGTTTTCTGGTGGTTCCTTCCAGCTTCCAGGAGACGAGACACTGTCTTGAGCCTCAGTGAAGAAGTACCATGGACTGTTTGAGAACCTGGGTTCTGCAGTCAGACTGCCTGATTGCTAACCCCAGCATCACCCCTGGTGGCTGTGTGTCTGTGGGCTTCTTACTTGACCTGTTTAAGGCTTCATTTTCCTCATCTGTAATATGGGGATGGTACCTACCGCATCACGTTGTTGAAAGGGATAAATAATGCCACCTATGAAAACATTAACATACGTCCTGAGACAAAATACTCTATCATTAAAATGCAAATTTTTTATTACTAAGTAGTTGGCTGAAGGGGTAGAGATCATAGGATGAGCTCAAAATATTTTGTCTAGAAATATTTTTATAATGTGAACCAGAGGACTAGGAAGCAGCTCTGGACAATAATTAATTGTCTTGGTGTAAAACTTAAAAATTCCCACGATGAATATAATAATTTAAAGTAGTCTTGCACCCCCACCCTTTCCCCATACACACATGCCTATACACTCTTACCCAGCAATAGTAAAATAGCAGAGGAAGGTTTTGCTTGGTAGAGGAAGGTCACATGCTGCAGCCATTTCTCATCCTTTTCTTCTTCTTCTCTTTTTTAATCTTTATTCACTTGGCTGTGTCGGAGAAGGCAATGGCACCCCACTCCAGTACTCTTGCCTGGAACATCCCATGGACGGAGGAGCCTGGTGGGCTGCAGTCCATGGGGTCGCTAAGAGTCAGACACGACTGAGCGACTTCACTTTGACTTTTCACTTTCATGCATTGGAGCAGGAAATGGCAACCCACTCCAGTGTTCTTGCCTGGAGAATCCCAGGGACAGGGGAGTCTGGTGGGCTGCCGTCTATGGGGTCACACAGAGCCGGACACGACTAAAGCGACTTAGCAGCAGCAGCAGCATTTGGCCTCATCGAGTCTTTAGTTGTGGCATGCAGGATCTTCACTGCGCCATTTGGGATCTTTCATTGTTGCTCTCAGGCTTCTCTCTAGTTGGGGCACTTGGCATGCAGGATCTCAGTTCCCTGACCAGGAACCTGTCCCCTGCACTGGAAGGCAGATTCTTAACTACTGGACCACCAGGGAAGTCCCTCATCCTTTTCTTCCAAAGCCAGAATTTTCCAGAACAGGTGGGTGTGCACAGGATTCTGAGCCACCTAGTCACTGTAGAGTGGTGAGCAGCTCTGGACTCAAGGCTTTATAAGTTACCTTCAGAGCCTTCCCATGGCAGGACTGCCCTGGCTGACAGCCATAAGAAGCCCCAAAGTTTCTCCTACCCACAGATTACCCTATTCCCCCATATGTCCTGGGAAAGCCCAGCGATATCTAAGAATTCCAAAGTTAGAAGAGCCACTGAAAGTATCATATTTAAGGCTAGGCAGGCTGCCGATTAGTTATTTTTTTTAACATCTTCCCATCTTTTGGCATCTACTCCAGGAAACACCAGCCAGGTCTCTCTAGTTGGCTACCATATGGAGAGAATCTATAAGAAAGCACTATATAATCTGCATCACTTAAGTGAATAGGTGATTTCATGCTAAGGAAAGGCCCATAAGCATGCGTTTGTCATGCAGTCTTCTGAAAAGTTATCCAGCAACCTTGCACTACTGCTTTTTTCCTAGCGCAGTTTTACTCTGTTTAATATGATTTCAAGACCTGCATTTTCCCCCAAACTTTAAACTTTTTAATTTGTATTGGGGTATAACTGATTAACAATGTTTCAGGTGAACAGTAAAGGGACTCAGCCATATGTATATCTGTATTCATTCTCCCCTAAATACTCCTCCAATCCAGGCTGGTACATAACATTGAGCAGAGTTCCATGTGTGATACAATATGTCCTTATTGGTTATCTATTTAAAATATAGCAATGTGTACATGATCTTCCAAGAGTCCCTAATTATCCCTTCCCTCTGGCAACCATAATTTTGTGTTCTAAGTCTTTGAATCTCTTTCTGTTTTGTAGGTAAGTTCTTTTGTATCACCAGGGCTTCCCTGGTGGCTCAGACAGTAAAGCGTCTGCCTGCAGTGCTGGAGACCCGGGTTTGATCCCTGGGTCGGGAAGATCCCCTGGAGAAGGAAATGGCAACCCACTCCAGTATCCTCGCCTGGAAAATTCCATGGATGGAGGAGCCTGGCAGGCTACAGTCCATGCGGTCCCAGAGAGCTAGACATGACTGAGCGACTTCACTTTCATTTCTGTCTTTCTTTTTAGATTCCATATATAAAGGATGTCATACGGTGTTTCTTTTTCTCTGTCTGACTTACTTCACTCAGTATGACACTCTCTAGGTCCAACCATGTCACTGCAAATATCATTACTTCATCCTTTTTAATGACTGAGTAATATTCCTTTCTGTATATGTACTGCATCTTTTTCATCCATTCCTCTGTCGGTGGTCATTTAGGTTGCTCCCGTGTCTTGGCTGTTGTTGAACAGTGCTACAGTGTATATTGGGGTTCATGGATCCTTTGGGATCATGTTTTTTCTCCAGATACATGTCCAGGAATAGGATTGCAGGGTCATATGGTAGCTCCATTTTTAGTTTTTTAAGGAGCCTCCATATTGTTCTCCATAGTGGCACAGAGTGAATTTTCAGGAATCTTAATTATAAGCCTTCTGGGTTAACTAGTCTTGGGTACAAGTGTTTGTGCTCAGCTGTAGTCACCATCCTAAACCTTGAGGCGTGGGTGGGGAGTCTCTAGTTCCTGCAGAATGACTCAAAGACATCATTTAGATTGTTATGTTTATCCCTCGAGGAGGAACTTCTTGTTGTTCAGTCACTAAGTTGTGTCTGACTCTTTGTGACCCCATGGACTGCAGCATGCCAGGCTTTCCTGCCCTTCACTATCTCCTTGAGTTTGCTCAAATTCACCTCCATTAAGTTGGTGATGTTATCTAACCATCTCATCCTCTGTTGCCCTCTTCTCCTTTTGCCTTCGATCTTTCCCAGCATCAGGGTCTTTTCCAATGAGTCAGCTCTTCGCATCAAGTGGCCAAAGTATTGGAGCTTCAGCTTCAGCATCAGTCATTCCAATGAATATTCAGGGTTTATTTCCTTTAGGATTGACTGGTTTGATTTCCTTTCTGTCCAAGAGGCTCTTGAGAGTCTTCTCTAGCATCACAATTTGAAAGGATCAATTCTTCAGCACTCAGCCTTTATGGTCCAATTCTCACATCTGTACATGACTACTGGAAAAACCATAGCATTGGCCATATGGACCTTTGGTGGCAAAGTGATGTTTTTGCTTTTTAATACACTGTCTAGATTTGTGATAGCTTTCCTTCCAAGGAGCAAGTGTCTCCTAACTTCATGGCTGCAGTCACCACCGTCTGCAGCGATTTTGGAGCCCAGGAAAAGAAAATCTGTCACTGCTTCTACTTTTTCCCCTTCTGTTTGCCATGAAGTGATGGACCAGATGCCATGATCTTAGATTTTTGAACGTTGAGTTTTAGGCCAGCTTTTTCACTCTCCTCTTTCACCCTCATCAAGACTCTTTAGTTCCTCTTCACTTTCTGCCAGGAGAGTGACATCATCTGCGTATCTTAGGTTATTGATATTTCTCCTGTCAATCCTGAGTCCAGCTTGTGAGGAATGAGGAGAAACTAGAACTGTGTTTTATCACCGAACTGTTGTCATTACTTTTCTCGTTTAAACTGCTTTTCCTTTGTTTCTGCACTCCCTCACCTCCCTAATTAGTTACTGCCTACAGCTGCTCTTTGGAACTCAGGGAGGGCCTAGGAAACTAAAGCCTTTTTCTGCAAACTAGAAATGGGGATACGGATGGACTTTGGTACCTGAAGGGCCCTTCAGGGTCCTGCTCCATTTCAATCTGGAAGGAATATTGGCTGCAAAGCAACAGACGTCTGATTCAAGATTTTATGGGACTTCCCTGGCTGGCCAATGGTTAAGACTCCATGCCTCCACTGCAAGAGGCACGGGTTTGATCCCTGGTCAGGGAACTAAGATACCACATGCTGTGCGGCACTGCCAAAAAAAAAAAAGAAAAGAAAAGAATTTATGCCAGTGACCAGTTTAAACAGCTCCTTGGCAGTGTCCCTCCAGGATTGAAATGCTGAGCCAGGAGGGTCCTGGCTGTCGTACAGCTTGCCATGTCCTGCTGAGTGATAAATGCAGCATGAGAAACTTCTTCCTCATCTTCTTGGCCTTCAGGTCACGTCATACTTGCCCTCCTTTCGCTACAGGGGAGAATTCACTAAATCTCTGCCATCTCACCTGACCAAGAATGAGGGCTTAAATTGGCTCTCCTTGAGGAAATAAGTGTGCTGCTAATCTAGATAGCTCTGTCTATGTCAACAGTAGATGAGAAAAAAGGTTTGAGCCTTAACATTTGAAGTATGAGAGTAGATCTCAGCTCTCAAAGAAGGGCATTTGTTTTGTCTCCAATTTTTTCCCTCTCTGTGTTTTCGTTGTAGAAAGAACAGTCACGTACACGTACTTTGCTTTGTTGTTTTAAAGAGAATTTTAAAACTTGGTTATTAAAAAAAAAAAGAGAGAGAGAGAATTCCATGGCAATCCAGTGGTTAGGACTCCACGCTTTGGGGCACAGGTTCGATCCCTGCTCGGGGAACTAAGATCCCACAAGCCCTCTGGCCCCACCAAAAAAAAAAAGAAGAAAGAGGATTATACCACAAAAGGAATCCTAGCAGAGGCAGCATCGTCTGGAGGGGGTTTCTGTGCTCTACAGCTTAGGTGAATTTGAATCCCAGTTCCTCCTCTTCCTAAGGGTGTGTGTGAGCTTTGTGGAGCCAGTGAATGTCTTGTTATAATAATAATACCTTCTTCCTAGGACTGTAGTGAGGATTACATTTGAAAACACATTTAAAGAGTTTAGAATAATGACTAACACATACTAAGGGATAGTTTGTCGTTTTTTTAAAAGGCCCCGCTCTCCTTACTGATGTATGTATGTGTGTGTCGTCACTCAGTCGTGTCCGACTCTTTGTGACCCCATGGACTGCAGCCTATGAGGCTCCTCCATCCATGGGATTTTCCAGGCAAGAGTACTGGAGTGGGTTGCCATTTTCTTCTCCAGGGGATCTTCCCGACCCAGGGATTGACCCTGGGTCTCCTGCATTGTAGGCAGATGCTTATTGAAGTTCTGAACAAATTAAGAGGCAAATGAAAGAGTAAGACAAACTGAGACTAAAATATTAGCTTGGTTCATTAACAAAATGGATGCTAAAATACAGCCTAGGGTTAGGGCCACAGTGGGCTGCAGCCCAGAATGAGGCCAGCATTCCCCGCAGTTTCAGACACATGTGGACCATCTCAGCCCTTCCAACATGGGGGCCCAGAGAGAGGCTGAGAGACAGTGTTAGACTAGGCAAGCCCCGTTCCTCTCTGGGAATGAGTGAGGAGCTGAGGAGATGGTTGGGGGGAAATCCTGCCTTCTGGAAAGTCAGGGAGTGGGAGACATGCCTCCCTGCCAACATATCATTGGTCATGAGCAATGACAGTTCAACTGTGGACCCTTCACTTTTACCCCGTGTCATTATATAGTTGACCTGAACAAATGCTTCTGAAGGCATCAAAGAAGGAGTGCTGTGTCTTTTAATGTTTGTTTTCATTAAAAATCTCCAAGGAGAGGACTTTGCTGGTGGCCCCGTGGTTAAGACTTTGAACTTCCAATGCATGGGGTATGAGTTCCATCCTCAGTCACCCATATGCCATGCAGCCAAAAAAATTAAAATGAAAAATCTCCAAGGAGACTATAAAGAACTTTCCACCCCTTCCAGGAGACATTCCCCGCCAGTTCTGGCCTTTGTTTTCGCCCTCTGCTCTCTTCCTGATGCAGGGGTCTGTAGCGCTCACTGCGGCCACACTTGTTCTCTCCTCCCTCATCCCTCCACAGTCCTCAGCGCCCAGGGCAGTGTGGGCATCGTACCATTTCCCCAGATCTCATGACCTTTCTTACTCCACTGAGAGGCCAGAGGGAGACCGGATGAGTGTCAGGGGACTAGAGCAGAAGCAAGGGCTGATCCATGGACCTTTCTGGACCACACTGTCTTCACTCTAGACGCTGTTTCTACTCCCAGATTGGTGAATTTGTTATTTCATTCAATTTCAACAATCACTTAATAAAAAACTGGAGATCAAGGAGAATGAGGCGGGCCCACCCCTCCCTGCAGGGTCACCCTCTGGGGTATACGCACCTTGCCAGGCGGCACCCCACCCCCACCCCTGCCTGGAGCGCTCTCTCCAGGTTGTTCTCGGTGCTCCCTCCTCTTGCTTTTTTGGGCCCAGAAAAGGTAAGGTCCCAGTGCCGACTGTGGCCTCCCTTGAGGGCCTGTGTTGAGCCCCTCCCACCCCTGTGGAAACACTGCAATGGCTTCATTAAGCCCTCCTCGTCTCACCATTTCAGGGCGCCTTCCCTGCTGTCTCCAGACCCTGCCTGAGCGAAATGTTAGGCCGATGGCCCAGGAGCATGTGTCCTTGTTTAGACTGAAACCCAAGTCCTTGCATGATGGCTCTGAGCCTGCCAGCTGCCCCTGACTCTGCACCAGGAACACCAGGCTCTCTGTGCCTCTCCCCCCGTCCTGAAGGCTCTCTGGGTATCAGCGGTGGGGGTGGAGACAAGAGTTTTTCTCTAGGGCATCCACCAACAGAAAGGTGGCTAAAAACCGAGGAGGAAGGAGAAGCCAAAGGGCAGGAGAATCAGTAAAGGGATGACTGAACGCTCCCAGGGAAGTAGGGATGCTAGAAAATCTGATGGTACCAAGGTGGGTGAGGAAGTGAGGAGAAGAGGCTGCTGAGAAATAAAATGGGCCTGAAAGGGAGCCATGGGAGATTTTTTTCCTTAACAGCAAAGAACTAGGGCTTTGTTGATTATATTATTTTAGGAATATGTAATTATGTTGAGTTTCTTTGACTAGCTGGTCAGTGTTCTAGACCCGGAGAACACAGAGAAGAGCCGCGGACCAGAGGGAGGCCCGGGACGGAAGCTGAGGGGCTGGGAAGCTAG
Organism: Bubalus kerabau; assembly: GCF_029407905.1. Lineage (NCBI taxonomy): Eukaryota > Metazoa > Chordata > Mammalia > Artiodactyla > Bovidae > Bubalus > Bubalus kerabau. The sequence continues at coordinate 25,383,154 of NC_073636.1, forward strand.
TACAGCAGTTTCTGTCCTTGCTTTTCTCCCATATATAGGAACCTGCAGAATGACCAAAGTTGTCCCCTCCCTTCTGGCCCCCACTGAGCATCACTGATCCCATGGCACACACAACAACCAACCTGAAGTGCTAGGCAGGCGTGATAAACCACATCACCACTCAGGGATGCGGGGCCCTAAGGGCACTGAAAAGGAAGCAGAAGGTAACATTCAAGCTGGACCTTGAATAAGGAGCATAATCCGGGTGGTGAAGCGGGCTGAGCATACCAGACAGAGGAGGTGGTGTGAGCTAAGGCAGATGAGCGAGGCACCTGGTGGGTGCAGGAAGAATTAGCCCCCTTGCACTCCACACAGGAAGGGTGGCTGGATTCAATAAAAACAATAGGTTGACCCCCACACTGGGGCAGATTTATATTTTAAAGTATTTATTGGGATTTCTCTGGTCCAGTGGTTACGACTCTGCACTCCCACTGCAGAGTGCACAGGTTCAGTCCCTGGTTAGGGAGCTGAGATTCCACAGGCCTCACAGTGTGGCCGGTATATAAATATTCATTGCTTATTTGAAACTCAGATTGGACTGAGCACCCTGTATTTTACCTGGCACCCCGACCCGACCTACCTGCCTCTGGGTACACCTCCTAGCCACTCTCAGGAGTATGCCCAGCCTCAAAGTGTCCAGGCAATTAGCACAGGAAGCTGCCCAAAAGAGTGGCCTTACCCAGCCCTGCTTGGTCAACCTTGGAAAATGTTCCTGATTGTGTCCTGGTTTCATTTTTAAATGGTTATTAGCAAAAAAGAAAATCATTGCCCAAGGTGGATATTGTAAATAGCTCGGGGGTTAAATCATACTAGAATTCCTGCTCTACCAAGTATTGGGGATGATTAGTAAAAAGAAATGCGGAGAATGCTGCTAGGGAAGCGTGGAAGTTTCCACCCTGCCAAGGGCAACACTGATAGGCAGGAGCAGGCTTTTGACTCTCTTGCCCTCTGGTGGCCAAATGCCTGCTAAATTCCTGCTCCTTGCACTCTGGTGCCCTTGGACTAAATGCTCTGTCTCTGTAGTGAGTGACATAATTAAGGAAGATTCGAGAAGATGCAGGTCCAGGCAGATCCTAAACCCCAAAGCCAGCCTGAGAGGTGCTTGGATCCAGGGAAGAGGTGTAGACGGCTGTGCTTCTCTGCTGTGTCCTCTTCTGACTTCATGGGCCAGACGCTCCTGGGCCAGGTTTCAGGCCCTGAGGATTAAATCTGCCCACCGTTGCCTTTTACTTTCATTCATTCATTCGATAAACCTTTCCGGAATGCCTACGATAGGTCAGGCACTGTGCTCATAACAGCTGACATACAGTAAGTCCCCTACATATAAAGGACTTCTATTCTGAGAGTGAGTGCATAAGTCCAATTTGTTTGTAAGTCCAACTTAGCCCGGGTACCCAACTAACACATTTAACTATATAGGACTGTGCTTTCATAGGTTTATAATACTTTTCAGACAAATAATACATAAAAAACAAACACACAAAGTAAAGAAAGCATTTTTAATCCCTACAGTGTAGTACCTTGAAAAGTACAGTAGTATTATGATACATATAGGGACTGGCATCGAGTGAACAGGCATGAAAGGTTACTGATAGAAGGGAGAGGAGGCAGGAGAGGGTAGAGCTGAATTATTGCCAGCAATAGGAGACAGAGGGCAAGCTGCAATCTCACTCATGCCTGATGTTGACCAAATGCAAGTTCGCATCTTTGGAAGTGCACAACTTGAAGGTTCATAGGCAGGGGACTTCCTGCATTTTGTTATGATGTGGAGTTAAACCAAAGAGTTTACACAGAGCTCTAGAAATCACACCCAAGGCAAACTGGACACATCACTAGGCACAGGAATCTTAGAACTGTAAAAGGACCTACAGGACTAATACATTTTTAGTTGAACTCCAGTTTTTCTGCCACATCCTTTTTTTTATAACTCATACCTACAGCGTCTTTTTTTGATAAATGGTCATGAGACTTCTTGGCAGCTATTCATAATTTGGTACACCATAATCAATCAGATTGCATGTAATACAAAATTAATGCCATGTGATGTGCATAGAGCTAATCCTAACTTTATGAAAAAAAAAAAAAAGAGTGCCTTGGCAGAATGTTGAATTTTCCCCCTTTTCCTAGAATGTGTAATGCTGGTTACTGACGCTGAAAGAAAACGTACCAACAGGAAGCTGCTAGAACAGCGGAGTTGTTTTGGAAAGAGCTGGGTCTATCTGTGGTAGTCCTGACCTGACTGCTGCTGCTGCTGCTAAGTCGCTTTAGTCGTGTCTGACTCTGTGCGACCCCATAGACGGCAGCCCACCAGGCTCCGCTGTCCCTGGGATTCTCCAGGCAAGAACACTGGAGTGGGTTGCCATTTCCTTCTCTGATGCATGAAAGTGAAAAGTGAAAGTGAAGTCGCTCAGTAAGTGTCCGACTCTTCGTGACCCCATGGACTGCAGCCCACCAGGCTCCTCCGTCCATGGGATTTTCCAGGCAAGAGCACTGGAGTGGGGTGCCATTGCCTTCTCCACCTGACCTGACTACATCAGTGTAAAAACGTAGGTGAGATGTTGATATGTCACCTAAGATTGTTCAGCTCTACGAGGTTATCTTCCCAACTTCTGGCACCTCACATGCAATTCATCTTTACATCGTGCCAATTCCACTTCCTAAAGTCATTCTCAAATCTACCTGCTCTTGATGCAAGCTAGCATATAGAGGATGGATAACCAACAAGGTCCTACTGTAGAGCACAGGGAACTATATTCAGTATCCTGTGATAAACCATAATGGAAGAGAGTACAAAAAATAATTTATAGACATGTGTATGCATGCATGCTCAGTTGCTTCAGTCGTGTCTGACTGTTTGTGACCCTGTGGACTGTAGCCCACTGGCTCCTCTGTCCATGGGATTTTCCTGGCAGGAATACCAGAGTGGGTTGCCATGCTCTACTCCAGGCAATCTTTCCAACCAAGGGATTAAACTTGTGTCTCCTGCGGCTCTTGCATTGCAGGTGGATTCTTTACTGCTGAACCACTGGGGACGCCCATAGACGTGTGTGTGTGTATATATATATATCATTGAATCACTTTGCTGTACACCAGAAATTAACACAGTGTTGTAAATCAACTATTCTTCAGTTTTAAAAAATGAAAACTTGCCTTCAACTTTCCCTTGAAATGTTAAAAAATTGACTATTTGTGTATTTATTTTTGGCTGCACTGGGGTCTTCACCGCTGCGCGCAGGCTTGCCCCAGTTGCAGTGCTCGGCCTTCTCTTGTTGTGGAGCGTGGGCTCTAGGGCCCACGGGCCTCAGCAGTTGTAGCTCCTGGCCTCAGTAGTTGTGGACCACGGGCTTAGTTGCCCCGTGGCAAATGAAATCATCCAGGACCAGGGATCGAACTCATTCCCCTGGATTGGCCTGCAGATTCTTAACCACTAGACCATCAGGGAAGCCCTCCCTTGAAATTTAAAAGTGCTCATGTTTCAAATCAACAAATACTTTCTTAAATGATCAAAAAAAAAAAAAATCTGCCTGGTCTTTTAATCCTTCCTTCCTCCTAAGTTCAGATTCTCATATCTCTTTTTCCAAACTGTTATAATAGACATTTAGTGTAGTTCCTTTTTCTGCTTCTCTGAAATCCACTTTCCACATGGATTGGTCCAAAACACAGATCATGACTCTATACCGCTTGCAGGATAAAGTTCAAGCTCTTCGTGCGGAACTCGTGGAACCAACCACCACCTGTCCAGCAGCATCCACCATCACTCCCACATCCTGTCCATCACCTCCCTGCCAGGGTCCTATAGGTGTTCTGAATTGGTTTGTGGACCTTTGAAGCAATATCCAAAACCAGAAATCTATTTCTGTGCTGCATTGCTTATTGATTCTTTCCTTCATAAAACCAGGGAGCCTTGAGGTGACCAAATCCCTTTCTAAACATACTATAAATGCATCCTCAGAGTGTTGTACTGATCAGATTCCAGGCATCCTGCCCCCGTCAGCTGTGTAGGAGTCTCTGGCTGATTCTCTTTGGGTGCCCAGGGTTGTATGAATTGGATTTTAGTCTCAATATGAGGTAAAAATGCTTTGGCTATAAAGGTCTATTTTTTTTTTAGAAAGGTTATTGCTGGGGCAAAGGTGGGGACCCCAAGTCTCTCTAACTGGAAGAACAAGCTGTTCCTGGCAGGTGCTTCCTACACTAAATTTCAATGTGTTCTAACTTTCCCAATCAGTCTTACAAACGTGATGTCACTGGGCATGCCTCCTCCAAATCTGTTCTTGGTATTTCCATTGTGTTTAGGTTACTAAGGTCAGTGCATTTTTATCTGTTTTGAGAGCCCTATGGGTGTTGAAGAAAAGTGCCAAAATAAATTCCCTGAACTGAGTAGAGAGGGAATGCCTCTCTGTATCACCATGTGGGAATGGCCTGATGAGCACCAAGGGGTCTTGGGGTCTTCCCAGCAACATCACTTTCTGCTTAGACCCACCAGCCTTAGTCACTTGTCTGGATCTCTCAGGGATCATGACCACTTGTGGATGATAAAGGCTGATTTATCATGTTATCACTGAGACTGATGAATTGCCTATCACGTTCTGCTTATTCACTGCCCACACTAAAATGGCACTTATGATGTGCCAGGTTCTGTTCTTCTTTATCCTCAAAATAACCCTGTAAGATAGATACTATTATTTTTTCCATCTTTAGCAGGAAAACTGAAATTACTTGCCCAGGTTGGCATAGCAAGTAAGGGATGGAGCAGAGACTCAGGCCTGGACTCAGTCTGTGCTCCCTCCATGCAGAAATATTATCAGCTCAAGGTGCCTAAAGCCATGTGGTCTCTCTCACTTTAGAGCTCAGGCTCTGTGTAAAGATGAGGCCTCAAGACCTAGGCTGTAGGGACTTCTCTGGTGGTCCAATGGCTAAAGCTCAGAGCTCCCAGTGCAGGAGGCCTGGGTTCGATCCCTGGTCAGGGAGCTAGATAGCACATGCCACAGCTAAGAGTTCGCATGCTGCAACTAGACATGGAAGACCCTGTGTACTGCACCTAAGGCCCAAATCACTCAATAAATATTATTTGTGCAGGCAAATCAAGAAATATTTTTAAAAAAGGAATTAGGCTGTAGTGTGTATGTGTAGACAGTACTGGGGCTCCAGGAAGAACACTGAGAATAAAGCATAAGGGGCACTCAGCTCGCTTCCATGAGTCTAGCTGGGGCCCCGATGGAAGAGCCGCTTCAGAATGAAGAGGAGCCAGTCTGAGTGATGACCTTTCCTTCCCAGTATGAACCTGGGTTGTCTGGAAAGGCAGTAATAGAAGAACTGAGATATCAGGTGATCATTAAGAGGGCTCAGTATTTATCCAGCCTTAAAGCCTTCATTTTACGGATGATAAACCCCAGGGTCCAGAGAGGTTAAAAAAACCACTGACCCAACATCACACAGCTCAAGAGTGAACAAGAGTTTGCCTCCACATAATTTGAGAACCTAAATAAAACAGCACTTTAAAATATTATTTATTTATTTATTTGGCTGCCCCAAGCCTTAGTTGTGGCACCCAGAATCTTGGTTGCAGTATGTGGGATCTAGTTCCCTCACCAGGGATGGAACCCAGGCCCTCTGCATTGAGGGCACAGAGCCTTAGCCACTGGACCAAGAGGGAAGTCCTCCAAACAGCCCTTTTTATTTTATTTTGTTTAATAAACATAGTTTTCTAGTAATATGACCTTTTGAAACTATCTGCATTCATCTCTTCATTTATTTATTTATTGGCCGCACAGCAGGTGGGATCTTCATCATCTTATTTATTTATTTAAATTTATTTTTTATTTTTTGGCCGCAAAGCATATGGGATCTTAGTTCCCTGATCAGGAATCTCCTGAACCGCTGGACTGCAGGGAAGTCCCCCCAAACAGCACCTTTTAAATTACTAATTGCCTGCCTCTGTTTTGTTATCCTTTGTTTTTTGTTCACTAGGCCACGCTTATTGTTGTTGACTCTTTCTTCTTATTGGGTAAATGCAGAGGCTGGTTTGATGGTCTATGTAATTTCTGTGTCATAGTGACTCAAACTTGTGTGAAATGGATGAGCTTCTCCTTGGGAGAATTTTTAAACCAGGGTGGGCGGCTGGCAGGGCACTTGCTTTTGTGAACAAATAACATAGAGAAGGCGGGAAAGGGTAACAGAGAGACATTGTCCGTGACTCCAGCAGACATGCCGTGAAACGGTCCGTTTATTATGGTTCCTGACTAATTACCCTCAAGCCCATCTCTGCCCCTCCCCCTCGACCCCCCCCCCTCCATTCACTCTAGCCTCCATTGTGCCAACATAATCACTTTCTAAAGTTCAGATTTGCTCCATTCACCCCTCATTGCTTACAGTTTGCAATGTAAACTTCTCATTTGAAATGCAAGAGCCCTCAAAATGGCCTTTATTTTATCAATCTTCTGCCAGTCAGCATCCCCATCAACTTTTTATTTTAACTAAAAATTTTTTTAAAAATTGAACCATAGTTGACTTACAATGTTGTATTAGTTTCAGATGTACAACATAGTGATTTGGTATTTTTATAGATTATACTCCATTTAAAATTATTATAAAGTTGGGGCTGTAGTCCCTGTGCTGTACATTACATCCTGTGCTGTATCTTATTTATTTTATACCTGATAGTTCGTACTCCTTAATCCCCTTCCACTGTCTTGCTCCTCTTCCTTCCTCCCCACTGTAACCGCTGGTTTACCCTCTATCTAAAAATCTGCTTCTGTTTTGTTATATTCATTCATTTATTTTTTAGATTCCACATATAGGTAAAGATATAAAATATTTTGTCTTTCTCTGACTTATTTGACTAAGAATAATAGCTGCCAGGTCCATCCATGTTGTTTCAAATGGCAAAATTTCATTCTTTTTTTATATCTGAGTAACAATCCATTGTGTATATACCATATCCTCTTTATCCATTCATGTAATGATGAACATTTAGGTTGCTTCCATGTCTTGGCTATTGTAAATAATGTTGCTAGGAACATTGCAGTGCATATATCTTTTTGAATTGGTGTTTTCATTTTCTTTGGATATATACCCACGAGTGGAATCACTGTATCATGTGGTAATTCTATTTTTAGTTTTTTGAGGAACATCTGTACAGTTTTCCACGGTAGCTGCTGATCCCCACTTGCTGGAGGTCAGGCCTGGGGGTGGCATAGTGAAGCTTCCCCAGCAACTTCCTCAGAAAGTGCTTGTGAGCTGGACAAACCTGGGAATATCACCAGCTGCTCTCAGATCGTCTGCTCAGTGATTTGTGCACCAGTTTGCCATTTATCAGTGTCCTGGGGTCTTATGCATATTGGGTGTGGGTGTGTTGAATGAGGTACATGTATATTTGAGGGAACAGGTAGAAACTACCTGTTATCATTTCATTCCTTGCAACTGTGAAATCAATCATGTCACACAGATTAGACTCTTAATATAGTGTTAGGGAAACCCTTGCCCAACTTCTAATTATATTTGATCCCACTTAGCCTTGTCCATATAAAGTTTGCACAAGGAGATAGTTCAATAGCAAAACAACATAATCTGGGAAACATTGAATTTTATGCACATGGGGATGAACACAAAATTCCCTGGAGCTAGAAGGCAGAGAAGCTGAGCCATGGAGTGGTTGTTTGCTAAATGCTGGGCATCTTCATTTGCATCCCCCTCCTACCCCAGTATCAGCACCTCACATACCCACTTGGCCCCAGAAATCAGGTCCTTCATTATTAAAACTGTTTTTCCCATCTGCAAGAAATATAAGTTCTCCTCGTCCCTTAAATTCTGGGGGCTGGGGTGGGAGAGAGCAAAATGAAATCACTGTAAAAACACTTAAGTTTTGAAGCACGTGATTGGCTTTCAGGTGTTGACTATAAAACTAGAGGGTGGAGATGCTGGGGAGCTGACACTTGGGGGGGGTGGGGTTGCTGCAGCATCCATCACCCCCACCCTGGGGCATCCCACACCCCCGGGGGCACCCCACATCTCAGTAGTGCCCCGAGTCCGAGGATAGCCGGGTGCCCTCGCAGCTCCCACAGCGCCACACAGCATGTGTGGGGTGAACGTGGCCAGCTCTGCGCCATCTCAGCGTCACATGCAGCCCTCTTGGGGTGAACTGAAGGGCCATGTATTTGCTTTGACCCTTCCATTCTCTGCTGTCCATATTCTCTTACAAATAAAGTTTGTGGCTATTACTCAACAAAGCTGAGAACTGATGACAAAACTGAAAAAAAAATTAAATGCATTATTGAAATAAAGTCTAGTTCAGAGTATGCTTGGCATTAAAGCATATGGAGGCCATCAGTCCAGTTTCAAATGAGTTTCCCTGCCCTGGTCGGGAAGGCGAGGAGTTCTGACTTCTAGAGGTGGGGGCAGAGGCTCAGTGTAGGGAGCAGTAAGGACCACCCCACCCACTTTGTGCTGCAGGAGGCAATTCTAGACTCTGCTTTCTGCTGAATCAAGGTCATCTCCAGGGAGGACTCTCAGATCCCCCAGGCCTCACCCCTGTGCTGGACAGGTGTGACTTCCTGGCCATGCCTCCCCCAGCTTACCTCCCAGGCTCTTTCCCCTCCTGGCCAGTCCGGGCTCCTCTCCAGCATCTCTGATGGCTGGTTCCAGCCTCACCTGCTCAGGGAAGCCCTGCCCACCTGGAATGGTCCATGGTGGTAGAGAAGCAGCCCATGGGCTAACACACACAATGCACACCAGATCTTGATGAGCAGAAATGATGCAATGCCTGATGCCACGTGGCTTGTACAGCAATGCTCCCCCCACCCAACCCCAATAATACCAGACCCAATTCTATGGTCAAGGGGAGAAGAATTTTAGAAACCAAGTATACACTCCCTTTTATGAACCCTGACTTGATTCTTCATTTCAGGAGAGCAAAAGGAGCTGGAATAATTGAGAGATCCCCTTGGGCAGTTGTGAGAAAAAAGGATAAAAGATCCTACGTAGAGGGGAGGGATAAATTAGGATATTAGGATTGACATACACACACTGCTGCTGCTGCTGCTGCTGCTAAGTCGCCTCAGTCATGTCCGACTCTTTGTGACCCCATAGATGGCAGCCCACCAGGCTCCCCCATCCCTGGGATTCTCCAGGCAAGAACACTGGAGTGGTTTGCCATTTCCTGCTCCAATGCATGAAAGTGAAAAGTGAAAGTGAAGTCGCTCAGTCGTGTCCGACTCTTAGCGACCCCATGGACTGCAGCCCACCAGGCTCCTCCATCCATGGGATTTTCCAGGCAAGAGTACTGGAGTGGGGTGCCATTGATAACTAATAAGGACCTGCTATGTAGTACAGGGAACTCTATTCAATGCTCTGTAATGACCTATATGGGAAAAGAATCTAAAAAATAATGTATGTATGTATATGTATGGGCTTCCCTAGTGGCTCAGTTGGTAAAGATTCTACCTGCAAGACTTAGCAACTAAATCAACACCATCAAAACTGATTTAGTTTGCTATACACCTGAAACTAACACAACAATGTTAATCATCTATGCTGCAATAATAATAAAAAAAAAAGATCCTAAATACTTAGCAAGTATAACAGGGCAAAGGCTGACCACGATACAGGAGAGATGGGAGCCTGACTGGCATTAACACTCCAGACCTCAGTTTGCTCATCTGCAGAATGGGAGAGGTGAGTGGGGAGAAGAGAACCCCAGGATCCCAGCCTTCTGGCTCTGTGATTGGCTCCTGCAGTTCTCATTGCCCTTTCCACTCCCAAGAACTCACTGCTTTGAGGAAAGCCACGTGGACAAGCCCAAAGCAGAAATAGGCCCGGTAAGTCTCTTTCCAGCGAGGCCTCACCAAATATTCCATATTGAAAGGGTTCATAATGGCACCCTTGGGAAAAGTGAGGCAGCCAGCAGGGCGCTTACATTTGTGGAGGTTCTCACATTCTGTGGATTCCACCCTGGAATTCTGTGGAATACGTTGGGGTTTAGCTCACTCTGGTAGAAGAGGCGCAAGCATCTACAAGTTGCGATTCTCACCTAAAAGCTGCCACCTAGGATCCAGACCGGGTCTGCAGTGACCAGGGTCTGGCACCTCCCCACCATGGTGCACGCAAGACAGCGTTGCCACAGTGGTGTGTAGACAAGGTCTGCTCTCCCCAGTATCTACCAACTTAAAAGAGATAAAAAGAAACCCCAATAAAAATGAACATCAATGGATTCTCTGGAAAAGAAAGCAAATCTGCTTAAAGCATTAACACATTGGATACAAGTGTGGCTCATATTTATATCCACATGAGGAATTTGTTAGGATGTAGGGGAGGAAAGTTCCAGGACATCACAATAGAGAGATGTAAGGGGGTTGTGTGTTGAGGGGTGGAGGAGTAGGGGGGAGGCTCTTGGCCACCTCACTTCTTCTTGGCTTGCAGGGTCTCCTTGCAGCAATTAGGATTTTAAGAACTGTGAAGAAGATGGGTTATTCTCTGGAGAGAAGGCTGGAGCTATAAATGATGACCTGGTCGCATCTGTGAGACCTTTGTCCTAGACACAGAAAGGAAAACTCTGTTTTGATGGCTGAATCATGCACGATATTGTATTCTGGAATCTGTGTTTCCTGATGTGAAACTGTTAGTGGGGTTTGTAATACAGAGATGAAGTTCACACATTTAATTAATAAGTAAGTTTCTCTTGTGAGGTCTGTGTTGGAGAAATTATTATGTTCATTTCACATTTGGATACCGACGGTATGGAGGGCTTATCTTGAACTTAGGTGACCGTCTGTTCTGGCTTGCCAGGGACACTCGTAGTTTCTGCATCTTGTCCTGTTGTCATTATTAACGGTGTCTCCTTTCCCTGTCACAAGTGGTCTGGTTTATATTTAAGTATACGGTCACCCTAGCCAGCTGACACACTGCTGGCAACAGGAGGGTTGAAGATCTTGCATTTCATTCACCAGATCATCCATTGAAGCAAATGTTTTCCCAGTTGTCAAAAGTCCTTTATTTCTGACTTGCAGAGTTGCACACAACAGCATGTCCTTTAGAAGAGAAGATGCATCACACAACAGACCTGAGGTCTCTGGTTGAAACATTGTGGCTTGTTTTTCACTTTGTTTTGTTTGATTTTCACAGTTATGGAAACCTTGGAAGATTACATTTTATGACTTCAGCAAGCATTAATTATTTCTTTTGTGTCCCAATGTCATATCATTTTAAGTTATCCTGTTCTTAATAGGATTTAAAGTAAAACAGAAAAGAAAAAAATTGAAACATAGCAGCATGATTCCACGAATGCTTATTCTAGCGATTTTTTTCTTGAAAAACTCACACGAAGAAAACTGACATGCTTTCCTCAGCCCTATAATTAAATATGCCTGCCCAGAAGTCATACACAATATTTATGATTTTTGTGATTAATGTCCATCATAGTAATGCCCGTTGAAATTGCATTATCACAACCAATAATGGCTCAGTTCTGTCATGGGTTTGTTCTGGGTGCAAAATCACCAGTTCTCCTTATATCACTAGTATCTCATCAGTTGTCTTCCTTTTTAAATGACACTTCTCTGTGTCTTAGCTCATTGGGAATCATAAATTGCCAACATATGGTGCCATTAACCAAGAAATCATCTTGTACCTTTCCTGGTTAACTGAAATGGAGTTGAAATATAGCCTGATGGTAACTTTCTTGTAGGTCTTTATGTGTCTGCAGGAAAATCCGCATTTCAAGTGCTTCCCGCTTTCTTTAGGCCTTTCACAACAAATTTCGAAGTCTGCGGTAGGCAGGTTGGTTTGTCATAGCAATTTTTTTTAACCCAGATATTAAATGAAACCGAAAACTTCATGTACATCTAGTTCAAATAGTGTTTCTTCCGGAAAGAACATCCCACAGTAATAGCAATGACAATAATAGTATGTTTCATGAAGATCTGAATTACTAAACTAATGGAGATTGCAGAAAAGGGTTACTGTTTGCCAGAGACCCCACTCAGAGAAACTGACAATCAGCAAAAAGTTCTTAGCGAGGTCTTTGCTTTGGGGAGCGATGTAGAGAATAGTGCCGTGGCATTAATACAGAGCCTCTCCAACTGTTTTCAGTTCCTGTTCTCAAGGAGGAGGAACAAAGGGCCAGAATTAGTACGATAGAAGCTTTTCCCCATAGTACGATCAGAAAGTTTGACTACTCAAGAGAACGTGTTTTACTGTAAATCTATATCTAGATTTCATGGTTCTTAATGATTTATGTTAAGTATCTTCATTGCTAAATGCCTTTTTCTTTTGTGCACTCCCTGAAGAATCTTGCTTCAAGGAATGTCTGCAGAGGCCAGAGTCAGCTTTGCTTGTGGGGGAGGGGAGGGATCCAGCCGCTGGGGCTGGGGCACATAGTTCCCCAAGGGGGTTTCTTGGGCTGCCAGGGAACTAAGCAGAGTGCAAGATGGGTAGGAGAGCCCCCATCTGGCTTATTTGAAATCCACACCAGAGTTTATCTGCTCTTACACTTTCCAAACAGCCCCTGGGAAGCAGAATCTGCATCTAAAGGTGCGTCTTTTCTGCCTGGATTGAGCTAGTCTGGAAGAGCCCCGAGTAGGCCAGGGTGCTACAGATTGTTGAGGACAGACCGCCATTGTAGGTGCCTTGCTGTCTCCTTCATCCTGGGGTTTTTGCCTCTGTACTGTGTCAAGAGACAGGCAGAAACTGCCAGCAACAGGCTCTCCACACACCAAATCAAGGTGGGTTGGCGTCACAGCCGCAAGCCCAGGGACATCTGGTTTAGGCTAACATCTGGAGCTGCCCTGCCGTGCTCCCTCCTTCTACCCCGCCCCCATCCTTTCTGGAATTAATAACATGAAGACAAATACTCAACAGCTAGACAAGGACCCAGATAATCTGGACCTGGGGGCCTGAACTCAGATCCCTGCTTCGTGAACACTCTGAACCCAAGGAAATAACGAGGTTAAAAGGAGATTCGTCTGGCCTTTGCCGTAGGCCACCAGTACAGAAAGTGCGTATGATTAGTTCCTCCTTAAAGCAAGATTACCAGGTCAGCCTGTTGCAAAGCCACGAGGTCCTTGAGGTATCTGCCCCAGTCAACCCAACTGCCTGCCTTCAGTGCTACTGGGCTTGGCTTTAACTTTCTTCTAGATCCACCACATCTTCTTGGGTTTCAAGAAAAATCCTTTTAGGAGTTGAGGGGGGCTCTTCTTCCCTTCCTGATGTGATGACCTTGCACGATGACCTGATGTGACTTCCTGGCATGATGACCTTGTCCTTCATGGGCTTCCAAATCTTTTTTCTCTGAAATGGCCAAAATATGTCCCCCACACTGCCAAAGTCCACAGTGACTCAAGGGCGGAATCAGGAGGGTAGGCCAGTCATTGTTCTGCACACAGTCTTCATCTAAATTAATATAAAACCTTGTCTGAATGATATGTAAACTGGGCCAAGCCTTATGGTCAGCAGGCTAACCATCCTCCTTCCCCCCACCAAACAATGGGGCTCCTACAGATTAAAAGATCACCCTCTTCCTAGGTAGTGTGTGATTTGCCCATATCTGAAGTAGCAGCATGTACATTGCACAGATTATATATACCTTTTTTTTTTTTTTTTTTTACATTTTTGTGGACACTATGCCTCCCCTTTTCACTTTCTGGGAAATCGGCCAGGGTTTCAAAGACCGGGTAAAGAACAAAATAAATGTAGGTAGTTTCAAGGGAGAATGAGTATGCTGGATGCAACTCTGCCCATCCAAAGAAAAGCGTTTCCTTTCTATTTTAATGAACTGGAGAGATTCAGAAGGTTGATTTTACTAGTTTACTTTTCAGATTTGTGATCAACGTGTGAGTGTGTTTATGTGTGTTGGGGAGGAGGAACTGTTGAGAAAGTGTAGGCAAAGGAGTACAAACTTGGAAAAGTCCAGCTGAAGAGACTGAAACTGTGTGCAAAGTCAGCTGTATCTGTTTGTTAATCAAGCTCTAAACGCTTGGTGAAGAGAACCTTCAGCATATAACCTGTCCTTCTCGTTGCCCTTTTTAAAAGGGATTTCACTGAAATTTGGGACGTTCCGCAGTCGTTCCTTTTTCAGGATATCAGCCTATTTGGGGAGGCTGATTCTGTGAGATGAAAGAGACGGAGAACCGGCTTCCAGCAAAGGCTCCTGCCGGCGATCCCGGGCCATGTTTTCCTTCCCCAGCTGCGGAGTCGCCGCAGTTTGCCTCGGGGGGCCCGCGTGGGTCCAGGGCAGGACAGCGCATCACCTGTTGGGGCCTCGGGGAAGCGCGCGGCGCGGGGGCGGGCGGGGGGCCCAGCCCGCATTCCTCAGGGAGCCGGCGGGCGGACAGACGGACGGATCCGGGGACGCGCGCGCGCGGAGGGACGCGGGAGGCCGGGCGCTGGAATGCAGTCTTCCCCGGCGAGAGAGACTTTGCACGGGAGTGGAGAGTAGTTTGGGGTGGGGTTTCGCACCGTCCCCTCCTCCCCACCCCCGGGGCCCCCTTCCAGGCGCTTTCTGGAAACGTTTTTTCAGAACGGCGCTCTGAAGTTTAAAGACCAGAGAGGAGCCTGGGCCGGAGGCAGGGACAATGGAAGAAAACGAAAGCCAGAAACGTGAGCCATGCCTTCCTTACTCAGCAGACAGCAGACAGATGCCGGGTAAGTAAGAGGCTCTCATTCAAAGATGGAGTTACGGTTCCGCGTGTGCCTCGCGGCTGGCTGCTGCTTTTTATAACTGCAGAGCGAGCGCCTGGCACAGAAAAGGCGTATTTCTTGGGGTGGTGCGTTTTCCCAACTCAGTGGAGAGCTGTAGGCTGGACTTTTTTTTTTTTTAATCTCGGGCAGGATTTTCTTAAGCAGCCAAAGAAGTGGCGGGGTGATGTTACATTGGTAGCCCTGTAAGCCGTCAGTACTTGCTAGATCTCCGGGCAATGACAAATACATCGCCCAAAGCAGCTTTCCATGCTCACTGCTCCAGCCGCGGGAGAGAGGAGCTCTTTCTGGAAAGGTCTCTCGGGGACGGCAACACTTCCATTCATTGGTTGGGGGGATTCCACGAGGCACAGGCACGTCGGAGGCAAGTTTGGTCGTATTTGAGAGTTAAATCGCAGAGTTTGGGGATGTTTTCTTTTTTTTCCCGGATCGGAACAGCAGGGGAGCACTTGTCCTTGTAGAAGAGAGATGGAGCTGTGCGAATTTTCTGTATGCTTGAATTCAAAAGTTGGGAGCTGTTAAGACAGTTCTGATAGATTTTCTCTGAGCAGTTTCCCTTTGATTGTGTTTATAATAGACTTGTCTTTTCCGTAGGGAACTTCCAGAAGCATATGTCGTTCCAAAGAAATTATGCAGTGGGGTTGGGTGGGGAAAGGGCTCCTCGGCTGGGCGGTCCAGTGTCTGACGTCTCTGACTCCGGAGCCTACCTTGCATGCACTATCGCGAAGGCAGCGGGTTTGGACCCAGCACAATCCAGAACCCTCCCCGTCCCCACCTTAGCCCAGGTTCATCCAGGGGCCAGTTAATAGCCATGCTTGCGGGGCTGCAGTGCTGTGCGTGGGAGTAACAACAATGCACAGGGGAAAAGGTGTGTGTTTTTTAAAAAGGCAAAAGGGAAGTCACACATGACTCATCCACACTGAAAATGCAAAACTAAGCCAGACAGAAGAAAATGCAATTAGAAGAGATAGAAATTCCCCCCGGTGAAAAGCAGGAAACTTTAAGACCAGTGAACCCTGGAGAATCCCAGACTCAGAGTCCTCAGCTTGCTGTCTGTGTTTGTGCTGTCAAAGCACGAGACTCTCCTTGGGGGCCCCTGGGCAGTGGGGCCCCCTCCCCTGCCCTGTTTGATAGACAGGGTCCTGCAGCAGGAATTCAACCTCTGGGCTTCTGCTGCATTACGAAATACTCGGAATCTAGAGGCACAACAAGAGAGTGGAACTGATTTAAGAAACAATTTACAAACAACCACAGCAGTTCAGAGACCCTTCAGAGACTGAGATGGTGAGACTGATGCAGTGTGATCACCTTATTTCATTTATTCACTAAATATCAAGCATCTGTTCTGTGGGAGTCACTGTTTTAGCTTCTGGGGATCCAGCAATGAACAAAATAGATGAAAAGCCCTTGCCTTATATTCTAAGGGCCAAGTGTGGGGGAAGGGGAGTGGAGGACAAAAACAATAAACAGATAAGTAAAATAGCATGTTATATGGTGGGGTTGCCATATTTGTCAAACAAAAATAAAAGAGGCTCATTTAAATTTGAATTTCAGGTAAAAAATAAACATTTTTTTAGTATAAGTATACACCATGCAATATTTGGGATACACTTATGCTAAAAATTACTAGTTGTTTATCTGAAATTCAAATTTAACTGGGCATCTTATATTTTATCTAGTAAGTTTATTAAACTGTGGGGGAAAATTAGGCAGAGAAAGCAAATATTGAGTATGGAAGGGTAGGGGTGAAACTGTAGTAGGGTTGTTAGAGATGGCCTCACTACTATGATGGAGGAGGTGGTTACAACCCACTCTGGGGTTCTTGCCTGGAGAATCCCCATGGACAGAGGAGCCTGGCGGGCCACAGTCCATGGGGTCTCAAAGAGTCGGACATGACTGAGTGACTAAGCCCTGCTATGATACTTGAAGGGACATCAGAAAGAGCTGAGGGAGGGAAGAAAAAGG
The DNA here is from genome assembly GCF_029407905.1 of Bubalus kerabau. Lineage (NCBI taxonomy): Eukaryota > Metazoa > Chordata > Mammalia > Artiodactyla > Bovidae > Bubalus > Bubalus kerabau. The sequence goes on from NC_073636.1 coordinate 25,399,843, forward strand.
GCATTTTCAAAGAACAACATGGGGAAAGGATGGATAGAAAAGAGGTTAAGAGAGAATTCTAGGCCCTGTCGGGTAGGGCCTCTGATAGTATAATAAGGACTTCGGCTTTTATTTCAAAGGAAGTGGGAGCTGCTGGCGGGTCTGAGAGGTTTCTTCAGAGGTAGTCCTGGGTGCTCTACTGAGAATCACCCGAGTAGGGTTGAGGGCAGAGCAGGGAGCCCAGTTAGGAAGCTTCCAAAGTAAACCAGTCACTAGCTTGAATCAGCAGGTAGGGGAGTAGAACAGGTGGTCTTAAGAAGACAGACTTTAGATATATATTGAGGATGAAACTGAATTGGCCAAGGAATTGGATATAGGATATAAGAGAGACAGAGGAGTTGGAGATGACTTCAGAAATTTTGGCCTGTGCTTCTGGGAAGTTGTCATTTACCTGAAGGGGAAAGTATTGGAGAGGAGTAGCGGAGAGGGTGTTTGTGGCTTGCAAGTGGAGAGCAGAAAATCTTTTGGTTATGGTAGGATCTGGAAGCTTCTCAGGCATCCAAGTGGAGATGTTGATTGCAATTTGGATATTTGTGGCTGAAATTTAGAAGAGGGGACCCAGGATTGTTAGAGATGGTCCAGGATTGGGTCTGTGTGCAGAAGAAGGCTAGAAAGGTGGCTGGGGAGTGCGTGAAAGGGGGCTAAGAATTCAGGTTAGATTTCTAAGATCCCCACTGAGTCCTGGGTGAAAATAATGCTGTGAAGGAGTGTGACCTCTTCTCCAGTTCTTCGATATGCAAGAGGACCATGCAAAGGAGGCCAGCCTCTGATGGCTGCATCACCCATGATTCCTTGTGGGCTTGATCATATTTGGCATTGTGAGAGTGAGAGTGTGGTATTCGAGGGCAAAGACCATGACTTCTTTGTCTTCACATCCCCAGAACCTAACAGAGCACCAGGCATGAGACAGCGATCAATAAATATATGCTGAACAAACAGCTAATTATACCACCCTAGGGCTTTGAGTTTATCAATCTACAGATAGATAAGGATCCTCTGGGTGATCGTGTAACTTGTTCAAACCGAGACAGTTTTGAGAGTGAAAGGGACCGCTATGAATTATTTCAATGGGACAACAGTTGTAACACAGAACTGTTTTGGCAACTGGGCATATGGTTACCTTGAGAATAATTCTTATCGATGATGCTCCCGGGGCTGAAGCGTCAGCTGCTGGGTAGTAAACAGTGTGAATTGCAGAGAGGTGCTTAGTAATTAGTGGTTGAATTTGAATCTAACTATATCATGCTTTTTTTTTTTTTGGCCGTGTGCCGTGTGAGATCTTAGTTTCCCAGCCAAGGATGGAACCTCTGCCCCCTGCAGAGGCACTGAGTCCTAACCACTGGAGCACCAGGGAAGTCCAATATTCTGCTTCTTTTGAAGGCCCTTGGGCTCCCCAGAGTGGTCCTTAGGATGCCCATGCCCTCCCATAGCAGCCCTGCAGCGACTGCTTTCACTCTGGCCCCAATGTCTTGAAACCCCCTACTACGCCTGATTCACTGGGGTCTTAAGATACTATATTCACTGTGGTAGTAATCATTTCACAGTATGTAACTATCAATATATTGTACACCTTAAAATCAGATAAGATTACATGTCAGTTATATCTCAGTGAAGCTGGAAAAAAAACCGTATTGGCAGCCTTGCAGAGTACAGCCCTGGCAGGGGAAGTGGTGGGTGGAAGGGTCCCCAGGGGTTACCAGACATTCTGGTCTTTGCTCCAAAGCATCCTCTAAACTTGCCCATCAGTTTCTGTCCCTTATCCTGTTTTAACCTTCAAAGCACTTATCAGTCAGTTCAGTTCAGTTGCTCAGTTGTGTCTGACTCTTTGCAACCCCATGGACTGTAGCACGCCAGGCTTCCCTGTCCATCACCAACTCCCAGAGCTTGCTAAAACTCATGTCCATTGAGTCAGTGATGCCATCCATCTCATCCTCTGTTGTTCCCTTCTCCTCCTGCCTTTAATCTTTCCCAGAATCAGGGTCTTTTCCAATGAGTCGGTTCTTCACAACAGGTGGCCAAAGTATTGGAGTTTCAGCTTCAGCATCAGTTCTTCCAATGAATATTCAGGACTGATCTCCTTTAGGATGGACTGGTTGGATCTCCTTGCAGCCCAAGGGACTCTCAAGAGTCTTCTCCAACACCACAGTTCAAAAGCATCGATTCTTCGGTGCTCAACTTTCTTTATAGTCCAACTCTCACATCCATACATGACCACTGGAAAAAACATAGCTTTGTCATTCATGTTACATATTATCTGTTTGTTGTCTGCCTCCTTAATTATAATGTGCCTCCCCTATGAGGGAAGGGAATTAAGTCTACTTTGATCACCACTTCACTACACTTCCTAAGTCCTTTCAGTGTACAGAGCAGGCACTCAATAAATATTTGCAAAAAGTAAATCAGTCAATCAGCAAACCAACCACTGAGACAAGAATGCTTTTCTGGATAGGGGAGGGGCTGTTCCTATTTTGTGTAAAATCTCTACCAAAAACCTCTTTTATTTACTTGTGTAAGATTTTTTAGAGGACTCTACATAATGGCCTGGTTTCAGCTGTTAATTTTTGTGCCAATGTGTCTCTGGTGGTGATCTTTAATTTTAACAAGGGAGCTGGAAAAAAATGGAGGAACTCTGTGCGTCCCAACAGAATATGTGATACCTAGGAGTCAGATGACCTGATTGCTGTAATGTCTGTGGTTTAGCATAATCAAGGTTAATTTTTGCTTTGAACACTGGAATGTGGACATTCCTGGCCAAGTGGATCGGGGTGGTTTACCTCCAGGTGACCCTGGGACCCAAGTCACCCAAAGGACATCTAGTTATGATGACAATTCCCCAGGGTCTTGGAGGTTTCTGCTGGAGCTTTTGCACTTAACTTGTCAAAGGGGAAAGAAGAAAGGGTAGGAAAGAGGACTCAGGAAGTCAGGGGCCAAGGCTAACGGTGGCCCATGTAGTTTCCTCCCACGTTGCATTGAGCGGGATTAGAACAAGATCCCAACTAGATGAAGGGGACTGAAAAACAGGATTTTCTTGTGTGTGCACAGAAGGATGTTATGGTTTAAATACACAGACATACCTGTGACTGCTGCCACAGTAGATCGGAATGCGTTGTACAGCCAGACACAACTGTAGCTCCCCATGATACTCTAATGCAAGAGAGCGTCCCAACACAGTCTAGAAAACGACACCTTAGAGACAGCTAACCAGGAGCCACTATAAAGCAGTGGGAGACTCCTTCCCCGGGAGGACTGCTGCTGCTGCTAAGTCACGTCAGTCGTGTCCGACTCTCTGCAACCCCATAGACAGCAGCCCACCAGGCTCCCCCGTCCCTGGGATTCTCCAGGCAAGAACACTGGAGTGGGCTGTCATTTCCTTCTCCAGTGCATGAAAGTCAAAAGCGAAAGTGAAGTCGCTCAGCCGTGTCCGACTCCTAGGGATCCCATGGACTGCAGCCCACCAGGCTCCTCCGTCCATGGGCGTTTCCAGGCAAGAGTACTGGACTGGGTCGCCAGTGCCCCCAGGAGGACAGGATCCTCCTAATCTGATCCAGGAGTAAAATCTCAGGAAGGCCATCCACCCTTTTCTTGGCTCTCAAATGGCAAGCAGGCATGGAACGCAGGAACAATGCCAGGTCCAGATCCCGGTTGCAGGTCAGCTGACCCAGCCCAGGCAACCTGAGTGGGGGCCGAGAAGCCAGTCTCTGCAGCTCCTGAGGTCTCTTGCCTGCAGGATAATTTGCTCTGTGGGTGTCTTCCTTGGGGTGACCCATCTTCCATAGTCTTCTGCTTGCCTGGTCCCTGCCCCTCCCCAGCCCCCCACTTTCTACTTTTCCTTTCCAGAAGTCTCCATCCCAGCCAAGAAGCCCTTTGAAACTCGCAAGAGTCTCTCTCTGGCACTTCTGTCCTCTCGATCCCCACTCCTGCTCCAGGGAAGGTTGCTGGGAACCATTCTCCCCTGGAAGCTCCCATCTTGCTCTTTGCCCTGCAGGAGAGGTTACTCTGTGCCGACAGAGGCTGGGAGGGGCAGGAAGGGGAAAACTGGAAACCTTGTCTTCAGACTCCAGCTTCATTATTTGTTTGACATGGATTCCCAGAATAGCAAACAGCCTGACACACCCAGGCTCAAATGTTAGCACCAAAGTGCTTTCCAGACAAGGGCCAGAACTGAGCTTCTGTTTCCAAGCCTTGGGCAGTGTGTCCGCATGGACAGTGGAGTTGGTGGGACTCCATTGGCTGTGGAATTGTGACTCCACGTCCTCTGCGGCTCCCCTTTGATTGTTTCCTCCTCAACTAAAAGATCCTGTTCTCCCCAGATGACCGGAATGGGAGAGCCGTCTCCTCTGCCTCGGGCGTGGGAGTCGATCGCTTCCAAGAACTGCGTCTCATAGAGGAAAAAGCGCCAGTGACCCCTCCAGGGTCATGGTAAATGGGAATGGGTTGTACAGCCCTTTGTGTAGGAGTCATACAGCTGGCTTGTACAGCTTCGTGTGGTAGCCGCATTGGTTTGTTTGTTGTGGGTGCCGTAAAAGTGGAGCAGGGTGACCTGCAAGCAGATGGGATCCAGAGCTCAGTGAGCCGCCAGGCAGGCAGGTGGGGCTGAGGGAGTGGTGGGTCCCCAGGGCAATGAGAAGCCAGTGCATTTAGCCACTGGTGCATTTACTGTCTGTCTCTGCTGTCCTGCACGTTGCATTAAACCTCCTTAAGCACCTGGAGACATTTTAGAAGAATCCACGAGACAGTAAAAAATGGAAAAGTGACCTAAGGTGGGGGGCTTCCCAGGTGGCACTAGTGGTAAAGAACCTGTCTGCCAGTGCAGGAGACGGAAGAGACACGGGTTTGTTCCCTGGGTTGGAAAGATCCCCCTGGAGGAAATGGCAATCCAGTTTAGTATTCTTGCCTGGAGAATCCCATGGACAAAGGAGCCTGGCGGGTTACAGACCACGTGGTTGCAAAGAGAGGAACACAGCTGAGCAACTTAGCACACAGCCTAAGATGGACGTGACCTCCTCAGTGCCAGGTGTGAAGAGGGTTGTGGTTGGAGGGTCAGCGAGGTTGCACTCCAACTCTCTCCCTCCCTCCTCCTTTCCCAGTTTATTTCAAAGAAGGTGGAAAACTTTTCAGTCTCCAAGGGACTGCTGTTCTGGCTGTCTTGACCTTCTCTGAGGATCCTGAGATAAAATAGGATAGTTCTTGTGAGTTCATGTGGCAGAGCAAGGCCCAGTAGAACTTTCTGCCCTTGTTGGTAGTTGAGGAACATGAGTGTGTGTCCTCCTGGGTGGATGTGTATATTTGTGTGTTATGTCCACGTGAAGAAATCACCTTTTCAGAGATTCCATTTTGCCAATTAATCTAGCTGTCCGGGATAACTTTAAAAATATATTATTTGCATGATGTCACAAGTAATCAAGGGAATTCCCTGGTGGTTAGAATTCTGCCATTCCACTGCAGGGGGCACAGGTTTGATTCCTGATCAGGGAACTGAGATCCTGAGTGTCACGCTGCACAGCCCAAAAAAAAAAAAAAAAGTTATTGTAAAAATCCATTTAGAAGTCAACTCTATTGTATCAAGTAGACAAAAATTTGACTAATGAAAAACTCATGTGCACACACTCAAAAGCATAAGTTTAAATCTTTGCAGATTGCCCACATATTTCCCAACCTGAGATGTGACATTTTCTGCACCTGTCTTTATTCAATAGCTCCTGTTACCTCTGTGTCATTAGAGAAGAGACCACAAACAAGGTAGCCATCACCAGAGGAGTAGGTTGCCATTTCCTTCTCCAGGGATCTTCCCTACCCAGAGATTGAACCTGCGTCTCCTGCAGCGGCAGGCAGATGCTATACCAATGAGCCACCAGGGAGGCCCCTATGTGATGAGAAGGTAGAGTAAATAAGTAGATTTAATCTTCCCAAATCTTTTTTTTTCCCCCCAACTCAGAGGTATTTATTGGATCCTTACTAATGATTTTTTGGGGCTTCCCTGATGGCTCAGTGGTAAAGAACCCTGCCAATGCAGGAGATGAGGGTTCAGTGCCCGGGTCAGGAAAACCCCTGGAGAAGGAAATGGCAACCCACTCGAGTACTCTTGCCTGGAGAATCTCATAAACAGAGGAGCCGGGGATGGGGGGTTGGGGGGGCGGTGCTACAGTCCAGGGCGGCCACAAAAGAGTTGGACATGACTTAGCGACCAGACAGCAACTAATGATTAGTGTGGGTTGGGTGCTAAGGGACATTGAAAAGAAAACACATGCATGAAAGCTCATAATAGTGACAGTCAACTTCTCACAGTTTTCTTATTGGTCCTCAGTATTGGTAACACAGGTAGTATTATTGAGCTCTGCATTTTGTAGGTAGGGAATCAAGACAGAGAGACAGTAGATGGCTTGACTGAAACCATGTGTACAGTAAAGAGTGGAGGAGGGCTAGAACTCAGGGCTTTTAATTCCAATCATCATCTCTTCCCTACCTGAGAAAGACTTCACTCAGCAATTGTGTGTCCCTTGAGGGACTCCCCTGCTCAAGGCGATTTTCAGTGGACGATTTCTCCTGTCATCTTTGGAGGAAAAGGAAACAGTTTCCACTCATTCTTCCAGATGTCAGTTCCATGATTTCAGAAGTGATTTGGGCTTCTCTCATTTCATGCTGGGTCTGACAGACTTTTTATTTTACTTATTTAAAAAATTTTATTGGAGGATAATTGCTTTACGGTGTTGTGTTAGTTTCTGCTATGTAGCCAAGTGAGTTAGCTGGGTGTATACATATATTCCCTCCCTCTTGGAACTCCTTTCTACCCCACTCCCCAATCCCATCCCACCCCTCTAGGTCATCGAAGAGCATCAGGCTGGACTCCCTGGGCTATACAGTAGCTTCCCACTAGCTGTCTGTTTTACACATGGTAATATATATATGTCCGTGCTAATCTCCCAGTTCATGCCACCCTCTCCTTCCCCTGCACCATGCCCACATGTTCGTTCGTTCTCTATATCTGCCTCCTAGAGCCTTTTTATTTATTTTTTTCAATATCTTTTGAGCCAATAGTTCTATCTTCTCCCCCTTCTAAAGGTACTGTTGAAGTTAATGAATAGTAGAATGAACTAATTGGGCTGTTTTTTCCTTCTCTTTCCTCATCAGTGTCTGATGGGCTGATGGAGAGCTATAATTAGCCATGTAATGAGAAGTGAAGGGTAAACAAGAAGAATTACTCCCAGAATACTCATCTAGGGGTGAAAAACTGCCACAGGGAAATGAGCCCACGTTTACAATATTTTCTGTGTCTAACCAACAGGTGTTGTACCTACAGTTCTAGGTATAGGCATTTCTAGGTAAAGAAGAGAAAAACCATGTTGATGGCACTGCCTTTAGAGGAGCTGGTTTATGTATGAACTCTGAACACTTGTTGGTTTATGTCACTGGCATCAAGTTTTAGTTCTTGGGACTTCACTGGTGGTCCGGTGGTTAGGATTCTACCTTCCACTGCAGAGGGTACAGGTTCTATCCCTGATCGGGAAGCTAAGATCCCCACATGCCTCATGGCCCAAAATCCAAAACATAAACAGCAGAAGCAATACTATAACAAATTCAGTAAAGACTTAAAAACATTAGTCCTCTGAGACTCAGCTCTAGATCTCTTAAATATTGGGTGTGTTTTCTGTACTTAACTTTTGAAGATAAATAATTAGCAAATACCCTCTTAAATTGGAATTTTATTAAAAAAATTTAGAGTATGTTTATAATAATATTAAAAAAATAAAAAGCTAGAGACTTCCCTGTAAGTACAATGGTTAAGACTCCATGCTTCAAAAAAAAAAAAAAAAAGAGAGACTCCATGCTTCAATTGCAGGAGTTGTAGGTTTGATGCCTGGTCAGGGAACTAAGATTTAAATTTGCATATCTAATACCAGTTCAGCCATGCTTAATTTATTAGTGAAAACAGTGAGGCTGAGAGAGGTCTTATCATTTGTCCTTAATCTAGGCTTGAAGGAAGGATTCCTGCCTTCAGATTATAAAATTGTAAGAAGTTTTGTTACTAGGATGAAAATATGTTTAAAAATAAAGAAATAATCATAATCACTTAAGTTAACTTTTCCATAATTACAGATGAGGGTGAAGGGTAACCCAGGTTGTGTTGCGCTGCTAGTCACTCAGTCCTGTTCGACTCTTTTCGACTCCATGAACTGTAGCCCGCCAGGCTCCTCTGTCCATGGGATTTCCCAAGCAAGAATACTGGAGTGGGTTGCCATTCCTTTCTCCAGGAGATCTTGCCTGCAAACTGGTCTGACCAGGTGCTTTGGTTTTGAATAACCTCAGGGAAAGAAATTGTAGAGTTGTTTGTTTGTTTTTTTTTTTGCTGCAGTATCTTTATTTCTAAAGTGCAGTTTTTCATATTTCTTTTAGTTGTTGATTTACCCTGTTTCCTGCTGCTGTGTGGATATGCGCGCGCGCACACACACACACACACACACACACACTGCTACGTTACATTCATACATTATCAGCTGCCACAAACGCACTTGGTGTCCTGTAAATGAGATTTCTAGTGTGAAGTCTTTAGTTGTGAGCTGTATCTTTTCTGTTTCTCAGAACAAGGAAAGAGCAACCTTCAGGTGACATCCTTAGAAGATGCAGAATGTCGCAGAACCAAGGAGCGCCTTTCTAATGGGAACAGCCGTGTGTCAGCTTCCAAATCTTCCCGCAACATCCTGAGGAGACACACTCTAGGTGGGCCTCGAAGTTCCAAAGAAATCCTGGGAATGCAAACGTCGGAGATGGACCGGAAGAGAGAAGCTTTCCTGGAACATCTGAAGCAGAAATACCCGCATCATGCCACCGCCATCATGGGCCACCAGGAGAGGCTGAGAGACCAGGTACGAATATCCTGCCATTTTCGCTCTGCCAAGCTCATTCTTCGTTTTTGTTTTTTATTCTGTTTTCTCCCAATTTTATTGAGATATAATTGGCCTACAACACTGTGTGTTTATAAAGAATACAGAATAGTGATTTTATTTATATTCATCATAAAATGGTTATCACAGAAAATTTAGTGAACATCCATCATCTCATTTAGATACAAGATGAAAGAAATAAAAAAAAACAACTTTTTTTTCCTGTGATGAGCACTCTTAAGATTTACTCTCCTCACAGCTTTCTGTGTGACATACAGCAGTGATACTATATTCGTCATGCTTACTTTATGTCCCTTGTACTTATTTCTGACTGGAAGTTGGCACCTTTTGACTGCCTCCATCTGATTCTCCTTCCCTGTGCAAAGCTCATTCTTTAATGAACATGAGGGAAAGCACGGTGACCTTCAGGTTAAAGGGGAAAAAACAGTTGAGTGGATTGTGTCCACTGCTGGATTGTCCCAGATCTCTTTGTCAGCTTGGGGAGAGGAGGCAGATTGCAGAAAAGATTTGACCTGAAGGCTCAGCCTTCTTCAGCAACAACAGTAAGAGAACAGGAAGTGAGAGAAGAGAGACCAGAGGATATGCAGTTCCCCTATAAGAACGTCCCAGGTTCAACCACAAACATATCTAAAATGCAGGCAACGCAGAAGTGCATCTTAACTGAGTGTAGCATGGAATCAGCTAACGTCTGCCCCCTTATCACTGAGTGCTTGGCACAGTGAAAGAATGAGTGTATGAATGAATGAATATAAATACATTTTCAGGCTAAAACAGAGCACACAGAGGGATAGTCTTGTGACAAACCCCTTTACCTCAAGAAGCTGACCTTAGGGTCTTGTTTTCTGTTCTTTTTTCTTCTCAGACATGTTTTTCTTCTGCACGCTTGGCTTTTTGCTGTCAGCAGCTACCTGTTTTCTCAGGTTATCTTGACAGCCCCAGAGCTATCCCTCGACAGTGGCTCAGGGTGTTTTTGTTTCTTCACTGTGTGCAGTTACTTTTCAGGGGACAGCATGGGTTTAGGGTCACAGGAGATGGGAGGCCGGCCTCCTCTGTAGCCCACAGATGGGCGTCTCCATCTGAGGATGGAGACCATGGTGATGGAAGTGGAGAACATTTAGCAATCCTTGTGGTCAGGGATGGGAGCAGGCAGGTATTGATTTTGACACTCCAGGTAGAGACAAGTTCTGTGTTTTTAAGTTTGCTCTCTTGCCAGTTAGTTACGAAAGTGATGTCTTAACTCAGCTTTTTATCGTCTACGGAAATGGTGATTGGTGTCGGCCTCAATTCTTTACGCTTTAAGCTCAGTTCGTTTGATCCTTTAAATGAACCCTTCTCTTTTATGAAATCTTTATCAGAGTGCCTAAAACATGTGAAATATGCCTTATGAACTGTATGTTGAGATGTTCACGTCCCAAGAGGCAGTAGGCCCAGAAGAGAAAGAAGAATCTAGGTTGATATGGAGAGGAGCAGATGAATTCTTCACTAAGAAAAGGATGGCTGTCTTCATTTCAAGTGTATGTAGAGAATGCCACTATTTTCTTTTATTTCTGTTTATCAGTTATGTAATCTCCCTCCCCCAGTTTTATTGAGATACAATTGATTAAAAGTATCCCTATTTTCTACTGATAGTTGGGTCACTGTCCATTTAATTAATAGAATCTGTCCTTCTCTCTGTGTCTTAATATGTGAGGAATCATACTTTATTCAGTGCTGTTCAGATTGAGGAAACTCAGGGCAGTTAGAGTTATGCAGTTTGCTGAGGAAAAGCTGGAATTTGACTTCAGTCAGGTCTGAATCCTTGTTTATTCCTCTGGTCTATAAGTTGAAGACCATTGCCTGTAGAGCAGGCAGTGTGGTCTGTGTATGCGGTATAAGGCACATGGTGAGGGAATGTGTGTCTGAGACTATAGGGACGGGAGCCTGGGTAAAGGAGGCTAGAAAGTTGGTTATGTGTTGAGTGAGGAAGGCTGATATATATTTTTTAAATTAAAATGTATTATTTTGCTGAGAAATATAGAAATTATCCTATCAAAAATGGTATATTTTTCATTTAAAAATTTTCAGTTATTACTGTACTATTATTATTTGTGATGTCATAATTCTCTCTCCTACCATGAGATGATGGCTTTGGGGAAAGTTGTTACATGGTGAGCCTAAAACTAACCAAAAGGTTGTAAAGGGCAATGGGATGGTGTCAGAAGACAGGGAGTACTGAATTTGGCCGAGTGGCCTCAGGCTCCAACCTCCTGTCTCTTGAATCTCTGTCATAATGTAGTCTGGTCTCAGATGATCAGCTGCCACTTTGCTGGGTAATTCAGTATGAATTCTTGTATTTTCCAAGCTGACCGTCTGTTTTCCATGCTTGCTGCTGCTGCTAAGTTGCTTCAGTCGTGTCCGACTCTATGCAACCCCATAGACGGTAGCCCACCAGGCTCCCTGGTCCTTGGGATTCTCCAGGCAAGAACACTGGAGTGGGTTGCCATTTCCTTCTCCAATGTATGAAAGTGAAAAGTGAAAGTGAAGTCGCTCAGTCGTGTCCGACTCTTAGCGACCCCATGGACTGCAGCCTACCAGGCTCCTCCATCCATGGGATTTTCCAGGCAAGAGTGCTGGAGTGGGGTGCCATTGCCTTCTCCGGTTTTCCATGCCTAGATCTGTGTATTTATTTTTGCTTCTGCTCCTGAGTTGCAAAGGAATCTTAATCAGCATTGTAAACATTAGAGATAAGCTTAGGTGATGATTTAGGAAGTTCCTGTAGACAGCACTTCACCTTCTTTCCTTTTCATTCTTTTTCTCCTATCGCCCGTTTCCTCTCTCCTATCTTCTTCTCCAAGATACCCTTTGTTCCTCCCAGATCTTCTGACTGTGGATTATTCCAGGCTTCCTTTACAGGAACATCACATGACCAGCCTTAAGGAAAAAGGCAAATATCACAAGTCTGATGGACTTTCCAGATATGGAGGTTATAAACACCACACACTATTGGGGTGGCTGTTTCCTTGGTTGCTTTCCAGAAAAGCGGCCTTAGTGAGAAGAGGGCCAATGAAAGAAATCAAGAATACCAGGATGAAAATGCTGTATCCAGCACTTTTCATGAAATGTCTCTGTGCTAAGGGAATCCAGGTTCTAACTCCTTGGTATCTAACATAAGAAGAATCAGAGCACACCTTATGTTTTTATTTTTTTTAATTGGAGAATTATTGCTTTACAGTGTCGTGTGTGAATTTCTGCTGTACAACAACGTGAATCAGATATAGGTATACATATATCCCCTCCCTCTTGAGCCTCCCTTTAAACCCCACCCCCATCCCACTGCTCTAGGTCATCACAGAGCATCAGGCGGAGAGCATGACACCTTATGTTTTGACATATCCATTCAAACCCTTGGAAGATTCATGGTTGAAATTTATATTTGAGTCTTTGAAAATAAGTCAGTCAAGAATTTTCTTCAGGCTAGATGACTGAAAGGCAAAAAAGTTTTCTTTACTCTTTTCTGTGATCTCCAAAAAATGGCACATGTCACCGTTGTAGCACACTGCTTATCTGCATAATGGAATCTTTATTGACTCACTCCTGGGGGGCAACCAGGCTGTGAAGCTGCATCACCTGGCAGCTAAGGGCGTGGCTCTGGGGTCAGGCAGGACTGGGTCGGAATCTGGTCTTCACCATATGCTGGTTAAAAGATTTAAAGCTAATGACTTAATCTTCCTGTTCCAATCAAGGAAAAGATAATACCTGTATCATGGAGTATTGAAAAAGGAAATGAATTTTCTTCCTGTTTCAGTGGCAACTCTTAGCATTACAGTATTCTTTTAAAAAATATTTTTATTTACTTTGTTAGCTATGCTGGGTCTTAGTTGTGGCACGAGGGATCTTTAATTGCAGCTTGTGAGATCTGGTTCCCTGACCAGGGATCAAACCCAGGCCCCCTGCATTGGGAGCACGGTGTCTTAGCCAGTGGACCACCAGAGAAGCCCCATCATTACAATATTCTGATTCCTGGTGACCAAAAGAAGAGGCTCAGAGGCTCTTATTTTCAAATTAGTGTTTAAAGTCATTTCACTTTTTTACCAACACATATTTGAGTACTTGAAGTAATTTTTCCCATTTGTCAGAACACAATTTTGTTATATTTCTGAAACCTGAATGTATTTTTCCTTTATCAAGAGCTTCAAATTTGGATTTCTTTCACTTATTCATCCCATATATAATTTATTTGGCACCTACCATGGAAAAGGCATTGTGAGAAATACAGATGATGAGGCTTGACCCCTGCCTCCTAGTCAGCAAAAGAAATAAGGCATTCATGGACAGAGATTAATCCTTCCAAATCCAGCCCAGTATCACACCTGCTGGGCTGCTCATAGCATCCTGCAGTACCTGTATTGTAGCATCTAATCATACCTTCATTGTACTTTTCTTTATGTTTTGTTCTCCCATCTACAATATGCTTTTGAAGAGCCTTGTCTTAATCACCTTTGCAAAGTCAGCATTTAAGGGAGTGCACAACCGAAATTAGGCATGATCAATTTTTGTTAAATGAATAAGGTGAATATTTCTAATACAATTGGAATGTGATAGGTACCATTTGTTTGGTAAACATAGAGAGGAATGGGGAATCCAAGGCTTAAGAGATTGATGGCAGTTTGAAATCAGAAGGGATTGAGGCTAAGAAGCTAAAGGAAGGCTAAGTAATTTCCCTCCAGTCAAGAAGCCAGCAGGTCAAGCAAGGTCAGAATTTCTCAAGTCTGTGAGCTCTCCATTTGTTATTGACCTTGGTGTTTTCTCCCTCTGCCTGTAATTTTTCTAAAATTTTGATAACAACTTATGTAGCTCACAGTGGATCAGGTAATAGAGACATTCCATTGCCATTTCTTTTAAAAAATAAATTGTATTCAATCCCCGAGCATATGAGATAACCACAGAAAATAGATTCCTATACATATTTTACCTGGAAGGAAAGTTACTTTTTCAAAACAGCTCTGAGTTCAGAAAGGTCTGTAGTTTAGCCATCTCTCATGGTCATGGTCACTGTGTCAGTCTACAGTTTGGAAATGCTCTTCTTTCGTGTCTTTTCTAGTGAAGAAACAGATATCCAACTGGCCTCACACTTGCAGAATCTGGCTGTCCACTCCTAGTCTCAGAAACCATTCTGAAAATAGTTTTTTGCCCTTATCTCCAGTTACCCACAGAATTTCTATTTCACTAACTAGGTAAAGAGCACCTGCTCTGTGGTTAAGATTAGCTTGTGTATTCTTATATCTAATGTGATCAAATCTTAGGAGAAAAGAGAAACACAGTTGGCCCTCCTTATTTGGGAGTTTTGCATCCTTGGATTCAACCAAGATAGAAAATATTAGGAAAGAAATATTCCAAAAAAGGAAAACTTAAATTTGCTGAGTTCTGGCAACTATTTTATATAGCCTTTCCTTCGTATTTAGAACTTTTTATATAGCATGTCTATTGTATTGGTATTTCAAGTGACCTAGAGATGATTCACAGTATATGGAGGGTGTGCATGGATTATGTACTAAGTACCCCTTTTTATATAAGAGAATTGAGCATCCTTGGATTCTGGTATCCCAGGGAGTCCTAGAAACAATCCCCATGGCTTAAGGGACTATTGTACATTTTAACCTAAGTCTGTTGTGTTCTTCCATTCGGAATAAAGAGTGAGCAAGGTATAAAGGTTATTTTCCTTTAACATGAGCATTGTGGAGAGTTAAAATAAGGAGATAAGAACATGAACAGTGAGACTATCTGAAATGGGGTCCTTAATAGCAGGAAGCATTTTGTCTGGCCTGTTGCTCTCTGAGTGTCCCTGAGATCTCACTGAAGACTGAAGGCAGGGAGAGAAGGGAACGACAGAGGATGAGATGGCTGGATGGCATCACCAACTCAGTGGACATAAATTTGAGCAAACTCCGGGAGATGGTGATGGACAGGGAAGGCTGGCATGCTGCGGTCCATGGAGTCGCAAAGAGTCAGACACGACTGAGCAGCTAAAGAAGTCTCACTAGTGTCTGCAGTGTCTGCATAGAAGTGGCACTAGAGCTGTGTTCTCAGTACGCAGGGAGTCTGGTGCTGCTTACCAGTGTCTGCTGTAGTCCAGTGTGTCTGGAGCCTGAATGTAACTATGCTGCCAACAATGGAAGTGAAGAAAAAGAAAATATCTGTCACCCTGTTTACTCATAAACATTTCAAGTTCTGGTTCATTCTAGCCAATTTTTTTTTTTTTTTTTTAAGAACCTCTAAAGAACTTTATTCATTGATGAGGAGCTGAACTGCGGAACCTGGAACTACAGACTTTGGTTCAAGCACAATGTTATTCATTCCTCCACTATGGAAAATAGTATGGAAGTTCCTTAAAAAACTAAAAGTAGAGTTACCACGTGATCCAGCAGTCCCATTCCTGGGCATACATCTTGAAAAGATGAAAACTCTTAATTTGCAAAGATACATGCACCCCAGTATTCATAGCAACACTGTTTATAGTAACTAAGACATGGAAACAACCAAAGTGCTCATCAATAAGTGACTGATTTAAGAAGATGTGGTAGAGATATACAGTAGAATGTTACTCAGCCATAAAAAAGAATGAAATAATGCTGATTGCTGCAACTTGAATGGACCTCGAGATTATCATAATGAGTGAAGTAAGTCAGAGAAAGGCAGATATCATATAATATCACTTATGTGTGAAATATAAAAAATAATGCAAACAATTCTATATGCAAGACAGAAACAGACCCACAGACATAGAGAGCAAACTTTTGGTTACCAAGGAAAGAGGGAAGGGATAAGTTAGGAGTATGGTATTAACATACAAAAGGTACTATATGTAAAGTAGATAAGCAACAAAGATTTACTGTATAGCACAGAGAATTATATTCAATATGTTGTAATAACCTATAATGGAAAATAATAGAAAAAATATACAACTGAATCACTTTGCTATATACCTAATATTAACACAATATTGTAAATCAACTATATATATGTCAGTTAAAAATATCGCTTTGACTGATATCTCCTTTTCAGATGGTATATAATTGATTTTGTTAAGAATCATGGAAAATTCCATTACAGTTAAATCTGGAAGACAAGAGGAGTCTTAACTGTGCTTGAATCAGAGGAGCAGGTCTTAAAAAGCGAGCACTACTTCCAGGCAGTAGAGTGAAGGCATTTTTACTCGCTTCCTTCATAACTCACTGAGAACAGTTATGGATACTAACAATGGAAAGAGAGAGGGGAAGAAAATTCCATTTTGCAAAAAAAAGGAAAGTATGCTACCAACAATTTGTATAATCTTGACCTTACCCTCAACAGAGGAAGTTTTCTGAATGAAAAGCAAAGTTCATAGGTGAGAGGAGGCAATGTTACCAGGTCAGAACGCTTCCACTTGCAGGAGGCCTGTGATTTAAAAGTCTGTGTTGTGTGCCTCTCACATGTTGATGCCACAGACTGAAGAGTGAGGGTAACACGATTTTAGGGCAAAGCAAGCAACATAGTATTGTGGGGAAAGCATTTGATGTCACAGATCACAGACAAGGGTGCCTCTGTTGACTTCTCCCCTCTGCATGCTAACTTTACAGTAGCTGGCTGGCCCCATTCAAATGGGAGTTATAATGAGAAAGGAGCCAATAGGAGATGTATACCTTACAACTCATGGATTAATCAGGATGGTCTTGATTATGCTACATAACAAGAAAACCCTGTACGTTTTTTTGTGACATGACACAAAAATGTGTTATTTCTCATGCATACAAAGTCTGTTGTTTGCGATGACTTTATGATTTAGGCCACATCCATGGTGTGGTGATGCCATCATAACATGTGGATTCCAAGTCGTCATGACAGGAACAGAAAGAGCTAATGGTTCCTCACAGCTCTTACATATGTTGGCCCAGAAGTAGCATCTGTCATTTCCCTTCACTGTAGCGTCTTGAATCAGGCACCTACAGGGATGTTTGGTTTATCCAGATTTTGGCTGTGGAGTCTAGTTTAAGAGAGAAATCCCTCCCATTTCCTTATATCAGCTTTCCCAAATGTAATGAGTGGTTTTTATCAACTTTGTTGGATTGATACATAGCACTTTATACCTATCTGTACAATGCATCAATTAAGTTTATGTGTAATTTAAATATATTAACATATTTACATCTATAGGCAACAGCATCTTTTTAAAAAATATACATGATGTGCTATCTATCTATCTAACTATCTATCTATATATATATGTATATGAAAGTGAAAGTCATTCAGTCCGACTCACTGCCACCCCATGGACTATACAGTCCATGGAATTCTCCAGGCCAGAATACTGGAGTGGATATCCTTTGCCTTCTCCAGGTGATCTTCCCAGCCCAGAGATCAAACCCAGGTCTCCCACATTGCAGGCAGATTCTATACCGGCTGAGCCACAAGGCAAGCCCATATATATATGTATTTTTGGTGACACCATATGACTTGTGGGATCTTAGTTCCTTGACTAGGGATTGAACCTATGCCCTCTGCACTGAAAGCATGAGGAGTCCTAACCATTCTGCCAGGGAAGTCCCGATGTACAATAATGTTTTACAGGTATAAAAGGTAGTGATTCACAATTTTTAAAGGTTATATATGCCATTTTTAGTTATTATAACATATTGGCTGCATTCCCTGGGTTGTACAGTATATCCTTGTAGCTCATTTTAACCATAATGATTTGTACTTCCTAATCCCCAGGTAATGACATCTTTTGACTTATTTTTGATTAAGTGTCATAGAAGAACTTCTATCACACTGGATCATGCCTCATGCCATGGATTTCAGGGGATCAGTCTAGAACTTCGAGAATACAAGTAGTCCCTTTGTCATGTATGGAAAACCCCAAATTTATCAAATTTTTGTCTGTCGTCTTTATCTTAACCCTAATCAACCTAGATATGTGAAAGTGTTGGAAATTCACAAACATGCATTGATATTCATGGATCAGTGTATCAGCAAAGCCTGGAAGGTAGGCTGGTTGGAACTAGAGATGCGCTAAGGCCATAGACCGTGCAGTTAATGGAGGCCTTGGGCCACAGTGAAGATCTGGTGAAAGGTTTGTGTTGTGGAGGGATAGATCTTACACAGTTTTGTTTCGTTGTTCAGTCGCTGAATTGTGTCTGACTCTTTGCGACCCCGTGTACTGCAGCACGCCAGGCTTCTCTGTCCTCCACTACCTTATCTATGTTTTGTAAATAAATCAATACAAAAGTGAAAAGCTTACAAGTTATAGTAAAGGAAATAGACCCCCAGCTAAGAATTTCCTCTTTGGCACTATTAATTTATTCTAATCCAAAGTGGAAAATGCTGGTGGAATAGCCATGTTTAGCAGCAGAAACGTATTTAGCTATTTGAACTAATGACTGATTCAGGATATACAGACCAATTTCTTACCTCAACCTTAAGGAAAAAGGAAACAACATCTTGGCAGTTAAGAAATCGAATACAGGGACTTCCCTGGTGGTCCAGAAGGGTCGGACTTCACCTTCCAGCGCAGGAGGTTAGATCCACCAAGGGGTTAGATCCCTGGTCAGGCAGCCAAGATCCCATGCGCCTCAAGGCCAAAAACTGAAACATAAAATGGAAACAATATTGTAACATTCAATAAAGACATTTAAAAAAGAAATCTAATGCAGTGTATGCATAGCAAAGAATAAAACCAAGTCACAGTAGGAAGAGGGAAGAAATAGAAACCTCTCCATAGGCTGCCATGAAGGTGTAGAATCTTAGTTAAATGTTCAGCTTTTCTTTTTTTTTTAGCACTATTTTCTCAGCTATTATTTACAGTGGTAGAGAAGTGGAGAAGACTACAAGGACTGCATATTATTGGCAGCACTAAAATTGTGATACTTGCTGTTTACACATATTAGTATATTCCATCCTCCCCAGAACCCTGTGGGGTAGGCACATTTATTATGAACTTTACTTAACAGAATGATACAGAGCCTTTAGGTCTCATCCAGAGTGACACAGCAAGTGAGTAGTAGCACCAAGACTTAATCTTGTTACCTGGATGTGAGGCCCTTGCTCTTGACCTCCAGATTATCTCATCTTTCTGATGGGTGATGGAATCCAAAGGTACTCTAAAGCAACAAAGAAATAAGGAAGGACTGAGGCTTCCCTGGTGGTCCAGTGATTAAGAATTCATCTTCCAATGCAGGGGACGCAGGTTCGATCCCTGGTCAGTGAACTAAGACCCCACATGTCTCCATGCAACTAAACCAGCTTACCACAACTAGACAGAAGTGTGTGAGCCATAATGCAGAGCCCACATGCTGCAACTTGACATAGCTAAATAAATAAATAAATGTTAAAATAAGGAAGGACTGGAATGGGGGGACCAGTTTGCCTAGCATCAATAGGTAAGAAATGTAGTAGTCTTCGCATATTGGCTGAGTCCCAGGTGGCAAAGTGGTTAAGAACCCACTTGCCAGTGTAGGAGATGCAGGTTTGATCCCTGGGTTGGAAAGATTGCCTGGAGGAGGAAATGGCAACTCACTCCAGTATTCCACTCCATGGGCAGTGGAGCCTGGCAGGCTATAGTCCATGGAGTCACAAAAGAGTCAGACATGACTGAGCATGCACACACACCATATTGGCTGAAATGCCAGCCTCCTGATTAGATCAGCCTTTAATAATTTGTGGAAGAAAAGAAATTTGCGGGGAAGAAAAGTGGTGTATATCTGAGAAAGATAAAAATTGAGAAAATGTAATTTTTGCTGGAGCAACCCTGCCGATTGACAGGAGCATGTGTCATAACAAATTACATGTTGTATTTAAAGGATATATTATTTGTCTATCAGTGTATATGTCAGTGTGTGTTTAATAACCTACCAGAGGCCTGTGAATAAAGAATATGATAGGATTGAAAGCATCAGTATAAAAAAAATTTCTCATTCTCAGAAATTTCAGATAATACTGGATATATCAAAGGGAAACAATAGTCATCTAAATTTGAGCGTGATGGAAAACAACAGTTAAAAAAAAAAAAAAAAATAGAGCAGTCTAATACTTAACAGATGATGCTTCTCCAGGGAGCAGATGAAGGGACTGGCCTAGAAATATTTCCTAGAAGACTGATAATTTGCACTGTGGCTTAGAGGGTGGGTGGGGGGTGCATTTCAGCAGATTTGGGATATTACATCGTAGGACACATTGTGAGGTCTCAGTAAAGAAAGACTAGAGTCCAGGGGGTGCAGTCTTTCCTTGCAAACTTGACATTGATCATATAGGATACAGAAAAAGAGGAAGATCCTGCATGGAGATCACTCACAGCTCACGGCTCTGAGTGTTTAATTGGGTGCCACCAACCCCTGCATTAGCTTTCATTTTAATTAGTGTTGTGCCGAAGAGCAGGAGAACATGTTTTGAGAACAGTGCTATATTAAAAAGGGCTCTGCCAAAAAAAAAAAAAAAAGGAATCAAAATAAGATTCTACTGGAAAATCTGTTGATGGGTACCTGGGAGTAGGTGGGGAAGGTGAGGGAAGTCAAAAAGCAAAGCAGAACTGTAGTGGCAGGAGACCCCTGGAAAGTGCATTCAGTCAAGCTGAGAGAAAACTGCCATTGCAATTAGATCGAGATTCTGGCATTGAGGAATCCGCAAAAGACTGGCGGGACTTCCCTGGTGGTTCCGTGGTTAGGACTGTGCTTCCAGGGCAGGGGGCTCAGGTTCAGTCCTTGGTTGGGGAAGTTCAACATAGCCGAAACAATAAATAATAGATAAAGTCTTGATTAGTTCTAAAAAGCAAGCAGAAACCCCCAAAAGAGACCGGTGTGATTTAGTCCAGCACATCAATGTGAACTTAAATTGCAATCGTCTGAATTGTCCCGAATCTCCTCAGTCATCAGGCTTAATTCTTCATCATTATTCATCCTTCCCCTGCAGCGTTTTCTTGGATTAATTCAGTCAAATGGTTCCTTATCATGGTCCCACACTGTGAGTTCGGCATCATATAAAAAACATGAAATAATATATCAAAAAATACAAAACACAGTACCTGCCCTGCCTAGCATATGTCATGTTAGTGGACAGAGTACCAATGTTTGGGCCCAATATGAGTGAATTAACATACACAGGACACCCAGCTGTGTGACAGGAGGCAAGTCAGTCCATTTCCCTGAGGCTTTTTCTTAACCATAGAATTGAGACAGATAATAGTGTTGGGGTGCTGATAGATGAGATAATATATCTCTACTGTAGCAGTTTAATGCATTCTTATCAAGGAGAGCATTCTGGTGGGAAAGTCAAGGCCAGTACCATTAGGGCGGCACAAACAGTGTATGTTCTCAATAGCAATGATCGAGAGCAGTGTTTTGTAAAGGTATGTTCTACAGAATCCTAGATCCCCAGGCTGTTAATAGCTGTATGGGGAGAAAGTTACTAATTTGAGGACATTCTTAGTTAACCAAAGTTAATTTCTACATTGCAGGACTGGTCAGATCTTTTAATATGCTGAACGACTTTGTGAATCTCAGGTTGGAGATTTGGGAGTAGGTGGGTGAGGAATGAAATGGGCAGTATTTCCAAACCCTATTTGCTGAAGAATTATTGTTTGGTGGGGGGACTTTTGTCTTGTGAGACACATTCAGAAATGGTGGAATGTCATGCAAAAGCTTACATTCAGAGCGGTGGGAGATTTCAGAGAGGGAAGATTTTGTGCAGGAGACCAGAAGTTAAGTGGGGTCTCTTGGAATGAGTCAGGGCTCCTGGAGACAGTAAACTTGCCCTAATTATCTGATTCCTCAATGCCCAGAGCACAGTAGGTATTCAACGAATATCTACGGCAAGGATATTGACAGATTATGATTTGAATGATTTGATGAAGGCATGGAGGCATTCTGATGGAGGAGGGTGGCCGGGAGAGGCAGTGATGCAACAGGAATGGAGGCGGCTCCCTGGTGAGTCAGTGGATAAGCCAGTCTGAGTGAGGTGGTGGTGTCGTTTGGAGAAGGGGGAGGGCTGTGGGGTTAAGCAAAGGGGAGTCAGATTGTGCTGGACCTTGAACATCCGGCAGAAAGCTTGGAATGGCAGACACAGGGCATTTTGCTTTCATTCCACGACTGGAATGAAAAGCAAAGTTCAAAGGTTAGTTTTTTAGTGCTACCTAGAAGGGACCGTGTGGAAAGCCTGGGTGCTTGCCTGGAAGTGGTTGCCATGTCCAGGCGGCAGTGATAAGGTCCAGTGTCGTGGAGCGGGCATGGAGCTCAGCCAGAATGAAAGGATGACGACATATCAGATACGCGAATGAAAAAATGAGAATGACTCGGTGACTCAATAGAGAAGGATGAAGGTATGAAGAACTGCAGATGGTGTAGCAGAGAAGGCAGGAATACCCAGTGCCCTCCCCACCCCACCCTCCCGACCGCCAGAGACCTAGATTCTGGTTTCCACTGAGGTCCTAGCTGTGCCAGTTTATTGAGCAAGTCACTAAGCTCCTATGTCATCCGTCCATATTGTGTGACCCCCTGAAGAACTAGAGACGTACCATGGAAGGTTATGGCCACAATCACGAGAGGAGGGGGTGGGGCAGGGAGGGGGAAGGACACGAGTGTTAACTCGAGATCTGCTGTTGGAGATGGGCTATGGGGAGAAAGATGTGATCTGGAGCTCAGTGAATTTTTTGACAAAATTCTGTAGTGTCTTCCCTTTGAAAGGCTCTCATATTTGCCCTCTCGGGGCCCCACTTTGCACCAGCCTCATTTTGCATCCTCGTCTCAGCATCTATGTCGTATCAGGCCTTCTCTTTTTCCTTCCTTTGCCCTAATCCAAGGTTTTCAGACCCTGCACAGGTATGAAAGTGAACTGGGAAGCCTCAAGAATGTTGTGGGGCTGTCACATGGAGCTTTGAACCGAGGCATCGATTTCAACAGAGTGTGGAGGGGGATGCAGCTTACTGCTGCCGTCAAGTAGGAGGCTTTGTTTCATGTCTTGTTTGCACCTGAGATGTATTTTGGGATTAATTAATGTGCAGGGACTTTAATTCATGACTATTTACTGAGATCACAACTGGGGCAGTTAGCAGTTCTCCAGTCATGCTGAGATGCTAAGGGGAAAGCAAGTGGTTGGCGTAGTACTTCAGACAGCGGATGGATGTGAGAAAGGAATGAGCTGTATGCCCTGTAATCACTACACACAGGTTCCGTATTTCGGGTTTGCCTGCCTCCCTCTATCGCTTCTTTCCCCTTCCTTTATTCCTTCCTTCTTCCCTTTTAGTTTTTTTTTTTTTTTTTTTTTTTTTAAGAATTGTCTTTTTTTTTCTTTCAATATTTATTAATTTTTTTCTTTGAATATTTATTTATTTATTTGGCTGTGCCACATCTTGGTTGTGGCACAGGGATCCTCAGTCTTTGTTGTGGCATGTGGCATCTTTATTTGTAGCATTCGAGATCTTTCGATTGCAGCATTCAAAGGCTTAGTTGCAGCATGCGGGAGGATCAGGTTCTCTGACCAGGGATGGAACCTGGGCCACCTGCATTGGGAGTGAAGAGTCTTAGCCACTGAGTCACCAGGGAAGTCCCCCTTTTAGTTTGTAAACATTTTGGTTAGACCAAAATATTCTGTACAAAAGTGTGCGTCTGCGCTCCGTTGCTCAGTCATGTCTAACTCTTTGCAACCCCGTGTACTGTAGCCCTCCAGGCTCCACTGTCCGTGCGATTTCCCTGGCCAGAATACCGGAGTGGCTTGCCATTTTCTTCCCCAGGGAATCTTCCTGACCCAGGGATTGAACCTGAGTCTCTAGCATTTCCTGAATTAGCAAAAGTGCTGAGTATTAAACGTGTGAGAACCATTGCTCTTCCAAGTCTGCTGTGTACTTATCCCATCTCCTTGATACTTCTCCAGCTACTCCATACATGTTTTACTTCTAGTTAAGTACTAGGAACTTTAGTGCCCGTACAAGCTTCTAGAGAGCAAATGTCATTTTTGTTCTCTTTCTTGGGTTTGCCTGTTCTATTCATTATTTCAAAAAATCAGTTTCCATTTATTTTTCTTTTCCATATTATTGTTTGCTATCTTGTTGCAAATTTTATAATTAATGATCTTTTCCTAGGGTTTTTGTTGTTGTTATCTTTGTTGTCTCTTATAGTTTTTTAGAATGTGTACTGAATTTACTTATTTTTTATTATTTGTTTTGGCCATGCCATATGGCTTGCAGGATCTTAGTTCGCTGACCACAGATTGAACCCAGGCCACAGCAGTGAGTGGGCTGCATCCTAACTGCTGGACTGCCAGGGAGTTCCCTGAGTTTCCTTGGTTTTAGTATTTCTTGTTTAATAATGAAGGCAGTTCAGTTTAGTTCAGTTCAGTCGCTCAGTCGTGTCTGACTCTTTGCGACCCCATGAATTGCAGCATGCCAGGCCTCCCTGTCCATCACCAACTCCCAGAGTTCACCCAAACTCATGTCCATTGAGTTGGTGATGCCATCCAGCCATCTCATCCTCTGTCGTCCCCTTCTCCTCCTGCCCCCAATCCCTCCCAGCATCAGAGTCTTTTCCAATGAGTCAGTTCTTCACATGAGGTGGCCAAAGTATTGGAGTTTCAACTTTAGCATCAGTCCTTCCAATGAACACCCAGGACTGGTCTCCTTTAGGATGGACTGGTTGGATCTCCTTGCAGTCCAAGGGACTCTCAAGAGTCTTTGCCAACACCACAGTTCAAAAGCATCAATTCTTCGGTGCTCAGCTTTCTTCACAGTCCAACTCTCACATCCATACATGACCACAGGAAAAACCATAGCCTTGACTAGACGGACCTTTGTTGGCAAAGTAATGTCTCTGCTTTTGAATATGCTGTCTAGGTTGGTCATAACTTTCCTTCCAAGGAGTAAGTGTCTTTTAATTTCATGGCTGCAGTCACCATCTGCAGTGATTTTGGAGCCCAGAAAAATAAAGTCAGCCACTGTTTCCACTATTTCCCCATCTATTTGCCATTAAGTAATGGGACTGGATGCCATGATCTTTGTTTTCTGAATGTTGAGCCTTAAGCCAACTTTTTCACTCTCCTCTTTCACTTTCATCAAGAGGCCCTTTAGTTCTTCTTCACTTTCTGCCATAAGGGTGGTGTCATCTACATATCTGAGGTTATTGATATTTTTCCCGGCAATCTTGATTCCCGCTTGTGTTTCTTCCAGTCCAGCGTTTCTCATGATGTACTCTGCATAGAAGTTAAATAAGCAGGGTGACAATATACAGCCTTGACGTATTCCTTGTCCTATCTGGAACCAGTCTGTTGTTCCATGTCCAGTTCTAACTGTTGCTTCCTGACCTGCATATAGGTTTCTCAAGAGGCAGGTCAGGTGGTCTGGTATTCCCATCTCTTTCAGAATTTTCCACAGTTTATTGTGATCCACACAGTCAAAGGCTTTGGCGTAGTCAATAAAGCAGAAACAGATGTTTTTCTGGAGCTCTCTTGCTTTTTCGATGATCCAGTGGATGTTGGCAACTTGATCTCTTGTTCCTCTGCTTTTTCTAAAACCAGCTTGAACATCTGGAAGTTCACGGTTCATGTATTGCTGAAGCCTGGCTTGGAGAATTTTGAGCATTACTTTACTAGCGTGTGAGATGAGTGCAGTTGTGTGGTAGTTTGAGCATTCTTTAGCATTGCCTTTCTTTGGGATTGGAATGAAAACTGATCTTTTCCAGTCCTGTGGCCACTGCTGAGTTTTCCAAATTTGCTGGCATATTGAGTGCAGCACTTTCACAGCATCATCTTTCAGGATTTGAAATAGCTCATCTGGAATCCCATCACCTCCACTAGCTTTGTTTGTAATGATGCTTTCTAAGGCCCACTTGACTTCACATTCCAGGATGTCTGGCTCTAGGTGAATGATCACACCATCATGATTATCTGGGTCGTGAAGATCTTTTTTGTACAGTTCTTCTGTGTAATCTTGCCACCTCTTTTTAAGGACAAATATATCCTGACACCAGCTTGGGCTGTGCCCTATAGTTTTGTATGAAATATTTTGTTTCATTGCTTTAAAGAAAAGTAAAAATTACATTTTTTAATTTTTCTCTCTTTTAAGGATTACCCAGGAATATTGCTTTTCCAAGTAGTTGAGATTATCATTATTTATTTATAATTTTATTGAATGTGATCAGAGAATGCAATCTGTAAGATTCCTACTTTTAAATTTGTTTATGGATTTGTTAAAAGTTTTTTTTTTTTTTGAATAGTCAAATGTAAGGTCAGTGTAAGGTGTGCCATATGTGTCAGGTTTATTATTTGTATCACTCGTTGCTTCTCAGTCCTTATTTTGTTATTCTACTGCTGTTCAGTTTTAAACAAAGCATAATAAAGTTGCTCACTCAAATTGTATTTTTATCCTGTTCTTACAGTCTAAAAATGTTTGTTTTGTAATTTTTAGTTTTATTTGTTGCAAACACATTTATGATGATTAGCCCTTTTCCCTAAATTATGTCTTTTTATATTCAATGGCACCCCACTCCAGTACTTTTGCATAGAAAATCCCATGGACGGAGGAGCCTGGTGGGCTGCAGTCCATGGGGTCAATAGCGTTGGACACGACTAAGCGACTTCACTTTCACTTTTCGCTTTCATGCATTGGAGAAGGAAATGGCAACCCACTCCAGTGTTCTTGCCTGGAGAATCCCAGAAGTCTGGTGGGCTGCCATCTATGGGGTCACACAGAGTCGGACACGACTAAAGTGACGCAACAGCAGCATATTCTGTTTAGTGTGTGTGAACTTTTTTTTAGTGTGTGTTAATATTAACATTGTTGCTCTTGCTTTACATTTGTTTACATTTGTCTGGTGGTATGTTTTACTCATCTCTTTTCAAATTTTATTAATACTGAGTTTATATTGGAAACCACCTAAAACGTAGCTTGCCTTTTTTTTTTTTTTGGCTTGCAATTTTAATGACTGTCAGACAATTGGAGATAGGAGACGACCAGAGCCTGAGCCAGAAAACAAGACTGGACAGAAGCACATTGGCAGCACCTGCTCTGGTAGTCAGGGTTCTGCAGAGAAACTGAACCATAGGTTAGAGAGAGAACAAGAATGAGCATGAGTGAGAGATTGATTCAGCCTAAGGTCTTGGCTCACACTTTTGTAGGGAGTGGTGAGTTTGAAATCTGCCGGGAGGTTGGAGATTCAGGTATGAGTTGATGTTGCCACCTTGAGTCCAGATCTGTAGGCTGGAAACTCAGGCAGGGTTTCTGTGTTACTGTCTTGAGAGGATTCCTTTTTCAGAAACTCTCTTTGCTCCTGAGGCCTTTGACTGATTGGATGAGGCCCACCCACATTGTGGAGGGTAATCTGCTTGACTCAAAGTAAGCTGGCTTAAATGTTGTGTGTGTGTGTGCTAGGTTGCTTCAGTCGTGTCCAATTCTTTGTTACCCCATAAACTGTAGCCCACTGGTTCTTCTGCCCATGGATTCTCCAAGCAAGAATACTGGAGTGGGTTGCCATATCCTCCTCTGGATGATTTCCCAACCCAGGGATTGAACCCACATCTCCTGCGCCTCCTGCACTGCAGGCAGAATCTTTGCCACTGTTCCACCAAGGAAGCCCGACTTAAATGTCCCAAAATACCATCCCCAAATACCATCACAGTAACATCTAGACTTGTTTGACCAAACGACTGGGTGTCATAGTTGACACATAAAATTAGCCATCGCCTTGGCATTGTAGAAAAAGCTGACTGAATGTGAATGGATAACTTCTAAAGCAAACAACATGTACAAACAGAAACAGAGCTCGAGATCAAGGACTTAGCATTAGGGAGTCAGCACAGTTGGTTTCCATTGTTTTCATTCAAAAACCCAAGTACTCTTATGCATTTGGTGACATTTATTATAGTGTGCTCTGGATTTACAACATGTATCCTGGTTTTACTCTTTTTAACATTTGTCAGTTTTTCTGTACAGCAGAACTTCAGGTGGAAGACATTTCTTGAGAGTCTGCTGTTTCTTGAGCCTTATCTGTCTTGTAGCAGTGCTGTTTGTCCTGGGGTTATGAGCTGTAACACGTTAATCCTGCTCCGTGAAGTCCTTGCCTGCACACAGCCTACAGCTAAACAAATGCTGCTGCTCCACCGATGTTGCTGTGCTGATGGAGTGTTGCAGTGTAGACTCTTCCAGCCCCCATACCAGCTGTCGACTTGGTATATATGGGAGGATGTGCAGAGAGTCTGCGTTGCCCTTTACAATCCAATATGGTTAACATTACGTATCTGTGGGTTCTGCATCTGTGGATATAGCAGGCTGACTGTACTACACCATTTTATAGAAGGCACTTGTGTATTTGCAGATTTTGATACCTACAGAGGTCCTAGAACCCAGTCCCTGGTGGATACAAATGGATGGCCGAATAAATTTTCAGACTTGTCTGCTAAATAAATCTTTTCAGCATAGCTTAGTCTAGTTACTGTTTAATATCTCCAATTACCAGCAAATGTTTTATTCGAGTATAGTCGATTTGCAACATTGTGTTAGTTTCTGGTGTACAGCAAAGGGATTTAGTTATAAGTATACATATATATGGGCTTCGCTTGTGGCTCAGCTGGTAAAGAATCCACCTGCAATGCAGGAGACCTGGGTTCTATCCCTTCATTGGGAAGATCCCCTGGAGAAGGGAAAGGCTACCCACTCCAGTGTTCTGGCCTGGAGAATTCCATGGACAGTCCTTGGGATTGCAGAGTCGGACACGACTGAGCTACTTTCACACACACACACACACACGCATATATATATGTATATTTTAGATTCTTTTCTGTTATAGGTTATTACAAGCTAATGAATACAGTTCCCTGTGCTATATAGTAGCACCTTGTTTATCTATTTTATAGATAGTAGTGAATATGTGTTAATCTCATACTCCTAAGTTATCCCTTCCCTCTTCCTCTTTGTTAATCGTAAGTTTGTTTTCTGTGTCTGTGAGTCTGTTTCTGTTTTTTAATATTTAATTAATTACTTTGGCCACCTCAGGTCTTAATTGAGGCACGTGGGCTCTCTAGTTGTGGCCTGTGGGCTCAGTAGTTGCAGTACTTGGGCTTAGTTGCTCCGGGATCTTAGTTCCCAGACTGGGGATCAAACTAACGTCCCTTGCATTGCAAGGCAGATTTTTAACCTCTGGACCACCAGGGAAGTTCCTATTTCTGTTTTGTAAATAAGTTCATTTGTGTTATTGTATAGATTCTACACATAAGTAATTTCATACAATTGTCTTTCTCTCTCTGGTATGATAATCTCTAGGTCCATTCATGTTGCTGCAAACAGCAAAATTTCCATTCTTCTTCATGGCTGAGTAATATTTGTGTGTGTGTGTGTGTGTGTGTGTGTGTATACGTACATATACCACATCTTCTTTATTATCCACTCATCTATTGATGGACATTTAGATTGCTTCTTTGTTTTGGCTATTGTAAATAGTGCTGCTATGAACATTGGGGTGCATGTATCTTTTCAAATTACAGTTTTCATCTTTTCCAAATATTTGCCCAGGAGTGGAATTGCTGGATTGTATGGCAACTCTGTTTTTCATTATTTTAAGGAAACTCCATGCTGTTTTCCACAATGGCTGCACCAGTTTACATTTTCACCAGCAGCTCCCTTTTCTCCACACCCTCTCCAGCATTTGTTATTTATAGACTTTTTAATGATGGCCATTCTGACCAGTGTGAGGATTAACAATATGGAGCATCTTTTCGTGTGCCTGTTGGACCTCTGCATGCCTTCTTTGGGGAAAGTGTCTATTTAGGTCTTATGCGTATTTTTTTATTAAATCGTGTGTGTTTTTTGATATTGAGTTGTATGAGCTTTTTGTATATATTGGAAATTAAGCCCTTGTTGGTCACATAATATACAAATATTTCCTCCCCATCTGTAGCTTGTCTTTTTGTTTTGTTTATGGTTTCCTTTGCTGTGCAAAAGCTTGTAAGTTTCCCGTTTGTTTATTTTTGCTTTCATTTCTTTTGCCTTGGGAGACTGATCTAAGAAAATATTGCTACAATTTTTGTCAGTGTCTTGCCCATGTTCTCTTCTAGAAATTTTATGTGTCATGTCAATTAGAAGCAACTTTATTAAACTACAGATAGTAGTGCCTGGGCTTCCCTGGTGGCTCGCAAGGTAAAGAATCTGCCTGCAATGCAGGAGAAGTGGATTCCATCCCTGGGTCAGGAAGATCCCCTGGAGAAGGGGATGGCTACTCCCACCAGTATTCTTACATGGACAGAGGAGCCTGGTGGGACAGTCCACTGGGGTTGCAAAGAGTCGGACACGACTGAGCAACTAACACGACACTACTACTACAAGCAGCGCCTGGTGGTTAAACACGTGAGTTTTGGATTTAAATTGGGCCTGCCCAGATTCAAACCGAGATTCCAAGCTTAGTAACTACAACTCAAATTACCTGACCTCTCTGAGGCTTACTTTTCCCTCTTGCAACATGAGGATATTAATCATGCTTGCATCATACTCCTGTTATGAGGATTAAATGACATAAGGGTTGGTTATTTTCATTATAAAAGTGCTATTTTTCCCCTACTCAATGTGATATTCCTTTTCTCCATGACAACTTCTAACTCATGTTTTGAAGAAACAAAAGTTGAGGCCATCAGTGGTGAAAGCCAAGCTCTTTCCCCAGTTATTTTGTCCCTGTCATTTCATTAACTTTTTCAGTGAGTAGTTTTTTTTTTTTTAATTTTATTTTATTTTTAAACTTGACAAAATTGTATTAGTTTTGCCAAATATCAAAATGAATCCGCCACAGGTATACATGTGTTCCCCATCCTGAACCCTCCTCCCTCCTCCCTCCCCATATAGTGAGTAGTTTTCTGTGTCTGTTATAAAGCAGGTTTTTTAATTTATTTTTTTGGCTATACCAGGTCTTGGTTGTGGCACACAGGATCTTCAGTCTTTGTTGTGGCATGCGGAATCTTTAGTTGTAGCATGCAAACTCTTAGTCGTGGCCTGTGGAATGTAGTTCCCTTAGCAGGGATCGAACCTGGGCCCCCTCCTGCATTGAGAGTGTGGATTCTTAGCTATTAGACCACCAGCTGCCGCTGTTAAGTCGCTTCAATTGTGTCTGACTCTGTGTGATCCCATAGACGGCAGCCCACCAGGCTCCCCCCGTCCCTGGGATTCTCCAGGCAAGAACACTGGAGTGGCTTGCCATTTCCTTCTCCAATGCATGAAAGTGAAAAGGGAAAGTGAAGTCACTCAGTCATGTCCGACTCAGTAGCCCCAATGACTGCAGCCTACCAGGCTCCTCCGTCCATGGGGTTTTCCAGGCAAGAGTACTGGAGTGGGGTGCCATTGCCTTCTCCGTAGACCACCAGGGAAGTCCCTAAAATAGGTTAGAGGAAAGAAATTCAAGAGAAAGAATTTATTTGCCATCCATGTCCATCATGGATACCTAAAATGTTGCTAAATTTAGAAACAAAATAGCCCATGTGAAAGAGGCTTCCCTGGTGGCTCAGATGGTAAAGACAAAATAGCCCATAGACATGCATATTTTGAACTCTGACTTGGTTAGTGTGGTGCTGAGTTGCTCTCAGGCAAGCAGGCAAGTCGCAGTGCCATTAAAACCTGGTCCTGCTTGATGGTTTCCTCATTTGGGGTATGGTAGGAAAAAACAGTACTAGACTGGTCATCTCTCAGCAAATCTTGGCATTTCTGCCTGGCCCTCCCATCTGTTATCCTAATTGCTAGGATTACTGCTCAAACTTTACCTGCTCCATATAGTTCAAGATTGTCACATATCATAATGATGTCCTCGTTGATTACAAAAGTCTTCGGTCAGTGAACAATGAATGCATTCATCAAGTTGCTTCCACATCTGAGTTGTTTGTGGGACTGTCTCCACTTGCTTAACTTTCAGATTCTGACTTTCTCCCTCTCTTTTCCAAGCTCAAACTCAGTAAGTAAAAGCTGAGATATTGTCATTTCCTAAATAATCCAAAGGGAAGATCTGGCCAAATTTAAAAGCCCTCTGACTGCTGTATCAACTTGCCCATGCTCCTCTCCCTAATGGAACTTTAAGGAATAACCATCATTGAGTAGAGCCTCCAGGTCATCTTGGATCTCACCGAACAGAGCCTCGATATGGTTATTTTTTTTTCCTGCATTGTTTGTTGCTCACTGGGTAAAGCACAGGCCTGGGCTTCATCTGGCTGTGTTTTCACCTTGCAGAGGCAGTAATTGAATCTCTGACATTGTCCTGCCTTCAAGGAGTGTTCCAACTCAGGCTGCTGTATTAAACCAGCGTAGTTCTCCGTTCTCTTGGAAGGTCGAGTCTCATCTATGGACAGTGAATGATGGCGGGGCCAACTCTCAGAAGAGTCAGGGCTGGGACCCCAAGCATCTACTGTTCCTTCCATGTAAAGGGCCATTCTGAGTTTGCAAAGATGGTGTTTTTACCTGTTACCGCCCTCTCTGCAAATAACCTGAGCAGCTTCAGCACGGTGTGGGGGTTAGTACTTGCTCTCTGACCTTTGAGAACAGATCTGTTGAAGCTGGTTGCAGTTTGCAGCAGGATCTGTGGCAAATTGGAGCAGGCTGCACGCTCAGCCCCTGCCTCTCCCAGCACCCCACGGTGTTACAGTCGATTCTGCTGGGCGCTGCCTTCAGGTGCATCCCAGCTCCCTGCTCAGCCCCCTGAAGAATTTTCCGTGATGGCATTTGCTGGGTGTTTGACATCATTGTTGTAAAGGCTCACAGTTTTGGAGCAACTCCCACTCAAAGCTTTCTGGTACCTCGGTGTCATCGGTTTTGGACTTGGGGGTTTGAGGTGTGTCTGGGGTAAATTTAGAAGCAAGAAGAAAGGGTGCTGAGCCCAATATCACCAAATTTGGCAGAAATTTGTTCCAAGCTTTAGACCAACATAGGGGATTCCATAAAATCAGGGATAGTGCAGAATGAATGAAAGAGAGGAGGAGTAAATATCAAACAACCTGTTGACCCTTTCCCAGAAAAGTCAGGAACGTGAATTTCAGTGCTTTCGTGGTAACACGTATAAGCCAGGACAAAAGTACAAAAGCTATGAGTCTGTTAGGAAGGAGTTAAAAAAAATTCTCAACAGTTTCTCCTACCACCTCTACAAACATAGAGGCCAAGAGAAAATGCACACACATACACACACTCACATTCCAGCAGAGAACCTGTTTTGCAAGTTTTGCTGGTAAAAAGCAGGAAGGGGGTTGCTGGAGAGTCTAGTGAAAAAGCCTTAGGAGTATTCATAGAAGGTTTTTCAAAACTAAGTTTTCAGGGTAATTTTATCCTGCAGAGAGAGGCGCATGGACCACTGTAGGCTTTTCTTCAACTGCTTAAGAGCATTGTTAGACAGGGAGGGGCAGATTAACGGATGCCTATAATTTTGATCATTGTTTTCTGCAAAACAGCTCAGGCTTTGAAAAACGAAGCCATCATTCTTGGCAAGGTTTCTGCCAACAGCACAAATTATACTGTGCAGAGATCCAAAGCCCCTAAAAAGGTTTCATTAATGAACAATTTCAGAGGACTGTTTAAGTCTTCACCCGACAGGTAACGTTGGCCCGCAGGCAGGTGGGGTTAGGGTTTCCGTGGAGATTTATGATGTCATGCTTGAAAGAGCATGTCAAGACAGCCAATTTAACAAGTAGCTACTCAAAAAGTCCTATAGGCTGGAAGTAGCTGTTATGCAAATGACAAAAGAGTTTCACTGGGAAAAACTGTGAAAGAAAACCGTAGAGACATGGAGGGGGGTTTACCTGACAGCTCAGGAGATGACTCCGGAGTCCATTAGAGACGAAAACTTCCAGAAGCTGAATTAGATTTTCTGCTTTAACTGCCGTTTCACCTGTGGAGCTCCAGGTACAGGTAAATCTGGATTCTGTTTCTTCCGAGTTCTCGCAGAAAATTATCTGGAAACATTGTGAGGTCTGCTTCTCTGCATTGTTCTCTTGGCAGGAAGCACTGAATCAATAAGCATGGCTTTCCCACACCGAATGTTCGAGTGTTCCTGCTTTGGGGGGTGTTTTTTCAGGGCTTTTTATTGAATGAACTGAGATTTTTGAATAGAGCTGAAAAACAAGTGATGCATTATGCATTATGCTGATTCTGCCCTGTGAATAACGCTATAAAAAATGCCTAGATAAGGGTTAGAAGGACGATCTGGGGATTGAGATATTATATATATTTGTGGATTATTCCCAGATGTTGGTTTCTTGCTCTCGCTCTCTTTTTTTTCTTTAACTCTTAGAACAGGCCTGAAATTGGGACTGTGTGTATTTTTGTATTTTCAAGTTGCAGAATGCCCAAAATACAACCCATGGAATCATATAGAACTAGGTTTATGAACCTTATACT
This sequence comes from Bubalus kerabau, assembly GCF_029407905.1. NCBI lineage: Eukaryota > Metazoa > Chordata > Mammalia > Artiodactyla > Bovidae > Bubalus > Bubalus kerabau. The sequence continues at coordinate 25,434,118 of NC_073636.1, forward strand.
TTTTTTTTTTCTTTTTAAATTGGAGGATAATTGCTTTACAATGTTGTGTTGTACACTTTTATTTAAGTGTGTCTGTATATTTTTCTCACAGCAGCATTTTATAAGACTAGAAAAATATCCTGTTTGAGATATCAGGGTTTCTGGGCATGAAGGAAGTAGGAGTTGTAAATTCTAAGACAGATAAAGGCTTCTAGGGTGGGGGGAATGGTTGATAAAACTAGTTTTTAAAGCGTGCTTTCAGAAGGAAACCTCACTTTGGTGGTACGAGGTTTTGTGTTTGCATCAGTTACTAGCAAGCCTGAGTAAACAGTCTTGCCAGCGATATGGGTGTGATAACAATCGAAGGTAGCAGTGTGTCTGCGAAGTTGAATTAAAGGGGTTAGCTTGGGGGCGTCAGGCTGCCATGTGAATAGTTAGGTACACCAAGCTGAAAAGGCAATGAAAATCATTTATTTTTCTCTTTCATGCACTGCATAAGGTGAAAACACAGCGTTAAGAGTAAAGATACCTGTGAAATGGGGATTTGGGGTTTTGAAAGCAAAACTATTTAGGAGCACGTGGACAGGATTTAGCATATTTGAGAAAGCCTCCTGAAATTTGGCCATCCGATTATGTGAATTAACTCCAGCATTGCTATTCATATTAAATTGTTGGGTGACCACCCCGGTTACTGCAGAAGAGCAATTCGAGGGACGGAGAACTCTGTCCCTAACATCAGAACACCTGGGTGTTGAATCCGTCTCCTACCTGTGTCACTTTAGGAAAGTAAATTCATGTCCTTAAGCCTCAGTTTTCTCCTCCCTGAGATGGGAGTGATAATCATGGTGTGGTGAGGACAAAATACGTGCAGCACAGTTCTCAGAATGCACGCTCCACGAATTAGCGGTTATTTTCATTTACTACTTCTGTGGTCCTGAACTGTTGGTAACAGGGTTTCAGCTTTCACGTCATCTTATCACTGTAACAGCCCAGTGAGATTAGTCCACTCTTTTAATTCCCACTTTACAGATGAAGAAACCGTGGCTCAGAGAGATACTGAGATATATAACACAAGCTGTCCTTCTACATTTTCTGCTATTTTTTCCCCTCCTTTTAGAGATCTCTAAAAAAACAAAACAAAACATTAATGGGTTCCCGAAATGACTCCCTGAGGCAACTATTACTTCTGTTATAAAGTAATTAAAATACAAAATGTTAAGTGTGTCAAAGGAGCTGGGATATTCGTGTTTTTACATTAATTATATTTGTGGCACTTTTTCTAGACAGGCTAGAGAGAAGTGATATTATTTTACTTTTTCCTGGCAGCTATTGATACAGCTTCTCCCTTCAAAGACTTACAGGGTTGACTCTTACCTGCTTGCGATGTTTCTGGGCCCTGCAAGAAGAGTCGGGTTTTGCTGTTACCTGAGCAAGAAACTAAGTCACCAGGAGGTTGTGGGAACAGCCACAGGGAGCCAGGGTCGGACACACTGTCTTTTCTCTTTTGTATTCTAGACCTTGGCACCTCCCTCCCAGACCAAAACAGTCCATAATTATATTCTACATCCGTTGTGTGTCAGAGACAAATATGTTTTTCATTGTGTTATTTTTAACAGCAGGGTTTTCAGCCAGAGAAAACACTCTCTTAGTTCCAGAGTTTTCCTAATGATTGTTCTGATGTTTCCAAGTTGTCCACCTCAGGCTGTTCAGAATTGTTAGGGTTCCCCACTCCCAGAAGAAAGTTCTTAGCAGGAGTGGTGGTAGGGTCATCGAGAGGAATCCTAAAAGCATTCTGATCTCTGAGCTACCGAGGGTGAACTTACTCTGTCCTAGATAATTCACTAAAAGTGATTATCTGAACGGCAGCAGACTGTATGGTGCCCAGCTCTAGTTTGGGACCCAGGGCAAAGCTCTGATTATCTCAAGGGCAGAGTCTGCAGGCAAAGATGGATTTCATTCAAAGTTTCGATTCCTAATATGAACCACTGTGCTGTAGGTTTAAAGTAGAAACCAGTCATGAAATCAAACAGCCACAGGGTGCCGAAATTCCACATAGGTTCTGAGTCACTAATGAATATTCTAATTTTCTTTTATTTGACCCACGACCCTGTTTTAGAAGTCCATTAAGCTTTTTGTTGCACTTTATTGTTGTATTGCTCAGAGATTATCTGCTGACTCATAAGTAGTGATTGCATCTAGAAACATGTTTTGCACCCATCAGGGTTTAGTAAAGATTTATTGAATCACAGGGACTGAACACAGGGACTCAAGGCCCAGGTTGCCTGGATGCAAATCTTGCCTCCATCACTTACTAGTAGTAGTGAGATTTCCTGTTGAAGAACATAGCTGCTGCTGCTAAGTCACTTCAGTCGTGTCCGACTCTGTGCGACCCCATAGACGGCAGCCCACCAGGCTCCCCCGTCCCTGGGATTCTCCAGGCAAGAACACTGGAGTGGGTTGCCATTTCCTCCAATGCATGAAAGTGAAAAGTGAAAGTGAGGTCGCTCAGTCGTGTCCGACTCTTCGAGACCCCATGGACTGCAGCCTATAGGCTCCTCCGTCCATGGGATTTTCCAGGCAAGAGTACTGGAGTGGGGGTGCCATTGCCTTCTCCGATGCATATTGCAAATAAGATGTAATGTCTGAATTTTAAAAGCCTCTCAGGACAAGGAGTTGTGATCTTTCATTGCAGTTGACCCTTGAACAGTGCAGGTATAAAATCCATGTATAACTTTCGATTCTTCTAAAATTTATTTACTACTGAGTCGGACACGACTGAGCGACTTCACTTTGACTTTTCACTTTCATGCATTGGAGAAGGAAATGGCAACCCACTCCAGTGTTCTTGCCTGGAGAATCCCAGGGACGGGGGAGCCTGGTGGGCTGCCATCTCTGGGGTCGCACAGAGTCGGACACGACTGAAGCGACTTAGCAGCAGCAGCAGCCTACTAATAGTAGGGCTACTACTACTGCTAGTTCCAGGTGACTGGAAGCCTTACAGGTGACATAAATAGTCGATTAGCACGTTTTGTATGTTATATTTATTTATAAGTGTATCTTACAATCAAATAAACTGGAGGAAAAAATCATAAGGAAGAGAAAGTACATTTACAGTGAATGCGTGCTCAGTCAGTTCAGTCGTGTCCAACTCTTTGCAGCCCTATGGACTGTAGACTGCCAAGCTTCTCTGTCCATGGGATTCTCCTGGCAAGAATACTGGAGTAGGTTGCCATTTCCTTCTCCAGGGGATCTTCCCGTCCCAGGGATCGAACCTATGTCTCCTGTGTCTAATGCATTGGAGGTAGATTCTTTACCCAATGAGCAACAGGGAAGCCCCACATTTACAGTACATATACAGTATTTATTGAAAAAATTCCACATATAAGTGGACCGACCCAGTTCAAACTCATGTTGTTCAGAGGTCAACTGGGTTGTAGTTTTCTCTTTTAAAAAAGATTTTGAGAATTGTTTCTTCGGAAAGAAAGGCACTGCAATCGAGCAGTTCAGGATGTGGAACTAGGACTTTCTTTGAGGGAGACGTGTGTGAAGCTCTTCTAAATAAGAAGGAAGATGTTTTCCATAAGCTGCTTAGGCTCAGACCTGGGTCCTTGCTATTCATCGACTTCAGTTTGTCGGAAACACCCCTGTTTTGAACCTGATGGGAAGTTGTTTCCAAAAATCTGTTTATTTAAAAAAAAAAAAGTCATCCTGGAAAATGGCGGCACCCGAGGAGATGTTGCTTTTCTCTTCAATGTGAGGCTGAGAAGGGACCAGCAGGTGGACTGGGCAGGGCCTTCCTGCCTCCCAGTTTTCTTTCCTTAACTTTTTTTAAGCTGGAGAAACATAATTTGGTGAAAGCAAACATTCCTCAGGAACTCGAGTTCAGGATTTTTTTTTTTTTTTAATGTTTATTTATTCATGGCTGCTTTAGGTCTTAATTTAGGTACAAGGGCTTCTCTCAAATTAGGGTTACTCTCTAGTTGGGGCTCCCGGGCTCAGCAGTTGCAGCACAGCATGTGGGCTTCCCAGGTGGCAGTAGTGGTTAAGAACCCACTTACCAGTGCAGGAGATGTAAGAAATGCAGTCAGGAAGACTGCCTGGAGGAGGGCATGGCAACCCACTCTAATATTCTTGCCTGGGAAATCCCATGGACAGAGGAGCCTGCGAGCCATGGTCCTTGCAGCTGCAAAGAGTTGGACACAACTTAGTAACTCAACAGCATACCCCAGTGCAAAATAAAAAGTTAAAAAAAAAAATGGAATTCTGGAGGACCTTAGGGAGGGACCAGAGAAGAACAAAAGGTGGAGACTGGGGTGAGCTTTATCCCAGTGACAGGAAGTTCTGCTGGTTTTGCGTCCTTTTATAGGCAGCAGGAACAGTTCTGAACTGCTCCTTTGTGAACAAGAGTAAATGTAAGCTATTATGTGTTTTGAGAAATCTTTTTCTAGAGATCTTACAGAAAGGAGCATGACTTTATGTGATGACATGAGTACAGTCTGTCCAAGGTTAAGGGTAGGTGGTAGCTTCTGTGGCCTCTTAGAGCCCTAGAATTCTAGCTTGAGGCTTCCCCTCACACATGCTTCTCTTCACTTCCACCCCTGCCCAGTTGCTCAAGATTAAGTAACAGAGGCGAACTTCCCTGGTGATGCAGTTGTTAAGATTCTGAGCTGCCAAAGCATGGTCCAGTTATAGAGGACCATTTTCAATTTCTTCTTTTGTGGAGAGAGTGTGTGCGTATGTTTACAATGGTGAGAAGAATTACCCCCAAAATGGTTGGGGAACTAAGATCCCATGTGGCTCATGGCACAGCCAATAAATAAATATATAAACAAAGAAGTTTGTGTTAAAAACTATTAATCAATGAATTAAAAAACAAAAGAAAATTAATATAATAGATTAAGCAACAGAAGTGATAATGGAGTTCCCACCAGCATTTTTACCGGTGTTCACAAATGCAGATGCTCATGTCAGTCTCCATAAACTCGACGGTGGCGCTGTCCTCCAAGCCGTGGTCCCTCCCTGCCTGTCTGCCCTGGTCTGCACTCTGCTCAGATGCTCAGGATGGACAGCCAAGACCCCATTGAGAGGTGCTTTTATTGATCCACAGTGAGCACTGTGAACTTTCTAGAAGGGCCTTTCTTCAGCATTACTACCTACCACTCAGAAGGAAAGTAGGGTTCGGCCACATACGCTTTTTGGAATAGCTGGGGAAATGGGTTTGGAGGAACCCTTGGTAATTTCCTGCCTTTGACATTAAGAATGTTTGTAAACACCCCTGAGAATGTCACATGAGTGTCACATCACAGGCGTCATTAGTCAGGTAAATGTGCCTCCATTCTGCTGGTGCACAGGGACTTTTTTTTTCATTGTTTTTTTGAATTTTGCAGCAGGAAAGGTTACATGGGCTTCCTTCACTTTGACTGTAACTTTATTTGAGTCCATTTTCAGGTAAGTGTTAAGACTGCAGGAGATAGCAATTCTAGCCAGTTGACTTGTTGTTGTTCAGTCTCTTAGTTGCGTCCTACTCTTTGCGACTCCAGGAACTGCAGCCCACCAGGCTTCCCTGTCCTTCACTAACTCCTGGAGTTTGCTCAGACTCATGTCCATTGAGTCAGTGATGCCATCCAACCATCTTGTCCTCTGTCGTCTTTTCTCCTCCTGCCCTCAGTCTTTTCCAGCATTAGGGTCTTTTCTAGTAAGTCGGCTCTGTATCAGTACTCTTGGCCAGAATATTGGAGCTTCAGCTTTAGCATCAGTCCTTCCAATAAATATTCAGGGTTGATTTCCTTTATGATTGGTTTGATCTCCTTACTGTCCAAAGGACTTTCAGAGTCTACTCCAGCACCACAGTTTGAAAGCATCAATTCTTTGGCACTCAGGCCTCTTTATGGTCCAACCCTCAGATCTGTACGTGACTGCTGGAAAAACCATAGCTTTGACTGTATGGACCTTTGTTGGTAAAATGATGTCTTTGCTTTTTAATATGCTGTCTAGGTTTTTCATAAAGGACCATTTTAAATTTCTTCTTTGGGGAATGTATGTTTGTGTTTATAATGGTAAGAAGAGCCCAAACTGATTTAGAGCTAGTCTCTCCTCAGAGCAATTAAAGTAGTGACCCTATAATCTATTAACTTGACACTTTCTAATTGCTGTTTCGATTATTTCTCTTTTCTTTCCCTGTTATGAACAGCACTGCTGTGACCTTCTGTGCTGCTGTGCAGGTGTCAGTAAATCTGAAACACAAATTCCTAGATGTCAGATTACTAGTTTTCTACTGTTCTTTTACAGGGCTTACTCATATTGAAAAGTATTGCCCAATTTTCTCTCAAAAAGACTTATCAATTTCTTCTGTCAACATGAGTGCTTGGGAGTCAGTTACGGTACATTCAGATAATACAGTTCTCTGCAGTCATGCCAGTAAAGGAAATAGACTGGATGTGCAGGTGTGGACATGTAACCAAGCCATGTTAAGTGAGCAATACAATTTATTACATTAAGTAAGCAATATTATGCACAGAGCAATGTAGAGAGTGGGATCCTATTTATTTTTAAAAGGCCTGATCCAAAACCGTGTTTATTTTTTGTGTACTTATCATTCCATTAAACATTTCTAGAATGATACCTGTATCAGAAAGAAGGACACATGGGCTGGTGAGGATGGAAGCTTTTATTTTTAACTTCTAGACTTCTCCACTGTTTGTATTTTTACTGAGGACATAGTACTCCCCTGGAGCCTAGCCCATGTTCTTCCAGAAGCAGCCAGCCATTTCAGGTGGGCTGGGAAGTGACTTTTGCCATCTCGTGTGCCAGCCCAGGAGAAGATTTGCACTTTGATGGCATTGTCCCTTGAAGATGGGGGGCTAAGTCTTATTCCCAGCAGACACTTCCCTAAACCATTTTATTCTGGTCATAGTCCCACTTCCCTAAATAAACGCTCTTTGGGGTTCTGAACTTCAGGTGTGTTTGGATTCAACATGTTTAAGCTGCCCAAACTTGTCAAACAACAGCACTAAGCTCACCTTCCCTTGATCACGTCATCATCTGACCCATTATATAAAACATTCACTTCTCGTTCACATGGAAATACTTTACAACCAACCTTCACTCCTTTCCAGTTAGATCCCCAAAAGGGGATCCTTTTGGGATAAAAGGTGCTTAGGCTTTGTTAAGTCTGTAACTATACCACTATGATTCCGTTTCCTCAGTGAGGGTGGAAAAAAAAAATCCGTGTTTTAATATCCGGAATATCTAGATTTGAAAAGATTTTTGTTTTACAAGTTGAGAACAGAAGGCATCCTGTCAAAGGTTGCCTTTGAAAAGAAAAGAAATAACATTTCTTTATGCTCTCAAATCACTGAAGAAAGCTTGAGTCATTATTTTAAACTCCAGCTCCTTTTTAATTCAGATGCCTGGAGTTCATTAAAACCGCAAGTGATGTATTCGTTCCTTTCACACAAATCAGTAGAGATCTCCACTGTAATTATCAATAGACTTTTCTACCTTTCTCCTTCTCAAAAGCTTCTTTTGAAACTTTACCTTCTTTCCTGGATATATTCTTTTTTGGCTTCTTAAAATATCACAGTTCTGCTGCAAAGTACAAATATTTGCAAAAGGGAACCAGTATAAAGTAAGTACCTCTTCACATGGTGGTTTGTGAAGAACTGTGTGCCTGGCACTAGTTGGTTAACCTAAGAAATAATGAGGAACTACTGCTTACAGAGAAAAGGGTGGGATAGTGGCTGTGATGTGCAAAACAAGGAAAGCTGTAATTTAAGCAATTCCATTAAAGAGAATATAATTACTGTAGCCTCAGGGTGGTGGCAGGTCACTTTTAAGCCTAATTGAACTTTTTCTGTATCATTGGAGAAATGGAATGAACTTTGGTATCGTGGGGTAAATACAAAATTTTCTTCTTCCAAGTTTTAAATACCACTGTCTTTTTAAGACATGTACATCCAAATCTAAAATGCCTTTATGCATGCCAACATAATACAATAAAAATTTTCCCTGTATGTATTCAAACCACTGCAAGTAAGTACATTGTAATGCCCACAATTATTAGATAGCATCTAATGGTTAGATAGCATCACCGACTCAATGGACATGAATTTGTGCAAACTCCGGGAGATAGTGGAGAACAGAGGAGCCTGGCGTGCTACAGTCCATGGGGTTGCAAAGAGTCAGACACAGCTTAGCAACAGAATATCAACAACGCTTACAATTACTAATCTATGCTGAAACTTTCACACAAGTTATCTCACAATCTTCTCAAAAACCCTACCAACCTACATATAAACGTCCATGTAAATAAGGAAACCAAGGCTCAGAAGAATCTAGACAGTTGATTCTCTTTAATTTAATTTTTATTTTATATTGGAATATGTGGTGGTTTAGTCAGTAAGTTGTGTCTGACTCTGCTACCCGATGGACTGTAGCCCACCAGGCTCCTCTGTCCACGGGATTTTCCAGGCAAGAATACTGGAGCAGGTTGCCATTTCCTCCTCCAGGGGTCTGCCCCACCCAGGGAGCCATCCTGGGTCTCCTGCATCGCAGGCCGGTTCTTGTGTTAGTTTCATGTGTATAGCAAAGTGAATCATTTGTACATATTCCATTTTTTTCAGATTCTTTTCCCATATAGGTTATTACAGAGTATCGAGTAGAGTTCCCTGTGCTATACACTAGGTCCTTGTTGGTTATCTATTTTATGTTTTTAGATTTTTTTGATGTGGACCATTTACAAAATCTTTACTGAGTTTGTTACAGTATGGCGTCGGTTTTTTGTTTTGCTTTTTTGACCCTGCGGTATGTAGGATCTTAATTTCCCAACCAGAGATTAAACCCGCACCCCCTTTATTGGAAGGCAAAGTCCTAACCACTGGACCACCAGGGAAGTCCTGGTTATCCATTTTATATATAGTAGTGTGTATATGTTAATCCCAAACTCCTAGTTAATTCTTTAGGCAACTGAACTGGGATTTGAACCCAGCAGTACTGACGCAAACCTACAGCATTTTCCTGGGATCGGAAGGTGTTCTCTATGAAAAGTACTGTTCATTTCACGAGGGTGAATTTCCAAACAGGGAATCATAATCACACAGGGCATGATTTACCTCTTCCCTCTGTAGGCTCACCTCCTCTTTTGCACCTCCTACCTTCTTTGCCATTTCAACATTACTTTTAAAGGGTTGGCCAGGGCGAACTTGCGGGCTTTGGAGTAAGTAATCCAAGTTTGGCTACTTGTTAGCAGTTTTTCTGAAGACAAACCTGGAGCTGGTGCGTCAGGAATGCACTTAGAAAGCAGCCTTCCTCCTGGCCTTAGAGGAAGAAAGCCTCCTACATCCATCAAATCCCTTCCTTTGAAACCTGCGCTCCATGCACACACCTTTAGAACTCACCCCGGTGGAAGAATAGTGCCTAGTGGTTCTCAGACACGAACATTCACAAAACGGTGTGGCTCCCAACCCTTTGCATAATATCCTGCAAACATGCTCTGTCCTGTTGCCAATATTTTTACAAGTGATTGCAAAAGTTCTCACTGGACCAGAAGGGACAAACTGGGCAACTTTCACAGGTAAATTCCTGGTACGGGGCAGAATAAGTACGGGTCCCAGGCATCAGGCCTGGGGCCATGTTCTCCAGACAGGCCTGGGCAAGGACTGCTACAGATTGTGACAAGCCACCAAAACTTGGTACAATTAGGAGTTTTTACTTCTGAATCAAATTTCTTAAATTAAGACGGTGAAAAAAGTCAGATGATCGGTAAACACTGAGCTCAGATTCCTTTATGATATTTTCTGCTAGCACTGTGTTGCCGCTGCCCCCATTAAGATGGGGGTGCAAATCCCTGGAGTCATCACAGCTCCCTATTTTCCGTCCCCCACCTGTCTCCCTAACCTGCCTGGCTCCCACGGTGGATGGCCCCCGCTGTTTTCATTCTGTGTATGCTTGTTCCTGTGAGGCACTGTTGGGAGGTGGGAGGAATCTGGCCTTTGTTGTTGGACAGACTTAGGTTTGGGAACTGGTTCTGCCAGTTGCTATTTGTGTGGTCTTGGGCAAGTCCCTTAATCTGAGGAAGTTTCTATTTCTGCATCCATAAAAAAAGGGCTAAGACCTCTAGCCCAGCCAGGTGGTACACAGATCAGAGGCAGAGTGTGAGAAGTACTTACCCCAGTCCCTGGCGGGTAGCCGATGTTCGATTCCCAGAAGCAGTAGAAACTGTGAGCTGGAAACATCTCCCAAAGCACTTTGTTTAAATATTTGCTTATTTATTTGGCTGCACCCGGTCAAAAATGTAGCACACAGGATCTTTATTTGTGGCATATGGGATCTAGTTCTCTGACCAGGTAGCGAACCCCGGGCCCCCTGCACTGGGAGGTTGGAGTCTTAGCCACTGGACCACCAGGGAAGTCCACTGACAAAGCATTTTATGAGAAGGGACCAATGTCTACCCATCAAAGTCTTAAGTACTCATTGGTTGTTCAAGGTGGGAGGCTGCCTAGAGCCACTGCACAGAACATCCTGATTTTTTGGAGGACTTGAAGCTGGGCATTGGCCGGTCCGACGTTACTGTTTCTTCCAAGCAAAACTGGTACAGAGCCAGTGACTTTCTGCAACTCTCAAAAAGGCCCTGGAGTGTGGTTTTAAGGACTGTGTGAAAGTGCCTCTTGAATTACTAAGTGTGAGAATACTTTGGCCTCCTGAATTGAAGAGCCGACTCATTGGAAAAGACCCTGATGCTGGGAAAGATTGAGGGCAGGAGGAGAAGAGGGGAGACAGAGGATGAGATGGTTGGATAGCATTACAGACTCAATGGGACTCAATGGACATGAGTTTGAGCAAACTCCGGGAGATAGTAGAGGATGGGGAAGCCCATCACACTGTCGTCCATGGAGTTGTAGAGAGTTGGACACGACTTAGCAACTGAACAGCAGCAACAAAGTAAGATTTGCCTTCTCCAGGGAATCTTAGTTTTGATTAGTACGCAGATGACACAGTGACTCAGGATCTTCGGATTTAGAAAGAATGAACTGCTGTCCTGTCATTCACCCATTCATCGGTGTGGGCTGAGTCTCTAGGTTGGACCAGTCCTGGGATTATAGCAGTCCTGACAAGGCCACTGCCTTCAGGCAGCTTGGACTCTTAAAGAGGGGGTGGGAGGGAGAGGCAGAGGAGAAAACATAACAGGGATAATAAATTCAGATTGAGAAAAAAATGCGAAAGAAATAAAGAGGGCTGTGTGTGTGTGTGAGTGGATCCCGTTGTGCAGGCAGCGGGGCAAGGCCTTGAAGAGGTGCAGTAAGTGGAGGGTCCTGATGACAGGAAGGGCTCTGTTGGTTTGAAGAATCAGCTGATTTGGGAGAGGTGGCTGGGGTCCTTGTCAGCCCAAAGGAGTTTGGGCTTTATTCTCTCTGTCTTTTTAAAATATTTGTTTATTTCATTTATTTGGCTGCGTCGGGTCTTGGTTGCGGTGCACAGGCTCTCAAGTTGCACACAGGCTTAGTTGTCACGCAGCGTGTGGGATCGCAGTTCACCAAGCAGGGATTGAACACCTTGCCCCCTGCATTGGAAGGCAGACTCTTAACCACTGGACCACCAGGGGAGTCTCTGGACTTTATCCCTTGTGTAGCACAAAGGGTTGTAATCAGAAGAGTGTAGAGTAGTGTTAGCTTTTGTTCAGGTGTTATTTTATGCAGAAGTCCCCTGGGGGTGGGGGAGGGTTGTAACCAAGCCAGTCTCTGCTCCCTCCATCTCTGGGATGTCTCCAAAGAGGCAATTTGGGTCCCCACAGCCCCTCATAACCCACAGTTTGGCCCCGGTGCAGGCAGTTACAGAGTCTTGAGGGTCTGTGATTTGTCCCTTAGGACCCCTCGCCTGGTGTCCAGAAACATGATCCAGTATTCTTGTCATTCTTGACCCAGAGGTCAAAGGCGGGTACTTCTTTTTTTGTCTGCATTTTTCGTAATTCTCAACACTTCCACTGGCCTCATGTACTGTGTGCACACTTAGATCATTAAATCATTTCCCCTCGACCACAAAATAATTGTAAGTCGATGCAGCAACTGTCTGAAACAGGATACATGCGTCATGCGTCCCTGAGTTTGGGTTTTTCCAATGACCTTGTGATACATCAAACCTTAGCCTTCCCCTCATCTGCTCTCAACTAAAAAAAATCACTTACTTATATTTCAGTCCAACTCAGTTTTTTTGTTTTGTGATAGTTGATTTGAGGTAAAATATTGTCAACAGTGAGCTTCCTAGGTGGCTCAGTGGTAAAGAATCCCCCTGCCAGGGCAGGAGATATGGTTCGATGCCTGGATCAGGAAGATCCCCTGAAGAAGGAAATGGCAACCCACTCCAGTATTCTTGCCTGGGAAATCCCATGGGCAGAGGAGCATGGTGAGCAACTGTTCATGGGGTTGCAAAAGAGTTGGACCTGACTTTGAGACTAAACAGTTGGCAACAGTGGAAACCACCAGCTCCCCTGTGGAATCCACAAGATGGCACCCAGAGAAGGTTGGCAGAACTGTGCGGTGTAGAGCGTGTGAGTCCCTCTGGCACCATTAACACTGGGCATTGTTCACCTTGGGTGTGTTTGTAAAAATTATGGAAGTACTGAAAAAAAGAGTAGATAGCATTCAATGCCTCATCTTACAGGTAAAGAAACAGCCTTAGGGAGGTGATGTGAGTTGAGTTGACCTCACCCTTTGGGGTATTCAGACTTCGCACTCCGAGTGATCCCTTGCACCTGTGTGCTTTGCACCTGTGACCAGCCTGTGTGCTTTGGAGACCACGTTCTGAGAACCAACAGCTGGCGTGGAGGGTGGCACAGGTCCTGCCGTCTGGAAATCTGAGACATGTTCTTTGGGTAGATTTCAACTTTTGGGTGTCGGAGCCTCCCCACCTGTTGATTCTACTCCAGAAGTTCCACCTGGTGTGTTTTGAGGCAGATGTGGCCAACCTTGACTGCACTGCCTTGGACGATGAGGCAGTTTGACCAACTGCTGAGGTGGATGGAGGCCGTTGGCAATTTGAGATTTGGTTCATGGGGATGGAGACAGGATAAATACGTTGTGATGTGAGCTAAGACCTGAAACGGCCCGTGAACGTGCACTGCCCGGCTGCGCTGATGGACTGCCCGCTCCATCCGACTCAAATTCTCTTAGATCTTTTAAAAAATTAATTAATTAATTGTTGGCTGTGCCGGGTCTTCGTTGCTGTGAGCAGGCTTTCTCTAGTTGCAGAGAGCGGGGGCTACTCTTCGTTTCGGTGAGCGGGCTTCTCCTTGCAGTGTCTTCTCTGGTTGCAGAGCACAGGCTCTGGGGCGCGTGGGCTTCAGTAGTTGTGGTGCATGGGCTTAGTTGCCCCGAGGCACGTGGGATCTTCGCAGACCAGGGATCTAACCTGTGTCCCCTGCATTGGCAGGCAGATTCTTAGTATCTGGGCCACCAGGGAAGTCCTTGAATTTTCTTTAATGAGTGGTGGGCAGGCCGAGCCCATTTGGCCAGGTGAAATATACATAAGAGAGGTACCGTCTGCCCTCCTTTTTGGCGTCCACATTCAGATTTACCTAAACCCCTCCCAGGTGGCATATGCATAGCTATGAAAAACCGGTATTTTCTACCCATGAATCACACCCCAAATCCTGGGCCTCCCTCTGTCAGGGGTGCGGCAGGCCAGCTTCCGGGAAGGGTGGGCACGGCTGAAGGCCGCGGAGTGCAGAGGGGGCAGGTCCCGCCTGCTGCCAGGGGATCTGCTTTGTCTGCTTTCGGATCTGGACATGGAGCCATCTGCGTGCCCTTCTGTCAAAAGGCCAGACACGGACGGAGGCTTCCTGAGTTTCTGCTGCCGGGGGCCCTGCCGTGCAGCAGACAAGAACAAGGTACAGAAGTGGCCTGATTCTGGGGGTCGCCCCCCCTCCCCGGGGGTCTCTCCTTTGCTGTGTCATGCCTTCCTGACTTCCTGGGCATCTCACCAGAGGCCTGAGTTCTTCCTGGCCACTTGGTGCTGGGGGAGAGCCAGAGAGGGCCATGGGTCACTGTGATTTCTTTTAAGTTAAATTATGTTTCGGGGCCGAGGATAACTGCCCACAGCAGTTCAACCTTGTTTAATGGTAATTAGATTGCTTTTCTTTACTCTGAAAAATCCCTTCATTTTCTGTACAAAAGGCAGGAAGCATTTTTCTGTGATTATACAGAATGTCCCCAGGTAAGATGTAATCCATCTTCACCACGCTGAACCCTGAAATAATGAGTCTGGATTTGGAAATGCCACAAAGAGTAGAAAACCAAGTGCTTTTGGTTAAGAATTTTCTCAGCTGCTTTTTCTTCCTTCCTCCTCCTGCTTTGGTTCCAAATTGTTGAGTTTGGTTAAGAGACTCAAACCTGAGCAACTGCTTCTGAACTGGTCTGGATTGCCTTTTCAAAGCGTGAGGTCTGGCGTGTGCCATCTTGTTCCCTCCTCACTTAATCCGTACACACAGGCAGTGCTGAGCTCCTGTGGGAGCCCACAGAGTGTGGACAGTGGAGACCTTACCTCTCCTTGCTGCCCCGGAAGTTGACCAGCTCTCTTCCCACGAGGAAGACGCCTTGGGGCCACAGAGGCAGCAAAGAGACTTTGGCTGCAGCTGACGTTTAAAAAAAGGAAAAGAAAAATTTCAAGAATGAAAAGCCCTAAAACAGGAATTTGTTGGATGAGTCTGTCATTTCATGTGCCTGGCTTTCCACTGCCAGAATCAAGGTGTTCTGAAAAGGAGCTTTAGGAAATGAGTCATGGTTACCAAATTCGACATAGGGCTAGGATGAAGGGAAGAGCTGAGTTTTCGTGAAGGAACTGTGACCACCTGTGGTTTTAGAAACTTGAGTTTTAAGTTGTATTAGAAACGTTTGGCAACATGAGGGTTTGGGTGTGTGTGTGTGTGTGTGTGTGTGTGTGTGTGTGTGTGTGTGTCTGTTTGTGAGTGTGTGTGAATGAGTTGTTTCTGCTACCTTGTCAGTCATGGAGGTTGGTTCCCTGGCCCAGAGTGCCTTGTTAAGTTGTCTTTGGGCTGAGCTAATTAATACCCAGGTTTGTGCTGCCTGATGCTAAGAGCTGACTCATTGGAAAAGACCCCAATACTGGGAAAGATTGAAGGCAGGAGAAGGGGACAACACAGGATGAGATGGCTGGATGGCATCACCAACTCGAGGGACATGAGTTTGAGCACGCTCCGGGACTTGGTGATGGACAGGGAAGCCTGGCGTGCTGCAGTCCATGGGGTCACAAAGAGTCGGACATGACTGAGCAACTGAATACCGAGCTGGCAGCAGCAGAACTGGAGGTCCATGGGGAATAATAGCAGGATAAAACACAGAAAGGTCATGGGCAGGAGAAAGAAGATGTTAGTCTTTAACATGAAGAGAGAAAGGCCCAGGGACCAAGGACCATAAAATTTGGACTAGACAGAGCAAAAGAGCTTGAGTACCTATAAATGTATTCAACCAAGATGGTCAGATGGAGACGGCAATGGCGCCCCACTCCAGTACTCTTGCCTGGAAAATCCCATGGACAGAGGAGCCCGGTAGGCTGCAGTCCATGGGGTTGCTGAGTCGGACACAACTGAGCGACTTCACTTTCACTTTTCACTTTGATGCAATAGAGAAGGAAATGGCAACCCACTCCAGTGTCTTGCTTGGAGAATCCCAGGGACGAGGGAGCCTGGTGGGCTGCCGTCTATGGGGTTGCACAGAGTCGGACACGACTGAAGCGACTTAGCAGCAGCAGCAGCAGAAAAATGGTCAGAAACAACTTTTTTCAAAGAAGATATGAGTGGAGTGAGGTCAGGGAATTCACAGTCATCGTACAGGTGGCCTGATAAGGAAAGGTAATGAGTTGTGCCCCCTTTCAGAATGGAGCATTCAAGAGCTTCTCATTTTAGAGAGGACCATTTGGTTTCTACCTGGTTTTCTTTCTCTTCCTTTTTTTTTGGGCGGAGTGGGGAGGTGTGCTGCATGGCTTGTGGTGTTAGTTCCTGGGCCACGGTTCAGGTCACTGGACTACCAAGGAATTCTCCTACCTGGCTTTTTAATGGCTTTTTAAAACTTGAGTCTATGAGGGAATGCAAAGGAAGCCATCATTAGAATTGACCAGCCAGAAGTGCCAGCCATGTTCTTGATGGAGGATGGGGTGGGCCTTGGAACCACATCCCCAGTTCCCCAAGACTGACTCGAACCTGCATCCAGCTGGACCCCTGATTCCCTCATGCAGCTCTAAGACCCTGTTCTCACCTAGTTAAGTCTTCTTCTTGATCTGAGAGTCAAAACTAACTCAGAGCAAATTCCAACTCAGAGAGTCAGAGAACACAGCAGCTGAAAGTTATATCCAGCCATCCCCAGGTGACAGAGGTCACTGAAGTCAGAAAGCTTAGGGGACTTACTCAGGGTCACAGCTCAGCCTTCCTGAGTCTTGTGAGAATTTAACCCTTTTTTTAACTTTAAAAAATTTATTTATTTTTGGCTGTGCTGGGTTTTTGTTGCTGTGTAGGGGCTTTCTCTAGTTGCAGTGAGCAGGCTTCTCATTGAGGTGACTTCTCTTGCCGCAGAGCCTGGGTTCTCGGGTGCATGGGCTTCAGTAGTTGTGATGCACAGGCTTAGTGGCCCCAGAGCATGTGGAATCTTTTCAGACCAGGGATCCAACACGTGTCCCCTGCATTGGCAGGTGAATTCTCAACAGCTGCACCGCCAGGGAAGTCCTGACCCTTCTTGAGGAAGGGCAGAAGGCAATGGATAAGGCAGGGCGTCTTAGGAGTCCCAGGTGGCTTCGGCACACATCCCTATGGCTCCCCTGGGCCCTAGTGTCCTGCCTTCTGATGCCCCTTGAGCTGATTCAGGCCCTGCCTCCTGACTCCTCCTCTGGCTCTTCCTTCAGTGGACCGCTCAGGGTACCCTAAGAAGCTGGATGGTGGTTCTGCCCACGAAGCATTCTGCCCCATGCTCATGCGTCTCTGTGAAAAACTCTAAGCGTACCGTCTGTGACAAGTGTATGCCACACAGGAAAGGAAAATGATTGTAGGCAGAAAGGGAAACTATTATATACGTAGCTTTTTATTGTATTATCCAGAGCCCAAATGAGTGAGTGCGTGAACACTTGCACACACACAGTGGCAAGGAGTGTTTGAAATCCTGACTGGCTTTGAAAATCTGAGGTTGGGACTTCCCCGGTGGTCCAGGGGTTGAGATTTCGAATGCACAGGATGTGGGTTCGAACTCTGGTAGGAGAACTAAAATCCTACATGCCTCTCAGCTGAGAAACCAAAACATAAAGCAAACAATATTATAACAAATTCAGTGAACACTTAAAAAACTAGCCACACCAAAAAAAAAAAAAATCTTAAAAGAGCATCTGAGGCTACTTGCAAGGACCTTTCAGTTCTTCAGCAGGTTTTTCCTCCAATTGTCCCTCTGCTTGTGCCACTCAATGTGTAAAAGTACATAGTTATACCACCCCCTAGGTTTCCACTAATTGTTTCATCTATAGGCTGTGTTTAATACATTACACCCTGAAAGCTGTCTGCCTGCTATCTTAACTCCAAAAATCTGAACATAGGGCTGGTATAAACTTAGGTTCAGTGTTGAATGGTGAAATGTAAGTAAAATAAAAATAGTGTACTCATGTTAAACTGAATAAAGGGGATATGTTTGTGAAAGATCCAAGCTGAGAATGGGGACCTGTGACTCGGACTGCAGTCTGTTATTAAAGAGGAGCATTATGGGGACTAAACACAGAGCCAGCCCAGGTGCAAGGAGCACTCAGAAAATCTCTGTCATCTGGGGGCTTAGGGTTTAATGAGCCTGTAGACACCAATCAGCGTTGCCTCATCACAAGGGTGATCGCTTTCTCCCGCAGGCAATTTTCCCTCAAAGCCCTGGGCTCCGGGGCAGCTCTTGGAAGATGAAGCCCTGTCTGATTCTAGCAGACACATGTGGGCATAAGTTAAGCTACTTCTGCCCTGTTCAGTTGCGGTGGAATTCCAGCTCAAGTCATCGGGACGGTGTTTGCAGGGAACTCTGCTGCTTCTTTTTTTTAAGCAGGTCTATCTTTCTGAGTGTCAGTGTTTGTGAGCGTTTCTCTTTTCGTTTTTTTCTGGCTGCACCACAAGGCATGTGGGGTCTTAGTTCCCCATCCAAGGAGTGAACCTAGGCCCCCTGCGGTGGGAGTGTGGAGTCCTAACCACTGGACTACCAAGGAAGTCCCAGCCTTTCTTTCAGTAGGAAAGTGAGAGCACAGATTTTTCACAGATTAAATGGGGCAGTTTCTCCTAGTCTTTCCAGGTCACTTGGAATTACCCTAATGGGAACTTTGTCAAAATACTTGGCATTAAAAATGGGCCCTATTTTGGGGGAGTCCCTTTTGGAAAGTCCTGAATTCTGGAGCTGCACTCTAGCCCGGGCACCCCTGAAGGTGTCAGACTCACAGGGGAGCCTGGGGGTGGGCTCCCTTGCTGGGGTCCCACCTCCGACTGCCCTGCAGAAGGGGTCTGTCCCAGGCATGAGGGAAAATGCTCTGTCTCGGGCTTCCAACGCCCCTCACCCTTTCTCCTCTAGAGAAAGCAGGGTGTGAGAGGAAACCCGAACAGACTTCTACTTTAATCCCTGCCCCCAGGCCCCGCCCCCAGCACATCCACACGCCCACACACCACACACACACCCCCATCCCAAGGTTGAGATTGTTCCCCCTGTGACACTGGATTCTGACGGGCCAGACCATTCATCTGTGTTTGGCTCAGTTGTTCTAACAAGCTTAGGTGTCGAAATCCAGCATTTTCCCATGGCTTTACAATTCAGTCCTACAGATCTGTCCCCCTGCAGGAAACTGGGGTGGTGGGGGGCGGGGCTTCCTTGGCTTTGTTTTTCTCACCCTGTAAAGAAATCAGAAAGGTTAAGGCTTCATTAGGAAACCTTGAGTGGGAAGGAAAGATCATGAGAATCAAACTACTCACATTGTAGAGTCATAAACCCGGATTTCTGTGTGTGCAGTGCCGGCTGGAGAGACGAAGACGGGGTCAGACCTCTTGGATGGATCAGCAAGGAGATGCAACAAAAGAGCAGTTATGCTTCCGGCAGCATGTTTTCATGTATATTCCTTAGAAGGGCTCTCGCCAAATGGATAGTGAAGCCTCTCACGAGGCAGATACCAGGGAAAACAAAGTATTTGCTGTATTCATTTGTGCCACAGTCAACATTTGAATTGTGAAAACACTTG
Source organism: Bubalus kerabau (assembly GCF_029407905.1). Lineage (NCBI taxonomy): Eukaryota > Metazoa > Chordata > Mammalia > Artiodactyla > Bovidae > Bubalus > Bubalus kerabau. The sequence continues at coordinate 25,453,333 of NC_073636.1, forward strand.
TGTATGTGTGAGTGTGTGTGTGTGTGTGTGTGTGTGTGTGTGTATGTGTATGGGCCGTGCAGCAGGTGAGATCAAAGTTCCCCAACCAAGGATCAAATCTGTGTCCCCTGCAGTGAAAGCATGGAGTCTTAACCACTGGACCGCAAGGGAAGTCCCAAAAGGCACAAGCATTTTTAAAAAGACAATGTTGAGATGTAAAACTCTCAGCTTTATCCAACTACCACCTCTTGCCTAGACTTGACAGGAGTAATTAAATCCTGGAACGTGACACAGTCTCGCCTCACCTCTTCTATCTGTGGACAGAAGTGGCTCTTCTTTACCTTAGTCTGCCCAGAGGAAACGGAGAAGGCAATGGCACCCCACTCCAGTACTCTTGCCTGGAACATCCCATGGACGGAGGAGCCTGGTAGGCTGCAGTCCATGGGGTTGCTAAGAGTCAGACACGACTGAGCGACTTCACTTTGACTTTTCACTTTCATGCATTGGAGAAGGAAATGGCAACCCACTCCAGTGTTCTTGCCTGGAGAATCCCAGGGACGGGGGAGCCTGGTGGGCTGCCGTCTATGGGGTCACACAGAGTCGGACACGACTGAAGTGGCTTAGCAGCAGCAGCAGCCCAGAGGAAAAGTGAAGTAACAGTAGATTCACAGTATTGGAGGTGGAGGCTCAAAATGATTCTTCATCAAAGAGACCTCGTTACCGAGCTGCATGACAGAGTCACCATTCAGTGCGTCAGTTCTGGGTGCTCATTCTCAAAGCCACAGAAACTGTACCAGGACCTCTCTGCCCTTGTCCGATACCTGGGTCATTCCCCATTTGACTGTTTATGGCCATGAAAGATTTATCTTCTAATCTGGTTGTGTGGCACCTGCCTTCCATATAGATGTGCGTTTAGTTTGCAAATGAGCTGGTCTTTGGTGCTCTGGGTTTTCTGTTGTTTTTGTGATAAATGGGTCCCAAGTTGTAATTTTGTACTCAGGTTAGAAAGCTCTTCTTTCCTTAGCTGTGAGGTGTTGGGTAAGGGAGGGCAGTGGTGGTGGTGGGAATTGAGAGGGGGCGTGTTGGTATGAGAATGGGGAGCCAATCCCCTGTGCTGGGGGTGGCGGGACTCTTGCTGGTGAGAGCCTCTTGGGCTTTGTGCTGGAGCGGGAAGAAGCAGCTTCTGAAGTTTCGTCTCAGGAGGGGTAGCGGGCGAGGGGAGCAGACTCCACCTGTGAGGAGGGATGGGCGGGGCTGGTGGAGGTTGGGGGTGCCATGTCAGCTTGGTTACCCGTAACTGGGGCCGTGAGAGGAGACTGGGGGCACTTGACCGCTGGGGAGAGCTGCGGGGCCTGCTGCCGTGCATGTTGCATGGAAAGGACATTTGCCTGAGTTAAGCCATGGGAAAAATCTAAATTTAGACACCTTAGTTCTTTCCAGCAGCTGAGCCAAGACACAGTGGACAAAATGGTTTGGCCTTTGAAAAATCAAGTTTTTGACCTACAAGGATCCAGTTTCACAGAAGAACAAAGCTTCCTGACTCTGTGTATGTGTGGGGGAAAAAAAAAATGGACACACAGGATCATTGCAGTGTCTGGGATCCACACCACAGCCTTCAGCCTGTTTGAGTTATCACAGAGGATTCAGAGAGGGAAAGGTGACAAATGACAAAGGAATGGGGTTGTTATTGAAGAGAACGCTGCCAGTGATGTGTTTGTTGTCTGGGAGGATAAGAAGGATTGCCCTGGAGAGGATTCAGACATCATTTCAACAGTCTAGAGAGAGCCGCACAAGGAGAAAAAGGCTTTAAAGCAAAATATTCATTGACCCAGTTGGACAAGTCGCCGTGACAAAACACTGGCTTGTGTTACCAGTTAGGTAGGTGGGCTGTTGCTGATTTAAGTCTGGATGATTATCTTTTAAAAAAAGTTTTATTGGAGTGTAGTTGAGTTACAGTGTTGTTAGTTTCAGGTGTACAGCAAACTGATTCAGTTAAACATACACACATATTCATTCTTTCTCAGATTTTTTCTCATACAGGATTTTACAGAATATTGAGTAGAGTTCCCTGTGCTGTTCAATAGATCCTTGCTGGTTTTCTGTTTTATGCAGTGATATATGTTAATCCCAGGCTCCTGATTTATTTCTCCTCCCCACATTTCCCCTTTAGTAACCATAAGTTGTTTTTTCCCCCAATATCTGTGCATCTGTTTTTGATTTGTAAATAAGTTCATTTGTGTCATTTTAAAAAATTAGATTCCACATATGAGTGATACTGTATCATGTTTGTCTTACTCTCTCTGACTTACTTACGCTTAGTGTGCTAATCTCTAGGTCCATCCGTGTTGCTGCAAATGGCATTATTTTGTTCTTTTTTATGGCTGAGTAATATTCCATTGTGTGTGTGTGTATGTGTGTGTCTTAATCTCTCTCTATGTATATGTACACACACAGATACACACCACCTTTTCTTTATCCATTTATCTCTTGACGGACATTTAGATTGTTGCCATGTCTTGGCTATTGTGAATTGTGCTGCAATAAACAATGGGGTGCATGTATCTTTTTGAATTACGATTTTCTCCGGATCATCTGTCTTAAAGAGTAACTACTTGTGGGATTCCCAGTGTAAGGGGCTTAGGGAAGTAGGAGTTCTTCTTGGAATGTCCTTAAAGATAAAATACAGTCATTTAAGGAGGCACTTGTAACTTTATTGTGGACAGGGGTCAAGCTCCCCTCACGTGTGGAGTGCTCCTGAGGGGAAGGCTCCTCTCTCTGTGTCTTGGCTCTTTTTGAGCTGAAGTCACCCAGTCAGTCTCCCTGCGTCTGCGTCCCACATGCTGCTGATACACGTGCATGCCCGGACCTCACGCAGAGCCTGGCACACTCACCCACCCTCCGTCTTTCTCTCTTCTCTCCATCCTTCCTCCTCTCCCCCCTCTCTCTGTGTATGTAAATGTCCTGAAGATTATCATCTATTTATACATTTTCTACTTGGACTTTCCTAGTAATTCACTGGGACTTCCCCTGTGGTGGTCCAGTGGTTAAGATTCCATGCTTCCCATTGCAGGAGGCAGGGGTTCGATTCCCAATTGGGGAACTAAGATCCACTTGCCTCATGGCCAAAAAAAAAAAAAAAAAAAAATTCACTGCCACCCCCTGTTTGTTGGTGACTGTAAGGCAGGTGTCTGCATGAAGGTGGCTTTGAACTGAAAAAGTGCAAAATGTTTGGCCATTTGAGGGAGGAAAAAAGACTTGAAAGACTTAGGTCAATCTGCTGTGCTGAGCCCTTGTGGGAAATCCCATTACCCTGGTGACTCAGCTGGTAAAGAATCCGCCTGCAATGCGGGAGACCTGGGTTTGATCCCTGGGTTGGGAAGATCCCCTGGAGAAGGGAATGGCTACCCACTCCAGTATTCTGGCCGGGAGAATTCCATGGACAGAGGTGCCTGGCGGGCTACAGTCCATGAGGGTCGCAAAGAGTCAGGCACAACTTTCACTCACTCACTCCACTGTTTTATCCCCTGCCTGGGTCTGCGTCTGCTGCAGCAGGGTCTGAACCGCACCTTTAATGTCTTACAAAAGGGCTTCCAGACTCTAGAAGGCCAGGACGGGCTTCCCCTTCTGCCACTTCCTTCTGCCACCACTGGCTCCTCTTGACTCTCAAAAGGCATTGGAACCTCTTTATACCTTGTTTTCCAAAGATAACTTAACTGTCTCCCATGTGTGTCTGGCAGACCAACCACTAAGCATTTAATTTTTTAGGCTCTTTCTGAGAAGCATTGTTCCTGACTGGCCTTATCCAACCAAGTGGAATTATGTTAACAATTCTGTGAAGAGCCTCTCACATTTTTTATTATGAAAATAATTTTTAAAAATGTACTGAGGAGTAGGTTTTGGAGGAGTATTTAAGGTTGTGCAGGGTAATCATAGATTTCATGGTTGATGTACCCTGTCTGTGCAGGCGTGTGTGCTCAGTCACTCAGTCGTGTCCGACTCTTTGCGACCCCCTGGACTGTAGCCTGCCAGGCTCTGCTGTCCATGGGATTCTCCAGGCAAGAATGCTGGAGTGGGTTGCCATTCCCTTCTCCAGGGGATCTTCACAACCCAGGGATCAAACCCGTGTTTCCTGCGTTTCCTGCATTGGCAGGCAGATTCTTTACCCCTTGAGCTACCTGGGAAGCCACTCTGTCCATTAGACACCTCAAATCCACAGACGTGCAGGGTGGTTTTCCTTTCTCTGCTCTGAGGCAAGCAGGCTGTGTAAAACATATAAAGGTCAGAACAGTGTTAGGCTGCTTGAAATTCAGTCATTAACTATTTTGGTGATATTTTCGAGGCGTGGAGAGGGATGAGAGAGATGCCTTTTAAAAGCACCTGCCTGGTGGCTTAGGCCGTAAAGAATCTGCTAGCAATGCAGGAGACCTAGGTTTGATCCCTGAGTCAGGGAATGGCAACCTACTCCAGTGTTCTTCCCTGGAGAATTCCATGAACAGAGGAGCCTGGGGGCAAAAGGAAAAGAAAATATTAAAACATCTTTTGTAACTGACAGCATTGACTTTCATCCTTGTATTAGTTCACACTCCTTAATCCCACAGCAGCATGCCCTGTCCCATATGCAGCCTTCCTCTTAACTTTCTTTCCTAAGCTCTTGTCTTCATTCCAAGACAGTATCTGAACAAAGACTCTTCTTTCCTGAAGCAGTTCAGTAGACAGTGAAGAAACACTGGCCATCCCCCTGTCTGTATGTTGTCTTAAGGTCTTGCGACCCTCTTTCTGTGAAGGTTCTTCTTTCTCTTTCCTCTTGTTTATCCTCTGCTCGCTGACTAAAGAGATTGAGTATCCATTTTGGACTGGGTGCTGTGCTACGCAGTGGTCATAACTCAGCAAGCAAGATGGACAAAATTTCCCTCTTCTTAGCAGGGATTAAAGCATTAAATATGGACTTCCCAGTTGGGCCAGTGGTTAAGACTGTGCTTCCAATCTAGGGCATGAGGGTTCGATCCACATGCCACGTGACAAAAAATAAGATAAAGACGGTGAGTGTTTAAAAGAAGGAATGTCAAATGAGGGGACTGACACATCTGTGAATGGGATCAGGGAGTTGGGGATCTCTGAATAAGTCGAGCCAGAGAGGAAATCAAAGACCTCTAAAATTTATCTTTACAGGAGAGGAAGGAGAAAGCAGTACAATTTCGAAAGAAAAGGGTAAAAGATACTTTCTCTTCTTTTCTTTTTTGGTTGCACTCCACAGTTTATAGGATTTTAGTTCCTGGACCAGGGATCGAACCCAGGCCCTTTGGTGAGATAGGGGAGTCTTAACTACTGGATCTGGAGAAGGCAATGGCACCCCACTCCAGTACTCTTGCCTGGAAAATCCCAAAGACGGCAGAGCCTGGTAGGCTGCAGTCCATGGCGTCCCTAAGAGTCAGACGTGACTGAGTGACTTCACTTTCACTTTTCACTTTCATTCATTGGAGAAGGAAATGGCAACCCACTCCAGTGTTCTTGCCTGGAGAATCCCAAGGACGGCGGAGCCTGGTGGGCTGCCGTCTATGGGGTCGCACAGAGTCGGACAAGACTGAAGCGACTTAGTAGCAGCAGCAGCAACTACTGGATCACCAGGGAATTCCCCCCAAATGCTGTTTTTTTAATACAGAACATTGGAGGCTACATTGTATTCAGTTTCCAAGTCTGTGCAGCTTAGAAAACTTGTATTGGTTTGCCAGATATTTCATCCTTTCTTTCTCAGATAACACTTCTTTTGATCATTGTGCTGATCAACAACAATGTCCCCTGAGAGTAGATGACAGGAATCCTATCCTCCCCCCAAATCTGCCAGTGTGCTACTGAGATCATGTGACTAGCTGTCACTGGGGGTGAAGTGTAGAGTGTAGAGTAGAAATTTGTCGGCTTTGATTACAATGAGACTGAGTTATTTATAACTTTATGTTTGTCTTCTTCTCCATAAATATGATGAAATGCATTTTCATCAAGCATCCATTAAGAGCCAAGAATTCATGTAGCTGGTGGGAACATAAAGATTAATAAAGATGATTTGTGTCCTCAAGGATCTTCAGTCTGGTGGCAGAGACTCATATCTATAGAACCGATGGAATAAATCTTCTGTGGAGAACATGAGTAAGACATTAGAGGAACCCAGAGGATGAAAAAGTTCTCCCCAGGTGAGGGAACTTGGAAGGACTTCAGAGAGAAGGAGGTATTTGAATGGATCTTAAAAAGAATCATAGCCTGTTAATACAGCTAGCCAGGCGTTTTTAAAGAGTCGAATTATTTTTGTAGTTAAGGCTTAATATGAGTAATAATGCTTTAAAGAGAGAAGAAGCACCAACTGAACAAATCTGTTTTCTTTTCATCTAGGTGTCACACTTGGCATGTATTAGTCTAGAAACAACTTCATGTTTTGCTCACTGCTGCAGGGTTTGCCTGATGTTGCACAATAAACAGAGTCTGAAATTTGGGTGTGGGTTGAATTTTCATAAATCAAATTGCTTTTCCAATTATCTTACATTTAATTAAAGAGATGGTGTGCTTTCTGGTTACCCTGTAATTGGCAGTGGTAGCTATCTCTTTAACTCTGTTTTCTTACCCTAAAGCTCGCTACTCCAGCACTTAATCATCAGTGTCCTGACGCTAACAGTAAGTTACTAGGGGTGATGCTGTTTTAAAAAAAAAAAAAAAAAAAACTGTCAGTGAACAGGAAAGGATTCTGGTGCAAATCTTTTGCTCCCTAGTTCTTTGGGGTAGAAAGATCGGTTTTCTTACATTGGATTTTCGTAAAACTGGGTGAACTAACAGTTTCCTGTATCCAGAATGTCAATAACCTGTTATATTTGAAATTCCTCTTTAAAATGAGATGTAAAACTGTACCATGCTTTCTCCTTGCACCTTAATTGACTTGCTAACCTCCTGGTAAGATTTATCCATTTTAAATATGATTGCTTTAAGCAGTCATCAAGAAGCATAGAGCAAATTGTGTTCCAGCAGCAACACGAAAGCTGATATTTGGACCTGACCAGCCACTCACTCGGAGAAGGCAATAGCAACCCACTCCAGTACTCTTGCCTGGAAAATCCCATGGACGGAGGAGCCTGGTAGGCTGAAGACCATGGGGTTGTGAAGAGTCGGACACGACTGAGCGACTTCACTTTCACTTTTCCCTTTCATGCATTGGAGAAGGAAATGGCAACTCACTCCAGTGTTCTTGCCTGGAGAATCCCAGGGACGGGGGAGCCTGGTGGCCCGCTGTCTATGGGGTCGCACAGAGTCGAACACGACTGAAGCGACTTAGCAGCAGCAGCCACTCATTCATCTTATCACATTGAAGGTAGAAGGAGTGGGGTTGATTTTCTCCCAAAGAAATGTTGCTTTGGAACAGAGAGTCGTTGGTCTCTGTTCAGTACAGTCCGCCACCAGAAATAGGTTTGATTCTGTGATAATGTTCAAACAATGCAGATACTTATCAAGGGGCACTTTCAGAAATAGTGAAGTATCAAATGATCCCCCTTACCATGCTTGGTAAAATCCTAAATAAACCTCAATTCCGTGGTTTTGAAGAGGGCCCTCGTCTCTTCTCAACATGTCATCATCTGCCGTAGGCTCATGCTTAAATCCGCACAGATATGGAAGGGTCTCCTCCACCACAGGAGGGAGCAGTGGGTGATGGAACCAGAACCCAAACCAGATTGCTGAGTTCTGGGGTCAACCCAAGTCACTGAGCTAGTCTGTTTCCCTAAATTTAATTCTCAAAGATTTTTTTTTTTTGATGTGGGCCATTTTTAAAGTCTTTATTGAATTTGTTACAATATTACTTTGTTTTATGTTTTGGTTTTTTGGCCTTGAGGCACATGGGATCTTAGCTTCCTGGTTAGGGATTGAACCCACACACCCTGCATTGGAAGATGAAGCCTTAACCACTAGACCCCTGGGGAAGTCCCCCTGTTTCCCTAACCTTAGAAGGACGGTGTTGGCAATGGAAAGTCCTCAATATGATCTTTGATTTCTAAAGGAGAGCGATCAATTTTCTTCATCTCTGTTGGTAAATCTTTCACATTTTGAACGATGATCCTGGACCAATACCCAGGATTGTCAATTGATGTAAAGAATAAATTTAAGTTTGGTCACAGAGCATTGTCACTTAGAGCGTCGTGACACTCACATGAATTCTGTCCTAGGCAGCTCATGCTCATCCCCTCAACTGGTTCGAAGGATGTTCCTCTTTTGGCTATAGTGGGGTATTAGATAAAAAACTTATAGAGCATCCCTCCATCGTTGTAAAGGCAATTCTTGCACATGCTCTGTTGAAATGGAGTACACTGTCATTAAATTACACGAAATATACATCTTTAGTTTTTTAATCTTTTTACCAATTAGCTAGCATGAAAAATAAAGGTGATGCGGTAAGCTACTACATGGTGGTTAAGTGAAGCTTAGAGTTCTTCTTTTTAATGATACTTAAGAGTAGTCCAGGCATCCTCCCCGTGCCCATCCCCCCTGTCATTTCCACTGTAAAGTAATATTTCTTTGAACTACAAACCACAACATGTAGTTCTCTGTTCTGCTGAAAGAAAATGGGTGCAATTGCCAGATTTCCCTGAGAATTATAGGGTTTTCAAGTCATTGTGGAGAAAATTTGAGGTTCAGTGTCTATGGAAAAGCATGCTCTTAATTTGCCTGTAATTTTTCTTTTAATTGGTACTTTGGTCCCACTTTCAAAGCACTCTTGAAACTTTCTTTTCCAATTTGGCATTAGCATTATTTTTTTAAACACCATTTCATTTTAGGATTATTTTCTATTTTGATTGACACAAGACATATTCTGAAGGAGAAAATATTAACACATTTTGGGGTAAGGAACTCAGATAAATTGAGCTTTATAATCACTTCCCTAGGGATGCAGTTTATGGCTGTAGATACTGGAAATACCTCACAGTATAACCAACAAGCTGTCAGAAACTTGGTTGAGATTCTAGACCATAAAGTGCTAATTTGAGTTCTTACAATAGCCATTTCACTAGTGAACACTGGCCTTTTACTAAGAAAGTAGGGAATAGGGAAATGATATTATACATACACAAGCCTTTGAAAAAACTTCCCCCTTGCGCATACCTCATTCTAAAGATACAAATTTTTCTTTGCCCCATCCCTCACCCCCGCCAGCCTCTTCACTTGAAAATCTTTTCATTCAAAATAGTACCCGGCCCCATACAAGATAAAATGGCACTAACGGTCAGGTTCATGCAGACTCACCCTGTTTTAGGGTAATTCCAAGAAGCCCAAAGAGACCAAAGTCCATGGAAATGCTCAGAAGAATGAGAAATATTGTGGGTGGGGCTCTAGGCTGGGGAGGCAACCTGGCATTTCTCTACTCCCATCGTATGTCACTAGCAATGCCTTTAGAAGGTCCCTCGGGCCTCCTTTACCCTTCTCACCACACAGTCAGGGTTCCACTCCTGTAACAGATGGCGATGTGTTTAGGCAGTAAAATGAGAAAAGAGGGAACAATCAGGAAAATCACAAGTCAGGGTTGACAGGGATGCTCGCTGTAGACCCCGGTTAGTGATGGAGGCTCAACCAGGAAGCAGGAGGGCTCTGATCCAGCCTCATTCTAACTCCATGTGTCACCTTGGTCTTAATTTCTTAGGTTTCAATAATCTCATCTATTGGAAAAAATGTTTGAGTTGCATAGATGATGAAATGACATCGTGGTTTCTTTCAGCTGTAAGCATCCTTAGAGAGGGACCATTGAGAAGAGTGTAAATTCCTGCACTCACATTCTCGGGAGCCCTACCAAGCTACTCTGTCATTGCTGAAAATAAAATACGGAGGTTGCCTGTCACATTCTAGGCAAATTGACTGCACATACACAAATTTCAGCCATCTTCTAGTCAAATTGAGATGGCTGTGAAAATAGTAACAAATTTATTTCATAATTTTCTTTGAAAATTTTTGCTTATTTCTTTCAAGGTAACCATTAACAGCCATCCTGAAATTTTAGCAGCAATCTGTTTTCACATATTATTTAATGATCCTTATGAAATAAATCTTAATGAAGGGTTTTTTCCTTCTTATGAGTTATTTGCCTGGAGAAAAAATTCTTGACTTTCTTTTTCATCTGAATGAATGCTAGAATAAAGTGTCCTTTGAAAAGTCTTAATGAAAAGAGCAAATATGGGAATATCTTCTACCCCAATTCTTTCTCTGCAATCTGGGCTCTGAGAATGAAGTCTCTGATTGTGGGAGGAATGTCAGGGGACTTCCACTGTGTAGAAGTCCACACCCTTCTGCCCCTTAGACAGCTGGCTTGTTGACTATTATGAAGAGTAGCCTTTAGGAAGAAAAAAAGCATTAATAAGTGTTTCATTTTCTATGGGTTATTTTCGCCACACTAAATATATGAGAGAGAGAAGCTGGCATTTTCCATGTGAGACAACTCTTTCCTTTCCCCAGCTCAGGGGAGAGAGTAAGAATTATGTTTAGAAACTGATAAAATTCCTTATGGTTACTATCAGGAGATCAAACTCTTATTAACTTTTGCAAAACAGGAACATTTGAAAAATAAACATTAAATTAAGTATTACCCTCTCCTTCGTTCCCCTTTCTCTAGAGATATTCTTAAAGAGTCTATGCTAGGCATTAACAGATTTCTTGAAGCAAAATATACCCTTGTTACTTTTGTGTCATGATTTTTTTCCCCCCAGTTCCCCCTTTTGGAGTACATGAAGCAAATGACATGGCAGTATCTCTCACATCTAGCTCACTGTCCCAACCCAGTGGGGATCCCACAGAAAGACCTTTGGCTTCTTTTTATATGCAACTACCCCACACCTCATCCTTAATTAGAATCCCAGGTTATCTTTGAGAAGGACATGGGGCATCCCTTCCCTATCTCAATTTAAAGAACATGAATAATACTCCCAGACATAAGCATTGAAGATCTGGATCCCAACTACAGCAGACAGTTAGTGCCACAGATTTTCCAGTGCAGTACCAATGAGTGAGAAATATGTACCTTAAACAAGGAAACAAAAAAACAATAGAAATCTCATAAATAATAAGGTCACGTTTTCTGTTCCACATCCTACCAGAGTCATTCTAACAGGACACATATATATGAACTGATTTTATATAAATTACAAGAAACATGTGAGTGAGGGGGAAGACCTGAGTCTGATATTGTGCTTATTTTCAGATTGGTGCAATAATAGTGGGTAATTTGGGGGAATAATGAACATGTTCTAAGACTTGGTGATAAGAAAATTCAAATATTGCTTACTTTAAGAAACTTGGACATAAATTTAACAAAGAGATACTTAAATCAGATGACAGTGTTTACAAAGTGTTCACACTGTGTTAAATAGTTTTACTTCGTTGGTATTAAGAGGATTTGTCTGTTTTTATTCTAACAACAAGTTGTTGAAACTGAGCATTCCGTAAAAATAAGTCTTGGAGACCAGTGGCGATGTGATGTAGAGGCTGAATAAACAGTCTGTTTCTGAGTGGAAGTAGTGGCCTAATGTAGCATATTGCTTTAGTTAAAGAGCGTCTTTGCAGAGTGATCATGTATTAGTATTACTTTGAAGCATAGGCAAGATTAGACTTGAGGTCTTGAAGTCTTAACTCCCCAGTGAATATGAATTGTACACCTATAAAATTCTCATTTCAAGGAAGCCCATTTTGCAGGTGGTTAATAAGTGGAACCTTTTTTTAAAGGTGAAACTATATTTCTGTTTAGCAGTTAATCATAATAATTATGATTAATTGCTAATAAAACATCACAATTTAGAGAGGATATGTAAGTATTAGCTGGCTATATTTTCTAACAGAAGCTAGTGATCAGAAATTGTAGAATTCTTAAATCTACAAAAAGTAGAAAAGGAATGTCCTATAGCTGAATGCTGCTGCTAAGTCACCTCAGTCGTGTCCAACTCTGTGTGACCCCATAGATGGCAGCCCACCAGGCTCCCCCATCCCTGGGATTCTCCAGGCAAGAGCGCTGGAGTGGTTTGCCATTTCCTTCTGCAGTGCATGAAAGTGAAAAGTGAAAAGTGAAAGTGAAGTCGCTCAGTTGTGTCTGACTCTTAGCGACCCCATGGACTGCAGCCTACCAGGCTCCTCCATCCATGGGATTTTCCAGGCAAGAGTACTGGAGTGGGGTGCCATTAGCTGAATAGCCCTTGCTTTTTCCCTCCAAGTCTTGTTTTACATACTTAGGGCATTTTCACTGGAAGTTGAAAATATGGTTGCTTCTTGTTATTCTCAGACGTTATGTTCCAAAAAGTTGCTACAGACACTGAATTAGAGAATACTGGATTTATTCATGAAAATTATTGAATTTTCTAGGGGGTTAGGTTCCAGTGAGCCTCTAGTCCCAACATGCTTGTCAACCAGTTAACACAGAGCCTTGTTGTATATGTGTTCTGTTAAAAAAAACACTGTATGCAGTATTTATCGTTGGTTCATGAATCAACATTGAACGCATGGCCACTGGCAATGTAGTTTGTGCCTGAAGGAAGCTTATCTAAGACATATTTTGTCCATAAAGCACATCGCAGTCATCCTGTACTCAGGAATACTAGGTAGCACTTCAGCACAGTTGGGGGGCATTTTATTTTATTATTATTTTTTAATTTTTTATTATTATTTGTTTATTTTGGCATGGCTTATGGAATCTTAGTTCTGCCACCAAGGATTGAAGCCCAGACCCTTGGCAGTGAAAGCATGGAGTCCTAACCATAGAACCACCAGGGAATTCCCTTGGGGGCCATTTTAAATAATGAAATCACACACACACACATTCTCACACACACACACACACACACACACACACATAATTGTAGCATTACATAGCCTGCAGAAAAGGAGACTTTTTTTTTTTCTAACAGTCTGAGCCGAAACAAGAAGACTGAGTGTAGCCTTGTTGGACTTCAAATGGGGCTGTGTTCTACCTGCAAGTCAAATTGTCTCCTGATCTGTGCATGTCAGCTTCCCAGCTGGCTCAGTGGTAAAGAATCTGCCTGTAAGTGCAGGAAACACAGGAGATGAGGGATTGATCCCTGGGTTGGGAATATCCCCTGGAGGAGGAAATGGCAACCCACTCCAGTATTTTTGCCTGGAAAATTTCGTGGACAGAGAAGCCTGGTGGGCTACAGTCCATGGGGTTGCAAAGAGTCGGGACACGACAGAGCACACACACTGTGCATGTCACAAATGACAGCAAAAGTTCTGGGAGGATTATGTGGGCGCTACAGATAAATTGGAGCAAGTAGGCGAGTTTTAAGTACAAAATCTGTGAATAATAAGAATTGATTGTATATAGTGGATGGTATACAGTGATTTTTAGTATCTTCTTTTCCCATTAAGCTTTTGCTTGAGATGTAAGTTAATGAAGTACATTTTAAATATCTTAAAATTTTATTGATCCATTATGCCTCAATTAATTTTTTTTTTGTTTGACCAGCAAAAAAAAAAGTTCCGGTGAAATTGATGTTCCTGGCTTGGTTGACTTTAGCGTCAGCATAATTGCTTTTTCCCCCCTTTTATTTATTGATTTATCTTTGGCTGCACTGGATCTTCACTGCAGCACATGGACTCTCTCCAGTTGCAGCTTGCGGGCTACTCTGATCGGGGCACAGGCTTCTCACTGTGGTGGCTTCTCTTGTTGCAGAGCAGGGGCTCTAGAGCTCCAAGGCGTCAGTATTTGCCGCATACAGGCTCAACTGCCCCGTGGCATGTGGGATCGGGGATTGAACCCATGTCCCTTGCATTGGCCGGCGGGTCCTTTACCACTGGAACCACCAGGGAAGTCCACTCAGTGTATTTGGCTCTTGATAGAATTTTCCAAAGTAGAGTTTCCTGGCCATTATGGCAGTGGGATTCCCAGCCATCACGTCTGCTTTCTTGGCTTCCTTGATAAGTATTCTTTTCTCACCTGCACTTCCAGACTCTGCCTCCAGTGAACAGTGTTGTCCTGATCGCTGGAGGAGAGGCAGGCTGCCGCCCCAGTCCCGACCATTTCTCTTTCTGCCAAGGCCTGCACAGAATGTGGAAGAAAAGTTAGATTTAATTCAGAAATTCAGCAGCTTGAATACTGTTGTTTTTGCTCTTATTTAGCAGAACTGTCATTGAATTGAGCTGCAAAGTCATTGGAATCCGTGCTGTTTCATTTCAGATCATTTTACAGGTTGTTATTCTAAGAATAGTACAAACAACCTGCAATGCCGTGTGCTGATCCCCCATCTTCTCCATGTCATTAAACAGAACCCAGAAACACAGAGAAAGTTATGTGACATTTCAGCTTTGATGTCCTCTGAGTAAGGAAGATCTTTTCAGAAACGTATAAGACAAAATGACTTACAGTTCCATCTAGTTCTGCCTACCGTGAGAGCATCCTTTTCTGTTCCTGTGGTAGCTACTAAATCCTGTGGAATTCTGGGTGGGAGTTTTTCAAAAACTTTCAAATCAACAGTCAGATGTTTTCTCCTCTTACAAGCCCATCGCTAGTTTTGTAGATTGGAGAGTCTTGCTTTGTTCAAACCAAGTCTTAGCTCCAGCCTGCTTAAAAGGTGGCAGCTTATCAAATCCAGCCTGTGTCAGTTACTCAGCCTGGATTTATCACTTGCAGAGCATGGCTTTTTAGCTGAATTTCCTTCCAATAATTCAGGTGTTTCTGAGGCAGGCCCTGGAGTGGCTCCCACACACCGTGGACCCAGAAGGTCTGTGGCTGGTGGTCTGTCTAGAGGGAGCCTCAGAGGTGAGGTGGGGGTGGCTGCAGAAGAGGAAGACAGGAGCCTGCGCTAGACTAGAGCCAGCCCCACCACCAGGCCTGCAGGCCAGGGTGCCCCCCACCCCCCAGGGCGTGCTGGCTTTTCTTTGTGATGCCTGTGGGTGGCAACTGTATGGTTTCTGCCTTTTGTCCTACGGAGGCCCTGTCTTGGCAGCTCGAGGGGGAGTCACGGGTGAGATGCTTTAAAGCGTGGTGATGCTGTGCGTCTCTTAGGCTTTGTGTGCAAACAGCAGGGAGAAGTAGGCCTGATGAGTCAGTGGAGAAGGGTCTCATGCGCCAGGGAGAAGCCCCAGTGAGGGTGCAAAGGGTCAACCCGACTACTTACTTCTGGCAAGTCTTTATGTCTGAAGGACTGTCTAGTGGAAGATGGATTGGAGTCACTCTGGGAGGCTGATGTGTAGACCTCTGGCCATTGTGCGTGGGCTGCGGGGAGAGGCAGTGTTTGCAAAGATAAGGAACATGTTTTGAAGTTATAGAGGCCAGGTTTTCAGCATGCGTGTGAGCTGTGCGACCTGGAGAAAGCTGTTTAATCCCATTGACCTTCATCTGTAAAACATCTGAAAAGAATACAGAGCTTGCAGAGTTGTGTGGATAAGAGATAATTGAGTCAAAGCCTCAGGCAGGTTGCAGCCATGTAGTGGACATTGGATAAGCCCCCTCCTCCTTAGACTTGACTCATTCATTCATTCTCTCCGTGTTTGGGTGCTGACTCAGGTACAGCTGTTCTGATGGGCTCTGGAAACACAAAAGGAATCAGAGAAACAGGGTAATCTGGTGCTTATGGGCTAATGGGGACAGCCAACAAATAGATAGATAAACTCTGAGTTTTGTGATGAAAGAAGTTGGTGACTTCTTTCATGTGAGAGCACATAGGAGGGTCTCCTAACCCACACTTTGGAGCTAAGAGACTTTCCACGATTACAAAGCATCTCCACTGAGCTGCACAAGAGGAGTTAACCAGGCAAGCAGGGGGAGGACTGGGCTTCCTAGTGCAATGGACCAGCATCTGCAGAAACCTGGTGGAGAAGAAAGCACTGTGCTTTTTTTCTTTTTCTTGCTTGCTTTCTTTTTTTGGCTGCTCCAGGTCTTAGTTGAGACATGAAGGATCTTTTCCTTAGTTGGAACATGTAGGATCCAGTTCCCTGACCAGGGATTGAATCTTGGCCCTCTGCATTGGGAATGAGGAGCCTTTTTTTTTTTTTAATTTTGTTTATTTTTGGTTGTGCTGGGTCTTCGTTAGTGCTTGGGCTTTTCTCTAGTTTTGGGGAATGGGAGCTACTCTCTAGATGCAGTGAGGGGTGGGCTTCTCGTTGTGGTTGCTTCTCATTGCAGAGTACAGGCTCGGGGGCTTCAGTAGTTGTGGCACACGGGCGTAGTTGCTCTGAAGCATATGAGATCTTCCTGGACCAGGGATCAAACCCATGACCCCTTCATTGGCAAGTGGATTCTTTACCACTGAGCCACCAGGGAGGCCCAGGAGTGAGGAGTCTTAACCACTGGACCATCAGGGAAGTCTCAGAGCTTTGGTCTTTGGTGGAACCGAACTAAGGTCAAAGCATGTGGGCACAGGTATAACAGGGTGGGTTGGAAAGGGTAGAGAGAGGACGAGCAGAGCCAGGAGGCCGTGTCCAAGAGTCCAGATTTTATGTTGAGGGAAGTAGACAGCCACTGAAATTTGCTTTCAGAAAGGCCACTGGCTGCAGGGTGGAGATGGGGTGGGGTCTGGGATGAGGGATGCTGTTAAAAGACAGTGGGCTGGTGCAGAAGGTGTACGGGTCAGGAGGAGCCTCTGATTCGGGGTCAAGGGAGTGTCAGGGAGGATGGAGAGAAGCGGATGGATTCAGGGTGTACGAAGCAGCTGAAATGGACAGGGCTCGGTGAATGGAGGAGAGGGCAGGGGAAGCAGGAGAGGACAAGGGTGACTCTTCAGTTTCTAGAGTGGATGACAGTGTCTTTCTCAAGAGGAAAGAGAAGTTTGAGAGCTCAAGGTAGATGAGGCCTTTGACTGCAGTGCTTGGGATGATAGAGGATGTTCAAGGGGAGGTGTTCATTGGGGAGTTAAGCAACAGAGGTTAAAGCTCAGAAGAGATGTGTGAGCTGGAGGGACAGGTTTGTGGCTCATTGACGTGTATCTGTATGTGTTACCTATATCCATAGGGCATTTGAAGTCAAGGGAGTGGATGGGGTGACCAAGGGGGGTGGACATCACCAGATGAGGGCAGAGGACCACCCTGTACACGGTGGCTCCCAACCAGAAAAGTTGCATACTCTCTGGGAGACGTCTTTGCATTTTACCAATTTTGATTAGTGACAACAATCATAAGGGTAAACAGAAGGTTAGGGAATTTTCTACATCTTTTGTTAGCTAATTATACAAAACTATATTTTAGTAATGTAGATTTTGAGAGAAGTTTATTAGGAAGATGGTGAGGAAGACTTAATAGAGACAAAATATTCTGAGAAAGTAAGGAAGATTATTTACATAGATCACCGCCCAGCAAAAGCAGAACTGATGTTGAATTGCTGATGGGCTTTGCAACAAAACATTGTTCTCTAGGGGATTATAAAATTTCTCCCTCCAGGTATATGATTTGAGCTCTCCTAACCATACATCAGGAAGCTTCCATAAGCCTCTTATCCTTATCCATCAGAGGGCAGACCGAATGAAAACCACAATCACAGAAAACTAACCAAACTGATCACATGGACCACAGCCTTGTTTAACTCAATGAAATTATGAGCCATGCTATGTAGGGCCACCCAAGACAGATGGGTCATGGTGCACAGTTCTGACAAAACTTCAGTATTCTTACCTTGAGAACCTCATGAACAGTATGAAAAGACAAAAAGATAGGACACTGAAAGATGACCTCCCCAGGTCAGTAGGTTGGAAATATGCTACTGGAGATCAGTGGAGAAATAACTCCAGAAAGAATGAAGAGATGGAGCCAAAGCAAAAACAACACCCAGTCGTGGACATGACTGGTGATGGAAGTAAAGTCTGATGCTATAAAGAGCAATATTGCATAGGAACCTGGAATGTTAGGTCCATGAATCAAGGCAAATTAGAAGTGGTCAAATAGGAGATGGCAAGAGTGAACATCAACATTTTAGGAATCAGAGAACTAAAATGGTCTGAAATAGGTGAATTTAACTCAGATGACCATTATATTTACTACTGTGGGCAAGAATCCCTTAAAAGAAATGGAGTAGCCATCATGGTCAACAAAAGAGTCTGAAATGCAGTACTTGGAGGCAATCTCAAAAATGACAGAATGATCTCTGTTCTTTCCCAAGGCAAACCATTCAATATCACAGTAATCCATGTCTATTCCCTGACCAGTAATGCTGAAGAAGCTGAAGTTGAATGTTTCTATGAAGACCTACAAGACCTTCTACAACTAACACCCCCAAAAGATGTCCTTTTCATTATAGGGGACTGGAATGAAAAAGTAGGCAGTCAAGAGATACCTGGAGTAACAGGCAAATTTGTTTGGCCTTTGAGTACAAAATGAAGCAGGTCAAAGGCTAACAGAGCCTTTGTCAAGAGAACACACTAGTCAGCAAACACCATCTTCCAACAACACAAGAGAATATTATATACATGGATATCACCAAGTGGTCAATACCGAAATCAGATTGATTATATTCTTTGCAGCCAAAGATGGAGAAGCTCTATACAGTCTATACAGCCAGCAAAAACAAGACCAGGAGCTGACTGTGGCTCAGATCATGAACTCCTTATTGCCAAATTCAGACTTAAACTGAAGAAAGTGGGGAAAACCACTAGACCATTCAGGTTTGACCTGAATCAAATCCCTTACAATTATACAGTGGAAGTGACAAATAGATTCAAGGGATTAGATCTGATAAAGTGCCTGAAGAACTTTGGATGGAGATTCATGACATTCTATAGGAGGCAGTGATCAAGACCATCCCCAAGAAAAAGAAATGCAAAAAGGCGAAATGGTTGTTTGAGGAGGCCTTACAAGTAGCTGAGAAGAGAAGAGAAGCAAAAGGCAAAGGAGAAAAGGAAAGATATACCCATTTGTATGCAGAGTTCCAAAGAACAGCAAGGAGAGATAAGAAAGCCTTCCTCAGTGATCAGTGCAAAGAAGTAGAGGAAAACAATAGAATGGGAAAGACTAGAGATCTCTTCAAGAAAATTAGATATCAAGGGAACATTTCAATGCAAAGATGGGCACAATAAAGGACAGAAATAGTATGGACCTAACGGAAGCAGAAGATATTAAGAAGAGGTGGCAAGAATACACAGAAGAGCTATACAAAAAAGATCTTCATGATCCAGATAACCATGATGGTGTGATCACTCACCTAGAGCCAAACATCCTGGAATGCAAAATCAAGTGGACTTTAGGAAGCATCACTATGAATAAAGCTAGTATAGGTGATGGAATTCCAGATGGGCTATTTCAAATCCTAAAAGATGATGCTTTGAAAGTACTGCACACAATATGCAAGCAAATCTGGAAAACTCAGCAGTGGCCACAGGACTGGAAAATGTCAGTTTTCATTCCAGTCCCAAAGAAAGGCAATGCCAAAGAATGTTCAGACTACCGTACAATTGCAGTCATCTCACTAGCAAAGTAATGCTCAAAAATCTCCAAATCAGGCTTCTACAGTATGTGAACCATGAACTTCTAAATGTTCAAGCTGGATTTAGGAAAGGCAGAGGAACCAGAGATCAAATTGCCAACATCCGCTGGATCATCGAAAAAGCAAGAGAGCTCCAGAAAAACATCTACTTCTGTTTTATTGACTACACCAAAGCCTTTGAGTGTGTGGATCACAACAAACTGTGGATAATTCTTCAAGCGATAGGAATACCAGACCACCTGACCTGCCCCCTGAGAAGTCTGTATGCAGGTCAAGAAGCAACAGTTAGAACTGGACATGGAACAAGATTGGTTCCAAATCAGGAAAGGAGTACATCAAGTCTGTATATTGTCATCCTGCTTATTTAACTTATATGCAGAGTATATCATGAAAAATGCCGGGCTGAATAAAGCACGAGCTGGGATCAAGATTGCCAAGAGAAATATCAATAACCTCAGATAAGCAGATGACACCACTCTTATGCAGAAAGCGAAGAAGAACTAAAAAGCCTTGATGAAAGTGAAAGAGGAGAGTGAAAAAGTTGGCTTAAAACTCAACATTCAGAAAACTAAGATCATGGCATCCAGTCCCATCACTTCATAGCAAATAGATGGGGAAACAATGGAAACAGTGAGAGTTTTTATTTTTAGGGGCTCCAAAATCACTGCAGATGGTGACTACAGCCATGAAATTAAAAGACACTTGCTCCTTGGAAGAAAAGCTATGACCGACCTAGACAGCATGTTAAAAAGCAGAGACATTACTTTGCCAACAAACATCTATCTGGTCAAAGCTATGGTTTTTCCAATGGTCATGTATAGAGGTGAAAGTTGGACTATAAAGAAAGCTGAGTGCCGAAGAATTGATGCTCTTGAACAGTGGTGTTGGAGAAGACCCTTGAGAGTCCCTTGGACTGCAAGGAGATCCAAACAGTTGATCCTAAGGAGATCAGTCCAGAATATTCATTGGAAGGACTGATGTTGAAGCTGAAACTCCAATACTTTGGTCACCTGATATGAAGAACTGGCTCATTGGAAAAGATCCTGATGCTGGGAGGGATTGGGGGTAGGAGGAGAAGGGGACAACAGAGGATGAGATGGTTGGATGGCATCACTGACTCAATGGACATGAGTTTGAGTAAGCTCTAGGGATTAGTGATGGACCGGGAAGCCTGGTCTGTTGCAGTCCATGGGGTTGCAAAGAGTCTGACATGACTGCACGATTGAACTGAACTGAACTGACCTTGCCTTGGACTTCCCAGGTAGCTCAGCTGGTAAAGAACCTGCCTGCCAATGCAGGATACATTAGAGACTCGGGTTCAATCCCTGGGTTGGGAAGATCTCCTGGAGGAGGGCATGGCATTCCACTCCAGTGCTCTTGCCTGGAGAGAATCCCGTGGAGAGAGGAGCCTGGCAGGCTATAGCCCATGGGGTTGCAAAGAGTCAGCCGTGACTGAGCGACTAAGCACAGCACAGTAGCAACCATGCCTCACTAACACGCTTACCTTTGCAAATAAAATTGTGCACAAACAGTTCAATTCTGTTGGTAAAAGCAGTTGGTTTTAATTGTATAATACAAATGTTCCCTTCAGTAACATGGAGGATATTTAAATTGAAATCCTTGAAGCTCTTCAGGTTTGCTTGAAGATTTTGAGGCTATGTGTGTGCTAAGTCACATCAGTCGTGTCTGACTCTTCGCTGGGACTGTAGCCCGCCAGGCTCCTCTGTCCATGGGATTGATCAGGCAAGAATACTGGAGTGTTGCCATTCCCTTCTCCAGGGGATCTTCCCAACCCAGGGATCAAACCCGAGACATGTCTCCTGCATTGGCAGGCGGGTTCTTTATCACTAGAACCACTTGCAGAAAGGGTACTAGAATCAAAATAAATTCAGAGGATGCTTGGCATTTGTTTTACTATCAGTCTTATGGCATTTGTTCTACTCTCAGCCTTGTGGCGATTTCCTGTTTGATTAGTAAAAATAAGTTCTCCATGTATACAAGAAAGAAGACTCCTTACCCTTCGCTGCTGTCCATCTTTAAAAGTCTGTGCTGTGGTCCAGGTCAGGAAAGGCTGTTAAAAAACCATGCAAAATGCACATCGGGAAAAATGATGTTCTGTCTTTGGGAAACTTACTCTGATCTTATTATCTCTAAATTGCATTTCTATTTGAGGCACTTTATTTAAAGTAGTTTCTGTGGAGGAAATGGGCACAGAGTTAATGATCTGGAGCTTACGGAAAGCTGAGAATATAGAATGAATACGCATCCAATACACACTTTAATTTCTTAGCCAGCTAACTCAGACCAGAAAGGGCTGCCAGTCATCCCCGCCGGTGCCTTGGGTTATGAGTTAGTATCACCATGATGTCCAGGGGCTTTACATCTCGCTAGTTTACAGTGAGTGTGTCTATTCTATAATTAGAGGTTAATAAACTGGTTGCTTTATTTATGTGTGAGGTTCTGGTGACTAAGAGATCACGCAGACTCCTTCTTGAGCCTTAGCGAATTGCCGCGTCCCTCCCATGGAATCCTAAGTTGTTGCAAGCAGCTTCTAGGTTTTCTCTCAAGTAATCCCAGGTGGGGGCAGTTCCCAAATTACATCTTTTGGAACAAAATATTGAAATAATATGAGCTTTTCCTGAAAGCGTTTTTCTTGAAAGTCTTGCCCAGTGTCTGCCTGTCAGGTAAACACAGGACTTGACCTTCCCCACGCTCTCTGTATCTACTCACAACATATCCTTTCTGTCCTGACTCATCCTGTCTAGCGTAGTATGACTCTAAACCCAAGACTCAGTCTTGTTAGGGAGTGCATTACTACATTTTGTGGGGTGGCATCAATGCTAGTTAATTTTTTTTAAATTCTGGGTAAAAAAAAGTTGGGGGAAAAAATATATAAATACTCCCTTATAAACCTACTGGCAAGAAGTAATCCCTGTTCACATTTTTGTTCATAATTTTCAGTGTTCTATCAATGCATAGATAGTTTTAAACAAAAGTAGCATCTTCTGGTACACTCTAATCCTTTAAATTTGTCAACATTTCACAAGCATGTTCTCAAGTCATGAAAATAAGGAATATAAATTAACTTCATCCACATCCTCTTTGGACTGGAAATCCATCCTACTTCAGCTCTCCAGTCCCTTTGCTGCTGTTTAGCAAACCCCATCCTTAAGAGGTTGTCTTTAAATAGTAAATGTAAAATTACCTTGTCATAGCACTCTTGGAAATAATTATAATTCTTCTTACTTATACCAAGATGTCAGGTTAACTATGTGAAGGGCAAGTAGAGTCCATTATTTATTGTTTTCAGTTTTAGAAAAATCCCAGCTGGATATGTATGTAGCATGTCATCTCTGATAGCATCTCCGTCAGAAAGCATTAATGAGTCACATAATTTACAGAGTATCTCAGAATGTATAGGAAAACTGCATCACCTCTACCTTCAAGGACTTACCCCTGTAGGTGAATGGGCTCCTGGTTTTCTTCCCTCCCATGTGGCTTTGGCATAACAGGAGCCAGTGTTGCTCCAGGCTCAGTCACACAGGGGTGATGTCAGTCACCAATGCCAGCTCAAGTCACAAGGTATATTCCACAAAATCAGAATCGAACCAAAGCACCACAGAGTAAGTCCACTAATTCCAACAGCCTGATGTTCCTTGTGAAAATGAACTTAGGTATTATCACTGCCATGCTTTTTATGGAGAAGACAATGGCACCCCACTCCCCTGGAAAATCCCATGGACGGAGGAGCCTGGTGGGCTGCAGTCCATGGGGTCGCTAAGAGCCGGACACGACTGAGCGACTTCACTTTCACTTTTCACTTTCATGCATTGGAGAAGGAAATGGCAAGCCACTCCAGTGTTCTTGCCTGGAGAATCCCAGGGACGGAGGAGCCTGGTGGGCTGCCGTCTCTGGGGTCGCACAGAGTCTAAAGCGACTTAGCAGCAGCATGCTTTACAATGTCACGCTAGATAGAAATTTGCCTTCATCAAGTGACCACTCACCTTGTTTTCAAATAAAAGAGAGATTGAAGATGGCTTATTGTGAAGATTGCTTACAGTGGAAGTAGAAGAGGTGAGATAGTTGAGTTTGCTGAGGTTGAACTCAAATGAATGGGGATGATTTGGGCTAGGACCAAGTAGGTATAGGGATGCATGCTTTCTTCTTGTCTTTTTATTTATTTGGCTGCATCAAGTCTTAGTTATGGCACATGGGCTTAATTGCCCCATGGCACGTGGGATCTTAGTTCCCTCTCTGGGGATTGAACCCAGGTTCCCTGCATTGGAAGGCGGATTCTTAACCATTGGACAACCAGGGAAGTCCCTCTACTGGTCTTTGTAACTGTGTTTTGTAGGTGGTTCCAAAAAAAGAAAAAGATTTGCTGGGTCTGTCATATACCATAGAGGCATGCGTTATTTCAAAGTCCTCTGGCATTAATGGCATCTGACTCAGACATAACTGTCTTTAACGCGTCACTTGTAAAACCTACCATGCTACT
This sequence comes from Bubalus kerabau, assembly GCF_029407905.1. Taxonomy (NCBI): domain Eukaryota; kingdom Metazoa; phylum Chordata; class Mammalia; order Artiodactyla; family Bovidae; genus Bubalus; species Bubalus kerabau. The sequence goes on from NC_073636.1 coordinate 25,477,233, forward strand.
CAAAGGAATGTACTGCCATTTATCTGGGAAATACTAACGAGTAAGGAGTATGTGGAAATTTTTTCTAGAAATTGAAGTCATTGTGAAAAGGAACAAAGGCTGTTTGGAAAAGAGTGTATAAGAAAGATATTATAAGTTAAAGGTTTATGAATCCTGCATATTAAATATAAATAGCTATTAAATTATTTACTGTATTATAATTGAAAGGATTAATTGAACTAGAGCCTATGATGAAGAATCTGGAATTTATGTGAAAACCTACAAAACTTAAATGTAATAAATTGAAAATAGAAAAAATTTCACTAACTCCAGTTGAAAGAGTTTCTTGCTGCTTCTTTTTGCAGTGTAGGGGGAAAAGTTATGTGGTACATGTGTTATTATGGAGGAAAAGTGAAAATGATATTGCTTGTGGACAAGAAAAAGTGAGACATAGTGAAAGAGCTCAATTTCATTTGTTGGTTGGAACTGTAATGTTCTAAGAAAGGTCTTGGTCATTTGATTCTCACATTTAATGTTTTGACTTTTTTAAAAACTAACTTGAAAATTCACTGTGTCCAGGGCTCAGGGAACTCATCTTGTGGAAGAAATGATTGGTTAAAATAAATGAACCTATGGGCTCTTGACCATTTTTAACATGATGGAGGATAGGTTTGAAGGAGTTGGTATTCTTCTGTGCTCAGATTATCAGTGACATTCTCTAGAAAAGGAGCGTGAAAGTCTTTCACGTGGAACCACTGAAATTGACACTTAGATGTGTCAAAATAGGTGAATATCTGCAGTTTCATGTAGTTCATGCTAACAGATTTTAAATGGGCCTAAGACCATGACTTGAGTGAATTGAAAAGGAAGGAGGTTCTATGTTTTAAGGACAAAGCATTTGCAAAAATGTAACAGAAAATTGAGAGAAGCAAAACAGTTTTGCTTTGCTTGAATTTCTGGAATAATCTGGAGTACAAAAGGTGGACTTTGGGTGATTAAACAATGTGTCAGCGTATGTTCATCAGCTGTCGCAAACCTACCTCTCTGGTGGGGTACAATAAAGTGATAATACACTGTAAAATCAAATAGGAAGGTGTTGGACTTCACCATTAATTTGAAATTTGCCTAGATTTGTTGAAAATTACCTTCTCTTCATCAGTAAACAAATGATTTACATTAAAAAATACTAATTTAATTATAATTCTTCAACCTAGGAGAGAGAGTTTTCTATTTAAGAAACAAATAGTTATCAGATACATGAGAAAATTTTTTTTATATTTAAGTAGTATAATCTCAGCACATAAAAGGCCAATATTTCTTAATCAGATGTGTTGATGGCTTATTTCAAATCAATATTTTTTACTTATTAAAATGAGACTGCTGGGAATTCCCTAGTGGTCCAGTGGTTAAGACTTGGCACTTTCATTGCAGAGGATTCAGCCCCTGGTTCTGTTGCAGGATCCAGTCCCTGGTTTGGGAACTAAGATCCCAAAACCCATGCATGCTATGTTGCTTCAGTCGTGTCCAACTCTTTGACCTATGGACTGTAGCCCACCAGGCTCCTCTGTCCACATGGCAGGCCAAAAAGCAAAAGCAAAAATATTAGACCCAGGGCAATATTCGGTAGAAAATAATGTACTTTTCAAAACTTCACTTATTAATTGATTGATTTTAATTATTATCTTTAATTATTAATTAATTTTATTTATTTAATTAATTTAATTTAATTAATTTATTTTTGGGCTGTGCTGGGTCTTCATTGCTGTGCGGGCGTTTCTCTAGTTGCGGTGGGCCGGCTTCTCATTGCGGTGGCTTCTCTTGTCGTGGAGCATGGGCCCTAGGGTGCGTGGGCTTCAGCAGTTGTGGCTCCCAGGCTCTAGAGCACAGAGTCGATAGCTGTGGAACACAGGCCCAGTTGCTGCGAGGCCTGTGGGATCTTTCAGACTCAGGAATCGAGCCCGTGTCTCCTGCACTGGCAGGCAGATTCTTCACCACTGAACCACCAGGGAGACCCTCACTTAAAGATTTTAAATAAAGGTTTAATTTTAGAACAATTTTGCAATCACAAAGATAACGTAAAAAGTTCCCATTTATCCCCTAAACAGTTTCCCCAATTATTAACATCTTCAGTGGTACATGTGTCACGAATTCATGAACCAGTGTGGCTAGATATTACTACGGTCTGCAGTCTCTAGTTTATTCGGTCCCTTCCTTCTCTGTTCCAGGATCCCACAGTACTTTCAGTTGTCAGGTCTCCTTAGGATTCTCTTGGCTGTAACCGTTCCTCAAACTTCCCTTGTTTTTAATGACCTTGACAGTTTGGAGGAGTACTGGAAGATATTTTGTAGACTTCCCCTCAGATGAGACTTGTCTGATGTATTAAAAAAAAATTTTTTTTTAATTAAGACGGTATTTTCAGAGCAGTTTTAGTTTCATAACAAAAAGAGGGGAAGGTAGACAGATTTCCTCTATACCCTCTGCCCCCACACATGCATAGTTCCTCCTCCCTAGAGCCTGTAAATATGTTACAACTGATGAACCTGCACTGATCCATGGTAATCATCTGAAGTATTGTGGTTTAGTCTTGATGATGTATATTCTACCGTTTTGGACAAATGTATAATGACATATATATACCATTATAGTATCGTATATGACAGGGGTTCCCCAGCCTCTGGGATCTAATGCCTGATGATCTGAGGTGGAGCTGAGGTAATAATAATAGAAATAAAATGCGCAATAAAAGTAATACGCTTGAATCATCCCAAAACCATCTCTCCTCTCCCCAACCCTTGGTTCGTGGAAAAATTGTCTTCAGTAAAACTGGTCCCTCCCTGGTGCCCAAAATGTTGCGGACTGCTAATATACAATATTTCCCCTGCCCTAAAAAGTCTCTGTAAGCTGGCTAATCAGTGTTAAACCAACCACCAATCCCTGGTAATCGCTGATTTTTTTTTTTTTTTCTGTCTCCATACTTTTGCCTTTTTGTAGCATGTCACATAGTTGTAATTATACAGTATGTAGCCTTTTCAGATTGGCTGCTTTTACATAGTAAAATGCATTTAAGTCTCCTCCATGTCTTTCCAGGGGGCTTCCCTGATGGCTTAGCAGGTAAGGAATCTGCCTGCAATGCAGGAGACGTAAGAGACGCGGGTTCCATCCCTGGATCAGGGAGATCCCCCGGAGGAGGGCATGGCAACCCACTAAATATTCTTGCCTGGAGAATCCGATGGACAGAGGAGCCTGGCGGGCTGTAGTCCATAGGGTCACAAAGAGTGGGACACAACTGAAGTGATTAAGCACACACATCTATCTTTTCATGGCTTGATAAGTTCATTTCTTTTTAGTACTGATTAATGGGTCTAGATGTAGCACAGTTTATTTATTCATTAATTTACTAAATGACATCTTAAGTTGCTTCAAAGTTTTGTCAGTTGTAAATAAAGCTGCCGTAAATATCCATTGACATGTTTTTGTGTGGACATAAGCTTTCAGCTCTTTTGGGCAAATACCAATGGGCACAGTTGCTGTATCATTTTGTAAAAGTACCTTTAGCTTTGTTAGAAACCACTGAACTGTCTTACAAAGTGGCTGTACCATTTCCACCAGCAATAAATAAGTGTTCCTATTGCTCCACATCCTCACCAAAGTAGGTGAATAGTGGTGTCTAATTGTTGTTTTAATATGCATTTCCTCGATGGTGTTCGATATGAAACATCTTTTCTTAAGCTTATTTGCCATCTTTGTTTTGCTTTGGCTGTGCCTCACATGGCACATGGGATCTTGTTTCCTGACCACGGATCAAATCCATGCCCTCTGCAGTGGAGGTGCAGAGTCTTAACCCCTGGACCACCAGGGAAGTCCCTATTTGCCATTTTGATAGCTTCTTTGATGCGATGTCTTTTCAGATCTTTTGACTTTTATTTTGTTGGGTTGTTTCTTTTCTTACTGTTGAGTTTTAAGAGCTCTCTGTATAATTTCACTTATTTTTCACAACCAAAATGCTCTACATTTTAAGGCTCCTTAAGTGCTGTCATTAACTTTCAATTTTACAGGATTTCTTATTAATTTAGAATAAGGCTCACCCTTCCACTATTAATACAAGTTAAAGGTTTATTCATTAATTTATATATGTATGCTGCCACTACTTAGTCACTTCAGTCATGTCCGACTCTGTGCAGCCCTATGGACTGTAGCTTGCCAGGCTCCTCTGGCCATGGGATTCTCCAGGCAAGAGTACTGGAGTGGGTTGCCATGCCCTCCTCCAGGGAATCTTCCTGACCCAGTGCCCGAACCCGGGTCTCCTGCTCTGCAGACAGATTCTTTACAGCTGAACCACCAGGGAAGCCTGGTGGCTCAGTGGTAAATTTATAAATAAATGTATATGTATACATATATATATATATTCATATACGACAGGAGTCTCCATATATATATATCATATATATATAATACACATCAAATGAGGCAGGCAAGGACCCTACTTTTTAAAACAGTTTTTTGCTATGAAATTGTGCTTGTATATTCCTACTATCCTTTTTAAAAAATATTCATTTATTTATTTGACTGCTTCCGGCTTATTAATAGTTGCAACACTTGGGCTCTTCCTTGCCTCGTGTGATATCTTTCATTGCCGGCGCACAAACTGTCTGGTTGCAGAGAGCCGGCTCAGTAGCTCTGAAACATGTGGGTCTTAGTCTCCTGACTAGGAATCAAACCTGTGTCCTCTGTATTGCAAGGAAGATTCTTAACCACTGGACCGCCAAGGAAGTCCCAAAGACCCTACTTTTAGAAGTTTACAACTCAGGAAGGAAGACTCAGTGGGAGGTATTGTTATAGACTTAATTTAATGGGAAACAAGGCAGACCGTTTCAAGGACAGTTAGTCCCTTAAATCTTCTTTATCCTTGGCTGATTCTGGCTTTCAGAGACTTCAGAAGCCTTCCCCAGACGTTTTTGCATTCTCTGAAGGAATGTTAAAAATTCTAATTCAGGGTAATTTTGTTTTACTCCAGGCTCTGAGTGCTAAGGTTAGTTTCTCAAGCAAAGCATTCTGTCCCCTCCAGGAAGGGAAGCCTTGATGAACAGAAAATATCCACCCTCTCTGGAATTTTCTACTTAGCAGTAATTGGAATAACCACCTGGTCAGCTTCACTCATAAGGAGTTGGGGGGTGTGATTATGTTTGATTCAAGCAGATAATGCAAATTCCCCAATCCATGCCTATGGATTTGAATTTAATAGCATCCTGGACTTGACTTCTCAGAAGCATCTCTCACTTGTCTTCAATTAGGATGTTTCGGTCAGTGAGAACTTTTGCGAGTCCAAAAAGACCACATTTGTGTTTGAGAAAACTGAGACTGACAAATCAAATTTTTAATTACAGGAAATAATCACAAACTACTGTAGATGCAATTAAAGGCCTTTTTCTTTTGGAGAAGCTTGTTTGCCTTTTATGTTTTGTTCCCCTAAGCTCATTATAAAAAATACTATACTCTTTCATGCTTATAGCCTAAACTCTATAACATTCCTGCTGTGAATATGGAAATGAATTTTGTTGAAATCAAAGAAATTACTTAATAGGATTTTTAAAAGCCTGTTAGTAGAAGTGGTTTAACATTTTTAAAGAAAATGTTTGCATTGTTCATGATTAAACCGAACTAGACACCTAACTCCTGATTTCCATCTAAACCCCTCTTTCTGTGACCAGTGAATTCCTTTATGAGTTGAGAATTGATTAATTAAAACCATAATTTGATTCTCCAAACTGGTTAGGATTTAAATGTATAAGACAGGTCTCACTTAATAACATGAGAGTTTTCTGGTTTTCTTTTTATGTCCCCCTCCCAGCCCCCTACCCCCGCCCCACTTCCCACCTTGAGGCATACGGGATCTGAGTTCCCTGACCAGGGATTGAACCCCTGACCTCTGCATTGGGAATGTAGAGTCTTAACCACTGGAGCAGCAGGGAAGTCCCTTGATTTTCTTTTTAAATGGTCACTTGGTAGCTACCAAAGAAACATATGGGTTGAGCAGGGCTTCGTAGGTCAATTCAAAAGCTTGCAGAAGAACCAAGCTGGCAGAATGTAATATTTTCAGTTGCAATTCAACCAGCCTTTGAAATTTATCCTCATCTGAAAAGTACTACAGGATTTTAAAATAATGTAGTTAGACACACGACTTAGGTGCCCTCTTCTAATATTCCTCTAATTACTCAGTTGCCAGCACAGCTTGTTTATTTGAAAGATATTGGAATGGAGGTCAGACAGCATATATATGGTTGCTTTTCTTCCTGTGTATTATTTTAATTTGAAAATATTAAAGTATGTTCAAGAGTATTTGCCTGTATCACAGATATGTTGAATAAGAGACATGATTTTGATGGACTTTTGCTCCCAGAACTAGATTGAAAAAAGTTTTTTGTTTTTTGGCTGTGCTGCGTCTTCTTGCTGCCCACAACTTTGTCTAGTTTTGGTGTGGTCGCTTCTCTTGTTGTAGAGCACAGGCTCAGTAATTTGTGACGCATGGCATGGACTCGGTGGCCCTGAGGTATGCAGCATCTTCCTGGACCAGGGGTAGGACCTGCATCCCCTGCGTTGGCAGATGGATTCTTAACCCTGATCACCAGGACGTCCCCAGGATTAGATTTCCTTTTAGCTTTTTTTCCTACTATTCACAGCAGTCCGTACAAGGCATCTACACTGTATTTTCCCTGTATCCTACTTCTGTTTACATTCCTTCAACAATTATATACAGGCATACTGTACTGTATGTGGGTTTGGTCCCAGACCACTACAATAAACTGAACATTGCAATACAGTGAGTCACACGAATTTTTTGGCTTCCCAGTGCATATAAAAGTTGTATTTACACTGCACTTTAGTCTATTAAATGTACAATAGCATTATGGCTCAAAAAAACTGTGTGCCTACCTTAATTAAAAAACACTTCGTTGCTAAAATGCTAGCCATCATCTGAGCCCTTGTGAGTTGTAATCTTTTTGCAGTAGTAACATCACAGATCACCCTAACACAGTGGTCCCCAACCTTTCTGGCACCAGGGACGTTTCATGGAAGACAGTTTTTCCGTGGACTTGGGGCGGGGGCTAGTTTTGAGATGATTCAAGCGCAAGACTGGAGAAGGCAATGGCACCCCACTCCAGTACTCTTGCCTGGAAAATCCCATGGAGGAGCCTGGAAGGCTGCAGTTCATGGGGTCGCTGAGAGTCGGACACGACTAAGCGACTTCACTTTCACTTTTCACTTTCATGCATTGGAGAAGGAAATGGCAACCCACTCCAGTGTTGCCTGGAGAATCCCAGGGACAGGGGAGCCTGGTGGGCTGCCGTCTGTGGGGTTGCACAGAGTCGGACATGACTGAAGTGACTTAGCAGTTAGCAAGCACATGACATTTATTGTGCACTTTATTTCTGTTATTACTACATCATCTCCACCTCAGATCATCAGGCATTATTAGATCCTAGAGGTTGGGGAACCCTGTCCTAATATATATAATAATAATATTTGTAAAAATGCAGTAAAGTGAAGCACAATAAAATGAGGTCTGCAAAAAAGAAAATAAATAAGTAAAATAAAATGAGGTCTGCCTGCATTGGACAGCAACCACATGGCAGGCAGTGGACCTGCAAGGGTGGACGGTGCTCAGCCTTTGCCTCAGTTCTCTAGGGGGAGGTAGCACAGGGTTGCTATGCAGGATGTAGGTGCTGATTTGAGGAACAGAACATGAAGGGGGACCCAAGCGGGGGACACCTCACCCTAGAGGGTGCAAGGCGGTGAGAGGCCATTTGGATCAGGGAAGGCTGCCTAGAGACGCTGGTTCTAAAACTGACTGTTCAAGACTGAGTTAGATTTTGCCAGACATGAAAGAGTCACGTGGAAACAAAGAGATCATGGTGTGTCCAGGAAGTGGCCTGTGAGGGGTTTAATGAACCTGCAACACAATCATGTACACGCGGGTATCTGGGGCATCTGAAAAGTGAGGGAGCTGGGCCGGATCAATGAAGTGCTTGACATCAGGTCAAGAAGTCTGGGTTTCATCCTTGGACAATGGGAAGCAAGTGAAGGATCATCCTTAGGGAAGTGGTGTGATCAAATGTACATTTCAGGCAAGTCTGATGAGAAGCCTTCGGGTTTCGTCTTACAAAAAGCTAGATCCCTTCACACTTATATAGCTGCTATGTATTAATTTCCTGCTGTGTGCTTAGGCATATCCATATATGTTTTCCCCCCTATATTTTTAATCCATTTCTCTCTACTGGCTCTTACCTTCCTCCTACCATGCCATGTTAATAAACATGACAGAGTCCAATGTTACAAATGAAATACTACTACTAAGGCATTTAGGTGAGGATATTGCCTTCAGTGTTGGATTCAGCAGCAGTGAATCCAGGCAACCTTGGAAGGAGCCATATCAGTTGGGGAACAGAAACAGTGGGTCAGGGACTAGCAGGTCAGGAAGATGAAGTGGGGGATCAGTCAGTTCAGTCTCTAAGTTGTGTCCAACTCTTGGTGACCCCATGGACTGCAGCACGCCAGGCTGTCCTGTCCTCCACTGTCTCCCAGGGCTTGCTCAAGCTCATTCCATTGAGTCATTGACGCCATCCAACTGTCTCATCCTCCGTTACCCCCTTCCCCTCCTGCCCTCAATCTTTCCCAGCATCAGGGTCTTTTCCAATGAGTCAGTTCTTTGCATCAGGTGGCCAGAGTATTGGAGCTTCACCTTCAGCATCAGTCCTTCCAATGAATATTCAGGGTTGATTTCTTTTAGGATTGACTGGTTTGATCTTCTTATAGTCCAAGGAACTCTCAAGAGTCTTCTTCAACACCTCAGATCAAAAGCATCAGTTCCTCGGTGCTCGGCTTTCTTTAAGGTCCAGCTCTCATCATAAAAAAATGGGGAATAGAGATGCTCTTTCTGGGAACGTTACCGTGAAAGAAAGGAGTTAAGCATAGAAGACTGTAAGAAGCGTGTGGTCCCGAAGGAAGCCTGCGAGGAGAGAGCCCAAAGGCACGAGAAAGTCAGTGGGTGGATTTGCTTTGGGGAGGAGAGAGAGGAGGAGGAGGACGATTGGAGGCTGCACGTAGATGAGATTGTCTGTGGTGCTGTGGGAAGAGGGGGAAGGCTTACTCCTTGCCTTGGAGTTTTCCAGTGATGAACTTCTGAGAATGGAGAAGAGGCTGGTGAGGAAGGAACCTGAAGGGAATGAGCAAGGTTTGAGGGAGCATTTGTGTGGGAAGAAGATGGAAACGGTGAGAAGATGATCGCCACCGCCTTGTGGGAGCCCAGCTGAGCGTGAGGACCACGGCAGGATGGGGCGCCACTGAGCAAGGCCAGGGAACTTCCTTCAGCCGTGATCAGCAGCCTGGTGTGGGAACAGAGAAGGTCTGAGTGGAGGTTGAGGCTTGGTTGTGTGGGTGTGGGAAGAATCACATGGTCAAAGGAGATGAAGGGTTTGAGAAAAGTGTGGGGAAGTGATAGATATTGGGGTCCAGAACTTTTAGGAAGAGATGCTTAACAGGAAGGGAACTGGAAGAAGACAAGACATTGTCAGAGGAGGAGATGGTGAGAACTGAAAAGTTGTCATCAGAAGTGGAGGCAGGGAATGAGAAAGAAACTTGAGGGATGGGATATATGTATACTTATGACTGATTCATGGGCTTTTCAGGTGGTGCTAGTGGTAAAGAACCCAGCTACCAGTGCAGGAAACATAAGAGACACAGGTTTGATCCCTGGGTGGTGAAGATGCCCTGGAGGAGGACATAGCAACCCACTCCAGTATTCTTGCCTGGAGGATCCCATGGACAGAGGAGCCTGGCAGGCTAGAGTCCATCAGATCGCAGAGTTGGACATGACTGAAGCCACTTAGCAGGCACACTCGCATGACTGATTCATGTTGCTGTACAGCAGAAACCAACACAACATTGTAAAGCAATTATCGTCCAATTAAAAACTTATTAAAAAAAAAAGCTGAAAAATTCAGACCCAGAGTAACAGTTGTGGGCTCTGCTCCAAGGGATGGCCGTTAATGAGGGCGAAGAGCTGGCAAGGAATCTCTAAAGTAAAGAGATCCAAGAGACTTCCCTGGTGGCCCAGTGGTTAGGACTCCAGGCCTTCTCTGCTGGGAGGTACGGTTTGGATCCCTGGTCAAGAAACTGAGATCCCACATACCTGTGGTTCAGGCAAAAAAGAAAAGACCCAAGATCCTGGAGACACAGGTATGAAAGGTCCTCAGGGCCCTGGAGTGCCCAGAGTGATGGCAGAAATTAGAGTGAAAAGAGAGGGAGGAGAGCTCCAAGCGTGAGCGAACACCTGAGTCATTATCTGAGTAGGAGTAAAGAGTCACATCGGAGGGGGTGTTCCTCTGTAGAAGAAAGCCTTCCTTGCGTTAAAAAAAAAAAGAAACGTAACTTGTAAAATCTGATTTCATCACAGTTTCTCACAATGGAAAAGTGACTGAAAGTTGGCATCTGTTGGAATTCTGAAAGTATCCTGAAAACTGTGCCTATAAATATTGTCTTTCATTTCTCAGATGAGGTTTCATAATTTCCAAAAAAAGAGAGAGGTGGTTCTTTCTTATTTGCTGAGTTTGGACTCGCTGCCCTAATACAATAGGAGGAAGGCTTTTCAAATCATAATATGAACAGACATCTCTCTTGCTGCTGCTGCTGCTAAGTCGCTTCAGTCGTGTCCGACTCTGTGCGACCCCATAGACAACAGCCCACCAGGCTCCTCTGTCCACAGGATTCTCCAGGCAAGAACACTGGAGTGGGTTGCCATTGCCTTCTCCAGACATCTCTCTTAAGACCTTTTATTTTGGGAGGAATAAAATCTATCTCATGGGGATAGCCGATTGTCCTCTCTTTGCAAAGCTTGGTTTCCATTCACCATCTGTATGGGTTGTTCTGTTTTATGTTAAGAGCCACCACTTAGCACTTGTTCGGTGCCACCACCCCCACCTCAAATACAGTTGTGTTGGGATAGGAAGCATAGGCCCCAAGGTGGTCTCGTGAACAAGGACCCTCAAGCTGCCTCTTTTTGCTATATACTCGTGGGCAGCCCCAGAGTCCAATACCCAAAGGGAAGTTCCCACCAGCTTTTATCTTAGAAAACTTGATCAAACATCCCACTTATGTCCCTCCCATTCCTCCTTGGCACGTGGGGACACTTCTAAGGCAGTCTTTGGAGACAGTGACATTTCTGTTCCCATCCACTCATGAACTTTTATCAGAAGTATGTTTTTGGTCAAACTGCAGTGTTTGTGTACTACCACAGAGTTAGTATTAACCCATTTTATCTTGCTTTCCTATCCCCCATTTGAAAAAGAGTCCTACGAAGGATCATGTATCCTTGCAGACTTTTTAAAATTAGGAGCTATTACTAAAATACAAGGGATCCTCAGAGTCTTCAGATTGAAGACTTTAGGTTCATCTACTATAGGTGAAATTCTATATAGATACACGGGGCTTTAGGTGAGTCATAGTTAACATGTGTCCCTGTGTCTATGGCCCACATTTATATCCCAAAATCAAATGAAGTGACTTTGGAGGGGTTTTATCTACTGGCTCAGGCATTCAGTAGTATTTGAAACACTTCATCCAGGTTTGTCACGGACATATGTGTTGATGAGACCTCTGGCTCTTGTCTAATCAGGACAGGCTCATGGGAGAATTAAGGGAGGCATGTGTGAGAATGAAATGGTCAAAACAATGCATTATTCTGGGTATAAAAGGGATTCTTATGATGCTATGGGGAAAAAAAAGAGCCCAAAGGATTGAGCTGATGTAGTTTATAATGAAGGCTAAATGAGCACAACAGTTTGCTGTGGAAATTGGTTAACTGATGGAAAGCTCCAGAAGCTGGGCCCAGGAAGCACTGTATTGGATCCATTTGGACTAATAACCCGGAGCTCTGTATCATCCATGTATTCCTCCAGTTGCACACTGCCCATCCAAGTTCACTTTCCTCTACCCTGGTGGCTCAGGCTGGTCAAGCCAACTTTCCCCAAGCCCTTGTGGTTCTGGGGTCAGAGGAAGTCAAAGATGTTTGTTCCACAAACTGTGACCAGGTTAGGGGGAAGGGTGGGAAGGCAGTGGGTGTCTGTATAGTTCATCTAGAGTTAAACGTACTCTGTTAACTTTTTAAACCCTGGTGGAATTTGTCCCAGACTGTTCATGGTGGGCTGCTTATCTATTGCAGAATTACATGTGCTGACTCCAAAAATGAGGAAACTGTTTACACTTCTCTGTCTCACTTAATAAGGTTGTGGTTGAGGTGGACTGTTTGACGAGATCCAAGTCTGAGTCAAGTTAAAATTTAGGGTGCTGCTTTCTGAGTGGGGAGTCACTGCCTTATTGTGACCACTTCTGGAAGGTTCTTCACAGAGGGTGATGAGGAGATACAGAGCATGAGGAGGGGCTACAGAGCCTCTTTGGGTTTAAGAAGAAACAAACAAAGCCGGTCTAGGGGCTTCCCTGATGATCCAGTGGTTAGTTCTCCACATTTCCACTGCAGGGGACATGGATTTGATCCCTGGTCAGGAAGATCCCCTGGAGAAGGGATTGGCAATCCGCTCCAGTATTCTTGCTTGGAGAATCCATGGACAGACCCTGGGTCACAAAGAGTCAGACAAGACTGAGCGACTTTCACTCACTCACTAGAAATATTACAGACATCTAGGATTTAGTTGCAGCAGCCTATGAACCAGAAATCTGACTTTTGCTTGCTACAAGTTGCATTTCAAAATGCATCTAACTGTAAGCTCAGAAACTGTTTTTTAACCTCAGTAGCTAAACTAACTCTGTCTTGCCTTCTCTGCCGTGAACTTAACCACCCACTTCCCTGCCTTTTTCTCCCCTCCCTCTCATGCATCATGCACCTGGCGTCTTTCATGGTACACCGAGGAAATGACACAAATGCTCAGGGACTCTTCTCCTAACTTGTCACCAGGTGTGTTTACTGGCCTTGCAGCCGTCAGGATTAGAGGGGCTCAGCTTAAAAGTTTCCATTGTGGATCTCCAACCCGAGCATGAGCTGTGGGGCTTTGAGGTTCAGGATGTCTTGTGGATGAGCTTCAACCTCTGAATTTCTCCCTGTCGTCTGCTCTTCCATCAACTGCATTATCAACAGTGTTTTCAATTAATAGCTTCTCTCTACTAGAAGTTTATCTGCCAGAGTCACCTTGGTGCCCGTGAATGAAACTCACATCTGGGACAGAGAAGACGCTGCAGGGGCTATTTAACTAGCATTGCTAGCGCCTGGCATGGCTGTCCCACAGCTGTCCCTGCTGAAATCCCCTTCCCCAAGGGGGGAGGCGGTGGGACAGCCCACCTTGGGGCTTCATTTCTGCTGGTTTGGTCCAGACAGTTTCCTCCTGTTTCATGTACATTCCACACTTTGCCTCCACTAGTTTGCATCCATTCAAGTTCTTAGTGCAATTGTCGACTCAGATAAAGATTTCTTTTAATAGTCTAAGAGTACATTTTAAAAAAAATGTCAGTGAGATGGAGACTGAACACTGATATGACACATTTTCTGTTAACGAGGGGTGTGTCATTTGTTGCTTCCATTAGGCAAATTAATGGCAGTTAGGTACTCTCACACTGAGGAGAAAAGAGACAAATATTTATATATATTTTGTAAACAGAAGTGCAGTCAGTCTATCAGTCTCCTTAACAGAACATGGTTCTGCTGCCCTGTACAATTCTGCAAACTTCTTCAGAGCAAAATTATTCTTTAGAAGAATGCAAACTTAATCAGGATTCAGAAAGGAACATGGAAACCTTTAAGATATCTGTTTGGTCTGCTGCACATCTCAGAGGTTTCTTTTGTGTCTTGCTGAGAGAGGAAAAGAGTCAGTGATCAGAAACTTTAAGATCCAAAAGGTAGACACACAGTTTGGACATTGTCCACGTTGCTGTTTAGTCGCTAAGTCAAGTCATGTCCAACTCTTTTGCAACCTCATGGACTGTAGCCTGCCACGCTCCTCTGTCCATGGGATTATCCAGGCAAGAATACTGGAGTGGGCTGTTGTTTCCTTTGCCAGGGGATCTTCCCGACCCAGGGATTGACTCCAAGTCTCCTGCATTGGCAGGCAGATTCTTCACCGCTGAGCCACCAGGGAAGCCCCCATTATCAGAGTGTTAAATCACAAGACCGAGCCAAATAATGTGGTAATTGGGGGATTTCAAGTTATAATATTTTCCACCTTGAAACAACCTTGAATCCTCCCACTCTGTAAATTAATGTTTTGGAGGCAGCCTCTTACTCTTTTTCAAAGCCAGACCCTTTTCTCTTTCTCAGGTGACCTAAAACTGACAGTGCCAGGCATTGGAGTCAGGGAAAATGTGGTTAATCACACTGCATTCAACTCTTCTAGGATGAAAAATGGCCGAGTATTTTGTGTTAGGTGGGACATTATTCATTAATAGCAAACTTAAATCTTAAGTCTCTGAGGGGAAAAATGACAGCATTTCTTAGTTATTTCTAATGTAACCCAGGACTGAGTGCTCCAAGAGCATAGTTTTATAACTTTTAATTCATGTATCTGTTTTTCCCAAACCTTTTAAGAAATGCTTATAACTTTGCTTGTCAGATTAGGAGAAGGTAGATCGTTATTCAAAGGAAAGCCTGATATAGGAAATGCAGATATAAATGGGTCAGCATTTTTTTTTCTTTTCAAAGATTTATGACCGTCTCTATTTCAGATCTTCCTTGACATTCTCACAACCGTTTCAGTAGCCTCTTCTGTGGTCCAGAGCCTCTGTTTCTCTTCCTGCATCTCTTCATCCATCCCTCCCACTGCTCTGTGGATAGTTGTCATAAGCTCAGCTCTAGATTTCCTGACTGAGTGTTCTTGGTCTTTCCCAATCTTCTCTTAAGCTAGCTTCCCAACCCCGGCTTCCACCATTTTATTCACACCTCCTGTCATCATTCCCTCCCAACAGGGAAGGGACCTCTCATCTCCTTCCTCACCCAAGCATGCCACACTTCTTGATGCTGTCCTTGGTTGGCTTTGGTCTCTCTGCCAACCCTATCTTCCCTGTGGCTACATGCCCAAGCTTCTGTCTACTAAGAAACCAGCCTAAATGCCACCTTGCTCACCATCTCTACTGAGATACCCAACCGCCCCTGAGAATCATCCTTCCACTTTTCTTTACAAAAAAAATTATGTATTTACTTGGCTACACCAGATCTTGGTTACAGCATGAGAAATCTTCCATCTTCATTGTGGCATGCAGGATCTTTAGTTGCAGCACGTGGGATCTAGTTCCCTGACCAGGGATAGAACCCAGGCCCCCTGCCTTGGGAGCTTGGAGTCTTAGCCCCTGGACCACTAGGGAAGTCCCCATCCTTTGACTTTGAATAGCGCCTTATCTGTTGTATGGCGCTTAGAATAGGTAGCTCTTCTGTTTACTCGGAAGGTATATGTGTGTATACATATGTATATGTATCTCCTGACCTAAACTGTAAGTTCTCTGAAGGCAGGGTGTCTGTTTAATTTAATTATTTGATTCTCTAAAGCTCCTTGTTACTCAAAACGTGGTCTGCTGACCAGCAGCATCAACCACACCTGGGAGCTTCTTCAAAATCCAGGATCTCAAAAAAAAAAAAAAAAAAATCCAGGATCTCGGTCCTCATCCCAAATCCGATGAGCCCACATTTTGACGTGCCCACTTCCCCGCCCCATGATTACAGCACATGTGAAACATCAAGAAGTTCTGCTCTGTTACATCGCACAGACCCTGGTGTGAAGCAGGGATAGTTGCTAATGACTGAGTGGCGTTAAAAGCTGGGGCTGTTCTCATTGGCTTATGGAAAGATGATCTCATACTCAAATATTGCAAATGTCATCCAGCAGACGTCATTTTTCTGTGACCATTTTTAGTCTTAAGTCATGGGGACCCTCTTCTCCTCTTAAAATCTTTGATTTGTTACTTGCAGGTCACTTTGGTAGTTGTTTGGGTTTTTTGTTTTATTATTTAAAAAAATCCCCTTTTAGGGCAGTATTGGCCGTAGGTAGATGAGTATAGAAAGAAAGCTTACTAACTGGGTCTAACTATAGATTATGTGCAAAAATATAATTGCTCACATCTGGAAATAAGCACCCGTATGGTGTGTATCGTGGTGTCATCCTGGCAGCTATTTCTTCAGGAGCAAGTCAGGAACAGCCAGAGTCCAAGGTGCTGTGCTCTGTCACTGTGCCAAAAACTGAGTGATCCTTGCCACACACATTTGCTGATAACCATGGGAGGAGACAGATGACAGTATGATATGTTGGGATTTTTAAAGCACTGAAGAATGTGATACTAAAGTATCCTTAGCTGCCTGCGGACCCATGAAGAGCCGGGAGAAACTTGTGAAGTACAGAGGAATATTGTCTGTGGCTTAGAGCAGTGGAAAGCACCACCTACTATGCCATATAGCCTGTCACAGCTGCCAGGGGGTGTTATTTGCACAAGTACCAGCCAGCAATGCTAGATGCCCTGCGGCGCCTAGAGCCATCTCACACTGTGAAGAGTCGAGACCCATAAGGCCATGACTTCAGAACGTATCAGCCAGACATTATGCGAGGGTGGTGAAATAGTGTTTATATCACTAAAATCTAAACCTATTTTATATAATTCTTATATTTTGTATTTTATTTATGTTTCATATAAATAAATATTTTTATGTAAAATGTTTATATATATAAAGTATTATGTATTTGTATACATATGTATACAAAAAAGCATTTTAAATACGTGCTGAATTTTCCAGAAATGCAGCCACTAGTTTAAAAGAAAAAAAAAATCCAGAAAAAAAAAAGAAATGTAACCACTATATTAATTGAGAGGATATTATTCTTTGTTTTATTTAGAACTTTATTATATGTTTATTTCAGAAAGATGCTGTCACTGCTCCTGTCAGTCTGCACGGGTAGCTATTGAGTTCATACTGGTCTCATGTAGAGGGGCCAGTATCCTCCCTCTATTTTTTTTTAAATTATTATTTTAGTTTTGGTCACAGAGCATGTGGGATCCTAATTCCTTGACCAGGAATCAAACCTGTGTCCCCTGCATTGGAAGTACGGAGTCTTAACCACTGGGCCACCAGGGAAGTCCCACCTCCTGCTTCTGCCTTCTGCTGATGTAGTTGTACCTGAGCATTTACATGTTGAAGTGTATCTGATTTGTTATAAATTTATCTTTTATGTCTTCTTTATGTAATTAGGCTATTATGTTGATTTTTTTTAAATGTATGTGACTAGGCAAGTTTTTTTTATTAATTATATCTCCAGATATAAAAAGAAGTATGATAGATTTGAGAACCTGCCTGACAAAGACAGCTCATTAGCTCTCGTCTAGAGATGGTAAAGGCTCCGTCAGAGTGAGGGGGTAGGAAGAGTCACCGCCCACAGGGAGAAGATGCTGACAGAGAAGCAGGGTTTGGGGTGCTGCGTGGAAAGCATGTGTTGGGCAGAAAAGACAGCTTGGGCTCCGAGGTTGCCCTAGCTTGAGTGCAATGCTATTCCCTGCTGGCTTTGGTCAACCTCCAGAAGCTCAGGCTTCTGGGTATCCTTACAGGGTCAAGAGTGAATATTAGAGATAATGATGTTAAAGAACTTGGCAGAGAGATACAAGATGTTGAAAATAATATGTATAATTGTATATACATAATATGTATGTACATATTATACACATTATATGTATAATAATACATATATGTATTATAATATGTATAATAACCCCAATGCCATGTTACCGAGTCCAAGCTTGCTCTGTACTCCATATAATAGGCCAATGAATTGGAGAGACTAAGTGTTGAGGCAAGGAAGAGACTTTAATCAGGGAGCCAGGAGACAGAGAAGATGGCAGGCTAGTACCTCAAAATAACCATCTTATTGGGGTCTGGACACAAGGTTCTTTTACAGATCAGAGAAAAAGAAAAGAGTGAAAGTCATTCAGTCGTGTCCAGCTCTTTGCGACCCCATAGACTGTGAATTCTCCAGGCCAGAATATGAGTGAGTAGCCTTTTCCTTCTCCAGGGGATCTTCCCAACCCAGGGATCAAACCCAGGTCTCCCTCATTGCAGGCGGATTCTTTACCAGCTAAGCCACCAGGTAAGCCAACAGTACTGGAGTAGGTAGCCTATCCTGTCTCCAGAGGATCTTCCTGACCCAAGAATCAAACCAGGATCTCCTGCATTGAAGGTGGATTCTTTACCAGCTGAGCTACCAGGGAAGCGAGAGAACTAAAAGCAACAAGGAACTAAAGTCAGAAGGCAGAATACATAGGGAGAGGCAGTGGGGAACTGAAGTGAAAGGGTCTTCAGTCTGGCAAAAACATCTCCAAGAGAAATGTCCAACCTTCAGAAGAGGTGTGTTAATCTCTTCTGTTCACAGGTGGGCAGGGACAAATCATTTCTCCCTGAACTAAACAAAGACACTTTACAGTCAAGCAGAGGGGCAGGGTCCTCCAGGCAAGCCACTGAATATGATTATGATAATAAAGGCAATGAAAAGCAAGTCAAAGAAATCATTTCCAACATGGAGTCAGAATTGGTTTTCTCCCTGCAACAATGTGACTCTGAAAATGGCAAATAGACAAGCGATAACCCTGGCTTCCACAGGGTTTGTCTGAGCTTTCTGTGATTCCTCAGGGCTGGATTGGGTCAAGACTTCAAAATCCGGGATTTTAAGTTATTTCGACACCCACGCTCAACTGCAGGTAAAACTCCCGACTTGAACCACCCTGTCCTTCTGAACACTTCTGGACTCTTTTTTTTCTACCCAAAGGGACCCTTCTATGAAATTCCACCAAACATCTGTCCTCCTTAGAGTCTCTCCGGCAAATCTGTGACTTTCCCATGGCAGCTTAAGTGTCTTTGACACATGTTCATTGTTTTTGTTTTTAGTAGTCACTACAGTTTTTTGAAGGAAGAGGAGATGAGAAAAGGTATTCATTTCCCCAGGCACTCTCTTCCTCTGGATCCCCCTCACTCTTCCCAGAGCCCACTTGGTGCCCAGCTCCATCCTGCAGTGCCAGGCCTTTCTCTCTGGATTCCGTCGGTCAGCTCCTTGTTATTGTTGTTGTTCAGTCGCTAAGTCCCGTCTGACTCTTTGCACCCCTGTGAACTACAGCACACCAGGCTTCCCTGTCCTTCACTATCTCCTGGTTGCTCAGAGCCATGTCCATTGAATCGGTGATGCTATCTAACCATCTCATCCTAGAGTTAAGTCTCCCTCCACTCAACTTCTGGAAAAGGAAATGGCACCCCACTTCAGTACTCGGGCCTGAAAAATCCCATGGACGGAGGAGCCTGGTAGGCTGCAGTCCATGGGGTCTCGAAGGGTGGGACACGACTGAGCGACTTCACTTTCACTTTTCACTTTCATGCATTGGAGAAGGAAATGGCAACCCACTCCAGTGTTCTTGCCTGGAGAATCCTGGGGACGGTGGAGCCTGGTGGGCTGCCGTCTATGGAGTCACACAGAATTGGACACGACTGAAGCGACGTAGCAGCAGCAGCAGCCACTCAACTTCCCTCCCGCATCAAGCCATTCCTGTTTTCCTCCTCTTTGTGCCCCCAGAACCCCGGCAAGATTGGATCCAGCAACAACTTTACCTATAGATTCTTTCCTAGTTTATTTCATTTCAGATACGAGAAGAATGGACTTCCTGTGGCCCAGATCTTTTTAATAAAGAGTGGTTTCACTTTGGAGATCACCACATGTGCATGCTCAGTCGTGTCCAGGTCTTGCGACCCTCATGAACTGTAGTGCACCAGGCTCCTCTGTCCATGGGATTTTCCAGGCAAGAATACTGGAGTACATTGCCATTTCCTACTCCAGAGGATCTTCCTGATCCAGGAATCAAACCTGCCTCTCCTGTAGAATACTGGAGTGGGTAGCCTATGCCTTCTTCCTGACCCAGGAATCAAACCCACCTCTCCTGCAGAATATTGGAGTGGGTAGCCTATCCCTTCTCCAGTGGATCTTCCCAACCCAGGAATCAAATTAGGGTCTCCTGCATTGCAGGCAGATTCTTTACCACTGAGCCACCTGGGAGATCACTAAGGCTATGCTAATAGGGATGCTTTGCTGCCTATTCCCCTCCCCCACCATGTCTTGGGCAGGGGCAGGATTAATGGAGACAATGTGAGTAACTATTTTGCATTAAAATTTCTTTTAAATGATAGTAACGAAAGGAATCCCCTGCTTTGTAGTGCAAAGAGTTGGCTGCTCAGTCAGTTCACTTTGGGAAGAATAATTTCAGATTTCTTTTGAAAGTTAAATGTTAATCCTTAGAAATAGTGACCACATGGCCTTTGAGTCTATTCTGACCTTTATGATCTGCTTATTTTTCTCTTCTTCACCTCTTGATTCTCTTGTAACAATGTTTTCACACAGGTTCCTTCTGATCATGTGTTTGTCAGGATTGGCTTTGGGTAACTGTGATATAAATATATCCCTCTCCAGTCCTGTTGCCAAGGCTGGTCTTAGCAAATCGTGCCTGGTTCCCTTAACCCTTGTCTGCATCTTGGGCAGTATCTGCCTTCTTAATGCTGCTTCTAAGCTTTGGCATCTCAGTAAAATTCAGTGCATCTGAGGCAGATAATACCCTATGCTCTGGCATTTCTCTTTGGTCTTGGCATATTAAAGTTAGACCCAGGTCATTATTTTTGTATCAGTGACATTTTCATAATGAACTAAAAAATGAAGTGTTAAGGACACCCCCAAAAAGCCTTAAAAATGACTAGAACATTTCCTGAAGCATTTAATATTAAGGGTATTAACCTTTTACATCTCCTTTTTTAAAAATATAAATTGATTATAAAGCATATTGAAAGTGACTTCAAGGTATTCAGTATCTGAAAAATTGGCATTTAATTGGAGTCTGCACCAGATCACCACAGTCATGCCCAGCTCCACCCTTGGTGTTGCAAACGTCTTCCACTTCAAATCTCAAATAGTCCTAGGTCTTCTCTCTGAATACTAAGTCTGAAAGCATGCTAAGTCGCTTCAGTCATGTCTGACTCTTCATGACCTTTTGGACAATAGCCCGCCCAGGCTCCTCTGTCCATGGGCTTCTCCAGGTTACCTCTCCCCAAAGTCCAGCTGTCTCCACATGCTGAACCTAGCTAGGTTCATGATCACTCTAGGTGGAAAGTAGTTTGCCCTTTTCTGAATTCCAGGAAGTCTTTTGCTACAATGGCAACAAAGCTTTCCCATTCAGCCTTTTATATTCATGCTCTATCATCCCGAATATTACACATTAGAGACTCCGTGAGAGCAGACGATGACCAGTTGCTATTTTGCTCTGCTGTGTCTAATACGATCCTTGTCAGTCACTACACAGTGTGCTTCGAGTGGGGAATCAAGTCGGCTTTGCTTCTGCACTAGCTCTGCACAGAGTTGCATGCAAATTGACTTTTTAAAATGGAATCCTACAGAGAGAGAAGGGCATTGTTTTAAAAGAAACTTTCAGAGAGGGCAAATGATTCTTTTTTTAGCATGGAGTCTCTACCTAAATGAGCTACCTTTGATCTGGCATTTCATTTCTCATGTGCATATCTTCTTCTCGTATGCCCTTTCATTTATTCAGCCTGAATTTAATAAGGGCCTATCACGTCCTGCTGAACAGGTGTGCAAGCTCAGTAGTAAATGGGACAAAGGACCCGCCCTCTTAGCACTAACTTCTCAGAGAAGAGGGGCAGGCAGTAGACAGATCTAAGAAATGGCATGTGGCTGAAGGGCTGTTTAGAAAAATAAGGTGAGATAAGGGAAATGGAGAGACATGGGGCGCTTTTAAAATTTATTTTTATGCTTTTTGGTGGTGTTGCAGAGTGTGTGGGATCTTAGTTCTCCCCACTAGGGATGGATCCCGTGCCTTCTGCAGTGGAAGTGTGGAGTCTTAACCACTGGACCACCAGGGAATTCCAGGTGGTTTTTATAAAGGAGTTTTGAACGAAGGGGTAGGCTGAGCAGAGCCCAAGCAGGAAGGAAGGCAGGAGGCCATCAGGAGACTACTAGTTAGAGGAAGAACCCTAGCAGAGGAAAAAGCAGGGGGGCGGGGTCTGAGGATCAGGGCATAGGGGGTCTCTGTGGCTGGTGTGGCTAGGGGGAGGGTGTGGCTAGCGGGGAGGGTGTGGCTATCGGGGAGAGATGTAGCTAGGGGAGGAATGAGGGGGGCGGGTCTAAAGACAGACCTGGGCAAAGTCAGTAGAGTTAAGCAGGCATGGTAAAGACTTGAATTTTTAGTTGAGGAGATGTCTGGACATTTGGAGGACCTACATACTCTTTTTTAAAGATTGAGTTTGACCCCTGTGGAGAGTAGCCTGTAGAAGCAGGAAGACCCACAAGGAGGCTTCTGAATAGGAGAGGATATGGGCCATGACTGGGGTGTGGCTTGAGGGGTGAGAAGCAGTCAGATCCTGGTTCTTAGAGGTGATGAGATTTACTTTTGGTCTGACTGTAGAGGCCCATCAGAGAGAGGGAAGTCAAGAAGCATCACAAACAAGGTCTTGTTTTTAGCAGCTGCAAGATTCCTGTTTTCAGTGAGTGACCTGGGGAAGGTCTTAGGAGGATCAAATCTGAAGGAGAAACCCAAGTTGGGTGTTAGATGCAGTATGTTTGAAGTGCCTGTTGGTCATCCCAGGCTGTTGGCTTCAAGTCTTCCAACACTGTGAGTCCTGGAATTCGAGGCCATGTCTTGGTTGTCTTGTGTTCTCCACTTAATCTGAGAAGTTCTCGATCACAGAACCCCTGACACTTGTGTTCAAGTTAATGGAATTTGCATACGTGGGAGTTTCTGAAAGTGGCCTGTGGTTTCACTTGCATTTTCATCTCCTTTTTCATCATCATCTGTAAAAACAGAGTAGAGACAGTTGGGAAAAAATGCTGTATGAAACTTGCTGGAAATGGGTAGAACTTGAAATGATGCTGACAAGAGGTTTAGAAATACAAAATAGAGAGGACTCAGACCAAATATAAGTCAATTAGCATAAATCATCCATCTCTGATTTCCATGCCTATCTTCCCCCTAGTTGGCTGACTCAACAGCTGCTTCTGTGACTACAGCTGTGTAATTCCTCCGCATTTCCTTTTTGCATGGATAAAGTATTCCAGTTTGTCATTGCTTCATCATTTGTTATTTTATATTAGGTTTTTGTGTTTTACTTTTTGGGCCTGACCATATGGTTAAGAAAATCACCCAACTGTTTTCCGTTCTGTTGAACTGTTCTGTTTTCACTTGGGGTTGGGTTTTAGGTCCACTTGGGGTTTTATTATTTTCCCTTGGGGTTCTCGAGGCTGGGAAATGCTTCTCTTGGTAAACTTCCTTCTTTCTGGTTGAAACTTGCAGGGCAGTGGGGGTTCCAGGTAGAGAAAACCTTCAGCAGCAGAGGGAAAAGCAAGGTGAGGGCATGTGCCTAGTTTGTTGTGGTTGCAATAAAAGCTTCATGGGGAGTGTGAAGAACAAGTGACAAGCAGGTAATAAAGGCCATTATGGGCCATGCTAAGGAGTACAGAAAACAAGGAATTTCAGGAGCTTAGAGTCTGGAAGTGCTGTGGTGAGATTTGTATTTTAGTGCAGCTACTTTGTCTTAGGAAGAGCAGGTGGGAAGTGAGGGAGACTGGTCTGCAGGTTCTTGGTGATGGAAGGCAAAAAAGGATGAAAGTCTTAGAAAGTTCTTAGACACACTCAGTACTAAATCAGTCTTTATAAAATAAAATTAAACAAACAGAAGTAGAAACATTTGTGATGGACAGGGGAACACCACATTAGAGGCATCTTACAGGGAGGATGACTACATCTACTTGGATGAGCGGTGATGCCTTTCCAGGAAGGAGAGCGGGTGGGATCACGGGGAGACTGACCAGGTGTCATAGTTCTGGACAGCATGCTCTTTGTGGAGCCCGTGGAGCATCCACTAGGCAGCGGGAAATATAGCTCTGGGGCTCAGCGGAGACTGTGCTCTGGAAGGACATGTATTGGACATGTTTAGAAGTCTTCAACATCTTTGTGGGAAAGAAAGAGATCATTCCAAAAAAGAAAATAAAGCACAGAGAGTATTGTACCAATGGTCCTAGTCTAATGATGAAATTAAAAAAAAATTATCTCCAAATTCTAGTTGATGTAATCTCTTACTCAGCGGTCAAAAAACTAAGATCATGGCATCCAGTCCCATCACTTCATGGCAAATAGATGGGGGAAACAATGGAAACAGTGATAGACTTCATTTCCTTGGGCTCCAAAATCATTGCAGATGGTGACTGCAGCCGTGAAATTAAAAGACGCTTGCTCCTTGGAAGAAAAGCTATGACTAGCCTAGAGAGCATATTAAAAAGCAGAGAAATCACTTTGCTGACACCTGATGAGGAGAGCCGACTCATTGGGAAAGACCCTGATGCTGGGAAAGAGGGAAGGCAGGAGGAGAAGTGGGTAACAATGGATGAGATGTTTAGATAGCATCACCGACTCAATGGAGATGAATTTGAGCAAACTCCAGGAGATAGTGAAGGACAGGGAAGCCTGGCATGCTGCGGTCCATTGGGGTTGCAAAGAGTTGGACAAGACTGAGTGAACAACAGTAATCTCATATAAGATTTTCGTAAAACAATTTTTTTTAATCTGGCTAACCAACTGATACCTATCCTAGGAAAACAATACCTGATTTTTTTTTTTTTTTTAATAATAACAGCTACTTGATCACCCTTCACACAGTGCTAGGTGGTGTCAGTGTCAACATTAATAAAGTGCCCTTTCTACTGTGAAGCCCCACCACAACCCACTTGGAAGTTCAGTCTTCATAGATGGTCACTACATGATTTGACTTCCCCAATGCACTGGTAATTTGCATCTTTGGGTATGGCTGTTCCATTCTTGCTGTTTCACAGCCCTCAGTGGCACTTGAGCCTTCTGTAATCTTTAGGAATTGAAATAGAGAAGCATTTTGCCCCCAACCTGAATGCCTCAATAGAAAATTGAACAGCCTCCTCTTACTAGCGATATGGATTCCCCAAAAGATAATGATGGAAGAGTAAGAAACGCCTACATCTGTGAATTCTCTCCAAAACACCAGGTCCTTAGCCACCTCTCTGGACACTCGGGGTGTCTAGCCAGCAGTGACTTCCTTCAGCAGGAGTGATTCTCTGAAGCTGTAACATATATCGGGGCAGGCTGGACACATACCATATCCATGCCTGGGAAACTGCTTTCAGCAGCAGCGTCTTCCAAGTGACAAAAATAACTTAGCTTTGGTCAGTAGCCCTGAAGCCAGGTGTCCCCTTTCACTTCCTGTTCTCTGTTGGGTCCTGCAAAAGGACATCTTGTCTTCCACAGTTTGGAATGTGACATTTCTCGTCTCGCCACTTTAACTGCCTAACGTCTAGCTGTCTGTTCTCCTCTTGTGTATTTTGAGAGTCCTCCTCTTGAACCTTTGCATTTTAGCTTCTCACGTCTGCCGCTCATACCTACAGGGAGAGATTGATAGCTCCCCACTAGGCACTCGCTAACACAGATGTTTATATTTTGATTTCTGTTGTGTCCCCACTTTTTAAAGCCTAAGCTGTTAATTACAGAGCAGTAGCTTTCCTGTTTGTGATTCTCTTGAAAGTCTATTTTATTCCCCCGTCGCAAAAGGTTCTTTTTGTTCCCCCTTCTGACAACAGATGTATTTCCTGCACAATATCGGATCATCTTTTAGATTATGAAGTTCTTCACGAGTCTCCTTTTTGAAACCATTATTGACTAGTGAGTATAATTTCTTCTTTTTCATGAGGTCTAGGTCAGACTTCTTCTTAAGAGTTCTTAGGTTCTAAAGCCTCTGTGAGCCCAGAGGGATAGATGGTGGGTGCGATTAATCACTGAAAATGTGGCTGCTGGTTGGGGTTATTTCCTGTGTCAAGCTTCCCACTGTCAGACCTGGCAGAGAGCTGCCACGTTGGGGGGCCATCTTCGTGTGGACATGGCCCGACCTCACTCTCTCTCCTTCCTTCCCGTTGGGACAGAATCGTGTCTGCCTCCATCAAGAACAGGAAGGCTGTCTCACTCACTGTAGAGAAAAACCTCCCGTGGACCTGCCAAAGTCCTGCTGAGTGGTTTGTTATCGAAGGAAACATAGGGTGGGTAAGTCACCTGAGTCCTAGGTTCACTGCCTGAGCCACAGAAAATTCTTCTTGATTCCAGCAGCCATGTTTAACTGACCACTGACATTTAAAATTGTAAAAGAAAACTGAAGGGACCTCACTGGCAGTGCAGTGGTTGAGACTCCATGCATCTAGTGCAGAGGATACAGGTTCAATCCCTGGTCAGGGAATAAAGATTCCACATACTGCACAGTCAAAAAAATGAAAGTTCCTGTGAAGTCATATCAAAACTGTTACTTGGAGACTGTGTTCTTTATTGGGAGGCAGTATAAGGAGCCTGCCTTTTGAATACCCGCCTCTTCTTCCCCATCCCTTCCTCGGCCATGTCCCTTCTCAGACTCCTGTGCTAACTGATAGCACGTGTGTTTCAGAATGGAACCTGGAAAAGGAATGTTATAGGGGCCTCATATGGAAATGCCATTCCAAATTCCATACGCTGTTCAATAATACACTGGCTAGACCATCAAGAATCACCCCCAGAAAGGGGGAGTTTGGGTTGGAAGGGAATCAAAGGAATTGAAGACCTAATATAATTGATTGCAGTGAAGCAGTAATAGGGTGGTCTGGACAACTGGATGTGGGCCAAATTCAAAATCACAAGCAACTCACCCTACCCTTTGAGAATGAGGTGAGGTCTACTAAATGGAGAACAGGGCAGGTCATCAACTTGCTTAGGTTTTAATCTAAATGTGGGCCCTGAGCTTTGTGTGTTGTTCTCTGAAAGGGACAAAGGTACTGAATGCAGCCAGAAAAACCCGTGCCTATCCGTCCTCTTACTTTGATCTCTCTTGTCCTCCTCTCTCAGAAGCAGGGTTCTAAAGTAAAGTTCTCAGTTGTGTATGAATGAATATCTACTGATGTCCAGGGGTCATTTTCCTTTGTCCCAGGTATAATGTCTGGCATAACATACTGTATGTATGAATGAATGAGTGTCTAGCATAACATATTTACAAATGAATGAATGAATGAATAGCACTGGTATCAAAAAACAGGGAAAATGTTAGTGATTGGAGGAAAGGGTGAAAACAAATCCTAGTTTTAAGGATTAAGAGTTTGCCCTCGATGCCATGAGAAAGCAGTACAGGATGAGTATGGGGTTACCAAACTCTATTCCACGGAACAGTAGAGCATAATGAATAACACACACACACAGGCTTCCATGGTGTGACAGATATTTCACACTATGTCATACGATGGGGTCCACAGTATATAATTTGCATACTGAAATCTCTGAAAAGACCTGCAATGAAGACAACCCAGTTATAACTTTCATTTAACTCAGCTTTTCTCCCAACAGAGTTGGATATAGAATTCTCTGATTCACATCTCTTTACATTTAGAAGCCACTGAACACACTTTGGCCAATGCTCTTAGAAATGTACAAAATCGTCCTAGACTTGAGTCCATCTGATCTGGGTTTGAATCATAGCTACCACTTACTATGTGAACCTGAGTCTAATAAAGTCAGCTCTTGTCTCCTGTTGCCTCATCTGTAAGGTGAAGATAATGTCCACTTCCTGAAATATGAGAGTTAAAGCCAGTAAGGCCGATAAGCCATCGTATGGGTACCTGGCACAGGCTGGCTCCTTATTTTCAAACTGCTGCACTGCCTTTTTCTGAACTACATGGTCCTAACATACAGGAACTTCTTAGGATGAAGCCTGTTCTCCTTAATCTTTACAGCCAGTGGCAGACAAACTGTTATTTGCACTTGTAAAATGTGAATAATTAATCTTTTTTTTTTTTTTTTAAAGATACTACTTTCCCAAAGGAAAATTACAGCAAAGAGCTCATAGTTACTTTCAGATTTGTTGGTGCTGCTGCCTCCTAAAATCTGGCATGGTTGTTTCCCAGTTTTTTTTCTCAATTCTCCAGTTTCTTCTAAATTGGATATTAAAAAGGAAAAGTCTTTCTGGAAATGCCTTTTATTAATATTAGCCCACCAAATAAATGGCTGTTCAAAAACTATATATAATAACAGCCACAGATGTTTGTTTTGCTTTTATCATGTATCAGGCACTTTTCTGAACTCTTTATGTGCAGAATTCATTTAATCCTTCCAACAACCCAATGCGTTTGCAGTGTTATCTGCATTTTGCAGATGAGGAAACTGAAGCTCTCAGGGAAACATGTCTAAGGCCACCAGGTAATAAAAGATGATGACAGATGACTCCTGAATTTTGTTCAGCAGCAGAGGGAGGAGGAAGAGAACAGAAACACAGCAGCTGTTTTAGACACACTGACCCCCTGGCCCACCGATAAGAAGCTCCTGCTCTGCAAAGTGGACTCTTCTTGCAGTGGAATTTCATGTTCCTCCCAGGGCTGGTGTCAGATTCTCTGGATACCTAAGGTGACATGAGGAAAAGCAGATGATATCAAGAGCACAGTTTATTTGTGGAATCCGGGCCTCCTCTTCAAGACCAAGGCTTTGTCTCCAAAGTAGGGGGACTTATGCTCAGGATGCCCGTTCCCTCGCTTAGCTTTTCCACACAAAAGCAAGAAGAAGAAGATTCCGGCAAACTGGAGCCCATCCACAAGTCATTTCAGGAAAGACGGATATAAATAGAAGTGCCTGGAAGGCTGAATATGTTTTCTTCTGCAGGAAAGTTAAAGTGGAACCCTAAGTCATAGATTTTCTGAAAATTAGTATTTAAAGATACACCAGCTGTGGAAATTGGCAAAAGAGACTTGGTTTAATAACATATGAAGGGAGTCTTCCCTGGGTGGTCCAGTGGTTAAGAATCTGCCTTCCAAAGCAGGGGATGCAGGTTTGGTCCCTGGTTGGGGAACTAAGATCCCACATGCCGAGGAGCAATTAAGCCCTCGTGCCACACCTAGAGAGTAACCCCATTTACTGCAGCTAGAGAAAGCCCGTGCACTGCAGCAAAGACCCGGCACAGCCAAAATTAAAAAAAAAAATAAATAAACCGTGGTGGGATAAAAGTGTCAGATATTTAAGAAAAAAAAAAGACATATGAAGGGAAATATTAGCATTACCAGTGTTCTGCTTCCCCTCCATCATCTCCTCCAATGAACCTCTCGATGAAAATCAGCAGGGCCCTGGGACATATTTTGCAGGTCTGCTGTTGATTTGCAGGGAACCTGGGAGGGTAGATGTAGAAACGTTCCTCTGAGGACACTGCCAGGAGCCCAGGTTGTCAGCAGAGCTGAGAGTGAAGTCGTCATCCCGTCTGTTGACAGGCACTGACTTTATCGCAGGACAGTGTGGTCCCGTTGGCAGGCGTGGGAAGAGTAGCCTGGTGACTGAATGCTCTTATTTCCGAGTGAGCGGCACAGGGGTGTTGGAAGAGGCTGTTACATTGAGTGTGAGGCTCATCAACAGCCCAATTAAGAGGAAAAGAAGGGTGGCTGTGGAAATATCAGTGGGTTGTGTTGCTAAAGCTGTCTGAGTTTGGAGCCAAATGGAGCTTTTCAGTACAAAGTCGATGTGAAATTCTGGAGTGTTTTCATGTCAGACACCCTCCTACGGGATGGGGGTGGTTTTAGAGAATATTTGTTTTGCTTCTTTGGCTACCACCTGCAGAAATGTGTTTATTTTGACTATTTTGTAGAAAGCTGGTGAAACCATCTTGTGAGAGGATTCTTTGGGTGGCAATTTTCCCGTCTGATGTCAGTGCCCAGCTTGGAACTGGCATCAGGCTGAGGGTTATAGACCCTGATATTAAAGTCAAGTGTTGGTTTATAGACCAACTGAAACAGTTTTGGTGGGTGTCCTTATGAGTGATGGGCCCAACCTTACTCGCTTCTGAAAGACACTCTTCAGCAAGAGAGCTTCAAAAACACCTGTTATTCCATTCTTTCATTTAAAAAAATAAATCCTTATTGCCTTGCAAAGCCTATGCAACCCCTCCTCTAGTTCTGTTTACATATTGTAAAATGAACCCATTGCATGGGTCTGTAGAGGACTAACATTTGAATGTAAACATCTTGATAACAAGATGAAGACTCATGGGTGATGTTAAGTGGCAGCCCAGGAACGCTCTGTAGAGGGATAACCCCTCAGCAAAGTCGTGTCATCTGTCCAGGGTGGCACGTGTTATGAGCACAGACGTGTGTGGGAGAAACCCTCCTCCAGTTCCACTTCGCTCCCTTGACTGACAATGGAGATTCAGATGTGATATTTGATCCCACCTGCTGTCTACAAAACGAACTCATTGTTTACTCAAGAACCCACCCACGTGGGTCTTTTGGGTGGTTCTTCATCTAGCCTTGGTGCTGACTGTCTCTAGCACCAAGGGTCTTTTGTGCTTGCGTCTTGCTAAGTCGCTTCAGCCATGTCCAACTCTTTGTGACCTCATGGGTTATAGCCTGCTAGGATCATCTGTCCATGGGATTCTCCAGGCAAGGATACTGGAGTGGGTTGCCATGCCCTCTTCCAGAGGATCTTTCCAACCCAGGGATCAAATCCACATCTCTTACGTCTCCTGAATTAGCAGGCGGGTTCCTTTGTGGGACCCAGCAATTCCCAGAGGCATCTCTGGAAGGCTGATATAGAGAAAGGAGAGGATGTGGAAAAAGATTGGAGGTTCAGGGAGGGACGCAATGTACAGTTCAGTTCAGTCGCTCAGTCGTGTCTGACTCTTTGCAACCCCATGGACTGCAGCACGCCAGGCCTCCCTGTCCATCACCAACCCCCAAAGCCTACCCAAATTCATGTCCATCGCGTCGGTGATGCCATCCAACCATCTCATCCTCGTCGTCCCCTTCTCCTCCCACCTTCAATCTTTCCCAGCATTGAGGTCTTTTCAGTGAGTCGGTTCCTCGCATCAGGTGGCCAAAGTATTGGAGTTTCAGCTTCAGTATCAGTCCTTCCAATGAATATTCAGGACTGATTTCCTTTAGGATGCACTGGTCGGATCTCCTTGCATTCCAAGGGACTTTCAAGAGTCTTCTCCAACACCACGGTTCAAAAGCATCGATTCTTTGGTGCTCAGCTTTCTTTATAGTTCAACTCTCACATACATACATGACTAGTGGAAAAACCATAGCTTTGACTAGATGGACATGATGGACATGACTAGATGACTAGATGGACTAGATGGACTAGATGTCGGCAAAGTACAGGAAACTTACAGAAAAGAGGAGGAGGTGGTACTAAGCAGTCAGGAGCACCAGCAGCTCCTGCCTCAGCTTCTGATGTTAAAGATAACTGCAAAAAATCAGTGCTGCTCCTTTAAAGAAAGAGAGAACCAATTTTGAGACAGAGAGTAAATGTTTTTCAAAGGTGAAAATGAGCCCAAGATTTTCACAGGACTCCAGGACAAAAAGGAATTCTTCTCTTTGTCAGATCTTCTGCTTCA
The DNA here is from genome assembly GCF_029407905.1 of Bubalus kerabau. Classification (NCBI taxonomy): domain Eukaryota; kingdom Metazoa; phylum Chordata; class Mammalia; order Artiodactyla; family Bovidae; genus Bubalus; species Bubalus kerabau. The sequence goes on from NC_073636.1 coordinate 25,508,677, forward strand.
GAAGTGAAAATCCTGTAGTGAGAGGAGATAGAAACATAGGGCAAAATCCATGATTCTCCACCTAATCCCTGGAGAGTTGATCCTGAGTGCTGGGGAGTATTTGAAAGGAAGGAGGTGCGGCTTTGGTGAATCAGGAAAACAGCACTTCTGTTTTCACAGGGGGCAGACTTATTCCCATCCCATGTTGGCTCAGCACATCAGCCAGATCTCTTGCCCCTGGGCTCTGAGGATTCATATGTTTTCACTGATGGAAACAATTGTCATTGTGACTGATGCCAGAATGGGAGTTAAGTATTTGAAAAACATGAACAGTGAAACGGTATCAGATTATGCATCATCCATTTTTATTATTGGTGATGATTTTAACCTTTGATCATTTAAATGAAAACTGTTTATCTTGATATTATATAATAATAGATAAAAGGAACTTATCAAAAAGAAATCAGATATAATGACAATAATATAGAAGATAGTTGTTTACTAAGCTGAAAATGCTCTCTTTAAATAAAACATTTTGGGTATCCGTCTCTACCTAAAAGATGAGGTGGAACCCAGTCTAGTGCTTTTTATATGTTCAGTACACATCCTTTTGATGTAGGAAATACCAGGTTTCTTTCATCTTCTTTAGGTAATGTGTCTACTCCAATAGGTATTCCTCAGTTCAGTTCCGGAGAAGGCAATGGCACCCCACTCCAGTACTCTTGCCTGGAAAATCCCATGGGCAGAGGAGCCTGGTAGGCTGCAGTCCATGGGGTCTCGAAGAGTCGGACACGACTGAGCGACTTCACTTTCACTTTTCACTTTCATGCATTGGAGAAGGAAATGGCAACCCACTCCAGTGTTCTTGCCTGAAGAATCCCAGGGATGGGGGAGCCTGGTGGGCTGCCGTCTGTGGGGTCGCACAGAGTCGGACATGACTGAAGCGACTTAGCAGCAGCAGCAGCAGTTCAGTTCAATCACTCAGTCATGTCCAACTCTTTCCAACCCCATGGACTGCAGCACGCCAGGCTTCTCTGTCCATCACCAACTCCCAGAATGTACTCAAACTCATGTCCATCGCCTCAGTGATGCCATCCAGCCATCTCATCCTCTGTCACCCCCTTCTCCTCCTGCCTTCAGTCTTTCCCAGCATCAGGGTCTTTCCCAATGAGTCAGTTCTTTGTATCAAGTGGCCAAAGCATTCAATCTGGGCTATTCATCCGTTCCTGGATGGCTGTGGTTTGAGTCACTTCAGAATGAGGCCAGTTGCAAGCAGGAGGGATTTTATATAGTATTATGTGGAGGGTAGAGTAAGTAACCGTCCCTGTCCCCCCTTGCTGGCAGAGCTGGGGTTCCCGGGACATGCAACTTCCAGTTTTCATACTGGGAAAGTCCTGGGCAAACCAGGTTGAGCTGTCACCCTGTGTGAGATAGTGGATTTGACCGTAAACTTTAGCATTACACGACAAAGTATTAAGCAGTTGAAATTCTGAGTGTTCTTGAACTTCTTTTATAGGACAGTGTGGACTTGTTCCAGTAACCTTGTGTTCATGTCTGCTAACTCTGTCAACTCTTGACACTCTCTAGAAAATGCCTCCAAAATGGCTTCAGAATGCATGTCAGTCCCCTTCAGTGTCTTCTGTGTTTTGGCAGACTGGGGCAGACGGTGAGCTGAGAAAGAAAGGGTACCCCCCGCCCCCACCTCCAGCCTCCCACCCCCTTCTTCAGCCAAAGTGTCATCATACCTGCCAAGAGGAATGTTTTACAGCTCAAATTTTTTAAAAGATAGTACATTTGTAGCAACATAAATGGACCTAGAGATGATCTTACTAAGTGAAATAAGTCAAAGACACATCTCCTGATATCATTTATATGTGAAATCTTAGCATAGACTCAGATATTGAATACAAATTATGGTTATCAAAGGGGCAAGGGGAGGGAGGCATAAACTGAGAGTTTAGGATTAACAAATACACACTACTGCATATAAAACAGATAAACAACAGAAACCTACTGTGTAGCACAGAGAACTATTTTCAGTACCTTGTAATAAACCTATAATAGGAAAGAATCTGAAAATTTTTTCTGTATACGAGTGTATACCTGAATCACTTTCCTGTACACCTGAAACTGACACAACATTGTCAATTTTTAAGAAGTAGTGTGTTTCCAAGCCAGTGACGAGATGCCCATGTATCCCTTCTGGTTCCAGTATTCTCTGATCTTCTATGGAGACTAGCTAATTTTCCAAAGGCTTGGAATGAAATGAATTGAAATAAAACGGCTTGTTCCGATGTTCTTGTGACAGTGAGAGACCCTCACTGTGTGGTCCTTTTATTTTTAGCAGTAGTGTTGGAAAAATCAGGTTATGTTTATTCTGAGTGTCTGGGGGGGCTGGTGAGATTGTGTAGTCTAGAAAATGCTGCGATTATAAATTATTATAAACGTCAGCCGGGTGGAGAAATTCATATACCAAAAATACTGCAGTGTATAAGTCAGCCTATAGATTCTTCCCTAGTTCATTGCCCAAAAATGTATACATTGGCCAAGGAGAATAAACCGAGAACATGCTTTCATAGAGAAACATAAATACATTTCACTGTGCTGTTCTTTTGTCAAGTATGTTTCTATATCAGATTTCTTGCTTATCCCCAAAGCCCCGATTTTGAGTTCACTTGTTTTTTGCTGCCTTCATTGTAAATCTCGTAGTGTGGATTTGTTTTTCTATTAGATAAATACCTTCAAATGGTAATACTTCCTAGTTTTTAGCATTCACCAAATATTTTATGGACTTTCCCCAGGTTATTGTTTATTTTTAACCTTTTAATGTTTGTTTCCACTAGAGTAGTGAATTTTTTATAGCGCTGTGTGCGTCTTTAGGTATGTTGAGGGCTGGTGATAGCAGAAGCCCCGTTTGAATGGGTTGGCTTCTTTTAAATGGCAAAGCTACTGCCTTCAATGAATAAGAAGTCCCCCTTCTTAAAAGAGAAAAATCACACTGCCTTGGTATCTCAGGAGTGCAGTTCCATAACTATTATTATGCATGATGGAACACATCTTTATTCAATAGAGCAAATATTGCCAACAAAAATGAAATAATAGAGGAAATAACTTCTAGTAGTTTGCAGCTCTAATTATGAGAAATAAGTGAAAATGTTTTCAATCAAAGTTTTTTCTACAGTGATAGTTGACTATTTTTCACTCAGCAATACTTATGCTCTCAGGGGAAAAAGAGATAAATTGAATGTTTGATTTTGGTTTTCTGAACATTTTCTCCCTTTGGTTTTTGCTTTATAAGGTCAAATGTTATACTTGTCTTTTAAGCCACCCACACATCAACTATTTGGGTGAGGCTGGACTCTGCACTAGAACAGAGGTGGGGTTTGGTGAGGGGGCTCTAGTTTATGAGATGGCTTTTAAGACCCTGATGCTGGAAAAGATTGAGGACAGGAGAAGGGGATGACAGAGGATGAGATGGTTGGATGGCATCACAGGCTCAAAGGACATGAGTTTGAACAAGCTCCGGGAGATAGTGAAGGACAGGGAAACCTGGTGTGCTGCAGTCCACGGGGTCGCCGAGAGTCAGACACGACTGAGCGACTGAACAGCATCAGTATCATATCAAGACTCACTTTAATGAAATTTCTGCCTCCGAAATGTTTCAATAGAGGCAAAGTGTTGTCATTAAATAAATCAAGGAGAATTTCCCTTAAAAATAACTCCTTACTTATCACCAGGCTAGGTACTTTTCCTAAGCCATCTTGACTGCTTTTCTAAATATGAAGATGTGAAAGAAGTGAAAAATAAACATTCTACCCGTAGAAGTTCTAAACCCATAATTTGTGATAAGGGCTTTAATCCATATTTAATTTTATTTTTATAATAAAATGTGACCTAGGTGAAAATCATTGTATTATGCTTCAAGAACATACCATGCTGTGGGTGGACTGGGATGGTTAATGGAGAGGAGGAGTGGTGAGGATTAAAAAATCCATTTCTGGAAGTCAGACTGATAGTAGACACGGTGGAGGAAATAAGAAATTGAGTTTTGGAACATTCGAAGTGAGGTAACTGAGGGAATTCTTTGCTTTGGAATAGGCACGTATGTTGATGTGCATTTAGAACCTACATGTATATTGAAATGTATTTAGAACATACGTATATTGGCGAGCATTTGGAATACGTCTGTCTGGGTTTGGGGAATACTGGGCTGCAGCCATGTGTAGGTGTATTCTTAAGCTTTTTTTCCATTCACAGCACCCTCAGTGCCCATAGGCCGAAAGAAATACCTGACAGTTTCTGTTCATTTCAGCAATCAAGTTCATACAACCTAATGAGAATTTATGTCCTAACAGTTTAGTGGCTGATTGAAAATATAATTGTGCACATTGAAATATATATGTATCTTTTTCTTTTTAAAAAAAGTTTATTTATGGCTGTGCTGGGTCTTTGTTGCTACGTGCAGACTTCCTCTAGTTGCGGCGAATGGAGGCCGCTCTTCATTGCAGTGAGCGGGCTTCTCTTTGGCGTGACTTCTCTTGTTGTGGAGCACGGGCTCTAAGGTGCATGGGCTTCAGTAGTTGTGGCGCCTGGGCTTAATTGCTCCATGGCATGTGACCAGGGATTGAACCCATGTCCCCTGCATTGGGAGCATGGATTCTTAAACACTGGGCCACCAGGGAAGTCCCTATCTTTTTCAGTCTTAAGCGATAGTTAGTTTTATGTGCTAACTTGGCATGGCATAGTATCCATGCATGTGCTGTGTGCTCAGCCACTGAGTCATGTCTGACTCTTTGAGACGCCATAGACTGTCGCTCACCAGGCTGTTCTGTTCATGCAATTTCCCAGGCAAGAATACTGGAGTGAGTTGCCGTTTCCTACTTCAGGGACTCTTCCCGACCCAGGGATCTTGTGTCTCCTACATTGGCAGGCAGATTCTTTACTGCTGCGCCACCTGGGAAGCCCATGTGTTTGGTCATACACCAGTCTGGATGTTGCTCTGAAGGTATTTTTTAGATGAGATTAACACCTGGATCAGTAGACCTTGAGAGAAGCAGATTACTGTCCATAATGTGGATGGGCCTCATGCAATCTTCCTGAGACCTTAAGAGATAATAGCCGAGGGCTCTCAGGGAGGAAGGAACCCTGCCTCCAGACTGTCCTCAGACTCAGCTGTATCGCCAGCTATTCCCTAAGTCCCCAGCCTGCTGGCCTGCCTTGCAGATTTGGGACTTGCCAGCCCCTCCAGTGGCGTGAGCCATTCCTAAAATCAGTCTCTCTCTGTGTACACACACACATTCTACTGGTTCTGTTTCTCTGGAGAACACTAACCACTGGGATTACATGCTTCCTTGGGCACCACATAGCCTCTCATGCCTTAGAAACAGATGGGACTTTCCTGTTCCACCTTGAACTTGCTTTTTATCACCACTTCTCAGAACCCTGCTTCGCAAAGATGATATCATCCAAAGGACTGTAGGTGATTTCATGTTGAAACAGGAAGCTACCTCAAGCTGGAATTTTTATGGCGTCCAACAGGTGTCAAATATGGCTGTATTTCCCTTGGAAATGTAACGCATCCCTCAGCACATCTGTGCACGAGCTGTGACGTCGGGGCAGCTGTGTGCTCACTTTGGGAACTGTGCGTACCGGTGTACAGGAACCACAGGGATGAGATGAGCTCAGACCAAGAGCAGAGATGAGCCTCAGAGAACACCTGTGAGGAAGAGGCAGCGGCAGAGGAGCTTTTGGGGGGCAAGTCTGGTGGAGACTGGAGACACAGGAAAGAGCTGATGCACGCTCTGCACAGAGCAGGGAAAATATGATCCCAGCTAAGAAACAAGTTCAGGCCCAGGACAGAAGGCAGGAGGAAATATTCTCTGCTTCCTGCATGGTCAGGGGAGTTAGGATGGTGGAGCTATAGTAACATGCTCACCCTTTCTCTCTTTTCCAACTTTTTTTTACATGTCTGTGTCTTCATTGTATAATGAAAAAAGATATATTTACAACCATGAAAAAAATGCTTTCTAGCTCTCTTGTTACTCAGCACACCTGATCTTCTTATTTTTTATTTTTTCCTCTTCTGTCCAGTTTCAGCCTTGAGGTGTGTGTGTGAGTATGGGAGAGAGTGTGTTTTGGAGGTAGGAGGACGTGGACAGGAATAGGTCGGAGGAGATAGTAAAATAAGGACGTAACAGAAAAACTATTTCTAGGTTTGCTTTTCCTCATGAAATGTTCCGTAGAATTAGGGAGGTGAAGCAGATTTGCAGAAGTCCAAACAAGGAGGTCACCGTTAGAAGCTGAGGACACTCAGACTAGAGCAGGAGGTGGAAGGTGACAGGGGTGGAGCGAGCCCTGGGGAGGATGAGAGAATTGTACAGGTGAGTCGAGCTGGGAGGAATACTGGCGTGAGCCTTAACACTGCACTTGGACTAGACCCCAGCAGAGAGGCCTGAATGGATGGTGTGGGGCTCTGCTTTGAATCAAAGCCATAGTTTTCTCAAGACTGCATTAAAGCCACCAGGCTTTGCCAAAGCGCTTAAAATCTCTTGGCATTTGTTGAAATTAAGTTGCCCGTAAGAAAATTCAGGTATCTAGCTTTGTGAAGTGTTCATTCAGGGAAATTTTTCTGTGCATTAACTAAAGCCCATAATAATGAAAAAGCAATGTGACACAATGGAAAGGTGACATAATTAAGCATAGAAATAAAGCTCTTGAGTTTTTTGAAATTACCATCATCTTGACGCTGGTGGTTTCATCAGGTGAAAGCAGCGATGCCAAGAGTCACGTGGCTGGAACCGTTGGGGTTATTTTGCATATAAGATGAGACTCAGTTTGGCATCTATTTTTATTTTGAGGAAAAACTAAAGGATAAAAAAGCATCCCATTCCAGTTCTCCAAGAAGGTTATGATTTTAATTTCCCACCACAGAAAATGCAAAGAAATTTGTAATTACACTTCATGCGTGGCTCTCCAAAGAGGAAAAATAAATTGGTACCCATCTACCCCAAATCCGTAGATCAGACCTAGAATGGCTAATCACAGATATAAATTGTATGCTTGCTGCTGATTGCTTTCTCCTCAGTCCAATGTGAACAATTAAGATTTAGATCTTGTGTGGCTGCAACGTTTTTGAAGTGTGACTCAAAAGTAAAAGTTTATTTTAAAATTCTCTTAATCCTGGTTTACACTTTTCGTTCCTTTTTGGTTGAAGTATTATCTTCAGGAGGCCCGTACGTATTAAACTGTAAGTACCGATTTGGGCTGTTTTCAGAACATCACAGCACCTTACCATTTATCAGAATAACCAGAACTGATTGAGAAAAAACAACTGTGTGTTTTGTTCTGTTTTGTTTTGTTTTTTTTTACTGTGTAAAAACAAGACAGCTTTCAGTAGCAATCACCATTCATTGATATAGTGGGATGGAGGTGGTTCTGAGGGGCCCACCAGTGGTTTTCCACCTTCTCATTCCCATCACAGACACCCAGGAATATCTTAAAAACTATAAAAGAAATGATGCAGCTGCTATGAAAACAGTGCAATAGTTCCTAAAAAAAAAATTTACAAATAGAATTACTATACGACCCAACAGTTCAACTTCATGGTATGTATATACTCAATAGAATTGAAAACTGGGACTCAAAGACATTTGTGCACCCAAGTTCATGGGAGGATTATTTATGACAGCCAAACAGCCCATGTGTCTACCAGTGGAAGAATAGATATAAAATGGGGTGTGCACACATAATGGAATATTGCATGCATGCATACTAAGTCGCTTCAGTCATGTCCAACTCTTTGCGACCCCTGGTCGCAAGGCTATAGCCTGCCAGGCTCCTCTGTCCATAGGATTAACACCCTCCTCCAGGGGATCTTCCCGACCCAGGGATCGAACCTGCGTCTCTTACATCTCCTGCATTGGCAGGCAGGCTCTCTACCATGTGCACCACCTGGGAAGCCCAGTGGAATATTATTCAGCCTTAAAAAGGAATAAAATCCTGTTACATTCTACAACATGGATGAGCCTTCAGGACATTATGCTAAGTGAAACTAACTCAGTCATGGAAGGACAAATAGGATTCCACTTCCGTGAGGTACCTAGAGTAGAGAAATGCAGGCAGAAAGTAGAATGATGAGAGATTATCATGAGTGCGTGGGTACAGGGAGCTTCCGCAGCCTGGAAAGCCCGCTGGAGATGGATGGTGGTGACGTTCCATAGCAACGTGAATGTGCTGAATGCCACCGAACCATGCACTGAAAAATGGTGAGGATTGTAATTTTATATCGTTTATTTTACCACCATCGAGCAAACAAAACCAAAAACAACAGAGGAGTGGGCGACGCACGAAACTCAGTCCCAGTGCGTCTGCAGCAGGGGCCAGGCTGCAGTGATGCTGGGCTCAGGCATGTATGGTCTCCGGAGTGCTGAGACTCACAGGGCACAGCCAGCAGTGAGGAGCCCACGCTGCTCAGTGATGGGAAGGCCTCCAGGCACCAGGAGGAGAGAAGGGCAGCGTGAAGGGCAGGGAGGTCCCAGTGAAGAAGATGACCCTGTTGTGGCCAAAGGGTTATTCCAGTGAACAGAATTTCAGGCATTTGGAGTAAGCTGTGCACGTGGGCCAGAAGGGTCTTTCAGTCACATCTGGGCAACTGTCCTTCAAAGCAAGCAAGGTGGGTGGATGTCTGTCCCACCTCCAAGAAGCATCAACTCTTAGCTGGGTCCTGCTTCACCTGCTGCTCAGGTGAGACTCTAGAAGATAGTGGACACTCTCATCTTTGCTCTGCTTTGAGCGAAACAGAGGTAGAAGGGAGGCTCAGAATGAAGGGACCACACTACAGACCAGCCACTCATGACTGAATAAAGCAACTTTTTTAGATGCTTCAGAGAGAGACGTGCCTTACAAGTGACCCTTCCCTCTTTGGTTTGTGGGGACGTGAACCTGGGTTCAAACCTGTGTTGCTTCTTGAGCCCGGCCTTCTCCTGACCCAGAAGCATCTTAGTGAACATAGGATTAATGGATTAACCCATACATACATTCAGTTTCTACACACGCACTGGACATTTCCTGCGTGCTGTTCACCAAGTCAGATGAACGAGAGTTCAGTTGAGTCCATCCTTCCATGCCAGGAGAGATCCCTTGACAAAGCTGCATTTCTGCTTTGCCAGAAGAATCTCCTGATAGTCAATAATAGCTAGCTCTGGTGTTCCTACCGAAGCTCTTTATTGAATACAATTCATTTTAAATGACCTTTACTTTTCAGGAATAGTTCTTTATTTCAGAAGTGCAGATTGCAAACAGCCTAATCAGCCCTCTGGCTTTTGGTTATTAGCATTCCATCTGCTTTATAATGCCATGTAAAAACCAGCTGCGCTAGGGAGGAAAAAATTACTGATTGAATCTGTTTCTCTGGAAGAAAAATTTGTGTGGCATTAAGATTGCCAAATGGCAGGGTCGTCTTTTGGGGGGTGTGAGTGTATGTGAGTGAGACTCACTTAAGGTGTTTGTCATATTTCTTCTTCAAGTCCCAGAACTCAGGTGTCATAGTTAATATTAGAGTTATGAACAAAAGTGTTTCTAAAAAACTAAAGGAGGAATAATAATTTTAATCATCAGTTCAGTACAGTCACTCAGTTGTGTCCGACTCTTTGTGACCCCGTGGACTGCAGCACGCCAGGCCTCCCTATCCATCACCAACTTCCGGAGTTTACTCAAACTCATGTCCATTGAGTTGGTGATGCCATCCAACCATCTCGTCCTCTGTCATCCCTTTCTCCTCCCGCCTTCAATCTTCCCCAGCATCAGGGTCTTTTCAGATGAGTCAATTTTTCGCATCAGGTGGCTAAAGTGTTGGAGTTTCAGCTTTAACATCAGTCCTTCCAATGAATATTTAGGACTGATTTCCTTTAGGATGGACTGGTTTTATCTCCTTGTAGTCCAAGGGACTCTCAAGAGTCTTCTCCAGCACCACAGTTCAATAGCATCAATTCTTCGGCACTCAGCTTTCTTGACAGTCGAACTCTCACATCCATACATGACCACTGGAAAAACCATAGCCTTGACTAGACAGACCTTTGTTGGCAAAGTAATGTCTCTGCTTTTTAATATGCTGCCTAGGTTGGTCATAATTTTTCTTCCAAGGAGTAAATGTCTTTAATTTCATGGCTGCAGTCACCATCTGCAGTGATTTTGGAATTTTAATCATAAGCTATTGTAAATAATTTTATTATAAATGATTAAATGTTGCAGACTTAAGCATTAGCTCTTGGGCTGACTAGCCACTAAATATGGAGAAGAAAATACAAACAAAAGATTGAGTGCAGAGTGGGAGTATTATTAAGAATTCTTGGATTTTTCTTCCCAAGCTGTGGGCCATTAGTTGTTTATTTCGTAGTTCTGCTGCTTCAGGACTCTTTGTGTCTTAGACCCTACTTTTTTGAAAGGTGATGTTGATACTTGTTTATATGCTGGTCTTGTCGAGTCTTGCAAACTTGTACTGCTGCTATGCTAATTTCTTGGATAGATGCCTAAGATCATCATGTTTGTTCATAACAATGCTTATATGTGCTTTTATTCATGGACTGCTTGAAAGAGCCTTCCCCTCCTGGATTGATCATGAGCTTGACCCGCAGACCCCCACCCTACTCCAGACACTGGCTGTTCAGAACTTGAGTTGGGGGAGGTATAAGCCAGTGATCGTCAAAGTGCTGGTCAGGTGCCACCTTCTCAACTTAAAATAATCCTAGAAATCCTCATTTCCATTTATAAAGAAACTGCCAAAGTCACCTGGAAATGAACAGTTTGAAACTGAAGCTGTTTTCTGACTGGTCTTCATTCTTCCATTATTCCCTTGTAACAGACATGGGGAGCCATGATTTGCAAGTTCTTTGAAGGTAGAATCTTGTCTTGGGATTTTCTTTTCCCTTTCAGGTTTGGAGCTTAGCTCTTCGATTTCAGGGAGGAAAACTCAGGCAGGCTATGGCAATTCAGCCATGTCCACCATCATCAGTTGCTGGGGTCGTGGATAAATTGGGAACAATTGGGGGGATATATAGAACTGAGATGAGATGAGGTGTGTGGTCCCTGGGGGAGCAGCTGAAAATGAGAGTGGGAAGGTCATCTCTTCAGCCCTTCAACTTACAAATGAGACCCTGGGGAGAACACAGGGCTCTCACCAAGCTCCCAGAGTTAATGGCAACTCAGCCACCATACCCTTTACCATCTGCATTTTAGAGCACAATATGGATGGATCCTCTTAAACCTCTCAGACAAGACTAATTACAAGCAGCCAGTTGATCCTATAATGCACCAATTTGTCTGGTCTGGCTATAAGATTAGAGAAAATTATGCTCTTGATGCAGAGAGAGGGAAACAGTGGGAAGTAATGGGACAGAAGTTTTCGCTCTGCATGTGGATTTGAATGGACAGGTGTGGATGTGTATGTACACTTTGGCGTGGTGATGAAGAAAACACAAAAACCTATTAATTTGCTAGTTTCTCTCCTAAACTCAATTTCAGTATTTTTGTAGTTTTTTTTTCCCCTATGCCATTTTTTGGTATAGATTTGTGTTCTTTGAATTATATTCTCTGGGGTAGGATTTGGGGTTCTCGTTCTTCCAACCCAGAGTTCTAGAATTATTTGAGCTTACAGGTGGAAAAGTGTGCACTGGTTAAGTCACCCATCCTCTCTAATTGGTTGCATTGATGGTTTACTGTTGTGGGACTATCGGTACCAAGGCTGGGTTACTGCCACCTTCCTATCCAACACCTTCTTTTAGATTCCTCATGGGTCCATTGCCTAACTTATTAAACAAAATAAGTTTAAATGAAATTTTGCATGCCGTTGAAAAATGTTAATGATCCTTTTATTTTTTAAAAGATTCATTGATTTATTTACTTACTTTGGGCTGTGCTGGAACTTCCTTGCTGCGAGTGGGCTTCCTCTAGTCATGGCTAGCAGGGGCTCATCCGCACTTGTGGTGTGTGGATTGCGCCCTCTCTTGTTTCAGAGCACGGGCTCTCTTGTTTCAGAGCACGGGCTCTCTTGCTTCGGTTCGCCGCTTCAGTAGCTGTGGTACGCGGGCTCAGTTGTTTCTCAGCCTGTGGAATCGAACCAGGGATCGCACCCATGTCCCCTGCATGGGCAAGCAGACATGGGTTCTTAGCCAATAGACCACTAGGGAAGCCCTGATGATCCTTTTGTTAAGAAAAGGAGTTTATCCTGGCAGTGAACATTATTACCTACATTGGAATTCAGAGATGGCATTAGGATGTTTCTAGGATTCGCCTTTCACTTGCTTGTCTGCAGTACTGGTCTTTTTTTTTTTTTTCGGCTACACTAGATCTTTGTTGCAGCACATGGACTCTCTAGTTGTGGCGTGCAAGCTTATTTGCCCCCCAGCGTGTGGGATCTTAGTTCCCCGACCAGGGATCAAACCCATGTCCTCGGCATTGGAAGGCAGAGTCTTAACCACTGGACCACCATCGAAGTTCCATAGTGCTCTTCTGCCTCTTTCTTTCCTAAGTTGCGTGCTATAGGCTCGAGTCTCCTTTGTATCCATGCTGTGTATGTTAGCATTTTTCAGGATGCTTGGAGGCAGGCCGGTCCAGTTCCCAGGCCTGCTCACGGTATTTCTAAGCAAACACCATTGTTCTTTTTTCCTCGAACCCATCAACCCAGAATAAACGAGGGTACCATTCCCAACCACCTCAGTGACTTACCCCACCTCTTTCTCAGAAGATTTACACAGGCATCCATTGCTTTGAGAGAGAGGCCACTCTCGCTTAACCCTTCCAGTGAATTTGTAAAGAAAAGCTCCTTTGGTAATGCCAAGTAATTACACTCATATTTCTGTTTTAGATTTTGTTCATGCTGTATGCAGCTTTGTTCCATTTATGCATTTCATTGTCAATGAAACAGCGTGTTCTCCAGCTAAGTACTTCCCTGAAAATTACTTGGTTTTCACTTACTTAGAGCTACTCAGGGAAAGGATAGGTCATCTTTGTAAGAGCTATAATGTTTTGTTTCACTTCACCAAATATATATGTGTGTGTGTGTGTGTGGCTCAGACGGTAAAGAATCTGCTTGCAATGCGGGAGACTGGGTTTGATCTCTTGAGTTGGGAGATTCCTGGAGAATGGAATGGCAATCCACTCCAGTATTCTTTGCCTGGAGATCTTCATGGACAGAGGAGCCTGGTGGGCTACAGTCCATGGGGTCACAAGACCTCATGCATACATATGTATATCATTGGGTTATATAGTTAAAGGGAATCATGAACATAAAATGATCAATTTTGGTTTTTAAGATGAACAGTGTTAAAAATAAGCTTGTATGCTCCTGAGAATGATCTAGAGAAAAGAAGTGTGTGATTGTAGGAGGGAAGAAACTGACCAAAGCCTTGGGATTTAGTGGGAGGCTTAGCCTTAGGAACAGAGACAGCTTTTCCATCTTTGCAGCCAGGAAGGCATCATCTGTGGGCACGTAAATCTGGTGGATGAGGGTGAGAGGGTGAAGTAGTTCTCACCTGTCAATGACACAGAAAGCGAGGTGATCAGCTAAGAGTAAGAAGAGGATATTGGAAGTTTGAGGGGAGAAAAAACCTCTATGAAATAGATTGTAATCTTGGAAAATAAAAAAGTGAAATCATGAGGAAAGCATAGAAGAATCATTTAGCAGAGTTAAGTTTGAGATTTATGTTAAGGAAATTAAGACCATTAAGCAGAGTTGTGTGAGTTGTTTTTTTTTTTTTTTTTTTTCCTTCCAGCAGTTTTAGCAGCTCAATGGGAAATAGGTTAAACCTGTATTTGTTTTGAATTTATTTTCTTTTCGGCTGTGCTGGGTCTTCGTGGTTGGAGTGGGCTTTCTCTAGGTGCAGCAAGCGGGGGCTGCTCTCTAGTTGCGGTGCTTGGGCTTCTCTTGTTATAGAGCACAGGCTCCAGGGCACGTGAGCTCACTGGTTGTGGCACACGGCCTCAGGTGCCTTGCAGCACGTGGGAATCTTAGTTCCTGGATCGGGGTAGAACCCACGTCCCGTGCCTTGGCAGGCAGATTCTTAGTCACTGGACCACCAGGGAAGTCCTGACTGGAACTGTATGGATTGCCAGACTAGTGCAACAGAGGGTCAGGCAGATGAAGATATTGCAAGGAATTGCTCATGAAGCTGGACCACAGAATCTAAATTGGGTATGATGAAGTGGATGGTGATTGAGATTGAAGGATAAGATTCCTCTTGGGTCAAGGATCATTGGAAAGTGTTTTTGATGGTTTCATCATTATGCCTTCAATCTGTATGACTGTGCACTGTTTAAACCATGCCCTGTGTGGCCAAATGTCCTGAGGCTACTTGGTGGAGAAGATGGATGTCCATAGATCCAATATCCAAATTCTCATATCAGGGAAAACCTTGGGAGCGTGATTTTTATTTAGAAGTCTGTGTTAGCAGTTGGAGAGATGATAAAAGTAGATTTGTTTGTTTAGCATCCTTTTCTTTTTGGTCTGTGTTGGGTCTCCATGGCAACAGGTGGGCTTCACTAGGAGCATCGCTCAGTAGCAGTGAGGCATGTGGGAATCTTATTTCTCTGACCTGGGATTGAACGTTCATCCCCTGCGCTGAAAAGTGGATTCTTAACCAGTGGACCATCAGGGAAGGCCCTGTTTATCATCCTTCATTCACTTTGAAGCTAGTAATGTTTTTAAAGCTCAAGTGTTTTTAATAAATGGAAAAAAATCTGTCCCTTTAAAAAATTTCTTTTTTACTCATTTGAAAAGCAAATCACAGTAAAGGTGAGAATTAATATCTAGTCCTCTGGAAATAATTTTTTAAAGTAAATCACATCCATTAGGGAAATTCAAAAAGTTCAAAAAGCATTTAAAAAAAATCCTGTCCTACAGGTAGACAGAAATGACTTTCTATCTTTTGACAAATCTCTTCTCCAGGGGATCTTCCCAACCCAGGAATAGAACCGGGGTCTCCTGCATTGCGGGTGGATTCTCTAACAGCTGAGCTACCAGGGAAGCCCCTTTAAAATAGTAGTTTTTATTATTTAATGTCATTTTATTTTTAATGGCTATAAGATGTTTGTTAATTTTTAAAGATATGAAGTTATTATTGTTGTTAGACATTGAAATCTTTTCATGTGTATGAAATAATGACAACTCAGCAGTGAGCCCCAGAAGCACACTATTGAAGTTGTAAATATACCAATTAAAGGAGCCACAACTTACCCTAAGGCCTTGCAGGGAGCATTGTTCCTATTTCAGCAAGTTCCAGGACTGTCTGGATGAAAGTCCCCTTGTGAGCAGAGGTCCCCGACCCCCAGGCTGTGGACTGGTACTGGTCCTTGCCTGTTAGGAACTGGGCCGCACAGCAGGAGGTGAGCGGTGGGCAGGCAAATGAGAGACGCTTCATCTGTATTTACAGCCGCTCCCCATCGCTCTCCCATCACCCCCAGATGGGACCGTCTAGCTGCAGGAAAACCAGCTCAGGGCTCCCACTGATTCTGCGTTATGGTGAGTTGTATAATTATTTCATTATATATCATAATGTAAAAATAACAGAAATAAAGTGCCCAATAAATGTGTGCTTGAATCATCCTGAAACTATTCCACAAAACTGGTCCCTGATGCCAAAAGGGTTGGGGACAGCTGATTATAAGGACTTTGAATGCCTGAGAAAGTAAAGGGACCTTACTTTACATTCACTTTTTACTTCTTTATCTTTTCCATCAAGCTGTTTCATCGCTAGAGTAGTTGGATTGATGCTGTTAGATGTTGTAAATTGGAAACTTTCCTTCCTATAAGCTGTTATCTTACAAATCTTCAGGAGCTTGAAATTAACATTTTATAGGTGAGAACCTTAAATCACAAAAATTCTACTTGCTTCCTCTACCCTTTAAATTAAAAAAGAGTGCTACTTTTTTTTTTTTTTTTTTTGAGGCGGAATATTTTGGTCTAGCTCTTGCCATACAAATACTTATGAGAGCTTAGTTTGAGCAAATCTGACAAAAGCTTTGTAACACAGGTGTTGTACTTATCTAATTCATTTTTTTCCAGCGAGCTCTAACATTTCTCAGATGTAAAGGTGTGAAGGGCATGGTTACCAAAAACGAATAGATGTGAACAGGGCTGTGTTATTAAATGTCATGCTTCTTGATTTGTTGGTCATGTATTATCTCAAACAAAAATGGATTTTCCTACTCTTCTGTTTTTGCATTTTCGAAAATGGGCCACAAACTGGTTTGTGGCATTCTTATTTTGCAGTGAGGAGGAAATGGAAATAAATAGAAATTGATTTGGTTCCTCTCCCAATTATATGAATTAATACTGGTTCTCAAAATTCTCTTACATAAGGAAGGGTACAGTTGAGGTAGAATGGTGTTTTGTGAATAACTAGGGAAGAGAGTGATATGCAACAGCTGATGGTGTGTTAATGATGCTTAATAATTTTAAGCAGAGTAAGATGGAAAATTCTTGTCCACATTGGAACTGTTTTGTGCATACCACTTTTTGACTTCCTTTCATTGATTATATTTGTTTCTTGACATTTCAAGATAGCATAAAATGTTTGGTTTTTGTTTTCTGAAAGATGAAAGGTACAAACTCATTGCATTTATTTAAGAAAGGATGCAAGCTAGTCTTCTAAATTGATATCGCTTCTTCTTTGGTGAGAACTAGCCTAGGTATTGTCAGAATTGTATTTATTTAAAAAAATATTTATTTATTTGGCCACACCGAGTCTTAGTTGTAGCACGTAGGATCTTCAATCTTCATGGCTGCATGTGAAGTCTTAGTTTCGGCATGTGGGATCTAGTTCCCTGGGCCCCCTGCATTTGGAGGATGGTCTTAGCCACTGAACCACCAAGCAAGCCCCTTGTCAGCATTTATTAAAAAAACCTTTCATGGGTGTTATCTTCACAAGGCAAAGTAAGATGCCAGTTATCGATGTTTCATAAGTACTAGTTCGACAGAATTGCATCACTGTGATACCCAGTTTTGGCATATCGAGAAAGTGAGATGTTTAACAGTCTTTCCTAAAATGTGGTTACATATGTGATTTTTAATTATGCTTTTTTGCTATTTTCTCAATTTGCGTAAAGTCCCCTTTCAGTATAAATGTAAGAGAATTGCTCATTGAGTCCTCCATGCTTTACATATTATTATGTACCTCTCAAGACCCTTTTTTTAAAAAAAGATTTTTGGCCACACCACATGGTGTGAGTTTGAGTAAACTCCAGGAGATGGTGAAGGACAGGAAAGCCTGGAATGCTACAGCCCACGGGGTCGCAAAGAGTCAGACGCAACCGAGCAGCTGAATAAAAACAACAGCAACGTGGCATGTGGGACCCTAGGCCCCGACTAGGGATCAGACCCGTGTCCACTGTATTGGAAGGTGGAGTCTTAACCGCTGGACTGCTGGGGCAGTCCCCAGTACCCTCTGTTTTTTACTTACTTTTGTTCTGATTACCATTTCACTGATGAAGGAATAGAGGCACAGCAGGGATATATAACTTCTTTGGGATCAGAACAAATGGCAGAGCCCGGATTGCACCCCTGGTCCTGAAGAGTGTAATCTTAGGTCTGTGTATTGTATTTTTTTCAGTTCCAGCGTTCTGGGACCTGATGTCTCCGTCTGCTGCATGTGGTCCTGGTGCCCTCTGTCCTGGAATGTTAGTCATCTTTGTGTGTGACCCTGTGACGCTCTGATTGTGACCCAAACTGGGGCCACTGAGCAGTCAAACAGCTCTATTAACAGAGATGTCAGTGTCCTTATTTTTTATTTACTAGGGATAAATGAGTAATTGATATCCTGTTTTCAGATTTCCATGACTGTATCCCTCTTCTCTTCATAGCTACAAAATGTCCTCAGGAACAGTGTAATTAAATATAGCTTTGTCTCTTTATTTTTGAGACCCACATTTATGTCTCTATTCATAGCTTGTCTTGGGACCTCTGTGATTCCATGTGCTGAACTGGTCTCCGTATATATCTCTGTATAAGCTGGGGTCCCAGTTTTGTTAATTGAATTTGCAGTGTGAGATAGGAAATCACTGTCCTTTTGTATGTATCTTTCCAAGATTCAAAGCTAATGGTATTGTTTGATAGGATTTACTAATAGCACTGTTATGATTTATAACATATTCATTCGTACTGTATTAAACTATCCATCCTTTTGTGCTTGTTACTCAGAGGAAAGTAAGACTTCTTGTACTCTTAATGACAAAAATCTCTTCTCTGGGTAAGACCCTATAGAGTACTCCCCTTGTTCTAGAGCCAAAGAAGAAAGATAAATTTTCTTAAGATGTAAGAACATCTCTTGTTGGATAATTAGCTCTTTACAGACCTAAGGGAGCAGTGATAGAGTGTCGCCTCTGATGGAGCACATCAGTGGGAAGTTGAGTGTAAACACTCCTGTATTTAGCAAACCAGATGTTATTTAACTTCTCAGAGCCTTCATCTTCTCACCAGTTAATTAAGATTAAGAATACTTATGATACTGGCTTTATTGACATCTAAGTATATTCATATAGTGTAGTTAGTGCTGTGTCTTTCTTCCAGTGTAGGCGCTCAATAAGGGGTAATTATTTGATTACTGAATATTAATACGCTACCAAAAGGATCTTGAGCAGGTTTGGAGAATAAGCCATTAGCTAGCAAAGGAATAATAATGGAAAATGCACTTAGGCAAATGCACTAAGCGAATATGGTTTCATGGGTTTGCCCAAAATATAGGAAGTACTTTTTAAAAATAAGGAAAATTAAGGGTAAAAGAATCTCTCTTGTTGACTTAAGGCCTTGTTTGATTTGTCTCATGTGTAACTTACATGAGACTCAAAAGCATGGACTGTTTTAAGAATAACTAGGAACTTAAAAGTAAGGCTGTTTGACCCTTTGAACAACTCTTTTAGTGACTTAAGAAGATATAAACGGAGGTCATCAGTCAGGAAGTGCATCGTTTCCAAAGCAACTTTTTAGAGAAGGCGAAGGAAACACTTCCAAGGAATCCTGATGCAGATCCCTCATTTAAGAGAAGAGGAGTGCAGGCTTTCTGAACCTCTGACCCTGTCATCTATCTGGGTGGTGTCAGGGGGCTCCTTGACCTCTTCTGCCTTATGGATCCAAATCAACTCCTAGAGAAACAGTGGGGTCGTTTTAGAGAAGAAAGCAGAAAAGTCCACGAAGATGCCTGTTACAAACGTAGCATTAGACGCGTGTCTGATTGCAAAAGACGTTAGTCGTAGGATCTTCAGGGCTAAGCATCAGCCATATTCATACACCTGAATCTGTGAAAGTGGATTTCAGGTATTTACGAGGAACCTCTCACTACAGAGGTTGAATAGAAAAAGACAGGAGACTCCTGCAGTCCTGACTGTGCTTTAATGAAACTTAGGTACAGGAAACATAAGAGGCCAGTCTCAGGAAGGTAGGGAAGGTAGGAGGAAACCCAATGGGATGAGCAAAGAAGTGCTTGAATAGCTGAGACCTGAACAGGAATGCTGTGCCAAGCAGGGGCCTGGCAGAGGGCCAAGGAGGACCAAGAAACAGCAGCAGAGCTCCAGCAGGAAATGAGAAGCAACTTTCAAAACATATCAAGGGAGACCTTCTTTAAGTACATCAGAAACAACAAGACAGGGAAGTGTTGTTTCTCTGTTCTCCAGAGGGAGTTGGTTTTAAATGACAGCGATAGACCACGTTGTCTCCTCTTTCCCTGCATAGAAGCATAACTTCATTGTTTGAGTAGAATCTGGTGGTCTTGAGCGGGAGCAGGGAACATGATCAGAAGAGCTGGAGGAAGGCTCTTTTAGCAGGCTGCGTGCATGTGTGTGTGTGTGTGTGTGTGTGTGTGTGTGTGTATTGTTGTTGTTTATGGGTCTAGTTCCCTGAACAGGGATGGAACCTGGGCCCCCTGCATTTGGAGCTCGATGCCTTCACCACCGGACTACCAGTAAAGTCCCAGAAGTGATTATTTTTCACTACACAAATCTTGAGCTAAGTGGCTACCTGTCGGAGCATATTGAAAGGGTGTTTAAATAGAAACTAATATTCTTGGTGGAATGGGTACAGAGGGTCATAGTGAGACAGTTAAAAAGTGATCAGTACCAGATCCAGTGCTTATTCAAAATATTCTATAACCTGTAAGATGTGCAGGAAACACAGAACATGACCAGGCTGCTGGGGGGAATGGGGAGAAGGGAGCGATTTAGGTCAGGATGGTCTTGGCCATTTGGGAGGCATGGTTATAAATGAAGTAGTGGAAGATAAGGTCAGGGCAGAAGGGTAGGGGGCATAGGAGAATACTTGCATTTTCATATGTAAGCATCATGATGGTCCTGATTTGAATGCATGCTTAGAAGGCATACATTTTGAGTTTATCTGATGGTTTGTTTTTTACCCAAAGCAGTATTGGGTTGGTTTCTTTCTGAGCCCTGCAAGTTGCCTTTTTTCTGGGCCAACTACCTTCTAAGAATAGTTTAAGAGAGGTCTTGTAGGTATAAAGCTCAAAATCAATAGGCCAACCTACAAGATCAGGTAACAGAGGACCTTGTAGTAAGTTCAGGTCTTAGCCTTGGGTAAGCAAGGATCTAGTCTTAGCTCTGCAATAAGAATGAAGTCATTGAAAAGAGTCATAAGGATGGTTAACAAATTGGGAAAAATAAAGTGCCCAGGTGAAACAAAACTCAAATAAAGTGACATTTTTTTTTTTTAATTTTTTTGGCCTGCCAGGATCTTAATTCCCTGATCAGGGATTGAACCCACACCCCCTGCATTGGAAGTACAGAGTCTTAACCATTGGACCATCAGGGAAGTCCATAGTGATAAGTTATTAATGTTAAGTATCTGAAGGACTTTTAAAAAAAGCCACATTAGTGATATGTTTTATATTTCTTCTGATGAAAAGGAGGGCAAAGACTTACCTGAATAAAGGATTTGGAATAGATTTAAAGATTTTATGACCCTTATAAAATGTTGAGATAAGGTTGTGAGGAACAATGTATGTTTCCTTCTAAGAGATCTTTAAAAGTATGAGCAACTGTATTTTGGGGATGAGTACATTTGATACATTTATAAAATGTTTGACCTTGATATTAACTAGGCAGTGAAGGAGATGAACTTTGGGATCACTTTCAACTGAGTGTATTTTTTTTTAATATTTATTTTTATTTATTTATTTGGCTGTGCCAGGCCTTACTTGCAGCACACGGGATCTTTGATCTTTTTTGCAGCACTTGGGCTTTTTAGTTGTGGCATTCTAACTCTTAGTTGAAGCATATGGAATCTAGTTCCCTGATCAGGGATTGAACCCAGGCCCCCTGCATTGGGAGCATGGAGTCTTAGCCAGTGGACCACCAGGGAAGTCCTATATATATTTGTATTGGTTTTATTGGCATTTTCCTCTTCCTACTACAGCTGTGTGTTTAGCTGCCTTCTAATGGCTGTGTAATTCTTTTATGGTAGTATTTATAAGCTTTTATTATATTTGTTTGCTCAATTAACAGTCTCCTTGATGCCTCTCAGCTTTGTAAATGGACAAAGTCTATCTTGTTCACCATCGTGACTTCAGTTCCAACCCATTACCTGGCACATAGTAATATTTGTAGAATGAATGATAACGTGGAATGAAGTATGACTTAGGTTGTGGGCTTAGAAGGTTGTCATTTTTAGAATGATTTGTTAGAGGCTCAGTTCAGTTCAGTCGCTCAGTTGTGTCCAACTCTGTGACCCCATGGACTGCAGAGGCTAGAATATCACTAAAATGGATTTCCCAATCTTGAGCATTTTGTTGAAGTCCTGTTGCTGAAATTGTCTGTCATTTGAATCAAAGGATGTCCTCTCTAATCATCTTGTGAAATGTAAATGGGATCCACACAACTGTACTTGAATGTCCCTAACCACATTATTCATAACAAAAAGTGGAAATAACCCAAATGTCCATCAGTTAATGAATGAATAAACAAAGAGTGGTATCTCTCCTCGACTTAGCAACTAAACAACAGCAGCAATACAGTGGAATAGTATTTGGCAATAAAAAGGAATGAAGTATTGATACATGTTACATCATGGATATATTTTGAAAACATTATGCTACTCAGAGAGAATCACATATTATATGATTCTACTTACTGTAAAATGTCCAAAACAGGCAAATGCACAGAGATGAAAGGTAAACTGCTAGTTGCCTGAGGCTGAAAAAGTTAAGAGGAGATGGAAAGTGAGTGCTAGGAGGTGTGGGGTTTCTGAACATGACTGCCATCGTGGTTGTCCAACCCTGTGAATATTCTAAATGCCGTTAAATTATGTACCTTTGCTTTGCAGTTTTTTTAAAAAGATAAGTACTATGTACTGAAGTTTTGAAAAATATTTATATATGTATGTACTTATTTTTGGCTGTGTCAGGTCTTAGAAGCAGCACTCAGGATCCTTGTTGCAGCTCATGGGCTTCTCTCTAGTTGAAGCTCGCAGGCTTGGGAGTTGTGGCTTGAGGGCTTAGTTGTTCCACAAAGCCCACCAGGGATGGCACCTGTGTCCCCTGCACTGGAAGCTGGATTCTTAACCACTGGACCACCAAGGAAGTCCCCTTTTTGCAATTTTTAAAACCTTATTTATTTATTTTTGGAAATATAATTGATTTACCATATTATATTCGTACAACATAGTCATTCAATATTTTTATAGGTTGTACTTCATTTAAAGTTATTATGAAATATTGGCTACATTTTCTGTGCCCAGGTGTATACACTAGGGATTCGTTGTTGCTGTTGTTGTTTTGGCCACACCACATGGCATTCAGAGTCTTAGTTCCCCAACCAGGAATTAAACTCCTGCCCCCTGCAGTAGGAGCTCGGAGACTTAACCACCGCACATCCAGGGAAGTCCCCAGTTGTACACTTTAAATGAGTGCATTCCTATTGCCAGTCACCCTGGTAATAGACCTCTATCAAGAAAAGAACATGAAGAACATATTCAGACAGTAGAAAATTCAGCTGTTTTTCCCTACTGTCCGGTTTTGCCTTTGGCCAAGGGTATCTAAACAATTAGGGTTTCCCCGGTGGTGCTAGTGGTGAAGCCACTGCCTGCCATTGCAGGAGACACAAGGGATGAGGGTTTGATTCCTGGGTTGGGAAGATCCCGTAGAGGAGGGTATGGCAACCCACTCCAGTATTCTTGCCTGAAGAATTACATGGACATAGGAGCCTGGAAGGCTAAAGTCCACTGGGATGCAAAAGAGCTGGACACTGCTGAAGCAACTGAGCGCAGCACAGCACACAGCATCTAAGAATTATATTTGGCAAACACTTTTTGTACAAAACAAGCAGTGTAGGGTCTTGGCTGTTTTGCCTTAGAAAGGGTGCCGACCTCCTCACCCTCCCTGCACGTAGCACAGAGGGTCTTCAGTGTGGATTTCTGTGTCTGTGTCACCCTTTACAACATGGACAAGGGTGCTGTGACCCCATCCAGTTCAGGGCCTGGCACAGGGCAGGAGGATCGCATTGTTTATTGCATTATCTACAGTTAAATATAAAGCCCCGGGCAGGTTTTTCTTTCAGACAAGGTACAGACTCTGTGCTTGACAGAGTTGCTTGCTTAGAAAATGCTTAAAAAATTTTTTTTATTGAAATGATTTTCAACAAGAATGCCAAGATTGTTCAATGAGGAAAGGATGGTCTTCAGCAAATGAGACTTTCAAATATTGCATGATTCCAACTCATAGGAGATTTCTAGCATGGTCCCATTCCTAGACACAGGAAGTGAAATGGTGGTTACCAGGGACTGGGGGGAAAGGGGTATGGGAGTTGGCGATTAAAGGCTACAGTTTCACTGGAGAAAGATGAAAAAGATGACGCTGATCCACAACAGTGCAAATGTGCTTCATGCCAAAACTGGACACTTAAGAGTGGTTAAAATGGTAAATTTTATGTAATATGCTTTGCCACAATAAAAACATTATTTTCAAAAGATAGAAAATATTATTTTCAAATGAGAACATTTACATGTACAGACAAAGGCTGCCATCGAAGTTCCCATGTCACCTGTCCCACCGTAAATACCCTCAGGTGCTTCCTCTAGAACATAGCAAGCACAGGAAACATTGCCTCACCTAGATCCTTTCACAGCTTTTACTCCAAATTACTCAGTGACCCAACTAGTAATTGACAACATTTTCAACAGTGCTTTACACGCTATTGTAAAAGCCGTGGGATTTGTTAGTCATCATCTGGACCAGACTCTGGGAGATTCTGTAGTGTGGTTTTGTTTCTGTTATTAGTGCTCTACTAAATTTTCACTAATTTATTACTTTCAGTAATTTAAAAATATATTTATAAGAAATGCATTTTTGAAAGATAATACCACGTCTCATAAGCTGTTTCTTACTAGAAACCAAAGACTTCCTGATAATGATGGAGTGCCATTTTGAAGCTTGGAAAGGGGTCTGGAAAAAGGATGCTGTGTATCCATTATTTCTTCCATGACCTGACTTACCATCTTGGGTTGGACTGTCCGTGCATACCTCACTTTGTGGGAGCAAGATGCATAGGAGTTGGTTAATCTGCAGACTTCACATTTTTCATTTGCCTTTTTCCTAGACTTTTTGCCATTTTCAGCAATGAATAGGACATTTTGTAGAAAACTCTTGAAATGTTTTCTAAATTTAAGTGAGTTTGAGGTCTAGAAGACAACCAACAAATGTTGAATCCAGCCTTAGAGTCTTCAGAAGTGAGGCATAGTCTTTGTCCCCGGTGTGGGTCATTTTCTAGGTTCTTCTGTCAAGGATTCTTTCAGGGACCTTCCCAGGAGATTCTAGTGTCCAAAATACAAGGCCTTTGTCTGTACCTTTCAGAACACTTGGGCTCCTCTGGCTGCTCAGATGATAAAGAATCTGCCTGCAATTCAAGAAACCTGGGTTCAATCCCTGAGTCAGGAAGATCTCCTAGAGAAGGAAATGGCAACCCACTCCAGTATTCTTGCCTAGAAAATTCCATGGACAGAGGAGCCTGGCAGGCTATAGTCCATGGGGTCTCAAAGAGTCAGACGCGAATGAGCAACTTTCACTTTCTTTTCGAACACTTAACATCTCATTATGAAACTTACAGCAACCTTCTTAGCCTGCGTCCCTCAATCCTAAGGGTCACATCTAAACAGCAGTGAAGTGAATGACTTCAGTGGCCCTTTCTGGAGGACAGTGAGAGACTCTGCAAGTCCTGTAGGATGTGCCCATGCTGGAAAGAATCTCATGAAATTATTCATGCCTTCAAGCTGGGCTGAGTTTAATCCTTCAGAGAGAGGACTCAAGTTTTTCAGATGTTGAGCATACTTTATCATTTTGACCTGGATGCTCAAGGCATTCCTCTGTGTCTAACCTAAAACTGGTTTGAAGTGGGTTTTCTTTTCACATAGTATAAATTTATATATTCTTCCTGGCTGTAGAAATAATACATGTTCCTTTTAAATGGTCGTCAGTTTAAGATATTTTAAGTTTATTTCCTAGATTCTTTTCTTGTGGCTTTGAAATTGAGACAAAATTGATTCTTATGATACAAATAACTCTTAAGGAAGAGTAATTTCATCATAACAGAATCATGTAGAAACTCTTTTACGAGGACGTCTAAAAAAATATAAACCAATATCTCTAGAATAAATTCCATTTACATGGAGAGGGAAAACTTTGAGTCCAAGTGACACATTTAGATCCAGGTTGGTTCCTGAACTAGCTTTTTAAAGCAAATTTTCAAGCTTGATTTCCTTATCTATAAATTGAAGAAACACATTTTTCTCAGTATTGTGTAAACTGAATATAATGTTACACGTGAAAGACCCTGATAGGAATCAGGTACACAGAGTAGCTTCTCAGATAATCCTTTATCTTCCCATACCTTCTCCATCTCTTCCTAACTTCTTTTTTTTTTTAACAGATATTATCCCTTTTTAGACATATCTCTCTTTTTTTTATATTTGTTTATTTATTTGACTGCACTGGGTCTCGGTTGGGACATGTGAATTCTTGCTTGAGGCATGTGGCCTCTATTAATTTCCTGACCAGGGATTGAACCTGGGCCCTCTGCATTGGGAGCGTGGAGTCTTAGCCACTGGACCACCAGGGAACTCTCTAGATATCTCTTCATGAGCGTAGAAAATAATGTTTTTTTCTTGATTGTAACACTGCAGTTTAGTCATTGAACATATTTTTCCCACTTCTTGTCCATTCGAAAAAATCTTCATCATAGTTCATTAGTTACTGCACGTGTGTGCTCAGTCACATAGTCTTGTCTGACTCTCTGTGACCCTTTGCGCTGTAGCCTGCCAGGCTTACGTGTCTATGGGATTTTCCAGGCAAGAATACTGGAGTGGGTTGCCATTTCCTATTCCAGGGAATATTCTCAACTTAGTGATCAAATCCATGTCTCCCACATTAGCAGGCAGATTCTTTGCCGTTATGCCGCCTGGGAAGCCGCTTATTAGTTATTACCTAAATCTAAAATTTGGACTTAGGGGCTTCCCTGGCAGCGCAGTAGTTAAGGCTCCATGCTGCCACTGCAGGGAGCACAGGTTCCATCACTGGTGGGGGAACTAAGATTTGGCGCAGCCAAAATCAATCAATCAGTTATTTAAATAAATACATAAATTTTCAATTTAAAGAAAATTAGCCTTCTAAGTGGAGAGAAATCCTGTGCCATCCTTTGTAAAGGATTTTCTCTCTTACTGTCATAGTAGCATGTTTAGGGCTTGACTTCAGCCTTCCATGGACCTATTGAGTGAGTCGGTTCAGAAGCTAGCAAACTCCCAGGTAAGATGATACTCAGGAGTTCTGGTATTATTTGTACCAGTAACCAGGGACCGGATAACATGCTTTACATGTGTTTCAAGTCTAATTTCACAGCTCTCCGCTGGGTATTATCACTACGTTAGAGGAAAGAAAGTGAAGATCCTAAGAGGCTAGTCCACTCACCCAGGATGGCACACTGAGAAGGTTCTAGACCAGGGCTGCACCAGGGCTGCCTGAGTCTTTTAGTATTTTCCACAGTGTGATTGCATTTAGGGGTCATGACTTGGAGAAGGAAATGGCAACCCACTCCAGTACTCTTGCCTAGAGAATTCCGTGGACAGAAGAGCCTGGTGGGCTGCTGTCTATGGGGTCGCACAAAGTCAGACATGACTGAAGCGACTTAGCAGCAGCAGCAGCAGCAGCAGCAGGGGTCGCGACTGTGTGGAGGCTATCCTGCATGACTATCTCTTGACATGCAGGATAACAGAATCCCACCAAAGGCAGTGTTCATCGCACAGGGCACTCTCTCCTTTCCTCTGATGCTGTATTCTCTCCACTCTCCCTGCTTGCCAGGATAATAGGGTGACTGTTGAGAATGTGTTCATCAGGGTAGCTAATTCCAAGGATTCATAGTATCATGATATCAGTAAAAAGACCTACTTGGTAGGTTGTGCAGTTCTTTGTGGAAGGAGAGGAGAATCTATGCGACTTCCCTGGTGGTCCAGTGGCTAAGACTCCACGCTTTCAATACAGCGGCTCGGGTTCGATCCCTCGTCAGGGAACTTGACCCCACATGCCTGAACTAAGCCTGCATGCCACAATTAAGACTCAGCACAGCCAAAAAATAATTCAAAAGTAATAATAATTATTTTTAAATGAGAAGAATGAAAGGAGAGCCTAATCAGGACTTGATCTCCAGGCCTTTGGGTATCCAAGAGGAAAGGGGTCTGCCTGGTTTGGCATCTGTCCTGGAGAAGCATGAGCTCAACCACAAGGGTTGTGTTATTTCATCCCAACTCCCATCTCTCCCCTCCCATTCCCATGGCAACCACCACAGGGCTGAGGTCAGGCAAGTCTCCTCTGACCCAAACAGGAGAAATCTTGCTTGGCAAAATTTATTCCTGGGAGTCTTCTTTGGCCTTAAGCTGCCACCACAAGAACTCTCCAGACAGCACCCTCTGTCATTGAGTTCACTATCTCACATTTAGTTGACTGTTCTTTTCTTCCTTGATATCCATCTTACAAGGAATCATAGGCTTTGCTTGGAAATTATTTTCAAGTAAGCAGAAGTATCTCAGCATTCAATCCAGCTTGTAAGTGGCAGGAATATTCTTTGCCCGTGTGTGTGAGAGAGACTGTGAAAATGTGTCTGACGCATGTTACTTGGAGAGAGTTCTCTGTCATCTAATCCATCAAAATGCAAATCCTCTGATCTGATTGCTTTACTTTTTCCTAACTGTGTATATGTGTTATGCTCAGTAGGCTGCCAAGTCCATATGAATTAGTGCTGCTTGTTATCTTTTTCCTTCTCCTGTCAAAATAACCAGCCATCATTATGCAAAGGAAATGCATTCTTCCTGGGCTAAAGTGGGGCTCAGTGCCCCAACTTACAAATTAACGTTTTCTTTCTTAAAGCATTCTGTCATCATACGCAATAGGATTCCCTCATGTCTTCTGCATGTTGGCAAAATCTTTATTAACCCCAGTTGAATTGACAGTCATGAGATGGCTTGGAAGACTGTCATGCCAAGGTGATTACTCCTCCTCTATTCCTGAAAGAGACTTCACAGAGTTGTTTTTAAATTGTATTTAAATCACTATCTGGAGTTGAATTCTTTTGCTTTTCTTTTCAGTGAGACTGGATGTTTATCTCATTGCTTCCACTTCTAGATAAGTATAGCTTCTCCCTTATCTGAACCCAACACTCCTGGGAAAACTTTAGGGAATTAAATCAGGAAAACAAACTATGCCTGCTCATGCTCAGTCATGTCCAATTCTTTGTGACCCCATGGACTGTAGCCCGCCAGGCTCCTCTGTCCATGGGATTTTCCAGACAAGAATACTGCAGTGGGTTGCCATGCCCTCCTGTAGGGAATCTTCCTAACCCAGGAATCAAACCCATGTCTCTTGCGTCTCCTGCATTGGCAGGCAGGTTCTTTACCACTGTTGCCACCTGGGAAACCCAACTGTGGTGTAGGTACATGGTAAAGTCTTCAAATCATACCTGAAGCCATGTATACACCCACAGAATTAAAAGCTTCTGCCTTCAATTCTCAGTTCCTCTTTCTAAAAGTAACCATTGTTAATCTCTTGTTAGATTGTTTCTAAAGGTGGTACATGTGTGTCCCAGCAGATAACATGCATGTGTGCTTGCTCAGCGCCTAGTCGTGTCTGACTGTCTTTCCAGGCAAGAACGCTGGAGTGGAGTGCTCCTACTGCGGATCTTCCCAACCCGGGGTTTGAACCCACAACTCTGTGTCTCCTACATTGGCAGGCAGATTCTTTACCACTGCACTGCATGGGAAGCCCCAGATATATGCCTGGCTTCTTTCTATATTTCTATAAATTATATGCAGTTGTTCCGTACTCTGCTTCTTTTCTTAGTATTTTTATTTATTTATTAGGCTGGGCCAGGTCTTAGTTGTGACATGTAGAATCTAGTTCCCTGAGCAGAGATCAAATCCAGGCCCCTTTACTTTTCTTTAGAGTTTAACTTTCCTAGGTTGTCATATTTGACCCTTCTGAAATTTGTGTTGAAATGAGAAGTTTTATAGGGACCCAGCTTTATTTCTGTTTCTAAGAAGCTAATCAATGGTGCCACTACCCTTGACTGTACAATTAATCGTTTCACCACTGATTCGAAATACCACCTGGTGAGATCCAGTTTTTTTTTTTTTTGGTATGGTCGTGAGTTTTAACCGTACATCTCTCCCTCTTTTTTTTTTAAACTTTTAATTTTATATTGGCGTATAGTCTATTAGCACTGTTGTGATACTTTCAGGTACACAGTAAAGGGACTCAGCCATACATAAACAAGTATTTGTTCTTCCCCAAGCTCCCCTCGCATCCAGGCTGCCACATAATTAACATTGAGCAGAGTTCCCTGTGCTATGCAGTAGGACCTTGTTGGTTATCCATTTTAAATATAATAATGTATATATGTTGATCCCAAATTCCCTAACTATCCCATACCCCCATCCTTCTCCCCTGGCAACTGTAAGTTTGTTCTTTTAAGTCTGTGAGTCTGTTTTGTAT
Organism: Bubalus kerabau; assembly: GCF_029407905.1. Lineage (NCBI taxonomy): Eukaryota > Metazoa > Chordata > Mammalia > Artiodactyla > Bovidae > Bubalus > Bubalus kerabau. The sequence continues at coordinate 25,538,670 of NC_073636.1, forward strand.
ATAAGTTCATTTTTATCATTTCTTGTTAGATTCCACATGTAAGGGATGTCATATAATATTTCTCTTTTTCTGTCCAACTTACTGTACTCAGTATTTATAATCTCTAGGTCCATCCATGTTACTGCGAATGGCATTATTCATTCCTTTTATGGCTGAGTCCATTGTACATATGTTCCACATCTTCTTTACCCATTCCTTTGTCGATGGATATTTAGGTTGCTTCCATGTCCTGGCTGTTGTAGACGTGCTGCAGTGAGCACTGGGGTGCATGTATCCTTTTGGATCCTGTTTTTCCCCAGATCTATGCCCAGGAGAGGGATTGCAGGATCCCACTCAGTGGTAAAAAATATTCTAAAAATAGAATTACCATACTGTTCTCCATAATGGCTATACCAATTTACATTCCCACCCACCTCCACACCCTCAGATTCTGCTTGGTTCTGAGTCTGTTCCTCCTGAGCTCTCTGTTTGGTTTCATTGAACCGTTGTTTTTGGTTTTTTTTTCTTTCTCCAATTCAAGTATGTTTGAGTTACAGTAGTTTCAGATATGAGTCAAGCAAGGGAACAAAGGGAAGGTTAGTCATTAGTCTGATCCCTTCATATGCACACTATTTTGAGGCTACTTAATGAGGGGACCTCTGTTCTCAATTTTCTCTGCCAACATCAGAACTTAGCGTTCACTGTGACACCTTGTCATGCAAAAAGAATTAACTTTTGCAGTGGTACACGCTTAGAGAGATTGAATGTATGCCACATTAAAAATAAATAAGGTGATCTTTTAAAAATAGCATCCAAGAAGATATTTGTAAAATCTTACCTGGAAATCTCACTTCCGTGGCAGTGTTCCGTAAATATAAGACATTTTCTCTATCTATTTGTACATTTGTAGATCAGCCAGGAAAGTATTAGTATTTCTTGTGCCTCATTTTTAGTATGTGGCATATCAAACAGAGTTATGGGTTGCCCTGATCTGATTGATTTCGTATAAAGGTCTTTTTTGGCAGCGATTGGAACTTCTTCACTCTCTGAGGTAAATCTTGCAGAGCAGGAAGTTGAGGTTTTGGGGTAGATTCCAAGAGTCCGTTCTGATCTTACGGTTGAGGAATGTGGAACCCTAACGCTTTCCTTTACTTAATAATGTGAATAGTGAAGGATTTTTTTTTTCTGCTGAGCTAATTAAGTATTTTGTAAAAGAGGATGAACTTTTAATAATAGGAATGTAACTTTTAACTTATTTTAAACGTGGTCAGAGAACGGTCCCTGCTTTAAAATCTCCTTATTTGTACATGTTATAGTTCAAAGGAGAAACCATACCATTTATGTGGAGAGAAAATAAATGAGATTTCTTTCTGTCTTCCATATGTTTAATGGTAGGCTTGTGTCTTGGATCGTACTCTGAGTTAAAACAGACGATGGATTCAAGGAGTTGCTGCGATAAAGAACTGTTCTTATCTCAGATTCGACTCTGGAGACCATCTCCGAGAATCCCGTATCGACTAGCCAGGCGGGAGATCCATCTTAATCTGAACGGGCAGTTTGATTGTTTCTTTTCAATTAAACAGACATGGGTCCTTTTTAGTCCCAGACTCCAGTCAGAGAAGCAGTGTGGTTGAGACATCAAGCATAGTGATTTTTTCACCTATAGTTAACACTGAAAGTGAACGCCTGTGTCTTCCTTCAGTACAAAGGAAAGGTCAGTGAAAAGCTCTGGCAGATGGTACTGGAGAGAGAGTTGTAGTGCTTTGGTTGAATTCTGCTCAAGCCCGCGTGGAGCTGCCCATTTGGTACCAGTACCACAGTTACTTGCTGACACATTACACTCAGCTTGAGTACGAAGGGCCAAGTAGACTCAGCAACAATGTATGTACCTCAGCAATCCTAGTCAAATGGCATCTATACATAGTCCAGCATCTGGGGTGAAGATGTGAGTCACTCAGTCATGTCTGAATCTTTGCAACCCCATGGACTGTAGCCTACCAGGCTCCTCAGTCCATGGAATTCTCCAGGAAAGAATACTAGAGTAGGTTGCCATTCCCTTCTCCAGGGGATCTTCCTGACCCAGTGATTGAACCTGGATCTCCTGCATTGAAGGCAGATTTTTTTTATCGTCTGAGCCAACAGGGAAGCCCCATCTGGGATAAGAGCATGCTTAAATATCTGAAGGAATCAAAAGATTGGGGAAATACCAAAGGGACTGTCAGGCCAAGGGAAACGTAGCTAAGATCTTCATTCAAACTTGAGCAAGTCCGCGGCCATTGCTGTCTTGGAGCGAGCCCTTAGGGTAAGACTAAGCTTTCACTAAATACACAGGCAGGGACTTAACCTCCTTCCCCATCACAAATGATATTCTAGAAGTAATTTTCCATTTGAATCCCCCTTATATACTTAGATATTGGGTTGGCCAAAACATTTGTTCAAGGTTTTCTGTAACATGTTTCAAAAACCTGATGGAACACTTTGGCCAACCCAATATTTTGTAGAGAACTCACACTAGCAGTTACCCTTTCTTGATCACTTTTTTCCCCTCTTATTTTATTTTGACAGTTGACAGGAATTTCCTTTTTTTTTAGAATATTTAATTTTATTTTTTACTTGAATTTTTACCATCTTAACCATTTTTAAGCATACAGTTCAATAGTGTTGAGTATATTTGCAGTGTTATACAGCTAATCTCTAAAACTTTTTCATCTAGTAAAACTGAAACACTATACCTTTTAAAGAACAATTCCCCAGTCCCCTTTCCTTAGCTCCTGGCAACCAACATTCTACTTTCTGTCTCTGTGAATTGACTCCTCTGAGTACCTCACATAAGTGGAATCATAGTGTATTTGTCTTTTTGTGACTGGCTTATTATTTCACTGGGAGAAGGCAATGGCACCCCACTTCAGTACTCTTGCCTGGCAAATCCCATGGACGGAGGAGCCTGGTAGGCTGCAGTCCACGGGGTCGCTAAGAGTCGGACACGACTGAGCGACTTCACTTTCACTTTTCACTTTAATGCATTGGAGAAGGAAATGGCAACCCCCTCCAGTGTTCTTGCCTGGAGAATCCCCGGGATGGGGGAGCCTGGTGGGCTGCCATCCATGGGGTCGCACAGAGTCGGACACGACTGAAGCGACTTAGCAGCAGCAGCAGCAGCAGTATTATTTCACTGAATATAATGTCCTCGAAGTTCATCGGTACTGTAGCGTGTGTCAGAATTTTCTTCTAAGGCTGAATAATATTTCATTGTGTGTATAGACCACATTTTGTTTATCTGTTTGTGTGTCAGTGGGCGTTCAGGTTTTGTTCATTTTTCATTAGTAAAATATACGCACAGTACTGTTACCCATGTGATTACATGTCAGCTGAATAGTTTTAGAATCTGAAGAGACTTCCTGGTTAGACTTTTACTATTATCAGTAACTGTGAGTTGGGTTAGTACGTGTTCAGGCACAGAGCAGTCGTCCAGACGATTGCTTTAAAAACATTTACGGCAATTGCTAAGTAGTCTTCAGACCTCAAGTCTCCCTGACGTCAAGTTTGGGCAACCGCAGCCTTTGTGAAAGGAGTCGAAGGACAAAGGTGGCAGCCACTGGGTGAGAGGTGTTTACTTTCTTCAACTGCTTGGCCTGCACCTGGGATCCACAAAGGTGTGTTTTCCACAGACATTTCAGGCCTCTAAGCGTGAGATGTGAGTTTATTTCCTCAAAGACACAGTACGTGATCTCTCTCACCAGACACTCTGGAAGGCTCCATTAGATAAACACTCAGAGGGCTGGAAAACGGGAGGAAGGGGACCATTTAGATTGTTTCACATCCTTTGACCTGGAGTACTGCTTTCCTCAACGCTTGCCTCACATTTCTCAGAGGAAGAAAGACATGGAAACTTGGTACATTTATTTTTTACATACGTGCCAGCTTTGACCACTCTTGGCACTGGGCGAATGGGAGATTAATGGTCTGGGTTATGCCGTGGAAAAAGCCATAAGTCTTTACATCACAATTTTTGTTTTTAAGACATTTTGTTTTCATAGCTGGGGATTACGCTATTAGCATGGGGAGAGGGAGAATGAAAAATGTAATAGAATAAAGAGACAGCACAATTTTTTAAAAATCCAGAATAGGAAGCACACCCATACCCAGAAAGATACTCAAATTCCTTGTGAGTTTTGTGAAAAAATGCTGAGTTTTGAGGTGAATAAACAGGCTAGGACCCCTTTGTATATGTGGTTCACATATCATTCCTTGGCTTTAAGAACACTGCTATATAACTAAGAGGTAATTACTCACCCAATGCAATCAAGGTTTGGTTATTCTTATCCTAAAAGGATTACCAGTCAAGTTACTTCTAAGACAGAAGTGACTTTAGTTCATTTCAACATTGACATACTCGACTCAAATTATCTCACAGCTGTATATTAAATGACAGAATTTTAACTGAAGACAAAATATGAATAAAAAGATAAGTCCAATAATTAGCTAAGAAATGAAAACTAATTCCATTAAAATTTGTTTGACTGTTATGCAACTTTGGGGGACATTCCTGATACGTAACCTGATATATATGGACAGCTAGAAATATGTAAGTGCTTATGCATCGTAATTGCTCATCAATGCAGTGGGTTTAGAATAGTGTAGCATGGGACTTCTCTGGTGGCCCAGTGGTTAAGACTTTGCACTCCCAACGCAGAGGAAGCAGGTTTGATTCCTGGTTGGAGAACTAAGATCCCACATGCTGTGCAGCATGGCCAAGAGATAAAAGATTTAAAACAGAGTAGTGTAGCAAATGGGCTTCCCTGGTAGCTCAGTTGCTAAAGAATCTGCCTGCAATACAGGAGACCCTGGTTCAATTCCTGGGTCAGGAAGATCTGCTGGAGAAGGGGTAGGCTACCCACTCTCGTATTCTTGGGTTACCCTGGTGGCTCAGCTGGTTAAGAATTCGCCTGCAGTACGGGAGACCTGGGTTCAGTTCCTGGGTTGGGAAGATCCCCTGCAGAAGGGAAAGGCTACTCACTCCAGTATTCTGGCCTGGAGAATTCCATGGACTGTATAGTCCATGGGGGTCACAAAGAGTCAAATACGACTAAGCAACTTTCACTTTCAGTGTAGCAAATGGACTTATTGGTTGATCTTGAGTATATGCTCACAGCAGATACCTCTTTTCTTTTTAGTTTGTATTTATGAGCATAAATACTCTTATTTATATTTATATATCTTATTTATACTTAAATATACTTATCATGGCATCTGGTCTCATTACTTCATGGCAAGTAGGTGGGGAAACAATGGAAACAGTGACAGACTTTATTTTCTTGGGCTCCAAAATCACTGCAGATAGTGACTGCAGCCATGATATTAAAAGACGCTTGCTCCTTGGAAGAAAAGCTATGACCAACCTAGACAGCATATTCAAAAGCAGAGACATTACTTTGCAAACAAAGCTGATCACCGAAGCATTGATGCTTTTGAACTGTGGTGTTGGAGAAGACCCTTGAGAGTTCCTTGGACTGCAAGGAGATCAAACCAGTCAATCCTAAAGGAAATCAGTCCTAAATATTCATTGGAAAGACTGATGCTGAAGCTGAAACTCCAATACTTTGGCCACCTGATGCAAAGAGCTGACTCACTGGAAAAGACACTGATGCTGGGAGAGATTGAAGGCAGAATCAGACTGTGTAATATAGAAAACCACCCTGCCATAGCCTGGGAATCCACATACATCTGGGTGTGTTCCAGCAGGATTTTTTGAAGAGAAGTTGGAGAATGAGCGAAGCAAAAGTATATGTTGAGTGTGGACCATCTACCAGGCACAGAAATGATTTCATTTACGCTTCATTGAAACTCTGGATAAGCTACATGGTGGTATTCCCATTCTGCAGATGAAAAGACCAAGGCTCAGCCAGGCTAAGTTATTTGATTGTTGTTGTTGTTCAGTCGCTCAGTTATGTCCAGCTCTTTGCAACTCCATGAACTGCAACACGCCAGTGTTCCTTGTTCTTCACTATCTTCCTGAGTTTGCTCAAACTCATGTCCATTGAGTAGATGATGCCATCCAACCATCTCATCCTCTGTCGTTTCTTTTTCCTCCTGCCCTCCATCTTTCCTAGCATCAGGGTCCTCTCTAGTGAGTCAGCTCTTCTCATCAGGTGGCCAAAGTATTGGCGCTTCAGCTTCAGCATCAGTCCTTCCAATGAATATTCAGGATTGATTTCCTTTAGGATTGACTGGTTTGATCTCCTTGCTGTCCAAGGGACTCTCAAGAGTCTTCTCCAATAGCATAGTTCAAAAGCATCAATTCTTCAGGCACTCAGCCTTCTTCATGGTCCAACTCTCACATCCGTACATGACTAGTGGAAAAACAGCTTCCACTATATGGACCTCTGCTTTTTAATATACTGTCTAGGTTTAGCATAGCTTTTCTTCCAAGGAGCAAGTGTCTTTTAATTTCATGGCTGCAGTCACCATCTGCAGTGATTTTGGAGCCCCAGAAAATAAAGTTATTTGGTAGACCATATATATATATTATCTCTCTCTCTCTCTCTCATGGTCTAGTTCCGAGCCTGTGCCCTTTCTCAGACACCCTCCTGTGCCTGGCTAGCTTGTTCTACCAGATGCAGTGATGCGGCGCCTTCCTCATATAACCTGAGGCTGTGTTACCTGCTCTGCTAGGAGTGATGGAATTGTAAACACTGTAGGGGGCATGCCAATATCTGAAAGCCATTAAGGAAAAATGAGTCACTTGGTAGATGCATGGAACGTCTTTTGATTATGAGAGTTTTGTGGAGAAATAAAGCACCAAGTGCTTTTTCTTCTTATAAAGAATTGAGTCCCTCTCCCGAATAGAGATCATTGGCAAGTCCACATGCAATCATGGTCAGCAGAAAAGATATTTAATCAGTAATGAAAAGCTTGTGGGCCTGGAATGTCTTTAACCCCTCAGAGCTAAAGAGCAGGCCTTGGGGGACTGATGTCGAAAGGATAAAGAATTGGGGCTTGAAAAGAATTCTGATCTTGGAGGTAAAGACAGGTAAGAGAAAATAAGATTAAAAGCAGGCTTGATGCGCAGTTACTTGTCACCCCTGGATAACGTGGTGTAAATTGCTTTTTGCTTCAACCCCTGCTCTCCACATACATATTTTTTTGTTGTTGTTAAAGAAAGAGAAGAAAATATTTTTGAGGTAACTCATTACCTTTTTGGCTTTAGGCCTAGAAGCTACAGAAGTTGAAAGTAATTTTATACACTGCAGATGCTTCCTGGTTTTAAAAACTATGACCTGGCTTCCAAGTAATGATGACATCAACTCAGAAGGATAATAATCTTCTATATCGTGTAATTCCAGTAGCAGTCATGGGGCCGTCTTTATGAAATTGGAAGGAAAGGGAGGCGGTCTGATTGAGATCATGAAATAACCAAAGCAAAATTGTTCAGTCTGACTTCTATTGTATGTAAAGATAATTTTTTTCATTGCATTTTAGTTCTAGTGGTCATTTGATAAACTTGTCTTGCCTGTTATATTTTTTGAAAGTCTTTTATGGACTACATGCTTTTGATGCGTTTTCATAATCAGTTCAGACTACCCAAGATGACCATAAAATGCGAGTAATTAAGAAAAACTCTCCTTTGGAGAAGCGTCCAGAAAACTCTGCTTCCGTTATTTAATTTTGACATCTCTGGAGGGACACAGTGAATTTTTTTACCCATTGAGTTGACCTTGAGATAGGATATGAATTTCCTCTGTACTGTGTTAGTGAGTCTCCATTTTAGTCTTGTTCACATGCATGAGGTTAAGTGCTGGGACCAAAAGTAACTTCATAAAACAGATGGTTTCCAAATCGTGTCCTCCTACATTCACTGGAGCTAGCTGACAGTAGATACGTGATGTTTATGGTTGATCAGACCTAATGGGCCATATATTTTAACTGTTACTTTTTGGAAGAGTGAATATGTGACTTGTTAATAGATTTTTGGAATCTAACTCTTCAAAAATTTCTATCTGGCTGCTTTTCTTCCCGTCTAAGAGTCCTCCTTTTCTCCCCTGCCCCATTTCATTGTTTTCTGGAGCTCCTGTCAGTCCCTGTAACTATGCCCTTCATAGCACAATCCAGGGTCAGCATCATTCTTGTCTCCATTTGGTCATTGACCACATGGGCGGGTTGAAGCTGTGTTCCACCACTGTGGGCCGGAGAGGGATACTAACAGTCTGGACCACAGTCTACTCCTGTTGCCCATGGTAAGATGGGGGAGATTTGTCCTGTTGGGGAAGGGGAGTTGGAGAGCCCGGGAGAGCACTGGATTTTTCCCACTTTGGGTCTAGGTTCATGAACTTGTGAAAAACAATGAAGTAAGGAATAGTTGCCTTTTTTGTTGTTGGAATATAGTTGCTTTACAATGTTTGTCTTAGATTCTGCTGTACAACAAAGAGAACCAGCTATATATACATAAATCTCCTTCCTCCTACCCGCCCCCCCACCCCCAATCCCACCCCACCTAGGTCATCAGAGTACCGAGCTGAGCTCCCTGAATACAGCAGGAATAGTCACCTTTGCACCAGTAATTTCATTTCTGATTCCTGTTTCCTACATCTTATCAAAATCTCCTCTCAAGAAAGGAAGTCTCACTATCTGATAAGGCTACTGTTGTTTCTTTCCCAGGCGTATCTGCACTTTTAATGATGGAGTCCAAAGCCCCTGCTTAGCCCACCATGGAGCTGGAGATCTACAGGTTCCACCAGCCAGTTGATGGGGCATTCTTTGAACAACATGATGATTCCTTAGTGCCCACAAAATCACCCTCTTCCTCTCGCAACTCATCCACAAGCTACCATCCTCTCTGCTTACAAGTCAGATCCTGCCCTTGTCATTGGTGACGAGGACAAGGGTCCATATATTGAGTTGGTCCAAAAGTTTGTTCAGGTTTTTCCATTATATCTTATGGAAAAAACTGAACGAACTTATGGGCCAACCCAATACACTGGTAGCTGGTAACATGATGGGGAATAGCTGTGCTTACCTGCCTGGGTGTGTAATGCAATTCAGTGTCAGGAATGAACCTTCTGGACACCCCTGGGATGGATCCCTTGCCCAGCTGCGTTGTTTTCCCTTGTTCCTGGGTGGCAGGTGCTGGTCATCAGCATGACGAATCTGTATGCCCCAGGGAAACCTGTCTTCCTCCTCTGAGCCGACACTGGAGCGGGAAAGAAGTGAGCAGACAGATCTATAACAGAGCTGAACACTGGATTCCACTTCATCATGTCTTTTCAGCTGATGGAAGGTCTGCATGATGAGTGGAGAGGAGGGGGGACTCAACAAGATAATCTTCAGAGCAATTGAGTGCGTAGAAAGCCTGTCTTCTTTGCAGTGTTCCATGCGGAACAGTCATGAGCAGCATAATAGTTCTGCATCTATTAATGCGTCAGTTAATTGCCAGGTATGGTGTATACTTTAAGTGTAAACTTAAAAAACTGTGGTTTATGCTTCTCATAAGTGGGTGCTGATCTGCCTGCTGTAGATTATAGTGGCCAGAGCCCCACCATTCCATTAAAAATATTATCTTTTTTAAATGCCAGCCAATCAAATGCTCTATCTGCTTCAACTCTGCCCTCTGCTCTGATTTTCAAGCTTTTCTTTCGCATCTCAAAATGTTGAGAAGGTCAATGTCAATCTAGGAGTCAGTGGAGACTCAAGGTTATCCTCGCTCTGCAGTCTTGCCTTGAAAGAGTGAGTGACTGGACCCAGAGGCCAAGGAACTGCTGCTGTGCTTTAGCTGCTGCTATGCAAGTGGGATTTATTAACTTTATGAAGGATGTAGAAGGCCATCATGATATTTGGTAAATTATGAGAGAGGCCAGGGGATCAAAAAGAGGGAGATTCGATGCCAGACATCCCTGGCTGAGAGTTGAAATTCCATGGAGCAAATAGCCTGCAAAGTGGGAGTGACCTTCTTCCACTTTGTCCTAAATCCTCCTGCCTGGGGGTGCAGACCCAAGGAGGGAATGTGACTTGGCAGGGATCTGTGGGTGGGAGGGATGGAGGCTGGCCAGTTTTTTTGTTGAGATTCTCCAGGGAGTGCTGGAAGATGGAAATGATGTCGAGCCCCCTCTCCCCCACGAGCGCTAGAATGACCCCATATGCCTACTCAGCAGCCTCAGACCCACGGCAGCTTCAGGAGTCTTCGAGGCAGAGTAGAGGCTTGGTCCACACAAGATGTATTCAGACCAGCGGGTGTACTCATCTCATTGATGTGGGTTTCCTCTGCTCCATGCCTGCAGTTCCCTCATCCCTTTACTACACCTCAGAACTGCCAAACTAAATCTCCTGAAGAGGAAGGAAGAGAAGGCCACTTGAACCCATGGTGTTGACATTCTAGCATTGCCCCTGCCTGATGTTCTCAAGGACAGGAGATGGGGCAACCCAAACAGATGATCCAGGTGGAAATGCCTTTGACCCATTTGGAGCTTGTTGATGGTGAAAACCACCTTTGCAATAGCTCTGTATTTTGTTTGTGAGTCACCATTTCTGTTTATCTTTCTCTTTCAACCTACTGCTCCTCAGATTTCTTCCAACATATATTTTCAGTGTAGTTCTGTGAAGTTGGGATGGGAAGAGTGTGAAGGGAGTTCTTTAACGTTTTTATGCCTTTCTCTTAAAAGGGTAGTTGGTAATCTTCTTAACTTTAAAAAAAAAATTTTAATGGAGAATAATTGCTATACAATGCCGGGTTAGTTTCTGCTGTACAACAGTGTGAATCATCTCTAAGTATACACATATCCCCTCCCTCTTTTTTTTTTTTCCATTGAAGGATAATTGCTTTTCAGTGTTGTGATGGTCTCTGCTGTACATCCACATGTGCTGAGCTGTGCTGAGTCTCTTCAGTCATGTCCGACTCTTTGCGACCCTATGGACTATAGCCTGCCAGGCTCTTCTCTCCATGGGATTCTCCAGGCAAGAAGACTGGAGTGGGTTGCCAATTCCTTCTCCAGGGAATCTTCCTCACCTAGGGATCAAACTGGCATCTCTGAAGTCTCCTGCATTGGCAGGCGGGTCCTTTCACCGCTAGCGCCCCCTGGGAACCCCATGTATATCAACATGAATCAGTCATAATTATATCTCTATCCCCTCCCTCTTGAGCCTACCACCCCACCCCATCCCACACTTCAAGGTCATCACAGGACAGAGCTGAGCTCCCGGTGCTGTGTGGCAGGTCCCCACTGGCCATCAGTTGTCCACATGGTGGTGTGTGTAATGTCGGCGCTACTCTCTCAGCTCGCCCCACCCTCTCCTTCCCTGCTGTGTCCACGTTTGTTCTCTGCATCTGCATCTCTGTCCTGCCCTGCTAATAGGATCATCTGCACCATTTTTCTGGATTCCATAGATACATGTTAATATGTGATACTTGGTTTTCTGTTTCTGACTCACTCTGTATGACAGACCCTTGGTTCATTCACGTAAAGTTTTTTTAAAGCTTTTGAATGGCATCACTCAGTGTCCTGCTGATTGTTTGTGAACTGTGGTTGCACCCAGCTCCCCAAATTCCGTATCTGTGATGATGAGCAGGAGCTCTACGACTTCTAATTTTGCTAAAGGGCTCTTTTCTCTCTTCTGATCGCACTCTCTCAGTTTTTCAGTGTAAGGCCAGAGGCTGTTTGTGTAACTTAGAGCCGGTTTTCAACTTTTGGCTTCTGCTGTTTCCAAGCAATTAGCGAAGTCTGTTTAGAGTTGAATTGTTATGTGCACACATTCTATTTTAATTCATTGTAATTAGGGGTGCGCGTATTAAACTTCTTCCAGAAGAACTGCTAAGATCCAACCTTCTGTTTCAAAATATTGAAATCTTTACTTACTTTATGAACAAAAGATTTGACTGGATGTTAAAAATGACCCTCAGTAGTATTCACCCAGCAAGAAGAATGTATGAACTCTATTCCTGTAATCTTAACATCATATTAGAGAGCTATTGCTGGGGTTTTGTTGTTAGTAGTGGTGTTGGTGTTTTTGTTTCACCACAGATTATTTACCTTAAATGCAATGTGAAAAAGACTAATTTGTAATTATGGCCCCGGTTACATTGTATTTATTATCATGGTGATGTTTGATCACACAAATTAGCAATTGATCATAGCCTGTGTTCCTTGTCTATTTAAATAATATTCATCTACTTTTGAATTGAAGAAATGGGATGACTCTCTTCAGTTCAGTTCAGTTCAGTCGCTCAGTCATGTCAGACTCTTTGCAACCCCATGAATCGCAGCACGCCAGGCCTCCCTGTCCATCACCAACTCCTGGAGTTCACTCAGACTCACGTCCATCGAGTCAGTGATGCCATCCAGCCATCTCATCCTCTGTCGTCCCCTTCTCCTCCTGCCCCCAATCCCTCCCAGCATCAGAGTCTTTTCCAATGAGTCAACTCTTTGCATGAGGTGGCCAAAGTACTGGAGTTTCAGCCTTAGCATCATTCCTTCCAAAGAAATCCCAAGGGCTGATCTCCTTCAGAATGGACTGGTTGGATCTCCTTGCAGTCCAAGGGACTCTCAAGAGTCTTCTCCAACACCACAGTTCAAAAGCATCAATTATTCGGAGCTCAGCTTTCTTCACAGTCCAACTCTCACATCCATACATGACCACAGGAAAAACCATAGCCTTGACTAGACGAACCTTTGTTGGCAAAGTAATGTCTCTGCTTTTGAATATGCTATCTAGGTTGGTCATAACTTTCCTTCCAAGGAGTAAGTGTCTTTTAATTTCATGGCTGAAGTCACCATCTGCAGTGATTTTGGAGCCCCAAAAAATAAAGGCTGACACTGTTTCCACTGTTTCCTCATCTATTTCCCATGAAGTGATGGGACCAGATGCCATGATCTTCATTTTCTGAATGTTGAGCTTTAAGCCATCTTTTTCACTCTCCACTTTCACTTTCATCAAGAGGCTTTTGAGTTCCTCTTCCCTTTCTGCCATAAGGCTGGTGTCATCTGCATATCTGAGGTTATTGATATTTCTCCTGGCAATCTTGATTCCAGCTTGTGCTTCTTCCAGCCCTGCGTTTCTCATGATGTACTCTGCATAGAAGTTAAATAAGCAGGGTGACAATATACAGCCTTGACGTACTCCTTTTCCTATTTGGAACCAGTCTGTTGTTCCATGTCCAGTTCTAACTGTTGCTTCCTGACCTGCATACAGATTTCTCAAGAGGCAGATCAGGTGGTCTGGTATTCCCATCTCTTTCAGAATTTTCCACAGTGTATTGTGCTCCACACAGTCAAAGGCTTTGGCATAGTCAATAAAGCAGAAATAGATGTTTTTCTGGAACTCTCTTGCTTTTTCGATGATACAGCAGATGTTGGCAATTTGATCTCTGGTTCCTCTGCCTTTTCTAAAACCAGCTTGAACATCTGGAAGCTCACGATTCATGTATTGCTGAAGCCTGGCTTGGAGAATTTTGAGCATTACTTTACTAGCGTGTGAGATGAGTGCATTGTGTGGTAGTTTGAGCATTCTTTGGCATTGCCTTTCTTTGGGATTGGAATGAAAACTGACCTTTTCCAGTCCTGTGGCCACTGCTGAGTTTTCCAAATGTGCTGGCATATTGAGTGCAGCACTTTCACAGCATCATCTTAGGTGTTGGCTATTAGCAGTGAAATGGAACTGTCAAGGAGAGTATTTGTGAGACTTCCCTGGTGGCCAGTGGTTGGACTCTGCGCTTCCACTGCAAGGGGTATGGTTTTGATCCCTGGTTGGGGAACTAAGATCCCACACGCCATGCAGGCTGAAAAATAAAAGCAAAAATAAAGCATTGATCTGCTAAGGTATATTATTATTATTATTTTTTTTTACAAAGAGTATATTTATAAGAAGGTATTTTTATCTGCGAGTAAAGCTTGCTTGTTTTCATAGTAATTTTCAGCTCTGAAAAGGTATTTGGATTGTTTCTGGAGGTTAATAGGCCAGAAGCTGGGAAATGAGGCCAGAGGCCTGCACTAAGCTCTCAGGAACGTGGGCTGGTGGGCGTGGGAAGGCTGGCCAAGCGCTGCCTGCTGGGATCCACACGTGTGTGGCAGCAGAGAACCGGAGATCTGACCTGGAATTAGGTCGGGGTCAGGAAAGTGTGCAATTCCGTGGGAAGGAGGGTCTCAAGACCTCAGGGCAGCAAGTCTCTCATCGTGGCCCAGGCCCCCAACTGGGGACGGCAGAGCTGACATCTACCATCAGGACTTTGATCCACTGCCGACCTGAAGCTGGGTATGGAAAGTCTTGTGTCCCTGCAGCCAAGCAGGTGGGGACAGACACAGCCAGACTCCTTCTTAAGCAGCAAAACACAGTAGCAGCTCTTTTCTCCGTGTGCATGCCTCAAGCTCTGCTCCTTAATAACAACACCGCTGCTTTGTTACTTTAAGAGCTTTACAGTTAGCAGTGCTTTTGTCTCATTTACCTCGTTGGTGCTTCTTAGTGACCTCGTGAGGTCAGCCAGATGGCTGTTGTCATTTTGCAGATGTGGAAAGGAGACCTCACTTCCCAGGTGGCTCAGTGGTAAAGAATCTGCCTGCCAGCACAGGAGACATGGGTTCAATCCCTGGGTCGGGAAGATTCCCCTGGAGAAGGGAATGGCAACCTACTCCAGTATTCTTGCCTGGGGAATCCTATGGACAGAGGACCTTGGAGGACCACAGTCCACGGGGTCGCAAAGAGTCGGACATGACTGAGGAACTAAGCAACAACACAGGGAAACCCAGTGGTTTAATGGGCTCTGTACAAAACCGAGTGTTGGGTTAAGCGATTCCTTCAAAGGAAGACAGTTAACAAGTGCAGAACCCTGGAGCTTCTGGCTTCAGGTTCTTCCCACCTGCACCGGGAGCCTTGGCGATGGAGGACTTGCAGCTCTGAGCCAACGTGCTTAGCCTTCCTTGGGAATGACTGTGAGGGGGGCTCTCTGGTGTGACCAAGGGTGTTGAGAGGCAGCCAAGTCTAAAGCTAAGCTTTGTGGAACAGGTTGAGTCTCTGTTTTATTTATGTATTTTTCTATTTTTGAAAGGTCTTTTGATGTGGACCATTTTAAAGTCCTTATTGAATTTGTTACAGTATTGCTTCTGTCTTATGTTTTGGTTTTTTGAATGTGAGGCATATGGGATCGTAGCTTCCCCACCAGGGATTGAACCCCATACCCGTGCGTCGGAAGGTGAAGTCTTAACAACTTGACTATCAGAGAAATCCCAAACTCTTTGTTTTGTACTGAAGGCAGCTGAGGCCCAGGCTAATGCCTGTGTTGGGTTATGTGGGCATCTTCTACTGTCAGCCAGGTTTTTCTGGACCACTGAGTCTTACCCCCCAACACACACACAGTATGCACAGGACACTCCCTCCTCCTGAAATATCCCTGCCAGTCGTCCTGGAAGCTTCCAGAGTAGATGGGTGTGAAAAGGCCAGCCCCTCCTCGTTGTAGGTCAACAAAGACAAGACCCTCAGACGTGTCCTGCAGTGGGTCTGGGCGCCAGCGCCTGGGGTGTGTGAATCAGTGCATTTCTGAGGCAGGTTTGGGGATCCAAGAGGTCCCAGACTCTGGGTCCCTTTCCTGTGGGAGAAAAAGGAGAATCAGAATTGCATTCTCAACTGGACTTAATAGAGGACCCCATTTTTTTTTACCCCACCTCCCCTCCCTATTAAAATTCAGTTCTCCCACCTCTCCTCCCTATGAAAATTCTTTTTTTTTTTTTTAAATTTCTTTAAGATTTTTTCAGTTGGAGTATAGTTGATTTACAGTGTTGTGTGAGTCTCAAATGTACACCAAAGTGATTCAGTTATATATATACATATATTATACATATATTCATTCTTTCTTAGATTCTTTTCTCATTTACATTCTTACAGAATATTAGGAGGCTTCCCTTAAAAGATGGCAAAAAAAAAATCTGCCTGCAGTGCAGGAGACCCAGGTTCAATCCCTGGGTTGGGAAGATCCCCTGGAGGAGGGCATGGCAATCCATTCCAGTATTCTTGCTGGGATAATCCCATGGACAGAGGAGTCTGGTGGGCTACAGTCCATGGGGTTACAACAGAATATTAAGCTATATAGTAGTAGATCCTTGTTGGTTATCTATCTTTTTAAAAAAATTATTTTCTTTGGTTGCATTGGGTCTTAGCTGTGACATATGAGATCTAGTTCCCTGACCAGGGATAGAACCCCTGGCCCTTGTGTCAGGAGCCTGGAGTCCTGGCCACCGGACCACAAGGAAAGCCCCAGTTACATATTTTATATACAGTAGTGTGTGTGTGTTCATCACAAGCTTCTGATTTATCTACCCCCCCGCCCCCGCAAATTCTTAAGGTCTTGAGCACAAGAAGGCTGCTCCCAAGGCAAGATCTCATCAGATCACGGCCGAGGCCAGTGTTAACTGGCACTTCCATCCCACCATGAAGCCGAATTCCTCTGTAGCAGCTTCCTGGACAGGCCCGTATTAAAGCGAGTGTGGGATGTATTGCAAAGCCTTTGTATAATGAGGGAGACATGGAAACCTCCGGTTTGGAAGGTCTTTTTTTCTTGAGAATTTTTGATTGAGTTTCATGTTCCAGGGGAGGAGGGTTTTGGTGAAAATGGAAGGGAAACCCTGCCAAACAGAAATTCCATATCTGATGGAGATTTTCCTCCTTTCAAGAAGGTGTGAGAGAGAGCAGCCAAGGAGCACAAAAGCATGGGGGAACAGGGGTGATGGATTGGAATGCTCTCAATGGAGCAAGGACCCATGGTGGGCTGGAGAGGCTGGTGTTAAGTGTGGCTGAGCTCGTAGCCTGCTGGGTGTAAGAACAGCCCCTGAGACACGTGTCTGAACTCCTCAGACCCAGTGAGGTGGTTGATGGTCCAAGGAGGCTGCAGGAAGCTCAGACTCCCCGAGACCACCACCTCCTCCAGCCTTCTTGCATCCATTTATCCTAGAAGGGAAATCTGAGACCTGGAGGTACCCTGACTTCTTGGTGGTCACATTTGTGTGTGTGTGTGTGTGTGCATGCGTGCATGTGTGTGTGTGTACATGTGTGTGTGTGTGTGTGTAGGGGGCCAAGGAGACAGACAAGAAGCAACTAAGTATATTAAGTCTCAAGTGTTTACAGTGGTATTAAATGATGTGGTGGAAAAGTCAGCAGAGTCCTCAAGGGATGTCTCAAGCAGAGTCCTCTTGAGGGCTCAAGCAGAGCCCTATGGTCATTGGGGTGGCCGTAGGCTGTACCTGGTGGGGAAACACCTGTCACCCTAGTGGAGATGACCTGGGTTAACTCATCCCAAACATTGTCACTTGGCAGGTGTACTTCCAAGTAACTCTTTACCCCTCTGTTATGTGGGAACGTGGAGGATCAGGAAAGGAACTCGGAGGTCTGTTCCTAGACGCCAGTCACTCTTGCAAAGAGGTGCGCGAAGTACCTTTCATTTCTATGAGAACTGACTATATCAGATCTCTCATCGATCTGTTGCATCTCATAGGTCTCCTGCTCTAGGTGGTAGAAAGGGTGGAGACTGAAAACACTAAACTGAAGGTGAATGACCAGCGTTAGTCTTAGAATATTTTGGAGTCGCCGTGACACCCGTGGCTGCCCACCATGAATCATGGTGGTTCAGCTCCAGGAGGAACTGGCTGAATTGGGGCCCTACACGTGGCAGGTGGGCTTGCTTCCTTCACGATCCGTTTTTTGCAGACCAGTGGCAAGGTCATGGAAGTAACTATGTGACCCTGCAAACCCACTGCTTTGAAGACCAGCATTCCATTGTATGCATACATGTACTAAGTTTATTTGTTTTTTAAAATCAGATGCTTCCCAACATTTCACAGAGGTGTTCAGATACTTCTCTTAGCCACATACTACACAGGAGTGGTGGTAATCCTATTATTTGTCAGACTTTTTTTTTTTTTTTTTTTAAGATTTTTTTGATGTGGACTGTTTTTAAAGTCTTGAGGAATTTGTTACCATATTGCTTCTGTTTTATGTCTTGTTTTTTTGGCTTTGAGACATGTGGGATCTTCCCTTCCTGACCAGGGATCAAACCCACACTCCCTGCGTTAGAAGGTGAAGTCATAACCACTGGACTGCCAGGGACTTCTAAGCACTGGGGTTAGCATTTTTCATAAGTTACTTTATTTCATACAACAAACTGTAATTTATGTCTTAGTATTACTATTTCTGCTATCTTATGGATAATGAAGCTACACATGACCAAGGAAGGTGGCATTCCAAGGTACACGGCCCAAGATAGCATCCCAAGGTCTCAGAGATATTAAGTATTGAAATTGAGGCTTAAGCCCAGTTTTCCTGCCAAAAGTCATATTACCAATCATTGTCCTAAATTCACTACAGAATTACTGAGGATTTTTAGTTAATTAGAAATTCTTAAGATTTCTTAAGGTTTTTATTTAATCAGAAGTTTAATCAGAAATTCTTATGATTTCTACCCTGGACTCTTTTTTGTTACATGTTGCAGCCTTTTTAATTTGTGTGTTTGTCTTTCAGAATCCTCAGACTTCATGCTGCATTTTAAAATTACGGTCTACCCTTGAACAGCATGGGTTTGAACTGCATGTATTTGAACTGCATGGGTCCACTTATACGTGGATTTTTTTTCAATAAATATATTGGAAAACTTTTTTGAGATTTGCAGTGGTTTGAAAAAACTTGCAGATGAACCTCATAACCTAGAAATACCAAAAAAAAAAAAAATTAAGTAAAGATATGTCATGAATACGTAAAATATAGGTAGCTATACATGTAAGATATAAAATATGTGTTAATCTACTGTTTATGTTATCATTAAGGCTCCCTGTCAACAATAGGCTGTATTAGTAGTTAAGTTCTGGGGAGTCGGAAGTTATACATGGACTTTCAACTACAAAGGGGGGATGGGGGAGCCTGTAATGACCCCAAATTGTTCAAAGGTCTGCTGCATTGTTACATTGGTTATAAATCTTAGCATGACTTACAGAGTCTCACAGGTCCACCTAATTTTATTCCATCTTTATTATTTTAAACACTTTTTTAAAAGGCATTATATTACAATTGGGTTTCTCAACTGGTGGCTCTTCCCTGTTGGCTCAGATGGTAAAAAATCTGCCTATAGTGCAGGAGACCTGAGTTCAATCCCTGGGTCAGGAAGATCTGGAGAAGGGAATGGCAACCCACTCCAGCATTCTTGCCTGGAGACTTTCATGGATAGAGGAAACTGAGTGACTAACACTTCTCAACTGAGTAACCTTTTTTTTTTTTCCCACCCTGAATAACCTGAAATTGCTTTCATCTCTAGGTTATTCTGTGTCTTTAGGATAGAATAATTTCTAAGACTGTTTTCCCAACACCTGCTTTTGTTGGTTTCTTTTGTTCTGTGTCACAGTGGCTACTAATTTTAAATCAACTCTCTTTCCCTTCCATCATTGGTAGTCACTACATAAGCAGTCAGCCCATTGTGGTTTTTATTTCAGAGACTGGCCAAAGTGAGTTTGTGTTAATACAAGGGACCCCGTGAGGATATACTGAGGAGGGTGAAGACTTTGCAAAGCAATCACTGTGGAGTGTGTCTTGTTCCCTGTTTCGGATGCCAGCTGCTTCCTTCCCTCGGGCTGGCTACTGCATTACTGTACTTGCTAAGTTCCAGGCGCCGCCTTGTGGTACAACTGACACTAATCAACATGAGAAAACAAAACGGCAAGATTACAAGTGATAGCAGCAATGCCTTTAAATATAATCTTAGTATTTTTCCTCCTTTTGTTTTACTCATAACTCATACTCAATGCTAAGTTTTTTTGGAGGTAGGAAGAAATCAGAAAAGGAAGCACAAATAAGTTGATGCCAAATCCCAGGTGACTTTTAAAAATAATTTCTTATTTTTTAATTGCAAAAGTAATGCTTGTAAATTCTAGAACTGTTAGGAAGAACAGATAAAGAATAAAAGAATCATTTATGCTCTCATTACCGACACGGGGCTTCCCTGGTGGCTCAGCGGGAAAGAATCCGCCTGCAATGCAGGAGATGTGGGTTTGATCCCTGGGTCGGGCACATCCCCTGGAGAAGGAAATGGCAACCCACTCCAGTATTCCTGACTGGAAAATCCCATGGACAGAGGAGCCCGGTGGGCTACAGTCCATGGGGTTGCAAAAGAGTCTTCGCGAAAAAACAACAGCACACATGGATTAGCATTTTGTTGTATATCCATTTGTTTCTAAGCATATAAATTCAAAAGAAAACCACATGTGCCAGTTTTCTAGCATGATTATACGTGTGAACTTTATTCTGTGTTGTTACAGAGTCAGCTACTCATCGTCCTTAGTGGTGTTTGATTTGATTGGTTCCATTGTGTGCTCACCTCACAATATACAAGCACAGCGCCATGTGGGGCTCTCTTGTGGGTCATTGTAGATTTCCTTATAATTAATTGTTCGAAATAGAATGGCTAAATCAAAGCAGTGTGCAAAATTTTAAGACATTTGACATTTATTGTTTGGTTATTTGTTAACTAAGGCATCTTTTTGATAATGCAATGTATGTTTTTAACGTTTCAAATTCCTAGCATTGGCATTCTTAGTCTAAGCCTGGAATGATGTATCGTGTTTAATGCCTCAATCTCAGTTAATCCTCATAACAACTGTGTGACAAAAATACTATTAATGTCCCCACTTACAGATAAGGAGAGTCAGGCTTAAGGAAATTAAATCACTGTCATGTGACTTCACAATCAGGAAGACAGTAGAAGGCTTTCAGAACTATGATAAAAATAGCATTTCGCTTCCCTTGAGTCTTGGATTCAGTGAAAACTAATACTGACAATTCTCAGTTTGTAAAATAAAGAACAAGAATGTTTGACAGTAAGAGAGGAGGAAGAGGAAATATGTGTCCGTAAATTTAGAAACATGAATAAAAATCTTAGTTGAGGCTCTCGCAGTTAGAGCTTCATGTTGGAACATACGGTGGACAACTCGGCCATTGCTGTGTAATTACGGGCTCTTGTGCGTGCACAGTCGCTCAGTCATGTCCACCTCTATGCGGCCCTATGAACTGCAGCCCACCAGACTCCTCTGTCCATGGGATTTCCCAGGCAAGAATACTGGAGTGGGTAGCCATTTCCTCTTCTAGGGGATCTTTGTGACCCAGGCATCAAACCCACATCTCCTGCACTGGCAGGCAGATTCTTTACCACTGAGCCACCTGGGAAGCCAATATAGACATGTTTTCACTAGATCTTCTCATTTTTTTTCCTGAATGCATTGTCTTTAACCACAGTTAGTCTTCAGACTGGTTAAATTACTCCCAAGCTGTCAAAGTTGACTAAAGGAAAAGTGGTGTCAGAAGAATCTCCAATTTCTGAACAAAACCAAAAAATCTGGCCACCTCCAACATCTTTTGCAGGTTTTCTCTCATTGCTCACTAGAGACCTACATTGCACTTTTGCCACCTTTAGCCATACTCTTCTTTTTCTATTATTATATAACTCTATATGATAGAAAACTTAGATATGGCAAAACAGAGAAAATAAATATTACTCATCACTTTCTGTTATAAAGATGGTATTTTTTTTTTTAAACAAATGAACTGTATTTATTTGACTGTGCTCGGTCTTCATTGTGATGCTTCTCTAGTTGGTACCTCATAGCCTGTGGGGTCTTAGTTCCCTGACCAGGGATGAAACCCACATCCCCTGCCTTGCGAGGCAGATTCTTAACCACTGGGCCACCAGGGAAGTCCCATAAATACTGTATGTTGTTCATCTTTGGTTCTGTCTGCTGCATGAAAACTGTTGATCGTCTTTTCCTTCCAGCCCCACTTGGTCTTTCAAAGACATCCCAAGTACCATTCTGTGTAACAGTGACATCTGTAGTTTCTCTGCCATTTTCATCCTCGGATAGCTATTAGATTTATTAGGGGTCTTTGAGGAAGTCAAAGTGTCCTTCTGTTTAATTTGTACAGCGTTATTATTTTTGCTGCTCCAGCTGTTTCCCTGTGGTGGTGACCTGTCATTTTTTTTCCAGTTACATTTCCCTTAATCTTTTTTTTTTATTTTTTATTTTATTTTTTTTAATTTTATTTTATTTTTAAATTTTACATAATTGTATTAGTTTTGCCAAATATCAAAATGAATCTGCCACATTTCCCTTAATCTTGATGTAACCTCGTTATATCATTAAAATACTTGATCATCGTTGTCATTGTCTGAAGTGACTCACAGACATTCAGCTCCTTTCCCACTTAGTCCTTTTATTTACTTATTTTTTTTTTAGGAACAATTTTCTAGTTTATAGTCAAAATCCATAAATCAGACTTCTAAGTCCTACATGCTTGATTTGACGGGAGTATGTGAGTGGCCTAATAAAATACACTTCTCTTTCACTGCTTTCTTACTGTTGGCTCAGAACATTTTCCACGCAGATGGAGCCTGGAGAGAAGTGAAAAAGTTTCCCGTGAGTTTCATTTTGTAATCCTGAGAAATTTTATGTTATTGTAGAGACTCGCGGTTCTGTGGCCTCAAGTTCTAGAGCCCTTTCTCTGTGGAAGCCATTGCATTTTCTTTTTGATTTTTTTTTGTGGGGGGGTTGCCCCACGGCATATGGGATCTTAGTTCCCTGCCCAGGGATCGAACCCACACCCCCTGGATTGGGAGCATGGACTCTTAACCATTCACCCCCAGGGAGGTTCTCCATTGCATTTCCTGAGATGAGCTCCCACCTCCCCAGGACCCCTGGGTCCTTCCTGCTCTGCTTCTTCCACCTTCTATGTTTCCCTGACCTCAGTCAACAAGGGCAAGAAAGATGCAGCCAGGGTTGGTTTTGCTTGAAGTGTGGAACCTTGTAACCGTTTAGGTGTTCCTCTGGCCCCTTCTTCTTCAGTTTCAGGTGCTTCTCACCCACAGTAGCTGCTTTGGTGACTTCCTTCGTCCCCTCTTGCCCAGGCTCTCTGAGCTTGTTGCTGTGTCACCCGGCAGAGAGAGGTTGCGGTCTCTGCCCCTCCCCTCCTGGCAGCCTTGTCCTCAGGGCGCAGGTCTCCTTCACCCATCTCGTTCTCTGTGGTCTCTGTGCTGGGCCATGTCCTCCCAGGTCCTCTGCCTTTGGCCTGTTTTATTCCACATCTCCTTGAGATGGAAAGTCTGACTTTCTGTACCCTTTCCCCTCTTGTCTGTCCACAGCAACTCTTCAGATCGGTCATCCTATTTACATCTTACACTTTTATTTATCATGCACCTAGAGGGGGTTATTACTTGTGGTCTGTATTGGGGTCTTTCTTTGATAGTTGATGAATCAAACCCCCTACAGCAACCTTCCCCTTTCAAGCGAGAATATATTCACCTCAAAAAGGGCTTTAGGAGGTCAGTCTAGCTAACAGTTCTTCTAATGGGGTCACTCCCTTTTTCTCTTAAAAGTTCCTTCAAGGTCTTTTCCTTTTTTTTTTTTTTTTTAACCCCTAAATGCAATCTCAATAGAATATTTTAGTACAGTTCTTGTCTGGAGACCTGCCTTTTGTACATTTGGTAATAGCCCTCTGAATTCAAGTGTTCTTTTTCTTGCAGAGATTTGTGTCTGATATGTGTGAGACTAGGCTCTAAATAATACAAAATAATTCAGAGATAAAAGAAATACACACATAGTCCATATCTATATCTCAATCTGTGGTGGTGATATGAATCATGGATATTGTATAATTCAATTATGATGGTATTTAGAGGCTCTGTGTATGCTGATTATCCATATAGATATATCTGTATGTGTGTGCAGTAAGTTATGAAGTGAGCTGCCAAGCCATGACATCTCATTGACTGATTCTTTCCTTTTTTTTTCTTTTCTTTTGATTTATGGAAAAACATACAGGACTTAAAACTTAGCACCTCAGCCATTTTTAAGTGTACAGTTCAGTAACATTAAGTACATTTATGTTGTCATACAGCCAGTCTCTAGAACTCTTCACTTTATTAAATTGAAACTCTGCCTGGGACTTCCTTGGTGGTCCAATGATTAAGACTTCACCTTCCAACGCAGGCAGCGCAGGTTCAATCCCCAGTTGGGAAGCTAAGGTCCCATATACCTAGTGGCTAAAAAACTAAAACATAAAAACAGAAGCAATATTGTAACAAATTCAATAAAAACTTTGCAAAATGGTCCACATCAAAAAAAAAAAAAAAAAAAACTTAAAAAAAATAGGAAGAAACTCCTCATACATTAAAAACATGTAGGGACCCCCTTCCCCAGCCCCTGGAGACCACCATACTACTTTCTATCTGTCTGAATTGACCACGTACTTTAAATAAGTGAACTCATACGGTTTTTGTCTTTTCGTGAAGGCTTATTTCACTTTGTATCATGTTCTAAAGTTAATCAGTGTTGTAGCATGTGACAGGATTCCTTTACGAGGCTGAATGTCTTTCAGTATGTATAGACCACATTTTGTTTATCCAGTCATCTGCTGGTGGACATTTGGGTTGCTTCTACCTCCTGGCTCCTGTGAAGAATGCCACCATGAACATGACTGTATAGATATCTCTTTAAGACTTTGCTTTACATTTTTATTGGCCAATTTTGGATGCAAGAGTGAATCATTCTTCTTGCATGAGGATGATGAAGTTTTTGTTTTTTTAAAACTAAACCATTTTCCACCATGGTTTTTTAAAAAATTAAGTAGTACAAAAATTAATGGATCAACAAGAATTGAAATATTTAAACACCGGTACAGTGAGCCTAGTAAATTGAAGACATCCTCCAAGGCCAGTCAGGTTCAGATGGCAGAATTTGTTCCCTGAACAATAATTCTGATCTTCTGTTCCTGTAAGTGGAAGATCACCTTGGATCTTTTCATGAAAAAGTCCTGGTCATCCCGTGTGGCAGAGCACAGGCCCAGAGTCCTGGGCTCTGGTCTTGTCAAGTAGCCAGGTGGCCAGTGACGAGTGCCAGTCAAGATGGCATGTTCGGGCTCACCACCAGACTGCATTCTAACCAAGGAAGGAGTTTCATTCTGACTCTGGTTACTCTCCTGCAGCCTTGAGACACCTTCAAGGACAGCAAGCCAGGGTGACCTATTCTCCCCTGATCCAGGGGAGTTTAGAAGGGCCCACAGTGAGATATTTTGGGGGAAACTCATTGCCAGTCAGGGCTGGCTTCCCTGCATCTCTCTGAGTCCCAAGGATGGAACTGCCACCTTCCTGCCTTTCTTCTGGGGGAGAGGGCTTCACTGTGCTGCATTTTCATTGTGAACAAATAGATGATTCTTTTGGGTCAAGTCTTTTTCTGTTCCTGTTTTCACTCTTTTTCTTTTCTATTTTTTTCTCTCTCTCTCTTTTTCTCCTGATACACAGGCTTTGCAGTGCATGCTGGTCTCTCTTCAGGCAGAACTTGACATTCAAAGGTACTTGATGAAAATTGAATCATCTCAGCGAGTTAGTACCTTTTCTTCTCGTCGCACCTCGCCCCGTTGCCTTCACTCGGCTGCGTGTGGCGTTCTAATCTGTGTCAGCCTGTCCCTTTTCCTGCCCTGGTTTCACCCTCTTGGAGCCAAATGCTTGCAGCATTCCCAAACTTGTGCATTTTGTTTTAATCATGAGAGTGAATATTAAAAATGAACACTAATAGCATGCTTGCTTCTAAGCATTTCATGTACTTGCCCACAGATGGAGGTGCAGGGTCAGCAGCAATGCAGCAGCAGTTCAGAGATCTGTTCAGCCCCTCTGAAAAGTGGGGCTCCGGCCGCATCAGCTTCCTCATGGCAGAAGACAAACCTTGCCTTCTAACAACCTGCAGAGCTCTGGGACTCTTCCTTCACACGGCTCCAAAACATCCAGTGTGGGATCCAGACCATGTCACTGACATATATAGCTTAATAGTAAAAATGGAGACTTCCCTGGCGGTCCAGTGGCTAAGACTCTGCATTACCAATGCAAGGGGCACAAGTTCGATCCCTGGTGGGGAACTAAGATCCTACATGCTGTGCTGTGCAGCCAATAAATAAAATAACTTAAAAAAAAAACCACAAAACTGCAGTTAAAATAGGGGCAGACATATCTCTAGCACCAAGCAGTGTTCTAAATACTTTACAAGCCTAAAACCTCCCACACCAGCCCCATGGGGTAGGTGTCCTGTGGTTCCCATGTTATAAATGAGGAAGCTGAGGCACAGAGACATTAAGTAACTTGCCCAAGGCCACACAGCTAGTAAGTTACAGTATAGGGATGCCAGAGTCAGTGTCAATATATTATTTTCCCGTGATCCTTAGTGCCCCCTGTTTCCTAATACAGTTTAGAATGTTACAGCTAGAAGGAAGTGGGAGAATTTCCAGCACTTGGAAACCTGGCAAGTTGCATACCTGTGCCAACCGGTCCATTGGCACATGGCCACTCATATCCTTTGATTCTCCCAAACGTGGCCTGTTTCTTTATTATCTCCCAGATAAGAACTATTTGGTATTTACTGTGAGGCCCCAAACATACCCATGCTTAGGAAGAAGCATGTAGCAGTCTGGCTTTTATGCCTATGTGACCTCCTGTCCGTTCGGTCAGGTGTCAGTGACCTCTTCACCTTCCTTTTCTTAATAATCAGTCTCTTTGATCTTTTCCAAGGTCAGGAGCTCAAATTAGAAAGTTCCTGCCCAAACAAATAGACACAGAAGGAAAAGTTGGGCAGCGCATGCTGCAGAGACCCGTGATCCTACTCTCCCATCTCAATTCCGAGGGGGTGTTTACCATTAATTTTTTGCACGCGTTTTTAATCGTTCTCATGTGTTTCTGTAATTCATGGAAAATAGAGACATCTTTATGATTTCCTTGTGCACATACCGTGCACCAAACAGAAACTCAGAAAAGGAAGCGAACGTATAAGCTCGTCCCTGTGGTTTCACAGGCTGCCGTTAGTTTACAGAGTAGAGACCTGACATCGTGATGTGGGGTTTTCTAGTTTGGGGTCCCCCTCACTATTCTTTTTTCCTTAGAGTCTGAAATAAATGGTCAACGCTGACTTTTGTTTTTTGATGCAGCAGCAAATAATGGGATACGTGAGAATTTTTTCAAGAGCTTTTAAAAAAAATTTTGGCCACACCTCATGGCATGTGGGACCTTACTTTCCCGACTAGGGATCAAACCTGCACCACTTGCATCACTGGACCCCCAGGGAAGTCCCAAGAGCTTTTTTAAAAAAACATAAGTTACAACGACGGTAGGGTTTTTTTGAAGGAGGAGGGGATGAGAGTTAAGGTTGGAAAATGAAGATGTTCTTCCTTCTCTTTGATAAAGGAGCGACTCTCAGAGCCTCCGAGGATGTCAGAATCTCTATTTTGAAGTTGGTAATCATTTACCGACTTTAGGCAAGGTGGTCGCGGTAAGAGGTGGGCTGTATCCTCTCCTCACATAGGACCCCACAAACCATGGAATCTCCAGTAGGGAGCCAAGCCGTTTTGAACCATCCTTAAGAGAATCGTACTGCATAAGGGCAGCTAAACGTTTTCCATCATTTATAGTTGACAGATTCCTGTGAATTTTTTTCCATGACTCTTCACCACAATTTTTACATCAAGCTGATACTGCTTCTTTTATAAAAGTGAGAACTAAGGTTCACAGAGCTTCCCTGTGGGGTCACTCTGCCAGTGCACGGCAGGATTGGAGTCTCATTCTGCAAGAGCAGCCTGATAGCAAGAGGAAAGTCGTCTCATTCTAAATCTTGTTTTCCTTCCCTCTCCAAACCCTGGTATTCTTTCCTGTAGCAGAACTAGAGGGAAACAGAATCTTTGGCCTGGGATCTCCTTAGCAGTCCAGTGGTTAGGCCTCCGGTCTTCCAATGCTAGGGGCGCAGGTTCGATCCTTGGTTAGGGAACTAAGATCCCACATGCTGTGAGGTGTGGCCAAAAATCAAAAAAGAAAACAAAAAAGAATCTTTGGCCTGAAAAGCTCCTCTTCAGAATTTTCACAAGGTGTGTTTTCATTTGAAAATCATTCCAGGAAAACTGGAGGGCAGCTGGTGGTGGTGATGGGATATATGTGTTTAGAAACGAGAGTTTGAAAATAACAGCAGCCTCTACTCCCATGATGCTTGGAGAGGGTCTGGCCCCAAGCCCCAAAGCTTGGTGACCTCGGGCACCACAGTATCCCCTCTGATCCTGCTCTCTGAGGTCCTCTTCACTGTGGGGATGGACATCTTCAGACCTCCAGGGCAGGCTGTTAGCAGGGAAGCTTGTTCAGTTTCACAGCAAGGTAGTTAAGCTCTAGGGGCATCACCCCGGGGCCTGGACCCCTGCACCCTCTCCAGACTGAAGTCTGGGCTGTGGGGATGAGCTTAATAAAGGCTTTCGTAAGGATGCCTTCTAAGGTGTATATTTAGCACACTGTGTGTTATACTCGTATTTTACTTGAATTTGAAAGCCTGCAAGCAGGTGCCTTTCCTTTCATCACCGTAGTAACCACAGTCCTCAGGCGGACACCTTTTATCCCGAAGCCTTTTAAGCGCATTCCAGGCTCTCTGAATTACAATGGCATCTGCCGCCTTTGCCCCAAGCCTCTTCCAAGGAGGACGGTAGGAGCCGGAGCCTCGGAAACTGTTGTTTATAATGCACACTGTCTTGTGTAAAAAGTAAAGAGAGAGAGAGAAAAAAAAAACCTGATTGATTTAAGGCAGCTTGCCATTAAGAGACACCTACCTTCAGGTGAATAAACTAAAAATCGAAAGGCAAAACCTCCTAAGAGGAGGAGACAAATTTACAAATGTAGCTAACTCTGATTAGCTTGAACCTTAAATGTAGCTTTGACTTTTATGACATACATATTTTCTATAAATGTGATATACTCCTTATAAGACAAAGTAATACTACTCCTTTCACGAGACAACGTTGTTTTCCTTGTTTTAAATTCTAAAAGAAGCGTTGTTTGCTCATGCCTTCAGAAAAGGGGCATCCATCAACATAACAGACAGAGTCAACAGGAAAACAGCACTATTCTTCATCGGCCTTTTCTTTTACATCAACTCCTTCAAGAGGAAGCACACCACTAAATAATAATTGCAGGAACGCGCATCTAAAAGGGGTGGGTGGGGGCTGAGCTAATGAGATCCAGATTTGGAACTTGCTGATGGAAGGATGCTAAAAAGAGATGATGGTGAGCCAGCCTTATCGCCTTTAAATAGGATTTACCTCTTTCTGGCTTTGAAGGGAAGTCAGAGAGCAGCTGATTCAAGGCATTATTTTAGAAGCGAGTCTGTGCTATGTTCCAGGTAGGACGTGAGGTGGGCAGTCGGCAGGTTGACAGAAATCCCGGAAGTGGGAGCAGCTGCACCTTGTCTGGGGGTCAGCCTGCCTTGTCCTCTTCTCCAGGCACAGCCAGACCTCTTAAAGGAAAAAATAAAACAATCACATAATCTACATATTATGAAGAGGTTGCAAAGTAGAAAAATATCCAAGAGATCATAGAAAATGGCTAAAATTCCTAATTTACCTGGAGTCAAATTGAAAGAGCCTTAAAATGAAGTTACTATAATGGTGTCAGAGCTCTGGAGGGGAGCATCTGTTTCCTTAAAATGTGAACGCATGATCTGCATGTTCAAAATTGAATGGACGGCTCTGGGCTCTTCTGTTTTAACTGTTGCTTTTTTGGAAGTTGGAAGTCTGTGCAGTTCTGGATTCCTGCAAAAGTCTGCATGACATGAGAATGGAAATGCGGCTCCGTTTCTGTG
This sequence comes from Bubalus kerabau, assembly GCF_029407905.1. Lineage (NCBI taxonomy): Eukaryota > Metazoa > Chordata > Mammalia > Artiodactyla > Bovidae > Bubalus > Bubalus kerabau. The sequence continues at coordinate 25,568,294 of NC_073636.1, forward strand.
TTTTCCCTGTGAATTTGTGTCCTCATTTCAGGGGCCATCTGGGAGGATGAACCTTTTACCTGGAATCTAACTGCAGGAGATAACACATGAGAGACCCGAGATGGGTGTGGGTACCTTCAGGTCACTGAAGATGTGAATCTTTCTGGATTCTAAATGCTCTGTGAGAAAGTCTTCCCTTCCAGTGATCCACTCTAAAAATATTATGCTTACCCAGTATAATACCCAGTATTACCCTCGTTTTGGAGAAATAAAGAAGAAAGCACATTACTCACAATATGCTAAGTTTCTTCCAACTGAGTGACTAACACTTTCATTTTAAGGGCTTCCCTGGTGGTTCAGACTTTAAAGAATCTGGCTGCCATGCAGGAGACCTAGGTTGCATCCCTGGGTCGGGAAGATCCCCTGGAGAAAGGAATGACAACCCACTCCAGTAGTCTAGCCTGGAGAATCCCATGGACAGAGGTCATGGTGGGCTACAGTCCATGGGGTCTCAGAAGAGTTGGACACAACTGAAGCAACTTGGTACACATGCATTACTCATAATGCTATTGTATAAAAGAAACCAAGGCTAATAGTTGGGTGTATTGCTTCCATTGGCTGCGGGTCTTGGATGCAGCATGTAGGATCTTTGATCTTTCCTGTGGCATATGCAATCTTCAGTTGTGGTATGTGAACTCCTGTTAGTTGCAGCATGTTGGGTCTAGTTCCCTGACAGGGATTGAACCCAGGCCCTCTGCATTAGGAGTGTGGAGTCTTAGCCACTGGGCCACCAGGGAAGTCCTTTGCTTTCATTTCTTAAATTATGGAAATACAATTCTTTAAAACACCTTGATCATGACTGTGTCATATCCCATAGTGTGGTTCCATTGTAATTTGTTAACCAGCCTTCTAAATCGTTTCTAGATTGATTTATTCTATTAAAAATGTACCACATACAGATTTTCTCCCTGACCATCTAGTATAGGAAGTATCAAATTTGTAAATTTTTGTAAATCAGATTAATCTGACTTGATTTCAGTAGTTATTAAGAAATGTGTTCTCATCACTTGGGGTCATAAAGAAAGTCTAAGGATCGAGTCTGATAGAACTGGATAAAGTTTCTGGGTGCCCTGGGACTCAGCAGATAGCCTCCTGGGGGTCTATTTGCAGGTTGATTCTTGGGACTGTCTGCCGAGCTAAACCAAGGCATGCACTTTCTGCCACTGTGAGCACACCACACACCCTCCTCCACCGGGAGCTACTCCCTGTAAATGAAATCCAGATCTCCATAATTTGAAGAGCATCACCACCACCACGACCAGCACCGCTAACACTGGCATCCTCTTCTTGGCCCTGGAAAGTCACTTACCTGCCTCTTCCTGACCAATGAGCAGCCTCCCTCCTCTCCCACTGGGGGAAGAGTGGGCAACCCTAGACTCATCCTCCAAATGCCTTTACCTTGAGTCCAGTCTAGAGAGGAACTCTTCGGGGTGGCCTCTGTAACACTAAGGCACTGTTCACAGCCCTTCCCCCTGGAAAGACCTTGGGACACAAAGGTTTGGCAGTTTCCCCAGGAAGTTGGGGATAGAGGTAGACGTCCCAACATTTTTTTGTTTCTAGCTGACAACTACGAGGACAAGCTATGCTGTGTGCTTAATCGCTCCGTCATTTCCAACTCTGCGACCCCATGGATTGTAGCCCTTCAGACTCCTCTGTCCATGGGGATTCTCCAGGCAAGAATACTGGAGTGGGTAGCCTATCCCTCCTTCAGGGGATCTTCCCAACCCAGGAATCAAACCAGGGTCTCCTACATTGCAGGCAGATTCTTTACCAGCTGAGTTACCAGGGAAGATAAATTGGTAGTATCTCAGAAGAGTCATTTGATGCACAAATACTGAGAGAGACTGTTTGTGTCATGTGATGCTTCTCTGTTTTAATTTTTTAAAAACTCACTTTTTAAGATGTATTTCTTTTTGGCTGCGCGTGGGCTTTCTCTAGTTGCGTCGAGCCGGGGCTACTCTCTGGTTGCGGTGTGTGGTCTTTCCATTGCAGTGGCTTCTCTTGTTGCACGGGCTCTGTGCTCATGGCCTTCAGTCATTGCAACGCGTAGGGTCAACAGTTGTGGCTCACAGGTTCTAGAACAGGCTCAGTAGTTGTGATGCCCAGGCTTAGCTGTCCCAAGGCATATGGGATCTTCCCAGACCTGCGACTGAACCCATTTCTCCTGCATTGACAGGTGGATTCTTAACCACTGGACCACCAAGGCAGTCCCTGTGCCTGCACAGAGATGTCCTTGTCAAGTGTTTCTTGGCATCTGCTGCAGAAGGGGCTTTGCTTGGCGAGAGCGGGTTGGTGGAGGGGCCCTGCCTGGCTCACTCAGCTCGTCTGTGGCCGACTCTCAACGGGGAGGCAAGGGGTGGTGACTACTTAGCCTCATGGCCTTTTCATCTTTCTCATCTGATAATGAAGTAATACCCACAGTGAAGGGAAAATGGGGAAACAAAAGACACAGTTATACTTTGCTCAACTGCTGAATCGTCTGATTTTACTCCAGACCAAACATCTTTCTGTTTTCACAGGTGAAAATCATGAAAAATGTCTGGGTACCCTTTTGGTAGAAAGAGGGAGAAAGGGCTTGAAATATTACCCTTGAAGAAACAGGGTATAAATTGAGTTTATCAAGGATAATTCATCAAAAATAAATCCTAGAGGAAAATGTATTCCCTTTGTCCAAGCTGGGGAAGAGAAATGCTGATTTTCAGGGCTAAACTTAAATCTGTCCTTATGAGCATTTCAGATATGTGCAGTTGAAAGTTGGTATTAGAATGGGAGGTGTGTGTGCATACATGTCCTGCTCGTTATAAGGCCCAGAAGTTCCTGGTTACCCCAGAAGTGACAGATGTCCACAGATTCACTCCCAAGAAGCACCCAATACACACTAAACAACCATGTGCATTTGTATTACCAGTGGGGCCCTTTAATGCTTGCACCCAGGCTTTCTATTAAAAAACAAAAGCTGATTTCGTCTCCTCTAAGTCGTTAGCTCCAAGCCCATCCAAATTAAACAACTACATAAATGTTACAAAACTAAGTATAGCTCTCTCTTAATAAACTTCTCACATCAATCTGTTATGTGGCGCCCACCCCGGGGTGAGTCTCGGGGTGCGCCTAAGAATGGCAAGTCTCCTGCAGCTGCGGCTGGCCACCAGGTGGGTTTATGTAAGGATGGAAGCCCGTGTGCCGTATTGAAGCTCTTGGTCTTCACATCCTCAGACCCAAACCCAGCAGAAAACTTAGACTTCAGAAACCAGAGGGGCAGAGGAGGGGGCAAAAGAACTGCACTGTGGCTCTAGAAAGGACTCCGTGAGCAAATTTTGAAGCTTAAACCTTCCGTGGGGCAATTTGTCAATTCTTCTGACATTAGTGGAGCTGGAAGGAGGGGTGGTAAAGAAAGCTAAAGTCCAGGGAATCATTCAATATTTGTGAATTTCAAATATCTTGCTCCTTGCATCTTTCATAAGAGTGCATGACACCTAGAAAATTCTCTTTGGTTGACATCACATTTTTGACTGGAATTTTGAGTTGAAATCATCACACTTGGGAAGTGCATGGGGGATTTTCCATCTTAGTTGCAGCATGCTATCTCTTGGTTGTGGCAGGTGGGATCTAGTTCCCTGACCAAGGATTGAACCCAGGCCCCCTGCATTGGGAGCACAGAGTCTTAGCCAGTTGGCCACCCTGGAAAGCCTTTTTTGAAAAAGGAAAACTAGAATGGATGAGTGGGGTTCAGGTGGCCTTGTTATGCAGGCCGCCCCTTCCTGCAGGACCCCAAGTGACTTCCGGTTTGGGGTAGTTTGGGGTCGCCTGATGGTTTAGGGAAACCTCTAGAAGAGGGAGGTGAGTTGGTGTCATGTGTGTCCATGAAGTGCTGAGTGAAATCTAGCCGTCCAGACCCTCGAGTCCTGCCCAGGTTGCTCAGAAAGAGTTTCTACCATCCTCTGCCTCCCGAAGGTTCCCAGTTAGGGGCAGGCTTTCTTCAGAGGCTCAGGGCAGGGGCCCCCAGTGCCATGCTGTAGATGATGCATGTCTGAGAAAAGGCTTCTCCTGAGCCAAAATAAGAACAATAGCACCCAACAGAAAGACTGTGTTCTTAACCAATCTGAACTGTGTAAGTGTCTTCCCACCCATTTTTGGGTTATTAAAATTTCTTTCCAAGATGACCAGTGCAAGTTCCATGCATGAAGCAGGGCACTCAAAGCCGGTGCTTTGGGACTACCCAGAGGGGTGGGATGGGGAGGGTGGTGGGAGGGGGCTCAGAATGCGGGGACATGTGCATCTGTGGCTCACGCATGTCGATGTATGGCGAAACCCACCATAATATTGTTAAGTAATTATCCTCCAATTAAAATAAATTAATTTATTTTTAAAAAATCCTTCCTTTCTCATGGCTATATTGCCGTCATACAGAGAGAAAGCATGAGTGGGTGACTTCACCCAGACATCCCTGGCTCTTCCTCACCTCTGCACTTCCACCTCTCTGGCCCCATTATTTAATGTCGGCAGTTACCCCCTAAACCTCACTCTGCCCTGCACTATCACAGTGATGCACCTCGTAGCACTTCTTGTCCAGTTGTTATGCATACTTTATTCTTGGCCCCCAGATGTCCCTTATATGCATTATGAGCTCGACAACCACATACAGCCCTTTTAACTCCTGGAGCCTTGCACTGCGCTGAGTACTGAGTCCCTGTTTCAAATGCTTTTTGACTTTTTTTTGTTTTAATATGTCATATCACAGAGTGCCTGACACCAGTGTCAGCAATTTTCATTGTCTTTTTTCTGCCCTAAATGATGTCTCAGCAGCAAGCTGGCATCCGCAGGGAGAGCGCGGTGTGAGGAGATTGCTAATATGCAGTGATAGTTTGCAATGAGAAAGTGAATGACATAAAAACGAGAGCGGGAGTTTATATTTGGAACGGAATGGCTGTGGATAGGAAGTTTCAAAAAAAGAGATTGAGCCCTTGTATCTTTATTTTTATACGTACGCCCACCAAGATGACCCTGAACAAGAAATCGAAATTTTATTTTGATTTTCTTCAAGGATTATTGCCTTTTGCAATGGAAAATGACAACTCATCAAATGCATCGTGTCTGCCGTAGGCTGCAAAGATGACCAGACAGCAGAAGCTGCCATTGTGTTCATGCTGCTTCAATAATACTATTACTTGGCCATTTTGCTAAACTGAATGTATATTCTTTTTTTTTTTTTTTTTCTTATCGAAGTCAGGGATGAGGGCATTTTGACTGGATATTCCACTGAGCATAGTAACCAGGTAGCTACTTCATTGAAGATGATATGAATTTATATAACTCTTGGTGAGCTGGGCAATGATTTAGGGTTGATTTTTTTTTTTTTAAGTTTAATAATACTCTTAAAGAGTGCCAAAGCCAGATCCAGATCTTTGTAAGAGAAGCAGATGTTATGAAAAATAAACTACTTTGGGACCTTGCGTGGAAAAATTAACCCAAAGCAGAGAGATAAGTCATCTGTCTTTCTGGTCATGATGTGTTGTGTTAGTCACTCAGTCGTGTCCGACTCTTTGTGACCCCATGGTCTGTAGCCCCCCCAGGCTCCTCTGTCCATGGAATTCTCCAGGCAAGAATACTGCAGTGGGTTGTCATTTCCTTCTCCAGGGGATCTATGACATGGGTTGGTCATCTGAGCTGAGAGTTTCCTGTGGAACACCCAGGCTGGCCACCTCCATGAAGGGCGTACCAGGGGCTTTGTGCTGACCTTATTCCTGTTTTCCTCTATGGAAATGTTCTGAGAGTTGTAGCAAGGTGTGGATGTCTAGATAATACAGTAGTGCTCCTACCAAGACGGGTCTCCTGGTACATTTAGGAAAAGGGAAAGAAGCTGATGATCCCATCCTCAAAGGGCTCCCCTAGAGTGCCAGGCACAACTGGGCATCCCTGAAAGAGTTCTGTGCCCTTGAGGCAGGACCGACTCTGTGTGATTCTTAGTGTGTGTGTTCAGTCGTGTCCGAGTCTTTGTGACCTCATGGACTGTAGCCCACCAGGCTCCTCTGTCCATGGAATTTTCCAGGTAGGAATATTGGAGCAGGTTGACATTTCCTGTTCCAGGGGATCTTCCCAACATAGGGATCGAACCCACGTCTCTTGTGTCTCCTGCATTGGCAGGCGGATTCTTTACCAACTGTGCCACCTGGGAAGCCCTTGTTCCAAAAATTATTAAGGGTTTCAAGGCAGCCACAGCAGAGCATGAAACAAAACCCAGAACCCTTTTAAACACTTGAGTCGATTGTTTACCCACAAAGTTAGTCCTACCTTGAGAAGTAAGTGCTTTGGTGTTTTGAACTTCAAAGTACATTAGCATCCTTAGGAAAACTTAGAGGAAATTAAGGAATGCAAACAACCACCACCCTCCCAAAACAAACAAACAAACAAAAACCTAGCTCCTGGGGCTGCCTATATCCCACCACCATCAGCACCTTTGGCAGTTTAGTAAGAGAAGACTCACCACCTGATTAATTCGGATCCATTTGCCATCTGGAAGGTGCCTGGAATCATGTAATGAAAGCTGGGGTGGGCTTTGGGGGTGGGGAAAGCTGAGATCAGGCATTCATTCAGTGAACACCTATCCATAAAGAACATTACAGAAGATGAGGAAGGGCACTACATAATGATTAGGGATCATTCCAAAAGGAAGACATAACAATTGTAAATATTTATGCACCCAACATAGGAACACCTGAAGCCCCTGGTGGCTCAGATGATAAAGAGTCTGCCCGCAATGTGGGAGACATGGGTTCAGTCCCTGGGTCAGGAAGATCCTCTGAAGAGGGAAATGGCAACCCACTCCAGTGTTCTTGCCTGGAAAATCCCATGGATGGAGGAGCCTGGCAGGCTACCGTTGATGGGGTCGCAAAGAATCGGACAGACTGAGCAACTTTCACATTCATTCAGCATAAGCCCCCCAGTTTCCCTGACTCCTTTTCTCTGACCTTCTACATGTACAACCTCCAGCCTCCACACAACAGCCCAAATGATCTTATAAAAAAGTGTATCTGGTCCTGACCCCTCCCCCTTCTCCCTGCCTCAGATGGCACTCTGGTAGCTTAGAGTCAGAGTGAGAATTCTCCCCTTGACCCCAGGGTTCTGTGGGATCCGGGGTCTGCTGGTCTCCAGTGCTTACCACTTCTTTCTTTCTGCCTTGGGAACTTTGCACATGCTGCCTTCGTCTTTTCATCCCGCCCCCGGCGTGTCCCCTTCTCCCAACTTCCGTCATCCTTGAGATCACAGTTTACTTGCTTTTCCAGTTCTCCACTTATATACACCCCTCACCAGTCTGGATTCACACTGTCAGTGTCTTCTGTGTCTGTCCCCTGTAAGCACCTGAGGGCAGGATCTTATCTGTTTTGTCTGTTGTTCTGTTCCCAGTACCAACCGTGTGCTAGTATGTACCTAGCATGTACCTGGAATATACTAGGCACTTGATAGGTGTTCGTTGAAAGGATGAATGGACGTACCAAACAGTTCATGGTGTAAGCTTAATTATACACTATCTTGTGTTGTTATCCTTCACTAATTTCAACAATTAGTTTAAAAATCTTTGACATCAGGCAATGTGATATCTGTCTGTCTCAGTTGCTCACGGCGCTCAGTATATGTTCAAGAAATGTTATTGACCAACATAAATTATGAATGTTTTACACATTCATTACAGCATAGATAACCAAGCGAGAAATTCAATTATGTATTATGTGTGTCTGAGTTATTATAGGTACTTTCTGCTGTTTGTCGAGGTTAAGTGATAACCAAAACTAGACATAGTCTAAATTATGGAATTTCGGCCTCAAAAGAGAAGAAATCAAGTGTGATAGAAATATTTCTCTCACAGTTGTATTTTACTGATTTTTGGAAACAGTCTAGAGAGAGGAGTTTAGAGGACTGGTTGTGTTCAATTTACTCTGGTGTGAGGGCATCTTCCATGTGAGATTATAAAAATATGCACAGTGCCATCTGCTGTGATTATAACCACCGCTAGAATTTGTCTGGCAAAAGGAACTAATTTGCCATCATTCTCTTTATTTATTGGCTGCACTGGGTATTTGTTGCTGCGAGCAGGCTTTATCTAGTTGCAGCAAGTGGCGGCTACTCTTCACTGCAGCGCAGGCTTCTCGCTGCGATAGCTTCTCCTGTTGCGGAGCACGCAGCTCAGTATTTGTGGCACACAGGACGTAGTTGCTCCGTGACATGTGGATCTTCCTCAATCAGGAATCGAACCTGAGTCCCCTGCATTGGTAGGCAGATTCTTAACCACTGGACCACCAGGGAAGTCCCTGCTATCATCCTCTCCAGTAATGTAAGAAGAAAGTCCCTCAGTCATGTCCTGACTCTTTGCAACGCCATGGACTGTAGCCCGCCAGGCTCCTCCATCCATGGGATTTTCCAGGCAAGAATACTGCAGTGGGTTGCCATTTCCTTCTCCAGGGGATCTTCCTGACCCAGGAATCGAACCTGGGTCTCCTGCATTGCAGGGAGATGCTTTACCATCTGAGCCACCAGGGAAGCCTGTAATGTAGCTTGTCCTCAACTCCTTGCTTGAATCGGCATTTGCACTGCTATGTCCAGTGATAAAAACCTTAATGGAATACTCACTCAGGGACACCTTTTTTTCCAGTAACTTGCACAACTGAGATTCTGACCCACTGAGTCTTTATTTCTATATCCAGTCCTTCCAATGGACTGCTTTTCATTGCCATGTTGTTCTTCCAGCTCAGCAGATCTTGATGGTATAGAAAATATTTTCAGCATAAGTAGTAACAATCTGTTTTCCCACTTTCTTTCAAATGCCTTTTGCAGACAAGAAGCCCCAAACTCTCTCACAGTCCTCAGCCTCCCAACTTGGGCGACCCAGTGGAGCATCTGTCAGAGGCGTCTGCTGATTCTTTGGAAGCCATGTCTGAGGGAGAAACTCCCAGTCCTTTCTCCAGAGGCAGCCGGACTCGGGCGAGCCTTCCAGTGGTGAGGTCCACCAACCAGACGAAAGAAAGATCTCTGGGTAAGCTTCAAAAGGCAGCTTCTGATTTTTACTACTGCACGTGTGTGCGTTTATACTTCTGAACACAGACCCCTACATCGGAATGTTAATTTGATCTTGATTTATAAAGCCTCAAGTACTCAGAAACTCCGATGACTTAACATGAAGCCTTGAGGATTTACCTGCTGAAGAAGCATCTAGTCCAGGCGGTCTCTGGGGCTGGGTACATGTAGAACTGGCTGGGGTTGGCACTCAAACAAGAGGCTAGCAGCGCTTGTCTGTGTCCTGGTATAGGGAATAGCGAGGGACATTCTGCCGAATGAGCCTCATTTCTTGGGAACCTCCTCCCCAGTTTCAGAACTGTGGACGGTTGGGGTATGAGCCCCACTCCACCGTCTGACAGTCCAGGGGAGGACATGAATGGCTCCAGGAAGAAGACGTGCAGTGTGGCCAGCACCCCCATGACTGGTCATGAAAGCCAGAAACACAAGGCTGTTCACACTGCCACCACATGAAAGGGTGGAGGGCCTTAGCAAGAGGTTAGCATAGCCTTTTCTTTCAACACGCTTTTAGGAAACGCTTGTGATCAGTTGCTTCAGTTGTGTGGAACTCTTTGCAACCCTGTGGGCCGCCGTAGCTCTCCAGGCTCCTCTGTCCATGGGATTGTCTAGGCAAGAATACTGGTGTGGGTTGCCATGCCCTCCTCAAGGGGATCTTCTGACACAGGGATCGAAACCCACATCACTTATGTCTCCTGCATGGGCAGGTGGGTTCTTTATCACCTGGGAAGCCCCTGCCCTCACTTAGCATCTGCTTTTTCATATTGGATATTCACTTTCTATCTCACTTTGCTTCTTTTTTCTTCCTGGCCCTTTAACAAAAGGCACAGATCCTGAAGATTTAGACGTTTTTGCAAATCGTGTTGGTATTTCATAGGGTTAACCTGCCTTCTCAAGGTTCTGATTCGGTACCTGTGTTTACAGACATTTGGGGTCAGGAGAAAGAGGGGCAGGAACAGGATCAACCCACAGAAGGCTTCAGGGTGGGCCTCTGCAGAAGACAGCTGAATTCTGCCTCTTAAAACCAAGCAAATGCCTTGCTTGAAGAACGGAGAAGGATGTGGGGAGGTATCCTGATTTTGTTTGCTCAGTCACAGTTGGTAACCAGAGCGAATTGGGTTCAGACACTGTCCTAGGTCTTTTTTTTTCTTTAAAGCTGCACTGGATCTTCGATGTCGTGCGGGGGGCTGTTCTCTAGTTGCAGTGTGCGGGCTTCTCACTGGGGTGGCTTCTCTTGTTGTGGAGCATAGGCTTTAGAGTGCAGGGGCGCATGGACCCCGCAGTTGTGGTGCACAGGTTTAGCTGCCCCGAGACATGTAGGATCTTAGTTCCCGGACCAGGAATCGAACTGATGTCCCCTGCATTGCAAGGTGGATTTTTAACCACTGGAGCACCAGGGAAGCCCTGTCCTAGGTCTTTTAAAGAGAAAAACAAAATAAATCAAAAATACCCCATTTTTACTTGCATTATTGATATTTTTAGCCTTCAGTTGTATCCTTCACGTTTGGTTAATAATCCAGGGTCCTCATTTTACTAGTGAAAGATGAAAGCCATGGAAAATCTCCTTTTTGTTTTCTGAGGAACATAGTTAATTAAATTGCAGAAGTGGGAAGACCCTCTAGTTCCTATTACCTCCATTTACCGATGAAGGCCCGGGGTTTGCAAGGGTGCAGTGCACCCAGGGAGCGCACGGGGGCCCTGGCAGTGTCAGTAGGAGCCAGGCTGGCGCTTTCCATCTAGAGTACAGGGCTTAGTGTTCTCTTAACCCCACTCCTGCTTGAGGCAGGAGCCCAGGAACCAGCCAAGAAGTGGAATTTCTCCTTTGTGCTTTGCAGGAAATGGATGAGGTTCAGTTCTCTGTAAAGATAGGCTGTGCTTTGCAAAAATAGAATGAAGGAGAAGAACAAATACTTCTGCACCTTCCCCCTTACCTGAGGAACGGCGTGCCTGTGGGATAATGGAGCCTTTGTCTTACACGCAGGAATTTCCCCTGCAGCCAGGCGCTAAGCAGTGCAGGTATCCACAGATACCGGCTGCCTTAGAAAGCCAGCCTTTGGGCTGCGGGGCTGAAGGCTTAGGACAGGCAACCTTGCCTTAGGAATTGCTGAGCGTGGCTGGTATTTTTCTCATGGGCCGGCTGAACTTATGCAAAACGCTGTTTTACTCTAAGCGCGCCTTGCTGTGAAGTTCTGGCAAGTCCCAGCAGATTCACAAATGCAAAGGAGGTGTTTATTCTTCCGGCTCCAGGAGGAGCTTTGAGGCCAGTGATTTCCCCAACTCCTGCTTGCAAAGAGAGAAACGCAGGGAGAGGAGAGGAGTGAGAACTTTGCCCCTTCGAGAGGAGCCCTGGGGCCAGAAAATGAGGCTGGCCCGGGCCAGTGTGCCTGACGCTGCCCTTCACCGCCTCTCTGTGGCCGACCTGGGAATGTCCTCTGGCCACACCTGGCCTTCCTGACATAATCCAATTGAGCCAGGATAGGAAATGAACAGGAAAGTGAGTCAAGGAGAGTCTATATACAATCTCTCTGCCAAGGGCCTTGCTGGCCTCCTGTTTGCAAAAGTCCCTGTGTGCCTGACTGTATTTAACACCCAGATATGGGAACAGCAAGCTCCCCAGAGAGCAGGACTGGGAGAAGCAGGGTCCCCCAGCATTTCAGTGATGAAGGCCATTTAGGACCCCAGACCTCAGAGGCTGCGGACGAAACAGCTGTGATCTCTTGCAAACCCACTCTGGGAGCCACCTGCAAGTTCCGGGTTTCCTTTGGGGTCAGTGCTATGTCATTTTCTCTTAATCCACAGAACTTGGGTAGGACCTTCCCACCCAACTCCTGTTCATCTTGTGTTTAAATTTGTCATGGTTGGTTCTCCATGGATTATTGCGTTAATTTTTATTTTTAAAAAATATCATTAAAATATTATTTATCTTGATTACTGAGTTTTGGAGGGGGGCCCATAAATTGTGCGCCTGAGGAGAGTGCCTCACTCGCCTCAGCCGAATAGCTGCCCATATGTCACCCCAACGATTTCGGGTATCATCCAGGCGCCCTCCAGCCACGGGGCCCGGAAGGGGCGGGGGCGGGAGAGCCCGGCTCCCAGGCTTCGCTTCTGCACATGCGCAGTGTGTCACTGGCGCCCTTCCCAGTCCTGGGTAGGGGCTGGACCAATTCTCCCACCGCTCCCGCTCCCTGGAGGGGATGCGACCTTGCTTTCACTTCAGGCAGCTTGTGCCTGGAGATAAACCTGCTGGCTTAATCATTTTTTCACTTGAATAATCCTACCTTTCTAGTGCTTTGGCGTATTTAGGATATGGGAGGAGCGCGGACTTGGTGCATTGCACAGAGGCTTTTAGAAGATGTACCAGAGAGAGATGGGACAGCTCTGAGGCGCTGATTAGGACAGAGAAGGGAGACGTTGCTGGTGCCCGTGTAATAGTCTCTCTCAAACGCTCCCCTGCATGCAAGGTGGGAGCTTCTCATTCCAGGATTTCAGGTGGGGCCAAGTGACTGCAAAACCCAGAAATCTTGTCTGATGCTGGGAGCCAACTAGTCACTCTCAGAGATTTACAAAGCTGAAAAGTTAAGAAAAAAATTCGCTCAGCGCTCTGATTTATAACATGACCAAGTTCCAAAGATCTGTCACCTCTAAATCTTAACTTCTACGGAGTAGTGGGTCCCCCGCACACTCCACCCATGCGGAGACCAAATGAAATTCTTCTCAGTGGAATTTATGCCATTTCTGCTTCCCTCTCTCTTCGGTGAAAAGAGAGATGGTTCGGGGAAAGGAAATCTCCAAAAGAAAGTAAAAACCATTTTGCCATAGACTGAAGTTTTAGAAATCATTTCCGTGTAAAATTGTCCCACAGTTATTAGGTCTGGGTCTTAATGATGGAGTCGTTTCCTTTTAGTCATTGCTGTCTTATAAATGTCTGTCTGGAATGCACCCGCGGGCAGGGGCTGGGGTCTGGCTGCTCCACAGTCAGCCGTGAGGGAAAGAAGAGCCACAAGTTGTTCCCACCCTTCTGTGTACCCTCAGGAATTTGAAAATAAAACTCGTATAAAAGCGCAGAGCAGCAACTTCCTCCTCGCTGCAGCCAGATGCCTTGGGTGATCCTATCCTGAACGGTTAGCTTTGGAAAGGACACCTTCCTTACCAGCCCAGCAGCCAGAGGTGCTGCCATTTCTGTAGCAAATTTCCTCTTAAACACTCAGACTCTATAAACAAGAATGACTTTTAAAGGCTCCGGAGGATTTGAGACTCTTCGAGGGAGAACTTGCCCAACGTGTGTGACTCGTTGAGTATCTTTGGGGCTATCCTCTTATTTTGAGCTGGTGACAGTGATGGGGACCATATCCGGCTGGGAGTATTTAAAGAACAGAACGTTTACCACCGCCAAAATCTCCCCGCCTGTGCAAAAGAGTGAGTAGGAGGTTAGAGAAAAAGATGGAGGAAACGTCCATGTGTAAAGTGGAAAACCAAGAATGTTTATGGGTGAAGACTGTGAGCCTCATATTAAGATTATTTGAGCATGAAGAGCTAGCCCCTGGAGAGTTTAAAAAAAAAAGAAATGAATTTCAGACACATGGACAGAACAATATTGCTGGACAGAGTAAAGAAAGCACTAAAGGGATTTAAGTGCTGGTAGCGGTTAACATGTAATAGTATAAAAACTAAAATTTACAGAGGAGTTTGGTTGTAGGTCAGTAGCTTGGGAGCACGTTCCTGACCTTTTTAGGGTGCCATCAAAGAAAAGGTGAAAGGGTCATTGCTAGCTTGGGAACTCAGTGAGCGGGGTGGGAGGACATGGCGACTGGCCAGCGTGATCCACTCCTGTCTCCTTCTAGTGTTCCTTCTTTTACTTTGGAGGCTGGAAAGCAGAATCATTCTGGAATAGCAGATACGCTGGGTTCCAGAAGTAGGGACCAAGGCATTTGTGGAGGCTTTGGATTTTCTTCAGCACCATTTGCTGAGCGGTCTCAGGGCATAGCCATTCACTTGACAGAGCTGAAATCTGGGCATCTGTAACTTCTGCTGAGGGCACAGGTGTGGTGTGACCTTGCAGTGGGACCAGCAGCTTCTGGACTTCCAAAGCAGAGTCACAGTGGTCCAGGACCACTGGAAGCTTCCCCCTTGTCAAATGGATTGTGCAGTTCTACAGTTAACATTCAGCCCAATGACTCCACAAGCCAGTTAAAAATCTGTCTTTTGCTTAAACCAGCTGGAGTCAGTTCAGTTCTCTGCGCTGAATCCTCACTATAACAAGGGATCTGATTGGCTGTGCTTGTGGCAATTATAGTGCTGCCTCTCCTGCATGTTCTAGAAAAGATGGCAGGTACCAGTAGGCACAGACTGATGACGTCGAAAGACTTGTCAGTGAACTGGAGAATGAACTGGAGGTGCGGTTTCCCAACTGTGTTCCTCAGCGCTCTGGAGTTTTGTGGCGTTTTCTCTACTATAAATATTGCATTTTCATATAAGATTTCATTTGGCAAATGAGCTGTGTTAGACTGCTAACCACCCACACAGTAAAAAGCATTAAGTAGACCAAGGAGCATTGGAGAATAAGAGAGAAGTCATGAAGACATTTTCTTTCCATAACAGGAGTTCCTTGAGCTCTTCTATTTGGCTGTATCTGGTAAGTCAAAAGATTATCTCTTAGGTTTTTTGCTCCTGATGTAATGAATGTCCTGAAAGGTAATGTTTTTTAAAAAGTGAATTGATCTTTACGCTAAGGAGAAAAAACATATTTGGGACTGGGAAGTAACCACTGAAAGGAAATATTTCAAGAAACCTTTGGGACTTCCCTGGAGGTCCAGTGGTTAAGACTTTGCCTTCCTATGCAGGGGGTGCAGGTTCGATCCCTGGTCAGGGAGCTAAGATTCCACATGCCTTGCAACCAAAAAACCAAAACAGAAAACAGAAGCAGCATTGTAAGAAGTTCAATAAAGAATGTTTCTTAAAAAAGAAAGAAATCCTCTGGTATCGCAAAACATGTTTTTGTGATGCAAGTAATCACCCCCAATTTTCCTTTATTACCTGGGATTTTCATATATGAGTTTCTCTGAAAGAGAAACCAAGAGGGTAAACTTGGCTTTACCCTTTACCCTCTAAAAGAGGAGAGTACTTATCCAGGTTTACCCTCTTGGCTCTCAATTCACCCATAAGAAAGAATGTTCTTGTAAAAGATTGGAGACTCATGATTTGTTTGTACTTACTTTAAAAAATAACGTTAGTCCCATGTCTTTCGAAATCCCTTGCTATTAACATTCCTGGGTTGAAACTTTAGAATAGATTTCTCAGACTTTGAGGAAATGGTTCAGTTAATGTGGTACCTACGGAGTTCTGTGCCCTTTACCAACTTCTTGAGGATTGTTTTGCAGACGGGATGCTGGTAGGAAAAGCATCAATGAAGGTGAATAGATATGGTGGAATCCAAGGGCCCTCCCCAAGCTACCATTCATTTACAGAATCTGGGACTTCCCTGGTGGTCTAGTGACTAAGATTCTGATATTCCAGTGCAGGGAGTATGGGTTCGAAGCCTGGTCATGGACCATGATTTGGTCCAAAAAAAAAATTACAGGGTTTGCCGTTGGCTGGCTGAGTACCAATGAAAAGGCATGGAGAAGACTTGGAGTATGCTGTTTCTGTCTCCTCCTTTATAGCTGGGATCTTGCTAAACCTGGACCTTTACTTTTTGTTATACTTTTGTTAAGTTCAGTTCAATTGCTCAGTCATATCTGACTCTTTGTGACCCCATGGACTGCAGCACACCAGGTTTCCCTGTCCATCACCAACGCCCAGATGCTCAAACTCATGCCAATCGAGTCAGTGATGCCATCCAACCATCTCGTTCTCTGTCGTCCCCTTCTCCTGCCTTCAATCTTTCCCAGCATCAGGGTCTTTTCCAGTGAGTCAGTTCTTTGCATCAGGTGGCCAAAGTATTGGAGCTTCAGCTTCACCATCAGTCCTTTTAAGTTAAGGGCACCCATTTCTAAACTGCAGGTGGAGCTCTAGGGTTAAATGCTGGAAAGGTGACTTCAGTTTCCAAAGCCATTTCAGAAAACCAGTCCCCCCATACCTTGCGTGTTCTCAGTCACTAAATCATATCTGACTCTTTTGAGACCCCAATGGACTGCAGCCTGGCAGACTCCTCTGTCCATGGGATTATCCTGGCAAGAATACTGCAGTGGATTTGCCATTTCCTCCTCCAGGAGATCTTCCCGACCCAGGGATTGAACTCAAGTCTCCAGTGTCTCCTGCATTGGCAGCAGGATTCTTTACCACTGAGCCACCTGGGAAGCCCAGCCCATCTGTTAGCCAGTATGAAATATTTCACTCTCTCTGTCACAATCATAAAATCCATTCAAACCCAGACATCTAGACAATGTTTAGATTTTTTTCCTGATGTATTTATAAAAATACTCTTATTCAAAAAAGAACTCTTCATCAAATTTCACAAGTCCTCAAAAGAAAGCAAGACAAGTTTTATCTGTATAAATCTATACATCCAAAGTAGATTTGATTTGGCTTAAAACAATAAAAGTATATAAGAATCATTAAGACAAGAGTTAACACAAGTACCGGTTGGCCGCAATATGTGTGTCAAGAAAATTAAGATAAGAATAATTGCTATAATTGCAGCCAAGATGGAAAAAGAAGATAAAAAGAGAAATGTAATGAGTTCTGAATTTCTTTATTTAAGAAGAGGTTTAGGGCCCCTTATTTAGAGCATTTAATCCAAGACCTCCTGTATCTTAATATTGTTGACATTATATTATGTAATAGTTTTATTTAACAGTTGTTTTATGGAAAGTTTCTTTGCATAAAACTTCAAAATCCAAGGCTATAGTCTGAAACCATCTTATTAGAAGGTCCCATCACTTTATGGCAAATAGATGGGGAAAAAGTGGAAACAGTTACAGATTTTATTTTCTTGGGCTCCAAAATCACTGCAGACAGTGACTGCAGCCGCAAAATGAAAAGACGCTTGCTCCTTGGAAGAAAAGCTATGACAAACCTAGGCAGCATATTAAAAAGCAGAGATACCACTTTGCTGACACATGTCCATATATCAAAGCTATGGTTTTTCCAGTGGATGTGAAAGTTGGACCATAAACAAAGCTGAGTGCTGAAGAATTGATGCTTTTGAATTGTGGTGCTGGAGAAGACTCTTGAGAGTCCCTTGGACTGCAAGGAGATCAAACCAGTCAATCCTAAAGGAAATCAACCCCTAATATTCATTGGAAGGACTGATGCTAAAAGTGAAACTCCGTTACTCTGGCCACCTGATGCAAAGACCCGACTCATTGGAGACGATCATTGGAGAGGCCCCTGATGCTGGGAAAGATTAAATGCAGAAGAAGTGGACAACAGAGGATGAGATGGTTGGATGGCATCCCTGACTCAATGGACATGAGTTTGAGCAAATTCTGGGAGATAGTGAAGGACGGGGATGCCTGGCTTGCTGCGGTCCATGGGATCACAAAGAGTCGGACGTGACTTAGAGATGGAACAGCAATGTCTTTGGGGTTCTTTAGGTTTCTAGTGATCTCATTTGATACATGGAAAGAGCTGATATAGTCTTGATAATTGACCTGACTCCCCAGGTGATTGGCCTTTGGCTAATAATAATCTCATCAGGCTGGGTAACTTCAGATAGAGAGGAAAATTTGAGGAGCAGGTCACTGTTTTGGTTTTTAATATTTGTTTATGTATTTGGCTGCGCTGGGTCTTAGTTGTGGCATTGAACCCTTAGTTGCAGCATGTGTAATCTAGTTCCCTGACCAGGAGTTGAACCCAGGCTCCCTGCATTGGGAGCTCAGAGTCTTAGCCACCAGACCACCAGGGTAGTCCCCGGTCATTATTGAAGGCTTGAAAGGCAGAAGAGAGTTAGAGAAGAAATCTCTCCCCAAATTCCAAATTCCTAATAATACCAACTGTTTACTCTAGACTCCAGGGATGAGGTTGGAAGTATTTGGTTTCAGGTGATGTTCCCTGATACTCTCTGCTATGGTTTGCTTGGAACAAGAGTTGAGCTATTGCATTACTTTTAGGGGAAAATATTTCATTTATAAATTGCTGTTGTTTCCCTTTGCCATGAAAACTCTGCCTAAAAATCTGTTGACCGTGCCTTGCTATTTTTATTTATTTATTTATTTGGTAAATGCAAAATTCATTGCACCCTTAAGAGTTCCTTGCCAAGTTAATTTGTTCTTTCAGAGCTGACTATAAAATATAATCCTTAATGTTCATCTCATTCTATGAGTCCACACATATTTTTTGCACCTGCTTTTAAAGATGATTCTATGGACTACTAAAAATAATATGAAGATGCATGCCAGCTTTATGTTACACACCCAAGACAGATTCCATCCTTGGTGCCCTCATCCTAAACGTGGCCTCCAGAGAGCTGACATCTGGAAACTGAGATTTGTGGCAGCTCTTTATGTTTCAGGCAGAGTGTAAGAACAGAGGGACGAACACATGGGCATTGTTAGAGAGGAGATGTATATCTTCTATGTGTGTCTTCTTAGGCAAAGAAAAGGGTGAATTCCCATCCGAATTTCTCAGGTAAGCTCTGTGACAAGGGGAACTGAGTGGCTTCTGGTCTGGAAATGAGGTTCTATCTGCATCACCAGGGGACTTAGTCTCCATCCAGAAGCTGCTTTTGAGCACGACAGTCGGTGAGCCCCAAGGCACCACCACGATGGTCTTTAGTTACTTACCAGTTGGAGCCACTCTCTGAGGGTCTGAAATTGGCCAAACTGTATCTTCCCCCCTCCCCTCCGTCTTCAAGTTCGTATGTTAAAGTCTTAACCCCTGGTATCTCAGAATGTGACTGTGTTAGGAGAAAGGGCTTTTAAAGAGGTGATTAGAACAAGGTCATAAGAGTGGACCCTCATCCAATAGGACTGGCATCCTTATAAGAAGAGAAGGTTAGGAGACAGACAGGTGCAGAGGGAGGACCATGTGAAGACCTGGGGAAGAG
Organism: Bubalus kerabau; assembly: GCF_029407905.1. Taxonomy (NCBI): domain Eukaryota; kingdom Metazoa; phylum Chordata; class Mammalia; order Artiodactyla; family Bovidae; genus Bubalus; species Bubalus kerabau. The sequence goes on from NC_073636.1 coordinate 25,587,381, forward strand.
GGCTATCTATGAGCCAAGGAGAGACACTACAGAAGACACCGACCCTGATGACACTTTGGTCTCAGACTTGAGCTTCCAGAAAGTGAGAGAATAGACTTCTGTTGGGAAGCCACCTAGTCTGTCAAACTTTGTTACGGCGGCCCCAGCAAACCCAAACAGGGACTCAGGTCACTCAATCCTCCCACTTCCTTTCTCGTATGAGGGGACAGGCTGATGGCAGTTGTCACAAACTTGAAGTATTTCTCTCTTTAAGACAGTAAAATTAGACGCGTCGAGTTTTCTGTTGAAGTTGGGTTCCATTCCAGCCTCTTCACCTCTGGGACTTCTCAGGTGGCACTAGTGGTAAAAGCATCCGCCTTCCAGTGCAGGAGACGTAAGAGACATGGCTTGCATCCCAGAGTCTGGAATCTCCCGAAGAGGGGAAGGGCAACTCACTCCAGTCTTCCTGCCTGGAGAATACCGTGGACGGAGGAGCCTGGAGGGTGGAGGGCTACAGTCCATATGGTCACATAGAGCTGGACCTGACCAAAGTGACTTAGCATGCAAACATGGCTCCACCTTTGCCCAGTGCCTCGACCTGGCTGCTTAGCATTGCAAGGGAAAATTTTAAAACCCCTGGGACAGAGTCATCATCCACGACTACTTTTCTGTCTGGTGTCTCTCAAGCGCCATCCTCAGATTTAGCAAATGAAAGTTGTTTCACATCGGAGTGACTTAATTGTATCCCATCAAGAAAAGCTCAGAAGGTAATCATCTGAATTTGAGTTCTCAGAAGTTTGGTGATGTCATTAAAAATTACATTCTCACCAACTTCTCTACTTTCAAAATTTCTCTGAGGTATTAATTGGCTTTCAGATGTCTCTGGCTAACTTTCTCCCAGTAATAATATAAAGCTAAACATGGAAAAAAAATCCTTAATTTTTTTCCTCCACAGGTTTTGCCCGTTTCTCAGTTTTTTTCTGCATTCATGTGGTTATACATTTATTAAGAATCTGTTTAGTTCCAGGTGCTGTTGAAGGTGCCATAGTGAGTTGTTTAGAAAATATATGAAATCTGGTGCTTGTATGCAAGGAATTTTCAGTGTAAATAAGGACACATGGTAACCATGAAAAGTCTTTGAAATCTACGTGAATCAAAGACTGCACAGATGACCCTTGCATTTACTCAGTCATTCTGGCCTCCTAGCCGTGCCACGTCAGAACTAGACACACTTCGCTCTCTCTGTGCCTGAGTTCAACTCCCACTCTCAGACCCTCGCCTCTGCACGGCCCCCTCTTCACTTCATTCAGAGCTGTGCTCAAGCAGCCTCATCAGTGAATGCTCCCCCAAGTAACATTCACTCTGCCGATCACTTTTGCGTTCTTTCTCATGACACATCATTTAGGATAGTGGTTCTCAAATTTTAGCAGAGACCTCGTTAAAACACCGATGCCTGGCTCTGCTTATTGGCTTTATGGTTCAGTAGATTTGGGGTGAGACCCAAGAATTTGCAGCTCTGACTAGTTCCCAGGTGATGCTGGTCAGGGGGTCACTGATTTTGTACCTTAGGACAGATTTGGGCTTCCCAGATGCCGCTAGTGGTAAAGAAGGCACCTGCCAATGCAGGAGATGTAAGAGACGCGGGTTTGATCCCTGGATCAGGAAGATCCCCTGGAGAATGGGCATGGCAACCCACTCCAGTATTCTTGTCTGGAAAATTCCATGGACAGAGGAGCCTGGAGGGCTACAGTCCACGGGGTGGCACAGAGTCAGACAGGACTGAAGCGACTAAGCTCACCTGCAGGATAAGATTTTAATGTGTCATTACCATGTAGCAACACGTGAGGGCGCTTTAATTGGCTCCCAGTAGGGGATGGAAAGTTGTCCTCATCCTTTGGTAGGAAAATACGGGGGCCTTAAATGTCACATCTTTGAACTAGAGTACTTAATTCCAGCACACACGAGTGACAGGACCCTCACAAGAAGTATGGGAATACCCCTCTTACTGCAGCAAACTGTAGAGCCAACCTACTTAGCTAGATCTGTCTTGCCTTTTATTTATTTATTTGCTTTTAGCTGCCCTAGATCTTCACTGCTGTGTGTGGGCTTCCTCTAGTTGCAGTGAGCAGAGGCTGCTCTTGGTTGTGGTGCATGGGCTTCCTGTTGGAGTGGCTTCTCTTGTTGTGGCATCTGTGGTATGTGGGGTCTTCCCAGAGCAAAGATCGAACCTGTATTGGCAGGTGGATTCTTAACCACTATGCCACCAAGGAAGTCCTGGATCTGTCTTGCCTTTTGCCCTGTGCCATTCATACTTTTGATCCCTGTTTGATCTTTATCTTCCATCTCATCACCACCCCTTGACACACTTGGAAATGTCAGTAGAGTCAACTTAGCTGGACTTCTCATAGGACTTCATGCTTTTCTGTTCCACGTCCCAGCGTCCTCAGTTCAGACCCCCATTGGCATCCAGCCCTTGTCTGCTCCAGGGGACCTTTGGCCCCAGTCATGGTCAGTTAGCACCCCAGTATTGGTGCTGCTTGTTGTGCCGAAGAGGCCGAGGCAGATGGATGCGGCCAGTGCAGTGAAGATTTTCCTGGAGGGGAGCATTCCCTTAGTTTTGCGTGTTTCTGGGACAGCCTTCTTTCATATGCTTTCATTTGCCTTCGTGAGAAGAGTCGAGTAATATAGGAACCCTTTTAAAAGAGTCAAATTTAACATTAATTATATACATTTTAAATACCTACAATACACATGATGCTATGTTAAGTAGGCCGCAGGAAAATCATTCTTTTAACAAATGGGGAGTTCCAACTAAGACAGCCCTGGGTGCAGTTCACAAAAAAGTCACAACCTCTGATCTTTTAGAGCTTCTATTCTGTTGGGAGAGACAGAGCATAAACAAAACATACTAATAGAGTAGATGGTATAAATGCTAAGGAGAAAAATAAAAATGGGGCAGGGATACAGGGAGTGCTGAAGAGATGGAGGCTTGATTAGTTGTCATTTTAAAAAGGATAGACAAGCATCATGGAGAAAGTGGCATGTGAGGGACATACTTGGTGGCCCAGGGGTTAAGACTCCCCATTCCCAAAGCAGCGGGTCCAAGTTCGATCCCTGGTCGGGGAACTAGATCTCCTGCATGCCTCAACTGAAAGAGCCTACCTACAGTGACTAAAAGATCCCGCCTGCCACCACTAAGGACGCAGGGCAGCCGAATAAATAATTTTTTTTTTTTTTTGAAAAAAGAAAGTGGCATCATGATGCAGAGCATGTAGAGATGGGAATGACACCTATATCTGAGGGAGGAGAATTCCAGGCAGAAAGATCAGCCAGTGAAAAATTTTTGAGAAAAGGGCATACCCAGAGCACTAAGGGAGATGACTGTGATTGGAGTCACACAGTACAGAGGAGTAGGGAATGAGGTTGGAGAGGCAGTGGGAACTGGACAATGCAGGGCTTTAACAATAGCAGAGACTTGGGCTCCACTGTCCTCATTGTGATGGGAATGGCTCTGTTGCATTATCAACAGTGACACTGCTCCCATGTTAAAGACTGTATTCTGGCTTCTGGGCTTAGAACAGACTAAAGGGGGTTGGGGCAACCAGTTAGAAGACTTGCCATAATGTAGAGAGGTGAGTGGAGAAGGAAATGGCAACCCACTACAGTGTTCTTTCCTGGAAAATCCCAGGGACGGAGGAGCCTGGTGGGCTGCTGTCTATGGGGTCGCACAGAGTCAAACACGACTGAAGCGACTTAGCAGCAGCAGCAGCAGCAGGGAGGTAAGAGTGTTAGCAGTGGAAGCGGTGAGAAGAATTGGGGCTCTATAAGTGTTTTGCAATTAGAATAAGAAGGATCACTGCCACACAGGGGTTCTAATGAAGAAGACATACATATAAGAAATCACCTTAGCAGCTAACACTTACCAAGCACTCACTCTATGCCAGATAGGTGAAATCTAACACACATCACAGCAAAAACAGAATCAGAACCCTGACAGTCTGTCCACTGAGCCCACATGCTAAAGCATTACACTGTGCTGAAAAGAGAAAGCAAGAAGTCTGAAAACAATGGAATGATATATTTCAAATCCTGGGGGAAATGTCGCTTCTAACAAATATTTCTTCAACCAGCAAGATTATTACTTAAGAATGAGAGCCAAAAGAAGACGTTTTCAGGTAAACAGATTAACAGTATTTAGCATTCACAGACTCTGGCTGAAAGAACTAGCAGCATATTTATTTCACATAAAAATCCTCAACAAAATATTAGCAAATCAAGTCCAACAATGTATTTAAAAAGTCATCATTGACTGGGATTTTTTCCAGGCATGCAAGGCTGGTTCAATATTTGAAATATAATCAATGTCATTTACCATGCAAAGATGAAAGTGTTAATCGCTCAGTCATGTCCAACTCTTTGCGACCCCATGGACTATAACCCTCCAGGCTCCTCTGTCTGTGGGATCCTCTGGGCAAGAATACTGGAGTGGGTTGCCATTCCCTTCTTCACGAGATCTTCCTGACCCAGGGATTGAACCCAGGTCTCCTGTATTGCAGGTGGACTCTTTACTGTCTGAGCCACCAGGGAAGCCTGTCATTTACCATATCCATAGACAAAAAAAGAAAAAATCATATGATTATGTCAACTGTATCAACTGACACATAAAAAGCATTTTAAATAATAATGCCCATATGTGATTTTAAAAACAAAACAAAACTCCTAGCAAACTAGAAATGAAGGGAAAATTTCTCACTTCATAAAAAACATCTACCAAAAAAACCCTGTTGCTGACATCATACTTAATAATGAGAGACTGAATGCTTTCCCTCTGAGACTGGGAACGAGGCAGGAATGACCAACCTCTCCACTCTTACTCAATGTAATTCTGGAAGTTCTAGCCAGTGCAAAGGACAAGAAAAAGAAATAGAAAGCATGCCATTTGGAAAGGAAGCTATAAAACTGTCTCTATTGCCAAATCATGTTATCTAGACAGAAAATTCCAAAGAATGTACCAAAAAAATAAAACACAACTCCTTGTAGAATAAGTGAGTTCAGCAAGGTCACAGGATCCAAGATTAACATAAAATTCAGTTGTATTCTTGTATACTAACAGCAAACATTTGGAAGCTAAAATAAAAGGCTTAATGCTATTTACAATTGCTCTAAAGAAAATTAAATATTTAGGTATAAATCTTACAAGACATGTATAGGATCTGTATGCTGAAAATTAGAGTATGCAAAGTAATCAAAGACTCAATAAGTGAAGAGACACTGTTTTCAGTGATTGGAAATCTCAAAAAAGTGAAGGTGTCAGGTTCCTCCAAATTGCTCTAGAGTTTTAAAATAATCCCTATTAAAACTACAGCAAGATTTTTTTTGAAACATAAACAAGCTTGTTCTAAAGTTCATATAAAAAGCAAAGGAGTCTTTTATAGAATATTTAGAATAGCTAAAACCATTTTGACGAAGAACAGAATGAGAGAACTCAAATCTGCCTGATTTCGAGCCTTACCGTAGAGCTGTGGAAATCAAGACTATTCCATAGGACTTCTCTGGTGGTCCAGTGGCTAAGACTCCACGCTCCCAATGTAGGGGGTCTGGGTTCAGTCCCTCACTGGGGAACTAAATCCCTTATGCTGTGACTAAAGGGTCTGGGTTCAGTCCCTCACTGGGAAACTAAATCCCTTATGCTGTTGCTAAAGATTCTGAATGCCACAGCTAAAACTATCCTGCAAGCCACAACCAAGACCTGGTGTAGCCAAGTAAATACAAATAGATTTAAAAACTGTAGGGTATTGGCAGAGGGATAGACATGTAGATCAACGAGAACCTAGAAATACACCCGTAAAATTATGCTGATCTGATTTTTTTGACAAAAATTGCGAAAGTAATTCAATGAAAGAAAGCTTTTTCAATAAGCGACACTGGATCAATTGGACATCCACAGGCAGAAAAGAGAACTTTAATGTTATTCTCCAACTTGTACACAGATTTACTCAAAATAGATCATGGACTTTAATGTAAAATGTGAAACTATAAAAACCTTTAGAAAAAAAAATAAGAGATGTGATTCAGGACTTTGGGCTTTGTGAAGAGTGATGTGAGACCAAAAGCACAATCCATCAAAAGCAAAATTGATGAAATGGACGTCATCCAAAAACGGGTCCAAAAACATGGACCCTGTTAAGAAGGTGAACATGTAAGCTACAATCTGGGAGAAAAATATTTGTAGCCATATAACTGACAATGAGTAATATTTAAAACATATAAAGAACTCTCAGAGACTTCCCTGGGAGTGCTTAAGGCTTCACCTTCCAGTGTGGGTTGGATACCTGGTCCAGGTGTTAAGATCCCACCTGCCTCGGAGCCAGAAATCTAAAACATAAATCAGAAGCAATATTGTAACAAATTCAGTAAAGACTTTAAAAATGGTCCACATCCCCCCGCCCAAAAAAAAAATCTTTAAATAAATAAAATGATAAACTCAGCAGTAAAAAAAAAAAAATCAAACAGTCCAATTAGAAAATAGCCAATATACAGGAAGACACGTTGCAGCAGAAAAGGATGTACAGCTAGTAAATAAGGACATGGAAGAATGTACATTGTTAGCTTTTGGGGAAATGCAGACTTAAATATCGTACAGAGGTATCACTACACATACATCAGAATGGTTGAGATTTTTAACGATAACACCAAATGTTAGCAAAGCTGCAGTAAACCAGGTCATTTGTACATTGCTGGTGGGAATCGAAAACCATGCAGCCACTCTGGAAAAGAGTTTTACACTTTCTTTTAAAACTAGAAATAGGCTTATAGTATGACTCAGCAATGACATTTTTTGGCATTTATCTCAGGAAAATGAGAACACATTCACCCAGAAACTTGTCCATGGATGTTCACAGCAGCTTTGTTTGTAATATCAAAAGCTGCTGCTGCTAAGTCGCTTCAGTCATGTCCGACTCTGTGTGACCCCATAGACGGCAGCCCACCAGGCTCCGCCGTCCCTGGGATTCTCCAGGCAAGAACATTGGAGTGGGTTGCCTTTTCCTTCTCCAATGCATGAACGTGAAAAGTGAAAGTGAAGTCGCTCAGTTGTGACCTACTCTTAGCGACCCCATGGACTGCAGCCACAGATGTTCCTCAGTGGGTGCACGGTAAGTGAAATGTGGCACCTGCATGCCATGGAATACTGCTGCCATGAAAAGGGACAACTGTTGATACCAGCTACGACTTGGATGTCCCTAAACGGAATCATGCACAGTGGGGAGGGGGCACCAATCTCTCAAGGTACTATTGCGTTTATAGAAAACAGTATTAAGGGACTTCCCTGGTGGTCCAGTGGTTAAGAATCTGCCTTTTAGTGCAAGGCACGTGGGTTCAATCCCTGGTCTGGCAACTAAGACCTAATATGCCGCAGGGCAACTGACACGTGCTGCAACTGAGACCCAATGCAGCCAAATAATTTTAAAATGCTGTTAAAATTATACAAATAGGGAACAAATTAGTAGTTGTCAGGGGTAAGGGACTTTCTACAAAGAGGTAGCATGAGGGAGACTTCTTACGGTGATACAATTATGTGTTGTGATTAGGTTGTTACAGTTCAATGTCATAGAATTACACACACACACACACACACACACAAGTAAATCTGCATAACCTTTGTGGGTGGTTCTGATTCAATAGCCTGGTTTTCTTACTGGATTATGTAAGATGCCATTGTTGTTGGAAGCAGGGGCATGGGACCTCCTTGTGTATTTCTTTCTAACTTTCTGTGAATGTGTAATTATTTCAAAATCAAAAAGTGCACAAACAGTTTACTAAGAAGTATAATAAACCTGGGAGGAAGAAGCAAAATATGTGATGTGATGGTGAGAAAAATTAATTGGTAGTCATGTTTTCCAGAAAATTGTAAATAAGCATCAGTTCTAATGAATTATTTATAGGAGTTGAAATCAAAGTAAAATAGAAATGCCAGCAAGAAACAATGTAAGACCAGAGCACCTGATCAGAGTGAAAGCATTCAGAAAGCTTCCTGTTGTCTCAGAGAACAGAAAACCAAACATTTGATGTGCCTTTATGATGAGAAAATAGAATGACATCTAAACCAACCAATGCTATTTTAATTCATACAAAAATCACTTACTGAGTACCTCCTGTGTGTCTAGAAACCTACTGACATTACCAATTCCTATCATTAATTCTGAAAGAAGGTAGTTTTATCCCCTTCTCACTGATGATGAAACAGAGCCTACCTAAATGGGAGTCAATGACATAAATAAAAGGTGGTGACAAAGGCAGGAGGTGACAGAGGCAGTATTATTTTTTAATAAGAGGAGACGGTCTTTATTTATTTATTTGGTTGCATCGGGTCTTATTTGCACATGTGGGATCTTTTTGGAGCATCTTTTGTTGGGATGTGTGAACTCTTTGGTTGTGACGTGCAGCGTTCGTTGCTCCGAGGCATGTGAGATCTTAGTTCCCTGACCAGGGATCGAACCCATGTCCCCTGCACTGCAAGGTAGATTCTTAACCACTAAACTACTAGGGAAGTCCCTAGAGGCAGAATTTGAACCCAGAGCTCTCTGATGTGTCTGTGTTCTTATAACTCCATTCTTCCCTCCTGAGCATAATGAATATTGAAATAAGTTAATTTTCTAAGGAGAATGCTCACACTGTTTTGAAGGTGAAATGTTTTTATGTTTTATGGAATGAAATATGAATCATCTCTAAACTATGGACAAAACAGAAAGCTTTCACATCTACTCTTGCAATTCATTTCATTGCCCAAACTATGGGCAAGACTTACAGCAGAATAGAAAGCTTTCATAGCTTCCCTTTTTCTTTGTCAACACTAAACAGCCCTTGTGAAGCTGGGAATCAGAGGAACCCATCCTTCAACTAGCTGTGTTACCTGCAGGAGCAAAGAGCATCAGTTAACTTTCACATTTAGTGTTTTCCCAATAAAGCTACGAGCATTAGGCATACAGTTTTTTTATCTTGTTGTGCATGGACGAGAAAAAGCTGATATTTTGAAGATCAAAGAAAACCACAAATCTATCTGACTGTTGGTTAATTTCCCATTTGTAAATCTTGTTTCTGTTTCTTCTGATGCTAAAATTGATCTTGAAGCCCAAGTGTTCTAAGATACCTTTTCACACACCCAATCACAGAGCCTGTGGGGATAATACACACACACACAGGTTGGTAACGGATAGTTAAGAAAGAGGCGTTAGGGCTTAGTTTTTCCTGTTTGTTGAAAGCTATGAAAAAAAGAAACCTTGAAGATTCATCTCTGACCTAGCAAACTTTTTCTCCTTTTTTTTTTTTTTTTTGGTCTGGAATAAATGACTAAAGCTTTCCATTTTATAGGACTGAAAAGAAGGAGTACTTTTATCTCACTTGAAACATTGTTCGGCAGAAGCTTCTATTTACTGGCTCATAAAAGATTTTATGCCTCATCTGTTGTACTTAGGATGACTCCGGTGAATGTACTGGGAGAAGATTTGAAGTGTGTTGCTTCCTGAAGTTAGAATTATAAGCAGGTGTACTATTGAACCATCCAACTTTCCTTAATGTGTACAGATTTCTGCCTTGGCAGGAACTCTTGAAGTAAGCCCAAATAGAGCATTAAGCAAAATGTAGCCCCAGACTCTGAAAACATGTATGATCGCCCACCTCTCTGTGCACAGACTTCAGAGTGTGTGTGCTGGCTCCTCTACAACAGCTCTATCTGGTGAAGCAACAGAAACACCTGTCATGGGCTGAGCTCACCACCATCTATAAAAACCTCAGGAGCATTCTGATCCCAGCTGTGTCATGGAACCCCTGGGAGACCTTGGACAAACCTTGCCTCCTCCTGAGGCTTTAGTTTTCTCATCTGTTAAATCTTGACCCATTTCTCAGGATATTTGAGGGGAAAAAAACAACAACAACATCGACACTAGAGAGATGGTTATGAAAAGCAGAATATCTTCCAGAAATATATAGTGATGATTTAAAAAAGGGGAGCCATGGGTGTATGTTGTGCCCTTGATAAATGAATATACTTTTAGTAAGGCAAGAACAAAAGGAAAGTACCAGAAAGAATTCCCCAAAGAGCAGGCAACCATGACCCTGATGCTCTGATTCTTCATGTCCAGTCCTATTCTGGAGTCAGTACTTTTCCAAAAGGCCACCTTCAGCGTAGTCTTAACAGCACTCACCATTCACATGGCCATGGTCATGAAGAATGACCAGGGAGTGTTGGTTGAGTGGACCTACAAAAAGTGGCTCTACAGAAAATTGATTTATCTTCTTTGTCACAAAAGATAGAGAAGTTGTTTCTGAAATTTTTGTTTGACACTCTGAGTCTTCAATGAATGACCATTAAAATTTTTTTTCTCAATTTTTTGGTTCCATAAGGCTTACCTGGATCAACCTAGTTATTAATGCTCTTATACATTACCCTTGAGAAGTCAGATAGCATATAGTTAAAGCACAGACTCTGAAGTCAGATTACTCTGGATCACAACCCAGCTCCGTCATCTACCACTATGTGATGTGGTCAAACTACCCAACTGTTCTGTGTGTCAGTGTCTTTGTAAATAAAAAGCAGATCTGCTTCATAGTGTTGTAGTAAGGAGTAAGTTCAGTTCAGTTCAATCGTTCAGTCGTGTCCAACTCTTTGCGACCCCATGAATCGCAGCACGCCAGGCCTCCCTGTCCATCACCAACTCCTGGATTCACTCAGACTCACGTCCATTGAGTTGGTGATGCCATCCAGCCATCTCATCCTCTGTCGTCCCCTTCTCCTCCTGCCCCCAATCCCTCCCAGCATCAGAGTCTTTTCCAATTGCTCAATATAATACCTGAACCATACTAATTACTATATAGTTGGGATTATTATTAAGTGTTTCTTCAAAGCACTGTAGGCAAATAAATCCTGAGCGATCAGCCCATCTTCAAAATATATCCAAAACCTGACCACTTTTTTTACTGCTTCTGCTCCTCGTCCACCAGTACCTCTTGCTAGGACTATTGCAGTAGCCTCCTGCTTTCCCTCTTGCCACCAACAGTCTCCATAGAGCAACCCGAGTGGTCATCCTGAATTGCATCACATCACTCCTCTGCTCCATGTACTCTATAACCCATCATCTGTTCAGAGTCCAGGCCATCCGCCCTCTGGATAAGTTCAAGTTTATCCCCATTAGGGCTCATCTTCTGCTCCCCTGCTCTCATCCCTCCACTGCAGCTCCTGACCTCTTGGTAGTTCCTTTAACAGCCTAGTTTATTGCTGCTGCTGCTGCTGCTAAGTCACTTCAGTTGTGTCCGACTCTGTGCGACCCCATAGACAGCAGCCCACCAGGCTCCCCCACCCCTGGGATTTTCCAGGCAAGAACACTGGAGTGGGTTGCCATTTCCTTCCAATGCATGAAAGTGAAAGTGAAGTCGCTTAAGTCGTGTCTGACTCCTAGTGACCCCATGGAGTGCAACCTACCAGGCTCCTCCATCCATGGGATTTTCCAGGCAAGAGTACTGGAGTGGGGTGCCATTGCCTTCTCCGAGTTTATTGCTACCCAAGCAATATTTATATTTTCTGAAATGTTCATCTCCTAGACATCTGTGAGAAGAGTGGCTCCTTCATTCAATCTTTTTTTTTTTCCTCTTTTTGGCCTCAAAGCATGGTATAAGGGATCTTAGTTCCCTGACCAGGGATCAGACAGGTGTGCCCTGCAGTGGAAGGGTGGAGTCTTAATCACTGAACTGCCAGGGAAGTCCCTTCATTCAGTCTTTACTCACAAGTCACCTTATCTGAAGTGGGTTCACCGTCTCTGAAACATCATTTCCTTTGCCGTTAGGTTTACCATATCCTGCCTTATTTCCTTACAGTGGACTACAGATTTTCCTTGGCTTATGATGGGGTTATATCCTGATAAACCCATGATAACTTTAAAATATCATAAATTGAAAATGCATTTAACACATCTAACCTGCTGAACACTATAGCTTAGCCTAACTTACCTTACACGTACTCTGAACACTTGGTTCACCTACAGGTGGGCAGAGTCATCTAACGGCAAGCCTGTTTTATAATACAGTTTGAATATCTCGTGTAATTGATTGAATACTGTGCTGAAGGTGAAAAACGGAATGGTTGTCTGGTCTAGAACAGCTGTAAGTATCTTGGTTGGTCACGCTGGTCACATGCCTGACCGGCAGCGTCACAGGAGATTGTCTACCGTGTCTAGCCCAGGAAGAGATCGGAATTCAAAATTTGAAGTTGGGTTTCTACTGGACAAATAGTACTCGCACATCATCAAAAAGTCAAAAACATAAGTCAAACCATTTTAATTCGGGGACCGTTCATCATTACCGCCTGATGTAGTACATGCTTGTGTGTTTACTGGTGCACCCGTCTCTCTCTGACTCTCATAAAGGATCCGAGAGAGCGGATGTCTCATTTTGTTAGGTGTATTTTCAAGCTTTAATATAGAACCTACATATAGTTAGATGCTCAATAAATATGTGTTGAATACATTAATGAACTGGAGTAGGTGATGTGGTTGTTTATATTTGAATGCATTTTTACATGCACTAGCTTATTAAGAAGTAGGAATCAACGGGGGGGGGGGGGGGGACGTTTCTTTTCTTGCACAAACAGCTATAAACAAAGGGTTCCATCCTCAAAAAACTGCTGCAGTGAAATCAGTGGTTGTTTGGTGTATGACGAGCATCACAGAGAGGATGAGGGAACATTTGGCAGCAACTAGATATTTGTTATCCTCATCGTGGTGAATGTTTCACGGATATAGGCATATATCAGAACTTACCACATTTTGTACGTTTTATTTTTTAATTTATTTATTTATTTTTGGTTGTGTTGGGTCTTCATTACTGTGTGTGAGCTTTCTCTCGTTGCAGAGACCAGGGGCTCCTCTCCAGTTGCAGGTTTGTGGGCTTCTCATTGTGGTGGTGGCTTCTCTCGTTGTGGCTCTAGGGCCCTGAGCACAGGCTAAGTAGTTGTGGCTTAAGGGCTTCATGGCCCCATGGCGTGTGGAATCTTCTCAGATTAAGGATCGAACCTGTGTCCCCTGTATTGGCAGGCGGATTCTTATCCACTGTACCACCAGGGAGTCTGTACATTTTAAATATGTACGATTTACTGTATGTTCTTTGCTCTCATAAAACTGGGAGCGGGGGGGGGGGCCTTTGTTTGCTTTTGGGGGATTTTCAGCCACACTGCACTGCTTTGGCAAAGAAAGCAATGGCAACCCACTCCAGTATTCTTGCCTGGAAAATCCCATGGACGGAGGAGCCTGGTAGGCTGCAGTCCATGGGGTCGCTAAGAGTCGGACACAACTGAGCGACTTCACTTTCACTTTTCACTTTCATGCATTGGAGAAGGAAATGGCAATCCACTCCAGTGTTCTTGCCTGGAGAATCCCAGGGATGGGGGAGCCTGGTGGGCTGCCGTCTGTGGGGTCGCACAGAGTCAGACACGACTGAAGCAACTTAGCAGCAGCAGCCGCAGCACTGCTTTGGTGCTCTTAGTTCCCCCATCAGGGATCAAACCTGTGCCCTCAGCAGTGAAATCAGAGTCCTATCCACTGGAACACCAGGCAATGCCCTAAAGTTGTTAAAAAAAAAAAAAAAAAGAATTAGTTAACTTTCAGATCAGGCAATATTTTAATGGCAAAGTTTTATTGGAGCCACATCAGCAGATGCCTTGGGTCTTTGTTAATAGTAACAATGTACAGTTTTATTTTTGTATTACCTCCATGTTGAAAAAGGAACTTTGATTTTAAAGTTTGGAGATGTTCTCTATCACTTATGTCCCATCCCTTAGATTAATTGAAAACCAAACAGCCAAAAGTAATTGGGTAGTATTTGAGGAATTGCAGGTTTATGGAACTTTCAGATGAGCAAATTAAAGAATTAAATGATTTGACAGAGGCCATCTGAAACAGCAGATTTGGCATAAGAATCAGAAACTAAATAACCCTGAATTTTGTTTCTCAGCCTAAAAGCCTTTCTCTTCCTTCCATTCTTTATTGGCAAATTGTAACTTTTCCCCCCAAAGTACTAAAATTATCTGCTTCTCCAAGTCTTTTGAGCTTGTTTTTTTTTCTTTTGTGAATGAGGTGTTCTAAATGCCTTCTGGCACATACAAGACTCATTACTAAACTCTTTTTATAAAATTTGCTCTTTAAGAGAGGGACCCTCTATTGAAAAAAAGTATCAATAGAACTGAAGTCAATAAAGGTATCAGCCAGATGAATGTGTCAGGTCAAATTAAGGCTGAAATTCCACCTGATGTTAGTCAAGTAAGCCACACTTCAATAAACCTGTTCCTGAGAAAGCTTCTGCTCTCAAATTGATCAATATTTTTTCTAGTTAAATGAAGACATTTTTAAAGTTTCCTGCTGTGTACTACTGAGTACCTACTGAATGCAAAGTATACAGAAGGATGCAAAGAGGTCAGCCTAACTCTCAAGGAGACTGAATAGAATAAATGACAAATATTTTGGAAAGTAAGGAAAGCATACAAGACAATTTTTTTGTTGTTGTTCTGAATTGTTACTGAATCTTTACCTTTTTAAAAAGTTTTTATTTTTTATTTGGCTGAGCTGGGTCTTCACTGCTGGCGGGCTTTTCTGTAGTTGTGGCCAGTGGGGGCCACTCTAGTTGCGGGTGCAGGCTTCTCATTGGGGTGGCTCTTCTTGTCGTAGAGCACAGACTCGAGGGCTCATGGGCTTCCGTACTTGTGACACCTGGGCTTAGTAGCTGTGGCGCCTGGGCTTAGTTGCCCTGCAGCATATGGGATCTTCCCTGACCAGGGATCAGACCTGAGTCTCTTGCATTGGCAGATGGATTATTTACCGAGCCAGCAGGGAAGGCCCTGTCTTTTAGCTTTAAATGGATTCATTTACCTCCTTTATTTCACTTATGGTCCCAAGACTCTTGGTTAAATAATTTATAATTGTGATTTTTAAGTGCATTTGAATACTAATTACTAAAAGGGTATGCTTGGTGAATTCTTTCATCATATGTATAATTTACTCAACTGTTTATTAGGAGAAATTGTGTGTATATGCATATATATGTATTTATATATAATACACACACATCTCCAAATATATACACATACACACAAATATGATTTTCTTAAATTGGGACAGCCTTTTCCATCATATTTGCAAGCATCACTCAGTAATCTTAGGCAAGCCTATTCGGGCAGAGAGAAAGAAAACAATGGAAAATGAAAACTCCAATGTGATTATTTTTCCATTTGCATCACATCTCACATCTAAACAGACACTAGGGTGTTTCCTTGAGTCTAGCTGTGAGCACTGAATTTTTTTTAGTTTCTCTTTAGAATTTGGAGACTAGATACTATCAGTAGGAAGTTGCTAATGGAAATTGATGCTTTTGCTTCTGGCCAAGCATACCACAGAGATCACGGAGGTAACATCCAACCCATGCACAGAACATGACTTATAAACAAGAAAGTCATCGCCAAGGGTAGATTAGATATCTGTGTAGAAACAAGCTTTAGCTAGATTGCCAGATACCACTGTGACCAAAAGTTGTTTGTGTCTGCAGAATTCTGAAAGAAAAGACCCAGTGCAATTTTTTACGTTTGTTATAATTTTCCATTAAGATTGTAACAATACCACAAAAATGTTTTGGTCGAAAACAAAAATCTGAAATCTTTTAAAAAATATGTCTTGTATTACTGATGGCATTTGAGCCGTGTCTCATCTGACTTGCCTGCCAGTCTTCCGCAATCCTTTTAGACTATTTTGAGACTGGATTACCCAATGCTTTAGCTTGAGCTCTCCCATTTTTTTTTTTTTAACAATATCCCCTTCCAGCTATGTGACAGCATGGCTAGAAAGTTCTCTGTTAGCACTGTCTCCAGTTCCTCTCCTGTGGCTTCTCTTGAACCTGTCCACTCCAAACTTCACTATTCCATACAGGCAGCTGTGGTCAAGGTCACCAGTGACCACCCTGTGTTCCTCAGCCCTTTCTCATCTGATTTGTCAGCATTCGGCAGGCTGCGACTTCCTATCCTTAAGACACGAGCTTCTCCCGGCTTCCTGGACACCTCTCACTCTCAGCCATCTTTCATTATCACCAGCCACTCCTCTTAGACCTTCTTTGTTGATTCCTTCTCAGTTTCTCACCCTTAAACACTGGCCTCAGCACCCAGACCACTTCTGTTTTCAACTGTGTAGTGCCCTCAGTGGTCTGATGGAGTCTCCTGGTGCCCATTGTCACCTGTTTGATTGTCTTAGCTCAGATTGTCATGACAAAATACCATAGACTTGATGGCTTAAACAATGGAAATGTATTTCTTCACAATCCTGGAGGCGTGGGAGTCCAAGATCAGGGGGCCAGCATGATCAGGTTCTGCTGAGCCTCTCTTCCTGGCTTGCAGATGCCTTTCCCTGTTCCTCTGCATGGAGAAAGGAAGAGGGCAAGCTCTCTGGTGTCTCTTTTTATAAGGACACTAATCCCATCATGAGAGCCCCACCCTCACCCCTTTATCCAGACATAATTACCTCCCACAGTCCCCACCTCCAAATACTATCATGTAGAGAGTTGGGACTTCAACATATGAATTTGGAGGGGGATACAAACACTCCATGCATAACCATGATGATGACCCTTCTGGCCCAGACCTCTCTCCTGAAGTCCCCAGATACATATTTCATATCACTATTTGGTACCTCAGACTTCTCAGGTGGCTCAGTGGTAAAGAATCCACCTACCAATACAAGAGACATGGGTTCAATCCCTGGATCAAGAAGATCCCCTGGAGAAGGAAATTGCAACCCACTCCAGTATTGCTGCCTGGAAAATCACATAGACAGAGGAGCCTGGGGGGCTGTAGTCCATGGGGTCACAAAGAGTCAGACAGGACCGAGCAACTGAGCATGCACACACTTGACATCTCACCCTTAACAGGTCTAGAAATGAACTTCTAATTCCCCCAACCAAACCTACTTCTTCCAACATCAGTACATTGCAACCCTCTCCTGCCAGCTGCTCACCCCCAAACCCTGCCACTCTCCTTGATTCCTCTTTTAAAAATCTCATTCTATATCGAGTCTTTCGGGAAATCCTCTTCACTCTGCTGTCAAACTCTGTGCAGAAATCTGACCACTACTCTGCCCAGGTCCAAACCAGCATAATCTGTCCCCTGGATTATTGCCTTATGTTCTTGTGGTCTTCTGATGTTAATCTTTGTCTCATGTAGTCAGTTCTTAAAAAAGCAGCCCTGGTAAATAAATCTCACCTTGTCTCACCTCTGCACACAACCCTCTGTTGTTTTCCCAGCTCATGGAGGGTAAACAGTCTACATGGTCTGACCACTTGCTCCCTTCCTGATCTCATCTCCATCCATTTGCCATCTCTCTCTCCTCCAAACGCTAGTCCTTTGCATGCCCCAGGCATGCTCTTGACCCAAGACTCCTCTCTCTGGCTGGATTGTTCTTCTCCCAGATTTCTTCACCCCGATATCTGTAAGCCTTGCTCCCACCCTTCTTTCAAATACCTTATCAGCAGGACATCCAACTACTGGGAATAAAATAGCAATCCACCCACTCCCACCCCACTGCTCTCTGCCCCCCACACCCTGTTTTATTTTACTCCCTGTTGTTTGGCACAATCTCCACTCTCTCGTCTATGAGCTTATTGTCTATTGTACATCAGTGGAAACAGATCTCTGAGCTTACCACTGTATGCCCAGTTTAGAAGGCTGGCCAGCCAGCACATGCAGGTACTCAATAAATACTTCTAGAAGGAAAGAAGTCTGTCTTTCACGGTACTGATTCTGCTGAAGTGAATGCAGTGCTGCTGCTCTCAATCTGAAACAGCCCCAAATTTCATAAACATTTCTCCTAAAGCTTTCATTTCAGGATCAAAATAACAATTGAGTCTGCTTTTCCTTTTAGTTGTTTTAACCAGCGTAAGCATGCTGTGTAGGTTGAAGTACTTGTCCTGTGGAAAGAGAACATAGTCTGTGTTTCTCCCTTCTGGTATGCTTGTTTTAAAGCATAATGTTTATGTATCATTTGAATTGTTATTATAGGAGATAAAGCTGAGAGAATGCACAGATCCTTGGACGCGGTAGCAATTTGGGTCGGGTCTTGTTTCTCCAGGTTACCTCCAGCCCAGGGGAGGGACTCTGCATGTCCAATGCGTGTCGTGATGGGGCAGCCCCAAACAGCTTTGCTTGATAAATTCTTTAGCTATTAAAACAGGTAGAAGTGTTGTGGGCATATTGCCATTCCCAGGGATTACAGTAAGAACACCAATGATGGGACTTCCCTGGTGGTCCAGTGGTTAGAACTTCTCGCTTCCACTGCAGGGGCCACAGGTTTGGTCCCTGGTCAGGGAACTAAGATCCCACATGCCACACGACGCAGCTAAAAAAATAGAAAAAGAATACCAACAATTGTCATTTTGATCTTGAGGCATTTAGGGGTGGGAAGGAGGGACTCTTAACTTCTGAAAGCAGGGAGAAAGGTGATTGGGGATGAGTCTGGAAGCAGGGGTTGCGTTTTGCCCTCAGTGACGGGGAGACTGGGGATACAGATCTGAGCAGGCCACGTTGTCATCACCTCCCTCCCCACCCACCACTCCCAGACTGCTTTTGCCACCCTCGGACATCTGTTCTTGATTGTGCCCGTGTGGTGGAGAACAGAAGCTGCTTTCAAAAGGCAGCACCAAAACTTCAAAGGGGCAAAGGGGAGGAGGAGGAAGTAGCCGTGTGTCACATCTCTGAAATGCCCTTCGGAAAGTACCAGGGGACAGCAAAAGGTAAAGGTACGATAAAGTCCCTCGGGGTCTTTTGAGGACAGACTGGAAAGCTCAGCTCATTGAGTCACGTCGTGGGACCCAGCACTCAGGGCCAGCCCCTCCGTACAGCCCCTGTGGGCTGGAGGCCAAGTGTCTGGGAGAGAGACCGTGGCCCCATCTCCTAACCCTCTTGCACCTGGAGTTCCACTGGCTGTACCTCTCTCCTTTCCCACTTGCTTGTAAAGCAAGAACCAACGTATTAGATAAGAATACCTCTTACAAGACTTCCCTGGTGATCCAGTAGCTAAGCCTCCACGCTCCCAGTGCAGGCAGCCTGGGTTTGATCCCTGGTCAGGGAACTAGATCACGTATTCCACAGCTAAAACCTGCAACTAAGATCTGGCATGAAAGAAAGAAGGGAAGGAGGGAGAGAGGAAAGAAGGAAGGAAGGAAGAAAGAAAAAAAATAGCTCTTACAGAGATTTACAAAGCTTTGTAAAGCCCCTTCCATCCAGGACAAGTGCCATTTTTCAGTGGCACTTTCATTTTTCAACCCAGGTTGGCACACTTGACCGCCAGATCCATCTGCACCCCATTCTCTCTTCTCTCTGACTCACACACCCTCACACACATGACTACAATCCTGAGCACGCATCTGGGGCTTAGAGAAATGGGGACACTTTCCACAGCGCTGTCTCTTGAGACCCCCTTTATTCCTCCAGGCAAGGCTGAGAAGGACATTCCAGATCTCCCCATAGGGGCAGGGTGTAGAGAGGGCCAAAGACAGGAGACCCCCAAAGAGGCTTCCAGAAGGGTCACACCCTCTGGCATGGGCCTGAGGACACGGGAGGAGCGGCCGAGTCGACACAGGGAGTGGAAGCGGGTGGGCGGCCAGGGGCAGGAACAGGAAGGGCCTCACCCACCTTGTACTCCATCACTTGCCCACTCGAGGCTGGAGTCCGGCCGGATTTGTCTGGGAGAGTCCACCAGGCAGCTGGGGCCAGTTATGGTGGAGGGGACATGTACAACAGCCTGGGAAAGCCTGTTACAAATCTCAGAAGAATCCGATAGTGAACAAATAACAGAAAAATTAGTGCATAATCATTATGGTAAAAATGCGAAGCTGAAACTGTCACCAAAGCAGTCCACCCATGTGTACACCGTGGAGACACGAAAAACAGCTCAGCGTGACTCAGCTTTCCTGCCAACATTCAACCAAAAATAAAATAAGTAAATCTTTGGAGAAGTAGAGGACCCTCGGGTACCCACATGTGTGAGGACCACTCAAAAAATAGGCATAAAGTCAGCTGTCAGTGGAGGATGCTATTCCTAGTTGATGTTCAGGAAACATCCTTCATACTTCTGTGTCACACAGGAGCCTGCCTGGTGCAAGAACACAGAGGCTCCTACCCCATGTGTCTAAATATTTTTAAAGCTGGAAATCAAGCTGACGCCCATTAGGTGGAATATGTTCTAGCCTCATGCTTTGACCAGCATACCTTCGTAACAACCTTTCAAGGCAGATTTGATTTTAGTATTTTTGAAATTCTCAGAGTTCTCTGCTTGACCATGAGGTGGAGGAGGTCTGCCTCACCCTCAACCTGCAGCAGCCCAGCTTCCTTCTGATTCTCCCTCCATCTCTCTCTCTCTCTTATTTTTTTTTGTCGTGCCATGGGCATGTGGGATCTTGTTTTCCTGACCAGGGATCAAACCTGTACTCCCTGTGTTGAAAGCACGGAGTCCCAACCCCGGGCCACCAGGGAAGCCCCTCTCCCACCAGCTGCTTTCACGTTTTGCTTGTAAGTGAAGCTCACCTGCAGACACAAGCTCCCTGCACACTCCCTGCGAACGGCAGAGCCTTGGTCCCCACCCGCAGCACTTGGGGGTGCACACGCCGATGTTGGGGGTGGGGAGCGGCTCCAGAGTGTAGCCCCCTGGGACAGGCCTCTTTGTCACCTCCTCCTCCAGCCCCTTACTCCATCAGGACTTTACACACAGAAGCCCTGCCCTTCCATCAGATGTAACTGAACCACTTTGCTGCTGTACTGCAGAAATTAACACAGCATTATAGATCAGCTATACTTCAATTAAAAAAAAATCATATCACAGGCATTGAGAGAGGCTGATGATTCCTCTGGGAGCTGGCATGGGTTAGTTCCTTTATGTTTCTCATGTGATGGAGCAAGTCTTTTTTAAAAGCTTTGAAATGAAGGCCAGTGAGATGTGAATTCCCCGAACAGCCCACACCCTCTTTCTCACCACTCGGCACAAAACATTCTGAGCCTCCCCCTCAGGCACCCAGAAAGAAGCTGAGAAAAAGCAGCCCCGAGGAGGACCAGCCGCTCAGTGCGTGCTGCACCCTCCCTGTCCATCACATTTCCAGCTGCTCTGCCTTCTCCAGACCTGGGGGCAGAAAAGCCAGGAGGGAGACGTGAGTGTTCCCGAGTATTCCTCAGTGGCTGCCCGTGCTCAGAACATCGCCCTCCGACTGACCGAAGCGCTCCCCGATTTCAGGTCCTATTACATGTGTGGATGCACCCCCAGCCCTGAGGGTGGCAAAGGCCAGCCGTTTGCAAAAGGCTGGGTTTTTATCCCCACGTATTTCCATGAGGTGCTGGAAGAGTGGATGAGTCCCATGAGAGCCAAGAGACAGACAGAGACTAGAATTACTGGGAACAGGGACCCTGGCAGAAGGCTGGGCCTCAGAAGGAAACTAAGATGTGGAGTCCAGAAACGAGGGTGAGGAAGGGAAAGATGTAGGAAGAGGCGGCACCAAAGGCTCTTTGGAGTCCAAGCATTTCCACTTCATGCTTTTAAAACATGAAGGTGATCGGTGGGAACTCTCTGTAAAGTACCGGAAGCTCAGCTGTGTGCTCTGTGATGACCTAGAAGGGTGGGATGGGGGTGGTGGTGGGAGGGAGGCCTACGAGGTATGGGATATATGCATACATATAGCTGATTGACTTTGTGGTACAGCAGAAACTAACACAACAATGTAAAGCAATTATAGTCCCGTTTTTAAAAACAACATGGATTTGAAAACACAGCTATGGGTCTGTGGCATTTGTTTACAACCTTAGTCATCAAAGGATGACATTCGTGTTTTGTCACTCACGTGACTTTGGCTGTAAAAGTGTAAAGAAGCAGCACTGTTCTCATTTACCCTGAAAGTTTCCTCCCGGAATTGTTAATGATCCTGATGTTTGCTGGCCAGAGGGGAAAAGAAGTTTGGCCCATTACACGTCGCAAAGTCTTTTTCCCCCAACTCGGGGACCAGACAGGTGATATCTTTTCAAGTAGGTTAATTTTCACATAACAGTAGAAACTAAATTATGAATAATAAAATTCATAAATCTACATGTAACTTCTATAAAAACTATCATTTCATACTGAAAAGTTTTCTAAAGATATATTCATTCATCCAAAATAATTACTGATTATTATTATGTAAAACACTAGTAATTTAACATAGAAGAAAATAGATTTCCAATTAACTCAGATGGTTTCTCACTAATGTCCATAATCTCTGGGCTTAAATCTGCTAATCAGTATGATTGAAAACCATGCACAATGTTTAAATCTCCTAGTGGGGATGGGTATATACATTTGATTTATAGCGAAGTCTTTCTAATACTTTGTAAACATTCTTTGAAAATTCTATGAAGTTGCACTTTTCATATCCCTAAAAGGCCAATTAATTTTTTTCTGGGGCCCTGAGTATTATACTTTTATACATCTGTTCTTTAAGAAAATCTTCTTCCTTTCGTGGCCTTTACTCTTTGGTTCTATATCATAGAACTTCTGGACCCACTTGTTTAATCAAAAGTCAAGGAAAACATCCATATTTCCATAACTGCATCCAGGTTTAAGCTCCTAGGTCAGATCTGGACGCTTTGTGGAAGAAGCCCTATTTAGATGTGTTAGATCTTGATTTTACCATATAACAAACTGATTTCGTCTTTAATTTTGGGGAGGGCTTCCCTGGTGGCTCAGAGGTTAAAGCGTCTGCCTCCAAAAAAAAGTACAGAAAATACAATAATGTAATAGACATTACCAAAATTAAACATATACATCTGTTCTCTTGAACTCGTTAAAGTTCTCTTTAATTCTTAGGTTAATGTATTTTTTAAAAATTCTGAATGGATTTTAGATTTTTCTTAACATTTTTCTGACATTGTTAAGATTATTGTAGTTTCCCTTTACTTATATATTATTGCAGGACACATTAGTACTAGATTTTCTAGTGTTAAACTATTTTTACATTCCTGAGATGAACTCTTCTTGGTCATGATGTATTTTTTTCATACATTGCTAGATTCGCATTGCTGATGTTTAATTAAGAGATTACATTTAAATTTGAAGTCTTCCCTTTTATGGCTTTCCTAATACCCAGGTGAATACTAGCCTTATAAAATGAGTTGGTCTGGCAAGGTTTGATTGAACCAGCAGTTCACCCTAAGTGTAAGAAAGAATCCAATTTCAGTTGTAGCATACTCACAGTTACAATGTTTATCACTGCATTTTCTTATAATAAGTCTTGCCTTAATTGTTGAGTAACCTTTAAGATTATTAACTCAGTTGCCTCACTGCAGGTTCTGTAGTGACTGCGCAGGGAACTTCCTAGTCAAGTTTCTAACTATCCACATAAGAAGGCAGTAAGATCCATTGGGAATCATTAGGCTCGTGGCCCCAGAAATCAGCGTCTTAGACATTCACATCTTTAACTCTGCTTGAATTCCAAAAGTTATCAACACATATTAGTGCTTTTTAGAGAAATGCTTAGAGATGCTCAATTCAATGGTATTATCATTTCTCTTGAGTCCCAACTGTGCCAATATGTCTGGAACAAAACCAAGTTAACGGGTTAAGTGCCAATGATGCCATTACTAATACTCCGTGTCAAGAACGAGTGCCTCCCAGAAGAATATCCGTTCAGTGACTGCTGGCACTCGGGTTGATGGGCAAGGCTCTATCATATTTAACTATAAATAAATATGTGTGTGTGTGTGTGTGTGTGTGTGTGTGTGGAGAGAGAGAGATACTTGGCTGCCTCGGGATCTTTGTGTGTGTGTGTGTCTATATATAGAGAGAGAGATTTGCCTGCCTCGGGATCTTTGATTTGAGGTATACAGCTTCTCTCTAGTCGTGGTGTGTAGTCTAGTTGCGGCATGCAGGCTTCATTTCTGGATCTTGATTCCCAGAACAGGGATCAAACCCAGGTCCCCTGCCCTGGAAGGCGGATTCTTAACCACTGGACCACCAGGGAATTCCCTACAATATTTAACTTTTAAACACAGGTTTCTCCACAATTATGACTCTGTAAGTGATAGTCACTCAGTTGTGTCCGACTCTTTGCGACCTCATGAACTATACAGTTAATGGAATTCTCCAGGCCAGAATACTAGAGTGGATAGCCTTTCCCTTTTCCAGGGGATCTTCCAATCCAGGGATCGAACCCAGGTCTCCCACATTGCAGGCGGATTCTTTACCAGCTGAGCCACAAGGGAAGCCCCATGACTCTGTAAGGCACAATCTAAATTAGGATTTCTCTTAAAATTGCTGTAGCAATTTTTCAGCCCCTCATTAAGACTCTCCAGAGGGTTTCCCATAGTTGCCTGGTGTAGAAGATAAATCAGTTAAAAGACTTAACGGAGTCTTGCCTTGGCTTTAAATATCACATGTCTGAAAGACATAAGAAAAGATCTGATTGATGTCATCCACCTCAGATACTGCAGCAAAGATTTGGTCGTTACCTAAATCAAAGTAAAATCTGAGAGTAAAGTTATTCCAGAAAAAAGGAGCATCCAGACTTTCCATGGAGAATAATTTTTCTCTTATCATTCTCTTCTTTGCAAGACAATGCTTGCCATCTTGCTTTGTCCCCTACTTGAAAAGCTATTCCCTAGGAAGGGGCGTGGCAGCATGAGTCCTCTCAGGATGTGAAACGTTTGGGACATCAGGGGGCATGCTAGCGTTTTTCAAGGAACACATGTGGCCTGGTCTTCAAATTGCTACTGTGTCTGAAACAAAATGTCAGCTGGTGTCAGATCTGAATTGTTAAGGTCTAAATAACAGGGTCATTTTATGGAACCACTATGTGGGTTAGAACACAGGGTGTGACCCTTGGTTTACCATTGTACCTCCCAGCCTTGGCATGGTGCCGAGCACAAAATAGGGGCTGGTGTCTTGAATGAATGAAGCCATTTCTGCAGGTCTTTCCAAACTACATTTCAGTGCATTACACTTCTTGTTGTTCTTTTTATTTCCACTTTTTTTTTCTTGATAACTGATTTTTTTTTTTTTTTTAAGTTTTTGGCCATACTTTGCCGCATGTGGGATCTTATTCCCCAACCAGGGATAGAACTCAGGCCTCCTGCAGTGCAAGCATGGAGACTTAACTACTGTCTGGCCAGGGAAGTCCCTGCACTTCTGTTTTTAAATCAGAGGCCTCTTAAATTCAGTCTCTTAAGGATATGCCACGATATTAACTACCCTGGAATCTTTCGCTTATTTTAAATACCAATGTCTTCCCCATTTCAGATACCAATTTATATTCTGCCAGCTCCACTGAAAGTTTCATATGTTCCCCTCCTGTGGCCCATCTCTTCTGTCTTGAAAAATTACCTAATTAACTGAGTAGGAACCCTAATTGGCCAGTCTCTTTAGATCTGTGGTAGTTACTTTTTAAGATGATCAAATCAAAGCATTCTAATTGAGAAAATGTAAAAAATATAGAAAATCTTGATGAAGAGGACATCACCCATGAACTTAACCACCCAAAGACAACCTCTCTGGACATTCATCAAATAGGTAGACTTAACCATGAACCTGGGGAAACCAAGGTTCAGGCCCCTATAAATCAATAATTTACTTTCATAGTGAATTTTTTGTTTCTAACTTTGTAGTCTTATTCTTAAGGAGTCGAAATTGTCATAAGCTTCAGGCCCCACAAAACTTGGGTCCATCACTGCCATTAGGTGATTAATTGATTTTTTAAAAAATCTGGTTCCTTTCTGTTTCATAATACAACTTTTTTTCTCATTGCCATTTTCACTTAGAATTCCTTTTAATAACAGGATAGTGTTACAGTGAGTGGATGTGTAGTAGATGAATTGATTTATTAAGTGAATCCTGAATCCTCTAATGTTGAAATCCACTCCCCTCCCACCCCTGCCCTGTTATTCTTATAAACGATGCTTTATTGAGCATCCTGGTAAATACATCTTTGTGCATAACGTGTAGAAGTGGCTCAAACCATATTTATATTTGGGGGGCTCTTGATGCATACTGACAAATAGCTCTTTGGAGAAGTAGCATCAACTTACTTTCCAAACAGTGGTATGTGAGAAAACTCGCTTTCTCATCTCCTGTCAGCGATATTTATTGTATTGTGAAAACCTTTGCTGGGATTTCCCTGACGGTCCACTGGTTACGTATCCACCTTGCAATGCAGGGGACACAGGTTTGAAACCTGGTCGGAGAACTAAGATCCCACATGCCTCAGGGCAACTAAGCCTGTGCTACAACTGCTGAGCCCAAGCGCAGCAGCTAGAGAGGCTGCCTGCAGCAAAGAGAGATCCCACTTGATGCAGCTAAGACCCAAAGTAGCCAAACTAAATTTTTTGCTAATTTCATGAGGCTATCTTTACTTTAATAATCATATTTTTTCTTATTAAACTGAAAACTGTTAGTTTTCCATCAGAAAGTACTCGTAACAGCTCTTTTTATTTTTAAGGCATTAGCCATTTGCCATTGTTACACTGCACGTATTGATTTGCCTAGTCTTAAATTGAATTTGGAGAAACTGAGGTATTTAGGTCATTTGGAATTGTCACCATTATCTGGCTGTGAAAAATGCTATTTAGGGGAGACTGTAGAAGGCATTCCAGAAGGCAGGCACACATCAAATTAAGTTGGCCACGTTACAGGGAGAATTCAATTCATTTCAACTAAACGATGTTTGAGCAGCTACTATACACCTAATATTTTACTATATATTACCCTCTGATGAATACAGCTAATTGTAATGCAAAATTAAAAGCCATGCTTGCAATTTCAGTAAGACGTATTTGAGAAAAATTCTTAAATAGTTAATGGAAAAGTGCTGGAGGAGTGTTTGGGAAAGTGACTCAGAGGTAGTGTGTGTGCCAAGCAAAGAAGTGGTGAGAAAGTCCTCCAAGCAGATGGCCCAGTGTGGAGAGTGGACGTGCTTGATAAGGTCACAGAGCAGCAGACTGGCCAACACAACCGTGATGCCCTAGGAATGGAGCATCGTTTGGGGTTAATGGGTAAGAAGAGAAGGTTGAGATCTCTTTTAGTTGGTTTGGGGTGCTGTCACAAATTACCCAAGACAGAGTATCTTAAACAACAATGTATTTTCCACTGTTGCAGAGACTGGGACGTTCAAGGTCAGTGTCTGGGGAGGACCCACTTCCTGGTTTGCAGATTGCTATAATCTCACTGTATTCCCACAAACCAGAGAGCAGAGATAGAAAAGAAGCTCTCCCATGTCTCTTCTTCTAAGGGTGCTATTCCCATGACGGGGTGTGGGGGGTAGCACCCTCATGACCTAATCACCTCCCAGAAGCACCACCTCCACATACTATCACCATAAGAATTAAGGTTTTAACATGCATTTTGGAGGAACACAAATACTCAGTTCATAGCGTGGTCACACAGTGCAAACCCTTACATCCTATATGAAGATAAAGAACATTTTAGAAGCTATCCCAAACTCTGGAACGGATTCTGAGATTCAGAAGATTATGGCAGTGTGTGACACCACGTGACCTGCCAAGTGCCTTTCGTTTTTTACAACATGTCACCAAAAGCTGTTGGTGACAAATAGGCTTCCCCTTTGTAGAGCCGTTGAGATGGAAGAACCCTTGAGGCTTCTCAGAAGGTCCACGGATACTGTGGGGTTCCTTTCAGCACTCCTGCGTTAGGGCTCTGGGCCTTCCTCCACTCCCCCTAGCACGTGGATTCTTTCTAACCACGTGTCATCATTTACTTTGGTTGATTTCAAAATAGGAATCTTTTTTCCAAGCTGCCCCCATCATGCTTCCACATCTTCCAGCAGATGGTCAGGCTAAAAGTGTGAGGACAGCTAAGATGGTCCAAAGAGGACAGTTGGAGGAGATGAATGTAGCTTAATGCAAAATTTCAGAGGCTGTGTGCTTCCAGGGAGAGATCGTGGCTTCTGTGGCTTCACCAAATGGATATATAAGCTAGTTAAGCTATTTTACTACCTGTAACTTGAGGCTAGCTACCTGGACCTTCCAAGCTTCCTTTTCCCTTTCTGTGAAATGGGGGCATCACACCAATCTCCTCAGAGATGCTGATTCCATGAAATTACACGGGTACTGTTTCTGACACAGAGCAGACATCCTATAAATAAATGTATTTCCCCGGTCCTCTTTCCTTCTTCATAAAAAGGGAACTTCTCATCCAAAGTCCTTCAGACTTCCTCTAAATCTGGAGCAGCCAGCCCTCACTCAGAGGGAGGGCAGAATGCCAGGGCTTGCTGAATCCCACCACCGTGCCAACAAAACGCCACCATAGATTAAGAGAGTTCCTTCTTAGTTTAAGCGTTTCTAAATACCTTTCCTGAACTGAGAAGGCAGGCTGAACCAAGTGTAAAAAGACTGCTCTCCTCTGTTCATAAAGGCATCTTTTCCATCTTCTCCGGATTTTCATGATCTGTAACTGGACTTGTGTACCCAGCTGGCAGCCACACTAGCCAGACCCTGAGGTAACCATAGTTCAGGCCCAATTTTTTTTTTCTTTTCCCTCAGAGCAGCCTGCAAATTCTATTTCAAGCACACACACGTACAGAATGCAGATGTGGGAATGAAAACCAGGCTCTTCTGGGGGGAATGAGGCTGTGATATCTGACTGTAGGGAGGCCACAAGTGGTCCTTGAACAGGGGCCCCGCCCAGGCATGGTTGAGGCCCAGACCTCAAACGTGGTTCTGGCCTTCGGATATGACATTAGCAATCACATGGAGAGTCACCGCATCTCCTGTTTGGGGCAGAGACGTTGCACAATCTATGGTCAGACAGGCTTGAAAGAGTTTTTCTGTACTCTGCAAAATGTGTAGCAGTGTGGAAGTTCTGGAAAACTAACTCCTTGAAGAAGCTGAGGATCAAAACAGTGATGGAGAAGAGAAAGTGAGCTGCTTATGCTTGTGTGAAAGGACTACTCTGATCAAGGAGATGGACACTTCAGAATGTGGTTCTCGTGTGTGTCCAAATCAGGAACGAGATTCCTACATCATGCAGCAAAAGCTCTTACAGCCCGAACAGATCCCAAATGAACATTCCTTTTGGATGACCAATATTAATAAACCATTCATTCATTCAACAAATACATATTAAGAACCTACTACATCACAAGTTGTATCACAAGTCCTAAGGATACCAAGGCAAACAACAACAACAAAAAACATCTTAAAAAGAATCCCTGGGACTTCCCAGGTGGTTCAGTGGTTAAGACTCTGTGCTTCCAATGCAGGGGGCCCAAGTTCAATCCCTGGTTGGGGAACTAACATCCCACATGCTGCCCAGCTTGACCAACAAAACCCCCAAAACCTGTTTTTAAAAATGCAATTAAAACAAAAAATCCCTGGTGGGAATTCCCCTGGTGGTCCAGTGGTTGGGACTCTGCACTTTCATTGCCGAGGATGCAGATTCAATCCTTGGTCATGGAGCTAAGATCTTGTAAGTTGTGCAGAACGGCCAATAAGTAAATAAACAAATAAAAAGAAGACCAGAGGAATTATTTTTTAAAAAATCCCTAGTTTCATGAAGCTTCTATTTTATTAAAAAAAAATCCTGGACTTCCCTGCTAGTACAGTGAAGAAAAATCCACTTGCCAATGCCGGGTACACGGGTTCCATTCCTGGTCTGGGAAGATCCCACATGCCACGGAGCAACTAAGCTCGTGTGCCTCAATTACTGAACCTCGTGTCCTTAGAGCCCATGCTTCAAAACTAGAGAAGCCACTGTAATGAGAAGCCTACCTACCTCAACTAAAGAGTAGCCCCCACTCGCCTCAACCAGATAAACCTCAGGCACAGCAGTGAAGACCCAGCACAGCCAAAAATTAACAACAAAAAAATCCCCAGCCCCATGAAGCTTCCATTTTGACAATAAACACTAGTAATTGTGAATATATGGATTAGAGTAAATAGTGAAAAACTCTCAGGAACAGAAATGAAACAGGAGTTGCAGGTATGAAATATGAAGCAGAAAGGGTGCTGAAATTTTGGAGTAGGTGGTGAGGGAAGGCATGGCTGGGAAGCTGACTTGAATGAAAGACCCGATTAATGGTTTGGATAAATATAGACCTAGATAGAAAATATTTCTCCCAGATTTTTGAGACCATTTCTCCATTGTCTTTGGTTTCTGGGCTGCTGTTGAGAAAGCGAATGCCCTTCTGACTCCTGCTTTTTCCTTTGTGACTTTGCTTCCCGCCCCCTGGGAACTTGTAGGAACCTCTGTTTTTCCCCTGCCATCTGGAATGTCTCAGTGCCAAGCCTGATTGCCTTTAGCATTTCACGAACCTTTTTTTTTGGCCATGCCTTGCAGCATACAGGATCTTAGTTCCTTGACCAGGAATCGAACCCATGCCCCTCTTTATCAGAAGCTCCGAGTCTTAACCACAGGACCACCGGGGAAGTCCCTCCCTCATGAACCTGTTCAGTCTCCAACTTCATGTCTTCAGTTTGGGGAGACAAAAAAAATTCTTATAATACCTTTGAAAAATTGCTCTGTATTTTTGACCTCCTTACCCAAGTCCCCATTATTAGGAATTGAGAGGCTCTGAGGTAATTCTCTCTCTTTTTTTAATTGGTTCTCACCCTTTTCCCATCCCTTAGTCTTTTTTGGTGCCCTTTTTGAGATTTCGTCAACTTTTTCTTCTCCACTGAATTTGTCGTTTCTGTTCTCATGGTTCCCAGAGCTCGTTCTTGCTCTCCAAATGTTCCCCCTTTCTCAGACTGTCTCATCGCTTCTAAGTTTCTGTTTTCTGTTTGTTTCTAACATGAAAGAGGCTTTATGAAATGTCTGGTAATCCTTGCTGGTCTGTTCATGCATAAGCAAAGCATAGTTGTACTCACTGGAAGCTCTTGTATGTGGCCTGGGCTGCTTTGTGATGGGATGACCAGACAGAATCAGAATCTTACCCTCAAAACTCTGTTGGTCTCCTCTCAGAGGACAGTCAGCTTTCCTCCAGGGCTTCCTCCAGTTTCCTGACAGAGATGTCAGCCCTTTGCCCAGAATTCAGACAGAGGGGACCTCACACACCTTCCCCTATGTCTGGTGAGCCAGAATCCAGTCCACTGGCTCCTCCTCTTTCAGTTTGTGCTGTGGATTTGTGGAGTTGCTTGGCTGAATGGGATGGAAAGGTGATGGGGAAACTTGTTGCTGTTGTAGTATAGTCGCTAAGTTGTGTCCGACTCTCTGCAACCCCGTGGAGTATAGCCCGCCAGACTCTTCTGTCCATGGAATTTCCCAGGCAAGAATACTGGAGGGGGTTGCCATTTCCTTCTCCAGGGGATCTTCCCGACTCAGGGATCAAACCTGCGTCTCTTGCATTAGCAGGAGGATTCTTTACTGCTAAGCCACTAGGAGAGCCGCCCAGGGAAAGTGTACCATTGAAAAGTTTCAGTCAGCCCTCATGCTTTCCAGGCACTCTGCATTCCTACCTTCAGGAGGATCTGGTGCCTCATTTCCTGAGCTTCTCCAAGCCCTGCAATTAAGCAGAATTCTGTGTCTGAAGACCTAGGTGTCAGTTTTCCATGGTCCGCTATTGTTTCCTCTCTCACCCCCTTAATTCTTTGATTTATGCTTTCTTAATTCTTCATTGTCATCTGAATGGAATGTCAGAAGGAGACAGAAATATATCAGTTGCATGAGCTGTTGTATTTAACCACAAGTCATAGTCTCTTTTCTTTTGAGTCTCTCCTGCCAACGACTACGCCAGTGGTAGTGGGAGAGGGCCTCAGTAGATTCTCACAGGAAGTGGGATTCAAGTTCAACATCGGGATCTTCCCTCCCCCGCCTCAAGTCACCTGTCTCTGAATAACAAGCGACCCTAAACATAATGACGGAAAACAACCACAATTACGTATTTGCTCGTGATTCTGCCACTTGGGCAGGCTTTCCAGGGAGGGTCTTGTTTCTGTTCCACATTGGCTGGCACGGCTCTCCTGAGGCCCAGGGTTCCCTCCTCAAGTTGGCGCACCCACATAACTGGCCGGTGGTCCTGGCTGGAGAATGGTGCCTGGTGGGGGGCATCAGTCAGGGCTTCCAGTTTTTTCTTCATGTGGCCTCCCAGCGTGGTTCAGTTAGACTCCCCAGAAGTTTGGTTCTGAGAGGATTCAGACAAGACCACGCTCAACAAGAAGACAAGCTCCCACATGCAAACATGTGCCGAGCCTCCGTTTTGCATCACATTTGCTGGCGTCTCATTGGCCAAAGCGAGTCACGTGGCCAAACCTAGCCTCCAGGAGGAGGGGGCTACGCTCCACAGGGGCTTGATGGCTGGGAGGCATGGTTCACAGGAGCCACATGCCCCCTGGAACTCTAAGATGCTATCATCCTGTGCTTGTGTTGATGTAACTGATTTTTTTCCATTTTCTTTCTGATACATTAGGACACCAGACTCATGTAAATATTTTCTTTTGGTAGAAACATTCAATATGTAGTAGAGCCCCAGAAATACTGTAGCATTTCCACTTCAAGCACATTTCTGGATGGACTATAAAGACTTAAACTAGGGACTCCCCTGGTGGTCCAGTGGTTAAGACTTCATCTTTCAATGCAGGGGGTGTGGGTTTGATCCATGGTCCGGAAGCTAAGATCCCACATGCCTGGAGGACAAAAAACCAACACATAAAACAGAAGTAATATTGTAACAAATTCAATAAAGACTGTAAAATAGGTCCACTTCAAAATAAATCTTAAAAAGACTTTATGTCACTGGCCTGTTGCTATCATGATTGTGTCCCTCGTTAAAGACTTGGGGGGAAAAAATTCACCCAATGGGGTCAGATTCCTAAATACACCTTTCAAGGGAATTAAATATTGTGTTTTGCTTTAGGCTACCAAGGGTTAGCTTCTTGTCCTTTGGTTTTTAAAATAGTTAAAAAGGAGCCTCTGTAACACCTGCCTTGACTCTAAAGAATAAGGTATTTACATCATAACCAGAGAGTGTGTTTCTTGAAAATTCCAAGGTCACGTCTCTTGTGATGTGCTTTTTTGCAAGCGCATCTGGCACATTCCTGCCTGCGGTCGGATGGAAGTGGCTTAGCTTGTGCTGTGTGTCGTGTGAGTCTTGAGCTGTGGCTGATAACTGTGTCCATCTTGTGTGCAGGGGTTCTTTATCTCCAGTACGGAGATGAAACCAAGCAGCTCAGGATGCCGAACGAGATTACAAGTGCAGACACAATCCGTGCTCTCTTCGTAAGTGCCTTTCCACAGCAGCTCACCATGAAAATGCTGGAGTCGCCCAGTGTCGCCATTTACATCAAAGACGAAAGCAGAAATGTCTATTACGAACTGAATGATGTCAGGTAAGCGGTGACGTCATATGTGTCCACCATCTCACACTGACAATTGCTACCAAGTCCCCATCTCTCCGTGTCCCAGTGGAGACAGCACGGCTGTTGTCTTAATGAGCAGGTTTACCTTATCCAGGTGTGAATCCACTATCTGGTTTTCTAGAATTCATTGACAAAGTTTGGTTTACAGGGGTGAAGACAGACTTCTCCCACACAGATCTTTGCAGGTTACATCTGAAAAGAATGGAAAAACTGAGCCAGTCCACTGTTTATCCTAAGAGTTAGGGAAGCCATGGCCCAGGAAGATCATATGAGTAGTAGAAGGTTATACCTACAGGTGGAACTTAACCAACTCCTTTTCAAGGGCTCTTGTTCTCATACACGGAGGCTGTGGATATTTTAGGTAAGGATCCCACTGGGCCATAAATTACATGAATGAGTTAGAATAAAAGCAGTGAACGCAATGCTATTGTCCACAAGAAAGGAGGCCAAGAAGCAGTCTCCTTTGCCTGTTTTTTAAATAGTTGGCCTTTGCCAAAAGATCTCACTTTCCATGGGGCCTTTCTCCAGGGCTTTTAGTATAATAGTGAAAAGTGAAAGTGTTAGTCTGTCAGTCACGCCCAGCTCTTTGTGAGCCCCATGGACTCTGGACCACCAGGCTCCTCTGTCCATGGAATTTTCCAGGCAAGAATACTGGAATGGGTAGCCATTCTCTTCTCCAGGAGATCTTCCCAAACCCAGGGATTGAACCTGGGTCTCTTGCATTGCAGGCAGATTCTTTACCCTCTGAGCCACCAGAGAAGTCCACTCCTAATATAATAAGATGTACTTTAAAAGGAGGCTAAAGGGATTCCTACTGTGGCCAGTGGCACAGAAAGGGAAGCACTTTATCAATGCCAATAATTATGTCATGAAAAGAAGGGACCATCTGAGCCCTTCTTGCCAAACAAGCCTGAGAAACATGACTGAAATCAACCCAAACGAGCTGTCGCTGGTTACCATTAAACATTTTAGAGCTGAGAAAAAGATTGAGGGATTCATCCAGCCCTTTCATTTGATGGGACCAGAAACTCAGATGCTTAAGAGTTAAGACGTATTCAAGATCATGCAGCCGATTAATGTCTAAGACCAGCCCCAAACCTGACTGTCCACATTCTTGACCAGAAATTGTTTATTCCCTCAGAATGTTCTCCTCTCAACTCATCTGGGCCCCAAGTCGGTTTCTCTGGGTCCCTTCCCTGTGGGGATAGCAGACTGTCCTGTTTCTTCATCATGGAATTAATAAGAACTACTTTTTAAAAATATGCCTATGGTGCATAATAAATTTCTAACAGTGATCAGAAAAGACATATTTAGGCTTGTACAAAGGTGTGTGAGTAATTTAGAGCTTTCAACGTTTGACACATGCCCCTAAGGTATAAGTGTTATGTCTGTTGCCCAGCCTTTCTGTTTTTTAAAACATGTTTAAATATTCATGGGTATCAGGAAATTCATGTTTGTTTTTTGACATAAATTATTAATCAAGCTGCCATCAAAAAATATCCTTAATGTACAAAGCACGAACTTAACCATGAAGTAATCACACAATATTTAGAGAGTATATTTGCAGTGTATACTCCAGTATACTGAAGTTCCAATACTTTGGCCACCTGATGCAAAGAACTGATCGTTGGAAAAGACCCTGATGCTGGGAAAGATTGAAGGCGGGAGGAGAAGGGGACGACACAGGGTGGGATGGTTGGATGGCATCACCAACTCAATGGACATGAGTTTGAGTAAGCTCTGGGAGTTGATGGTGGACAGGGAAGCCTGGCGTGCTGCAGTCCATGGGGTCACAAAGACTTGGACACGATTGAGTGACTGAACTGAACTGATACTTGCAATGAGATAATCTCATGTAGTTGTTTTTTTTTTTTTAACATAGGTGTGCTGCTTTAAAACCATATTCTTGAATTTTTGCAGTTCGAGAAATTGAGGGGAAGGGTAATAATATGAATATGAATATGAATATGAAGGGTAGGGTAATAATATGAATATAATATGAATATGAAGGGTAATAACATGAAACTACACAAAGCCACTTTTGATTGTGGAGTTCAAGGCTGATGAAATTATTGTAAACAGTTGGACCCCACTGTCTTGCAGCTCATGCAAGAATTTTTATAGTATGAGTCATGATTTCCTAGAGATGAGTTTCTTTCCCAAGCCTCAAAGTATGACTACTAAGACTTTCTGCACATTCTTTGGGGGTATTGTGATGTAGTCACAAAAAGAGAAATGGGAGGGAAGACAAAGAGGAAAAGGTCCCCCAAAACTTCCAAACTGAAATGGTCCTTCTTGATATAAATTCAGTTGATAAAGCAGCACTTGAAAGAAGTGATCACTTTAAATGTTAATAATTTCAGTTTGTTTCTATCTGCAAAAGTGATGTTCTCATTGATTCTTAGGCTGCAGTACTGATAGCCTGATGTTAAAAAAATCTCATTGAAAATGTGTAAGGGGAACGTCATTGGTTTATAAATTTGTCTATAATTTTACTTTTCACAGTTTTGATTTACATATGAAAATGGATCTAAAAATATTTAAGTGGACCTAAAAATATTTAAATGTCTTTATTTGGTGATGAATATACTATTTAGGCAAGATGTATGTCCTTTCAAAGAATTATTATTCTTTGCTTTTTTTGCATAAAATCCCTCCAGTATATTTTATTTGAATGGTAGAATAAATTTTCACTATCAGCATTAAATAGAACCTTGCCTGCCCCCTCTCCCAGCAAGGAAAAAAAAAATGTAGCGTGTAGATTTTACCTGAAGACACTGGCTTTAATATTCTAAACCCAGAGACAAATTTCATTCATGCCCAGTATTTTTGAAGTGAGGGTATATTTGTTAAACATTTGGAGCTTTCATCATGGTGTTGAGTTGTCCATATTTTCCTTGGGGAAATGCTACCGAGAGTTTAGGTTGAAATTCTGTGTTGTAAATGTTGCCATGGCAAACGCAAGCTGGCCCTTTTCTGTTGGTTCATCTTGGATGAACATGTTTCTAAATTAATCATAAACCAACCTCCTGTGTTTTAAATACCTTCAGAACCACATGAAGTTGTTTTTTTTTTTTTTTTTTCCTCATGGCTTAAGTAAGGTTTTCATTTTCTTCACATTGTCACTTGGGACTTTGACCCCCCATCCACAGGATGAGTTCCTGCACTGAATCCCCACACCCTTTCCTTCTGCGAACTCTTCCCTTCCTAGTCACTCAGTCTTTTCTAGTAACAAGGACCACACGCCTCCCCTTAAGCAGACTTCTAAGGAGTTGCTTGAAATGTGGAGCGATGGTACAAGCTGGGGCTAGTCACCGCTTCAAAGCAAACACTGACAGATATTTGACGGAAGGAAGCAAGACTAGTCCAAGGATCCTCCAGTTCATTGAAAACAAAACACAAGCCAATCATCCCAGTGATTGCGATCGGCCCACAATACGTGTGGCTGCACCTGGAGGAAAGGAATGTGTCTTCCTGCACCAGATTCCCTGAGCTCACCATGCCAGCCCTGGCAGGCATCACAGTGTAGACAGGGCTGAACATGCCTGGGGGGGCCTCTTCTGCTGATGAAAACTGAAGATGGAGGGCAAAGGACGTCGTAGATATTCATAAGCCCCTAAATAGTTTTAAGGTAGGCTGTTAGCGAGATGTGGTTCTGTCCTTTGCTGCAGTCTGATTGACTCTAGAGTTTCTAAATGTTGGATTCCAAGGGAGAGACAAACCAGTGGAAGAATTTATCCACTGCTTTTTCTGGAATTCAACTTGTATGTAGAACAGTATTTTTTTTTAATCCATTATGGAAGGGGAAAAAAATCATAAAGATACTAGTTTTGATCTTTGTGGTACTTTTTTTCTGGACCGCAAATACCTTTTCTTTCCCTGGCTATAGGTGTTCGGAGGAAAAAAGCATTTTTTGTTTGCAACCATTCATGAGATAAGCAGAAAACCAGGTGTCTGGGCAAAGTAAACAATTAAATATTTAAATATTAACCAAGTCCCTTTGAACAGATTGTAAATATGGGAGCTTTATTGTTTCATGAAGTGTTAGCTTTCCTCACTCAGAATCTTGAAAGAAGGTTTATGCTACCCGATATTTATGGGTGGAGAGCTACGGAGAAAGAGTAATATTTTCCTGAGGAATAGGGGGAAAAAAGGAAAGAAAAGCTGAAGTCATTTTTCTCCTTTGCCTTATTTGTCTTTGCCTATTTTTACGGTAAAAGAACTTTTTGTCTGGTTGATTGCACACAACGGCTGGATTGTCTGTAGATATCTTTCACCTGATTCTTATGAGCAGATGAGGAGGAAATGGCCATAAGAAGCCTCCTTTCGTCTGCCATAGCTATCGATGTTTTTGATTCCAGGAATATTCAGGACAGATCCCTTCTCAAAGTGTACAACAAGGATCCTGCCCACGCATTCAACCACACGCCGAAAACTGTGAACGGAGAGATGAGGGTGAGTGTTCCTGTTCTATTTTTACTTTAATTCTATGGGTCGAGCCATCATCCCGCCTCTGGCATGTGGTCCTGGTGTGATCACACTGAAACACCAGGTATGGGGGGTTCTTAACTGCTCTTTTTCTTGTCTAGTGACATTGTTTGTTGGTAGAGAAGTCAGATTCCCTCATTATTTGGAGTAAGAGAATTGAGACAGGGCTTGACACATCCTAATTCATCTCTAAGCATGGAATTTAGTTATGCCCTCACTCCATAGGGGTCCTGAAGATCTGTATGTGAAAGGGTTCTTGGTCTGTAATAAATTGACTGACTCGGAGGATCTCTTGCTATTTTTTTCCCTCCATTTAAAGCAAAACTGACAGCAAAACCTGTGCACAACTGCATGTAGAATCTGTTATCTTTCTAGCAGCTATTCCAAGTCCCAGCATTCTAATTATTGAATAAATTCTTCACTTTCTAATTCAGGACTGTTTGCTGTTACAACAGCAGATAGTGTTAAATATTATCAAATGCCACCTGCATGGTGTTGAGGGCAAAGTACAAAAATCTGCATGTTTTGTGAGCTAAAATTCTCTAGATTTAGAGCATTATAGAAGATTATCCAAACATTCAGAGCACACAGGCATGTTTTGAAGAATAAAGCACAGGGAAACCAAAAAGGCAGATTGTAAAATCGCACTAATGCAAGTCCATTTGAATGGGATTGCATCTCTGGCAGTAATGCTCGTGCTACCTTCCTCTGCAGTAAAAATGGGCAGGAAAAAAAGATTCGCTTCTCCAGAGGCACCTCCACCTCCCCACCCCCAAATTTAGAGCATGCCTCGACAATTTTCTATCATCCTTTCTAACAGTTAGCACTGGATGCTGGAGTTTAACTAGAAAAAAAAAGTAAATGATTAGGTTTTATTGCCAAAGAAACCCAGGCTCTGCCTGTCCTAGAATTGCAGGAGGTTTCTTGAAGGACTCTGCTTCCTGACAGTGAGTATTAGTTTGTGTTTTGCTGCTGTACCAAATTATTACATATTCACTGGCTTAATGTGACACAGATTTACTGTCTTACAATTCTAGAAGTCAGAAGTCCAATATGACTTCAGTGAACTAATAAAATTAAGGGATTGTTGGCATTCCTTTCCAGAAACTCTCTTTTTCCCAGCTCCTAGAGGCCACCCCATTCCTTGGCTTGCAGCCTTCTTCATCTTTAAACCCACGCAAGTAACATCTTTCTGACCTGGCTTCCCTCATCACACCCCAACCCTCCCTCTTCCACTGTTAAGGACACTTGTGATTACACTGGGCCCAGTTCTCCTTATGTTAGAGTCAGCTGACCGGGCACCTTCATCCCCTCTCCCGTGTAGTCACGGGCTCTGGAGACTTGGATGGAGATATCTTTGTTCTGCCCACCACACAGGGTCTGTGAGTTGAGGACCAAGAGGTCAGGAGGTGCAATAGAAAGTGCTGGGAGAATCTCCACGTGGTTCTGGACTGCAAGCTGAGTGATGACATTGTAAGATTGGAGCCTACACACTTTTTGAGGAAGAGGCCTCTTGTGTTCTCCACGGCTGCTTTTTTTATGTCAGAAATGACATGTGATTTGAAGGGGAGGCTGAGCTGCTACTGCAGAAAAGCTTGGATTTGGAAGCTTATTTTTAGTCAGTTACACTTTCCATGTAAACCAGCTCCACGTGAAGACAGATGGAGTCATGCTCATCACGAAGTATGCGCCGAATACGATGCTTCTCTTTGCTTTTCATGACCTCATTCATCTCTTGCTAAAGCAACATTCTTAAGAGTCTTTGCTCCTTGGAGATCCTTATTTTTTGATCTGTCTAGCCTTCAGACTAGAGTTTCATGGTGTTCGGAGTTGTGTTTTTGTTACACGGAGCCCACACAGGGGCCCTAGAATTGCCTCTGAAAATCTTGTTTATGGCTGGGGAGGACACCTGTTTTTAACTCTTAAGCAGATGTGGAACCTCCATAAGGACCAGCAGTAAAACATGGAGAAAATCAAATGTTAACCATCTGGACGGAGCCTACGAGGATTCAGAACTTTGACTCTGGGTTTCAGTGGTGTTGCTCTATTTTTACTTTTAGATGAGACCCTTGTGGTCACTTTCCAAGTTGTCCACAGCCTACTTTAGACAGTGCTGTTCTCTGGGAGAGAGTCAAACTGTTCTCCCTGGAGGAGAAGAAACAAATGTTCACCGTCCAACCCACAGAAAAAGCATTCAGGTTTCAGTGAAGACAGCTTAGAAATGAGACAGAGAACATAGTTTTAAAACCAACTCAGCAAAGAAGGGGTGGACACAGTTCAACAAGCTGGTTCTCCTCCAGTGGACTCTCAAAAAAATTCTGTACAGAAAAATTTTCAGTTTTCTCTTTTGTGTCAAAATGGATTTTAAAAATGTATAGTCTCATGGAATAATTGATCAGCAAATATAACAACATTCTTTCATTTGTCAATGTTATTATTTGGTGAGTCATAAACGTATTAATGAAAAGCCATTTTTAAATATTAAGACTTAAAAAAATTCTTATATTTCTGGAATAAACCACACTTGATCACACACACACACAAAACAAAACCCAACTTGGTGTCATGTCTGCAGTTTGCAACTTGGCCCCTTTTCATGAATTCCAGGAGCTAAAAGACCTGGAATCCCTTCAGCCTCACCTTTTGGCTCTGGGGGTTGGAATTCTCTCTCCTGATGAAGGTGGATGCCATCAAAGGGAAGGAAGCTTTGTTGAGCCCTGCCAGGAACACAGCTGCATAAGCCCACTGCTCGTGGTAAAAAAGAGAAATAGAGAACAGAGCAAGGATCAATGGCTCTAGACTAAACCAAGGGGAGGAGTTTGTTGATAACTGCTCACCTGAGTTGGTTAAACACAGTCCTGTACCTGAGGTTGTTGGTCCATCGCCAGTTTCCCAAGGCAACCTGAGCCAGTCGTCCCAGCTACCCACTTGTTACCAATATGCCTGTATGACTTGGAAAACATTGGTGGGGACCAAGGTCATGGACCTCAGAGCATATGTGGAATAGATGCTTAGTGGAAAAGACATGTGCTATGTTTTTCATTGAGCATCTAGCTGAGCATGTTTATAATTGATTTATCTTTTTAATTGAGGTATAGTTGACATACAATATTGTATTAATTTCAGGTGTACAGCCAAGTGATTCAGTTACTCTTTCAGATTATATTCCACTGTAGGCTATCATAAGATATTGAATATGGGGCTTCCCTGGTGGCTCAGACAGTAAAGAGCCTGCCTGCAATGTGGGAGACCTGGTTTAATCCCTGGGTCTGGAAGATCCCCTGGAGAAGGAAATGGCAACCCACTTCAGTATTCTTGCCTGGAAAAATCGTATGGACAGAGGAGTCTGATGGACTATAGTCCATGGGTCACAAAGAGTTGGACATGACTGAGCAACTAACAACAAATAACTCAATATATTTAAAAAAAAGATATTGAATATAGTTCTCTGTGCTATACAGCATAAATCCTTATTGAATATCTACTTTATGTATAATAGTTTGTATCTGTTAATCCCATACTCCTCTAATTTGTCCCTCCCTCTCTCTCCCCTTTGGTAACCATATGTTTTTTGTTTTTCCTATGTCTGTGAGCCTGTTTCTGTTTTGTATATAGATTCATTTGTGCTATTTTTAGATTCCATGTATCAGTGATATCATATAACATTTGTCTTTCTCTTGACTTCACTAAGCATAATATTCTCTAGGTCCATCCACGTTGCTACAAATGAGAATATTTTATACTTTTTACGGAGGAGTATTTCATGGTGTGTGCATGTGTGTGTGTGTGTATGTACTTACGTGTATATATACACACATACATACACAGTTATATATGCTGTGTGCTGAGTCATTTCAGTCGTGTCCAACTCTTTGTGACCCTATGGACCATAGCCTGCCAGGCTCCTCGGTCTTTGGGATTCTCCAGGCAACAACACTGGAGTGGATTTCTATGCCCTCCTCCAAGGGATCTTCCCGGCCCAGGGATCCAGTCCACATCTTACGTCTCCTGCATTGGCAGGTGGATTTTTTACCACTAGTGCCACCTGAGAAGCCCTTCATCTTCTTAAGCCAGTCATGTTTTAATGGGCACTTAGGTTGCAAACACCCGCTTCCAACAACACAAGAGTTGACTCTACACATGGACATCACCAGATGGTCAATACCGAAATCAGATTTATTATATTCTTTGCAGCTGAAGATGGAGAAGCTCTATACAGTCAGCAAAAACAAGACCAGGAGCTGACTGTGGCTCAGATCATGAACTCCTTATTGCCAAATTCATGCATAAATTGAACAAAGTAGGGAAAACCACTGGACCATTCAGGTATGACCTAAATCAAATCCCGTATGATTATACAGTGGAAGTGACAGATAGATTCAAGGGATTAGATCTGATAGACACAGTGCCTGAAGAACTATGGATGGAGGTTTATGACATTGTACAGGAGGTAGTGATCAAGACCTTCCCCAAGAAAAATAAATGCAAAAAGGCAAAATGGTTGTCTGATGAGGCCTTACAAATAGCTGAGAAAAGAAGAGAAGCTAAAGGTAAAGGAGAAAAAGAAAGATATACCCATTTGAATGCAGAGTTCCAAAGAATAGCAAGAAGAGATAAGAAAGACTTCCTCAGTGATCAATGAAAAGAAAAAGAGGAAAACAATGGAATGGGAAAGACTAGCGATCTCTTCAAGAAAATTAGAGATACCAAGGGAATATTTCATGGAAAGATGAGTGCAATAAAGGACAGAAATGGTATGGACCTAATAGAAGCAGAAGATATTAAGTAGAGGTGGCAAGAATATACAGAAGAGCTATACAAAAAAGGTCTTCATGACCTAGATAACCACGATGGTGTGATCACTCACCTAGAGCCAGACATCCTGGAATGTGAAGTCAAGTGGGCTGTAGGACGCATCACTACAAACAAAGCTAGTGGAGGTGATGGAATTCCAGTTGAGCTATTTCAAATCCTAAAAGATGATGCTGTGAAAGTGTTGCACTCAATATGCCAGCAAATCTGGAAAACTCAGCAGTGGCCACAGGACTGGAAAAGATCAGTTTTTGTACCAATCCCAAAGAAGGGCAATGCCAAAGAATGCTCACATTCTTGTGACCACACAATTGCAGTTATCTCACATGCTAGCAAAGTAATGCTCAAAATTCTCAAAGCCAGGCTTCAATAGTATGTGAACCATGAACTTCCAGATGTTCAAGCTGGATTTAGAAAAGGCAGAGGAACCAAAGATCAAATTGCCAACATCAGCTGGATCATTGAAAAAGCAAGAGAGTTCCAGAAAAACATCTACGTTTACTTTATTGACTATGCCAAAGCCTTTG
The DNA here is from genome assembly GCF_029407905.1 of Bubalus kerabau. Taxonomy (NCBI): domain Eukaryota; kingdom Metazoa; phylum Chordata; class Mammalia; order Artiodactyla; family Bovidae; genus Bubalus; species Bubalus kerabau. The sequence continues at coordinate 25,630,578 of NC_073636.1, forward strand.
ACTGTGTGGATCACAACAAACTGGAAAATTCTTCAAGAGATGGGAATACCAGACCACCTGACCTGCCTCCTGAGAAAGCTGTATGCAGGTCAAGAAACAACAGTTTGAACTGGACATGGAACAACAGACTGGTTCCAAATAGGAAAAGGAGTACGTCAAGGCTGTATATTGTCACCCTGTTTATTTAACTTATATGCAGAGTACTTCATGAGAAATGCTGGGCTGGATGAAGCACAAGCTGGAATCAAGATTGCTGGGAGAAATATCAATAACCTCAGATATGCAGATGACACCACCCTTATGGCAGAAAGTGAAGAAGAACTAAAGGGCCTCTTGATGAAAGTGAAAGAGGAGAGTGAAAAAGTTGCCTTAAAACTCAACATTCAGAAAACTAAGATCATGGCCTCTGGTCCCATCACTTCATGGCAAATAGATGGAGAAACAATGGAAGCGGTGAGAGGCTTTATTTTTGGGGGCTCCAAAATCACTGCAGATGGTGACTGCTACCATGAAATTAAAAGATGCTTGCTCCTTGAAAGAAAAGCTATGACCAACTTAGACAGCATATTAAAAAGCAGAGACATTACTTTGCCAACAAAGTCAAAGCTATGGTTTTTTCAGTAGTCGTGTATGGATATGAGAGTTGGACTACAAAGAAAGCTGAGCGCCAAAGAATTGATGCTTTTGAACTGTGGTGTTGGAGAAGACTCTTGAGAGTCCCTTGGACTGCAAGGAGATCCAACCAGTCCATCCTAAAGGAAATCAGTCCTGAATATTCATTGGAAGGACTGATGCTGAAGCTGAAACTCCAATACTTTGGCCACCTGATGTGAAGAACTGACTCATTTGAAAAGACCCCGATGCTGGGAAAGATTGAAGGTGGGAGGAGAAGGGTACGACAGAGGATGAGATGGTTGAATGGCATCACTGATTCAATGGACATGAGTTTGAGTAGGCTCTGGGGGTTGGCGATGGACAGGGAAGCCTGGCATGCTACAATACATGGGGTCAGAAAGATTCGGACACAACAGCGACTGAACTGAACGGAATTAGGTTGCTTCCATATCTTGGCTATCGTAAACAGTGCTGCTGTGAACAATGGGATGCATGTATCTTTTCAATTTAGCGTTTTCTTTTCTTCCAGAACTGAGCATTTTTGAAGCAATCTATCCAGGGAGACGCATGGTTCTCTGCTAGAACTGAGCATCTCCTGATTCTTTACACGTGGGTGCAAATCACCCTGATCTAAATGAATTGCCTGGCTTTTGTTTCATCACATTAGATAGTAGCTTTGATAATTCAATTCCTAAGGGGCTGAGCTCATCACATGGAATGGGCCCTTTTGCTAAAATTACATATGTACTCATAAGTTTGTAATTCACACATGTACAACTCAGAAGATGAGATATTCCATTCCACAGCTCTCAGAGGGTACCAGGGACTTCCCATTCACTGAACCTAGTGGGTTTTTTTTCCCAGTTTTCAGGCTTTTCCACTTTCTTCTAATTTACGTGTTTATTGGCTGTATCGGGTCTTAGTTGCGGTGTATGGGATCTCGTTCCCTGACCAGGGTTCTAACCCCGGCCCCCTGAACTGGGTGTGAGGAGTCCTAGGCACTGGACTACAGGGAAGTCCCTTTTTCACCTTCATGTGTGCTTTGAGATTACTTCCTGAGGTTCTTTGCTGCGATCAGTCAGTTCTCTGCTTTCTCTATGAGCTGAATTTTTACTCGCGTGTTAAACAGTTTCCACATTTGCATAGAGAACACATTCCCCAGTATTGGCTCTGCATCTTAAATAACTTTCGAATGCCCAAATCAGTCACTGCCCCCCAGACCTCTTCTGTCTGAGCCCTGCATTTGACAGTGATGGGCGGTCTCCTTAGAAACCTTGGTTTCCATTACACTGCCATCTCTGAATCCCTTGCATAAATGCAGACATACCCCAGCCTTCTTCACTAACTCTTCTTTTTTCTCTAGCCCTCTACCTGGTCTGCAGGGCCTTTAGCCAGGCTTTACGAGTGTGTGTGTGTGTGTGTGTGTGTGTGTGTGTGTGTGTGTTTTAATTTGCTCTTTTTCTTTCATCTGTACCTTTCCACTTGTCATTTTTGTGTTACTGCTGATTTAAGCATTAGGTCAGTGTAGACGACCCTTGAAACTGTCCTAGCTCTGCTGTTTCTCTAGAGTGCAAGACCAGTGTTCAGCTTCCAAGCAGTTGTCTCCGTATGGATATTCTTCCAATGTTTCTAGTGTATCCTGTCAAAGAAGAAAACAATAAACCCTGGTCTTTCTTTCCACCACGAACCTCTTCCTGCTTGTTGTCCTGTGTTTGTGAATGAAGGCGTGACTGCTGACAGTGTGTCTAGGAGTGCGGTGCCTGTGTGTTTAAATGAGAGGGAGAGAAATGATTTTAAAAGTTGTTATCAGTGAGTCTTCAGTGACCTAACTCCTGTTTTTCACGTCATCCCGCCGTGCTCAGAGCCATCCATCTCGCTCTGCAGGGCCTCTTACGCACCACCCTGCAGCCCTGGCCTGCGCCGTGACTCTCACAGGAGCCAATGTTTTTGCACCTTTGACGAAGCATGTTCATGGGTGATTTCATTTAAATCCTCAAGACGCCATTTTGAGGCAGGTATTGGTACAAGCCCTTGTATTTATAGCTCAGAAAACAGTTTCTTAAGTCTGTTGAAGACGCCTGCCCCAGGCCACACAGCGAGAGAGTGCAGAGCTGAGATCTGAATCTGGGCAGCTTGGCTGCAGGCTCCAGGCTCTTAGCAGCGCTGCTCTGATGCCTTAGTGACAGCACGCTTTATTTTTCTCTCAGTTGGTAATGCAGCGCTTTTCACGTCTCCCCAACTCTTATTCCAACCTAGCAGCCATTTCCCAAGTCATCTCTCGACTGCCCATTGTGCAAAAGCCCGACTTCCCATTGTGCCAAAGACTAGCACAGGCTGGGATTTCCTTGGCAGTCTGGTGGCTACGACTCCATGCTTCCATTGCAGGGGTCACAGTTTCGATCCCTGGTCGGGGAACTAAGATCCTACAAGCGGCATGGCACAGCCAAAAAAAAAAGGGAATAGCACAGGCTGATTATCGTATCGCCTGCTCCCAAGCTGAGCCACCTCAGTTCCTGCTCCGAGTCTCTGAAATGCGCTCTCCCTCCCTCCATGATGTCTTGCAAAATCCATCCACCCACCATTCTACAGGACAACAGCTCAGTTCTGTTGACAAGTTTGGTAAAAGGGTGGGCAGAGACACTCTTCCATTTCTCAGGTCTCTTCTGTCCGCTAACAAACCAAAAGCCATGTGTGCAGCACATTTGGATCCTGACTGGGACAAACCGAATGTAAAAGACATCTTTGAAACTGTTTGGGAAGTTTGAACATGTGTTAGGAATCAGATGATATTAATGGATAACCGGTAATTCTGTTGGGTATAATAATGACTCGGTGGTTATGTTTTTAAAAATGAGACCCACTGAAGTATTTTACAGCCTAAAATGGTACAGCTGCTGGGGTTTGCTTTAAAATGCTCTGGCAAAACAAACCCCGAAAGTAGAAATGATGAAACAAAATTGGTAAAATGTTGAAAAATGTCAGAGCTGGATGCTGTGAGTTCATTATGTTATTTTCTTTGCTTATTTGTATGGTTGGTGGAAATATCTATAATAAAATGTTTAAAAAAAAAAAAAAACCTCTCTTTTAGAGGACAAATAAAAGACTGCCTACTCTGTGAAGCCTTCTCTGTCAGATTTAATCTTTCCTTTTGGAGAGTCATGTTGTACATTCTCCTGGTGTTGTAATCATTTGGATGCTTGTGCATCCCATCCCATAAGAGTACAAGTTCTTCAGAGGCACACGCCTGTTCATGTTCCTCTTGTATGACTCAGAAAGCCGGTCTTCGTGTCTCATCTGTGGCAAGTGTAAACGCTTGTTAAGCCGCTCTGGTGAGCACTATAATGATGGTGCTCCAAACGGTGTATTATTCATCTTCTGCCATTAATGAGAACCCACTGTATAAATATCTCTCTGTTCTCATCACCAGAAATAGTTGTGCTTCTCCCGGTTTATTTTTATCATATGGACACTTTGAATCTTGTAAGTGATCATTTTCCCTCTTTGTGTTGCTACTCTAAGGCTTAGAATTAAATTTGTGGCCCACCCACAGCCAGCACACAGGCATTCACGGCGTGTGTGTTGGTTGGGGTGTCCTGGCTTTGTGCCTGGCCTCTATTTTTAATTTTCCAGCTTTCATCTTCTTTCTGTCATACATTCCAATTTGACTTTTGGTGGGGGCAAAATTGTAGTGATTTGTGTAGACTCTTAATTTCCTTGTGAAATCAGTCATGGTATATAAGTAGTATTCATTCTGTTCCATTGTGTTTCTCAATACGAGACCATTCTGCATCCACATAGAAGGCAACGTGTTAAATACTTTGCATGTTATTTAAATGAGTCAACAGCTCTGCACACTGACTCAGTTTTTATAGATGGTAAAATTGAGGCCAGTGACATCTTTCCCAGGCCCAAACAGCTGGTATATGTCAAACATAGGATTTGAACCCGGTTATGACTCTTTCTACTTAGCCCACAGCCTCCCTTCCTTGACATTTCCCTTCAGGTTTTACAAGTTTTGAAATGATGCTCTTAACAAGATTTTAGAACACGTGAAATATCTTTTTAAAATATTTGTTTCACTTCTTGATTCTCTTGTGTCTATATATTATGTATCTGTTTCCTGGCCTCCTTTTATAGTGAACATGCTCCATTCTCTTCTGTTCTGAGTGGGCTAAAAGGGTATCCCACCTGGAGAAAAGAAGGGAATTCCCTGGCAGTCCAGTAGTTGGGATTCCACACTACCCCTGCAGCGGGCATGGGTTTGATCCTTGGTCAGGGAACTAAGATTCCACTTACGACCTGGCATGGCCAAACAAAAGAAAAGAAAGGAAAAAAAAAAAAAAAATATATATATATATATTATTTAGTATGTATGTGTGAAGTTGGCCTGCCACAGAGTTCAGGGCCCTTTTTTCTACAGGGCAATGCTCTGGTTGAAAAGAAGGGTTTGGGATTTGAGGGAACACAAGAAAACCCCTTAGAAACAGAAGTTTAGGAAACCACTCCTAGCTGATTTTCTTTCATTCTCTCAACATCCTCCTTGACCCAGCTGCCCCATGTCCCATTCACTCACATAATGGCATTGGTACTAATAACTAAGACTTACACTGTGCCAGGTAGCGTGCCGAGTATTGTGCTCATAATCACTCTCATTTGTTCAGAACAACCCAGTGTGAGGGGAATTCTTATGACCCCCCTGTTTCAGATGTGGATCAGAGAGGTCAGGAAACCTTCTCAAAGCCACACAGCACATCAGAGATGGAGCTAGTTTCAGAGCCAGACAGACCAGCTCCAAAACTGGCCTCCTTGTCCCTCCAGTGGTCCCTACTGTCCTTCCCCACAGCACTGGCGTCATCGTCAGGATCCATGTGCTACTCATTTTTTTAATTATATAAGTTTCAGGTGTGTGGTATCTGTATACAAAATCCAGAGTGGTCACCATCGCACATCTAGTTTCCATCCGTTATCCTACAGTTGACCTCTTCATTCATTTCACCCTCCCAGCAACCCACTTTCCTTCTGATAACCATCAATCTCTTTTCTATATCTGTGACTTTGTTTTTTTGTTTTGTTTGTTCATTAACTTTGGTGTTTTTGTTTGTTTAGATTCCACATATGACTAAAGTCATAGGGTATTTGTCTTTCTCTGTCTGACTTATTTTAGTTAGTGTAATACCCTCCTGGTCCATACATGTTGTTGCAAATGGCAGGGTTTCATTCTTTTTTATGGCTGCCATGGACGGAGGAGCCTGGTAGGCTACAGTCCATGGGGTCGCTAAGAGTCGGACACGACTAAGTGACTTCACTTTCACTCTTCACTTTCATGCATTGGAGAAGGAAATGGCAACCCACTCCAGTGTTCTTGCCTGGAGAATCCCAGGGACGAGGGAGCCTGGTGGGCTGCCGTCTGTGGGGTTGCACAGAGTTGGACAGGACTGAAGCAACTTAGCAGCAGCAGCAGCAGTATTCCATTGAGTGTATACACGTATATACATGTATATATTTCACATCTTCATCTATCCATCCACTGATAGACACTTTGGTTGTTCCCATATATTGGCTATTGTAAATAATGTTACAATGAATATGAGGGTACAAGTATCTTTTCAATTAATATTCTTGTGTTCTTCAGATAAATACCCATAAGTGGAATAGCTGGGTCATATGGTAGTTCTGTTATTTTAGGAATCTCCATACTGACTACACCAATTTACAGCCTCACCAACAGCGTGCAAGGATTCTCTTTTGTCTGCCGTCCGTCTTTGAAGACGAACTCAACAGCTGCTATCTTCATCATGCCTTTCCTGACTCCTCTCTTATCCAAGTCTCACTAACCACTGTCCCTTCTCTGATTCCATCAACCTCACCTGTCTCTCCTCTCTCTGAGAACCCTCACCTTTTCCTGTCTGTGTTGTAGTTACTGATGTACACATCTGAAGTTCTTTTCTAAACTCCACACTTCGTGGGAGCAAACCCCTATTCCATTCATCTCACACTCTCTGAGTTTCCCTGCAACAGTGTCCTGCTTTGAGGAAATTCTCCTTAAACATGTGGATAGAAAAGGGGCTTATATGTCAGCACTTTTCCTATCACACACTTTCAGTTAATGCCTTCTCTGCTAAAACCAGAACAGTGATGTGCCCATGTAAACATTTGAGATTTACAGCACATTCCCTTGTTTATCCCAGGAGTAATTCCTAACCAAAATGAGAACCAAGAACATCTAACGAAATTACTCATCCTATAAATATAATTTTATTGCAGTTAATTACTCTATAATTTAAGATGAGAATAACAGATTTGTCAGATTAAACTAACTGGTTGTCAGAAACGCATACAGATCTGCATTTTATTTTCAAGAGTGAAATTCACCCATGGTAGAAAGTAAGCCAATCTCTGGATAACAAATTAAAGAAGACAGATCTTGGTTTACTGTTATTTCTAACTCAGCAGGACACATCTTGCTTTTAGATTCGATGGGTAATCAGTATTTCAGGTACCTCCAGACTTACCAGGTAGGAGTGATGATTTTGGAACAGTTAACTACTTCCAGTGATTGTGAATTTTCGCTGACCCACTCACACAGCCATCATGCATTGAGTCTTGACTGTGATTTGGGCTCTTGTATAAGATTTCGAAGATATAATAGTGACCAAGTATGGTAACTGCCTTACAGAGATCATCCAGTCTAGTAGACAAGGTCCCCAACCTTCTTGGCAGCAGGGACCAGTTTTGTGGAAGACAATTTTTCCATGGCCCTGGGGAGATTGGGAGCGGGGAACCCCCACCATGGGGGTTCAGGATGATTCAAGTGCATAACATTTATTGTGCACTTTATTTCTATTATTATTACATCAGCTCCACCTCAGACCATCAGGCATTAGGTCCTAGAGGTTGAGGTCCCCTGTAGTAGATCAGACAGTCAATAATCAGTAGTGATACAGACATCTGTAATTTTCACATCTGTTGCCAGCTATGTGCCAGCTTTCCTTCATTCTCTTATCTGCTAAAGAGTGTGGCTGATTTACCTCTACAGTACTGGCTTACCAGGGATGTACCTCATTATGTCCCTTTTATGACATGTCTTTCTGACAGGCGAAAAGATGTTTCTGCTGCAGTTGGTAAGGAATTATTGAAATGATTAGCTGGGCAAACATAACTCATCATTTATACACTTTCATACAGTGGCCTTACAGAGCAAGGTATTTTTTTTTCCCTTCCTCGCTGCTTCCAGCTCTGTTTTATTTTTTAAGATGCAGGAACTAGTAATATATGCATATCTGACAGGCAGCTTCCAAATGATACAGATCTCATCTTTCCTGCTGTGTGGCTGCCTGCTTTCTCTTGCCTTTTTTTTTTGTCATTGAGAGGTTATGACAACACGAGCCATATTGTATTTATAAACATCACGTGTTCCCTTGATATGGCTTGCCGTTTCTGCCAGACGGAACACATGGAAGAAACATTTCTCGTTAACTCAGCATTGGTTTTTAGTTATGCTGATTTCCGGGACAGGAAAAATGCCTTCCTACTCAGATTTAACTTTCATAGAGGAGAAACAAAACCTCTGAATGTCCGTGAAATAGTTTTAACAAGGCTGGATACTGCTCCTTTAAACCACATATTTTGACTAAAAGCTTCCTTCTGTAAAAAAAAAAAAAAAAAAACCCAAGCCTTGCATTTAGTTACCATCAAGACAGGCGGAGCTGGAAGCATTCGAGAGATGGGTGGTTTCAAGATCTCTGAACGTCTAGAAAGTTTCTTCTAGAAGAGAACAGTTCGTGGAAGATGTAAGGTAAGAACTGAACTGCACCTTTATAAGAAAATAGGATTTTCAGGATTTGGGGTTCCTGTTGTAGCACATTTACCTCCAAATGAGTCAACTTTTCTGTATTCAAGTTCAATGCCATGTGGAATTGAAATGCTAGGTTTTTATTTTAACTTCTTGCACACTGCTTAGAAGGAAATTTCTTTGTTATTGGCGTTGGTCTGTTTTTCAAAATCCACTTAAGTTACATTGGGCTGTCTCCAGCCTATAAATCTCTGTTTAATCTCGTGATCTTTCTGTTTAACCTTATAATTTAGAAAAGGATTTCAAGTGTCAGTGTTGTTTGCTTGTACAGATCTCGTTGATGTATGTGTTTTGTGACAGTTTTCAGTGTTTTCACGAAGATATTTGACTTGCATTCAGTTTCTGAGACAATTGAAAATTTGAAGGCGTGGTACAAATTGGGGGGGCAGAGGAGAGGTTAGTATGCTTCCTTCAATATTCAAGGAAAACATTGTCTGTTGTATTTTCCTTGTGAAAATCACCTTACATTTTAAAATATAAAGGACTTTTTTATCTTGGATTTTAAAAATTCTTTGAGATATATCCATTTAAGCTTTATGTATAACATTTAAAATGTCTGCAATTTTTATATAACAGATATATCCCTGTTATATCGAGGTTTAATGGAAAAACCTAGAAAAAATCTGTGGCAGAAATTGTATATACTTGATATAACTATTCTGTCTTATCCTTGCAATAATAGTTCAGTCACAATATTTTGTATATATTTCTTTTAAAGACATTTAATAAGATCAATGTCTTTTTAAGTCAGTCTGTTTCCTTTTAAAGGTACATGTGTGCCTGGATCTGTTTATGTTTATCTCCATTTATAGATGAGTCCATATGGATGAGAAGTTGTTAACCAATGTGGTCTAAATAGTATATATTATTTCATTTGGTCATTATAACCATAAGGCATAGGTACTATTATACCCATTTTAAGGTAAGAAAACTGAGGCTGAGAGAGATCAAGTGACAAGTCATACACTAGCTAGAATCAAAACTGGGACTGAGCCCCAGGCTGACTGTCTCTCTAGTCCTTGTGTTTAAATCCTACACTGTACTCCCTTCCTTACCAGTAGCTAAGACTCCAAGTCTGCAGTCAGATACCGATAACTTATCTTGAAAATAGTAATTATAAATAAGCAATGCTTACTTGGCTTCAAGAGAAATGGTTCTGTACAGTTTTGGATTTTTTTTTTTTTTTGGTTTGATCTGTAATATCCAAAACCTAGTAGCAGACTGGTTGTTTATCCAGGGACCTGGCTGCAACTTACTTGGAGTAAAAAGAAATCAGTAAATGTCTGATAGTGTCCGATAGTGTGGGGATAGCAAAAAGCACTGCAGAGACACAGAGAACAGATTTGTGGACACAGTGGGGGAAGGAGAGGGTGGGACAAACTGAGAGAATAACACGGAAACATACATTTCCATATGTAAAATAGATAACAAGTGGGAGTTGGCTGTGTGACACAGGGAGCTCAGCACAGTGCTCTGTGACAACCTGGAGGGGCTGGATGGAGTGGGAGGTGGGAGGGGGATTCAGGAGGGAGAGAGCACATGTATACCTGAGGCTGATTCATGGTGTATGGCGGAGGCCAACACAATATTGTAAAGCAATTATCCTCCAATTAAAAAAAACAAAAGCACTGTGGATGAGCTGCCGTCTCCTCCTTCCCGCTTCCTTCTTCACTTCATGTGCTGTGGCGCTCAGAAAAACCGTCTTCCCAGGACAGGGCAAGGAGCTGATTCATGAGCCCGATTGGCAAGGGAGAAAGTGTCTTTGAATGGAGACAGGCCTGCATGTGCCTGCCTGCTGCCCTTCCAGACTCCTGGCAGCGCTTTTAGGAGAAGGACAGGAAGAAAGTTACAGAACATCGGAGGTGAAGGGTTCAAGCCACCCCAGAGGCAGGGGCTGTGGCTCTCCTCACCCCCCCCACATATCTGAAGATTGAGACATCCACTTGGCTGCAAAAATATCCTGGTAATTTGCTAGGCAAAATAATTACAGCCAACAGTATCATCAGGGATGCAGCTGCTCATCCCAGCCCTGAACTTGGGCTACAGGAGCAAGGCCACTTGCTTCCAGCTTCCATGGCTGCGTAAGATCCAGGGCTGGCTGACAACCAACACATTGGAAAGTCGATGGGAACAGGACCTTCCTTTTCCTTTAGTGGGGGTTCGGGGAGGGGGTGCTGGGTTGTTAGCCATTCCTGGGGAGAAGTTTACACCATACCCTCTGCCCTTTGATATCCAAACTGGATCTCTCAGCTTGGCTCTTGTAAATACAGATGTTAGTGGAAATTGCCTCTGACAGGAAGCTTAAGTCCTGGCATTTTCGGGTGGTGTTCTTTGCATCCACGTGTTGCTTCCTTCCTGAGGTTTTGCTTTTCTGTCTTCTCAGTGGGTCTCCATCAGGGAAGCCCAGACTACATAGTACATTGCTCAGGCTCCCTCGGTCCAAGGCCCTACTTTGTAGAGAGCTTCCATGGGTCACTCTTTTATCATTTCTTGTTTTTAATTGAAATATAGTTGGCTTACAATGTTGTAAATATTGTAATATCAGGTATACAGCAGTGATTCAGTTATACATTTTTTTTTTCAGATTCTTTTCCATTATAGGTTATCACAAGATATTGAGTATAGTTCCTGGTGTTATGTAGTAAATCCTTGTTGCTTTTCTGTTTTATGTAGAGTAGTATGTCTCCGGGGACCATTATTTCCTTTGTACTTTTTCTAAAATTCGCAGCATTTTATATAACTACTTTTATATAAATCATGTTACATATATATATATATATTTGTAGGAGAAAAAGCACTTACTAATTTTTTTAAAGAGGAAAAAGTGTGTCATTGAGCTACGAATCACCCAGTGCTAAGCCATTTCCTCTGTGTCCTGTTTTGTTCCCATGGGGTCTGCATGTAATTTGCACGAGCGATATGTCTGCTCCTGAGACACTTGAACTGCGACTGCAGCTTGGTGGCTGAGGAAATACAACCTGATCTGTGTCATTGGTGTTACCTCAAGAAACAGGCCCAGATGCTTTGGAATCAAAGGGTTTCAGAGGTGGAAAGAAGGTCTTACACGTCATCTTTTAAAACCCTTCCCCCGTCAGTCGAGACTCTGGAGGCCTGGCATGGATGGAGTGACTTGGTAAAGATCACGGAATTAAGAAGTGACCGACCAAGAACAGGGCTGGAGCCCAAGCACATCCCTTAGACCAGCTCTTTCTCCATCTCTAGTGCCTCCCTGCCTTGGTTCTCATCCCACAGGACCCACCAAGGTGTGTTCTCTTGGTTGATTTAGGAAAACACTGTATATCTGACTTCCCTGAGCCATCTGGGTTGCGGTTAAGTGTAGCCAGGTTCCCCTTCCTGTCCAGATAGCAACATAACCCTGCCATGGGGCCAGAGCTCATTAATTGGAAATGCATGGGCCTGGCCCCAAAATAAATGGATTTTGAACTAACCAGATTTAGATTATCCAATATTTTTATTGAAGGAGAATAGGCCATCAAGTCAACTGAAAAACAGCAGCTGCTTCAAATTATGAGATGCTTTGAATAAAGCAATCTTGGCTAAAAAGGGTTGGGTAATATTATAGCATTATTTGCAAAAGTCAGCCTCTTTGCTGAAGCAGTGGCTCCTACAGTAACCTAGCTGGAAACGCTCACATCTTCCCACTGAGAATATTTTCAGAGTTGTTCTTCACTTGGAACCGGTGAGTTTCGACAGCACAAAGGAAAACAGATTCTTACGTTTTAGTGATTGAATTATATAGTTGTGTCACGTATTGGAAAAACAAGTAGCACAGGGAATCTGAGAGTTAATGAGTATTATCGTTCATCCCCACTAAGAAAAAAAAAGTCAACTTAAAACTGATGTCAAGAAAAGCATTGGACTTCCCAGGTGATCCAGTGGTTAAGAATCTGCCTGCCAGTGCAGGGGACAGGGGTTTAACGCGTGGTCCAGAAAGATCCCACAACTAAGCCCGTGTACCACAGCTACCTGAGGCCTGTGCTCTAGAGTCCGTGCTCCGCAACAAGCGAGACCACTGCGATGAGAAGCCTGCACACTGCAACTGGAGAGTAGCCCCTGCTCACTGTAACTAGAGAGAGCCTGAGCATAACAGTGAAGACTCGGCACGGCCGAAAGTAAATAAATAATAATTTAAAAAAAATTAGAGAGTTATTGGTTAAAATATTTTTTAAAAAAAGCATTATGAGTAATAGTAATATAGTTAGTGTTAGAATGTGGCCAAGATGGTGATAGTTTTCTTATGACCGAGCGAAATGTAGAAACCAGGGCTTTAAGATGAAGCCCAAATTATGGAGGAGACAGAGCAAGACATCATTAAACATGATACAGTTCACAACAATGCACCGTTTTGATGTCAGAATAAAATCTAATTCTTGTTTGAGTCCTGGAGGCCTTCGGCGTCTTGTAACTTGGCCCCAAAGAAAATCGGTTCAGTTCAGAGCTGTCCAGCATATTTATGTACTTAAAACCTGTCCAGATAAAAGATGTGATGGTCGGGTGTATCACTTGAGCTGGAGGACCGCTTCTCCTTGCTCAGGCGGCACTAACTCCCTCTATATCCTGAAATACAAAGACTGTGTTTCCCTCGGCACATGCACTTAATTTCTTTTTTTTTTTTCTTTTCCTATGAAATCAAAGGTCATACTTGCCCTTGCTCTGATTGAACTCTTTGAACCTGTTCCTTTTTGTTTGCCCTTGATATGGTGGCAAGAGCTGCCAAAGGAAAAGCCAAACAAGAAATGGTAGCGATGTCAGTGATGCGGTAATTGAGACATGGTGGGGACCAGATCTATAGCGCGCTTAAACTTCAAAGCGTGTTTCTCGGGAAACGCACCTCTAAAGCATTGGGTGTCACGGTCAAGGTCTGATGGCTTCACCTACATGAGTGTCTAGGACTGTCTTCACTTCCAACGAGGAAGGTAACTGAATGGAACATTTGTAGGTGGGTCCCTACTCCCTTGCCAGAGGGACCCAGGGAACATAGCCATAAACTGGATATCATTTTTGCTTGCCTTAAAAATCAGATCTAAAAATGTATTTCCTAGCAGCTGTGTAACTGCAAAACAAAGCAACAACAAAAAATCTGCTCTACTGCAGTGCAAATTACTCACTAGATATCTCCAGGGTTCAGATCTTAATGCTTCAGAAATTTGCTGCAGATTTTACTGTATATATTTAGACCAAGGAGCCTGTGAGCTTGTAATCCAGGAGAGAACCTCTGTATTCTCATGAAAATGAGAAATGTGCCACTGTTGGCAACCTCAGGCTATAATTATGTTAATCTGACCATTTGAAGACAGAAATATGTTGTTTTAAAATGTTTCTGTATTTTTTATTATTTGTAACAATGCTCCAAAGAAACTTGGTAAAATGCTAATAAGTTTCTATCCAGTATCACTCTGTGACTAGAGCATAAAAAATGAGTCAGACGTGGTATTTGGATATTTTAGATTTGGGCAGAGAATTTTTATCTACAGATATGTACTCATATTCACAGTGCATCTTAATAATATGAAAACTACCCAAATGTATTTTCATATTGTAAATGTAGAGACAGTGAACATACATGCAAGGCCATCTCTATATATATGCCCAGTAACAAAACATTTTGACATTTGTGTTAAATCAGCACAAATCAGTACAAAAAAAAAAAAGTCAAAAAATTTTTGAGCAGGACTGCAAGATAAATGTTTTTCTCTCCAGAAGTATTCTAAAGCACACAGATTTGTGTTTTTAATACAAATGTGGGGCTCAGACTGTATAGTTGAAATTTTGAGCGTATCCCAAATCTTGCCTTTACCTGTTGGGTTCAGCTTCCTCCTTACCAACCAAAACTTTTATTCCAGTCACAGGCAAGTGAGGACATGCATTCTCTTTTCATTCCCAAAGAGAAGTTCTCCCCAGTGGTAAGATAGGAAGGGAAGAAGCAAGACGCAAAACAAAAATGTGGGTCATCAGCCATCTCACAATTTTTATAAATAATTAATACATGAATTTATAAATAATCAGTACATGAACCCTGATACTGGGAAAGATTGAAGGCAGGAGGAGAAGCGGACAACAGAGATGAGATGGTTGGATGGCATCACCAACTCGATGGATGTGTTTGAGTAAGCTCCGGGAGTTGGTGATGGACTGGAAGGCCTGGCATGCTGCAGTCCCTGGGGTTGCAAAGAGTCAACTGAGAGACTGAATGAATACATAAATCTACTAGTTGAACCAGTATCCAGTGGATGTGTGTGTGTGTACTCAATCGCTCACTTGTGTCTGACTCTTTGCGACCCCATGGACTGTAGCTCACCAGGCTCTCCGTCCGTGGAATTTTCCAGGCAGGAATACTGGAGTGGGTTGCCATTCCCTCCCTCAGAGGGTCTTCCTGACCCAGGGATAGAACCCATATCTCCTGCGTTGGCAGGTGGATTCTTTACCACTGTGCCACTTAGGAAGCCCTATCAAGTGGATGAGGAGTCTTACGTTGCCTGATCTTGATTCAGGATGGCCAATTCATTTGGGAATAGAAACAAGGAAAAGTACCTCCTTGTTGGTGAGTTGACAGCATATATAATTGAATTTTTCTCAAGAATGAGATCTCTGGAAAATAATACAGTGTTCTGTTCTTGCATCAGCTACGTTCAGAATCTTCCTTCTTTAATGAGCTTTTGTATCTCAAGAAGAGAGTGCGTCATTCTCTTCCCCCTTGTATGCCTATATTACAGTGGGCTTATCTGTTTGATTTGCTCTCGATTCATGGAGTGAGCCCATTGTTCATTGGTGATATTAATCCTACTGTGCATTGACCACGCTCTTCTGCATGCAACGTCATAAATAATTTAGCTCTTTTGATGTTCATGGCACCAGGAGGGTAACTGCAAGTATTCCCAGACCCATTTGCAGCAGAACCAGGGTCTCAGAAGAGCTCAATGGCAGGACCACAGTCAGGGCTGTGAGACCACAGCCCAAGGAGATCCTCAGAAATGGAAACCAAGTCTTTTCATTCATAATCCAGGGCTCTCTCCACCACACCCTACTGCCTTCCCTCTGAATCATGGTGGAGGAAGGTACTGATCAAAGAGGGAGGATGATTGCATCTTTAAAAAAAAAGACTTTGGAAACTAATTTGTACGTTTCAGCACATTGAAGAAGTTGTTGAGGGTTGAGCGTTTTCAGAATCAAGCCAAAAATATCTTCTGATTTTAAGAAACTCCCTTTGTCTGTTTATCAACACATATCTTCCTGTCCTCTGTGGGAGAAATTTTGCCCCAATGTTGCTTTTCCGAGAAAGGAAGAAAAGTGAAAGAAAGGGTAATACAAAGAAGGAGAAGAGGGAAAAAAAAAAGCTGGAGATTGGCTTGGGTAGTAGGGGAAGACGAGCTAGCTCCTTTAGGGTCAGCCTGGAGCCTGTTTCTTTTTGAAGGGAGTTGCAACCTCTTGCTGCTCATCGTGGACTTGGGAAGGTTCTCCAAGATGACAAAGCATTTTTGTCACTTGCCTCAACTCCTGTGTGACAGAAGATTCTTTCCTTTCAGGGGGCAATGTTTGGGGTGTGGAGAGGGGGGAACAACTAGACCAGGGCTCCCTCTTGCCTGATGTTGGCCTCTGTCATGTGGCGTGTGATTCCCTTACATACTGAACGGGTATCTGTCCGTGTGGTTTCTCCTGGTTACCCCGTGTCAGGAACGCAGGGCACCACTCAAGGGGAGGAATGCTCAGAGGCCCAGCAGTGTGTCCCTGGGACGCAGAGAAGCAGATCTTGTGACTAGTGGGGAGGCTCCTGGCCTCGTCAGAACCTGGTAGGGAGCCGGGACTGTCAGTGCTGGGCGAGGCCTGGCAGGGCGTGGGCGGAAATCATGCCAAGCTCAGCCTCAGGGTATGCTTGACTCCCAAACTGGTTGTCTTTGAGGCTGTTATTTATCCAAATAAGGAGAGGCAGTGGTTTTGCTGACCATCTCAGATTTCTGAGCCTTGTCCACTGGCTGGCTGGCTGGCTTGATATTTGAACTGAAAACATAAAGGTATTCCTTTGAAATGGAGCACCCTGATGGGGCTGTTGGATGCCCTGGAGTCATCATTTGGAAGGTGGTTTTCCCCCACATTTGTAGATAACAGTAATGTGGTCTGATCTCTGTTATTCTCCTCTTGGTTCTCTTGCAATATTCAATCCAAATGACTTCGTTCAGGTATTTCTGGGCCTGATTTTGGACAGGAGTAATAACTGATCTTAGTGATTCTTGAACAATGGTTCAACTACCCTTCTTTGAAGAGTACTCAGAGGTCAGGTCTCTACACTGATTTCTTAACCCGAGAGTTCGAGATTGTTCTGGCTCTGGTATATTGACTTTGTGGCCCCCATTCCTTCAATCTGTCCAATGGGGATTATATCCTTTATCTGATGGGAATGTGCTGGGAATTAAATAGAAATTTTGGAAAGCATCTGGTAAATAAGAGTCTCCAAAAATGTTTCCTTTCCCTATTTCCATCTTTTCCTGGCAGATTTAATTGCAAATATTTACAGATGGAGAAACGCTTGTGATTGTCACTCAAAATTGAGTAAGGTCAGCTTTCTGAATGAGGATTTAACCAAGCCCACAATAGAATGGAGGGCTTCCCAAGTGGCTTAGTGGTAAAGAATCCGCCTGCCAATGCAGGAGACTCAAGTTCAATCCCTGGGTCAGAAAGATCCCCCGGAGGAGGAAATGGCAACCCACTCCAGTATTCTTGCCTGGAAAATCCCATGGACAGAGAAGCTTGGCGGGCTATAGTTCATGGGGTCACAAAAGAGTCAGACACAACTCAGCAACTAAACAACAGCAACACAATAGAATGGAGATTTTGATGGGAGCTTGCCTCTTCACTTTACTCCTTAGAACAGTTTTTGTCAAAGAGTAGTCCCTGGACCAGCAGGTCAGCATCATCTGGGGACTTGTTAAAAAGGCAGATTCTCAGGCCCACCCAAGTCCTGCTAAATCAGACACTCAGGAAGTGGAGCCCATTAATCTGTGTTTCAGCAAGCCCTCTGGATGATTCTGATGTTGTTGAATTACATCAACTTGCAGAACCACTGCCTGGGAATAATTTGCTGGCTGGATCAGAGGTCGGTCCATTCCCCAACACTTGGCATTCCCCACCTCTGGTCTATGACCATGCCTTACTTCCTGCCTGAAAATTCCTAAGAAAGGAAACTCTTTCTTCCTTACTGAAATTTCTGCTCATCATTTATGGACTTACTTAAATCTCACCTCTTCAGAGAAGTATTCCTCAACTATCCCAGGCAGGAAAATCTTATTCATCTATAGATTCCAGAGGGTTTGTCTGTTCTACTTATTTGAAACTTGCCAAAGTTATTCTTGCTTTTGTTTTTAAAAAAAATGTATATTTGTTTATTTGGCTTTGTTGGGTCCTAGTTGCTGCAGGCTGGATCTTTAGCTGTGGCATGTGAACTCTTAGCTGTAGCTTGCAAGCTCTTAGTCGTGGGAAATGGGATCTAGTTCCCTGACCAGGGATCAAACCCTGGCCCCTTGTCTTGGGACCACAGAGTTTTAGCCATTGGACTGCCAAGGAAGTCCAGCTTTTGTCTTCTTTTTATTGCTCATGTACATGCTTCATCTTTTCTCCTCTTAAGAGGTAGGAATTATGTGGCTTAAAGGTTCTTTTCCCTTCCTCAGCCTCAACCTTGGGCTTTACATACCTGGTGACTACTCAATAAATATTTCATGGACTGAGCTTCCCTGGTGGGTCAGTGGTAAAGAATCTGCCTTCCAACGCAGGAGACATGGGTTTGATCTCTGTCCTGGAAAGATCCCACATGCTGTGGGGCTACTAAGCCTGTGTGCCACAACTACTGAGCCCAGGCTCTGGAGCCCGGGAGCCACGGCTTCTGAAACCCGACTGCTCTAGAGCTCGTGCTGTGCAACATGAGAAGCCACCGCAATGAGAAGCCCATGCACCCAACTAGAGAGTAACCCCCACTCGCCGCAACTAGAGAAAAGCCCAAGCAGCAGTGAAGACTCAGTACAGTCAAAAATAAATAGATGTTTTAAAAAATATTCCATGGACCCACAGAATGTTGTAGTTGGGATGGGCCTTAGAGACCCCAAGAGGTCAGACTTAGAAGGCAGGTTCTGTGATGCCCAGTTTGGTGTTCCTCTTCCACATACTGCATGAACTGCTGAGAGACACCTGAATGGGGGCAGTCGGGGCCATTGGCCTGGCCCAGATGAGCAGATGCTTGGCGTTTGCTGTCACAGACTCCAACCAAACCCTTTGAAAACAGATGGGTGTTCAAAGGTATATTCATGTAATTTATAAGCCTGGAACCTTTTGGTTCTTTCATAATTAATGAGAACTGGGAAAGTTTGTGCATCTGTATAGTTATATAACACAAGGCATCTGTTCCCAGTTCACATGTTCATACCTGGGACACCCATGGAAATTCTTTGGGTGTGCTATATGCGGGCTAAGTCACTTCAGTCATGTTGGACTCTTTGCGACCCTGTGGACCAGAGCCCACCAGACTCCTCTGTCCTTGGGATTCTCCAGGCAAGAAGACTGGAGTGGGTTGCTATGCCCTTCTCCGGGGGATCTTCCCAACCCAGGAATTGAACCCATGTCTCTTACATGTCCTTACCCACCTTGACAGGTGGGTTCTTTACAACTAGTGCCACCTGGGAAGCCCTATAATTTAATTTTTATTTATGTATTTATAGATAATACCTTTATACTATTATCTGTATAATGTATATGAATATACAAAATTATATATGTATGAATATATGAAACTATATCCCTACCAGCAGTTCACAAGTGTGCTCTTTTGGCCACATCCTCACCAATGCTTATTTTCTTTTGTCTTTTTGGTAATAGCCATTCTAACAGGTATGAGATAATATTTACTGTGGTTTTGACTTGCATTGTACTGGTGATTAGTCATGTTGAGTACGTTTTCATATTCCTGTCGGCTCTCTATATGTCTTTTTGGAAAAAATAATCTGTTTCTTTTGCCCACTCACACATTGGATTATTTGGTTTCTTTTTTTTTAAACTTTTTATTTTATATTATAGTCCATTAACAATGTGGTGATACTTTCAAGTAGACAGCAGAGTGACTCAGGCATACATGGACATGTATCCATTCTCCCCCAGACTCCCCTCCCATCCAGGCTGCCACATAACATTGAACAGAGTTCCCTGTGCTATTCAGTAGGACCTTGTTGGTTATCCATTTTAAATACAGCAGTGTGTACATATCGATCTCAAACTCCCTAACTATCCCTTTCCCCCTGGTAACCATAAGTTTATCCTATGGAACTTCTTTTAGTTTCTAGAGTGGCTGTTACCTTGTGGACACAGCGAGGGAAGGAGAGGGTGGGACAAAGCGGGAGAGCAGCATGGAAACATATACACTGCTGCTGCTGCTGCTGCTAAGTTCGCTTCAGTTGTGTCCAACTCTGTGCGACCCCATAGACGGCAGCCCACCAGGCTCCCCCATCCCTGGGATTCTCCAGGCAAGAATTCTGGAGTGGGTTGCCATTTCCTCCTCCATGCATGAAAGTGAAGTCGCTCAGTCGTGTCCGACTCTGTGCGACCCCATGGACTGCAGCCCACCAGGCTCCTCCGTCCATGGGATTTTCCAGGCAAGAGTACTGGAGTGGGGTGCCATTGCCTTCTGCGAATATACACACTAGCATATGTAAAGTGGATGCCAGTGGGAATGTGCTCTATGACTCGGGGAGCTCAAGCCCGAGCTCTGCGACCACCTAGAGGGGTGGGAGTGGGGATCAAGAGCGAGGGGACATATGTATACCTGTGGCTGATGCATGTTGATGTGTGGCAGAAACCAACACAATATTGGACATCAATTATCCTTCAACTAAAAATAAATAAGCCTAAAAAAAGACTTCATGTTGCGAGAAAAGCAAGTGGCTCTCATGAACCCAGGAAGAATTGGGCACCAGGGCTGTTTTGATCTGGATCGCCTTCAGTGTGTTTTTGTGCTTATTTTGAGGTTAAAAATTGAAGTCGGTGGATTTGTTGAATTATTGTCCTTCAGTGTTGTCCTCTGGGTCTCTTCACTCACACAGCCCTTTCTTCTTTTGACATGCTGGCTAATACTGTTCAGCTAAGGGTCAAGATAACGGCAAGACTAAAACACCTTTCATTGGAAGCCATCCGTAACACTCCTTGAAGACTGACTCTGCTGACAGAGCTCATCTTGTTGTGTTGTTGGTTCTGTCACTTGGGAATAGAACCAGCTCGAGTCCTTCTGCGATCAATGCGAAAACAAAGCAGGATGCAGGCAGTGGGGTGATTCCAGTAGCAGGGCCATGGCTATAACCCAGGCCACAGAGTTGATTCCAGAAAAGTTGTTAGGAAAGACAGGAGACAGGAAACAGGCCTGAAGGGGTTAAATCTACCAGGAAACTCTTGGTGTTAAGAAGCTAAGATGTTAAGAACTCCTCAGGGAGTTCTCTGGCAGTCCAGTGGTTAAGAACTCCCTGCTTCCAGAGCAGTGGACAAAGGTTCGAACCCTGGTTGAGGAACTAAGATCCCACATGCCACGCTGCCTGGCCAAGAAAAGAAGAAGAAGAAGAAGAAGCTGGGGCTGTTTAAAGCCCTGAGAAAGAGATTGACCTCAATTTGACTAGCTACAATGTGAGAGGGCTAACCAAGAATGAAAAACCATTTGTTTTCCAACTCGGCATCACCCATTCATCAATTTGTTTACCAGCATTTTCTCCGGCAGTCTCTAAAGAATATCTACCCTTTAAGCTGTAGCTGTGAAGCATAAAATTCTATGTATTTAGATCATTGTCAGTTCGCTGTGTAGGTTTGGATACAGTAAGGATATGTTTTATCATCAAACTAAAATATTTTTTAAAATTCTTGCATTGTTGTGAGCATCCTAAAGCTATATGATGTTGTATCAACTTTTTTTTTTTTCACTTACATCCTAATCACCTTGATCCATTTCCTGAATGAAAGTTAAGCAAGGCACAGGGGCAGAGGTGGAACACGTCTCTGAGAGATATGGTCCCAGGAGTGGGATCGGGGTCCTAGTGGTAAAGAATGTTAATCAGATGAGGTCTGGATCTTTTATCCCATAAGCGGTCTGGTGTCTTTGACTAGTGAAGACATGTATGTGTATGTGTACATATACATAATGTGTGCATGCTGAGCTGCTTCAGTTGTGTCTGACTCTTTGCGACCTTATGGAATGTAACCCAACAGGCTCCTCTGTCCATGGGATTCTGCAGGCATGAATACTGGAGTGGATTGCCATGCCCTCCTCCAGGGGATCTTCCCAACCTAGGAATCGAACCTTTATCTCTTATGTCTCATGCATTGGCAAGCAGGTTC
Organism: Bubalus kerabau; assembly: GCF_029407905.1. NCBI lineage: Eukaryota > Metazoa > Chordata > Mammalia > Artiodactyla > Bovidae > Bubalus > Bubalus kerabau. The sequence continues at coordinate 25,652,416 of NC_073636.1, forward strand.
TTTACCACAAAACTGAGGACTTTCGCTTTCACTTTTCATATAATATATATGTAAGCATGTTATATATAAGCATAATGTGTACTAATATATGTGTGTGTGTGTGTGTGTGTGTGTGTACAGTTGCTCATTCGAGTCCAGCTCTTTGAGACCCCATGGATTGTAGCCTGCTAGGCTCTTCTGTCCAAGGAATTCTCCAGGCAAGAATACTGGAGTGGCTTGCCATTTCCTTCTCCAGGGAATCTTCCCAACCTAGGGATTGAACTTGAGTCTCTTGCATCTCCTACACTGGCAGGCGAATTTTTTACCACTGTGTCACCTGGATATTGGTTAAATGTGATGTATAATTATATAACACATTTTGAGGCAGGAAGATAAAACCTGGGTAGTTAGATCCTAAACCCACTGAGATGTCCTGTTACTCTTTTCCTTTGCTGTGAAAATCTGGACCTGAAAGTGGAACAAATGAGGTATTTCTCAAACAGAGTTTACCAGACTGCCTACTCAAGGTCAAAACTCAAGTGTATAAACCCTCAGTAATCCATGTAGGGAAGACCTTGGGAGCATCAGCCTCACAGAGTTGCTCAGCGACCTGAAGGACATACGACTTCACACTTACACAGACAAAGAAGTGATAACAGTGCTGAGGCTGAAGATGGTTTCTTTTGAGGGATCTTAGTTCCTTGACCAAGGATTGAACCCGTTTTCCCATGCGTTGGGAGCACAAAGTCTTAACCACTGAACCAATGGGGAAGTCTTGCTGCTTCACTACTTAGTGGGCTTCCCGAATGACTCAGCTGATAAAGAATCTGCCTGCAGTGCAGGAGACCTGGGTTCGATATCTGGGTTGGGAAGATCCCCTGGAGAAGGGAACGGCCTGGAGACCAGTATTCTGGCCTGGAGAACTCCCTGGACTGTACAGTCGATGGGGTTGCAAAGAGTCAGACAGGACTGAGTGACTTTTACACTCACCCTCTACTTAGTACTATGAGAAGGTGGGCAGGGTCCTTATCTCCTCATACTTGAATCACTTCCATTTTCTCTCCATTCACATGGGGAGAGGGACACGGGACCTAAACATGTATATCACTGCATTCTGAGGGTCATGAAGTAAAATCATCATTGAAAACACTCTAAACTGCAAACCAAAGGATGATGATGATGGGGTGTGTGTGTGTGTGTGTGTGTGTGTGTGTGCGCGCGCACGCACAGCCATCTAAAATCCTTTGTGGGAACTTGCGTGGCAGTCCAGTGGTTAGGACTCTGCACTTCCATCGCAGGGGCATGGATTCAGTCCCTGGTTGTAGACCAAGGTCCTGCATGCCACATGGTGTGGCACACCCCCCAAAAGCAAAGTCCTTTGTAGGATAAGAAACATTATAAATAAACAAAACAATATATGATCTGTTGCAGGATGTATGTTGACCAGTTAAATAGGAGTTTGGAGACCTGTCCTACAAAGAAAAACAAAATCTAAGGCACTGAACATTTGTATTTGTAGCGGGGTAGACGAAGATGACTTATCTGGAAGTACCAGAAGGGAGTTGTGTATAAAAGACAGCGTCCGTCCAGGAAATGGGTGGATGTGCAGAGATGGCGATAAATAATGAGGAGTTCTTTGTACCATCTGTTGCAAGTGGTAGCAAGAAAATATCCTTTTACAAACCGTAACTATTTTAGATACAACCGGAGCTTGTCCTAGGCCTGGAACATACAGGAGCATCCCAACAGAAGATTGAGTGTTGGTGAGACAAGGATAGTTTTCTTTTATCTGTGCTGCACTCCGCACAGTGACTGATTGTGGTTTGGAAGTTACATGATTTATTTCATGTTACTTGTTACCCGTTTCCCTGCTGAGATCTTGAGTCACCACTGGGCACAGTGTTAAGTCAGCCGGCGGGTCTGCTACAGGGGAGCTCAGCGGAGTTGTGTGTGTCAAAATATTTGTGGGAATAGCACTCATCTTAAATATAGCCAGAAGCTAACCATCTCTTCCCTGAGAATTAAATAATTTTGGCAACAGTCTGTCTGTCTCGTGTCTGGGAGACATTCCATTTATGACCAAATGAAACATGAATAGACATTAATAGACCTTCCAAACGACCCTCTTTCCAATTTTAACAGTGTAAGCAAGATGAACTTGAAATTTTTCCACCGGCAAAGTCACTTCCCTTCCCAATAGCATCTTCATGTTTATAAGCCCAGTTTAGATTTTCTTTTAGCATATGTAATTTTTTAAAAAGCCAATAAAGCAGCAAGAGCGAAAGGGGAGATAGGAATACATTTCACAAGACCGTTGGCCTTAACCAGAGCACAAGAAAGTATTTCCTGTTGAGGTAATGCTGAGTGTTTATTAGCCTGTCTTTTCTTAATACTCACTAGAAATAAATTGCTTCCACTTTGCAAAGTGCCAGTCAGTGAAAGGAGCAGAGGGAATGAATAGCAGGATAGTGAACACACTGCTGGCAAGATCAGGTTCACAGAGGCTGTAGCATCCCAAGGTAGGCAGCCGAGAACCTGGCAAAATAATGAAACCAGACTGTGGGATGTTGGTGCTTGTGTTCCCCCCAGAATGCACCAAACTCTGCGGGACATTGTCCCGTAGGAGCCATTTTCTGGAGAACGTGCCCCACCCAGGTGAAGCCGAGTTCTCTGGCACCAGAATCCTGTGCAGGAAATTCTGCTGCCCGATCCCCCAGCCGACTCTGGGTTACTGCACTCCCTTTTCTCTTGGGTGAGCTGGGTGCTGAAGCCTTACTAGACAGCATTTCACTCATCCTGATTCACTACAGGATGGAGCCAGCTTTCCATCTCCTGACGATGGATGACTCCTCTAGTCCTGACAAAGCTGTGCCTGTCTTGCCCCAGCGGTGCCCAGAGGCATTTTGAAAGTGAGAGGAGATTGCTGTGAACTTCCAGGAAGGGAAGAGATCAGGACCATCTCTCACCTTGCACTCACTGACTCCCAAGGTAGCTGGGTCCGCAGAAGTCACCTGCCTCTAAAGCAGTGGACATGAGCCCCTGAGCTGAGCTTGGACCCTGCAGCCAATAGCAGTGACAGCTCATTGCTTTTGTGTCCTGAGGGCAGGGGCGTGGCAGAACCCAGACACTTCACCTGACAAGCAGTCCTGCCCTCAGAAAGAGCAGGACTTCCTTTGGTGGTCCAGTGGTTAAGACTTTGCCTTCCAGTCCTGGGGGTATGGGTTCTATCCCTGATTGGGGAGCTAAGATCCTGCACACCTCACCACCAAAAAAACTTGGAACATAAAACAGAAGGAATATTGTAACAAATTCAATACAGAGTTTTAAATGGTCCACATCAAAAAACATCTTAAGAATAAAGAGCAAGTCAGTTCTTACAAGGATGGTGCTGTTTAGGACATCTTATGCCCTAAAACAGGGGCTCCGGGGAGACAGTAGGGGTGGAACCACGTCTTCACCAGACCAGAGAGGCCAACCCCCCACCCCTTTTCCTGGAATGCACGCGTTTGATGGAGAGAACGAAACCTGCCAAATGTATACCAGATGCTTCAGGGGCCGAGACTGTGTGCTTTCCACACTCTGGTGAGAAATAACAAACTCTCGCCGATTAGATTAAAAATCAAAACAAGGCTTTCCACGTTCCGTCTCCTCTTCTCCAACCTCTTAGGTGGCCTCTGTTACAACCACTTCATCCAAATATTGTTTCGAATGAGACATCTTAGGAGGGAAGCGATGTCATGGGCGCTGCGTTCTCCCTCCTTTCATGACCACAGAGCTTTTTGATGGCAGTAAACAGTTTTCTTAGCAAGCTTGCAATGCTGACTGGATTTGAACTTCAGAGACGTCACGAAATTCTTTTGGTCAGCAAGACCAACCTCTGAAGGCCTTAAAATGTTTGAAAAATGCAGGGGCTGCCCAGAGCGTGGTTGTGGGGCGTGGCGTAAGGTCTCCGTGGCCTCCAGCCCAGCTTTTTGAGTTATTTGTCACTGGATTCCCACTTGAATAGCCTTCTGCTCCATTCAATCCCCGAGGGCTCAGGAAGCATGATGGTGATTAAACAGAGCCTACCTGGAAGCTAAGGAAATGCTTCTTCTGTCCTTTTGTCGGTAATGCGTTCATACCTGTCTCCTCTGAGAGCAGCACAAGCCCCTTCTTGCTGGGAACACAGACCTCCTAGCGCCTGTTCCCCTGGAGGAAAAGAGCTGTGTTGACAGCGGTCGCCCACAAGGGTCTCCGGAGACCGCCCTTGCCTCCTCCTCCCCTTGTTGAGGGTGGGGCAGAAGGGCTCCCGTTCCCTTTCTTGAATACCTTCTTTGCTCAGCCTTGGCTGGCCCTCTCTCGTGTTCCCTCTCATTTCAGGTGTGCCTTCTAGATTGCACTTGCTTGCCTGGTGCTGCCTCGGCCTGATTCTCAAAGTTCAGCTTGGTAAAACCAGCCTGGTTAATTAATAGACAGCCTCCTCTGTCACCTTCCGTGTTTACTCTGCGGTGTTATCAACCAGGGGAAAAGGCTCACGTTTCTTTCGGCTTCAGGGACATCAAAAGTCCAGAGGCTGAATGGACCTGGGGTACCTGGGTTTTCTTTGGAGCCCTCTGGTCCCCAGCAGAACACTGGTCTGAGAGTTGGGGGAAATGAGCATGTTGGGTTTTTTGATGATTTCATTTGTTGGTGGCTGGTGGTTTGCTTGTGTTAGTGACCCTTTTTACATCACTAAGATCCGTCTTGTATTAATAATATTTCCTTCACTATTACCCGGTTTACCTAGGCCTCCCCAAGTTCGTTTGTTGGTGTGTGTTTTCCGTGTAAGCAGTTGTCAGAGGTCTGAGTCACCCATGCGGTAGCCTGTGGTTGGATATGGGCTGAGGTTATTCAGTGACTAATTGCCAAGGGGAGGAGAAATTGGCTTATCACGGGGAGGACGCCTTTTTATCCATGCCTGTAGCAGCTTTGCTCAGAAGACAGGGTAAAACAGAAGGGGCTTTCCTGAGCTGGGGAACATTTTAGGATCTGTGGTTTTTTGTGTGTGCGTGATTTCTTCTCTGAAGAGAACACTGTCTAAAATATCCAAGGGTGGAACTGAGGACTTAGATGAAACCAGCAAACAAAGGAGTCGCGTAAGTGGGAGCTCAGCCAATGTGCTTTTTCCCGGCGTTAGTTGTACAGGTGATTTCATTAAGAAAAAGTAAGTGGCTTTAATTCTTTGAGGATGAGAGAGGCTCTTAAGAGTCATTTTCAGTTTTGTCCGGTTACTTCATTGTATGGTCTGATTGAGTAGCGTGTTTACAAATTCTAGACTTGGAAGGGTGGGGTTTGAAATACAGTAAATGGTACATGATAGTCTCTTTCCTCAAAGAATATATGTATATACACATTTTTTTCAGTGCTCTACAATGAGACATAATTACATGACACAGTCTCCCAAATGATTTGAAATAAACATCTTTCATGCTGGATTTCTTTTTTCTAGAAGTAATTTTAAGTTTTTTATCCCCCTCTGTTATATTGCAGAAAGTTGTTAATGAGTAACATTTGATTTAACTTACAGTGTTTGGGGGGAAACGAAATACAGAAATGTTAGGATCCCTAACTCAGACTTAAGGCGATTCATTTGAAAGGACCCCACATTTGCTCTAGTCTTTGGGAAGGACAAGCCAGACAGAGGGTTGAGCTGTGTGCTGTGGGCGGGGCCAGCAGCTTCTCGGCTGGGGCCACGGTGCAGGAGCTCCGGAATCAAGTATGCTGTTTGTAAGATCTGGAAGGACTCAGCCCAGAGCTGGCTGTGGTTTGGGCAGTAATGGAAGGAGGCATGTGGTACCCAACAAAACAGATGAAGGATGGGGAACAGCCTCTTCATGCACAGCCAATATATCTTGTTATCGTTTAGTCTCTCTGTTGTGTCCGACACTTTGTAACCCCATGGATTTCCCCAGGTGAGAATACTAGAGTGGGTTGCCATTTCCTTCTCCAGGGGATCCTCCCGACCCAGGGATCGAACAAACCCGAGTCTCTTGGTTGGCAGGTGAATTCTTTACCACTGAGCCACCTGGGAAGCCCATGCCAATATATTAATATCTAGTACAAATAAATGAGCTTTTTCTTTGTCTGGGCCAAGGTGCAGGCAAATAAATATTTGTGTTGTGTCCTGGGAAGGTGTTAAAATCTTTATTTTTTTACTTAGGTTATCTCTCTCTTGCTATAAAATGGTATTTTTAAAGCTCACCTCAAGACATCAGTGTGGAAAGCTTCTGGGCTAAAAGCATCAATGATATAACATATTCAGATATTTTCAACTTTCTAAGAGAGATGAGATGATACAGAAGATTAGTGACTAGAGAAGATTAGTGAGGATCAGGGAGATTGGTGGGAGAGGAAAAGATTCAGGTATATTAAGGTGAATAGCAACTGTGTGCATAGGTGCGTATGTGTGTGTTTTATTTATTTTACCTTTAAAGTTTAAAATAATTATCTCCTAAAAGGTCTGACTTTGATTAACAGTACAGGAAAAACCAAGAGTGTGTTTAATGTCATTTCTTTACTCGTTAGCCAGAACACAGTTAAAATACAACACAGGGATTTCCCTGGCAGTTCAGTGGTTAAAACTCTGCACTTCCATTGCAAGGGGCATGGGTTGGATCCCTGGTCTGGGAGCTAGGATTCCACATGCTTGGTGGTATGGCCAAAAAACAGAAGAACACTCTGCAGGTACTTGATTCTAGGAAGGTACCCCCTTTAACATAAAGGGCTGGGGCTTTTTTTTAAACTGTGCATTATAGAATCTTACTCATCATCCTGGTTCAATCAGACAATGAGTATCTCCTATCTATAAAGCCCAGTTTTTATTGGAATAGCAAGTGGTCTCCTTGGGAGATCACACTGAAGACTCAAAGCAGATTCTTTCTTTTTATCTCCCCATACGTTCCACCCTGTCCTAAGGGTGAGTTGCGTTTAGTTAATCTGTATCCATTAGTGTGTGAACCCAAGTTATCTAATTTTAAGGGTTTATTCAAGTGGTAGATTTAAAACGTTTTCCCACTAAGTGATGGGAAGATCATCATGTCCTTCTCTTCTTGGGCTCCAAATAGAGCCAAGGATGAAATTATCTCAAGGTGCTTCTCAAAACTCAGTCTTGGCAAGTCAGTCATGGGTTGGCAAGCAACATAAGACTTTTGCCAAAGGCTTCCAACCTCTATGTCACCCATATTGATGGAGACATTTAACCTTATATCACCTGTTCTGGCATAACAAAACGCTTGTGTTCACCTCCACTGTGGGTAACTCAGGTGGACAGTGACTCTGATGCAGTGACCCAGTTGGATGATGGCAAGATTATTTTGAGGTAGACAAGGCAGGGCTGACATAACAGCATTACCATCAGGTACATGATACTGATTGCTTATGGCTATGATTCATCCTCATTGGCCAAAGTCCCATTCTGGCTGGTTGGTACCCATGTAGTACTGGCTAGCAGATGTTAAATATTTTGACTATTACCTGTGTTCCCTGTATGAATGTACAGCACATCTGAATTGTTGTTTATTAACTGTTGCATTTCTTTCTGAATTCATCTGCATGTGACATCCAGAAAGTCTAATGAGATTCTTCTAATGATTTTTTTTGCATGTGTTTAATTTTAAACTTTACATAATTTCATTTCACTTAGTTATATAATGTGCCTCCTAGCGATTTCTTTTCACATCACCAAACATGTTTTTAAAACACCCATGCAGGCACCTCTGTTGTTCTCAAAGAAATTTACTCAACTTCTTATTAATTAAAATTAACTTTAACGACTTCCCTGGTGGGCCAGTGGTTAAGACTTCATGCTTCTACTGCAGGAGGTACAGGTTCGATCCCTGGTCGGAGAACTAACATCCGCATGCTCCACAGAATGAGCAAAAAAAAAAAAAAATTAACTTTACATTTTTATTTCATTAATACTCTTTATTCTTCTGGACAGTTCTGTACTCCTAGGAATACTGATGCCTGTTTTTACTCTCTTACCAGAAAAGGGGGGAGGGTTTTTCTATGTGTCAGTTGGGGTCAGGATTCCCCAAATGAAGATGAAGCCAGATGAGGAGGAAAAAGAGAACAGGGAGTCGTGACTCACCCTGTTAGGATTATTATTCTTCCTAAGTGGGTTTCCCTGGTGGCTCAGACGGTAAATAATCTGCTTGCAGTGCAGGAGACCAGGGTTCCATCTCTGGAAAGGAAATGGCAATCCACTCCAGTATTCTTGCCTGGAGAATTCCGTGGACAGAGGAGCCTGGCAGGATATAGTCTATGGGATCGCAAAGAGTCAACACGACTGACCGTCTAACACTTTGACTAAGTGGGTTCTAGACATTTGAAACCCTCGTCTTTTGGGGGGATTAATAACAATAATGACAGTAGGACCTACTGTGTGTTGCACCTGATTAGCCTTGAGCGCCATGTGGTTCTTTGTGTACAGTGGCATGTTTGAATTTATCTTTGTGTTTATTGGGAGTGATTATTGCATTATGTGGTCTGATTGGGTGGGGAATTTGACCAAATGTGCACTGCTGGCTGAGCCAGACACTCTTGTATTTTATCACCTATAAAGCCCTACCTTGCTTACCACTGAGCTGGATCCTTCTTTTCACTGAGCCTTGCATTGAGGAAGACAGGGTGGGAGAGGTATTTATAGAGGATCCACGTTGATCTGCTGCAAGACAGAGGTTATATGGTTTCTCCAGCTATTCTGGAGTGGGAATTGGGTATGTTACCATACAATGACCTTGGGAATGCCCTCCTGGTCTAAGATCCTGAGCCCCTGAGTCTTGAGGGTGTGTGGGCTGGAGCATCTTGACTTCAGCCTAGGTGTGACTCCCCAAGGTCTAGGAAAGGGTCCCGGGGGTGAGGACAGCTTGAGGATATCCCACGTCTGGTTTAGAGGCGGAGAACAGACTAGCGTATTATGTGTGTGTATGTGTGATGGGGAAGCAGGGGTAGTGGAGATAAAATCATAATTTCAAGTAAGGAGCCTGCATACATTGAGAAGGATACCCTTAGGGAGCTGAGGAGCCAATTCAATAATGCTTAAGTAATGTACCATCAATGACTTCCCTGGTGGCTCCACGCTAAAGAATCTGCCTGCTGAGCAGGAGATACAGGTTTGATCCCTGGGTCTGGAAGATCCCCTGGGGAAGGAAATGGCCACCCACTCCAGTATACGTGCCTGGAGAATCCCATGGACAGAGGAGCCTGGCGGGCTACACAGTCCATGGGGTCACAAAAGATTCAGACACAATTGGGCACGCAGGCAGGAATGTACCCTCAAAGGATACCTTTTGGTTGCTACATATTTGCATTTTGCTTGCATTTTTGCTTGATCGTTTCCATTATGAAATCCACCATAATGTGCCGAAGTCCCCGGGTCAGAGATTCTGCATTGCTGGGTCCTGCCAGTGACAAGATAAGGAGGGAAGCTGTGGGAAACCAGCTGGTTCATCCCCTGCATCCTCATTACCCGATGCAGGCAAGAGTATGTCCTCTCCAGGGTAGGAAGTTTCGGGCTTGATTAGAACTGTGTCTTGGAATTAGGCTTGATTCTTAGCAAGTGCATGGTAAATACTGTTGGACTAAGTGAATGAATTGATAAGATATGAATTCTGTATGTATTCAGGGCCTTGGGTTCTGTTTCCTTTTCAGTCTTCTCCTTGTTGCCTCTTCTGTTTCTTCTCTCTTCCCCCATCACCCACACAATGGGTCTCTTAGCTGCTCGTCTTGACTGCTGTCCATTTGAGCCCACGTCCTCACCCCTTATGCCCCTACCTTGCCCACCCCAATCATTTATACCCTCCTTGTCTTTCACACCTCTGAGAAGATCGAATGGAAATGTGGCTTCTATGACATCACAGAACTTGAAGACAGGGCTTGAGAGGTGCCACTGGCTTCTGTCCCCTCCCTTTGCAGCCATTTGGAGAATCTCAGTGAGCATGACCCTGGTGGGTTTTAATCAAAACAAAAATATCACATCTTCACATCCTAAATTCATTTGTGTTTTTGATTCTGCCCCTAACTAAATACAGTAGTATAGTTGCAAATTATAATAGTTTCCTCTTTTGCCATTAACTTGAATTTTTTTATTGAGATTTAATTGACATATACCATTATATTAGTTTCAGAGGTATAACATAATGCTTCAATATATGCGTCTGTTGCAAAATAATCACGACACTAAGTCTAGTTGACATCCATTACTAAACATAGTTTCCATTTTGTTCTTGTGATGAGAACTTTTAAAACCTACTCCCTTAGCAACTTTCAAATACAATACAGCATTATTAACTATAGTTACCTTGCTGTGTATTACACCCCCAGGACTTAGATGTATTTTGTAACTATAAATTTGCATCTTTTGACCATCTTCACCCAGTTCACACCCCCCAGCCCCCACCTCCTGCCTGTGGCAACCACCAATCTGTTCTCTGTGTCTATGAGAACAACCTTTTTCTTTTTATTTATGTATTCATTTGTTTTTATTGGAGGATAATTGCTTTACAGTGTTGTGTTTCTGCTGTACAGCAACCTGAAACAGCTATATGTATACACATATCCTCTCCCTCTTGAGCTTCCCTATCCCCACCGCATCCCACCCCACCCCCCCGCCCGCTCCTCAGATTATCACAAAGCACCACTGAGCTCCCTGTGCTATACGGCAGCTTCCTACTAGCTATCTGTTTTACACATGTGCTTAGGTACTCGGTCATGTCCGACTCTTTGAGACCCCATGGACCCACCAGGCTCCTCGGTCCATGGTATTCTCCAGGCAAGAATACTGGAGTGGGAAGCCATTCCCTTCTCCAGGAGATCTTCCCGGCCGAAGGGAAGATCCTGGGTCTCCTGCATTGCAGGCAAATTCTTTACTGCTGAGCCACAAAGGAAGCCCATTTTACACCGTTACACATGGTAGTATATGTATATGTCAATGGTACTCCCTCAATTTGCCCCACCTACCTCCTCCCCCGACCCTGCCCTATGTCCATAAGTCCATTGTCTATGTCTGTGTTTTTATTCCTGCCCTGCAAATAGGTTCATCAGTAGTGTTTATTCTTTACTTACTGTTTCTTATGGAGGAGAGCTAGTGGGAGACCCTATGGGATTCCTCACTCTCCTGAACTGGGTAGTAATGAAACAGCCCAGAAACCTCTGCTTCCTGGGGCTTATGATGACCTGTCCCAACACGCTCCTCCTCATCATATGGCAGCTCCAGAGGATGTACTGTTAGAGTTCTTCCTCCTCCACCATACCTGGGCTTCCCTGCCCCCTTCTCTTTTTGCCATCCCTACTATAATTTGCCTCCAATGGCACTCATCTCCTGGATCATTATTCCTCCAGACCTCTCAGAGCTGACTTCTCATGGTAAAGCACCAGGAATTGGTTAACCTTCCCTCCCAGTCTTTCCCATGCCTCTCCTCTCTCCCTGGCCACGTCGATACATTGTATCAGCTCAGAAAGATGAGAAGGATGCTTGCTATCTATTTTCCAGGGCTAAGGCTAGAAAAATGTGCCCAAGATGATCTTAGAAAACATTGTAGCACTTTGGATACATTAAAGCCACATCTATTTCTTAAAAGCTGACCTCAATTTTTAAACCATTGTTACCATTTTTTTTCTCAAACTCCATAGCATTGAGTTCTATAGCAGATATTCATTTCCTGCAGTTGCTGTGAGAAATTACCACAAACTTAGTGGCTTGAAACACCACAAATTTGTTATTTTCCACTTGTGGAGAGCAGAAGTCCAGACTGGTTTCACTGGCCAATATTAAGGGGTTGGCTCTGCCACATTCTCTCTGAAGACCCTAAAGAATCTTATTCTTTGCCTTTTCCAGCTTCTGGGAGCTGCCTTATTCCTTGGCTTATGGCTCTCTCCTCCATCTCCAAAGTCAGTAATGTAGAATGTTTTGTATTCTGTTGGGTTGGCCAAAAAATTCACTCAGGTTTCCCCCTAAAATCTTATGGCAAAACCTGAGCGTACATTTTGGCCAGCCCAGAATTACAAGTTAATCTCTAAAGGGATGTTGCCTATAAGCTTAAATTATACATAATAGCCTATCTCTGGGAACCCTGCCTCTAAGGTGATGAGCGTTAATACCTTCGTATTTATGTGATCAGGTCCACCACCTGTGAAGGACCGCAGGGAGGGCAGGAGTAACACATCCCTTCCGGAGGCTGACCGGAAACAGGAAACCTTTGACTTTACTCCCGCCCCTTTTAGTATTAAAGCAGCCCCAATTCTAACGGAGACAAGATGGCTCTTAGTGAGTAGGAGTCTTATCTTCTTCTCGGTTTGCCAGCTTTCGGAATGAAGTGACTATTCCTTGCTCCAACAACTCGTCTCTCAAGTTCCTGGCCTGTTGTGTGTCGAGCAGTGTGAGCTTGGACTCAGTAACAAATTTGGGGGAGTCACCTAGGAGCCTTGCTGCTCATGGCTATCTGGCAGGGATTGGGGCATTTTTGAGTATAAGATCCTAGCAGCTGCCAGGACCACTTGTCCTGAGGACGTGTCCTTCAGAGTTCCCCGAAGTGGCACTGGCTGCCTCAGTGCTTGGCAATTGGAACAAGGAATTGACATCTGAGAGCCGGCAGGCTCCATACAGTACGGTAAGTCACTCCAGTGTGTACAACTAAAAACTTTATTTCTTCTCTGGGGCTTTTTTTTCCCCCCACAATAAGCCAAATTTGTTTTGTGTTTGAATGGGGTACCCTGTTAGAGACAGGAAAGAGTTACTGGACTTCTACCCATTTCCTGAACCAGTTCATTTGTTTCTTTGCATGCATGCTAAGTCGCTTCATTCATGTCCGACTTTGCAACCCTACGAACTGTAGCCCTCCAGCCTCCTCTGCCCATGGGATTCTCCAGGCAAGAATACTGGAGTGGGTTGCCATGCCGTCCTCCAGGGGAATCTTCCTGACCCAGGGGCTGAACCCTCGTCTCTTAGGTCTCCTGCGCTGGCAGGCGGATTCTTTAACCACTAGCCCCACCTGGGTGGAATCTCCCGTTTGTGTGTGCTGTTTGTGTTCTGCTGGTCTTGAATTTGTAACTTTAAAAATGGGGAATATTTCAACTGTCCCTATAGATAGTTCTCTGAGGTGTATTTTGGATAAGGGATCTGCTTATAGCTATGAACCCATGGGTGAAAGGGACATTATATTTTATTGCAGGGGCCCCCAACCCTTTTTGGCCCCAGGAACCAGTTTTGTGGAAGACAGTTTTTCCGTGGATGGGGGTGGAATGGTTTCAGGGTGATTCAAGTTCTTCACATTTATTGCGCACTCTGCCGCCACTGATCTGACAGGAGGTACGGGTCCACGGCCCGGAGGTTGGGGGCCCCTGTTTTATTGTAGCAGTGTGTTGCCACTGTACCTGTTAGGATCTCCACGGTGGTTAGGCAAGGCTATCTTGGGACCCTGTGCACCCTGTACTGATATCTTTGTTGTGTTAATTACGTCGTTTATCGTCTCTTGTGTCTTTGGAGTATGTAAGATCCCAAGACCAAACTTCAGGGTTTATTTAGGATTTTGTGCGATCTCTGAGTTTTTGGTTTCATTTTGTTTAGTACTGTTCCTCCACTTAAAGCCAGATCAGTTTTGTGATTTTTTAAAAATTAATTTTAATTTAGGATAATTACTTTACAGTACTGTGGTGGTTTTTGCCATACATCAAATGAATTGGCCATGGGTGTACATGTGTCCCCTCATTCTGAACACCCCCCCACCTCCCTCCCCACCCCATCCCTCTGGGTTGTCCCAGAGCACGGGCTTTGAATGCCCTGCTTCATGTGTGGAACTTGCACTGGTCACCTTGGCGTATGGTAATGTACATGTTTCACTGCTATTCTCTCCCATCGTCCCACCCTCACCTTCTCCCACGTAGTCCAAAAGTCTGTTCTTTACATTTGTGTCTCTTTTGTTGCCCTGCATATAGGATCATTGTTACTGTCTTTCTGAATTCCGTATGTATGCGTTAATACATTGTATTGGTGTTTCTCTTTCTGACGTCACTGTTTTAAAACTTGACTGATATCAAATGGAGGAAAGAAACAGGGAAGAAAAAACAAAACTGTCTGTTCTTGTCCAGGAGTGGGCATTCCGAAGGAGGAGAGAAACGTTTCACTTGATTCCTAACGTCACCAAAAGCTACAAATAGAAGTGTCTTTTCCATTAATATTAGTAAAAGCGTTCAGTCATCTAGACAGGCGACCTTGATTTGTCCTGTCTTCCAGAAACCCAATCTGAATCCAATCTCTTTTATAACTTACGGCTTTTACATTGTGGTAGCTGACTGATGACTAAAATTTTGGAATGGGAGCTCTGTCCCTGTGTATTTATACATGTGTTTGCACATAATATAGATGTGCAGCATTGCCATAATGGATTTGTAAAAGAGCTCTGTTTAATTGGCTTAAAGGAAATTAAGTGAGTTTCAATACTCAAACATAAAAGAATCTCACCAGAATGGGTTTCAGGTTCACGAGCTCTAGGAAATATTCAGTATTGAATTAATATCTGGTGTGAAAGTTAGCTTAAGCTTGTTGGCTTGATACAGATGTTTTTTGAGTCATCAACGTTAAATACAGGGACTTCCCTGGTGGTCCAGTGGTTAGGAATCCACCTTGCAATGCAGGGGATATAGGTTCCATCCCTGGTCCAGGAACTAGGATCCCAGGGAGCAACTGGGCACATGTGCAACGAAGACCCAACGCAGCCAAATAAACTAAATAATAACAAACAACATTATGTATAATAATTTTATTGTATCTAGGTTTACTGGAAATCAAATAAGGCCTTATTATTCCTGTTACAAAGTTTGTCAGCAAGAAAAATAATGTGATAAAGCTTTTAAGTAAATAAAATGTAAATGAAGTAAAGAGTTTGGGGTAAACTCTATGGGAATAATGTCTTGGGAATGTTTGTCTAGAATAGTCTCCCCAGATTTTCGTAACTTGAAACTAAGTCCTAAGACAAGATTGAACGTAATTTTAAAAATCTTAAAGTGGTACAAAACCTGGATTTGGTTCTCTAAGAGGACAAAGTTTTCTTAAAATACTGAACTGCTTTTAAGTGATCTGTATTTGCCACAGATCTTTTCTTATCACTGGTTAGAACTTTTTTTTATATTTCTGACTAATGTCTCAAAGATCAAGTTCTAAGTGGGGTTCATTTGACCTCTGGCTAACTCTGGGATTTTTCAGAGGGTCCCTGGAATGCTTTTAGTTGTTTCCTCTGCATCTCAGAGAAATATTAAACTGTGTATATACATGGTTGAGTCCCTTTGCTGTCCACCTGGAACTATCAGAACATTGTCAATTGGCTATACTCCAACATAAAATAAAAATTAATAATAAATCTGTATTACTAATCAGAAAAACTAATTGGGCTTATCTGGTGTGTTGAATTGCATGGGAGGCATTGTCAAATGAGTGATGGTAAAATTTCTTAGATTATATCATGGGTAAACATTATTAACATATATATTGTAGAAATTATATGGAACTCCTAAAATTCTGGTATACTCTGGTAAATGATGTCATCATTTTAGTAATTATCACAGCCACAGCAGTAATCGGTTTTCTAGTCAATTGCATTGTAATCCCAGTTGATTGATGCCAAAGCAAAAAGGCATCCTTTTAATGCTTAGATGATCAGTTGCTATCTGTGTGTGTTACAGTGCCTTCTGAATGACTCTAAAGCTATTTCGTGAAGAAGTAGGCAAGACTGATGAAATCCTTTATGTGCAAGCATTTTTACTATTATCAGGGAAAAGAAAGGAATAAAAGAGAGGATATGTTGCTTCAACCTTAACTCCTCTAGCTGAGCTGGCTGTCCCAGCCACTCTGACCATTATGCCAATATATCCACCGCTTCCACCACCTTCTATTCCTATCCAGGCTCAGTTCCTGACGCGAGGACTGAGGACTTCTCCTCCTTATAAGCATCAATCAGAAAATGCTGGGTTGACATGTACTACTATCTATAAAATAGATAGCTAGTGGAAAGCTGCTGTATAGCACAGGGAGCTCAGCTGGGTGCTTTGTGATGACCTAGTGGGGTGTGGTGGAGTGGGAAGGAGGCTCAGAAGAGAGGTGATATATGTATACAATAAAGCTGATCCACATTGTTGTACTGTATAAGCTAACACAACATTGTAAAGCAACTATACTCCAATTTAAAAATAAATACATTAAAAAATGTTTTAAAATAAAGTGTTCAGGGAGCAAGAACAAAAGATGCAAATCAAAATTCCCTTTTTTTTTTTTTTGGCATTGGATTCCTGGAAGGTAACTCAGAGAAGTAAGCCACTATTGAGGAAGAAACAATGCACTTACTGTAAGGAGAAGGAACATTGGAAAATGGATTGCCCTCGGCTGAAACAGAAGAAGAAGAAAAGGGGAGCTCCTATGGTAGAAAGAGAGGAACACTGAATAAAGAGGCCCAGGGGCTCCCTTGGACTTACTGTGCCCAATTCCCCACAGGAGCCCAGGGTAAAATTGAACGTGTGGGATGAACTGATTGAAGGCAAAAGGAAAGGGGACAGCAGAGGATGAGATGTTTAGACAGCATCACAGACTCAATGGCCGTGAATTTAGGTGAGACAGTGGCGGACAGAGGAGCCTGGTGGGTTGCAGTGCATGGGGTCGCAAAGAGCCGGACATGACTTAGCTACTGAAAAACAACAAACTGATTTGACTTTCTGATAGACCTCACCCTGAAAAAAAATTTTTTTTTTATCAGAATAGCTTGACATCACCAGGCTTCTCTGGTGGCTCAGTGGTAAAGAACCTGTCTGCCAGTGCAGGAGATGCGGGTTCCATCTCTGAGTAAGGAAGACCCCCTGGAGAAGGAAATGACAACCCACTCCAGTATTCTTGCCTGGGAAATCCCATGAACAGAGGAGCCTGGCCGGCTACGGTCCATAGGATCACAAAACAGTGGGACAGGACTAAGCGACCAAAAAACAACAACAAAAGCTCGATATCAGGAGTCTCACCTAAACATGCTTTAAGCCTACAGATGGTGCTCGTGAAAACCCTGGAAAAGGAGACTGAGCTCTTTCCCCCAAGGTCTTAAAAATAACCCAGCGACTGCTGTCAGCGCTCCCCAGATGGGTACTCAATGCCAAAGAAGCTGCACCACCAGGGACTGAAATATACTCAATACCTATTTCTCAGATGCTTCAAACTGCAAGACATTTCAGATACCTGGACACTTTCTCAGTGTGGGTGGAAGCATATCCCTCCTGGACAGAAAATCTCTTGAGATGGTTAAAGCCATTCTTAGGGAAGTCATGCCCTGATTCAGCTTAAGGCATTAAAACAACATTCATCCTGGAGACCACAGTCAATAAGAAAAGAAGAAAATGAATCATACATTAAAAAGGAAAATTGCTAAAATGTCAGGAGATTAACTGAACTTGGGATAAGGCCTTGCCAGTTGCCCTGCTGCAGATCAGTAACTCCTGGAAGCAGGCTTAAATTGGCCCCTTTAAAATACGGTATGGTAGGTCATTCCAGCTGTCTGCCGTGGCAGGGGAGTCCTTAAAACACGTAGCAGTGGCCAATTACGTTAAAACTTTGGGCACTATACTAACCTCTGTTCATGAGGTTGCCTCCAACAGGCCTACCTATGCAACTGAAGTAAATGGTAATTCCCTTGTAGCTATGAAAGGGTCAGCCGATTTGTTTAATTTTATCCAAATAAATAGCATAGGAATTTAGTATATGTATTGAAAACTGGAACCAAAGCCCTAAGTTCAGTTACAAAGTAGACAGCATAATGCTCAGAGATTTCACTGGGTTCAAATAGCTGTCAAGGACTGACTAAGGAATATTCATCACCTGCGTTCAGCAGAAAGTAGCCAGCCAAAGTGGTCTTGGTCCCTTTTCCCAGAGGACTGTGAAACAGACAGTGATAGTGGGGAATGGTTCTTGGGAACAGAGAATGACCACAGAGAAGAAGAAATTAACACCTCCCCTCTGGAGGCAGACGGGGACCTGGAAGTGTTTGACTTTACTCCCACCCCTTTTACTGTAAAAACAAAACAAAACCAAACCTGAATTCTGACTCAGGCAAGATGGTTCTCTGGGGCATGAGTCCACCATCTTCTCAGTGTGTTGACTTTCTGAATAAAGTCTCTATTCGTTGCCCCAACAACTTGTCTTTTGATTATTGGCCTGTCATGCAGAGAGCAGTATGAGCTTGGACTCGGTGACAGCATCTTTCCATCTTGCTCTGTTATGCTTCAGCCATCACATCCCCTTCCATGACATTTGACCTTCCTGCCTATTTCACAGATAAGGACCCTTGTGATTTCATTGGGTCCACCTTGTGATTTCATTGGCTAATCTCTCCCTCTCAACATCCTTAATGGGGTATCTGTGAAGTCCTTTTTGCCATGTAAGGGAACACGGGTACAGGATCTAGGGACTGGGGGCACAGACATCTTACAGGAGCCACTCTTCAGCTGGTTTCATCGGGGAAGCCACACTCAGACGTCTCTAAAAATGAATATCAAAGTAGATGTTCTAATTTCTTGTTTTCTTTCCAGATGCAGAGAGAAATTGTTTATGCAAGAGGAGATGGCCCTGGTGCCTCTCGACCTGGACCCACAACTCTTCCACCCCACGCCATTCCAAACTCTCCGCCATCCACTCCCGTGCCCCATTCCATGCCTCCCTCTCCATCCAGAATTCCGTACGGAGGCACCCGCCCAATGGTGGTTCCTGGTAATGCCACCATCCCCAGGGACAGACTCTCCAGCCTGCCAGTCTCCAGATCCATCTCCCCCAGCCCCAGCGCCATCCTGGAAAGAAGAGACGTGAAGCCGGATGAAGACATGAGCGGCAAGAACCTCGCCATGTACCGGAATGAGGGTTTCTATGCCGACCCTTACCTTTATCACGAGGGGCGGATGAGCATAGCGTCTTCGCACAGCGGGCACCCACTGGATGTCCCCGATCACATCATCGCGTATCACCGCACCGCCATTCGGTCAGCCAGTGCTTACTGCAACCCATCTCTGCAAGCAGAAATGCACATGGAGCAGTCACTGTACAGACAGAAGCCAAGGAAATACCCAGAGAGCCACCTGCCCACTCTGGGCTCCAAGACGCCCCCGGCGTCTCCTCACCGAGTCGGCGACCTGAGGATGGTGGAGATGCACGGTCACCATAACGCCCACGGGCCCCCACACACGTTGCAGCCAGACCGGGCCTCGCCCAGCCGCCAGGGCTTCAAGAAGGAGCCTGGCACCTTGGTGTATATTGAGAAGCCACGGACCACTCCAGGATTATCCGGGATTGTGGACCTCGGCCCTCCTCTAGTTGAGAAGCAGGTGTTCGCTTATAGCACGGCTACCATACCCAAAGACCGGGAGACCAGGTACGGCGGTGAGGGTGGCGTGAGGGTGGTCCATGCCCACCTGCTGGGTGTTTTGGGCTGTGTTACAGGAGTCAGCAGGAGAGAGCAGCAGTTAGCTGAGTACCAGCCTTGAGCAGTGTGCCCTCTGGATTCTGTGTTGGGTGGAGGGGGTGCGGGCGTGGAGAAGTAGGATCATAGGTGGTTCTTGTCTGCAAGGAGTTTCTAAAGCTGTTGGTTGAGTGGTGTTGGCTGTGGGGCAGGCGGGCAGGCCACCCCAACAAGAGGGGTCAGAATGGGCCTCCCAAGTGTGGGTCTAACAGTGGCATCATTAGTATATATCTGAATCATTCAGAAGAAAATTGGTTAGCATATGAGAAGAAACCATTCAGACAAACTAGTCAAGAGCTGATCATTGTTGATCTCCCACTGAAAAGAAGGAGTGAGTGGTTCTAGTGTTCACTGTTTAAATTGGCAGTTTGTCTGTGTTTTTTTTTTTCTAAAAGTGAAATTTTGTTTTCTCATGTGGTTTGGGGAAATGAAAAGAATGTGTCACTATCTGTCATCCAGGGTGATAAAAACATAAATCTGCATAAAATTAGGATGGTGTCGAAGTAATACTCATTTGGGAGTGGTACTGAGATCAGCAAAGTTTTTTCTTGTAGATAAGATACACTGGATATTTAAATTTCTTTTTTAATTTACATGTTTTTGTAATTCACCTAGAACCTTCATACGACATCTTGAAAACCCTCAAATTTATAGTTATAGAAAAGCCAATTTTGACAGAGAATTTCTCTAGCCTGGCTTTGTTCACGGAAGGCAATAAATATATGAATTATAGTCATAAAAATCTAGTCAAAGAAATAGAGTTCAAAGATTAAGCATGCGACCTGTGGTCATACAGGAATTCAGAAGGGGAGTGAAAATTACAATTCAGACATTCAGCCACTCAGTACCCTATCGGAACCTGGCTTCCCTCCTCCTCACCAAAAATGATCATATCACTTACTATTGCATAACCTTGTAAAAGAGAAGGCCAAAATTGTGACTGGAATGCGAAATGTCTATCTTACTATCTTAATCACACAAATCAGAAAATTCTGTCCTCTTTGGCAGATTTTTATCCTGAAAGGGCCATCTCTCATCTGGTCACAAAAGAAAGATTCCGGGAAGATGGAAAGAGAATAAACATAAGTTTTGTGTTTCTTTTAAAGCTCTAACCTTCTCACACAACTGGAAAAAAATTAAAAAACAGCAACAGTGACTGACTTGATTATTCAGGACAAAGAAAAATTAAGAATCAGAAAAAGGTATCCAAAGTCCTTAGGAAGTTAAATTCTAAGAATCAAAGGAAACGACACCTCCTGTGACCATAGAAAGGTGAGGGGTGTGGGATACATACTGAGGCTCTTTGCACAGACCAGTGTCACAACGAGGGGACCCTGCCACGATGGGCCTTAAGGGAGCCTGCACCCTGTGCGTCTAAGAAAGGACAGTTCATCCCCCTTGGTGGGCGGTGAGGGGCTGGTTGGAAAGTGTGTGTCCCCCATAGGATGAGACTTGGAGTCATAAGAATTTCTTCCAGGAGACAAAACCTATCCATCTCCTGGGCTCGAATCCATCCTGCTCCCATCCCCCCAGCCCCCTGCTGACCCACCTTGAGGGTAGGAGAGGACCGTGAGCTTGATTCCACCGTGTATCTCATTAAGCCATCCACACTCTGCGGATTTCCAGGCACACTTTGGACAGTGATGGCGTCTGGCTTCCCGCTCAGCTCCTAGTGCATTGTCACAAATGCAGTCGCCACGTGTATATAACTGGCATCATTCAACCCAGTTCCCAGGATTGGGTTAGGGGTGGGACCAAAATGAAGGCCCCTCCGCTATGTGGAATCGCCTCTCTGCTGCCCCCTGGTCAGTCTTGAAGAATTTTAGCCTTGAGTAGCATCAGTGCAGGGCGTCCCAGGTGGCGCTAGTGGTAAGGAACCTGCCTCCCAATGCGGGAGACATAAGAGACTTGGGTTCAGTCCCTGGGCCAAGAAGATCCCCTGGAGGAGGGCATGGCAACCACTGCAGTATTCTTGCCTGGAGAATCCCATGGACAGAGGAGCCTGGCAAGCTCCAGCCCACAGGGTCACAAAGAGTTGGACACGACTGAAGCGAGTTAGCACACACACAGCATCAGTATATTTTCAGGTCCTTTGTTTCCTCAGAGGTTTTTTTTCACTGAAGCTCAGAAAATGCTATGGATTTCTGTCTTACATATATGTGAGCAGCTACTTTTAGAAAAGCCAGATTCGCATTTTTCTAGAATAACAAGTATTAGAAAATTTGATTAGTTTTCTAAAATAAGATTAATGTTCACTTAAAATATACTGTCGTGGTCATTTCCATATTCTGACATATAGTTGTAGTTTTAGAATACAGTTTTACATTTTTCAATTTTTTTCATTCTTGTAAATGTGAAATAGCAGAGGAGGAATTTTATCTCACATTTTGCCTACGTGATCCCTCACCTGTTAATCAGCTTATCTCCAGTGGGTGGAACCGGAGGGTTGGCGTGCTTGTATATATGTGGGTAGGCTAGATTCCCTTCTCCTGTAGCCCTAGACACACACACACACACACACACACACACACCCACTCTCCTCTCTGTGCATTTAGAGTTGCTATTACTGAAACACCTAAACATCCCCACTAACTCAACCCAGGCACATGACAAAAAGTATGTAAAGAATGATTTCTTTGGTTAAAAAGAATTGAGTCTGGCTCAATTGCTGTTAGCACTCCCAACCCACCACCCCACTGTTAACTAGACAGGTCTCTTCTTCAACTGCAATTCTAAACTCTTTTGGGAAGCTTAAAGACTAAGCTGAAATGCAGTACTGCTGGGGGGTAATAGAATAGCGCTGATGGTAGCTATCATGTATTAAGAATCCTTTATTGGCCAAATGCGAGGTTAAGTAGTTTCCATACATCATATGATGTAATCATCATGATGACCCAGCAAGGGCCATACCATTGCCATCCCTGTTTTACAGATGTGGAAACTGAGCTCAGAGAGATTAAGAAACTTGCCCAAGGTCACAAAGCCAGTAAGTGGCATAGAATGTCCAGGTGCATCAAAGAATCCATACCTTTTACCACTGGGCAGTATTGTGCCTGGTAGGTGAAGAACTGTAAGCCCCACCTTCACCCAACAGAGAAGTGAATTCGGGACCATTTCAACCAGGACAAAATGCTAAGTAGCTGCTTTGAAAGGATATTTACAGTCATCAACATGGTAAAATTTGCATAATTATGCTGCTAAATATATACATGTCATTTAAAATAAAACTGCCCCAGCTAGTATATTAGCACAATTATGAAGCAACAGGGGAAGAAAGAAGAGAATATTCTTGGTAGATTTATTTTGACAAATGTGAGCACCATGTCAAAGAAAATTTTAAGAATGCCAGAAACAATTACCAAAGCATAAGATTATAGTCCATTGTCACACCTATACTGTGGTGCTATTTTAGATATATTTAATCTGTGCCAGTATTGGTAAAGCCCCTAAGAGTCTAACTTTTAGAGTTAGGGTCTTATTAAGTGCCAAACCAATTTCTGTTGCAATTTCATATTCAGTTCAGTTCAGTCGCTCAGTCGTGTCCGACTCTTTGTGACCCCATGAATCGCAGCACGCCAGGCCTCCCTGCCCATCACCAACGTGAGTCCATCGAGTCGGTGATGCCATCCAGCCATCTCATCCTCTGTCGTCCCCTTCTCCTCCTGCCCCCAGTCCCTCCCAGCATCAGAGTCTTTTCCAATGAGTCAACTCTTCGCATGAGGTGGCCAAAGTACTGGAGTTTCAGCTTTAGCATCATTCCTTCCAAAGAAATCCCAGGGCTGATCTCCTTCAGAATGGACTGGCTGGATCTCCTTGCAGTCCAAGGGACTCTCAAGAGTCTTCTCCAACACCACAGTTCAAAAGCATCAATTCTTCGGCACTCAGCCTTCTTCACAGTCCAATTCCCACATCCATACATGACCACAGGGTTTCTTGCATGAAACTCTCAAGTGAAATTTTACATCTAAGATGTAAAAATTACAGCTGCAGAAACACAGGAGGGAGAGTGAGAAATCTGTAGAGAGGCTTTCTTTGGGACACCGCTGGATTGAGATGCTTTTCCGAAGACCGCATTTATGAAATAGCCCAATAACTGCAGGATGTTCAAAATCAGAAAATTTTTCTTTTTCATCTGTACTTAGGAAACTTCCAACAGTAACTTTTTTTTTTAACACGATTTTCTAACAGCTCTGACTTGAAAATGTATTGAAGACAAAGTAATTTCACCTTGATCTTGTACTTGGTCCGTGTGCCTTGATTTAATGAATTTGGCATCTCTTTTCTTATAAAGATGCTTCCACAAAGCATCTAGTGATGACAAATTATATATAATAGATCTGGAAAACATAGTGTAGAACATATTTGAGGTAGCATCCTCTTCCTGGGATGGCCATGGACTTCAAGGTAAAAGAGTGGATTACAACTGCTTTGACCTTGACGATAGTACAGTCATCCTTGGGGGTTGTTTCTGGGAGCCCGTGGGTACCCAGATCCACAGGTTTCTTATTTGTAGTTCAGTCGGCCCTGAACATCCATGGTTCCATATCTGCAGATTCAGCCAGTCTGCAAAATTCAATCTGCAGTTGGTTGAATCTGAGGAAGCAAAACCTGTGAATGTGGAGGGCTGACTCTAATTCTCAAGTCTGAGCTTCTGGAAAGAAAATGACCTTAAGTGATAAGGTGGTTTTACCCAGATGATCTCCCATCATCAAGGACTCCAAGAAGACAGTGGATCCATGTGACTCTTGAGGCCCAGTGCCAGGGAGATGGTGTGTGACGGATGACAGGAGGCGTGAGGCTCTGTCTTCCCAAGGTTATAAAATTACTTCATTAAACAGCATCATTATCCCTACCCATGGCACATAAAACAGCCCTTAAGAATTGTAAAACTCTAAGACATTTATGTTTTGCTATTTTCTATTTATAGTTTGGCTCGTATAATGTGAAATATATCGAAATCACACTCAAAATTCAGGGGTGCTCATTGCAAAGTGACTAATAGCTCTCCTTCCAAATGTGTGACAGATTCCTCCTAATAGAACGTTTTTCAAGACATGGTAAACTTGAACTGAGATCATATTTTTAACACTTATTCAGCACTGACAATAGCTAAATTCAATAAAACTAGTTAAGGATGCACTTGGGAGCAAATTTTTGCCTGTCTGGGCATCTGTATGTGGAGAAAAGCTACAAGAAATCCGCTGTGATTTCTAAAGCTTCGCAGATTTCCTGCCTTAGAAAGAAAAGGAAAGAAAATGTCTATGTACAGGAGGAAGCCTGCAGCCTAACTGGTAGCCTGTGTCTGTTCTTAATCATTTTACATCACTTTCCATTTTGTGAGCACTAAATATCTTTTTTTTTTTTAACTGGAGTATAGTAGCTTTACAATGTTGTGTTAGTCTCTGCTGGACAGCAGAGTGCATCAACCACAGGTATACACACATCGCCTCTTCCTTGGATTTCCCTCCCACTCAGGTCACCATAGAGCACTGGGTAGAGTTCCCTGTGCTGCCCAGTAGGTTCTCATTAGTAATCCATTTATACATAGCAGCAGGAGTGTATGTATGCCAACCCAACTATCACCGTGTTGGTAGTGTTGAGGGATAGAACACATCCTTGGTTTACCAGCTGACTGAGTCGAAGTCTAAATTCAGATTTGTGTCATTTAAAAATGTTCAGTGCCTGGCAGACCTTTGGAGACTTTCTAAACTGTGTATCCTGCTAGAGGGATGGATCAGAATGATGGAATGATGGAAAAAAGAATGATTTTTTTTCTTTTTGAATGTATAGTTGGAGAGGAGCCACATCAGTTGTCTCCTGTGTATCGGGTTGGCCAAAAAGTTCATTATCTTATGGAAAAACCTGAACTTTTTGGCCAACCCAATAATTAGACTTGGGATCTTCCCAGAGCAGGGTTTCTTCACTTCTGCACACTTGATATTTTGGGCCTGACCTGTGCATTCTGGGATGTTTATCAGCAGCTCCAGCCTTCCCCCCATCCCGCCCACTGCCCGGCAGTATCAGAGTCCCCTGACATGCTGCCCAGTCAGGACAACCAAAGGTGTCTCCAGAAGCTGTCAAATCCAAAACATGGATCTTGACAATTATTACTTCAGTTCTACCCTTAGCTCTTGGTAAAGCAGCTTCATTATTGTTAGAACTTGCTGTCGCCACCTTGGTTCAGTCACCTGCAATCAACCATTCACTGAGAGGCAGTATCGTCATGTTTACGAATGTGATCTCCAGAGCTAGGTAACCTGAGTTCAAGTCCCTGTTCTGACACTTGCTAGCAGTTGGAAGTTTGACAGATCACCGAGCCTCGCTCTTCCTCAATTTGCTCATCTGTAAAATGGAGATAATCCTAGCACCTACCTCATACAATGGAGCAGCTCATTACAGTTAAGTGCCTGTGCCCTCCCTGGCATGGAGTAAGCGCTGGAGAGTTCCTGCTTTGAGCAAAGTACTCTACTAATGCTACTAAGCCGAAGATTAACATCCAGAGATGGCGAGGACAAAAGATTATACCAGAGGAAGCAGGGAGACAATTGTTAAATACCAGGAAAAACATAAAGCAGGGAGGGAAGACAGGAGAGAATAAACATAAGCATGCACAAAGAATGGAATTAGCTGGGATTAAACATCAAAATGAGAATGTTCCAAGTATCAAAGCCACTTTTACGTCCCTTTCAGGAGAGTAGTGGGGGTTACACATTGACTTCTGTCCAGGAGCTAAGAGACAAGCCAGGATGACAGCATCTTTTTCAAATTGCACCCGAGTGGTATGACTGATGATAAGGACACCTAACCAGGTAGAGCTGAAGTTATTAGGTTATCAAATGCCTGTTTTGATGCCTAATGGTGCCTGACCGATTCAGCTGTTGTCTGAATTGCTTTCCCGTGTAGCTCTAATTAGGGATCAATAAATGTTTATTGAGCCTCTCTTTATGTACTTAGCTGGGGACTGCATGCTTTGCAGAAACTTAGATATGTCCCCACCTGCAAGGAATACAAACTGGGAAGATAGTCATGAAACATTAAAAGCATATTGTAAGCATGTAAGCTATGCCACAGTTCCGTGCAGGAAGCTTTGGAGTCAACAATGCGCATTAAATAACTGGTTTTTAAGAACAACCGCAACAATAGGATTGCATTCGTAGGTGATGCTCAGGGCTGATCTTTTTGTCATCCTAAGAAAGGCAGGGTCTCCCAGTGAAGCAGAGAAAAGAGAGGAGGATGTGCAAGTCACTCAGGGGGAAGTGTCTTTCCTTGAGGCTGGAGCTGTAGAGGGAGATTCGCTCCCAGCATCTCCAAGTTCAGCTGGAAAGTCAGGACACGTTTTCCTTGAAAACAATGAGGAACAATGAAAAGACTAATAATACACTGTAGGTTAAAGAGGCTTGCGTGGGCCAGCTGGAGAGTCAGCCACCGTTTATTCCAAGTTCTAAACAATGAGAGTAGAAGAAAACTTTGTAATTACAAGCCTGCCATAATTTGGGGACGGCTTGTACGTAATTAATTCCAAAGAAGTGATACAGAGAGTAATTGCTATGAATGCAGAAACGGGAGCACTTCCCTGAACTTAGGCTGGGCTGGATGCTTTCATGAGAATACTGACTGAGATGGGCGTGCATTTAAGGAATTTACATAATGGAATGAAAAGATACCATTTGGAAAGGCAGATTGATCTGTATCCAGAATTTGCTGTATCTCTCCCATTATGCTACCAAGAAAAATGATATTTGGATTTGATGTCTTGCCAGTTTCAGATTACAGAGGTGCTGAGAAATTGAATTACGACTTCATTCACAGGAATATAACTTTATGGATAAGTAATATTTGCTAGTCATTCCTTAGACTACTGAGTTCAGTCAAGAGCTGTCTCTGATAAACATGATATTCAACCAACTGACAAATGTCTGAAGACAGCCCTACTCTTACCAGGGGATACTGTATCAAAAATACCAGTGGAAGGACTGTCGAAAAGCTCTCACAAACCAGTTTCTCAAAAGGGAAAGCCATCACCTGCCACTAATTAGATGACATTAAAATGTACCCCTGCATCTTTCTTGAATATTCATGAGATGCTGTCAGTCAGATGCCTTAGGTCTGAAACCAGAAACTAAGAACAACTTAAACTCTGTGAGACTCAGATAAGCCCCTTTCCTTGCCGACTAAAACCTCTTTCTTCAAAGAGAAGAGGAATCCATGTTTAAGTGAACATGTTTAGGTTCTGCCTGGCAAGATTAAAACTCCCTGCAGGTCCAGTGTGGCTGCACCCCAGCCTGTCTAAGTAGCCTGATGGCTCAGTGGCTGGGTAATCAATCCGGGGCCACCGTGATGTCCCAACCATCCAGCCTTTCTTGGGAGTAGTTGTCCCGCTGTCTGGTGGAGTTCACAGAGATGACACTTGTCCTTATTTGAATTGGGGACTTTATTGTTCATAAATGAAGTGATTCAGAATTAGAGCCAGGTCTAAGCGTTTATTTGCCAACAAAGCTCCATCTAGTCAAGGCTATGGTTTCTCCAGTGGTCATGTATGGATGTGAGAGTTGGACTGTGAAGAAAGCTGAGCACCGAAGAATTGATGCTTTTAAACTGTGGTGTTGGAGAAGACTCTTGAGAGTCCCTTGGACTGCAAGGAGATCCAACCAGTCCATTCTAAAGAAGATCAGTCCTGGGATTTCTTTGGAAGGAATGATGCTAAAGCTGCAACTCCAGTACTTTGGCCACCTCATGCGAAGAGTTGACTCATTGGAAAAGACTCTGATGCTGGGAGGGATTGGGGGCAGGAGGAGAAGGGGACGACAGAGGATGAGATGGCTGGATGGCATCACCGACTCGATGGACGTGATCTGAGTGAACTCCAGGAGTTGGTGATGGACAGGGAGGCCTGGCGTGCTGCGATTCATGGGGTCGCAAAGAGTCGGACACGACTGAGTGACTGAACTGAACTGAAGCGTTAATTTGAACTTCCAAAATTTGTGGGTCTTAAAAAGTCTGCATTGACTCTTGTAGGGTCAATGTGTATTGCCAGTAAACACCTCGTCTCTCTCTGTCTCTGGAGCTGAAGGGATCCAGTCTGTTTTAAAACCATTAAGAATTTATTGAAGTAGAGTTATTTACAATGTTATGTTGACTTCTGCTCTACAGCCAAGTGATTCATATTCTTTTCCATATAGTTTATCACAGAGCATTGAATGCAGTTCCCTGGGCTATACAGTAGGACCCTGTTGTTCATCCATCCTATATATCATAGTTTGCACCTGCTAATCCCAGACTCCCCTATCCATCCCTCCCCCAACCCTCCTTTTCTTTGGCAGCCATAAGTAGTCTGTTCTCTACATCTGTGAGTTTATTTCTGTTTTGTAGATAAGTTCATTTGTGTCATATTTTACCAATTATTTATTTAGCTGCACTGGAGCTTAGCTTCATCACATTGGCTCTTTACTGCCATGTACAAGATCTTTAAGTAGCTTGTGAGATTTTTAGTCACTGAATGTGAACTCTCAGTTGCGGCATGTGGGATCTAGTTCCCTGACCAAGGATCAAACCCAGGCCCCCTGCATTGGGAGCATGGAGTCTTGGCCACTGGCCCACCAGGGAAGTCCCTGTGTTGTATTTTAGATTCCATGTACAAGTGATATCATATGGCATGTCTTTCTCTGTCTCACTTCACGTAGTATGATCATCTCTAGGTCTGTCCATGTTGCTGCAAAAGGCAGTATTTCATTCTTTTTATGGCTGAGTAATATTCTGTTATACCGTATAGTGCCGTGTCTTCTTTATCCGTTCATTCGTTGGTGGACATTTCGGTTGCTGCCGTGTCTTGGCTACTGTGCACAGTGCTGTTACGAACATCGGGGTGCATGTTTCTTTTCAAATTAGAGTTTTTGTCTTTTCTGGATATATGCTCAGGGAGTGGGATTGCTGGATCATATAACAACTCTCTATTTAGTTTTTGAAGGAACCTCTGTACTGGTTTCCAAACTGGCTACACCAATTGACATTGCCACTAACAGTGTAGGATGAAAGGATATAATCTCTCTTTGCAGACTTTTGGAAGGAGAAACAGGACATTTCTCAAAGAACCAATGACAGCTACCCCTCAGGTCAAAAGCTATTTTCACTCTCGTGCAGCTCAGGGTTTCTTGGTCTTTATAATAAAGGCCGGGTGTCCTGACTCTTCCAACAAGCACAGGGATCTACGAAGACAAGAGAGAGAAACGTGAGAGAGGCCAAGTATAGGAAACGCTTTCCTTCTTTTCCCTAAGAATCATTATCTTATTTCTTTGGAGTCTACCTTGAGATTTTGCAGATCAAAAGCAAGTACAAAAAGACACATGCTCCCCAGTGTTCACCGCAGCACTGTTTACGATAGCCACACCATGGAAACAGCCACAGTGGCCAGCAGAGGAGTGGGTAAAGAAGACGCGGTGCGTGTGTACAATGGAATGGTACTCAGCCATAAAAAGGAATGAAACTGGGCCATTTGCAGAGATGTGGATGGACCTAGAGATTGTCATACAGAGTGAAGTAAGTCAGAAAGAAAAATATCGTATAATATGTAGAATCTGTGAATCTGAAAAAATTAGTACAGATGATCTTATTTACAAAGCAGAAATAGAGACGTAGAGAACACATTTATGGACACCAATGGGGAAAGGAGGGGAATAGGATGAATTGGGAGATTGGGATTGACATATATACCCTATTGATACTCTATATAAAATAGATAACAAATGAGAACCTGCCGTACAGCACAGGGACCTCTATTCAGTGCTCTGTGGTGACTAAATGGGAAGAAAATCCAAAAAAGAGGGGATAAGCAGTATATATATATATATATATATATATATATATATATCTGATTCATTTTGCTGTACATAAGAACTAACACAACATTGTAAAGCAAATATACAGTAAAAAAATATTTTTTTAAAGCAGGAGTGGGGAGCTTCCTTCCATAGCCCCCTTCAGTTCAGTTGCTTTGCTGCTGCTGCTGCTGCTAAGTCGCTTCAGTCGTGTCTTACTCTATGTGACCCCATAGACGGCAGCCCGCCAGGCTCCCCCGTCCCTGGGATTCTCCAGGCAAGAACACTGGAGTGGGTTGCCATTTCCTTCTCCAGTGCATGAAAGTGAAAAGTCAAAGTGAAGTCGCTCAATCGTGTCCAGGGTCACTCAAAAGACCATCTCCCCATAGCCTCTGACACTCATTGGAAGGTCACATACAGGCCTGTGATCAGGTAGCCAGAATAGGAACAAACAGCTATTCATTCTGGTTTGTACCTGTACTGAAAAAAAAAGAGAGAGAGAGAGAGATGTCACTTCCAGAGCAGGAATATTAAAAATTGCCCTCAGGTACGAGAAAGAAAATGCAAAGCAGGTGATTTCATGAGGCAGGGTGGAGGCTTGCCCTGGGGAGCGAGGGCTCTCACCCAGGAAGTGGAGCCTCACCCCAGACAGTGGGTGAGTCACGGGAGGCGGCCCAGAGCCTAGCGGGGAGCACTGGAGGGGCGGGGGTGGGGGGCAGGTGGCCAGCTGTGATTGCTTACATCCTGCCCCTGGTCCTTGTTGAGCAGGAAGCTTCAGTGTCCTTGTTGTAACCAGGGGATGGCAACTAGGGTTCTAGTTGGCATCCAGATGGCAACAGAACCTCCTCCGGGTTCTGTTGAAATAAACATGGGTATAGAATCACCTTGTGAACTGCAAAGTTCTCCATAAATCAGAGACCTTGTGTATGTGGCAGACTAGATAGGAGGGGAGTTTGGGGGAGAATGGCTGCATGTATATGTATGGCTGAGTCCCTCTGCTGCCCACTTGAAAACTATCACAACAACATTGTTGATCGGCAGTGTTCCAGTAGAACATAAAAAGCTTTTAAAAGAAACACAAGACCTTGTGACATAACACGGTGAAGCCATAGCTCCTTCGCACAGAGGAGCAGCGGTGTGCGGACCATCTGGGGATGGTGTGTTCACAAGCTGACTTGGGACTGTGCTCTGGTCTCAGCCAGAGCGGCCCGCCCAGAAAGTAGGTTGTGAAATAGATTAAAGGCAACCTGGAGGGTTTCCAGGTGCAGTGCTGTGCTGGGCGGAACCCTCTCCGTATGGGTGATCCTACCACACACAGGCCTGGGTGTGGCTGAGCTTTGCCTGTCACACCTTTTTTTTTTTTTTTTTTTCCTTTTTGCCTTTGCTTCGGTCAAGATCACCAAACCACAATGGAAAGAAAACTGGGGGTCTAAAGTAAGTTCCCTCCAACTAGAAAACTGTGAGTCTAGAATTTTGTGTCTGACAGGATGCGGTTCTTGTTGGGTTAAGAGGGTAAGAGAAGGGCTGCCTCTTTTTAATAAGGGGTGCAAGCCCCTTGGGGGAAGGCAGGCCCTGTTTCCTCTGTGTGCCAAGTTCATTCAGCCTCTTACGTTCCCTGACATGAACTCGTTCACTGGCTTCCTGTGTTGGAACTTCCTGAGGCTTTTCCTGACTCTGGACTCCTGTCTTCCCATCTCGGTATGACCGCTTCTTTCATCCAGTACTTGGGCTGAAAGTCTTGGAGTCTTATTGATGTCATTGCTCACACTCCACCCTGGACGCCAGAGGATGCTCGCAGATCTGTATCCAAAGATGCCTTGATGCGCCAGCAGCTATTGCTCTCAACCTCACTGCCCGACGCTGGTCCATTTCGTCTCATCTCTTCCGCTCCTCAGTCAGTCAGGAGCAACGTCATCCCAGCGGAGAGACAGCAAGGCTGAGAAAGAGGTCAGGACAGTGGAGAGTGTGAGAGGAGTCCGCTGGTTAAGCAGCAGGAAAATGTAGAGGAACTTCCAGACAGTACTGATGGCAGGGGATGAAGGATGAAAGGCCAGCACACAGGCACAGAGCTGGTTTGTGTTACCAAGAGAACAGAAGACAACCAGAGTGTGTTTTCCTTTCGTGTGTGGAGGGGGGCAGGGCTGTGCCGGGTCTTAGTTGTGGCACACAGGATATCCCATCTTCACTGTGGCATGTGGGATGGTTTAGTTGCAGCATGTAGAATCTTCTAGTCGTTACATGTGGAATCGAGTTCCCCAACCAGGAACTAGGCCCCCTGCATTGGAAGCTCAGAGTCGTAGCCACTGGACCACCAGCAAAGTCCCCAAAGATTGCTGTTTTTAAAGACGATTTTGGAGTTTTCAAATCCAGAATGTAAAGTCATGCTGAGTAAGGATTTTAAGGTCAGGGAATATCTGAAGAAGAGTTTGAGGATCTGTGGTACCAACTTGCTGAAAGGGTTATCCGTGTGGATACTGAAGCTACATAAGGTGATGGTCTGGGGTGAGGCAGACAGGAGGCCAGCTTTCTGTGCTGAAGTCACACAAGGATGTGAGGGAATTTCCTGAATGCTGGTAGGGAACTGAAGGATGAGTAATGCAGAACTCAGAAGCAGGGGAGATGAGGAGGGTTTGGACAGATGATGGATTGAAGTGATAAAGGGAAAGCAGAAGAGCCCTCGTCTCCTTTCTCCATGAGCAGAGGGCAAGGGAGGGATAGCAGCCTTCAGTGTCAGCGTTGTAGATAGTACTTCTTCATGACCCTCTATGTGCCCAGTCCTCCTCCTCTAAGGACTAAGGGTGCAAACAAAGATGCACGACATGGTCAGCATCCCTCAGGAGCGTGTAGTGGTACCCAGACAGTACCATGACCTCCGAGATACTTACAGGGACATGCCATGGTAGCCCCACTCAGATATCACCAACTCCATCAATATCCTCAATAAATCTAGGTGTTTCCATGAGAAGTTAAATTTACTGGGCATTTTTGGAAGAATGTCTTCAGTTACCGGCTCTTTCACCAAAAGGTTAACATTGGGCAGAAGAACTGAGTTCATGGCTCAGAGTCCTTTATTTAAAGCTTTACCACAAATTCAGATCATTTGAATTCCAGTGCTCTGTTGAACTCATCTAAAAACAGTGTCTTTAATAACTCTGGTATTTTTTCCTCTCATGTCAAAGCATCAGGGCATGAACAAACAAGGGCACAGCCTTGCTTTAAACCTGTTCACTCTTTGGTTCTGGAAAACGCTGTTGGCACTGCCAAGATGAAAGGGTTTTAGGTCACTTAGATTGCTCCCAAGATAAAAATGGACTTTGTGAGAGGAAGGTATTGCTTAAGGATGATAATACCTGATTCACTGCTGGGTCTGCAGTGGCTCATGTGGCACCTAGCACGTATTAAGTGCCCAGAAATGTCTGTTGGTGACTCATTGACCATTTATATCTTTCTGAAGGGAGAGAGATAACAAGGAATGAGCAGGAACCAGAAAAAAAAATCATAAAATATTAGAACTAGAAGTGAACAGGGAACCACCTAGTTAGTACTCTCAGAAAGCCAGCCCTGGTTACTACAGTTGATACTGAGTATCCTGTACCACCAGGGTCCAAGGTTAGAAGCTGGTTGCCAAGGTGAATGCGGACTGGGAGTCTAGTCACATCAGCTTGGGAGGCTGTTATCAGCCAGCTCCCAACACTTCTTTTGGATATTTAAAAACATATCCTTAAGGATTCATTATAGGGGAATTCCCAGTCTCATACTACTTGGTTTGTAATAGCCATTCATTTACCTAGACGCACAATGATAAGAACTTAATTCAGGCTTAATGAGGCCTTGGTCAGTCCAAAGACAAGTCCCCAGTCACAAAACGTTGAATCAAAAACTTGTATGAATGGATATGCTCATTAAAAATATCTCTCCAAATGCAGATTTTTTTTCCGCCTTTCCTAGACTCTGCAGACAGAGAGAGCAGACCACGGGCAGTCTGGGTTTTGCTCCATCTTCACAGACAGACATGGGACTTGCAGGAAAGCTGGTTGTAGCAGCAGGAATTTAATACTGAGATCAGCACTTTCTCTGGATTGGATTTGAATTTTTTATTAATATTATGCTTGGGCCCCGAGAAGATTCATTGAGCCAGGCTGACTTATAACACTAAATGACTAGTTAACCGTACATACTAATCACATAAATATGGTTTATGGAATGAAATAAAATGGTCTATGAAATCACTTTTAAGCCATCTTTTTCAACAGTAATTATACCCAGCCTGTGGAATACCTTAAACCAAGCGATACTGGCAAGAATTAGCTTGAGTATCTTTAATATTCTGATGATTATTGTACAAAATTGCCACTGCAGGAAATGACAGGGTTGTTTTAATTTCTCTTCTTCCACTGCATTTCTCTTTCTTACCCCTTTCACATTTAAAACATACTTCATAACATTTCATCATGGGAGAAGGCTGCCGAAGTTTCCAGTTGCTGTAATTTAGTTAAACCATAAAATTGTTTCCAGATTACCAGCCATGAAATGGAAAGACACTCTTATTTATGAATTTATAAATCAGATAATCTCCTTCAAATGAATCCTGAAACCAGAAACACTTTGATGATTAAACAGGAGGGAAAAAGTTTTCTCATTACCATGTGTCAAAAGAATTGTATTTTCGTAAAGCAGTTTTGGCCGAAATAGTGGAACACGCACGTGCAATCTGTGCACAGCGCCTGGGGCGCGCACGTCGTCCTGGGCATGGGGAGAGAATCGCTCCCTCCTTGGCCGTTAAGCTCAAGTGTACTGAGCTCTCTACTTCTGATAGATCTTATCTCCTTCCTGGTGACCCCACTGGTGACATAGCCTGGAGGAGGCCACCCAAGGAGCTTCCAGTCCTGTCCTCACAGATGCAAACAGAAGAACA
This sequence comes from Bubalus kerabau, assembly GCF_029407905.1. NCBI lineage: Eukaryota > Metazoa > Chordata > Mammalia > Artiodactyla > Bovidae > Bubalus > Bubalus kerabau. The sequence goes on from NC_073636.1 coordinate 25,687,611, forward strand.
AGCATGTGAGTATCTGGACTGAATGCAGGGTTTTCACTCCAAAACATCTAGACGCTCATCTAGACATCTAGGCAGTTCTGCAGGCTACGTCCACGTCATGCCTAGAAGTCAGGAGAGCGGGGTGCCGGTCTTCATCCTGAAGGCATTGTCTGGGGTAAGAATGGTGAGAGGCCGAGTACCAACTGAGCCAAGGAGGATGCCAAAGGCATGTAGGAAGCCCTGTGGTGCCTCTCTGGGAGGACCCACCTGTGCTGTACCATTCTGCAGTTCTCACCCTGGTGATGAACCTGCTGAAGATCCAAGTCTTGAATCTCGATTGATTCTGGTGCTTTGTTAGACAGGTCATGATAGCTGATGACCAAAGAGGGAGCAGAGAGAACACTGATGCAGCCCTCATCAGCACTGTGCCTAGGCCAGTGCTGGCCTCCATCTGCCCTTTCTGTCTCCCAGGGACTCCTGCTTATTCTCTGCAGCTGTGGACTTACCTACTGCTAACATCTCCTGATATTATTGTCTCCTGGGGGCAGTTAGCTTGTCACCAGGCCTCTGTATGCTGCGCTCCAGCTTCAAAGAATCCATTAAGCCTCTTCCTAACCAAAAGAATGTCCTGCCACTTTGTAAAAATAGATGTTTAATTACTTGGCTGCCTTGGGTCTTAGTTGCGGCAGGTGTGGCACGCAGACCCTCTGATTTCTGGCATATGTGATCTAGTTCCCCTCTGGCTCTTAGCATATGGGATCTAGTTCCTAGCCCAGGGATTGAACTTGGGCCCCCTGTGTTGGGAACATGGAGTCTTAGCCTCTGGACCACCTGGACCACCACGGAAGTCCCTGCTTTCCCACTTGAAAAGAAACCCTTTGTATTTGCCTAGGATTGAATAAGAGGGGTAAACTAGTGCCTCTCAAGGAAGTTCTGAGAGCACCCCTGCTCTAAGGGTCATGAGTTTGGCTTCCAGCATTACCATGGGAAGACTGGGGATTCTGAACAGTGTCCACCCAGAACGCATGTGTGTGCCCCACGCATGGAGACCAGCTACCACCCCATCGGTCCTGAGGTGCCTTGCAGCTTAGGGTCTGATAGAGTTCGGATCTCCAGTGGGTATTTATTAACCTGTTTTTTCCTTTCCTTTTCTTTTTATATTAACTACTTACCTGACTGGGTCAGGGTCTTAGCTGGCACACGCCGATCCCCGTTGCGTGGCTCTTCTGTTGCAGCCCGTGGACTCCCTAGTTGTGGCACGTGGGCTTAGTTGCTCCATAGCAGGTGGGATCTTAGTTCCCCAAACAGGGATCAAATCTGCATCCCTTGCATTTGCAAGGCAGATTCTTAACCACTGGACCACCAGGGAAGTCCCCAGCCTGCCTTCTCGAGTGGGATTTCTTACTAATTTTTCTCTTTGCCCCATGCATGGCTTTATGACACACAGGACGCCGAGAACACACATATGACTGAAAATGCTCAACAGCTCAGAGGTTTAAAACAGTTGGAACGTCACTCCAGGTAGATGCATATCTCTGCTCACTGTTTGAGAGAGATCCTACTACTAATAATTCCCACCCCCCCGGTCCCACCCCATGGTGGGTTGACAACCATTAATCCTCCAGACTGCATGACTTACATCCTAGAAACTCAATATTGTGACATAACCATTCATTTTAAACTAAAGAAAAATGCGTGGAATTCTGAAGTCAGAAGCTTGTAATTGTGAAATGAGTCTCAGTGTTTTCTACATCACTGAGTGTTGGATTCCAAAGGCAAAGTGCAAAGCCAAAAAACTGTGAATGAGCAAAATTACTCTTGAAAATCCTCTTACTTGCCTTGAAGTTCAAGATACAGATGTAGCATCTCTTGTGAAGTCCAACATAACCAGTTTCGTTCAAGTGAAAGACTTGACCACCATGGCCTTTTCCGTTGGGCACCAGATACAGTGGTTGGCTTGTATTTAAAAGCCACAGGGTCTGAATGTGCTGTTTGTTGCCCAGGAATCTTCACCATTGCTCACACTCCAAGAGGCCCATGGGACTGAGATACCCCCACCCCTAGAGAAGACTGGGGGTCGCTTCTCTGTCTCAGGCTGGGACTTGACACTTCCTGATGAGGGTACGATGGTAGTCCAGGCATCCACACTGTTCTAATTCTTCTTCTGTCTTTTATTCTCTTGAACTACTGAGCAAGAAGAACTGAATTTGTGTGCCATGACTTGTGTGATGGGTCTGTCCTTAGCACAGGTCGCTCTGCGGTGGTGACTGTGTGATGTGTTGGAAATAACGGTGATGGTTCCATGACACTGTTGTTGCTCTGACGTACAGAAATGTGAGCCTGTTTCAGAAGCCAAATGAATCGTATGTAGCCTTGGAGAGCCTTGAACAGAGAAGCGTAGTATCTGTGCATGATTTAAAAACTGAGAAGAGTTTTCATTCGTGTCTTGAGATAACCAAGTTGGTGTAGGTAGTTGTTTTCCTGCTGGATCCGTAAAAGCCTTCAGATTCCTATGGCATCGATTTGAGGACTCTCTGCCCTCTAGTGTGAAGACATTGATTTCAATCGCACTTTCCCGAGCTCTCAAGAGACGGTTACTTGTGTCCTCTTGGGCTGTGCAGCAGGTCCTACTCTGGGCACCACAACGAGCGTCTCCATCATTCACACCAAAATTGGCAGCCTTGGTAGGAGCACAGCTTGAAAGTGTGTGTTCCTGGCCCACTCCCTCCCCTGACTGGCCTGGGACCCCTCTTGTACAGAGGACAAATAACGAAAGCAGGGCAGGAAGGCTCAAAAACACAAAGATGCGCAAAGAGAATGATTTCCGAGGGAGAAGCTTTTCTGTTTTCCATGCGGCCTCTGTCAGTCTCTCCAGGGTCTTTTTAGTAAGATCTTTGGGTTAATACTCATCTCTGACCATTAAATCTCAAACTCGGTGGGGATTTGCAGGCTCGTTGGCTTCTCCAAGCCAGGGGGGGCTGAACTTTGGAGGCCTGCTCAGTGGAGGTGGAACCTTTTATTACCCTCAGATGATCACTGCCCTCGACAAACCAGTCTGAAAGTCAACACAGCTTTAACAAACAATTCTCTTGTTTTACAGAGAGAGAATGCAAGCCATGGAGAAACAGATTGCCAGTTTAACTGGCCTTGTTCAGTCTGCGCTTTTTAAAGGGCCCCTTACAAGTAATAGCAAAGATGTCTCTAGGTAAAAAGAAGAAAGCAAACCCATTCAAAATTAATTCAATCTGTTTCTCTTTAATGATTAAGATCATGCATTCATTCCAATCGTTTTCTTGTAATCATTTCAAGGCTGAAAATACCCACATCTCTATGAATCATGGTTTGTTTGTTTGTCTGTCTGTTTCCGGTAATTCTTGGCCGAAGGTACCACTTTGGCCCAAGAAGGGTAAATGGGCTTCCCAGTGCATGTGGCTTTGTGGACACTGCGCAGTGCCTGCCACCGCCCTCCGCACACCTCCACATCCTCCATCATCTGAAAGTCATGAGTGCACCTCCGCTGCACACCTGGGAAGCCTTTTCCATTCCGGCCAACATTGGTGCTGATGCGGGAATACCTTCATTGCTTGGTACCACCACTAGCTGCCGCTGATTGCTTGGAATAGTGAATGGTAGCGGGGAAGAGAAGCATTTTAGAAACTGCAGAGCTGACTCTCTTTTTCTTTCCTTCAGTGAGAAAATGATGAAAACCACAGCCAGTAAGAACCAAACAGATGGTGCAGGTAAGTGTTCTTCAGACCCACAGGAGGTCTGGGAGCTGCCTTTGATGGGGCTGGTTTGCTTCTAGACATATTAACCTCTCCCTGTGTCACCTGTGTGATTAATTCGAGGTGGGGTTTGGGACTAAGCCATTTCGTCCTCTCCCTTCCATCTTCAGTTATTCACTTCCTCATTCATTTATTCATTGATGAGGTTCTATACTCAACAAATACTTATGTGCCCGGTACTGGGTAAGGACAGTGGGCACCCTAGGACCGGGCTACCTGCCCACTAATCCAATGCAGAAAATGGGTCTGGGACAGGTCATTGTATGTATGAAAAGTGAAAGTGAAAGTCGCTCAGTCGTGTCCAACTCTTTGCCACCCCATGGCCTATACAGTCCATGGAGTTCTCCAGGCCAGAATACTGGAGTGGGTAGCCTATCCCTTCTCTAGCAGATCTTCCCAACCCAGGGATCGAACCCAGGTCTCCTGCATTGCAGGCGGATCCTTTACCAGCTGAGCCACCAGGGAAGCCCAAGAATCAAACCAGGGTCTAAACATTAAGAAAGAGTGAGGATGTAGAGACGAGAAACAACAAAAACGCAGTGGTCCAGACCCTATGGGATGACATACCGTCCGCTGTCGCTTTCATCCTTGGTTTATGTCCCTCAGGACAGGGCAGCTGGGTTGTACTTGGCATCATGAGTTTCCCAACAAAAAAATAATGGAAAGCTGATACATAAAATTCAGACCCTTAAAAAAATAACTTGTTTTTTTTTTTTATCAAGAAGAGAAAATCATTGGCTTCATAATTGGCTTGATATAATTATGTAGGCTTGTCCACTGGATACTCAACAAAGTAAATTTTAAAAAGCAAGATGAATGTTTAACCATCAGGGCTAGCCTTAACCAAGGCCATTTCTCTGGGGCAAGTAACACAAACTGAAGCCAAAAGGATGAGGAGGGAAGGGGAGAGACACCCAGGTAGAGAGCAAAGCATGTACAGGTGCTGAGTGAGAAATTTAGATATTATTCTAAATGCACAGGGAAGGCAGTAGAAGGTTCTGCAGTGGGGAAGGGCCTCAGCGCAGCAGCAGGATGTGACTAATGAGAAAGCAGAATGAGCTGATAGGGAGCCCGCAGGGGTCGAGGCAGGAGAAGGTGTACTTGGAACAAGGCCTGCTTTTAAATGCCAGCACTCCCCGCAAAGGCCTGACTGTGGTATCTCAGATGTTAAAGAATCTGCCTGCAGTGCAGGAGACCCAGGTTCAGTCCCTGGGTCGGGAAGATCCCCTGGAGAAGGGGATGGTTACCCTCTCCAGCATTCTTGCCTGAAGAATCCCATGGACAGTCTATGGGATCACAAAGAGTTGGACACGACTGAGCACCTAACACTTTCACTCCCCCCAAAAAGGCCCAAATTATATTCCCTGTTGACTTCACTAGTGTCCGGGTATATATATGTATTTTTATAATAGAAAATGTGCATTTCTGGTGGTCTGGCCTCATTTGATCTTTTTTTTTTTACTCATTAGTTTGGCTGCACCAGGTCTCAGCTGTGGTGCATGGGATCTTTCTAGTTGCAGTATGTAGGAACGCTTAGTTGCAGCATGTGGGATCTAGTGCCCTGAGCAGGGATTGAACCTGGGTCCCCTGCATTGGCAGCACAGAGTCTTAGCCACTGGGCCGCCAGGGAAGTCCCTGTCCATGTATACTTGATAGCCATCTTATCCTGCAGACTCAAGGTGGGCCTCTCTCAAGAATATGATGTCTTCCTTTCTCTTGGGTTAGAAATAGGCATCATTACCAGGGACACATTTGGCTGTTGAATTACTCAAGGAGCACATGGCACGCTGGATGAAACCCCTAACTGGGGGAAAGCTGCAGGTGGCGTTAACGCCACATGGCAGAATGGACAGAACTGGGCCTTATGTTGAGACGTCTGCTGGTCCTGATTCCGCCCTAGCCGAGTTCAGGCTCCTCAGCTCTGAGGCCAGCAAGGCTGCTCTTCCCAGCATTCCCAGTCCTCATGGGATTGGTTGGTTTCCTTAGAAATCAACCAATGACCTTGACTGCAGCCAGAGAATTGTTTTGTGGCCACTGCTGAGCTTGTCTTCAGAGCACCTGCCAGCATTCCCAGTCCTCATGGGATTGGTTGGTTTCCTTAGAAATCAACCAATGACCTTGACTGCAGCCAGAGAATTGTTTTGTGGCCACTGCTGACTGAGCTTGTCTTCAGAGCACCTGCCAGTTTGCTTGGGAGATATTTATTCACTTATTTTCTGGTTATGAACCTATGGGGGGAAAAGGCACCAACTGACCTTGCAGAAACGGAAAGCAGATGGGTGGTTGCCTGCGGGTGGGGGACATAGAAGATGTTGGTCAAACAGGACCAGCTTCCAGCTAGAGGATGACTAAGTTCTAACATGCAGTGTGGTGATTGTAGATAAAAGTATTGAACTGGACACTTGAAAGTTGCCAAGAGAACAGATCTTAAATGTTCTCACCCCAAGAAAGACATAGTAATTATGTGACAGGATGAATGTTTTTGATAGGTAATAATCCTATGGCCATACATTACATGTATCAAATTGATACATCACATACCTTAAACTTACACAGTATTGTATGTCTGTTATAGCTAATAAAGTCAGGGTGCTACTGTTAAACAGGCATCAAAACATTCTGTTCCTCTGGCTTCTATTCTAGAAATGATTAATATCCAGTACCACTGTAATCCATGTGTACATGCTGTTTTGTATACTTCTTTATTGCATTTCCCTTTTGGGGTGTGTGTGTGTGTTAGTCACTCAGTTGGGGTGTGTATGTGTGTGTGAGCCGCTCAGTAGTGTCTGACTCACGACTCCAAGGACTGTGGCCTGCCAGGCTCCTCTGTCCGTGGAATTTTACAGGAAGGAATGAGTGGGTTGCCAGTTCCTCCACCAGAGGATCTTCCCAACCCTGGGATCAAACCTGGGTCTTTTGCATTGGCAGGCGGATTCTTTTACCACCACGCCACTGGGATGAAATAATAATAATAGGAAGCACTTAGTGTTTCCTATGGACCAGGCAGTATTTATTCTGAGTGCGTTTCTATGCCTGAACGTGTTAACCCCTGACGCCGCCTTGTGGGTAGGCACACGCGTGATTCCCACGTTCCAGATGAGGGAACTGAACACACATTCACACACGTGTGACGCGCATCAGCGTGCTCCACCAGCCCGTCCTGATGTCTCATCCTTTTGTGTTAAGGTGCCCCAGTCCCTTTAAAGAAAGGTGGTTTCCTGTCTTTGTTTTGAAAATTTTTGCCAGCATCTTTTTTGAAGCGTGAGGGAAGGAGCAGGTGTAGTCTCCTCAGAATGCATTTCCCAAAGTGGAATCAATAAGTCCAAAGGGACAAACAGCTGAGGAGTGCTGGCGACACGCTGCCAGCTTTCTCTTCTGAAAGGCCGAGCCAGTTTGCGATGCCATCGGCAACACGCACGTGGCTTTGCTCCCCTGCGTCTCTGCAGAGTTTGGCCTTTCTCGTTGTGATGTGTCGGGGCTACCCGTGGTCCACAGGGCTTCTGTTGCCATAGCAGCCTTGTATGGTGTGCAAAATACAGTAGTCCTTCTGGAATCCTAGGAGGTCAGCGACAAGACGGGAAGTGTTATCCCTGCTCTGTAGACAAGTACACGGCATTATGTAGTGAGTCAAGGAGCCCATTAGGTCAGGGGTACCTGAGAAAGGGAAACCCCGACTTCCTGTTTCTTCAGGAATATCTGGTTTACCGTGGGTATAAAAGAACAGAAGGAACCTCCCATTTCAAAGTCATAACCTGTGTTTTATAGTGTATTATATTGTTTAAACACATAATCCTGTAAAAAAGATGTTAGCCTTGGAGCTAGTAAGATTCTCAGCCAGTCTGGCCAATCCTAAACCCATGTTCCTCCTGTTACAACAGTCCACATTAAGATACACCTCGAGGGAACTTCCCTGGTGGTCCAGCGGCTAAGACTCCACGCTCCCAATGCCGGGGGCCCGGGTTCAATCCCTGGTCGAGGAACTAGATCCCACATGCCACAACCTAAGAGCCAGCGCAGCCAAATAAATAAATTCAAAAAAGATTCTCAGCCAGTCTGGCCAACCCCTAAACCCATGTTCTTCCTGTTACAACAGTCTACATTAAGATACACCGTGGCTGAAGTAAATTACGTAAGAGCAGACTTGGTAAGAGGAAGAAGAGGCCGTTGCCTGGAAAAGGCTGGGTATACAGAAGGGAGGGGCCAAGAATGACCTGCACGCTGACCATCCTCCGCAGACTAGAATGTGACCATCCCGCATGTGGGTTCAGAGAGTGGATCCCAGGTCCTGAGACTCTAATCTGAAGGGGGGGGACTCCTTCACCACTTGGGGTCCCTACCCACCAGACCCAGCTCTAGCCGGAGATTTCAGGGCAGTTGCTTGTAGCTCTCAGCCCGTCACCGCTGCCACTCCAGGTGGGGAGGGACGTCCAGCAGGGGCTCTTCCCACTCACTCTGCCCAGAGAAATAATCATTACAGCCCAACAACCGCAGTGGGGTCCCTTTGTGCCAGAAGTTGGGCAGAGCAGTCCATGTGTGTTAATTCCATCATCCTGCACAATCACACTTACACCCATTTTACAGATGAGGAAACTGATAGGGAGAGAGACAACTAGGACCTGGATGCTGAGAGTGATTTCTGGGTTTCGGGTTTAAATACTGGAGTGGATAATAGGACCACTGGCTAAAAGTAGTTCAAGAAACAGGTAGAAATAATGAATCTGACCTGCTTGTGGAAAGGTCCCGAAGCGACGTTAAGGTCTGGGGATGTGGCTGAATTGTGTGCTGGAGGCAGAGGTGTGGGCGACCTTGGCGGGTGGTCGTCATGGAAGTGACCTCTTTGAAACCACGTCCAGGGAGAGAAGAAGCAGGCCAGGATGTGGAAGGCTGGCCGAGGAAGAAATTAGGAAAGAGGCTGACCGAGACAGGGCAGGGAAGAAGACGAGGGAGGGGCAAGGAAAGTTTCCAAGTTCCTGAGAAAGAAAAGAAGTGACTGACAAAGCCCAACATCACATCAGGGTGCTGTCGTGGCAACCCAGTCTATTGGATTGACAGCTGAGACCACTGGCCACCGTATTTTTATTTTGTTATTAGTTTATATTTGGTTGTGCTGGGTTTTCGTTGCTGCGCACAGGCTTTCTCTGGTTGCAGTGAACAGGAGCTGCTCGTTGCGGTGGCTTCTCTTGCTGTGGAGCACAGGCTCTTGTAGGGCACGCGAGCCCAGCTAATTGTGGTGCGTAGCCTTTGTCACCCCGCAGCATGAGGGGTCTCTCCAGACCAGGGATTGAACCCCGGCAGATGGGTTCTTAACCACTGAACCGCCAGGGAAGTCCCATGGGCCATTTTATAAAGGGCCAGTGCAGTGAATGATGGAGTCATAGTAGCCAGGTTTAGTGGATTGAGAGGTCATAGATGAGGAAGTTTTATAAATGAGCATGAGGAATTTGGTTCTGAAAGGTATTTTTAAAGCCAGGTGTCAGGGTTCAGCTCTCACAGATGGCAGGTAAACTTGGGCGTCTCCTCTGTGGAGGATGGCAGTGAGGTGCACTGGGCCCTCAGAACAGAAGAAGAGAGGCACGATTGTGGAAGGAATACATGTCTTCATTTGGTTGAGGAACTCAGGACAGTCCTCATTGCAGAACAGGAGTAACTGGCTGTAGCGCAGTGTCGTTTCTGTTGGAGAAACACCTTGAGGATGTCTTCGTTATTTGTACAAATGACGTTGTGTGGCATGTGTGCATGTACGCATGTACCTACGCTTGAGGATACGGAGCGATGATCAAGTGACTTGACTGATTTCAAGACTTCCAATTCATTGTCTTCCCTTCAGAATACTTGGTCTCAGAGGCGCTGTGTTAACCTGGTCAAGCTATTATTGTTGGAAATGTTACTGGACGTCCTTTCACTGAGGACCTTCACAGTTAGAGAGCACTCTCTGGAGCAACTGCAGAGATAGCAAATCTTGGTCTTTTGTAAAACCGTTTGTTAATTTGGCTGCACCAGGTCTCAGTTGCGGCACGCAGGATCTTCGATCTTCACTGTGACATGCGAACTCTTAGTTGCGTGGCACGTGGGGATCTAGTTCCCTGACCAGTGGTTGAACCCGGGCCCCATATATTGGGAGCAGAGTCTTAACCACTACACCCCCAGGGAAGTTCCCTATCTTGCTCTTTCAAGGGGGATTTTCCATCTGGAGGGGAAGTGGTCAAAAGTCAGCCCAACTTCTGTTGGTGATAACACAAGGGACCGGTTGGGGTCATAAGGGTAACAGAAAGCTCACCGTCTGTCTGCTGGGGCTCCTTTGTAAATTCTTAAAAAGCTTCCCATCTGTTCTCCAGACTCCCCAAGGGGGCCGTGAAAGCTGGGAGACCGGTTCTGTTGGGACAGGCACGCAGGGATGAGGAATGTGGTGCTCCATCAGCTCTGCGCCGGCATTGCTGAGGCCAAGCAAGTAGGAGGACACTTTGGAGACACCTCCATGCCCACTGGCACACCGCCCATGGCCCATGGCTGCCGCTCGTGGAGGCTTGTGGGGCAATGTGTCCTGGGGAAGGAGAAGAGATGGAAGGAGGGGCCCTGTGCTATAAGCACTCCAGGCACACAGGGCAGCAAGAGAGCTCTGCCATGCATGGCCAGCCTGTGCTGTGGAAAACCTTCTTTGTCCCTTCCAGGAAGGAGGACTGAACAGCCTCTTCAGGAGTGTGTGTGTGTGTGTGTGTGTGTGTGTGTGTGTGTGTGTGTGTGTGTTGTGGATTCCTTGTATACTCTGTACGTGAAGCCTGTTCCACAGAACTGCATTGTCATAAAAAGGAAGTAGCATAGCATCTCCTTTTGATTCCCACACCTTACTGATCCTGTGAGTGTTACTGGGGATCCTTTGGGGGTCACTTTGGTTTTTATTGGCCGTGCCACTCAGCATGTGGGATCCTAATTCCCTGACCAGGGATTGAACTCTTGCACCCTGCATTGCAAGCTCAGAGTCTTAACCCCTGGACCACCAAGGAAGTCCCTTGGGGGCATTTTTAAGGCAAACTTGCTCACATCAGGCCCTTCCCAGACGGACTTAGGAACTACAAGAGGATGATTTAAGTTGAACTCAGGGAGCAAAAAATTATGGCAGTGGCAAAACTGTTGAGGAAGGGTTTCTCTCTGCTGCCTTTTTTTTGGTTCTTCTCCCAAAGAATATTAGCATCATGCCTGATTTCCTCACTGAAGGAGATGTGTGCAGAGGGTCTGCTACCTTTAGTCAGGAAATTCCAAGGCACTCAGGAGAGTACCCAGTCCTTATTAGCTTTCCCTTGGTGACTGGCCAAATCTCTGCCCAGAACTAAGTGGGTCTTCTTGGGATATATCTGCCCACAAGGAACAGTCACATGAGTACCCTGTGTTAGGACCCAGAGGTCTAAATCATTAATATTTTTTCTATTATAAAATTGTAGGAACTTCCCTGATGGTCCAGTGGTTAGGACCCTGTGCATCCATTGCTGGGGGGCGGGGTGGGGGCGGCATTGTTTCAATACCTGTTCAGGGAACTAAGATCCCACGTGCCGCATGGTGCGGCCAATAAATAAATAAGGTACACAGACAGACAGCTAGCTTCTTTAATATGGCATCATACTCTACCTACCGCCCTGCAATCTCCCTTCTTACAGCACCAAACTTCTAGAACATGACTTCTCCAGACTGCGTACTATACATTGGATGCACGTTCCCTAATTTATTTAAACCCAATTCCCCCCTTTTTGCCCTTTAGAGAGCCAATATCGTTTAAGGTGTTTTGTTTTTTTGTTTTTTGTTTTTTTTTTTCAAAATGAGGGAATGGGCATTTTCTGTGTTGGGATGGGACTTGCAGCTTTGACTGCCCCTTCCTGGCATCTCAGGGACTTCGCTGCTCTTTTTTCCTAGGAACGCCTCAGGTTTCCGGTGGGAAGACTCTAGGCGCTGTGGATTCCTCGGGGCCGCCCGGCCAGCCGGCGCCCGCCAGCGCCTCCGCGGTCCACGCGAGCCTGCTCGACATGAGGCGGAGCGTGGCCGAGCTCAGGCTCCAGCTGCGGCAGATGCGACAGCTCCAGGTACTGCCGGCGTTCCCCGTGGGCGGTGTCCTCTGACACGGGCTCCTCCCCCGCCCGCCGCCTCCCGCACCCCCGGCCCCACAGCATCTTGCTGGTGGCCTTCTCTGCAGCATCCTTTGGTAGGGATGACTGAGGGCCAGCGTGCAGGCGCGTGCCACCCTGGCTCCTCCCTCACACACATCATCTTGGTCTAGAGCCTTCCGCCGCAATGACAGTCTGTAGCCACTTGTTTAAGCTGCACGTGCTTCTTACACATGAAAAAACCATTAAGCATCTGTTGTTTTTTTCTTCCTTTTTTTTGAGGAGAGCTGGAAGCAGAGGAGCCCCGTGGTGGAGTGTTCCCACAGCCAGTTACGACTTCCTGCTTCCTAGGGTTTGGCTTTTGTGCTTCCCCCATAAGCACGTGCGAGGTGCTGCAGGCAGCTCAGGGGTTTTGCAAGGAAAAAAAAACCTTTGTATTTAGAACTAGGAGTTCAAGCAAGAGGGTGAATTCATAAGGAAAAGGAGCCATCGTGGATGGTTTGAGAAAAACATCTGCATTATTATTTGGACAGTGTGTCTTCCGTGATACTTCCCTTCCCTTTCCCATTCTTAGGAGTATAGGAACTACACGGGAATCAAAGGGCAGGGAAAATGACCCTTCCTGTCACCAGGCATGGTGAATAAATCCCATAAATCTGACTTGGCATGGCTGGTCCAGGGTAATAAGGAACTGGGAAGGTGTATCTTTATGAGATCATGTGTCTGCTCCGGGGATCAGCCTCACGCCTCCCTGCCCCTCGGGGTAGGCTGGTGACTGAGCATGTAATGCTGGCTTAGACGATGCCCAGGCATCCTCCTCAACTTCGAGGAAGCTCGTGGTCCACCAAACGTTTGTAAAAGGCAGACGCGTCCAGGAGCAGGGAGTAGCCACAGGTATGGCATCCTCAGGGGCATGCAAGCTCCTGTGCAGCAAATCCAGTAAGGAAAGGGCATGCCAAACCCCAGCTGCTCTCACACTTCAGCTTGCCATGCGTGAGCCCTCCACTTCCCCCTACCTGAGTAAAGCTAAGAGCGTGATTTCCCCTTGTCCTCTACCTTTGGGAGAACTAACAGAAGGGAAGGTAGCTTGAGAGCCTGCCCTGAGCCCTGTCACAGATCACACTACTCACGCTCGGGTCTCCACAGGCTAGTCCAGCGGCGTCCCAAACCCCTCAGACCTCCCACACAAGTTTACTTCATTCCTCCCTGAGTCACGTCGCAGGGGAAGTTCCCCATCCTTTGCATTCACTTTTCCTTGCTTTGCTGTTTTTAAGACACTTTGCAGTGAAATGAAGTGTACAGGGTGGCACAGTTCAGTGCCCACAGTGAGCAGGCAGTAACTAAGCAAGCGAGTGGACGAGGGAGAGTGGTGAGTTGGCACCTCTAAAGGACAGTCGCCACTCCACTCCAGGCAGCTCTTAACCTGGTAAAATGAGAGTCCAGGGTTTCTAGATGTTTCAGTATCTCAAGAGAATCTGGAAATAGAGGTTTTTGTTTTGTTAGTCTTTATTTGGCCACACCAAGTCTTGGGCTTCCCAGGTAAAGAATCCACCTGCCAATGCAGGAGACCTAAGAGATGTGGGTTCTATCCTTCCATCAGGAAGATTCCTTGGAGAAGGAAATGACAAGCCACTCCAGGATTCTTGCCTGGAGAATCCCATGGACAGAGGAGCCTGGTCGGCTATAGTCCATGGGGTCACAAGGAGTCAGACACGACTTAAGTGACTGTGCATGTAGCATGCGTGTCTTAGTTTGGCACGTGGGATCTAGTTCTCCAATCAGGGATCAGACCCAGACCCCCTACATTAGGAGCTTGAAGTCTTAGCCACTGGACCAAAGGGAAGTCGCAGGACACATAGATGTTTTATATAAAATATATAAGTTCATTCTAAAAGTGTTGGAAGGTAATTTAAAAATCGATTATTTCATAATCTGCAGGCCAGAGGGCACGTGTGCAGGCCAGCAAGTGTCTGTGAGCTCCTGGGTTCTTTGCTGGTGGTTAAGGAGGGTCAGCCTCCGTCTTGCACTGCATCTGCCTTTTACTGCCATCTGCTGGTCAAATTGGAAATTGTGATCTCCTAGTCTCAAGAGTCAGACACAACTTAGTGGCTAAACATTTGGACCTTCACAAGGAAAAAAAGTCCTAAATATGTCGTTTGCAAGGTAGTTCCTACTGCTTTCGAAAGTGAGCATTTGTTGGTGTGGGGTCAGAGGTGGAACTGCCGTGAAGTGTGGCAAATCTGATATGCGGGGGCCGTGAGGTTATGGGGTGGCGGCATCACCCTGCTGGTAGATGGCAGGTTTTGGTCCTCTGGTTGGAGGGGCGGTGAAGGGAGCTGGGGAGGGACTTCCCACAACTTGCCACTCCTTGTAACCCTTGAACTGAGGAGGCTCAGCTGCAGAATTATAGCTTCTCAAACAAAGAAGTGCTACAGTCAGTTCCGGGTCGCGATCTTAATTAGGTTCCTTAATTGCCCCCGAGCTGCTCAGCTCTCCTCGCTCTCGGGGTAAAGAACATGGAGCAGGTGTGCTCTTTTCTTTAAAAAAAAAAAAAAAAAAAGATGTTTATTTGGCCACACTGGGTCTTGGTTGCATCACGTGGGATCCTTTGTCGCAGAGCACGGACTCTCTAGTTGTGACGCAGGCTCGGTACTTGCAGCGAGCGGGCTTAGTTGCCCCGCAGCATGTGGGATCATAGTTCCCTGACCAGGGATCGAACCAGCATTCACTGCATTGCAAGGCAGATTCTTAACCACTGAACCAGCAGGAAAGTTACCAGGTGTGCTCCTGAGCTGAGATGCTGGTGCGGTTCTAAAGTGCAGGCGCTCAGGGAAAGAGAAGCATTTTGATTCCTAACCTGGATGCTCTTGTTTCTGCCTCAGTCTTTGCATCCTCTGTGCCTCCATCAGCTTTCAGGGGAGTCTGTTTGAGACCAAACCAGTTTAGAATAACGCAGCCATCTCAGCACCAATTCCCTCTCAGCACATGTATTATACACCAAAAGGGAAGTGCGAGCCCACAGTGATTATAAGCCCAATGATGGAGCTATCATTAGAGAGCTCCGAAACTCCGGAACAGTCTCAAAAGAACAAAAATTGAATTAGAAATTCAAATGTTCTTTGAACTGTGTTATAAAATAGTGAAAACGAATGAAATCTTTTTTGTACTTGGCAGCCGGCTCCAGTAATTAGATAATTAAATCAATGAGAAAATCCTAGACTGTCAGGCATAGCCTGTGTGAGCATTTCATTTGCAAAATTGATGGATTATTCTCAGAAGTAGAAATTCGATGCAGACACTGTGGGGTGTGTAGATTTAAATACGGCAAAAAGAATGTCGAGGGAGGTGAAAGAGCCTGAGATGATGAAGAAAACCATGGGAACTTTGCTCCCATTTTCCTGCTCTCCAGGCTAATGTGAATTTTCAGTGTAAGAGAACAGTTCTTAATTCTGACTACCCATGAGAATCACCTGAAGCCTTGCAGAAAAATGCGAATACTTGAGTGCCACTGCCAGAGTCTGACTTCATTGGTTGTGGATCAAAGACCAGACATTGGTGACTCTAGAATGTTCCAGGGTGAGAAGTACTGCTCTCAGACATTATGAATTCTTAGTCCATTGAGAAGAAGGCAATGGCAACCCACTCCAGTGCTCTTGCCTGGAAAATCCCATGGATGGAGGAGCCTGATAGGCTGCACTCCACGGGGTCTCGAAGAGTTGGACATGACTGGGTGACTTCACTTTCATGCATTGGAGAAGGACATGGTAACCCACTCCAGTGTTCTTGCCTGGAGAATCCCAGGGACGGGAGAGCCTGGTGGGCTGCCATCTGTGGGGTCGCACAGAGTCGGACACGACTGAAGCGACTTAGCAGCAGCAGCAGCAGTCCATTGAGATGCCCCATGGAAATTGACATCTCAGTCAGCTATCACAAGGAGTGAAGCAGAAATACCCTGTACGCATGAACGCCACACTTGGTGATTTGAAAGCCCTAACTCTAAACAGTGGACCTCTTTTCCAGAGACTAATCAGGCATGTTCTCTACTTACTCATAACTGATGAGAGCTACATGGACCTTCTGTATTGTGGTGGTCCCATCCCAGGTAGGAGCTGCACCTGCATCTAGCTGAAAACAGCAGAAAGAGACGAGGGAAGGCCTAGCTCCTGACAAATGTGCCCTTCAAAAGGTGATCATTTTGGTCTATTACCCTTTCTGGTATGATTTAGGGAAAAAGGGATGAGCTACATCATTGTCCCCAAATGCCACAATCCTTAGGTTTCACCCAGGTCATCCAGTACCCATAGGAGTGACTGCTGTTCTGCCCCTCTTTATGGGCTAAGGGGAAAGAGATGTTTCAGGAAGAGAGGGCTCAAGTTCTGTGAACTTGAACTTGGCCTAACGTTGAGATGGATACATCTTTCTCCAGTTGCCACAGTTTTCTTCTTGGTCTCTCATCTCCTCCTCCTGCTTCTTGATAAATTAAAAATTGGATTATTCTGAACTCAGTGTTCCATTTTTAAGACTACTGAGAATTGACCGTGTTGCTCCCAAGAAAGGGAGGAGGTACCACATCAACATAAAGAAGAAACACAGCAGGACGCAGAGCCCTTGCACTTGAAATGATATAATTCAGCACCGTTATCGCAAGGTGTCTTTTTATAAGATAGTGCCTCATAGCAGTGTGCCAGGGTCTCATTTATCTTCTGACATTCAAAACAACGGTCATGGGAATGTATGTCCCTGAGAAAAGCATGCAGGATGTTGGCCCATACCGAGCAGACCTATTTCTCCCCACCAGGCAGAAATAACAAATGGAACTAGCACAGGAGATGACAGTCAGGCCACCGTGCAATGTATCAAGCCCTCGATATGCCTACACTGGCTAAGAACGGGCACATCTCCCAGATACCGTGTGCTTGGTGAGCAGGCATCCTACACCTGCAGCCCGGGGAGCTGACTGGGGAGAAACTCCTGGTCAGGAGTCATTCTGGGGTCTGGCTGTCATGAAACTTCCCGATGCGTTGTACAGCCCCCGTTTACTGTCACTGCCAGACAGCAAAATCAGTTCAGTTAAACCACACTGTTGGCAAGCCGGATAGTCTAAGATTTTACCCAAGAACTCAGGGTGAGTATGTGAGGCACATGTCCATTTTGAGGTGAGTGGAATTTGGTTTAGGCAGTTTCCTACCTTCTCAGGGAAGCTGACAGAAATAATTTATTTCATCCAGTTAAAAAGTTTAAAATATTTATGTATTTGTTTGGCTACACTGGGTCTTAGTTGAGGCATGTGGGATCTAGTGCAGGGGACTCCCAATGCAGGGGACCCAGGTTCGATCCCTGCTCAGGGAGTGAGGAGTCTTAGCCACTGGACCACCAGGGAAGTCCCGTGGTCCAGTTTACTTTTATTTTTGAGTAGTTTTATAAAGTCATCAAGCCACGGCATTTACAACCAACTGAAATTTCTAGAGATGTAGGGATAACTACAGCTGTTCTTGCCCTTCTACTGTTGACAACTGGAATACCGAAAAATAAATGCATGAAATAACTCTATTCAGCATCAGCCAACAGACAGCACAGGAGTGTGACCCTTGAGAGAATGAAAGGAAAGGAGACAAAACCTCTATCTTCCTCAGCTTTCTGTCTGTTGACGCTTCTTAGATCACAACACAGAGAGAGAGAAACCCAAGAGAGCACTGACCACATGACCAGCTCAGGGCAAGGAGCAGATGCAGCTAGGATATGGGGAGCCGAGTGCCAAACGAGAGGAAACTCTGCGGAGAAAGAATTACGTCAGTCTGTGGATCCGTCGTCGACTAACAGGCCAAGCACGAGTGTTGTGAAAGACCACGATCCAGGCCCAAAGTAGGGGGCTGTAGGCCGGGAAATTCCCAGAGCGCACACAGTTCTGGGAGATGCTCATGCCTCGACCAGCAAGCACAGAGAGGTTTTATTAATCACCCGGGGCATTCGGTAGTGATCGAGAAAGTCCATGCTTCGGTCTTTTTTTCTTTTTTCCTTCAGTGTTTAGTTCGTACGCTTTTATTTATCTGTGGGCACCACACTTTACTTGCAGCATGTGGTATTTAGTTCTCTGACCAGGGATCAAACCCGGCCCCCCGGCATTGGGAAATGTATGTAACAAATCCTTAACAAACTATTAGCAATTGAATCCAGCAATATATAAAAAGGATAATACATTATCCTGGATTTTATCCCAGGAGTTCAAGATGGTTTTAATATGGGGGAAAAAAAATGATTCAATGTATTTGACCTTTTAGCAGAATAAAGAAGACAATCATATCATTTCAGTAAATGCAGAAAAAAACATAAAACAAAATTCAATACCGATGATAAAAACACTCAGCACTCTTGGAGTAGAAGCAAACTTCCTTAACCTGATAAAGGATGTCTGAAAACCCTACAGAAAACACTACAGTTAGTGGTGAAGCACAGCCATATCCCCATGACATCGGGACCACGGCCAGAGAAGCCTCCTCTTACTTCTAACTCTGTACTGAGTGTCCTAGCAAGCGCAATAAGGCTGCAAAAAGAAAGGAAAAAGCATATGGATGGAAAGTTAAAAGTGTAATTGGCACTGCTCACAAACCACTTCACAATCAGGATTGTGTAATATCAAATCAAAAAAAGATGCTTCCAGAAATAAGTGGATGTAAGTAAGATCAGAATCAAGTCAATATGTAAAAACATTAAAATGTTAGTACATACAACATACTAAATCCATACAATAGAAAACCACTAAGCATGAAGAAGAATGAGGCCCTAAAATTCCGAACAGCATGGCTGGATCTCAAAAACAATATACTGAAGGAAAGAAGCCAGACGCACACAGTTTCACAGGGTACAGTTCCATGAGTGTGACATTCTAGAACAGGAAGAACTAATCTAAGGGACAAAACGCAGGTGGGTGGTTTCCTTGAGCTGGGGGTCAGGAAATTGAGTGCAGAGTGCTGAGAAGGGTTTTTTTAGGGTGAGAACAAATGTTGTCTCTGTTTTTAGTGGTGCTTTCGTCAGTGTATACATTTATCAAAACTCATTGGCCTGTGCACTATTAAAAGGGGTATATTTTATAGCTTGTAAACCATATCTTTTTTAACAAATGTATTTGCCTGCACCAGGTCTTAGCTACAGCATGTAGGATGTTCAGTTGCAGCCTGTGGGATCTAGTTCCCTGGCCGGGGACTGAACCCAGGTCCCCTGCCTTGGGAGGGTGGAGTCTTAGCCACTGGACCACCAGGGAAGTCCTAAACTATATCTTAATAGGGTTCTTTTAAATTGAAATTTAGAATCCCTGCGGAAAAACTGAATGTAATGATTTGAAGTGCTGGTGGCTAATTTATCTGAAGCATTCAGAGAGAGATGTTGACACACATCCTGCCTTCAGCACTGTTTGTTTGTTTGTTTTTTATTAATTTTTATTGGAGTATAATTGCTTTGCAGTGTTGTGTTAGTTCCTGCTGTACAGCAGAGGGAAGCAGCCATACGTAGACACAGCTCCCCTCTGTTTTGGATTTCCTTCCCGTTTAGGTCCCACAGAGCATCGAGGAGGGTTCTGTGCCGCGCGCTCGGCTCTCGCTGGTTGTCTGTTTTATATATAGCGGTAGTCAGCACTAGCGCTGCTCTCTGCACACGCGAGGAGCAAGTCCTAGCCACAGTGCTAAGAACTCCAGACAGGGAGGGCCGGGGGCCCAGGGAAAGTAGAAAAGAACCTCTGCGTGTCGTTATTCCTTTGTGATTTTACTTGCTGTTGCCCGCTCACCAGCTGTGTGCCATGGGGAAGTCAGTGTTTCTTCTCCCTTTCTCTGGGTTAAGGCACTCTTTCTGGGCGGGAGGATCATACAGCCTGGAACTCTAGGCCCATCTCTCCCTGCCTCCACTTTGAGTGGAATAATTTGAGCGTAATCTGACTGTTACCAGTTGAGTCATTTGAATATTGTATGCAGTTGTGTTCCTCTGATATGTGTCTGGGTTTTCAGAGGGTGCGCTCAGTTGCTTGGTCGTGTCCAACTCTTCATGACCCCATGGACTGTAGCCCACTAGGCTCCTCTGTGGGATTTTTTGGGCAAGAATACTGGAGTGGGTTACCATTTCCTATTCCAGGGGATCTCTCCAACCCAGGGATTGAACCTGCATGTCCTGCATTGGCAGGTGGATTCTTTACCACTGAGCCACCCAGGAAATCTTGGCATCTGAGGTTGATTAAATCTGAAGATGTGGAACTGTGAGTATGGAGGGCAGGCTAGAAAGTTATACTCGGATTGTTGTTTAAAATGTGTATTTATCTGGCTGCGCTGGGTCTTAGTTGTGGCACATTGGATCTTTAGTTCTGGCATGCAAACTCTTAGCCGCAGCATGAGGGATCTAGTTCCCTGACCAGGGATCAAACCGAGACCCCCTGCATTGGGAGCATGGCGTCCTAGCCACTGGGCCACCAGCGAGGTCCCTATACCTGGATGTTTGCACAGAGGGTAGGCACTCCCACCCCTGTGTTGTTCAAGGGCCAACTGTGTTGTCATTCAAGCACTGAATATGTGTTGGGTTCCTCTGCTGCGCCAGAAGCTGCTTGGGTACGGGAGCACAGCAGAGACTGCTGCTTAATGCTGCCTAGTAGACCGTGAGTGGAGAATTACTGGGTTGAATTTGACTCTGAACAAGTCACTTCACTTCTCAGGGCTTCACTTCTCCCATCTTTGGAATTTCAATTTTAAGGATTTGAAATATTCTAGCAGTAATTTGTGGCTTCATAGCCACTGTCAATATCCACGGATGATTGGACCATAATTTTATTGGAGCTTGTCTGCGAGGTTTGGGCAGAAGGGTTAGGGAGGGCCGTGCCCCTCAGCTCACAGCACAGTGATGTCATCTGTCCATCAAAGTGTTCGTAGACCACAGTGCTCAGACTGCGGTGGCACATTAGAATCATCTGAGGTGGTTTTTATTTTAATACATTTATATCTTCCATTTCTTATTTATTTGGCTGCACCAGGTCTTAGCTGCAGAATGTGGGATCTCTTAGTTGGGGCATGCAAACTCTTAGTTGTGGCATGTGGGATCTAGTTCCCTGACCAGGGATTGAACCCGGGACCCCTGCATTGGGAGCACAGTGTCTTAGCTACTGGACCACTGGGGAAGTCCTTGAGGGGTTTTTAAAAATTCCCAGTGCCCAAGCTACATCTCAGACCAGTTAAATCCAAATCTCTCAGGAATGGACCTAGGCATCAGTCACTTTTAGACACATTTAATCATCTTCTTATTTGTCCCTTATGTACCCATTACCACTAACCCTCAACCCCCAAAGGAAAGCGGTCTATAGGATTTGACACATGGCCTTGAATTTGAGCATGCCATTTTGATAACAGCTGGTTTACTATGTCTGTTTGGCAACTGTAGTCAGAGCAAGTCTGAGCATTAGCACTGAGCTCAAGACATAGCCGAGCCATGGGTCACCTCGCATTTCTACCATTTGGCAAATAATTGTGGATTTTCCATTGTCTGTTATTACCAACTCAGTTCACACATTCAACAAATACTGGGTTGGCCAAAAATCTCGTTTGTGTTCTTCTATAACATTTGGTGGAAAAACCTGAATGAACTTTGTGGCCAACTCCATATTTGAGTGCCTGCTATGTACCAGGCATGGTGTCCTGGAGACTCTGTGGAAGGCAGAAATTAACCAGGTAGAGGGAGTATCATGCAAAGTCCCTGTGGCAGAAAGGAAAGGGGGTCAGGCTGTCAGAAGAACAGAGAGGATGGCCCTGCGGCTGGAGCAGAGCGCGCACCCGCTGCCTGCAGTGATAGGAGGCTGGTGATGTGGGCAAGGGCCAGACCTCCGCATGCCTTGCGGACAGAGCCATCGCTGCAGAGCGCGTGGCCGGAAGCTGCTGTGTGTGCGCTGCCTCCAGACGTGTTGCCTTTCAGCAACCGACTGGCTGTCTTTAAGACCTCGATAAAAAGCATGAGCAAGGAGAGCGTGAAAGCACGGTCATGATTCGTTCAGAGGAGGTAACCCAAGGGTGGCACTTTTTTTTGGTTCACTCCCAGACAAAACCACAGGTCTCGCCCCCACAGTTATCCTCCCTGAAAACTGCAGGGAGGATAACTGCACCTCATCTGCACCGAGAGCCCCGTTTGTGCCAGGCACGACTGTGAGCACTTTATCGCCTCACGAAGCTCCATTACGCCTCCTCCGTGAGATACGAACTACTACTGTCCCTTTCTGTCTGTTTTGGAGAGACACGGAGAGATTAATAACTTGCCCACAGTCGCGTGGGAACCAATTAGGAAGACTGGGAAATGAACTCAGGCTGTCTTTCTCTGGATGGACAGTTGATGATGGTGGTGTTCAAACATGATGGTGGTTCTGTAGGGCTGGTCCATGTTGAATTTTTTTTTTTTTAATGTGGACCATTTTTAAAGTCTTTATTGAATTGTTACAATATTGCTTCTATTTTATGTTTTGGTGTTTTGGCTATGAGGCATATGGGATCTTAGTTCCCCGACCAGGGATGGAACCTGCATCCCCTGCATTGGAAGGTGAAGTCTAAACCACTGGGCCATCAGGGAAGTCCCAGAAATGGTTTATTTTTATTCAGAGAAAATGGAAGCCATGATGGGGTTTCAAGCAGGTGGTCACACAGTCAGATGGCATTTCCTCTCTGTTTGCACAGATGATGGACAGCCGATGGAGCAGTCCCTCCTGTGAGGTGGTACAGTCTACAAAGCCACAAAATGAAGGAAACAGTAACAGCTAATTGAACTTTCAGGGGAACTTCAGATATAATAGAATAGGTATGATAGAGTTACTGGTTTTCAGGCTGATTGAATGAGCTCACTTGATGTACGTGCTGTCAGAAAATTGTCCTGCCCCAGGGAGCCACGTAACACCTTCTTGGAAACAGGATTCAAATGTTTGGCTCGATTTTTGTAAAGCCTGGATTGGTACTCACACATCCTATACTTTGGGGTGAGAAACAAGAGTACTCTGGAAACCACCTGGGAAAATTATGTGGAAATTGTGGTCTTATGTAGGCAAGCAGCCTACGTATAATCCAGGGAGATCAGTTAATTGCCAAAAGCCTTAGGGCTCGTCTGCAAATATCATTGCCACCACTGACAGCAAGTACTGTGTTTGGAATTTTTTTTATTGAACTATAGTTGATTTACAGTGTTGTGCCAATCTCTGTTGTACAGCAAAGCAACTCAGTTATATACATATAGACATTCTTTTTTATGTGTTCTTTTCCATTGTGCTTTATTACAGGATATTGAACATAGTGCCCTGTGCTACACAGTAGGACCTTGTTGTTTATCTTCCTATACATAATAGTTTACATCTGCTACTCCCAAATCCCAGTCCTGCCCTTCCCTACCCTCTCAAGTACTATGTTGTGATGGTCTGTAATTACATGGTATTTGGTCCATGGACCCATTAATCAGAGGGACACAGATATTCATTTAATTGATGGGCTGAAATAGTCCACACTCAAACCAACATTTGTTGAGTACCTTCC
Source organism: Bubalus kerabau (assembly GCF_029407905.1). Taxonomy (NCBI): domain Eukaryota; kingdom Metazoa; phylum Chordata; class Mammalia; order Artiodactyla; family Bovidae; genus Bubalus; species Bubalus kerabau. Next base: position 25,710,993 of record NC_073636.1, read on the forward strand.
TATACCAAACAGTATCTCGTTTAATTTTCAGACTAGAAGAGGCAAGGGAGATGAACGCCCCCGTCTTTAGAGATAAGGAGTGTGCCCAGAGTCTCTCAGTGCATCTGGGAGTAGGTTTAGGGTTTGACTCTAAGTCTGCTTGGCTCCAGAGCTGGTACTCTTGGCTCTCTCTATGAAAACATGCACGATTTCACGCCTGTTGTCTGTATGTCTATCCAGCATTTAGGAAGGACTACTTTTTTGGAGACAAGGACTACTTTTTTGTGAAAGTGTGCTTGTCAGCTGGCTACTCAAACTTGGATGCTGGTTGAAGCAGCAAATATTATATACAGTCTGTGCTCCCTTCCCTTTTACAGTGAAATAAACAAAGACTCAGCTATGGGGCTGTTTATCCAGACCCACACCTGGGGCTTGCCAGACGCCCTGGCACCCCCGTGGCAACCCAGCAAGAGTTGATGGAGGGTGATTTCTTTTGTCCAACAGCTGCAGAACCAGGAGCTGCTGAAGGCAATGATGAGGAAGGCTGAGCAGGAAATCAGCAGCAAGGTGATCGAGACGATGAAGAGGCTGGAGGACCCTGTGCAGCGCCAGCGGGTCCTGGTGGAGCAGGACAGGCAGAAGTACCTGCACGAAGAGGAGAAGATCGTCCGCAAGTTGTGGTGAGTCTGGCCCTTGCACTCAGTCCCTGGGTGCGGGCATAGCTGTTCAGCCTAAAAGGCAAGCCTGTCTTGGCCAAGGAGGCGGTCCTTGCTAGACGGTGTTCTCAGACTCTTTCTTTACTGAGCATCTAGTTCTGGCTGGTTCTGGATATCCGTGGACACTCGGTTAGTGCCCTCCATCCGAGCTCAGGAAATTGAACAGTCCTCAGGTGACTGAGCTTATTAGTCTCTTTGGAAGCATCACACTGTTCTGTAGGGTTTGGCAACCCATCAAATTAAAAGGAGCCAGTGGAACAACCCAATGATAAATGGGAAGTCTGAATTTAATCTCAATAAATTAAAACTAATAGCCAAAATAACAAAGCGCTAAAATTATCCTCCTATTATTCAACTGTAGTTAAAATCACAAAAGAAGAATTTCAGTGTAAAGTATGTTTGATGCACAATGAAAGATGCTGCCTTGAATGCGACCCATCTTCTGTGAGGTTCTTATTGAAAACATCTATCAAGTCGCACTACTGAAATAAGCAGAGTTTTATTACGCCCCAGTCACCGGGGCAGGCCCATCTGTTATGTTAATGTATGTTTTGTTATGCAGTGAAGATTTCTCATAGCACAGTTTCACCTTTTAGTATAATGAACAGTCATTTGTGTGGGTTCTTCTAGTGTTGGTAGTTCTCCTGTTTGTTTTTTTTGAGTTTCACAAAAATTAAAATGGCTTTGTGAAACTCAAATATTTAAAGTATTAAATATTTAAAATACTTTAAAATCTTTTAATTTCATTACAAAATACTGGCATATCTCCCATGTTGTAGAGTGCATCCTGTAGCCTGTCTTACACTCAGTGGTTTGAACCTCCTGTTCTCCCACTAGATTCCCCTGCGCTGCCCCCACTGATAAGCACCAGTTTGTTTTCTGTATCTGTGAGTCCACTGTTTTTTTTTGTTATATTCACTAGTTTGTGAATTTTTTAGATTTCACATATAAATGATAAGCATACAGTATTTTTCTGACTTGTACTTAGCATAATGCCCTCCACACCCACATGTAAATGCTGCAAATAGCAAAATGCTATTCTTTTTTGTGGCTGAGTAGTATTCCATTGTAGATGGGTAATTCTCTTGTTTTTTGGAAAGCATAAACGTCCCAAAATGGGATTGTAAGGGAGCAACTTTCAAATTCTTTCCATGACTGTAATCACCAGAAGCCTACAGGATGGGGAGTGTTATCCTCGCTGACCTCTTTGATATTTGAGCTGTAGCTTATGTCAAGCACATGCCTACCCAGTGTGCCTGATTAAAATTAGAATACCCTTCTCAGTGGTGGTCTAGAGAGTCAGATAAGAAATCTGACTACTGTTCATCAGCATCTCAAAAACAGACTCCAAATTTGTATTTAGTCCCTGCACTTATAGACAATCACCCGCCGTGAGGTAGTAAAGCTGTTATTTGTCTGAAATGGGCCTGTGACAGCCAGCTGTCTACAACTAGGTCTCAAGGTTCTTCTTGAAATGTTCTTTTTAAAAAATATATAGCCTTAATGTTTTTATAGAATTGCCAGTTAAATTTTTCTTCCAGTTTTAATTGAGATGTAATTGACATGCAGCCCCATATAGTTTAAGGTGGACAGCATAATTATTTGACTTCCACACATCATGAAATTATTGCCACAGTAAGTTTAGTGAATATCATCTCCTATAGATACAAAATTAAAGAAATACAAAAAACTTTTTTTCCTTCTGATGACAACTCTTAGGATCTACTCTCGTAACAAATTTCATAAGTAACATATAGCAATGTTAATTATATTTATAGTGTTATTTATAGTATTAATTTATTTATAGTGCTTATATAGTGTTATTTATTTATAGTGTTAATCATATGTATAGTCCTTATACAAGGACTCCTAGTCCTTGTAACTGAAGTCTGGCGACTCGCCGCCTGCCCCACACTCAAGGTTCTGGCGCTGGAATTGCTGTCCACTTGCTGCCACCTAGTGTTCTTCAAATCAAAGCTCTTTTCCTGTTTCTTTACTAGCAGGGGTTTCTACTGTCAGAGCAACAGGCAAAATGAAGTAATGCACACATCTGTTTAGGGTGGGGTTATCGATGTGCTCAGGAGACAGGATGTTATTACTGGTGTGTTTGTTGAAGTGGGAGACGTACCCTAAGAGATGAGTACATGTGTGCACACGCACCCCCTCCAGAAATCAGACCTGTGATCATTCCTTCTCTTTGCAGCCTGGAGAGGACAGTCAGTCCTTCCTGACGGGACAGTCAGTATAAAGCAGTGGTTCTCAGGGGCAAGTTTGTTCCCTTCCTGACCTCTAGGGACATTTTAACAATGTCTTTGGAACATTCTTGTTTGTCTCAAGTTAGGGGAGGTTGCTACTGGCATCTATCATAAATGGGTGTTGGATTTTGTCAAAAGCTTTCTATGCACCTATTGAAATGATTATATGGTTTTATTCTTCAGTTTGTTAATGTGGTGTATCACACTGATTGATTTGCAGATACTGAAGAATCCTTGCATCCTCAGGATAAATCCCACTTGATCATGGTGTATGATCCTTTTAATGTACTGTTGGATTTGGTTTGCTAGTATTTTTTTTTTTTTTTTGCATCTGTGTTCATCAATTATACTGGCCTGTAATTTTCTTTTTCTTGGGGCATCTTTGTCTGGTTCTGGTATCACGGTGATGGTGGCCTCAGAGAATGAGTTTGGGAGTGTTCCTTTGCAATTTTCTGGAATAGTTTGAGAAAAGGATAGTTGCTATCTCTCCTCTAATGTTTGATAGAATTTGCCAACAAAGCCATCTGGTCCTGGACTTTTGTTTGTTGGAAGTTTTTTCTTTTTAATTAATTTTTATTGGTGTATAGTTGCTTTATAATGTTGTCAGTTTCTACTGTAAGCAAAGTGAATCAGCTATATGTATACATATATTCCCTCTTTGGGATTTTAGATTTCCTTCCCATTCAGGTCACCACAGAGTACTGAGCAGAGTTCTCTGTGCTATACAGTAGCTCTCATTACTTACCTATTTATACACAGTATCCGTAGTGTACATGTATCACGCCGATCTCAATCTCCCAATTCATCCCACCACCCTGCCGCCTTTGGTGTCCATACATTTTTTTTTCTATGTTTGTGTATCCATTTCTGTTTTGCAGATAAGATCATCTGTACCATTTTTCTAGATTCCATATATATGTGTTATATATTTTTCTCTTTTTGACTCTATTCTTTATGACAGTCATCAACAGAGGAATGGATGGAGAAGATATGGTATATCTACAATAGAATATTAGCCTTATAAAGGAAAAAAATGGGGTCATTTGTAGAGATGTGGATGGACCTAGAGACTTTTGAAAGTTTTTTAACCACAGTTTGAACTTCAGTACTTATGACTGGTCTGTTCATTTTTTTCTGTTTCCTCCTGGTTCAGTCTTGGGAGGTTGTACCGTTCTAAGAATTTGTCCACTTCCTCCACATTGTCCATTTTGTCGGCTTAGAGCTGCTGCTCCTGGAGGCTAATGTGTCGAGGTCAGGGGTGCTGCTAAATACCCTGCAGTGCACAGGACACCCCCCACCCCCCCGCAGAAAGAATGACCTGGCCCCAGAGGTCAGTGCCAAGGTGGAAAAGCCTGATCTGCAGCAACCTGGGCTCCTCCTCTTGCTGTCTCTCCCCCTCTTAGTCCTCTATCACATCAGAGTCCACACAGCCCTCCCTCAGTCAGCATCAGCACCGCTAAAAACAAAGAGTCGGTCCTTTGTCAGCCAGGTGATGGACCTGGGCCTCCCTGAGAAACCTCACCTCACACCCCAGCAGGGTCTCTTAAGCCAAACCAATCTACTCCTCCCCAGCAGCTGCTTCCACCTCCCTGGGCATGGAGGGACCCGCGGTACCAGAGGGGAGGCCAGGCGCTGAGGCCCAGGGTCCTCTGCTCTTGCACTGTCCGTAGGGAAGGCCCCCGCACTCACTCCATCTGTGGTCGGCCTTCCCCCTAGTGACCTGGAAGACTTTGTTGACGATCTAAAGAAGGACTCCACCTCGGCCAGCCGTGTGGTGACTCTGAAAGACGTGGAGGATGGGGCTTTCCTGTTGCGCCAGGTGGGAGAGGCCGTTGCCTCCCTGAAAGGTGAGCATCCTCCTTGGAACCGGAAGGGAATCCAGACAACCCATCAGACGGTGAAGGATTCGTTCGTGCACGTGGGCAGGGGTTCGTCCAGCACCCACTGTGCACTGTTCTGGGTGCTCAGGATGCATCCCTGAACAGCAGAAAAAGCGCCCCTCTCTGCCAGGAGCTAGTATTAATACTTCAGTGGCTGCTGTAATCTGAATACACCTCAGGGCCCCGCAGACACATCCCACATACAGAGACGGGAAATGAGACCTCGAGGGGCTGCGCCCTCCGCCCAGGTCACGTTGAACCAGCTCTGCCTCCTGAACCCCCACACTTCTCAACCATGTCCAGTGTTGGGGTCTGGGAAGGGGGCCTGCTCTTCTTGCCTTTGCTCCTGCGGCTGACTCGCTGTTCTTGGTCTGAAGGAGAATTTCCAACCTTACAAAATAAGATGCGAGCCATCCTGCGCATAGAAGTGGAGGCGGTGCGGTTCCTGAAGGAGGAGCCACACAGGCTGGACAGTCTCCTGCAGAGAGTGCGCGGCCTGACGGACACCCTGACCATGCTGCGGAGGTGACCAGGCTTGGGAGGATCGGGCGGGCTGGGGTGAGGGGTGGGGGTGCGCTGGGTGTGACCTGAGAGTTTGACACCAGACTTGTTGGTTCTGATCTCATGGCCAGGCAGTCATTCATATTTGGATGTTTTTAGCTGTTCCAGTCCTGGAGTTGGGTGTCAAGAGTTTAAGAATAAAGCAGACAGAACCCCTGCCCTTATAAAACTTCCTTTCCCACATGGGAAATAGACAGAGCTACCACATAAACCACCTCCCAACAGCATCAGTCCTGAATTTTCCTTTTCTTGAGAAAACAGAACTAGGAAATTACAGAGATACTACCCTTTAGATCTTAAACCAGATTTGAGAGCCGGTCACAAGCATACGTAACATCTAAATTCTTGGGAGAATTTTAATCACTATCATCTTTTGATAGGTTTGCAGGAGAAATATGTTAAAAGTACAGTTGACTTTTAGATGAATTATTAACCGTAAGGAGCAAGTGAGATTTTTCTAGTAATAGTGACCTCAAGGAAAGAGGCTCTTTTGAGATGCTAATGCTACAAAGAGCTCTATAATCTCCTGCATAAGTTTCAGGAGGCCAGCAAAAATCTGAATTAAGGCAGCTCTTGCCTCTTCCTGCGGAGAAAACATCTGCCTGGGTACAGGAAGAATTGTACTTGAATTACATTTTCTTATAGGCTCACTACTTTAAATTGCCAGAGTAAACTTTTTCTTCCAGTAGGATAAAAATATGTTAAAAGGATTCTTCATTGAACTCTTACCTAAATGTGGTAACCCAACCACAAAGCCTAAAACAAACCTTCTGATTAAGTGTTTACAGAGATAGCAGGCTGGCTGGCAACAGTGCCCACCCTCCCTCTCTTCCCTGAAAAACAATTTTAAAAAATGATACAGGTAAAGCCAGTTAAGTTACTTTAAAAATAAAAAAGAATAAATATAGCCTCCATTAAGCTGCCCATCACAAGCCTTTATATTATTATTTCTTGGGATCTTTCTGTCTACGTGCTGTACTCAGCGCTGTGGAAAACACAAGGAAGATAGGAATACACACGCCCCCAGGGACAGGCACATGTCCTGGCGCCCGACAGAGAAGACAGAGCAGGTGACAGTCATGTCAGAGCAACTTGAGCAGGTTGGGAGATGCTGGAGGGGTTGTGTGTGTCTTGAATTTGAGGTGCTGGAAGGAGAGCAGAGCTGCCCAGGAAGCCCTTAGAAATGCAGACTGAAGTAAGAGACAGTTAGAAAGAGTCTTTGCCTAACTCAGAGGGAGGGGGAAGGAGGTTTAGAGTTGAAAGTTGCCTTCATGTAGGTGATTACTGAAAATGGAAGAGGTAGCTCTGACAGGAGGAGGAGGAGAGGAGCAAACAGACCCTTGGGGATTTGAGATTGAAGGAACCAGGCAGTTCAAGAAGTGAGCAGCAGAGGAGAGCTGTAGAAGACAGTATTCTCTTTTCAAAGCAAAAGAAAAACACGTTTTGGTAAGAGAATGAGGGGCTAATTAAAAGTTATGGGTTGAGTATCACGTTTGACAGTGTCTTTCATTTGACTATGTTGATCGTAGCCACCAGCCCAGAGGAAGGAATTAGACCATCATCATCTTGACTATAATCCACAGAAAAGTACCTGAGGCTCACAGAGGTGAAGTTCCCAGCATTACACAGCTAGAACATGGTAGCTGATAGTCGAGCACAAGCCTGTCTGACCCTGAAGGTCATGTCTTTTCCACAATAGTGTGGGTGGAGCTGGACAGAGCATCAGATGACCGCCTTCCCCCCCACAGAGCAGACGAGGATGAAGACTAACCCGGCAGTTAGATTCACAGTCACTTTTGATGTTGCAAAAAGGCTAGTCAGGTCCAGGTGGGGTGGCCAGATGGCTGAGCTGTAGGAAGAGCAAGTAAAAGGAACTGGCATGTAAACCACCCTCCCGAGAGGCGCAGCAGTGAAAGCAGGAGAGAGTGGAGGGTTAAGGAAGCTCGAGTCAGAACCGAGCATCTGCGTGCTGCCTAGGCCTGGAATGGGTGCAGGCGGTGTTGTTAGAAACGTGTCCACTCTGGGACACCACTACCCAACAGTGGGCACAGCAGCAGGAGTGGACCATCTCCTGAGGGAAGAGGAGGAAAGCAGCTGCTAAAAGGAGGCAGTTCTGTTGCTATGGAAACCCTCAACTCGAAGCTGTTACTTGGGGTTTTAGCATGTCTTAATTTCTGCAACAAAATCTTGTTGGTTTTTGTGGTCTGTGGATGGTCTGTGGATGACACAGCTTTTTTTTGTGGTCTTGCCTGGTCTGTGGATGACAGCACTCAAATAAATACCGTACAATGAAAATGCGCGTTACCTGGTTCACTGGTTGACGCTGCTGTGTGCTCTCCCAGGCACGTCACCGACGGGCTCTTGAAAGGCTCGGATACAGCCCAGGCCGCGCAGTACGTCGCTATGGAGAAAGCCACGGCCGCCGAGGTCCTGAAGGCCCAGGAGGAGGCCCCCCACAGCTCGGGCCAGCCCCTCCCCGGCGCGGGCGTCCCCGGCGACGTGAAGGCGGAAGTGGTGCCCTTGGCCGTCCACCACGCGCAGAGCTCTCCCGTGGTCATCCAGCCGTCCCAGCTCTCCTCCGCGCTGCTGAACCCCGCCCAGCACGCGCCCGGGGGCCCGGGCCCTCACCCCGCCAGCGCCCCCGCCACCACGCAAGAGGCCCCCTCCGCTCTGCCGTCCCCGCACATGCCGGGAGACGGCTCCTCCGTGCAGAGCCTGTTCATCGAGGAAATCCACAGTGTGAGCGCCAGGAGCAGGGCGGTGTCTATTGAGGTAGGTCCTCCTTCCATTTCTCCTAATTCCGTGAAGGGGCAAGGATGGGGTCCTTTCCCACCAAGAGTTGACAGTCTGGTTGTAGAGACAATGGATATATGTATCAAAGATGTATATAACTTTATTTTTATCAAAAAATAGATTTTTGATATATTTTTAATAAATATACAGCTTTCTGTTTTATATACATACATGATAGATTTTTAAAACTCTTTAAGTAGGTAGGTTTCAATGGCCAGATTAAGAGAAAGGCCGTCAGATTTCAGAGAAGAGTCAGGTACCCAAGCTGTAGGAAGATGAGACAGTGGTGTGCTGGTCAGTGTTTAACAACACGGAAAAGCCTGATTTGTAGCATTTGCCAGTTTCTGTGGTAGAAAGACTTAAGCAGCCATTACTGATTTTGAGTAAAGCAACAACAGTGTGACATCGCTGAACGTGACTTCGGGAGGAAAGGTGACAGTCAGCCCTCCTGAGCCAATGTGAGCTGGCTCAAGCACACCACTGGTGAATGCAAGGTTTACCAGTGACCTTGAAAATGAACTAGAATCTGGGTAAGCAGAGAAGGCTGGTGAGGGCATTCTCAGATAGAGAAGGTGGGGCCTTGAGTACACCTGTTTACTGGGAAGAGAAGGGAAAATGGGGCTGGAAGCTGACTGGGGAGAGATTACTCCCCGGTCTCAGACGACTAAGATTTTATTCCGTGGATATCAGAGAAATGCTGCTGCTTGGACCAGTGATAAAACGTGGTGTCTTCAGAAAATTCATGTGGAAACAGTATGCAGAACTGATTGAGGTGGCGGGTCTCAAATAAAGGATGCTGGACGGGAAGTTGTTACTGAAGTCGCAGAAGAAACGAGAGAGAGCTCTCAAAGTCACAGGGTATAGAGAGAACCTGCTGTGTTTTTAAAATATTCTTTTCAGCAAGAGCTGGTGTCAGTGTTCATCAGCACACTGCATTCCCCTGGGTCTCTCCTTCCCCTTCTCTGAACAGTTTCCTCCACTCAGGACTGTGTCCTCAGTCCCCAGTCCTAACCATTCCTGCCTCTCTTGCAAGTCAGCAGTGGATAACTTGCTTCAAGAGGTGACATCTTAAAACCATAAAGGCCAGAGTCATGGCCACTGGGCCTCTGAACATGAGGCAGCTCCCCTCTGCTCCAGATTCAGAGGCTGTGCCCCCTAAACCAAGTTAGCTGCTTATAAAATGCATATTACAAGATGGGGTGAAATGTGATTGATGATGATTCTGCCTGTCAGGGTGGGGAGGAGGCTTGCAAGCACATCTTCCTCCTGAGATTTAGTGGATCTGCCACATTAAACATCTCTATATTGCAAAGAGGTCAGTAGGATGATTCTTTTAAAAATGTCTATTGAGAATCCATGAGGCATAATTACCATTGTTATGTGTATATTTTAAGTTTCAGCAGTACATTCACAAGTCACCTCTGAAATGCTCTGATCCCCGGTAAGGAGGCCTGAGTCTTCCTACTGGCTCTGCCTTTGAGCTTGATTCACTCAAAAGATGTTACTGAGCCCCAGTGAGTGCCAGGCCTCCATAGGCTCTGGGGTAGGCAATGAACAGAAGGGACCAGGCTCTGGTGATGATAAATGCAAGGAAGGAAAAAACAGAGGCGGCTCCGGATGGTGACAGTGCCGGCTGTTACTCCTAGAGAGTGACTCGAGGGCAAATCCTCCAGCTCACCGGGCGCCTGTGTTCTCACTGTAAGATACACTGATTCTGTGATCTCCTGGGTCTTTTCTGATTCTGACAGTATGGGGTTCCGCTGATCCTGGTGCTCATTTCCACTCTTCCCTCTTAAAATGATAATGTAACATCTCAAAATCACGGGAAAATATTCTTTCAAAAAATGTACAGATATTTTAAAATGCATTTTATGTATTTCTGTGTAGAAACTGTAGAACTTAATGGAGCTTATTATCTCAATACCCCCTTCATTTGGTAAATAGGAAAATGTGACCCAGAAGGTCATATGGCAACTCTTTTGACAGCAGCAGAACTAAGACATAGGATTAGTGAGTGTTCTGGTGTTTGATTCTTTGAACATCTCCTCTATGATGAAAGCTCAGTGTAGAAGAAAAGAAAGTTATGGGCTACACACCTTTGAGTGTATATCTATCCCTCTCATGAGTGCTGGGAGGGTATGTGGTAAGTGCTCAGTGATAACTTAGTGAGTGAATGGTTGGGTTTCTGAGCTTACTGCTCTGTGAATGAACATCACTTGGGCTTCTGTGGCAGCCTATTTAAGGAGATATAGCAGACAGCATGGAGAAGGCAATGGCACCCCACTCCAGTACTCTTGCCTGGAAAATCCCATGGACAGAGGAGCCTGGAAGGCTGCAGTCCATGGGGTCGCTGAGGGTCGGATACGACTGAGTGACTTCACTTTCACGCATTGGAGAAGGAAATGGCAACCCACTCCAGTATTCTTGCCTGGAGAATCCCAGGGACAGAGGAACCTAGTGGGCTGCTGTCTATGGGGTAGCACAGAGTCGGACACGACTGAAGCGACTTAGCAGCAGCAGCAGACAGCGTAAGGGTCAGGTTTGTCTGATGTGCAGACGGGTCCCTGGACACAGAAGCCAGAGCATCATTTGACCAGTGCTTTAAATGGGTTACATTTTCTCCCACCCCAGCATCAAATCTCAAAACTTATCAATTCACGTTCTCTTCTGACTTTTGAACTTTCTTCATTGCTGATGTCCTTCAGAAAGCAGAAAGGAAATGGGAAGAGAAAAGGCAAAATCTGGACCACTATAATGGGAAGGAGTTTGAGAAACTCCTAGAAGAAGCCCAGGCCAATATTATGAAGTCAATTCCAAACCTGGAGATGCCACCAGCCTCAGGCCCCCAGCCAAAGGGTGATGCTCCAGTGGACAAGTTAGAACTTTCAGGTAAGGTGCTATCAGAGCTGTGTGGGCTGGCTGCCCCCAGGTCAGTGTGGTGCCACCCACATGGGCACAAGCTCTCACTTCCTAAAAATCTTATATAATATTGTATCTCAACTATGCCTCAATAAAAAACTTTTTTTAATTTATAAGTTTTAGGTGCACAATAGTGATTCACAATTTTGATGGGTTATATTCCATTTATAGTTCATTATAAAATAGTGGCTATATTCCCAGTTTTGTACAATATATCGTTGTAGCTAATTTATTTTATACAGAATAGTTTATAACTCAGTCCCTTACCCTTATCTTGCCCCTCCTCCCTTCCCTCTGTACTCACTGGTAATCACTAGTTTCTTCTCTGTATATGTGAGTCTGATTCATTTTGTTGTATATGTACTACTTTGTTTTATTTTTTAGATTCCACATATAAGTGATAGCATAAAGTATCTGTCTTTCTCTGACTTACGCATTTAGCATAATACCCTCCAAGAGTCCATGTTGTAAATGGCAAAATTTGATTCTTTTTATGACTGAGTAGAATACTCTTGTATATATTCACTACACACCTTCTTTATCCATTCCTCTGTTGATGGACACTTAGGTTGCTTCCATATTGTGGCAAATGTAAATAATGTGGCTATAAATATTGGGTACACGTATCTTTTCAGATTAGTGTTTGTTTGGGGAGGATATATACCCAATAGTACTATATACTACTGCTGGTAATTCTGTTTTTAGTTTTTTGAGAAACCTAATACACACAGATGGCCAACAGTTATTTGAAAAGTTGTTCAACATAACCAGGGAAATTTCAAATCAGAATCACAATGAGATATTACTTCACATCTGTTAGGATGTCTTTTATCAAAAAAATCAAGATAACACATGTTAGCAAAGATGTGGAGAAAAGAGTACCATTGTCCACTGTTGATGGGAATGTAAATTTGTATAGCCATTGGAAAATAGTATGAAGGTTTCTCCAAAAATTAAATATAGAACTACCACATAACCAGCCATCCCACATCCAAGTATATATTCCAAGGAAACACAGTCATCTCAACACTCTTATGTTCATGGCTGCGTTATTTGTGAAGGGATATGGAAAAGTTCATAGCTAAATGGAATGGATGACGAAGATGTGATATGTGTATGCCTATTTAATATATACTTATTGCATATTTATACATATATTCTATGTATATGTCTATAGTGTATACGCATGTATAATATATATGTGCATAATTGTGTAATATATATATGAACATTATTCAACCATAAGAAATAAGATAATCCTGCCTTTTGTGACAACATGGACAAAAAGTGAAGTGAAGTCACTCGGTTGTGTCCAACTCTTTGCGACGCTGTGAACTGTTGCTCACCAGGCTCCTCCATCCATGGGATTTTCCAGGCAGGAATACTGGAGTGGGTTGCCATTTCCTTCTCCAACATGGATGAACCTGGAGTATATTATACTAAGTGAAAGAAGCCAGACAAAGAAAAAAAAATACTGTGTATCCTCACTTATAGGTGGAATCTTTAAAGAAAAAAAGTGAACTCACAGAAACAGGGAGTCAAGTGGAGATTAATGGGGGCAGGGAGGCTAGTAGAATGGGGACGTGCTGGCCAATGGATACAAGCTTTCAGTTACAAGAGGAATAAACTCTGTCGGACACCACTGAGCGACTGATCTGATCTGATCTCAGGTACAGCATGTTGACAATAATGTTTAATATATACTTGAAATTTGCTGAGAGAGTAGATCTTAAACATTCTCACCACACACACAGAACTATGAAGTGATGGATGTGTTTGTTAATGATTGTTTTAAGCATTTCACAATGTTTATGCTTATCAAATCATCAGGTTGTACACTTTACATATGTATAATTTTGTTCAATTATATCTCAAAGCTGGGAGGAAAATAAAGTCCATTTTAACAAGAAAAAAAAATTTTTAATTGGAAAAAGCCTCAGATGTCTCTGGAGCCTTGCTACTATTTTAATTTTTATTGACTACTACTGTTGAAGAACTGTAACCATAGCAGGGAAGCTGTGTTCTGCATTAGGATTCTAGAACAGTGTCCACTAAGGAAAAATGTAGCTTCTGCCTTTCTTACAAATTTATGACCCTTTGCCACAGCAGCTGGGGGAACAGGAGGCCTGTGTTTAAATTGAGAGCTCTCCTTAGAAAACACCAGATTTTATGAGCTCCTAGAGGGATGTTAGATCACAGGGAGGATTCACATTTTTTTTTAAATCAAAATTATTAGATAGTATATTTAACCAACCAAACCGTGGAAATTAAGCATCAGTGTCTCCATAATAATATAAAATAGCTGTTAAACTCAAGCTGGTAAATCTTCAACCAGTTAAAAAACCATGTGCCTTATTCTGATCTTAAAATTATGGACTAAGACATTATTTACATGCAGCCCAGTGCACCTCAAGTTGCTCAGAGACAGAACCTTTGTCATTGCATATGGGAGGGAGAGCAGAGCCAGGCTGTGGGCCTCAGGACGAGACCCTATAAACCGGCACCCTCTGCACAAGCCAGAAACCGTCCACTGCAATCACTGGCCCGTCACCCTGATGGGTTGCCCAAGCCTTTATTAAAACTTTCAGTAGAAAGTCCTCAAGCACCTCCTCTAAACAATTCCATGTCATTTGCTCAGAAGAGACAAACACTCCTGGGAGGCCTGGCCTGTGAGTCCCCAGAGTTGGGGAAAAGGCCAGCTGGAAGCTCCGATTCCAAATTTCTGGTTTTACCGCATTTGCGAGCTCTTGGATAGAGTATTGGTAAAAGGTGGAAGGGAAGGATATTGATACAGGACAGGATTGAAGCTGTTTGAGTTTTGAGTAAGAAATGCCCTTTTCTGGGCATTTTTGGCAGGAAAGCTCAGCAGACAGCTGCATCTCCTAACCTTCGGTGTCAGTACTACTTTCTGATTCTTTCATTTCTGCGTTTGCTTCTTCTTTTAATTAGCAGAGAGGCCTTTTCTAACCACATAAGCATGACCAAAAAAAAAATCCACTTTCTCCCCAACTCTGTTCTGTGACCCCATCTGCTTCCCACTCTCCCTCTGGCCCTTCCTGGGCCAGATTCTACTCTCACCTCCTCCACCTGAAGCCTTCCTCTGAACCTTCCTTTTCAAATTCAGGGATGAAAGCTCTGGAGGCCCTGCAAGGGGTTCTGACCTTTCATCTCTCCTGGTAAAAGTTTTTTGGGGTAAGAAATTTGTTTAAAAGTCACACTAAGTACTACTTGCATAGCATTTGCTATAAGCCAGGCATTATTTTAAATGCTTTATGTGCATCAAGCCATTTAATCTTCACAACACCCTAGTGGAAACAATACTGTTAACCCATTAAACAGATGAGAAAACTGAGGCAGAGAGAGGTTAATTGAATGGTTCAGGGCCTTTCTAGGACTTCAAACCAGTCAGGCTTCAAGGCCTATATTTTTAGTTGTTGCACCATGGAGAGAAGAAAGAAGTTTGAGTCAGGTTACACTGACATTCTAGAAATACAGTGGACTTTCTGGATGTTATCTTGAAAGCTGATTTTGCAATGACACACTGTTTTCCAGAAGACTCTCCAAATTCAGAACTGGACTTGGACAAGCTGGGGGGTAGGTCCCCACCTCCTCCTCCACCACCGCCACGGCGGAGCTACCTGCCAGGATCTGGGCTCACCACCACAAGGTCGGGGGACGTGGTCTACACCGGCAGGAAGGAGAGCGCCACTGCTAAGGTCTGATGGGTGAAGCCCTGCTAAACTGGTCTCTGGGTTCAGATGATGTCCCTAGACAAGGTCTTCTCTGCTCTCCTTTAGAACATAAAAGGTAGCAAACAGAAGTAGAGAATGAACTAGATCTCCAAGGAAGCGCCACAGATGGGAAAATGTCAGTCAGTATATTATTGGAATAGACTCAGCCCCAGGAGTTCTATCCTTACTTGACTTTTAGCTGCAACTATGTGAAATTCAAATCACCAGCTACTTGCCCAGCGAAGCACACTAAGACTGAAAATGGGGGCCTGCGGGGCAAGCACAAGAAAGCTCATCTTACAAAGGTAACTGCGATTAGCTGACCCTGCTGTGGGCGTCAACAGAAAGAGGTTCAGAGAGCTTTCGCTTCCACTTAACCTGGCAAGCTTGGTCTTTTCTGTTAAATGAAAATACAGGTTCCAAGGAGGACCTTTCTAAAAGGCACTGAAGTTAAGGAGTTTTAATTCCTCAGTTCCTTTGCCAAAATGACACCTTGGGCAAGGAAAAACCCAAACTACATGGGAGTGGACAAAACAGCCTTTTAGCTTGGTTTGAAGAGCTAGGAAGCTGAGGCACCTGGCAGCGAGGGAATGCATGTCTTCTGTGATCTGCCCCTTCCAGCACCTGGGGGAGAAAAGCCCGTGACTGTGGTTCACATCTTCCACAGGCAAGCAGTGGAGATGCTGGACCAAGTCCACAGGCTAGAGCCGCGAAGTGTCCGGCCGAGGAGCCGGCGGCAGCCTGGGCCCCGTCGCCACCCCCTGTCACTGCTTCTGCGAAGGATGAGGAGGAGGAGGAGGAGGGAGACAAAATCATGGCGGAACTTCAGGTATGTGGAGAGGTGACTGACCGTGGCTCCCGCCGCTCCCTCTGGGACTCTGGCTGTGTCTCTCCGATTCATGAGGCGGCGTGGGCGTGGGGAGAGCCCTGTGGGACCTGTGCCGTGTCACCTGCATCTCTGGTCTGGGCCTGAGGTGGCACTGAGTATGTGTAAGGCATGACCATTGCATAAAACAGCTCAGGAGGTGTATGCCAAAAATTAATTCCAAGCTTTCCTAGCTCTGGCTGGTAGGATTTACTTTCCTTTCAGTGTGAATAGTCTCTGCTTCATTTTAAAAGCGCTTAACACATTATTGACTGAGGGATTTTTTGCAGAAACTAAGGCCCGTGGCCAGCACTTGGTTAAGTGAACACTGAAACATCTCAGGTCATTTGGTAACAAAAGACATATGACTACGTCTGTGGTCAATATGAGTTAAGACGGGGATTAGAAATACCAGTCCTTCCTAAGGACAGATTCAAGCCCCCTTCAAGCAGGGTACCCTTCTCTCACTTTAGTTCTTAGAGCGACAGGCCTGGAATCATGTGGCCTTCTGTCCTCCATGCCAAATTCCCAGTCAGTGTCAACGTCGTCTTTTTAGGTATTCCAAAAAGCAGAATAATCTTGATTCCCGTTTTCTTTGGTCTATTTGAGAAATGTTACTTTATTTTTAGATTTTTATTTGTTAACAGACCCAGTCTACTTGTAGGAATAATGATGGGATATAGGGCTACACCCACAGTTGATCCCACATTCAGATCCTGGGTGTAAATCTGCCCCAGGTGTACACTCTAAGAACTTGTCTAATCAGTCATAAAGCACAATTCCTAGACCAAAGTCTATTTGTAGAGTATTTCATTTTGATTCATGAATTAATGTAGGACTTTTTTGCCCATCCGATGGTCAGCTCAAACTTCCTTAGGGCTCCAGAACATGTCTGCCAAGGTACCAGTGGTTTTGTGCAGCCCGAGGGTCTGCCTTCTCTGTTTGGAGCAGGAGAACTTTCAGACGGTGCTGTGTGCCCACCTCAGCTCTTCATCCTGCTCTCCATGGTGACAACGGCCAGCGTTAAGTTGCTCGGGTTTTCCAAGGAAAGCCCAGCTGCTGGTGTATTTGTCACATGCATGAGCCCTGTCTAGCCTCATTAAAACGCGGACTGGCCTGAGGCATCCCCTCCATTAAACAGTTTAAACCTGTGCTGCTTACAGGTTTTTAGACCCTTCAGAGAATTTCATTCATAGGAACCATGGATTATAGTCAGTGACTCCTGAAAGAGCTGCGTGCATGGAGGCCTTATCCACTGGGGGCCCTCTGACCAAGACACTGGTAGGTCGAGGCTACTTGCTACTGAGCATTGGTGCCTGTGCTGAGATGCACAGGCAGATGCTGAGGCCATTCATTATAGCATGTGCTCCCGAATTATGGTGTGAATAACAAACATGAAGGGGAAGAGGACAAGATAGTGGAGCAGAAGGATGGCAGCTCATCTCCTCTCACAAGAACACCACAGCCACACCAACTGCTCAACAGCCATCGACAAAGAGCACTAGAACCTACCAACAAGAGACACTCTTCATCCAAAGACAAAGAAGAAGCCAAGATAAGACGGGAGGGACACAGCTGCTGTTATAACATCAAACACAGTACCTACCAGGTGGGAGACCCACCGACTGAAAGATGATTGTATCACAGAGGTTCTCCCACAGGAGTGAGAGTGTGGAGCCCCACGTCCAGCTCCCCAGCCTGGGGGCCTGGCCTCAGGAGGAGCCCCCACAGCATGTGGCTTAGAAGGACGGCAGGGTTGGGGTCAGAGGACTCCACCAAAAGGAGGGAAACAAACTCCACTCCTGGAGATGCGCACAAGGTCTTGTGCACTCTCAACCCAGGGAAAAACCAGTGACTTCATAGGAGCCTGGGCCAGACTTCCCTGCTGGTCTCGGAGGGTCTCTGGGGAGGTATGAGGTCACTATGGGGTCAGAGATACTGGAGGCAGACATACTGGAAAGTACTCATAGGGTGAGCTCCCCAAGCAGTCACCATTTTGACCCAGCCCCACCCAACAGCCTATAGGTCCAGTGCTAGCACACCTCAGGCCAAACAATCGCTAGGAACACAGCCCCCTCTGAGCCCATAGCCACCTCTAAACACCCACCCCTGACACAACTGCACCCAACGAAGCAGCCGCCCTCACCAGGAAGCCTGCACAAGCCCCTTAGATCCACCTCCTCCCCCAAGAGGCAAACACCAGAAGCAAGATGGACAGCCCTGGAGCCTGTGGGAAGGAAACCACAATCAAGGAAAGGGAATCAATCAGTGTGATACACCCGTATTAACAAATTAAATAATAAAAACCATATGGTCATCTCAAGAGATGTAGAAAAAGCTTTTGACAAAATTCAACACCCATACATGACAAAAACTCTCCAGAACGTGGGCACAGAGGGAACCTACCTCAACACAATAAAGGCCGTGTATGACAAACCCACAGCCAAAATCATTCTCAGTGGTGAAAAACAATGCATTTTCTCTAAGATCAGAAACAAGGTAAAGATGTCCACTCTTGCCATGATTATTCACCATAGTTTTGGAAGTCCTAGCCATGGCAACCACAGAAGAAAAAGAAAGAAAAAGAATCCAAATTGGGAAAGAAGTAAAACTGTCACTATTTGCAGATGACATGATACTATAAATAGAAAATCCTAAGGATGCCACCAGAAAACTACTAGAGCTAATCAGTGAATTTGGTAAAGTTGCAGATTATAAAATTAGTGTATAGAAATGCAAGGGATTTCTGTGCATTAACAGCAAAAAAAATCAGAGAAATTAAGGAAACAATCCCATTTACCATAGCAACAAAAAGAATTAAAGACCTAGGAATAAACCAGTCTCTAAGGAGGTAAAAGACCTGTATTCACAAAACCACCTAAGACATTGATGAAAGAAATCAAAGATGACACAAACAGATGAAGAGATATATACCATGTTCTTGGATGGGAAGAATCAATATTGTGAAAATGAATATACTATCCAAAGCAACTTACAACTGAATGCAATCCCTATCAAATTAACAATGGCCTTTTTCACAGAATGAGAACAAAAACTTTTTACAATCTCTATGGAAACACAAAAGATCCCAAAAAGTCAAAGCAATCTTGAGAGAGAAAAATGGAGCTGGAGGATTCAGGCTCCCGGACTTCAGGCTCTACTGCAAGCTACAGTGATCAAAACATATGGTATTGGCAGGCTAGAAAGCCCCAAGATAAACCCATGCATCTATGGTCACCTAGTCTCTAACAAAGGAAGCAAGAACATACAATGGAGAAAAGACAGCCTTTTCAGTAATTTGTGCCGGGAAAACTGGACAGCTGCATATAAAAGAAGGAAATTAGAATATTCTCTAACACCATACACAAAAATAAACTCAAAATGGATTAAAGACCTAAATGTAAGCCAGGCACTATTAAAACTCCTAGAGGAAAACATAGGAAGAACATTCTTTGACATAAATCACAGCAAGAAGTTTTCTGACCCACCACTTAGAGTAATGAAAACAAAAATAAACAAATGGGACCTAATTAAACTCAAAAGCATTTGCACAGCAAACCATAAACAAGATGAAAGGACATCCCTCAGAATGGGAGAAAGTATTTGCAAACAAAGCAACTGACAAGGGATTGATCTCCAAAATTTACAAATAGCTCATCAAAAAATAAAAAAACCAATAAATGGCCAGAAGACCTAAATAGACATTTCTCCAAAGACATACAGATGCCCCTAAAACACATGAAAAGATGCTCAACATCACTAATTATCCGAGAAACGCAGACCAAAACTACAATGAAGTATTGCCTCACACTAGTGAAAGAGACCATCATCAAAAAATCTATAAACCAATAAATGCTGGAGAGGGTGTGAAGAAAAGGGAGCCCTCTTATACTGTTGGTGGGTATATAAAGTGGTACAGGCAACTATGAAGAACAGTATGAAAGTTCCTTAAACTAAAAATAGTACCACATATGATTCAACAGTCCCACTTCTGGGCATATCCAGAGAAAACCATAACTCAAAAAGACACATGCACCCCAGTGTTAACTGCAGCTCTATTTACGATAGTCAGGACATGGCAGTAACCTAAATGTTCATCAGAGGAATAAATTAACAATAGGTGGTGTGTGTGTGTGTGTGTATATATATATATACATATACACACACACACACAACAGAATACTACTCAGTCATCAAAAAGAATTAATGCCATTTGCAGCCACACAGATGGTCCTGGAGATCCTCATAATAAGTCAGAGAAAGACAAATATATGATATCACAAATAGCAGTTCAGTTCAGTTGCTCAGTCTTGTCTGACTCTTTGTGACCCCATAGACTGCAGCACGCCAGGCTTCCCTATCCATCACCAACTCCTGGAGCTTACTTAAACTCATTTCATTGAGTCAGTGATACCATACAACTATCTCACCACCCTCTGTCGTCCCCTTCTCCTCTGGCCTTCAATCTTTCCCAGCATTAGGGTCTTTTCAAATGAGTCAGCTCTTTGCATTAGGTGGCCAAAGTATTGGAGTTTCAGCTTCAGCATCAGTCTTTTCCATGAATATTCAGGACTGATTTCCTTTAGGACGGACTGTTTGGATCTCCTTGCAGTCCAAGGGACTCTCAAGAGTCTTCAACACCACAGTTCAAAAGCATCAATTCTTTGGCACTCAGCTTTCTTTATAGTCCAACTCTCACATCCATTCATGACTACTGGGAAAACCATAGCTTTGACTAGATGGACCTTTGTTGGCAAAGTAATATCTCTGCTTGTTAGTGTGCTTTCTAAGTTGGTCATAGCTTTTCTTCCAAGGAGCAAGCATCTTTTAATTTCATGGCTGCCCTCACCATCTGCAGTGATTTTGGAGCCCAAAAAAACAGTCTGTCACTGTTTCCATTGTTTTTCCATCTATTTGCTGTGAAGTGATGAGACTGGATGCCATGATCTTAGTTTTCTGAATGTTGAATTTTAAGCCAACTTTCTCGCTCTCCTCTTTCATCAAGAGGCTCTTTAGTTCTTCTTCGCTTTCTGCCATAAGGGTGGTGTCATCTGCATATCTGAGGTTATTGATATTTCTCCCAGCAATCTTGATTCCAGCTTGTGCTTCATCCAGCCCAGCGTTACTCATAATGTACTCTGCATAGAAGTTAAACCAGCAGGGTGACAACATACAGCCTTGACGTACTTCTTTCCCAATCTGGAACCAATCTGTTGTTCCCATGTCCAGTTCTAAATGTTGCTTCCTGACCTGCATACAGATTTCTCAGGAGGCAGGTCAGGTGGTCTGGTATTCCCATCTCTTTAACAATTTTCCACAGTTTGTTGTGATCCACACAGTCAAAGATTTTGGAGTAGTCAATAAAGCAGAAATAGATGTTTTTCTGGAACTCGTGCTTTTTCGATGATACAATGGATGTTGGCAATTTGATCTCTGGTTTCTCTGCCTTTTCTAAATCCATCTTGAACATCTGAAGGTC
This sequence comes from Bubalus kerabau, assembly GCF_029407905.1. NCBI lineage: Eukaryota > Metazoa > Chordata > Mammalia > Artiodactyla > Bovidae > Bubalus > Bubalus kerabau. The sequence continues at coordinate 25,732,171 of NC_073636.1, forward strand.
TTGGTTCACATACTGTTGAAGCCTGGCTTGGAGAATTTTGAATATTACTTTGCTAGCGTGTGAGATGAGTACAGTTGTGCGGTAGTTTGAACCTTCTTTGGCATTGCCTTTCTTTGGGATTAGAATGAAAACTGACCTTTTCCAGTCCTGTGGCCACTACTGAGTTTTCCAAATTTGCTGACATATTGAGTGTAGCACTTTCACAGCATCATCTTTTAGGATTTTGACATGTATTGAATCTAAAAAATGGCTTATTTACACAACAGAAACAGACTCACAGACTAAGCAAACAAACTTAGGTTACCAAAGGGGAAAGGTTGTGGGGGTTATTAATTAGGAGTTTTGGATTAATATGTACACATTGCTGCTGCTAAGTCGCTTCAGTCGTGTCCGACTGTGCGACCCCATGGACTGCAGCCTACCAGGCTTCTCTGTCCCTGGGATTCTCCAGGCAAGAACACTGGAGTGGGTTGCCATTTCCTTCTCCAATGCATGAAAGTGGAAAGTGAAAGTGAAGTCGCTCAGTTGTGTCCAACCCTCAGCGACCCCATGGACTGCAGCCTTCCAGGCTCCTCCATCCATGGGATTTTCCAGGCAAGAGTACTGGCGTGGGGTGCCATTGCCTTCTCCCATGTACAAATTACTATATATAAAATAGATAATAAGCAAGGACCTACTGTATAGCACAGGGAATTCTACTCAATATAACATAAATGGGAAAAGAATTAAAAAAAGATGTGTGTATGTATAACTGCACTTTGCTGTACACCTGCAACTAACAGAACATTGTAAATCGATTATATGCCAATATTAAATAACAATACAGTATAAATAATCAATCATGGTATAAATAAATCATGACCCAGTTTGTTTCAAATGAAGACAAAGCACTAGATAATTTCTTATTTTGAAAGGTGAATAAGCACTAGGCTTGTGAATAGTCCTGCACTGCCCCCAAGAGAACTAATTTCTGTGTTCCAACACTTGAGGATATTTCCCTCCATTGATATCTAAATGGCTTGGATGCTTTCTTTGAAAGCTATACAAAGGCAGAGTATCTGGCTTCCTGTTGTATTATTGGTGGCCGGGCAGCTGGTGAGGAAAACGCTGTCTACCCTAAGGTAACCAACGTCCTCACTTAGCCTGCTGCAGTAGAAAGTCGGCCAGTGGCCCTGCTGGAGCCTTTGCCGCCACAGGCTCTAGAGAGTTAGGCAGCCCCCGGCCCCACTGGGGCAGGACAAGCAAGGAGCAGCTGCAGCCCCGAGTGTAACTCTGGGACAACTTTCCTACTGCATGTCACTGGGCATCAGAAGGAAAAAAACACTGGCTCTGAAGTCCAGGGTCTAACAGCCCAATGGAGATGGCGAATGGCCTTAGTAAGCAGAGCCCTGGGGCCTCTCCAGGATCAGAGAGGACAGGGTATCGAAGGAGGGGACCAGGAGCCAGAATAGCTGGGGAAGGTGCCAAGCATCAGCTCTATGTGTATTTTAAAACCTGTGCTGGAATGTTCATGTGGAGAGGGCACAGGTTATTCTTCGTGTCTACAGTTATTTCCAAATGACAGTACTTAGTATTAAGAAAACATGAGTTGATTATTTGAAATTATTCATTTAAATAACTGGTCTTTAATTCTGCCTGCACATTAGAATAATTTGAGGAATTAAAGTCCTATGACACCATGAAACTCCTAGAAGAGAGCATAGGCAAAACATTCTCAGATATAAATCATAAATAAATCAATGTTTTCTTAGGTCAGTCTCCTAAGGGAATAGAAGTAAAAACAAAAGCAAGCAAAATGGGACCTACTCAAACTTACAAGCTTTTGCAAAGCAAAGGAAACCATTTTTTAAAAATGAAAAGATAGCCTATGGGATGGCAAAAAATATTTCCAAATAATGTGACAAACAAGGGTTTAATCTCCAAAATACACAACAGTTCTTACAGCTCAACAACAAAAAAAAACAATCAAAAAATGGGCAGAAGACTTTACAGACATTTCTTCAAAGAAGACATACAGATGGCCAAGAGGCACATGAAAAGATGATCGACATCACTAATTATTAGAGAAATGCAAATCAAAACCATAATGAGATACCATCTCATAATACTCAGAATGGCCAGTATTAAAAAGTCTACAAATAACAAATGCTGGAGAGGGTGAAGAAAAAAGGGATCTCCTACATTACTGGTGGGAATATATGTTGATACAGCCACTTGGAAAAGAGTATGGCGGTTCTTCAAACACTAAAAATAGAATTGCTGAGTCGAAGTCAGCAATTCCACTCTTGGGCATATACTGGACAAAGCTCTAATGGATTAAAGACCTACATGTCAGCCTGGATACTGTAAAACTCTTTAAGAGGAAAACACAGGCAGAACACTCTTTGACATAAATCACAGCAAGATCTTTTTTGACCCAGGTCCTACAGTAACAAAAACAGCAATGGGAACTAATTGAACTCAAAAGCTCTGCACAGCCAAGGAGACCATCAAGAAGACGGAAAGACAGCCCTCAGAATGGGAGAAGTATTTTCTGACAAGGGATTCATCTCCAAAATAAACAGTTCATGAAGCTCAATACCAAAACAGTAAACAACCCAATAAAAAACTGGGTAGAAGACCTCAACAGACATTTCTCCAAAGACGACATACAGATGGTCAAGAGGCACATAAAAACATGCTGGACATCATTAATTATTAGAGAAATGCAAATCAAAACTACAATGAGGTGTCACCTCACACTGGTCAGAATAGTCATCATCAAAATATCTACAAACAGTAAATCCTGGAAAGGGTGTGGATTGAAGGGACCCTCCTACAGTGGTGGTGGGAATGTAAATTGATACAGCCACCATGGAGAACAGTATACAGTTTCTTTAAGCAATAAAACTAAAAATAGAACTACCATACGATCCAGCAGCCCCAGCCCTGGGCATGTATCTGGAGAAGACTATAATTTGAAGCTCCATGCACCCTGTTGCTGACTGCAGCACTGGTTACAACAGCCAGGACGTGGAAGCAACCTACATGTCCATCAACAGAAGAAGGGACGAAGAAGATGTGGTACGTCTATCTATATTGGGTTTGCCAAAAGGTTCATTTGGGTTCTTCCGTAACTCCTAAACCAAAAAAACCTGAAAAAAACTTTTTGGCCAACCCAACACAGTGGAGTTCAGTTCAGTTCAGTCTCAGTCGTGTCCAACTCTTCATGACCCCATGGACTGCAGCATGCCAGGCTTCCCTGTCCATCACCAACTCCCGAAGCCTGCTCAAACTTACGTCCCTTGAGTTGGTGATGCCATCCAACCATCTCATCCTCTGTCATCCCTTTCTCCTCCTTCCAGGAAACTATGAAAAGGCAAAAAGATATGACAGTGGAATTACTTATCCTTAAAAAGGAACAGATTTGTGCCATTTACAGAGTCATGGATGGACCAAATGACTGTCATTCAGAGTGAAGTCAGAGAAAAACAAAGTATTATATACTAATGCTATACTAGAAAAATGCTACAGATGAACCTATTTACAAAGCAGAAATAGACATAGATGTAGAAAACAAACATATGGACACCAGGGGGTAAAGGAGGGTGGTTGGGATGAACTGGAATACTGGGATTGACATATGTACACTACTATGTATAAAATAGATAACTAATGAGAACCTACTGTGTAACACAGGGAACTCAGTGCTCTGTGTTGACCCAAATGGGAAGGAAATCCAAAAAGGGGATCTATGTATACCTGTAGCTAATTCACTTTGCTGTACAGCAGAAACTAACACATTATAAAGCAACTATACTCCAATAAAAAAAATTTTTTTAAAGATAAATGCACCCCTATGTTCACAGCAGCACAATTCGCAATAGCCAAAACATGGAAACTTCCTTCATGTCCATCAACAGATAAATGGATAAAGAAGATGTGGTACATACATACAATAGAATACATTCAGCCATAAAACAGAATGAAATAATGCCATCTGTAGCAACATGGATGGACCTAGAGGTTATCATCCTAAATCAAGTCAAGAAGAGAAAGAAATACTATCTGATATCACTTGTATGTGGAATCTAAAACAGGGCACAGATGAACCTATCTTCAAAACAGAAACAGACTCACAGAGGACAGACTTGTGGTTGCTGAGGGGGGAGAATGGGGGAAGGAGGGCTGGGAGTTGGGGATTAGTAGGTGTCAACTATTACATAAAGATACATCGCATGGGTAAACAAGACCCTAGTATATAGCACAGGGAGCTATATTCATGTGATAAACCATAGTGGAAAGGAATCTTTAAAAAAGAATGTGTGTTATATAACCGAGATTGGCACGGCATTATAAATCAATCCTAGTTCCATGAAACAAAAATTTCAAAACTTAAAGAAAAAGTCCTGCAGTGAGAGTCGGGCTCAATTCTCTAGGTGTAGCCCAGGTAACGGTCTTTTTTAACTGGATGTCACGCAGCCTGACTGAACCAGTAATTTCAGGGAACGCTGCTGCTTGGAACTCTCCTGCTCTTACCATCGTATGTACTGTCGCTCCCTTCCTGCCCGATACACAGCTGATGCTTTCTCTCTGAAAGCTGGCCGCCCTCACTCTATTCACTCGAGTGGCCCTGCACTCCTGTAACTACAGTCATTAGTTTTCAGAGACAAGTCTGTGGGGTTCTGGTTGCTCCCAGGCTGCTCAAAATTCACTTTATTCTACAGCAGAACAGTCCAGAGCATGGAAGTATGTTGCTGCTACAAACAGTGAACTGTTAAAGATGACTTCCATTTTAAGGTTTAAAAAGGTACAGTATCTTGTGCCCTTTCATCTCAATAAAACTGGCAAAAATATAATGGAAGCTGGAAAGATAGCTTCTTATTAATTCATTTACAGTCAGCATTTTTAAGGGTCAAAACTCTTTCAAAGAAGCTCATCTAGTTTTTTTAAACATATTAAACATATTAATTTAAAAGTCTGTATCCAATAAAACTAATTGCAGATAAAAAAAAAAAAAAAAGAAGCCCTACTAAGTACAAATCAGCTTCACCCAGACAGAATTAAAGGACTTTCATTTCAAAGGCTCTATCCATTTCATCTTGGCCCCCCAAATAAAGGCTTTGCTGACCTGAGGTCAACTGGGGAGCCGGTTTTCAGGGTGCTGACTCCCTGGCCCCAGCATGTCCCACACGCAGGACCAGGCTGGGGTCTCAACCGGGAAATCCTCTGGATTCCCAGCTGTTCCCTCTGACCGCCTCACTGCACTCCATCCCTGTTAACCTCAGTATTTTAATTCCTTAGGCATTCCAGAAGTGTTCCTTTATGGATGTAAATTCAAACAGTCACGCTGAGCAGTCCCGGGCTGACAGCCACGTTAAAGACACTAGGCCGGGGGCCACAGCCCCATCCAAGGAGAAGAAGGTAACGTGGCAGTTACACGTTGGCCACCCAGCGGGCCGTCCTTTCTTTCCTGGCTCTGGCACTAACATCGCTCTGTGCTTGAGCTTCTGTTCCTTCTCTCTTTTCCTCATCGTTTTTTTCCCCCTCCTTAAACTAATGGAGACACGGCTTGGGGTTTCATTAGAGATCTCTGACTCGGGTTTCCAGAGTGGATGCTGTGTTCTGTGCAGAGCACACAAACATAGATGCAGAATTTAGGCATTTTCTCCCCAAACCAAAGATAAGACATCATCAAGATTTTCTAGAACTCTAAGAGAAAAAAAAAATGGAAACATGAAGCAGGTAGCACTTTTTCTAATTTTTAACATGTCTTCTGGACCAAAGATGCCTACATTAAAAGTAAGCAAAAGCTTTCGATTCCAGGAAGAAAATGCACAGCAAAATTGTTGACCTGCCATCCATGGGTGTATCCATGGAGACTTTCACACATGTTCGAGGATGCCAGAGTTTTTGTTACTACTACAGATTCTCAAAGTGCACCTTCCAAGTCAACAAGTTCAGTATCACTTTATGCTATTATACTTATTGTCATTCTCAAAGTTTCCAAAGAGAGAACCAGGTTCTGAAACAAGGTCGCTGTCATGACATAAGGAGTTTAAAGAAAGTGAAAGTCACTCAGTCATGTCCTACTCTTTGCGACCCCATGGACTATACAGTCCATGAAATTCTCCCGGCCAGAATACAGGAGTAGCCTACAGGGTAGCCGTTCCCTTCTCCAGGGAATCTTCCCAACCCAGGGATCGAACCCAGGTCTCCCGCATTGCAGGCAGATTCTTTACCAGCTGAGTCACCAGGGAAGCCCCTGGCTTAGCTTAAAGTCCTTTCCTCTAAGGACTTTAAGGAAAGGAGATTAACCTGCATGTCTGAACTTCAACTCTGTAAATTGAATCTGGAGCTTTGGTGATTTTTGGAAACAGAGTCATCTTCTATGAATGAAGCCTCTTAAGTTTCAGGGTAAAAAGTCTTTAACATTTTCTTCCAGGAACTTGTATCTCAGAATTCAAAGCTTCTAGCTTCCTTTAAGTAAAGTTAAACAAATCAGCCATAAGATACAGCCCAGTAGCTACTTCACATAGGTACCTCGGTCCAGGGATAAGTAAGTTCAGTGAAAAAAATACAGGATCACAAAACCAGAGGGCTATTCAAGCACAATCCTTCAAGAGATGCAGTCCTGGCTTATAGCTGGCAGCTGTGCAGCCCTGCCAGAGGCTGAGCTGCTGCTCCCTGGCTCCCAGCCATCCCAGAGCCTCATGTAAACTCCGCCTGCTACGTATCTGGCAAATGAAACTGTTGACCAGGTGATAGGGGTATCTCTATGCACCAGAGGAGAGTATTGTTGATTTATCTTTCTCATGAAGAAAATCTACTACTAGTATGAACTGAATGCGTGACAGTCACAATGGAAATATGTTGCTTCTTCAGTCTGAGGAATTTCCTTCTGTGGCCTTATAAAGCCAGCTCATAGAAGGCCCTGGCGTGTCCTGAGTTACGTGCTGTACTTGAGCCAAAGTGACCGTTTCTTCTAAAATACTGACCAGGAGCTCCTTGAGGATCCCTCCAGAAACAGTCATCTGCATCTCACTGCAGAATTTTTCTAATTTGCTAAAATGCTGCATGGGGTTTCTTGCCCTGCAATTAGAAATCCATATCCCATCAATCACATAGATCTCAATCAAGGGTCCATCAGATACTGAGCAAGTCTGTACTGATTGTCCAACACCAGGCCATTAAACACTAGGGTTAATTACAGGTACTTTTTCTGGATAATCATATTGAGTAGACTGATCTCCTTCATAATAACCATGACTATCAGAACTGTCCCCAAATTGTTGTCATTATTAACCTCTTCCTGGGCTATTCATCTTCTCTTCCATAAATCAAATGTTTCTTAAAATTCTTCTCCTCTATCGTGAAGTGCTAGCCTAGTACTTACTTCTGTGTTTCTAATTTTGGTTTCTTGCCCAAATGCTTATTACCTCTGCTTCACCAGTTGTCTGAACAGTCAAATCTCAGGGTCCCAAAACAGATACATTCATGAGGCTTAATTACATTTCATGCAGAGTCTTGACTATATAGACTAAGATGCCATTGTGAGATTACATGACGCCTGTGAACAAGTCAACCTTGATAAAGTTACTGCACTTGCTTTGATCCCTGCCTTCATTTTTCTAGCTCGGCACCAAAAATGCTAGGTCATGTGAGACCTACACGTGGCATCTTTACCTTAGTGACTTTCCATCAGAGGGAAGTCATTTTCCTTTGATGAAGCAGATCCATTCTTGCTGCTAAATCTGTTTTAAAATACATATATTCCTGGGTGGCATTTGAACTATTTCACTGGGTATGACGTGGACTGACCAATCAGAACAGATGCCAGTCCTAACCCCCCAGTAAACGGGGTCAACAGAACAGCAGCCCTGCACATGTCAGTTCTTCCTCTGGGTATATTCACACTCAGGTCCTAGCACAGTATGCTGACTCCCTCTTTGGAGTTGAAACCTTAAGACAAAAACCTCATTTATTTTTCTTCTTACAGCATTTTACGTCTAAATTTAAAATCTGAATTTTAAATCCCACAAGAGATATTGTTCCACTGTAGCAGCTGAATCTCATTGCGCCTGTCTGGGGCCCGATGGGGATGAGGGGAGGTTAAACACGAGGTGTTTGGTGGCTGACGTGCTTAGGATCCTGTGCCGTATTTCCCTGTGATTAACACTGACTTTGTTGTCTCTCTGTTACTCCTTGGATGTGTACACACACTCTTTCCATTTCCAGCTGGGCAGTAGGGTTGATCTAGGTTGTCCCTGCTGGGGCCTAGGTTCTTGTGCTTCGTTATGTTGTCGTTGCTTTAAACCCAACCACCTTCTTGGGATCATGTCCCAGTCTGCTCTGATCACCTCTTCCTCCTGGGCTTCTACAGCCAGAAGAAAGGCCAGCATGGCCCTGGAAGCGAAGGCGGGGCTAGTGTCAGGGCTGTGGACGGGGCCTGGGGCTACCGCTACACCCCCAGCAGGTAGCGCATTCTCCATAGCTGGTCCTCTCCACTGGGTTCTTACCTTGGGAATCTTGGTGGGAACCTCAGAAACACATCTGCCCTCTAAATCAGAGCACACAGCGACTCAAAGCTGAATCATGACGGCACAGTCACCACTAGCCTCCAGTATCTGTTTTCTGAATGTTTAGATGACATTTTGGAGGCACCATCACTCTGAATGGGGATTTGATCATCTTGGGTATGATTAGTTTGAAGGTTATTTTCACACTTTGCTTGGCAAGTGCAAGTACAAACTGCAAGTATGTTTTCAAAGCTATGATTTGACCAGGGAAAAATAATGGTTTGGGGTTTTTTTTAACCTCAAAGTACCACACCAACCAATGCAGAGCCCTTATATACGATCCCCATACAAGCAGCATAGCTAAGACTGAAATAACCATCTGGCAGAGATGTGAAAACTTTCCTGGTCTAGTTCCTTGGTTTATAAGGAAGAAACCTGAGGCCCAGGGAAGTGAGATGACTTGCCTAAAATAACACAGTTAAGTGGCAGATCCCAGCCAGAATCAAAATCTGCCTGCTGATATATTGTGCTTTCTACAACGCCACCCCACTCCTCAGGTTTTAGAGTCGGCTAAGCGCACAGTCAGATGGTGAAAAGAGGACATGCTGGTCCAGAATCAGTCCCTTTATATTCTCTTAACTGTTCCCCCTACCAACATTTGAAATCCTTGAAGCATTTTGCTAATTGAGATTTTCATCTTGTGCAAACACAGGGCATTTTTGGAAGTTGGAGAACCAAGCAACCCAAGGTAAACAGAGCTGTAGGCTTTGGACTGGTGTGTAACAAATGTGCTTGGCCCGCATGTTTTCGAAGTGTAATTAAAGGAACACTCTAGTTGTAGTCCACTTTTGGGCGGGGGTGTGGTTTTGTGGAGTAACATGTCCTACACTATTCTACCAGAATTTGGAATTTTTCCATGAAGACGTACGGAAATCTGATGTTGAATATGAAAATGGCCCCCCAGTGGAATCCCGGAAGGTGAGTTCACCAGATATGTGTTCCAACTGATACCATGCAGATTGAATCCCTTCCCTCCAGATCTATTCTGATCACTCTGTGTGGTTTTCCCCCTCCACTCTTCCTCTCAGGTTACCCCAGGGGCTCTCACACCTAGTGACCATCCTAAGTGGGAAAGAGAAATGGAGAATAGTATTTCTGATGCAGCAAGAACAGCAGAATACAAAACTGACATCTCAATGAAGGAAAGTTCCCTCTCCACTAAGAGTTTACTTAGAGACAGTAAAAACCATTCTCAGAAAAATGTGTCTAAAGTCAATTCTAGTTTCTCTGGTGTTAGTTCATTTGAATGTGAAATCAACAAAGGACCTAAAAAGTCCGGGCTGCAGTATCCTGCATCTGATGCTGAGAATCAGAAGATGAATTATGGGAAGACAAAGGGGGTGAGTCAGCAAGGACAAGAAGATTCAGAGAAGGGTCACCTTCCCGCTCCCATTAGATCAACCAAATTGACCGCTCATGATGTCAAAACTCCAGACCAAGAGGTTCCCATGACAGAGTTTGGCCAAGTTGTCCTAAGACCAAAGGGAGCTAAGCATGCTAACATGATCCCTAGTGAGGATGGGGAGTCCACACCAAGTTCTCCCAGCGAGGAGAAGGCAACCACCGACAACATTGCCTTCATGATCACCAAAACCGCGGTCCAGGCTCTCTCCAGCGGGGAGGTCCGCGATATAGTGAGCCGACAGGGGGAAGATGTTCAGACGGTCAACATTGATGCCAAAAAAGAGCCGCAGTCCCAGCAGGAAGGCACTGAAAGTGAAGAGCCCGTGGTGTGCCTGGACAAGAAGCCCGTGATCATCATCTTTGATGAGCCCATGGACATCCGGGCTGCATACAAGAGACTTTCAACCATATTTGAGGAGTGTGACGAGGAACTGGAGAGAATGATGAGGGAAGAAAAGATAGAGGAAGAGGAAGAGGAGGAGACTGGAGACCCTGTGGTCCAGAATGACACTCCCCAAAAGTTTCCTAAGGAGGGGGCTTTGGGCAGCCCTCGAGCAGGGCAGGAGGCCAAGAGTAAATTGCAGCCACATTTCCTTTCAGTGGAGACAGCAGTGTCAGGAGGACAGGAAGTGAATAAAACCGAGCAGATCAAGTTCAACCCAACCGATTCTCCAAGCTCAGAAAGCCAGGGTGATGTGACCGATGACCAATTTGAAAGCCCCAAGAAAAAGTTCAAGTTCAAATTTCCAAAGAAGCAGCTTGTGGCTCTCACGCAAGCCATTCGCACAGGCACGAAGACTGGGAAGAAGACGTTACAGGTGGTGGTCTACGAAGAGGAGGAAGAGGACGGCACTCTGAAACAGCACAAGGAAGCCAAGCGATTCGAGATCAGTAGGTCTCCATCCGAAGACGCCCCTAAAAGCCTGTTCAGGAGACTAGAGCAGCCCAGTCCAGAGAGTACTGCTCTGGTTTCGAGAACTGATGAAATCAGAAAAAATACCTACAGGACATTGGACAGCCTGGAGCAGACCATCAAACAGCTGGAAAACACCATCAGTGAGATGAGCCCCAAAGCCCTAGTTGAGACCGCGTGTTCTTCCCACAGAGATTCTGTTGCAAGTTCATCCCACACGGCCCAGGAGGCCAGTCCCCCGTCCTTGCTAGTCCTGGATGAAGCATCCACTGCCTTAGAGCCCCCCTCATCTATACCTTCAGCTTCACGTAAGGTATCTTGGTCTGATGGAAAAATGAAAAGAGCCAGCTGCTTTCTTAAATCTGCCATAATCACCATTAGCAAAAGGTGTCTTGTGATTGACTCGCTTCCTTTCAGGTGGCTCGTTTGTTTTGTTGTCTGTTCACCATGATCCCTTTCTCTCACACTTCTTCCCTCGCCTTCAAAACAACAACAACTAGGTGTCTAACAGCTAATCGATTTCTGTTTTTACCTCTGTTGCTGACTGGTGTTGGGAAAACCCCAAGGACGCTGGGCCAGCTATTTGCCGTTGAAGTGATTGCTCTGATACTCACATTAAAATCCGTTTGATCAGTAGTGGGGCAGTTTCATTGTTTGATTCTCCGAATTAACCCCAGTGGTGTCTCCTGATGTCCGTCTCCTAGATCTGTCCTGCATGTAGGGCTGTGGCTTCTCACGTTGAGCTTCTCTGCACACACTGGGGTGGCCTTGGATGACCCACTCACACCGTCCTTTCTCTCCCCCCTCTTGCCGCTCCTCCCCACAGGGCTCCACCGGGACCCCTCAGACGAGCAGGATGCCAGTCCCCATGAGTTCCAAGAACAGACCCGGAAGCCTGGACAAGCCTGGCAAGCAGTCCAAACTGCAGGACCCCCGCCAGTACCGCCAGGTAGTTCTACCTTAAGCCCGCTTTTGGATGGACACTCTTGCGCTTAAGAAGCAAGTCACTGACTTAGTTTATACCAAATATTGCACTTTTTCTTTGTTAAGATACAGTTTATCTAGCCATCCTGGATCTGGGGGCATGAAGAGAGAGTCTCAAAGCCTTTGTTGAACTTCTCACCACGCTTTTGCATGCTCGCAATAAAACATCTTTCACTGTGTGACTCCAAAGTTGACCTGTAAAAACGAGGTGGCAGGCCAGGTGGCTTTCCCTGGGGGAGTGTAGGGGTTCATCAGAACACCTGGGGAAACCGAGAGAAAAGGCTGCCCTGAAAGTCACCAGGACTAACGTGTGTGTTGACTGCATCGCACTAGAGGCCCATTAACCATCATGATGCCCCGCCCCCACCCCAGTAACAGCCCCCGCATGGCCCCCCTGCCCCCTGAACCCAGAGGTGGGAGGAGAATGATGTGCCTGTTCTCACAAGCGCTCTTCTTCCCTCTTCCCTGTTCTGTACATCCTCCGCCCGGCACTTGGGGGGTTTCTACCAGGCCCAGTACATGACAAGAGTTAGCTCAGGCCTCGAACTGGTTTAAGTTTGGTTTGGTGTCTTTGATTTAATGATCCTCAGAAGGGCTGTGTTGCCAGAGCCTGTGGACTGATGGTGTTACCAGCTTTCTGATAAACTGTCTCCCGCCATCTTTGTTTGCAGGCTAATGGAAGTGCTAAGAAAGCTGGTGGGGACTGTAAGCCTACTTTCCCCTCCTTACCTGCTTCTAAGATTCCAGCCCTTTCTCCCAGCTCTGGGAAAAGCGGTTCTCTGCCTTCTTCTAGTGGTGACGGCCCTAACTTCCCTAATCCGCCTGCTACTAAACCATCGGTTCCTTCTAACCCTCTCAGCCCCCAAACAGGACGACCTGCTCCCTCCGCCTCCCTGATCCCCTCTGTCTCTAATGGCTCCTTAAAGTTTCAGAGCCCCACTCATACAGGGAAAGGTCACCATCTCTCATTCTCACTGCAGACTCAAAATGGCCGAGCAGCCCCTCCTTCCTTCTCCTCCTCCCCCCCGTCCCCTGCCTCCCCCACTTCACTGAATCAAGGTGCAAAGAGCATCAGGAGCAGCCATACTCCTGGCCTCACCAGCTACAAGGCACAGAACGGAAGTTCAAGCAAAGCCACCCCATCCACAGCAAAGGAAACCTCTTAAAGGCCAAATCCAATTAAACACAAGTTGGAGTTACATTTAAGAAAAAAAAAACTTTTTTTTTAACAGTCTTACTGTTTTCACAAGAGAATGTAACATATTGCTGTACTGTTTGAGGCTTAATGCTAAGTATGTGCTAAATACTGAATTAATAGACTTCAGTAAAGCTTTTTTTTTTTTTTTTTTTACTTTGTTGCTGTTCTAATTACATAGCGTTTACTGTCTCTATTCAGTACCTGTTAAATGAAGCAAGCATGTGTTACCAAAAAAGAGAGTATGGTGAGAGAGAAGGGTGTGTGTGAGACAGGAAAATAAAATATGTATTAAGCATGTAAAACATGTATGATTCAAGAATTTTAGTATGTTTTGTATAAAAATATTTTTCATTACGGAGACTAGAAGTGAACAGAGAAATACACAAGTGTGACTATACAAATTGTAAAACAGATACTATTATATTTCCTTTTATTTTAGTGTTATTTAGCTTTATTACAGATTTCTATTTTTGTCAAAACTTCATGGTTCCTTTCGAGATCTTTTTTGCCAAAACATTTTGATACTATAGCATTGTACATTTGAAAGTAGTGTGCTAGACAGGAAGCCAATGAACTTCTACACGGGCCGACACAGAGGCACGTGTAGAAGGCAATTATCAACCCTACTGCACTGCCATGAAAATTATGTATAATAATTTGCCAGCCCAAGCTAGCTAGTTCTGCTTTTCTTTCTTTCTTTTCAACATATTGGGATTCTCTAGTTGTTTCTTTGCAGCATCTCAGTCCTCCCTTTGTTTTCTGAGACCTGGGAACCCACACCACTGCATTGTGGATTTTAAAATGTACACTTCTGTACGGTTCTGTAAACGGATCAATTTTTGTAAATATATAAATAGACGCCAAAAACACTGTATGTGACAGCACATAGAGTAGTTTTCCCACACCAAAGTTCATTTTTATGCATGCTTTAAACATCCATCTTGGGATGGGCAGAAATGGGACTTGCCGGACATTTTTAAAAGGCAACAAGTTTGCACAGCTAGAGTGTTTTTGTACATAAGTGTATTTGTATAACACAGTCATGTAATATACAGAACTAGACACAGAGACTTTGCAAAACTAAATAAAGGGCTGCATGCTTACTATTTTTTGTACCTTGTCCCTATAACTACTTACTAGTCAAAGAACAAACATAACTGTTACCAAGTTAAATGCTTTTGGCTTTAAGGGCATGATAAGAAAACATGTAACCAGATGCAGACGGGTTTTCTGAAAGCTCTGGAGCGGTGCATTCTGAGAAATTCATTACAAATATAGTGCCTTCCCATGAAACCTCCGACCTTCTTTGTGGCTCAGCAAGGTTTAGCTGACAGCAAGCAAACTAGACAGAGTTTCTACCACCCTCCTTTACCAGACGGGCTCTTACTGACTTTTATTTCTTCATCTCCAGTAGAAGTAAAGTAGAAATAAAATGCCTTTATCACTAAGATTTTGGGGGTTTTTTGAGTTCTCAATTTTAAAAGAGATCATTGGTCTACAGGGAAATATTCTCACTAACATTACCCTATTATGTATTCATTTTAAATATCAGCAGAAAAGCTAGTGAAAATACCAAGATAATGAACTGACTACAAGAAATCTCAGGGACTGGCTTATCATTATTTTTTGACCCTCCACCCCCAATATTTAACTTGATTTGGTGCTAAATACAGATGTTACTATTGCTTTAGCACCTGATTATTAATGTTCTCAGACTTCAGGTTTACTGAGTTGGGATGCCTTCACCAGAAATGTTAGTACATCTCTATTCAAAGTAGTAATTGTAATCACATGTTTCAGGGCACACTCAGGGAAGGTGTCTTTTCTGGTCGCTTTTAACGCAGCATAGCTGACACAAAGTACACGTCGCTGCATACGGCGTGCAGCGTAATGATCTGACCCACACACGTCACGAGATGGTGGCCACAAGTTTAGTGTCCAGAGAGGACATGCAGATGACCAAGAGGCAAGACGCTCAACGTCAATAACTGTTAGAGAAATGCAAAACAGAACTACAGTGACACGCACCTCACCATGGTCAGAATGGCCGTCACCAAAAAGGCTACAAATAACAAATGCTGCAGAGCGGGTGGAGAAAAGGGAACCCCTCTCACACGGTTGGTAGGAATGTAAACTGGTGCAGCCACTATGGAAAACAGTACAGCGTTCCCTCAGAAAACTAAAAATAGAATTATCGTAAGATCCAGCAACCCCACTCCTGGGCACATACCCAGAAAAAATTATAATTTGCAGAGATCCATGCACCCCTATGTGCATAGCAGCACTATCGACAAAAGCCAAAGCATGGAAACAACCTAAGCGTCCACTGACAGAATAAAGCAGTACAATGGACTATCACTCAGTCATCAAGAAGAATGGAACAATGTCATTCACAGCAACATGGGTGGACTGTCGTACTAAGTGAAACACAAATGCCATGTAATGTCACATATGTGTGGAATCCACAACATAACAGAAATGAACATGTCTACAGAAAAACAGACTCAGACACAGAACAGACTTGCAGTTGCCAAGGGATGAATGGGGAGCCTGGGATTAGCAGAGGCAAACTATTATATATAGGATCGATAAACAGGGTCCTTCTGTAGAGCACAGGGAACGATATCCAATAGCCTGTGTCAAACCATAATGGAAAAGGGTAAGAAAAAGAATGCGTATGTATATGTGTAACTGAGTCACTTTGCTGTACAACAGAAATTAGCACAATACTGTAAATCAACTTCAATAAATTTTTTTATAAATTAAAAAGAAATAAGTTTAGTGAACATCATCTCATACAGATAAAAAATTAAAGCAACAGAAAAGAAAGTCATTATCTATACTTTGTAAGTATAAAGACCTCCAACATTTTAATCATGTCCCATGATCTCAACAACTACATTATATAAATTATAATGTATATGTTACAATGTATATTTAAAATATATACACAAGCTAGCTGTTCATGTCAGCTTATTTGTTCTTGTGTATGGACAAGCTGAGAATTCTTTGTGAGCGGCTAAACACAATTTCCAGTTGAAACTTCAGACTTCCCGGAGCCCTAGCCAGGATGTATAGGTGGCTGGTCAGTGTCAACCTGTATAACAAAGGCTAAAGCATGCTCACCATGTCAGGGAAAGCTCAGCATGGCTCCAGGCATGACCTTGACTGAGACCCAGGCAAGCGCTGCCTGCCTGCTCAGGAAGTTAGAGGGGAAACTACCATACCTGGAGGAATTGAACCCAGGTGCCCAGAGCTCCCTTCACAAAAGGGCACCTTGGTTCCTTTGAGGGAATGATGTCAGGTAGGGTGAGCTCTCAGATTTTGTTAAACCACTACTAACAGATTCTCAGTCAGTTCAGTCTTGCAGTCGTGTCTGACTCTTTGCAACCCCATTGACTGCAGCACCCCAGGCCTCCCTGTCCATCACCAACTCCCAGAGCCTACTCAAACTCACGTCCATCACGTCGGTGATGCCATCCAACCATCTCATTCTCTGTCATCCCCTTCTCCTCCTGCCTTCAATCTTTCCCAGCATCAGGGTCTTTTCCAATAAGTCAGTTCTTCACATCAGGTGGCCAAAGTATTGGAGTTTCAGCTTCAGCATCAGTCCTTCCAATGAATATTCAGGACTCATCTCCTTTAGAATGGACTGGTTGGATCTCCTTGCAGTCCAAGGGACTCTCAAGAGTCTTCTCCAACACCACAGTTCAAAAGCAACAATTCTTCGGCACACAGCTTTCTTCACAGTCCAACTCTCATATCCATACATGACCACTGGAAAAACCATAGCTTTGACTAGACGGACCTTTGTTGGCAATGTCTCTGCTTTTGAATATGCTGTCTAGGTTGGTCATAGCTTTTCTTCCAAGGAGCTAGTGTCTTGTAAATTCATGGCTGCCCTCACCATCTGCAGTGATTTTGGAGCCCCCAAAAATAGTCTCTGTTTCCATTGTTTCCCCATCTATTTGCTATAAAGTGATGGGACCGAATGCCATGATCTTATGTTTTCTTTTAAGCTCATCATTCAACCAACTGGCTGCACCTGAAAAAAGATTCTTAGAAATAAACCATGGGGGCTTCCCAGATTCTGTCAATAACCAATCCATCAACCAGGTCACTTGCTGGCTATGCAACCTGGAGCTTGTCTTGGCTTCCTTGTCTCTTAATAGAAGATAGTAATGGAGTCCACCTCACAGGGAGACTGCTGAGGTTAAACGTGGCATAGTAATTAAAACTCTTAAGACAGAGCCTGACACAGCACATTCAATAGAGATTAGTTAGGGCTGGTGTCCTTGTCACTGCTACAATTATGCCTGGATACTTCCCTTAAAAGCTGTTGGTCTGGCTGCGGTGGGGGGGTGGGGGGCACAAAAGTGGGCAGGCAGGGAGTAAGCCACGTCTCACTGTGGCTGGAGGAGTCTAGAAGAGTGACCATGCGATGGCAGTGAGGGCACTGAGCCCTCTGGTACAATACAGAACTTTTAATAGTGTCTCAGCACTAAAGAGGCTGCTTTTATTTTAATGCTGCTTGAGGCTGAGCTTCTTTCCAAAATAAACACAGATTTCTAAACAGACTAGGAGCCAAGCCAAGGCCCTCCAATTGTGGTTATAGAAAAGCAGTCCTTGGTGAGAGACCTATTTTGCATTTTTTTCAAGCCTGGGAGGAAGTGTCCCCAAATCACCCCACCCAGATGCCTTGGTGGTGAGAAGTGCTGGTGGCCGTCCCTAAGCTGAATCCCATGAGGGACAGGGGACTCAACTACTAACGGGGGCCCCGAGCAGGCGTGGCCGAGCCACACCCCCGGCCAGAGTCACCTCAGATGGCTTCCACCGCCTTCCCTGTGATCAGAAGGAACTGTCTCCCCTCTTCGTGTTCTGTAAATGAGAGCATTTGAGAACAACCAGGAAACCCTTCTGGAGGGACTCAAGGAATGAAAACTGCCTCAACCCAAAATTCAAAAGTTAATTTTGCCAAAGTAACCAGGGGATATCATCCAGGAAAACACACCACTCAACCACACTCCTGAGGGGAGACTGTCCAAAAGGAAGAGATGGTCACAAGAGTACTTTGGGGGACAGAATCCCAGACTCTGCCAGGGCTCTTGGCCCTCTAGCTCCAGAGCCACTTTAGAGACAAGCTCACCCTGGAGGAAGGAAGGTCAAGACACACTGCACACACTCCACCAAGAAGGTAGTGGAGCTCACGGTGGAAAGCTTAGATTTACACAAAATGCTGAATTGGTTAAATGCCCTTGCGTGTATGGGTGTGTGTGTGTGTGTTTAATCCTCAGGTCTGTAGTCACATCAACAAAAACTGCCATCTGTCCCCTATCACGAGCCAGGTTATGGGCTAAAGTGAAGTGAAGTTGCTCAGTCATGTCTGACTTTGCGACCCCGTGGACTATAGCCTACCAGACTCCTCTGTCCATGAGATTCTCCAGGCCAGGAACTGGAGCAGGTTGCCATTTCCTTCTCCAGAGGATCTTCCCAACCCAGGGATCGAACCCGGGTCTTCTGCATTGCAGGAAGACACTTTACCATCTGAGCCACCAGGGAAGCCCAAAGTGCTTCACATATATTGGCTCTTAATTGCTCAAAAGTGTGTGAGATACTTCCTGCCCTTATCCTCCTCCCATACTGCTGCAGACCCAGGCTGGTAAGAGACAGAAAGTACAGGTCAGCCGTCTGGGATGAGGCCTAGATGATAAGCACTTGACCATTCAGATCAGAGTAGGCAGTTTTTCATTCCTAGACCAAACGGAGCATTGTTCAGGAAGTCGTCCATTTAGGGATTACTGGATGACAGATTTTGCCTGCCTCAGTCAGTCCTAAAGGAAATCAACCCTGAATATTCATTGGAAGGACTGATGCTAAAACTGAAGCTCAAATATTTTGGCCACCTGATGCGAAGAGCTGACTCATTGGAAAAGACCCTGATGCTGGGAAAGATTGAAGGCAGGAAGAGAAGGGGATGACAGAGGATGAGACAATTGGAGGGCATCATCAACTCAACAGATATGAGTTTGAGCAAACTCTGGGAAACAGTGAAAGACAGGGAAATCTAGCATTCTACAGTCAACAGGGTTGCAAAGAGTCGGACATGACTGAGCAACTGAACACCACAACCTTGAAACCCTAATGGCAGAAAGCAAAGAGGAACTAAAGAGCATCTTGATGAAGAACTGATGCTTTTGAACTGTGATGCTGGAGAAGACTCTTGAGAGTCCCTTGGACAGCACAGAGATCAAACCAGTCAATCCTAAAGGAAATCAACCCTGAATATTCACTGGAAGGACTGATGCTGAAGCTGAAGCTCCAGTACTCTGGCCACCTGATGTGGGGAGCCAACCTACTGGAAGTGATACTGGGAAAGATTGAGGGCAGGAAGAGATGGGAGCAACAGAGGATGAGAAAGGAATGACAAGTGACAGGATGAGAAGGGAGCATCATAGACTCAGGGGACATGAGTTTGAGGAAACTCTGGGAGATAGTGAAGGAAAGGGAAGTCTGGGGTGCAGCAGTCCATGGGGTTGCAAAGAGTCGGTCACGACTGAGTGACTGAACACCACCACCTTCAAAAGAAGGGGTAGGCAGAGAAGTGCTCAAGTCAGGGAATTAATAGTCTCATCCTACATCCCTGGAGGGCAGGTGAAGGTGGGTGGATAACTCAGATCATGACTCTTTTTTTCCTTGAGCCCCAGGAGGACTTAAACCCAAAGGGCATGGGGCAATGATAGCAGAGCAACCCAGACAGCTGACATAAAGGTCCCACCCCTGAACAGGCCACATACCCTTTCACCACGCTCAGGCCGGGCCACGCCCCAACCCCTATGGCCACGCCTTCTAAACCACTCCTTTATCGCAGCTCACAATCTTCCCCATACCTGGTAGAACTCCCCCTTTTCCGGTCCTGGGGGTTAGAGGCTCCCAATTGCCTTCTAAAAGGCATTTCTTGAGGATTTGTTTCCTGAGGCTTCCCAGGCCCAGATGTGAGTGGGCATTTTGGCCCCTCAGCGAGCTTCTGAAATGATTCTTGCTTTTAAATTACAAATGTTTTAACAATAAATGCTGGAGAGGGTGTGGAGAAAAGGGAACACTCTTACACTGTTGGTGGGAATGCAAACTAGTACAGCCACTATGGAGAACAGCGTGGAGATTCCTGAAAAAACTGGAAATAGAACTGACATACGACCCAGCAATCCCACTGCTGGGCATACACACCGAGGAAACCAGAAGGGAAAGAGACACGTGTACCCCAGTGTTCATTGCAGCACTGTTTATAATAGCCAGGACATGGAAGCAACCTAGATGTCCATCAGCAGATGAATGGATAAGAAAGCTGTGGTACATATACACAATGGAGTATTCCTCAGCCACTAAAAAGAATACATTTCAATCAGTTCTAATGAGGTGGATGAAACTGGAGCCTATTATACAGAGTGAAGTAAGCCAGAAAGGAAAATACCAATACAGTATCAGATCAGATCAGATCAGTCGCTCAGTTGTGTCTGACTCTTTGCGACCCCATGAATCGCAGCACGCCAGGCCTCGCTGTCCATCACCAACTCCCAGAGTTCACTCAGACTCAAATCCATCGAGTCAGTGATGCCATCCAGCCATCGCATCCTCTGTCATCCCATTCTCCTCCTGCCCCCAATCCCTCCCAGCATCAGAGTCTTTTCCAATGAGTCAACTCTTCGAATGAGGTGGCCAAAGTACTGGAGTTTCAGCTTTAGCATCATTCCTTCCAAAGAAATCCCAGGGCTGATCTCCTTCAGAATGGACTGGTTGGATCTCCTTGCAGTCCAAGGGACTCTCAAGAGTCTTCTCCAACACCACAGTTCAAAAGCATCAATTCTTCAGCACTCAGCCTTCTTCACAGTCCAACTCTCACATCCATACATGACCACAGGAAAAACCATAGCTTTGACTAGACGAACCTTTCTTGGCAAAGTAATGTCTCTGCTTTTGAATATGCTATCTAGGTTGGTCATAACTTTCCTTCCAAGGAGTAAGCATCTTTTAATTTCATGGCTGCAGTCACCATCTGCAGTGATTTTGGAGCCCCCAAAAATAAAGTCGGACACTGTTTCCCCATCTATTTCCCATGAAGTAGTGGGACCGGATGCCATGATCTTCGTTTTCTGAATGTTGAGCTTTAAGCCAACTTTTTCACTCTCCACTTTCACTTTCATCAAGAGGCTTTTGAGTTCCTCTTCACTTTCTGCCATAAGGGTGGTGTCATCTGCATATCTGAGGTTATTGATATTTCTCCCGGCAATCTTGATTCCAGCTTGTGTTTCTTCCAGCCCAGCGTTTCTCATGATGTACTCTGCATATAAGTTAAACAGGGTGACAATATACAGCCTTGACGTACTCCCTTTCCTATTTGGAACCAGTCTGTTGTTCCATGTCCAGTTCTAACTGTTGCTTCCTGACCTGCATACAAATTTCTCAAGAGGCAGGTCAGGTGGTCTGGTATTCCCATCTCTTTCAGAATTTTCCACAGTTTATTGTGATCCACACAGTCAAAGGCTTTGGCATAGTCAAGAAAGCAGAAATAGATGTTTTTCTGGAACTCTCTTGCTTTTTCTATGATCCAGCGGATGTTGGCAATTTGATCTCTGGTTCCTCTGCCTTTTCTAAAACCAGCTTGAACATCAGGAAGTTCATGGTTCTCATGTTGCTGAAGCCTGGCTTGGAGAATTTTGAGCATTACTTTACTAGCGTGTGAGATGAGTGCAATTGTGCGGTAGTTTGAGCATTCTTTGGCATTGCCTTTCTTTGGGATTGGAATGAAAACTGACCTTTTCCAGTCCTGTGGCCACTGCTGAGTTTTCCAAATGTGCTGGCATATTGAGTGCAGCACTTTCACAGCATCATCTTTCAGGATTTGGAATAGCTCAACTGGAATTCCATCACCTCCACTAGCTTTGTTCATTGTGACGCTTTCTAAGGCCCACTTGACTTCACATTCCAGGATGTCTGGCTCTAGGTGAGTGATCACACCATCGTGATTATCTGTGTCATGAAGATCTTTTTTGTACAGTTCTTCTGTGTATTCTTGCCATCTCTTCTTAATATCTTCTGCTTCTGTTAGGTCCATACCATTTCTGCCAACACATATATATAGAATTTAGAAAGATGGTAACGGTAACCCTGTATGCAAGACATCAAAAGAGACACAGATGTATAGAACAGTGTTTTGGACTTTGTGGGAGAAGGCGAGCGTGGGATGATTTGAGAGAATAGCATTGAAACATGTATAATATCATATGTGAAAAAGATCACCAGTCCAAGTTCGATGCATGAGACAGGGTGCTCAGGGCTGGTGCATTGGGATGACCCTGAGGGATGGGATGGGGAGGGAAGTGGGAGGGGGGGTTCAGGATGGGGAACACGTGTACACCCGTGGCAGATTCATGTCAATGTATGGCAAAAACCACTACAATATTGCAAAGTAATTAACCTCCAACTAAAATAATTTTTTTTAAAAAATTACAAATGTTTTGTAAGAGATAAAATGATTGATGACATATCCTACCTACTTTCCCAGCAAGACATAATACAGTGCCCTAACTAATGATAACGTAAGGAAGCTGTCACAAGCCTGCACCTGACAAGCAGAATTCAATAACAAATGCCTCCACTGCATTTGGAGACAAGCCCCGAGTTTGCTGGTATGACTCATTCCAAACAGTGAACGACTCTGTTTAAAGCTTCAAACTAAGCAAATCACGAGTCTCCCTCATTTTACCCATTCCTGGAAACAGTATTGCCTATTTTAAGAATGCAGGGGCAGAAAAAAGCTTCTTATTTGTAAAACAGAATGAACCTCTAGACCCAGATCATTATAAACAGGTTTTCAGTACACAAATGTCCCGTGGGACCTTCCACGGCCCTGCTGGAGGGGACAGTCCTTCCCTAGCAGCTCACTGCGGACACCCAGTGTCCCTGGCCTGCGTCCATGAAATGCCAGTTTTGTCTCCATCACTGTGACCACCGAAAGGAAAAAAACCACCTCAGATACCACAAAGTGCTTCTAAAGGGCATTGCTGTTTTGGCTGAGAACCACTGGCATAGAATAAGGAACACAGACTCCAAAGTTGAAAAATGCAGGGTAAACTCCAAAGGGACGAAGATCCAGCAGAGAGGATCCAGGCCAGAGACACCTTCCCCACAAAATAACAGCATTCAGGGTCCATGGGTAGAGCTCAGGTCTACTTGTATGTCCTTCTGTCTTTTCTGGAATGTTCCCATGATGCCACTAATCATATTAGCATTTTTTCTCTCTTCATTCACACCTGGAAGGGCAAGTGATCAACAACAGAAGAAATCCAACCTGTAAGTCACTGCAAGGAGGACAGCAAGGGAAGTCTTGACACAGTCAGTGGGAACGGATTTTTCTTTTCTAAGAGCTGAGCCTCTGGGTTTAGCAAGGGGCTGCATCATTTAGAACCAGGTTCTGACCTGCTACAGACACTTCCTCCTCTCTGATTAAATGTGAAAAGATGGAGAACAGAGTGGTGGTCAGTGGGCTACACCCCAGCAGCCCAATCTTGCATTTGGGATAACCCTGACTCACATTCTAGGTTCTCAAACATAGCTACAATCTGGGATCACATGGAAGGCCTTAAAATGCTGAGGCCTGGGTCTTACCTGCAGAGGTTCTACATCAGGGATCAGAAGTGCTGCCTGTTCAGGGGACTGTCAAGTCTTTCCAGGTGATTCTAATGGGAAGTCAGGGCTAAGAATCACAGTCTCATACTAGGAAAAGAGCAGTTCAGGAATATTAAGAATAAGCTCTCTCTTTAAAATAAATGGAATGGAAGTCCTTTAAGGTCATTAGCTGATTTTTCAGCAGAAACTGCAGGCCAGAAGGGAGGCAGGATATACTTAAGTAGCAAAAGGGAAAAACCTACAACCAAGATTACTCACCCTACCTAGCAAGGATCCCATTCAGATTCAGCAAGGATCTCACTCAGATTCATCAGAGAAATCAAAAGCTTTACAGACAAGCAAAAAGCTAAGAGAATTCATTATCACCAAATCAGCTCTTCCACAAAAGCTAAAGAAACTTCTTTAGGTGGGAGACACAAGAGAAGAAGAAAAGATCTGAAAAAATTAACCCCAAATAATAAAGAAAATGGTAATGGTAATAAGAATATACACAGCGATAATTACTTAAATGTAAATGGATTAAAAGCTCCAACCAAAAAAATGGACTGGCTGAATGTATACAAAAACAAGACCTATATATATATATACACACACACACTATCTTTAAGAGATCTGCTTCAGACGCAGAGACAATACAAACTGAAAGTGAGAGACATGGAAAAGGTAATTCCATGCAAACGGAAATCAAAAGAAAGCTGAATAAGCAATACTCATATAAGGTAAACTAGACTTTAAAATAAAGATGGTTCTGAGACAAGGAAAGAACATATGATCAAGGGATCAATCCAAGAGGAAAACATAAAATTATAAATACATATGCACCCAACATAGGAACAACACATAAGGCAAATGCTGCAGCCATAAAAGGAGAAACTGACAGTAACACAGTAATAGTGGAGGACTTTCAGTAAAACAGTAATAGTGGAGGACTTTTAACACTCTGCTTATACAAGTGAACGGATCATCCAGAGAGAAAGTAAACAGAAGCCTTATTTTTTTTAAGTATTCAAAATGTATTCATAGTCTTACCTGGCACACAATGCATAATAAAAGTACACATGCAAATATCAAACCAGCAACTGCAAATTTTCCAGAGATTTGCCTTATTAAAATTAAGCTCTATTTCCAATGGTTTCAAAATTCAATTAAAGGATAAGTTATCCATTTCTTTTTAGGAAACACAAGCTTTAAATGACACAATAGACCAGACTGACATAACTGATATTTATAGGACATTCCATCCTAAAGCAGCAGAATGCATTTTCTTCTCAAGTGCACACAGAACATTGTCCAGGACAGATTACATCCTGGGTCAGAAATCAAGTCTCAGTAAAATTAAGAAAATTGAAATCAAACATCTTTCAAACCACAGCTCTATGAGATTAGAAATTACTGGAGGAAAAAAACTGTAAAAATCATGAACACGTGGAGGCTAAACAATACTCTCCTAAATAACTAAGAGTTCACTGAAGAAATCAAAGAGGAAATTTTGAAATATATAAAAACAAATGACAATGAAAACACGATGATCCAAAACCTAAGGGATGTAGCAAAAGCAGTCCTAAAAGGGAAGTTTATAGCAACTCAATCCTACCTCAAGAAACAAGAAAAATCGCAAACAACCCAAACTTACCCCTAAAGCAACTAAAGAAAGAAGAACAAACAAAACCCAAAGTTAGTAGAAGGAAAAAAAAATCACAAAAATCAGAACAAAAATACATGAAATAGAAATGAAGAAAATAGAAAAAAAAAAAACCAATGAAACTAATGGCTGGTTCTTTGAGAAGATAAAACTTACAAACCATTAGCCAGACTCAACAAGAAAAAAAAAAAACGGGAGAGGATTCAAATTAATAAAATTAGAAATAAAAAAGGAGAAATCACAACTGACACCGCAGAAATACAAAGGATCAGAAGAGACTGCTATAAGCAACTATATGCCAAAAAAATGGACAACCTGGAAGAAATGGACAAACTCTTAGAAAGGTACAACCTTCCAAGACTGAACCAGGAAGAAATAGAAAATAAAAACAGGCCAATTGCAATTAAAAATCTTCCAACAAACAGAAGTCCAGGACCAGATGGCTTCACAGGAGAATTGTGTCAAACATTTAGAGAAGTGTCAACTCCATTATTCTCAAAACTCTTCCAAAAAATTGCATAGGAAAGAACACTCCCCAAGCTCATTTTATGAGACCATCATCACCCTGATAGGAAAACCAGACAAAGATGCCACAAATAAAGAAAATTACACACCAACACTGATAAACAGATGTAAAAACCTTCAACAAAATACCAGCAAACAGAATCCAACAATATATCAAAAGGATTATACACCATGATCAAGTGGGATTTATCCTAGGGGTGCAAGGATTCTTCAATATGTGCAAATCAATGTGATATACCATATTATCAAATTAAAGAATAAAAACCATATGATCATCTCAATAGATGCAGAAAAAGCTTTTGAAAAAATTCAACACCCATTTATGATAAAAACTCCCCAGATAGTGGGCATAGAGGGAATCTACCTCTATCAACCTAATAAAGGCCATATATGACAAACCCACTGCAAACATTCTCAATGGTAAAGAAACAAAAGCATTTCCTCTGAGATCTGAAATAAGATAAGGGTGTACCTTCTCACCACTATTACTCAACATAGTTTTGGAAGTTCTAGCCATGGCAATCAGAGAAGAAAAAGAATTCAAATTGCAAAAGAAGAAGCAAAACTGTCACTGTTTGCAGATGACATGATAGATGACTTCACACAGAAAATCCTAAAGATGCCACCAGAATACTACTAAAGTTAATGAATCATTATCAGTGACTGATAAAGTTGCAAGATACAAAATCGATGCACAGAAACCTCTTGCATTCCTAAACACTAATCATTAAAGATCAGAAAGAAATTAGGGGAAAATACTATTTTTTAATACTACAGCAACAAGAAGAATAAAATACCTAGGAATAAACCTGATTCAAGGAGGTAAACGACAAGTACTCAGAAAACTTTAAGACACTGGTGAAAGAAATCAGAGAAGACACAAACATAGAGATATACCATGTTCTTAGATAGGAAGATCAATCAATATTGTGAAAATGACTATACTACCTAAAGCAATCTACAGGCTCAATGCAATTGCTATGAAATTACCTGTGCCATTTTTCACAGAATTAGAACAAAAAGTTTTATAATTTGTATGGAAACACAAACAATCCCAAATAACCAAAGCAATCTTGAGAAAGAAAAATGGAGCTGGAGGAATCAGGTTCCTTGACTTCAGACTATACTGCAAGCAACAGTGATCAAGACAGGCTGGTACTGGCACAAAAACAGAAATATACATCAGTGGAACAAGATAGAAAGCCCAGAGATAAATCCATTTGCCTATGATCGCCTAATCTTATGACAAAAGAAGCAAGAATATACAATGGAGAAAAGAATCTCTTCAACAAGTGGTACTGGGAAAATTGGACAGCTAGCTATATGTAAGAGAATGAAATTATAACACTCCTTAACACCATACACAAAAATAAACAAATTGGATTCAAGACCCAAATGTAAGACTGGACACTATAAAACTCTTCGAGGAAAATACAGACAGAATACTCTTTTTCAAAAATCACAGCAAGATCTTTTTTGACTCATTTCCTAGAGTAATAAAAAATAAAAACAAAAATAAACGGGACCTAATTAAGCTTAAAAGTTTTTGCATAGCAAAGGAAACCATAAACAAGGTGAAAAGACAACCCTCAGAATGGGAAAAAATATTTGCAAGCACAACAACTGACAAAGGATTGATCTCCAAAATACGTAAACAGCTCATGAAACTCAGAACCAAACAAATGACCTAATCAAAAAATGAGCATTAGACCTTAGTAGACATTTCTCCAAAGAAGAGATACAGATGGCCAAGAGGCACATGAAAAGATGCTCAACATCAGTAATTATCAGAGAAATGCATATCCAAAGTACTATGAGGTATCACACCTCATACTGGTCAGAATGGCCATCATAAAAAATCTATAAACCATAAATGCTGGAGAGGGTGTGGAGAAAAGGGAACCCTCTTGCACTGTTGGTGGGAATGTACATTGATACAGCCACTATGAAGAACAGTATGGAGGCTCCTTAAAAAACTAAAAATAGAACCAACATATGACTGAGTAATCACACTAACAAGCATATACTCTGAAAAAAACCTTAATTCAAAAAGATACATGCATCCCAATGTTCATTACAGCACTATTGACAATAGCCAGGACTTGGAAGCAACTTCAATGTCCATTAATAGACTGAATGGATAAAGAAGATGTGGTACATGTATACAGTGGAATACTACTAAGCCATTAAAAGGAACGTTACTCAGTCATTTTTACAGACATGGATGGACCCAGAGTCTGTCACACCTACTGAAGTAAGTCAGAAAGAGAAAAACAAATATCATATATTAACACATATACGTGGGATCTAGAAAAATAATACAGATGAGCCTATATGCAGGGCTGGTATAGCGATGCAGATGTGAAGAACAGCCAAGGTGGAATGATCTGGGAGATTGGGAGTGATGTGTGTGCAGTGCCACCCGTAAAAGAGACAGCCAGTGGGGACCTGCCAGACAGCCCAGGGAGCTCAGTTTGGTGCTCTGTGAGGACCTAGACGAGTGGGATGGGAGGGATGCGAAGACGGAGGGAACAAATGCAGACGTACCGCTGATTCACTTCATTGTACAGCAGAAACTAACACAACAGTGTAAAGCAACTATACCTCCAATTAAAAAAAAAGCCTCACAGATACAGAGAACTGGTTACAAGTAGGGAGGTGGTAAGGGAGGGTCAAGATAGGGGAGGGGGATTAGAGACACAAACCATTGGTAATAAAATAAACAAGATGCAAGGATGCAATACACAGCACAGGGAATATAGCCAATATTTTCTAATAACCTCAAATGCAGTATAATCTATAGAAATATTGAATATGTTGCACACCTAAAACATATTGTATATAACTCTACTTCAATTAAAAAAAATGCAAAAAGAAAAAAAAAAACACAAAAAGATGGAGGCTAAACAATATGCTACCAAACAACCAATGGATCACTGAAGAAATAAGAGAAGACCAAAAAACACCTAGAGACAAATGAAAATCCAAAACCTCTGAGATGCAGCAAAAGCAGTTCTGAGAGGGCCGTTTACAGCAAAACAATCTTACCTCAGAAAATAAGAAAAATTGCAAACAAGCTAAGCTTATACCTTAGAGAAAAAAGAATACAGAGTCATTAGAAGGAAAAAAATCATAAAGATCAGAGCAGAAATAAACAAAATAGAGATGAAGTAAATAGAAAATGTCAGTGAAACTAACAGTTGGGTCTTTGAAAAGATAAAAGAAAACTGATCAACCTTTAGCCAATCAAGAAAAAAAAAAGGAGAGGGTTCAAATCAACAAAATCAGAAATGAAAAAGGAGAAATTATAACTGACATCACAGAAATACGAAGGATCCTAAGAGATTACAACAAGAAATTTGTAATGTATGCCAATGAAATGGACAACGTATAAGAAATAGACAAATTCTTAGAAAGATACACTCTCCCAAGATTGAGCCAGGAGGAAATGGAAAAAATAAACAGACCAATCACAAGTATTGAGATTGAAACTGTGAAATAAAAACTCCCAACAAACAAAAATGCAAGACCAGATGACTTCATAGGTGAATTCTATCAAACAACTAGAGAAGAGTTAACATCTATCCTGAAACTCCTCCCCAAAATCACAAATTCTGTGTGACCACCCATCATCTTGATACCAAAACCAGACAAAGATACCACACACAAAAAAGAAAATTATAGGCCAATATCACTGATGAACTTAGACACAAAAATCCCCAACAAAATTCTAGCAAACCAATAATACATTAAAAGGATTATACACTATAATCAAGTGAAATTTATCCCAGGGATGCAAGAATTTTTCAATATCCACAAAACAATCAGTGTGACACACTATATTAACCCACTGAAGAATAAAAATCGTATGATCATCAATAGATGCTGAAAAAGCGTTTAACAAAATTCACCCCTTTATGATAAAAACTCTTCAGGAAGTGGATATTGAGGGAGCATACCTTAACATAATAATGGTCATATATGACAAACTCACAGCTAACAACCTATTCAACAGTGAAAAGCTGAAAGCATTTCCTGTAACAACAGGAACAAAACAAGGATGTCCACTCTTGATACTTTTATTCAACACAGTCTTGGAAGTCCTAGCCATGGCAATCAGAGAAGAAAAAGAGAGAAAAGGAATCCAAATTGGAAAAGAAGTAAAACTGTCACTGTTTGCAGATGACCTAATACTATACATAGAAAATCCTAAAGGTGTTACTAGAAAACTACCAGAGCTCAGAGCTCAGCAATGAATTTTGGTAAAGCTGCAGATATAAAATTAATGCACGTAATCTCAATGATGACAAAGGATCAGAAAGAGAGATAAAGGAAAACAATCCCATTTACCATAGTAATAAACCTACCTAACCCCACGTCCAAGGAGCGGTGACTGCACGGGCGCAGGAGGGCCTAGAGGAGCTATTCCACGTTCAAGGTCAGGAGGGGTGGCGGTGAGGAGATACCCCTCGTCCAAGGTAAGGATCAGGGCTGCGCTTTGCAGCCGTGAAGAGATACCCCTCGTCCAAGGTAAGAGAAACTCAAGTAAGACGGTAGGTGTTGCAAGACGGCATCAGAGGGCAGACACACTGAAACCATACTCACAGAAAACTAGTCAATCTGATCACACGGACCACAGCCTTGTCTAACTCAATGAAACTAAGCCATGCCCATGGGGCAACCCAAGACAGGCAGGTCATGGTGGAGAGGTCTGACAGAATGTAGTCCACTGGAGAAGGGAATGGCAAACCACTTCAGTACTCTTGCCTTGAGAACCCCATGAACAGTATGAAAAGGCAAAATGATAGGATACTGAAAGAGGAACCACCCAGGTCAGTAAGTGCTCCATATGCTACTGGAGATCAGTGGAGAAACAACTCCAGAAAGAATGAAGGGATGGAGCCAGCAAAAACAATACCCAGTTGTGGCTGTGACTGGTGATAAAAGCAAGGTCTGATGCTGTAAAGAGCAATATTGCATAGGAACCTGGAATGTCAGGTCCATGAATCAAGGCAAACTGGAAGTGGTCAAATAGGAGATGGCAAGAGTGAACGTCGACATTCTAGAAATCAGCGAACTAAAATGGACTGGAATGGGTGAATTTAACTCAGATGACCATTATATCTACTACTGTGGGCAGGAAACCTTTAGAAGAAATGGAGTAGCCATCATGGTCAACAAAAGAGTCCAAAATGCAGTACTTGGATGCAATCTCAAAAACGACAGAATGATCTCTGTTCGTTTCCAAGGCAAACCATTCAATATCACAGTAATCCAAGTCTATGCCCCAACCAGTAAGGCTGAAGAAGCTGAAGTTGAACTGTTCTATGAAGACTTACAAGACCTTTTAGAACTAACACCCAAAAAAGATGTCCTTTTCATTATAGGGGACTGGAATGCAAAAGTAGGAAGTCAAGAAAAACCTGGAATAACAGGCAAATTTGGCCTTGGAATACGGAATGAACCAGGGCAAAGATTAATAGTGTTTTGCCAAGAAAATCCACTGGTCATAGCAAACACCCTCTTTCAACAACACAAGAGAAGACTCTACACATGGACATCACCAGATAGTCAACACTGAAATCAGATTAATTATATTCTTTGCAGCCAAAGATGGAGAAGCTCTATACAGTCAGCAAAAACAAGACCAGGAGCTGACTGTGGCTCAGATCATAAACTCCTTATTGCCAAATTCAGACTTAAATTGAAGAAAGTAGGGCAGACCACTAGACCATTCAGGTATGACCTAAATCAAATCTCTTCTGATTATACAGTGGAAGTGAGAAATAGATTTAAGGGCCTAGATCTGATAGATAGAGTGCCTGATGAACTATGGACAAAGGTTCATGACATTGTACAGGAGACAGGGATCAAGACCATCCCCATGGAAAAGAAATGCAAAAAAGCAAAATGGCTGTCCAGGGAGGCCTTACAAATAGCTGTGAAAAGAAGAAAAGCAAAAAGCAAAGGAGAAAAGGAAAGATATAAGCATCTGAATGCCGAGTTCCAAAGAATAGCAAGGAAACATAAGAAAGCCTTCCTCACTGATCAATGTAAAGAAATAGAGGAAAACAACAGAATGGGAAAGACTAGAGATCTCTTCAAGAAAATTAGAGGTACCAAGGGAACATTTCATGCAAAGATGGGCTCAATAAAGGACAGAAATGGTATGGACCTAACAGAAGCAGAAGATATTAAGTAGAGGTGGCAAGAATACACAGAAGAACTGTACAAAAAAGATCTTCACAACCAAGATAATCACGATGGTGTGATCACTGACCTTGAGTCAGACATCCTGGAATGTGAAGTCAAGTGGGCCTTAGAAAGCATCACTACGAACAAAGCTAGAGGAGGTGATGGAATTCCAGTTGAGCTATTCCAAATCCTAAAAGATGATGCTGTGAAAGTGCTGCACTCAATATGCCAGCACATTTGGAAAACTTAGCAGTGGCCACAGGACTGGAAAAGGTCAGTTTTCATTCCAATCCCAAAGAAAGGCAATGCCAAAGAATGCTCAAACTACTGCACAGTTGCACTCATCTCACACGCTAGTAAAGTAATGCTCACAATTCTCCAAGCCAGGCTTCAGCAACACGAGAACCGTGAACTTCCAGATGTTCAAGCTGGTTTTAGAAAAAGCAGAGGAACCAGAGATCAAATTGCCAACATCCTCTGGATCATCAAAAAAACAAGAGAGTTCCAGAAAAACATCTATTTCTGCTTTATTGACTATGCCAAAGCCTTTGACTGTGTGGATCACAATAAACTGTGGAAAATTCTGAAAGAGATGAGAATACCAGACCACCTGACCTGCCTCTTGAGAAACCTGTATGCAGGTCAGGAAGCAACAGTTAGAACTGGACATGGAACAACAGACTGGTTCCAAATAGGAAAAGGAGTACGTCAAGGCTGTATATTGTCACCCTGCTTATTTAACTTCTATGCAGAGTACATCATGAGAAACGCTGGACTGGAAGAAGCACAAGCTGGAATCAAGATTGCTGGGAGAAATATCAATAACCTCAGATATGCAGATGACACCACCCTTATGGCAGAAAGTGAAGAGGAACTCAAAAGCTTCTTGATGAAAGTGAAAGTGGAGAGTGAAAAAGTTGGCTTAAAGCTCAACATTCAGAAAACGAAGATCATGGCATCTGGTCCCATCACTTCATGGGAAATAGATGGGGAAACAGTGGAAACAGTGTCAGACTTTATTTTTGGGGGCTCCAAAATCACTGCAGAGGGTGACTGCAGCCATGAAATTAAAAGACGCTTACTCCTTGGAAGGTAAGTTATGACCAACCTAGATAGCATATTCAAAAGCAGAGACATTACTTTGCCAACAAAGGTCCGTCTAGTCAAGGCTATGGTTTTTCCTGTGGTCATGTATGGATGTGAGAGTTGGACTGTGAAGAAAGCTGAGTGCCGAAGAATTGATGCTTTTCAACCGTGGTGTTGGAGAAGACTCTTGAGAGTCCCTTGGACTGCAAGGAGATCCAACCAGTCCATTCTGAAGGAGATCAGCCCTGGGATTTCTTTGGAAGAAATGATGCTAAAGCTGAAACTCCAGTACTTTGGCCACCTCATGCGAAGAGTTGACTCATTGGAAAAGACTCTGATGCTGGGAGGGATTGGGGGCAGGAGGAGAAGGGGATGACAGAGGATGCGATGGCTGGATGGCATCACTGACTCAATGGATGTGAGTTTGAGTGAACTCCGGGAGATGGTGATGGACAGGGAGGCCTGGCGTGCTGCAATTCATGGGGTTGCAAAGAGTCGGACACGACTGAGCGACTGAACTGAACTGAAGGAGGTAAAAGTCCTGTACTCAGAAAATTCTAAGATGCCAATGAAAGAAATCAAAGATGACACAAACAGATGAAGAGATATACCATGTTCTTGGATTGGAAGAATCAATATTGTGAAAATGAATATACTACCCAAAGCAATCTACAGATTCAATGCAATTCCTATCAAATTAACAATGACATTTTTCATCTATAGAATTTGAACAAAAATCTTACAATTCGTATAGAAACACAGAAGACCTGAAGAGCCAACCAATCTTGAGAAAGAAAAATGGAGCTGGAAGAATCAAGCTCCCTGACTTCAGGCAATGCTGCAAGCTACAGTAATCAAGACAGTACGGTACTAGCACGAAAACAGAAATGCAGATCAGTGACATAGAATAGAAAGCCCGGAAATAAACTGATGAAATAAACAACTGATCTATGACAGAAATAAACAACTGATCTATGACAAAGGAGGCAAGATTACATAATGGAGAAAAGACAGTCACTTCAATAAGTGGTGCTGGGAAAACTGGACAACTACACGTAAAAGAATGAAATTAGAATACTCCCTAAAACCATACACAAAAATAAACTCAAAATGGATTAAAGACCTATATATAAGACCAGACAACATAAAACTCTTACAGAAAAACATAGGAAGAATACTATTTTACATAAATCACAGCAAGATCTTTTTTGACCCACCTCCCTGAGTGATGAAAATAAGAACAAAATAAGCAAATGGGACCTAATCAGACTTAAAAGCTTTTGCATAGCAAAGAAAACCATCAACGAGATGAGAAGACAACCCTCAGAATGGGAGAAAATATTTGCAAACAAAGCATCTGACAAGGGGACTAATCATCAAAATACACAAACAGCTCATGAAACTCAATATTAAAAAAAAAAAAGAATCAAATCAAAAAATGGGCAGAAGACCTAAACAGATATTTCTCCAAAGAAGATATATAAGATGGCCAAGAGGCACATGAAAAGATGCTCAACACCACCAATGATTAGAGAAAGACAGATCAAAACTACAATGAGATATGACCTCACACTGGTCAGAATGGCCATCATCAAAAAATCTACAAACCATGAATGCTGGAGAGGGTGTGGAGAAAAGGGAACCCTCCTACACTGTTGGTGGGAATGTAAATTGGTGCAGCCACTATGAAAAAGTCTGGACGTTCCTTAAAAAACTAAAAACAGAGCTACCAGATGATTCAACAGTCCCACTCCTGGGCCTCTACCCGGAGAAAACCATAAACTGAAAAGATATATGCACCCAGCATTCACTGCAGCATTATTTACAAAGTCAAGACATAAGGACTAAGAAGATGTTCTGCATACAATGGAATACTACTCAGCCATCAAAAAGAACAAATAATGCCCTCTGCAGCAATACAGATGGACTGAGATTACCACACTAAATCAGACAGAGAAAGACAAATATGATATCACTTATATGCAGAATCTAAAAAAAAAAATACAAATGAACTTATTTACAAGACAGAAACAGACTCACATACCGAGAAAACAAATCTTTGGTTACCAAAAGGATATGGTTAGGGGCGGAATAAATTAGGAGTTTGGGATTAACATGTACACACTACTATATATAAAATAGATAACAAGAAAAAAAAATAGATAACAAGGACCTACTGTATAGCACAGGGAGCTCCATTCAATATTCTATGGTAACCTAAATGGTAAAAGAATTTGAAAAAATGATACATGTATATGTATAACTGAGTCACTTTCCTGTATACTTGAAACTAACACATTATAAATCAATTATATTCCAATATTAAATGAGTAAATAACAAACATTGTATAAATAATCAAAACATTGTATAAATAAATCACGATTCAGTTTATTTCAAATGGATGACAAAGAACTAGATAACTTTTAATTTTTGAAAGGTGAATGAGCACTATTAATCAAAAAACTACAGGCTTTTCAGCTTATCCTGCACTGGCCCCCAAGAGAAGTGATTTCTGTGTTCCACCACTTGAGGATATTTCCCTCCACTATGATCTAAATGGCTTGGATGCTTTCTTTGACAGAAAGCTTTACAAAGGTAGAATATATATCTAGCTTCCTGTTGTATTACTGGTGATCAGGTAGCAGTGGTGATCTAAGGAAATGGCAACCCACTTCAGTGTTCTTGCCTGGAGAATCCCAGGGACGGGGGAGCCTGGTGGACTGCCGTCTATGGAGAGAGTCAGACATGACTGAAGCGACTCAGCAGCAGCAACCCCTAAGGTAACCAACCTCATCAGCCAGCTGCTGCATCAAAAAGTTAGCCAGTAGCTCTGCTGGAGCCTTTGCCTCCACAAACTGGAGAGTTAGGCAGCCCCAAGCTCCCCCAAGGCAGGACAAGGAGCAGCTTCAGCCCCCTGAGTGTGACAACTTTCCTGCTCCGTGTCACTGGGCATCAGAAGAAACCACTGGTTCCAAAGTCCAACGGCCTGATGGAGATGGCAAATGGCCTTAATAAGCAGAGCCCTGGGGCATCTCCAGGGTCAGAGAGGACAGCGTGTCTAAGAAGGGGACCAGGAGCCAGCAGAGCCAGAGAAGGTTCCAAGCATCGCTTCCACTTGTATTTTAAAACCTGTGCTAGAATGTTCCGGAGAAGGCAATGGCACCCCACTCCAGTACTCTTGCCTGGAAAATCTCATGGATGGGGGAGCCTGGTAGGCTGCAGTCCACAGGGTTGCTAAGAGTTGGACACGACTGAGCGACTTCACTTTCACTTTTCACTTTCATGCATTAGAGAAGGAAATGGCAACCCACTCCAGTGTTCTTGCCTGGAGAATCCCAGGGACGGGGGAGCCGAGTGGGCTGCCATCTATGGGGTCGCACAGAGTCGGACACGACTGAAGCGACTTAGCAGTAGCAGCAAAATGTTCATGTGGGGAGGGCATGGGTTATTCTTTGTGTCTACAGATATTTCCAAATGACAGTACTTAGTATTAAGAAAACATGAGGTGATTATGTTAAATAATTCATTTAAATAACTGGTCTTTAATCATGCCTGCACAATGGAATAATCTGAGGAGTTAAGAAAGTCCTATGAGACAATAAAGCTCCTAGAAGACAGCTTAGGCAAAACATTATCAGATGTAAATCATACCAATGTTTTCTTAGATCCGTCTCCCAAGGGAATGGAAATAAAAACAAAAATAAATAAAATGGGACCTAATCCAACTTATAAGCTTTTGTAAATCAAAAGAAGCCATTTTTAAAACAATGAAAAGACAATCTACAGAACTGAATGGGAGAAAATATTTGCAAATAATGAGACAGATAAGGGCTTAATCTCCAAAATATACAAACAGTTCAAATAGCTCAACAACAAAAAAACCCAATCAAAAAATGGGCAGAAGACTTTTTAACAGACACTTCTCCAAAGAAGACATGCAAATGGCAAGTAGGCACGTGAAAAGATGCTCAATATCAATAATTATTAGAGACATGTAAATCAAAACCATGATGATGTACTACCTCAAACCAATAAGAACGGCCATCATTTTAAAGTCCACAAATTACAAATGCTAGGAGGGTGCAGAGAAAAGGGAACCCTCCTACACTTTTGGCAGGAAGGTAAGTTTGTGCAGCAACTATGGAAAACAGTATGGCGAGTCCTCAGAAAGCTAAGAATAGAACTACCATGTGATCCAGCAATCCCACTCCTGGGCATATATCTGGATAAGGCTATAATGCATTAAAGACCTAAATGTAAGGGCAGAGGCTATAAAACTCTTTGAGGAAAACACAGAACACTCTTTCATAGCAAGATCTTTCTTGACCTACCTTAGAAAAATGAAAATAAAATAAACAAACAGGACTCAAGTAAACTTAAAAGCTTCTGCACCGAAAAGGAAACCATAAACAAGATGAAAAGACAAGCCACGAATGGGAGAAAATACTAACAAAGCAAATGACAAGTGAATGATCTCCAAAATATACAAACAGCTCATGACACTCAGTATAAAAAAAAAAATTAACCCAATCAAAAAGAGGGCAGAACACTATGGAGAACAGTGTGGAGATTCCTTAAAAAACTGGAAATAGAACTGCCTTATGATCCAGCAATCCCACTGCTGGGTATACACACTGAGGAAACCAGAAGGGAAAGAGACACGTGTACCCCAATGTTCATCGCAGCACTGCTTATAATTGCCAGGACATGGAAGCAACCTAGATGTCCATCAGCAGATGAATGGATAAGAAAGCTATGGTACATATACACAATGGAGTATTACTCAGCCATTAAAAAGAATACATTTGAATCAGTTCTAATGAGGTGGATGAAACTGGAGCCTATTATACAGAGTGAAGTAAGCCAGAAAGAAAAACACCAATACAGGATACTAACGCATATATATGGAATTTAGAAAGATGGTAACAATAACCCTGTGTACGAGACAGCAAAAGAGACACTGATGTATAGAACAGTCTTATGGACTCTGTGAGAGAGGGAGAGGGTGGGATGATTTGGGAGAATGGCATTGAAACATGTAAAATATCATGTATGAAACGAGTTGCCAGTCCAGGTTCGATGCACGATACTGGATGCTTGGGGCTGGTGCACTGGGACGACCCAGAGGGATGGAATGGGGAGGGAGGAGGGAGGAGGGTTCAGGATGGGGAACACATGTATACCTGTGGTGGATTCATTTTGATATTTGGCAAAACTAATACAATTACGCAAAGTTTAAAAATAAAATAAAATTAAAAAAAAAAAAAAGGGGGCAGAAGACCTAGACATTTCTCCAAAAATGAGATACAGATGGCCAAGAGGCACATGAAAAGATGCTCAACATCACTAATTATTACAGAAATGCAGATCAAAACTTTGAGTATATCACCTCAAACTGATCAGAACAGCCATCAACAAAAAATCTACAAACAATAAATCCTGTAGAGGGGTGTGGAGAAAAGGCAACCCTCCTGCACCATTGGTGGGGATATAAGTTGGTGCAGATACTATGGAAAACAGTATAGCATTTCCTCAGAAAACTAAGAATTATCCTATCAGCCAGCAATCCTGATAATGGGCATACACCTTGAGAAAAATAAAATTCAAAAAGACATCTGCACCCTAAGTTCACTGCAGCACTTTACAATAGCCAGAACACGGAAGCAACCTAAATGTCCACCGACAGATGAAAGGATAAAGAAGATAGGGTATGTATATACGCACAATCATAAAAAGGAGTGAAACTGGGTCATTTGTAGAGACATAGATGATTCCTACATAAGGAGTGAAGTAAGTCAAAAAGAGAAAGAAATCCTGTGTATGAATGCATGTATGTGGAGTCTACCTGGTACAGATGAACCTATCTGCAGGCAGGAAGAGACACACAGATGTAGAGAGCAGATGGCAGTGAGGGCGGGATGAATGGGGAGGCTGGGACTGACGTGTGCACTGCCATGCAGCCGGCGGGAACTTGCCATATGGTGCAGGGAGCTTGGCTCCGAGCTCTGTGGTGACCTGGGGTGGGGAGGGACGAGAGGGCGGGCTGAGAGGGAGGGGATATATGTATGCACACAGCTGATTCACTTACTTGCAGAGCAGAAACTAACCACACTGTAAAGCAACTATACTCCAATTTTTTTTTAAGTGTATTATCACATGACAGCAGATTCACCCTTGAAAAGTATGGCTCAGTCATCACAGATGTTTTTTCAAACTTTCCAACTTTTTTTCTTTTTTCTCCTAAATAGTTGGAATTCATGAACATGTTTTTTACCCTCTGAGCAGATGTCACCTGGTGCTTTTTAGAGTCTTGCTTAGGTTTTGATACTTCCAGTGGGGCCAGCATCTGCCTACAGTGACTGAACTTAAGAGTCTGTTTGGTCTGCAGGTAGCTTAACATGTATAGAACTCAACTGCCTTTTGTAGCTGGAGTAATTCAAGGATCTGACTTCAAGAAAATGCAGATGAAGCTCCTCCCTTAGCTTCTAGAAATCCCTGAAGCCCCCAGAATGGTTCCCAGGATTTGGTTTAATGAGACATCTCAGCTGCAGCTGTCACAGAGGCGCCGCATGACGCTGAGTATTATTTTAGTGATTGTTTCAAATGTTGCGTCTGGCCTCTGTTTACATGTTGCGAATGTAGAAAGCTGAAAAGCAGAAGTGGGGAATCACTCCTCCCGGGATGTAGACACAAGAGCTATTCAGGTGACACAGGGTCTGGGGACAGGGCAGGAGAATTCAGAAACAAAGATGCCCACATAAGCAGAGGAAGACTGGGGAGAGCAAGCCTGTCTTCGACTCACAGTTTTAGTCAGAAGGTGAGGCGGGTGGGAGGGAGACCGTTCCAAGAGGCCCGTCTCCTCTCGGATAGCCCCTCATCCTCTCCTTCCTCCTCAGAGGCTGAGCTCTTCCAGCGCGCCCCTCCCCACTTCTCCCATATCCTCCTCACCCCAATCCTTTCCTCCAGCATATAGACAGGTACCCACTTCCTTGCCCCAGGCCCTAATGTCTGTCTCTCCTTCAGAAAAGGCCCCCAGCACCCAGTCTGGGTCTCCAGGCCACCCTCCACTCTGGCACAGCTTCCTCCAGGGGTACCCAAACCTCCAAAGTGCCACGCCCAGCACACATCTGAGACAGGCTGGGGCCTGGGGCCCTCTGCTCTAGCACTGCGATGCTTACCCCAGGCGCCCCTCTCCTCCAGCAACAAAATGCAAAGAAACTGAATGGGACTAAAAATAACTGCATACATGCTCAGTCAGGGCAAATTCCTAAGGAAGATACAAAAAAACCGAAATGCTACCTCTAACTGCCCATGGCAAAAGCAGAGTGCTGCACATGCCCCTGGCACACAATACCACCTAAGGGCCCACCCCTCTGCCAACCTCTGGACAGACCCCTACCCTCACCCCATGTAAGGAATAAGCTTGAGCCCCCCCCTCAGGAAGTGCGCGAGCAAGGGACCTCCTGTTACTCATTCCCCCCAACCTCCACCGCAGCAGGGGCCCCAGTAAAGCCTCGCCTGAACAATTTCTATCAATTAAGGAGGCCAATAACCCTGTGTGCACCAAGACCCAGGAGAAAGGAGCTATGACCCCACAAGAGGCTGAGCCAGACTTGCCTGTGAGTGCCTGGGAGTCTCCGGTGAAGGCCTGGGTCAACAAGCGGCTGCTGTGGGGCCAGGGGCACTGAATAGGACGGTCCTGGGAGCTGCAGCTGCTGCCAGAAGCCCTTTTGAAGGAGGAGCTATCACTGTCATTACTCCCACCATAGTTTGGCCTCGGGCCAATCTACAGGGAGGGAACACAGCCCTACCCATCAATCGAAAATTGGATTAAAGATTTACTGAGCCCCGCCCATCAGAGCAAGACTCAGATTCCCCCACAGCCAGTTCCTCCCATCAGGAAGCTTCCATAAGCCTCTTATCCTTATCCATCAGAAGGCAGACAGAATGGAAACCACAATTACGGAAAACTAACCGAACTGATCACTTGGATCACAGTCTTGTCTAACTCAATGTAACTATGACCTATGCCATGTAGGGCCACCCAAGATAGATGGGTTATGGTGGAGAGTTCTGACAAAACATGGTCCACCGGAGAAGGGAATGGCAAACCACTTCAGCATTCTTGCCATGAGAACCCTATGAACAATATGAAAAGGCAAAAAGATCTGACACTTAAAGATAAATTCCCCAGGTCAGTAGACATCCAATATGCTACTGAAGAAGAGTGCAGAAATAGCTCCAAAAAAATGAAAAGGCTGAGCCAAAGAAAAGACAACGCCCCAGATGTGACTGGTGATGGAAGTTAAGTCCAAAGCTATAAAGAACAATATTGCAAAGGAACCCGGAATGTTAGGTACATGAATCAAGGTAAATTGGAAGTGGTCAAAAACAGGAGATGGCAAGACGGAACATTGACATTTTAGGAATCAGTGAACTAAAATGGACTGGAATGGGTGAATTTAATTCAGACGACCATTATAATAGTAGTATTGTGGGCAAGAACTACTTAGAAGAAATAGAGTAACCCTCATAATCAACAAAAGAGTCCAAAATGCAGTACTTGGGGACCATCTCAAAAACGACAGAATGATCACTGTTAGTTTCCAAGGCAAACCATTGGAAATCCATCACAGCAATCCAAGTATATACCCCAACCACTAATGCCAAAGAAGTTGAACAGTTCTATGAAGACTTACATGACCTTCTAGAACTAACACCAAAAAAAGATGTCCTTTTCATCTTAGGAAACTGGAATGCAAAAGTAGGAAGTCAAGAAACACCTGGAGTAACAGGAAAGTTTGGCTTTGGAATACAAAATGAAGCAGGGCAAAGGCTAACAGAGTTTTGCCAAGAGAATGCACTGGTCATAGAAAACACCCTCTTCCAACAACACAAGAGAAGACTCTACACACGGACATCACCAGATGGTCAACACGGAAATCAGATTGATTATATCCTTTGCAGCCAAAGATGGAGAAGCTCTATACAGTCAGCAAAAACAAGACTGGGAGCTGACTGTGGCTCAGATCATGAACTCCTTATTGCCAAATTCAGACTTAAATTGAAGAAAGTAGGGAAGACCACTAGACCATTCAGGTATGACCTAAATCAAATCTCTTCTGATTATACAGTGGAAGTGAGAAATAGATTCAAAGAATTAGATCTGATAGACAGAGTGTCTAAAGAACAATGGACAGAAGTTCATGACATTGTACAGGAGGCAATGATCAAAACCATCCCCAAGAAGTAGAAATGCAGAAAGGCTAAAAGGCTATCTGAGGAGGCCTTACAAATAGCCATGAAAAGAAGAGAAGCAAAAGGTAAAGGAGAAAAGAAAAGATATATCCATCTGAATTCAGAGTTCCAAAGAATAGCAAGAAGAGACAAGAA
This sequence comes from Bubalus kerabau, assembly GCF_029407905.1. Classification (NCBI taxonomy): domain Eukaryota; kingdom Metazoa; phylum Chordata; class Mammalia; order Artiodactyla; family Bovidae; genus Bubalus; species Bubalus kerabau. The sequence continues at coordinate 25,774,753 of NC_073636.1, forward strand.
AGCGTTCCTAAGTGATCAATATAAAGAAAGAGAGGAAAACAACAGAATGGGAAAGACTAAAGATCTCTTCAAGAAAATATGTGAAAAATATTTATAGATAATACATATACTTTTTAACAAATTGCACAGTCTCACTAAACGCAAAAGAAGGAAAACGTGCCCCATCCACCATGTGACTGTTTCTGAGTTCTTGTTTGTTCTCCGTCCTCCGGGCCTTATGCACGTGTGTGATGTCTATATTTGTCACGATAGTGTGAACGCAGCTGTGGATTTTATTTGAACCATTTTGACACAGATAAAAAGTTAGAGGAATTACTTGCACGTAGTGGCTCAGACAGTGAAGCGTCTGCCCACAATGCGGGAGACCCGGGTTCAATCCCTGGGTGGAAAGATCCCCTGGAGAAGGAAATGGCAACCCACTCCAGTACTCTTGCCTAGATTCCATAGATGGAGGAGCCTGGTAGGCTACAGTCCATGGGGTTGCAAGGAGTCGGACACAACTGAGCGACTTCACTTTCAAGAAAATTAGAGATTGCAAGTGAACATTTCATGGAAAGATGAGCACACTTAAGTACAGAAATGGTATGGACCTAACAGAAGCAGAAGATATTAAAAGAAGTGGCAACAACACTCATAAGAACTATACAAAAAAGATTTTAATGACCCAGATAACCACAATGGTGTGATCACTCACCTAGAGCCAGACATCCTGGAATGTGAAGTCCAGTGGGCCTTAGAAAGCATCACTACGAACAAAGCTAGTGGAGGTGATGAAATTCCAGTTGAGCTATTTCAAATCCTAAAAGATGATGCTGTGAAAGTGCTGCATTCAATATGCCTGCAAATATGGAAAACTCAGCAGGGGCCACAGGACTGGAAAAGGGCAGTTTTCATTCCAATCCCAAAGAAAGGCAATGTCAAAGAATGTTCAAAAGTGTGTGTGAGTCGCTCAGTCATGTCCAACTCCTTGTGAACCCATGGACTGTAGCCTGCCAGGCTCCTCTGTCCATGGAATTCTCCAGGCAAGAATACTGGAGTGGGTTGCCAGTCCCTTCTCCAAGAATGTTCAAACGACCACACAATTGCACTCATCTCACATGCTAGCAACCTGGAGAAGGGAAAGGCTACTCACTCCAGTATACTGGCCTGGAGAATTCCATGGACTGTATAGTCCATGGGGTCGCAAAGAGTCAGACATGACTGAGCAACTTTCACTCACTCACACACTAGCAAAGTAATGCTCAAAATTCTCTAAGCGAGGCTTCAACAGTACGTGAACCAAGAAATTCCAGATGTTCAAGCTGGATTTAGAAAAGTCAGAGGAACCAGAGATCAAATTGCCAACATCTCTTGGATCATCGAAAAACTGAAAGAGTTCCAGAAAAACATTTATTTCTGCTTTATTGACTACACTAAAGTCTCTGACTGTGTGGATAACAACAAACTGTGGAAAATTCTGAAAGAGACGGGGATACCAGATCACCTGACCTGCCTCCTGAGAAATCTGTATACAGGTCAAGAAGCAACAGTTAGAACTGGACATTGAACAACAGACTGGTTCCAAATTGAGAAAGGAGTACGTCAAGGCTGTATATTGTCACCCTGCTTATTTAATTTATCTGCAGAGTACATCATGCAAAATGCTGGGCTGGATGAAGCACAAGCTGGAATCAAGATTGCTGGGAGAAATATCAATAACCTCAGATATACAGATGACACCACCCTTATGGCAGAAAGTGAAGAACTAAAGAGCCTCTTGATGAAAGTGAAAGAGGAGAGTGAAAAGCTGGTTTAAAACTCAATATTCAAAAAACAAAGATCATGGCATACAGTCCCATCACTTCATGGCAAATAGATGGGGAAACAATGGAAACAGTGACAGACTTTATTTTCTTGGGCTCCAAAATCACTGCAGATGGTGAGGGCAGCCATGAAATTAAAAGATGCTCATTCCTTGGAAGAAAAGCTATGACCAACCTAGACAGCATGGTAAAAAGCACAGACATTACTTTACCGACAAAGGTCTGTCTAGCCAAAGCTATGGTTTTTCCAGTAGTCATGTACTGATGTGAGAGTTCGACCATAAAGAAAGCTGAGCTCCGAAGAACTGATGCTTTTAAACTTGGTCGGAGACGTCTCTTGAGATTCCCTTAGACTGTAAGGAGATCCAACCAGTCAATCCTAAAGGAAATCAGTCCAGAATACTCATTGGAAGGACTGATGCTGAAGCTTCAATACTTTGGCCACCTGATGTGAAGAACTGACTCACTGGAAAAGACACTGATGCTGGGAAAGATTGAAGGCAGGAGGAGAAGGGGATGACAGAGGATGAGATGATTGGATGGCATCACTGACTCAGTGGACATGTGTCTGAGCAAGCTTCAGGAGTTGGTGATGGACAGGGAAGCCTGGCGTGCTACAGTCCACGGGGTTGCAAAGAGTCGGACACGACTGAGCTGAACAACCCTGATAGGTGACATATATTGTGGTGCTCAACGTGGGCACTTGTCCCCTTCTAAAAAGAGGATCTGGGCACCTCCAGGGCCACCAAAAGCAGCTTCCCTGTGGATCTCAAGTGGCTGCCTGAACCTTTTGTTTCACTGTCTGCCTTCCCATCCCCTGGGGCCTCAGGACCCTCATTCAAGAAACACTTCCCCCTCCCCTTTGTCCCTCTCCTTCTCCAAAAGCTTCCCTTGTGGCTCAGCTGGTGAAGAATCCACCTTCAATGCAGGAGACCTGGGTTCGATCCTGGGATTGGGAAGATCCCCTGGAGAAGGGAAAGGCTACCCACTCCAGAATTCTGGCCTGGGGTCACAAAGAGTTGGACATGACATAGCAACTTTCACTTCACTCCCCTAAAATCTCTCTACTTCTCCGCCCTCTCCTCTCTGTCCTCTTCAGTCCTCTTCTTCTGAGAATGGACATGGTGCAGCCCCAGCATCACTCCTCTCAGCCTGTGAGATCGCTGGCTGTCAGGGCCTATCTTGACGGATGACCAGCACAAGTGGGAGAGCTCGCCACTCGTTTTGCAGACTTTGGGCCAGTGGGATCTCCCTGACCAGACCTTTGGGAAAATCACCTTTATTATCCTGCCGCCAAGAGAAGTCCTGTGGGGACAGGTTGAAGCGGCATATTTCTATACGCTGGTGGATGTGTGGATGAGGGTCCCATCTGTGGGGTTGAGGACCCACAGATGATATACAACTAGCTAGTTTCTGGTTTTGATCACCTCAGTGGGCACTGGACAGGGCGCTCCCCCCTTCCTTGATCCTTTCTGGAAACTAGCAGGTTGGTGCTTGAAAGGGCGCATGCAGGGGTGGGTTGAGCTAGCAACCTCTGTCTTTTTCTCTTTCTCAGTCTTTTTTGTCCCTCCTCCTTTACTCTCCCTTGGTCCTCATCCCTACACTGCTGTCCCCTTTATCCTGAAAACTTCTAGCTTGGGCCTTTGTTTTGTGATTGGATTCTCGGTGTTGTAGTTTTGTCTGTCCAGCTGCCCCTGGAGCACTTAAGCCTTGAAACACAAACACAGCCCACACGCCTGAGACTCCAGCCTTGGGTTACCTAGTGAGATTTTAAAGACCAAAAAGAAAATACAGGAGCTTGCACTTTGCTCTCCTCTGCCTTTGCAGTGTCACTACTGTGCCTGGGCTCTTCAGAACTAACTACCTGGTTCGTCTGTAGTCCCCAAAACTGAGGGAAAAAAGACAGACATTTTAGATTCAAGTGGGAAAACTGTAAGATCTCTGGTTCCATACAAATTAACTTGTCTAGCTTAAGCTTGTGGGTTTTATACAGACCTGTCCTTACAGTAATAAGTATAATACTTTCACTGTACCTAGGGTTACTGAAAGTCAATAAGCATATTCTTTCTGTTAAAATATCCATCAACAGGAAAAAAAATCTGATATTAAATTTAAGTAAAATTTAATTTAAATTTAACATTTCCTTGGTGGCTTAGAAGGTAAAGAATCCACCTGCAATGCAGGAGATGTGGGTTTGATCCCTGAGTTGGGAAGATCCCCAGAAGGGAATGGCTACCCAGTCCATATTCTTGCCAGGAATATTCCATGGACAGAGGAGCCTGGCAGGCTACAGTCCATGGGGTCACAAAGAGTTGGATAAGACTGAGCAACTAATACACTGAAGTAAATGTAACTGAAATAAGAACTTCTTGGAAAACTCTATAGGAATAATTATGTTTTGGAAATGTCCATCTACAGCAGTCTCTCTAAATTTTGGCAAATTTGAAACTAAATCAAGTTAAATGATAGGAAGTAATTGAATATTCAGGCCATTTCAAAGAAGATAAACTACTGGAACATTAATTGCTAAACAGGTCTAAATTTACCTACTCGTCTTGTAAGAGAAAAACTAAAGATGTTTGGTGCCACCTTGCCAAGTTCTCTACCAACTTATGGATGCTAATGTACAGAATGATTCGTGGTTGCTGAAGGGAAGTAGGATGTGTGCTTTCAGAAAAGAATGTATGAGGAATGGAAATATATTTTGTTGAAAGGAAAAAAATGTGATTTTGTCCTAGAGCTGGGTATTTCTGAATGAGAAAAGAATAAGGGACAACGTACGGTGACAGAAAGTCACAGAAGGTTTGAAGAAGAGAAACATTAAGAATTTTGTAAGTGGTCAGGATTTTCTAAGGTTGGATTAAATTTAATTAAGCAAATGGATTTTAAGAGTAGGCTGGTGCGAAACTGGATTTGGTTCCTCTTGTAAGAGAACAAAGTTGTCCTGGAATGCTATTTGTGATAACAGATCATGTCAGTTCCTATGCTTTAAAGTGATCTGTATTTATCTTTTGATTTTTTTTCCCCCCACTTTAGCTCAAGGAGTATTCTTCACAGAAACCTATGATACTATCTGACCAGGTGTTTTAAAACTTTTTAAAATTTTTGACAGACTTCCCAAATATGAAATTCCAATTGAAATTCTCTTTGACTCTCAGTTAACTTTGGGGTGTTTGTTTAAGAGGCCCCTAGAAAACCCCAAAGAGAGATCCTAAACTAACTGGGTTAATCTGTAAAGAGAGGTTTGCCAGGTTCTCAGAGAACCTTGACAAGTTTAGGGATGAATTTATCAGGCTGAGGTTGGCACTCTCTCTCACCTGACAGAGCATCATGGTTATCTGGCTCCCTATTGCACCCCAGATTAAAAGGAGTGTACACTAAGAAAGGCCAGGAACATGCAGACGGCCTATCGGCTACCAACCCACACCACCAAACTCATCAGGTGGGTGGGGATCACTCCCAGAACATGACCCGCACTGAGACTGTGAAGATCGTGTCAGCCAGAAGATGAGGCAGTATTCGTTTATCAGAAGCAACGAAAAGGTGTATGGTGAAGCCTGTAAGTTATGATAAGGTCCAAGAGATTACACAGGAAAAAGATGAAAACCTGGCAGTCTTCCTGAGCTGGGCGACAGAGGATTCAGGGAAGACACCCAGACAGACCCTGAGTCCACAGAAGGAAGGACACTGCTGGCCATGTGTTTTATCATCCAGATCATTTCTGACACCCAGAGAGAATTACACAAGTTAGGGGCTGGGCCCCAAACCCCACTGTCAATCTTGTAGATGAGGCCTTCAAGGCCTAACAACCGAGACTTAACGGCTATCCAATAAAGAAAACGCAGCTGTTAGCTGCTCTGATTCACCCACCACCTCTAGGGGAGTCTGGAGGGCTGAAAAGGCTGGACAGACCACCAAGAAGCTGCCTGGTCCAAAGCAGCGTGCCTTCTGTTGGAAAGGTGGGCACTGGAAGGGGCAATATCCTGAGCACCCTCCTGTGGGATGCCGGAGGGGCAACCCCTTGTGAATGTCTCAGACGAGAGGTTCCTGCCCACATATCATCTGACAGGGCCCAGGGCCTGCCCAGCTCCACATCCCACTAGATCCATCCTCATCAGTCCAGCAGAGCCTCAGGTCTCCCTCGATGTGGTGGGCAGGAGAACTGAATGCATTGTAGGAGCTGTCTGCTCTGCTCTGACATGGCCAACCAGCCCCCTCTCCAATCGTGACTGCACTGGACTGGAATTGATGGATGGCCAAAGGTAAGTGATTTATGTCTCCCCTTGACTGCCGAGTCAGGTCCATTTTTATTACTCACTTCTTTCTGTACATGACAGAATGCCCTGTTCCCCTCCTTGGGAGATTCGCTAAATAAGTTAGGAGCCAGTATATTCTTGCTGCTGCTGCTAAGTCGCTTCAGTCCAACTGCTGTGCGACCCCACAGACGGCAGCCCACCAGGCTCCGCCATCCCTGGGATTCTCCAGGCAAGAACACTGGAGTGGGTTGCCATTTCCTTCTCCAATGCATGAAAGTGAAAAGTGAAAGTGAAGTCACTCAGTCTGCCTGACTCTTAGCAACCCCATGGACTGCAGCTTACCATGCTTCTCCATCCATGGGATTTTCCAGGCAAGAGTACTGGAGTGAGTTGCCGTTGCCTTCTCAGAGTATATTCTTCAGTTCAGTTCAGTCACTCAGTCGTGTCCGACTCTTTGCAACCCCGTGAATCGCAGCACACCAGGCCTCCCTGTCCATCACCAACTCAGACTCCCATCCATTGAGTCAGTGATGCCATCCAGCCATCTCATCCTCTGTCGTCCCCTTCTCCTCCTGCCCCCAATCCCTCCCAGCATCAGAGTCTTTTCCAATGAGTCAACTCTTCGCATGAGGTGGCCAAAGTACTGGAGTTTCAGCTTTAGCATCATTCCTTCCAAAGAAATTCCAGGGCTGATCTCCTTCAGAATGACTGGTTGGATCTCCTTGCAGTCCAAGGGACTCTCAAGAGTCTTCTCCAACACCACAGTTCAAAAGCATCAATTCTTCGGCACTCAGCCTTCTTCACAGTCCAACTCTCACATCCATACATGACCACAGGAAAAACCATAGCCTTGACTAGACGGACCTTTGTTGGCAAAGTAATGTCTCTGCTTTTGAATATGCTATCTAGGTTGGTCATAACTTTCCTTCCAAGGAGTAAGCATCTTTTTAGTTTCATGGCTGCAGTCACCATCTGCAGTGATTTTGGAGCCCCCAAAAATAAAGTCTGACACTGTTTCCACTGTTTCCCCATCTATTTCCCATGAAGTGATGGGACCGGATGCCATGATCTTCATTTTCTGAAGGACAGGGTAAAGTCCAAGAAGGGAAAGAATCCAAACAGAATGCATCTATAAGGAGCCCCAGATGACCCACATGTTGGCATCAAATATTCCCCAAGACATCCCCCAAGAAATTAGAGAATAAGTAGCTCCTGCAGTTTGGGATACCTCAGTGCCAGGAAGGACAAAATGTGTTCCCCCAATAAAAATAAGGTTAAGGCTTGGGGAACATGCCCCAGGAAGAGACAATAACGTTAAAGCCTGAAGCCCTGAGGGGACTCCAACTGCTGCTCAGCAAATTCCTAAAACATGGACTCCCTAGGCCCTGCCAGTCCCTTTCCAACACCCCGACCCTCCCTGTTCAGCAGCTTGGCGAGACTTCCCTGGTGGTCCAGTGGTTAAGAATCCACCTGCTGGGAAATTACCTACATCAGTATAAGAACATAAATGTGTGAAGTCAAGGCTACATCACCTAGCTGAATATTCTACCAAAATGGAGCTGATTAGGCTGGGCCGGAGAAGGCGATGGCACCCCACTCTAGTACTCTTGCTTAGAAAATCCCATGGATGGAGGAGCCTGGTAGGCTGCAGTCCATGAGGTCACGAAGAGTCAGACACGACTGAGCGACTTCACTTTCACTTTTCACTTTCCTGCATTGGAGAAGGAAATGGCAACCCACTCCAGTGTTCTTGCCTGGAGAATCCCAGGGACGGGGGAGTCTGTTGGGCTGCCGTCTATGGGGTCGCAGAGTTGGACACGACTGAAGCAACTTAGCAGCAGCAGCAGCAGGCTGGGCAAGTAAAAAAGACAAATCGCTCAAGTGAGGCTCCTTATGATCCTTCTCCAGGATTTAGGAAGAGGATGTTCTCCAAGACCTAAAGTCTCTCCACTGAAATGAAGATTCTCTGGGCTGTGAGTCTAAAGGTAGAAATTCAAATGCTGGAGTTTGAGAACTACCAGATTCGAGTGTTGTCTCTATAACATATAATGGATTTGCACAATAAAGACATGGGTGTTGGACAGCCCTGACTGCAAAAACTGACTCTACTTCAGTGAAAACCATAACAGCAGTTGACTTTCTTTACTCTCATCTCTTCATAGAAAAGGAATAGAGTGGTCCCTTGGTCTCTGCAGGGGGTCAGTTCCAGGACACAAGTCCTCCCATACCAAAATATGTAGATGTTCAAATACTGTACATAAAACGCTATAGTATTTGCATATAAGTTATGCATCCGCCTGTGTACTTAAATCAGCTCTATGTTACTTATAATACCTCGTACAATGTGAATACTATGGAAATAGTCGACAGCACAGCATATTCAGCTTTGCTTTTTGAAACTTTCTGGAATTTTTTTTTCCAAATACTTTTGAGCCATAGTTGGCTGAACCATGAATGTGGATCCCTAGATTACGAAGGATTAGCTGCAATTATACCCACAAGATATTGTTTAGAAAGATATTCAATAAATGATAGCTATGACTATTAGTCATAAAGGATACATTAAAATTCTCAAAAATGCTTTCAAATCAAAATACATTTAACTCAAAATCACAATGAGGTACACTTTCGATATATTAGGAAGGCTATACTCAAAAAGACAGTAAAATATTTGACAAAGATGTGGGGAAATTGAACCTTCATACACTGCTGGAGATAATATAAAATGATGTGTAGACACCTTGGAAAACAGACTGGCAGTTACTTAAAAAGTTAAGCCTATAGTTACCATATGATTCAGCAATTCTACTCTACATATCATCCAAGAGAACTGAAAATATATATCCCCACAAAACCTGCACAGGAACATTCATAGCAACATAATAGCCTAATAGTGGGAACAACCCAATGTCCACTAGTTGATAAATGAACAAATAAAATGTGGCATATTAGTGCAACAGAAAGAAACTAAGAACTGATACATGTTAAAGCATACATGAATCTTTAAAACTTTGTGCTAAATGAAAGAAGTCAAATGCAAAAGGCTACATATTATATGGTTCAATTTATATGAAATGAAAATAAATGTCAGGATAGATAAATCCACAGAGACATAAATTGGATTAGCAATTGCCAGGATCTAAGAAGAGGGTAAAATGAGGAACACTGAACTGTATGCTTCAAAAGTGTGAATTATCTTGTAAATAACCTGTAATGGAAAAGAATCTAAAAGAGATTATATTTAAATACACATAACTGAATCACTTAGCTTTATACCTGAAACTAACATGACACTGTAAATCAACTATATTTCAATTAAAAAATTTTTAAAGGGTTAACTCATTTCACATGCTAGTAAAGTAATGCTCAAAATTCTCCAAGCCAGGCTTCAGCAACACGAGAACCATGAACTTCCTGATGTTCAAGCTGGTTTCAGAAAAGGCAGAGGAACCAGAGATCAAATTGCCAACATCCGCTGGATCATCAAAAAAGCAAGAGAGTTCCAGAAAAACATCTATTTCTGCTTTATTGACTATGCCAAAGACTTTGACTGTGTGGATCACAATAAACTGTGGAAAATTCTGAAAGAGATGGGAATACCAGACTACCTGATCTGCCTCTTGAGAAACCTATATGCAGGTCAGGAAGCAACAGTTAGAACTGGACATGGAACAACAGACTGGTCCCAAACAGGAAAAGGGGTTCGTCAAGGCTGTATATTGTCACCTGTTTATTTAACTTATATGCAGAGTACATCATGAGAAACACTGGGCTGGAAGAAACACAAGCTGGAATCAAGATTGCTGGGAGAAATATCAATAACCTCAGATATGCAGATGACACCACCCTTATGGCAGAAAGTGAAGAGGAACTCAAAAGCCTCTTGATGAAAGTGAAAGTGGAGAGTGAAAAAGTTGGCTTAAAGCTCAACATTCAGAAAACGAAGATCATGGCATCTGGTCCCATCACTTCATGGGAAATAGATGGGGAAACAGTGGAAACCGTGTCAGACTTTATTTTTGGGGGCTCCAAAATCACTGCAGATGGTGACTGAAGCCATGAAACTAAAAGATGCTTACTCCTTGGAAGGAAAGTTATGACCAACCTAGATAGCATATTCAAAAGCAGAGACATTACTTTGCCAACAAAGGTCCATCTAGTCAAGGCTATGGTTTTTCCTGTGGTCATGTATGGATGTGAGAGCTGGACTGTGAAGAAGGCTGAGCACCGAAGAATTGATGCTTTTGAACTCTGGTGTTGGAGAAGACTCTTGAGAGTCCCTTGGACTGCAAGGAGATCCAACCAGTCCATTCTGAAGGAGATCAGCCCTGGAATTTCTTTGGAAGGAATGATGCTAAAGCTGAAACTCCAGTACTTTGGCCACCTCATGCGAAGAGTTGACTCATTGGAAAAGACTCTGATGCTGGGAGGGACTGGGGGCAGGAGGAGAAGGGGACGACAGAGGATAAGATGGCTGGATGGCATCACTGACTCGATGGATGTGAGTCTGAGTGAACTCCGGGAGTTGGTGATGGACAGGGAGGCCTGGTGCGCTGCGATTCATGGGGTCGCAAAGAGTCAGACACGATTGAGCGACTGATCTGATCTGATCTGAAAGGGTTAAAAAAAAGAATCCGCCTGCCAACGCAGGGGACACAGGTTTGATCCCTGGTGTGGGAAGATTTCACGTGGGGCAACCACGCCTGTATACCACAACTGCTGAGCCCACACTCTAGAGCCCACGCTCCACGACGAGAGAAGCCACTGCACTGAGAAGCAGCACCTGCAGCCGGCACTGGTTCACAGAAAGGGCCCAACTCTTGGTGACAACGCCCAGCCACACAGCGTAATCAATGCTTCAAAAGTTGAATGAACTGGGCTACAACTCATCTGCCATATTCACCTGACCTCTTGCCAACTGACTACCACTTCTTCAAGCATCTCGACAACTTTTTGCAGGGTAAATACTTCTATAACCAGCAGGACGCAGAAAATGCTTTTCAAGAGTTCGTCAAATCCCAAAGCATGGATTTTTACACTATGGGAATAAACAAACTTATTTCTCATTGGCAAAAATGTGTTGACTGCAGTGGTTCGTATTTTGATTGATAAGGATGTGTTTGAGCCTAGTTATATAATGATATGAAATTCAGGGTCTGAAACCGTAATTACTTTTGCACCAACCTAATAACCACTAGAAACTCCTCCACAGAACATAAAGATTTGGTTCTGGCTCTTTTAGAAGCAGTGCAGCTCCCGACGCGGGCAGCACTAGTTCACTGTGGGTGTCATCAGAGGGAAGGATCCTTTGTGAGCCAAGGGCATGGCAAAGCTGATCAAACTGCAGAACAGTCCCCTTGACTGTTCAAGTTATGGCTCGAGTGACTGGCCCCCCTGCACTCCCCAGCCTGGCCCAGTACTCCTCACAGGAACACAAGCATGCTGAGAAACGAGGCTCTGAGAAAGGAAGCATAGGCTGGTATAAAAAGGAGGAGAAGGTTCTAATCCCTGAGGCCCAACAATGGAAACTCACCAAGAGCTTACATGATGCCACCCACCACGGGAGGGAGGCACCACGGGACTTGACACAAAAGGCTTCTTCAGGGGAGGGGCTCAAAAGACCAGTAAAACAAGTAACGCTTGCCTGTGATTTATGCGCCCATAATAACCCACAGACCCATCCATGCCCCCTTCATTACTCAGGTCAATACAACGCAGAGGGACATATCCGGGGGAAGACTGGCAGTTTGATTTCACCCAAATGCTCCCACGATCAGGATGTAAATATCTTCTGGTGATTGTTGATACTTCCACAGGATGGGCTGAAACCTTTCCCACCTGATCTGAAGAGGCTATGGAAGTCTGTAAGCCCGTCTTTTTTTTTTTTTTTTTTTCAAATTTTTTTTCATGTGGACTCCTTTTTTTTTTTTTAAAGTCTTTATTAAATTTACTACAATATTGCTTCTGCTTCATGTTTTGGTTGTCTGACTGTGAGGCAGTGGGATCTTAGTTCCTCAACCAGGGATTACACTTGTACCCCCTGCATTGGAAGGCCCGGTCTTAACCACTGGACCATGAGGGAAGTTCCTGTAAGTCCCTTCTAAAAGAAACAAGTCCTCGTTTGGACTTCCGAAGTCCTTGCAGAGTGATAGCGGGCCCTCTTTTACAGCCAAACCCACACAGGGGCTCACGATGGCCCTAGGGATAAACTCCAAGCTACATACCTTGTGGCACCCCCAGTCTTCAGTGAAGGCGGAGAAAATGAACCACACTTTAAGGAAAACCTTAGCCAAGCTCTGCCAAGAAACTCATGAACCCTGGACCAACTTGCTTCCTACTGCACTCTTCAGGTCTGTGTAGCCCCCAGGAGTGGTCTGAGGCTTAGCCCATTTGAAGTGACCTACAGGCGGCCTTTTCTTGCTACTGACATTCTGCTAAATGAGGTCGTGAGCCAGGCCCTGAGTATATTATTAATCTAAGACAAGTTCAGAAGGCAATCCAGGACTATGCCCATAAGGCACTGCCAGTGTCCACTGAAAATCCAGAGAAAGGAGCAGTTCCTTCACAAATAAACACCAGGGACCAAGTTTTTCTTAAAACCCTGGAAGAGGGGTCTCCTGAAGATCAACTACTGCCAAAAATGGAAGGGCCCCCTATAAAGTAATTTTAACCACCCCCCACTGCTGTCAAACTGCAAGGCATATCAAATTGGGTACGTTTGTCCAGACTAAAGCTTTCACCTCCAGAAGCCCCACAGGTCACAACAGGAGCACAATACACCTGAGTGTCAGTGGAAGATCTGAAATACCTGTTCAGAAGACAGACACCATCGACAGATGAGTAAAATGATGTAGGGCGAGGGGGCTCCTATCGGAAGTCTTAACAAGACCGGGACCTCTCTCGTTTCCTTGGTTGGTGTGGTTCTTGACAACCGTCTGCCACTTGAGTACCTTTTAGCAGAACAAGGTAGTTTGTGCAGTAACTAATACTTCCTGCTACACGTGGATCAAGGCGATAGGACAGGTAAAAGTTAATATTTAGGAACTATATGCCCGGGCAGAGGGGCTTCATAATTTTGGCAGGGGCAAAAGGACCCTGCAGGTCCCTGGAACAGTCAGTGAGGGACTTCTGCACCTCTAGGACAGGCTAGGGTCTGTGGCCCCTGTCCAGCAGGAAGAAATTTCAGAAGAGAACTTGAGCCCCTAAAGAATATGTGTGCAGAGTCTCTCAGGAAAGAACGAGACAGGCCTGGGACCCTTTGCCGCAGTGCTGCAATGCTTGCATGGGCACACGTCCCTTCAATAAGTAAAATACAGAGAAACTGTATGGAACTAAAAGCACGTGCAGGTGCAGCTGGGACAATTTCTCGGCCAAAGAGTCCAAGAGACCAAAGAACCCAACTGCCGCTTCTGAAGAGCCCCCAGCAAACCACCACCTAAGGGATGGGTGAACCACCTAAGGCACCCTTCTGGCCTGACCCCCGGCCTCATCCCTTCCCTTCCCTCACATAAGGCACAAGCTTGCCTGCCTCAGGAAGCAAACAAGAACAAACCTCTTTGTTCTTGCTCCCTCCTGCTGCAGCAGGGACCCCAGTAAAGCTGGCCTGAACTTCCTGTCTGGCTTCTAATCGATTTCTATTGATTAAGGAGGCCAAGAACTCTGGTCGGTAACACGTCCCTCAGTCCCTATCTATGGCTTTACTTAAACACTTTACCTACTACTATTCCCTATGGAACAAATAAGAAGTCTCTGCTCTATGATGAAGGGCAGTAGGAACCAATTTTCACCTTTACCAACCCACACAGGGCAGTAGCAATACAGACTAAAGACAGAGCTACCATATATGAACCAGCAATCCCACTCCTGGGCATATATTCAGACAAAACAATAATTCAAAAAGATCCATGCATCTCTATTTCATAGCAGTATTATTCACAATAGCCAAGACCTGGAGACAACCTAAGTGTCTATTGACAGGTGAATGGATAAAGAAATCATTTATGTCCACATTGAGGCATGAAAAAGAACTCAATAATGCCAACTGCAGCAACCTAGATGGGTCTAGCTGTAACATACTAAGTGAAGTAAGTTGGAAATAAAAGACAAATATCATATGATATCATTTACAGGTGGAATCTAAAAATTAGTAACAATATAAACCAATTAATAAAGGAGAAACAGACACACAAAAGTAGAAAACAAAATCATGGTTACCAAAAAACAGAGATGTGGGAAATAAGAAGCTGGGATTGAAAAACAGAAACTACTCTATTACATATAAAATAGATAATCAACAAAGATCTAGGTATAGCAAGGGAAGTCTACTCGACACTCGGTAATAACTTATGTGGGAAAAGAATCCAAAGATGAATAGATATTTGTATATGTATAAATAAGAGATTATGTACACCTAAAACACATACAACCCTATATATCAACGTTAGTCCAATAAAAATTCAATTAAAAAGATAAAGAGACACAAGCTTTCGGGTGTGTACACACACACACACTGGAATGTTACTCAGCCATCAAAAAGCAGTAACATCGATGGACCTAGAGAGTATCATACTAAGTCAGACAGAGAAAGACAAATACCATATATCAGTTATATGTGGAACCTAAAAAAATACACAAATACATTTATTACAAAACAGAAACAGACCTACGGACTAGGAAAACAAATTTATGGTTAACAAAGGGGAAAGGCTGTGGAGGTGAGGGATAAATTAGGAGTTTGGGATTAACATGTACATACTACTATATATATACACACACACACACACACACACACACACGAGGAGGATGTAGCACAAGGAACTCTATTCAATATTCTGTTATAATCTATACAGGAAAAGAATGGATACATGTATAACTGATTCACCTTGCTGTATGCCTGAAACTAACACAACATTGTAAATAAACCATACTCCAATATAAAAAATATTTTTAAAAGTCGGCCAGCCCAGTAATGCATTAGTTAAGTGCTTCTCCGTAGCAGTTAATCACATTCTGTTTGAGGCAGCACTTAAAGTGGTTTTCAGTGCTGCCTCTTAAGAGAGATTGGATCTACGATACCAGGCAGATCAGAGGGCTAAGATTCCTTAGATCTGTGAGGAAGATGGAGTTGGTCTTTGAGCCGTTTAGTTTCCTTTCTTGTCTTTCCCCCTTTCTGATTTTGCGATCTCTGGACCACACACACTACTGCCAGAGACTGGGGCCTCGGCGCCTCTCACCTCCGCACTTCTGGTCTCCTCTGGGCCAGAAGAGAGCCAGCCAGACCTGGTCCCTGCTCTTTCTGAAGCCAAGGGACCTGAACACCTCCAGTACCCTCAGAAGGGCTTTTTATTTACCCCTGCCGTCAGTTCAGGTAAACCAAGCCAAGTGGGAATATTTTACAACCAAGAAAGAGTTCAGTCCCCTGGAGATGGAGTCTGGAAAGCAGACTCTCAGGAATAAATAGGCCACTGTACGGTGCTTGCAGTCAGACAGTCTTCGTTTCCACGGAACAGACGCACACAGTGGGTGGGTCTGGCCAGGTCTGCCACACCTGGGACCCAGAAGAAAAGAATGCCCTCTCACTGAGTGACCCCAGAGAAAGAGGTTATGTCCTCCTTCTGCCCCGTCTGTCCAAAATTCCTCAAGGACACACTCCCACAACAAAGCAAGCCAATCCTGCCCTATGGGAGCTGGCTGCTACCCACCCCTCATCTCAGCTCGAACCATCTGCCATGTCCCTCCCTCTGCTCCACCTGCCTTGCTGTCTGTCCTGCCCATTAGACAAGCCTGAGCCACAAGCTGTTCTCTCTGCCTGGAATAGTCTCTCTAAGAAGCCAGGATCAGGGGCCCTGCTATGAACACTCTCCCTTGCATAATCCTTGGGGGAGCTGACACACCCCCAAGAGGTGTAAAGTAGTCAGTAAAAATTTAAGAAGTACAGAGACTGAAGTCCCTCCAAACATACAGGGATTCATAACAGGACCTGCTACAAACTATGAAGGATGATGCTTTTTGGTGGAACCTGGTGGAAGATGGCTGAGAAGCTCACATCTGTGTCATCCAAAACTTAAAGACTCCCTCCAGTTCAGCAGCATTTTACCAAACAACTGTTTGCTTGCTGCCACCTGGTGGTCATTTCTGGAACTTCCTCTAAGATACTGCAGGAACTTCCCTGGTGGTCCAGTGGCTGAGACTCTGCATTCCCACTGCAGAGGACCTGCACTGGAATCCTGGTCAGGAAACTAGACCACAGATGATGCAGTTAACAGTTTTCATGCCACAACTAAAGAACCCACATGCTGAAACTAAGACTCAGTCCAGCCAAACAAACATAAAATACACACACCATTGCAAGCCCTCAGTTCAGTTCAGTCGCTCAGTCATGTCCGACTCTTTGTGACCCTGTGAATCACAGCACGCCAGGCCTCCCTGTCCATCACCAACTTCCGGAGTTCACTCAAACCCATGTCCATTGAGTTGGTGATGCCATCCAACCATCTCATCCTCTTTCGTCCCCTTCTCCTGCCCTCAATCTTTCCCAGCATCAGAGTCTTTTCCAATGAGTCAGCTCTTCACATCAGGTGACCAAAGTATTGGAGTTTCAGCTTCAGCATCAGTCCTTCCAATGAATATTCAGGACTGATTTCCTTTAGGATGGACAGGTTGGATCTCCTTGCAGTCCAAGGGACTCTCAAGAGTCTTCTCCAACACCACGGTTCAAAAGCATCAATTCTTTGGTGCTCAGCTTTCTTCACAGTCCAACTCTCACATCCATACATGACTACTGGAAAAACCATAGCCTTGCCTAGATGGACCTTTGTTGGCAAAGTAATGTCTCTGCTTTTCAATATGTTGTCTAGGTTGGTCATAACTTTCCTTCCAGGGAGTAAGTGTCTTTTAATTTCATGGCTGCAATCACCATCTGCAGTGATTTTGGAGCCCAGAAAATAAAGTCTGACACTGTTTCCACTGTTTCCCCATCTATTTGCCATGAAGTGATGGGACTGGATGCCATGATCTTAGTTTTCTGAATGTTGAGCTTTAAGCCAACTTTTTCACTCTCCTCTTTCACTTTCAATATGAGGCTCTTTAGTTCTTCTTTGCTTTCTGCCATAAGAGTGATGTCATCTGCATATCTGAGGTTATTGATATTTCTCCCAGCAATCTTGATTCCAGCCTATGATTCCTCCAGCCCGCTCGCTCCTCACTAAATTCAACTTCCTTTTCAGTTTTGACCAGTTATCCAAATGAACAACCAAGAGGTGGTATGCACCGATGGCCCTGGATGAATGTGTGAGACAGGTGACATCTGCCCTCATTTCAGGACCTCCCTCTCAGAACTACTCAGTACCTCCCATCATTCCTATTTGGGGGAAAGTGACAAATAAAGTTGATGCTTTTGAACTGTGGAGTTGGAGAAGACTCTTGAGAGTCCTTTGGACAGCAAGGAGATCAAACCAGTCAATCCTACAGGAAATCAGTCCTGAATATTCACTGGAAGGATTGATGTTGAAGCTGAAGCTCCAATATTTGGACAGCTGATGTGAAGAACTGACTCATTGGAAAATACCCTGATTCTGGGAAAGACTGAAGCCAGGAGAAGGGTATGACAGAGGATGAGATAGTTGGATGACATCACTGACTGGATGGACATGAGTTTCAGCAAGCTCTGGGGGTTGGTGATGGACAGGGAAGCCTGGGGTTGCAGCAAGTCTGACATGACTGAGCAACTGAACTGAGTTGATAAATAAAGCACTAGAAAAGTAACGGTTCCCTCCGTTCCCTCTAAGTGCTCTAGGGCTGTAGGAAGAAGGCTACTTTTAATCACAGAGTCAAGCATAAAATGGTGGCATTCCAAGTATCGGAGGCCAGAACTGTTATGGACTGGATGCTGGTGTCCTTTCTAAGCTATGTCTTCCCTAAAATGATGGTATATGGAGGCAGGGCTTGTGGCAGGTAATGAAGGTTAAATGAAGCCATGAGAGTGAAGCCCTCCTGTTAGGATTAATGCCCTTCTAAGAGAAGACGCCTGAGAAGATGGTCATCTGCAAGGCCGGAGGAGAGCCTTCACCAGAACCCAAGCAAACTGGCACCCTGATCTTGAACTTCTGGCCTCTGGAGCTGAGGACATGTTTGCTGTACAAGCCACGCCCCCTGTTGTGCTTGTTGGCCAGAGGAGCTAAGATAGGAACTGTGGTGGGATACCCTCCGAACTCAAATATCACAGGCAGGAGTGTGAATCCACACAAGGCAGCCCTCTCTCCTGCCTCTGCTCACCATGAATTTATTGCCCTTTCATTTTTACCTGCAGGACTTCTGCAGGAAGTTGTGCTGCCCATGATAGGGATGGAGGAGCAGGAAGCTACTGATATGTGGGTAAGGGAAGAAGCCGGGGAAACCCAGGGCCTGACTCAGGTAAGCTTACCAAAGCAATGGTTCAACCCGGAACCGAAATCTGAACAAAAGACAGAGCCTAGTGAGAGAGTTCCACTCTTAGTCTCATGATCCAGTTCCTATTTGAGCCCCCATGACTCTAGTTGACTCTGAGCAGCAGGACCTCCACAGTTCACTCTCTGGTGTCAGCAAAAGCCAGCGAGGCTTTTCCACGTAAACAAATGCCGAGCCACCCAAGCCCCTTTCTACACTGTGCAACTGATACTCTGCATTCAAGTACGAATTTATATGTATCCCTGTTGCATTTCCACCTGTTAAGAGTCAACAGATCATTCCAGGCGCCTTAAATAAAATCCAAACCCTTTACTGGGACCCACGGGGCTCCGCTATGCAGCTCCTACCAACATCTCCAACACGCTCGGCAGACTTGTGTGCCTCAATGCAAGGAATGCCAAAACATTACCTTTGTGTTTTAGTAACTGAGCTTGTGGGAAACCCTAGTTGTACCCCCGAGCCCTAGCAGGATAGCGGGGGAGGTATGTGGAATTTCCCTCCACAAGAAGTCACCTACTACCAAAAAATGAGACATTCGGCCCTGGTGTGTTTTTGAAGCACCTCTGCCAGTACCTGCACATCCAAAACTCTCGGGTCCACACTCCTGGAAGTCGATTCACTCGGCTGGGGGGTGTTCTCACAGTGCATGCGCTGACTCCAGTTCACTAGGTTGTACACTCCCCCCACTCCCCCCAACCCCACCCACTCCATCCCTCCCACCATCGCTGGCAGAGAGGATCCTCCATCTCCTGGGGACCAACAACTGCCTCCCAGGTTTCCAACTAGAGGGGATTTGCCCCCAGGAGACAGCTGGGAATATGTGGAGACAATTTTGAGGACTCGCAACTAGGGCCCTAAGGGTGCTACTGACGTCCAGTGGGTGGGCTCCAGGGTGCTGCCGAACATCCAACAATGCACGAGACAGTCCCCTCACAACCAAGAACGATGCGGCTTGTCAACACTCACCTCTGAGACCTTCCTGTCTCCTCGCGGCGGAAGCTCGGGGAAGATGGCGTCTGGCTTGTATCCATCCAGTTCTCGGCCCTTGAAAGACGCCAGGGAGGGAGTGGGTTGTATTCCATTTTCCAGCCAAAAGCCGCTCGTCTGGGGGGCAAGCCTTTCAGACTTGGGAGTGGACTATGACACTGGGGCCCCCAGCGAGGAAGAAGGAAAAGAGTCTCCGGTTCCCTGGGCCTGCTTCCTCTGGCCTTCACACCCCCAGCTCTTTCTTTTTTTGCCCCACAATTTCACCTTTTCAAAATTTGACCCTTTTGCTACCCTTATGCCGTGAGAAGTAGAGTTTGGGAGGGAGGGAGGAGGCCGGGGCGTCCCAGGCTGCAGGACCCGCCCCATGCAGCTCTGGAATGCTCCGCCGGGCGCACCCGCCCGTGGGCCCTAAGCTGAGGGCGCCCAGCCGTTAACTGCCGGGCGTGGAAAGCTTGCTGACCAGGGCAAGGCTGGGAATTTGCTGTGAAGGAGAATCATCTGGTTCTAAAGCTCTGCGAGGAGGAAAGGGCTGAGGAACAGGGGGCGGCTCTACAGAGCCGGAGAGGCAGAACCCACTTAGTGAAGCTGGGCCTGGACACCCGCTTCGTGGCCCGGGCTGGTGGTGCCTGAGACAAGGAGCAGCAGCGATGTCTTAAAAGTCGGTTGGAGCCAAAATAAGCAAGGCCTCTCGCACGCTAGGCCACAAAGGCAGCGCTTTTCCATGCAGGCACAAGGGGAGGAGGAGTGTCTCATTTCTCTTGCCCCTTCCTTCCATACCCACCTTCTGAAAAGGTAAACCTCGGGCTTGCCCGGGGACAACACTGACAAGCAGGAACTCTCAGATTGCGTCACCGTTAGTGGGTGCTTAGGCAGCCAGCACGTGCCCCCACGCACTATGGTAACGTGAACTGTTACCATAGCAACAACAGAGGCTTCTGGGAAGATGGCGGCACTGAGAAAAGCTGGCAATATTAAAACCAAAACCAAAAAATCCAAAACTTAGAAAAAAAAAAACTGGAGACCAAAGACTTGAAAGGTTAGCTCAATTACTAATTACTGAGTCACACCAAAGCCAAAGGAAGGAATGCCCTCCCGGCCAAGGCCTTGACCCTTCCCCAACTTTTCTCAAGGAACCAGTATGGTGGGGGCAGCCACACTGTCCAGCTACCACCCTGGGCCCTAACCAGCCCCCTTCTCAGTCAGGGCAGAATTGCCCTGCTTTAGCTGTTTCCAAGGAGAATGCCACCTACTTTTGATCGCCCTGGTGGTACGCAAACTCCCAAGTTCAGAGCACATGCACTTCTGCTGAAGACGCACACACGTGTCCAAAGGGGACGTCAGCCCCGGGTGTCCCGAGGGCTCAGGCTGCCCTCCCCTCACAGGGCCAGCCCCTAGAGCACCAAGCACGAACGAATGAGGCTTTCTGCCATGCTGTCTTCCCCGGAATTAGAAAAGACACAGCGCGGCTTTAAGTGACCTTATCTGCTTACCTCGCTCCCAGGAACTTTCCTCACATCTTTCCTAGTGGGTACCTGGGCTGGAGGTGGTGCCTGAGGGGAGGTGGCCAATATCCCAGGGATAAGGGGAGGAGAAAGGAGGCAGGTGACAAGCAGACGAAAAGCGTGTGGGGAGACTTGTGGGGTGAGGTGGACCCAAGGTCCTTCTGTCAACGGACCCTTCTGAGCAAGATGAGGAACCCCATCAAGTTTGAATACTGAAGCTATAATTTTATGATTTAAGAGTTTTGTTTGCCTGATGTCCACTGGAATGGACTAGAGGAATGGGAAGTTTACTGTTTCCTAATATTTATAATGGCATCTATCCTAGAAATATAATACAAAGTCATATTTCAGCTTTTGTGTTGAATTCTCTAGGAAACTAAAGACGTTACTGGAAAAGACCCTGATGCTGGGAGGGATTGGGGGCAAGAGGAGAAGGGGATGACAGAGGATGAGATGGCTGGATGGCATCACTGACTCGATGGACGTGAGTCTCAGTGAACTCCGGGAGTTGGTGATGGACAGGGAGGCCTGGCAAAGAGTCGGACACGACTGAGCGACTGATCTGATCTGATCTCTAAAAAACATTCCCCAGAGGCTCTTGTGTGACTATGAGATACTAGGAATCTTAGGTTGACTTACAAAGCTCTAACTGGCATCTCAAATGCCTTTCTTCCTCCCACTTTCTCTTCAAAAAGCAGCCTTTTGGTATTCTCAAAAATAGAAAAAGGGAAAATGATTATTTGGGTACACCAAGTTATGGTGCACCGTGACAAAGATTTACTTTTTTGGCACAAAAATGACAATGGTAATTATAAATCTCTTATTCTAACTTGCATGAATAGACACTCCAAACATTCAAACAGAATCACCATAAACTAGGGTCAACAGAAATATCAGATTTAAGAGGTTATGGACTTCCCTGGCGGTCTATTAGTTGGGACTCTGAACTCCCAATGGCCAGGGAACTAGAATCCCACATGCCACACAGCATGGCCAAAAAAATAAATAAATTTTTAAAAAGAAAGAATTAGAAGTTAAAGATGAAAGAATCAGACTTGATAAAACTGAAGCTATGGCAAGCAACAGATCTAAAATATAATAATAACAGCAACCACATGTAACAATGAGACAAGGACTGTTCTTTCCTTCATTCCACATGTAAGGAAAGGCACAGAGTAGTCAGGTAGCTGTTCAAACTCATCCAATTTGTAAATGGCAGAGCCTTGATTTGAAGCAGGCAGTCTGGTTCCAGAATTCATGCTAACATCAATGGATTAAATATTTCATAGACATAAAAGAAGACTTAAAATGTGATAAAATGGATCTCACAACTGATTAAGCTAAATTGAGACAACTAAACAGAACTTTTAGAAATGAGACACAAGTGAAATTTAAAACTGGACAGATTTTTGTAAAATTTAATAATCTTTAAGTACCCACTATTTCTAAGAATATCTTTGATAAACATTTTGCAGGTACTGTGTGGCAAGCAATATTTTGGAACACTATCTCACTTAAATCTAATAACCCTTATAGTAGATACTGTTATCATCATTGTTTGTACAAGGGAATAAATTCAGAGAAGTTAAATAATGTGTCCAAGTTTATGTATCTAGGAAGTATAGAGTTGGTTTGACTTCTAAATGCATGTTCTCTTTACTCATTATCTCTATGAAAAGGTAAACAGCATACATGACTTCAGCCAGAAAAGTTAAATATTACCTGTGTACACAAGTAAAGTTAGGCCAATAGAAACAATTATAAGAGATCTCTGCCAGACACAGCCAAAAAGAGGAGGAGGAATGTTAAGACCAGGTAAATTTGAAAAGGCAGAACTGGGATTTCTCTAGTGGCCCAGTGGTGAACAATACTCCTCGCAATGCGCAGGACACGGGTTCAATCCCTGGTTGGGAAATTAAGTTCCCACATCTTGAGAAGCAACTAAGCTTACACACTGCAGCTACTGAGTCCATGTGGCACAACTAGAGAGTCCGCGTGCCACAGTGAAAGATCCAAGTGATACAACTAAGACCTGATAAATAAATATTTTCCAAATAAATCTATAAAACTAAAATAAAAATTAGAATGGCAGTTATAAATGAATAGCATTTAACTATATATTAGTAACTAATAAGTTTCAAGCCATACAAAGTTCACCAAAACAATTTTTATTTCCAGTGTTTAATTGGGTATGCACACAGGCATGACACAGGTTTGGATCCATTAAGTCCTCATGCAGAATTATATTCTTCTCCATAAAGAAGCCAGTTCCATCCAGGTCACTATCTACACACCTATGTTACAACATTTATATCAAATCTGGTATCTGAAGAAAAGATACACATATAATATGTTCATTTAAGTTACGTATTTTACAGAAAGATTAAAAATTCAAGTCACACAAAACTCAAAAACTGTATTAAAAGTTGGAATAGAAAACTCAGAGATCCACCTGGAATGACTAGAGAATCGAAGTTCTGTATCCACCTGTGTTAAAACTGGTAAATGTGATGAAATTTGTTACCAATAAAACACATTTTTTTTTTTTTTTTGCTCAATGTACGTTATCTAATTTAACAATATGGCACCCTAAAAACCAAATGTATTTTTATGATGAGGCACTTTTGTTAGTGATGAAACCAAAAGAACATGTCTGCCGCATACTAACGCCAGAGATTTTCTTCAGTTATCTTGGGTGTACACACTATGCAGTGAGTTGCAACAAATACCTTGCTCCTTTGTATACAACTATCCAATATATTTTAAATATATATTTATTTATATATTTATATATATATATATGTTCTTCTGGCTGTAGTAATGCACCGTAAAGGTATTTCACAGTGCAAAATGATGAAACCAGCCCAAATGAAGGCTGCATAATAACAATTCTGGTACAAGAAAATATTTACAGAGTTACTGGAAAGTGTAACAGTAGCTTTTATTTGCTCCAGAAAGGACCCCCAGTTTAAAGACAGGGATGGAACTGTGCTTTGTGGTCTGGGGTTTCAGACAGTTGATGAGGTTGGACCCTGGCTGCAGAACTGGAGTTTTGGCTCGTGTTCTGGAAGCTTTCTCCATTTATTTGGTCAGGTGACTGTGATGGTGTGGAAAGAGGGGCCCTGTTAGTTGAAGCCAAGGTGCTGGAAGAACTGTCTGCATCGGACTGGAAAGACAGGGGCGGGTCCCTGGTTGGTATTTCTAAGGTGCCAAGACTCTCAGGCTGGGGGTCCCCCGTGTCCCCTCTGCTCAGGTCAGTCGTACTGGTGCGTAGCCGCTCCCTGGCCAGCCAGTCTGAGATGGACAGGTCCTGGGCGGAGCATTTGGGCTTCAATCGATTCACAGCTGAAAGTTCGGATTCTCTGTCCCCGCTCTGCTCCTGGGCTTTCCAGAAATTCAGAACACTCATTTCAGTAGCATCCCTGTGCCCACCCAGCGTGTGTCTGCGTTTGATGTTTTTCCTTTTGGCAGGATCGGCGATGGTTTTTTGACTTCCTACTCCAAACATGTCATCGGCCGGGGCTTTGGGCCTCAGTTTTAACCGATCGGCTATTTTTGTTTTCCAAGTGGGTTCCTGTTTGTCCGATTCGCTTCTGGCTGGTGGTGTCAGTAAATTTCCGGTGGATTTTCCTTTTTTCATAACGTCGAACACTTTGGTGATGGAAGGGGCTTCTTTCTCATTCTTGGCATCTCCTAGACTCCCACTGTCTGACTTGAACCTGGCGGATTTCTTCCTGGACAGAGTGTCACACTCGATCAGTTTATGGGAGCTGAAGAGCTGTCTCCGGCTTTCTAAACTTGGTGTTAAACTTCCCTCCGTGCAGCTGACCTCACTGCCTTCTGAGTTTCTCCGGCTGGTCCTCGTGGCCTCTTGGAGTTTTCCTCTTAAGAGCCTGTCGGAGGCCGGGGCGGCAGGGAAGACCGGAAAGTCGCTCTCGCTGTCCGTCTCCACTGGCCGGCCCTCGCTGACCAGCTCGCTCCTCTCGTCATCAGCTTCATCTCCCCGGCTCTCGGCCATGGACTGCACCTCGGGGCTCAGCCTGCTGGAGTCGAGGCCGGCCAGGTAGGAAGCGGACGGTGCGCCGGCGTGGTCGGTGATGCTGCCGACACTGACCAGGAGCTCGCTGTGCTTGGGCTCGGGGCTGGGGGGTTTCTTGGTGGGAAAGCTTGCCGGGGGAGCCGGGGCGTGAGTGCTGAGTGGGGTGCCGGAGTCGGACCCCGTGTCTTCCAGGTGGGAGGTCTTCTGGGCCGCGAGGGCCCTGGGGCTCTCTCTCAGGACGGCGAGGCGACAGCTCAGGGTGGGTGACCGGCTCTGCTTGGTGCTTTGAGGGGCCGGGGGCTCCAAGCTTTCCCCACGCGGGGCCCTCTGCTCAGCTCTGCCGCCTCCGCTGCTGTCTTTCTTCGTGTTGTTTTCTTTGGGAGCAACGGTCCTTTGTTTTCGGCCTGGTGTCTCACTCTCTTTTTTGGACTCTTCTTTAATGTCGTGGTGACCCTGCTCCGAGTTTTCTTTCTTGAAAAACACATTGTCCAGCTCGTCTTCCGAGCTGCTGGGTTGTGCTTTTTCTTTTGGCTTTTTCCTCTTGCGACTGGCAGCCGCGAAGATGGAGGATACAAGCAGGTCCTTGCTGTACTGGTCTTTTCCGGATCCCCAAGAACCCTGGGAAGCAGAGATACAACACTTTGAACAGAACGTCATCGAGTTCACTTTATGAAAAGGTTTCCCCCCAAATATTTATTTTTGTGTGTGTGCAATTGCTATTGCTTGATTTAAAAAAAAAAAAAAACAAAACTTTTAAAAACTGAAATATAGTTGATTTACAAGGTGGTGCCAATCTCTGCTGTACAGCAAAGTGACTCAGTTATAATACATATAGATATTCTTTTCCATTATGGTACATGAAGGATATTGATATAGTGCCCTGTGCTATACAGTAGGACCTTGTTGTTTATCCATCTTATATGTAATAGTTAATTTACATCTGCTAATCCCAAACTCCCAGTCCTTCCCTCCCCCACCCCAATTATTTCTTAACCACTAAAGCCAAGTACTAACAAGGTATGGTTTTTATACCTCCTTTTAATTTGTGCCTAACATAAGTTTTTATTTTCAATTAATTAGAAATGGGACTAATTAATATTTATCAGCCAAGTCACACAGCTCACATACACCTGTCTTTCAGGGACACATTTTGTGTTTGGTGGCCCCCACCCCCCATTGTTCTTAACTTTTCTGTATCTATGGACCATTCCCGCTTCTGCTATACTCCGTGGGTCTACAGGTTCTTTCCTCTGGAACACAGGTTTCATAGTCAATATTCTGATGCTGGTTACTAAAATCTTATGACTACCTTTTTTCTAATTACAGATGTCACATGATACAGATACTGTCTCATAAGCTGATTAAGATAAGGGAACTTTAGGGTTCCCATTAGTTCAGTCAGGCTGGATCTGCAGAGAATGGCCTTAGGTAAACTAGGTTGGTAATGTCTTCACTGATCTCAAGGAACAACCACATCAGAAAGTTCAAAAAACCTAAGGTCAATTCAAGATCTCAAATCCTGTCATGCCCTGTATTGAGAAAGTGGCAGTGCAGCCAACCAGCTTTGGTTCCTGAAGATGACTGCTTAAGACCATTCAATTAACATATTCATAATGCCCACAGGCTCAGTTACTGGGGGAGAGGGGTGTCAATAAACCCTAGCTGGTTTAACACACCCCATTTAAGATGAGCAGGCAGGCAGTATGGTGAGTCAGAAGCAAAGTATGGTTTCTCTATTGTCATAAAAATTTTAGACAAGCTAGAACTGCTATACTGAAGTCTTGAAAATTAAAGTAAAAACTTAGGCTGTTGTATTAAAAAGGACTTTCCAAAATCAAGTCAGATGTACAGAACTTTGTTCTTCTAAGTTATAAAGGACTGTCTAATTATCCAGGACTTTTCTGATGCTTATTCACATTTTAACACATTCACATTCTGCTGAAGACCTCAGGGAATGATGGCTATGACTGGGCTCTGAATTAGAAGATCTGGTGTTTCTTTAGCCTGTTCTTCCCTCACTTGCTGCTTATGACACTGAGCAAGTGATTCAGTTTTCAACAACTCAATTTCATTGTTTATTTAAGTGAAAAAAATTAAGAGTATCTTTAAGATTCCCAACATCCATGATTCTGTGATCATGTATATATGTTAGAGCAAATGACTTTTACTTCTTTTATAACTGAAAACATTGTTACAGAAATACATCATTTGGTTATCTGCACCATAATTGATTAAGATGAAGAGATTGCTATAATCACAGGTTAAGAAATATGCTTCTAGTAAGAGGGATGGAGGAAATTTCAAAAAAGTTTTTTAAACATAAAAATCTAAATCTGAAGTCTTAAATTCTGGCAAAAAGAGGTGGAAAACTGGTCCAAAGTAAGTCAGTCTAAGGAGACATGACAACATAATGCAAGGATTGATCCTGATTGCAGCCTGTATACAAGAAAAGAAAAAAACAAACACTGTTGGGATGACTGGTCGAACGTGTGTAAATGCTGTACATTAGAAATAATAATGTATTGTATTCATTAACTGCCTGAGTGCAATAATTATACTGTAATTATACAGAAGAATGCCCTTGTTCTTTGGTGACACACGTGGAAGCACTTAGGGGTAAAGTGTTATCATATCTATAAGTAACTCAAATGACATAGAAAAAAATTACATACATATATATCAAGAGTTACCAACTGAAAAATCTAGGGCAAAAGGTTTGAATGCTATTACTCCAGTAACTTAAAAATTTCCAAAATAAAGTTAGGGTAAAAAAATGATAAAAAAAACTTTTTATAAGACAGTAATAATCACAATATAAGTGATAGTGAATGATATATCATTAAATATTTTACAATATTTTCTGCAAGAAATTAAATTATAATTTAGTCATATGTGACCTCATTATGCTTAGAAATGATATGTAACATTCATGTCTCATTTCCAAATAGAACATTTAAAAATTTTTATTAACAATTTTACTTGCTACTATCTCAGCAGAGCAAAATTTGAAATAAACTTTCTAACTATAAGAATGTCTTTGCTGCTGCTGCTGCTGCTGCTAAGTCGCTTCAGTCATGTCCAACTCTGTGCGACCCCATAGACGGCCTCCTACCAGGCTCCTCTGTCCCTGGGATTCTCCAGGCAAGAACACTGGAGTGGGTTGCTATTTCCTTCTCCAGTGCATAAAAGTGAAAAGTGAAAGTGAAGTCGCTCAGTCGTGTCCAACTCTTAGCGACCTCATGGACTGCAGCCTACCAGGCTCCTCCATCCATGGGATTTTCCAGGCAAGAGTACTGGAGCGGGGTGCCATTGCCTTCTCTGAAGAATGGCTTTAAAACTACTCAAATAGTTGTGTACTTTGGTGGTGGTGTCAACAGAACACAAATTGTGTAAACAAAAACTGACTGTAAAAACAAAATTAATGACCTTGTTGAAAAGAAGGCAAGAATATTTTTATAAAAATATGTAACGATTAAGTCTATATCACTACTGAAATGTTTACAGATGAAATACAATGTTTGGCATTTGCTTCAAAATAGTCCCAAGGAGGAGGAAAGTGGGCAGGGTGCAGATAAGACAAATGTTGACCGTATGTTAATTGAGGATGGATAATGAGGACTGAACTGAACTGAATGAGGACTCATACTAGTCTGTCTACTTTTGTGTATGTTAGAAAATTTCCACATATAAGAACAAAGGGGGAAATGCCTATTTCTTTGTATTATACTAAACTATGCTGAGATAAACCCAACACCCCATTTCACAATCCAGTATTCCTCTATCATATTCTAAGCATTAATTTTCCCCTTTATAATACTGTTAGTCTGTGTCATCAGACACAGACAGGGGTGCACCACATACAAATCATAACCATCAGCCACAAAGCAATTCCCCCCTAAAATATTTCCCAACTGTAAGAAACAATTTACCTTAGATTTTGTTGAGTCACTAGTAGCTGAATCTGTGGGAAGTTAAGGAAAACACGGTCAGTATTGGTCAGATTCTTTACTGCTTCCCACAAACAATGCAAAAACTTATGGAAGAGACAGGCACAGAACAAAATGTGAAAGCAAAACTCAAAAAACAATAAAACACAGTGGATAGTCAGAGCTCACAAAGATGCAAGCTGCACCACAGAAAGCCACCGCCATGAAAGGATGCTGTGAATTGTAGGCAGAATCAGCTCAATGAGAGGGATGGCAAAGGAGCCCTGTACTAAACAAAACAGAAACACTAGTGTTTATTCAATTTTCTAAGTATTCAATCTAGCAATAAAGCAGCTTGAAGACCTTTTGAAGAATGGCACTATGTACCACATCCTGTATCTGAAACTGATACACAGTGTAGAACATTTGAGATTGTTGGCTGCCCTCGCTACAAATTGAGATGCTCAGACTTGGTGTTGTCTACTTTGATTTTTGTCAGACTGTCAATGGTAAATTTGAGAAGCATTTACTGTATGCATAATATGCATTCGGATAACCCTGCTTCTAGGTCACTTTGGTGTCATGTTAAATCATGCTGATCTCTGTGCTTTGGACCCTGGTTTCACATCTGTGCAGTCAGGGATCCTTTTGATTAGTTACACTGCTACCAGTTTTCCAATTATCTAGTAACAAATGTTATCATGAAAATGGAAAAATGGAGAGCATCATTTTACTGTCTGGCAAAAACTCAGATTGTACAAGTACAAAGAGGGTAGGAAGGGGCTAGCAGTCTTTAGGACAACATCAATTTTTGAAATTTTCTCTTTCAACTTCAGGGAAATGGATTTTCAGAGTTAATGAGCTGAGCCCCATGCCACACCCCTTTCAACACATGGCTCAATGCTTTATGACTTTAAGAACTGGTAGACCATACCATGCTATTTCTCCTCACGGTCTGCTTCAGAAATAACAAGAAACAGCAGAAAAACTTTTAAGAAAGTAGTCGTGATCTGTTTACAAGAATTGTAAGAGAAAATGTACACCACAGATCAACTCGGTGTGCGTTTACAGGAATCGGGGGTTTCTGCAGACAAGGCAGCTACAGTGTGGACAACAGTCGTCCTTCTTCCTACAGTTCCAGCTGTCCATCAGGGACACCACGGAATCCACTAGCGACATTACCGTGTGATAGACTCCTCCCATCTCGCCTGTTCAACATCAGTATAGATTTGCCTGTGTCAGTAAAATGCTGGAAGAAAAACCCTTTAGGACTAAAACACGAACTAGAGACAAAGGGAGAACATGGTGTAAAACATGCTAGGTTAGTTGCAACAGTTTGGCAGGAGAAAACTTTCATCGAAAGAGCCTGCAAGAACTCGTATTTCACCAAATATTAGGGTGGCGATAGAAAACAGACAAAAATGTCAAAGAGGTTGACTTTTATGGTGACCTCTGTAGTGACAAGATAATATATACTGCATTTATGGAAATGTTGCCCGTGAGCATTTTACGTAGTTAACTTGCTGCTTTTTCAACAGAACGTCCAGCTCGAGAGTAAGAATTACTCGTTAACAGTCTAGACCACACTTTCTGCCATCACAGCAACCACATACTCAGTAGCGGGTATCTGTTTTACCTTGTGATGACTACTACATGGAAACTGTGAATTAAAAAAAAATAAAAGAACAAAACAGTGGTTTGCATGCTCATTTTCCCTCATAGTTCCTTTCTGACAAGCATTACAACTCCATGCACTGCCAATGGCATTACAGTCACTGGAAGATAATCAAGATCAATCAGAAAAGGAAGATTACATTCTTTTATTAGTAGAAAGGGAAAAAAGAGAAGAAGAAAAGGAAAAAAAAATCAGAGTGAATTGTTACTTATGATTGATTTGCTCTTTCATGTTATAAAAATTTAGCTTTTAACCTAAAGATCAATACTGCCCAGGCAAGAGTTACCTGATACATCTCCAGGGGAGACGCCTGTCCTTCCAATGTTGGTGAGTAAATGATCTATGTTTGGCACTGGCTGGGAGTCTACTGTGTTTTCCTCCTGCACTGTTGTCTATGGTTAATAAACAAAGATCTCTTCATCATCTCTTCAAAGATACTTTCTTTAAAATTCAAACAACATTTAGTAAAAGACACATTACTGAGTGGAGGACATATACTTAATTTTTTTACACTGTTTGCATATAATTAATTACCAAACAAGCATCATACTTGGACTTTCATTTGATCAGAAACTGAGGTGCTATATAGACCTGCTTCCGAGATGCAAAGCAGACAATAGCATACAAAGCAGGAAGGTGACACTGTGGTAGGGTCAGCATCTCACGTGTCCCCAGAACATAGTATAAACGCTGACAGCCAATACTTACAAGAGGTTCTTCAGCACCTTCTTCTGTGAAAAACCAGTCATGCTAAAATTTAAAATAAAGATGGTGAAAAAGAGAAATTAAACAACCCCCTAAAGAGATCTATATTTTGGAGGATAGCACAGAAAAAAAAGTAATTTTTCTTAGGTGAAAAAAAAAATTATAACCATATGCTACCCTGCCAACTATCAGCTGCTCATGAAAAAGAATGTTCTTGACGAGCCGAAGCCGGAACTTACGTGCTGGATGAGTGTCTCTACGATCTTGTACTGATCTGGCATGTGAGTGACCATGTGTGTCATGTTATCTTCGGAGGTTCTCACGAGAGTTGGACCAAACACTATGGCTAGGTTTCTTGGTTCCATCTGCAACAAAGGATATTAGAAAACATCATAACATTTCTTAAGAAAGTAGGCTTAAATTCCCATTCCATGTTTGGCATTTTGTTTCTGAAAGGTTCTTTTGATGAAAAAGAAGGCAAAACAATGGTTGACTGACGTGTGTAAAATAGTAATACTACTTCCTGGTTGGGATTTCCATAAACCAATCTATATGCAAATTTTTTCTTGCTTTAATGACAACATACAACACAACTGACATTTTTTCCAAGAAGTGTTTGAGTGAAAGCAATTTATCTAGTTCACAACTAGTATTATAGGGAATTCCCTAGTGGTCCAGTGGTTAAGGCTCCACGATTCCACTGCAGGGGGCACGGGTTCGATTCCTGGTCAGAGAACTGCACAGCACAGCTAAAAAGAAGTATTACCAAAGTTGGATTAACTGACAAAACTATTAAAATCAAAGCTAATAAAATTTGTAAAAGAATAGGGAAAACCTCTCCCCTCAAAAACTAAAAATTGGAAATAAATATATAAAATTTTCTAAATTTGCCCAAGTGGTACATTAAGATCATGAATATGTAAAAATCTAATGTCTGAAAATATTCTTTTGATAAAACCTTTACTTCAACCAAGACTTCCAAAGCCTTTTGCTCACCCTTGTACCAATATGAATATCTCAGTGTTACATACCTAGATGTTTGTATGTTTATTTCCATATTTTGTATTCCTGTTTAACTACCCAGTTATCAAAGGTACAAATCTTTTTTGTTATATCTTATAGTGTTTAGTATAATCTTTTGACCTCAAGATTTGATTAAAACATTAAATAACCAATCCCAAAAACATACCAGAGAGTAAAACACCATTGTAGAATTAAAACAAAAAAAATCAAACTGATCTAGGGACCCATACCAAAAATTCAGTTTCCATCCATCACTATACAGTTGATCGCCTTTACCCTGTCATCCCCCCACCCTCCTTCCCTGCATCCCCAACCCTCCTCCCCTCTGGTAACCACTGCTCTGTTCTCTGTATCAGTGAATTTTTTTGTTTGGTTTTGTTTGTTCATTTATTTGGTGTGTGGGTTTTTTTAATTCAATAGGATATTCATAAAAAAGACATTTCTTTAATTCAATCAGGAAAAACTACACATGAATAGAATATTAAGATAATATTAAAGAATACTAAATTTTGGTGTGTTTGATAAAGGTAATACGGTGGTATTAAAACAAAACAAAGAAAAGGTCTTATCTGTTTAAACCAAAACAAAGGAAATGTCTGTGTCTGTCACTGTATACCACTTGATACATTTTTACTGTTGTTTTATGCAAGCATTGCACATTCAAAATATTAAGATACAGTTGAAAAATAAAAAGTGAACTTTCTTTTTCATTTTTCTTGCTGGATAAACATAAAAGAGAATGTCTTTAAAAAATAGTAATTGATATTTTGGGGATCTTTTAAGAGTGATCTTTAGAGGGACTTGATCAGCAATGTGATGTATTTTAGAGCTTTTGTTTAATTATCACCTATTTTTGATCATTTGGCCTGAAGCAGGGGAGCATGTCTTTTCAACTGAAGCCACTGAAAGCATATCTCTTCAATAAAGAGTTTCCATACCTTATTTTTTTCTGAATTTTCTGCTACTGTCTTCAGATGAGCCGAAAGAAACTTGAGTGTTTCATAATGATGTTCGGGCAAATCATGAATCTGAAACATATTATTTGCATGATGGATTTAAATGCTAAACTTTTGTTGTACCTCCAAAAATACAAAATAATACCTACTAGTCTTTTTAATGTTTTCAGACGATCTAGAGGATCTTCCTTACGATTGGCTTCAATAAAGTCGGCGTATTTATCTGACAACAACAGTAAAAACAAAAAAAACAAATTGATCTTAAATTGTTCAAGTGTAATCAAGTTTCCCTTTAAGATTCAATTTCAAACTATGATTAAAAAGAAAAACAAAATAGTGAAGACCACAAATAGCCTTTGAAATGTTGTCTTTGAAACTGCTATAGTTTTTAATATCTCCTAAGCCAACACAAGGAGAAGGCAATGGCACCCCACTCCAGTACTCTTGCCTGGAGAATCCCATGGATGGAGGAGCCTGGCAGGCTGCAGTCCATGGGGTCGCTAGGAGTCAGACACGACTGAGAGACTTCACTTTCCCTTTTCATTTTCATGCACTGGAGAAGGAAATGGCAACCCACTCCAGTGTTCTTGCCTGGAGAATCCCAGGGACGGGGGAGCCAGGTGGGCTGCCGTCTATGGGGTTGCACAGAGTCGGACACGACTGAAGCGACTTAGCAGCAGCAGCAGCAAGCCAACCCAAGAGACCCAAGAGACATAGTTTTGATCCCTAGTTTGGGAAAATCCCCTGGAGAAGGAAATGGCAACCCACTTCAGTATTCTTGCCTGGAAAATCCCTTGGACAGAGAAGCCTGGCAGGCTATAGTCCATGAGGTTGCAGAGTCAGACACAACTGAGTGACTGAGCACACACGCACATACAAGCCTTATCAAATAAAGGAAATTCCCTAAAACGTGAGTTTGCTGAGGGTACATCAGTCTGTCCACTTTCTCTCTCTTCACTGCAACACCTGCTACAGGGTCTTATCTCAAATTTTTTCAGGCTTGGCTGAAAAAATGTTTTTCTACTAATTGTATCTTAAAATGTCTGAAGGCTTTTCACTGAGAACAGTAATAAAGTATTTTCAACTTGGCTGTAAACATGAATGAACAGAATAATATATATTTTTACTGAACTGTAACAATTTTTTAATAAACTCTACTTTTCACTGAAATGTATCAGGAGGGAAAAACAATCCAGATCACAAAAATAACACACGATTATGCTTTGTATACTAATAAGAACTAAACAAAACCTCCTGTTCCCTTTAATAAAACTATTTTCTCCCAGTTTAATTGAATATGCTGTGGGTTCCCAACTATGTATGGTTCAACTGTTTCATCTGGTGTCTTTGGTGGAGGTAAACTCACCATTCGTGAAGAGAGGTTCTGGGAGTTTTCTGAAGAAGGATTTTAGTAAACTGCTGATCACATTCAAATCTCGCCATTTCTGGTTATGCAAGATAAAAATACAGTACTTTTGTAGTCAATACCACCAAAGGGGGGGAAAAAAAAACAAAACCAACAACACAGGCCAGTAATTCAAACAGAAATACCCAAATTAAAAAAGAAAAAAAAGACACAAACTTACATCATCTTGTATATCAATATCAGCCATTCCCTTGTTGAGCTCCTCCTGCATACTGGAGATGGCTGCATTGTTTCCAGGGACTCTGTAAATACCTGTATATTCGAGACCTCTTTCTTCAACTAATTTACAACATATGTCAACTATTAATGGAATATACTGCAAAACAAGAAATAAACATTTATTTAACACCATATGAATGTTTATCTTCAGTTAAAAGATGTATATCATAGCTA
Source organism: Bubalus kerabau (assembly GCF_029407905.1). Classification (NCBI taxonomy): domain Eukaryota; kingdom Metazoa; phylum Chordata; class Mammalia; order Artiodactyla; family Bovidae; genus Bubalus; species Bubalus kerabau. Next base: position 25,809,887 of record NC_073636.1, read on the forward strand.
TAAGACCCTTTCCATCAAGAAGGAAACAGTATATGAATTGCTGTTATTTGATACAGAGAAAATGAATATAGACATTGCAGAACTGCGAAGAGATAAAACCAACAGGAGATATTTGAGTCAGTGGGGAAAGAATGAGTAAGTCAAGACAGAAAGGAGAATCCATAGTAATAAAAGTCTAAGGAGGAAATAAGAGCAAATAAGACAATGTGGAAACAGTTCAGTTGAATAAAAGAAGGGTAGAGGGGAAGAAGGAGGTTAGAATAACATTCATCCACTCGTGATATGAATCTTAACATGTGCATTGTAAACATACACACACTTACATCTATAACACTTTCTCAATCAAGTCCTTGTTCCCATGCTTCTTTAAACACACATGACTTGAAAATGAATTCTTATCAAGCATTTTGAATACATTCCTACTGGTTGAATAATTATTCCATTTCAGAGTCAATACATGAGCAAAAAACGTTACAAAAATTACTCAACACACTCATACAGGTCAAAAGCACTTAAGAGAAACTAAGGTCTGTTAAGACAAGGAAAATATTCAACAGACGGACAGACACGCCCTGTAATCTGCAGGGCTGTGTACTCAGGTCCTAATATGACTATGGCTGAATTAATGACTTTAGGAAGTCTGGTTGGCTGGTGTCTCCTACCCGGTTTGTATGAGCTGGTGGGCAGTCGTCCAGTCTGACCCCGAATGTTCCCGTAGCAGTAGGCTTTTTCTCAAATGTCTTTCTCATAATACTTGGAATGCCTTTTCTCCACGTGCCTTTGTCTTTTGGAGGACTGGTATCATCTTTTGATTGTTTTTCAAAAGAAAATGATATAAGAAGAGAAAATGGCAACAAGGGTATCTAAATCATGACTTTAAAGATTCTTAATCAAGATTTATATGTCAGAGTCCTGTTCTATAAAGAATACAAACTTTATTTATCAAACATATTCTATTCTATTCTCTTCCAAATATAACACTCCTTTCAACCTTCCAGATAATCTATTAATAGTTGGAATCATGTATGCTTCTTCACCTTTTGACTATCTGCACCATGATTTTCTTTAAAACAGTCAAGAAAACAATCAATGTGACATCTTTATAGCGAGACTTTAGCAAAAGGAAATATATTGGTTCTATTTCAAAATGAAAGTGCCTGGATCTTCATTATTAATCAAACTGGTAGTTTTTGATGTGTTATATATGTGTTGGATTTTCCCTCTCTTGGTCTTTATTGTATTAACAAGAACTGATGTCTTGGACTCCCATCTTAAGAAAGGCCCCACTAGCCTAGACCAGGGACAAGTGATCTCTGGGTTAGTTCACCCTGAGCTGAGGTCCACAGAAAAATATGAAAATGTCTTTGCAATCCCAATTTTGTTTCATTAAAAAATATTTTAAACTGATACTTCAACTATATTTAGTTGATTTACTACAATCCCTGTTTTATTTTACTTTCTATTTATTTATTTTTTTGGCTGCACCATGGGGCATATGGGATCTTAGTTCCCCAACCAGGGATCAAACCCACACCCGCTACAGTGGAAGCTCAGAGTCCTAACCACTGGACTGCCAAAGAAGTCCCTATGGTCCCAATTTTGTATCTAGGAACACTGGTGTCAGTACCTTTACTGAGAAGCTTCCTTTCTGACTCCTCCTTGGGAGAGTGTGGACTCTGAGTCCGAGGCTCTGCTTTAGCACCAAGTAGGGTCTGCCGGATGCTAAGACTCTGGCGAGGGGTCTTCGGCAATGGCTCTGCTTTGCTGCCAAAAGAAAGGGACATTTGTGAACAAACAAGCATTTTTACATCCTGATGACCTAGGAGGCACGGTGGGATTCTCACCTCATTAGACTGTTGTATTCTTTTATTCTTCGACTAATTAGGTCCCTGTTCGTGACCCCAGTGTCCTACAGAATAAACAGAAGGTAAAATGAGAAAGTCAATTCTAAATTTAAATAGGGATCCTACTTTTTTTTGGTGGCAGGGGGTATGGGTGGGGGGCTCCATACTACTTTGCTCATTCAATACCGACACTATGGAGTGGTTTTAAAACCTCTATTCAAATCACGACCCAACATCACTAAGTGACAAATGCTCCAAGTGCCTCTCCCATTTCCAAGAGCTTTCTGTTTATTTCCTGTATCCCCGCAATACCTAGACAACCAGCAAGATGCCAGTGTTCAAATTTACTGAACTCATCTGTCATTTTTAATAAATGACTGGGAAACAGAGAGCCAGTTTTTTCTCGCTAACCCCAGAAAGATTGTTAGAACAGAAAAGCTCAAAACTGTTTTTTTTTTTTAACCTCAACAATATGCTGTCTGGAAAACTCAGAGTTGACCATATGATAATGATTTTTTTTCCCTACTGATTCCAGCTCTATATTGACATGTGTCCTCAAATATATTTATTTGTCTCATTTCGATCATAGTGAACATTATAATTTACAAAGAATACAGGCTTTGTAAATTCTCGGATTCAAATCTGTTCTTCTCATTTACCAACTGAAAAAGGATATGGTTAAGACCTAGAATAAGATTGCCTGGGTCTAAGTCCTAGTCCTGACACTTCCAAGCTATGTGACTCTGGGGACACTACTTAACCTCTCTTTGTCAAATAGTTCCCATGTTTGAAACATGGTAATGATTGATAATAGTGGGACATATTCGTATGATTACTGTGATTAACCAATGTAAAAATGCTTAAAAGGCTGCCTGCCATATGGTATATGCTCAGTGAATTATTACTTTCTGAGCTATAAAACTGGGTGAAAATATCTGTGTCTGAAAAATCAGATGATAGTGATGATGGCTGACATGAAGTGCATGTTCATGACCTACCAGGCACTGGGCTGCATTCTTCGTAAGGGTTACCTCCATCAACCCTTAAAACAGCCCTATGTCTCAAAGATGAAGTCATCTACTGCCCAATACGACACCTAGCACAGAGCAGGTGCTGATTCAAACAGGAACTCCTGTGAATTGCTACTTAGAGCTGAAATCTAAATCCAAGTTCTGATTTTCCCTCCTTACTGTGACAAAACTCACTGATGTTTTTTTATAGTGGTGGTTGTAGAAAAAGGGTTGTATTGACACAGATCCGGGATTCATTGTTAGCGACAAACAAGAAAGAGTATGCACTATCAGAGGAAAAAAAAACATAGGCATTTTTCTTATGAACTAAGTTTTCACGATTTAAATTGGATATAATGGAAATGACTAAATTTGGGAACATAATTCGCATAATTTTATGCTTGATGTAGGTGTTCCTGAATACTGTAAGAGGAAAGAACCTTGTGTTTTTCTTTTTTTGTCATAACAACAGGTCCCACAAAAGGAGAACAATATCTAAGCAAAACTGTGTTGATAGGAAAAAGGCACCCTTGAGTGAAATCTAGACTTAATCATTGCTGAATCTGCTCTGTACAGTTTATAGTTATGTACACGTGAAAACAGTATCTTCACTACTGGAATTTCTGCTGTAAAAATATCTTGATGGCTGTGAGTCAGAAACTCCTTATTAAAAAGAAAAATTGGCTTATCACATGATTTCTGATAATGCAAGTTTTCTTAGAATCCAATTATTGTGTTACTATAGGCTATATTATACTCTTGCCTGCACCATTTCATTAAAAAAAAAAAAACCACACTATCAGTATCTCTTTGAATTTACACAGTGATTTGAGAAGCATTTTCATTGTAACTTAAGCCCCACAACAATCCTGGTCTTAAGATAAAGAAACAGAGTATTTAGTCATTAAGGTAATGACTAGGACTAGGAACCTAGATCTCTCATCAGTTCACTGTTTGACAACGTATGCAGAATATCTGAATTATCTATTTCTCTAGCTCAGTAATGATGATTTTCCAGTAAGTGAAAATAATATAAAATATTAATATGTACACTGAATTCTTCTTCTTCTTGTTTTTTTTGTGTGTGTGTGTGTGGGGGGGAGGTGGGGGGGGGGAATGCAGCCTGAGGGTCCTGACCTCAGTTCCCTGACTAGGGATCAAACCCATGCCCTCGGCAATGGAAGCACAGAGTTCTAACCACTGGACCACCAGGGAATTCCCTGAGTTTTCCTTCTGGTCACCTATTTTTAAGTGGAAATAGCATACTATAATTTTTTTTTAAGTGATGTATCAGATTCCTTCAGTCTTCTTTTAAAAAACCATTGTGAAGGTTGTTGGTTTTATCGATGTCATTTTGGACAATCACCTCCTCGTTTAAATTGCTGCTCTCCTGGATGGTTTTGATCCAGGCTAACATGTCATCCCTGTCTTCAGCCTGAAACAGGCACTCGCAGTCAGACGTGGTGAGTCGAAAGACATTCTTCCTCTTGGTCTCGCTGTAAGAGATGTCTATTAAGCAGGCGTTAACACTGATGGGCTGCTCCTCCTCAGACGGAGTCGTCTGTTCTCGTTTATCTTTGTACAGATACAGCGAATGGCCCCGAAGTACAACATACATCTGCTTCCATGGCCGAATACTTCCACCAACGCGCTGGAGAACATGAGACAAATCAGACAGACTCAGCACTCGGCTAAGTCTTAGTGCAGAACAGACATGCCGAGCAGCGCTGTTAACATACAGAAATGTTAACCCAAGGTGGCAGGTGCCTGCTTCACATCAACGTGTATTTGTTAGGGGAGGAAAGACAAAATTTGTGCAGTGTAAACCAAGTTGGGCACTGCATTCCTATCACAATCAAGGGTAGTGAAACCTCAACTTTAATTGGGTCCAGAAAATAAAATGATAGGATAAAGCAAGTGTAGCAAAATATATAAAAAATGCTAAGGAAATAGAAAATAAGGAAAAAGATCAGTCAGAAAAATCTTTTGAGTGAAAGCAAGGCTTAGATCATGCAAATGACAAACACTGCATAAGGTGACTCCAAAATGATATGTACAAGTGATGAATTTAGTTAACAAAATTGATCAATTTTATATGGTCAAGCAACAACATCCAAGGTGGGTTTTCTAAAGAAAAGAAAAGTTTGATATTCTTTTGACAGTATTATAGTTTTGTTATAAATTAACTGCCCAAATATTGTAGGGAATTTTCTGGTAAAGTTTTTATTATATTGTTATTTGCTTCATGAAGCATATATTGATACTGTGATATTCATTTAAGTACCTCTTATGTTTATAAAATAAATGGAACGATAAAGCTATTTTAAAGGAAACTTAACAGAGTAAACTGAAAGATGCTGAATAAAAGTTTTTAAATATTAATATGGAGAATTGCCAATCCCTAAAGGACTACCCTGTGATAATCCATGGGTAATAAATTTTTTAGTAAGAGAAGCAGAGTTCCTTCTTAAATATGCTGATGTCACTTTAATGTTGCCAAAAGATAACATAGTCCATATGTAATTGATATAAAGAATGAAAAAGGAATTAAATTTTAAAACATATTAAATTAAATCAGTGATCAGAATTTTTTAAAATAATTTTTCCTATATGTCAACAAAGATACTTATAAATGTTTTTGACTCTTATTATTATGTATATGTTGCCATTTTCTGTATACAGACTGACTGCTTTGTTTTTCAGGGCCTGCATTTCACAAGCTCACGGTAGCTGAGAAAACGTACTACCTTGCCCTTATCAGTGACGAGTGGCCTGAAATGAAGCCACCCTTCCTTGGCAGCATCGCTGAAAACCTCTGAGGAAGAGTCTTTCCTGGATCCGGAATCTTCTGATGACTTTTGACTGTCTAAGATCTATAGAAAAGGTCACAGAAAACACAGCAAAATATCAGCTTTTTCCTTTGGAAATACTTGTATGTTGAAATTACTTTGCTGAAAGTCTTCTACTAAATCTTCCAAATGAAAGGCTACTTTTGAAAACCCCTAAATTTATCAATTACATAAGAAAAATTTTTATTTATTTATTTATTTTTTAAGATGAGCATCATTTTTTAAAGTCACCTGAAGGAATTTTTTTTAACTATTAAAAAACAACAGAAAGAGTACAATTTTCCTGTTCTTAAGAGCTCACAGTTTTAGTGAGGAAAGACAAAGAAGAATAAAAAATTAAAAAACAAAAGAATGATCAGATTGTGATTAGTGCCATTTGGAGAATGAAACAGTGAGATGCGATAAAAGGGACAACCAAGGAGTGGCTATAAATTGGTGCTGCTGAAGCAAGTCTTCTCTGCAGAAAGAACACGTAAGATGAAATTTGGAGAAAACATTTTTAAAAGGGGTAACCATGAAAGGTCAGGGGAAAGAGAAAATTTAGGGAGGATGCATAGCTAATGAATATACATTCATCGTTATCACCTTTTCTTTTTCTGTTTTATTTTTTTGGCCGTGCCAGGCAGTGTGCGGGATCTTAGTTCCCCAACTGAGGATGGAATCCAAGTCCCTGTGTTGGCAGGCAATCTTAACTACCACACTGTCAGGGAAGTCCTTCACTGTTATCATTTTAAATGTTCACTCTTCCATGGGAGTAAGAGAAACTGCTAATTATGGATTGTTCAGGGTCCTCCAAGCTGCGACAGGAAGTGTTGCGGGGGAGACCATGAAGTGACGCATCAGGGGAGTTATACCATCTGACCACACGGCTGGAAGGTCGCACTGCTTGCTACCTGGAGTGTGGATTTGAAAGAACAACTATGAAAGGACAACCTATGGGAATCCAGGCAAGGGATGACACGAGCTGGGACTACAGGAGCAAAAATGAAGATGGAGAGGAATGGAAAGGTTCAGGGTATATCCTGGAGGGGGAGTGGACTGGCACATGAAATGGAAAAGAAAAAACAGGCTAATTACTGTATTTGACACTTGAACAACTAGGTGACCTGAAGCAGATTTTGAGAGATGGGGAAAGCTGGGGGATACATGTCTGGGGGAGTCATCTAAGTCTACTTGGGTGTGTAAACCTTGAGCTGCTCATTACACATCCCATTGCAGATGGTGCAGGGCAGGAGCCCATGTGAGCCGAAGTCTGGGGAAGAGGTCAAGCCTAGCGATATACACTTGGGGAGATCTTTGGGGCAGGTTGTTGAGAAAATGAGGGTAGATGGAGAGGCCAGGAGTCAGAACCAGCTCTAGACCTTCCAACATTTTATATACTAGGCAGAGACAGAAATGGAGACCAGCAGAAGAAAGTGTTTCAGGAGGTGAGAAATCACGCTGGATACTCCTGAAAAGTCAAATGTGTTAAAAACCCAAGCAACTAGGGACTTCCTCGTGGTTCAGTGGTCAAAAATCTGCCTTCCAATGCAGGGAATATGCGTATGATCCCTGGTCTGGAAACTAAGATCCCACATGCTGCGGGGCAACTGAGCTTGTGTGCTCTAGACCCCACGCTCTACAACAAAGAGCCCAGGTGCTATGAGAAGACCCAACGCAGCAAAAAAAAAAAAAAAAAAAAAAGAACCCACACAAAAAGCCCTAACAACAAGTCTTTTATTGGTAACCTCGGCCTGAACAGTGCCATCCTGAAATGTGTGGGTTGAGAAAGACATGACATGGGAGAGTGGAAACCATGGACAATTTTTTCCCAAGGAATTTTGCTGTGGAAGAGTAAAATAGGAGCAGTAAATAGGGGAGAAGGGTTGCAGATTCCAGGAAGGTTTTTCTTTTAAATACAGGAAATAGTAGAACATGCCTTTACATGCTGGTGACTGAACCACTGGAAAGAGTGATTCTGCAGAAGAGAGAAGGGTCCTGAGAAAGGGAAAAGTGATGGAATTCAAAGAAGAAATGTGGGTGTTTGTGTTTAATAGGATACTGTTCCAAGTAAAAAGATATTTATTGGCATTTCCCTGGTGGTCCAGTGGTTAAGAATCTGCCATGCAATGCAGGGGACGTGAGTCCGACCCCTGGTTGGGGAACTAAGATCCCACATGCCATAGGGCAACTAAGCCCACATGCCACAGCTACAGGGTCTGTGAGCTACAATGAAAGACTCCACATGATGCAGTGACGATCCTGAGTGCTACAACTGAGACCCGAAGCAGCCAGATAAATAAAAATAAATTAAAAAAAATAGGTATAGGTATTTATTAAGATAAGGATAAGGAAGGCAGAAAGTGTGAGTATAAGTGAAGACGCTAATGTTTTTGAAGAAGGCAAAATAACAAAATTCCTGTCTAACAACTTTTAGGCAAAGGTATGAGGGGAGGGTAGATAACAGTGGATGGGGTGGACTGCATTGAGGGGGTGGTGGCTGAGTGAAGTAATGTTGAGGACAGAAAAACAAACATCCTGCTGGACAGTCAGAGACCTGTCCATAAACTTGTATCAATAAAATAAGAAAATCAGCACAATGCATGTGAAGTATTATATAGTTGATGAATACGTTTATAAATCACAACTTAGAAGGCAATTGTCCAAATGCACTTGAAGCTTACAGAATAAAGGCTTATGACACTTAAATATAAAATACCCAATGGTAAACAATTCTCTATGAAGAGCTAAAGTAAATTAAAGTTAATAGAAACATTTATCATTTGCTTGTATTTTAAAAATATTGACTACCTACCTTGATTCCCTTCAGGCTAGATACATGTTTAAAAGACCTGTTGGAAAAGAAATCTATCAATATTTGTAATAAGTTCATAAAAATAACTTAAAGATGTAAAAGTAATTTGACTATTACAACTACTCTTTCATTAATAAGATGACCTTTCATTTTTACCATGTTAAGTGTTCAGGGTTCAATCAAGTAAGGAAAAAGAGCCAATTTTATAAGTACTTAAACTTTCGATTCAGTGACAGAGCTTTCTTAAACTGTAAGTTAAAACCATCTCTGTATAAAAGGTGAGATTTTGTTTTCTTGGGTTTTTTAGATCAAAGAAAAAGCTACTTAGACTAAGCATTGGGCTTTATGTTATTAGTTACCCGTAGCTATAATGCTCTACTAAGGATTTCCACACTGTCAATAGTGAGCAGTCCGTGGCTACCATCAGTGGCCAGAGAGACCAGCCCGTGCACATTCATCCAGCTTGTGGACATGGTGGCAGCAAGCACATTATCAGGACTGGTCACGGCCACCGCTCTTCCCTCCGACCCTATTCTGGATGTTTCAGTACAGAGAACAACTCTGAAAGCCACTAAAAAAGCTTAGAGCTTCGGAGGACAGGTTCACACTGATTATTCAAAACAGGTTAAGTTCACGGGACAAAGCTGTTTTGTGTTGTAATTCAAAATTCATTTAAGGAGCACAGGATTTTAATGTGTGACTGAAGATGGCATGGTCCTTTCCTCTCAGTCCCACCATCTTTGCAGGAAGCAGAGTGCAGCTGGGATAAGGTAAAGCTGACTGTGAAACGAGGCTGTTACCGATATCTTTGTGTAAGGGAGAGTAAAGGCGAAGCTGGCTTATACATCGCATTCCGCATAGTAAGAATAATCCCTGCCAGTCACTGCCACTGCCCTGGCCACACCTTACACACTCCCTAAGGCAGCTAGTCTAGGAAGAGCAAACTGGACAGCAACTGGCAATAAATTTTGGAGTAAAAAATATACTCACCCTTTGATATAACAATCCTTTTTCTAACTGTACACACACACATATATGCTAAATGAACTATGTATAAATATAGTCTACGAAGGATTATTTGCTGTGGCATAAGATTTGACCATCGAAATGTCTACTAATAGAATACAGAATACCAATTAAATATATTACAGTGTAACTCCTCAGTGGAAAATTAAACAATCATGAAAAAGAATGAGCCAGGAATACACACACTGAAAGCTCTCCAAGATCCGTGTGTAGAGCACATATCATTTGTTTATAAAAATAATTAGAATACACACATGAATGTATATAAGCATATGCAAATGTGTATGATTTTACACAAGGAATAGCTCTGGAATTACATAAAAGATAGAATAGCTCTGTCTGAGAATAGGACTGCGTGACTAGAGGTCTAAAGCAGGAATAATTTTATGTGTATTTTTGTATCATAAAATACAATTGTATTACTGATTTTTAAATACTTTTTAAAAAAATTCAATTGAATGTATTATCACGTAACAATTTTTATTTTTTATTTGCATCTCTAATGTTGAAGTTAGAAAATACATCAGTAAATTCAGTATTTATATGTCAAGGGCATACTGAGCACCCACTAACAGGCATTTAAAACAACACGCTTGAGACTTACAGTTTTGCATCTTCTCTGTAATCATCCAGGCCCTCATCATATGATTTGGATCGTTCTGTCTTTGAGCTGGGCTGGGCATCCAGGCTGGGAGGTCCAACAGATTCTGCAAGTAAAACCCAACATTCAGATATGTGCAAGTAGTTTCCAGATTCTTTTTTCACAGCGAGAAGATCACCACAGTACCCTAAGTGGAAAACTGAGAACGTGAGACAATTCACGTAACTACTCAATGAAACATACCCTGGTCATGGGAGAGCTGACGTCGGATTAATGGAGCTGAAGTTGTGAGGCTGGGAGGGACCGTTGCTATGGAGGGTACCTGGGAGGTGGAGGCAGAGATGACCGCAGAGGCGGGGATGTGAGAAATGTCGTGATCGATGCTAGGGCTGGTAGGTTCATCTATAAGATAAAATGAAAATAAATATTGGGATGTTAAATGGCATCATCATTAATGATAACAATGACAGAACTAATCACTGGTACCCAGTGTTAAAAGAACCAGAGATCTGAACACAACCACAGCAATAACAGTGAATGAAAGAGTCATCTGTTAAAAGTCTACTCACACAGTTTCTACTCTAGTAATTCCAAAGAATTCCAAGAATATGATCTAAGAAATCAAATGAGTTGCTTTTACCCAAAATTAAATTGTTTGCTTCTACCAAATGATTAAGAGAATTCCCTGATGTCTCAGATGGTAAAGAATCTGCCTGCAATGCAGGAGGCCTGGGTTCTATCTCTGGGTCAGGAATATCTCCTGGAGAAAGAAATGGCAACCCACTCCAGTATTCTTGCCTGGAAAATTCCATGGACTGAGGCTACAGTCCATGGAGTCACAAAGAGTCAGACACGACTAACACTTTCACCAAACAATTAATACTTTCACCAAACTGATCAAGATACCAAAGTTCACAGGTATTCAAAACCTAAACTATAAAAGCAGCATGTTTGTGTGTATGTGAGAGGCGTGTGTGTATGAAAGATGACCCAGCTTGCCAGCTGACGAATGCTGGAAACACTAATTTCAAGGAATCTAACATTTACCTTAAAATAATTTAATATATATTAGGCACCAATTTCACAAATTTATCTTTAGGATGATTAATTTTAGCACAAAGAATAAGCCAGCTGTTAGGAATGGGGAAGACTGAGCTGTGGGTCAAAGGATTTAGATCCTATTTTGCTGGACTTTGTGAAAGCTCCTTAATTCCTCTGGATATTAAATTCATTCCCTATAAAGAAATTGGGCTAGGATTATCAGAAGGGTCATTTATAGCTCAAGAGGACTACAACAATAAATCCACAATAGGGGTAAAATTATCTGTTTAATTTATGTAAGAACATAAAATACTTAGGGGCTTTCATAAGCCAGAGATTTCTTAGGGGGCTTCTGAGGTTTGAATTTATTTTAAAAACTGACAGACCCGACTGAGAGTGCAGTTATTATTGGATCTACTTTCAATATTAAAGGAACTAGCTGAAAACCCAGAAAATCTGATTGAGGGAAACGATTCTATAATTTTTATAAGTACAAAGTTTAAAAAAATTTTTATTTCCCTAAGTAAATAAGCATAGTATTCTATAAGGTATGCTATAGATCAGTCTGAAATATTTCAGGATAAAAGCCAACACTACTACCAAAAGGAAGATAAATGAACATCTAAAATTATTCTGTGGTGAGCAGTTTTGCTACACTTGAAACACATAAATTTATCTAGTAAGAAGATGCCAACTCAAACTTGGGAAATCTGAGCTAAAAAGAGTGAATATTAAATTCAAAATTATTGTTTAGTCACCCAGGCCCATGCCTTTTGGGTAAATTTCAGATAACTAAGTTCTCCTGAACTGGAGAAGAAAACGGCAAACCACTTCAGTATTCTTGCCTTGAGAATCCCATTAACGATATAAAAAGGCAAAAAGATATGACACTGAAAGATGAACCCCCCAGGCCAGTAGGTGCCCAATATGCGACTGGAGATCAGTGGAGAAATAACTCCAGAAAGAATGAAGAGACAAAGCCAAAGCAAAAACAACGCCCAGCTGTGGATGACTGGTGATGGAAGTAAAGTTCGATGCTGTAAAGAACAACGTTGTGATCCAGCTCTATCCTACAAGCTCTAAGATTTCTGAATTGGCTTTCAATGCCAGTGTCAACAAGGCTGTATCAACCAAATTCAATTTTTAGGCTAACCCTAATTTGGTACACACATACTGGCCAACTCTGGGGTGAGAGGAACAAGAGAAAACATTTAAAATGTGGCAAAAATGAGGGGAGTACAAATTTTAGATGAATTTGAAGTGGGTAATACAACTGGCTTTTTTATATTAATAGTTATGAGTAGTAGTATGATGACCTAGAGGGGTGGGGTGAGGGGGTGGGAGGGAGGCTCAGAACAGAGGGAGGGAATATATGTATACATATAGCTGATTCATGTAGATGTACAGCATGAACTAAGAAAACATTTTGAAGCAATTATCCTCCAATTAAAAAATAGAAAAAAAAAATCAAGATTGGAGAATATACCGTAATACTTGCTACTAAAGAACAAACTACTTAGGAACTCATTATTCATTTTGTATTTTGTGTTTACTTGTGACAGGCGTTGAACTTTATTTTCAGGACATACTTTGAAGCTTTACAGGGCATGTGTGTATAGTGAAAGTGAAAGTCGCTCAGTCGTGTCCAATTTGCAACCCCATAGACTATACATCCCATGGAATTCTCCAGACCAGAATACTGGAGTTGGTAGCCTTTCCCTTCTCCAGGGCATCTTCCCAACCCAGGGGATGAACCCAGGTCTCCCACATTGCAGGTGGATTCTTTACCAGCTGAGCCACAAGGGTGTGAGTAGGTATAAACAAAATACTGCTAATGACTGATCTTCCTAATTTAAAAACAAAGTGCTTTATTCTCTTCATTTTTCTAAGTCTTGTGACCCCAGAAGACTATTAGATGTTAAATGTATAACAAAATGCTGGAAATTTTTCTTTCTGCAAGATGTTTCATTATCTCTGTATTACACAGACAACAAAGTAAATGAGTTGGCTCCATTCTCTGATATTTTGGGAAATAAAGCCAAAGCACCTATTTATTTGCATTGGTTATAATGCTTTCAAGTAACAAAAACAATTATTAAAATCACAGACTATTAAGACTCTGGAGTGTGATGCTACAAAAGCAAGCCTTAATTCTTTTTTTTCCTTCTAATTTAATGTTTCATAAAAAGCACAAAGCATAGTCCAACATTCTCCAAAGTATGTTTTATGGTACACTAAACTGAAATGCTCTAAATAAAAGAAAGGATTCATGGTCAAATACTTCTGAGACAAATTGTACTATATTCTGCCTGCTGCTGCTGCTAAGTCGCTTCAGTCGTGTCTGACTCTGTGCAACCCCATAGACGGCAGCCCACCAGGCAAGAACACTGGAGTGGGTTGCCATTTCCTTCTCCAGTGCATGAAAGTGAAAAGTCAAAGTGAAGTCGCTCAGTCGTGTCCGACTCTTAGCGACCCCATGGACTGCAGCCTATCAGGCTCCTCCGTCCATGGGATTTTCCAGGCAAGAGTACTGGAGTGGGGTGCCATTGCCTTCTCCATATCCTGCCTAGAAAACTCATAAGATATAAGGAGTACATTCATGATCCTGAGAGTTCTATGATAGACAAATTTAATTTTTAAAACTCAGCATTTCTCAATTTATTTGATCACTAATCTTCACACCCCCTCCCCCTGCCTTTATCAAATGGAATTAGTGTTCCCAGAAAATACTTTGAGAAACATTGCAAATGGTCTCTTTTACTCCATTTCAATGCTGGTGTCTATCCTAGTAAGACATACATTTTAAAAAATAGCTAGATTGGAAAGACAAACACTGGGCCTTCCCCAGAAGTCCAGTGGTTAAGACTCTGCCTTCCAGTGCAGAGGGAGTGGGTTTGATCCTTGGTTGGGGAACTAAGGTCCCATATGCCATGGGATGTGGCTAAAAATTTAAAAAAAAAAAAAAAAAAAGACCTATTGGTCAGATAAAACTCTGAAGCTCAACAATATAAAAGGATTTCAATATTAAATTTTGGTACTTAAGAATGCTTACATCCATGTAAAAATCCAGTTTATATCCGAAACAGTGAAATCAATTCTGTGTTCATATCTCAGTTCTTTATTCTACCCTTTTCCATGGGTGCTGATCAAATGACATACAAGAGTAATCATATGCAGTACATTTAGGTTCTGGGAGGCATATAAGAAATAAATGGCTTATAAAGTCATTTCTCGGAGAAGGCAATGGCACCCCACTCCAGTACTCTTGCCTGGAAAATCCCATGGATGGAGGAGCCTGGTGGGCTGCAGTCCATGGGGTCGCTAAGAGTCGGACACGACTGAGCGACTTTACTTTCACTTTTCACTTTCACGCATTGGAGAAGGAAATAGCAACCCACTCCAGTAATTCTGGCCTGGAGATCCCAGGGATGGGGGAGCCTGGTGGGCTGCCATCTATGGGGTCGCACAGAGTCGGACACGACTGAAGCGACTTAGCAGCAGTAGCAGCAGCAAAGTCATTTCTGTATTATGGGACTTTTAAGTCATGATTCATAAAACAAAAGATGTCATTCACTGGGAACTATAAAAGAGATTGAAATAAGTACTTGAAGTAGAATTTGATTCAGAAATAATTAGTGAGCATTTTTATTTTATAATGAACAAACAAAATGGTCTCTTTTAATCATTTTTCTAAATCTTTATATGCATGTACAATTAAATAGATTTTTGTTTTATATTTTAGCCAAAGTTCTCTTTAATAACATAAGTGACCTTTTGGTTTATTCCTATACCTAGTAATAACTAGGAAGAAATATTAACAGATGTAACTAGCAAACTTTTTATTATTATAATTGGATTGTATTATTCTTATTAAGTAGGAACAAATATAATGCTATTATTCTGGTCTCACAGGCCTGTGAAATACAGCAGGGTTTTTTTTTTTTGTTTAAAAAAAAATCATAAAACAATCATTTTTATACCATTTCATCTACAATAAAATTCTGCTATTTGGGGGGGTTGGCCTTAAGGTTACAGATATAAATATGAGCAGAATTGAGGCTGAGATTCCCTACAATGTTTACAACTTGAATATGTCATATATATTTTTAAAATGTGAGTTATATGGAATTTTTTTTAAAAAGTTGATTCTGATAGTGTCACATGACAGTCCAACAGTGCAAGAGCTTTAAAAAATTTCTCTAGAAAAGAAGAATTCTGAAATAGCACTCAAAGAGAACCACATTGTATTACCAAATCATGGCAAACTCTTCCTGAACCTACCCACTGAAGAAGAGTATGACCTTGGCTCAAAGCAAGGCTTGCATCACAGACCTCCAGAGGACGCTCTTCACAATGCACTCTGTACAAATGATGCCCTCTGGAGTTATGCCCTGAGATGAGGCTGAATCAGCGAAGTCTCTACTGCTTATTAACTGTGTGGCTTTGGGCAAGTTATTTATTGCTTATTAACTGTGTGACTTTGGGCAAGTTATTTAACCTCTCCATAGCTTAAGTTTCTCATTTATTACATGAGGATAATACTAACGGACATACACGAAAATCTTGTTAGCAGATGGTATCTTAGACATGATAAAAGTTTGTTTTGTTTTGCTATACATTTAAACTATCATCTGAAAATTATCATTCATCTGGTATTTCAACAAATATTTATTGAGTCCCTTCTCTACGCCAGGCAGTGGTTCCAGACATTAAGGACAAAGATGTGAATAAAAAGATCTAAAATCCTGGCTCTCACAAAGTTTAGGCTTTAGACCTGCAGAGAAAGATGTAATAAAAAAAAAAGTACAATGTCAAGTGGAAACAAGTGGTATAAAGATAAATACAGTAGCTTAAGGACATAGTGTATGTCAGGTTCTGTGTGTATTTCAGATAGGCTGGTCTGGAAAGGCTGCTTTGATAAGGTAATGTCTGAGCAGAGGCCCAAATGTACTGAGAGAGAGACAGCCTTGTGAATATATCTGGAATGCATTCCAGGGCTGGGAACTGGTGCCAGGGCCCTGAAGCAGGGTGTGCTTGGTGTGTTCTAGGGCTGCTAGGTGGCTGGCATGTGTGAAGATGGGATGAGCGGAAAATGGGAGGTGGGGCAGCGAGGTGCAGTGTGGTTGTAGGGCAGATCACGGAGGGCCTAGCCTGCCATAGGATTTTGGATTCTATTCTGAGTAACATAGGAAGCTAAACCAGGGTTCTGATCGGGAGTGAAAGGATCTATGTTTTTAAAAACGTACTGGTTGCTGCGTGGATAATATACTTGGGGCGTGTGGGAGCAGTCTAAAGCCTCAGTGAACATGATAGATGTTCTAGATCAGGGTACAGGCTTGTCATTTAAGTAATTTCTCCCCATCTATTCCAGGATTTATTCTAAGACAGTAATTTAGCAACAAAGAGGTCTTTTCAGTCGGCCCATGAATTAAAATTTATACAGAAATCAGCTTCAGAAAGTAAAAAGCACTGATGATGAAAGGTTGATTGCTGGTGATCCAAACTGTTCTACTTGGCTATGGTTTCAGCTGAATCAACAACCAAGCACAATTTGGTTTGCTGAGTCTCCCCAGATGGTAGGGATATGTTTCATCAAAATGAAGATTAACAGTGGGTATTGGGTATGCAAAGTTTAAAATAAAAAAAAAAGGAAAATTGATGCTAGAAATAATTTTTGAGAGTAAAAGCTTATGGCTCTGGGGACTTCCCTGGGAGTCCAGTGGTTAAGACTCTGCCCTTTCCACTGCAGGGGGCACGAGTTTGATTCCTGGTCAGGGGACTAAGATTCCTCATGCTGTGAGGTGCAGCCTAAATAAATAAATAAAAATACTTAAAAAAAAAAAAAAAAAGCTTATGGCTCTGGTTTTTAGCAGAGTGTAGAAAATTCAGAACAAGTATTTCAAGATCAGAGTAAAATTCCTGGAAACTAGAAATACTTTGCTGGAAAGATTTGTGACATATTTGACATGTTAACCAACAACTATGAGGTGAGCTCACCTATAAATGGGATGGAAGCCAAGGAATCACCGGGTGGAGTGGTACTTGAGGCCTTCCTCTCCTCCATCCTTTTTATATGGACCTCCCGGCGAGCATCATTAGGCAGCCAGCAGGTGGTGTCTGAGCCTGTCTCCTGGTCACTCACTGCTAAGATGTAAGACTGATGCCTTAAAGGCTGCGGTGTCTGGCGACCAGACGGAGGTTTTTCTCTTAGGATGACAGTTTCTTTATTATCTACAGCATTCGATTGCTGAATTTCCACCTCTTGTACATTTAAATCTTGATTCCTCTGAGTGACGGATAACTCAAAATCTGGAGTGCTAGCATTCTCACTTGCCAGAGCCGGGGGCTTAACAGAGGCTCCGGAAAGAGAGGGGGGCTTCCCAGTGTCCACTTGGTGATCGGGGGCACTTTCAGTCCGTAACCACGTCTGCTGATTCAATAAACTGTTTTGATGCAAGTGATTTACTGGTCTTTGGTCTTTGATAGAAAGAAATGAGTTCTGGCTGGAGGGCGGTTTCGCGACATGCGTAGAAGGCGCTTTCAGAGAGTTACTTCGGACTTTTCCAAGAGGTGACCTGTCTTGGGAAATCCCTCGAGGCTGGGACATTCCACAAGTAGTTTGAAAATTTCTGCTGGGCTGCAGGGGTTTTAGATCTGCTGGAATTTTTTTAAGCTGAGACACTGATCCCCCGATTCTGCTGCTCACTCTCCTGCTGTCAGAATTCACCACACTGGGAGCCACTGTAAAATTGGAGCCTCGGAAAGATTTGTGAATTTCTTGCTGCCTGGGTCTCTCGTAAATACCTCGCCGATCGTCCTGTTCGGTGAACCCACTCCACTTGTAAGTCTGCTTTCGTTCACCATTTGCATCCGGCGGTGGACATTCAGAATGGACGTTTTCCGAGGTTTCACCCTGTCCCTCGATGTAATCCCACGAACGAGTTCTGTGGTTACTAAAACTAATAGAAGGAGATGTCAGCGCGCCTTGAGAGGCACTCCTCGGACAATACATCATCAACACAGAGTCCTCCAGCCTCTCCTGGGACACGCTGCGCTGCCGGACCTGGATGGACTGGGGCACTCGGTCCTGAGAGGTGCTCCGACGCCGTACCTGCAGAGCAGCGCGGTTCAGCACCACCTGGTTATAATCCGCTGTGCTCTGAGAGGCGGCTCTTAAACTATCTAACCTTTCTTGAATGGTCCGACAGCCCATGTGCAAGCGCCGGTTATCAATATACTCTTTGTAAGTTTTATAGTTTTTCCAGTCTATGTGCTGATGGGAGTTGGGAGAGTAGTGGTTGACAGTTATGGAAGGAGACTCCACAGCTGGAGATCTGCTCACCAGACCTTCTGAGTGTCCGCCGTAGTGGCCAGATTTAAGTAAAATGCCAGAAGGTTCCAATGACCTGGAGCCGGGCTGGTGGATGAGATGGGCAGTGGGAACTGAGGATGGCGGTGAGGTGGTTCTCGTCGCTGTTTTGAAAGAGGGCTGTTCGTTTCGGCCATACCTCACTTCCTCAGTTCTGTGAGCGGGAACTGTGTGGTTGCTTCTGTTAGATAATAAATCTACAACCTTCTCAGAAGGTACAATGACGGTCCTCACACTCTCATTGCAGACACACACTGCTGTGTTGGACTTGGCCACCTCTGGTGGTGACGGAGGCACTTGGATTTCCATCCTGTAGGCCCTGCCGGGCTGCGTCAATACTGGGGGGCTAGTCTGCGGTTTGCTTGCTGTGGAGTCTGGAGGAGGTGGTTCAGGGGGCTGTGCCATGGCGGGAGGGGCGGATGACGGCCAGGGGTAGCAGACTGGTGGGGGCTCAGGGATGTTGCGGGCATTGCCGCTGTAGGCTTCATTGCCTTTCAGGTAGGCATCTTGAGAATACGCCTATATGGAGAGGAGAGAAATGGGTCACTTCAAACTCATCAAAGGAACACATTTCCAATCTTGCGATATACTCTTATTTTACAGTGCCCTGCCTTGTTCCCGAGTGGCATTCGCTAAAGCATGCATGCAGACACAATGTAAGGGGGCTCCACAAATTCAGCTAGTCTCTCAGAAAGCAAATAAATTGTAGAATTTGCAAAAAATATAAATTAAAATTGCCTATTTTCTCAAAAGATCTGAAACACATCAAATTCTATCCATTCCACCCGCCATAATTAGATATGGACATCTTGCTTTCAAAAATTTCCCCTGTTAAGTTTTATTTATTTATTTATTTTTTTCCCCCAGCAGTTGGCAGGTTAAATGGCTGCCTAATAAATCTCATAGCAAAAGAAGAACCTGATCTTTTGCCAGAGTGAAGGTGAAAATATTAAAAATCTTCACCAAATACATCTTTACTCTAGGCACTACTGCTATGATAAATAATATATAGAACATTGTCTTGCCAATTAATAACTGCTGAATTGCTAAAAATAATCCATTTTGATAAATTAGGTCCTCCAACAGCCATGTTAACTATTAAAATTTTTCAAATAGAGAATACGCACATATTAAAGGCATAAAATATGAATAAAGGTAATTCATCTTCCTGTATATAATTTATATTTTTTATTTTACACTCATGCAAAATCATATTGTACAAATTTATTTGGTCTCTTTTACCTGTTTTAAGGAGACATTTCTCTATTATGAACAGGCAAGCATGCAGTTCCAATTTTTTTAAATCAACTATTTATGAAATTATCTGGGAATATTTTTAAAAACTTAAAAGCAACAAATTAAATACAGAGACTCTACAAAACAGAGCTAATTAAGGTAACTCAGAATTATGTTCAACAGCTGAGCTAGTTAGGTGTGGTGTCATGTTACATATCCTTCCCTAATCAAAACAAGCTTAATTCAAAACTATCTCCTGTCTTTGCATTAGACAGCTTGCAAAGCTCAAGTGCAGCCACAAACATAACATAACGTAACAGCAAAGTACTAGGAAAGGAGAGAAGGTGAGATGCTTCAAAAATATACAGGGATGCAGATAAATGTTATGTTTTAACACCAGTTACGCACAAGATACAAAAATCAAACATAAAAAGAAAAAAATAATAAAGAAAACAATGTATCACAAACACATTCTGCAAATTAGTAAGATTAACACCACGAAGAGATTCCTCTAAGCAAACTGACAGTTTTAATAGAATGGCTTATTACAAATTTCTACAAAACATGACTTAAAAAGCAAGGAAATGGCTTCTGTGCAGTTCTTACCAGAGCTGTGACATCCTTTGTAAATTGTAGCTAGCAGAAAATAGGAAAACATAGTAGAAGCTGCTTACTGACATAAAGACAGAATCATGTTGTCATATTGATGCTGGAAAACAGCAAGCTAAAAATACATCTATATTGAATCCTCTGGAAGGTACCAAGAGAAGTAAAGGGCAGTGAGGCATAAAGATTAACTTGAGTTTCCGTCTGAGCATCTTTTTCTCAGGCTTTTATCTGGCTCTGATTTGATTTGTCTACCATTCTTGAAAGCAAAATACATCTGGTAACATGCATTCCTGACAGATATTTTCTTCGATCTGCGCTGCTGTCTGATAATGTGCTAGGAAGCTTCCCTTCCACCGGAACAACATTGATGCCTCTCAGTTCCCCTGAGCTTCTTCCATCTCTGCTTCCAGATGACGAAACGAATGCTCTATTATGCATTTAAAATAGTACAACCTCCTCCTTCCCCTGTAAATCGGAGCACAACCACCAGCTGTCAGCTGACTGCCGCTGCCTTGACACTAGGACTTTGGAATGAAAGAACGACTGTTGGGTTAAGTGGGTTTCCCTCAAAAATTAAGATCTTTCCACTCTGTCCCTTTTGTCCTGTTTGATTCGCTTAGAAAAATAACTACTTAGTGGACATGAAAAAATACTGCTTCCAGAGTAATTCTTTTTCATGTATAATGAATACTATAGACTCTGAACCAGGAGACCGTGAGAAATGAAAGCCAAGTAGATGGAAGAAAACATGCATACCATAATACTGTAAAGGTATGAAAACAGTCAATCCAAATAGACACTCTGGGCATTTGCCACTGATGTAATAAGCCTATCTTTTTCATGCTGATTACAGTCGCACTGATACTGTTTCATGACAGGAAAACTGTGCAGATGAGTGTGCTGTCTGGTTCAGTGTTTCCAGAGCATGTGTGTGTGCAGCTTTATGAAACATCACCTGAAAGGCTGTATTCCCTATGCTCGACGAAGTAAAGGTTGGCTGATGGGTTTCGTGACTTCTCAAAACTTCTACTACATTAACATACGCTGTAAAACTCAACATAAAGTTACAAATTTATTTGGCCATGGAACCCATTTTTTTTCCTGGGGGTTTTTACACAATTTGAATTTCGGCTAAGAAATGCTGCTCTAGAACTAATAATTTAGACATATCTCCTTTATTCAAATTTGGGGAGGAGTATTATCTTTTAATAATAGAAGTATATGACCAGAACTATTGGGTTGGCCAAAATAAACTTTGTGGTCAACCAATATTAAATACTTGAAAAGGTATTTGACATACTTTCAGTTCAGTTCAGTTCAGTCGCTCAGTCGTGTCCGACTCTTTGCGACCCCATGAATCGCAGCACGCCAGGCCTCCCTGTCTATCACCAACTCCCGGAGTTCACTCAGACATACTTTAGATAATGCTAAAATTCCTAAACCGTCTATATTCATGGGTCCCCACTTCTGGGTAAAGTGATGGCAAAGGGGTCCTTAAAATACATACACATGGACCATGCGTATGGGTCCACAACACCAGTGGACTGACTAAACAGAATATCTTACAGATACAGTACTATTGTCTAATGTAAGCAAATATGCTTGAGACAACTAAAATATGAATTTATTCAGTAGTAGTATTGAATTTCCTCACATAGTCTCTCATTTCATGGATACTGAAAAAGATCGTTATCTATTTAAATGTTTCTCATTCTCACAAAGTTTGGAAACCAATACATTCAATTAACATTCCTGGGGAAATCAGCAGTACTCTAAGGCCATTGTCGCTTAGTACGTGTTCCAGGTAAGTCATGAGAATAAACTTCAATGGCTATGCTAAGAGGTGTGGAACAGACAGAAATTAGCTCCATGATAAGCTAGGGGAGTAAACTAGGAACAGATAATAAGCATTGTAAGGAGTCCTCTTCTCCCATAATGCCATTAGGTTTTCTTCTGGAAAACAGCCTACTAAGGAAAGCTTTAGCCAGGGCTTGGGCAAACACTGGGGTGGATTACAGCATTCAGCTCTTCCAGGTGAACATGGAACCCACTGATTAAGTTTCCCATTCTGAAAACAGAATTTAAAACTCTATAACTTGCTCATAGCTGTGACTGTGGCGTGCTTTCTCGTGAGTCAGAAAGTAAGTCTCTCACTGAGACGTCACGGTCAGACATTTCAACGTTTTAACTGCCCATTGGGAATCTCTGAATTGTCAACAGGCACCAATTAAACAGAACAAAATATCACTTAAAGTATTCTTTATCTAATGATATTCGTTTATATAGTTTTTGTATAATTATATTCTGTTATAATGATGTCAAAATCATCCTGTATTAATAAGTTTGTCTGTAATGACATGAATTTGAGCAGACTCTGGGAGACAGAAGAGCCTGGCATGCTGCAGTCCAAAGGGTCGCAAAGGGTCGGACATAACTTAGCAACTGAACAACAACAACCATCCATGGCATGGCCCAGAAATTTTTGAGACCAATGTCATAAGAATTGCATATTTGGCTCATAATCACTTTTACTTTTACATTTAAGTCCAAATGGAGACTTCATAGTACATATCCAGAAGTTTTGATGGAATTAGACAATATTCAGATTTTTTTCAGACTGATTAGCACTTGGGAATTCAACAGGATATGACCAAAAAAAAAACTCTGGCCAATTTTTTTCATTAGTCCTTTTAAATACCACTCTATGTTTTTTCTTGAATTTCCTTTACCCTTGTTCTTAAGTTTTATATCTTATAGTAGCTTGGTAGTTTAAAAGTTTATAATGTTAAAGTTCAAGCCATATCTAATAAAAACGGAAGAGTAGCAACCCTGTCATGCCTACAGATCCAAAGGGTTCTCTAAGCAGGGGTTGAGGGGGGTGAGTAAGGAAAGATGCCTTACAAATGTCTCCATTTGGCATTAGAACTGTAAAGAGGAGTTAAATAAAATGTAATGTTAACAGTCTGGATCTTAATTATATGTACAGTGCCTGACAGTAGCTAAATAATCCAAAAATAATCTTTCGGTTCAGTTTTAGTAGAATTGCATCCAAGTCACTTACCATACCCATTACTATAGTATTACTATTACCATACTGTATTTACTGCCTAGTATATAATAAAAACAAACCAACAAAAAGAGTGCAGAATAAATAAGCTACTAAGATTAAAATTCCTGCCTACCAGTTCACTGTTAACAGGCTGATCTGTTAATTTTAATACCTGAACCTATGACAAAAGCAAAAATAACCACCTATCGTGTTTGTATAATTTTCAAATACATGCCAGATATGTCACAGTGGGGCATGGGAGAAGGGGATGTTGTGGACAGCTTATACCTTTCAAAATCATTTGAAACTTTTCTAACAAGCATGTATATTCTTATAATTATTTTAAGTGAAAGTCGCTCAGTTGTGTCCAACTCTTTGCGACCCCATGGACTGACTATGCAGTCCACAGAATTCTTCAGAATACTAGAGTGGGTAGCCTTTCCCTTCACCAGGGGATCTCCCCAACCCAGGAATCAAACCCAGGTCTTCCACACAGTGCAGGCGGATTCTTTACCAGCTGAGCCATGAGGGAAGCCCAAGTATACTGGAGTGGGTAGCCTACCCCTTCTCCAGCAGATCTTCCTGACCCAGGAATTGAACCAGGGTCTCCTGTATAGCAGGCGGATTCTTTACCAGCTGAGCCACAAGGGAAGCCCAAGAACACTGGAGTGGGTAGCCTATCCTTTCTCCAGAGGATCTGCCCAACCCAGGAATTGAAACGGGGTCTCCCAAATTGCAGGCAGATTCTTTTTTAAAAATATATTTAAAATAAGATAAAAAAGCAGAAGAAAGTAACTGCTTCAAACTTTCAAAATATGAAAGAACCTTCCAGAATTCCTGTTCTTGTTTCCCTATTCTAAAGCAGGACCACCCTGATGCTCATGTGGCAAATGGACACCTAATTTTAAATCGAATACTATACTGAGTGTGGAACATAATAAATAGTTATTTGATTAGAAAGTACGTCTGATAAATCTAAAGGAAAATTTCGGTTAAATTACATTTCTCAATGGATGTCACAATATTCGTGGAGTGGTGACTAGGGCAGTGGATGCAGAGCCCAGAGACTGGTTATCCTGACAGCTCGGCAGTGTGACTATGTCAGCCACAGGAATCCTTCATCTGGACCCAATGGCAGTGTGGAACGGTGGTTTAGCTTCAACTACAGGCTATATACAGTCTCAGACCTGCGTGGGTTCAAGTCCTAGTACATCACTTTCTTCCCTGTTACACCAGAAAAGCTGTTTAACCCGGCTGTGTTTAACAGAGAATAACATGAAGTAGGCTCCAAATGCCCTTGTCAAACACCAGACATACCTGAGAATCTCCAGAGCCAGCACAACTGATCAACTCAAAATTCAATTTTGAGTCCATGGTGCTAAAGGCTTACCAAAATGTCTTGAGGTGTGAAGGGAAAAGAATGCTCAGATCTAGCCCTCCTACAATGGGTCCATTTGAGGACATATTTTTTTTTCCCCATTAGTATTGCCCTTCAGGGACTTCCCTGGTGGCTCAGATGGTAAAGAATCTGCCTGAAATGTAGGAGACCCAGGTTCGAACCCTGGGTCCGGAAGATCGCCCAAAGGAGGAAATGGCAACCCACTCCAGTATTCTCGCCTGGAGAATTCCATGGACAGAGGAGCCAGGTGGGCTGCAGTCCATGGGGTCGCAAAGAGTTGGACACGACTGAGCAACTAACACTACTACTATGATAGGCGACTTGATGGGTGATGGCTATTTCATTCAATGTCTGAGACAGCAACACAATCATTTCACTTTTTAAAAAGTACAACAGGAAGTGCTTTTTATTTTGTAATATCACCATAAAAATATGAACTTGTCTAAGATTATGATCATAGTCTAAAATATCATTACATAAGACGACTGAAATGAATACAAAACTAAACATATTGTGGATCTAGATATGTTTAAAAAACAAGGCTGCCAAGTAAAGGAGTACTATTACCAGCACTAGTTTAATAACATGATGAAGAATTCTCAATTTTACCAATACTTGGTGCTTTTCTTTTTTTTTTTCTTTTTTTTTTTACTTTGTGCTTTTCAACTCTGTATCACTGTCTTCTGTAAATTATGAGATTTATTATTATATACCAGTCCTTCCGTGAGGCAAGTTTTAAATCAAATTTTCTACATCACCTCTCAAAGATGAGCTGAGGACCTCTAGAACCACTCGGTCTATACATCACTTGAGGAGCAAAAGTTCATGGATACCCCATCCTGCTGTTACCCAGGCAAACACAGGCAAACTGAGAAAGCAAGCTTTCTCCTGGGTGAATGATGCTTACAGTGGCTGTAAAAATGTTCATGTTTTCTTTACAATGACTATTCAACCTCACAGGGACAACTACATCTTTACAAGCATGTATTTTAAGTTAACAGATTTAAGAGCAACATAAATACTTCTGAAGGCCCCTTGTTTTCACATATGTTTTTTTAAATCCCAGATTCTCTTTGGATTTTATAGTAGCTTTTTAAAATGACACTTGTAGATATCCTAGCTAAAAACATTTATGTGGAAAGAAGTTTCTGCATTTTGATGTTCTTTGGGGAACAATGCATAACCTACATTAACTATATACACTCCTTCAATTTCCTAACAAATTACAGGACATGCAAATTTGAATGAAGACTGGGTTTAAAAGTGAGGTTCTCTTTTATTATCAAGGATATGGACTTTTAATTCTTTCTTTTCTTTTAGAATTTTTATTTATTTATTTCCTGATGTAGACCATTTTTAGTCTGTGTTTAATTTGTTACAATACTGCTTCTGTTGTTTCATGTTCTGGTTTTTTGGCTGTGAGGCATGTGGGATCTTAGGTCCCCCAACTAGGGATGGAACCCACACCTCCTGCATTGGAAGGTGGAGTCTTAACCACTGGACCACCTGGGCTTTTAATTTCTTATGCTTAAAATAAAACAAGTTATAAGAATATGACTTTTCTGTTACAATATATCAGGACCCTTTACTGAGGAACTTTGAAGATCTGTGTGCTTGGGTCAGCCCAGTGAACCAACTTTTCCCTGTGGTGCAACAATTTGTAGTTTCCCTCTACTTTAGATAAAACACAAGGAGACTCATCAATTAAACTTCCCACTGATCACATCCTTAGAACATTATTGCACTGTCGATCCCCTGCATCAACCACACAGCATGCTGGGATGATCATTCTGTGCTTGGTCCCTCCCCTTGGCGTTTATTCACTGCCAGCCACTCTGAAATGAACTGTTTCTTTCACTGTTCTAACAAAGTCCCACAAGTGCCTTCACCTTAGCAAGGAAAGAGTCTACTGAAGATGACTCTTCAGTAGAGTTCTGTTTCGGAAGAGCACTCTATCTCTGAGTCAGGAGAATGCAACAGTTCAAGGTCAAGTCTGCCCTACCCTGTAAGTATCACCTCCTGGTCCTTTGCATAAGTAGAGCCCTAGAGAATAAGCCCCTCTTTATTTTCAATCTAGTGACTTCACTCCCTTCCATGGTTATGACTGTTACTCTTTCATTGTGCTGAATGATCAGGGTAGGAACCCTGCAACTAATTCCACTTGATTAAGAAAACCATCATGGATGGTTATCCGTCCTTGATCAGACACCCCTGACCTCAACAGAACTGTGCACTTAAGAAGAATGATCTTTTATCAGCAAAACTGCCATTTTAAAATGAAATCAGCCTGCCTTGAAAACACAAGGTTGATCTCCACGAATTTTGGTTAATTATATTTTATGTTGTAAGCGAATCAGTTCAGTTCAGTTCAGTCGCTCAGTCGTGTCCGACTCTGCGACCCCATGGACTGCAGCACACCAGGCTTCCCTAAATGGAATTATTAGGATAAGCTTTAGTAATATATTTTTTTTAAGTGTTTACAAAGATTATTTAGGACTTTGGTTGAGCCAAGTTCAAATTAACGCCTTATAAATGAAAAACATCCCTATTTTGATTCTTATCACAAAGATTCCATTAGTTCTGAGTAAAACAGCAATGCTGCTGCTGCTGCTAAGTTGCTCAGTCGTGTCCGACTCTTAGTGACCCCATAGACTGCAGCCTACCAGGCTCCTCCATCCATGGGATTTTCCAGGCAAGAGTGCTGGAGTGGGTTGCCATTGCCTTCTCCAAAACAGCAATAACAATTCTCTAAAAGGAAGTTTTCTAAAAACCACAAACTTCAGCAGCCACTATTTCCCCAATCTAATTGTTTTATTCTGCTGAACTACAAAAGTCAATTGAGGAAAAGTATTCCTGAACAAAATTTGTCTTCTTTTTTTGTATCTAAGTTTAATAAAGGAGTTGAGTACTCCATTCAATTTGTTTTCTTTCTCAAGAGGAGAAAGATATTTTAAGACAAATGCTATAGGTTTTCAGCTATCTAATTTCATTCCCTCTCTAAGAGGTTAACATATTTTTCCCTTAAGGTGTGGACTGTACTCATTGTGAACATTCCTTCTAATGGAATGAATGAATACTGTTGAAAACTGTTTGGTAAGTTCACTTATAAGCAGTAATACTTATTGAAAAATTAAGAAATGGCTTTCATAAAACTTCTGACTTTATAATTTTTTTTAAAAAGTCTAATTCCTGGGTATATATACTTGCATTCTGAGGTTTGGATTTTGGTCAAAGGAATAATCTAGAACACAACAGTGGGGCAAACAAACTCTTTAGGAATCTCATTCCAAATGACAACAGCAAGTTTACTGTGAAATTAATAAAACATTCTCATGTTGGTTAACTGTAACAAATTGACAGTGGTCTGTCTGTCTGTCTCTCTCTCTTTGGTAAAGTGTAGAGAAAAACAGAGTGTTTAAGGGTTTTCCCCCTTAGAATCTTTTAAAAAAAAATCTAATTCACCTCTATCTTTAGAGAATTTTTATTAACATTCATAACTATAAAACAATCCACATATTTGAACAAATAAAACTTACCACTTGGAGAATATCTTCATCTTTTGGCATAACACTAAGTTCCAATGTTGTATCACTGAAATTGAATATACATAAACTATTTTAGGGGAGGCAAAAATTATACAAGAAGGACATAAAGGAAAAAAGAGGTAACTCAGGTATTTTTTAAGTTGATTATGAGTTTAACTTGCAGATTTTAAAAATCTTTATTTTAAATCCAAATCATTAAAATGAAAAGTAGTAATTTTTATGTGTATATAATAATTATGTACGTATGTTTGAGCTATTCAGAACTGGTCAAGTGTTCTTTACAATATGCTTCTAATTTAGAAACACCAAGTAGATTACTTATATTGAATATTCCTGGAACAAAGCTCATCAATATATAATTATGTATTCCTTTATCTCAGGTCACAGAACAAATTACAAATTTTTGCTACATAGTCTGTTTATCAAGTTAAAAACCCATTAACATGAAAATAATCAGAGAACCCTCAAATTTAACATTTTAAAGCAATACTAAACATCCTAATTTTGAAATTTTCCCTCTTGGCCTCAGAAGGGAAGGAAATAAGAGTTCACCATCACAACCATCAAAATGATGCCTTATCTTTAAAAACCATATAGCATCTCAACTATTTGTTTTCTTCTCCATGATTTAATTTAGAGCTTTTATAGGAATAGCCCAAAGTCTCATTTTATTTTGGTACTGCAAGTGTCCTGTTGAAATAATAGACAAGTTTCTCTAGGTTTAAAACAGCTCAAAGGCAAAAATTAATATACCAAGTCCTGTGATATCAGAATTACATTGAGATATGCAAGGATAGTGGTGCTGTCCCCAGCTAGGGCTTCATTATCTGTCCTAACAATACCGGATAGATTTCCCCCCAATACAATCATGAGATTAAGAAACAAACAACAAAAAACCGAAAATCTAATAATTTACTGGTGTCTCTATTTGAACCCTTATTTTTAGGTTCATAAATGCAAAGAGAATAGTAAACCAGTAAGAACCACAGGTTCAAATAAATTCCACTAAGAAAATATGTAAGTACTTGAATTTCAACACTTAGAGTTGGTAGAAAATACATACTGATGCTTAGATAAATTCTTCTGCAAGGATACATTTTTACATTAATACACTGCAGAATCTCAATGGCTTTGTGCTGCATTAATCCATTTGCTACCAACTGCAGACAAAAGGAACACAATTTTTTAAAAGAAAAATAAGATCATGAAAAAAAAAAACATTTTATTTATTTATTTAATTTTTCAAATTGCTTTACTGGTGAAAAATTAAGACTGTCATTCCAAAATGTTATTATCGTGAAAGATGAACTGCATCAGTAACCAAAAAAAAAAAAAAAAAAAAAATTAATGTGGAGTTTGAGGAAAACAAAGATTAAATTATGGTTGTTTTGGGAAAATGGTACTTTTAAAGAAGACATGTTAAGAAATATCCTGAAAACTCTTAAATTATAGGTTGACAAAACATAGTTATATTTATCATGATCTAAATTATTTTCCAAAAGAAAATTTGGGTAGATCTCCCCACTGCCTCTGGAGGAGGCTTTCAATTCTTTACCAGTCCCCAGGTTTCCTCAATACTTAAGATCAAATAGGTGTCACTCAGGAACACCTAGAATCCAATAGTAAAAAGAATACTCTGAAATCAATAAATCATGATCACCCAACTGTAAAAGTGACAACGTATTAGGGCATTTGTGTAAATTGTTGTTGCTAAGTCACTCAGTCATGTCCGACTCTGTGATGCCATGGACTGTAGCCTGCCAGGCTCCTCTGTCCATGGGATTTTCCAGGCAGGAATACTGGAGTGGGTTGCCATTTCCTCCTCCAGGGATCTTCCTGACCCAGGGATTGAATCTGTGTCTCTTGTGTCTCCTGCATTGCAGGCAAATTCCTTACTCATTGAGCCACTGGGGAAGCCCACTGGAGAAGCTGGAGTGGGATGCCATTTCCTTCTCCAGGGGATCTTTCCGACCCAGGAATTGAACCTGAATCTCTTACATCTCCTGCATTGGCAGGCAGGTTTTTTACCACTAACATCACCAAGGAGCCTTGTGTAAATAAGTAAGATTATAGCATGAACTGCTTTAGACATGTTAGAGGAGCTTGATAGAAGTCTTCAGAAAACAGTCAACTTCAATTTAATTACAGACAGCTGAGTGTGGCTAATATAAAGCAATAGGTCACCTAAAAGTTACTGTATCTGAATCTGGGTAGAACCTCTTGTGATGATCTGGAAATCAGACCCTCGTAGAATCATGGCTTATTCTCGATCGAAATTTAATATGCCAACCTCTTTGGCTTTTGATTTCTGTATTTGTAATTTTTTAAAAAAAGTCTAGGTGTGTGACAGAGAGAAAGAGAGTTGGACTAAATTATCTTTACAGTCAGTCACTCTATAAATACTATTCTACCTTTAAAACTCAAAATCCTATTCTGTAGAACGTAGGCAGACAAGTGGATTAAAAGATGATTTCTTGTGGTCTTTGTTAAAACAAATGAATTTGAGCCAAGAATATTATTCAGTAAGCTATTTAAAGATAAGTTATCTTAGTAGTTTTAAAATAAATTATATATGCAAGTATTTATATACATATTATAAACAAATTTGATTATCACTTCAAATAAAAGTAAGAAACTTAATGGCAAATATAAAATGTATGCCTCTCAGGCTCAAAAGGATTTTAATTACAAATCTAGTAAATTTGCCAAAACAAAGCCACCAAATACGCCATCCTCTGGTAGTATGCTCTTGGCAACTTTCAAATGCATTTTCAACTTTAAAGGAAGGTTTCCTATCTTTACATCACATCAGCTTCTTATAGGAATACAATATTGTATTAAGTCTACTTTCTTCATTGATTTATAAAACCCATCTTTGGCCAAAATTAATCATGCCAAGACTTACCTGTTCTGGATTAAAGCAATTACTTGAGAATAGGTCTTTCCAATAACACTTTCTCCATTGACTTTTATAATTCGATCACCTTCAAAGAGGAATTAAAAAAACACATGAGGAATTCCTTTACAATGTCACTTCTGAGTACTTTTGTAATACTTCTTGAGTAATATACTTATTTTTGATCTATCCTTGCTCATTGTTTTGTAAAGTATCTTTTATAAAAATGATCCTAAATTTTAATATATCCAGCTTATGAGACATAACGATGTTTTAAATGAAGAGTGCAGCAACTGATGAATTTAGAAACCTCGAAAAGTATTTTATCTCTAAATATTTATATATTTATATAAATAAAATAAATCCCCTAATTTTATTTATTTATTTTTTAAGCTTTTTGGCTATGCAGTGCAATATGTGGAATCTTAGCTCCTCGACCAGGGATACAGCCCTGGTGCAGAGTCTTAACCACTGGACCACTACGGAAGTTCAGTGTCCTCCAATTTTAGTCCAACTAATTTCTGTGTCATATTCTTCCAATCTCTTTAGTTTACTGATTAGTGCTATACTGCAGAACTTAAAAATGGGTATGCACATGGGTTTGACTTTATATGTATTAACTTGTTCTTCATTTTAATGGGGTAAAGGACGTCTGGACAACTCAAAAAAGTTCAATGGAGCAGAAAAGAAAATAAATGAGAGAAAGGATAAGGGAAAGAAGAAAACAGAAAAAATGTACTTTTCATGTGCTTAGCACAGCCCCTCAACTATGACCAAAAAAACAATTAACAAATTAACAGTGCATCCTAATATATCTTAGGAATGACACCCAATACTTATACTTGTAGCTGAAAAGATATTTTAATGAAAAGGCAGTAAAAGATAGTTTTTCATTAATTCCCATTTTAAATTATCTCATGTTTAAAAACAAGAGAAAGGGGTAACTATTTTAGTGTGTGCATTACTCTAAACTAAGTCCTAGTTTTTATGAAAATCATAAGTCACAAAATATTTCAGAACAAACAGACCACATCCTGCAGATATGCAGCTGGGCTTGCTTGCATTGCACTGGAGACTTCAGTTACTCTTTGGGGACTTGGAGGGATGGAATGAATTGGGAGATTGGGACTGACACATATACACTACTGATATGATGTATAAAATAGGTAACTAATGAGAGCTCTACTGTATAGCACAGGGGACTCTACTTGCTGCACTAGGGGGTGTAAATGGGAAGGAAATCCAACACAGAGGGCTTATATATATAAGTACAGCCAATTCACTTTGCTGCACAGCAGAAACTAACACAACACTATAAAGCAACTATACTGATAAAAATTTTTTAAATAAAGAAAATTTACCATTTTAACCAAAAAAATAAGCTACTCTTTGTGGTGGAATGAACTAATTCATCTCTGGCGGGCCAGGCTCGTCTGAATTTGGAGCTTCAAGATTATTTTAATTAGATCAATAAATATCTTCATCATTTTACTATTTTGTTCACCTTTGTCAAAATTAAACATATGCAAAACAGGTTGTTTTAAAGGGCCTCTGGGAGCCCATTATTAAGTGGTAGCTAAAAGAGCCCAATTTTTGAAATTAAAAGATCCGTGCTCCTTGGAAAAAAAGCTATGACAAACCTAGACAGTATATTAAAAAGCAGAGACATCATGGACCTTTGCTGACAAAGGTCTGTCTAGTCAAAGCTATGGTTTTTCCAGTAGTCATGTATGGATGCGAGAGTTGGACTACAATGAAGGCTGAATGCTAAAGAATTGACACTTTTGAACTCTGGTACTGGAGAAGACTCTTGAGAGTCTCTTGGACAGCAAGGAGATCAAAACAGTCAATCCTAAAGGAAATCAACCCTGAATATTCATTGGAAGGACTGATGCTGAAGTTGAAGCTCCAATACTTTGGCCACGTGATGCAAAGAGCTGATTCACTGGAAAAGACCCTGGGAAAAGATGCTGGGGAAAACTGAGGGCAAGAGAAAGGGGCG
Source organism: Bubalus kerabau (assembly GCF_029407905.1). Lineage (NCBI taxonomy): Eukaryota > Metazoa > Chordata > Mammalia > Artiodactyla > Bovidae > Bubalus > Bubalus kerabau. The sequence goes on from NC_073636.1 coordinate 25,843,157, forward strand.
ATGGTTGAGAGGATGAGATGGTTGGATGGCATCACTGACTCAATGGATGTGAGTTTGAGCAAACTCATGGAAATAGTGATGGAAAGAGAAGCCTGGCGTGCTGCAGTACATGGGGTCGCAAAGAGTCAGACACCACTTAGCAACTGAACAACAACAACAAAAGTGCCCACAAATTGTGTGTGTGTGTGCTAAATTGCTCAGTCGTGTACAACTCTGTATTTCTGTCAGAATGTATTGATTTGAGTATCAAGAAGCATATAACTAACTGCTGCTGCTAAGTTGCTTCAGTTGTGTCCAACTCTGTGCGACCCCATAGACAGCAGCCCACCAGGCTCCCCTGTCCCTGGGATTCTCCAGACAAGAACACTGGAGTGGGTTGCCATTTCCTTCTCCAATGCATGAAAGTGAAAGTGAAGTCGCTCAGTCGTGTCCGACTCTTTGAGACCCCATGGACTGCAGCCTACCAGGCTCCTCCGTCCATAGGATTTTCCAGGCAAGAGTACTGGAGTGGGGGTGCCATTGCCTTCTCTGATATAACTAACTAGGTCTCAGAAATAACTAATATGAAGAGGAAGGAAGAAATATACAGAAGGAGAAAGAAAAATATGGAAAATGAAATATGGAAGAAACAAAGCAAGAAATTTAGATTCTGTTTAAATATCAGCACCTGTGCATAATCCAGCTTCAAAAGCAGGTCCGCCCTCTTTCACCTGTTTAACAAAGATGGTGTCCATGGGTTCCAAGCGGTTTCTTTGTTTTCCTGTGGGAGAGAGAAGAACCAAGGCATGGTTTTACTTCACAATATTTCCATAAAATAGCAAAACAGGAAACTATGTTTAATTGAGACAATTAAGCCAAGATCTTTTAATGAAGTGTTAACCACATATCCTGAATTTGAATGCTGAAGTCATTATTAAGAGTATTTCACGAACTCAAACATTTATTTTGCTTCTTTCATAACACAACCATCACAGTAGCAATGGTTTCCATTTATTGGGAACATTCTGCATGTAAATTACTACACTAAATACTACCATGCCTGAGAGCTAATTTCCATAGTGAGTAAATATTACCATGGAACAAAAGAGGACACTGAGGCTCAGGGAGATTAAGTAAGTTCTCCAAGATCACAGAGCTAAATTATACAGGTGGTACTCAAGCCTATTGCTTTTTTTTTTTTTTTTCGTTTGTTCAGTAATTTATTTTTATCAAGTCTACTGCTTTTTAATACTGCATGGTACTAAGCACAGAATTCATAATGCTAAGTAAAACAGTTCTTTCCCTTTAGGGATGCTGGAGGGAGACAGACATATGAATGAAGATTGATACTACAGTATTCAAAAACAGACAAATACAACAGACAGTCATGGTGATGAGGAGCAGGTGATCAAATGGGAAAGTCAGGACTTCACCAACTGCTATCCATAGACCAGCTCAGGGACTTGTTAAAAATCAATGTTTGGAGTCCAATCAGAAATCTGCTTTGTCAACAATTTCCCCTGGTTTTTAACCTACACACTAACATTTGAGAAAAACTGACAGTTTCAATACACAGAAGTGAAAAAAAAGGAGTCATGGATGAGAGAACATTTAAAGTAAGTGATAAGTACGAAGGTAAGTACTGAGAGAGGACAAACAGGTACATACTCCCCAGACCGGCAGTATTGACAAACCCAGGAAGTGTGTTCAGATCTACTGAATCAGAAACTGAAACAGAACACACAGCCCTGACTCTTTAAAAAGAATGTAACTGAGAAAATAATGCTTATACATGTATGGGGTACATTTAATCCATTTTGTTAGACTGCAACGCTGAGCAGAATTTGATTGAGTGTCAGATATAAAGAATCCATAATTGTTGTCAATAAAACTTTTTTTATATGAATTTTTATCCATTGTACAAGATGCAGGGATCAAGACCATCCCCAAGGAAAAGAAATGTAAAAAGGCAAAATGGTTGTCTGAGGAGGCCTTACAAATAGCTGTAAAAAGAGAAGCAAAAGGCCAAGGAGAAAAATAAAGATATACCCATTTGAATGCAGAGTTCCAAAGACTATCAAGGAGAGATAAGAAAGCCTTCCTCAGAGATCAATGCAAAGAAAGAGGAAAACAATAGAATGGGAAAGACTAGAGATCTCTTCAAGAAAATTAGAGATACCAAGGGAACGTTTCATGCAAAGATGGGCTCAATAAAGGACAGAAATGGTATGGACCTAACAGAAGCAGAAGATATTAAGAAGAGGTGGCAAGAATACACAGAAGAACTATACAAAAAAGATCTTCATGACCCAGATAATCATGATGGTGTGATCACTGACCTAGAGCTGGACATCCTGGAATGTGAAGTCAAGAGAGCCTTAGGAAGCATCATTATGAACAAAGCTAGTGGAGGTGATGGAATTCCAGTTGAGCTATTTCAAATCCTAAAAGATGATGATATGAAAGTACTACACTCAATATGCCAGCAAATCTGGAAAACTCAGCAGTGGCCACAGGACTGGAAAAGGTCAGTTTTCATTCCAATCCCAAAGAAAGGCAATGCCAAAGAATGCTCAAACTACAGCACCATTGCACTCATTTCACACGCTAGTAAAGTAATGCTCAAAATTCTCCAAGCCAAGCTTCAACAGTACATGAATCGTGAACCTCCAGATGTTCAAGCTGGATTTAGAAAAGGCAGAGGAACCAGAGCTCAAATTGCCAACATCCGTTGGATCATCGAAAACGTGAGAGAATTTCAGAAAAACATCTGCTTTGTTGACTACGCCAAAGCCTTTGATTGTGTGGACCACAACAAACTCTGGAAAATTCTTAAAGAGATGGGAATACCAGACCACCTGACCTGCCTCTTGAGAAATCTGTATGTAGTTCAGGAAGCAACAGTTAGAACTGGACATAAAACAACAGACTGGTTGCAAATATTTCCTATATGTCAAGGCTATACATCAAGGCTATATATTTTCACCCTGCTTATTTAACTTATATGCAGAGTACATCATGACAAATGTTGGGCTGGATGAAGCACCAGCTGGAATCAAGATTGCCAGGAGAAATATCAATAACCTCAGATATGCAGATGACACCACCCTTATGGCAGAAAGTGAAGAAGAACTAAAGAGCCTCTTATTGAAAGTGAAAGAAGAGAGAAAAGTTGACTTAAAACTCAACATTAAGAAAACTAAGATCATGGTATCTGGTCCCATCACTTCATGGCAAATAGATGGGAAACAGTGGAAACAGTGACAGACTTTATTCTGGGGCGGCTCTAAAATCACTGCAAATGGTGTTGCAGCCATGAAATTAAAAGATGCTTGCTCCTTGAAAGAAAAGTTATGATCAAACTAGATAGTGTATTAAAAAGCAGAGACATTACTTTGTCAACAAAGGTCCATCTAGTCAAAGCTATGGTTTTTCCAGTAGTCATGCATGGATATGAGAGTTGAACTATAACGAAAGCTGAGCACCAAAGAATTGATGCTTTTGAACTGTGGTGTTGGAAAAGACTCTTGAGAATCCCTTGGAGATCTCTGCAAGGAGATCCAACCAGTCCATCCTAAAGGAGATCAGTCCTGAGTGTTCACTGGAAGGACTGATCCTGAAGCTGAAACTCCAATACTTTGGCCACCTGATGAGAAGAACTGACTCATTTGAAAAGACTGTAATGCTGGGAAAGATTGAAGGCATGAGGAGAAGGGGACGACAGAGGATGAGATGGCTGGGTGGCATCACCAACTCAATGGACATGAGTTTGAGTAAACTCCAGGAGTTGGCGATGGACAGGGAGGCCTGGTGTGCTGTGGTCCATGGGGTTGCAAAAAGTTGGACACCACTGAGTGGCTTGAAATGAACTGAACCACAAAAGTGACTCAAAAAAAGAAACAAATAAAGCAACATCTATCATCAACTCCGCTTACATATTTATCTATTTATTTTGAAAGAAAGCCTCTAAAAGTAGAGAATGCTAACTCTCCTTACAAATCAACAAGACACAGTGGAAACTGCTTGTGCTTTTCCACAGAAGACAGGTATCCAAATTCCTTGCTTTGCCACTAGATAGTCCAGTTGTAATTAAATAAACTTTTTTACTTAAAGAAATGATTCCTCTTTCTTTCATAGCATAGAGATATGTTTTAACATTCTTGAAAAGTTTCTAGGACTCAAAAGATAGCATATAAATAGCTTATAACTGGAGCAATTTCTCAGTAAATGTGCATTTCCACTCATGGTGTTTAGATGAAGACTAGTCTTCTGTTTTCAAGAATTAAAAACTTGAAAAGTCATAAAAATACACCTGCAAAGTAGCTATCATTCAATTTTTAAAACTATTTCTATTTATCAGATCTCTTCCCAAGGAAACTCTATAAACTCTCTATGTTCTAAATATTCTAAATCCTTTGGTCACTTTTCATTGGCTATGACAACCCCAACTGAAGGAAGTAAGAGAACTAAATGTTAGTTAACTCACTACTATAAGGAAGAATGTCCTCATTCTGAAGAGATGTTTGTTGAAATACTTAGGGATGAAGTATTAGTAATCAATTATCATATTTTATTATTATATTGTTACATTTCCATTATTATAATGAGAAGGATATCTGCAACATAATTTTCAAATGATTTGAGGGAAAAAAATAAACCTGGATAGCCACACACTCAGACACACATATGGATGGACAGATAAAGCAAATATATCTTAAACATGTTAATTGTGGAATACAGACAGGGCATTTGCTGTACTCTGAAAATTATAATACAAAGTCTGGAAAATTTTTCTGTCTGTGCCAAGCTTTTACCTCACAGAACTGGTCATCCACTACTTACAATTACACATTTATTTGTTTACATGTTGCTTGTTTGTCTCTTCAACTAAAATGAAGAGCAGGGATTTTTGCCACGTTCACTGATGCTCATAGACCTAACAATGCCTGGCACAGAATGGACATTCGATAAACAGATGCTCAATAAATGAACAAACTTATTTAAATCGTACATCAAGCTTTCGCTTACAACTAGTTTGAAAGGGGAAAAAAAAATTCTTTTCAATTTAACTCAGTTAAAATGCAAACACTTAATTCCAAACAAGTTGGTAATCAGGCTAGGTCCTTATGTAGCCAACTCAACATTCACAGCAGTGGGCGTTTAAAGAAAACCATTTACTTTTTTCTTGGCTAGAGATTTGAAGGTTTAATAAGTTTTGCTGTATCAAGTCATTGCTTCATGGAAAGATTTATATAATAAAAGAAAGGACACATTTTTCTTTTTATTAATGACTTGCAGTCCACCATGTCCCAAAGGTGATTATATCATACCTACATTTAAAAAACACAAAAATATAAATGACTATTAATGACTTCTACAAAATAGTAAAAAGCTGACTATATAGCAATATAGTGACTTCTGAAAGTTCCTATAGGAACTTTCACTTACACAGAATAAATGCAGTTCAAATAATTTGGTTTTAATTTCTATTAAGGAAACAGTAACTTGGCAATGACTACCACTATAAATTCAGAGAGACTTTGCCACAAATTGACCAATCCTTCAATATACTATGCCTGAAAATACACGAAGATGGAGTACACTAAAAGAAGGGCCAGTCTTACAGCAAACACTATTTTAACTGCTAAGAGTTATACTCTGATCCTTCTTGTTCACTTTCCTTTCTAGACTCTCTACAGAATTCTGACTTGCTATTACTACTATAGATGTTATCCAGTTTCTTCTGGACAATAGAAAAACTTCCCAGAGACATCCATTAATTACAGACAGGTTTAATAAGAAATATCCCTCTCTTCAATTTCTATATGCCTTGACTTTAAGTCTTATGTTAAAGACATAGTTCATTAATTTTAAAAGTGTCTTCTTTTTAATATATGCTCTCTGCAATTCCACTAGAACTGGAAATCACAAGCATCAAATTTAAAGTCTGTGTTATTCAATCTCTTATGCCTTTGGTTTTTTACAATCAGTTTCTAGATATGCAAAACTAAAAGTCCAACCCTGTGGCAATTCATCAGGAAAATTTACCCCTTACTTCCCTGTAAGATCATTTAGCAGAGTTAGTGGCTTCCTTGGCAATTCTCAGTAAAATGTCTCTTTCAATTCTGCATGTGTATTTTATAATTTCTTAGTTTTCTAAAGACTTTATTCAAGCCTCATTTCCTTATCAGAAGAAAAGGGAAATGTGTCTTTTTAGCACACACATGTAACTAAATCTTTCTGTCTTTGAGAAAAGGAAGAAGATGGTGGTGATCTTATGTGAATAAGAACGGCTAAAATGAGCATGTACTCCAGAAAAGTCCCATTTTATTCTATTTTGCCACTTAACATGCAATTAGTAAAGACTTAGACAAGAAGATGTAAAAAGCATATATGTATTTACTTGAAGGTGAAAGCGACACTTTGAAGTCAGAAAGAATGCAAATACTTTTATATTTCAGTAAATATAATTAGTTGGGGGGGGGTGGGGGATAGACAACTAAAAGAAACAATAATGGATAGGTAGCAGCTGCCATCCAAACACTGAATGAGCATCCAGGTGGGCATGATTTTTACTCTCCATATCCAGTATAATGTAGCAGTCAACAGCTTGAGACCTATGACCGGATTACAGGGTTTAAATCCCAGCTCTACCACGTACTTTCCAAGAAGGGTTACTGGATTTTGCAAAAATTATTGTCTATCAGAAATTAAAATGTAATTCAGCATCCTATATTTTATCTGGCAATCCCATCCTCAAGGGGTTTTAAACAAATGATTTATTGGTGCCCCAGTTAACTCATGGGAAAAGTGAGAATGATGATCATTTATTTATTTTCACCTGGCAAGGTTGTTGTAGGGATTAGAAGAGAATTCATTAACATATTTATATAATGAATATAAAGTAGGTTTATAAGGAATATACTTCATACAAGTAGGTTTTTAAGGAATGTTACTACTATGCTGAGTCTGATGATAAACCTTTAGGTTTACGTAGAAAGCAGGGGTGAAAGAGGCCGGGGACACAGCACTGCCACGCATGATTAAATACTGGTCTAGAGAGGAACGATACAAACTTAACCGTCATATTAGAGGGAAGCTGAAGAATAGAAACCAAAGAACAACGAAAAAAAGAAGAGAGACTGCACTAAAACATTTCCAATAACTCTGACACAAACTACAAATCTGTCTTAAAGAGTGTGTGGGTGCTCAGTCGTTCAGTCATGTGTGACTCTTTGGGACCCCAAGGACTGTAGCCCTCCATGTTCCTCTGTCCATGGAATTCTCCAGGCAAGGATACTGGAGTGGGTTGCCATTTTCTTCTCCAGGGGATCTTCCTGACCCAGGGATCGAATCCATGACTTCAGCATCTCCTGCTCTGGCAGGAGGATTCTTCAGCACTGAGGCATCTAGGAAGCCCAGTGTATTAAAGAGATTGGTGTCTAAAAGCCAGAAGCTGTAATGACCCTCTTCTCTGGAGAATGCTAAAACCTAAAACAATTGGATTTAAATTGTTTCAAAATTTGCAATATGAAGTCCACAGAGCAAGCAGACTAAAGCAAACCGATTATTTTCCGAAGCAACAGATTTTGAACTATACCAGTTACAAACAAGAGCCTATAATGAAGACACACAGAGGGATAGATCAGGGAATTCTAAAGTTCTCTGTGCCCTATAGGGACAAGAGAAATGTATTTCTTAGCAGTTAAAATAAAAAAAATTCTTTAAACAAAGAAATACCATCTTACATTTCAACCAAAAGCAAAGCAGCAGAAAACAATGGCAATTACTCAGATTGAGATTTTTTTTTTAAATTCTCCTTCTCTCTGACAGTTCACAAACATGCTATCAAACAACTTTTTTAATGAAAACAAATCTGTTTTCATAATGACAGATTTAAGTTTTTTTTTTTATCGATTTCTTTGCTATTAAAAAAAAGAGAGACAACAACAAAGAAATGCTCTATCTCTACACAAGAAAAGGCTGTTGAAATTAAACTGGGCTTAATATGAAAGTTAGATAAGCCTTAGAAGGCATGTGCTCTCCACAAAGGCAGAAAGCTAAAGAGGTCACATAATGGAATGCTAAGGCTCCAGGCATTAATTATTTAAAGAAAATCAATTAAATAGCTCATTGAAATTAAAATCTATTTTTCAGACCCCTAATAATTGAAACCACAATGTAGACTGAGACAGATATATCAAAGTTAAATTTGAATAATGAAAAATGATCTTTGCTTCTCTTTGCTGGGCTGCAGATTGCTACAGGAGAGGAAAGAAAAAAACAAACCCAGGGCGTGGGGAAGCACTTACCAAGCCTGAGTTTAGGAATATGGCTCTACTAAGGCAGAAGTGATAAATGCGAAATTCAAGCTAGTAATTACATCTGGGGGGAAGAGAACAGAAAAGAAACTGTATAGAAAGGCCTTAGTCATATTTATAATAATTTATGTCTTAGACAGAGAGGAATGAGGTGGTGTTGAAATATTAGGATGACATAGGAAGTAAGCATTTGGAAGTTACATTTCCCCTTGATTTTTCTGTTTGCCTGAAATATTTTATAGCTCCTTTTAAATTGTTGAGAACAGACTTCTAAAAAAAGAAGAAAACAGGCTTCTAGTTTTCATTTTAGGGGTCTGGTTTGCTAATGGCATACAAAACACTTTTAGAGCCTAAGAGACTGTTTAGCATCAAAAATCCACATGTATCAATGATGAATATACATCCTATATGAAAATTAAGTAGAATCCAATTTAAGAGGGCTGTCATGGCAGATTACTGGGTCCTCTTCTCTTCTCTTCCCTGTAAAGGCAGAAGCACTGAGAGAGAAAAAAAAATCGCATTCCAGCTTTCTAAACCGAGGTGTTTCCAAACTTCCACTTTAGACAACTCTCATTTCCACAGTGATGGCTAGTACTTTAAATTATATCTCCCAGGCCTCCAATCTGTTGTCCAACAAATCTTATGAGCTTTAAAGTCCAAATTCCAACAGTCTCTAGACAATGTCAGTATAAAGTCACCTGTCAGGTCTCAATCACATTTCATCCATTATAAGCAAACACACACTTGCGATTCAACCTCATCTTCAAATAACATCAAATGGAACAAAGCAAAGCAAGAAAATCTGCTAAACATTAAAATACAGATCATGTTCTACTTAATCATAACAAACTTTCTTTCTACCCACACCAGTCTAATTTTTTTTGTTTACTTTTTAGTGTGGAAAATGTCCAGAACTTACAGAAGTAGAGAAAAACAGTAGAATAACCTCTGGCCATGAACATAATTTAAATAATTATTCAAAAATATGTCATTTTGTTTCATTTACACTCAAATTTTCTTCCTAAAGTATTTTAGTGCAAATCCTAGGTATCATGTCAATTCATCCATAAATACTTTAAATATGTCAGCATGATTACTAACATATCAGAACTTTACTTCCTGCTCCTTGGAAGCAAAGCTATGACAAATCTAGACCGCATATTAAAAAGCACAGACATCACTTTGTCAACAAAGATCCATATAGTTAAAACTATGGTTTTTTCAGTAGTCATATACAAATATGAGAGTTGGACTGTGAAGAAAACTGAGCGCCGAAGAATTGATGCTTTCAAACTCTGGTGCTGGAGAAGACTCTTGAGAGTCCCTTGGACAGCAAGGAGATCAAACCAGTCAAGCCTAAAGGAAATCAATCCTGAATATTCATTGGAAGGACTGATGCTGAAGCTGAAGCTACAATTCATTGGCCACCTGATGCGAAGAGCCCACTCACTGGAAAAGATTCTGATGCTGGGAAAGATTGAGGGCAGGAGGAGAAGGGGGTGACAGAGGATGAGATGGTTGAATGGCATCACTGATTCAATGGACATGAGTATGAGCAAGGCCCGGGAGACAGTGAAGGACAGGGAAGCCAGGTGTTCTGCAGTTCACGGGGGTCACGAAGAGTCGGACATGATTTAGTGACTGAACAGCAATGAAGGAAAGATAAAATCTGTTCACAGTTCTCCATGCTATATAGTTATCTTGCACAATGTGTATCATATAAACTGACAACAAACCCGAGACTTCCTTACCTCAATCTCCCTAAAAGCCTACCTAACATTAATGAAAAGTATTTCATGACATAGAAACGTTAGCACCAAAAGCTATGAAACAAATTTAGAAAGGTCTCACATGTAAAATCATACATACACCAAAAAAAATACCTAAAATTAAGTTCTGGAACAAGTTTTCCACTCCCAGTGGAACACTCTACCTATGTATTCAAATTCAGTGAGGTCTTATATACAAGAGAATATACACCGCATGAAAATTTCTGGCACACAGAACAGTGTCTGGCATACAGTGGATGTTCTGTAAATATTACTGCTGATTGAAATTAAAGTCCTGGTAAATGCCAATAGCAAGACTGCCCAAAATCAACTCAGAGACTTGTTTCAGGAACAAAGCTATTACTGTTGCTGCCACTGATCTGCACGATTTCTCTGAAATAAGAAAGAAGATGCTGTCACTTATTAGTAATTTGAGTACACCACCACTAGGTGTCAGTTGCGAGCCACAATTTTCCGGCATTATAAATCTCCCAGTCAAGAAATACTTGGGAGGGTGTTATTCATTCAACAAATATTTACTGAGCTCGGACAACAGACAACTTGCCAGGAGCTCATTTACTCTGTGACGAACAAAACAGTCCTAGGATCTGTCTTCTGAAGTATTTGAAGTTTCTGCAACATCGTTTTTTTCCCTCTCTGAAGCTTCAGGAATTTCACAAAGTATGTATCGCATGTGGATTCACAGTCCTGTTATTCCAGTTGTACTGGATTTTAAGTTCTCTGCAAACCCAGAAAAATGTGCCGCAGCGCACTAAGCACAGGCAACTATCTTTCCATCTCTGACCACACAACTGCCCGACACGTAACTGATGAAACCTGCCCATCCTTCTTCAGACCCTTAGTCCTCTCTAGTATTCAAGACTATCCAGTCTCCCAAAGAGTATTTTAATCTCCCATGATCTGTACTTTAATCTCCAAAGTGATAATGAGAAATCACTTTCTCGTAAATTTACCCACAGATCAGTATTACAACCAAACTCACCAGCAACCTCAACTTCCTCTCCCCCTTGACCTTCCGAAGCATTCCACTTGCCAATGTCCAACTATGGACAATTCCAACCAGACCCTCCTTCTGCTCTTGTTCTTGGTGCAATGTCAACTGAGTAAAACTGTGTAACCCACTGATTTAGTTTCCCAGTTGAGCTAAGCGTTTGACACTACTGACTAGAGTCTCTTGCTTGTATTGAATATTTTAATTCCCTTTCCCTTGAGGTTGCCATATCAAGCTTCTCAAACCTTCGAGGACTTGCTCTGCCATCTTGATTCCTCACACTGTTTAGATAACTGTATCTCTTACTCCACTCTATCTCAACTACTGTAGCCTCATTTTTTTCTTTTAAAAAGTCTTTTCCTACCCATACCTCCGTTACCCTGGTGGCTCAGTGGTAAAGAACCCAATTGACAATGCAGGAGATGAGGGTTCAATCCCTGGGTCGGGAGGATCCACTGGAGAAGGAAATGGCAACCCACTCCAATATTCTTGCCTGGAAAATCCCAAGGACAGAGGAGCCTGGCAAGCTACAGTCCATGGAGTAGCAAAGAGTCGGACACAACTGAGTGACTAAACAACAAAAATACCCTTACTTCCCTTTGTTCTATCTCAGGTGAGGATTTAGTTACCAGTATTCTTCAGGACTTTGCTCCCCAAATGGTCTCTTCTCAACTGTAAAACCAATCTCTTTCTTCTCTCCAGATCTCATAACACATAAAAGCTTTCCAAATGTAAAAAAAAAAAAATAAAACAACAGAACTTCTCCCCACTCTGCCACATAGCTGCCATCTCTCATTCTCCATCCCTTCATGTTCTTACTTCTTAAAGAATAGTCTACACTCACACCTACCTTCATTTCTTTACTTCTAATCCAGTTTCTCAGACACTGACAAGAATCTTTGGGGGACAGCATGCCCAACCCCACCTTCCACCCATTCCCTGATCTAATTCACATCACAGCCCACTGACATGCCTGATTCCCTCTGCCCACAACCCTGAAACTGTTCTCGGTAACTTTACCAATCTGCTACTTGTCGGTCAGGTCAGATCAAACGGTATCTTTTTAGTCTACATCCTAAAGAATCTTGTAGGATGAATGACAAGTTATCCACCCTCCCCTAAAATGATCATCTCTTAATTAGCAAGCCAGCAACTCCTCCTGGTTGTCCTTATACCTTCCAAAATTTATTATCAGATTTCCTTTCTGATTCTTCTTTCTCTGACCAGCTCTAAGATGCTGCCTTCCCTAGGGGTCTACCTTTATGCTGGATGTCATCATGCTCTCTGATTGTATTTATGACTAGTGCTTAACTGTAACATACATAATGATGATTTCCAAATTTATCTGCAACTCTCACCTCTCCTTATGTGCTCCACTTCCAAAACTTCAACTAGGTACTGAACATTCTACAGGCATTAGAAATGTTGTTGTTGTTGTTGTTGTTGTTGTTGTTGTTGACGTAGAGTCACTAAGTGGTGTCCGACTCTTTGCAACCCCAGGGACCTCAGCATACCAGGCTTCTCTTTCCTTCACTGTCTCCCAGAGTTTGCTCAAACTCATGTCCATTGAGTCAGTGATGCCATTCAACCTTCTCATCGTCTGTCACCCCCTTCTCCTCCTGTCCTCAGTCTTTCCCAGCATCAGGGTCTTTCCAGTAAGTTGGCTTTTTGCATCAGGTGACCAAAGTATTGGAGCTTCAGCTTCAGCATCAGTCCTTCCAATGAATATTCAGGGTTGATTTCCTTTAGGATTGACTGGTTTAATCTCCTTGCAGTCCAAGGGACTCTCCAGAGTCTCCTCCAGTACCACAATTCAAAAGCATCAATTCTTCAGCACTCAGCCTTCTTTATGGTCCAACTCTCACATTCGTATATGACTACTGGAAAAACCATAGCTTTGACTGTATGTAATTTTGTTGGCAAAGTGGTGTCTCTGCTTTTTAACACGCTATCTAGCTTTGTCAAAGCTTTCCTTCCAAGGTGCAAGCATCTTTTAATTTCATGGCTGCAGTCACCATCTGCAGTGATTTTGGAGCTCAAGAAAAGAAAATCTGTCACTGTTTCCACTTTTCCCCCAACTATTTCCCATGAAGTGATAGGACTGGATGCCATGATCTTCATTTTTGAATGCTGAGTTGTAAATCAGCTTTTTCACTCTGCTTTTTCACCCTCATCAAGACACTCTAACTTACCCCAAACTAAACTCTTTTCCCCGGGGAAGGAGGACGGTGTGTTTCCCTTCTGTATCCCTCAATCAATGGTACCTCCATCCATCCACTCACTCATATCAGAAAAACCAAGCAAAAATCACAATTCATCTTTAACTGGTGACATACATTCTACCGCCAAGTCCTACCACCAAAGTTGGGCAAATACAATTTCTAAATACCTCTGAAATTTGTTCTCAAATGCTGGTTTTCCTTTGACCTGATAAAATCCTATTCAGCACAAAGCACACCCTATCTAAGAAACCCTTCCCTGGTGGTTAGATGACTCTCTGTGCTCAGACCCTGCCACAGTTGTGCAGACTTCTTTTTTCCTACCCTTGTGTAATTGTTTTACACCTTCATCTTCTATCATCCTATATAAAGAGTTATTAAATGTATATAGGCCAGGAACTGTTCTGGGTTTAAAGAAAAAAGTAATAGACAAAATAAAATTGGGAGGACTTTCCTGGTGATCCAGTGGTTAACACTCTGTGTTTCCAAGGCAAGGGGTGTGGGTTTGATTCCTGGCCAGGGAACTAAGATCCCACATGCAGGGCAAGGTGACCAAAATAAATAAATAAATAAAAGCTCACTGAACTGTAATACCTAAAAAAGATTAAAAATAAAATAAAGTTGGGAATTCCCTGGCAGTCCAGTGGTTAGGGCTCCGAGTTCCCAATTCCTGGTCAGGGAACTAACATGCTACATGCCGTGTAGCCATAAATACATACAAACCAATTATTTTTAACATTTAAAAGGTAATAATAATCTTTCCAGTCGACAATCCAACTGAGGCAGAAAAACGTCTGAGTAAAAAGTAGTAGGAGGGATGGTGAAAGGTGTGAAGGAGAGAAACGAGTAGGGTGAGAAGGCAAGGAGAGGCAGAGGCGGGGTGGGAATGCTATTTTTAGGAAACAGGCAGGGAAGTCCTCTCTAGCAGGTGACATCTGAATCACTAGCTAAAGGAAGTGAGATTAGAAGCCATATTGCTCCCTTCCCAGCAATTAGTTTAGTGACTGGCTCATGGCAATGACTCAACAAATATCAGCTAAGAGAATGAATAAACAACAGGAAGGATATTTCTAGACTTAATGCATTTAGCATTCATACACAAAATATTTCTATTGCAGTTCCACACCGGAGATGAAGTTATCTGGTAAAACTTTGAAAGCAATTTAAGCATCATTATTAGAATTCGCTTTGGGGGACTTCCCTGGGGGTCTGGTGGTTAAGACTTCATGTTCCCAATGCAGGGGGCACAGATTCTATCTCTGGTTGGGAAACTGAGATCCTGCATCCTACATGGCATGGCCAAAAAAAAAAAACGAAAAAAAGAATTCACTTTTTATTATTAACTGGATCTATGAATCATATTTTGAGTACAGACTAACTGGAAAAAAAAAATGGGCTTATTTGGCTGTGTCTGTGATCAAGGTCTTAAGTTACAGAGCAACTAAGAAAAAACAGCTCAGAATCACCTAGTTACAGGTAATCTCTGGAACAAAATTTTCTTTAGAGAAGTGATTTCCAGGACAGTTTGGAACATTAATACTCCAAACATGTGCTTCCCTGGACTTTCACCTTTATAGCTCTGTTGTTCAGTATCTCCAATTAGTTCTCTGAACTCCTAGATTTCATATTTCCTAAAGGATTTAGAACCATTAAAGAGATTTTAAAATTGCATTTATCATCTTGACTGCCAAACTACCTTCATACAATGTCTTACAAAGCCTTAAAATCTACTCCAAAAATTGGATTTCTGACAATACCTACTTGTAATGTCATCAAATTCCCTTCATTTTAGATTACTGTAAAAATGGTTTCCCGGGACCTTCTAAAGTGAAGTTAATTTTTTTTTTTAACCCTCTCATCGAACTTGACCAGTATACCAGTTTATTTTACACATTCCTACTAAGGTCCTGGATTACTGTATTTTTGCTATTCGTGTTCCAGCTTATACACTTATCAACTATATGAAATAAGATTCCTAGTTTTAAAAAGTGTCACTGAGACTTTGTGTTAAAGGGGGACTGATGGGAGAAAGAAAAAAAGAAAGGAACAGTTTTGGGGAAAGAGACAACAGTTCAACGGCTGAGGTCAGACACTAATGTGCTAACTTCTGCAGTTTGGGGGAAAGTCATTTGGGAATAGACCATGTGAAAGCGGTGGCGCCCCCTTCATTCAATACATTTACTCAACAAGTATGTGTGGTCCTACTATGCGCCACGCACTTAGCAGGCACTGAAAAGTCAATGATGAATTCAAACTTCAATGAAAATTCAAAAATTCAATGGCAATTTCTCCCCTTCATGATCTCTGTTCTCAAAGTAACACAAAAAAACATTTTCTTAATGAACATAGTGACTAGTCTGAGTATGTAGGAAAACTTTACTTTGAACCTTCTGATGACCAATTATTGATAAGACAGAATCTCCCTTCTTATTTTCCTATTTTCCTGTATCAGGTCTGTGTTAGTCTTTACCTCTCAGGAACAGGTATATGAGGAAGCAGAAAGTCTCTACTTGTTTACCACAATCAGTTAGATGAACTGTGTCCAAAATACAAGTGGGGATTTTCCAAAAGAGAATCAGGGAAAGAGGCAACCTGCATCTTCACTAGCTGTGAAACGGCATCTACTCCCCCTTGTCCAAAATATCCTTTCAAACACTTGAAAACTATTGAACATATGGAAAGCTATCAAATTTGCCCTTTAACCAAAAGTTATAAGCTCTTTCAATCTTTTTTTTTAAAAAATGCATATTGTGTTGTTGTTGTTGTTCAGTTGCTAAGTTGTGTCTGACTCTGTGACCCCATGGACTGCAGCACATCAGGCTTCCCAGTCCTTTACTATCTCCTGGAGTTTGCTCAAATTCATATCCACTGAGTCAGTGATACTATCCAACCATCTCATCCTCTGCTGCCCCCTTCTCCTTTTGCCTTCCATCTTCCCCAGCCTCGGGGTCTTTTCCAAAGAGTCGGATAGTGGCATCAGGTGACCAAAGTATTGGTCGCTTCAGCTTCAGCAACAGTCCTTCCAATAAGTATTCAGGGTTATTTCCTTTAGGATTGACTGGTTTGATCTCTTTGCTGTCCAAGGGACTCTCCAGAGTCTTCTCCAGCAGCACAATTCAAAAGCATCAGTCTTCAGTGCTCAGCTTTCCCCATGGTCCAACTATCACATGCATATGTGACTACTGGAAAAACCATAGCTTTGACTATACGGACCTTTGTCGGCAAAGTGATGTCTCTGCTTTTTAATATGTTGTCTAGGTTTGTCACATCATAGTTTCAAATTATATATATAAATCTCTTTAAATTTATAGATAATATATTTTATATTTATATATTTTAAAAACATTTATATACTTATATTTATTATGCATTTACTATACATAAATATTATAAATAATAATATAGTGATATACATAAGTAAATAATATAAATATAACATAAAAATAGAAATAAAATACCATGATGTTCACAGGAAGATCACATTTGCCAGTCTCCTACCCCTGCAAAGCAGGATTCTCCTAAGGGCCAGTGTTGGCTTGGGAACTCCTCTCTGGCCCAATACAGGCCTTCAAAGAGCTGTGCCAAAATTGCCTTCAGACCAAATCCTTCCTTTTCTCTCTTCTTTCCCAGGTGACAGACCTGTATCCCAATTTTAACTCTTCCCCATCCTTGCTGCCCCTTTCTATGGGCATTTCCCCCCAATTAACCTGTGCCATGTCTAATAATGTTTTGCCATTGTTTCTGTCTTGGTGTTTGCTTCTCAGGGAACCCAAATGATACACCAAATATTAAAAAGACCAAGTCCACCTTTATGTGAAAGCTATCCTTGAACAGAGATTCAGAAATTCTAAATAAAGTAGAAAACCAAATCTGGTAATATACAAAAAGTATCATACATTAGGAACAATCCTGGTTAGTTCTATAATGCAAAGTCAATTTAACATTTAAAAAATAAATCAATATAATTCACTATGCTTAGTTGCTCAGTCATGTCCAACTCTTTGTGACCCCATGGCCTGTAGCCTGCCAGGCTTCTCTGTCCATGGGATTTTCCAGGCATGAATATTGGAGTGGGTAGCCATTCCCTTCTCCAGGGGATCTTCCTGACCCAGGGATCGAACAGGTCTCCTGTATTGCAGGTGGATTCTTTACCGTCTGAGCCACCAAGGAAGCCCATAATTCACTATTTTAAGAGCTTAAAGGAGAAAAAAAGTCCAATGATTATCCAAAAAGACGCAGAAAAATTCAAAATTCATTCATGGAAGAGATATACCACATTCATAGATTGAAAGATTCAATATTTCAAATATTCAACTACTGTAAATAATATAAAACCAATCAAAATTCCAGAGGAATTTGTACTGGGTTGACTAAAAAGTTCATTCAGGTTTTTCCATAATATCTTGTGTGCGTGTGTTATTGCAAATGGACAAGAATAGCCAATCCAAACTTGAAAACAAAACTAGAAGACTTATTCTATCTAACAGCAACCCTTATTATATAGCTGTAGTAATTAAGATCAGTCTTGCTCCAAAGAAAGTGACCAATGGAATGGGACAGAGTTTGGCAAATTCTTCTGTAAAGGGCCAGATGCTAAATATTTTAGCCTTTGCAGGATTCATACTGTCTCTGTCTCATATTCTTTTTTTAAACAACCTTTTAAAAATATACAACTATTCTTAGTTTGGAAGCTATACAAAAATGAGCCATATGTCAATC
Source organism: Bubalus kerabau (assembly GCF_029407905.1). Classification (NCBI taxonomy): domain Eukaryota; kingdom Metazoa; phylum Chordata; class Mammalia; order Artiodactyla; family Bovidae; genus Bubalus; species Bubalus kerabau. The sequence continues at coordinate 25,861,176 of NC_073636.1, forward strand.
CCTGGAATAGAATAAGGTCCAGAAACCAACCAAAACATATAGAGACACTGTGTGATCAGGTGGTATTACTGAGCAGTAGAAAAAGTACAGATTTTTCACTGAATATTGCCAGGCCGATTCATATCCATAATGGGAAATATCTTCATGACTTTGTAATAGAAAAAAAATTTCTACAATAACATTCAAGGTATTAACTTTATAAACAAAAAGATTGATAATCTGGGATCTTCTTGACCCAGGAATTGAACTCAGGTCTCCTGCATTGCAGGCAGATTCTTTACCATCTGAGCCATAAGAGAAGCCCTAATCATAAAAGAAAAGATTGATAATTTGGACTAAATTACAATTAAGAACTTCCCTTTATCAGAACTACTAATAAGAACTTCCCTTTATCAGAATTACTAATAAGAAGTTGAAAGGCAAGTCAGAGCAGAATATCTGCTAAATACAAAACTAAGAAAGTCTTCATCAAAAATATTTGAAGATTCCTACAAATTAATTATTTAAAAGGACTGATAGCTAATAACCAAATAAACGGTAATCAACTTCATCAGTGTCAAGAAACTAAATTAACCCAAATTCCACACCACCACACACTCACTAAAATGAATAAAATTAAAGACAAATGTCAAGTGTTAGTAAAGATATGGAGCAACTAGAATTCTCATACCCTGCTGATGGATGTGTGAACTGGTATAATCACTTTGGAAATGATTATAGTGTTAGCCATACCTACCAAATGTGTGCATACCTATGTGCATACCTATGATTCAGTAATGCCATTCATTCCTAGATATACACACCCACCAGATATGAGTACATATATGCACAAAGTACATGTAAAAAGATGGCTCATAGTTGTACTGCTTGAAACAGCTGAACATTGGAAACAAATCTAAATGTCCACCAACAGTAGACTGAATAACTGAATCGAATACGTTTTTTGTTTTAAATCAACTTTCTTATGACTTAACTTTGCCCATTTAACAGTTTGTAAGCTTTTACAAATGTACACACCCATGCAACCACCACCACAATCAAGATCTAGAACCTTTCCATCAAGCCAAAACCTTCCCTTGTGCCCCTTCCCAGTCAATTCAGGCGCCCCCAGATTTGTTCAGATTTGTCTTCCCTAGAGCTTCACATAAATGGATTAGACAGCGCGCACTGTCTTGTGCTTGCCTTCTTCATTAATCGAAATAAAGCTTCCTAGGAAAAGCAGGAGAAACCAAAGTAGATAAATGAGATTCCACCAAAAGTTAAAATTGTGTGCATCCAAGGACATTATCAAGAAAATAAAAAGACAACCTAGAGAATGAGAGAAGATATATGTAAATCATATATTGCCAATGGAAATGCAAAAATGGTGCAGGTGGTATGAAAAACAGTTCAGTAGATCCTCAAAATGTTAAACAAATAATTACCACATGACCCAGCAATTCCAGTCCTACATATACACCTCAAAGAATTGAAAAAGAGGAATGTAAATAAATACTTGTATATGCATGTTCCAAGCCCTAATCACAGCGATCTAAAGGCGTCTTCCTGGTGACTCAGACTGTAAAGAATCTACCTGCAATGCAGGAAACCTGGGTTCAATCCCTGAGCCTGGAAGATGTCCTGGAGAAAGAAATGGCAACCCACTCCAGTATTCTTGCCTGGATTAATCTATGGACAGAGGAATCTGGTCGGCTACAGTCCATGGGGTCTTAGTGACTCAGACTAAAGAATCTGCCTGTGATGTAGGAGACCTGGGTTCAGTCCCTGGGTTTGGAAGATCCCCTGGAGTAAGAAAATGGCAACCCACTCCAGTATTCTCGCCTGGAGAATTATGGATAGAGGAGTCTGGTGGGCTACAGTCCATGTGGTCACAAAGAGTTGGAAAGGACTGAGCAACTAACACTTTCACTTTCAAAGGCAGAAACAGCTCAAATCAATGGATAAACAAACTGTGGTATGTACAAACAACATACCATTGTTCATCCATAAAAAGGAATGAAGTATTGATATATGTGCTGCTGCTGCTAAGTCGCTTCAGTCGTGTCCGACTCTGTGTGATCCCGTAGATGGAAGCCAACCAGGCTGCCCCATCCCTGGGATTCTCCAGGCAAGAGCACTGGAGTGGGTTGCCATTTCCTTCTCCAATGCATGAAAGTGAAAAGTGAACGTGAATTCGCTCAGCCGTGTCTGGCAGCCTACCAGGTTCCGCCACCCATGGGATTTTCCAGGCAAGAGTACTGGAGTGGGGTGCCATTGCCTTCTCCATGATATATGTGACACAAACATTAACACTAAAGTGGAAGAAGCCATACGAAAAAGGTTACACATGTATGATTCCACCTATATGAAATATTTTGAATAGGTTAAGTTCCTTGGGGACAGAAAGCAGATTGGTGGTTGCCCAGGACCAGGGCAAAGGGAGAACAGTGAATGACTGCCTACTGGAGACATGGGTTTCTTTTTGCGGTCATGGCATGTTCTGGAACTAGATAGAGGGGGCAGATACACATTGTACACACGCCTTTTAATTCTGTGCTAAATGTCACTGAATTGTTCACTTTAAAATGGTGAACTTTATATTAGTTGAATTTCACCTCAAGAAAAGAAATGTTTTCGACGTTGATCCCTGATGCCACGTGTAGTCCACAAGCAGATATACCACAATTTAGTCACCCATTCATATGTTGTTTACTATTTTGGTCAGCTCAATCCAGTGTTTTATTTAATATGAAAAACCAACTATGAACAATTCTGTACAAGTATTTTTGTAGGCATGTTTCATTTATCTTGGGTAAATACCTGTAAGTGCTCTTATCATTTCACGCATACACACACACACACACAAAACAAGAAAAAGTGTTATCCGTCCTTACGTAACTGAATCAAAGATGAAAACCAATTGCAGACATTAAAGTAATGATGCTTCATCCTTCAGCCCAGCAGATTTAAGCCAACAGTACATGTTCAATTATAAAAACAAAGAAGAAACTAAAGAACAAGTCTGAAAGGCTAATACAATGTTAACCAAATTTTATCTGAAAGTTGAATCAGTGATTTTTTTTTTTTTAATACTGCTTGACTTTCAAGGGAACAGAACCCTCTTTATTACACATTTTCAAGAATGAATTATGTGAGAGTAAAGAGCTTTCTGAGAAGCTGGGGTGGGAATTGAGAGAAAACTCTAGAATCAGACTGTTCAGTTCTACCACTTGCTATGTAGACACGTTGTGCCTCAATTTCCTCATCTTAAAAATGGAGGTGTAAATGTATGGCAAAAACCACCACAATACTGTAAAGTAACTAGCCTCCAATTAAAATAAATTAATTTTTTAAACAATGGAGGTGATAATATCCATCTCAGAAAGCTGTGATGCTTAAATGAGTTGACCACACAGAGTCTTAGTGCAGCAACTGGCACATTGTAAGTTAGGCTGTTGCTGCCACTCCACCCCAGCACCACCGCCATCATCACCACCCCCACCGTTATCATCACCCCATCGCCACCTTCATCATCACCATCAGCACCATGAACATCATCAGCAATGCTACTTTGTAAAATATTTTCAAGACAGCTTAAGACACTTATGTTCAACGGAACAGCACTAGGTGTTAATAAATGTATGTAACTAATTAGTATATTTACCAAGTTATTAGTATATTTACTATATGCTAATATGGACTTCCCTGATAGCTCAGTTGGTAAAGAACTAATATACCAAATATTAGTATACTTATTAAGCTATATTTAGTATAACTACCAGAGGAATTCAAAGCTCAAAAAACTTAAATTTCAATACAATTAAAAATGGTTCCAAAGAGGTTCAGTTAATGCTCCTTTTCAATGATATGAGATGAGTGAACCCCACTCAGTATTTCTACATTTCAAAAGTAACAAGAACACAATCATGACACCCTACCACCACGCCACAGACCATAGATCTACTCATAATAAGAATTTCTTCTTCGAACCAATTTTAAGGTCCATATTTTAGTGTTCTATTATCCTGAGGGAATAGGTCTTCAATCTATTAATGGAAATCAATGGCACAAAATATACTCAATTTTCTCAGCTCTTCAGAATTTAGCTCTTCATTAAAGTGAAGAACATTTGCTCTCTAAACATAGTGAGTACTGTTCATTAAATGATGAACTAGGCCAATTATATTTCTCTCTTGGGGAATTTGGAATTATTATGATAAGAGAGGAAGGAAGGAAGGAGATGGTGAGCGTGCACTTTCTACAGCGGTCAGCACATGAGACAATCATGTATAATCAAAACTATCTGTAAACATTATTTAAATCATCCTGTAAATAGAGGAGTTTGGGCCTCTGGAAGATCATATTTCAAGATTTTGTTGTTGATACTCTGGTTTTAGCTGCTTTCCAGGTCCTATTTCTGGTGTCTGGCACATTTGGGTATCCTATGGCAGAGAGTGAAGAGAAACTAAAAAGCCTCTTGATGAAAGTGAAAGTGGAAAGTGAAAAAGTTGGCTTAAAGCTCAACATTCAGAAAACAAAGATCATGGCATCTAGTCCCATTACTTCATGGGAAATAGATGGGGAAACAGTGGAAACAGTGTCAGACTTTATTTTGGGGGGCTCCAAAATCACTGCAGATGGTGACTGCAGCCATAAAATTAAAAGACACTTACTCCTTGGAAGGTAAGTTATGACCAACCTAGATAGCATATTCAAAAGCAGACATTACTTTGCCAACAAACGTCCGTTTAGTCAAGGCTATGGTTTTTCCTGTGGTCATGTATGGATGTGAGAGTTAGACTGTGAAGAAAGCTGAGCGCCAAAGAATTGATGCTTTTGAACTGTGGTGTTGGAGAAGACTCTTGAGAGTCCCTTGGACTGCAAGGAGGTCCAACCAGTCCATCCTAAAGGAGATCAGTCCTGGGTGTTCATTGGAAGGACTGATGCTAAAGCTGAAACTCCAGTACTTTGGCCACCTCACGCAAAGAGTTGACTCATTGGAAAAGACTCTGATGCTGGGAGGGATTGGGGGCAGGAGGAGAAGGGGACGACAGAGGATGAGATGGTTGGATGGCTTCACCGACTCGATGGACGTGAGTCTGAGTGAACTCTGGGAGTTGGTGATGGACAGGGAGGCCTGGCGCGCTGTGATTCACGGGGTCACAAAGAGTCGGACACAACTGAGCAACTGAACTGAACTGATGCTGTTTAACATTGAATTTGGAGATGCCCTATTTGTTTTTTATTTTTTTTTTTTTTATTTTATTTTATTTTAAATTTTATTTTATTTTTAAACTTAACATAACTGTATTAGATTTGCCAAATATCAAAATGAATCCGCCACAGGTATACATGTGTTCCCCATCCTGAACCCTCCTCCCTCCTCCCTCCCCATTCCATCCCTCTGGGTCGTCCCAGTGCACCAGTTAGAATTAACACATCTTCCCAAGGTGGCTTAGGCATGGGGACAGTTCTATTTCTTGCCACTAAAATATCCTTCATTAGAAAACTCTAACATAGTCTGTAGAGCTGTTTAGTTAGAAGTGACTGGAATCACAAAATACAAATTTTTACTACTGAGAAAGTTTACAGAATCCCCAGATATCTTTTTTCCTACCATTAACATGCTAGAATATAAAATTTAATGCTGAAGTAGAAATCCAACAGTTATTGAAGCATCCAACAAAATGATATACAAATTTTAGAATCTTGGAAGTGTTCATACACCTAAGCTGAGTCAGAATTTTTCTCATAGAACAAGTAAAAGAGAAATAATGGTAATTACAAACCTTCAATTATTGTTATTTTGACTATTATGAAGTTATGATTTAAGGGACAACAGGATGTCAGCAAGATGGCAATTATTATTATCACCAAAAAATATTTTTCTACCTCAATGGCCTTTTTCTTGTATACAGCATCTGTATTATAGTGCAGAAAACTAACCAACAAGAATGAAAAATCTTAAAAATCCAGAGAGCACACATTTATACAAGATAGGAGAAATAATATATAACCGAATGTAAAACTTGGGTAAAGGGAATAATCAGAAAGTTAAGTGGCAAAAAGAGACTCCACTAAATTGCCAAAAGTAAAAGAACAACAAAACAGAACCTTTCAACTGTTGGACAGAATTCTGGCAACCTAGCAGGATCTCTTAGGAGCTTGAATAAAATTCTGGGAATTCTTTTCTCTCCAGTGATTCTAGGCACTGACTCAGATCACTGCACCAGAGGCTGGGATTCTAGTTCATTAAATAAAATTCATAGAAAAGGATTTTGTAATCTCAATACTCTTGAAAATAAGTCTGAAAAGGAAATGAGACTATAAAATGAATATTGAAACATTCAGCTGAATCAAAATAACAGATTACAAGTCGTCTGTCTCCAAACAGGTTGTATTTTTAAAACAGGTCTATAAATAACTGTTCTCAAGTCAGAAGAAACTTTTTCAGAGAATATGTTCTGACAGACCATCCGATCAGTTTATTTGAAATGGTACTGTTAGTACTAACTGTAAATTCAGTAGGCCCCTGTGGACCAGCCTGTGACCGCCCACTGCCAACTGGGATGACAAAAGGAAGCCTGGCCCTGAGCGGCAAAAGGACACAGAGCACCAGGAACTCTTTAAACCCATCCAGTTTCCCAGGTCCGCTGCCAGCCGGCTATTCAGACTCCAGGAACAAGGGGCGGTTGCTTCTGTAAGATGTCTCTGGGGCCTCTGAACTTGGGGCTTCCCTGACCTTCTTGTGAATTCTTTGTCCTTAAGTGTTCACAAATATGGAATATTTGTTTTCAACTTTTTCAATTCAGAGATATTTCACAGAATTAATTTCCTAATGCAGTAAATGTATCCGGCATTTATCTACTAAATCTTGACACTACATAAGTCAAACAATTTAAGTCAACAGAACAGTTTCAAAAAGATGGACTTCAGAGTTATACAAGCCTGATTTGGAAGTCCAGCTCTGTCACTTGGCTGTGTGATCCTAGGCAAGTGACTTTACAGCTTTTTCACCTTCAGTTTCCTCATCTACAAAAGGGGAATATTCCTCATCTACAAAAAGGTCTTACACCTCAAAGCATTATAGCGAGGCTTAAATGGGATAATAGCATGTATTATGATTCCTAGTATAAAGTCTTTGATCATATATTAATTTCTACCACCCTCCAAAAATTTTTTTAAAAATCAAGCAGTTCTCCAAGTATATTACAAAAATACCTAGATGATTGCTTTAGGTATTCTCATAACTTTCCATATTCTTCTTCTTAGGAAAAAAACATATAGATATTCCAGACTTTATAAATAATCTTAATTTGACAGATCTTGCTTTGCAGGAGATAAGGTGCTTGAATTTATATCTCTCTTATTTTAAAAATCTTAGCTATGTTGGGTTTATTTTAATTCTTTTATTAGCATTTTAGGGCTTCCTTCATAGCTTAGACGGTAAAGCATCTGCCTGCAGTGCAGGAGACAACGGTTCAATCCCTGGGTCGGGAAGATCCCCAGGAGAAGGAAATGGCTACCCACACTCCAGTATTCTTGCATGAAGAATTCCATGGACAGGGGAGCTGGCAGGGTACAGTCCAGAGGGTTGTAAAGAGTCAGACATGACTGAGCGACTAACACACATATTAGCCTTTTAAGTTAAATTGTTAACCAAGCTTATAATTATTATCTCCCTCCATCTGTTGGACTCCTGATAAGTTTATTGCATTTCAATTATTTACATTCTTTGATTTTTAAGCTATCAACTATAATTCTTTTAGTTATTAATATACTGACTGACTCTGTATTTTCTTAAACTGTTAACATTTTTCTTATGTATGATTATTCCCTCATTGACAGCATACAATGCCAGTAGAACAGCCAGATAATTTAATCTCAAACTATAGTGGTAACTTTCAGATCAAACTCAGTTATGAGGGATAATAATCATTAAAGATCACTTGATATGTAGTCTTGAATATCCATTCTCCTAATAGTCTTAAGTAGTGTCACCAGATCAAGCTGGACTGTTGGGGAACTGTACTCGTGGGGGCCACTGTTTTATTGTTCGTCCCTATAACCTAAGGTTTTTCAACTTTGGCACTATTCTGGGCCAGATAATCCTCTGGGGGTGGGGTCTTTCGGGTGCATTGTAGGATTCTCACCAGCATCTCTGACCTCTCCCTGCTGGACACCAGCAGCACACCCTCCCCGCCACCCCAACTGTGTCAGCCAAAAATGTCAGCTGATGTTCCGTGTACCCCCTGGGGAGAACATCTGTCCCCAGTTGAGAAGTTCTTTAGACAAAACTGGACCACGGGCTTTTGAAATCAACTTATGCTGAGGAATCTGTTAAAAATATTCAGGTAAAAGGATGGTTTGAGGATGCTACCTACTACATTATCTTTGTTTCCATTATGAGGAACCACAGGAGAAATCTGTCTCAGACTTCAGTGCAAACCAGATGTTGTTTTCTCATGGACAACATGAATCCTTGTGCTCAGTCACTCAGCCATGTCCTACTCTCTGCGACCCCATGACTGTAGCCCACCAGGCTCCTCTGTCCATGGAATTCTCAAGGCAAGAATACTAGAATGGGTTGCTATGCCCTCCTCCGGGGGATCTTCCCAACTCAGGGATAGAACCTAGGTCTCCTGCATTGCAGACGGTAACTGTGAATCCTGAGCTAATCCTTAAATAATAATCCTTCCTTCTTTCCCTCTTTTTTTTCCCCCCCCCACTGGGAAAGCTTCAAAGCAAATTTACAGCCCATCTTTGATAACAGTGTAGGATCTATAACACACATTCATGTGGACTAAACCTCCTGAGTGTCAGTTTAATTCATCTTTTCCCTCATGAAAAAATGAGGCTTTTCTCATAGCTCAGTTAGTCAAGAATCCACCTGCATTGCAGGAGAGTCCAGTTCAATTCCTGGGTCGGGAAGATCCTATGGAGAAGGGATAGGCTACCCACCCCAGTATTCTGGCCTGGAGAATTCCATGGACGTATGGTCCAAGGGGTCATAAAGAGTTGTACACGACTGAGCCACTTTTCACTCTCCCCCATGAATATTTTAATCTCATTTTTATTTTAGTATAATACATGCATGTGAACACAAATTCTCTTTTCAATGAGATTAAATATAAATTAATAAATAAACAGTATTTAAACTGTAAATTTTCCCAGCAGACCACACCCTTCAGTCTCGCTTATCCATGCCAGTCCAAATCTTCGGCTGGATCTGTATCTTTCAAGTTTTCCCTTATAAATGTTTTATTCTCTTCAGTCAAAACATATAATGAAACCTGCTCACTTCAGTGAACAGATATGTCAGAAATATAATCATCTGCAGAGTACAGTTTTACAACGAAGCCCTTCTACATTTATTAGCAGTGTATCTCTCCCAGTAGAAACTAGAACACGAGAGGCATTAAACTCCAGGTGCAGTGTGTCCGGTAAGTAGCCCAGGCATTAGCACATCAGTCCACAGGGTGATGGGGAGACAGAGCAGCCACGCCTTTCTCACGCTGACGCTGGTCCTGTCAGTTTGCCTTTCGCCACTGAGGCCAACATTTGGAATCCATCCTGAGCCCTGGAGCATGACAGATGGTGACACAGGAGTGGCCCATCTTGCACTACGGTGATAACTATGAAGGGTCCTACCTCACCCTGCACACTCAGATTATTTCTCATAGTGCTGAAAGAAACCATTTTCCTCTCGTGTGAACCCTGAACACAACACCTCAAATCAGAGATGCTATTACAAAGGTGTATCAACTGGGGAGAGGATGAACACTGTATGGCCTATTCAGGCAGGGGAAAACCACTCAGGAAAAAATAAAAAGGAGTACTATTAGTACCTACACGTACAATACGGTGAATCTCAAAAATACTATGACAAGCTGTGGGATGGATTAGGAGATTGGGATCGGCATACATATACTACTATGCATAAAGTAGGTAACTAAGGAGCTCGTACTGTATAGCATCGCAGCACCTACGGTAGTGACATAATGGGAAGGAAATCCAAGAGGGATGTATGTGTACACGTGGCTGATTCTCTTTCCTATACAGCAGAAACGAACACAACACTGTAAAGCGACTATACTCTTATTGAAAAAAAAAAAAAAACCATGCCAAGTGAAAGAGAAAAAAGAGTATACACCGTATTTTCTGTTTATAAGAAATTTGGGAAGACACAAAACTCATCTATCGTGACGTACAGCAGATCAGTGGTTGTCTAGGGCCAGCAGTGTTGACGGCACAGCAGCACAAGGGAACTTTACGGATGATGGAAAGGTTCTTTTCAGAATCACACCTTGATTGGACTGGTGGTTTCCCAAGTGATGTATTTATCAAAACAAAACCTTAAGTAAACAATACATTTAATTGGTGCAAATAGGTGTTCTTGCTAAAAAGGCATCACTTCAAACAAAAGGTAAAACATCGGACAAAACCAAACTGAAGAACGCTGTACAAAAAAACCAAAGTTTCAAGGCCACGGATTTTAAGGAAAGACTGAGAAGCTGTCACAGACTACAGGAATCAAGGGGTCGTGAAAAGTGAATGCAATATGAAATCTGGGAACAGAAAAGGGGCAAAATCCAAATAAATTCTGCAGTTTAGAGAGGAGTGTCATACCAATACTAATGTCTTGATTTTCTTAGTTGTACCATAATTATGTTTTTAACATTGGGGGAAGTTGAAAGAAAGAAGATACAGAAACTCATCACTATTTTTACAAGGTTTTAAACACCTAAAATTATCTAGAAATAAGTTTTTTAAATAGTGTTTTATTGTGTATAAATTTAAACTCATTAAAGTTCATATAAAATTAAAATAAAAATAAAAACGGCAGTTTTTACTAAATAACCCTATCCCTAGGCTGATTTTCCTTTCAAGTCCATTAAATATGTTTAAATCAAGAGTAACTAGAAGAATCAAAATATTTCTCAATATTTGAACCAATAAATCTAGTAGATAAAACACACACCAAATCACTAAATTTATAAGATTACTAATTGCATAAAAAAAAACTCAGAATTACTTTCCTTAGAACCATGATACGTTCCCCTACATAACACTAATATATAACTGACAACAAAATCTTCACACATTCAGATCATGATGACGCAAGGGAATCCATAAAATTTTGAAGACTACAGTAAAAACGTTTAATTTCTATGACTTTCACATCTAGAGACTCTTTTATACGTGGACTCCAAAAACTAAATCATCTCACTGAATGTTACTTAAAGAATGGTAGGAGATGAGTAGAAAAACTATCAGAGAAAAATTAAAACTTTTATAAACATACCTCCTCTGTTGCCATTTTCTTCATCCTACAAAACAAAAAGTATAAATTCATGTGAATACATGTTTAAAACTGGTAAAATCACAGCAAGGCTCAACTAAATTCAAATTGCTCTCCTGAAAATGTGCCAATTACAATCTCACTAACAATGCCTTTTGCCAGAAGGATGAAGCTGTCATGCATGGAGATGGAAAGGAGGACAACAGAAGTTCAGTTTCTGACATACTGAGTGTAAGCTGTCTAAAACAGACATCCAAGGAGAGCTGTCAGAAGCGGGCAACTGTATGGATGAGGCTGCTACCTGGAAGGCAGGGCCGGGTTGATTCATCACTTATGCACTAAACCTTAAAAAATGTGCCTTTTAAGGCTATCACAGCACTCAGAACTATCTTTGGATAAGTTGGTTCCAAAATGCTATATCTTTAAAACTTTGAGGTTTATCTACTTGGTTGCATTCATTGCTACCATGCTGCCTTGCCATGTTGTCTACCTCTAGCTGGGAAATTAGAAAAGCAATTTTGAAAACCTAGCATAAAAATACATTTATTCAAATATTTGTTGAGTATCATATGAAAAGCAATGTACTATGTACGATGTACTATGGAAAGAAAAACAAACATTTAGTGAAGGGCTGATAATTTGTTGTGTAATTTTTGACCTTTATTTTGGCTGCCCAAATACATACTTTTTTTTTCTGGTTACAAGCTCTGTTCTGAGACTGTTCTGGCAACAAGGTTGCCAGCTACGTAACATAATAAAGACATTGTTGAATTAATGGTACATTTTCTGAAAACTCTACAATATTAATTTTTATTAATTTGAAGTGGATGAACAAGTTTTCAAATTGAAAAGATTTCAATAAATATTTTCCATGTAAAAGTTATAAGACTGAAACTTATTTGCAAGAACATCTGTGTTAAATAACAGCATTAATTGCTAAGGTTTAATGAGCAATTACTGTCTGCCAATTTCTGTGCTATCTTACATGTATTACATCACTTAATCAACCCAGCCACCCATGAGGAAGGTGCTGTCACTGTCTGTTAAGAGGCTCATTCAAGGACATAAAGCTGACAAAGAGCAGAGATAGGACTCAAACCCAGACTCTTTTGACTCCAAAGACTGTGCTGCTAACAGTTACATTGAGCCACTGAAATTTCTAGAAATATTTTCCAACAATAACAATGCATTTTAAATCTATGTTTGGTAAAATTATCTTTTACAATCTGTACTCTCTATATCATCACGATCTAATACTCTTCTTCAAAACAAAACCCAAAGACAAAAACAAAATTCTCCTTAATATGTAATTAAAGCAAGGGACTCGATTATTCTCTTACGTGACCTAGTATCTAAGTTATACTACTTAAGGCATTTTTTTAAGGTAAAGCAGATGTTTAGGGAATCCAGTTCAACTGTTTTATACATTTTAGGAACACCAATCTGGTCAGTTTAAATTCCAAAGGTAGCAATAATTCATCACTCTTAAAAATTATTTAGTAGTTTTAAAAGTTTATAAGATATTTTCCAAGAAAAATATAGTTTAAAAAGTGTGTTGTCTTCAGAAGTAATATGACACTATGTTATAAAAGACAGCCCTAGATTCATAGATATTTAGATTTAGAAGAGACTTTCAAATCTTCTAGTACAATTCCCTTTAATTAGAATGGAAATCTAGAGCCCATAAGAAGTTAAGTGTCTTGGTCAAAGTCCCCCAAGTCTTCTGAATGTCATTATTTCCATTACACTGTTGAGCAATAGTTAAGCATCAGGCATTCACGTTGGCCAAATTCAAATCCTAGGTCCACCACTTACTCATTACATGACTCAGATCAGGTCCCACATCTGTTATATGGGGCTAATAATAAAGTGAGATAATGCTCATGAAGAATAATCAAGAATACAGAACAAGTACTCAGCACATCAGCTGCCATCACAGTGACTGCATTTGCCTTTTATTAGACCGTGTTCCCATATGTTGAAGCCTGTCAGGGTAATTCACTCTAGTCAGAAGCTGTGATTTTAAATTCTGACTTGCCATCATATTACATATCTGAAAGTTAAGTATGAATTTAATTCTAATAACTATACAACTATCCAAATATTTTAATGAACTATTTCCTCTGCATGCTCTTCCCAGAAAGCTTATCCCCTTTCTAGATATTAGAAAGAGCAGGATGAACTTTAGAATTAGAAGTGATAGTAAAAAAATATATAGTTCAAAATTAGTATGATCTTTCAGAGGAGATTAAAGTTTTGATCCAGAAGATGGAATATATCTAAAAGAAGGGAAAGAATATAATAAAAATGCAAACAGACTGGGTTGGCCAAAAAGTCTGTTGTCATTGGAAAAATCCAAAGGAACTTTTTGACCAACCCAATAACACTTAATCCTTAAAAGACAGAAGGCAGGACGAGAGGAAGACAAGGAGACAGCAACTGCCTTGTGTGCTACTTTAATTACTTCTCTTACCTTAAATGAAAATTGAATTGCAGACTCTGGGGGATAAACAATAAAATGCCTCAACGTAAAACCAAAGCCTTGAGATGTTCTTTTCAACATAACTGTTTTGGGACCTGGCCAGGAGAACATTTCATCTTCGGATGGTGATACAGTTTCACTTTGTTCTTTTCCATCTTTACTTTTTGATACCTAAAAGGAAAAGACATTTAAACGTTAACTATATAGCACAATATATTTCATCATTTGGGGGAAATGTTATGTGTAAAAATATAATAACTGAGTGCAGAGGGGAACTAACTGGAGAAAAAGAACCATATTCTGATTCATGAACTATATGTGGCATAGAAAAATCACATAGATTATAAAAAACTCAATTTTTTCCAAGAAAGGGATGGTATGAAAAGTTAATCAGAAGCAAGAAAGAACTCCTGAAAGTGAGACATAAAATGACAGGTTAAAATTTTAAATGCAATATAGATAAGCAGCATGGTTTGTGGAGACAGAACTGACATAACCAGAATAACCCCAGCAGGAGAACTGAATAAATTATAAAAATTCATACTATGGACTCTTAAGGTCATTAAAAATGATGGTAATAATAAGAAAAATGAGTTATGGCTGGGGATATTTATTATACACAGAATTTTAAAAAAGAAGTCACAAAAAAAATTTAAATGCAATAGAAAAACTAAAAGACAACACAAAGAAAATCTCAGAGGATTAAGGATTAAGAAACAGAAACCATGAAAAAAACATGAAACTGTTGCTGAGTAAGAACCCTAAACATGTTGTCAGTCCAATGACAGCAAAGGACATTAGAAAATAAGAGACCAGGCTTCAGGTTCTAAGCGTAAATTCAGTATCCACATAAACAATCCTTCCCAAACCCTGGCTTTCCGGTTGTGTGCTTTCCTCTCCCCCGACTCTTGGCTTTTATCTGGTCAGAAGTAAAAGCCCTCTGCAATCTCAAACCTAAGAGCCCACCCCTTCATCCCTCTCATACGTCAACCTTTACAAATTCTTCCATCTGAGGCTGACCCTACTGCCCCTTCCCAGCCCCTCACCGCCCCCTGGCCTCCCCTCTCCCTTAAACCAGCTTCATTTCACTCTTCTGCCTTCTCTTACCTCCTCAGAGTCATCTGAGAAAACCTAAACCTGGGTAAATCAACACTGCCTGCTCTGCACCTGCACCCGTGCAGCTGAACACAGGTAGACAAAAACAGAAAATTAAGCCGACTGCTTTCCCTCTAAGTTCATGATCACTAAGCTCACGCAAGCCTTCAGTGTTGGTGTCCATTTCTCTGCAGTCCATTCTTCCAATGACTGTTCCATACCTTCTCCCCTGCCCTCACTTGGCGCTGATGACCCTGCTTTTATTACACCACGATGAGTCCTTTGTCGCCTTCCACGTCTCCCCACCTGTTTACCTCTGTCCCACGTTCTCCTGTCTCCTTCCTGTGACAATGGCTGCAGTCCCCATTGCTCTAAGGTCCCACCACTTAACGGGGTAGAGCCCAGTCCCTCTTCCCAGACAAGACATGGTCCCACCCATTCTTCCTCCCTCTCTTACATCACGCTTTCTCCTTATGACCTCATTCCCTTGGTGCGTGTGTACATTTTTGTAAGTTCTTTTATCTTAAAACGACAGCAAAAGTCCTCTCTGACCACAGTCTTCTCCAGCTTCCACTTTGTTTTTCTACCTTTAGAGCAAGACCCCTTGGAAGTTATCTATGAATGCTATCTCCAATTCTTATTCTCCCATTTGTCTCTTAAGTCCCCTTAAATCAGGCTGTGGCCTCCCTATATCCCTGAAACTGCTTTTTTGTCAAGGCCCTGAAGGCTTCTACATCGTTATAATGAACAGTCAATTCTTAGCTCTTGTCTTCGGTGACTGATAGTTGGTGCAGGGATTACTTCCTGCTGGAAAAATTTCTCCATATGACTTTCCACACTGAATTTCCTCCTAATTCCCAGGTTCCCTCTGCTCAGTCTCCTTTGCTATCTCTTCAATGGCTCAACTTCTGAATTAAGGAATATGAGAAATCAACCCTGAATATTCATTGGAAGGACTGATGCTAAAGCTGAAATTCCAATACTTTGGCCACCTGATGCAAAGAACAGACTCATTGGAAAAGACCCTGATGTTGGGAAAGATTGAAGACGGGAGGAGAAGGGGATGACAGAGGATGAGATGGTTGGATGGCATCAATGACTCAATGGACATGAGTTTGAGCCAGCTCCGGGAGGTGGTGAAGGACAGGGAAGCCTGGTGTGCTGCAGTCCATTGGGTTGCAAAGAGATGGACATGACTTAGCAACTGAACAACAAAAGGGCTCAAGTGGACCTTTCTACCTCTACTCTGGCTTTTGGTGATATCCTCAATTTTTCTCTCTAGCCCAGACACCTCCCCAATCTAATAGGGATCTCAAACCTAATATGTCTTGTCTACCTGGCTGTTAAGATTTTGTATGAAATTACTAGTTCATCACAGCAGTTGTGAAATGTCACCTTTAACAAATGACAAATACTTGAATATGCTTGATTCTACTATATTTTTAATTTGTTTCACTGGTGAATCTTATCTATCCCTCTACAACGATATACCTTACATGAAGGTATTCAAATTAAAAAAAAAAAAAGTTCCTGGAAGCCATTTTTCAAGAGACTTCTAAATCCTAAATATTTTGATCATAAGTCAATATTTTGACTGTTACTAGTTAGAAAGAAAGAAAATGAAGTCGCTCAGTAGTGTCTGACTCTTTGCGACCCCAAGGAGTGTAGCCTACCAGGTTCCTCCATCCATGGGATTTTCCAGGCAAGAGTACTAGAGTGGGTTGCCATTGCCTTCTCCAGGGGATCTTCCCAACCCAGGGATCAAACCCGGGTCTCCCACATTGCAGGCAGATGCTTTACCTTTTGAGCCACCAGGGAAGCTCCATTACTAGTTAGCCATTCATCAACTTCATTTACTTTTCCATTTGGGGAGACACTAGATAGTAGCATTCCCCAAACCTACAGTAGGGGAGACTGGACCAAGCCTATTCAACGGAATGCAAGAGTTATAAAACAGAAAAATGAGCAATGTTTCCACACACTGTCTGTGTGTTCCCAGTTGCTTCAGTTCAGTTCAGTCCAGTCGCTCAGTCATGTCTGACTCTTTGCAACCCCATAAATCGCAGCACGCCAGGCCTCCGTGTCCATCACCAACTCCCGGAGTTCACTGAAACTCACGTCCAGCGAGTCAGTGATGTCATCCAGACATCTCATCCTCTGTCGTCCCCTTCTCCTCCTGCCCCCAATCCCTCCCAGCATCAGAGTCTTTTCCAATGAGTCAACTCTTCGCATGAGGTGGCCAAAGTACCGGAGTTTCAGCTTTAGCATCATTCCTTCCAAAGAAATCCCAGGGCTGATCTCCTTCAGAATGTTCTGGTTGGATCTCCTTGCAGTCCAAGGGACTCTCAAGAGTCTTCTCCAACACCACAGTTCAAAAGCATCAATTCTTCAGTGCTCAGCCTTCTTCACAGTCCAACTCTCACATCCATACATGACCACAGGAAAAACCATAGCCTTGACTAGACGGACCTTTGTTGGCAAAGTAATGTCCCTGCTTTTGAATATGCTATCTAGGTTGGTCATAACCTTCCTTCCAAGGAGTAAGTGTCTTTTAATTTCATGGCTGCAGTCACCATCTGCAGTGATTTTGGAGCCCCCAAAAATAAAGTCTGACACTGTTTCCACTGTTTCCCCATCTATTTCCCATGAAGTGATGGGACCAGATGCCATGGTCTTCATTTTCGGACTGTTGAGCTTTAAGCCAACTTTTTCACTCTCCACTTTCACTTTCATCAAGAGGCTTTTTAGTTCCTCTTCACTTTCTGCCATAAGGGTGGTGTCATCTGCATATCTGAGGTTACTGATATTTTTTCCGGCAATCTTGATTCCAGCTTGTGCTTCTTCCAGTCCAGCGTTTCTCATGATGTACTCTGCATAGAAGTTAAATAAGCATGGTGACAATATACAACCTTGACATACTCCTTTTCCTATTTGGAACCAGTCTGTTGTTCCATGTCCAGTTCTAACTGTTGCTTCCTGACCTGCATACAGATTTCTCAAGAGGCAGGTCAGGTGGTCTAGTATTCCCATCTCTTTCAGAATTTTCCACAGTTTATTGTGATCCACACAGTCAAAGGCTTTGCTTAGTAATGTCCAATTCTTTGCAACTCCATGTACTGTAGCCCACCAGGCTCCTCTGTCCATGGAATTTTCCAGGCAAGAATACTGGAGTAGGTGACCATTTCTTTCTCCGGGCGATTTTCCCAACCCAGGGATCAAACCTGAGTCTCTTGCATTAGCAGGTGGATTCTTTATCACTAAGCCACCTAGGAAGCCCTTTTACACACTGACAATAGGCAACTGGAAATTGAAATTTCAAAAGTAACATTTAAAAAAAATTTTATTTTTAATTGGAGGATAATTGTTTTACAGAGTTGTGTTGATTTCTGCCATATAAGGTGAATCAGCCTAAAAATACCATTTAAAATACAAAATACTTAGGGATAAATATGAGAAAAGATTTGCCAGACCTGTAAACTGTAATTCCAAAACTGACAGATGTAAAGAAGTTCTAAATAAATGGAGAAATATGCTATGCTCACAGTTTAGAAGACTCAGTATTATTACACTGTCAATGCTCCTGAAACTGATCTATAGATTCAATGAAATCCCAATCAAAACCCCAGGAGATTTTTGTGTAGAAGTTGATTAACTAAAATGTACTTTGAAATTAAAAGGACCTAAACAATCAAAACAACTTTGAAGAAGCAGAACAAAACTGGAGGACTTACATTATAGGACTTTGTTTAAAGCTACAGTAATCAAGACTCTGAGCCTCTGATGGAGACTTTGCACATTTGAAACTCATTTATCATAAATGCATTTTACCTTATTCCCCCTTCTAAGACCTGGAAATTTTGAGGGGGAGGGGGAATAGCAGCGAACACCAACATGGGGGACTCAGGCTGAGTCTCGGTTGCAGAAGTGATCACATAATCAGGTAGAATTTGTAGCAGGAAAGTTTTTATTCTAGGCTTAATTATCCAAAGAGATTAGTTAAGCTTTAGGTTGTGACTGAATCCTCCTTTTAAGATCCAAAGGAGAAAATTATTTTATCTTTGCATTTAAGTTCATTCTCTCCATATCTGTCTGTCTCTCCCTCAAGTTTGTATTCTCGAGTGCATTTGGTATTGTTTTTTTTGTTTGTTTGTTTGTTTTTTCTTTTAGTCACTGTGATAGGTGTGTGGTGGTTTCTTGGTGTGCTAATATTTGCATTTCCCTAATGACCCATCGGAGAAGGCAGTGGCACCGCACTCCAGTACTCTTGCCTGGAAAGTCCCATGGACGGAGGAGCCTGGTGGGCTCCAGTCCATGGGGTCGCTAAGAGTCGGGCATGACTGAGCGACTTCACTTTCACTTTTCACTTTCATGCATTGGAGAAGGAAATGGCAACCCACTCTAGTATTCTTGCCTGGAGAATCCCAGGGACAGAGGAGCCTAGTGGGCTGCCATCTACGGGGTCGCACAGAGTCGGACACGACTGAAGTGACTTAGCAGCAGCAGCAGTAGCAACGGCCCATGATAAACACCTTTTCAAGTGCTCAGCTGCCATCTCCTTATGTAATTTTAAAGCCCAAAAGAATCTCAGATATGACAGACATAAATGAATCGTTTTCTACTACACAAGGAAACTGAGGCCCAGTTTAGCTAAGTGATCTATGTAAGACTTTTGTAGGCTAATTCAGAGTAAGAATTAAAATCATAGTTCCTGAATCTGAGGCTAGAGTGTTTCTCCTGTGTCACAGTGTTTGTGCTTAGTCGCTCAACAGTTTCCAATTCTTTGCAACTCCATAGACTGTATCCTGCCAGGCTCCTCTGTCCACAGGGATTCTCCAGGAAGGAATACTGGAGTGGGTCACCATGCCCTTCTCCAGGGAAATCTTCCCAACCCAGGGATTGAGCCCAGGTCTCCTCATTGCAGGTGAATTCTTTACCATCTGAGCCACCAAGGAACTTTTCATCATTTTTTCTATTGTGCAATCTGCATAGATTTTTTCCCCCAGTAGCACTTTGATCTAATTTATTGCTTTTATTTTTCTGCAGGACTCTAATTTTACAACTTTAAACAGTTTACATGCATTATTTTCTAGTGTATTATTATGACTTGGGCCTCAAAGCTCCCAAACATATTCAAGCTTCCTTTTTCCTCTGAACCATAAAGATAAGGCTCTAGGATCCTGGTATCATACTTCAAGTTGCTACATAGAGCCTGCTGTGTCTTATTCTACTGAGTTCTTTACAAAATGGAGAAAATGGGATAAAGAGTAAGCAACTTCATTTTTGCTCTCTGCAGAAGAAGTTGTTTTTTTTTTTTTTTTAATGTCACAAAGCTCTGTTGTCTCAATTATTTCACCCTCCCAAGAATATCACATTGAATCCTCTGCAGTCTCCTTACCTTTTCCCTGCAAGGGAGAGGGGAGGGTTACCATTCTTCCTACATAAAGAGAGAAGATGAAAAGAAACACACACATGTGCCTTCCTCACTCTTTCTCCTCCTTACCCTCGGAGCCTTTTGATCTGCCGGATTTTACAACAAGGGCAAACTGCAGGCACACAGCGAAGGGCACAGCAGTCAGATCCCTCCACTGAGACGACCCTTCAGACGCTCTCCCTCTACACATGTCGCAGCTCCCCACCATGAGCAGCGACGTGTGTACTCATAGCCTCAGAGCGTAAGAAGCCTAGAAGCGGATGGAATCATAGTGGTCCCATGCCTGTGAACTGTCATCTGATTCCCTTAGACGACTTCATAACAAGGTCGCTTGATTGAGTAATAACTCAAGGTTAAAAGAAACCAAAATAAAACATAAAAACTAGATATAACAACTAGACAAAGCAAAGAGGAGTGAGAGAGAAAGTATTGGGGGACATGCTAATCATATAATAATAATAAAGGTAATAATAACCTCACAGAAGGGAATGCACACAGGTATGACAGCACCTTTGGGGATAATCGGAAAAGGCAATGGCACCCCACTCCAGTACTTTTGCCTAGAAAATCCCATGGACGGAGGAGCCTGGTAGACTGCAGTCCATGGGGTCGCTAAGAGTCGGACACAACTGAGCGACTTCACTTTCACTTTTCACTTTCATGCATTGGAGAAGGAAATGGCAACCCACTCCAGTGTTCTTGCCTGGAGAATCCCAGGGACGGGAAGCCTGGTGGGCTGCCGTCTATGGGGTCGCACAGAGTCAGACAGGACTGAAGCGACTTAGCAGCAGCAGCAGCAGTTGGGGATAATGGAAATGTTCTCAGATTATAAAGAAAGTTTCACTACTGTATAAATTTACTGCAAGCCACTGCGATGTACACTTACAATGGGTGACTTTTTATGGTATGTAAATTACACTTCAACAAAGATGCTTCAAAAGAAAAACTGGCATGGAAAGTACAAAGTCTAAATGTGTGCCAGAGGTGAAAGATGTAGGGCTGTGATGAAAGCAAACACAAGTGAGTTAAGAAAGAATCCCTTACAGGGTGACACACACAAAAAATAAATAAATAACATTAAAAAAAATAAAAAATAAACATAAGTATAAAATATTATACTTTTGTTTCATAATCTGCTCTTATAAACTAAGATCTTATACATGTTTCAACGCCATTCTCCCAAATCATCCCACCGTCTCCCTCTCTATGAAACAAATCGCCAGTCCAGGTTTGATGCATGATACAGGATGCCTGGGACTGGTGCACTGGGATGACCCAGAGGGATGGTAAGGGGAGGGAAGTGGGGCGGGGTGGGGAGGTTCAGGATAGGGAACACATGTACACCCGTGGCGGATTCATGTTGATGTACGACAAAACCAATACAATATTGTAAAGCAATTAGCCTACAATTAAAATAAATAAATTTATATTTTAAAAAAACTAAAAAAAAAGAATCCCTTTATACACAGTATCTATGCTAATGCTATGCTAAGTCGCTTCAGTCGTGTCCGACTCTGTGCGACCCCATAGATCGCAGCCCACCAGGCTCACCCGTCCCTGGGATTCTCTAGGCAATAACACTGGAGTGGGGTGCCATTTCCTTCTCCAATGCATGAAACTGAAAAGTGAAAGTGAAGTCGCTCAGTCGTGTCTGACCCTCAGCAACCCCATAGACTGCAGCCTACCAGGCTCCTCCATCCATGGGATTTTCCAGGCAAGATTACTGGAGTGGGGTGTCATTGCCTTCTCTGACACAGTAACTATAGAAGCCCTCAACTATCTTTTGTAATTACTTGTAATTTAAATAGAATGGGGATAGCTTCCTAGTATATTCCAGGAATCATTCACAATAAAGCATAAGAAACTATTGTATTACATTCATTCTATAAGATCCTAATACTGATTCCATCATATACCTAAGATTATAAGGCCTACTCCTATGGATTATTGAAAATGATTTGCTATTTTAAAAAAATTTTTTACCACTGATAATATTAGTACCACTTAAAGACTTTTCTTCCTTATTTTAGGGCCAGACTTATTCACTGTGATACAACCCTTTTTTTAAGATGACACCTGCTTCCATATTGCTGTAAATGACATTATTTTGTACTTTTTATACCTGAGGAGTATTCCATTCTATGTATTATATCTTCAGGGGCTTCCCAGATAGCTCAGTGGTAAAGAATGTGCCTGCAACGCAGGAGACCTGGGTTCAATTCCTGGGTCAGGAAGATCCCCTGGAGAATGGAATGGCTACCCGCTCCAGTATTCTTGCCTGGAGAATTCCAAGGATAGAGGAGCCTGGTGGCCTACAGTCCAAGGGGTCCTCTTTTCTTTTTTTTATTGGAGTGGACAGAGGACCCGGGCAGGCTACAGTCTACAGCGTCACACAGAGTCAGACGCAACTCAAGTGACTTGGCCTGCACACATATGCCAAGTATTCCTGACAACTCTGGGCTTGGAGCTTCTGTTTATGGAGGAAGTCTCTTTCTTAGCCAGGTTGATAACAATTGAAACCACTTTGATGTTTATTATCTAGATGCATCCAGATATATTTTTCCAATAATTCTAGTTTTCAATAGATATTTTAATATTTAAGTGATAAAAGATGACGACCAAAAAAATTTTAACACTCTCAGGAACTGAAGTTGAAAAATCTAGAGAATTCACTTTCACTGCTGAGGGACTGGGTTCAGTCCCTGGTCAGGGCCCTAAGATCCCACAGCCATGCAGAGCAGCCAAAACACAGAAAAAGAGAAAAATCTAGATGCTTGGATTTCAGTTTTAAAATACTACTCAATTTTTTTTTTTACAACTTAATTTTTAAGTTCATTATTGGACATTCATTTATAATATCTTTCATCTCGGTTGACTGTCAAGATGGGTCCTTTCTCCTGCTTTTCTGTATGGTTTCATTATAGATTGTTTTGAATCGGCTGATATTTTCCTATGTGATTTCCTTCTCTATTCAGCATTCTGGTTTTTAATATAATTTTTATCTAGACAGTACTCTTCTTTCTTCTCTCTCTAAGATTTACTTTCAGATCCCATCATGCTGAAGACATGAGTTCTTAATTCCGCAATTTTAGAACTTCACTCTCACAGAAGATGGCTATGTTAAAACCGGAAGTAAATGAAAAAATTAAAAAGAATGGTGTGAACTGTTTATAAATAGCTTAGCTCTGACTACCACTATGACTTTGAAAGGTTATTTCTAATTTACTTCTGACGCGTTATGTGAGTAAAAGTTGCTCAGTCGTGTCAGACTCCTTGCGACCTCTTGGACTATCAAGTCCATGGTATTCTCCAGGCCAGAATATTGGAGTGGGTAGCCATTCCCTTCTCCAGGGGATATTCCCAACTAGGGATCGAACCCAGGTCTCCCGCATTGCGGGCAGATTCTTTACTGTCTGAGCCACCAGGGAAACTCAAGAATACTGAAGTGGGTAGTCTATCCCTTCTCCAGAAGATCTTCATGACCCAGGATTTGAAACGTGGTCTCCTGCACTGCACGTGGATTCTTGACTAGCTGAGCTACCAGGGAATCTGTCAATATTATCAGTCTCACAAAATGGTAAAAATCAGAATGTTCTTCCCTTCACAAATTACCCATTTCCTGGGCGTTTTCTCATAGCTGTCTTACTAGTAGTGATGGTGGGATCAGATTACATTTACTTTTGTCCCTTGGACCTTCTGTGACCAACAATAAACGTTTTTGTGATATTAAAGGAAAGTCTGAGCTTGTTTCCTAAAATAGAGAAAGCATTTTCAAGATGATACCTTAATGGTATCATCATGTGTCATCTGGCATTTGTATAACTTTCCATATCATTTGAAAGAATTCCTCTTTATTACTGATTCCAGAAGCAAACAAAGATGACTGAATCTAGCTGGCATGCTTGCTGCATTCATCCTTTCATCTTTAAAAGCTTCTGACATTACTTCCTAATTCTGTTATCAAAATTACTCACTAAAGTAAAGGAGGCTGGGGAACGTGATTAGCTATTTACCAGGAAGAAGAAAAGGGTTGATGAACAGCTAGCCAATCTCTGCTGTGGTTCATTGATTTTCACTGATACATAAAAGTTCATCGTGAGTGTACCACGTTTTACCTATTATCCTCTAAATGGAAATAGGGTTTTCCCATTTTGCTATTAGCAAAAAAAGAAAAGAAAAAACCAAGTTGCTAAGAACATCTCCTGTTCATAAAAACATCTTTTACACCAAAGTTTCTTAAGGTATTTACATAGTAGTTACCTGGTTTATTTTTTATGGTATTTACTTATGCTTACATAGTATCTAGACGGTTTCTTTAAGGTATTTACCTGGTATTGGATAGATGTTCATAGTTTAATGACAGATGGTAGCTTAACATAGTAAGTTTCAAACGTGTAATTCAGAAACCTGACCTAGACCATGACCATCATCAGTCACTACTCGCCATCTAGCCCATCACTCTTCTCTATCAAAGGAGCAAGTGGACTAGGAGAACTACCTGCCCTTTGCACATGCAGACTGTCAACATACCACTCTCAAAGTTTCACTTATATTCCTCTAGTGCTATACTAAGAAATAATAATAAAAAAAAATCTCTCATTTATTTAAAAATGTTTATACACTGCAGGGCTGTTTCCTAAAGGAGAGAAAGCCTACACTCTATGTAGGGAGAGTATTTCCACTTTAAGATACATCACCAGCCCTATACCAAAACCTCTCTAATTATTAACTAGCATTAACTACGAAGATGAAAGTTCAACTGGCACCCAGCAAGCAGGCACAGGGTATGCTCCACGTGTTACTTCAGTACTGCCATACTGAACTACCATGATGGCGCTGACTGGCATCTATTTACATCTTTTTAATATGGGGTTCAAAAAAAATAAAGTGACTTCCCCACAGTTGTACAACATATAACTCCAATTCTAGAGCTCTCTAAAAAAATAACTCTCTACCCAAAAAGGTACAAGAACTCAACTCAATCTGATTCCAATAAAATGTTTACTTACTTTTCCAGGACTATGTTTTTCAGAAAAAGAGTGTTTGCTGAACCTTACAACTTTAACAACTTCTAAATAATATTTTATTAAAAAAAAAGTTCATCAGTCCACTGATTAGCAATAAAACTAAGCACACACTAAACTAACTTAACTATTTATTTCAATACATTAATCTCTTTACATTACATGGCAGATTTAAATCCACACAGGAGAATCCGTACAGAAGAATGACCTACTGTATACCTCAAGTATTTTTTTAATGAAGCCTTGGATAACTTAAATTTTTCTAGAAACAACAATTCCAAACTAAGTTCCTATCAAAAACAAAACTTCCAGAAGTCTATCAGTTTGATGGCTGAACATCTTCTAAACATATTAGAAATGGGTCCTTAACAAATGACGACTGCTATTTGGATGGCGAAAACTATTTAAATCTGCTTTACATATACCTTTTTCTCTTTCCTTTGTTAAACGAGTATAGAATAGAATGACTAAATGAAATACACATCTAAAATGATAAAAAAAATCTAAAAATGTAATTTTAGCTGCTCAAGTACTTCCCAAAAAAACGATGTAGTGGCACTATGTTAATATTTAATGTTTCTGCTTAATTGCTTTTTCCTTGCCTATATTTTAATAAATATGAAAAAGAAAGAAAATTATACAGGCAAGCGGAGAGCCAATTATATAATACAAAGAAATAAATAAGTTATTAAATACATATTTAAAAGTACAGTGCTGGTCAACCACATTCAGCACACACCCAAAATAATAACTGAGCATTATATCACTATAGATATTTACAGCCTCATACAATCTACACTAGTACAAGCACCTCGCCCCTGCTCTCAAAGCCTAACTAGCTACATGGAACATTTATAATCTATTTTTAAGCATGTCTACCAGAATCGGGGGATACAATTTTATCTATTTTCCTCATTTGCTGCTAACTCACCAGAAAGTTATTTGCTAATCACAAAAATGGAATGACAGAATGACCATTTAGAATAACAACAACAAAAAAAAACCTTCTTTTTCAAATTTAATACCATACTGATAGAAGTCTTCCTAAATTATTAAGCCAAAAATCTCATTCCATGCCAAAAGATTTTCAAATTATAAAGGAAAGGTATTAAATTTCCAAAATATTTTTCTGCAAAGGACTTCTGAAGGAATTACTTTACTAACCGAAAGTTTAGTTAAGTCTCTCATTAACAATATTCTCTACTAGCAGGAAAGGACACTGAAGAAAAGATATTATTCTAAACTCAATCAGGAAAAACCGTGAGAATTCTCATACCCTTCTACTGGGAGTACAATCTTTCTGTAAACCCTCTTGACAACATTTATTAAGAGACTTAAATTTTATACCTTTTAACCTAATAACTAATGAAATAATAAGAGGGTGAAGATTCATTTTACAAAATATTCAGCCTAAGGTATAATAAACTCTACTTGGAAATTATTTCAA
Organism: Bubalus kerabau; assembly: GCF_029407905.1. Lineage (NCBI taxonomy): Eukaryota > Metazoa > Chordata > Mammalia > Artiodactyla > Bovidae > Bubalus > Bubalus kerabau. The sequence continues at coordinate 25,887,936 of NC_073636.1, forward strand.
AGTCCAACAATAGCAAAAAAAAAAAAGGAAGAGTTACGTAAATTATGATACAGCTGAAATATGAAAAAAAATTAATGACATGGGGAAATGCCCAAAATATAATATTGAGGGGGAAAGTAAGGTTAAAATGTCACAGTTTGACAAAGTGTTTTTTAGTCTCTCTCTCTCATACACACACACACAGAGTTTGGAATAAGGGGCCAGGGTCCTTTTTTTTTAGACAATTCATCAATTTTTATAAGGAACCCGTGTGAATGGTAACTTTTCACAACAGCCTGCATTGCTGTGCATCACTGTGTACCACACAAGCTGCGTTTTGAACACTTTGTCTGTGTTAATGGAATAATCCACTCTTTTCTTGGTACCAGTGTGCCGTACAGCAGAAACCACCAACCAGTGCCGTGCAATACTCAGAGGCAGTCTTCCAGGGCCTGTATCTCATAGAGCCCCTGTAGTGAAGAGTGTACCCTACCATCTTATAATTACTTGTTTATACATCTATTGGAGAAAGCAATGGCACCCCACTCCGGTACTCTTGCCTGGAAAATCCCATGGATGGAGGAGCCTGGTAGGCTGCAGTCCATGGGGTCTCTAGGAGTCAGACACAACTGAGCGACTTCACTTTTACTTTTCACTTTCACGCATTGGAGAGGGAAATGGCAACCCACTCCAGTGTTCTTGCCTGGAGAATCCCAGGGATGGGGGAGCCTGGTGGGCTGCCGTCTATGGGGTCGCACAGAGTTGGACATGACTGAAGCGACTTAGCAGCATATATCTATATTTTCAATCTTAGAGTCGTTTCCTGGGGACACAGGAGAATAATGTGTTAATTCAGTGCCCATCACATATTCTGACAAAAAACAGGACTCAAAAAAAAAAAAAAAAAAAGAAATCTACATGAATTAAATAACCCTGTATACGAGACAGCAAAAGAGACACTGATGTATAGAACAGTCTTTTGGACTCTGTGGGAGAGGGAGAGGCTGGGATGATTTGGGAGAATGGCATTGAAATATGTATAATATCATATATGAAACAAGTCGCCAGTCCAGGTTCGATGCACTATACTGGATGCTTGGGGCTGGTGCACTGGGACGATTCAGAGGGATGGTATGGGGAGGGAGGAGGGAGGAGGGTTCAGGATGGGGAACACATGTATACCTGTGGCAGATTCATTTTGATATATGGCGAAACCAATACAATATTATAAAGTTAAATAAAATAAAATTTAAAAAAATAAATAAATAAAATTGATATGTAAGTTTAAAAAAAAGGACAATGAAAAACAAAACGTCTGCTTTAAAACTCTGATGGGGAATTACTCCTGTTTAAGTATGTCCCCATTTTTCTCATTAGAGACAGTAAGGGCATATAGCTCTATTTCACATCAAATAGACAGAGAGTGAAACAGACAGAAGCTCAAATATAGATGTCTATTTTTACACATATTTTCTTGTAAAGAGTCTCTATGACCAGATAATAGGGTTATTTTCAGAAGCTGCTTTTTTTCTGATATGAATAAAATTTTGTTTACTCTGAATCAGAGAACAGACCGTATTTTTAGGGGAAAAACAATCACCTCCCTATCCTTTGGGCAGACAGGAATCTCCGAATTAAGAAGCAAGCTTAAATTTCAGTTCATCTTAGCTACTAATGAAATACTGCAGCCCCCTCTGAGCAGACACAGTGATACGGACCGTGTATAGTGCTAGTGAAGATATGGGTACAGAAGGTCAGACCCGTATCATGTGGTTTCCCTATTTTGCTTGAAGCACTGTAATGACCTAGAGTACCAGAGATTCATCTTGCTAAAAGTCCATACAGAAAAGCTTTCTGAATCTACATTGATTTTAGATGATCAAAGATACTATGCTGGCAACCAATGTTAACAGTTGCTTCAATTTCCTCAGCCTGAACTATGGAAAAATTTCACAGACTTTTATATAGCTGGAAGGAAACATGGAGATAATATAATCCAACTTGGCCATTCACCATTTTATTAAGCACTGAGTCTCCAAGAAGTTAAGTAACTTGCCAAAAGTTACACGCTGATGGGTTACCCGAACTATTCATTAGGGTCCAACTGAAGTAGGATAGACTGGGCAGAGAGTATTACTCCAATGGGTCAGGAGCAAATGGGAAAATAATTCATAAAAGATGTTGAAATGGTTTTTGAAATGTGTAAAAATATAGGTCTGTGTATGTTAGCTAGGACGAAGGCACCCCATATCATGTGAATTATTTTTTTACTCACCTACTCTCAAGGAATGTAGATCATCATAGTCTGTTATTTCCAGGAGAAGAAGGACATCCTGATACATAAGGTAAACTTTGTCCTACAAGAAACTTGCCCCCATGAATGGGAAGAGGTGTAAACCCTAAAGGGAGTCACATAAACTACATCTTCGAAAGAGGACTCTCTCCCCTCACCTTTTCCTTACCTTTTGTTGAAAGAAAGCTTCAAATAGAAGCTCTATATACAAAATATCAGATATATAGGGCTGCTCTCTCTGGGGACAGGGGCAGGAGAGTTTGTACAGAAACCTGCTCCCTTTTGCTAGTTCCTCAGAAACCTGAACAGTCTGTTAAGGAGTTTAAAGATCAGAGAGGTAGGTCAACCAACTTAAATTTACTAAACACAAAAATAGAGACCCAGAGAGACTTGCTGATGGTCTCACGGCTAATCAGTGACACGGTTTAGGCTAGAACCTAAGTTTCCAATCTCCTGATCCTGGAACTTCCTCACTGTATTATACCATGAACAGATAGGTTTAGCAATTCAAGGATACCAGCTACTGAATCAGGCACTCTTTGCTTTTTCCATTATAAGTGATATTCATCAGATGCATATATTCATTCAAGACAAATTAGAAAATAAAGTTAAGCAAAAAAACAGTAATAACTTAACTTACATACCATTACCCCTCTAGAGAAAACTGATGCCAGTATTTTGGGATATATTATACATATATATATATATATTAGACCTTTTCATATATATACATATATATACATATATACAAACACACACAAGAAAAATGCTCTTCTAATCTTATTTTTACTCAATATGTTATGAATGTCTTTCTGAGTTAATATAACATGTGTGTGTGTACTAAATTGTGTCTGAGTCTTTGCAACACTGTGGACTATAGTCTACCAGTCTCCTCTTCCATGGAATTTTCCAGGCAGGAATACTGGAGTGGGTTGCCATTTCCTACTCCAGGGGATCTTCTTGACCCAGGGATCACACCTGCGTCTCTGGCATCTCCTGCGTCGGCAGGCGGATTCTTTACCACCATTGCTACCTGAGAAGCCCAATATAACATATATCTATACATTATTTTTAAAGACTGCATGGTATTTCACCATATGGGTAAATAAAACTTCATTTATTCACTTTTCTTTTTGCTATTTGGAATGCACAGTTTGTTAAACCTTTTTATACTACTATTACCATTATTGCTTATTACTACTGCTACTACCGAGAAGGCAATGGCACCCCACTCCAGTACTCTTGCCTGGAAAATCCCATGGACGGAGGAGCCTGGTGGGCTGCAGTCCATGGGGTCGCTAAGAGTCGGGCATGACTGAGCGACTTCACTTTCACTTTTCCCTTCCATGCATTGGAGAAGGAAATGGCAACCCACTCCAGTGTTCTTGCCTGGAGAATCCCAGGGACGGGGGAGCCTGGTGGGCTGCCATCTATGGGGTCGCACAGAGTCGGACACGACTGAAGCAACTTAGCAGCAGCAGCAGCAGCAGCACTGCTTCTACAACCACTTGTTGACCAATTTCTGTAAAAAACCAGGAACGGGTCATTGGGATAAATTCCAAAGAATGAAGTTGCTGTAACATCATTATGCTGTTTAATGGTTTTATATTCAAAGAGTCAAAGGGCCATCTATAAAACAGGGACCAAGTCATACACCTACTACTGACAGTGTATCAAACTACTATATCCATATACTTGCCAACACTGGGTAGTCATTCTTTGCTAATAAGCTAAGATGAAAACTGATTCTTATTGTTTTAATTTTTTGTTTATTTCATTTGTAGTGAAACTAAACATCTTTGCAGGAAACATCCAATTCTTAAAGACCTATAATATAAATAACACAGAAGGGACTTTCCAGGTGGTCCAGTGGATAAGATTCCATGCTCCCAATACGGAGGACTCAGGTTAGATCTCTGGTCAGGGAACTAGATCCCAGCTGCCGCAACTAAGGATCCCACGTGCTACATCTTAAAGATCCCACCTGCCACAACTAAGACCCAGGGCAGCCAAATAAACTAATTAAAAAAAAAAAATCATAGAAAAGAATACACAGATATGTCTCAACTTGTTTGAGACTGAATTGCAAAAAAACACATTGCCGCTGTTCAGAACACAGTTCTCAGCCAAAATGAGGGTTGACAGCAATGTCTTAAAACACAGTAATAGAAACCAAAGCAAAATTCCTGAACGGGAAAGGGAACTTAAAGTGCACAGGGACCCAGAGGTGACAAGTGGGGGAAGCAGACCCCAGATCGCAGAAACGAGACAAGCTCCCCGCGCAAAGAGGGTTAAACTGGCTCATGCTCAAAATAATCTGAGCACTGAGAAGCACCACCAGACACCAGGGCAGATCCAGTCTGGAGTTGCCCTGTGCAGCCAAGGCAGATGACGTGACGCTCACTAACTGCATCCATGGTCCCTCAGGGGAAGACTGGCCTTGGAAATGGAGCAACTCGGCTCTGCTCCGGGCTTCTAATGTGGTAATGTACTGTCTGCCTACAGCCTTTCAGACGCACCACTGTTTCTAGTCGAACCCAATTGTGTCTTGTTTATTTCAAAAACCCAGCTAAGTAAAAACATTCCAAATGCAGGAGGTCCTTGTTTTATAATTTGTTCATGAAAAGTAATGATTAAATACCAAGAAGTATTTTGAACATATTTTACAGGCCCTGGTGGAGCTTACTATATAAAAGAACCCAGGGAGAAAGCCTTTGGGAAGGCAATAAATTATTTTAATCACTCCATAATTTATGGCCCATAAATACAATTGCCTTTCAACATAACGTTTTTTTTCTGGAAGCTACATTATAAAATGAATCGCTTGAATAGATAATATTTTTACATAGAAAAGAATGCTTTAATTGGCTAAAACACAGAAATGATTCAACAACACATCCGGAAAGTAAATATATAGCAATTAGAAATCTCTAAAATCATTTCCAAGTGCAGTCACAATTTTTAAATAAGCATAATTAAACCAGCTGGATATTATATAAGGAGGAGCTTAAAGTATTATAAAGTACATACAGCACTCATAAAAATACAAATCCAATCTATCTTAAATTTTACTGAAAATTTATAAGGCAGAAATAAGAACCATTAATCATTCAGATCAACCTGAACAGCCCAAAGAAAATTTTCTATTAAAAGAAGGGCTTTTTAACACTCCTTTACATTCCTTTGCTTTGGCTCTAGTGCAAGCAGTTCATGGTTCCGCTGGATGCCACAGGGCATTTCTTTAAATACTAGCTGGTTGGACCATCTCCCAAATCAATTTCCAGATCTTTGTTAGTGATACTGATATTCTTGTGATTGTTGCTGCTATTGTATTAATTCAAATTTAATTAAATAATTATAATTTCCATAGGAAGAAACAAGAGTCTGCCTATAAAATAACTTTGTCTTTGGAAAATTGCTTTTCCTACATCCATTTTAGTGAGGCTAAAAGGGCAATCCCATTCTCTGTGGATCTTTATTTTTTAAGATTTTTTTTTTAATGTGGATCATTTTTAAAGCCTTTATTGAACTTGTTACAATATTACTTCTAATGTTTATGTTCTGGTTTTTTTGGGAGGAAGCATGTGGGATCTTTGCTCCCTGACCAGGGATTGAACCCGCAACCCCCTGCACTGAAAGGTGAAGTCTTAACCACTTGACCCCCAGGAAAGTCCTTGTTCCTTCTATTATTAAAAATCTTTACATTCAAGTAGATAGAATCGATGCAGAAAATATTTAATATGCAGTTCCTGAGAACATCTGGAAGATAAAAGTTGCTTAAAGGAGACTAACTTGCTTTGGTTACTCAAACATGCTTAGTCGCTCAGTCATGAGCAACTCTTTTTTCAACCCCATGGACTGTAGCCCACCACACTCCTCTGTCCATGGGGATTCTCTAGGTAAGATCCTGGAGTGGGTTGCCACACCCTCTTCCAGGGGATCTTCCCAACTAGAGACCAAATTGCAGGTGGATTCTTTATCAATGAGCCACCAGGGAAGCCCAAGAATACTGGAGTAGGTAGCCTATCCCTTCTCCAAGGGATCTTCCCAACCCAGGGATTGAACCAGGCTCTCCTCTATTTCAGGTGGATTCTTTACTAGCTGAGTTACTAGGGAAGCCCCAAGACTTGTCTATACTATTATTACTATATCAACAAACTTAAACATTAATACCAGATACTAATTTAGTATTAAATATTTCCCAGTTCATGTGAACCCGAAAGTCAAATTAACCATGGCAATGTGATTTAAAAAAAAGAGAGAGACACACACATACAGACCCACGATGAGGCCTCAGTTCTTATTTTTGTTTCAATTCGAGTCAGGTACAACAGTATAAAACCCATGAGTTTACAAATTCAAATAGACTATTCAAAGAAACCGAAAATTCAATGACATCATTCCTCTTTTGTGTATTTTTAACACTGTACTCAAAGATATTGGGTGACTTATCCAAGCTCTTACAACTAGTGAATGATGGGCAAAGAAATCCAAGTGGCCAGTAAAAGATGCTCAAGCTCTTTAGTCATCAGGCAAATGCAAATCAAAACCATCATAAGATACTATGACAAAGAGACCAAAATAGCTAAAAAAATATTTTTTAACTGGCAAACAATTATTGGCAAGGACATAGCGTAACAAGAGTTCTCAAATATTGCTGATGAGAATATAAACTGGTACTACCACTTTGAAAAGCTGCTTGGTAGGAACTGTCAATGTTGGGCCATAAAATGTGAACATCACGTGTCCCGGGAACTCCACTCCCAGATCAACACTCGACAGAAATCCATACATGCAAAGCCATGTGCAAACATGTTCACAGCAGCATTATTGAGGATGGCTGAAACTGGAAATGAGCTCAATGCCATCAAAAGTAAAATGGATAAATTGTGGCCTATTCATAAAACTACTATACATAACTTTTTTTTAGGTTTACAGCTAAGGCAACAACCTGGATGAATTGAAAGCTAATCCTAAGTGAAAAAAGTCAAACACAAATCCAATAACATTCATAATAAATTTGGGCAAACCAATACATGGTGATGGATGCCTAGAGAGTCATAATATTTGGAGGAGAGGATAATATGCAGGGGTAGAAGAGGCTGAAGGACTGCGTCTATAGCTTTATTAGGGTAATGAAGCCACAGTGCATTCACTTGTAAAATTCACTGACCTATGTATTTATGATTTAAAGGTATTTTAGGTATTGCTATATTTATAGTTACAATGTTTACATGTTTGTTTAAACACAAATCTGGATCGGTCAGTTTCATGCTGAAAACCCTACAACTGGCTTCTCATCACACTGGGAAGAAACTCCAAAACCCTTCTCTTATAGACCCTTCCTGATCCAGTCCTGGATATGTCTGATTCCCTCCTCTCCCTCTGTTCACAGATTCCTGCCAGACACATCTGGCTGCCTCAAACACACCAAACTCTTTCCCATCTCAAGGATTTCACCTTTGCTGCTGCTGCTGCTAAGTCACTTCAGTCGTGTCCAACTCTGTGCGACCTCATAGACGGCAGCCCACCAGGCTCTGCCGTCCCTGAGATTCTCCAGGCAAGAACACTGGGGTGGGTTGCCATTTCCTTCTCCAAGGCATGAAAGTGAAAAGTGAAAGGGAAGTCGTTCAGTCGTGTCTGACTCCTAGAGACCCCATGGACTGCAGCCTACCAGGCTCCTTTGTCCATGGGATTTTCCAGGCAAGAGTACTGGAGTGGGTTGCCATTGCCTGCTCCGTTTTACCTTTGCAATTCCCACTATCTGGCATGCTGATATCTGTATGGCTTGCTTCCCTAATTCATTTAGGATTCTGCTTAAACATCATCGACACAGAGAAGTAGCTTTGAAATAGGAAGAAAGGGGGATTCTTCCACCACCTTGGACCTAGTTGGTTCTAACCAGGCTTTGTCATGTCCTATGACTATGTCAATCCTAAAGGAAATCAATCCTGAATATTCATTGGAAGGACTGATGCTGAAGCTGAAGCTCCAATACTTTGGTCATCTGATGCAAAGAGCCAACTCACTGGAAAAGACCCTGATACTGGGAAAGATTGAGGCCAGGATGAGAAGGGGTGATAGAGGATGAGATGGTTGGATGGCATCACCAACTCAATGGACATGAGTTTGAGCAAGCTCTGGGAAATAGTGAAGGACAAGGAAGCTTGGTGTCCTGCAGTCCATGGGGTCGCAAAGAGTTGGACATGACTTAGAAATTTGCTATGTCATTCTTTTAAAGGTTGCACCCTGCTCCCTCCCCTCCTGTCTCAACTTCAGAGGGGCTTTTCCTGACCACCTTTATCTAAATTAGTCTCCCCATTGGGACTTCCCTGATAGCTCAGTTGGTAAAGAATCCGCCTGCAATGCGGGAGACCTGGGTTCGATGCCTGGGTTGGAAAGATCCCTTGGAGAAGGGAAAGGTTACCCACTCCAGTATTCTGGCCTGGAGAATTCCATGGGCTGTATAGTCCATGGGGTTGCAGAGTCAGACTTGACTGGGCAACTTTCACTTTCAGTCTCCCCACTTCTCCATCCTGTTTTAGTTTTTCTTCATAGTGCTTGTCACAATCTGAGACAATACTGTATGTTTGATTATTTATTGACTCCCATTAAAATGTAAGGTCCATCAGAGCAGGGACTTTTGTTTTGTTCATGTCAGAATAGTAGCACAAAGTAGGTGCATAAAAAAATGTAGCAAATGAATAGAAATGGAGCATTTTCTCCTCCTATTTAAGGGAAAGCTTTGATTTGCAATTATATATTTATTTCTGCTTATATGTATAATATCTATCTTCCCACTTGATTACAATCTCTAGGAACACAGACTTACATGCTCACCATCTTATAGGGAATGCCTAACACAGCAGCCAGGCAAAAACCAGGCACTGAGTCAATATGCCTGGAAGCAAAAGATACAGTACATCAATACACAGCCAACGGACTTCCCTGATGGCCCAGCGGCTAAGACTCTGTATTCTCAATGCAGGGGGCCCAGGTTCGGTGCTGGGTCAGGGAACTAGATCCCACATGCCACAACTAAAGATTCTCCAAGCCACAACTGAGACCTGCTGCAGCTGAAAACATAAATAAATAAAATAAATTTTTAAGAAATACACCACTGAAATTTTTTTTCCTAAGGTCACTACAAATATGCATCGTAACAGGCCAGTCAGGATCTAAACACTGGGATTATTGCCTGAGGTAAACTTCTTTAATCTCCAGGCTGTAAAAAGCACCAGCCCCACCTCCCCACCAAACATAGGACCAGAATTATCAATGTAAGAGAGTATTTTGACTGCTCACCATTATTTATGGTAAACTTAACCTGTTCTCATCCGTGCAGAAAAGAGTTCCCACAGCAAGCCTGAGATTGCTGTCCTCAGAGAGGCCTGCTTAAAAGGTTGGCCATGGTTGGCGTCTAGGAACTTGGACTTCAGGGGGGCTTCCCTCATTCCCTCACAGATAAGAGTGGCCCTCCGGGCCTCAATTGTTAGTGCAAACAATGCGGTTTATGCTGACCCCCTGCCTTCCTTCTGGGGGCCTGGAATTTTGGCATATGCTAGTCACATGACTGGCCCCCAGTGAAAGCTTTGTCTTAAATGAGCCCCCTTCGTGGACAGACGTGTCACCCGTGTTGTCACCGTGTGTGCTGGAGGAACTGAGTGCATCTTGTGTGACTCTGCTGGGAGAGGATGCGGGGAAGCTTGTGCATGGCCTCCTCCGAGCTTTATCTCACGTGTCTTTGCCCGTTGCTGATTTTGCTTTGAAACCTTCTGCTGTTCTGGGTACCACTGCCTCATGAATTCTCTAAGTCACTGAACCAGGAGGTGATCTAGGGGATCTCCCTCTCAAATCTCCCAATTCTTAAACAGATGATGATCAATCACAACTGTAGAAAAACAGAGGAAGAAAGAGAACAGTGACCCCCGCCTTCTGGCATTCCTGCCTCTGAACAGTACCCTCCTCTTGAGTGTGGGCTGGGCCTGATGATTCCCTTCTAATGTTTGGAATTCAGCCAACGTGATGGATGTCACTTCTGAGATTAGATTACCAAAGACTGCAACCTCCAAATGCCCACTCACTCTGTCTGGCTCTCCTCTTTGGCTTTGTATGACGTAAAGAATTACTTATTGTTACAACTGGAAGAAGGAAGCCCTGAAAATCCTCTAATCAGATTATAGATAAGAACACTAAAATCCAGAGAAATGACAGAATTGTTCAGAATCACACAACCAAGAGATGGCCAGGCAGACAGATATGCAGGAACCTCTACTCATAGTCCAAGGCTCACTCTTTCCACCAGACCATCCAACATGCCCCAAGGCTGGGGAGGATGAACACAAAAAGCTAATGTCTGTAAGTGCTTTTCTCCTTGCTGTCAATTTCAGCTATCATCAGAACAGGTGACTCTGTCGTCCTATTTATCCTCAGACCATTTGCTCTGTCCTGAAATCTGCCTTTTCCTTCAGAGATTTCAATTTCGTCTTTCTCATTCATTTAAACCTTATTTCACCCATCAAAAGCTCCCAGGAAGAAGACTAGGCCAAGACAGAGTCACCCTCTGGGCCCTCTAACTGACAAGTCCAGAGGCAGCTGGCTTGATGCTCAACATCAATATAAACTAGATGTTTAAACGAACTAAACTAAGCTCAGCATTCTAACTTCACCAGCTTTCAGCTCAAAAGCAATTATGAATATTGCTACAGGACATTAATGACATTACTTTTTGAACTTTTTAAAAATGTGGACCATTTAAGTCTTTATTGAATTTGTTACACTGTTGCTTGGCTCAGCAATAATCTACTTGCCAATGCAGGAGATCCTGGAGTCACAGGTTCAATCCCTGGGTCAGGAGGATCCCCAGAAGGAAACAACAACCCATTCCAGTATCTTGTCTGCACAATTCCATGGAGGAGCCTGGAGGGCTACAGTCCATGGGCTCAAAAGAGTCAGATTCGACTTAGCAACTAAACAACAACAAACAGCAATATTGCTTCTGTTTTATGCTTTGGTTTTTTTCAGCCATGAGGCATGTGGTATCTTAGCTCCCTGACCAGGGATCAAACCCGAGCCCCTCGCACAGGAAGGTGAAGTCTTAACCACTGAACTGCCAGGGAAGTACAATGCTACTTTTTAAAACTTTATTTCAACATTTTTCTCTGTTCATGCAGACTCAATGTTTATCATGATCTACTTATGTTAACATGGTCACCAAGTCATAATATATTTGTTTATATTTATATATTAACAAAGCTAAAGTTTATAAAGAAGGCTGAGCACCAAAGAATTGATGCTTTTGAACTGTGTTGCTGGAGAAGACTCTTGAGAGTCCCTTGGATAGCAAGGAGACCAAACCAGTCAATCCTAAAGGAAATCAACCCTGAATATTCATTGGAAGCACTGACGCTGAAGCTCCAATAGTTTGGTCACCTGATGTGAAGAGCCAACTCACTGGAAAAGACCTTGATGCCGGGAAAGATTGAAGGCAGGAGGAGAAGCGGGCAACAGAGGATGAGATGGTTGGATGGCATCACCAACTCAATGGACATGAGTTTGAGCAAACTCCAGGAGAGAGTGAAAGACAGGGAAGCCTGGTATGCTGCAACCCATGGGGTCAAAAAGAGTCGGACACAACTTAGTGACTGAACAATGAACAACAAAGTCTCAGTATCAGAAGGACTAAGAAAGTGACATCAACTAACCAACATTACAAGGCACTTAAATCTCACAGCTACCACTATTTACGGCAAAATCAAATTCTCTGTTTGTTTCCTTTACCTTTCTTAGGCAGCTCTTCAACCTTTTATCCCTTCTTCAATCTTGCATAGTCATCATTCCAGACATTCCTACCCTTTACTCCCCCTTTCCTGCTCCTTTTTCCTTCCATTTTTCTCTGTTGCTCCCTACAGTGGCCATTAATTAGAAATATATATATATATATATATATTCCAATATACATACAAAATTTTTTTCGTTTACTCCACATTTTTAATGGGATGGTTGGATGGCATCACTAACTCTATGGACACGATTCTGAGAAAGCTCCAGAAGTTGGTGATGGACGGGGAAGCCTGGCATGCTATGGTCCATGGTGTTGCAAAGAGTCGAACACGACTGAGCAACTGAACAGAACTGACATTCTTAATACAGCTTTAGAGTGACTACTTTTAAAAGCTGATGCGTTGACTGTTGTATCAAATCCCTCAGCACAGTGTGAGTGGTAAGGGCAGAGACTTCAGAGTTTGACCAACCCCCATCCCTCTCCCCATGCTTACATTCCATCCTGCCTGGCAGCTTCTAGGCTATGTGGCTGGCCACTTAACCCCTATTTCATCTGTTTCCTCACCTGTAAAATGGGAATATGAAAATAATATCTCTGAAGTCAGACCCCAAAGACTATACACTATAGTGAAAGTGAAAGTGAAGTTGCTCAGTCGTGTCCAACTCTTTGCAACCCCATGGCCAACAGGCTCCTCCGTCCATGGGATTTTCTAGGCAAGAATACTGGAGTGGGTTGCCTTTTCCTTCTCCAGGGAACTTCTCGACCCAGGGATCGAACCCAGGTCTCCCGCATTGTAGACAGACGCTTTACCGTCTGAGCCACCATTCCATTATATAGGGACAGAAATTAGATCAGTGGTTTCCAGAGAATGTGAACTGCAGCAAGGAACTGACCCCAGAGGGACATGAATGAGTTTTTAGGATGAGGGATGTGTTCTATATCTGGATTGTCATGACAGTTACATAACCAGATGAATTTTTCAAAATCCATTAAATTGTATGCTTTATGAAGTGAATTTCTGTAGACAAATTATACTTCCATAAGCCTTTACATTTTTTAAATAAATTTTAAAAAGAAAATAATAGCATCTCTGTAGAAGAATTAAAGGAGGTTAACAACATAAAGTGCCTGACACCTACTAACTAAGTGGTCGCTAAATGTTATCTTATTTTTATCTCTAACAAAATATCGAGCTCTTGGAACATTATTTTCAGCATTTTCGAGCCCTGGTATTGAAAGTCTGGTCACAGGGGCACATGGGATATTTTTTTATCTCTTCTGCCTTCTGCCAATAATTCTAAGAGTTCCAATTATAGGTCAGCAGTTCTCAGACACTGCTGGTGAAATGCAGAAATGATCTGCCTGGACTTTTCCTAACAACAGTTAAGAGGCCTCTGTACGTGAATTCTCAGCTCCCCTGGTTTCACCTGTAAGCTCTAGTTGTGGAGAATCAGCCATCGGTGCATCTTGGCAATGTCACTTGTATCCCCTGAACACAGACGTGTTTCTGCTAATTCTACATTCACCCTGCCCAACAGCTAGCTTCTTCCAGCTGGAATCATCTACACAGCTCCAGGCCCAGGCCATCTGCATAGAAGTGGGCAGTTAGCACACCACAGGCTGCAAAGAGGGCTGAACTGGAGGTCAAGCCAAGAGAAAAGGCCATTAACCCTAGTAGCCTTGCAAGGCAAAATCCTCAGGGTCCTTAACCTAAAGTCCTCGTTTTCAGGCTACCTGAATTAAAATAATAAAAAAAAAAGATGGTTCCAGTTTTTCCTTCTATGTTAATAACGAAGCATAAAACAAGGAAAGTTGAGCTCTTGTTCTTTACATTCAGGTATTCTAGATTAACTGGTCTCTTATCCAGTGATTAAAAGGAAGCACTTAATCCCTTAGAACTTTACTATAAGTATTTAAATGGGGTTTCGCTAGTGGCTCAGTGGTAAAGAAACCACTTGCCATTGCGAAAGATGAGGGTTCGATCCCTGGTCACGGAAGATCACCTGTAGGAAACAATGGCAACCCACTCCAGTATTCTTGCCTGGAGAATCCCAAGGACAAAGGAGCCTGGCAGGCTACAGTCCATGTAGTTGCAAGGAGTCAGACACTACTGAGCAACTAACACACACACACACAATGTTAATAATATTTAAAGAAAAGCAGTTAAACTAAGCATCTCTTTAAAAAAACCAAGTAAACAAAAACCAGCTTTAGGGCTTCCCCGGGGGCTCAATGGTAGAGTCCACTTGCCAATACAGGAGACGCAAGTTCAATCCCTGGCCCAGGAAGACCCCACGTGCCACAACTACTGAGCCTGTGCTCTAGAGCTCGCGCTCCACAACGAGAGAAGCCCCTGCACTGAGAAGCCCGCTCGCTGCAGCTGGACAAAACCCACGCAGCAACGAAGACCCAGTGCGGTCAACAATTAATAATAACAATAAAAACAGCTTTAGCTCTTTCCAGGTGGAGCTTTAAAGTGCAGAAGAATCACTGGAGGGTCTTATTAAAATGAAATTCTTAAGTCTGGGCAGGGCCCTGAAAGTCTGAACGTTTCTTACAAACTTCTATGGGAGCACAGACACTGAGGGCCTGTGGACCATACAGAGTAGCTTAAGTGTCAAAAGGCCTATTTCCCAATTCCTTCGGTTACCAAAGGAAAGCCTCCTTGGAGTGGTATGAGAAGCAGCGGCTGGTTCTAACAGCTCTAAGGAACAAAGTGAACCTTAGGCTACCAACTACTTCTTAATAATGGAGAGAAGCGCAAGGGAGAAGCAATACATTTTTTAAAAAATTTTTATAAAGTTCTCCACCAGCCTCTCTTTCTGTCTTCCATTTCGTTTCATCATAGAAGGGAGGAAAACCTTAAGCCAGGATCCTCAGTATGACTCTCTCCTGGGTTCCAATCCAAGGAAACAACCCAGGATTCCTCTCTGGCTCTTCTTCCTTGAAATAGATTTATATATATATATATTCTGTTGATATATATATCAACAGAATGACTATTCTGTGAAATAATAAAGTTTCTAATCATTCTTCTAATTTTCTTTCAAAGGAAAAAAAATGGATCTTCTTGGATGATATGATTATTTTCCCCTTCGTAACACTTATAACAAATTTGAACGGAACACTTCAGTGAGAAAGGGACAGGTGAGTAAAAACCTAAAGAAAGTGAAGCAGCAAACTCGGCACAGATCTTTGAGAAAAGCATTTCTGGAAGCGGGAATCAGACAGTCAGGGCAAAGGTCGTGAGGCTGAAGTGCATGGAGCCCTGGGTGAGGAGGGGAACATCTGAGTGGAAATAGGGTCATGGTGACGACGGAGGAAGACAGGCACACCACATAAGGCCCCAGGCTTTTCTGCTGAGTGATCTGGGCAGTCTTTGGGGACCCAGACCAGAAGAGAATAACTATAGAGTTAGAACGTTATGAATAGAGTAACAACGTTCAGATGTTTAACAGGATCAGACTGGCTGCTGATCTGAATCCGACTGTGAGCTCTATACGGACATACACAAAGAATGGCGAAGCCAGGATCTCCCATGCCTGGCGCTTCCGAGTTTTCCTTCAGAATGGTGCAATGTTGTCAGTGGACTTGTGGGAAAATCCAGAACTAGAATGACAGGCTGTCATCAACACGAAGCTTTAATACCCAACTCCTGCTATCTGTCTCTGCTGTTCACATTCAGCCCCAAGTTCTAAATGCTGATAAGAACATCTAAAATTTCTCATGTACCAACATGGAAAAAGAGAGAAAAAACACAGGATTCTTCCCTTCTGAATGCTATTGTTGGCATTAACAGTACTGCTGTCTATAAAATTTAAAACGTCACTCATCTCTCACAAAGCTTAAGAATACTTTGCTAAGATCTTCTTAATCCAAAATGCGTTTTGTTAAAGTTATGCATCACTCTGACCCAATAATTTTACATCTGAGATTGTATCCAATGAAAACGATCCTAAACAGGAAAATAAATTTTAATCACAGAAATATTCACCATACTTTATTTCCAATGCCAAAAAAACAGAAGCAATTTACATCTCCAACAACAGATAAACAATTATATTATTTATATATATAAAATATTAAACGTTACAAATGCATGTGTGTGTATATATGTATATATACATACATTCTAGCCAGAGGATGGATAGATATATATATATACACACATATATATATGTGTGTGTGTGTATATATATCCATCCTCTGGCTAGAATGCTCTACAGCCATTAAAAATGATACCACACATACAGAAAAAATGACATCCCAACAAGATAAAATGTGCATATTATGATTACAACTTATAAAATGCCCCTCACACACAGAGGGAGAAAACACTGTGCATAGGAAAAAGCAAGCTGGCAAAAAACACATCAAAGTATCAGCAGGAACTGTACTGAACTAAGTAAATCAACTCATACTTGGCAGTTTTTACACACAAGCATGCATTTTATTTACAGGTATTTTTTTTATAACTCTAAACATTAGAGCCAGACATCCTGGAATGTGAAGTCAAGTGGGCCTTAGGAAGCATCACTACGAACAAAGCTAGTGGAGGTGATGGAATTCCAGTTGAGCTATTTCAAATTCTGAAAGATGATGCTGTGAAAGTGCTGCACTCAATATGCCAGCAAATTTGGAAAACTCAGCAGTGGCCACAGGACTGGAAAAGGTCAGTTTTCATTCCAATCCCAAAGAAAGGCAATGCCAAAGAATGCTCAAACTACCGCACAATTGCACTCATCTCACACGCTAGTAAAGTAATGCTAAAAATTCTCCAAGCCAGGCTTCAGCAATACGTGAACTGTGAACTTCCAGATGTTCAAGCTGGTTTTAGAAAAGGCAGAGGAACCAGAGATCAAATTGCCAACATCCGCTGGATCATGGAAAAAGCAAGAGAGTTCCAGAAAAACATATATTTCTGCTTTATTGACTATGTCAAAGCCTTTGACTGTGTGGATCACAATAAACTGTGGAAAATTCTGAAGGAGATGGGAATACCAGACCACCTGACCTGCCTCTTGAGAAACCTGTATGCAGGTCAGGAAGCAACAGTTAGAACTGGACATGGAACGACTGGTTCCAAATAGGAAAAGGAGTACGTCAAGGCTGTATATTTTCACCCTGCTTATTTAACTTCTATGCAGAGTACATCATGAGAAACGCTGGACTGGAAGAAGCACAAGCTGGAATCAAGATTGCCGGGAGAAATATCAATAACCTCAGATATGCAGATGACACCACCCTTATGGCAGAAAGTGAAGAGGAACTCAAAAGCTTCTTGATGAAAGTGAAAGAGGAGAGTGAAAAAGTTGGCTTAAAGCTCAACACTCAGAAAACTAAGATCATGGCATCTGGTCCCATCACTTCATGGCAAATAGATGGGGAAACAGTGGAAACAGTGTCAAGACTTTCTTTTTGGGGGCTCCAAAATCACTGCAGATGGTGATTGTAGCCATGAAATTAAAAGACGCTTATTCCTTGGAAGGAAAGTTATGACCAACCTAGATAGCATATTCAAAAGCAGAGACATTATTTTGCCAACAAAGGTCCGTCTAGTCAAGGCTATGGTTTTTCCAGTGGTCATGTATGGATGTGAGAGTTGGACTGTGAAGAAAGCTGAGTGCCGAGGAATTGATGCTTTTGAACTGTGGTGTTGGAGAAGACTCTTGAGAGTCCCTTGGACTGCAAGGAGATCCAACCAGTCCATCCTAAAGGAGATCAGTCCTGGGTGTTCATTGGAAGGACTGATGCTAAAGCTGCAACTCCAGTACTTTGGCCACCTCATGCGAAGAGTTGACTCACTGGAAAACACTCTGATGCTGGGAGGGATTGGGGGCAGGAGGAGAAGGGGACGACAGAGGATGAGATGGCTGGATGGCATCACTGACTCGATGGACATGAGTCTGAGTGAACTCCAGGAGTTGGTGATGGACAGGGAGGCCTGGCGTGCTGTGATTCATGGGGTCACAAAGAGCTGCAGTCCATGGAGTCGCGAACGGTCGGACACGACTGAGCAACTTCACTTTCACTTTTCACTTTCACGCATTGAAAGAAATGGCAACCCACTCCAGTGTTCTTGCCTGGAGAATCCCAGAGACGGGGGAGCCTGGTGGGCTGCCATTTATGGGGTTGCAGAGTCGGACACAATTGAAGCGACTTAGCAGCAGCAGCAGCAACAAAGAGTCGGATGTGACTGAACTGAACTGAACTGAAACATTAAATTAATGAAGCCCCTTTACTCCCATCTTTTTATTTTCAATATAAATCTCCCAGAGCATCACCTCTAGGTACACTGTATCAAGCCAGAATACATTAATGAGAGCAAGTATGTACGGAGTGGTTACCCACGCACTGTGTGAAGTACTGCACCCAGCTCACCTCATTAGCTGTCACACCACTCCATGATGCAGGTACTATTAGAAAAGGAAGCAGAGGTGAGTGAGTGAGGCCGGAGTCCCACAGAACCAGCTCCTCCCTCATCCTGCCTTTTCATTCATTCCTCTCCTCTTCCACACTCCCTACCAACACCCCAAGCTTCCAAAGGTGTTCAGCACCATCCCTGGGCAGCTTAGCTTCATAATAAAACTCAAATAAATCCAGCCATTGCCCTAAGTCTTTCTATAAGTCAGAAGTTACATATTGAAAGCTGAGAGCCACATTGGCCACAGATATGCTTTGCATAGGTCTCAGTGTTTTGAAAAATCTGAATCAGTCAACATTTTTTAAATTAGCATGAACTGTACACAAAAATGCAAAATTTTAGTTTCTCTTGAAAACTCAATGATGTGACAATAGGTCCAAGAAGGTATCCATCTCCTGAAGCTGAATCCCCAGTTAGCCACAGTCTCCTCCAGGCCCAGATGTCCTCTACTTGACTCTCCCCAGCTCCCTTTACCCTTTTATGGAAACTGTCTAGACCCCAAAGCATCGAGCTGGTGATTTCCACCAAAAACTTTGAGCGGTAACATAGAAGCCACAGCAGTGGTCACATGCCAGTTTTACTTCATGCTGTGCTGTGCTTAGTGGCTCAGTCATGTTGCTCTTTGCAACCCCATGGACTGTAGCCCACCACGCTCCTCTGACCATGGGATTCTCCAGGCAGGAATACTGGAGTGGGTTGTCATGTCCTTTTCCAGGGGATCTTCCCAACCCAGGGGTTGAACCCAGGTCTCCCGCATTGCAGCCGGATTCTTTACCATCTGAACCACCGGGGAAGCCCTTCTTCATGCTAAGTTCTGCAAACTCTTCTTCTGAGACATGCTAGCAACTAAATGGCCTATTAATAGGTCTAAACCACAGGGTAAGTAGCAGTAGCAATCCTGCAAAAGCCCAGGCCAACACACTTTCGGTTACTGACTTACTGGATCAACTTATCCTGTGATTCTTTTGCAGCCCAAATATTTCTTTAGGATTAATTACAATGAAGACATCTTGACGAGGTCTTGGATCTTAAACTAGACAGTTTTCTGATGATGAGACCAATAAGTTTAGTGATGGGGCAAACTGATGACTAAACACTCTTTTTTTTTAATGTAAAGTTTCAGCTCTGGTAAGCTCCTGACATTATGAATTTTACATGCTAAGATAATTGCAGTATCTATCTTCTTTTATTCTCTAAGTAGCCATTTGAAATCCGTATTTTTACGGTAATGTAAATCCATTAGGGAAGGAACTAGAAAGTGCATTGAGGGATCAATCTCTTGCTGGAAGAAATATAGACTAAATGACCTTCTCCATCTCTAATGTCTCTGATACATTAGTCTATTGCTCCCAACATAAACCATGAAAATATCTTCCCACCATTCCAGAACAAAAAGAATAGGACATAAAGAAAGGTACAGAGACCCAAAGTCCCACTTGGAACTAAGTTCATGTTTCATAGACTTCCATTAATGCAATGTTTATGGGGGACTAAGAAATGACGGAGGGTGTATGTGTGTGGGGGTGGGGGAGGGGATTGGTACATATGTCATTCACTGCTTTCAATAGTTTAAATTCAGTTTTGCTTCTATTAATAAATTTGAAACAATACTAAAGAACTTTTAAAATAACAAAGACAGAAATCCACAGTGATGAATGATTCTACGAGGTAAATAATTCATAAGATTCACTGATCACTGGAATAGAAGATATCAATAAGGCTGCTATTTTGTAATAGAAGCTATTATGCTAAATATGAACAATATTATTTATGAATTACAAAAGCAGACTTTACTTGATAATAATGTTGATTGAAGGTTGAAGGGAGAAACAACAGCTTTTGCTTCCTAGGGGAGAAAACTCAAAAGCATATGATAACTGCCATTAAAAAAAAAATACCTGGCAAAGTTTCTCTATCACAGAATAACTATTTTCTCAAAAGGCTATGTAGTAGACTAGTAACAGAATCCAAAAATAAACTTACATTTAATCCCATAATGAAAGAAATCAAGAACTATTATTTCATTAAAAATGAAAAACTAGTTAAAAAGCAACTCATTCCAAATCTTGCCTATCTTCTCATAGATATAATATTAAATGTCTCTAAAAAGTCTAAGATTCATCATGTCTCAATTCTATTGCTTTAATTTTTCCTAGTTTTATTTTTTCAGTAATTTGTTCTAACTTCCCCTCCCCCACACTGAAAGCTTTCCAAATAAAGTCTCATCAGAGTTAACTCTTTTAGAGAAATTCAGATGATGAGAGTTGAGATACTCCAAGCTAAACAAGTATTTCAAGAAAAAGTCATAGTCTAAAGCTTACTTTTTCACTGTTAAAGGAAGACAGTGATTTCATAGCCAGCATTTTCACTGGCATTTTTTAAAATACATTACAGCAATTTTGAATTAAAAAAGCAAATATATATACACATATCCAACAAACCTGACCACTCCATGCACAATAGAGATTGCACAATAAACTCCAGTTGTGGTTGATCATGCAGTCTAAGATCCTGAACTGGGCCATGATTGCCTGCAGCGCAGCCTGCGTGTCTTCTCTGACTCAGCTCCTGTTCCCGGTGCTCTGCAGTGATGCGACCGGCAAGGAGGATCTACCCCTCCCTTTCCTGTCCAAGCAGCAATAGCTCACAGGCAGAACAACACCATCTTCCAAAAGATGCTACATTCATTCTGTTATATCAAGAAGGACAGCCTCTTCCGAAAGGTCTTATTCTACACTTATGATCACTTGCTTTTTAAAAAGATTACTGTTTTTTCCTTCTTTCTGGATATCACAGGCTCACATTTATACATTCAATGAAATCACAACTTGGGGAAAATGGCATAATCAATCATGCCAGACTACATCCACGACAAGCCAGCTCCCGACACTAGGTTGAGGCAGCATCAACCTACTTCTCTGACCATCTCTTTCTTGTTTTAAAAAAAGAAAAGCCTAGAACTTTAGTAAAACAGATATCATTTCAACTGCCGCTTACAAATGAATGAACAGGAGCTAACAGCTTAACTTTTGAGCCTCAACTCATTTGGCTGTAAAATGGAGACTATTTCAACACCTGCTCTCATGAGGTTTTCAATATGAAATAACATAGTATCTGTAACATACTTGAAACAGTATCTAACAGACACCTAATAAATGATTGCTGATGTTCAATCGCTCAGTTATGTCTGACTCTTTGTGACCCCACAGATTGTAGCCCGCCAGGCTCCTCTGTCCATGGGACTTTCCAGGTAAGAATACTGGAGTAGGATGCCATTTCCTTCTTCATAAATGATTACCACTATTCCTAAGATGGGCTTCCTTCCTGTCTCAATTAGAATTCTACCTCTCATATCTTATACTATTCCTAAATGATGTTATCCTTCATGATTTTCATTATGAATTACTTTCAAACTTCTCTTCAACCCTACCCTCTCTCCCAAGCTCCCAATCTATGTGTCTGAATTCTCACTAAGTACATGCACCTACAAACCTTTAGACCACATGTCCAAAATGGAACTGGTCTTCCCTTTCACAACCTGTCCCTTTGCATAAAGGCGCATCATAAGTTCCCTGGTCAGGCAAACAGAAACCAGAGTCCTCCCAACTCCCTCTTCCTTACTTCTCACGTACGGTGACCAACTTGTAGCACTTCGACTAAAATCTATAGTCAATCTGTCGCTTTTCTGTTCTGATCAACTTGCTCCTGGACTTCCACAAGTGCCTCCAGCTGATCTCCCGAACATTCTTTCTCACTGCTTCTGGGATCTTATGGGATCTTGCCCACAGAGGACCACCTAAAATCTTTGAAAAAGCCTTCAATGCAAATAAGTTAAAAAAGCCAGGTGAAACAAAGTTGCGAGGTTATTCAGAGTCTAAGTAGGAAGGTCAGATTCAAAGGCCTCAGAATCTAAAAAGTGAGGCTGTGGGAAGACTTATTTTTAACCAGTTCTTTTAAACCTTTAGCTGGTTTGTCTTCTCTTTCCTTAATTTGTTCAGTTCAGTCGCTCAGTCGTGTCCGACTCTTTTCGACCCCATGAATCACAGCACGCCAGGCCTCCCTGTCCATCACCAGCTCCCGGAGTTCACTCAGACTCATGTCCATCGAGTCAGTGATGCCATCCAGCCATCTCATCCTCTGTCGTCCCCTTCTCCTGCCCCCAATCCCTCCCAGCATCAGAGTCTTTTCCAATGAGTCAACTCTTCGCATGAGGTGGCCAAAGTACTGGAGTTTCAGCTTCAGCATCATTCCTTCCAAAGAAATCCCAGGGCTGATCTCCTTCAGAATGGACTGGTTGGATCTCCTTGCAGTCCAAGGGACTCTCAAGAGTCTTCTCCAACACCACACTTCAAAAGCAAGAAGTTCCTGATGTTCAAGCTGGTTTTAGAAAAGGCAGACATCCAGAGATCAAATTGCCAACATCCGCTGGATCATGGAAAAAGCAAGAGTTCCAGAAAAACATCTACTTCTGCTTTCTTGACTATGCCAAAGCCTTTGACTGTGTGGATCACAAAAAACTGTGGAAAATTCTGAAAGAAATGGGAATACCAGACCACCTGACCTGCCTCTTGAGAAACCTGTATGCAGGTCAGGAAGCAACAGTTAGAACTGGACATGGAACAACAGACTGGTTCCAAATAGGAAAAGGAGTACGTCAAGGCTGTATATTGTCACCCTGCTTTTTTAACTTATATGCAGAGTACATCATGAGAAACGCTGGACTGGAAGAAGCACAAGCTGGAATCAAGATTGCCAGGAAAAATATCAATAACCTCAGATATGCAGATGATACCACCCTTATGGCAGAAAGTGAAGAGGAACTCAAAAGCCTCTTGATGAAAGTGAAAGAGGAGAGTGAAAAAGTTAGCTTAAAGCTCAACATTCAGAAAAGGAAGATCATGGCATCCGGTCCCATCACTTCATGGCAAATAGATGGGGAAACAGTGGAAACAGTGTCAGACTTTATTTTTCTGGGCTCCAAAATCACTGCAGATGGTGACTGCAGCCATGAAATTAAAAGACGCTTACTCCTTGGAAGGAAAGTTATGACCAACCTAGATAGCATATTCAAAAGCAGAGACATTACTATTTCCCAGAGTTTGCTCAAATTCCTGCCCACTGAGTTGGTGATGCCATCCAAACATCTTATCCTCTGTCATCCCCTTCTCCTCCTTCCATCAATCTTTCCCAGCATCAAGGTCTTTTCCAATGAGTTGGATCTTCACATCAGGTGGCTGAAGTGTTGGAGCTTCAGCATTAGTCCTTCCAGTGAATATTCAGGGTTGATCTCCTTTAGGATTGACTGGTTTGATCTCCTTGCTGTCCAAGGGACTCTTCAAGGGTTTTCTCCAGCACCACAATCAGAAAACTTCAATTATTCAGCACTCAGCCTTCTTTATGGTCCATCTCTCACATTCATACACAGTTTACACTTCTAAAAAATCAGGCAATCTGGACCTATAATCTTATATTTACACTCCCAAAAGTCAAACAGATTTGAAAGTCAAAACATTTTTGCAACTCATTGATAGTGAAATCTGACCTGCCCCAACCTGACACAAATAAATATTCATACATTTTACAGCAGAAATGACTACTCTGATAGCTGCGGGCTGTCTCACAGCCTGCATCATCACACATTCCTAAAACCTGAAAACTTCTGAATTCTGAAAAGCTCAAGGATTTTGGATGATGGATTATAGATCTGTACAAACAATGCTGGAAATAAAGGTAACAGGACAGCAAGGAGTTCAGAAGGGAAAAAAAAGGAACAACAGGGCAAGAAGAGTACAGAGCATAAGACCATCTCCCAGAACATGTTTTCTACCTACTGCAACGAAGGTGAGACAAAGCTTTCTAAGCAAGTATTTAAAATGTGAGCCAGCCCTGGAAGGAAGTGTGGGGTTTACATAAACGACCAGACATGGGGAAGGCATCTCAGGTAAAATGAACATGAACAAATATGAAAACATTTCAGATTCCATGTATCTTCAGGGGACAGTGGACCTGCCATTTGCTCTGAACACATGTTGCACGTGGGACAATAAGACATCACATGTGGAAGCACCTATACCTTAAATCCTATCACAGCCACTGAGCTGTAAACGAACTGCAGGCTTTCTTCAGCAAAATATGTCTTATATATGACCAACCTACCACTCTGGAGAAAGGATAAGCAGAAACTTAAAATACACAGAAAGCTCTCTTCCAAACCTTAGTCTTAAAAGACCATTCCTGAGACTCAATAAATTCAGCATATGGCTTTAGCTCAGGAATTTAATACATTGAAGCAACAGAAGAGGCCAGTCATCTGTGTACCATAAGCTGACACTTTAAAGACATAAAGTCATCGGGTTCTCTGGTTGCCAAGAGACAAAAGAGAGGGTTGACAAAATTTTCAAGCTGTCTATCAATCTGCCATTAAACTGTTTACCATTTAGCTAATGGAACACAAACTATTTCCATCTAGGTGAAACCAGAAGATCTCAATCAAAGTAGAGACTTTCTCCTTGAAATTTTTTTCTTCCTTCTACTGAAGCTGTTATGGTCATATTAACACACTATCCATTAAATTTCTGTCTTCCCCTTTTGGTTGTGTAACCTTGGTGAAGTTAATTAGGCTCTCAGTACCTCCATTTCCACATGCTTAAAATGGTTATAATAATAGTAGACATGTCATGGAGTTGTTTTGAGGAATAAACAAGGTAAATGATCAGTATTATGGTAATTAGTAGGGGTTCAGTGTTCTCTCTGAAAACCCTAAAACATTTTCTGATGTCTGCTTTGCTTCACTGTATGTTGTCTGCTGCTGCTGCTGCTAAGTTGCTTCAGTCGTGTCCGACTCTGTGCGACCCCACGGACTGCAGCCCCCCAGGCTCCCCCGTCCCTGGGATTCTCCAGGCAAGAACACTAAAGTGGGTTGCCATTTCCTTCTCCAATGCAAGAAAGTGAAAAGTGAAAGGGAAGTCACTCCATCGTGTCCGACTCTTCGCGATCCCATGGACTGCAGCCTACCAGGCTCCTCCGTCCATGGGATTTTCCAGGCAAGAGTACTGTAGTGGGGTGCCATTGCCTTCTCCGGTATGTGTCTAGGAAACAGATTTACAGTCTAGCACTTATAAACAGTATATCAAGATGAAATAAATATTTAGGTTAATGGAAAGAGCACAAATATCTAAATTATAACAAGAATAAAAAATATTAAAAGGATGTGACACAAAACTGGAGACTATAGATACACACTGTATGCTGGAAATCAAAGGACTACTAACTTTTTATTCTGATACATATTTTTAGGCGAAATAAATAATAAACTATACAACCTCGTGGAGCTTCCCACATGGCTCAGTGGTAAAGAATCTACCTGCCAATGCAAGAGACAAGGGTTCAATCTCTGGGTTGGGAAGATCCCCTGGAGAAGGAAATAAATGGCAACTCATTCCAGTATTCTTGCCTGGGAAATCCAGTGGGCTGAGGAGCCTGGTGGGCTACAGTTCATGGGGTCGCAAAAAGGCAGACACAGCTGAACGACTAAACACCAGCAGTACCTCGATTCCCTATGAGGAATCTGAGACTATGTTGGCAGACAAACAAATACATGCAGCTAATCTAAAAAAAAGACAAGACAAATTCACTTTTCCTGACCTTGCCTGTTCAGAGTATCTATAGAAAAGCAAAACCACACCATAAAACCCCAGCAGTTTTACAGGTTATAAAATAGTAGAGGAAGGAAATGAAGCAAAGATTAAATAAATGAAGGCAGCTACAAAACCTGAATACATTAAGATATTTAACAAGGAGAATTATCTGATTTAACTCTTTTTAAAAGGAAAGCTTAAAAAAAAAATACTGTCACCAATATCACTGTTTCTCAGGGTCCTTAGGCCAATTGCTTGTGAGAATTCACAGATATTATAGGTTGACAAAAATTACTTGCTTACAGCTAGCTAAATGAGCTTTTATAAAAAAATCAGATTCTTGTTACCAAATACACTAGAGGTCCTCTATGGAGAACTTTAATGTCTCAAAAACAGTCTGAACTGGAAAGAAAAGCAGCAAAAATCAGTTCCGAACTCCAAGTTGTGTGTTTCATTCATACAATACATACATTCTTACTCAGAAGCAATGGCAGAGGAAAATCTTAAATGGAAATTTATGTATAGACTGTCAAGTGCTTATTTTAGTATGACTTTTTCTTCATCTTTCGGTGGGTTTCCTCTTTTATCATTCTCTCACACTCTGCCTCTGCCATCCTGTTCACTCTGTCTGCAACATTCTGCCACCATCTGCTTCAGAAATTTCTACGTGTCCTTTAAGACTCTACTCAAGGGCCACCATCTTCCCTCCATAAAAACTCGAAAGGTTGAGGTTCGGAGAGCTTCCAGGCTGGTGACCATATGCAGATCTGGGGAGAGTGGAGCACATGGAGAGGGGGTGGGCCCTCCACACTTCCCCCCACACCCTGCCCTATATGTCCCTCCTAACTGGCTGTCCCGTTTTACATAAAACCCATGATCCAGTAAGTAGTATACTTTTCTGAGTTCTGTGAGCTGCTCTAGCAAATTAACTGAACCCAAGGAAGGGGTCATTGCAACCAACAATCTAAGTCACTAGGTTAAAAACTCAGGCGGCAACCTAGACTTGCAATTGGACGCTGAAGTTGCACAAGGTAGGGAGGCGGTGGGGCAGGAAGGGGGCAGTTTTGAGGGACTGAGCCCTTAACCTAGAGGATCTGATTCTATATCTGGGTAGACAGCATCCGATTAAGTTGAACTGTAGGACACTCAATTCTCTGATATCAGAGAATTGCTTGGTGAGGAAAACCCCACCATCACCACCCCCCAACACACACACACCCCCCTCTGAATCAGTATCAGAATTTTACACAGAATTTGCCCATTTCATCTAAATTGTCAAATTCACTGGCATAAAGTTATTCAAATATTCCCTTTTTTATCTTTTTAATGTCTGTGGGCTCTGAATGGTGCCCCTCTTTTAATCCTGACATGGACACTTTATGTTTTTCCTCTTCATTTATTTATCCTGCGAACTGATTTCTGACATTCAAAATCCTTTTCATGGGTTACCAAAAGATGCCCTTCTTATCTGCTGTCAATTCAAAGCCAACGAGAAAAGACGAACTCTTTGACTGTCAAATCCATGCCAAACAAACACGTCACTGGAGTTTATAGAAATCAAGCATTTCTATAATAAATCATTTTCTAAGCCATGTGTTTTTGGGTATCCTTATGCTTCCTGAATATATATATATTTTAGGCTTTATATATCTGCCTTTTTCCTAGAGATCCCACTTGATCCAATCATAATGTTTGAGTAACTTATTTGAAAGTAATAGTTAGATACAAAGATTATGGTGATCAAATGAAAAGACAGCCAAGAATGGCAGCAGTAGCCAAGGATTAAACAGGGAAAAATGATTCTTCTTCCAAATTCCTCTCCTGAACTGAAGAGAATTTGCATTCCTCCTTGGTCCAGAGCAGATGCAGTTACAGCTGCCATAAACGATGAAGTTCTGTCAATCTCAGTCTCAGCGAGGGATTGCAGTTCTGCTCACACCACTCCAGGATTCTTGCCCGTGAAATCCCATGGACAGAGCAGTCTGGCGAGTTACAGTCCATGGGGTCACAAAAGAGTCGGACAGGTCTTAGGAACTAAACAACGACATATTTAAAATTTGCTAAGGGGGAAGATCTTTTATACTAAGTAGGCCTCACACATGTGGCAATAATACCAACAATAATAAAGAGTGACTTAGTGTTAGTTGCTCAGTCGTTTCCAATTCTTTGTGATCCCATGGACTGACTGTGTAGCCTGTCAGCCTCCTCTGTCCATGGAATTCTCCAAGCAAGAATACTGGAGTAGGTTGCCATTCCCTTCTCCAGGGGATCCTTCTGACCCAGGGATCAAACCCAGGTCTCCCATCTTGCAGGCAGATTCCTTACCATCTGAGCCACCAGGGAAGTCCCTTAATAAAGAGAGTGGGAGGAAAACTGGAGAGGTAAGGAATATGTTTATGGCCTTGATGGTGGGAATTGTTTCATAGGTGTATAACTTACCCTCAAATTCACTGAGTGTATACATTAAATATATACAGCATTTTACATGTCAATTGTACCTCGATAAAGGGGTTTTCTAAAAAAAGAAACGGAGACATCTAAAATATTCAGACTCTGAAGTGTTTGTACATCTAAAAATATTACAACTGCAGGACTTTTAAAGATGCCACTCCTGGACCTCTGTGTAAACAGCTTTATCTCTAAGTTAACGAGAGAAGATAAGATTTTCTATTTGCTCTTAGTGGCACTGTCTCTACTTAGAAAGCACAAAAGAAATCTATTCACCACCTTCTTCTAGATTCACACCCACTTTTTTAGGTCCCTTGGTAAACAGAGCTTAAGACATGGGGTCCAAACTAAGCATCACTGCCCAGAGGAAAGCTCACTTCTCCATACTTGTCAATGCCCTCAAGGGCATCAGTGTTCTCAAGGCTTCCCTTAATCCTTTGAATTCAAATCAGTCTCTCTTGAGAAGCCTATCAACCTTGATGATGCTCTGCATCTCTTCACTGGTCTCAGTCTGACTCTATGAGTAGCTTTTTGCTCCTTGTGCAATATCACTTTCACTGACTTCAAGAAATCGTGCTTCTTTTGCAGAATTCGCAGTTGGACTCTTGTTATTAGTTCAGATTGTCTTTGTAGCATACTATCCAAAGAATCTCACAAATCAGTGACATCAAAAGACAAGATGGATTCAATGGACAGACAGAACAGCTGTTGGTATTAAATGAGAAGGGTGTGTAAAGAGAAATTATCTGCTTAATGATTAGTTTATTATGATTTATGTTGGAATGATTTCTTAAACCCTTCACAATGTATACTTCGGTAAAGAAAGACATTTTTTTCTTTCACTGTTAACTTTTCCTATTCTTGATGAAGAGTTAATATGAACAAATGATTATAAGATGCAAGTGAAATCATTTTAATGGTTATTTGCTTAAAGAAAATATGCCTTCCTGGAACTGACATGAAACAAATAATTTTTATAATAAGTCTAAAAAGTAATAACAATAGTTTTGATATAACCAGAGCTCTATCACTGTAAAATATTTAACTTTTCATTAAAGTATAACAACAGAAAGTATAACATACATACAAAAAAGTACACCTATTACTGTCAAATTTTAAAGTGCTCTTTTGACATGTTTACTTTATTTGAAAAGAATATTATTTTGTTATACTAATGACATATAGAAATACATTTGATTATATAAAGAAAGTGATTATAATTTTAAGATTGAAATATTCACTGATTTACAATCATTTAAATGTTCTCCCCATATTTTTATTATTTTCTTTATGTTGATTTCAATTTGGTCACAACAATTCTGAAATCCGGCTGCCCTAAGAACCCAGACCCTGAATGTCATTTTGTTTTGTTCTTCTCAAACTCAGAAGATCACCATGGGACTTTTTAAAAAGCAAAGGTTTGGGGGTCTCATCCCCAAGGATTCTGATTCATTAACATAATGATGGGGACAAGAACCTATAGTTTGAAAGGTGGTCCAAGGGATTCTAATGATCATCCAGATTTGTCTGATTTAAATTCCTACCAAAGCAGGAATCCCCTCTGTAATCCTGTAAAACAGAAGGTCATCCCACCTCTGTGAGAAACATATTCAATTTCAGTTAACTTCTAATTTAACAAGAATTTTTCTTCTGAATTCTGAAATTGGCCCATCTGTCTAACTGATCCTAATTCTACTCATCATAGCCACACAAAACAAATCTAATCTCTCTTGAATATCTTTGTACAGTGCTTCTTAAGAGTTTCTTTTCCTCCATTTATAAAATTGATTTTATATATATATATATATATATATTTCCCTTATAAGCAGAGGAGGGTTCTATAATGTAGTATTAAATGAAAAAATAAGTAAACTGAAAACAGTTTCCTAAAAGCATCATAATAAAGATCTGATTTAACCTGGATGCCCAGAGTACTTCCTCTCCATCACATTTACCAAGTATTTAATGTTTCCAGAAATCAGTATGTAGAACCCAAAGGAGAAAGTAGATCTCACTGATCTAGCTAAAGCAAATTCTTTTTTTCCAATGACTTTTCAAAAGTTAATTTCAATGACTTTTAAAAATTTCATTTTATTTTTTTGGCCATGCCACACAACATGTGGGATCTTAGTTCCTCAACCAGGGATGAAACCCGAGCCCCCTGCCTTGGAAGCAGAGAGTCTTAACCACTAGACCACCAGGGAAGTCCCAACACAAATTCTTTTAAATATAGAATTTTTAGGAAAACACTGGGAATTAAAAACATCTAGATATCTCAAGATAAAAAAAAAAAAAAGACTATTATCACCAAGATCATTCTGGCTCCTAATATTTAAGGATACTCTCCATTCTGAGTAAGGAAAAAAATCAAGAGGTTCTTAAGAATATTAGTCCTGTCAAGATCTATTAAAGATTAATGAGGTGAACCAATGAGTGTAAGTCAAGCGACTATGTCTTCATTAGGTTATAAAAAGGAAAACGAATTTGTGGGATTGTAAACAGATTACGTACATATCACCACCACCATAACTATGCCAGGTGTCTATTCAGAACAGAGATAAGCCACCAGGGGAAAAGGCAATAAGTAACCAAGTCTGAATGAAGAACACGCCCAGTATCAAACAAAAGGAAGGCTCAACAGTAGCTGGCCTAAGGAAAAAAGGAAATATGCTCTTTAACTCACTGTTTTTTGATGACAGTTTTTCTGATCCACCTAAAAACTTTCCCCAAAATAGATGAATATTTCAGAAATATCCAATTTGGGTTCTAAATCCATTCTCTTATTCACAAATCTACACAGTGCAATTCTTTCCATGTTAATAGATGACTAGAAAAAAGAGGACTTCTAAAAAACAATTTCCATCACACTAAACTTCTTAAACCTATAGTACAGAAATCAACTCACCTTCAGATTATCTTAGAGGTACAAAAGGCTATCTTCAAGATTTTTTTGTGAAATTAATTATCTGCATAACTCAATTTTTTTTAAGAATATGACAACTTAAAGTAAAAAAATATTTTGGTGGAAGCAATCCAAAACTGAGCTTTTGAGTGAAGACGTCTTCCTGCTTCAAACCAACAGAATATATAGGTGGCTCATAATATTTTTAAGGCATTTAATGCCTTATGATCAATTAAAATTAAATAAATACTAGGACAATCTAAGTCCAATATCCTTTCATTTACTAATGTAATCACATCAACCAGAGAGAAAAACAAGTGCCTACCATATGGTCTTTCTGTAACAGAAAATAGCTGCATTTGATAACAGCATCTGTGCATCTCCATTCAGCACGGCCCATACTTAAATCAGCATGTTGTTAAATATAATAAGATGATGGGTCCCTTCACAAAGGAAAGAACAAAAGAAATTCAGTATCACGCTTGTATCAGATTCTGTGACCTAAAGAAATGAGGAAAGGGTTAGAGATTCTGTAAGCAAGGCACAAGGTCTTCATAAAATGTTTCCTTTGAAAGGATTGAATGCTACAAAACACCAACAATGTGTAGAGAGATCTTCTTAGACCTGGGCACCCAGCTCGGAGCTAGACATGACAGCTAGAGAGGGGTCCCACTCTATACCTCCAATTCTAGCCTTCTGTTGCTCCCACACTTCTTAATTCCGACAGGCTATACTTTTCACCCTAACCTGCAGTGTAAAGCTTCTGCTATACAATGGTGTTCCGTCATTTAGATTCAGGTATATGAAGGAGCACACATTTCAAGTTAAATAACAGTGTTATGTTATATTGTACTATCAGTAGCCTACAATGAATCTAGCTGACATTAAAGAAGACATATGTTTTCTTAAAAAATGTCTAAGTATTGTTTTGTGTAATGTGTATCCTTTTCAAAAAATGTCTAAGTATTACTTTAAGCAATGTAGCTTTGCTAGAAACCAGATTTTGACAAGACTGATAATATATTACCTATTTAAATCTGTAAATGCTATCTTTTTCATTGCAACTTTGCAATTAAAACGAAAAAGAGAAATTCCATAAATAATACTATTCCAGGATACTCCCCACCCAGAATGAACAACTGTTAACATTTTGCCATCGTCAAAGTTGTGATCATTTTTAAAGTTGCAATGAAATGTTTATGACATCAAAAATATGAAAAGCATAGGAGCATTCCTATACTGGCCAATTGTTTTAAAAAAGAAAACCTCAGACATACAGTTGGCCCATTGTATCTGAAGGTATTGCATCTGTGGATTCAATCAATGAACAAAGATATTCAGAAAAAAATTTTCCAGAAGGTTCTAAAAAGAAAACCTGAATGCGCTGCACACTGGCCACTATTTACATACCACTTACATTGTATGAGGTGCTAGAAGTAATTGAGAGAGGATTTAAAGTATAAAGGAGGATGTTAAGGGCATATGCAAATACCACCCCCGTTTTATATAAGGAACCTGAGCATCCGAGGATTCTGGGGTCCACAGGGTAGGGGGTCCTGGAACCAATGCCCTGTGGATACAGAGGGATGACCATATTTCCTTTTTATAGTTTTGCCACCCATCTGATTCCCCACCCATTAGTCTGTTAATTACCAGTATCTTACCTTGGCACAAAGTACTTCATACATTTATACTACACACTGCCTTGGTTACTGTTACTTGGTTACCAGCTTCCCAAAGGTAAGAAAGACGTGAGCAGCCACCCTAAGGGAAAGGGAGGTCTGAGGAAGACCCTACATCTCACACTACACCTTGTTGTATAATCTAAATTAAGAATTCACATACTGCACACCTACATGTAAACTCAAGAACATTTTGGAAATTTTCCTTAAGTCTTCATTCATTCATTTGAAAAAATATTTGAGGCCTACAATGTGCTAGATTCCTTTCCAGGCACAAGAAAATACCAAGTGAACCAAACGAACTGTACTCTTAACACTTACATACATCATCTGTCCAGACCCATAAGCAAAATCAGAGGGACAAGCAGGTCAGATGGAGAGTAAGTGACAGGGAGGAAAAGTGAAGTGAGGAAGGAGGCAGGTGGTATCATGGGGAGCAGGGAGGGGAGATTCTCCCTGAAGGTGACTTCTGAGCAAATCTAGAGGAGACAAGGAAGCAGGCCCTGCAGACACCAGGGGACAATATTCCAAGGAGGCAGCACCCAGTGGGAAGGCTCTGGGGCACACCAAGATGGCAAGGGTGGGGTGAAGTGGGGAGCATTCAGGAGGCGAGCTCAGGGAGGGCAGGGCAGGGTAGTCTGTCCAGGGCTCTCCAGGTGCTCTGAGAACCTTGCCTTTTCATCCTGAGAGCGATGAGAAGCCACTAGAAGAACCAGAACAAATGAGTGCCAGGACCTGACTTCTGAAAGGTCCATCAGATGACTGTGGGGACAGTCCGCAGGCAGGCAAGGTGGGCTAGGCTGAGGGGCCGGCGGCGGTCAGATCTGCATGAAAGGCATCAAAGAGAAAAAGAGGGAGCAAAGATTGCTCTGGAGCCACTGGGCTGGGAGGGCGGGGCTGCTATTGCTTAAGATGAGGAAGACTGTGGACGGAGTCAAAGAGCAGAGGGGGAAGCTGGGCACGGGGAGGGGCTAGAGAGGAGCAGGAATTTGGTTTGGGATGTGGCTTCTTAGCATGCGAGTGCGCAGGTCAGTTGGATGGGGGAACACAAATTCAAGGGCAAAGTCAAGGGCAAAGTCGGGGTGAACGCACACACACACAAATACCTGTATATATGTATGTATATGAATGACCAGCTTATACTTGATATTTAAAACTGTGAAACAGTCTGGAGAGAAGAGAGGGTCAAATTGAGCCTTAAGGTATATGAAGACTTGACAGGTCAAGAGGCCAAGGAAACTTCCAGGACTGAGAAGGCAGGAACAGAGAGGCAGGAGGACCGTCAAGACAGTACAGTGTGCTGGGGTCTAAGATAACTGTTAATAAAAACTAAAGCCCTTTCCGCACATTCATTCATTATTTTGACACATTTACTGTGCACCTACTATGCACCACACACTAGAAACAAACATGGTCCCAGTTTTCATGGGACTTGCAATCCAGGGGAATATATATGAATAAACTAGTAAGTGATCTTCCTGATAAAGCTCAGGGTGTTGAAGGATAAGGCACTGGGGCCAACTAACCCGGTTTTGGAAGGTCAGGGAGGGCTTTCCTGAGGAAGTGATGTTGAAGAAAAGACCAGAATGAGAGTAAAACTCAGCCAGGGAAGGGTGGCAATGGAGGAGGGGAGAATGGAAGGAAACCTGGGAAAAAAACAGGATTTATAAGGACCTAAAAGGAAGAGAGAGAGATTGTCATGCCCTGGTTGTTGTATAGTCACTCAGTCATGTCCAACTCTTTGTGACCCTATGGACTGTAGCCCTCCAGATTCCTCTGTCCATGGGATTTCCCAAGCAAGAATACTGGAGTAGGCTGCCATTTCCCCCTCCAGGGGATTTTCTCAACCCAGGGATCAAACTCACATCTCCTGCACTGGCAGGCAGGTTCTTTACCACTGAACCACCAGCCTTGGAGGGAACTGGAAATCATTCAGCACAGGAAGCACAGAGAGGTCACAGATGAGTAGAAGAAGGCAGGCCAGAAGTCCTTTAAGAGTGTTCTCAGGAGTCTGAGCCTTCTTCCAAAGGCAGTGGGAAGCCAGAAAACTGTTTTAGGTCAGGGAATGCAATGATCCGCTTTCTATTTCAGGAGGAGTCCTCTGGCTACAGAGGCAGGTCAGAGCTGGAAGGGAGCAAGGCAGAGAGCCTGGGCCACTTGCTAGGAAGCCGGGTCGGTGATTCATCACCATCACCGAGATGCCGCTGACCTGAGCTCAGGGAGTGGCAGCAGGACCTGGAATGTAGACTCAACAAGACTTTGACAGGAGAGAGGAGGAGAGAGAGGGGTCAGAATTGGTAGGCTGGGTTTTGGGTTGGATAGATAACCAGCAGGGCTAGTCCTTGAAAGAAGGAAGTCAGGGAGAGGGCAGGATATTGGTTAGAGTAGAATCTGTTGAATTTCAAAAGCATGCAGTCTATCTCCCAAAAAAGCTTTTGGGTAAATAGGCAATTGGCTATCTAGGTCTAGAGAGTAGCCATATAATCTGAGATAGAGTTGTAAACTAGGAATCACAGGCATGTAGATTAATGCCCTAGAAGAGTGTAAAATGAAACCCAGGGAGACAGAAAAGAGGAGTGGAAAGGCCGGGCTCCAGTAAAAACCAACAGGCAAGAGGCAGCAGAGGAAGAAGCAGCTTAAAGAGAGAGAGAAAGAGAGATGGACAGAGGGAGAGCCTGAGAAGGAACGGGGAAGCCTGGGATAAAAGTAAATTGTACAGTGTTTCAGAAAGAAGAGCAAAAGTGCAAATTTTTACATGAATGAATTCCTGCCAAGAAAATGCCTTATTTTATTATTTAAACACTGTTCCAAAACCAACTAACAAACAGTTTTCATCAGCTTACAGTACCTTTTAGTCACAGAATCCTCTTAGTCTAGATGAAGAAGCAAGACATAAAATGAACTAAGTTAATTTGCATAAGTAAATAAGATTGTTCTAATAATGGACAGTGAAAGTGCTACACACTTGGACAACCCCGCAGACTAGAGATTAAAAATGAAGTAACTGTTAGAAATGGGGAAACCAATATGACCTAGAGAGCTTTGCCTATAAGGAAAAGAAAGAGAAAAAAAAGTAAGTTGAGCCATAAAGAAGAAACGCTATGTGATATTTAAAAAAAAAAAAAGGTAATACCACAGAGGATTCAGGAGTCTATACAAAGTGATTTTGTGAGTAAAGTTATTCAAGGCTAGGTATCACAGAACAGCCTACACACATGTCTGCACAACACACACACCCCCCCCCCCAAAGAAACCCTTATCTGGCTTAGAGTGAATGAATTTTGAAATATAGATCTTCAGATGTTCAAATACATCTCTCTTGACATCTATGCTATCCTTATTGCATTGGATGTTGGATATATTTTATTAAAGTGTCACAATTCTTTATTGGAAAAGGATTGTTTGTTATTTGTTCTTTACCTTTTCAATATACCCTTGGGGACAGGGGGTGATGCCTACACTTATCCACATAGCAACACAATTAAATTCTAAACATTTAAGATAAACAAGAAACTTCTGTTTTTCAACAAAGCAACAGACCTTACTCATAGCAGGTAGAGTTAGTCAATTAGATAAGGCATAAGACAGGGACTCCTTTAATTCCCTACATTGATTTCTCCTGTGCTGGAAAGTTAATTTTTGGCTAATACCATTAATATTAAGATATATACTCTCATTTCTTGGGGTTAAGTAAAAACACACACAAATTTATTATTCAAATATACGTTTTAGGAGTGTGCCTATATTGTTTTTTTCTTTGTTAGTTTTTTAGCTAGTGATTTTTAAAATTTTAAAAAGAATAGCAGTACTACTCCAGAATGTAATTCTTCTAACAAAATTAAGCACAAAAATTAAGTGTGGTATTCGAAAACCTAAATATCTATCAGCCCAAAGTTGATACCCAAAGTATTTCAATGGCAACTCTCTTTTTATCAAATATTCACAAAATTTAATATGCACGGAGTATAAGAGACCACTAAACAGACAATAATTATACAACTTCCCCCCGTCCTGAGATTTTAAAATGTTTTCTGACAACACAGAGCCCCTTTATATCTGCTGCCATATAGAATCTAAACAAACTATCTGCCTATTGTTTAAAAAGCCAAACAACACCTGAGTGTCATATCAAACTACTGTATACAGTCTCTAAATGAGCAAAATACAGACAATACAGTATTTCCTTGGCTCTCAAACTAGAAATACTATGGTTACATCAGCAGTAAGATCTAAATGAAAACAAATTTCACCACCCTTAAAAGATATATAACTGTCATTGTTAATAAAACCCAAGTTTGCAACTGGAAACTGCCTTCTGGCCAAAGACAAGATGTGTCTATTACAAATTCTTGGTTTCTGGGACATCCTCTAAATGACAAAAAAAAAATCAAATAACATTAGTTCTTGCAAATATAATGCAAAATAGCATGCTAATTAAAGTCTTCAGGAGTCAATGACAAATAAGGCTTCAGGACCACAGTACCTATCATTATGGAGCAACAATACACATTAAGCAATCACTAGGCCTTCCAAAAGGCGTTATTATGGTTCACCATGATCAGAGGATTGTGGTGTTATACTTAATCACATTTTTACCTGGAAGCAGGTGTTTGCAGGTGTCGAAAAGTAAAACACTGTTTCTAAGTGTAAACCTTACTGCAGTCCTAATCAGCTGTACAGTGACGGCGCACTAATCTAGCTCACCGTGATTTCTGTATAAACTTTCTAATCCAGTGTGAGGTCAGCTGCATGAAGCACGCTCCTCTGCTGCTTTACCAACAAAAACGTAACTTGAGTCATTTGGCATATCAAAATGCCAAAACTCACACACTTAGAACTAGACCCAGTTTCAATGACCAGGAAGTTAAAATGTAACACAAGGCACAAAATAAACCATGAGAGTGATGTCTCACTGGGAGATGTTATTATTATCTAAATTGTCAACCTTTCCATAAAAACATAGGCATCTCAAAAGCAAAGCCTAAAGGAACCTAATTACAGAAACCATCAATAACAAAGTAAACACAAAGAAGCCATTATAGAAAAAAACACCAAAAATAAGGAGGAAAAAAGACAAGAGAGGCAAGAGAGCATAGGGGTGCCATCAATACACGGCTTTTCTATTTCTGTCCTGCCTGCTCAAAAAATTTCAGGAAGCCTGGTGTAAAATCTTCTGGGCCCTTCGGAAGATGCTGGTATGAAGGCAGTACGAGCCACCTGACGGCTCAGGCTGACACTCACAGGACTTCTAAGCAGTGAAAGGAAGGGCATAAACAGAACAGGGAAGGCAGGAGATTTTTAAGGCAGTTGGAATGACAGTTCCATTAAGCCGTTTTCCTAAGCTGTGCCTAAACCGTCCAAGGGAAAAGACTGTTTTTCTACCCAAAGCAGAGATTCACAGCAACAGCAAGCAGGCAGGACCCGCATCAGTGTCAGAGAGAGAAAGTGGTCCAGGAGCAACAAGGATTCCAGCTGCCCTCTTTCAATCTCCAGAGGGAACCCTGGATACAGACATGAAATAAACGAAGCCAACCCCTGTCCAGCCCTACATCAAAACTACCAGAGGGTGGGGAGTGAAGGAAAACAAGCTGGTGGTATTCCTAGTTACCTAAAAATGGAGAATTCTGTGGTCTGAGATGATCAAGATAGGGTCACTTCAAAGTAAGGAAAATGCCCTTAGCAAAAGAATCACTAAAGTGTCTAGAAACAAAACCGGGCAAGGTTTCACCTCCCTACCGGTCAGGCTGGGACGCTCCCACCATTCAGCCCAAAGCCCCAAAAGCCGATCAATCTTCTTAGACCCCCAAGGCAGTTGACCCCTGCCCCCCACTGGCAGGACAGACACCTCAAAGACACAAGCCACACAGCTGGGCAGGGATGTCAGCTCTGCGCTTACCTCACAGGTGGGGGACCCGCAGGCCTTGAGCTTGGTGTCACCATCTCCCTCAGGCAGACCAGTCCGACGTGTGGCCATCATTTCATTTCAAATTACAAAGAAGGGACCAACCCTTGGGAGTCCACATTGGGAGAGAAATGCCACCATGCACCAAGAAGGTAAGAATTCCACGTCAGGTTCCGAGAGGGTGCAGGGTTGCTGAGACAAATGAAGGTTTCAATGAAGCGCCGCCTTTCAAATGCCCTGATGATGATTTCTTCCGACTTCAACGGCCTTCACCGTCTTCGTCCATTTCTCCAGACGTAAAAAACAAAGACCAGTCTCCTGGGCAGCTAGTGAGGCCAACTGCAGAAAGCGGTCCCCTTCGTTCCTAGCGCTCCTCCCAAGCCCGAGAGCAATGCTAGCGCGTCGTGAAGGCTCTCCCAAAGAGATCTTTCCTAAAGAGGGAAAAGTTAAAGGACATGAACTTTCTCCAGACGCTGACCTTGGCCTTGCCCACGCGTCTACTCCAAGCTCGCCCTTCCAACACTTGGAAAGATAATTCGGTCCATGCTGATGAATCAAAAGATCAAATAATCTTCCCATACAAAATAAGAAAGAAAGGGAGGGGAAATCTTTAAATCAAGGGGGAAATGAGAAACATCAGAACGGCACGATGGTTACCTCAAACACGCTCGGACTTTGTGCAGCCGTCAAGAAAAAAAACATTCCCCTTTCAAGTGCATTTAAATTCATGTATTTTCTGGGCAAATGAGAGGGAGCTTATGTTCTTCTGCAACACCCGGATAAGAAGACTTTACAGAAGTTTTGTCCCCACGAGGCTAAAATGGGAGAATACTTTTTCAAAAACACGCCTTGCTCCCCGCCACCTCCCCAGCTCCCTAAAATAAAAACAAAAAGTCAGGCTCGGATGCGGCCAGCGGCTCTGCCGGCGTTTCCAGGCGGCCTGGAGGACTTGGGGCGCCCGCCCTCCGCCCTCCGCCCCGACCGGCCGGTGTCCCCGAGGAGGCGGCTGTTTTCCTTGGCCCGCGGCGGGGCTGGGCGGGGACGGCGCGGGGCCGGGCGGGGAGGTGTGCGCAGCGGCGGGAGGGAGTCCCTCTCCGGGGCATTATTCCGGAGCCACAGAAATGAAGCCGCAGCCCCAGCAACTTTTATTTAGTTGCCGCGCCCCAAACTACGCCTCGACACGATCATCCCGTTTCCCGGGGCAGCCTAGGGGAAAAAAAAAAATTTTTTTTTTTTGGAAAAAGAAAACCACCACCCACCTACCACTATTTCCTCCGCCCCTTCCAGAGGCGGATCGGGGAGCGCGATCTCCCGGGAAGGGGGGCCCAAATATGCACTTTCAAAAACGAGTGGGGAGACCCGAGGGAAAAGCCAAAAACGAGGGAGCTCACCCTCCGCGCCCCGCCTGGCCCGGCTTCCAAGGGGCGGCGGCGAGCGGCGGGGACGCGGGCCGGGCGCCGGGCCCAGCCGGGGCGCGCTAGGCCGCAGGCTCGGTTAATATTCATGAGCGCACGGGAGGCGCCCCTCCTCCACGGCCGGCCGGCGGGACCCCGGCGCCCGCCGCCGGCCTTTGTGCCCTTCCCTCCTCCCGCCGGCCCTCCCTCGCTCCGCACACGCGGGCGCGGCCCCTCCGCCCCAGCCGGGCTCCCGCCACCACTCTCTCCGGCCCCGCGCCAGCGCCGGGTGGGGTGGCCCGGGGTGGCGGGAAGGGAGGGAGCCCGCGGCGAGCCAGCTCTCCTTCTCCACCCGCCTGCCGGCGCTGCGCCCTGTCCGCCGAGGCGGAAAGTCAAGCAGACACGCACCGGAGCAAGCGCGCCGAGTAGATCCGCACCGGGCCCGGCTGGTCCCCTGGACGGCGCGCCCAGTACGCCTGGCGCACAGCGGACCGAGCGGGAGGACTAGCCGGCGCTACCAGCCGCCGCCGCGCTCCGAGGCCGCCGCCCCCGGCCGACCGCTCCCAGACACCGCCGCGACCTGCCCCGGCCGGCCCCGGGCTCTCGGCCGCCGCGGGAGGGCGTGGGGCGGGGCGGCGGCCGCCGGACTCTCCCCTCGCCTCGCCGGGCCGGGCCGGGGCCGCGCTCGGGCGCCCGCGATCGCCTAGTGACAGAACTGCTCCGCTCCGCAGCCGCGCCGAGCTGTTTCCCGGGGGCGGATTTCTCGCTTCTTCCTCCCTGGATCCACCTCCTCCCACTCCACCT
Source organism: Bubalus kerabau (assembly GCF_029407905.1). NCBI lineage: Eukaryota > Metazoa > Chordata > Mammalia > Artiodactyla > Bovidae > Bubalus > Bubalus kerabau. The sequence continues at coordinate 25,929,185 of NC_073636.1, forward strand.
CCTTCCCCTCCCCTCCCCAGGGGAGGCTCTGGGGCTGAATATTTTCTGTCTTGAATAATATGGTCCCGGGAACAGACGCTGAAGCAGGGGGATTAGCCTGGGGCGGGGGTCGGTGGGGGTGCTCGCCAACCCCCTCCCAATGTACGTCGGGACCTACAAGCCCTCACCCGCCCCCAACACCTCCCCAAAAACCAAACACAGAAAACCCTCCCCGCCTTCTCCAATCTCCCTAGCGCTGAGCGGGAGCGGCCAGGAACCTGGGCTTCCACTGGAAAGGGACCCTGTACTCGGCGTCAGAGCCGGGGAGGGGGGGAGGATTCTACGGCTACTCAGAATTGGGGGGGGGGGGGGTCAGGGATCACGGATCCCAGACTGCGGGGTACGCGTCCGGGTGAGTTTTTGCCCGTCTGCAGCGGGAGGGGTGCGATATGGGACTTCAAGATAAGGGAGTGTCCTTTCAACGCCCGACTGCAAAAGAGCTTCTCTTTAAGGAGGCTGGGGGCTCGCAGCGAAGCGTTATTCATTCAATCCTTTGCCCTTTTTATATCTTCAGGGCAGATGAACAATTCGGCGCGGCTAGCGGAACTGGGAGGGAAGGTGGCGGCGCTTCTCCTCCCCGCAGGTCACAGCGGCGCGGGGCCGGGAACCCTACAGCTGCCCCTCCCCGCCAGATCCCGGGGCTTAGCCCCAGACCCCTGGCGGCTCGCTCCGCCCCGCCGCGCTTCACAACATCTCCCGCTGCAAATGGCCCAATCGGAGGACGCGATGATAGAACACCAGCCAATCAGGGGCTGCTGACTCAGGCTTCCCTCCACCCTTTGCCCCGCCCCCGCTAGGAAAGCCACTGCCCCTCGGTCTCCCCTTCCCACCCCGCCCCGCTCCGGGGTGGTGGCTCGCAGCTCCAGTCCTCGCCCGGCTGCAGTGGAGGAGCGGGCCGCGGCGGCGGGGTTTGTCACCTTGTCGCCCTCATCTTCGCCTCCTCCCAGACACGCCTCTCCTCCCTTTCCCAGTCCTCCTGCTGATGCTGTTGAGGGGCATTTTATCTTCACGCGGGCGGGGAACTACCAGCTTTTGTGTCTGATCAGCCGCCACCACCCTCCTGAGGGAGGAAAAAAAAGAAAACCAAGAAGCTTTGGGGTCTGCGTACCTTTTCCTTTTTTTTTTTTTTAACCACAGTCTCCCCATAAGATTTAGAGACAGTTCCCCGCTCCACCCACCCCGGCGTCCACACCCAGCTCGCAGTCCCGAGCCTCCGGTCCTGTTTTTTATGTTGAGAAAAAAATCCAAAACCACTCTCAGGAGCCTGAAAACCTGTGCTGTAGTTTTTTAGACCTTCCTAAGACTGGAAGGTGCCAAACATTAGAATATACAGCTAAGTCCTTCGCCTTAATTAGAGGAAGGATTCATTTTTATATGGCCATGAAATTTGCATGGTCTGGACAGCCCCTGACAAAACTAGTCAGCTAATAACAAAGGAAAAAAAGAAAAAGAATAAAACAGAAGGAATGCCTGCCAGTCAGTGAGTAATTTACTGAACAGCCCACTGGGCTATAGCAGTATCCAGTTCTGGATACTGTAGAGTAAATGAACTAGAAGTAACTAGAAAGACAGGGTTCAAGTAGTGTACCTCTAGTGGGCTTAGAGAATATGTCCAGAAAGAAAAAAACAATTTTAAGCACAAAACAGCTTCTTTACAAATGCAAATAGGCATGCATGGCATAACCTGAGTCTCTAACAGCTGAGGACATCTAGGGTTAAGGTTTTTGTCATGGAAATTTTTATAAACGTTGATTTTGGAAATAAAGGCTTTCAGTTTGCTAAAGGAGACTAAATGTTGGCCATGCAAGGAGATGTGAAAAGAACGTAAAACACATTTTTGGGGATTGAGGGAAAATACATAATCTAGGGGCTTTCCTAGGTGGCTGAGTGGTAAAGAATCCTCCTGCCAATTCAGGAGACGCAGGTTCAATCCCCAGGTTTAGAAGACCCCCTGGAGGAGGTAATGGCAACCCACCCCAGTATTCTTGCGTGGAAAATTCCATGGACAGAGAATCCAGGTGGGCTACAGTACATGGGTGGCAAAGAGCTGGACATGACTGAGCATGCATGCCCACAATGTAATCTAGAAAGCCATTTCTATAGGAGATAAGTGGAAGGATGGGGATTACAGTCTAGCTTCATCATTTACCATGTGACCTAGGGCACAGTTTTACTTCTGTAAAGTACTAGAGCTAACAAGTAACAGTGACTACTGTCTATGTAGCACTGCCAGCTGAGTATTCCTCCCAGAGCTTTCAGTTCAGTTCAGTCGCTCAGTTGTGTCCTCCCAGAGCTTTACACAAAACTTAACGAGACAGGTACACTGCGGAGCAAGAATTCAAGCCCAGGACATAGGGTCCAGAGTCCATGTTTTCCTCTACAACACTATCCTTACTTCTAACACAAGTTTTATTAATAACAACAACAGTAGCCAGCATTTACTTAGCTTATCCTGTACTGATCATTGTGTTTTGTGCATAACTGACTTAACCCTATATCTAGAATCAGTAGGATTCTGTGTTCTTGCTACCATATGTATCTTTTTTTAATTAATTCATTTATTTCGCTGCACTAGGTCTTGGTTGTGGCATGCAAGGTCTTCCATCTTTGTTGCAGCATATGGAATCCAGTTCCCTGAAAAGGGATTGAACCCAGACCCCGTGCATTGGGAGCTCGAAGTTCTAACCACTGGACCACTGGGGAAGTCCCTACCATATGTATCTTATGTGCATTAGGCTATCTGGATGCAAAAGAAAAAAAGCCCAGAGCTAAGATTTGGGAAACCTGAGTCCTAGTCCTCTCCTGGGATCTCCAGTATGACAGGACCTTCCCACTCTGGTTGGGCTGTTGAGAGCATCAAATGAGACAATAGACATAAAGGAGTTTTTAAAAGGTAAAAACATTATTCCAATTAAAATATTACTATTTTATTACTATTATAGTAATAAATATTACTATATTACTCTAATAAATACATATAAATATGTATTTATATTACATAGTAATATAAAATATTACTATCAAGGAGGGGTTTGTCCTGTTTTCCCAATAGGAACTCTGTACTTTTATTTCATTGGCATTTATTAGGAACATATTAAGCCAGCTTAAAAAATTAGGTCTATTCCTTTCTAAGGCATGAACAGTAACAATACTTTAATTACTGCTTGAGCTCTCATTTAGATGCATTCTGAGTAGACCTTGTGGATGCCCTCTAGGCATTTGGGAAGCAGCAGCCTTCTCCTTTCCAAAGGCTGACAGTATAATTGGTGGAGGATGCAAAAAAGGCTTGGCGTCGTTTTCAGCTGCCCATCCTGGGTGTTTCACTCATTAACACCTCCACCAGAGGGAGGGCAGGAGAAAGGAAAACCAGCCAAACCTAAATCCTGTGGCTACTTGTTAACTGTTCCAGTGAGAGATTTGGTGAAACAATAGGTTTGGGGATCTTTGGAACTGAGGAGACTTGGAATTAACCGTGGGTTTCGCACTTGGTACCTTGGTATTCTTTATCCCAAATATCATGGCTAAGCAAGAACTCACAGTAATTCTAGCTTTGTGTACTTTGAAAGACTGATATTTTCTTCTTTCAAGCATAACTAATAAATGTGTAAATTTCCTAGAATCTAACTTCTGAGAGTCTCCCTTGAAACAGTCCCAGAAATTCCTCACCCCTGCCCCTGCCCCTCTCATGTTCAACTCTTTGCGACCCCATGGAGCCCTGCCAGGCTCCTCTGTCCATGGAATTTTCTAGGGAAGAATGCTGGAGTGGGTTGCCATTTCCTACTCCAGGGGATCTTCCCAACCCAGGGATCGAACCCGTGTCTATTCTGTCTGTATTGGGCAGATGGATTTTTTCTTTTCTTTTCTTTCTTTTCTTTTTTTTTTTACCACTGGTGCCACCTAGTTATATTAATAGCAACTCTAAGACAACCTTGTACACTGTAATTCTTGCAACGTAGGCAAGACATTCTTAAAGATGGGAACTATAACCTCAAAATGTTCAGCTTTGAATTTGTTAATGACACAATAATATTGTTTTGGTAAATCATTATCTGTCAAAGCCAAAAACAGAACTATTAATAAATTGTCCTAGCCCCTGATCTAATGTCATTCGGTGATAATCTATGGATTATTTCTACTCTCAATATGGAAGTTGGCAATTCTAAGAAGCACAAGTGTTTGCCAGCAAATTCCACAGATGAAATGTGTAATTGGGATGAAGCATTTGCAGAACTATGTGTCTGAGGCAGTTAAGACCAATGGCCCCCAGAGGATTAAGCCTTTTTTTGGTTTTAGGACTATACTGTATATATATTTATTACTCATACAATAGAAAAAGACACATTATCTACTAATATTTCTTTGAAAAAAGACTTTCTTGTTGAATTGAATAACTACAGAAAACTCACCTTTCTGGCAAGGCATTTAACTATTGTAATCAAGGAGAGGCAGTGATTTTCCACAATAAGTAATTTCTAGGGAATTCCCTGGTGGTCCAGTGTATAGGAATCAATACTTCCACTGCCAGGGGCCCAGGTTCAATCCCTGGTTGGGGGAACTAAGATCTCAAAAGCCATGCCACAGTCAATAATAAAATAGAAATAATAAATAATAATAAAATAAAATAGTGAAATAGATCACCAATCCAGGTTTGATGAATAAGACAGGGTGCTCAGGGCTGGTGCACTGGGATGACCCTGAGGGATGGGATGGGGAGGGAGGTGGGAGTGAGGGTCAGGATGGGGAACACATGTACACCCATGGCTGATTCATGTGAATGTATGGCAAAGACCACCACAATATTGTAAAGTAATTAGCCTCCAATTAAAATTTTAAAAAATGAAAAATAATAATCATTTCTAAGACTCTCCTTCCTTCATCACCTCTTTTAAATAGCATAAATATTTACTAATTTAATGCTCTGCATCTGCTAAATATGTGATTTATTATTTCTGTCTGCAAGATCACTATCTATCTTCAATTATTAATTTCTAATCTATAAGGCGGAGAAGGCAATGGCACCCCACTCCAGTACTCTTGCCTGGAAAATCCATGAATGGAGGAGCCTGGTAGGCTGCAGTCCATGGGGTCGCTAAGAGTCGGACACTACTGAGTGACTTCACTTTCACTTTTCACTTCATGCATTGGAGAAGGAAATGGCAACCGACTCCAGTGTTCTTGCCTGGAGAATCCCAGGGATGGCGGAGCCTGGTGGGCTGCCGTCTATGGGGTCGCACAGAGTCGGACACGACTGAAGCGACTTAGCAGCAGCAATCTATAAGGTATTGATGCTGTTTTATTCAAAGTATATAGTGTGTAGCAAGTGCCACACACAATAGACACACTTGAATAATTTCTCTGCCTTCAACTTAACCTGATCGTTCCTTTCTTTGGACCAGTACTCTGCCTGAATGTTTCTTTGTGGTTTATATGTTTATTTGTTGCTATTAATAAGTTACTTGATCATAAACAATCTTATATTATTATTTGGTGGTGGTTTGGTCAATAAGTCATATCCGAGTCTTTGCAACCCCATGGACTATAGCTGGCGACGCTTCTCTGTCCATGGGATTTTCCAGGCAAGAATACTGATCTGGGTTGCCATTTCCTTCTCCAAGGAACCTGATTATTATCTCCTTTTCTACCTAGACTATAAACTTCTCTAGGGCCAATTCCTAGGGCATTTGGTTTCTTCAGACCTCCATAATACCTACCACAGCTTTTGCACATTTCACTACAAAATTATTCAAGAAAGGAATGATGATTGTGTGACTATTATTGATAAATATTTATACCTCAAGAAATTCCTGGCCATCCAACAATGCTCTGGGTTGCTGGAAGATATATATATGTGTGTCTGTGTGCACGTGCCTAAAAGGGAAAGTATAAATTATGAGAGGTGCCCACAAGAGGAACACTTGAGGTGGGCCTCGATTTCCAGAAGTACCACATTTTATCTCTTTACCTGACTCCACCTCTGGTGACCGAACTGATTTTTGACCACATTACCATGCCAAGAACTCACAAGGACTTGCACTTGGGCACTAATTATAAAGCCCATAGTTTAACTGTAATCATGTAGCAGACATTCTCTTCTGAATTCAAATATTTATTTCAGTACCTCCATAATTATAATTGAGTGGTATGGTATTTATATTCATCAGCATTATGAAGAGTTTATGTCTATATTTTGAGGAAAAAAGAATTAAAATGTCTACGTTTTTCTTTTACCCTGAGAATCGTGACTTCCATTTATAAGCATTCCAGTTTTCCTTAAAAATATGAGACCAGTTTTTTAAAGGTTTCCACCCACCCAACTAAATATGAGCTGGAACATCCTGTGAAAATACTGTGCAATCTGGGTAGCAATCCAGAGTCAAACTGGAGAACTGAAATATGTCTTCATCATCTTGGGGAAAAAAAACTAAATACCAACCATTCCAACTAAGAAACTGTGTTAGCAATTGATTTTGATATTGTAGGCCTGATCCAGAGCAATCACATCTTTTTCTTCAGAATGAAAACAATATCCTAGCCTTCCCGTTCAACTTCTCAGGGCAGAAGGAGGAGAGACATCTAAAGACCCCACCAATCCTTGACTCAGTGAAACTCACTATCTTTCAAAACTCCCTTGCACTGTAGATCCCACTCCTCTATTCCTATCACTGCCTGCATTCTCTTCTAATCCCAAGGTCAATTAACCAAGGATTCTACTTTCAGATAGGAAAGGTTTGCACGATGAGATAGGGCAATTCACATTTGGGCTTCAGTAGCGTAGCTGCATGCTTGCATCACTTGTCTCCCCAAGGATTTTTCAATTATATTTTCATTTTCTAAAATTGCAACACAGAAAGAAAAAAAATAGATATTGCAACTAAGAGAGAGCCCAGTCTTGTGCCACTTTCTATGAACCGACTCTCTTGCCTTCTTCTAACCTCCTACTGTGGCTCTTTATTGGCTGAATCCATTCAAAAATAATTCAGCCACTGTCTCTCTCTTTTTCTCTCTCTCTCTCTATGTGTGTGTATAATAACTGAATTATAAGGAATAAGAAGAAACATTTGGGGAATTCCCTGATGTTCTAGTGGTTAGGACTCCATACTTCAGGGGAAGCAGGGGGCATAGGTTGAATCCCTGGTTGGGAGAACTAAGATCTCACATGGGTACAGCAGGGACAAAAAAAGAGAAGAAACATCTGGCGGAAAATAACGGGAAGGATGACAGGCTTTTAAAAAACACTTTAAATATATAAGAAAAAAACAAAAAGGTAAAAATGATTAGATAGGAGATGAAAAATAAGGAGGACAAGTAACCAAAATCCAATTTGGAGAAACCAGTGCATCTAACAAAGAGTTTAAAAGTAATGGAACTAAGAAAATTATTAAAAGATGTAATATACCCTCCTGTATCTGTTCTCTCCTTTCATAAAAATAGCATTGTGGCTGGCCACATGGTCAGTAAGCTAGACCTGGCTTCTCAACCTTCCTTCTAACTAGGTGTGGCCCTAAGACTAAATTCAAGCCAATGAATGGTGGGCAGGAATGAGGGTCTGCCACTCTCAAGGTTTCCCTTAAAAGACTGAACCTGTGCCTTTCTATCCCCTTGTCCTCTTCATGATGGCAGAAAAAAAGGGATTCCCAGATTTATCAAATAAAGATAAAGAATGCCCAGTTCAATTTGAATTTCAGGTAAAGGAACACATTTTCAGTATATCTCAATTACTGCATGAGACATACTTGTACTAAAGAATTATTTGTTGTTTATCTACAATTCAAAGTAAACAGGGTGACCTATGTTTTATCTGGGAATCTTACAGTAGGTACTGAGAATGTCAGCATCTCCTTTGACCCACAAATGGAAGTCACCTGTGGAAGATGCCAGAGACATGGCAGGCCTGAAGTGACTACTTCGGGATTGCTATTAATACCAGAAACAGACACAGCCTTCCATCTCGCCACTTCTATATATAAGGACCATTGTATTTCTAAGATCTTTTTGGTATAGGAGCTTAGCTTTTGTCTAAACTATATGCGAACTTTTTTTGTAATGCCAAAGATTAGAAGGACTCACCATGTTTCAGGAATTATTAAAAGAGAATATCTACTTGTGGGGAGGGGGAAGTTGTTAAACTTAGATTACTTTAAAAAATAAAAGAATCTTAAAAGTGAATTGGCTAAAGCAGGGGGTGATAAATTATAGCCCACAGATTTAATCCAGTCTGCTGCCTGTTTTGGGGGGAAAACAAAGAAAGAAAATAAAGCTTTATGGGAATACAACCGTGGTTATTTGTTTACTTGTCTGTGGCTGCTTCAGAACTTTAATTGCAAGAGACCATATTGCCTGCAAAGCCTAAAATATTTTCTATCTGGGTCTTTCCAGAAAAAGTTTGCTGACCTCTGATCCAAAGGAAAAACATTACTGACTGCAGAACTTTTCTCAGTATAAATTGATAGAAACAGAGTTTTGAAGAAAAAAAGAATGTGACAAAGATGACAATCATGTAGCCATCCACATTTAAAAGAAGCAGATGACTTCCCTGGTGGTCCAGTGAAGTGGACCCACTCCACTGAAAACTCCCCATTCCCAAGGCAGGGGGAATGGGTTTGATCCGAAATATCCCACATGCCACGTGGCTAGCACCACAGCCAAAAAAAAAAAAAGCTGCAGAAAGACACTCTCAACTATATAAAGATTTGGGAAATACATCACCTTTCCTCAAAACAATTCTCTGATATGATCGTGTCATTCACTAAGAGAGGACTTGGAGAAAATATAAAAGGAATGAAACAACTGATTATTCTCGTGATTATATAGCAGGTACACATTGTAAATCTTGAAAGAAAAGTACTAAAACGAAAAGTAACAATGCTGTCAGTATAATATACTAGAATAAAAATGAGGGTACAAAAAATTGAGAGGTGAAAGGACAAAGAAAGGTGAAAAAAGTGTTAATGGTAGTAATTTCCTCAATGGTTATAGGGAGTTATGGATAGTATTCTTACGGTATTTAATGTAGAAGTGTTGAGTGACTCAATAACATAAATAATGTGAAAAGACAAGCCATGAACTAGCAGACGATGTATGTTGCTGATATATAACTCACCAAGGATTTATATCGACAGTTTATAAAGAGCCCCTATAAACCAATAAATAAAATACAAAGAGATAAATAGGCAGTTCACAAAAGAGGAAACACATGTGGGCACTAACCATAAAAGATGCTCAGTATCACTGGAATCAGGATAATGCAAATTAAAATGATAATGAGACCATTTCAAATCCATCAGACTGGCAAAAATAAGTCTGATAACATCCAGTGTTGAAGTGTTGATGAAAACAGAAGCTCTTACACACTGCAGGTGGGAGACATAAATTCATCAAACCAGCAAGTAGCAACTCTGGTTGCTCAGGCCCTGCCCCCTGGATGGTCTGCAAAAGTTGTCATGACTGTTATCTCCACCTTGAGATTCAAAAGAGGTCTCAAGTGTAAGGTGCCTTCATCTCTTTTTCCCGTATTAACATCATCCTGTTGCTTGAGACCAAAAGCTTTGAGGCAGCCTTGATTGACTTTCTCTCACACCCCACATCTGACCATCAGTAAACTCTCAGCTCTAACGTCAAATCGTATCCAGCTTCTACTCACCTCCATAGTTCTTACTCAAATCCAAGCCAATCATCTGTCACCTGAATGAAGATGACAGTTTTACAGTGTTGGAGCTTCTGCCCACAACTTAGGTCTGCTCTCAACATGGGAGCCAGGGTCATCCCTTTTAGGACCTAAGTCAGATCACGTCACTTCTTTGCCTAAAACCATCTACTGGCTTCCCATTTCACTTGGAAAAAGAGTCCTAACTTAAAAAAAAAATTATTTTATCTATTTGGCTGTCCTGGATCTTCGCTGTGGAAAGTGAGATCTAGTTCCCTGACCAGGGATAGAACCCAGGCCCTCTGCATTGAGAGCACAGGGTCTTAGCCACTGGACCACCAGGGAAGTCCTCCAAATTCTTACAATGGTTTACCTTGGTTCTGTTTGATCCACCTCCTGGCTACCGGTTCTAGTGCAGCCACACCCATACCCTTGCTGTTCATCACACACACACACACACACACACACACACACACACACACACACGCACATGCTCCTGCAGCTCACCTACTGTTCCCACTTTACTAGACAGGTCTTCCCTGATCCCCTGCCCCCACTTAAAATAGTATAGTATCCACCCACCCTACCCCAAGCCAACTGCTTTCTCACCACCCTTTAGACTTTAATTTTTCAAAGCACTAATTGCCACCTGGTGTTTTATATTTTTATTTATTGCCTCTCTTCCCAGCTTCGAATGTAAACCTCAGAAGAACGGGAAATGTGTCTCTTGTTTATGGCTAAATCCTTGTGCCTTGAACAGACCTGGCTTATACTAGACACCCAATAAAATATGTGTTGAGTAAATGAAAACTATTTTGCCAAGCACATTTAAAAATATAATAGCTAGGAAAATTGAATAGCTACATATTCTATTCTAGAAAAAAATTTACTTCTATATGTCTCCCCCAGAGAAACTGCCCCTTTTGTATCCAAGTAGAAAGTATAAAGTACTCCTTTCTAAAAAATCAGATATAATATGTTCTTCAGTAGGTGAAAGATAAAATCAGTTTTATGTAAGCAACACAAGTCTATTTAGCGTGTAAAATGAATATATCAACAAATATCAATTTATATCAAGAGAATTATGTTGAGTGAAGAGGTAAGTTGTGAAGAGATGAGCAGTTTGAATAAATATTATATACCTATGTATCCATATTGGAGAAGGCAATGGCAACCCACTCCAGCACTGTTGCCTGGAAAATCCCATGGACAGAGGAGCCTGGTAGACTGCAGTCCATGGGGTCTCGAAGAGTCGGACATGACAGAGCGACTTCACTTTCATTTTTCACTTTCATGCATTGGAGAAGGAAATGGCAACCCACTCCAGTGTTCTTGCCTGAAGAACCCCAGGGACGGGGGAGCCTGGTGGGCTGCCATCTAAGGGGTCGCACAGAGTCAGACAGGACTGAAGCGATTTAGCAGCAGCAGCAGCAACAGCAGCAGCAGCATGTATCCATATGTGCAACATATATTGTTTATGATAAACACATCTGAATGAAAAGTATAAAAATCATAGAATAATACACATCAACTTCAGAAGGGAAGAAGGAAGGACAGAAAAGAGGGGTGGGGCAAGGGTTTAGCTGCAGTATTTTAGTTCTTTAAAAATAAGCTCTGGGTTTCCCTGTAGCTCAGCTGATAAAGAATCTGCCTGCAATGCAGGAGATTCCGGTTCAATTCCTGGGTCAGGAAGATCTCTTGGAGAAGGGATAGGCGACCCACTCCAGTATCCTTGGGCTTCCCTGGTGCCTCAGTTGGTAAAGAATCTGCCTGCAATGCGGGAGACCTGGGTTCAATCCCTGGGTTGGAAAGATCCCCTGGAAGAGGGCATGGCAACCCACTCTAGTCCTTTCCTGGAGAATCCCCATGGACAGAGAAGCCTAGTGGGCTGTAGTTCACTGGATTGCAAAGAGTCGGACACGATACAACCGAGTGACTAAACACCCAAAATAAGCTCTGAAGACATATCAGAAACAGATTCTATAACATATACAATATATTTAGACATAATATATTATACAATACAACCTATTTGATCTATTTCCACAACACAATGAAAATCAGAAACTCTTAACAGCATTTGTCTTTGAGGTGTGGAATTGAGAATGGGGAATGAGAAGCAGCAGCACCTTGATCACCATTTGATCACCATCTTCCCCTAAAATTATTTATGAGAAAGCATTACTTCCATTTTGTAAATGACAAATTTAACATGCCTTTCTTCAGTCTTTGTCAGGGCAAACTGATAGGTGAATAAAAACACTGAGGACCTGAAAAACATAATTAACAAGCTCAAAATATGTATCTATCAAACTCCTCTGCCATCAGGGCTCCCAGGAAACAGTGATGAGAACTGACCATATACCAAGCCATAAAAAAGGCTTCAGTACATTCACAAGGTACTAACAGAAACAGCATATGATAGTTTTTCTATTTTCAGTTGGGAGGGTGTACACTCTGGGGCAAAGAAAGGATGAGAGTGAAGTCATAGGAAAAACAGAATGGTGATAAGGAGGTAGAGTTGGGAAAGAAGAGATACTTGCTACTTCTTTTGCTAAAATACACTATAGAAATATTAGGGTCTTGAGGGGACTTCCTTGGTAGTTCAGTGGCTAAGACTCTGTGTTCCCAATGCAGGAGGCCCAGGGTTAAACCTCTGATCAGGGAATTAGATCCCATATGCCATTACTAAGACCCAGAGCAGCCAAATAAATAAATAGTGTTCAAAAGTGGCTCTTGAAAATGGTGGAGAATATGATTGCATATGTTGAGGGGGTGGAGCATGGGGGCAGGAAGGTAAATACATGAATTACAGAAACATGGAAATGGTTAACAGTGGAATGTTTTTGATGGATATCTTCACTTCAAAAGTGAACTGATCTTTTCACTTTCACCAACATTTTCTCCAGCCATTTCTAAAGGTGCGCATAAAGATGCCATACAGTGAGCCTAGCCATAACAATAGGAAAATTGCAAAATTGAATGGAAAATACCTGCCCCAGCTCTCCAGCCTGTGAAGCGTCTCATTCAAATTTGTGCTACAGCCAAATTACAACCTGCTACATGTCAGGGACCTCCAGTTTGTTCAAGGACACCCAAACTGCAAAATCTGATTCACTAAAGTTTTTTACTAGTAAAATTTAGGAGCATTTTATTTTACTGAGGAATAATTGATGAATAGAGCTGTATTTAAAGGGTACAACCTGATGATGTTATATACATAGATATAGAATGATTACCAAGATCAAGGTCACTAATTTACTAATTTAATTAATTGTTAAAAATTATTTCTTTTGTTTTTATTTATTTGTTTTTGGCTGCACTGGGTCTTATTGTCAGGCGGGCTTTTCTCCAGTTGCAGAGAGTGGGGGCTACTCTCCAGTTGTCTGCGTGGGCTTCTCACTGTGGCGGCTTCTCTTGCTATAGAACATGGGCTCCAGGGCTCGTGAGCCTCAGCAGTTGAGGCTGAGGGCTCAGTAGTCGCAGCTCCTGGGCTCTAGAGCACAGGCTCAATAGTTGTGGCTCACAGGCTTAGTAGCTTTGCGACATATGGGATCTCCCTGCACCAGGGATTGAACCCATGTTTCCTGCAATGACAGGCAGATTCTTTACGACTGAGCCACCAGGGAAGCCCTAATTTACTAATTTTAAAAATTGAGCTAATTACTGAAGAGGGAACTTAGAACCTTGATGTAAAATCTAATTTAGAATTCCAATTCCAATTTTGAAAATTGCAGCTTCATCAGGCTAGGAACTGAGTTGATAAAAACAGCAAATTAAATAGCACGTGGATTTGATCAAATGCATAAAGATTTGTGCTTCATAATCCAGACTAATTTCCAGGAGCTCTAAAAGACTTCCTGAACCCTCCTACACTGTTGGTGGGAATGTGAATTGGTACAACCACTATGGATAAAGTATGGAGGTTCCTTTAAAAACTAAAAATAGAACTATAATATGATCCAGCAATCCCACTCCTGGGCATATACCCTGAGAAAGTGAAAGTGAAGTGAAGTCGCTCAGTCGTGTCCGACTCTTTGCGACTCCATGGACTGTAGCCTACCAGGCTCCTCTGTCCATGGGATTTTCCAGGCAAGAGTGCTGGAGTGGATTGCCATTGCCTTCTCCAGGGGATCCTCCTGACCCAGGGATCGAACCAGGGTCTCCCGCATTGCAGGCAGACGCTTTACCGTCTGAGCCACCAGGGAAGCCATAATTCAAAAAGATACATGCACCCCTATGTTCATAGCAGCAGTAGTTACAATAGCCAAGGCATGGAAGCAAACTAAATGTCCATCAACAGAGGGATGGATAAAGAAGATGTGGTACATATATACAATGGGATATTACTCCGCCATTAAAAAGAATGAAATAGGGCTATTTGCAGCAAGATGGATGGACTTAGAGATTATCCTACTAAGTAAAGTCAGACAAATATATGATATCACTTATATGTGGAATTGAAAAAGGTGACACAAATGAACTTAATTACAAAATAGAAAGACTCACAGACTTCAAAAACAGACTTCTGGTTATCGAAGGGAAAATGTGGGGGGGGGGGAGGAATAAGTTAGGAGCTTGGTATTAACATATACACACTACTATACGTAAAAGAGATAATCAACAAGGACGTACTGTATAGCATAGGGAATTCTACTCAATATTGTGTGGGAAAAGAATCTGAAAGAGAATGTATATATGTATATGTATAACTGAACCACTTTACTGTACAGCCGAAACTAATATGACATGGAAAATCAACTGTACTCCAATATAAAATAAAAATTAAATTTAAAAAACTCCTGAGACTCAGGTCACAGTGGAAACCTATTAATACAGCCCTCTGGGGATGGGGCACAGGCATCAGTGTTTTTGAAAACTGCTTAGGTGATTGCATCCTACAGCCAAGACTGGTACCCACTGCTCTGGTTGCAAGTAGAAGAAAAGAGAATGGTTACATCACAGAAGTCTGCAGAAGCTTGACTCTTCAAAAAGTGTATAAAGCTTCCCATCTCTGCGCTCTTTTATTCCAGAGCAGAAGGCATTTCAGAAGTTCTGATTTAGCCCAGAAATGTGAGACTTCATGAAAGCACTTGTGGGCGATGTCACCATGAAATCACTGGCCATCTGGCAATGCAACAGAAAGTTATTCTGGTTTCAAATTGAAGTGAAACAAGTAGGGTGAGGCGGCAATTAAAACTTATCAAAATAGCTTTGATTTTCTGAGTGGTATAGAAGAGTATTCATCCCTTCCAAAAGGATTTTTTTCCCTTCTTCCTTATTTCCATAGAAAAGATTTTTTAAGCTAAGATTTGATTCTATGATTTTAAGAAACAAAATAACCCCCAATACTTCAAAGACTTTAATAAAAACATAAAGCTTTACTTCTTAGTCTCCTGGAGAACAGTATATAAATCCAATTAATGGGAATTTGAAGTAAACATTGAAGCTTTAAAACTGAAACCGCTTTAAAATGTATGAAAGACTTGACAGGTACACGATCAAGGTGGGAACAGGAAGCATTAACGTAGGTAGGTGGGTGAGGGGAAAACGGTCTCTATGTTTTTACCATCACTTGGTGAGGAGAAAATGGTCTCCATAATATGTTTTTACCATCACTTAAGGGGATGTGGTGTCTTGAGGTAACCACCGTAACATCATCTGTTCTGCAACCAAGAATTGGCTGTCTTGTTCTGCAATCCACGTATCTCTCCCACTCCACACCTCTTCTTAACTCTCGGCAATTACAGTGTCCTCCATTTCTATAATTTTGTCATCTCAAGAATGTTGTATAAATGGAATCACACAGTCTGTAACCTATTGGGGTCACCTTTTTTCACTCAACATAATTCTCTGGTGATTCATCCATGTTGTCGTGTGTATCAGCAGTTCGTTCCTTGAGATTACTGAGTAGTTCTCCATGATGTGGCCATCTCTCAGTCTGTCTTACTATGCATGTGAGGAAGGACATCTGGGTTCTTTCCAGTTTGGGGCTGTTACACGGATCAAGCAGCAGTAAAAATATTTGTGTACAGGTTTTTGCATGAACGTAAGTTTTCATTTCTCTGGGATAAATACCCATGGGTGCAATTGCTGAGTCAAATGCTAATTACAGGGTTTTGGTTTTTCTTTAAGAAACTGCCAAAGTGTTTTCCAGGGTGACTCTACCACTTGGCATTCCCTCCAGCAATGTGTGAGTGATCAAGTTTCTCCACATCCTTGCCAGCATTTGGTGTTATCATTATTTTTTATTGTAGCCATTCTGATAAGCGTGTAGTAAGAGCTCATTGTGGTTTTAATTTGCATTTCCCTAATGTCTACTGACACAGAATATCTTGTCATGTAGTCTTCTTATGTTTGTTTTCTATATACTGTCCAGGTTTTCAGTTGTATTTAGCAGCAACAAGAAGGAAAGTACTCCATTATCTTTTATGGTGAGTCAAAATAGAACAGCAGTTAAGGCATCAACTTCTGCTCTCACATGGCCAAGGTCCAAATCCTAGCTAAACTGAATCCTGGCTTTGCAAACTTGGTCAACCACTCTTTCCTCAGTTTTCCAATCTGCAAAATGGGAATAACGCTCATCTTATTTTGAGGATTTAATTAAGGCAAAGCACTTCAAGTAATATGGTCAATTATTTCTATTAAATAGAACTCATAAGCCTTTTATGAGCCAACTCATTAGAAAAGACCCTGATGCTGGGAAAGATTGAAGGCAGGAGGAGAAGGTGACGACAGAGGACAGGATGGTTGGATGGCATCATTGACTCAAAGGACAGGAATTAGAGCAGGCTCCAGGAGATGATGAAGGACAAGGAAACCTGGCGTGCTGCAATCCATGGGGTCACAAAGAGTTGGACACAACTGAGCGACTGAACAACAGCAAAATGCCTTTTATAAAACTGATTATATGATTTCACAAAATTTTAATATTTGCATCATGCTCATCTGGTTTTTTAATATTACAGAAAACTATTTTGATGACAAACTATTTTTCCTTTTTAAAATGACCTTTCCTGGGTGTATCAAGATTGCCTGACATGAAGACTAAGGGACATAAAATCTTAGTTGAATCACCTTCATAAATATCTGTTTAATTTATCTCCTTGTCTATGCCAATGGAATGAAATGGCTGAATAAGAAAAACTAGGTTTCTTTCTGTTCATTCTGAAAAGTCAAGAAATGAAAAAATTAGAGAAGGTTGAAAATATAAAGAAAGACTGATATTGTAAAAAACAAAAACATTCCTGGAAAACCACACAATGATCAAAAGCTATTAGTGTTTTAATGTTCTATTTCTAGAGTTTCTTGAATGGACAGCTCAGTATATGTCACTCATTTTCCTTTAACTAAATTCTTGTTGTGTTAGTCACTCAGAGAACCCATGGACTGTAGCTCACCAGGCTCCTCGGTCCATGGAATTCTCTAGGCACTAGAGTGGGTTGTGGTTCCCTTCTCCAGAGGATTGCCCCAACCCAGGGATCAAATTTGGGTCTCTCACATTGCAGACAAATTCTTTATCGTCTGAGTCACCAGGGAAAATACTTGTTAAGCTTTCAATTATTTGGGTCAATTGTAGGCATGTCCATGAATTAATGACTTCAACATTTAAAATGATCATTTACTCTTTGTCAGGCATTGTGATGGAGGCTATGAACACACACAGATGAATAAGCAATGTCCTGTAGGGAATTTATATTCTGGTAGAATAGATTAAAACTTTTCTAGAAATAATCATGCTTTGAGGTAGAACACGAGGTACCAAAGGACATACAGGAAAACCCCAAGGTCTAGGGAATCAATTAGAAGTGAAATGAGATTAAAAGGGGTAAAACTGGGACATGCAGAATTGGAAGAAAGGGCATTTTAGAATTAGTACAATCACAAAAATAGCAAAGTAGGGTGCATCCTCAGGGCCCAGTGAGCAGTTCAGATTGACTGGACCATAGTTGGCAGGAAGAAGGTTCATGAGAGAGAAAGCTGAGAAGACAGGTAAGGACTGAAAAGTCCAGAACCTTTAACGAAATTAATCTAAAGAGCAGAGAGTCTATATAGTAGATAAATGGTGGGGGCTGGGGCGGGGCAAGTTCACTAAAAGTTCTGAGGCATGGAACTGAGTGATATCACAGGAGCTAATCAAGTAGCACCAAGGTTGGCAGAGGAAATACTGGATGGAGCCCACATACAGAGAAGAGAATAGAGTCAGAAATCTGAGCAAGGACTGCGGCAGTAAGCCTAGGTATAGGGAGGTAAGAGCCTGATCAGGATAGTCATAGTGGAAACAGAAGTATTGGACAGTCTGAATCCACACGACTCAGATTCAATTGATAATTTGAGAGCTATTTTGGGAGGGGGGCTTTGGACGTGTTGACTTCCAAGTTCCCGCTAGATTTCAGGTGCACCAGCAGGCGGAAAGCTGAGCCAGGATGGCAGAACAAGATCAGAGCTGAAAACCCATTGTGTGCCTTGTTTACCATCATTTACCATTAGTGATAATCTGGTAAAGTAAGCCTCTTTCTTTAGTAATATTCTTCTAATTTGTTTCTTGGCTATTCTTGTTTGATGAGTCATCTCAAGAAATCCCATTAAGATTTTAATCAAATCGTATTAAATGGATACATTAATTTGGAAAGAATTCACTTTTAGTACATAAGAATAGAATACTGCATTTTCCTATTAATGAATATGGGTATTCTCTTCAGTTGTCTTCCTGTATTACTCTCAGTGAAGTTGTAGCTTTTTTTCATGTCATTCCTATTTCTTAATATGCTTGTGTGCATGTATGCACAGTCATATCTGACTCTTTGCGACCCCATGGACTGTAGCCCACCAGGCTCCTCCGTCCATGGGATTTTCCAGGCAAGTACACTGGAGTGGGTTGCCATTTCCTACTCCAGGGGATCTTCCCAACCCAGGGATGGAACTTGAGTCTCCTGTATTGACAGGCAGACTGTTTTCCACTGCGCCACCTGGGAAGCCCTTATTATGCTTATTCTTGGGTATTTTATACTTTATAGTGATTTATGCTTACAGATTTTCAAACCATTTATTGGTATACAGAAAAATAACCAATTTGCATATTTATTTTATAACCAACCAACTTACTGAACTTTCTCCATAGCTCTAAGAGCTTCTCTTTCCTCTTCTCCTGATATTTATATTGATTTAATTTTCTTATTTTACATGATGACTAGAACAACCAGAGCAATTCTGGATAGTAGCAACTACTAAGGGAAGAAACACTAGGTATTTCCTTAGCCCTTGCATATTCAGAAAAGTCAGTATGTTTTCCTCATAAATGAAAGCAATTTTATCTTACCTGTGCTGTCTTTTTTTTTTTTTTTGAATTCTTATTTTACTCACTTTGCTTTTTAAACCTTACTTTGCCTTTTTATTTCATCCTGTCATCTTTCAGACTTTTTCTTCCCTCTTTGTCATTCTGCTTTCATTCACTGAGATAGCATTTTCCTGCACTTTGTGGAGGAAGGCAAAGAGATTCCTGAAATTCTTCAAAACTTTGTGGAGATTATTCTCTTCCTCTAGCTTTATACCATATTTTATAGACCCTTATTTTTCTTCTGCTCCTCATTCTTCAATAAGATCTGCTCGCACTTTTTGTCAACAGACAGAAATGTGGACTGTCCTGGTCCCTCTCTGTATATTTGTGGGAAGCTGAAATTCCCTTCTCAAATCTACCATTTGAGAGCAGGTTAAAATTCTACTTGTCCACTTTCCAGTTTTTAGGGTCTTTTCAGTGGTTGTGATTCTACTTGTGCCGTCTCACCCCTTGCACTTCAAAATGATGGAGTCACTGAAAAATTAATATCCTTACTAGGTACCTGGAATGGTTGATTTTTGTGTCAACTTGACTGGGCCAAAGGGTGCCCAGATATTTGATCAAACATAATTCTGGGTGTGTCTGTGAGGGTTTCTGGATAGGATTAATATGTAAATGAGTAGACTGAGTAACAGAAGGGGAGGACAAGATGCTTGGATGGCATCACTGACTCAATGGACGTGAGTTTGAGCAAGTTCTGGGAGATGGTGAAGGACAGGGAAGCCCAGCATGCTGCAGTCTATGGGGTGGCAAAGAACTGGACCTGACTTAGCGACTGAACAACAGCAGACTGAATAAAGCGGATTACCTGCCGCAATGTGGATGGGCCTTATCCAACCAGTTGAAGGCATAAAAGAGCAAAAAGGCTGAGGGAGAAGGAACTCCTTTTGCCTGACTGCCTTCCAGCTGGGGCATTGCTTTTTTTCTCTGCCTCTGAACTCAAGGTGAAATACTGGCTCTTCAAACCTGCCAGCTTTAGACTTGAACAACGTGATCAGTTCTCCTGAGTCTTCAGCTTGCCCACTGCAGCTCCTGGGGCTTCTCACTCTTCAAAATTGGGTGAGTCAATTCCTTATGAAAAAATCTCTTTCCATATAAATTTCATTGGTACTGTTTCTCTGGAGAACCCTAATATGGCACTCCTACTGGCATTCTCCGATCTTGCCCCTCTGCCTTTGGAACATGACACGTGGAGTCTACACCTGCGATTTACTACCATCAGTTCTCCTGAGCCCTGCATTCTGTGCCATCACTCTCTGGAACGGTACTCACCGCTGAGTCATAAAAATAAAAATGACAGTGACAATGGCTAATATTCATGGGAACTTATGAGGACTCAAGAGCTATGCTAAGGGCTCTATACACCTGTGTGCTTTGTGCTCAGTCGTGTCCGACTCTTTGTGACCCCATGACCTGTAGCCCTCCAGGCTTCTCTGTCCATGGGATTTTCCAAGCAAGAATACCAGAGTGGGTTGCCATTTTCTATTCCAGGGGATCTTCCCGACCCAGAGATTGAACCTAGGTCTTTTGCATCTCCTGAATTGGCAGGTGTAGTCTTTTACCACTGCACCACCTGGGAAGCCCTCTTTATATACCTACTTCTCAGCGAATGCAAAAATATAGAAAGACAGCGGGTAGGGAGGAATGGAGAGTGTCATAAGGAGCAAGAAGAATGAATCAGTGCTCTGGTATTGAGATAGATCAGGAACTGTAGACTAAGTACCATCTACCCAACATTCCAGTTGCTACAGATACAGGGTGTCTGAATGCAAGAATCACTGGGATTGTAAAAAGCATATTCCTACCTCTTTTCAGGCAGTTGAGATACACTATGAATCTCTGTCTGAGAGATTAGAGTCAGCAGAGCTAGACTATGAACTCTGTAAGGGTGACTGCAATTGTATTTACTGAAAAATACATTCCCAGAACCTTGCACCATGCCTGGCACAAGACAAGTGTTTATTATATTTTCCAATAACATTTGTCAAATCTACTTTTCTGTTGGTCAAGATTTACCCCAGATTCTAATAAGTTGTATAACTATATTAATTTTCCTTTAGGATAACTTCTCTAATTCTGTAGTT
Organism: Bubalus kerabau; assembly: GCF_029407905.1. NCBI lineage: Eukaryota > Metazoa > Chordata > Mammalia > Artiodactyla > Bovidae > Bubalus > Bubalus kerabau. The sequence goes on from NC_073636.1 coordinate 25,950,288, forward strand.
TCATAGTTATTTTAATGGGCCATTGGGAGAAATTTTATATTTTTTTAAATCAGAAGTCACCTGAATGAATTTTATTTTAATTTTTTGAGACTTTTTTTTATGTGAACCATTTTTAAAATCTTCATTGAGTTTGTTACAATATTGCTTCTATTTCATGTTTTGAAAAACATTTATTTCATGTTTTCAAGGCAGAGGGGATCATAGCTCCCCAACCCTCTGCTTTGGAAGGCCAAGTCTTAATCACTGGACCACCGCCTTGACGAATTATATGATATTGTATCAAAGCTAAGAAATGGCTTTACTACAGGTCAATAAGACCACATACTTCATAAATGGAATCAGATGGTTAATGTATAGGAGTCAGAAATATGAAGGAGGAACGTGATTTTGTGACTAATACGTCCATTGCTCAGAGTCCATTTCTTATCTGTACAACGAACAAAATTACATCCACCCCCTTGGTTCAGGGTGTGTGTGTGTGTATGTGTTGGGGGAGGAGGGGCTATAATCTGTGTAAAACTGTTTTGCAGACTTACATCCTGTATATATTTTAGATATTTTGGCTGCTATCACTAGAATCATTTTCTGTCTCATATGCTAATCTATGTACAACAACTTTCTGTGACCAAGATTGCAATCACGAATTTTGTCCAGCGTCCCCAGACACCACAGTACAGTCTTATAGTCAATTTCTCCACCAGATTCAAGGGTCCTGCTCTCTTTGGCAGGGAGAGAGTTACTGTCAGGAAAATCTTACTGCTGGATTGAGGACAAGCCATTAAAAAGTTGCATGAGTCTTTGTCAGCTTCGAGTTGTCCCGCAGGTGTTTTGCTCTGTTGACACAGCTCATGTTTGCCTTGCTTTATTTATTGCTCTTTCTTTTGGAGGAAATCATAGAGAAAACAGGACTCATCCCACGGACGGAAACAGTTTCTCTATTTAGCTGCTGAGCTCCTTGGGAAAGAGGGAAGAAATCAATGAGATGCACGAATGAATAAAAAGTATTCAGCATCAAAACACACTAAAGAGAGCAATGAAGATGCAGACTAGAACTTGTGCCTGAGGAACTCTGGAGTGCCTGGAAATGGAGAGGAAACGTGAAAGCCAATTTGCTTAATTTTAATTGAGAAAGCGTTGCTTAACCTCCAGTCATGTTCAAGGCTCTGAGGAAGATACAGAGAGAAGTAAAACAGTTCCTGACCTCCTGTTGTTTACAGCTGAACAGAGACAATGGAGTGAGCAAATCACAAGAAAGTGGCTGCCAGGACCTTCCTGGCAGGTCCAGTGGTTAGGACTCTGTGCTTCCAATGCAGGGGCACAGATTCGATCTCTGGTCGGGGAACTAAGATCCCACATGCTGCTCGGCCAAAAATAATAAAAAATAAACTTATGTGTCCTTGGCCTCATAACCCCAAAATTCTGTTTTAAAAAAAAAAGTGGCTGTCACCAGCATGCCACCCCCATTCTAGATCTTTACAATTATTAATTATATGAACATAATTTCTCAAACTATGTATTTTCTTGAAAACACATGTTAAAATCTCATTCTCAAATAAAGCACTTAATGAGTTCAGTGAATAAACTTTCAGAGAATAAGACTGAGTTGTCTGGGAAGAAATAAAGGTTTTAGGAAACCCAAGTAAGCTTCGGTACAAACATCTGTCCCTGGGCTTACTGACGGCCCTTGGAAAGGCTGAGCATATAGGAAAGAGTCTTCTTTCTAATATGAAAGGCATATTTGTGTCCCGTGGAATGAGAGGTATGTGTGGTATGAGAGCAGCACCAAGGTCACGGCAGGGCTCCCAGCTCCAATGCATGTTTACTGACTTAGGTTCCTCTACATGGATCCTGGTTTGTTGGTTACTCACACTCACGACTTCTACTACATTTGTCCTGTGGCACTTAATTATTCTTGTAATTTTTAATTGTTCTTCCCTTTCTTCATCATTCTCTATCTTTGTTATAGTGGAGTTTCATTTCTTGAAGTCCAATCTATCTCATCTCCGTTTCAGTAACACGTTTTACAGACATGGTTCAGGAGTTTTCTGTTTTTTTTTTTTTTTTTTTTTTTTACTTCTTAAACATTTTAACTCTTTGAAGAAGTAAAGACTTGAAATTTTTATACAATTTGTAAAAACAGATGCATTTTCAGTCTGAATAGATGTCATATATTTGGTGACTTGACAGAGTAGAAATTTAAAGCCTCCTTAAAAAAATTAAATATTCAGAAACACCAGCTTTATAAGCAATCACTCATCATCTATCTGCTAATTACCTGACAAGGTTAATATTTGTCTAATTTTTAAAGCAAGATGCATGTGAAGTACAGAAATCTGAAGCACACATTTTGATAAATTTTGACAAACATATAAGCCCATGAAACTACCACCCCAATCAAGACAACGAACATTTCCATCAGTCCAGAAAGTTCTCTCATCTCTTCCAGTTAAGCCTCAACACCCAGGGGCAATTACTGTTCTGACTCCAATCACCATGGATCCATTTTGCCTGTTCTTTAACTTCCTGTTTACATTTTTTGTGACTTTCTTTTTTTTTTTTGTGGTTCTTACATTTTTGTGACTGTCTTCTTTCACTCCACATCCTGCTTTAGAGATTGGTTGGGATGGTTGAGTACGAATATACTGCATTCTATGAATATGCCACAATCTGTCCTTTCAACTGTTGACGGATCTTTGGGTTATTTCCAGTTTTCGACTGTTCTTAATTAACATTTACAACTAACCCAAGTTCACTTTCAAGTAGTTCCCTCACAGACACCCACTGATCAATTCTTGGCTGCATATGTGCTAGGGACCTTCTGCGGGCATCTGGATTTCTCTTTTTCTGCAAAATTTTCTTCTCTATTCCTCTGTCCTGAATATTCTAGTTCCCATGGGGTCTCTGGACCCTTAGTGCCATCTTCTCAGTTCAGGAAGTCAGCTGGGTTTTGCCTGGTTTTCTCTCTGTGTTGTGCTGAAGTAGAAAAGCTCTCAAACTCTCAAGCTCATACACCTTGGTCAGCAGCCATGGCACACCCCTCATTTACTTTTTGCTTCTGAGCAATCCCTGTCCTTTGCCTGTTGCTCAATGTCTTCAGTCATTGCTTCCTCTGTTTTGTCTGGGCTGCTTTACTGATTTACTTATCAATTTTCTGGTTGTTGTTTGGTTGTTTCAGCTGGGAGTGTAAAACTGGGCTGGAAGCAGAAGTTTGTGTTTTATCATTTTTGATGCTATTTCAAATGGATTCTTACACATTAGTCTTCCATTTGCTTGTTTCTAATACCTGGACATGCAACTGATTTTTTCTGTCTTGATTTCCAAACAAGTACGGTTTTAACAAGATCATTGGATCATTGGATTAAGGGAACAAGAAATCACAGATGAATGGACAAATTACTAACAAAGCTACATGGAGGAGGTGGGACTTGAAAGACACATAGAATATACTGTAGATAAAAGCTTCAGCATGAACAAAGCACAGAAGAAGGCATAAGCAAGGATTCCAAGTTGTGCAATTTGAATGAAAGCTGGATTATGAGTAGAGGATTTGAAAAAACAAGTCTCTACATATATGATGGGCTTTCCAGGTGGTGCTAGTGGTAAAGAACTTGCCTGCCAATGCAGGAAATGCAGGAGACAAAGGTTTGATCCCTGGGTCTGGAAGATCCCTTGGAGGAGGAAATGGTAGCCCACTCCAGTATTCTTGCCTGAAAAATCCCACTGACAGAGGAGCTTGGTGGGTTATAGTCCACAAGGTCGAAAAGAGTCAGACATGAGTGAGGGACTGAACACACAACAACAACATATATGATGCGTGTGTGTATGCTCAGTTGCTTCTCTCCTTAGCTCTAAGAGCTTCTGTTTCCTCTTCTTCCTGATATTTGTATTGATTTCATTTTCTTATTTCACATGACAAGAATAACCAGAGCAATTCTGGATAGTAGCAATCACTAAGGGAAGAAACACTAGATATTTCCTTGCCTGCATGCTAAATCACTTCAGTCGTGTCTGACTCTCTTTGACCCTACAGACTGTAGACTCCCAGGCTCCTCTGTCCATGGGATTCCCCAGGCAAGAATACTGGAATGGGTTGCCATGCCCTCCTCCAGGGGATCTTCCTGATCCAGGATTGAACCCATATTTCCTGTGTCTCCTGGATTGCAGGAGAATTGTTTATGCTGAGCCACTGGGAAAGCCCTACATATATGATATATAAACATAAAACTTCTGTGCGAGAGCCTTCATGGATCCTCCCAACCAGGTGAAGTCATTTGAAATAAGCTTAATTTCTCCTGCATCAAGTGCTAACAATTCTAATCAACTTTTTGTTTGCCTTTTCATGCAATGTTTGTCTTCCCTACTAGGCTGAAAATTCAGCAAGAACAGGAATCATGCTTGTTTTTCTCACTGTTGTATTTCCAGCATTTAACAATGAATATTCACTGAATGAATAAATGCAACCAGGATAAGAAGTCTGAATTTGACTTCATATCCAATCAGAGTCTTTAAAAGTATGTGGTTTAGAAGAATGATTTAGGGAGATTTTTCTGGCAGCATGTAGTGAACGAATTAGAAAGAGGCAAGGATGAAGAGAAGCTACTGGAATAGTTTAAACAGGAGTCAAGGTAAGCCTGAACCACAGTGATGTCACAGAATTTGGAAGGAAATACACACAAAGGATTTTGTAGAGGACAAACCAACAAAACATGAAAAGCAAGGAGGAGAAGGAAAAGGGGAGTCATTTATATACCTGATATTTTGAGAGTGGGGAATTAGGCACCATTTATAGAAATGGCAATCTAATAGGAAGAGCTGGTTTGAGGGGGTAGCTGTCAATCTTGAGTGTTAATTATCTATGAGCTGTTTAAGTGGATCTATTGATCATGCAATTGGAAACACTGTGGATCCCAGAAGAGAGCTGTGGATTAGGGACATAGACATAAGAATCATCTTCTAAAGGGGAAACTTAGCCCTAGGGAACAATGAAATTCTAAAAAAGAGAGAGGAGAAGGAGGAAGAGGAGAAGCCCAAAGAGATAATTTCTGGAGTATTAACTTTCACAGGCAGGAGAAAGTCAACAAAAGATATGGATATATAAAGTTTTCTAAACTTTAGAAACTAATGTAACATACTGTGTTACATTATGAAAGGAGTGAGTTTGAGGCCACCTAACTGAACATGTGGGGAGCTTGAGTAATGTAAAGACAGAAGGGGCCATTGGCTTTGATCATTAGATCATGAATAAACTTCAAGATAACAATACATGTATTCTAATGAACAATCCATCAAGGCAAGAATGGGGGCATTATTACCCCCACTGTGTAGATGAAGCAGCAGAATCTCAGAGGGTTCAAGTGGTTTTCTCAAGGCCACACAGACAGGAGGCCTCACAACTGGATTTTACCACAATGTCATCCCTGACACCTCCTCTAACACCACACTGCAACCTATCCCTTCTAAGATTCTTCAGAAAAATGTATTTGTTCTCAGACCTATAGTCATTTTAATTCATCTCATTATTGCCTATTTCCCTAGGAAACCTGTAAAAACATTTGGATCCTGCTAATATAAAGATTGATTTTAGGATTTTCCTGATGATTCAGTGGTTAAAAATCTGCCTGTCAATGCAGGAGACATGGGTTCAGTCCCTGGTCCGGGAAGATCCCACATGCCTTGGGGGCAACTAAACCCATTCACCACCACTACTGAGCCTGTGCTCTTGAGCCTGTGCTCTAGAGCCTGTGCCCCTCAACAAAGAAGCCACTCCAATGAGGAGCCTGTGCACTGCAGCCAGAGAAAGCCCTTGCACAGCAATGAAGCCCCAGAGCAGCCAAAAATAAATTAAAAACATTTTTTAAAGATTGATATTAGCTTTTGTCAATAAGTTAGAAGGAGTGAAGGCTCAGAATCCTTATTTACCATCATAGGGTGTTGTCTCTTGAAATAACACAGGTATATAAATATTAGGGGATTTCTTTTTCTGTTGGAGCAGAGAATACCAACTAAAAGGAAAGGTCAAATTTTTCTCATCAATTCTGTAAGTTTCCTTAGGTTTAAACCTGATGAAAGACTCAGGTAGGTATTTACTTACTTCATCTAATTAGTGACTTATAGTTATTATCTGAAAAATCATATAAGAACATAAAAACTCACTTTATTATAGTACCATAAGGCCCAGAGCAGCACTGAGCTTATTGTCTCAATGTTATTAAACATACATCCTGCAAGACACAGGTGTGTGGCATGGGGTGGAGATAAGTCTCAAAGAATTCTGGTTTACTAAGTTACCTTTCATTTTTTTAACCTTAAGAAAGAAACTCATAGGAGATAGGTAAGGTGATAGGCTTGGTTTCTGTCTTAAGATGTTAGCTTGGGGACTTCCCGGTGGTACAGTGGCTAAGACTCAGCATTCCCAATGCAGGGGGCCTGGGTTCAATTCCTGGGTGGGGAACTAGATCCCGTATGTTGGAACTAAGAGTCTGCATACTGCAAGTAAAGATCCCACGTGCCACAGTGAAGATCAAAGAGCCCATGTGTTGCAACTAAAGACCCAGCACAGCCAAATGAATAAAAAAATTTTTTTTTCAAAAAGAAGCTAATATGAGATGATAATATGTGCTGTTGTCTTCTTCCAAAATTTCTGAAACAGAAAAGCAGATAAACAAATAAGAAAATAACTATCCAACCTGCAGAATCTGTTGTTGGAATCTGTGAGTATAAGTTTGGATCTGCTGATTTCTATGATGGGCACTTACAGACGGGAAGAACTGACCCCATCACAATCAATAGTCATTAAGAGGCCGAAGGGGCTGGTTCATTTAGTTCATGCTTTAGAAAAGAGTTGCAGGTATTGTCCCAAAGGCTTGGTATCATGGAAGGCAGCCAGTCTAAGCGAGACAGAGTTCTTTATCATGAGCTAATAAAGGTGTGGGCATGTTCTGAAAGATAGGTGTAAGCTGTCTAACTAGTGCCCCAGGGTGTAAAGCTCACACCAGAGTTTTGGGTAGTTTCATCCTTCTTTGAGAGGCTCCATTTGGTGGGTATGCTGACCCCTCTGACTAGCACTACAATTTCGTTATGAATTGGTATGATTTGTCAGAAGAAAATAAAGATAATTTTAAGAGCATCTCCGTGGACATTCACTTTTCCCTCTTTCAAAAAGTAATGAGACAAGCCTACAGGCTGGGTTCCATTTTGGTCAAACTGCAAATATGTGACATTTTAGGAATCTTGAGTTATTTTATTCTTCACACCCATTTAATCACGGTTTGGTGACTGGGGTTTGATGGAATAAAGCAGTGCTGTAGATTCAGGGCAGTTCTGTTTCTGGGATTTTGTAACAACTATGGTTTTAGGAGAGAATGGAAAAAATAAACACACTTAGTAACTCAAAGGCCAGCTGCTTGAAAACTGGCTTGGACATTCTGGACTCATCACCATGACTTTTTCTATTTTCTTCTTGTTGTTGTCCTAAATTGTAAACAGATTTGTGTGGATTCTTCTCTTGTATATTTATATTTGGGGAAGAAGCAGGCTGGGGCATTCCTCTTTTCTACATTTATATAAACTTCAGAAATCTAAAAATATAAGGTCCAGATTTTCTACTGACTAAAAACTAAGAGCAAAGAATTGAAAGAAATGTAATTGATTATGGGTAACTTTTCTTTCCCTTGTAAGTGAACCTAGTATCCTTCACCCTAAATAACACCCTCTAGGGTGTCAAAGAGCTTTAGAAAATATTTAGATGCAGAAACCTCAACTGTGTGGACTTGTATTATAAGGAATACAAGAGAAATGTTTTTTAAAAATATATTTGTTTGACTGTGCCAGGTATCAGCTGGGGCATACAGGATCTTTTTAAGTTGTGGGATCTAGTTCTCTAACCAGGGATCAAACCAAGGCCCTCTGCATTGCGAACATGGAGTCTTAGCCACTGAACCAACGCATACATAATTTTGGAGAAGCAGTAAAAATGAAGGTACTGTGGATATTTGGGAAGCAACTCACCAAAATTTATTCTTTTCTTCTACTTAAAGTACTCTGAGATTTTTTTTTTGGGGGGGGGGCAGGTAGTCTCTTTGTGAATCTGTTATAAATTAGTCATGAAATTATAGCAATTACAGTGGAATTAATCCAGGCATGGGCCTGATTGGCTTAAACCCAGAACATTCTATCCTTCTGGCCATAAGGATTACTTAGGGACAAAGATCATCAATTCTGGACCAGTGAGACATGTCTATACAGAGTGTAAATCTTTGGAGAAGTTATTTCCCTCACTCTTCTCACTACTCCCTCTCCTCTCACCAGATTCTTCCTCTGATGGAAGGTCTGGAATAACTAGAGCTATTGTTACAGTGAATGGATCTGGCCTTAAGACAAACTGAGTCACTGGGTGGAGGGGAGGGTAGACATAAGAAAGAAACAGATAACAGGAGTAGGTGTCTACCTGGTCTTAAGAACCCTGAGTCGAGTCGTGGATTATCCAGTTACATGAACCAATCAACTCCCCACTCACGCTCTTTGGTTAAGTCATTTTGGGCCGAGGTTTCTTCTACTTGCAACCAAAAGCATCCTGATAGCTACAAAGGGGTTGAATTACAATGTAGTCACTGGAAATTTCCAATAGAGATTTCTGTGACAATGAACATATTCCATAAACGTGCTGATCAATATGGTCGCTACATGTGTCTACTGAGTTGCAGGTGGTGACTGAGGAACTAAGCTTTCAATCTCATTAGTTAAAATTAAAATTTCAATACAGCTATCCCCCAGAGTAGGAAATGGCAACCCACTCCAGTATTCTTGCCTGGAGAATCCCACAGTCAGGAGCCTGGCAGGCTACAGTCCACAGGGTTGCAAGAGTCGGACACAACTTGGCGACTAAACCACCACAGTGGCTACTATTTTGGACACCACGTCACTAGATGTCTTTAAGACCTCTGATAGTTCTAACATTGTGTGATTTTATAAGTATACTCAGTGCACATAAATAACACCCACAAATAGATCCAAATGTTAACTAAACTAAAATCTGTTGCCAGTACACACAAGACATCTGATTTCCAGTAAAATTGGATATATTAGATTCATGTGTCCATTTAAAGCTGCTGCTACAGCAGCTAATTTATGAGCAGATGATAAAAAGATCAACGTGCATTACTTCTTTCCATATTAGACATTTTATAGCTGGGAAGACTTGGACAAAATACACAAACTCTCTAACAATATTTTGAGGATTACGTGAGATAATACCTGTAAAGGATTTGGCATAGAACCTTGCCCAGAGTACATGTCAGTGAATGGCCGCTATATCTGCTATCACCACTATTGCTCAGGAGGGACACTGATGACCAAATGTCACTCCCACGCCCTTAGTATCTAGAAACACCTCTATCTGAGTACACTCGTGACAGGATACTGAGATACGGAAGTTGGAAAAGGCTTAGAGAACAAGTCATCCAACGCGATATATTAATAGTTGCAGAGGGTTAAATTAAGTATCAGTCATCAAAGTGACCAGGAAGTTAGTATAGGAGAGAAATTAAAACCAAGATGTCCTGGCTTGAAATTCAGGGCCATATGTATTTCCTTATTGTTGTTTAGTCACTAAATCATGTCCGACTCTTTTGCGACCCCATGGACTGTAGCCCACCAAGCTCCTCTGTCCATAGGATTTCTCAGGCAAGAATACTGGACTGAGTTGTCATTTCCCCCTCCAGGGGATCTTCCAGACCCAGAGATCGAACCTGCATCTCCTGCATTGGCAGGTGGATTCTTTACCGCTGAGCCACCAGGAAAGCCCTACAGTATACATTGATTTCACAATTTTCTAGATTTTTCAAACTTCCTAGAATTCTCTATTCACCTTAGCAAACAAGTTAATACTGGTGATTTATGGAAAACTCCATCTTTAACAATAAGATAAGCTTCTCAAGACCTTTTAATCTCAAGGCTGTCTCTAGATTCACTCTTTAAGAAGTGATCAAAGACTTTGGCTGTCAAGGTTATTGAATGTTTGAAGCATAGTTGTTTGAAAGTGAAGTGAAAGTGAAAGTTGCTCAGTCATGTCCAACTCTTTGAGACCCCATGGACTGACTACACAGTCCGTGGAATTCTCTAGGCCAGAATACTGGATTGGGTAGCCTTTCCCTTCTCCTGGGGATCTTCCCAACCCAGGGATAGAACCCAGGTCTCCCACATTGAAGGTGGATTCTTTACCAGCTGAAGCCCAAGGATACTGGAGTGGGTAGCCTATCCCTTGGGGATCTTCGTGATCCAGGAATCAAACCAGGGTCTCCTGCATTGCAGGTGGATTCTTTGCCAACTGAGCTATCAAGGGAAATATTTCAAAATTCAACACTGTTCAGATCTCTTTCTCTATATCTTAAAAAAAAAAAAACTTTTTTGGAGTTTTTAGTACTGTATTATTGTGGTCAAAGGCAGAATTAGAACATAAATCCCTTACCGGATCTCAGATTTTCCTGTTCCCTCTCTTGTTGAAGGGCTACCCTTTTTTTGCTTTCAAAATAGAGCAAATAAAGTCTAAAACCAAAATCCCTGCTGATTTAATATTCAGCAATATTTAATAATAGCTCATCTATGGGTCAAGATGACAGAACAGAGCCTACCCACAATTTATTACTAAATAAGCCCCACATCTCCAAGCTTAGAAGGTTCAAAGTCATTCCAATTCTTCTCTCTGATTTTGCAGCTGAATTACCCCATTAAAAATTATTATTAGATTCCTATTCCTATCAGACTGTGATCAATATTTTATGGCAGGAAGATCTGAATGAGAAGGTGAGCGTTCCACATGAGTTAATTTTGCATTATATTGCTTCTATAGCTTTAAGATCAACATTCAGAAAACAAAGATCATGGCATCCGGTCCCACCACTTCATGGGAAATAAATAAGGAAACAGTGGAAACAGTGTCAGACTTTATTTTTCTGGGCTCCAAAATCACTACAGATGGTGACTGCAGCCATGAAATTAAAAGACGCTTACTCCTTGGAAGGAAGGTTATGACCAACCTAGATAGCATATTCAAAAGCAGAGACAGTACTTTGCCAACAAAGGTTCGTCTAGTCAAGGCTATGGTTTTTCCTGTGGTCATGTATGGACGTGAGAGTTGGACTGTGAAAAAGGCTGAGCACTGAAGAATTGATGCTTTTGAACTGTGGTGTTGGAGAAGACTCTTGAGAGTCCCTTGGACTGCAAGGAGATCCAACCAGTCCATTCTGAAGGAGATCAGCCCTGGGATTTCTTTGGAAGGAATGATGCTAAAGCTGAAACTCCAGCACTTTGGCCACCTCATGCGAAGAGTGGACTCATTGGAAAAGACTCTGATGCTGGGAGGGACTGGGGGCAGTAGGAGAAGGGGACGACAGAGGATGAGATGGCTGGATGGCATCACTGACTCGCTGGACGTGAGTCTGAGTGAACTCCGGGAGTTGGTGATGGACAGGGAGGCCTGGCGTGCTGCGATTTATGGGGTCGCAAAGAGTCGGACACGACTGAGCAAATGATCTGATCTGAGCTTTAAGATCTGTATCTTTTAAGCTACTGTATGAAATTAAGTACAAGTGTTTTGAAGGAAATACCTGATTTGCAAAGACTTTCTTATCCATGGCTGTAAAAAAAGGAAAAACGTGTTTCTAGGGCTGCCACATTTCTTCCCTTCTCATAAGAAAATTTAGGGGAGGGGCTTCCCTGGTGGTCCAGGGGCTAAGACACTGTGCTTCCAAAGTAGGAAGTCTGGGTTCGATCCCTGGTCAGGAAGTTACATCCCACACGCCACAACTAAGAGTTCATGTTCTGCAACTAAAGATTCAGCATGCTGCAATTAAGACACGGTACAGCCAGATACATAAATAAATATTTTTAAAACAGAAAGTTTAGAGGAACAAACTTTTTCTCCAAATAAATGTGTACCTTTGTCAATTAGGGGTTAAATTGACTTTGAGTGACTAGAGTGGAAACTAGTGATGAATTTCAGAATAATCTCTGGGAAGTGTCATCCGAGCTCCAAAAAGGAGATTGTAAGTTTCTAGAATATAATCCAATGGGAAGTTGGGGACATTCGATATTTCAAACATATTTAAAATATTTATTTCTTGGCCGTGCCATGAAGCATGCAGGATCTTTGCTCTCCCGCCAGGGATCGAACCCATGCCTCTGGCAGTGGAAGCACAAAGTCTTGACCACTGGACTTTCAGGGAGGTCCCCTCGATCAAGCTTAAAGTGTGAATGATACTGGCTCAAACATTTTTTTTAAACACTATATGGGCAACAACATATGTTGCCCATAATTCAATTCATGGGCAACAGCACAAAATAAAATAACAGATTCTAGAAATATAATAATGAAGGTTATATGAAAAACTTTAAAATGTAAAGGACTAATGCACACGAAAGGCTACCAGGTATATTCAGGAGGATATCTGAATAGTGATAGCCAAAAAAATGTCCTATTGGAAAAATAAATGTGATGGTTGATATACACATATGAAGGATGCAATAGGTCAATGTTAATCACATCCTCCATTGCATTTTTTCACTTTGAAAGCACTGAGAGATCCAGTAGTGAGTCATAATGGTTACTTCCAAGCGAGATCAATTTTGAAGGAGTCCTATTCCTGAGACTAACTGATAAATGTCATTTGTAATGGGAAACATTTGCTTTCTGGCTAGTTAAGAGCATTTAGGTAGACAGTAATGCGTTGCAGCTGAAGGGTGGAGCTCCTCTAAAAAGAAGTATATTTTTTCTTTGCCAAATATAATGAAAAAAGTACAACTTCCAACTGCCCCACTATTGATACTCATTCAAGAAAGATTCTTGCAATATGACTCTTTCACAGGAAAGAAGAAACACTGGAAAATCAGAAGAGCAAATTATTACAGTTCAATAAACAGTGAGGAGTTCTAAGAAGAATAATCAAGATTTATCACTATAGAAACGAAGACACAAGTGAAAACAAAGAATAGATACAGTTTACAGGAAAGTAAGTGTATTTTTACACACATTAGAATGGGCTAGTTTTTGTTCCAGTTACAAATAAATCCTAAATCTCAGGTGCCCAAGACAATAACGGCTTATTTTTCACTCTGCTCCATGTCTGACGTGGGTTTGCAAGGCAGATGTGCTCATCCGTGTCACCAGACTTGCCTAATCAATGTGGGAAGGGGGTTAAAACTTGACACTACCTGCCCCAGCAATGAAATGCCTCCACCTACAAGTGACACATGTCCCTTTCATTTCATTGGCCAAAGCCAGTCACATGGTCATGACTAATTTCAATATAGTGAAGTGCAATTCTATCATATGCTTGCCTGGAGCAAGGAGATCATAATATTTGTGAACAGTTTTAGTGGCTATCACATCACTTTTTTGTGTAGTTTTTTTTTTTTTTTTACTCCTTTACTTTGTATTGGGGTATAGCTGATTAACAATGCTGTCAGGTCAACAGTGAAGATGCTCAGCCATACATATACGTGTATCCAGTCTCCTCCAAATTCCCCTCCCATCCAGGCTGCCACATAACATTGAGCAGAGTTCTCTGTGCTATAAGTAGGATACTATGCTTATCCATTATAAATACAGCACTGTGTACATGTCCATCCCAAACTCCCTAACTGTCCCCTCCCCGCAACCGTATCCCCTGGCAACCACAAATTCATTCTCTAAGTTTGTATCACATCATATTTGATGAAAGAAAAACTGGTTGTAGACAAGGACTGTTACATGCAAGGTGAGTCCGACAACCAGAATAACAACAGTCCAACATGTAAGGAGAATACCAAGAATAGGAAGGTATTTGCTGTCTTCGAAAGAGTAACTTTCACATTTACTGCTAATCAATATATTAACATTGGAATCTAGAAAACGTATCATGTAGGTAGACCAGAAGGATACAAGTAGTTGTGACAAATGGTCCCAACATGCATTTCAGGCAAAACTAGACTGGTCTGCTAGTACCATATATTCTCCATATGCTTAGTTAGCAAGTCAAAGACATCTTCTAATGAATTTATTAGGAAGCATGGTCTTTGTTTGACTTTTTAAATTTTTTAACCCAGAGGAAACCTTCACCCTCACTGGGAGCCCAGATAAAATCTCAGGCAGCACCATGGCATACAAAACAAACTGGATCTAAGCCTCTCGGACTGGGATTGGAGGCCCAGTATTCCCACAGTGGGCCTGAAATATTGCAGAAACCCTGGAAAATGCTAGACTGCTGCTTCAAGAACACTTTTCAAAGGAAAGTAGTTGTCCCTTTGTCAAACAATGCAAGTTTTCATTTCAAAAAGCCAAGAATTATGGATAGACATAGAGATTGTCATCAGTTCAGTTCAGTTGTTCAGTCGTGTCCAACTCTTTGCGACCCCACGGACTGCAGCACACCAGGCTTCCTGTCCATCACCAACTCCTGGAGCTTGCTCAAACTCATGTCTATCAAGTCAGTGATGCTATCCAACCATCTCATCCTCTGAAGTCCCCTTCTCCTCCCACCTTCAATCTTTCCCAGCATCAGGGTCTTTTCCAATGAGTCAGTTCTTTGCATCAGGTGGCCAAAGTATTGGAATTTGAGCTTCAGCATCAGTCCTTCCAATGAATATGCAGGACTCATTTCCTTTAGGATTGAGTGGTTGGATCTCCTTGCAGTCCAAGGGACTCTCAAGAGTCTTCTTCAACCTCACATTTCAAAAGCATCAATTCTTCGGTGCTTAGCTTTCCCCTTAGTCCAACTCTCACATCTATACATGACCACTGGAAAACCCATAGCTTTGACTAGATGGATCTTTGTCAGCAAAATAATGTCTCTGCTTTTTAATATGCTGTCTAGGAGACTGTCATACAGAGTGGAGTAAGTCAGAAAGAGGAAAACAAATATCATATATTATCACTTATATGTGGAATTTAGAAAAATGGTACAGATGAACCTATTTGCAAAGTAGCAATAGAGACACAGATGCTGAGAACAAATTTATGGGTCCCAAGGTGGGGAGGGAGAGAGGAATGAACTGAAAGATTGGGATTGACATATATACACTACATATAAAATAGACAACTAATGAGAACCTGTTGTACAGGGAATTCTGCTCAGTTCTCTGCAGTGACCTAAATGGGAAAGAAATCTAAAAAAGAGGGAATATATGTATATGTATAACTGATTCACATTGCTACACAGCAGAAACTAACAACATTGCAAACCAACTCTAATAAAAATTAAAATTTTTTTAAAAAGTCAAGAATTACAAGAGTGACAATGGGACTTTCAGTTCATTTCTATGTTAATCTATTTACTATGTTTTTGCAGCCATGAAATTAAAACACACTTACTCCTTGGAAGGAAAGTTATGACCAACCTAGATAGCATATTCAAAAGCAGTGACATTACTTTGCCAACAAAGGTCCATCTAGTCAAGGCTATGGTTTTTCCAGTGGTCATGTATGGATGTGAGTGTTGGATTGTGAAGAAAGCTGTGTGCCGAAGAATTGATGCTTTTGAACTGTGGTGTTGGAGAAGACTCTTGAGAGTCCCTTGGACTGCAAGGAGATCCAACCAGTCCATTCTGAAGGAGATCAGCCCTGGGATTTCTTTGGAAGGACTGATGCTAAAGCTGAAACTCCAATACTTTGGCCACCTCATGCGAAGAGTTGACTCATTGGAAAAGACTCTGATGCTGGGAGGGATTGGGGGCAGGAGGAGAAGGGGACGACAGAGGATGAGACGGCTGGATGGCATCAACGACTTGATGGACGTGAGTTTGGGTGATCTCTGGGAGTTGGTGATGGACAGGGAGGCCTGCTACTGCTAAGTCGCTTCAGTCGTGTCGGACTCTGTGCGACCCCATAGACGGCAGCCCACTAGGCTCCTGCTTTCCCGGGATCCTCCAGGCAAGAATACTGGAGTGGGTTGCCATTGCCTTCTCCAATGCATGAAAGTGAAAGTGAAGTCGCTCAGTCGTGTCCGACTCTTAGCGACCCCATGGACTGCAGCCTACCAGGCTCCTCCATCCATGGGATTTTCCAGGCAAGAGTACTGGAGTGGGGTGCCATTGCCTTCTCTGCAGGGAGGCCTGGCGTGCTGCAATCCATGGGGTCGAAAAGAGTTGGACACAACTGAGCGACTGAACTGAACTGAACTAAGAGATAGCACAGTATTTATCCTCCAATTTAATTATGTGATTCATGGGACAGTATTATTTGCATCTGTGACTGTGCTATAGAGACCTTAATATACTATATGTGTATATATGTATGACTGAGACACAGTTTCACAAAATCTAACTTGTCTTTACTCCATACATGGAAATTAAAATTACACAAAATTAAAAGATGCTTGCTCCTTGGAAGAAAAGCTATGACAAACCTAGATAGCATATTAAAAAGCAGAGACTTTACTTTGCCAATAAAGGTCCGTATAGTTAAAGCTATGGTTTTTCCAATAGTCATGTATGGGTTTGAGAGCTGGACCATAAAGAAGGCTAAGTACCGAAGAATAGGTGCTTTTGAATTGTGATGCTGGGGAAGACTCTTGAAAGTCCCTTGGACTGCAAGGAGATCCAACCATTAAATCCTAAAGGAAATCAATCCTGAATATTCACTGGACTGGTGCTGAAGCTGAAGCTCCAGTACTTTGGCCAACTGATGAGAATAACTGACTCATTAGAAAAGACCCTGATGCTGGGAAAGATTGAGGGCAGAAGGAGAAGGGGGCGACAGAGGATGAGATGGTTGAATGGCATCACCAACTG
This sequence comes from Bubalus kerabau, assembly GCF_029407905.1. Classification (NCBI taxonomy): domain Eukaryota; kingdom Metazoa; phylum Chordata; class Mammalia; order Artiodactyla; family Bovidae; genus Bubalus; species Bubalus kerabau. The sequence goes on from NC_073636.1 coordinate 25,967,049, forward strand.
AATATACATGAGTCTGAGTAAACTCTGGGAGATAGTGAAGGACAGGGTAGCCTGTCTACCCTGACTACCCTGGGGTAGTCCATGGGGTCACATAGAATCGGACACGACTGAGAGACTGAACAACAACATGCAATAACTCTGACAGGTTCTTTTCTATACTTTTTTTAAAATGCTGATTTCAACCCACTACATTGTTTCATTAAAGGATCACGACCTCAGTCTGAAAATCCTGACTTGAGGAAGTTTCTAGTTGGTATGCCCCAGGCATCTAGCCTGTGAAACATTTCTCCTGGTGGTTTGATTTAGGACATTGAACACCGATTGTCACCGATCGTGTTTGCAGACAGATGATATCAAACTGGAAGATGTAGCTAACATAGCCTTAGTAGGCTGCAACAGTGGATCCAAGAAAACAGGCTGTGTTTTCAAAAAGTTAAAGGTATAACCCTACACTACATTAAGCGATGTAAGTCATATATCCCAAATAGGGGCCATATTTTAAAATTTGTTTCATCTTTGTAGAAGGAGTTATGATTTGAAAATAGAACATATGGGAAAGATTTCAGGATTTTAATTTAGTACAAGCAGGATCCGAGTCATCAGGGTTAAGTGATTGCCAAAATAACCAGGTGAAAAGCAATCAGACGAAGAGTCCCTGAGAAACTTTCCTGAGGCCAGAGTTTACCTGGAGTTTGCATTTACTTCTCAGAAGCACATTTTAACCAGAGGGACAATGACAAATGAGAACAAGGACACAGGAGGTAGGGGAAGAACCACATCACATGAAGGACAGTTGGAGGAGTGCAGGGTGTGGAACCTGAAAATGCAAGACTTAAAGGAATTTCCAGTGGTCATGTATGGATGTGAGAGTTGGACCATAAAGAAAGCTGAGCGCTGAAGAATTGATGCTTTTGAACTGTGGTGCTGGAGAAGACTCTTGAGAGTCCCTTGGACTGCAAGGAAATCCAACCAGTCAATTCTAAAGGAAATCAGTCCTGAATATTCATTGGAAGGACTGATGCTGAAACTAAAGCTCTAATACTTTGGCCACCTGATGCGAAGAACTGACTCATTGGAAAAGACCCTGATGCTGAGAAAGACTGAAGGCAGAAGGAGAAGGGGACGACAGAGGATGAGATGGTTGGATCACCGACTCGATGGACATGAGTTTGAGCAATTTCTGGGAGCTGGTGATAGACAGGGAATCCTGGTGTGCTCCATTCCATGGGGTCGCCAAGAGTCAGACACAACTGAGCAACTGAACTGACTGAAAGGAATAGTGGTCTTCAAGTATCAGAAAATCTGATATGAATCACATGAAAGAAAGATGACACTTGGTCCCTTGTCTCCCAGAAGGCAGAATCATTCATTCATTCATTCATTGAACAAACTTGTTGAGCACGTATTACTTTTTATTAAGCCAAGTTTTAGAAGTCCAGGAATAAAAGGAACTCAAAAACCACACAGTCTAGTGGGCACGAAGGACACATCCCAGCTTTCTGAAACTTGCATTTATGTCTCTTGTGGCAGCAGTGTTCCTTGGACAGGCATAGCCCCCTCGCAATGAGCCGCCTTCTGCGTGGGATCATTTATTGTCCGGACTCAAGGTCTGTACCATGTCCCTGACCAGGATCATCCACAAAAATCTTTCAAAAGCTCCCAGTTACCTCTAGAATAAGATCTAAAATCCAAAGGACACCCAAGGCTTGTTTTCAAAATCTCTTTTTTCATCAATGTCTCCTGCCACCGCCCACCCCAGCCATTTTAAATTAAGTTCAGTTCCCTAAATGCGCTGTGCGCTCCCTCTGTCTTCCCAATGCTGTATGCCTGTCATCATCGCCAGCCCCTGGCTGACTTCTGTGTTTCCACTATGACAATGCGGTTACCCGCCTACTTCAGGAGGCCCCTGTGACTCCTGCTGGCCGTGTTCCATGAACCCTCCTCTGTGCTCTGGGGTACACAGTCCCCCTTTGTTACTTATCCTAGTGAACTGTCACTTACCTAGAAGCTCTGTGAAGACTGGAATGTTTTCTCTTGGTATCTCAGCACCCGGTGCAGTGGGTGGCACAGAGCTGGTCTTCAAAAATGCCTGTTAAATATATCAACGAATGAAGAGTTCCGATTGCACCAAGAGATTAAGTACTCCCTAAAACAACTTTTAATAGAGTATCATCTATAAAAATGTTGAGTCACTCTGTTGTACACCTGAAACTGATATTATAAATCAACGATACTTCAATTTAAAATAAAATGGTAAGCATTTCCAAAGATAGAACTGTTCACTGACTTTCACCTTTTGACAATGAATCTAAACAGAGGAAACATGAGAGAGCTCTTTAGAAACTCACTTCTAAGGTCAAGACCACCATTGACCTCTAGGCGACAGGAGCCTGAAGTGAGTCAGGTAACAGGAAGCACACCCTGAAACTTGCTCCGCAGGGACACGAAGAGAGGATGAGGAGGGATTGTTGACAGTCATCATCAGAAGGTGATCTCCATTTGCTGCTCTGTGAGTTGTCCTGGCATCGCAGGGGGCATCCAGCCTTTCTCTCCTACATGAAGGCTGGCACCGGGCAGTCCATGCGTCAGGGCAGTAAAACAATCCCGCATGAAGGGCAGCACGTTGTCCGTGGGCTGTGCCAGCCTGAAGAAACAGTGCTGCCTTTGAGAGACACAAAGAGCCACTGTCCTTGCCTCTTTTTTTCTTCTTCAAAAACTGTCAGAGTCCAAAACTCGCTGCGGAGATAACAAAGGCTCCTCGCAGACTGAGCAGAAGGCTGTAGCCGTTCCACCTGTAGAACCCCAGCCAAAACCAGCCCACAGGCCATAGCCCACAAGATTAAGGTAATCAAGCATCCTTCTCACCTAGTCCATAATCTGAAAGAAAAATAAGCTTTGCTGAAAAAAAAATAGAATGCCCCCCCTTTTTTTTCTCTGCCCCTATTGGTTCAGGACTGCTCTGTTCTCACCCATAGAGTGAATCAGCTTCTGCATGCCAGGATGTCTCCTTGGTAATATACACCCTACTTGCTGGTGTTTTTCATGATGCTGCCATTATATCTGTGTACTATAAAAGCCTGAGGAGTTATTTTATCAAAGACTGAAGAACCATCCATAGAGTAGCTCCTGTGCTAAATGGGAGGTTGGACTGATTGACCACCGAGATCCCTTCCTGGTTCTGTAATTAGAAGGCAGGGAGAGGGAACATGTAATTCATTCAAGTCTGTGGTCACCCGGTAGTCACATTAATAACGCAAATGGCTCAAATGTGGACAGTGCTGCCAAGGAGTCAAGTGCAGAGGGCAAGGGCAGTTGGGAGAGGACAGAGGGAAGAGGAAGGCTAAGAGACGGGCTGCAGTTAAGAAGAAAGTTGACATCAATCTACACTGGGCACGCGCTGTGTTTCAGGCAGGAGCTCATGACACAGGTGAAAAGCAAATTGCTTTGAGACGAGCAGTGAAAAAGAGACCTGTACTCAGGCTACTGCAATGCAATAGGCTGGGTGCCATGGTGTGTCCGTGCAGGTAGCACAGCGTGTCTGGAGGCAGATAGAATAAAACTTCTTCAATTAGGCAACGAGTGAGCTTAAGCTTAAGAATGAACATCAGCTAATTTAATTTGGGAGGACGGGGTGGGCGGAGAGTCTACACAGAAAGGACAGCAAAAGCTAAGCTGTGAGATCATGGCAGACACAGCTGCAGGCAGTTCCTGGGCATGGCTGGTGTAGAGCACACCTGTGAAAAGACACCAGAAGTACTGGGAAACAGGGAGCTACCAGAACTGTGAAGGTCTCTCCTGCCATGCATAGCGGTGGAGGATTTACTGTCAGTGTTGGGAAGACATGGGTCCCAGAGCCCTAGGGAAGAACCGCTTCCTGGCAGGGACCTGTGGAGTGGACAAAACTTCAGAGAGGGCAAGAGACTATAGGCACTGGACTTCCCAGGCTAACAGAAACAGGAGAGAAGGGGGCTGGGCACAATCTTTAAGAGAATGACCTAGCCATTGACATTATGACAAAAGCTGGTTAGAACCAACTAAGTCCAAGATGGCAGAAGATTCAACTTTCAGTGGACCCTGAACTTCATTATATGCTCACTGTAATGTGTTAGCATTACAAATTGCCAACATCTGTTGGATCATCAAAAAAACTAGAGCGTTCCAGAAAAACATCTTCTTCTGCTTTATTGACTACGCCAAAGCCTTTGATTGTGTGGATCACAACAAACTGTGGAAAATTCTCCAAGAGATGGAAATACCAGACCACCTGACCTGCCTCCTGAGAAATCTGTATGCAGGTCAAGAAGCAACAGTTAGAACTGGACATGGAACAACAGACTGGTTCCAAATTGGGAAAGGAGTACATCAAGGCTGTATATTGTCACCCTGCTTATTTAACTTACATGCAGAGTACATCATGCAAAATGTCACGCTGGATGAAGCACAAGCTGGAACCAAGATTGTCGGGAGAAATATCAATAACCTCAGATATGCAGATGACACCACCCTTATGGCAGAAATCGAAGAATTAAAGAGCCTCTTGATGAAAGTGAAAGAGGAGAGTGAAAAAGTGGTTTAAAAGTCAAATTCAGAAAACTAAGATCATGGCATCCAGTTCCATCACTTTATGGCAAATAGATGGGGAAACAATGGAAACTGTGAGAGACTTTATTTTGGGGGCTCCAAAATCACTGCAGATGGTGACTGCAGTCATGAAATTAAAAGACACTTGCTTCTTGGAAGAAAAGCTGTGACCAACCTACACAGCGTATTAAAAAGCAGAGACATTACTTTGCCAACAAAGGTCCATCTAGTCAAAGCTATGGTTTTTCCAGCAGTCATGTATGGATGTAAGAGTTGGACTATAAAGAAAGCTGAGCAGCAAAGAATTGATGCTTTTGAACTGTGGTGTTGGAGAAGACTCTTGAGAGTCCCTTGGACTGCAAAGAGATCCAACCTGTCAATCCTAAAGGAAATCAGTCCTGAATATTCATTGGAAGGACTGATGCTAAAGCTGAAACTCCAATACTTTGGCCACCTGATGCAAAGAACTGACTCATTGGAAAAGACCCTGATGCTGGGAAAGATTGAAGGCAGGAAGAGAAGGGGACAACAGAGGATAAGATGGTTGGATGGCATCACCGACTCAATGGACATGAGTTTAAGCAATCTCTGGGAGTTGGTGATGGACAGGGAAGCCTGGTGTGCTGCAGTCCACGGGGTCGCAAAGAGTTGCACACGACTAAGTGACTGGAACTGAAATGAACTGTGTGCCTGGAAGTCCCTACCTGTGTTACTTGATTTAATTGTAGTGAGATTACTATGAGAAAGGAATTATTTTCATTTAACAGGGAAGAAAACTGAGGATCAAAGAACTTAGAGATCCTGCCAAAGTCAGGAATCAGAAGGGTGAGGTTCAAAACCAGGTATTTTCCCATTCCCCCAACCACTGGCTTCTGTTTTTCTTCCCCCGGTGCGACCCCTCATTTATTTCTAAATCACCCTCCCTTACTACATTTTTTTTTTCAGTTGTAAAATGAGCCCAGAAAAGGACTGCTAAAATGTCCCTCACCTTCCTTAAAACTGAGTGAACAAATGTGAAAGTATCTGCAATGAATAATATGTAAGATATATTGAAAGGATCCTTGCAGTAAAAAGATATGTGGCTTGCATTACCGAGGAGCCTCAGCTGAAGTCCCGACAGGTAGTGACAACACAAAGATCATTTTGATTCCAAGACTGGTACAGGAGAAGCAGGGAGAGGAGGAAGCGCACTGCACTTCCACGTGACTGTTTTTGGAGAATTAAAAAAAAAAAGCTTTGGTGAGCTAATCTTGAACTTGAGGCACTGTTCCTTTGTTGTCCAGCTGCTGCCTTCGAATCCTGTGTTTGTGTTACCCACAATTGCCACGGAAGCGTTTCATTTCATTTATTTATTATTCATATCCCTCTAACTTCCAAAGATAAATGCAAAGCGGGGAAGTGAAGCTTTTTCATTTCCATGCACTAGATTCGTATCTCAGCCGCTTTGTTTTGCTGATATGTCAGTGTAAAAACCACGGAGCTCCTACAACCACCCGTGCAGAGGGCTGGGCGACAGCGATTACTCTAAAATTCAAATATTTGGATTCGATGCAGAGGTCCAGTGCCAAGGACATGCTGATCTGCGATTGAAGAGCTAAAACATGAAAGTCCCAATCTTCCTCTCCCCTGACTGTGTCGAAGGGACGCGCTGTGGATTTAATCTCTTTAATCTGCCTAGCTGCTTCCAAAGCCACAATTATTCTGAAACCAGGCAAGGGCCAGCAGCGCTGCTGGGTCCGCCCCTGAGTGCAAGGCGAGGCTGGGACCACAGATCCCCACAGACTCTTTGTTCTGTAGCAGAGGATTCTCTCGGTGGCCAGCTGAAGGACTTTTCTTTGTGTTGTGATTGACAGACATGAATTAAATATCACCCTACTGGGCTTTCTGATTGGTGAATGGCCATGGATTACAAGAATGTCTGGGGAAAATGGCGTTTCATGATAGGAAGACAAGACCAGAAAGGCAGGGCTTTTCCAGCTAATCCTGAACTTGACAACAGCAGAGACCTTGATTCTGGGCTCTGTGTGTGTGTGCGCGCGTGTGTGTTAGCTTGATATGCCTTGTTCAGGTCTGGGAAGGATGGATCCTAGAATGGTCTAAGAGAACAGGATGAAGCCAAAGGAAGTAAAATAACTTGGGGGGGCGGGGGTGGAGAGAAAAGTACTATTTTCTTTAAAAGACTGAAGTTTCTGGAGCTGTGCTTTAAGGATTCTATCCTTCAAAGGGTCTGGCATCGTCCTTGGGGCATTTTTTATTTCTCAGTTTTTCAGCAGGCAATTAGCGTTCCTTAGGGCAGCTGCGGGGACCTTCAGCGTCCACCCTGTTCCCAGCATACAATGCACAGCCTTGGGCATAAACAGCTCTGCACACTCAAGCCCCCGGTTCTGGGCAAATAGAGACGGTGCAATCAGAAAGTCCTAAGTGTGGAGAGGTGGGGGGGGAAAGAAAAGCATCCCAGAATCCTAGGTGATTCAGCATGTAGGTGGCTAACTAGGAAAAGAGGAAATGGGAACAAAAATGACCAAATGACAGAAGCACACCTATTGTCTAGCCTAAGAGCTGGTGAGAGGGTTACATGAGTGTCAGTTTCAAAGAAAGGCGATTACGCTGGTTCAACTGACCCCCAGCGACAGAAAGCAGTGATTCTCAACAGAGGTCAGAAGCAGCGTTCTTAGCCTTAAGTTTATATTTTGTGAATGATGTTTTCTGATGCTTGGAATGCTATGGTATAACATATATTCCAGTGTGAACATACGCTGGACTCAGGTTTGCTATCAGTGGCAGACAACATTAGGGAGGAATCTTTTGCCCAGCTTTCTTATTTTTAAGATTCTTTTTTTTTAAAGCCTGTATTGAAGTTTTTACAACAGTGCTTCTGTTTAATGTTTAGTTTTCTGGCCATGAGGCATGTGGGATTTTAGCTCTCTGACCAGGGATCGAACCTGCACTCCCTTCATTGGAAGGCAAAGTCTTAACCACTGGACCACCAGGGAAGTCTCCTGGCTTTCAATAAATATTAACATTTTGTAAAGTAATTATCCTCTAATAAAATAATTTAAAAAATAAAGAAAAATGCAAAAAAAAAATCAAAATTGTTTTGCCACTGAGTTGGGCACAAAGATTCCTTTGGTAAGATGAGAAGGCAGAAGTATTCAAATGTTGGCCAGATTTGGGGCAGTTAAATTTTTTTTTTTTTAAAAAGGGGCAAAGAGTTTGTTTGGCCTAGGAGTTGTTACTGTGTCTTGAAAGGTAGTCTGTGTTTACCAGGGCACCTGTGACAGGCTTGTAACCCTCAGCTGGGAAAACTCCTGGGCACCACACAGGTGAGCAGATGAGAATTGGAAGCTAATATCCAAGTATCAGCAGAGCAGCCATGGACAAATCCAGAGCAGAGGGGCTGTAGCAGATGAAGCACATGGGGCACAGAGCTTAAGAAATCAGGGAAAAGCTGAGAAAACACTTCCCAATCCTGGCAAGAAAATTTGGGTGATAGGTAGGGTCCATGGCACCAGAATCATGCTTAAGCCAAAGATTCATACTCCAGGCATCTCAGCCTGGGAGCTGTAATGTTTCCCGAAGAAGCAGAAGTGACTCTTGGCATGGCCAGGGTTGAGGAGGCGGTGTGACCATATGGCTCCTCTACTGGGATGTGTTGAAGGTGGTTGTGAAGGGAAGAGAAATACAAGGCAGACGTTTTGGGAAAGCAGAACTCGAGCTAACCACCTACACTCTCTGGCTGCTGGAAATGGCATCCTTGTTTTGGGATAGAAGTTTGGGAGTTTTCATGTTCATGTACATTCTAATCAAAGTGAGCTCCTTATTTAGAGGTTGCACAATCCCAGTGGACTGTTTGCAGCAGTGGCGAATAGATGCCTGGCTCTTCAGCTTTCAGTGCAACAGTGCCAGCTCCGGGAAGCCTTCCTAAGTTGGAAGAGCTCTACTCCGGGAGGAAATATGAGTAATAACAAAGGTGCTTCTTTAATAGACTTGGTACATCCCCACCTCCTCCCACAATATTTTGTTGCTGTTTTTTTTTTTTCTTCCTAAGGTATGCTGTGTTGTTAGGAAGATTTATGAGCTGTGTGTTCCTTTGGCTCCTTCGTGAATCCAAGCAGTTCGGTCCTAAGGTCTTGGCTATGATGTCACAGAAGGGAATGGGATTACGAAGGCGTCAGAGGAGTGGACTGGCTGTGATGGAGGGTATGACTGCTAGGGCTGTCATTACAATATACTACAGTCTGGGTGGCTTAAGCAGCAGCAATTTAATTCTGTTAGGCCTAATAATTCTGAAGGCTCGAAATCTAAGATCAAGGTATCAAAGACAGCTCTCCCTGGATTGTAGAGAGCCATCTTCTCCCTTTGCCCTCCTGTGGGCTTCCCTTGGTGGGTGTCTGTGTCCTAATCTCCTCTTCTCATAAGGACACTACGCAGATCAGATGAAGCCCACCTTAGTGACCTCATTTGACCTTAGTTATCTCCTTAAGGATCTTCTCTCTAAATAGATTCTGAGGTACTGGGGATATGGAGTCCAACATATGAATTTGGGGGGAGAGGATACAATGCAGCCCATGGGATGCCCTTGTGGGCTCCCTGGATACCTGGGAGGTATAATTGCTTTGGGGTCTATAATATTGTGGTGAAACAGTATTCGTACAAAAGCAGAATGCTGGATTTCCGTGGTGGTCCAAGGAAGAAGAATCCTGTTAATGCTGGGGACATGGGCTCCATCCCCGATCCTGGAGGATCCCACATGCCTTGGGGCAACTGAGTTGTGCTGCAGCTCCTGAAGCCCTCGCACCCTTGAGCCTGTGCTCCACAACAAGAGAAACCACCACAATGAGAAGCCTGTGCACAGCAATTAGGAGTAGCCCCCGCTCCCTGCAACTAAAGAGAGCCTGTGTGCAGCGCAAAGACCCTGCACAGCCCAAAGTAAATAAATAAATATTTTTTTAAAAGCAGAATGTTTACGGACCTGTGACCAGTGGATTTCCACTCAATCACAGACTCATTATCATAACCCTATTATTATAACACACCATGTAATCATCCTATCGATATCAATAAATATTTACTGATTAGTAAATAACTCTTCTTTCCTGAAAAGACTCACCCTTCCTCGTAAGGATTCGACAGCTGAGAGGTAAGCCAAGGTCTCAGGTTATCTGCTGATGGCCTCCTATTGAGTGAATTGTGGGCAGTCTCTAGTGAACTGTAAAGCATCATAAATAAATAAATAATCATAAACTGTAAAGCCTCACGTTAAACAACTTTTGTCAACATAAATTAAGAGACTGCTCTTTACGACACTATCACTTCAGTTTCTTCAAGTCTGTTGGCTTGTCTCCTGAGTAGGTAACTCTGAGAAGGGTTCCTCTCCAGAAAATAGAGGGCGAGATGCTGGGCAAAGAGCCTCCTTCAAAATGAGTTTCTGTGGAAAATGCTAGATTGGCAGGGGTGGGGCAGAGACCCTTCACTTCAGGCTCAGGCCAGACCAAAGCCAAACATGCTCTTGGTTAACTGATGGGCTATTCCAGGCAGGTTTGTGGGCAGATGAGATCCCCACATGGCAAGAGTCTAGCCCTAGAAGATTCTAGCATGAGTTAGTTGGCTGTAGTCCCAGAAGACAAGTCCCTGCTCTGGGAACACACTGGTTAACAAGTGTTACTGTTGCAGCCGCCCTGAGGCAGGCCTGCATCGGGACTACCTCTAAGTTAACACAGGCCTTAGAAGGAAGAGCAAAGTTGTGGCTCAGAGTTGGGAAAAGGGATGAAGAATTGAATGCTGTAATATCTAAGGCCCAAGAAGACGCAGACACTTTTTTTATTGTAGTAAAATACACATAACATGAAGCTTACCATTTGGGGACTTCCCTGGTAGTCCAGTGGTTAGGAATCTGCCTGCCAATGCAGGGGACATGGGTTCGATCCCTAGTCTAGAAAGACCCCACAGGCCATGGAGCAACTAAGCCCGTGTCTGACAACTATTGAGCCCAGGCTCCAAACAAGAGAAGCCACCAGAACGAGAAGCCCAAGTAGAGCAACTCGAGAAAGCCCATGCACAGCAATGAAGATCCAGCACAGCCAAAATTAATAAATAAATAACATAAGTTACCAAAACAACCTTACCATCTTAATCATTTTAAGTGTCCAGTTTAGCAGCATCACATAAAGCCACGTTATTGTATAACCATCACCAACATCCACCTCCAGAACCTTTTTCATCCAGCAAAACTGACACTCTGCACCCACTGAACACCAACTCCCCCTTCCCACCTTGCTCCACTGCCTGCCAACCATTCTGCTTTCTGTTTCAATGAACTGACTGCCGTGGGGCACCTCATATAGGTGGAATCATACAGTATTCGTTCTTTTGTAACTGGCTCATTTCACTTAGCGTAATATATTCAAGGCTCACCCATGTTTTAGCATGTGTCAGAATTACTTCCATTTTTAATTAAAAATTTTTTTCTATTATTTATTTTTAGTTTACTTTTTGGCATTCTGGGATCTTAGTTCCACAACCAGGGATGGAACCCATGCCCCATATAGTGGAAGCATGGAGTCTTAACCACTGGACCACCAGGGAAGTCCTTACTTTCTTTTTTAAGGCTGAAAAATATTCCGCATTTTGCTTATTCATCTATTCATTGATGGACACTTGGGTTGCCTCTACATTTTGGCCACTGTGAATAATGCTCCAATGAACATGGTTGTACAAGTTATCTGCTCGAGTTCCTGCTTTCAATATTTTTGGACATTTACCTAGAGATGAGTTCACTGGAAAGGCTCATTCTTAAACCCAAGCCTCTCAGACTATTTTCTAGCCTAGGAGGAAACAATAAGAATAAAAAGGGAATTATGGCTTTCCCTGGGTATATGCTCAGGAGTGGGATTTCTGGGTCACATGGTAGTTCTATTTTTAGTTTTTTTAAGACAACAAGGAGTTGGGGTGGGGTGGGGGGGGTGCTTCCCTGGCAGTCCAGTGGTTAAGACTTTGTCTTCCAATGCAGGGATGCAAGTTCTATCCCTGGTTGAGGAGCTAAGATTCCATATGCCTCCTGTGGACAAAAAGCAAAACATAAAATAGAAACAATACTGTAACAAATTCAATAAAGACTTTAAAAAAAAGAGTAGCACTGAAATATAAATATTACCATATGTAAAATGGGAAGGGCAACCCATTCCAGTATTCTTGCCTGGAGAATTCCATGGACTGAGCAGCCTGGCAAGCTACAGTCCATGGGGTTGCAAAGAGTCAGACATGACTGAGTGACTAACATTTTCACTTTCCAGGGAGTTCAAACCTGGTGCTCTGTGACAACCTAGAGGAGTTGGATGGGGTGGGAGGTGGAAGGGAGGTTCAAGGGGGAGGGGACATATGTATACCTATGGCTGATTAATGTTGATATATGGCAGAAACCAATACAGTATTGTAAAGCCATTATCCTCCAAATAAAAAAACCCAAATTAAAAAAAAAAGACAGCAAGGGGGAAAATGGGTGGTGGGATGAATTGGAATATTGGGGTCGACACATATATACTACTATGTATAAAACAGATAACTAGTGAGAACCTACTGTATACCACAGGGGATGCTACTCAATGCTCTATAGTGACCTAAATAGGAAGGAAATCCAAAAAAGAGGGGATCTATGTATATCTACAGCTGATTCACTTCGCTGTACAGTAGAAACTAACACAACATTGTAAAGCAGCTATGCTCTAATAAGGGCTTCCCGGGTGGCTCAGTGGTAAAGAATCCACCTGCAGGAGACACAGGAAATGCAGGTTTGATAGCTGGGTGGGGAAGATCCACTGGAGGAGGGCATGGCAACCCACTCCAGTGTTCTTGCCTGGAGAATCCCATGGACAGAGGAGCCTAGTGGGCTACAATCCAGGAGGTCGAAAGGAGTAGGACACATCTGAGCACAAGCACAATATACTCCAATAAAAACTTTAAAAACAGAAAATGAATAACAAGGACCCCCTACCGAGGACTGAACTGAGTTTGTACCTGGAAGAAACCACAAGGCAAAGTCTGATCAAGGAACCTGGGCAATGAGAACTCTGCCCTCAGCTTCCTGAGATACATTTTTATCAGGAAAGATTTTTGTTTCTAGATTATATATCTCCTTTGGATCCCCTAGTTCCGTATCTGTCCTATTCCACCATTTCTTACACTTTCAACATTGGAGGTTATTTATACATGTGTCTTAAGTTTCCTACTAAACTGTATGCTTCCAGAGGGCAACTATGTGGCATTCATTCTTGAAATCCTAACAGCATCTAGTATAATCTCTGAAGCCAAACTTTTGGTTATTAAATATTTACTAGAGAAATCCAGATATTAAACATGAGAGAAACAGACCTACTTACTCATTTCCTGGAATTCTTCAAGGAAAGCACCATGCTCATGTCAGCTTAGATGTTATTAATAGCAGTTGAGTAACCAGAGGAAGTAATAATATTGCTGTGGGAAAATTAGGCCACATCTGAAACATCTTGTGCGACTCCAGACCTGATTTAAGTAGCCTCTATCCTAGGTATTGAGAATAATCAAGAGCAGGAGAAGAATATCTGGAAACTGTCAGATAAAAACAGTTGAATGAATTGACTGTTTTAGCTTGGAGACAACAAGACTAAAGAGACAGACATAATAAATGCTTGCAAATATTTGAAAGGCTTTCTTGCAGACGAAGAAGTCAATTTAGTTTTGCTCCAGAGGAGGACCTGGGACCAAAGGGTTTGAGAGCAAAGAGACAAGATTCAATTTAACAGAGAACTGCTCGGCTTTTAAATTTGAGCTCGCCTGCAATGGAATAGACTGTTTGATAAGATTAGCTCCCTGTCCATGAAGAGGCAGTCAGGAAATAAGTAGAAAGGAAGATATAGATGCCATCCTGCAGATTCTTGTTTTGACCATCATAGTTTTTATTTCCAAGCCTTCAATAATTTCCATTTTTAAAAAGTGCTGTTGGTTTCAGGGATGTTATATCCCGTCTCTCTCACAAGATTACCCTCAGAAGAAGGTCCCTGTCCTTCGAAGAGGACACTTTTCCAGTGGTACTTTGACTTTTTGAGTTTGGTACGACGATTCAGGATACTGCAGGATTGCTTTGTTTTCAAATGATTGACCTTTCTTAGCTGGAAGCTCATCATTGTAGCTGGAATCTCCTTGGATCTTGTCTATGAATGGTTTCTTTTATAATTTTTTACTTTTTGGCTGCACCATCGGGCATGTGGGATCTTAAGTTTCCCAACCGGGGATTGAACCCTCTTCCCGTGCAATGGAAGTGCAAAGTCTTGACCACTGGGCCACCAGGGGAGTCCCCCATGAATGCTTTCTTGCTTCCTACTATTCTCCAGCAGAAATGGGGCACACTGTGCCAGTAGTCAATGTTCTAGGCACAGAGATTCCCCATTCTGGATGTTTCCAAAGCATTCTTCCAAAGCTCTCATTCACTGTTCCTGCCTACAGGCAGGGAGGGGGTCAGGGCTGATCCCCTGTGACCACTCCTACTCTATTTCTGTAACCAGTTACCTCTCCATCAGCCTCTGGGCTCCCCTCTTGCTTCTCATAACTGCCACCTCCAAGCTTGGTGTTGGAGCCTGGGAACATTCCCCAATGACTTCTTCCTTCTACAACAGACTTTTGCTTTTTTAAAAACATCTTCCTCTATCATTCCAATCCTGCCTGCCTTCTCTTGTTTAGGAATTCCTTATTTCTAGTCCACCAAGAATATCTCGTCTTATTTTTCCGTTATATTGTGGGTTTGTTATTTTAAACATATCATCTCCTTTCTGTCATTTTTAGAAATCTGTGCTCAGCTTACCATCTTAATTTACTCTCCTGTCCCTTCCAATTCTAAATGTTGTAATTTTATAAATGCAAAAGGGAGAGTAAACAAAAAACACAGTCTTTATAAAAAGAACTCATTTACAAACTGTTTTTTCCTAACTATACCAATAATAGCACATAGATGAAATTCCAGATCATTCACAATACCAGTATCAACACCATAATACCCATCCATCACTGTGAACATTCTGGAATATATGTAAAATATACATATATACACACACACACATCAGATCAGATCAGATCAGATCAGTCGCTCAGTCGTGTCCGACTCTTTGCGACCCCATGAATCGCAGCACGCCAGGCCTCCCTGTCCATCACCAACACCTGGAGTTCACTGAGACTCACGTCCATTGAGTCAGTGATACCATCCAGCCATCTCATCCTCTGTCGTCCCCTTCTCCTCCTGTCCCCAATCCCTCCCAGCATCAGAGTCTTTTCCAATGAGTCAACTCTTCGCATGAGGTGACCAAAGTACTGGAGTTTCAGCTTTAGCATCATTCCTTCCAAAGAAATCCCAGGGCTGATCTCCTTCAGAATGGACTGGTTGGATCTCCTTGCAGTCCAAGGGACTCTCAAGAGTCTTCTCCAACACCACAGTTCAAAGGCATCAATTCTTCAGCACTCAGCCTTCTTCACAGTCCAACTCTCACATCCATACATGACCACAGGAAAAACCATAGCCTTGACTAGATGAACCTTTGTTGGCAAAATAATGTCTCTGCTTTTGAATATGCTATCTAGGTTGATCATAACTTTCCTTCCAAGGAGTAAGCATCTTTTAATTTCATGGCTGCAGTCACCATCTGTAGTGATTTTGGAGCCCCCAAAAATAAAGTCTGACACTGTTTCCACTGTTTCCTCATCTATTTCCCATGAAGTGGTGGGACCGGATGCCATGATCTTTGTTTTCTGAATGTTGAGCTTTAAGCCAACTTTTTCACTCTCCACTTTCACTTTCATCAAGAGGCTGTTCAGTTCCTCTTCACTTTCTGCCATAAGGGTGGTGTCATCTGCATATCTGAGGTTATTGATATTTATCCCGGCAATCTTGATTTCAGCTTGTGTTTCTTCCAGTCCAACGTTTCTCATGATGTACTCTGCATATAAGTTAAATAAACAGGGTGACAATATACAGCCTTGGCGAACTCCTTTTCCTACTTGGAACCAGTCCATTGTTCCATGTCCAGTTCTAACTGTTGCTTCCTGACCTGCATACAAATTTCTCAAGAGGCAGATCAAGTGTTCTGGTATTCCCATCTCTTTCAGAATTTTCCACAGTTTATTGTGATCCACACAGTCAAAGGCTTTGGCATAGTCAATAAAGCAGAAATAGCTTATTATAAATATATATGCATATGTATACATATACAAGATGCTACCTTTATACATAGATATATTTAAATGGAATAAGAATAAACCCTCCAAATTACCTTAACTATCTCTTGAAATCCCTCATAGACTGTTATTATTTCAGTAATTAAGCCAAGTATAAACTGCAGGCTACCTTTTCTTGTCTTTGAACTGTTTTTGATTTTTCTAATTTTTGTGCATTTTGTCTTGTAAGTGTTAGTCTTTCGCTTCATTCATTTTACTCTGTGTAGCAACCCCTGCAGAGATTAACAACACAAAAACATGGCACTTGCTACCCTCAATGTCTGGGATGACACATCCACACTGCTTTTTAAGGCATTATCCTTAATTTCAACTTTTAGTAAAAGAACTTATGAGGACAATCTCTTATACTGAGTGAAATAAGGCAGAAAAGGAGAAATATTGTATGATATCCCTTATACATGGGATCTAAAAAGAAGTGATACAAATGAACTTACTTACAAAGCAGAAACAGACTCACAGACTTAGAGAAGGAACTTGTGGTTGCCAGGGGGAAGGACTGGGGGAAGGGATAGTTGGGGAGTTTGGGATGGACATGTATACACTGCTATATTTAAAATAGATAACCAGCAAGGACCTACTGTCTAGCACAGGGAACCCTGTTTAGTGTTATGCAGCAGCCTGGATGGGAGGGGAGTTAGAGAGAGAATGGATACAGGCATAGGTATGGCTGAGTCCCTTTGCTGTTCACCTGAAATCATCACAACATTGCTAATCAGCTATGTCCCTGCTGCTGCTGCTGCTAAGTCGCTTCAGTCGTGTCCGACTCTGTGCGACCCCAGAGACGGCAGCCCACCAGGCTTCCCCGTCCCTGGGATTCTCCAGGCAAGAACACTGGAGTGGGTTGCCATTTCCTTCTCCAATGCATGAAAGTGAAAAGGGAAAGTGAAGTCGCTCACCCGTTCCCGACTCTTAGCGACCCCATGGACTGCAGCCCACCAGGCTCCTCTGTCCATGGATTTTCCAGGCAAGAGTACTGGAGTGGGGTGCCATTGCCTTCTCCGAGCTATGTCCCAATACAATGTAAAAACTAAACAAAATTTTTAATAATAAAATTACTAAAACAAAAAAACTTATGAACCCAGTTTTAGAAATCTAATGGCAGTTCCCATTCTTCCTAATTTATAATGCAACTTATATCCGAATTATATCTTCCTATTTATGTTTTTAAGTAAATCAATATTTGGAGTTCGTTATTATGATTCTGTACATGTGGTTCTTTTTTGGCTGAGCTAAGTAGAATCGCATCATTATGTTCCCTTTCTTATTCAAATGTTTAAAATGTTCCTGGAGTTATTGACTATTTTCTTAATTCTTATGATCGTGAACTCTAACTACTCCATTAGCTCTGTAATATGCCTCTGGATTCTATTTTCCAAACAATCCAGTGCTGTCCTTGTGGTTTAAGTTCAGATCTTTTCCCTGCGGCCTTCCCTGCTTCCTATTCCTACCCAGGTCTCTTCTTTCTAGGTCTCTCCAGCTGTCATCCTCTGTTGGATCCTTCAGTTCCTATAATTTCTGCTGCTTGGTTTTCTCCCTTATTTTTCTGAAAAACAGAATTTAATTTAATTTTTCTGAGAAAGAACATAAAAAAGGAAAAAACACTTGAGGATTTCAAGATCTAAAAAGACCCTGATAATTTGGATAGGGCTTAGTACTTCTTGATAAGAAGAAAAAAAAATCCCTATTTTTTTAACGTAATGATCCATTGACCCCTTGTTTCTACTATCCTTATGAAGAAATTCAATGTAATTTTGATTCCTGATACTTGTTATGTGAATGCTTTTATTTTTCCTCTCTAGGCATTTTAAGGAATTTCTCTTGGTTTTTGATGTTCAGAAAATTCTCAGGGATGATTCTGGTCTGGGTCCTTTGCGGGAGGTGCTGTGCTGTGTGCGTAGTAACTCAGTCGTGCCTGACTCTTTGCGACCCCATGGATTGTAACCCATCAGGCTCCTCTGTCCATGGAATTTTTCAGGAAAGAATATTGGAGTGGCTTGCCATTTTCTTTTCCAGGAGATCTTCCCAATCTAGGGGTTGAACCTGTGTCTCCTGTGTTGGCAAGCGAATTCTTTTACCACTGAGTCACCTGCGAAGCCCTAGGCCTTTTAAATCAAGAGACTCAGATTGAAGATATTTCTCGTTTCGTGTGTGTGTGTGTGTGTGTGTGTGTGTGTGTGTGTATGGGGGGTAGACAGTCTGTCTGGTTATACAGAGAAAAGCAGAGTGGCCGCACTGTGTATGCAGTCTTTCATCCATGTTTTCAGTTCCTTGCCTCACCAACCTTCCACAATACTTGATGACCTCAAGACCAGGCTTTCTAGGGCTCCTGGGGGCAAACTGATGCTCTGTTCTTTGTCGTTTACTCTTGCAGGTAGGTGTTTAGGTGGCTGGGTCTCCATTTTGCATCACATTTTACCCATTTTTTTTTTTATTCTAAAGTGATGTTATATGATCCATTTGGTCTTTTGCACCATTGACATATTTATTCCTGACATTCTAGAACTAACATTTTATTAGGTGTATAGGCTTGTGTTAAACTCACTATATTTCACCAGAAGTCTAAAGAGCTTTTAGAGTGGGTCTTTGAAACAAAAATGGCCATAGTTTGCTATGGAAGGAGTTATTGGGAAAACGTTTCCGAACAGAGCAAAGAATTAGGAATATCCTGTCTCTTTTCTTCAGTAAACCTAACTCCTTGCCTGCTGGCAGCAAGTGATATAAATGACAGCAATCAACTCCAGCCTTTCCCTCTTGCCTGAAGTCTTACCCACTGCTATCTTCACCAATGCCTCCTTGTTTGCTAACAATGAAATCATCTACTATTTTACATACTTTGATCAATGAGTATGGAGCCAGGAGTCACATTGAGTGCCAGTCTGCAAATCTGACCTAAATAGATTATTAGGATAGTTAACTGTAGAGACCAGATGTTACTTCATCTTAAGGGCACTAGATTCTGAATTCTTTTCTTTTCTTTCTTTCTTTACAATTTAAGCAAAGGCAAGAAAGATGGCTTCCCAGGTGGCTCAGTGGTAAAGAATCTGCCTCCCAATGCAAGAGATGCAGTAGAGGCAGGTTTGATCCCTGAGTCAGGAAGATCCTCTGGAGAAAGAAATGGCACCCTGCTCCAGTATTCTTGCCTGGGAAATCCCATGGACAGAGGAGACAGATGGGCTACAGTCCATGGGGTCACAAAGAGTCGGACACGAGTGAGCACAGGAAGAAATGCTGACATCATGATGCTAAGACAGCTGTGCTGTATTACTGATGAAGCATCTGATATTCTTTCCCTAATTAATAATTAGGGAAACCCTTATAATTCAGAGAAAAATCAACCCTCCATATCCCCAGGTTCTGCATCCGTGGATTCAACCAACCGTGGATGAAAAATGCTTTGAAAAAATTTCCAATAGCAAATATTTGCCACACACTGGCAACTATTTACATAGCATTTGCATTGTATTTACAACTATTTACATTGTATTATATATTGCAAGAAACCTAGAGATGATACCTAAGGTGTATGGGATGACGAGTGCAGGTTATATGCAAATACTAAGCCATTGTATATGAGGGACTTGAGCATCTACAAATTTTGGTATCTGCAGGGGCGGGGGTTGGGGGGTAGGTTGTCCTGGAACCAATTCCCGTGGATACTGAAGGACAACTGTAGTATATCTCTTATAGACTTGTTAGGTACCTACACTGGGGCCAAACTGCAGAGGTTTGAATCCTGGTTCTACTCCTGTGACTTTGGGCAAGATACTCATGTCTCAGTTTCCTCATCTATGAAATGCTGAAATGGGGATACATTGAAATGAGGGTACAACAGTGACCAGATCATAGGGTCGTTGTGGGAATAAAATTAAAATGGTATCTCATGCATTGTAAGTACTATATAATTGTTGGTTATGATGATGGCTGTTATTTCACATGGCAGAATGTTGGGACTGTTACTTTGGTTTTAAAGAAATTCAGTAGTGTGTGTGTCCAGGCACTAAATTGTGTCTGACTCTTTCCAACCCCATGGACTGTAGCCCACCAGGCTCCTCTGCCCATGGGATTTCCCAGGCAGGAATACTGGAGTGGGTTGCCATTTCCTCCTCCAGGGGATCTTGCCCACTCAGAGATCAAACCCATGTCTCTTGTGTCACCTGCATTGGCAGGTGGGTTCTTTATCACTGAGCCACCAAGTAATTAGTATATAATTTGCAGCTATGATTATGGCTTGTTGTTATTACAAATGGAAAGACGTTGGGATTGTTACTTTGGTTTTAAAGAGACTCAGTAGAGGAAAAACAAAACCGAACAGTGTGGAGTTGCAGCTGTTGGTCAAACACAAGATGTGGAACTGATTCCTTAGCAACCAAGCCTCAAATGACAAACGAGAGACTCATATTTGAAGACCCCACCTTGTTCCTTTTCTATGTAAATTGTTGTCAATATTTCCAAGGTGAAAGTTTGAGTTGGCCTGATGAAGCTAGTATTCCACACGTGAATAGAAAAGGTCCAGGGGACTCCTCGGGTGCCCACGTGACATCCCTAGGTTTCCTTTTTCCTTCTCTTCAGGAAATCCCCTTCCTTATCTGATTCTATAAATAGATGCAACATATTCATGATCAGCTCCAGGTCTGGACAAGGAGTTTTCATGAGAAATGAGTTTTCGCTGTGGCTTCTCTGCAGCCCCAAGCCCTTGCTCAAGGCTGGGGCTGGCAGGCAGGATGACCTGCACGTGGGAGCCAGAGACCAGCATATGGAACAGGGGACCTCCCCTTGACTCCTTTCCCTACGGAGGACTGCAATGGGTTGGAGAGCGCCCAGGAGCAAGAGTCTGTCAGATCCAAGTTCCAACTTTACCCCAATTCAATTTCTCACAGCTTTATAAACTTTGGTTTCTTCATCTGTAAAGTAAACACTTCTCAGTGTTGTAACGCAGAGCAGATGAGTACATTAGGACATACAAAATTGTTTTGCCGATCACAGAAGTCCTATACTCCCATTCCTCCCTCCTTCAGCTACCCATGATTATTAGTCCAAAACCCCCTCTCCCAGATTCCCCTCACCAGGCAGGCTCTGAGTGACACCAGGATGTGTGAGGCCCTGGCGATGATCCTGTAGTACCGGGGTCCCCCACCTCCGGGATCTGATGCCTGCTGATCTGAGGTGGAGCTGACGTAATAACAGAAATAAAGTGCACAGTAAGTGCTGTGGATGAGATGGTTGGATGGCATCACTGACTCAAGGGACATGAGTCTGAAGCAAGCTCTGGGAGTTGGTTGATGGACAGGAAAGGCTGGCGTCCTGCAGTCCATGGGGTCGCAAAGAGCCGGACACAACTGAGCAACTGAACTGAACTGAACTGAATGAAATGTGATGCACCTGAATCATCCTGAAACCATCCCACTGCCCTGGTCCATGGAAAACTTATCTGCTGCAGAACTGGTCCCTGGTGCCAAAAAGGTTGGGGTCCGCTGGCATAGAGTCAAAGAATCTCCTTGTCCAGGCTCAGTGGGGTTGAGGGTGTCACCTGTCCATGGGGGGCAGAGTCTGGGGGCTTCTGGGAACGTGAACACACCCATGCTGACTTGTTTTCAGGAGCCCGAATGCTTTCCCAGCCCAGAACCATTACAGTCCAAGGTTTTCTCAGCTTCTTGGGAAAAAAACCAAAGGGAGCTCAAGAGTGGATACAGCAAGTTCTCTTCAGAACACATTCTTGGCCAGGCTCAGCTGCTTACTGATTCTGAATCTCTGGTGATTTGCTAGAAGTAGGGCCTCAATCTTACAGCATGAAATCTTTCCTAGAGCACAAAGATTCTCTTCCTGCCCGCCCCCTGTATTTTGTGCAGAGAGGATGGAGACTTTGGCATTAGTAAGATACTTGGCACACCTCTATGACTTCTCATTCAGAGAACTTCAGACACTCCGAAAATAAAACTAAGCTCAGCTTAGTGCCCTTCCATTATGGTCATGGTTATTTTCCAGGCAGGATCTCTCTACTTCTAGTTGATTATCAACAAATGCCCCGTTCTTTTGTGTAAGATTTGGGAGGGATGCCTTAACAGGCTAACTTCTGTTTTTCTTTACTATT
The DNA here is from genome assembly GCF_029407905.1 of Bubalus kerabau. Classification (NCBI taxonomy): domain Eukaryota; kingdom Metazoa; phylum Chordata; class Mammalia; order Artiodactyla; family Bovidae; genus Bubalus; species Bubalus kerabau. The sequence continues at coordinate 25,988,974 of NC_073636.1, forward strand.
TTGTATTGATTTGACCTACACTAACACCATTTTCCCTTAATTAGATCGGGTCATCGCCCATATTGGAAAAGTCCCTGTTTGTGTAAAGGCAAACCCTCATAGCTTGGAGGGCACTTTGGGCTGTACTCAGATGCCATCCTTATACCCTCCATCTCAGGATCTTCTATTTCCAAGCTGCTTCTCATCACATAACGATGGACAGGTCTACTGGAAGTTTTGGAGAAATTCTGTCAGTCCTCAGTCTGCCCAGGCCACAAGTATCTATAAGGCCAAAAGAGGGCTGTGTTGAGTGAAAAGCAGTACTTTTGTCTGGGACTCTTGAAAGTTCATACCAATGTTTTCGAGGGGGACCTGGATGGTATTTCACATGGGTTTGCAAACAAGTCTTTCCTGTGTTGGCCATCTGTGACATCGCCCACGAAGTTGCAGCAAAGCCCCTCAACCTCAGTTGAGCAGAAGACCTGATACTTGGTCGAGGCTGCTCCCATTAGCTGCCACTGACACAAGGCAGCCACTGAAGGCACTGCCGCTCTGGGGAAGCAGCGCCTGATGTTGGGGTGAGTCTGCCCTGTCAGGGCCGTCACTGTGGGCCTGCCAATGGGGCTGCTGACCACAGGTGATGTTGCCCTAGAGCTGCTTCCAGGGTGGGTTCTCCCACACCCATGGGGCAGCCACCACCAAAATTGGGCTACAGAGGCTGGTATGCAGGCTGTTCCTAGGGCGCACTGCATCCATGATGCCCAGGACCGGCCTCACTAAAGCAGGTACAGACCTTTCCTCCCACTTTGAGGCCACACACTCACACTTCAGGCCAAACTAGTGCTGCTTTATATGCCTGAAGTCTGTTGTTTTAAGTTTTTGCCTGTGCTGGGTCTTTGTTGCTACGAGCAGGCTTTCCTTAGTTGCAGCAAGTGGGGGGCTACTCTCCAGTTGTGGCGCGTGGCCTTCTCATTGGGGTGGCTTTTCTTGTTGCAGAGCACCAGCTCTAGAGCAGAGTCTTCTGCAGTTGTGGTGCAGGGGCTAAGTCGCCCCACGGCATGTGGGATCTTCCCAGACCAGGGATTGAACCTGTGTCTCCTGCATTGGCAGGTGGATTCTTAACAACTGGACCACCAGGGAAGTCCATGTTCCTGAAGTCTCACAGAGAGTTTTGCGAGGTAACAGGCTGCAGTCTGTGGGGTCGCTAAGAGTCAGACACGACTGAGCGACTTCACTTTCCCTTTTCACTTTTATGCATTGGAGAAGGAAATGGCAACCCACTCCAGTGTTCTTGCCTGGAGAATCCCAGGGAGGGGGGAGCCTGGTGGGCTGCCGTCTATGGGGTTGCACAGAGTCGGACACGACTGAAGTGACTTAGCAGCAGCAGCAGGACTTCCAAATTTTACTTGCCTCCTCCTCTCACCTGCTGAGAAGCTGCCGTGTGCTCACAGGGGATGGACTGGCGGGAACTCCTGGGTCCTGGGCACCATGCTGTTTGCTCCTCTCACACTGAGCATGATGCTGAAGCAACCTGGTGAGCACTTTCCTAGGGGTGCTTCACTCCCTTGGACCATAAATCTATCTCCAATCCTCCTCCCAAATTCCAGCCAGAAGCACAGTTTGTAAACCTACTTTCTTGCAGAGAAGCCTAACAGTGTGACTAATCAAAGACTTTCAAGGATAAAAGTACATTTCATTAGGACAAAATTATATGGCAGATGGAAAAAATTAAAACAGAGGACATACAATCTCCAGATATTACATAAGAATTTTCATGTATTTTTTTTTGTAACAGATGAAAATGAGTATCAAGTTGTCTACATGTTTAGATTCCATCAGACATATTTCAAAGTGATGTGTATTCTTCCTTTAAAACATTAACATTTGCAATCTGCTGGAAATTACACCCTTGGCAACCATGGATACTTACATGTAAAAACTGTGGAAGTTATCTTTAAAACAGGTGAGGGAGTGCAGAGCTTTTCAAAATTCTTTGGAAAGAAAGGTGAGCTGTGAGCAAAAATGTTTGAAGACCTCCACTTTAGAGTGTGGTTCTTTTTCTTTTTTTTGGCCACACCGCATGTGGGATCTTAATTCCTCGACCAGGAATTGTGTTCCTCTGCGTTGGAAGCCGGGAGTTTTAACCGCTGGACCACCAAGGAAGTCCCAAGTGTTTTGCAAAGATGCTCTCAACAAGTGACTCATTCCTATGAATTTTGTTTCACAGATTTCTTTTCATTGAAGGTTTTTATATCGTGTTTATTCAAATCTGTTTTTCACTGGATACCCTGAAGAACAATAATTGCATGAAAGAGTTAATGTTAGTTTGGTGCATCCTCCATCCTGAAGGGGCTGATCCATCTACTGCTATTAGACACTGGCCTTAAGCAAGTAGACCTCAGGTTGCCAATCACTAGATGAGAGAACACACCTTGCTGGGACCACGCTAACACGTTTGATTTAAGGCCTCATCTGTTTCCATTCTCTGCTGCCTTCTCCTCCTTCTGCTTTTTAATGTTTAAAAAAAAGTTGGCAAAACTCAAGATTGGCAAGAAGGATGAGTGGGAAGGGAACATAATTAGTGAGTAATCCTTAGTCTTCTCTGTGAAGTTATTTTTGTTGTCCTTCCAACCTCCAAATAACAGCTGGGAGGGAAGAGTGGAGAAGAAATGGGTAAGCTGATTATCAAGAGAATCTTTTCCTTGACTGGAAAAAGAATAAGTGTCCCAGGAGAAAGTGACAAGACTCCTATGAATGCTTCCCAGGGTAGCATTTTCCTTCAATATCTTAACACTCTGTTCTGTTGGTGAACGAGAGAAGCAGCATTCTGTGGCTGGAAGTGGGCAAGTTCACTTCCTTCTTTGTTCTGGGAATGAACCACAGGGTGACATCGAACAGTGAAAACTGGAAATGTAGCCAGTGCGGCACTGAACTGACATCTACGTATCTGTATTTATTTAACTCACGTTTTAAATTACATCCCACTTGGAAATTTGTTGGCAAAGACTGAGAAACTGCGTTTGTTAGTGATTGATACTGATAAGTCTATACACACAGTTTTACATACATATCCACACACATATGCTTTATGGGAATGTTTACCTTTTGGCTCCTTGTGCTAGATGTTCTGACGATCAGCACTGCAGTCCCAAGAACAGCCCAGATGGTTGGTTCATGTTATACAAGCAAGTCTTCAAGCACCAGTGTTTATCAACCAACAACGCAGGCGTTGTGACTAAGACGGAATGATCAAGTCTCCAGGGCTGCCCTTGTTGACCCCAGGCTCAATGTGAGGGCCAGCAGGCTGTCACGTCTACACACACAGAGGGGGTGGCTGCCGCTGCTGAGCCTGGATGTCTGTCTGGGAGCTCACTGCCCCAGTCTTCCTGGCTGCCCATGTTCAACCTGGGAGCCGGTATGTCTTGTTCCGATGACCCACACGGTGTCCTCTGATAGGTGGGCCCAAGGGAACCTGAAAGAACCACAGAGTTTTGTCGAGCCACACGCCAGGCTAAACTCACAGCCATCATGGTGCGAATGACCAGGCTGGATGCCCCTCCACTGCTGACCCAGAGCTTTGCAGTGATTAGACCCTCAGCTTGAGGGAAAGGCACCTCCAGTCACTGGGTATCATTGTCCCTACCCTGGGTCGGCAAGTTGTGAATGGAGATTCCACATGGAGGCTGGAAGTTGCTACCCAAAAGCCCCACCTCTGAAGAGCCCAGAAGGGTGTACATCCAAGCAGGCTTCAATCTGCTTCCTGTTTTTGGCCAAGTGGGAGGAGGAACGTGGGAGAGCCCAGGACGTTCCCAGAGACGAGGAGGGCCCTGACTCGGTGTGGCTCCTTTCTGAGTGAATTCTGCTGGCTCGGGCACAGACGCTCACAGCTGCGTGAAGGGCGCCGCAGGGGGCATAATGGCCACTGTGTGAGCCGGAGTACAAACCGTCCCACACAGGCCTGGGCCGGAGAAACAATGGGGCAACAAACAGCCTTCAGAACAATACACTCATTTCCTGTCCTCACACTGGGCTGAATGAGGCTCGGTAGGCTGGTTCCACCTCAGCAAGAGCCATCATTTGAGCAGCCCGTTGATCATCAGGCACGACAGACACACAGACAAAGAAGAGAAATGACAAGCATTTGGGATGTTTCTTTTCTCCCCCCTGCAAAGCAAGATTTAAACTTTTTTTTTTTAGGCCCAGATAAAACAGTGTGATAAAAACATTGGAGAGATGTTAGAAGCTATTTCAGTGTTAAGTCTTTCTGACATGAAATGCTTGTGACTCACTATCTCTGATAAAAATGTGGGTGTGAAGCTCTCTGGGTTTTTCTGCTTGTCAGCAAGCCAACCAGCTCTGCCCTGACCTCACCTCTCTATGTCCTGCCCGAGCGCCCATTCTCCTGCAGGAGAAAGTCCCCTGGGAGTTGGTTTCAGATTGTTGTTTACGCACTAAGTCATGCCTTTTCATACTGTTCATGGGGTTCTCAAGGCAAGAATACTGAAGTGGTTTGCCATTCCCTTCTCCAGTGGACCACATTCTGTTAGACCTCTCCACTGTGACCCATCCATCTTGGGTGACCCCACACGGCATGGCTTAGTTTCATTGAGTTAGACAAGGCTATGGCCTGTGTGATCAGATTGGCCTGTTGTCTGTAATTGTGGTTTCAGTCTGTCTGCCCTCTGATGCCCTCTCTCAGGGCCTACCATCTTACTTTCTCTTACCTTGGATGTGGGGTAACTCTTCACAGCTGCTCCAGCAAAGCACAGCTCAGATATCTCAAATTTGCTGGCATATTGAGCGCAGCACTTTCACAGCATCATCTTTCAGGATTTGAAATAGCTCAACTGGAATTCCATCACCTTCACTAGCTTTGTTCGTAGTGATGCTTCCTAAGGCCCACTTGACTTCACATTCCAGGATGTCTGGCTCTAGGTGAGTGATCACACCATCGTGATTATCTGGGTCGTGAAGACCTTTTTTGTACAGTTCTTCTGTGTATTCTTGCCACCTCTTCTTAGTATCTTCTGCTTCTGTTAGGTCCATGCCATTTCTGTCCTTTATTGAGCCCATCTTTGCATGAAATTTTGCCTTGGTATCTCTAATTTTCTTGATGAGATCTCTAGTCTTTCCCATTCTGTTGTCTTCCTCTATTTCTTTGCATTGATTGCTGAGGAAGGCTTTCTTATCTCTCCTTGCTATTCTTTGGAACTCTGCATTCAGATGCTTATATCTTTCTTTTTCTCCTTTGCTCTTTGCTTCCCTTCTTTTCACAGCTATTTGTAAGGCCTCCTCAGACAGTCATTTGCTTTTTTGCATTTCTTTTTCTTGGGGATGGTCTTGATCCCTGTCTCCTGTACAGTGTCACAAACCTCCGTCCATAGTTCATCAGGCACTCTGTCAGATCTAGTCCATTAAATCTATTTCTCACTTCCACTGTATAGTCATAAAGGATTTGATTTAGGTCATACCTGAATGGTCTAGTGGTTTTCCCTACTTTCTTCAATTTAAGTCTGAATTTGGCATTAAGGAGTTCATGATCTGAGCCACAGTCAGCTCCCGGTCTTGGTTTTGCTGACTGTATAGAGCTTCTCCATCTTTGGCTGCAAAGAATATAATCAATCTGATTTCAGTGTTAACCATCTGGTGATGTCCATGAGCTGTTGGAAGAGGGTGTTTGCTATGACCAGTGCATTCTCTTGACACAACTCTATTAGCCTTTGCCCTGCTTCATTCTGTACTCCAAGGCCAAATTTGCTTGTTACTCCAGGTGTTTTTTGACTTCTTACTTTTGCATTCCAGTCCCCTATAATGAAAAGGACATCTTTTTTGGGTGTTAGTTCTAGGACAACAGACTGGTTCCAAATAAGGAAAAGGAGTATGTCAAAGCTGTATATTGTCACCCTGCTTATTTAACTTATATGCAGACTGAACTGAACTGAGAGTACATCATGAGAAATGCTGGGCTGGAAGAAGCACAAACTGGAATCAAGATTGCCGGGAGAAATATCAATAACCTCAGATATGCAGATGACATCACCCTTATGGCAGAAAGTGAAGAACTAAAGAGCCTCTTGATGAAAGTGAAAGAGGAGAGTGAAAAAGTTGGCTTAAAGCTCAACATTCAGAAAATGAAGATCATGGCATCTGGTCCCATCACTTCATGGCAAATAGAGAGGGAAACAGTGGAAACAGTGTCAGACTTTATTTTTCTGGGCTCCAAAATCACTGCAGATGGTGACTTCAGCCATGAAATTAAAAGACGCTTACTCCTTGGAAGGAAAGTTATGACCAACCTAGACAGCATATTAAAAAGCAGAGACATTACTTTGCCAACAAAGTCCATCTATCTAGTCAAGGCTATGGTTTTTCCAGTGGTCATGTATGGATGTGAGAGTTGGAGATAAATAAAGCTGAGTGCTGAAGAATTGATGCTTTTGAATTGTAGTGTTGGAGAAGACTCTTGAGAGTCTCTTGGACTGCAAGGGGATCCAACCAGTCCATCCTAAAGGAGATCAGTCCTGGGTGTTCATTGGAAGGACTGATGTTGAAGCTGAAACTCCAATACTTTGGCCACCTGATGCAAAGATCTGACTCATTTGAAAAGACCCTGATGCTGGTAAAGATTGAGGGCAGGAGGAGAAGGAGACGACAGAGGAAAAGATGGTTGGATGGCATCATTGACTCAATGGACATGGGTTTGCATGGACTCCGGGAGCTGGTGATGGACAGGGAGGCCTGGCGTGCTGCGGTTCATGGGGTTGCAAAGAGTCGGACAAGACTGAGTGACTGAACTGAACTGAACACTAAGTCATGTCTGACTCTTTGCAACTTCATGGACTGTAGCCCTACAGGCTCCTCCGTCCATGGGATTTCCCAGGCAAGAATACTGGAGTGGGTTGCCATTTCCTTTTCCAGGGGCTCTTCCTGACCCAGGGATAGAACCCGAGTCTTCAGCACTGGCAGATGGATTCTTTACCTCTGAGCCACCATAGAAGCCTTAACTTGAATAGCTCCCAAATAATGACGATGATAATAACAACAGCCAGCAGCTACTAAAGCACTTATTAAGTAGCAGGCCTAGTTCTAATTCCCTGAACCCTCACCAGAACCTTATGAGGTGAGTACCATTCTTGGTCTCATTTTACAGAAAAGGAAACTGAGGCATGGAGAGGGTGAACAACTTTCCTTTTGGCCATGCCACATGGCTTATGGAATGTTAGTTCCTTGACCAGGGATCAAACCAGCACCCCCTGCAGGGGAAATGAGAAGTCCTAACCACTGGACCACCAGGGAAGTCCGAGGTTCACCAACTTGCCCAAGTTCATAACTTGCCTTATCAGATACATACCCAGCATCTCCTGTGAAGCCACCTGTGCAGGTAATCTCCTCCTCCCCATGTCTGTGATGGAATGGCATCCATAGCTCTTGCATGGGACAGGCATGTCTCAAGGGGGCTTTGAGAGGCCTTCCAAGCCAGGCAGTGGTTTGACGAGATACAAGAGAGGAAGGGGGAAGAAGCCTTGTTAATCTGAGTAGGGAAGGCATTTGGAGCGGCAGTCCCAAAAGGCTGCTTATATTCATGTCTGCCAATTATTCAAACACAAGGAGACCCTCCATAGATCCGTTCAGAAGGCCATGCCCCACACGTAGAGTGCTCCTGAGTGTTGGGGCTGGCCAGGCTGACCGTGAGCATCCAATATGCCTCTAGACTGCTGATGATGGTGGGAGGGTTTCAGAAGGGTCAGAGAGTGGCAGCAGGAAAGGAGAAGGCAGACTGGGGGACATCACTTAAGACAGAAATATTCCCGTGGGACTCTGGACCTGAAAGAGCCTTTAGACATGGTCCAGCCACTGCCTCATTTTGTAAGTGAAGGGCCGGGAGGCTCAAGGGTGAAACCCCAGCAAAACCAAGGTCCGCTATCTCCACCTGCAGAAAAGAACAGACCAGAAACTTCCCTGGCGGTCCAGTGGTTAAGACCTAGCCTTCCAAATCAGGGGATCTGGGTTTGATCTCTGGTCAGGCAGTGAAGATCCCACATGACTTGTGGCCTAAAAACCAAAACATTAAAAAAAAAAAAGAAGCAGTATTATAACAAATTCAATAAAGACTTTAAAAATAGTCCACCTCAAAAAATCTTAAAGAGAACAAAACAAGTTAGAACTATTTGTCAAATACTCACTGAAGCCCAAATGCTGTGCTAATTGATGTCCTAGCAAAAATATAACAGGAAGGAGACTGAAGACACGATTCCTCCCCTCTCAAGGCTTACAATTTCCCTGGGGATACACACGATCCATAAAATTGACCACTGGTCAAAAGAGACCACTTGACTCTTTCCTCAACTCTTTACTTGTGAATCCAGTCACAGTAAGAACAGAGGAGACATGAGTTCAAGGAAGGATCAGGTTAGAGCGGTGGAACCTGCAAAGGGCTTCTATTAATAGAAGTGCACCTGGCTTCCTACTGAGGTAGACAAGAGGGCTGTGAATTTGTAGAGAGAAAGTAAAAAACATGCAACGTGGAAATAAATACCTCTTATGCCGAAGGACAAAGGAGCCATCAGTGAGAGCCACCCACACAGGCAGCAAACAGGCTTGTCTGGCGGGCATAGAGAGTGCGTGTCTGCAAGTGGTGGGAAATGATGTCATGAAGTGAAACTGGCATTAAAAGCGTTTGTTACACCATGAGGCAGCTGGCCCTCAGGAACCTGCCCTGGTTTCATGGTGCTGAGGAACAAACCAGTCGTAGGCAATACCACGAGATGGGTCCATGCATCGTTTCCCAGCACATCACTACCGTAGCAACCAGGAAGTGACCTAATGGTGTCAGGAATAGTGATGGCGCTTCTCACTGTCATCCAGGCGTGATGCTGGGCTTACACGATACATTGAGTAAGACAGACACAGCCCTGATGGGGGTGTGTGCTTTTCACAGGTGTGTTGAGTCATAGGCGTTCAGCAGAAAGTCAGCACTTTTTATGTCATTCAAAAGTAAGGAGGTCTAGCAATACTCAGCTGCAGTAAATAATCAATGTATCTCATGGATGTTTAAATGCCCTGGGTTTATCCTGCCCTGTCACCGACTCCAGTGGAGAGACAGGCCTCCATGCATCACTCTTCCTGCTCTGTCAGCGGGGAGTGGGGTAGTGTGTGGTGGCCGTCTTGTGTGGTACCCCCATTTCTAGATGTGCGGCCTCCTTGTAGAGGTTGTGGAAGAAAAACTTCGCCTGCCATACAGCACTGGTATACAGCAGGTGTATCAGGTGGCTGCTGTAACACACTGTTACACGTTCAGTGACTTAAAACAATACGAATGTGTTATTTTGCAGTTCTGGAAGCCAGAAGTTCAAAACAACTCTGACCAGACTAAGTCAAGAGGCTTCTTTTAAAAAAAAAAACAAAAAAAACCAACATGTATTTATTTGGCAGATTCGGGCCTTAGCTGTGGCACTTGGGATCTTCATTGTGTCCTGTGGGCCCTTACATCGTGGTACACAGACTCTCTCATTGCGGCACGCACGGGCCCAGTTGCTCGTCACACGTGGGACCCTAGTTCCCTGACCAAGGATCGAGCCCAAGTCCCTTGCATTGCAAGGTGGATTCTTAGCCACTGGACCACCAGGGAAATCCCCAAGGTGTTTCTAGAAGCTCTAGGGGACAATCCATTTCCTCGCTGGTTCCAGTTTCTAGAGACATCCTCCATTTCTCGGCTCATGGCCTCTTCCTCCACTTTCAGGGCCCTCAGTGGAGCATCTCCAAATTTCTCTGCCTCTGACCTCTTCTTCTGCCATCATATCCTTCTCTGAGTCTGACTCTTCTGCTCTTCTCTAATGAAGACCCTTATGATTACAATGGGTCCACCTGAACAATCCAGGATAATCTTCCTGTCTTAACATCCTTAATTTAAAATCAGCTGCAAAGTCCCTTTTGCCACGTGTGGCAATGTACTCACGTGAGGGTGTGGATATCTTTGGGGGACCATCGTTCTGTTGATGGCACTACGAACAGATGGACTGCACATCGCACAGACATCAGCACTTCCTTCTAGAGCCCTTGCTCACCATGTGACCTTGCCTAGATTGTCTTTCTACTGAACACCTCTGCCCTGAACCTTCTATACATTCAATGACATTTGACTTCACCAAGCGGCCTCTCTGTATGGGAGCAGCTTTAGCAGCCTGGACCCAGAGAGAAGCCCAGTGTTTGATGCAAGTAAACATCTCAAGCCATCTCTTCTTCTCAAGTTAATTATAAGCATCTTGATGTTTGCTATTGCCTATAGGTTTACCAGTTTCCTATTAATGAATTTTTCCTCATAGCTACACAATGAGGAGGCCTATCTGTCTCTTCTGGGTTTATAGATGAATAAAAGCAAGGCCTGGAAAGGACCGGCTGGGCCTGGAAGTAGAGCTCAGTGATATAGAAGTCAGAATTACTTGGGTTTGGAATTTTGGCTTCAGCATTTCATGCCTTTGCCTCTAACTGAAAGAGTGGAACCTCTCAGGTCTATCTTGTTTAAGTTACAGCTTAGATATGAGATCAAAATTCTTTTATTCGTCCTCTGTTGGCACAAGCCTTTTTATGGGCTTTGAACAAAGCTGTGTGACCCTGGCTAAGAGAGATTTAATCTCTCTGATACTCATTCCCTTATCTCTGAAGTGGAGATGCCAATTCCTACCTCTGAGTTTTGTGCTAAATAATTACACTGAGTTACTGTTAAGTTCTCGCACAGGCCTTGATCACAGTGTGTGTGTGTGAGCGTGCTTAGTCACGTCCAACTCTTTGTTACCGCATGGACTCCTCTGTTCATGGGATTTCCCAGGCAAGAACACTGGAGTGGGTAGCCATTTCCTCCTCCAGATCTTCGTGGCCCAGGGATCGAACCTGAGTCTCCTGCATCTCCTGCACTGGCAGGTGAATTCTTTTTTTTTTTTTTTTAATTTTTTATATTTTATTTTATTTTTAAACTTTACAATATTGTATTAGTTTTGCCAAATATCGAAATGAATCCACCACAGGTATATCTGTGTTCCCCATCCTGAACCCTCCTCCCTCCTCCCTCCCCATTACCCTCCCTCTGGGTCGTCCCAGTGCACCAGCTCCAAGCATCCAGTATGGTGCATCGAGCCTGGACTGGCGACTCGTTTCGTACATGATATTATACATGTTTCAATGCCATTCTCCCATTTCTCCCCACCCTCTCCCTCTCCCACAGAGTCCATAAGACTGATCTATACATCAGTGTCTCTTTTGCTGTCTCATATACAGGGTTTTTGTTACCATCTTTCTAAATTCCACATATATGCGTTAGTATACTGTATTGGTGTTTTTCTTTCTGGCTTACTTCACTCTGTATAATAGGTTCCAGTTTCATCCACCTCATTAGAACTGATTCAAATGTATTCTTTTTAATGGCTGAGTAATACTCCATTGTGTATATGTACCACAGCTTTCTTATCCATTCATCTGCTGATGGACATCTAGGTTGCTTCCATGTCCTGGCTATTATAAACAGTGCTGCGATGAACATTGGGGTACACGTGTCTCTTTCCCTTCTGGTTTCCTCGGTGTGTATGCCCAGCAGTGGGATTGCTGGATCATAAGGCAGGTCTATTTCCAGGTTTTTAAGGAATCTCCACACTGTTCTCCATAGTGGCTGTACTAGTTTGCATTCCCACCAACAGTGGAAGAGGGTTCCCTTTTCTCCACACCCTCTCCAGCATTTATTACTTGTAGACTTTTGGATCGCAGCCATTCTGACTGGCGTGAAATGGTACCTCATAGTGGTTTTGATTTGCATTTCTCTGATAATGAGTGATGTTGAGCATCTTTTCATGTGTTTGTTAGCCATCTGTATGTCTTCTTTGGAGAAATGTCTATTTAGTTCTTTGGCCCATTTTTTGATTGGGTCATTTATTTTTCTGGAGTTGAGCTGTAGGAGTTGCTTGTATATTTTTGAGATTAGTTGTTTGTCAGTTGCTTCATTTGCTATTATCTTCTCCCATTCTGAAGGCTGTCTTTTCACCTTGCTAATAGTTTCCTTTGATGTACAGAAGCTTTTAAGTTTAATTAGGTCCCATTTGTTTATTTTTGCTTTTATTTCCAATATTCTGGGACATGGGTCATAGAGGATCCTGCTGTGATGTATGTCGGAGAGTGTTTTGCCTATGTTCTCCTCTAGGAGTTTTATAGTTTCTGGTCTTATGTTTAGATCTTTAATCCATTTTGAGTTTATTTTTGTGTATGGTGTTAGGAAGTGTTCTAGTTTCATTCTTTTACAAGTGGTTGACCAGTTTTCCTAGCACCACTTGTTAAAGAGATTGTCTTTAATCCATTGTATATTCTTGCCTCCTTTGTCAAAGATAAGGTGTCCATATGTGCGTGGATTTATCTCTGGGCTTTCTATTTTGTTCCATTGATCAATATTTCTGTCTTTGTGGCAGGTGAATTCTTTACCCCTTTGCCACCTGGGAAGCCCCACGATAGTTGCAGCCAAATCTTTCATGAAATGTCAACACTCTCAACGTCTGGGCTTGAATCTTTCATGAGATGCTTTGTTATGCTCATGACTGATCTCTTTTGAATTCAATTATAAGGATTTGTGCAATCACTCAGTAGCTATATACTATTAGTCATTTTCTCAGGCTATTGATGATATTCTTCACATAACAGAGCCAAAATTCTTACTAAAGATAAGAAAAATTACATTGATTTCTTTTTCCAGTCAACCAGTTCTGTCTTTCAATATTAGGAAATTAGATAAATCAGAGCAGTTTTCATTGAAAAATCTTATAGATTAGTACTGAGTTATCTGCTGTTTTGTAATTTATTTGGTGAGTATTGTTTCTAGTATAATATATGTAATATATATATGTAACTGTTTTATATATATATATATATAAAACTACATATATATATGTGTGTAACTGGATATCTTGTTACACTTAAATCTTATTGTTTTTAAGGGCTCCATCCTTAATCACTTTCTTGGCCAAATTATTATGCAATTTTTTCATATAAAAATGGAAATACTAAAATGAATTTACATCTATCTATAGGATGCTTGTCAAGAAAAAATTAATTTACTGTTTTTTATGTTTCAAACTTAAAGCACCTTAACAGAAATAAAACTGCTCTTTCAAAGTCTTCTTAATTTATTCCAGATACTGTCAGTGGGAAGACATGTATTTCTATCTCTGTAATCAAGGTGTGCTACTGCCTGCTGCTCTTTTCATCATCTCGTATTTTCCCACATGGCTAGCTAGTACTTCGTAATCTTTAAGAATCTGTGCAAGCAGGCATATATTCAATTATGTATCATGACGACTGAATAGTCAACTCCTTCACTAACCTTATTAGTAAGGAAATGAGGGCACATCGTCTTTCTGTGGCAGATCTCATCTTCTGGTTTCTGAAAGTGGCCACAGCAACACATATGCCATCTCACTTGATTTTCTCTTTTTTTGGCAGCACCGTGTGGCATGGGGGATCTAGTTCCCTGACCAGGGATCGAATCTATGCCTCCTGCATCAGAAGTGAGGAGTCTTACCTACTGGACTGGACAGGAAGTCCCTCAGTTGATTTTCTTACAATATGATGTTGCTATTCTTTTCCTTTTTTAAAGAAAGAAATCACATTTTATTTATTTATTTGGCCGTATCTCATGGCTTGTGGGATCTTAGTACCCCCAACAGGGATCAAACCTAGAACTCCTGCAGTAAAAGCAGGAAATCCTGCTATTTGTCCCGAGTGGTGGCAATCTGTGTTCCCTCCCCTTGAATGCAGGAAAATCCCTGTATCTGCTTTGACTCACAGAACGTGATAGTAGCGAGCCTGTCACATAAGCAGCGATACAGCATTCACCTGCTTCTGTCTCTGCACTTGCCTTGGGGACCCGGCCGCCATGTTGTGAGGAAGCCCACACCACATGGAGACACCACACAAAATTCCAGCCTTAGCTGGGCTTCAGGCTAAAGGCCTACATCAACCACTAGACAGGCCTTCAGATCACAGCCACCCACAGAACTTTCTGAAATTATGGATATTTTCTGTTTGTGCTTACTATCATATGAGGCCATGGAGCAACTACAATGTAGTTGGTGCGAATGAAAAGTAAATTTTAAATTTAACTTCATTTAAATTCAAGTAACTGCATGTGCTAATGGCTGCCACACTGGACAGATTAGCCCTCAGCCTTTGCATCTTCTTGCAGAAGCAACCACCATCATGGAGCAGAAACGAGCCATCCCTACTGGGCTCTCTCCACAATCCTAGCTCTTGGAAGCATGAAAGATAAGAAATAATTATTGTTGGTTTAAGCCACTCAGTTTTGGGGTGATTTGTTATACAGCTGTTGATAGTGAATACATTCTATTTTGCTTGATTTTTTTGTTCTCTATAGCAAATAAAGATATGCAAGCCTCTTCCATCTTGTGTGCGTCCGTGCGTGTGTGTGTGTGTGGCTATGCTGGGTCTTTGTTGCTGTGAGTGGACTTTCTCTAGTTGCAGCAAGTGAGGGCTACTCTCTGGTTGTGGTTTGAGGGCTTCTCATTGCAGTGGCTTCTCTTGTTGCAAAGCATTGGCTCTAGGGCTCAGGCTTCAGTGGTTGGGGCAGAAGTAAGAAGTCTTAACCACTGGACTGGCCAGGCTTAGCTGCTCTGCGGCATGTAGGATCTTCCCAGACCAGGGATCCAACTGGTGTCCCCTGCACTGGCAGGAGGATTCTTACCCACTGGACCCCCAGGGAAGTCCCCACAAGCCTCTTCCACCTTTCAAAAGCCTTCTAGCTATGGTTTCTCTTCAGAGCCAGATTTCTTGAACAAGTTGCCTACACTTCACGATCCTTACTCATAGCTTACTCATCAGTCAACACCCACTAGGATCTAGATATGGATGAGGTCACAGTAACATTAGTTCAGGCTTATTCCTCTCACTTGGAAAATGTGGTACTCCAGCACCCATCCCATCTTTTTCCCTACCTATTTCTGAGTAAATCTCACTCTGGCAGAAAAAGCCACCTCAGGCTTGCCTGGTAGCTCAGCTGGTAAAGAATCTGCCTGCATTGCAGGAGACCCCAGTTCAATTGCTGGATCGGGAAGATCCTCTGGAGAAGGGATAGGTTACCCACTCCAGTATTCTTGGGCTTCCTTGGTGGCTCAGACGGTAAAGAATCCACCACAATACGGGAGACCTGGGCTCGATCCCTGGGTTGAGAAGATCCCCTGGAGGGCATGGCAACCCACTCTGGTATTCTTGCCTGGTGAATCCCCATGGACAGAAGAGCCTGGCGGGCCTCAGCCCTTTGGGTTGCAAAGAGTCAGACATGACTGAACAACTAAGCACAGCACTCAGCACTCCTGGATGAGAAATTGCTAAAAACAAACAAACAAAAAATGCACCGTTTTCTGGTAGACTAGTAAAAGATACCCCTTTAAAACACCCTTACCTGAAGCCTGACACAGTCCGAGGCTGAACAAGTGGAGTGTGGGTGGATTTCAGCCCCTCCTCCCCCCACCCCCTGCCCCAGGGCCAGCCATCCTTACCCAGGGCACCAGCATCGTGGACGGCATGATTCAGGTGACTGCTATGTTTCTGGGGCACCCAGAGCTTTCTCACATGTGGTCATCAACACTCATCTCATGGGGGTGCTCTGGCCCCTTGTGGACATCTGTGGCCCATGAAGTCTCTTGAGGGGACATCTCATGAAGCACCCTGGATGTGGACCCCCTTCCCAGCCCAAGAGCTCCCCCAACTCTTCCCATCCCAAGATCAAAATCCTTGGGCTCTTCAAAGGGAGATGTCTTCCTAGGACTCCTCCCGGTGGTAAAGCTGCACCAGGATCCTCGGTGAAATGCAGGGACCCACCCGGCTGCCCCACTGTGTAGCATGAAGACTACTAGGAAAACAGCTCTTCCTGCTGGTGTCAGATCCACTCACGGGGTATGACTGGGGCCACAGGCCACACAGCCCTCCCTACCGCATCCTCCTTCCTTACTCTGTACACATCCCAGCATCAACTCCCAGAGTCCCTGCTGTGATTCTCTTTTCCATTCACAAAGCTCGCTGGCCCACCAGGCCTCAGATGTCATCAGGGGACCCAAAGGAACTTTATGATGGTAAACTCCCAAATGCTATTTTTTTCCCAAATTAGCCAGGCATCTGGGTGGAGAGTGTGGTTTAGGGTTTCAGTTTCCTAGAACACAGTAACTCGATTACAAAAATGAGGCGATATTTCCATGACAGCAGGTCTTCAGAAGTGGGATGGGTTACCTTCTGTCTCCGCTGGGCAGATCGAAGTTCATGGCACAGGAGGCTGAGGAGGTGACTGTGTTCACAGTTTCCGCAGGCCTGAGACACGGCAAAACAAGTGATACCCAAAGATATCCAAAGGTTAAAAACAATAAAATTCTGTAAAGCAATTATCCTTCAATAAAAAAATGAATAAAAAAGACACATTAGGATATGACCCTCACATAGTTCAGCTTGGGGGTAACCTGGTTCAGTATGTGAAATGTTCCAGCTCAGTAAGGGCCAGTTTATACCAAGGGGTTCTGATCTGTTTCAAAGATTCCGAAGTATTAGTAATATGTTGATCGTAACCAAATGCAAATTTTTCTAGGGAAACATGCCACACACTTTTCCCCCTTATTACTCAGCTTTGGGACACTAAATTAATAAATGCAATGGTTGTTAATCTGATGATAAGCTTTTACATTTTTGGTCTAGGTTGAATAAACTCAGTGGTACTAAACAGCTTAGAGTTTTCAAGAGAAAAGAAAATAATATTCTTCCCAAGATGATGTTCTTGGATATCACTGTCAAAATGTTGTCTGACTGGAAAACATTTCAGGAATGATTACCTTTCTTGTGTGTTTAATGAATTTTTCTTTTTCACTATTAACTCTCATAATTCCTTCTCAAAATCTTGTGATGTAGATCAATTTCCTTTCTAATCTGAATAAACTTACAGTCCTCAAATATGATACTGATGTTTACTAAAATTCAACATTTTCAAGAAAATCTTTCAATCATACATACTTTCTGGCTAATTTTATATTTAAAATCAAATGTCTTTAGATTTTCCTAGGTCCTCTGATATAAATGTGACATAGTGGGAAATTATATGTAGAAGATTCATGTTGATAGTTCAAGAAACTGGCCAGTTAGACCAAATTTTCAACCTATAACTTGGATACCGATTCTTCTGTAGAACAAAGCTAGAAAGAATTCCCTCTGCCTGCTGGCCCCTTGGGATAGCTGGGTGTGGTTTATTTTCTTCTCTGACTGGAACAAAGATATGCAGGAAAATCTTCTTTCTACAACTCAAATTCCTTGTTCTTACAAACAAGCTTAAGAAGAGAGAGAGAGAGAAAAAAAGCAGCAGATCAAGCCTGGCTTAATCGTTTGCTTATATTGGTGCATATACTGGATTTTTTCCAGGTTAACAAAAATAAAGCCACAGGGAAGAC
Source organism: Bubalus kerabau (assembly GCF_029407905.1). NCBI lineage: Eukaryota > Metazoa > Chordata > Mammalia > Artiodactyla > Bovidae > Bubalus > Bubalus kerabau. Next base: position 26,006,424 of record NC_073636.1, read on the forward strand.
ATATGCAGCCGTATATTTAAGCTACTGGCTCACACACAGTTTACTGGCTGCAAGTATATAAAAGATATGAAGGCGGAAGAAAAACAGTAAGCAGTTAGGAGACATAACAAGTTTTCTTATTCTTTATTACTTTAAAGGAAGCTGGAACCCGGTAACAATACACCACATACAGTTCAGAACCAAACAAAGGCTGCTTCGTTATTTATTTTGCATTTGCTCCTTTTAGGAAGTGAGGAAAAAACAGCTCTACTGGCACTCAAATTTATTTTCAATTAAAATCCCCGTAAATTAGAAAACCTCTCATAAAACAGTGGAAATGGAAAAAAATGTTATTCAGAAAAAAACTTTTAAGTATCCTAGTTTTCTGTAGCGCACCGGGTTATGTGATCAGCCTCATAAGGCCACTTAAAAAAGTATTCAGCCTCTGTATTCTTCTTTAGGATAATACATAATAGTGCCTGGCCCTCTGACGGAAATACAAGCACAGTTTATACTTGCCCACTTTCAAGCACTGAAAACACCTTCCCCTCCCCCCGCAATTTTGCTATTTGCTCACGTCTCAAGCGCATAAACGAGTGCTGCTGAGAGACCAGGGTCCTTGCTGCCATTGTGTTTTTTCTATTTAAAATTCAGAGTATTAAACACAGTTGAGTACATCCACGCAGACATGACAAACCGTTATCACATACCGGAAGCTCCAATCAAGAGCACTGGGCAAAGGCCCATTTCATAACATCATTAAGATGCACTGAACGCTGCTGTTCAGAGAGGCTTTGTCAAAGCAGATCATAACGGCCTGCCAGAAGTCTGCAAACAGAAATTTATATTAAATTGTCCTTTTCCTTCTTTATTAGTATGGAATCCAGTTGCATTTCTAGTATATGGGCTCAGAGGTTCACTGAAAAGGCTACCAGGTTTTAAGATTGTGAAATATCACCAAAATGAAGTACTAAAAAAAAAAAAAAAAAAACACAAAAACTTAACTGAAAAATATTTGAGTAAGTAGGTGCGGGTATAGTAATCAACCATAATGACTTTATCAAAACAAAAGGAGTTTCTCAGGGGTGTGAAGGTGGACTGAACTTGTGAGTCACAAGGCGGAGTGTTTAATTTGGAACAAGTCAAATAAAAGCATTGCTTTCTTTTCCTTAAAAACCTCTGAGACTCTTTATGTTATGTTATAATCTCAGAAAAGAAAGCTCATTCATTAAAAAAAATTTTTTTCCATTTTAAGTCCTGCTGAGTGAAGATGCCTGGGAGACATATTTTACATGCTGGCTTCCTGAGTGTTAAGTAGGATGTTATCTGGAGATGCGATGGTAAAATTTTACTTCTTTAGACTCGATATTTTTCTTTGCCGTGTTCATTGATCACACATATGTGCTGAAACAATAAAGGATTTAAATGCATCAGCCTCTTAACAAAATAAGAAGTTCAGAAAATGGGATGCAGTAATATCATCTCCTACTTCATTACTCTTCATTTAAATACATATGAATTGGGCTGGCCAAAAAGTTCCTTTGGTTTTTAAGTAAAAATCAAAGATACAGTTTTCACCAAGAACTTTATTGAATGACATATTTGTTGTTTTGTTCCACTACTTTCTGCCATTTTTCAGGCAACTTCATAACTCCATCTTCTCAAAACTTTTTATCTTTCTGAGCAAAGGACTGTTGCTGGTGCCTTTTACAGCCTTCCAAGGAATTGTAATTTTGTTTTTCCCACGAAGAGAATTTTGTAAAGACCAAAATAAATGGGCATCAAAGATGCAATGTCTGGTGAATACAGTGGATGAATCAGAACTTCTCAGCTAAGCTGTAACAGCTTTTGCCTGGTCATCAAAGAAACATGCGATCTTGCGTTATCCTGACAGAAGATTATGCATTTTCTGTTTGAGAGCTGCTTTCAGTTGGTCTAACTGGGTACAGTACTTGTTGGAATGAATCATTTGGTTTTCCAGAAAAAGCTCATAATAGAGGATTCCCTGCAAATCCCACCATATACACACATCACCTTCTTTGGATGAAGACTGGCATTTGGTGTGGTTGGTGATGATTCACTTTGGTTGCCCCAAAATCACTTCCATTCCACATTATTGTACAGTATCCACTTTTCATCACCCCTCACAATTTGGTTTAAAGGCAACATTTTCATTATGTTTCAATAGAGAATCACATGTGGAAATATGGTCAAGAAGGTTTTTTGTTTTGCTAAACTTATGTGGAACCCAAACACCAAATTGATTAGCATAACCAAGCTGGTACAAATGGTTTTCAATGCTTGATTTGGATATTTTGAGTATGTTGGCTATCTCCCACATGGTATAACATTGATTATTCTCAATTAATGTCTTGATTTGATCGCTATCAACTTCAACTGGTCTAACCGACCATGGAGCACTGTCCAGCGAGAAATTTCTAGCACGAAACTTTGCAAACTGCGCTAGAGACATTTCATCAGTCACAGCACCTTCTCCATACACTGCACAAGTCTTTTTTTGCATTTCGGTTGTGTCTTTACCTTTCTTGAAGTAATAAAACATAACATGTCAACAATGTTGCTTTTCTCTTCCATCTTCAATATTAAAATGGCCACACAGAAATTCACCAATTTTGATTTTTTTAAAAAAAGATGCACATTGATGTGACAGCTGTCACAATACAATCTAACAAAACTGCTTTGAGTGAAGTTAAAGACAACCAAGCGCTACTAAGGCCATCTTATGGAAAAAGATGAACAAACTTTTTGGCCAACCCAATATGTATTTATTTATATGTGTATGTATTTGTATGTGAATGTATTATGTGTACATGTACGTATTATGTATATGCACATACACATGCACATATATGTATACACATGCAGATATCTGTAAAATCTAAAGAGACCCACTAAGACAAAAATTTCTTCACTGTTTGAGTTTTGAGCTCTTTTCTGTATCTGGCTTTGTAGGTCTGTAACAACAAGATATATGCTGAGGGTTGTGGAATATAGGTAGTGGTGGACATAGATGTATCCTACTGGTGATGTTACAGCTTCTACAGTGAATAGAGAAACAGTTGTAGTACACACAGATACTGACTTTCCTTTGATCCTTTTTGGGTAGCCAGAAATGTGTCAGAAAGTATTTTGATGGCAAGCAACAGAAATGGCGCTGGGTTAACGTAAGCAAAGCGGTGGGGGGTACAGGGGGCTATTACTGGTAGGAGCCTGGGGTAGCTCGCAAAGGCAGAGGAAGAGCAGAGTAGTGCAGCAACTGGAAGCCAGTAACAGGCTCCAGAAACCAGCCCAGGCCTAGGCCCCAAACCCCTTGGTCTCTGTGGCTCTTGGTTTAAGTTTCTAAATCCTAGGGGAGAGAGACAGACTGGTCCACTTTGGGTTAGATGTTTATCTCCAGATCATTCAGCAGTGGTCAGGGTCACACACCTGAGGGTCCATGTCTATAGCCATCCCCCAAGGGGAAAGAGTTATGAGCTACAAGCCAGTGTAATCGGAGGCTTCTAGATCTCAAGCACTGACACTAAACAGTTTATTGAGTATTGACTGTTAGTATGGTCAAAGGAGAGACAGTTGATGACGACGGAGAAAACTCAGCAGCAAGCTGTCTTTCTGCTTATTTCCTTCGTACAAAATAGAGACAATCATAACTGCTTCCATCATCCTAATACCAACCTTGCTGGGCAGTGGTGGGAATTCACTGAGACTAAGAATGTCAAGTGCCCGGAACATTCCTGACACAGAAGACACTCAATAAATGGCAGTCATCATTATGGCTATTTTTAAAATCTGTTAAATTGGTATCATTGCAATGTTCTTGTGAAAACGGGGTTACGGATTTGCATGCAAGACTTACATTTAGATCTCTGAAGTATTCATTGTAATCTAAGGCATAACCCACTACAAATAAGTCTGGAATCTCAAATCCAGCATCTGAACAGAGAGAGGGAGGGGAAAAAAAGAACACAATTTAAATAACATAAATATAAAGCCACCATAAGCTGTTGTTGGCACTTAATGTATGAGGACCTTCCATTAGGCAGAAGTAAGTGAGAAAAGTGACAGACAACGCATAAGATGAACCCAGCAGGACCTGGGCCAGAGTGACTACTTAGGGAGACAAGACAAACCAATAAACAGACAGTGAAAAATGACTGCCATCCTTGTAGACAGAGTTGAAAGAGGGCTCAGGAAGCTCCGTGGATAATAAGTATGCCTGAGTCAGGCATATAGCGCTGCTTTTTCAAAGCAAGCAGTATCCAACGATATCATGCCAAAGGAAACACTGCAAAAAGCATGAAGTGCAGTTCAATCAGAAGGCATCCTAATGCTGTAATATGTGAATAGGGGCACAGGCTGTTGCAATAGGAAGCCATCCTCCCACTGCACTCAGTGTCCTCGGCTGGATAAACGGCTAGAAAGCAAAACCTGAGAGACAAGGTGAAAGGAGACGGGACCGTTCAGCTTGAGGAAGACATGCTGAGGGTTGCTCCAACGCTAGTCTTTGAATCCACATGCAGATGATAGCAATTAACTCTGTCTCCACCGCAGGCAGGATGAGACTGTGCATGTGTGCTCAGTCGCTCAGTTGTATCGGATTCTTTGGGACCCCGTGGACTGTAGCCTGCCAGGCTCCTCTGTTCATGGAATTTTCCAGGCAAGAATACTGGAGTGGGTTTGCCATTTCCTTCTCCAGGGGGTCTTTCCAACCCAGGGCTCGAACCCACGTCTCCTGCATTTGCAGGAAGATTCTTTTCCACTGAGCCACAGCCCATTAAGGTACTCAGGTTAAGTAAAAAAATGAATATATTGAAAGATGATTTTTATTGAAAAGGAATTTTTAAAAAGATTTTTAATGTGGACCATTTTAAAAGTCTTTACTGAATTTGTTTCAGTATTGCTTCTGTTTTATGTTTTGGTTTTTTGCCCGTGAGGCATGTGGGAATCTCAGATTCCCAACCAGAGATCTAACCTGGCAAAGTCTTAATCACTAGACCGAGGGAAGTTCCTGAAAAGGATTCTTAAGGAGCATGAAATAGTTCTTCTTCCTCAGATTTTAAAACTGAATAAATGTGCCTATAGCCCAGTGATTTTTCAAATTCTTTCCAGTGTTGGGGAATCTTCTGTTAGTTTATTATAGTATTACAAATGAGAGATGTACTTGCTTACTTTTACAAAACAGTACTTTGGCATAGCCAGTGGACTTACAGCACAGAGAAAGTTACCTCTGTGGTTGACTACTCACCTCCTCGTTGGTCCTTCTGATCAAGGATGCTTTCACATGGAGAAACCAACTGGTTACTGCTCGCAGAAAGTGCTAGAGGGGAGGGACTTGTTTTTCTAAGGATTGCATTGTGTATCACTGTTAGAAAGCCCTTTTGATCCCTCCAAACTGTAGGTTTCTTGAGAAAAATAATCAGAGAAGCAGAGCAGAAGAAAAGGTGTCAGAAGATACAAGTGTCATTGAGCACAGAGGAGAAAGTCAACTATGAAAAAGGACCAAAGAGTACAAAGCCTCAGAAATCCAGGAAGAAAGACAAAAAAACAAAGATTCTGAGCTAGCTAAAAGAATATTAGCAAATCCCAGGAACCCCTGGTTGTAAAGATAATGATGACTTTACAGTGAGTAACGCAATCTCTACAATGGGCATGGGCAACTCAGACTGGGAAAAGTTGGTTCCAAAGGTCAAGCCTTCAAAGCTGTCATGGAGTAAAAGAATCTTGAACCAGCAGGTCAGGAGAACAGCCAGGAAAGAGTTGACTGGTCTCTAGCCAGTAAGTGAGTGCAGTTCCTACCCTTATATTTGCGATTGCAGATGCTACTTACAGATGGAGTGCAAGAGTAAGAGCCATGATAGTAATCAGATTGCCTGCACTCAACAGTGACTGTACACGTACAGCTTTGTGACCCAGCAAGCTCTTTAACCTGGCTGGGTTCAGTTTCATCATCTGTAAAATGGGCACAGCAATAGCACCTACTTTAGAGAAAGCTGTGAGGATTAAACATGTTCATCTCTTTGCAGCTCTTAAAACGGAGTCAGACACACCAAAATCTCTATGTCTGAGTCTTCTTCCATTTTGTAAATAAGTTCATCTGCAACTTATTTTTTAGATTCCATATATAAGGACCTACTGTATAGCACAGGGAACTATATTCATTACTTTGTAATAACCTATAAGGGACAAGAATCTAAAACAGAATATATATGTATACAAATGGGTTTCCCAGGTAGCTCACTGGTAGAATCCGCTTGTCAACACAGGAGAGGTGGGTTTGATCCCTGAGTCTGGAAGATTTCCTGAAGTAGGAAATGGCAATCCAGTATTCTTGCCTGGGAAATCCCATAGACAGAGGAGCTTCGTGGGCTACAGTCCATGGGGTGGCAAAGAGTTGGACATGACCAAGCATGCATGCATGTATCCAAATATATATGTATAACTGAAGCATTGTGCTGCACACCAGGAAATTAACATGACATTGTAAATCAATTACACTTTAATTTTTTAATTAAAAAAATTAATCTCTTACTGCTGCTGCTGCTGCTGCTAAGTTGCTTCAGTCGTGTCTGACTCTGTGCAACCCCATAGATGGCAGCCCACCAGGCTCCGCCGTCCCTGGGACTCTCCAGGCAAGAACACTGGAGTGGGTTGCCATTTCCTTCTCCAATGCATGAAAGTGAAAAGTGAAAGTGAAGTCGCTCAGTCATGTCCGACTCTTAGTGACCCCATGGAGTACAGCCTACCAGGCTCCTTTGTCCATGGGATTTTCCAGGCAAGAGTACTGGAGTGGGGTGCCATCACCTTCTCCGAATCTCTTACTAGTGCTAGCTATTATTTTATTAATACTGTTGCTGTGATACAAGAAATTTGTAACTAGTTGGATATCTCTGAAGTGCATGTCTTTCAACTTCAGTTGAAATTTTCTCTATATAATATTTTAGATTATTTCCTTAGAAGATTTCTGTTTATTAACCTTGTCCAACCCTAACTATATTCAGATTATATTCCCCAAACCAATAACTAAACAGGAACATATTATTGGGTCTATCTGGCCAGAGCTAACATTGTCTAGATTTAAGACATCCACCCAGGAATGCAACTTGTTTTCAGAATAAAGAATCACTGGTTCAATGTCATTGGCACATTACCCATCCATAGCATGCTTCTTGTGCTAATGTTTGTTCAGCTTGCTGATGAGAACTGTAGCCAAATTATCCCAGTGCAATTGTAAGTTATAAAAATCCAGCCGAAGTCTGCCTATGCAAGTGAAAAAAAAATCGCCTCTAGTGTTAGAATAATAAATAATCAAGCAGCTTGTTTATCCTTTCTGGCATTACAACTATTCGTATCCTGGGGAGGATGGAGGAAACTGCTTTAGATGAGAAAACTCCTTGAGAACACATGTCTGAACTGAAGTGTGAAGATGGTATCTAGAGATGTTTGCTCTAATTCTCTGTGTGGTTATATTTGTGTTTGGAGGTGGTGGGGCAGAGTCTCGGATTTCCCTTTGTGTGCTAAAATTCCGATTTGCTGAAGGTCAGCACTGTGCATTGTCTGCTCACAGTTCCTGGAGATGGTAGAACCCCTCAACCTTCCCAGTGCCTCTTTGCGTCCAAAAGAGACACAGAGAGGACAGACAGGTGGGGACAGAGGCCAAGGCTGGAATCCCATGCATCCAAGTCAGTCCAGGGTTGGGGGGTCACATCTCCCTCCAATCCCCAAACCCCATTTTAGCTGAGTTCTTAGGAATGAAGGTGCAAAGATTTTAGAAAAACCTAAAAACAAAAACATCCAGTGTACACAACAGAATTCCTGGGAAAGGTGTAATTAGAAAATGAAAACCCCTGGTTGTAGAGGGTTCTATTGCTGGAGACACAGAGCATTTATGGAACCATCAAATCTTTTATAGCTTCCGTTTCACATGGAATGCTGACAACCAGGAAAGGAAAGAGTCTTAAACACAAAACACCACCACTAGCCAATAAACAATGGACAACCACCCCGCCCCGCCTCAAACACTTACAGTCAGGTCTAAAGCCATCACTTCTAGGTGTTCTCTTCACCAACAAACTACCATTAAAAGAAAAAAAAAATGTTTCAGTGATCCAGATAAAATGTTTGTGAATTACAAATAGAATTGAACATCATTAAAATATATATTTGAAACGTGCATTTTTTTCCCCCCTCAAGCATGTGGGGCATCAGCACAGCCTTGAATTCCCTCCTATGTCTCCTTATCAGTGAGATTCTGGATAAAAGGGAGGGAGAGGGGCGTGGGCACTGGGGCTCAGACAGCTGCTCCTGGAAACAGCTAACAGAGGCATTGGAAAAAGGGGCTCAGATACACAGCAAAGCATGTCCTCTCCCCCTTCCTCTCTCTCAGGCTAGCTGTCAAATGGGCTGTTTGTTCAGTGTGGTCAAACCCTAATGCCCCAGGGCAAAGGGTTAGTGGTTTGGAATGGACTGCATTCTTTGGAACCAGCATCCTGTGTTAGCATCCCTCTTGGGCAAATTTGGAAAGACAGAGCAATGATGACGTGAATGTGGTACTCACCTGGCTACCTTGATCATGTTGGGCTTGTACTTCTCTATGCTACTGAGCAAGGCTTTCATGGTTCTCCCGGTTCCAACAACATCCTTAGAAGAGGACAGACAAATTCAACCGGATGCCTTTGGGCTGCATTAAAAGGCTTTTCATCCAGACAGATGAGTCTAGTCCTTATTAATAATGCATCACAATTAGAATTGCCATCAAATTAGGAGTCCAAGTAGGAGGCAGAGCTGGTTATATTTTTTAGACAGGTGCATCTTTCTGGAAACTGGGTTTGGGGGGAATATGTTGGTGACTGTTTCCTCCTAGAATCCTTGAGCTGTGTCAAAAGGCTACATTCAGCGTTTGGAGAGCATGTGGGGCTCTTTATCGAGTGCATTTGGTCTCGTGCATGCGCATTCAAGGACTAAATTTGGCCCTGAGGTAATGTAACACAACGCGGGGCGCATGAATTTTCATGGACATGGGATGCACATCTGAGTATGCTGAATGGACAGATAAACGCTTCCCCCGCTCCCCCTTCACGTACTCCCCCCACTTAATAGGAGATTCGATGGCTGGGAAGTGAGATGTATGTGGACAGCAGCTGGTGACAGCCTGTGAGCTCTGAGGGCACGAGGCTACCGTGAGCAGAGGCTCACCCTGGCTGATGAGCTGCTGCACAATTAGCGCACAATGGGCAGGCGAAATTGATTGTCCGTGGGACAGAAATCAGCTGTCTGGAGCTGATTATCAAAACAACAGGTCTGAATTTAGCCAGGGTCGGGCAGTGCCTTTCGCTGGAGGGTCTACTTCAAGGGTTTTGTCTGAGCCAGAACGGCACATACATATGGCACACCCAGGCAACTGTAACAAAAGCGCGACAAAAACAGCTCCCCTGAATTTTTGCCAGCTGATAAGACAGGCCTGCTGGGCTAAAGGACCCATTATTTCTTTCTCTTTTCTTTTCTTCTTTAAAAAAAAAAAAATAGAAAAACAAATTAAATTAAATTATAGCTTTCCCCTGGATAGCAAATTTTTACACTGATTCTATTTATGATTTAGATGCTGAAGGGAGGATTGTTTCAAGTCATTAGAGGTCATTAGCAAGAACACGGAATTAAGGGTGAGAGGCCAATCTTGGTTTCTCTATTAAAAAAATTTGGTTCTGTGGGCTAGTTTTCTCTTCTGTGAAAATGTCTGATTTACAAATAGATCTAAGAACCAATTTAGACATGGGTGGCATTAGATACAAAAGGATAAAATACCACACAACTATTATTGTAAAGCTTCCATTCTAAGTTATTTCAAGTCAAATTCTAGTTAACTCCTATTCTGTAAATTTGGAGAAGCCTGCATGCAGTGGGCATTCAATAAATCCTTGGCCAATTTGATAACAAGGTCTATATTTAGAAACTCAACATTAGATTCTTTCAACTTCTAAGTATGGATAAAGAAAAGTCAGCTTACCTCAACAATGAGGACATTCTGAAATTAAAAAAAAAAAAACTATTTAGAATATGATGCAAATCTGGCTCATAAGATAAACACATATTTTGCTTGGAGTTAGAATTTCACAGTTAACTTAGCTGGTCGTCCACTATCCATCTAACCCAAATGCTTGGAGATAATCCAGGACTTCCAGATTTATTTTTCCAGTTTTGCTGGAATCACGGATGCTGCAATATTGGTATCTATATTCAGGTTAGTGCTGTCCCGTGCTTAGTCCCTCAGTCATGTGCGACTCTTTGCAACCTCTTGGACTGTAGCCCACCAGGCTCCTCCGTTCACGGGGACTGTCCAGGCAAAAATACTGGTGTGGGTTGCCATGCCCTCCTCCAGGGGATCTTCCCAACCCAGGGATCGAATCCAGGTCTCCCGCATTGCAGGCAGATTCTTTACTATCTGAGCCATCAGGGAAGCCCAAGAATACCGGAGTGGGTAGCCTAACCCTTCTCCAGGGGATCTTCCCCATCCAGGAATCGAACCAGGATCTCCTGCATAGAAGGCAGATTCACCAGGGAATTCTGGTGAATTCCCAGATTCACCAGGGAAGCAGGCTGATTTTAGATCCTTTACCTGTCTGAAGAACTATCCATAATGTCATCCCACCGCCATCATCCTGGCAAGTGACCCCCCTGAGTCCTTTGGGATACAAAGCTCGCCAAATTTCCCAGATAAACAGCATTGTTAATGGAGACAGCACTGGGCAGAAGGATCCTATATTCAGCGGGGCCACCCCTACACCAGTGTACCACCACAATCACCAGGGATCTGGTGTTTACTCTTGGATTTTCAACTCTAAGGAAGGGGAGGTGCTTGGTTTATATTTTTAGTGACATGGTTACACTCCTTACCCTGCGCTTTTAAGGCATCCCTCTGCTTCTCCCCTAGGAACACAGATTATGTTTCATTTTAACTTCCTGAATGATACCTATTATTAGACTATCAACTCTGCAAGGGATGGAAGGAATCACATTTTTCTTGCTTACTTCCATAGTCTCAGCCACTAGCACAAATACTGCAAACAGACGCTCAGTAATTATTTGTGAAAGAAGGAACAATAACTAATTATACTTATTAATGACAAAATTAACCAATAAGTGGATTTATAGTCACATGTCAATATTGCCCCATCAAATTAAAATACCACTGTGTTAACATGCTATATATTCTCCTCAATGTAATGATGTCTTTCTTTAGATAACTTTTCATTTATCCCTATGATTCATACACTACTTTAAAAATTCTATCGAACCATACACTTTGGCTATCTTCTCTCTCATGCAAAAGAGATCTAAATAATGAAACGTGAACCAACCAACCACTCTGTTAAATCTGTACTATACTACCTTATGTGTCAACTGCATTCTTAGGTGGAATATCTTTCTGGAAGTGTTTTTCTTTCTAGTATTTTTATTCATTAAATTCATGAAAGAATCTTAATTTTACCATTAAAATATAAGATTATTTTGTCTGTTTTAAAAATAGGTCATGCCCACAGTATACCCCATGGATCACACTGACGGAGAAGTCCCCCTGGTATCCTCAATGCGTTTGCTATATTATTAACCATCAATCCATCACAACTAGTTAGGATGTGCATTTTTAGTTTGATTGAGGCCTATTAGCCAACCAGAACACTGGAAGAATACTTGGTTAATTTAACGTCCTAGTTCACAATCTCTTTTTGTTTCAATCTTACAATGAAAACCCTTTTAAAACTGTTAGTCCGCATTCTTGCCTAATTAAATGAAGTGCACTGAACATAATTAAATCTGGTTTTTGAAAGTTCAGGGCCTTGCAAAACAAGAGTCATTCTTGAGGAGATTAGCTTCAACTACAAGATATAGTGATATCTGGGAATTAGAATTCAGAGAGACATAAATCCAGAGATAGAGTGTCAAACTTAATTAAACACATTTTAAAATCAAGGTAATGTATACATGTTTAAAATAAAATAGAGAAGTCTAAAGTTTTCTAGATATTGATGTGTTTCTAACTGGTAAAAGTATTTCAAAATGCTTATATGTTTATACTAAAGTTATGGCATTTTATACTATGCATATCCAAAATATTATTTCATCTAGCAAAACTATTAGTGCATCTAACAAAAACAGTGGTTTTTCCAGTAGTCATGTATGGATATGAGAGCTGGACTATAAAGGCTGAGTGCCAAAGAACTGATGCCTTTGAAATGTGATACTGGTGAAGACTCTTGAAAGTACCTTGGACAGCATGGAGATCAAACCAGTCAATCCTAAAGGAAATCAACCCTGTATATTCATTAGAAGGATTGATGCTGTAGTTGAAGCTCCAATACTTTGGCCACCTGATGTGAAGAGCCAACTCATTGGAAAAGGCCCTGATGCTGGGAAAGACTGAAGGCAGGAGGAGAAGGGGACGACAGAGGATGAGATGGTTGGATGGTATCATCGACTCAACGGGCATGAGTTTGAGCAAACTCTGGGAGATAAAGAAGGACAGGGAAGCCTGGCATGCTGCAGTTCATGGTGTCACAAAGAGTCGGATATGACTTAGCAACAACGACAACACACAAAAATGACAACAATCCATTTCATTTTTTTTTTTCATTTTCTCCTAGTTTTATCGAGATATAACCGATATACTTCACTATGTTAGTTTAAGGGGTTCAGCATGATGCTCTGACTCAGATACACTGTGACATGATTACTGCGATGTGTAGTCAGTATCCATCCTCTCATGTAGACACAATACAAAGAAAAAGGAAAAGGGGCAAAAACTTTTTTTCTTTGTGATAAGAACTCTTAGGGTTTACTCTTTTTTAAAATATCAATTTATTTTTAATTGGAGGATAACTGCTTTATAATATTGTGTTGGTTTCTGCCGTATCTTAGGGTTTACTCTTTTAATAACTTTTACCTATATTACTCAGGAGTGTTAACTAGTTATCATGTTATACATTACATCTGTAGTATTTATTTTTATTATAGCTGAAAATTTGTACCTAGGACCAGCTCCCATTCCCTGCCTCTGGTAACCACAAAACTAGTCTTTTTTCCTGTGAGTTTGGTTTTTGTTTAGTTTTATCATGTTTTAGATTCCACATATGGGTAAGACAACACAGAATTTGTTTTTCTCTGTCTCACTTATTTCACTTAGCATAATGCTTTCAAGGTCCATTCATGTTGTTGAAAATGGCAGGATTTCCTTGGTTTATTTTTTTAATGGCTTAATAAAATTCCATTGTGTTTGTATACCACATTTCTGTATTTGACAATAATTTCTTTTATTTTTTTACTTTTTTGCTGCACCAGGCAGCATGCAGGATCTTAGCTCCCCAACCAGGGATCCAACCCGTGCCCCCTGTAATGGAAGTTGGGGTCTTAACCACTGATTGTGAGGGAAGTTCCCCAAATTTCTTAATATCATATAAACTTATTACACATTCACTAGGTTTACCAGGACAATTTCCCCAGTTGTCGTTCAAATGGCTTTTTTTAAATTGGAGAATAACTGTTTAACCATATTGTGTTGGTTTCTGCTGTATAACAACATGAATCAGCCATAAGTATATATGTATTTCAAATGGCTTTTGTTGTAGCTGGCTTGTCTAATCTAAGAACATGCAATGATCTTTAATGTCCTTTAATTTAGAAGAGTCTCTTTTTCTGTGCTTCTGTTTCTCACTCTCACAACTTTATACATCATCTATTTACTATATTCTTTCACACTATCTCCCTTCCTTTCCCCATGCCCCAATGTTACCTTGTTATGACTGTATCTTCTCATACAGGTTACATTTTTTCCCACTAAAAAGTCAAGTAGTATACTATATCTCTTTTTAGAGCTTGTTTACTTTTCTTGAAGTTCTTAATTGTTTTTCCTATCATAGTCCATTGTCTTATAATACTGTAATAACCCTTACTTTTTCCTGCCCTTTCCTCCCCACCCCCTGGAAGCTCATCTTTTTAAAAATATTTATTTGGCTGCACTGGTTGTTAGTTGTGGTATACAGGATCTTCAATTTTCAGTGTGGTATCTTCTTCTTCTTTTGTTTTTTAAGTCAAGGCATACAGACTCTTAGTTGGGGCATGTGAGATTTAGTTCCCTGACCAGGGATTGAACTTCGGCCCCCTGGATTGAGAGCATGGAGTCTTAGCCACTGGATCACCAGGGAAGTCCCATTCTAGGCTCTTCTTTCTTAGAAGGATTATAATGAGGAAAACATTGACTAGTTATGGTCTAATTGTCTTTCTTAAAAGGATTTTTGGAGGATCAAGAAAGCAAACAGGTTGATAAAATCTGTAACAACAAAAAGAATTTCCTGTGTTATGAACAGTACTAAAAAAGTAAAATTATTTAGTAGGATCAAAAATGATGAGCAAGAGAATACTAATACAGAAAAACCATCTGCTATTGAAAGGGGATTAAGCAGAAAATTAGAGTTTTTTATTGGCTTTACAGAGCAACCATCAGATATATATTTATTTTTCTTTATAGAACATCAGCTACGTTTTCAAATTCTTTCATCAGTGGTACATGAATTGACTCCTGGATCTTTAGTGGCCTGCCTGTTGTGTGGAAAGCTTACCCTGAACGAGAGCAATGACTTTAATACCTTTGGAAGACTGGCTCTGCCTTGCAAAACAAGAAGTAGCCCAAGCGTAGAGAGAAAGTGACTACCCCAACTGTGGAAGCATTTTTCAATACTGTCTAAGAAAACTCATCTCTTCACGCTTTAGTGGACCAAGATTAGCAACACAAGCTGAGAGAGGAAGACTAACCCGTCTTTATACTATCAGTATATAACATGGAAACTGTTATGTAGTAGGTGCTTAGGAAATGCCTGTGGAACAATGCAACAATTCTGACCTCCTTTCTGTCTCTAGCTCATCATATACCCCCTCTATATTTCTCCTTAATGATATACAGTTCCTCCTTAACTGAGCTAGTATTAAATGTCTTTTGCTTTTAATTTTGCATTTAGAAATCTTCTAAAGTTCCCATTTTCTTGAGTGGGCTGCCTTGGGAATTTTTTTTTCCCAGAACACACTGTGCCTCTTTAAACACTTCCAATCTGCTGACTCCCATCACTGAATCTGAGATGCTCGCCAGTTACTGTCATGGTCATCTCATCACACCTAGCTCATTTCCTCCCAGAAAGCCAATGAAATCTGCAGCCTGGGAGCTGCAGGCAAGAATCCTATGGGGAACCTCCACGGCGTGTCCTATCTCTGCTATTTCATGATCCTGATGGAAGCTCATCCCTCTGGGTTTCCTAAAGAAAAAGCAAGGAAGGAAGAAAGAGAAAAAGAAAAGAAAGGACAGACTGATGAAAATCAGAATGGTTTTCTTAAATAGGTTATTCCTTTTAGTCTTTTAAAATGTAAAGTGACCAGCACACCACAGTCTAATCTGCAGCAATGTATTTTGGTGGCTGTGGCTGCACCCCACTGAGGGACGATGGCAGGAGTGATGGTGAGCTGAGCATGGATCCTGAGCCTGCGTGGGAGTGTGACTATAAACCCCATGGAGAAAGGCATGCAGTCCAGCATTTCATTTTATGTGATAATTCACAAAACTGCCAGAATCATCAGTCGCTGGGCATTTCCATGACTGTTCTCAACCTAGTCAGATGCAATAGAAAGGAATGATTTAAATAGTTCAGGCAGGCAAGGAGGAAATTTCGGCAGGTTCTGATGCTTGATTTCTGGCATTTGATTAGAAACTTCTTGGAGGTGGGGGGCGGGTGCAGTGGTAGGTCTCCTGAAATCTCGCACGTAACCTGCACAACTATGTTTGCCCATTGCTGGATTTGGGCCTTTTTCTGTGCTTTTGGGTTTTATTCCACCCTTTCAGAGATTTCTCTTGAACATGAATAAAATCGCCTTGCTTTAATGGATACACACATTTTATGAAGTGCTAGGATTAAATCAACTTTGAAAGAAAAAATCAGCCAGAGAGCACGTTGTGCAGGCAGCTTAAACACCCGAACGAAACGCTTTTAACGCTGGGAGCTGAAGGAGCCATTGAATCATTGTGGGCTCTCTTTATTCAGCCGCCTTGACCTATTTAGATCCATGATTCAGCCAGCCTTTCTGGGGAGCTTTCTTCCCTTTGCTTTTAAGAAAGAAAGAGGCAGGAAGGAAGGAGGGAAGGAAGGATGGAGAGAGAAAGAGAGAGAGGCCGGAAGGAAGGAAGTGACAAAGGAAGGAAGAAGAGGTAATAAAAGAAGCCCAGAAACAGAAAGGAGAATGTGGGCTGTCTAGAGTCTCCGTTTCCTAAATATTTTAACTTGAGCATCTACAGAGGGCTTTGGCACCCCACTCCAGTACTCTTGCCTGGAAAATCCCATGGACGGAGGAGGCTGGTAGGCTGCGGTCCATGGGGACGCGAAGAGTCAGACACGACTGAGTGACTTCACTTTCACTTTTCACTTTCATGCACTGGGGAAGGAAACGGCAACCCACTCCAGTGTTCTCGCCTGGAGAATCCCAGGGACGGGGAAGCCTGGTGGGCTGCCGTCTATGGGGTTGCACAGGGTCAGACACGACCGAAGTGACTTAGCAGCAGCAGCAGCAGAGGACTTAAGTGACACAGTAAATCTATGGGATTTCTAACACATGGGAAATTAGACAGGTGATTCTCTAACCTTCCCTCCTTCAGGAATCACTGACTTCATCCTGCTCCTTCGGAGAGAGCTACTCCTTCTGCTTCACGCCACTTCACTTCTGAAGTTCAAGTGCTCAAACCATGCCATCTCCTCCCTGGTTTCTCTCCCTGGAGTCTCTCTCTTCTCTCAGTTACCTCTGCCCTCCTGTCAGGTGATTTCCCCAAAACACAGCTTCTTGATTTCACCTCAGCTCAACAACTTCTGTGGCTCCTCTTTGCTTTTCTGAGCAAGTTACACTCATTAGTCAATGTATTCTTTTTTTTTTTTTTGGGGGGGGTTTTGCTTTTTTAGCTACACCGTGTGGCATGTGGGATCTTAGTTCCCCAACCAGGGATCAAACCTGCATCCCTTGCAGTGAAAGTGAGGTGTCTTAACCACTGGACTGCCAAGGAAGTCCCCGATATAGTCTATAAACCAAATCCAATTTCAGTTCTTTAAATTATTATTTTGCTACTTTTTGATGAATTTCCTTCAGTCACACGGGGCACTCCTGTTCTCTGGCTCTGCTGTTTTCTTCTCTTCCTCCCCGATTCCACATGCTATTTATTCTCTCTCCCTCTTCTGCACTATTCCCTGACCTTCTGGTCCCAAATAAAACCTCACCTTCTTCTAAGACAATTATAATCCGAAGAAATCATTCCTTCTTTGGATTTCTTTAAGCTCAAGGAACAGTCTCATGTGGAAAGGCCCCCTACTCCCTAAATGTTCTTCCCTGGATGCTGAGCATTAAAAAAGAGAACACAAGAACAAGTTCATGGTAGAGTAGTAATATAATGATAAACGTAACTTCAGTGTGAATTTTTTAATTGAGAAATCGTGTGATTACTCTATGAGAAGGGAAAAGTTAAATGATGACCTGTACCAAACCTTCCAATGCCGATATTCATCCAACACATCTTCCATCCCAGGCAGATATTTATTGCAGTTTCAGACTTTCTTCTACCACCATTTAAAAAAGGACCTGCCCATTGCTATGTGCCATTCAAGTTTTTTCCCAGCTGGTATAAATTCTACGTGATGGGAAGATGCTAGAGGGCCTCTGAAGTTTTTATCTGGCAGCACTGCACAGCATGGGGGATCCTAATCCCCAAGCAATGATCGAACCCACACCCCCTGCAGCAGAAGCGCGAAGTCTTAACCACTGGGCTGCCAGGGAAATTCTTGAAATTTGTTTTTATAGTTCTCTCAAACTTCTAATGGACAGCCTATTTCTGAAAAGCTAAAGAAGGGGTAGGGAGGGCAAGCTATATTAAAGCCTTTATTCTTTTAAGGAGAAGGAAAGTTAAGTGAATTTTTTTTTTCACTCCTCCACTCCTTTCACATCCTGGTGGGGAAATAGGCAAATGAAAAATAAGCCCCAAATAAACATCAGAAATTATGGAAAGGGCTTCAGTGGAAAGAGGGTGCTGATACAGAGGCTAATGGAGAATAGGGGGACAGGGGCTTAGAGGGGAGGAGTTTGTGCTCATTTTAGAGACTCAGGGAAGGCCTCTCTCTGACACAAAAGTCTTTAGGCTGAAATCTGAAGGATGGGAGGAAAGTGAATTCCAGGCAGAGGTCACAGCTTGTCCAGGGTCTCGGCAGGAAGGAGCTTAGCCGGTGTGGTGATGGCCAGAGAGGAGGTGGTGAACGGTGTGCCATGACGTCGGGAAGGAGACAGGGCCAGATCATCGGGGTCTTCTAGGCTGTGATAAAGAGTTTGGATTATAATCTCAGAGCACTGGGTTGCCAGGCACAATATAGGACATCCAGATACATTTGAATTTCAGATAAAGAACAACATTTTAGTCCAAGTGTGTTCCAAATACTGCATGGGACATACTTATACTGAAAATTTATTCATTGTTTATTTGAAATTCAAATTTAACTTGGCATCTTGTTTTTTTTTTTTTAAACTAAGTCTGACAACCCTAATTGACAGGCTGCTGAAAGGTTTTCAGTAGGCAAGTGATGGGATCCAATTTGTATTTTAAGAAAATCCCTTTGCTTCTTGGAGACTGGTTTGAGAGGTGGCAACAGTTAAGTTGATGCTTTTGAACTGTGGTGTTGGAAAAGACTCTTGAGAGTGCCATGGACTGCAAGGAAATCAAACCAGTCAATACTAAAGGAAATCAATCCTGAATGTTCATTGGAAGGACTGATGCTGAAGCTGAAGCTCTAATATTTTGGCCACCTGATGCAAAGAGCAAACTCATTTGAAAAGACCCTGATGCTGGGAAAGACTGAAGGCAGAAGAAGAGGACGACAGAGAATGAGATGGTTGGACGGCATCACTGACTCAATGGACATGAGTTTGAGCAAGTTCCGGGAAATGGCGAAGGACAAGGAAGCCTGGTCCATGGGGTTGCAGAGAGTCGGACAAAACTGAGCATCTTAACAAGAGTTAAGTGAAGGCAGAAGTTCAGGGAGACTAGTTAGGCATGGCTCATGCTGCCCAGAAAAGGGATAGAGGTTGTCTCGCCTTAGAGACCAGTCTTCTCAAACTTTAATGTGCATAGAATCATCAGGGCACCTTGTTAACACGAAGACTTAATTCAGCAAATCTGGGGTGGGATCTGAGGTACTGCATTTTCAATAAGTCTCCAGGAGTTGCCGACCTTGCTGGTTCCTAGACCAAAGGTCAGCAAACTATGGCTGATTGGCCAAATCTGGCCTGCCGCTTGTTTCTTGTAAATAAAATTTTATTGAAACACAGCCATGTCCATTTGTTTGCACTTCATCTATTGCAAATAGCCGCTTTTGTGCTATGATGGCAAGGTGAAATAGCTGCAGCAGAAGACTGTATGGGCCACAAAACTGAAAAAATATTTACTACCTGCCCCGACCTGGAAAGTTTATCTGACACCTGCCCTAGAACACACTTTGAGTAGCAAGGTCTAGACTTGGAATGTTACCATGGAGATAGAGAGACATGGACAGATTCAAGATGTATTTGAGAGAACAGAGTGTGGTCTATACTGGTTCATTAAACATTGACTTCTGATGTGAGCCTAGGAACCCTAAACTGCAGAATCCTAAGCTGTCATGACAGTTGAGAACCTGGCTAATCGATGTTGATACATCTCAGAAATATTTACTCAAGAAGCCCAGGGGGTTCTACTTGACATGAATTTGAATGCATATATCTCTGCACACACAGCGACTGGAAAGATACCACGTAATATTACCTGGTGACCTGGACGAATCATTTGTCGTGCTAGCAAAAAACTGAAGCCAACCTCTGCTCAGACTTACTGTTTGGCTGGTTTGCTGTTTCTCCTAACCTGAACTTCCACGATGTCTATTTTCTCATGAGGGGATGGTCTTTGCAGTAATTGCAGAAGGGGAAACTGAGGCACAGCCTTATCACCACTTCTTGCTCATTTCACCCCCAGGAAGAAACTCCCCTTTCTTCAATATCTTCTCAAGTCTCTCTTTCTTGAAAAAATTAGAACCATTATCCTCTCTCTACCTCCTAAAGGAAGGGACTATCCAGTGCTCACATAAGAGGAAAAATGACTTTCAAACAAAATACAAGATGATTTTAGAAGGCAGGAGAGAAACACTGCACTTTTTCTGTGCAATTTTTTTTTTTTTTTTGGCATTCCTCTGGGCTTCTTAGAGCTGCCACTTTGACAGATTCCATGGTAAATGCACAAGGCACACCATTTCTCCTACGTGATAAACTTCCAAGGCAATGTCATACAACAAAGTACTACAATGACATCATTTAAAGACAACCCCAGGGTTGTTAAAAGTTATGAATTTCTGGAAATAGCTTTGATTTTTTTTTAATCTTTCCAGGATTATACAGTGATGTAGTAACATCAAATGGTGGCCTCGTGATACATACATTAACACCAACGAATGAATTCCAGTTTCTGTAGGACGCAGTTTACTACTAGGTAGCAATTTAACACTCAGATGCTAAGCTATCTTCTGAGGAGAGGAAGGAAGCTGTTCTGCAGTTAGTCCTTGTGGCTCTTCAATGTTCCTATTGTTATTATACACATTTTTATTAAATATGGCTACTATCCCTTCCCCAGGTGGGCACTGCAAACCAGTAACAACTGCAGATACGAGATTAAGCTTGTGTAACAGACTGCTTCGTTTCACTTAGAAAGCTTAAGTTGCTCAGGGATAATGAATACAAGATAATGTCAGCAGAGCTGAAGAAAAACAAATTCTGTGTTGCTTTCATTCATGGCAAAACTCGCGTTTCAGGTCACACTTGCACAGACCATCTGCTTGATGAAACACTCTTCCTTCCCAATGCATGGATTTCTGTCAGAATCCAGAGTTTTTCATGTAATTACTAAGCTTTGGCAGATTTGGATCTCCAAGTTAATATCGGAGGTGCCTGCCTCAAAATCTCATGGGATACATTTTTTTAATGGGGGACAGCACGGGGGCGGGGGGAGGCAAAGTGTTGAAAAATGAAAAAGTCTTTAGATATTCTTTTTTTTAATTCCCTGCCTAAATTTTAAACACTTCAACAAACATGTTTAAATGTCTTACTAAAGTGCTTTGGTGCCCAGGAGGAGATGAAGGGTGAAAATCAGACAAATAAAGGAAAAGAATTCCCTTTCAGGAGGTACCTGAAAGTGTGAGCAGGAAAAAAAAAAAAAATGGGAAAGAGAAGAAGGAGTGCTAAGGGGGGGTTGTAATGTGAGGTTGTCTGAAATAAGATTGGAAGGAAGCTTGCAGACGAAAGATTTGTCTGAGTCAGGCCTTGGAAGCATTATAAAAGGAGTGTTTTATAAAAGGAGGAATCATTAAAAGGATCCACACATTCATTTGCATGAATTAGCAAACCCAGGAGAGTGTCTGAAATGGACTGCAGCGCTGACCTGAAATGGAGGTTACTGTTTTCCCTGCAACACCCAGGCCTCAGTGGGCACAAAGCAGTCACATAAACAAACCTTTCCAGCCAGAGTCCAAAGATCATCGCCTCCAATGATCTGCATCTCGTCCATGGACTGGTCATTCTAAATGGAAAGGGGGAGATAATATTTTACTATACAATAAAAGCTGTATACAGCATGTTTCCCCATCTACCCAGCCAGGAGCTGGATTGTGCCTTGCAAATATAGCACAAATAGCTGGTCCTGATTCATGGTTGCCTATGGTTACCAAGAGCCAGTCTCCTGCCACCGTGTTTGAGACAAAGCATCCTAATGGCTGATAGCCGAGCCTGTGTGGAGAGGGGATGGAGGGAGTGGGGAGAGGACAAGCAAATCTAATTTTGGAACAAAATAAAACCATGGAAGGTGCCCGAGCCTATTCTGAGGCAGATGGAATTGGAGAAGACAGTCATGCTCCCGGACTTCCCTGGGGTGGTTAGGGCTACGGCGGGGGGAGCTGGGGAGGGGGCCTAGCGTTTGTCAGCTGTGCCAACAGCCCCAGTTACAGCCCTGCAATGGGGAACAATTAGACTGTGGTTCCCACAGAGGTTAGAGACCCCCTCTCCTCACTACCAATGTGGGTCCAATCCCTTATCTGTATCAAGGGCAATTCTAAAAGGCTACAGATCAACAACTATTACACTTAGATCATGACACAAGGATGATAAAGCCTCAGGAACTTTCTGGAATTCAGGAATATGAGACTAGAATCCCGTTTAGAAGACTTTTCACAGTACCTTGTAATAACCTATAATGGAAAAGACTCTGAAAAAGAATATTTCATATATATATATAGGCTTCCCTTGTGGCTCAGATGGTAAAAGAACCTGCCTGCAATGCAGGAGACCTGGGCTTGATTCCTGGGTTGGGAAGATCCCCTGGAAAAGGGAATGCCTACCCACTCCAGTATTCTTGGCTGGAGAATCCTGGACAGAGGAGCCTGGCAGGTTACAGTCTGTGGGTCACAATGAGTCAGACACAACTGAGCAACTAACACACACACGTATATGTATACATATAGCTGAATCACTTTGCTGTACACCAGAAACTAACACAACATTGTCAATCAACTATACTTCAGTTTAAAAAAAGACTTTTCACTTAAGTCCTATTAGAGATTATAAGCATTCCTTTTCACAGTATTTATATACGGGACATCATTCTGCCTCAATTAAACCTCACACACACACACACACACAATAAAATATGGGTTGTTTCTTAGTAAATATCACAATAGAATAACATGGGGGCAGAACAGGTAACAGAAGGCAAGCAGCTTACCTTCTGGTTTCCTTGTAAAGATGCATTAGAGGAACTGAAGGGGACGTCCTACATGCAAATGGTTTCATGATCAAGCAAGACTGCGGCGACATTGCAGCCCCTTCATCCGAATGATAACCTAAGTGAGAAGACACCAAGAGAGGGGATAGACATACGATGTGCTGAGCCAGGAAGTATCTTCTGGAAGTTACTGCTGTTGCTTTGGCCAGTTCAGTGCTTTTCTCCCTTATTCTGGCAAGAAGGCCCTGCCTCTTTTGGGGAGGGAGTTCATTCCCCTAAAGGAATTTTCTTGGGTTAGTTTGAATTGGATTCTGTCACTTGCAATTCAGGGTCTAGACCTAGAAGTACATTGTCACAGCGCTGGTCATCAGAAAGGAAAAAAGAAAAAAGCCAATCAACCAATATAATAGTTTTACCAATGAAGCAGCATTTTGTTTTTCACCTTACTGCTCAAGAGGAAAAAAAAAATGACCTTAAAATGTTCTTACTTCCAGTTTGAAAGCATTTATTCCTAACTGCAGAGGCGCGGTGACAGTGCTTGAAATGTCTGAAAGTGCCCCATCAGTTAGAAAAAACCAGTGATCTTCTTCTTATGGGAACTGATAGCCAAAGGAGAAAATCAAAGACTATCCAGAATCCACTAATCTTTTGCCGTTTTGGCTTTTTTTTTTTTTTTTTTTTTTAAACACCTCTGCTTGAGTCAAGTTTCTACTGTCCCATTAGCAAAGCAAGTCACACGAACAAGCCCAGCATTAACCTGAGAAGCAATCATCAAGTAACAGAGCACAGTACATAGACGCAGAGAAGCCCTTTAATCAGGGTCACTGATGCACTCACTCTGCACGGCGGTTCACAGACATCCCGATATTCCTAGGATTGGTGTTTCCTTTCTTTTTTTCAACATCATTGATTTTGATTTGAAGATATTTTACTTGGGCTTGTTCATCTGATCTTCATAAGTAAGACTGACCTGTACTTTCCTTTCCTTTGCTACCTCTGTGGATTTTTAAAGCAAGTTATACAAGCCTCATGAGTTGGGTGGGTCTTTGTCTTTTTTCTGTAGGCTAGAAGTTTGTATATGAATGAATTTATCTATTTTGCTAAGGTTCAGAATAGAGCTAGAGCTCAGGATAGGTATTATTTAATCCCCAGTTTACAAATGAGGAACTGGAGGCAGTAAGAGTCTGAGTAGCTTGCCCAAAAAAGGCACTACTAGTAAGTGAGGGAAACCAGTTCAGTTCTAGGATTGTCTGGCTTGGCATTATTCTTGTGTTAACAAGCCCCATCCCCCACACCATTCCTAGAAGGTAGAAATAACAGTGTACCTTTGAGAGTACCACGGAGAAGAACTGGGTCCTGGTTGTACAAAGGAAGTAAAATATATAAGCTGAAATGGCTAGGAGAAATACACATCTTGGCAGAAATGCTGGTAACGGTTGTGTGGATTTATTTAAATGGCAAAAGAAGGGTGGGAGGGAGGCTCAAGAGGGAAGGGATATATGTATACATATAGCTGATTCACGCTGTTGTACAGGAGAAACTAATACAACATTGTAAAGCAATTATACTCCAATTAAAAACATTAAAACAAATGAATAAAGAGCAAAGGAAGTCTTCAACATTTAGTCCAGGCACCCTCAGAAAGAAACATATTGGAAATTACTAGTTTTGGTGACCTGGTCTCCAGGTACAAAAAAGAGCTCAGCATATATAGTGACTGCTGGCACAAAAGAGAATTTGGACTGTTTAGATAATGTTCAGGAAAAAACATAGCCAAGTAAGAATAATATCCTGAATTCCTTTTGAGGAACGGGAAGGCGACGAGTAAAGAAAACAAATAAACAAAAGAATCACTCTCTCAGCCACTCATTTCCAAAGTCAGAGAGACTTGCTTCAGAATCCATACATGCACAGACTTTCTCTACATTCTCAACCGCCACAGATGCCTTAACTTTGCTTTTTTCCCTCTTCTTTTCAGCCTCATCCTTCCTCTCAGCTATTCTCCTGTGCTCAGTAAGGTCAACAGCACTATATCAAATAAAGGCAAACCCCCAACCAAAACAGTTCATTATAGCACTTCCCTGATGATCAGTGGTTGAGAATCTGCCGTCAATGCAGGGGACACACGTTCGATCCCTCCTCTGGGGAGATTCCACATGTTGCTGGGCAAATAAGCCCGTGTATCAAAACTACTGAGCCTGGGCTCTAGAGCCCGCTCTTTGCAACAAGAGAAGCCACGACAGCGAGAAGCCTGCACACCGCAACTCAAAAGTAGCCCTTGCTCACCTCGACTACAGAAAGCCCACGTGCAGCAACAAAGACCCAGCACAGCCAAAAATAACAAAATAAGTAAGGAAATAGTTTTTAAAAAACACAAACAGTTCATTATAAGAAGTTTTAATGATCAAAGTGGAGAGCTTCTTATGAAAATGTTGCAGGGTTGAAAAATTTTTCAAAAACTCTTAACATGTGGTACAAAGTCAGATAACAAGGAGAGATGAATCAGTTCCAGTGTTTCCTTTTCAACCAGTGGTGGATATAGGACATGACCCTTAACTCGGTCCCTGAGTCCTTTAAGCCACCTAGGGTCAAAGTGGAGGTCACAGGGCAGTGGCTTGTATGTCTGCCCTTTGCTTCACCCAGAGAAACTCCACTTATCTCTGTTGTATTAACTGGGTTCAAGGTAAGATGTGCCAAGTTACTTCAATCATGTCCAACTCTGTGTGATCCCATGGACTGTAGCCCCCCAGGCTCCTCTGTCCATGGGATTCTCCAGGCAAGAATACTAGATTGAGTTGCCATACCCTCCTCCAGGGAATCTTCCCTCAAGGTAAGATGGTGGGAACCAAAAAGTTTGAAAACTCCTATGTCAATATTTTTGCTTCCTTTTAAACAGACTTGCCATCTTTTTGGTTCTTGCTCATTTAAATATCCATTTGTTTCTGAGGTCATTTTTGTTTAGAATCTCATTCTTACAATATGTGGATGAGCTGTGAAAAAGGAAAACATGGTGACTGGTAAACAGGCAGCTGGGGGGTCCCTACATGCCCTTGGGGACCAGACTGCCTGGGTTCCAGTCCCAGCCCCACCTTCTATGAGCTGTCCAACCTCAAGGAAGCGACTTAACCTTTCAGTACTCTAGTGTCCTCATCTATAAAAAGAGAGTGTCAATCAATGTTAATAGTTCCTACCTCCTAGGATTATTGGGAGGAGTAAATGAATTAATATGAATTGAGCACGGAATACCTGGTGCATAACAAGAAGCAATTCCTAAAGCCTTGGCTTACCCCAGGATCATCATCTATTTGTAGTCTAAGAAACTTGCATGTCTACCCAAGTTTCTCAACTTGGACCTCGTGATGATTCTTTGCACAGTTCACTGAGTCCATCATTGATACATGAATGTCTTGTGCTCTGGGGTTAAGGTTTCTGAGGCTGACGGCCACCCATGAGGCATGTGGTTAAGGAGGACTCCTGTCCTGTGGCAACTGTGCATCAGGGCTACAGTCTTGGTTAAAAACAAGCTCCACTGTATGTTCCTTCAGGGTTTCTCAGTGATCCCCCAGCTCCCAAGTGGTGGTGTCTGAATCTTTAGAGTGGACCATTTTGTGGGTATAATTACCCACATCAGTCCACTCTGCTGTTTTCATCTTTCTCCCGATGGACAGAAGCCACCTGGAAATCATGCTTGGACCCTCTTTTGCCCTTATCACCTCTCATCTATTCTTTGTAGGCGCCGTTTACAGTCAGCAGAGCAAAGAGTTAACCTTGAAATTGCTTCACAAGATGGCAGGCGACAATCTGTAGAACAGGAGACTGGATGGCCGGGCTCCTGATAATTTTCCCAACCCTGGCTGCATTTTTGCTTGGGGATCGTGAGCTGCTTCAATTCTTCCCTTTGATTCACCATCTTCGCTTAAGGTAATTTAAAATAGATTTACACTACTTGTCAACGACAGAACCTTGACTAAGATTTCATACCAATTTACAGGAGAACTCAATATTTGCAAATATTGATAAGCATGATTAGTGACAACTTACTCATGACCCGTCATCACGCATCACCGTGCCGCATGAGATCCTAGGCGTCCCCAGCACACGATGTACTTCTTCCTCCATGTCTTAGCTTGTGGCTGCTCCTGGCAGTAATTCTTACTCTTTCCTCAAGACTCAGTTCACACGTGATCTCTTCTAGGAAGCTTTCCTGGAGTCTGTGAACTTGATCTGTGTCTGATAACACTCTCTAAATGTCAACAGGTCACATCCAACTAGAATTTTCTGAGAATGCAGCAACTGCCAGTGGCGTGAACACTTGAGCACAAACAGCCTGATTTTCATCCTAATTACACCCCCTGTGGCAGACACACTGTGGCATCCAGTGTTTGTTGAGCTACACTGAAGTATCTGCATACATGTGTTCGCTGTATTTTTAATACCTCTTCCACTACCCACATTACAGTACTAAGTGTTCTCAGGCAGCACTTGGCTTCCCTTGCTCTAAGTTCTTCTTCCAGCTGTCTAGGAACTGGAAGGAGCTTACTGCCCAGTGGAGACAGAGAAAAAATAAAAACGACAGATAAACAAACACGTGAGAAAATATCTGTAAAGTTCGATTGAAAGTGGACACAAAGGAAGTTGACTTGAGCAACCTGGAAAATGCTAAGACTGAAAGAATACAGACCTTCCTCTGTGATGTCTGAGTGATTCCCACCAGTAAAGAAACTGTTTATTTACTCTTATTACTACTATTCTATTACACTGGTATCCAAAGAGCCTTCTCAGTACTTTGAAAAAAATATAAATGCAAAAATTCATGTGAATTCTGAACATGAAAAATAAAACAGGAATTATTAAGATGCATCAGGAATTATTAAGATCAGTCATTCATGATGAGTAAAGGATGTATTTTAAAGGCAAACTAGCATTTAACCAAGAAAAAAAATATGTATATATCAGCATGTACAATTTAGCTCAGTTGAAGGGACACATACATTTTGCATTTTCTAAATTTGGTGTGTAGCTTTTGCAAGCACGGTTGAAGACTTTATTCGAGGACAAAACAGCTTTCTGTTTAATGACAATGATTTATTGCTCTATTGTGACTGGTATTCCATGCCACCCATTCTCCAAGAGAGGTACTGGTTAGCTAAGAGTAATCCCT
Organism: Bubalus kerabau; assembly: GCF_029407905.1. Lineage (NCBI taxonomy): Eukaryota > Metazoa > Chordata > Mammalia > Artiodactyla > Bovidae > Bubalus > Bubalus kerabau. Next base: position 26,034,434 of record NC_073636.1, read on the forward strand.
ACCCAACAGAGAAAGGCTCTTTTCTTTATGAGAAATAAAGCAATTTTGGGACAGAAGAAGCGACCACAATAATAAGAAGAAGCTATAGGCTGGTAGGAATAAGGGTCACCAAGAAAAAGGAAAAAGGGAGGGAAAAGGAGAAAAATGGACCTTTACTTCAATTTAGTTATCAAAGACCCCAGAAAGGAGGAAACTAAGTTTAAAAACAGATTCAGTGACATTGCTTTACATGGACTCTGAAACCTTGAAGCAGGATATCCTTCTGTTTTGAAACCTGGTATGGATTTGTTGCTTTGGTTTAAATTACGTTTTTAAATTATGGATCAGTAGGAAAAAACAAATTGAGCCCTTGACACATGTCAGCGACCCCAAAGGACTTCAGTAAAATCTATGTGTTCAAATATGGATGACCATATCCCAGTGGTAACTTTTTTTCTTTCTTTTTTTCTTATAAACTTCATTTCTTTCTTTTTTTTTTTTTTTAATATTTATTTATTTGGTTGCATTAGGTCTTAGTTGCTGCACCCAAGATCTTCACTGTGTCATGTGGCTCTTCCCTTGAGGCAGGAGGACTCTTTAGTTGCAGAGCATGGACTTAGTTGATCCTCAGCATGTAGGATCTTAGTTCCCCCACTAGGAATCAAACCAGCATTCCCTGCATTGCAGGGTGGATTCTTAGGCACTGGACCACCAGGGAAGTCCTAACTATCTCTTGAAAGGTCATTTTCACCACACAGTTTTTTCCCCCTAGATAACCCAAGGCAGATTTATAACTATAATTCTAAATAAAAGAATTCAAATGGAAATTGTTGTTTAACACTAAAGAAATCTTAAAGCAGCTCTTATAGACCCATTTTAAGATCACCAGGGGCTGGGATGGTAAACACAAAGGATGGAGGGCGAGGGCTGCTAGGACACCCTCAGCTGAGCAGACCTCCAGAACACACACTGCTTTCTGGCATTAGACCGAATCCACCTTTGTTCCCACCTGGTTGTACTCTGGGACCACAAGGTTCTGCTTCCTTGTGTGACCTCTCAGCTCAAAATATTTTTGCAGTTGCCCATGCCTATAGAAAGGAGTCTCATTTTGTCATTGTGTTGGGCAGGGCCATCCTTAGAGTCAGGCAAGAGAAGTCTTGCACATCACAAATACCAAAACACAAAGACATTTGTTTTCTTTTTGGTCTTAAAAGGCAGTTTTGGGGGAAACTCTGGGGCACTTTGAGCTAATGGGAATTATGCAACAGGGAAATGTGTGCTGAACTGGGCTTTGTGCCTCACCCCCGACCCTTGCAGGGTCAAATTAAGTTGTTGTAGGGAAGGTGGCAGTGGCCTACCTTGGGAAACCAGACAAGGAGGGGTTGGTCTGTTTTCAAGTTGGCTGCCCTAAATCACCCAAAGCAGGTGCCTCAGAGACTGGAGTCCCCGGATAACTGTGTTCCCTCTGTGCTCAGGGATAGGGTCTTTGGAGGCATCTGAGTTAGCAAAGAGAGGCATGAAGAATCTAGCTGCCCCAACCCCCTGGAGAGCTTAACCTTGCCAGTCCCATGCGGGGTTCAGGCAGGCTTGGTCACCACCCAGGTGCTGGGCCCAGCTGGTGCCCCGCCCTGCCCAGAAGGCACTTGGCTCTGCCCAGGCTTGTCCACTGCCCAGACGAGCACAGCTCCTACGGCTTCCAGTTCAGGTGATCTGGCTGGAAACATGAGCCTGGCCATGGACAAATCTATAAAGTTTCAAAACCTTAACTATTTAGGTATATGATAGGTGAATCTCCATTTGTTCTCTTGCCCTGAACCCCATACATACAAGGGACAAGTCTGACTTTGAGAACCATTTACTGAATGCTAGGCACTATAATGCTAAGGCCACTGCTTACATGAGTCCAAACAAAATCCTGTAAGACGTGATCCAGCAATCATGCTCCTTGTTATTTACCCACAGAGTTGAACACTTGGGTTCATACCAAAATTCACACCCTAGCCACTGTGAAGCAGTATAGAGGTTCCTCAGGAAACAAAAAATAGAATTAGCATATGATCCAGCAATCCCACTCCTGGGCATATATTCAGACAAAACTCTAATCCAACAAGAGACCAAAACCCAATGTTAATAGCAGCACTATTCACAATAGCCAAGACATGGAAACAACCTAAATGGCCATCGATAGATGAATGAATAAATAAGACATGATATGTACACACACACACACACACACACACACACACACACACTGGAATACTGCTGCTGCTACTGCTGCTAAGTTGCTTCAGTCGTGTCTGACTCTGTGCGACCCCATAGACGGCAGCCCACCAGGCTCCCCCGTCCCTGGGATTCTCCAGGCAAGAACACTGGAGTGGGTTGCCATTTTCTTCTCCACTGGAATACTACTCAGCCATAAAAAAGTAAAAATGCCATTTGCAGCAACATGGATTCGACTAGAGATTACCATATTAAGTGAAGTAAGTCAGACAGAGAAAGACAAATATATATCACTTACATGTAGAATCTAAACTACAACACAAATGAACCTATTGAAACAGAAGTAGAATCATGGACAGAGCAAATAGACTGGTGGCTGCCAAGGGCGAGGGGGTTGGAGGAGGGATGGAGTAGAAGGTTTAGGTTTGCAGATATAAGCTTTTATATACCGAATGGATAAACAACAAGGACCTACTGTATAGCACAGAGAACTACAGTCAATATCCTATGATAAATCATAATGGAAAAGAAATTTAAAACAAGAATGTATATATGTGTAACTGAATCACTCTGCTGTACAGCAGAAATTAACACAACAATGTAAATCAACTATACTTCTATAAAAAATATTAAAACTGAAAAAATACTTAAGGAAAACTTGTACTTAGATATTTAAAGCAGTTTTATTCACAACTGCTAGACTTGGAAACAACCGAGATACCTTTCAGTGGGTGAAGGTATAAACAGACTGTGATACGTTCAGACAATGGAATATTATTCAGCACTAAAATGAAATGAGCTGTCAAGCCATGAAAGGAAGCTTAAATGCATATTACTAAGTAAAAGAAGCCAATCTGACAAGGGTACATATTATATGATTCCAACTATATGACTTTCTGGAAAAGGCAAAACTATGAAGACAGTAAAAAAATCAGTAGTTACCCGGAATTTGGGGGAGGAAGAGATGAAAAGATGGGGCACATTTTTAAAGTGATTTTTAGGGTTGTGAGAATACTCTATGACACCATGGTGATGGATACATATTATTATACATTTATCTAAACCCATTGGAGTGTACAACACCAAGAATGAACCCTACTGTAAACTATGGACTTTGGGTGATGATGAATCAATGTAGGTTCATCAGCTGTAACACAGGTTACCAATCTGGTCGGAGATGTTGATAATGGGGCAGGCTGAGGGTGTGTGAGGGCAGTGGGTATATAGGAATTCTTTGTCCTTTCTCCTAGATTTTGATGTGAACCTGAAATTGCTCTAAAAAAATAAAGTCCATTTAAAACAATCTTGAGGCAACAGGTAACTTAAAAAAATTTTTTAATAACTTTGCCGAGAGCTTCCCAGGTGGCTCAGTGGTAAAGAATCTGCCTGCCAATGCAGGAGTCATGGGTTTGATCCTTGGGTCAGGAAGATCCCCTGGAGAAGGAAAGGGCAACCCACTCCAGTATTCTTGCCTGGGAAATCCCACGGACGTAGGAGCCTGGCGGGTTACAGTCCATGAGGTCACAAAGAGTCGACTTAGTGACTCAACAACAATAACAACAAACTTCGCCAAAGGTCCCATAGCTGAAAAGTGATGGAGCTGAAGACAGAGCAGGACTGACCCTCTGTCTTGCTCCATCTAATCCATAAGTCCTATACTTCTCTCTTGGGTCTGATCAGAAGCTACCTTTCCGTGTGACTTGACCCTTTACCCCTTCTGCACATGACTCATCTGTGCAGACTGTGATCTCCTCTGCAATGGGACCTGACAGTCTGCATTTCCAACAAGCTTCTGGGCGACAAGGATGGAGCAGGCCCTGAGGGGACACACTTGCCTGGGTCTGTGCTCTGCCCATACCAACCTGCTGATTGAGTCATCACTGTGTCTTACTGATGCTTCCTCCACCCAGAATGTCTTTCTGCCACATCTCTGCTTGTAAAAAATATAGATATACAAATTAAAGTCTACGCTCATGACAGGTCAGCACCTGACCCTCTTCAACCCCCAGACCCCCACCAACAGCCAGAATCAACTGGTCCTTCTGATGGGCTTCCCTGGCCTTCAGCACCATTTAGGCAGTGCTTGCTTCTTTCTCCGTAACTGGCACCTCTCTGCTCACCGGCTGTGCATCTGTTCACTTCTGCTATTTTGAAAGCACGCTGAGAGGGACTCTATCCCTTTCATCTTTACAGGCTCCTTAACACCCAGTGGGGCTTTGTATGCAGAAAGGAACATGACCCCACCTTGCCCCCTTCTTTAGCCCCCTGATGTTGGTCCTCTCTTCTATAAAATAGGACAATAACACCTACCCGTTTGGATGGTTGTGAGGTTTAAATTAAATGTCGTCATGTGTAAGGATTTCTTAACCACTGGTGGCCAGTGGTTAAGAATCCACTTTTCAATGCAGGGGATTGGGGTCTGACCCTGGACCTAAGATCCTAAACGCTGCAGGGAAACTCAGCCCATGCGCTGAAACAAAGACTCCGTGCAGCCAAAAGTTAAAAAAAAAGTCATATGTAAAATACCTCACCCACTGTAAGCCACTGATAAATATGTACTGAATTGGATTTTCCTCTTTTATTATCTAAATAAGGAAAGGACAGGGATCTTAACCTTTATTCCAGTCATTTTTTCCACTCTGTCAAGTTCTACTGTACTTTATGTGAGTAACATTCCCAGTCATTCATATGACTAAAATTCATCAGTGTTTACAGAAGAAACCCAGAATATTGCTTCCTGGTTCACATTTCCTGTACAAATCGCTGGCTAAAATTCAGACAGGGCTTACAAATAAAAGGCACTGATGTATCCTTACATCTTGGTAAATAATGAAGTAACATAATATATTTCATATCCATCTATAATGTAATGGCATGTCTATGAAACTCAACACAACCAAATTTAAAAATAGGAAATGGTTCCAGATTAAACATGATTGTTCAAAAGAAAATAAATGATTATGATCAACCAGAATGATTGCCTTTATGGATTACTCACTGGGACACCTTGGCAAACTCACCTGATTTCTCATTTACTTATCTCAAAAACACAGAGACTACCAACCACCTTACCTGTGTCAGAGTTCATGGAGTGAGCAAAAAAAAAAAAGCCAATTTATGCAAACACCATAAAAATCCAGCAAACTTTCTATGTGTAAAAAATCATTAGCAGTATCTTGAGATATAATCCAGAGCTGAGGGGAAAGGCAATTTATGTGAAACCTACAGAAAATGGAAGACTTGGGAAGGTCCAACTATTAAGTGTTTCATCTACTATTATTATTTTTTAGATTTATGGTCTTGGCTTCCAACTGCTCCAGGTACCTAAATGAGCCATGAGCCATGTGAGGAGGTCAGAGAGCAGAATGCTTCTAGAGCCACCTTCCCTTCTTCAGAATAAGAGATGGTTTATTTGATGTAGGCATGTTGATTGGCAGTGCAGGCTTGCAGATTCCTTCAGTATGAAGTCATGTCTTCAAAACTGGGTGGGGCGCTGAGTTATTAAATTTTTTCTTTTCCTCTGGAAGCCAGGGTTTGGAAGTAGCTGAAGATGACATGCAAACTGAGTTGGGTGGTCTTGGGAAAATTCTGTGTAAACAGCATTGCTCATCGAAAAGTAGCACAAAACACTGCACATCTGTCTGTCCATATAAGACAAATGGAATCTGGACTCCATTAATGGGCCTGAGGAATAAATTATTCTCTAATAAATGTTTGTATAATCGCAGTGGAAAGGAAGGTCCAGGACACCAAAGGAAATGAGACTCTGCTGGACCGATCTGTCAGCGGAAGCCTGGAGGAGGAGTGGGAGGAGGAAGAAGTCCACAGCTGTGCCTGATGCAGGAGAGGTCGTGCCTTCCAGGAGGGTACCTTATTCTAGACTGCTAAGGAGAATGCCAGATCACTCCGGGAGGGTGGCTTTCGCCCTCAGCTTTTTCTGGATGATCCAAGAGCAACTCAATGAGACATTCAACTGAGGCTTCAGACCCGATGACCTCTATGTCCTGAAGGTCACGATGTCCACATGACGTGGGCTAATGAGCTCCAGCAACTATGGAACAGGGCACCTGGGTTATGTGGTTTTTGCATCCAGATACTGCTAACGCATGAAATACCTACTCTTCTCCCCCTCTGCCGCATCAAATATTTGCTGTCTTTGCCTGATGAGCACAAGGGCCTTTGTTTTGTCAGGGGCGGAACAGAGGAAGTTTGACTGACGCAGACATGGTGGGGAGAGAAGAGGAGGCTGGAGTGTGATGTGGTCTCTGTTCCCTGTCTGGCTCGCTGGTTTACATTTGAGCCCCAATGTTGGAGGATTGAACTGCTTTCTTTACAGGGGTGATAGGTCTGAAGCATGGTATGCTCAGAATTGCCTGGAGCCCCTGCCTCTGTGAGAAACCTGGTCCAGCCTGGAGAGCCGGAGGGCTGGCTCTCTCATAATAAAGCCCATTAGGGAAGGCTTCCTTAATGATGCTAGCAAGAGGCTTCTCAGGCAGATGGAGTGGGGGCTGGCCAGGGAGGACACAGATGCGCTATGCTAACTGTGGCTGACAGACTGATCTATAGACACACGTGAGGACCCATTTGGGGACCCTCAGAAATAACTGAAGAATACTTTTTTGACTGGCTAGAGGGGAAATGTCCAACCCCAATTCAATGCACTTTGGGCCCTCTCATAAATGGATCCAATTTTGTATTTACCAACTGGTAATGCCAAAGGTCAAAGCTACACAGAAAATGGCATATAGTTTTGGAAATTTCTGGTACTCATTTGGCATTTAGGTAATCTTCCTCTGCCTACACCAAATTCATTTGCAGTGGAAGTCACAATGTCTTTAACATAATGGAGCTCGTGAAACTATTTTCTCATACACCTTGCTTTTTAATTTAAAAAATGTTAAGGCAATGATTTTTATTATTGTGGTAGTTTCAAAATTTCATTATACTTTGGATAAGTCTCTGTGACTTGTTAACAAAGACCATATTTACCCTCTTGCAAGTCACACAGACTTTTTGGTTTCCCAGTGCATATAAAAGTTGTGTTTGCACTATATGTAGTCTGAGAAGTGTGCAATACCATTATACCTAAAAAATGTATGTTTCTTAATTTAAAAATACTTTGTTGGTGGTCCAATGGTTGAGAATCTGCATGTCAATGCAGGGGACACGGGTTTCATCCCTGGTCCAGGAGGATACCACATGTCATAGGGCAACTAAACCTGTGAGCTCCAACTACTGAGCCCTCAAGCTGCAACCACTGAAGCCCGCTCACGCTCTGCAATGAGAAGCCACCACGATGAGAAGCCTTGACACTGCATCTAGAGAGTAGCCCCCACTCACTGACAGGAGAGAAAGTCCACACGGAGCAATGAAGACCCGGTGCAGCCAAAAAGGAATGAATGAGTGAATTAAAGAAACAACTATTGATACTTGTAGGGCTTCTCTAGTGGCTCAGATGGTAAAGAATCTACCTGCAGTGCAGAAGACCTGGGTTCAATTCCTGCATTGGGAAGATCCCCTGGAGGAGCGAATGGCTCCCCACTCCAGAATTCTTGCCTAGAGAATTCCATGGACAGAAAAGCCTGGTAGGCTACAGTCTATGGGGTTGCAGAGACAGACATGACTGAGTAACTAACACTGAAACAATGAATTGATACTTTTAACAACAGCAATAAAAAAGACTTCATTGCTAAAATATGTTAGCCATCATCTGAGCCTTCAGTGAGTTGAATCTCTTTGCTGGTAGAGGGTTTTATTGTAATGTTGATGGATTGGGGTGATATTTCCTGAAGGCTGAGGTGGCTGTGGCAACTTCTTCAAATAAGACAACAATGACGTTTGCTGCATTGCTTGACTCTCCTTCAAGAACAATTTCTCTGGGGCATGCAATGTTGATTGGTAGCATTTTACCCACAGTAGAATGAGAACTTCTTTCAAAATTGGAGACAATCCTCTCAAACGCTTGCTGCTCCTTTATCAGCTAATTTTATGGGATAGTCTAAATCCTTTGTTGTCATTTCAACAACTGATTAATTTTGCCATCTTACATGGGCATGATTCATGGTGCCTCAATACAATTACAATAGTAACATCAAAGATCACAGATCATCATAACAAGTATAATAATATAAAAAAAGCTTTAAATACTGTGAGAATTATCAAAATGTGACACAGACACAAGGGAGCAAATGCTCTTGGGAAAATGGCGACAACAGACTTGCTTGAAAATGGCATGATATAAACTTCAACTTGCAAAAAAATGGTATGAAACTATGTATGAAAAAAATACATGAAACTAAATAAAGTGAAACAGAGTAAAATGAGGTATGCTCATGTGTTGTTTTAATCTGTTAAATTTGTAGTAATATGTCATGCAGCAACAGAGAAGTCATACAATGAAAAGGAGTTAATGGCAGACGGGACATTGCAGAAGAAAGGATTAGTGAACTTGATGGCAGCAATAGAGAGTATCCAAAATGGAACAGAGAAAAAAGAACTTAATAAAAAGTAAAAAGATCATTAATTAGCTGTCGGCCAATTTTAAGACATTACCGAATAGATGTGTAATTAGAGTACCTGAAACTGAAGAGTGGAGAAAAGACAATTAGTAGAAATAATGACTGAAAAACTTCCATGTTTGACGAGAAGTATAAATCCACAAACCTCAGAAGCTCAATGAAATCCAAGTACAAGCAACATAAAGAAAAATACACCAAAGCATAAAAATAATGATGATATACTTCTGATTAGAAACTCATCAAGTAAGGAACTAACTGACTCAATGGACATGAGTTTGAACAAACTCTGGGAGATAGTGAAGCACAGGAAAGCCTGGTGTGCTGAAGTCCATGGGTCACAAAGAGTCAGACACAACTTAGCGACTGAACAACAACAAGGAAATAATGGAAGTATACATTTAAATTACTGAAAAAAGACTGTCAACCTAGAATTCTATATTCCGAAAAACTATCATTCAAAAACTGAGGGTGACATAGAGATGGTTTCAGACAAACAAAAGCTGAAATAATTCATCACCAGCAGAGCTGTACTATAGAAAACATTAAAGGAAGAACTTCAGAGAAGAGGAAAATGATATGAGAAGGGAGTGTGGATCTTCATGAAGAAATGAACAGCACAGGAAATGGTGACTACATGAGTAAACATAAAATATTTTTTTCTTAGTATAACTCTTTTTTAAAACATAAACTTTTAATTTTGGAATAATGTCAGACTTACAGAACAGTTACAGATTAGTATGATGGTATTTGGATATATGCTGCCTTCAGACACCAACTTTGCATGTTCAGGAACAAATTGGTTAAAAGTAAAAGGAAAGAGAAATATATAACATCACCATTCATTAAAGAAATACAAGTTAAAATACAATAAGATGGTTTTATTCCTTTGAATAGCTGAAATTAACAACCATACCAAATGCTGGTGAGGATGTAGAGCAAGTGGAACTCACACTGCGGGGAATATAAGAAGGTGCAGCCATTCTGGGAAACAGCTGAGCAGTTTCTAAGAAAATTAAATATGCATCTACTACAAAGTCCAGGTATTTATTCACCATTAGGTATTTACCAAGAGAAAAGAAAGCTTATCTCCATACAAAGATCTGTTACAGATGTTCGTAACAGCTGTACTTGCAATAGCCCCAAACTGAGAACTTCTATGTCCACCAACAGGTACCAAGTGGGCAGCAGGGTGCTGTGCACTAGAAAACAGAAATGCCTCACACTGGCAAGTGAATAAGTGGGTGAGTGGATGTTTATATAGGCTCCCGTGCTAAGCGTGCTGTGACCACATGTGCCTCTAACAATGCTTGTGGACTGGCCATTTTCAAAGAGAACTTCATATCTGGCCGAAGTATAAATTAACCCAGAATATTCACTGGAAGGACTGATGGTGAAGCTGAAGCTCCAATACTCTGGCCACTTGATGCGAACAGCCACCTCACTGGAAAAGACTCTGATGCTGGGAAAGATTGAAGGCAAAAGGAGAACAGGGCAACAGAGGATGAGATGGTTGGATGGCATTCAATTCAATGGGCATGAACTTGGGCAAACTCCAGGAGATGGTAAGCCTGGTGTACTACAGTCCATGGGGTCAAAAAGAGTCAGACCCAACTTGGTGGCTGAACAACAACGTTTGAAAATTTTAAACTCAAAACTAAAAACTCAGTTTAAAAAATATCAATAAACAGATTTGATTAATGTTACATAATTTACACTCTACTGTGGCCAAAAGTTCTAGAAACTTGCTCCAAGGGCTCTCACTCCATTTCTACCACAGAGACCAGTAAAGCAAACTTCTTTCAGATGTGCTTTTAAATCACATTCAAGTTGCCAGGGTTCTGATTAGGTCACACTTCTTATGTAAAACTCCTGGCCTCCTGCTTCCCTTTACTCACCACCATCTGTTTCTTCTGCATGCTCACCCCTGATCCTCATCTGCTCAGATTGGCTCTCACACTATGATTTTTACCCTTACAGTCAAAATAGATTCTCTTCTTCTCCCACTTATCTGATGATGAGTGCCGCCAGGGCCAATTAGGTAGTGTAGCCGTGGTTTTGTGCTCACATACCCTTCCAGCACATCTAACTCAGCAGCTGAAATGTAATAACAAATTGTGGGTACTATAAATACACTCGTCCGCAGTAGAAAGGGACTGAGGTATTTCAGGAGGCAAGTGGCAATGAAAACCATATTCTTCTTCACTAAAAAACTGACAATTCAGATTCTAGTAAAGCTTTAGCTATTTCTGAAGCATTAAAGACCTAAAAGTAGACGTTGCTACCACTGTTAACATGGTGAGATATGAAGGATGTATTCATGATTCCCAAACCTGCCACACAGGATGTTTGACTTTTATAAAACTGTTTTTTATTTGGTTGAGAATAACTGGAAGAAGTTTCCAAATTCTCTTAAAACCCTGGGATTTAGCTAATCAATAGATAATAAAAATCTCCCAAACTCTGATCATATAACATCTGTGTTTCTAAGGGCACCTCTAACTGAAGTGCCATGAAATGGAAGTAGTACTACCTATATTACACAATGAGAGAAAACTCACTTAAAATTCAAATGCAACTCTGAAATACACAATACTGTTATAATTGGTATTATTAACTACAGTCAACAGGCTGTATCTTACATCATGCTAAGAGAGTAGATCTTAAAAGTTCTCATAAGAAGAAAAAAGTTTTGTAACTATATGTGGTAATGGATATTAACTAGACTTACTGTGGAAATCATTAAAAGATATTCAAATGCAGTTCAGAAGGGAAGTATCCAAACTAAAAAAAAAAAAAAAGTTTTCATGGGTCCATCTCTTAAAAATTATATATGTATTAATAAAGTTTTTTAAAACACTGACTTTTCATATAACTAGAAACATATCTCTTGTTAACTTACAATATTATTAATAGCTAACCTTTATTGTGGTAGATGCTGTGCTGGGTTTTACTTGCTTTATCTCATTTTCTTTCTTTTTTTAAAAAATGTATTTATTGTCTGTAGGGCACGTGGCATCTTAGTTCCCCAACCAGGGGTTGCACCCTCACTCCCTGCATCAGAAGCGTGAAGTCTTAACCACTGGGCCCCCAGGGAAGTCCCTTTATCTCATTTTTCAGATGAGAAAATGGCATCTTAATTAAAAAGCTGATCCTAGCCCACTCACTGGAAGGGCCAGAATGGGAACCCAGGTCCACCCATGGCAGAGTTCTTACACTTGACCATTATGGTGAACCTCATGAAAATAATACAAATTTGGGAATTTCCTGGTGGTCCAGTGGTTAGGGCTTGGTGCTTTTGCTGTTGGGGACAGGGTTCAATTTCTGGTCAGGGATCCTGCAAGCCACAAGATGTGGCAAAAAAAAAAAAAAAAGATACAAATGACCATTAATCACCTTGGCAATGCTACTGGCAGCTGTACTCCAAAATGAAGGCCCGAGGGCGCCTCCCTTGTCATATCTACTGGAAATGTGAGGCGGGATCAAGGCAGAGGAAGTGCAGATGCCGCCTGTCTCCTGATAATGTTTCTGTGGCTCTCAAAGGAAGTATGAAAATAGGGCAGCTCTGCGGGCCCTCTGGCTGTTGGCGCTGCTGCTCAAGCTGTGAGTCACGCACTGGCCTCTGCCTCTGCGGACCCTGACTGCTTGGTCTTCACCCAGAGACTCTGGAGAGGAGGCAAGGTGGGTGTCGCTCCATCCATCGTGGTCACGTGTAGTCATGAGAGTGTAGTGGTTTCTTTCGCACTTCCGGCCACTCAGAGTTCTGTGGCAGCACCATGGGGCCCACCTGACTTTGTAGATGAGGCCAAGCGGCTGAGACCTCGGTTCCCACTGACCCAGAGCAGCCCCAATTTTGAGGTTTTATGGAAGATATCACTTAAAAAGTTTCAGTGCTGAAAAAAAGTTGGCGAACCATCAGGCTGCTGGAGATGGCATAATTCAGTGCTTAAGCTCATGGCTCTGGAGCTTGATAACATAGGTTCAACTCCAAGTTCAACCGCTCCTGGTTTATGTGCCTCACAGAGCAAGTTAATCCAACCTCTGAAGCTCAAACTTATTCTGACAACTGAGTAAGAAGCAATGGTGGTTATTAACCCTACGGACTGGCCTTATTAGCAGGTGAAGAGCTAGAGGGGAATTGCGCTAAAATTTAGGAGGAGGAAGAGGGAGGGAAAGAGCTGATGGCTTGTGAAAGACTCGGGGCCTGGCTCCCCAGACAGGTCTGAGGTAAAGAGAGGCGTTTACTTGTGTTACCTCTTCTAATGATAAAACTCTCCTTACATAATGCAAAAACTGAGGCCCAGAGAAGATGTGACTTACACCAAGGTTGAATTAGAAATGTATATTCTATACTCTGTTTCTATATCCATGCACCTTTTCTCCTTTATTCTGCAAATCTCTAAATTTTTCTTATTTAAATACACAAAGTAGTTTTCTATATATGAGGGGACCTGCTATAAGCTTAGGGAAAAGATGCAGTTCTAGAACAAGTGAAAGAAAGCCTTAAAACCTAGCAGGGGTGTAAAGATGAAGCTGGCTAAATATATACCTCTGTGCTTAGTCGTTCAGTCGTTTCTGACTCTTTGCAACACTATGGACTGTAGACTGCCAGGCTCCTCTGTCCATGGGGATGCTCCAGGCAAGAATACTGGAGTCGGTTGCCACTTCCTTCTCCAGGGGATCTTCCCAACCCAGGGATCGAACCCAGGTCTCCCACACTGCAGGTGGATTCTTTACTGTCTAAGCCACCAGGGAAGCCCAAGATTACTGAAGGCAGGTAGCTTATCCTTTCTCCAGTGGATCTTCCAGACCTAGGAATCGAACTGGGATCTCCTGCATTAAAGGTGTATTCTTTACTGGCTGAGCTACCAGGGAAACCCAAATATATACATACACATCTGTATTTAAATATGGAAACTGTATTTAATATTTAACATATTAAGTTGGCAAAAAAGTCCATTCAGTTTCTTCTATAGCATCTTATGGAAAACCCCAAACAAACTGTTTGGTCAATCCACTATATATACTGCATATAATAGACTGATAAAAATGAAAATCAATATGATTCAATGCAATCTTTTTAACCCATTACATCAATAATAATGATACATTAGTACAAACTTCCCTGGTGGCTCAGATAATAAAGAATCTGCCTGCAATGCGGGAGATCTGGGTTCGGTCACCGGATGGGAAGATCCCTTGGAGGAGGACATGGCAATCCACTCCAGTATTCTTGCCTGGAGAATACCCATGGACAGAGGAGCCTGGCAGACTACAGTCCATGGGGTTGCAAAGAGTTGGACACAACTGAATGACTAAGCACAGCACAGTACAAACTTTATTAAAATTTTTTTCATATAGTAATTCTCAGACCAATGGAATTTAAAAGTAAACATCAACTTAACCTAAAAATGAAATGAATATAGTGTTTCCCCCTTCTCTCGTATTCTGCACTGTCACAGAGAAAAAAGTCTCAAGCATCCACTCTGGCCACGTCACACTCACACCGCAACACGCAGAGAAGGGGCTCTGGCTGGACAAGGTCCAGAAGCCACTGGCATGTGCCCAAAAGGATGCTCCCCGAAGCCTTTAATTATGAGACCTGGCCTTTCTCCACTCAGGCCTCTTCATGAGTATCCCAGAGTTCACTAAGTTCAACTTCTGAGAGTGTAACGGCAGATTTAGTCTGTTTCTAATGGAAGGGGAGAAAAAGACAAGAGCAAACGCACCCTGTTTGGAACGGAGACAGAGGAAGGATAGAGCATGAGTCATTCAGTCTGCAATGAGAGGCACTGCGCCTCTGTGAAATCCAAGGTCATTCCAACTCCATACCAGAAGGAGAAACTATTGTGGGTGCATTAAAAAATCAAGAGCTGGCTCAAAGAAAGTCTCCTTAAGGTTGGTTTCAGTCAGTTCAGTTCAGTCGCTCAGTCGTGTCCGACTCTTTGTGACCCCATGAACTGCAGCACGCCAGGCTTCCCTGTCCATCACCAACTCCTGGAACCTGCTCAAACTCATGTCCATTGAGTTGGTGATGCCATCCAAACATCTCATCCTCTGTCATCCCCTGCTCCTCCCGCCTTCAGTCTTTCTCAGCATCAGGGTCTTTTGCAATCAGCTAGTTCTTTGCATCAGATGGCCAAAGTATTGGAGCTTCAGCTTCAGCATCAGTCCTTCCAATGAATATTCAGGACTAATTTCCTTTAAGATAGACTGGTTTGATCTCCTTGCAGTCCAAGGACTCTCAAGAGTCTTCTCCAGTATCACAGTTCAAAAGCATCAATTCTTCAGTGCTCAGCTTTCCCTGCCCACGGTTTGGGAAAGATCGGTTTCCCTGTCCATGAAAGGGCTTTCCTACCTGTTCTTCAGTCACTACATCCAAACAAATCCAGACAAATGAAAGCAGAAATGCTCCTACCACCTGCTATCATCTCTCAGGATGTGTATTTGATGCTTTCTCTTCCCTGTCCCTAAGAATGAAGGATGTTGTTAGTATTTTGGATCAAAATCAGTCAATGTGATGTTCTGACAGAACCCTCTGATGGCAGGAAACTGTGTCAACATTTTGATAGAGTGAGTGAGGTGGCCACAGAGGCCCAGTGGAGTGATGATGGTGATGACGCTCTAAAATGTGAAGGAAATTCCGGGCTTCTTTGTAAGAATGATGCGTTTTTCCCAAGAAGTGCAAACTGAAGAAAACAATGAGTTGGGGAGAAGGAAATGGCAACCCACTCCAGTATTCTTGCCTGGAAAAGTCCATGGACAGAGGAGCCTGGCTGGCTGCAGTCCATGGGGTTACATGACTGAGCATGTGTGCATGAGGGTGGAGGGTCACGGGTTGGTAGCAATAAACTGGTAGAACTATAAAAAAAAAACAAAAAACAAAAAACAAAAAACAATGAGTTGGCACTTTTTGCCTGTATAATTGAGAAACATATTAAAGAAATAGAATGACGATATCCTGAGGTGGTGACAGTGTGGGGGAAAAAAAAACCCAACACTTCTTGAACCACTATTGGGGATACAGTACATAATAAATGCAATTGTTTGGCAGGGAAATCTGGCGATAATGTATCAGAAGCTTTCAAAGTACCACATTTTCTTTATTCATTCATTTGTCCCTGGACTTCTAGGTTGCTTCCATGTCCTGGCTATCGTTTAGCAGTGTTGTGGTGAACACTGCCACACATATGTCTTTTTGAGTTCATTTTTCACAGGCTATATTCTAGGCTGCAGTCCATGGGGTCGTGAAGAGTCGGACACGACTGAGCGACTTCACTTTCACTTTTCACTTTCATACACTGGGGAAGGAAATGGCAACCCACTCCAGTGTTCTTGCCTGGAGATTCCCAGGGACGGGGGAGCCTGGTGGGCTGCCGTCTATGGGGTTGCACAGAGTTGGACACGACTGAAGCGACTTAGCAGCAGCAGCATGCTGTTCGTTGTAGTGGTTGCACCAACTTACATTTCCACCAACAGTGTAAGAGCATTTCCTTTTCTCCACACCCTCTCCAGCATTTATTGCTTGTAGATTTTTTTTTGATGATGGCCATTCTGGCCAGTGTGAATGGAATATTACTCAGCCATAAGAAGGAACAAAATTGAATCAACTGAAGCGATGTGGATGAATCTAGAGCCTGTCATACAGAGTGAAGTCAGAAAGAGAAAAACAAGTAACAAAAAAATGTACTGATGAACCTATTTTCAGGGCAGGAATAGAGGCAGAGACATGCAGAATGGACTTGTGGACACAGCGGGGGGAAGTGACCGGCAGACCAACCAAGAGAGTAGCACTGACACACACACATACACTGCTGCTGCTGCTGCTGCGTCGCTTCAGTCGTGTCCGACTCTGTGCAACCCCATAGACACAGCCCACCAGGCTCCCCCGTCCCTGGGATTCTCCAGGCAAGAACACTGGAGTGGGTTGCCATTTCCTTCCCCAAGGCATAAAAGTGAAAAGTGAAAGTGAAGTTGCTCAGTCGTGTCCGACTCTTCGCGACCCCATGGACTACCTCCCAGGCTCCTCCGTCCATGGGATTTTCCAGGCAAGAGTACTGAAATGGGGTGCCACTGCCTTCTCTGATACATACACTACTGTGTGTAAAATAAGAGAGCAAGTGGGAAGCTGCTGTACAGCACAGGGAGCTCAGCTCTCAGATCGGAGATGACCTAGAGGGTGGGTGGGAAGAAGGCTCAAGAGGGTGGGGATATATGTATACTTATGGGTGATTCACGATGTTGCACAGCAGAAACCAACATAACACTGTAAAGCAATTATATTCTAATGAAAAAAATAAGCTTTCAAAGTACACATGGTTTTAGTAGCAAGCCTACTGAAACAATCAGAGATGGGCACAATACATTGTGAATAAGGATGTGTATCACAGCCTTATTTATAATGCAGGAACACTTTAAGAGATCTAAGTATCCAATCATAGTGGGCTGCCTGAAAAGTCTGTAAACATATGCATATGATGCATTGCTTCAGTTCAGTTCAGTCACTCAGTCGTGTCCAACTCTTTGTGACCCCATGAATTACACCACGCCAGGCCTCCCTGTCCATCACCAACTCCTGGAGTTCACTCAAACTCATGTCCATCGAGTCGGTGATGCCATCCAGCCATCTCATCCTCTGTCGTCCCCTTCTCCTCCTGCCCCCAATCCCTCCCAGCATCAGGGTCTTTTCCAATGAGTCAACTCTTCGCATCAGGTGGCCAAAGTATTGGAGTTTCCGCTTCAACATCAGTCCTTCCAATGAACACCCAGGACTGATCTCCTTTAGGATGGACCGGTTGGATCTCTTTGCAGTCCAAGGAACTCTCAAGAGTCTTCTCCAACACCACAGTTCAAAAGCATCAATTCTTCAGCACTCAGCTTTCTTCACAGTCCAACTTTCACATCCATACATGACCACAGGAAAAACCGTAGCCTTGACTAGATGGACCTTTGTTTGCAAAGTAACGTCTCTGCTTTTGAATATGCTATCTAGGTTGGTCATAACTTTCCTTCCAAGGAGTAAGTGTCTTTTAATTTCATGGCTGCAGTCACCATCTGCAGTGATTTTGGAGCCCCCAAAAATAAAGTCTGACACTGTTTCCACTGTTTCCCCATCTATTTCCCATGAAGTGATGGGACCAGATGCCATGATCTTCGTTTTCTGAATGTTGAGCTTTAAGCCAACTTTTTCACTCTCCTCTTTCACTTTCATCAAGAGGCTCTTTAGTTCCTCTTCACTTTCTGCCATAAGGGTGGTGTCATCTGCATATCTGAGGTTATTGATATTTCTCCTGGCAATCTTGATTCCAGCTTGTGCTTCATCCAGCCCAGTGTTTCTCATGATGTACTCTGTATATAAGTTAAAAAGGCAGGGTGCCTATATATAGCCTTGATGAACTCCTTTTCCTATTTGGAAC
The DNA here is from genome assembly GCF_029407905.1 of Bubalus kerabau. Classification (NCBI taxonomy): domain Eukaryota; kingdom Metazoa; phylum Chordata; class Mammalia; order Artiodactyla; family Bovidae; genus Bubalus; species Bubalus kerabau. Next base: position 26,052,564 of record NC_073636.1, read on the forward strand.
CAGTCTGTTGTTCCATGTCCAGTTCTAACTGTTGCTTCCTGACGTGCATACAGGTTTCTCAAGAGGCAGGTCAGGTGGTCTGGTATTCTCATCTCTTTCAGAATTTTCCACAGTTTATTGTGATCCACACAGTCAAAGGCTTTGGCATAGTCAATAAAGCAAAAACAGATGTTTTTCTGGAACTCTCTTGCTTTTTCCATGATCCAGAGGATGTTGGCAATTTGATCTCTGGTTCCTCTGCCTTTTTGAAAACCAGCTTGAACATCTGGAAGTTCACGGTTTACATATTGCTGAAGCATGGCTTGGAGAATTTTGAGCATTACTTTACTAGCGTGTGAGATGAGTGCAATTGTGTAGTAGTTTGAGCATTCTTTGGCATTGCCTTTCTTTGGGATTGGAATGAAAACTGACCTTTTTCAGTCCTGTGGCCACTGCTGAGTTTTCCAGATTTGCTGGCATATTGAGTGCAGCATTTTCACAGCATCATCTTTCAGGATTTGAAATAGCTCAACTGGAATTCCATCATCTCCAGTAGCTTTGTTTGTAATGATGCTTTCTAAGGCTCACTTGACTTCACATTCCAGGATGTCTGGCTCTAGGTGAATGATCACACCATCATGATTATCATTGCTTACTAGTGGTTAAAACTGGTATCATAAATTGCTCTTCCAAAAAATATTTCATTATTTTTTCTTCTAATTTTATTGAAATTGACACATAGCACTGTATAAGTTTAGGGTGTTCAGCATAATGATTTGACTTACATGCATCATAAAGTGATTACCAAAATAAGTTTAGTGAACACTCATCATATTAAATAGATGTAAGATTCAAGAAATAAACAAAAACCTTTTTTCATCTGATGAGAACTCCCAGGATTTAGTCTCTTAACAAGTTTCATATACAACAGACAGTGGTGTCAATTATATTCATCATGTTGTCCATTACTAGTACCTTTTTATTCTGCAATTGAAAGTTTGTACCTATTCACCACCTTCATCCAGTTACCCACCTTCCCCCAACCTCCCAACTTCTGCCTCTGGTAACCACAGACCCAACCTCTTTTTCTATGAGTTTGAAATTATTCTTTTTGGTACATGTGCAACTCAGGATTTTCTGAAGTGCAAGTGATAGGAAGCTCATTTGAACTAATTTAAACAGAAAGGTGACTGTCAAGGAAGAGCTGAATGGCTAAGCTTAGGAAGGTAGGATGAATACAGGGCATCCTGAACCGGAGACTCAGATGGTCTCAGGACCCTCTCCTTCTCGTGTGTCTGCTTCCACTCCATCTCTGGGCTCATCCTAATAACCTCGTGGCCCAAGAGAAAATAGTTTCTCCCTGTGATAAACTCCAAGGAAGACTTGGCTGGTCTGGTTTGGATCGCATCTCTACTCCAATCATTGTATTTGTGACCTGGAAGGATTTGTCTGCTTTGTGTCAAATAACCACTTGAGATCAACCACTGTGATCAATAGGGTGATTTGGATTCCCTGTGAGAGGCACAGAGGATGGAACAGCATGGTCAGGGACACCTGGGCAACTTCAGTTGCTGATATTATTTGTTACTGCTTCCTTTCCAATAGCTGGACCAAATTGTGTGTGTGTGTGTGAGATTAAAGAGGAAATATGTCTTATTCTATTTCATGTAGAGGAATTCCCTTGGTGGTTGGGAAGTGGTCTGGGATAAAGGGCACTAGACAGGGGTTATCCTGAGCATGACTGTCCCCATTCTCATTGTCTGAATGGGACCAGAGATGAGCTGCCACCACTGATGAAAGACTTCGAATCTTTCACAAAAGATTTGTAAGAAATTCGTACCCACTTCCACAAAAGTGGGTAAGAACTGGTTATGGGAAACAGCAACTTATCTATTCCATTGAAATCTAGCCTTTCTAAAACATACTGATTTCTAACTAACCAGAAAGTGTACTCTATCATGCTATCATTAGAGATGTCATGCTGAAACCCATAGCTTAGAAAGAGAGAGAAAAATCCAGCATGAGTCTTTAAAAATCCAAGATTTCAAGACAATAGAGACAGATGACATGACAAATGATGGTCATTTTAAACATGCTACCACAACAGTGAAATGCTCTAATTCTGTTAGAGAACAGCCAACAATGTTGCAGGAAGTATTTCAAATTAAATAATATTGCTGCCTGTTATGGATTTTCTTTATTGTTCAGATGTGGATATCCATGGATTCTTACCCACTAAAATTGGGAGATTTAGAAAGCGGATTGAAGATGAATTGGAAATGAGTGCACAGATTTTATTTATGAAGAGAAAAAAATCTACTTAGTTTGCTAGCTGGTGAAGGTTTGAAAATCAATTAAAAAAAAAAAACTTTAATTGCTGCCTACTGCCCATCAACAGGCAGAATTTCAGACCTCACCTAATTTCCTGATGCAACCTAATCCTCCCTTTTGAAAAGCATACAATTTATTTGATCATTTCTTATATTGCTAAACTGAGAGAACTTAAAAACATTTGACTCTTCAGAGTTTCTTTCCAAATACAAATTCTTATGAAAAGCTGAACAAGTATTGAGAAGACATGAGAGAGATGGTGGTGGTATTGGGCCAGACTCCCTTGAAGCCCTGGATCAGTAGGTTACACACCATTTCATGCCTCAGCTCAAACAGGAAAGTAAACCAGAAAAAACAGAAACTCTGAAACTGCATCTCTGCAGCTGACTTTTTATATAATTTTAGGGAACTTAGTATTTTTGCAACTGAATTTTCCCCACCAACTTCTACAGCTCCTAAGAAGCTGTCCCCTTACTCTGGCTAATTAACACAGGCAACACCTCAGAATCTTCTAGAACTTTGAGTGAGGATAAAGAAAGAAGAAGGTGCTAATTGGGTGACCAAAAGAAAATGCTCTTTGGGATATATAGCTCTTTATTTTAGGCAGTTTCCTCAAATCCATTCACTGATTTTTTTTTTTTAATCAGTCATTTCTCCTACAAACCAAATCATCGAATCTATATAACATCACTTTGCAAGCCCAATGAGTCTGGATTTTTAGTTACCACATTTTGTACATTTGCTTTCAGAATTAAAAAAAAAAAAATAACTGGGCTGAACACTATTTACAAAGACTCGGGATGCACATTTTATATAAATAAAATCTATGCATAAAGGGTGCATTAAAAAGGAAGAACCTTGCTTCCTGTGCACATCCTTAAGAAAGGAAATTACTTCATGGTCACCTGTCAAGAATGGGTGTTTGAAATTTCTAATCTGAAAACTGAACTTCAAACTATCATAGTACAAAGTACTTACAACCTGGAAATCATAATTTAGCATTGGAAATGAGTTTCATCCTCTAAAATTCTTCAAAATCATATGCCTCAAATATCATCACACAATTGAACAGGAAATTGTATCGCCATTCATTTATGCACATGTGGTGGCTTGCAGGCCGCAATTAAGATCTCTATTGTCAGGCTCTTGTTTCTTGAATGGCCGAGCAGGGTAACATCAAGTCAGTAAGAAAAAGGGAACCTGCGACTGTGTGAGAAGAAACCAAGTGGGTGTTTCTTTTCTGGCAGAATGTCAGCAATCAGAAGCATCAAGAAACCGGCAAGGGTCAGAGCGTGTGCACGCTGTCACAGTGCGGCAAAAATAGATGTTACCAAAGGAAAGTTGCTTTTAAACAGAGATGACTCCCCACTGCCTAACCTCACTAATACACACGAAAGTGTGTTTTTAAAAAGGCTGCCACAGAACAATTCTAATCGTTCCCATGTCGTGGAACTAGTCACACCAAGAACAGCTTCCTGTTGTGTTAAACCACTGCACTTCAGTGAATTTCTCTTCCTGAACATCCATGAATATCCAACTCCCCCAAATGAGACAATCCAAAGCCCAGATGACTTGTTACAGGCTATCTATCCACAGGGTCCAAAGCCTCAGAATCTCCCCCAATTGAGTATCACTGCAATTCTTGCACCGTTCGGACGGCGTGAGCCTGCGCACTCGGAGTCGCTTTTGGCAGTCAAAATTCTGCTGCAGCAAATCTGGATGAAAGAAGGCTGATGGTTTAGAGCGATCGATGGATTACTCATCAAAGCTGCCCGTCTGGCTAAATGGGAGAGGGATAAGATTGCCCGGGATTTTTTCTTTTCTCCCCCTTAATCTTTAAATTGCTCTTTTGCAGAGTGATAGTTCACATCCTAGTTAGGCACGGATCTCTCTCTGCCTGGTTAGTATGACTGACCAACTCACAGAGCCATGTCAATGGCTCACTACTGGCAAGGCCCAGTTCGTTTTTATCTCCTCTGTGGCCAGAGGCTGCACCCTGAACTACATACAGCTAGTCTTTGTGAAAAAAGTGGGTGTCGTTAGAATTTTAGTAGTGGTGCATGCGTGCTCAGTTGTGTCTGACTCTTTGTGACTCTTTGGATTGTAGCCTGCCAGGCTACTCTGTCTGTGGAGTTTTCCTGGCAAAAATACTGGAGTGAGTTGCCATTTCCTCTTCTGGAGGATCTTCCCGACCCAGGGATTGAACCTGTGTCTCCTGCACCACAGAAAGATTTTTTTCTACCTCTGAGCTACCAGGGAAGCCCTCAGAATCTTAGAGTAGGAATAATTTCTAGCAATTGTCTACTTCTGTCTTTTCACAGATGAGAGACCCACTCAGCTTTTGCCTGAGACTGTGTGATTCAGTAGGTCACATCAGAACCAGGGTGAGGATCTAGTCTTCGTAAATGCAATCCAGTGCAAACGGCCTCTGTGGCTCTTTCTAGAAGTCCTGGAGGAAGTTACTTTTTACAGTTTCCTTCACACTTGAGACCAAAGAGAGTAATACTGAAACTTAGAGAGCTTTTTCCTCCCGCCACACAGTGACGAGGTCTTAGGAAGAGAGCTAGGAGCAAAAGCAAGCAAATGTCATCTATCAAAATTACAGCTTCCCTGGTGGCTCAGCTGGTAAAGAATCCACCTGCAAGGCAGGAGACCTGGGTTTGATCCCTGGGCTGGGAAGATCCCCTGGAGAGGGGAAAGGCTACCCACTCCAGTATTCTGGCCTGGAGAACTCCATGGACTATACAGTCCATGGGGTTGCAAAGAGTCGGACACAATTGAGCAACTTTCACTTTCACTTTTCCCTGGTGCTCTAAATGGCTAAGACTCCATGCTCGCAATGCAGAGGGCCCAGGTTTGATACCTGGTCAGGGAATTAGATCCCACATGCTGCAACTAAGACCCAGGGCAGACAAATAAATAAATAAATACATAAATAAATAAATAAATATATATATTAAAAGAGTCTAGCTAACTTTCTTTCTCCTTCATTTTTTTGGTGTTCTACTATAATGGTTGGTTTAGATAGTCATTCATTTATTCTTTCAACAAATACCTACTGATTTCCCTAAGACCATAAAAGACTGAGTAGATTGTTTGGCACAAATTCCCCACTATGAATGGAATAACACAGGACAGAGACTTCTGTGAGAAAAGACGACTGGATCATCTTCACAAACTAAGTAAATTGTTATTTACTGAGCATCGCTTAAAAGTTGAAAACTAAAACAAGGACCTACTGTATAGCACAGGTATCCCATATCTTGTAATACTCTATAATGGAAAAGTCTTTAAAAGAATAGATATTTATAACTGAATCACTGCTGTACACGTGAAACACTATAAATCAACTATACTCCAATTAAAAAGTTGAAAACTAGTTAAGAAGCCATCGGTAATGTTCTATTTGTAGTTAACTGGTAATGATCACACAAGTGTATTCATATTTACTTGGCGAAAGATTCACTGAGTTGTACACTCACAATTTGAGCACATTTCTGTATGTAATTACACTCGTGGTCTAGTTGATCTAGCGGGCTTCCCTGGTGGTTTAGACAGTAAAGAATCTGCCTACAATGTAGGAGACCTGGGTTCAATCCCTGGGTCAGGAAGATCCCCTGGAGAAGGGAATGGCAACCTACTCCAGTATTCTTGCCTGGAGAATTCCATGGAGAGAGGAGCCTGGCGGGCTACAATCCATGGGATCTCAAAAGAGTTGGACATGACTGAGCAACTAAAATTTTCATAGTTGATCTACAATATTATGCACATTTCAGATGTAAAACATAGTGATTCAAAAATTTTAAAGATTATACTCCATTCATGGTTATTAAAAAAATCTTGGCTAAATTCTTTATGTTTTGCAGTATAACCTCTCAATCCCCTACCCCTGTCTTGCCCTTCCCAACCCTCTTCCCACTGGTAACCACTAGTTTGTTCTCTGTGACTCTGCTTCATTTTGTAATATTCATTCGTTTGTTTTTTAGATTCCCCATTAGGTGACATCACACAGTATTTGTCTTTCTCTACCCGACTCATTTCACTCATCCTCTAGGCCCAGAGGGTCAGGGGCAACTTCTCAGAGGTGACCAGGCCCATCTTTGCAGACCTGCTTCCTATCACACCCTGAGCGCATGGGCCTCCATCCATCCCAGATCAAGTTTCTTCTTGTTCCTCTGGAGTGGGAGGTGCCACTTCCTCAGCCTGACTCCCATCTCCCCTTATCTTCAGAGGGAGCCCTCTTCTGCATTCATGACTTGACTGAGGAGGCTCTCCACGGTCTCTCTGCTCCCAGGCTTTGTGTACAACATGCGTGCATGCCAAGTCATTATAGTCGTGCCCGACTCTTTGCCACCCTATGGACTATAGCCTACCAGGCTCCTCTGTCCATGGATTTCCCAGACAAGAATACTGGAGTGGGTTGCCATTTCCTTCTCCAGGGATCTTCCTGACTCAGGGATGGAACCCGCATCTCTTACTGTATGCCTCTCTGTGCTATATGCCTCATTGCAGTTCTCATGACACTGTGGCTGCCAGGTCCCCTCTGAAGTCAAGAGAGGCCTGGGTCACCCATCATATGAGGATCCTTAGATGCTGCATATGAAGAAATACTAAGAATAAACATAATGTGGTATAATTTGAATGCTAACATAATACTAGCTTATGTGTACATGTGTGCACACACACTTACTAATTCCTAGATGCTGATGGGCCTCGCTGATACCTGGAAGTAATGACTCGTAAGGATGAATAAATGAGTTTACCTGATTATGTGGAACAAACAGAATAATATCTCCCTTGATACATGGCCAGAATATAGACCACACAGAAGGAACACGAAAGCCTGTCTTTGATTCTTTTTTTTTTTTCCTTTGATTCTTTGGTATCCTTGGCATTTCTGCTAAGAGGCCAGTGAACTGGAACATTTTTATTTATCAAAGAAATAAAAGTGAGATTGCTACAAGACCTCATTTTACGGGAGCAACACACATAAGAGGTTTGCCTCGGCTGCTCCTCAGAGATCTCTTGAGGCTACTGGCTGCTTGCTCCTACTCAAGCATCACAGGCCCTGGTTCTGAGAGGCACAGGTCCGAGAAATAGAGAAATGGACAAGATGTCAGGCAATTCTGGCACTTTTCCTGATTTTGCTGCTAGCTGATCTTTCCTTTAATGGGTTTCTTTGGAATACGGGCATACAGTTTTGTCATAGTTCTATCCTTTCATAACAGAAAGCAGCTCACATTTTAACTTTCTTGAATATAAAAGTCACATGAACACATTATGGAAAAATGGGACAGTGTAGATATGAATAAAAATGGAAAATGACTCAGGAGATGGAGATGGAGAGATGGTGAGCTTATGAATTAGAATTCCCACAGGATAAAAGTATCTGACTTGAATCACTTCTAGGCAAATTCTTGAGAAGAGAAAAAAAAATCATTTCTATGAAAAAAGCAACATGATCATTTTTGGGGCTAATTAAAATTCACTTGAGTCTGAAAATCTATAACAGCTTCATCCACACTACTGAAGAAATTCTACTCTTCCAAATGTAATGTCTTAACAATAAAAAAATATTTTGAATGATTGTTTTTTTCCTTTTTCTTTCTGTCCTTTCTCATTTTAAAACTATATCCAACTTCATTTCAAAGGGAAGTATTCTAACCCAGTGTAAATAGAGAATACAGAATAAAAGGCTATTTCATTCTGAAGCCAGGCAACAAAATGTCATAACCTTTGCCCTCAGAGTTTGATTTTCAGTAAAATTTCTTTACAGAGTTTTCTAGCAACCAACTGTTTTGAGCATTAAATGTGGGAAAATTTTACTTGAGGGCAACACTGCTTTCTAGGATATGGTCCAAGACATTTAACATGAATGTTGAATAGAGCCTTTTAGAGTCAAGTTTCACTGACCGTGGCTTCATCTGTAACAAAGTCTCCCAAGGCCCAGGGCTACATCACATGTTTACATGCCCACTCCTGTCGTAACAGAAGGCCCTCAATGCATTTTTTAAAATATAAAAGTGTTTTATTTTTTTACCTCTGAACTTTTCATTTTGTACTGGAGTACAGCTGATTAACAATGTGGTGACAGTTTCAGGTGAACAGCGAAGGGACTCAAGTCAGCCATACCTATGCATATATGCATTCTCCCCCAGCCCCTCTCCCACCCAAGCTGCCACATAACATACCCTCAATGCATTTTTGATGAGTTGAATTTAATTGAACATGCCTTCTATCCTTTAATGAATAAAGGACTGGAAGATTCCAAGCTGTATTTTAAGGCAACATTTTTTAATGCCTAAACAGTGTTTCTTTACATATTTTGTTATTTTTCACAGTCTCCGGCAGGAAGAAATATACTAAGTGACAAAGTGTCTGGTTTTTTTTCTCTAAGGACTGCCAGCATAGCCAGGGCTGGAAGGAGCTGGGAAGGGCTGAATGCTAGAACTTTCCATGTGCAACTGTACTCCTTCACTGGATCTGAGACCTATTTCCACTCGGGCCCTAGTAACCGAGGTGGGGTGTGGAGGCAAGAGATGAACATTAGGAGTTAATCTCTCTTCCAAATAGTCCCTTTGATTCCATCTACCTCAAGGAAAACAGATCTCTGGCTGGACTGAGAATGCAGGAAAGAGGGCGGCTGTTGGAAACATCAACTCCCACCCTGGGAAGATCAATCTCAAACAGGGTGCCTAAACTTCCTGAGCCTTGGTGACCTCATATGTTAAGTGGGGATGAGAACATTTGCCTCAGGGACTTCCATGGTGGTCCAGTGGCTAAGACTCTGAGCTCCCAGTTCAAGGGGCCTGGGTTTGATCCCTGGTCAGGGAACTAGATCCCACATGTTGCAACTAAGACCCAGCGGGACCAACTAAATAAATAAATAAAATAAATAAATATTAAATAAAAGAACATCTATCTGAAAGATTAGAGAGATATTGCAGGACTTTTAAATAAGTAGCTGGTATGCACTCTTTTTATTATAAAAATATCCATTATCTGTGATCACACTGTTTACCCTTTGGGCTGTGGTCTCTTCAAGGACAGGGATTATGTGGGGCTTATGTTTTCGCAAACTGACGGGATCTAGCAGAATCACTGATGCACAGACTTTCACTGAATGTTAGCTGAATGGATGAATTTAAAAATATTGTGTATATTTCTTCTTAATTTTGACAGCTTTGTGTAGGGGTAGAATGTCCCTTTCTTCCAGTGCTTTAGTCTTAGTCACTCAGTCATGTCCGAATTTTCATGATCCCATAGACTGTCAGTTCAGTTCAGTTCAGTCGCTCAGTTCTGTCCGACTCTGCAACCCCATGAATCGAAGCATGCCAGGCCTCCCTGTCCATCACCAACTCCCGGAGTTCACTCAGACTCACGTCCATCGAGTCAGTGATGCCATCCAGCCATCTCATCCTTTGTCGTCCCCTTCTCCTGCCCCCAATCCCTCCCAGCATCAGAGTCTTTTCCAATGAGTCAACTCTTCACATGAGGTGGCCAAAGTACTGGAGTTTCAGCTTTAGCATCATTCCTTCCAAAGAAATCCCAGGGCTGATCTTCAGAATGGACTGATTGGATCTCCTTGTAGTCCAAGGGACTCTCAAGAGTCTTCTCCAACACCACAGTTCAAAAGCATCAATTTGGCGCTCAGCTTTCTTCACAGTCCAACTCTTACATCCATACATGACCACTGGAAAAACCATAGCTTTGACTAGACGGACCTTGTTGGCAAAGTAATGTCTCTGCTTTCTAGGCTGCTATCTATGTCTATGCTATCTAGGTTGGTTATAACTTTCCTTCCAAGGAGTAAGCATCTTTTAATTTTTATGGCTGCAGTCACCATCTGCAGTGATTTTGGAGCCCCCAAAAATAAAGTCTGACATTGTTTCCACTGTTTCCACATCTATTTCCCATGAAGCGATGGGACCAGATGCCATGATCTTCGTTTTCTGAATGTTGAGTTTTAAGCCAACTTTTTCACTCTCCTCTTTCACCTTCATCAAGAGGCTTTTTAGCTCCTCTTCACTTCCTGCCATAAGGGTGGTGTCATCTGCATGTCTAAGGTTATTGATATTTCTCCCAGCAATCTTGATTCCAGCTTGTGCTTCTTCCAGCCCAGTGTTTCTCATGATGTACTCTGCATAGAAGTTAAATAAGCAGGGTGACAATATACAGCCTTGACGGACTCCTTTTCCTACTTGGAACCAGTCTGTTGTTCCATGTCCAGTTCTAACTGTTGCTTCCTGATCTGCATACAGGTTTCTCAAGAGGCAGGTCAGGTGGTCTGGTATTCCCATCTCCTTCAGAATTTTCCACAGTTTATTGTGATCCACATAGTCAAAGGCTTTGGCATAGTCAATAAAGCAGAAATAGATGTTTTTCTGGAACTCTCTTGCTTTTTTGATGATCCAGCAGATGTTGGCAATTTGATCTCTGCTTCCTCTGCCTTTTCTAAAGCCAGCTTGAACATCTGGAAGTTCACAGTTCACATATTGCTGAAGCCTGGCTTGGAGAATTTTGAGCATTACTTTACTAGCGTGTGAGATGAGTGCAATTATGCAGTAGTTTGAGCATTCTTTGGTATTGCCTTTCTTTGGAATTGGAATGAAAACTGACCTTTTCCAGTCCTGTGGCCACTGCTGAGTTTTCCAGATTTGCTGGCATATTGAGTGCAACACTTTCACAGCATCATCTTTCAGGATTTGAAATAGCTCAACTGGAATTCCATCACCTCCACTAGCTTTGTTCGTAGTGATGCTTTCTAAGGCCCATTTGACTTCACATTCCAGGATGTCTGGCTCTAGGTGAGTGATCACACCACAGTGATTATCTGGGTCATGAAGATCTTCTTTGTACAGTTCTCCTGTGTATTCTTGCCACCTCTTCTTAGTATCTTCTGCTTCTGTTAGGCCCATACCATTTCTGTCTTTTATTGAGCCCATCTTTGCATGAAATGTTCCCTTGGTATCTCTAATTTTCTTGAAGAGATCTCTAGTCTTTCCCATTCTGTTGTTTTCCTCTGTTTCCTTGCATTGATCCCTGAGGAAGGCTTTCTTATCTTTCCTTGCTATTCTTTGGAACTCTGCATTCAGATGCTTATATCTTTCCTTTTCTCCTTTGCTTTTTGCTTTTCTTCTTTTCACAGCTATTTGTTATGCCTCCTCAGACAGCCATTTTGCTTTTTTGCATTTCTTTTCCATGGGATGGTCTTGATCCCTGTCTCTTGTACAATGTAACAAACCTCTGTCCATGGTTCATCAGGTATTCTGTCTATCAGATCTAGTGCCTTAAATCTATTTCTCACTTCCACTGTATAGTCATAAGGGATGTGATTTAGGTCATACCTGAATGGTCTAGTGGTTTTCTCCACTTTCTTCAATTTCAGTCTGAATTTGGCAATAAGGATTCATGATCTGAGCCACAGTCAGCTCCTGGTCTTGTTTTTGCTGACTGTATAGACCTTCTCCATCTTTGGCTGCAAAGAATATAATCATTCTGATTTCAGTGTTGACCATCTGGTGCTGTCCATGTGTAGAGTCTTCTCTTGTGTTGTTGGAAGAGGGTGTTTGCTATGACCAGTGCATTCTCTTGGCAAAAGTCTATTATAGTCTTTGCCCTGCTTCATTCCGTATTTGAAGGCCAAATTTGCCTGTTACTCCAGGTGTTTCTTGACTTCCTACTTTTGCCTTCCAGTCCCCTATAATGAAAAGGACATCTTTTTTGGGTGTTAATTCTAAAAGGTCTTGTAGGTCTTCATAGAACCATTCAACTTCAGCTTCTTCAGCGTTACTGGTTGAGGCATAGGCTTGGATCACCGTGATACTGAATGGTTTGCCTTGGAAATGAACAGAGATCATTGTGTCGTTTTTGAGATTGCATCCAAGTACTGCATTTCAGACTGTTTTGTTGACCATGATGGCTACTCCATTTCTTCTAAGGGATTCCTGCCCACAGTAGTAGATATAATGGTCACGTGAATTAAATTCACCCATTCCAGTCCATTTTAGTTCGCTGATTCCTAGAATGTCAACGTTCACTCTTGCCATCTCCTGTTTGACCACTTCCAATTTGCCTTGATTCATGGACCTGTCATTCCAGGTTCCTATGCGATATTGCTCTTTACATTTTGTTTCATCTCACCTCCTACAGAAAGTCCACGAAACCCTTAGCACCTCAGTGAAATTAGGTAGGGGACTAGTTGAGCAGTGGCCGGACTCTGTCAACAACGCCATGTTCCCATGCAGATTTAGTCCAATAAAATGGAAACAAAACAAACCTATCCAATGAGCTGAACAATGGCAGAAGATGGCGTATCAGCAAATTAAGGACCATTATTAGCTTGACACCTCACGTGTATTTTAAGGACTAGGGGAAGAATGCAGCTTTGGTTGAGGAATGGGCATAAAGCCAGAAAGCCTAAGATTTAATTCTGGTTTTACCAATCACAAGCTGGGTGACCACGAGCACGTCATCTAGCAACTCATAGCTTTTTCTTTTTATCTTGCGGTGCATATCATAGCTATGGAAGATGAAGATAATGTATGTCAAACTGTAATGGACGGTCACAGTCAATCCCATAATCAATGTTAATTCAGTGAGAATCAACTAAAATCCTAGCATTTCTGGTTGTCGGTGTGAGAGCAAGCCTTCTTCTCCCCTCAGAAATATGTTTATAGATCTATCTGGCTTCAATAAATCAAATATTCAAAAATGCAAGTCTACAAAATTCAAGCCCACTTCTTTTACTGCCAAAGGATACTTGACCACATGAATCACTATTGGATTCCATTAAATGAAAACTGAACTTGAGGCAATTAAAATTCAACACAATTTACAAAAATGGTTATTACATGTGACTTTTTAGGTTTAAAAAAAACTAAATCGGGAACAATGGGCTTCATTTTACAGGTAAGGAGACAGATGGCCAGAGAGTTCAGTAGCTTTTTCAATCTTGCTTAGGCACTTTCCACCTGTGCATTTAGTTACTGAATCTCAAACAATTAAAAGACACTAACTTCAAAAATAAAGACAGTGATACTAATAGCTACTTTAAAAAAAAAAATCAACTCTTTGGAAGCTTAATTTGTATATGCCAATTTTGAGCATGTAATTCAATGAGTTTTGACAAATGTAAACAGCGATGCTCCCATCACCACAAACACAATCAAGAATCACCCCCAGAGCTCACTGTGCCCCTTGTGTTTCTCTCCTCTCTACCTTCAGCCTTTGGCAAATGTTGTTCCACTTGTTCTTATGATAGTTTGGGTGTCTGGGGTTTTTTTTGTTTGTTTTAGAATTTCACTGAAATGGAATCACAATGTGTAGCTCTTCTAGGCTGGCTCTTTTACTGGGCATAATGCACTGAGATTCATCCATGTTGCCATGGATTGCTCTTTACATGTTGTTCATTCTTTTTTATTGCTGACTAGGATTCTATTCAGGGATGTACCACCATGTGTCCCTTCTGTGGTTCATGGACACTTGAATTATTTCTAGTTTGAGTTATTATAAATAAAGTTGCCATTAATATTTGTATACAAGTCTCTGTGTAAAACATGTTTTAATTCCACTTGAAAAGTTCTTGGGAGCAGTACTGTTTTTCACATGGCAAGTGCATGTTTAACTTTCTAAGAAACTACCAAAGAGTTTTAAAAAGTGGTTAAACCTTTTTACATTCTGACCAGTTTGAGGGTTTCAGTTTCTCGACATCATCTTCTGACTCTTTGATTATACATACCCTAGTGGATAGGAAGTCCTATCTCACTGGGGTTTTGATGTGTATTTCTTTTATGGTTAATGATGCTGGGAATTTTCACGTGTTCTCATTTGTGACTTATATATCTCTTTTGGTGGATGGCCTATTCAAATCTTTTGCTTATTTTTTTTTTTAATTTTTAATTTTTTTTGCTGCACTGGATCTTTGCTGCAGACTGCAGACTTAGTTGCCCTGAGGCATGTGAGATTTTGGTTCCCCCGGAGAAGGCAATGGCACCCCACTCCAGTACTCTTGCTTGGAAAATCCCATGGATGGAGGAGCCTGGTAGGCTGTAGTCCATGGGGTCGCTAAGAGTTGGACATGACTGAGCGACTTCACTTTCATTTTTCACTTTCATGCATTGGAGAAGGAAATGGCAGCCCACTCCAGTGTTCTTGCCTGGAGAATCCCAGGGACGGGGGAGCCCGGTGGGCTGCTGTCTATGGGGTCGCACAGAGTCTGACACGACTGAAGCTACTTAGCATAACCAGGGACTGAACCCATGTCACCTGCATTGGAAGGTGGATTCTTAACCACTGGACCACCAGGGAAGTCTCTCTTTTGCTTATTTTTAAAAGTTGGGTGTGTGTCCTCCTATTAATGAGTTGTGGGGCTTCCCAGGTGGTGCTAGTGGTAAAGAACCCACCTGCCAATGCAAGAGACATAAGAGACATGGGTTTGATCCCTGGGTCAGGAAGATCTCCTGGAGCAGGAAATGGCAACCCACTTCAGTATTCTTGCCTGGAGAATCCCATGGACAGAGGAGCCTGGCGGGCTGCAGTTTATGGGGTCGCACAGAGTCAGACACTAGCAACCACACACGCATTAATGAGTTGTAAGAATTCTTTATACGTTTGCACGCAAGACCTTTATCAGATACATTTTGCAAATATTTTCCTCCAATTTGTGCCTAAGCACCAAACCTTAGAGTCAGCCTCGACACCTCTCATTCTCTTTCCTTTCATAATCCGACGCTCTTGCCTCTGTCTTAACATGTATCCAGAATCTGACACTTCTTATCACCTCCACTGCTCCCACTCTGCTCCACCATCTCTCACTGGTATTACTGCAGTAGCCTCTTAACTGGTCCCTTTTGCCCCTTCATTCTATTCCAAACATAGCATCCTGAGTGATCCCTTCAGACCAAAAGTCAGATCCTGTCATTTTCCCACTTGAAACCTTTCAAAGTCTTCCCTTTACTAAGTCAAAACTACACTTATAAAAACAGACAAAATGTTTACATTTTCATTTCAGAAAATATTTCCCATTTACATTTTTTAAAAGTAGACTTGGCAATTCAATATAATAAAATCTTTTCACTAAACCAAATACAAAAGATTTCAAGCATGGCCTCTTGGATGGTTCTAGTACCATTTACTGTTGAAATTTCAGCCACTTTATAGTAAACACTACCTTTTCTAGGCCTGCCCAGCTTTGAAGGCAGAGTCACCCAGTAGAGGAACTCTATGCTGAGCTCATGTTCATGCTCAGTCACGTCCAACTCTTTGCAACCCTTTGGACTGTAACCCTCCAGGCTCCCCTGTCCATGGGATGCACCAGGCAAGAATACTGAGGTGGGTTGCCAGGCCTTCCTCCAGGGGATCTTCTTGACTCAGGGATCAAACCCACATCTCCTGTGCCTCCTGCACTGGAGGCAAATTCTTTACCTGAGCCATGGGGGAAGCCCTCATGTAGAAAAAAAACCTTGTAACTGGCTTCCTCTTGTTAGTTCAAAGTTAGGTTAGCAACGAGAGGGAAGTGTTATGTTATCAGGCAATGACATCAAGCAATCTTTGTTGTTGTTCAGTAATTCTGCTGCTGCTGCTGCTGCTAAGTCACTTCAGTCGTGTCCGACTCTGTGCGACCCCATAGGGGGCAGCCCACCAGGCTCTGTCATCCCTGGGATTCTCCAGGCAAGAATACTGGAGTGGGTTGCCATTTCCTTCTCAGTTGTATCCAACTCTTTTAAGACTCCATGGACAGAAGCATGCCAGGCTTCCCTGTCCTTCACCATCTGCCTGAGTTTGCTCAAACTCAGGTCCATTGAGTCGGTGATGTCATCCAACCATCTTGTCCTCTGTTGTCCCCTTCTCCTTCTGCCTTCAATCTTTCCCAGCATCAGGGTCTTTTCCAATGAGTTAGCTCTTCACATTAGGTGGCCAAAGTACTGGAGCTTCAGCTTCAGCATCAATCTTGCTGTTCCTTTAAGCTTGACCCATTAAGTAACTTCATGAGTATGGTAAGTTTATGAGATGCTTAATGAAAGTTTTAGTTATAATAAACTTGTGTCATTTCTGTCAGAAATGACCCTTTCGAGTTAGCCTAAATGATTTCTAATGCCCCATTAGAATGTATTTTCATTCAGATTACAGTCAGATGCTAATAAGGATAAAGCTCACTCAGGCAATGTCTTTAAAGCAAGTTTTAGAATTTATCTAGGGCTTCCCCAATGGTTCAGTGGGTAAAGAATCCACCTGCAATGCAAGAGACGTGGGTTTGATCCCTGGGTCAGGAAGATCCCCTGGAGAAGGAAATGGCAACCCACTCCAGTATTCTTGCCTGAAAAATCCCACAGACAGGGGGGCCTGGCGGGCTACAGTCCATGGGGTAGCAAGAGAGTCAGACACAACTGAGTGCATACAATAAAAACATTGGGGTTAGCATACAAAGCAGCTGTGCATTCAAGATGCACAAAAAAATCTTTCTCTGAGTCACATGTGAAGAAATAGGATTTCCATGGTTATTATTAAAGGGAGTTAGAAGATTTTAAACTTAAGGAACTAATGACATTTTATTTGCCCTCTGGGGAAATTACTTGACTTCTGGGAATATCTGTTTGAATTTTTCTGTTGATAAATTAAATGACCACGAACTGTAATACAAAAACAAAATCCAAAACCAACACTGTCCTGTGAACCTCTTGGCTCAACTGTTTCAATGCCATAAAGTTTCAGAGTCAAAGTCAGCTAGAAAAAACAAATCAAAAAGCCTGGACTCAAAATTACATATTTAAATAAGAAAACGAAGTCAGTAATAGCTGCAAGTAAACATTGTTTTAGGACACAGAACCCATTTGCTAAATTTCTAAATATTTTACTCAAGTGTGAGGAATGTGACACTTTCTACTATAAAGATGCCAGTTTGGTCTGAGTTACTGTGAAAATAAAAAGAAAGTCATAACATGCTTTCACAAAATTATTTCCTCGGTTTTGCGATCTGCTTTCTGTTTTGTGAACCAGCGAGAAGAGAACCAACACCCATGAGTACATATTGTAAAAATACATAAGGGAGAGTGGAAACAAGAGAATGAAGCTGAGTTTATGGCCACTGAGTGCCTCACAGAAATGTACTTCTTGGCCTGGCAACATCCTTAGGCAGAAAGGTGTTCTCTCCTGCTCAAGGTTTCTGCCCTCAGCATCCCAGGGGTGTGGTATTATCTTAACCTCAACACAGGCTATGATCTGGTTTAAAGAGTAGAGTTTAAGAGAAGTCAGTGAAATTTGTTTTGGAAGATATCGTGAAAATATGGCCTTGAGCCCTGCTCTGCTTCGTACAAGGTCTGCTGCTGCTGCTAAGTTGCATGAGTTGTGTCCAACTCTGTGTGACCCCATAGACAGCAGCCCACCAGGCTGGGATTCTCCTGGCAAGAACACTGGAGTGGGTTGCCATTTCCTTCTCCAATGCATGAAAGTGAAAAGGGAAAGTGAAGTCGCTCAGTCATGTCCGACCCTCAGCGACCCCATGGACTGCAGCCTTCCAGGCTCCTCCGTCCATGGGATTTTCCAGGCAAGAGTACTGGAGTGGAGTGCCATTTCCTTCTCCGTATACAAGGTCTAGGCTATGAGAAATGCCTTTCAGAGAATTTCACTGAAACTGCAGGCATAGCCAACTAGGTTCATGTCAAGAAATACTTCATTTTTTTCCACATTAAAGCAAAGGGCCTCTACCTCAGATCTAACTAGGATATAATAATAATAACAATAATGATAATAATAAATCATGGTTGCTATTTATTGATCATCAATTTGCATAAATCTGTACTCTAGGGGTGTTCTATGGGCCAATCTAAGTTACTCCTCATAAAATCGTCCCATAAGATAGACGTGAACAGCCTTTTTTTAATAGATGAGAACACTCAGATTCAGAAAGATTTAGTAGCTTGGTACCAAAAATTAGTATGGAATATTGGAATTTGTATCAGATGCATCTTTATTCTAAAGTTTATGCTTATTGCTTCCATTTTCTTCTCTTCATATTCTTTTTTATTATGCTTGCCTTTTCAGAGACCTCTGACGTTTGGACAGGGGAATCGGTCTTCTAGCTTCCAAATGAATAAGAGCTTCAGAGGGAATTTACTACTCAAATGGTGTTTTACCAGAGCCTCTTATTTTCTTCTTAACGACTGTCCAAATTTGACTTCTGTTTCTTTACAGGCTTAGAACCGTACCCGCCTCCTAGACGAGGAGTCACTTTCCATGTTGCAGCCTACTTCCAATGACTGGCTGTCTAGGTTAGGTGCTATTGCTGACAGCATCATTTGCTGAACCTGTCTTCTCTTTGTTCCTAAAGACACCTGGCTCTTGTCAAGGCCACCGACAAGTTTCACCTTGCTAAAGCTAGAGGTCAATTTTCAATCTTCTTACTTGATCCATCAACTGAATTTTTGATCAGCCCCACCTTTACTTGGCTTCCAGGATATGATTCTTTGGCGGCTTCTCCTCTGACTCCTGTGCTAGTTTCTTCTTGTTCTCCTAGTTTCTAAATAATAGGATGCCCTGGGGCTCAGTCTTTGGATCTCTTCTCTACCTACTCCCTGGGTGACCTCATCCTTTATTATGGCTTCAAATCCCTTCCATACATTGACCTCTTCATCCTCAAGCTTCTCTCTGAACTCTAGACTGGCACATCCAGCTGCTGCTTATTTTAGATATACAAGAGGAAAAACAGCTCAAAATCAAACTTCTGGTTTCCTTTCCAAACCTCCTCTTTTCATACTCTTCCTCATTTGAGGCAAATGGCAGTTCAGTTCTTACTGTTGCACAGGCCCAAAACTTGGGAGTCACTCTTGAAACACAATGTCAAATCCATCGACAGTAAATCCGGTGCTTTGGCTTTACTTTAAGACACATATGTAAAGTTTAAAAATAAAATAAAATTAAAAAAATAAATAAATAAAAAATAAATTAAAAAAACAAAACAAAACAAAACAAAAGACACATACAGAATCCAAACACTTCTCACCGGGTTTCCTGCTCAGGAAACATGGTTCAGCCTGGTTCAGCCTATTGTTATCTCTCAGATTACCACAATGGTCTTCCAAATGTCTCCCTGCTTCAATCTTTACCCCATTCATTCTGTTCTCAACATAACAGACTTATCCTTTAAAACAGAAGTAAGATCGTGTCACTCTGCTCAAAACCCAACGAAGCCTAGAGCTTACTTCCCTTATCCATATAGTGTGCTCTCTGGTTTCCTTCTAGTCTTTGCTTCACACGCCCATCAGAACCCATCTTCTCTAACTACTTCTCCCTTGGCCCTCCTCAACTCACCCTCTCTCTCTGACCCAGCTTTATTTGTCCCTGCAGTATCTCT
Source organism: Bubalus kerabau (assembly GCF_029407905.1). Lineage (NCBI taxonomy): Eukaryota > Metazoa > Chordata > Mammalia > Artiodactyla > Bovidae > Bubalus > Bubalus kerabau. The sequence goes on from NC_073636.1 coordinate 26,072,224, forward strand.
CACTACTTGAAATATTTCATATCTGTGTTTTGAAGTTTTCTGTCTGTTGAACCTAGAAGGTAAGCTGGAGAATGGCAAGGAATTTGTTTTGTTCACTCCTGTCTCCCTAGTACCTGTAACAGGTTTGACCCATAGTATAATTATTTGTTGAATGACTAGCCTATGGAAATTTTGTGTTCAAATGACCCCCCTTTGGCATCATCACCTACTTCCTGACAAGGCAGTCTCCACCTAATCTGTAGTCCTTCCCTCTTAGGGCCCAATTGCCACACCTTCCTGTCTTGCCATTGTTAAGAATTTCCATGCCTACAATTCAACAACTGTTAGAAGTGATCTAAAGAACTGAACAACAGAGGCATAATTAACACCTTCCTGAGTGACTCCGGCTCAGAAAGTAGTAGAATAAAAGAAAAATCCTATTTTCATCTTTAAGAACTTATCTTCATGGGAGGGGCATCATAGGAGTAGGGGATTAAGAGGCACAAACTACTAGGTATAAAATAAGCTACAAGGATATATTGTATGATAAGAGGAAGACAGCCAACATTGTACAATAGCTATAAATGGAGTGTAATCTTTAAAAATTGTGAAATCACTGTGTTGTACACATGCAACATATAACACTGCACAGCAACTATGCTGTTGTTTAGTCACTAAGTCGTGTCTTACTCTTTGCAACCCCAGGGACTGTAGCCCGCTAGGCTTCTCTGTTCATGGGATTCTCCAGGCAAGAATATTGGAGTGGATTGCCATTTCCTTCTCCAGGGGATCTTCCCATCCCAGGGATCGAACCCGTGTCTCCTGCACTGGCAGGCATTGGCAGGCGGATTCTTTACCTGCTGAGCCACCAGGGAAGCCCAGAGCACCTATGCTTCAATGTGAAAAGTTCTTAAATTATCTTCATAGGAGGAAGGAAGCTAAAATGGTACATTTTCACTTCTCAGATTTCTGAAAACACAGGCCATGATGAACTTCAGACGTGTGCCCTTACCAGAATTCTAACTGGGGCAGATTCTGGAAGCCATTTCTTCCAGCTGCCTTTCCTAATTAGAAGAGACTTTACAACCAAAACAACACGCAGAGGTTAGCAGGGCACTGAGCCCATGCCCGCACTTCTGCAGGGGCCCATGAGAGAGGAAAGAGGAATTCCTGGCTTCCGCGCGTCACATGCCTGCCTGTGCTTCCCACTGCTGTATTAGATCAGTGTCTGTAGCCAAAGCACTGCTGATTCATCGCGACTACTGCTCTACAGTGACTGCTGAGTCTCTTCCGGAGGCGCTTCTGACCAGTCATTTCTGTCTCTGGCGTGAGTTTCGGGGCCCTTGACGTATTGCTGTGCCCTTTCCCCCCGGAGAGTCATCCTGTTTTCATGGAAGACTCTCATTTGTCAATGTCTGTTCGAATTCCATGTCTATTCTCCAGGAGAAAATAGTGCTAGGCAAACAAAAAAAGAAGTATTTTCAAAACTAGCCTCTAGAAGAATGCCTAATTAACAAAAACAGAGTGAAATCATTCTTGTCCTTTAAAGCTATGGATCTCAAGCATTTTAATATGTCAAAATTATATTAATATACATTGAAATTACCTAATTGGAGTATTGTGCTTAGTAACAGCAAACTCATGCCATAAAAGTAACCCATATTATAATCCAAAATTGAAACCAAAACATTAAACTCAAACCATGTTATACCACAATGATCATCATAAAGGATTTTTAAAGAGACTAATTTCCCCCAAGTCATTTTATTATATCCAACTATTTTTCCCATCTAAATCCAAATTATTCCTTGGTAACTTCCCTAGCACATAAAGCCCATGTGGTTTATAAAATATCTATGGAATATATAATTTCTTAAAGGCTTTATGGTCTTGATGCTAGGTTTTATATTCTACATCAGTTACAAAATGTTGATTAAATAACATCACTTGAAAATAAAGACAAGGATTTTTGCTGCCAGCAATTATTTTTGTGCCAAAAATTAGAAATTGTCTGAACATAATTAATAAAATACCACATTGCATACTTTTGGGAAAAGGTCAGGTACAAATGGATTTAAATGATTTTCAGCATATTTACACATACTATTAACACATGGCAACCCACTCCAGTACTCTCGCCTGGAAAATCCCATGGACAAAGGAGCCTGGTAGGCTGTAGTCCATGGGGTCGCTAAGAGTCAGACATGACTGAGTGACTTCACTTTCACTTTTCCTTTCATGCATTGGAGAAGGAAATGGCAACCCACTCCAGTGTTCTCGCCTGGAGAATCCCAGGGACGGGGGAGCCCGGTGGGCTGCCGTCTATGGGGTCGCACAGAGTCGGACACGACTGAAGCGATTTAGCAGCAGTAGCAGCAGCAGCATTAACACATAAGTGTGCTGAAATGCAGTACACTTGAATTTCATGGGTCCAGCATGCATGTGAAGACTACATGGGGTGACATGGGAACATGAAATACAACTGGAAGCCTGGGGCATGTGCTGCCATCAATACTCCTAGGACACACACGTTGTGGAGGCCAGGCCCTGCGTCATCGGCAGGTGCCTCTAATAGCTCAGTCACTTGATCCCCACTCCCACTTCATCGCATATCTAGGAACAACTCCAACGTCAGATGGGACTGGAACTCTTTGGAACTGTTGGGCAGGCAATCAGAACATAATACCCCATGACTCAGTAGTACACTTTTCCTGCTGGCTTTGGCAATCCGCCTCGTTCTCAAGATCAGAACCCACTGTACTCTGCATCTGTGTCTTGTTCTGTTTCCTTGCCCAAGTCTCCTCCTAGAAACCTGCCCAGCATTCGTGAAGAACTGGGGTGCTCCCTTCTTCTGCCCGTCTACCTCTTAAGCACTGGGGTCCTTTGTCCCCTCCACAGCTCCAAGAGGCAGCTGTGGTACTATGGTTAAAAATTCTAGTTTGGTGGACTTGTGGACACAGGGGGGGTGGGAGAAGGCGGGATGAGTTGAGAATAGCACTGACACATACACACTGCCATGTGTAAAACAGACAGCTGCTGGATGACACAGGGAGCTCAGTTCGATGTTCAGTGATGATGTGGGGCAGGGAGTGGGTAGGAGGAAGGCTTAAGAGGGAGGAGATATAGGTTATACTTACAGCTCATTCACGTTGTTGCACAGCAGAAACCAACACAACATTGTAAAGCAATTTTCCTTGGAAAAAAAAAAGCTCTAGTATCTCTCCTACTAGACAGATCTTTATTTCCTGGCCACGTGTCCTTGGGGGTCTAACTAACCTCTCTGGCCTCTGTGTCCTCATATGTGAAAAGGGAGTATTAGTAGTGTCCAATTCATAGGCATCTTGCGAGAGTTTAGAGAGTTCGCACATATAAAGCACTTAGAAGGAGAGTTGGCCATAAATGAGTATTCAGGGTATATCAGGCTTTATTAATAATAGAACCAACAGTACAACACGAGCCAGCAGAAACTACCAGCCTAGTGCTTGGAGCTCTACAGGCCGTGGGCCTTCAGTCCATCTTTCAACTACCTCTTATGCCTGCTGTACTGGACTTCACCTTGTGCTGGAGCAGAGTCCTTCCCCAGTACGCCCTGCTCTGCATGGGTAAAATAGATACCCCCCTCTGTGTGCTTCCTTATCCCGGATCCAAACACAGCCTGAGGCAGACACTGAATTAAGCACAGCTCTGACCCCACAGTGTTCTCTGAAAACTTGGTTGCCTCTACAATCTAACCATTGCTTCTGCATTATTCCCTTATTTGCCCTCTCAGTGTTCTACGGGAAAGTAAACCTGAATACAAAGAATGTATACTTTAATAAAATGCACAGACACAAGATAAAGACTAGGAATGATAGCTAAAAATGTATGCTATAATCCCTGTGTGTGTGTTAGTCGCTCAGTTGTGTCCAACTCTTTGCAACCCCATGGACTATAGCCCACCAGGCTCCTCTGTCCATGGAATTCTCCACGCAAGAATACTGGAGCGAGTTGCCATTCCTTCATTAACTTATTATGGGCTTCCCAGATGGCACTAGTGGTAAAGAACTTGCCTGCCAATGCAGGAGATGCAGGAGACAAAGGTTCAATCCCTGGGTCCAGAAGATCCCTTGAAGAAGGAAATGGTAACCCACTTCAGTATTCTTGCCTGGAAAATCCCATGGACAGAGAAGTTTGGTGCGCTATAGTCCATGGGGTGGCAAAGAATTGGACACAATTGAGTGACTGAACACAATGCAACCTTATTACATTACATAATGGTTTGGTTTCACATTTTTCTTTAATGTATTTTACTTGATGAACTGGAATCTCAAAGTAAACCTCCCCAGAGCAATGGTAAATAATCTCTTTTAAAATCAAACTAGATATTTGCTTCATGCCAAGTTTGTTGGCATTCATGCATCCTGAAAGCCAACAGTAAATATATCTTAAGAGCCAAAGGTCAAAGACAAAACAAGTAATGTCAACACTCCTTGTTTCGGTAAACATATAAACATGACAGATGTTTCAGCATCTCTATCCAGAGGTCACAGAGAAATTATGTTCTGGTTTTCATAAGCGCTTTTGATTTCGTTTAAGGATTTATGTGGATTGAATCAAACCACCCAGGCTTCCCCCTGATTTATTCTTTGGTAAATAACTCTCCCTTTGAAGTCTACAAAAATGTTTTGAGGATATTAAAAATATTTTAGATACTAAGGTGGAAAAAATCTGTAGCCTCAAAGGAATATCCCACCATTTGCAAAATAATTTTGGAATAATATCACAAGACCTGAGATTTAAGAATAACCAAAGGATAAAGACAGTGTTTTCTGTCACATATTAGCTACTCAAACACTCAGAACTGCCCAAAACCAGCATGCGTGCTCAGTTGCTTCTGTTGTGTCCAACTCTTTGTGACCCTATGGACTGTAGCCCGCCAGGCTCCTCTGTCCATGGGATTCTCCAGGCAAGAGTACTGGAGTGGGTTGCTCTCCTCCAGGTGATCTTCCCAACCCAGGGATCAAACCCATGTCTCTTCTCTCTTCTGCACTGGCAGGCAGGCTCTTCACCACTGAGCCTCCAGGGAAGCCCTTATTGGTAGGTAAAGTAACAGTGTTCTTTACAATCAATGATATCTTGAATTTAACAAAATATGGTTAAGTTCTGGAGTTTCTTTTTTTTTTAACTTCCCTCTTTTATTCCTTTATTTTCTTCTATTTTTCTAGTCCTTTTGTTTTTCCTCCCTTTCTTACTTGAAAAAGCACGAAAATATAATATATATATGTAAAATGTATATATATATATAAAATGTATATAGTATGTGTGTGTGTATATATATATATGAATATATATACACTATAGATACAAACACACACACACACACACACACACACACACACACACACACCTGTCTTGGATCCAACCAGCATCTCCAAGAAATGAGGACCTCTTTTCTGCACCTGTCTATCTCTAAAGAATCAAACTGGGGTCCTTTTTATCACCCTGAGCCCAAGATGGGACTCTACTAATGGTGGACTTCCTGCCTCAAAAAGAAAGGGAGGATTCATCAGTGAAGCTGTCACGTCTTAGGACTTTTGTTTGTTAGGAGGATTTTGATTACTGATTCAATCACCTTAATAGTAACTGGTCTGTTAAGATTTTCTATTCCAAATAGCAAGTGTTGGTGAGGATATGGAGAAAAGAAAACCCTTGTGCACTGTTAGTAGGAAAGTAAATTGATGCAGTCACTATGGAAAAAAGAATGGAAATTCCTCAAATAATTAAAAATAGAACTATCCTATGATTCAGAAATTCTACTTCTGGGCATTTATCTGAAAAAACCAAAACCACTAATTTGAAAAGATTTCTGCATATTTACTGCAGTATTATTCACAATAATCAGTACAGAAACAACCTACGTCCCCACTGATAAAAATGGATAAAGAAGAGGATGTGGTACACACGCACACACACACACACTGAAATATTATTCAGCCATAAAAAAGAATGAAACCTTGCCATTCGCAACAATGTAGATGGAATTCGAAGGCATTATGCTAAGTGAAATAAATCAGAAAAATATAAATATTACATGATCACTTATGCGTGGAAACTAAAAAAACCTCGGTGATACAGAGAACAGGTTGGTGGTTACTAGAGGTGCGGATGGGTGGGTGGGCAGTAAGAGGTGGAAGAAATGAGTGAACAGTTCTTATCTTTGTTTTTATTAAAATACACTGAAAAAAAAAGAAAGGAGGTATTCAGGCCCCCTTACTATGTGGAAAACTTACAGTGAAAGGCTTTGCAAGGTGAAGTGAAAACATGAACTCTCGGGATGCTGGGTCTGGTTTATCTATCTCTTACCCATTCCTCACTAGCCTGGATGACAAAGGATGACTTAAAGCCTTTGTTCTGAACTCTGGGAATGAGAGAGAAGAAACTCCTCTTATGGGAATAGGTCTGTGGCCAACTCTTTGCTCTAATGAGCCTCTTTCATAAAGGTGCCAGCATCCCCAGGGGCCCACATACCCTGCATGGCAAACGTCTCAGTCCCATTGCAGCCCACTCTGCATTCTATTTTATGTCCAGAAAGCTTCCTCTCGGTGCTGCCAACACACAGGAATTATGGATGAATACAAGCAGGGCATGTACAAGTAGCACAGGGAAGGGATCCAGGGCAACTACAATGCCTCAAATTAAATTCTCGGTTTGTAAAGATTTGAAGTTCGATGAAGATTTTACTTTGCTCACAGGTTAGTTATCGAAATGGTGGAACATGAAGAAATCAGAGTATAGTTCCCTGAATCACACTTTATCCTCACATTGGATTGTACACAGATTGAAGAATCTTTAAATCAAGGCAGCATTTCAGAGGGAATAAAAGGAAAAGGCTTGCAAATAATGCGTCCACATACAAAAGAGCTGGCCCTTATTCAGATTAGATCAGATCAGTCGCTCAGTCATGTCCAACTCTTTGCGACCCCATGAATCGCAGCACACCAGGCCTCCCTGTCCATCACCAACTCCCGGAGTTCACTCAGACTCACGTCCAGCGAGTCAGTGATGCCATCCAGCCATCTCATCCTCTGTCGTCCCCTTCTCCTCCTGCCCCCAATCCCTCCCAGCATCAGAGTCTTTTCCAATGAGTCAACTCTTCGCATGAGGTGGCCAAAGTACTGGAGTTTCAGCTTTAGCATCATTCCTTCCAAAGAACATCCAGGGCTGATCTCCTTTAGAATGGAACTGGTTGGATCTCCTTGCAGCCCAAGGGACTCTCAAGAGTCTTCTCCAACATCACAGTTCAAAAGCATCAATTCTTCGGCACTCAGCCTTCTTCACAGTCCAATTCTCACATCCATACATGACCACAGGAAAAACCATAGCCTTGACTAGACGAACCTTTGCTGGCAAAGTAATGTCTCTGCTTTTGAATATGCTATCTAGGTTGGTCATAACTTTCCTTTCAAGGAGTAAGTGTCTTTTAATTTCATAGCTGCAGTGATTTTGGAGCCCCCAAAAATAAAGTCTGACACTGTTTCCACTGTTTCCCCATCTATTTCCCATGAAGTGGTGGGACTGGATGCCATGATCTTCGTTTTCTGAATGTTGAGCTTTAAGCCAACTTTTCACTCTCCACTTTCACTTTCAAGAGGCTTTTGAGTTCCTCTTCACTTTCTGCCATAAGGGTGGTGTCATCTGCATATCTGAGGTTATTGATATTTCTCCCGGCAATCTTGATTCCAGTTTGTGTTTCTTCCAGCCCAGCGTTTCTCATGATGTACTCTGCATATAAGTTAAATAAACAGGGTGACAATATACAGCCTTGACAAACTCCTTTTCCTATTTGGAACCAGTCTGTTGTTCCATGTCCAGTTCTAACTGTTGCTTCCTGACCTGCATACAAATTTCTCAAGAGGCCCTTATTAGCACCTACCAATATTCCATCTGACTTCTCTCATATCCTCCCATTTCTTTACCCCCAAGCCCCTTAGAATAGATGTTTTGAAAGGCTTCCCACCCTCACCCCAAAAGAGCTTCTTCAGAACACACTAAGGTGGGGAGTTCAACTGCAAGCTGAATGATGCCTGTTTCTCTTTGATTCAAGCCTCTACAGCCTCCAGAATTGGCAGGGAGCTTGGAGTTCAAGGTTTCTGGGAGATTCTTCTAGGTTTGCCTTCCCAAGAGCAGCAGCTCTAACTGAATCCAGAGAGGAAGCAGGTGGAATGAATGTTCTAAGCTTTTGGAAAATCTCCATGGCATAGGGGGCAAAGATGAAAAAAAAATCATAATTTCCCATCATTTATTAAAAAACCCCTATGAATATTTATTATTCATTTTCCTGGAGGGCATTTCATAGTTTATTAATATCAAACATAACACATGTCAGAAAAATAAGCAGTTGTCTATTTATAGATTTTGCCGTTCTTCCAGCAGTTACAGGAGTTGGCTTAACCTAGGTATGTAAATATCAAAATAAACCTTGGGAAAAAATTAAGCTGATTCATTTGGTGAAATTTCCCTCCTTTTAGCCTAATAATTCTCAATACATCAACACATCTCTAGATTCACAGTATGTTTCAGTGGTCACAATCTTGGGCTCTGGAGTTGAACTTGGGTTTGAATATTAGTTCTATTACAAGCTGTTTGACCTTTGGCATGTTACCTCACAGCCCAGGTCTCACTTTCCTCATCTGCAAAATGGGTATAACAACGTTACCAACTGTTATTCATTTTCCCTCTCCTACTGAATCAATTAAGTTTGGAGTCTTCTTCATTCCATTTCATCCTTTCTATTTGCTGGGAAGGTATACATAATATACACTGTATTCTTATTCTTTCAGTGGTTACACCTAAACTTTAACAGGCATACCTAACTGAAATTCTGTAAATCATAAACCTCTCTATACTTCTCCTAAACCATAGAAAACCTTAGAATGCTTTTACTCTGGTCTTTTAAAACTGAATATGAGCTGGTATTTAATTCCATCTTGATTGTTTTCCCATAAAATGGGTCATAGTCAGTACTATTATTTCACCAATTATTATTTGAACCTATCTTTGCTGATTTACCTACATGCCTGTCAATTCATTTGCATTATGTTTATTTACCTGGCTTCAATTTCCTTTTTACTAAAATGTACCCTAAATATACTAAAATAAACTAGGAGGTGTTTTCAGCCAGCATCTATTATCAAGAAACTCTTCTGGAAGGTGACCCCTGATGTCTATAGCTGGCCCTCACACTTGAGTTCGAGATCAGCTCAAATGAAAATCTAAGTTACCAGGTATTTTCTCTCAGAATGACGATGTTACTACACCATGTCTTCTGATTTCTGCTGTTGCTTTTGAGAAGTCTGTTGATAGGATAGAGGGGAATTTTTAATTTTTTTCCAGTTACTTTCATGATCTGTTCTTTGACTCTGGGGTTTTGCCTTTCAGTTTCACCAGATTGTGTCTACGTGTGGTCTCACTGGATATGTGCTTCCTGGATATTCATGTCTCTCATCAGCTCTGGAATATGATTAGGCATTATCTTATCAAAAATTACCTCTCCTCAATGTCTCTAGTGTTTCCTTATGGAATTCCTAGGTACCATCTTTTGTATCCTCTCACTCAACTTTTCATGTCTCCTATCCTCTCCTATATTTCATCTCTATCCATGCTACTTCCTGGATAGTTTTTTCAGATCTATCTTCCAGTTAAAAATTCATACCCATAAGAACTTCAATCTGCTGTTTATCCTATTATGTGAGTCACTTTCTTATCCATTCAATTGGTATCTTTCTCACTGCTAGACATTCTGCTCTTTCCCGTCCAAAAGTTCTCATTTATTTTTTCTTCTTGTGTTGTCTTATCTTTTATTTAAATCTTTTTGTTTATGTCTTTAGTCAAATTAACTATAATTATTTTATATTGTCTTTCACATAGCTTGCTTACCTATTTTTTGCTATTTACTTTGCCAGCCGCTGATCTTGCCTGTGAAAGATTGCTTCTATGCATCTTTTGTGCTTTGGGTTTTTGAGCTCAGGTTAAGTGAGGTATATCTGTAGGAATCTGGCCAAAGTTAAGGTATTTCCTCCACAGAGGTTTTCCACTTGCTTGTATCAGGTGTCTTGAGGATTTTGTGGTCTGAGACCAATTTTAGTATTAAGTTTTCTGGTTGGAGTTTCCCAGATGATACAGGTAAAGTAAATGAAAACCTCAGACTCACATGTGGTACAGATTCATGTTTAAAAGTTCTCACAGGATATTTACTTTCCCCTCTAGGGCAGGCCAAGAATGACAAACTAGCTTCTTAGGGTCTCCCATTACTAGAGGATGGATTTTTTTTTTTTTTTTTCAGCAAGGGCATATATTTTTGAAGGCAATGGCTTTGCATGAGGGTCTCATCTAATGTCCCATCTGATACAAGTCCAAGGCTTTGCCATCTGTCTCTGCATGGGGGTTAAAGTCAGATTACTAAAACAACTCCCAACCCCTCTCCTAGGAGCCCTGGTACACATTTACGCTTAGGTTCTCAGACTCGTCATTTCTGCCTTGGATATCCCCTACCTTCTGTGAACTCCAGTAAGCATTTAAAAGGCTTTTTAGGGACTTCCCTAGCAATCCAGTGGTTAAGACTCCACGTTTTCACTGCAGGAGGTTGCGGGTTCAACCCTCTGTCTGGGAACTAAGATCCCATGTGCCACGATCAGTAAATGAATGACTAAAAATTTATTATTATATTCACCTAGTATTATTAGATGTTTGTAGCAAGAGAATTTTCCAGTTGTTTATTCCATAAAACTGCCACAATTAAATTTTTGTCTGGGTTGTTAACCTATTTGAATGTATTATTTTGAGAAAAAGAAAATATTTTTTTAATGTGTAATGTAATGGTGTAACACAAATAAGTGCTCACATAATGCAGTGTTATCTTTGGGTTATTAGATCAGCTGAAAAATTAGGCCCCTCAGATAAATAAATTCTTTTGAGAAATAACTGAAATTAGATTCTTTGCTAAATAAAATAAACACTGAATACTCTCACAAGTTTTGCTGATCTTTTAAGAGAAGCTACAAAGTATAGCCTCCTGCGGGCACATGGAATGTAATACATGCAATAAGTTCTCTCTCTCATGCAACTTCTGGATTTTCTCAAGTAATGTCACCATTTCTTAAAGGCAAATTATTGCATAATGACAATAATAACTATATATGAACTTAATATTTGTCTTATATATTGTTTAGAAGAAAAATACAACCAACTCCTTTAATAAATGTTAGCAAACATATTAATATCTCATGAAACAGTAAAATTTTGTGGAAAATGTGATACGTTGCAAAGGGCACATGCTTGAGAAATAGATGGGTCTGGCCTCTGGTGCCTTCGCTACTATTTACTGGCTGTGTGACCTTATGAGTTAATTAAACTTTCTGAGCCTCTTTTTCTTCACCAGTTAAAAAAAAAAAAAGCTGAGAGATACTTGGCAGAGTTACAGTCAGGATTAAATGAGATTAAATTAATTAATCTAGCAAGAGCTAAGTGAAAACTACTGAAAAGAGGGACAGAGGAAAAACGAAAGAAGGGAAGGAGGAAGGAAACCTCGAAACGTTAAGGAACCCGGGCTACCAGCGCCTCTCATTTCATTTAAAAAACAGGAGCCTGTGGGCTATGTTCTCCAATGAATGAGCCTAATGGTAAGTTCTAAGTAATCTTTGTCTAGATGGGGATCATTCAGCAAATTCATTTCATGTCTCATGGGAAGTGTAATACAACACAAAGAGAAGTCAAATTGCCTTGAGACGTCTGACCCATCCATACCCCAGGAAGGTCCCTTAGTAAACTTTAGTGGAGGGCGTAAAACAACTGGGACCCCTCCTAGAAAAAGAGCCCCTCGAGTGACCTCCGAATGCCTACGGCTGTGACAAGGAGACACAGCCTCTCAGTAAACAGAACTTCCAACGTTTTCCTCAAACAAATAAAAGAATCACAGAGTAGAAGCACAGGAGGGAGTAAACCTACATGATGCTTTTGCCCAGCACCCACAACAGCCTACAGAGTCCCGACTGCCCTCCAGGAACTTCTGAAGGAATGAAAAGAATACCTCAGTGGCCACTGTTTCTGCCAAGCTGTTTTCGAGGTGTCTGCTTGGGATGAGTCGGTTTGGAGGTATGTGGGAGCACCAGACATCCTCAGAGGAAAATGAGTTAGTCCTGTTTCTCTTCCTTGGTGGTGTTATTAGCTTGGGCTTTTAATAGGTCTCTGTCCTCAGGACTGTGGAAAGAGCTCAAGTGTGTAAAGGGGTGGTCAGCTCAAGACTAATCTGAAGGCATTGAATCCATCTCGGGATGAGGACAAGCTTACGTGCTGTGAGCAGAGAAAGCTGGGCTGTTTGCCTCAGAGCCTGGTTTATGAGTATGGTTTTCTATCCATTTCTGAGAGGGTATTTAATCAGGGGCAAAGCTTGCTCTAAGTGAGCAGGCAGGCTTTTATGTGAGGTGATTGATCAGGAGATGATCTGCGTCACCTTGGTGATGGACAAGAGGAAGGACATTTTGTAAGAAGGGAAGAGGAGAGATGCCACAGTTATGCTTGGTTGCTACATGATTTAAAGGTGCTGCTGCTACTGCTAAGTCACTTAAGTCGTGTCCGACTCTGTGTGACCCCATAGACGGCAGCCCACCAGGCTCCCCCGTCCCTGGGATTTAAAGGTGGGACAAACACTAAAACGTGCTGTGTGTAAGAACCGATGCTGGTGGTAAACATTTAAAGTCTATTCTAGCCTTCCTCCTTCATCAGAACCCTGGGTAGGAGCCTCCACAGCCTGATCCCCAGGAAAAATAATGTTGATTTGAATATATCTGTTCATTGCTTTAAAAAAAATTTTTTTGGCTGTGCCACACAGCATGTGGGATCTTAGTTCCCTGAAAAGGGATCAAACCTGCACCCCCTACATTATAATCGAGAAGTCTTAATTACTGGACCAGCAGGGAAGTTTCGGCAAGATTATTAGTTTCAGCAAGATTGACTGTATTCTGGACCGTAAAACAAGACTTAAAAAATTTAAAAGAACTGAAATCATACAAAGTACTCTTTCTGCAACAGTATTAAACTAGAAATCATACACAGCTATCTCTGGAAAATCCCCAAATATTTGGAAATTAAACAGTAAGAAATAATCCATGAATGAAAGAGGAAGTCACAAAGGAAATTTGAAAATAGTTTGAGTTGAATGAAAATGAAAACAATACAACAAAAATTTGATGATGTAACAGTTAATATCACATGACTGATAACAAGGCAAGAATATTTTCTTTCACTATTTCTATTCAGAATTGTATAGGAAGTCCTAGCCAGTACAATAAAGCAATAAAAAGAAATACACAAATTAGAAAGAAAGAAGGAAAACCATTATCTTCATAGAAAAACCCAAAAGCATCTACAAAAGAGCTATTTAAACTAATGAGAGTTTTGAAAAGTCAAGTATTCAATACACAAAATTTCTATGTACCTGCAACAGACAATTTGAAATTCAAGGAAAAGTTTACCATATATAATAGTGAAACCAAGGGCAGTCATCAGTTGGATCCCTTAAACTATAACTTGCTTCATAAATAACATCCTGTAACTGCCTTTCCTGACTAAGCTCTCTTTAATTGTTTTGAAAATTGCACACCCTCCAAGGTTCACATCGCTTAGACAATATATCACAAGACTCCTTTCAGCACCCCCTACAGATAACACCTCTGACACATGGATTGCTACAGTACAGCTGTTCTTTCAGGGGCAGAGAGTTAGTCTTACCCAAGTCAAACCAGCCAAGATCCCCAACCCTTAACCTGGTCTAGTGGAAATACCTGATGGATGAGCTTTTGACATCATAGGACCAAAACCCCCACTCTCAGATCACCCTAACACACCATTCTCTGAGCATGCATTCCAGAAGGAACATGTAACTCCAACACTCCAGTACAGGACACCAATTACAGGTTATTCTGTAGATATCAACAACATGATTTTTAAACTTACATAGAAAGATAAACTTTCATAAACAGTTATGAAAAAGAACAAAGTTGAAGGACACATGCTCTCTGACTTCCAGACTTCTATGCAGATACAGTACAAAACAGTGTGATACTGACCAAAGAATAAGCATAGCGATGAGCTGAACTCAATAGAGTGCTCAGAAATAGACCCACGAATATACAGTGAATTGATTTTCAATAAAAGATCAGAGGCAATTCAATAGAAAAGAATAGTCTTTTCATCAAATGATCTTGGAAAAACTGGACATTCACTTGTAAAAAGAAAAAAAAAGAAATCTTGATCTGTACCACATTAATAAATTAATGGCAACCCACTCCAGTATTCTTGCCTGGAGAATCCCATGAACAGAGGAGCCTGGCTGGCCATGGTCCATGGGGTCGCAGAGAGTCGGACACAACTAAAGTGACTAAGCACACATGCAAAAAATGAATTATACACCTAGATACACCTAGAAACCTAAAACTAGGAAACTTCTCAAAGAAAATAGAGGCTAAATCTTCATGACCCTGAATTAGACAAAGATTACTCATATATACAAAGATTTAAGCAAGATTGCTTACAGACACAAAAATTATGATCTACAAAAGAAAAAATGATAAAGTAGAGTTTACAAAAATGTTTAAATTATACCCTTTGGAAAAAAAAGTACTCTAATGAAAACAAAAATAACAACCCACTGAAAGGAAAATATATTCAAAAACACATTAATAAAGGATTGGTAACAAAAATATGTAAGAAACTTAAAACTCAATAATAGAAACAACCCAATTTTTTAAATGAGCAAGATATTTGAATAAACATTTCATCAGAGAAACTGTATAAACAACAAAAAAGCAAATAAAAGGATGCTCAACATCATTATTCACTGGGGAAATGCAAATTAAAACCATGATGAGATACTATTGGTTATCTAAATCAGTAAAACAAAAAAAAGGAAAAAATAAAGAAATATTGACAATAACAAGTGTTGTCAAAAGTGTAGAGCAACTGGAACTCTCATATAGTCCTGGTAGGGGAGCAAAATTATTCAATCACTTTGGAAAATAGTTTGGTAATTTCTTATAAATACTCCCCATATAACCTAGCAATCTCAAGACAAATTTGCTCAAGAGAAACAAAGACATAAGTACATACAAAAACCTGCATGTGAATATTTTGTTGTGCTGCTGCTAAGCTATGTCTGGTTCTTTGTGATCCCTATAGACTTCAGGATGCCAGGCTCCCCTGTACTTCACTGTCTCCCAGAGTTTGCTCAAACTCATGTCCATTGAGTCAAGGATGCCATCTAACCATCTCATCTTCTGCCACCCCCCCTTACTAGCTTTATTCATAATCACCCCAGAAAGGAAACAAACCAAATATCCTTCAGCTGATGAATGATTTTAAAACTGGCGTATCCATACAATGAAATCCTACCTGACAATAGGAAATGCATTACTGGGACATATAACAACATCGATGAATTTCAAATGAAAGATGCTAAGCTTTACAGATTTACTAAGGCCACATGGTATCTGATTACATTATATGACATTCGATTACATTATATGACATTCTAAAAAGAGCAGAACTCCAGGGAAAGAAACCGAATCAGCGCTTGCCAGAGCTTGGGGGTTGGAGAAAGGATTAACTACCAAGGGACACAAGGACATTTCTTGTGATAAGGGCTCTTCTGTGTGTTGACTGTGGTGATTTACAAGACTATGCATTTGTTAAAACTCATAGAACACCAAAGTGACACAGGTAAATTCTATTGCATGTAAATTAGGCTCAAATAAACCTGACTTTAATTTTTTTTAAGATTTTAGAAGATTTTACAATAAGGATCAGAGCCAAGCGGGGAAAAAAATCTTGTAAGAAGGAAGCACTGCTACTTAAACTAGGATGAGAGACAATTAAAGAGAGGAAAGATTTTCAAGAGATGAAACGAATAAATTAGAGTTAAGATGGCCACATGCCCCCTCCCACACACACACACCCCAAAACAAAACCAAAAGACAATTTTATCCTGACCTCAGAGGTCATCAGAAAAAGAGTATTTTAAGAAATGAAAAATTTACTAGCCGCTTGAAAGCTGAGGCAACTGAGTCAAAGAAGGAGAACAGTAGGGTCAGTTCAGTTCAGTCGCTCAGTCGTGTCCGACTCTTTGCGACCCCATGAATCGCAGCACACCAGGCCTCCCTGTCCATCACCAACTCCCGGAGTTCACTCAGACTCACGTCCATTGAGTCGGTGATGCCATCCAGCCATCTCATCCTCTGTCGTCCCCTTCTCCTGGTACCCCCAATCCCTCCCAGCATCAGAGTCTTTTCCAATGAGTCAACTCTTCGCATGAGGTGGCCAAAGTACTGGAGTTTCAGCTTTAGCATCATTCCTTCCAAAGAACACCCAGGACTGATCTCCTTTAGAATGGACTGGTTGGACCTCCTTGCAGTCCAAGGGACTTTCAAGAGTCTTCTCCAACACCACAGTTCAAAAGCATCAATTCTTCGGTGGTTTTAAGATGCCCTCCCATCCCTGTCCCCAGGCACACACCTTTTGTGTATAATCTCCTCCACTTACCTGTGGGCAAGACTTGTAAATATGATAGGAATTTACTCTCATGATTAGGTGATTAGTCAACTGACTTTGAGTTCATCAAAGAGAGTTTATCCTGTGTAGACCTGACCTAATCAGGGGAGTCCTTTAGAAAGGAGCAGGGCCCCACTGGAGGGAGCAGCTCTCCTGCCCTGCAATGAACAGCCTATGCTGTTGTCCACGAGGCAGGGACCCCAGGGCAGCCTCTCAGAGCTGACAGTGAATCCAGTCTAGAGTCAGCAGGGAATCAGGGGTTGAAATCTGCTAATGACCAGTGATCTTGGAGAAGGACCCCAAATCCTAGAAGTGATCAAAGCCCCAACTAACACCTTTATTTCGGTCTGGAAAGATTCTGAGCAGAGAACTTCTGACCTAAAGAAACTGTAGGATGATAAACATATGTTGGTTTAAGCCACTAAGTTTGTGGTTATTTTGTCCCAAAGCAAAGCAAACACAATTCAAAGCTAGTGATTTGGGCTTCCCTGGTGGCTCAGATGGTAAAGAATCTGCCTGCAATGCAGGAGACCCGGGTTCGATTCTTGGGTCGCGAAGATCCCCTGGAGAAGGGAATGGCAACCCACTCCAGTATTCTTGCCTGGAAAATCCCAAGGACAGAGGGACCTGGCGGGCTACAGTCCATCGGGTCGCCAAGCGTCAGACACAACTGAGTAGCCATGAAAACCCAGCACAGACTGGTAGAAGAGCGTTCTGTTGGAGATTCCCTGGTCTTCTGTCTCACTGCTCTTGATAACTCATTGTCCCTACAGGTTTTAGTTCTTCATATCTGGGCCCTGACTGCAGTCACCCAAGTACTAACGCTGGGGGGACGTCCTCACACAGATCTTTGGGGCCAAGAGCAATATCCAGAGCAGAAGTACATCTGTATTCACTGGACTTCCTTAATACTCTTTCTCCTCACATTTATTCATTGAGACTAGGCACCAGGAAATAACCACTCAACTTTATAGCCATAAAAGAAAGCATGAATCATTCCTGAAGCTTCTTTCCCTATATGAGCAATAGATAGGAGGGTCTCCCCGCCCCATCAAGAACATTATTTGAATGACAGGCTATAGTATCTTGCAAATTAAAATAAAATACATCCTTCATTTTCATCACATTATTAGCTCTTTGCTTTTATAACACTGTTCATTCTAAACATCACATAATGAAAATGGAGTAAATCATAACTTACCCTGTAACTTTTTAGTCGGATGAAATCAACCTTCATAAAGACACATCTTTCAGAGTTTCAACTGACGTTCTTCAGGTGTTCTACCAGGTCTGCACAGAACTTGTAGTCTTCTTTGAGTACACACAGGACCATAAAGTCACAGCATCCTATGTCTTTCATAATATCCTTAGCCAGCCATTCAATTCTGAAAGAAGGGATTAAAAGACATATTAAAGTATAGCCATCTCTGAGCATATTTGTTCCTTTCAAAAAAAAACTGCATGATGTACTCTACATATGTGATTATGCAGGAGAAAAGTGGAAAAGGTCTTGGGAGACCAAAGCCTCCAGATAAAGAAGCTTTGTTAACGTCAGACAAAGAGAGAGTGTTCAAAACATATTTCTGATAACCATATCATCAGTGGTACATTTTTTTCCTCTGTGTCACAAAAAAAAATGATTAAGGTGTAAAACATGATGTCAAAGATCATGAAGGCACTTATTTGATCACTACAGAGCCTGGTTGTTAGCTTTAACAAGGCTATGATGGTATGTGGTGATATTATATTCACTTTAAAAAGCAAAGAAAGAGGAAATGGAGAATGACTCACCCACCTGACCACGTTAGACAAGACTAGAGGAAAAGTCAAGCCTGCAGTAACTATCAAAAGAATAATATTTGTCTTTTATTTACTGAAGATAGCATGTTACCTATGTGAAAGGTGCCCCAGACACAAGAAAGCTCTGTGAAAAGTAAAAATCCAGGGAAGACTTGGAAAAGGCTGGAAATAACTGGGAGATTGGGGTGGACATATATACACTATTGATACTATGTATAAAATAGATAACTAATGAGAACCTACTGTATAACTCAGGGAACTCTACTCAGTGCTCTGTGTGACCTAAATGGGAAGGAAATCCAAAAGAGAAGGGATACACACACACACACACACACACACACAGAGTCGATTCACTTTATTCTACAGTAGAAATAATACAACATTGCAAAGCAACTATACTCCAGTAAAAATTAATTAAAAAGATATGGCTCTTTATCTGGAGGCAATATGAATGTGTTTGCCAGGCCCCCACACACATTCATCAGCAGAGAGTGGAAGCCTCACTATCTCAAGGTGTTTGAGAACAATCTCTAATCAATATTACGCCGAAGACTAGGCTATTCAGATACAGGTGTGAACCCCAGTGAGCAAAACTTAAAAGGAAAAACAAGAAAAACAGACAGCTATGCACTGCTGGGGAGACACTCTTCACAGACTGGCAAAGACAAAAAAGGAAACAAACAACAAGAGTGATGAGTAATAAATAGAGACAAATATGGTAGAGATTAAACCAAGAATATCAATCATGACTTTAAACGTGAATGATCTAAAAATAGGCTTCCCAGGTGGTGCTAGAGGTAAAGAACCTGCCTGCCAATGCAGGAGATGTAAGAGAGGCAGGTTTGATACCTGTGTCAGCAAGATCTCCTAGAGGAGGGCAACCTACTCCAGTATTCTTGCCTGGAGAATCCCCATGGACAGAGGAGCCTGGCTGGCTATAGTTCATAGATCACAAAGAGTCAGACACAACTGAAGCAACTTAGCATGCACAGCACGCACACATGGTCTGAAAACATCAATTAAAGGCAGAGACTGTCAGAGTGGACCAAAAAATACCCTAAGGTATGTTGTCCACAAGAAATTCATCTTAAACACAAAGATCCAGATAAAAGACCCAGATTAAACAGATGGAGAAAGATGCACCATGCAAACATAATCAACAGAAACCTGGAAAAGCTACATCGATTTCAGACAAAGCAGACTTCAGAGCAAGGAAATTGTCAGGAATAAAGAGTGACATTACTGTAATAAAAAGAGGTCAGCTCTCCAGGAAAACATAATAGTCCTTCATGTGTCTGCACCTAGCAACAGAGTGTCAAAAAACTGACAGAACTAGAAGTAGATGAATCCACTGATGTAGTTGGAAACTTCGATACCCCTCTCTTAGTACATGACAGATTCAACAAGGCAGAAAACCAGTAAGGATATAAAGGAACAGTACCATATAACAGCTGGACCTGGTTGACATTTACAGAATACTTCACCCAATGTTCTCCTTAAAATATATCAATAATGAAAAGACAAGCCACATACTAGTGGGAAATATTTGCAAAGCATATGTCTGATAAAGGGCTGTGTCCAGAATATACGAAGAACTCTTACAACTCATTTAGAAGACAAACAACCCAACAGCAAAATTGGCAAAAAACTTAAATAGGCACCTCTCCAAAGAAGATGTATGAACAGCTAGAAAGCACACTAATCATTAGGAAAATTTTAAACCACAACGAAACACCTTTATATATCCACGTTTTTGTTTTGTTGTCTTAGTCACTAGGTCATGTCCAACTCTTTGGCAATCCCATGAACTGTAGCTTGCCAGGCTCCTCTGTCCGTGGGATTTCCCAGGCAAGAATACTGGAGTGGGTTGCCATTTCCTTCTCCAGGAGATCTTTTCGATCTAGGAATCAAACCTCTGTCTCCTGCATCGGCAGGCAGATTCTTTATCACTGAGCCTGGGAAGACCTAGAATGGCTAGAGTTAAAAGGACAAACAATATGAAATGTTGCCAAGTATGTGGAGAAACTAGGGAGAAGGGCATGGCAACCCACTCCAGTATTCTTGCCTGGAGAATTCCATGGACAGAGGAGCCTGGTGGGCTATAGTCCATGGGGTCACAAAGAGTTGGACATGACTGAGCAACTAAAACAACAATGTGGAGAAACTGGAACCTTCAAACGTTGCTGGTGGGAATGGAAAATGGTGCAGCCATCTGGAAAATAATTGGCAGTTTCTTACGCTTACCATAAAACTCAGAATTCCTCTCCAAAAACCCATCCAAGAGAAATGAAAAGATGTGTCCACACAAAGACTTACATGCAAATGTTCCTGGAAGCATTATTCGCAGTAGCCCCAAACAAGAAATCTAAGTGTCCATCAATCGATGAATCAATAATCAGATATTGATTTAATTTATATTTAAAGCTCAGAAAACACAAGTTTATAGAGGAAGAAATTAGATTAGTGATTGCCTGATAGTGTGGGTAGGAGCAGAGATTGACAACAAACTTTTGATTGACAACAAAATATTGTAAAACGATGCTGGTAATTGTTGCCTAGCCATAAAAATGTACTAAAAATCACTGAGTCATTTACCTACAATGGGTGAGTTTTGTTGTATGTAAATTATACCTCAATAAATTCATTTTAAAGGTGGGGTCAGGCATTCTTCACGCCCCACCCCAGACCCCCTAATCAGAATTTCTTGACATAAAGCCTCCTGTAGAGGCAACTGGTAACCTTGCCAGGATTCAATCCTATAATAGATCAGGATGCAATTAACTTAAGTCATAATTAATTTTCAGATGAGAAAAGCCAGAATTTGTTTAAACCAGGGGGTTCCCAAACTTATGTGAAGACAAAATACTTCTGAGAGCTATTAAGAAGCGAATTGAGTACAAAGATGCCCAATGCACAAGAGAAGTTGGTTTAACTATCAAAGTTAAGCATATTTCTTCCCCATCCCTCCCCTTTCCTTTGCAAGAATCTGTATCCTTCTTCTTTGGTAGGAGAAATCCAGTAGACTGATTCTTAGGAAGCTGAATATATTTTACAAAATTTACCCCTTTTACAAAATTAGGTATTTTTATTGTTTTCTAACCTTCCACCATATTTTATGTGTAATGCATTCATCATAATGGCTGAGGTTGGACTAAACAAAATATTGAGTTAATGCAGCCACTGAATCAAATTAATTTGGGAGAAATTTCTTTCCAAGCATGTGTAAAAAGAAATGGATAAATATTCTATTCAACAGCGGAGACCACTTTTCCCCTACCGTATCAATAACAGGAGTTTTGCATTCATATTTGTCTACATTTGGAAAAGGAAAAATTTATTGAGCAGCTGTTTTCCTTGGTGCCATACAGTAAGTATCACTGGGCTCAGAAATCTGTCTCCCAATCTAGTGAAACAGAACAATAGCAAGTACCGGGCGTTCTCTAATGAAATGATTTAGGAATCTGCATCTTTAATATGAATTGCCAACTGGGAGGTTTGACAAGTTGGGAGATGCCAAATTTTTCACATTTATTTCTTCTCAGAACCTTTTTTCCCTTTAAGGATCAAAACTTGTACTCCGTGGAAAGCCACCTGAGGCCGTGAGAAATCCCAAAATAGATCTTATTTTAATAATATTTTATAGTTTGAGAGAACACACAATATGCAGATCTTAACCAATGGGAAATCTTAGAATTTGAGTGAAAGAATGACATTTCCTTTTGCTTACAGACAGGCATTGATGGAAAGATAACATCCTGGGAATAGTGACCAGCTGGTGCTTTTCAAACTTTCCTTTGGCTGAGGGTCTATTTCATAAGTTAAATTTCAACTCAGAAGAAAGTCACAGTTTAAGAAAATAGAGGCAGAAGTACAAAGGCTGAAGGAAAAGGGGAGAGTGGGAGCCCCAAGTCTCAGCTTGCCCTTGTTTCTCAGAGCTTCTCCCACCCCGATTTCTGAGTGTGAAATACAGGAAGCTTGCTTTTCATATAAATGTGAAGGCTTACGTATTTGATCTTGTGCTAGAAATCAAAAGTCCAAGGAAAGGCAAGAGTCAGGGCATTAAGGCAGCTTTGTTGAAGGGATAAGACCTGTTAAGTGCTGACGCCTGTGGTAGGCTGAATTGGAAGAGGCTCTTACCCATTCCAGCATTCTCGCCTGGAGAATTCCATGGACAGAGGAGCCTGGCAGGCAGCTACAGTCCATAGGGTCACAAAGAGTCAGACACAACTGAGTGACTAACTTTCTATTACTTTCTTTTCTCTGAAAACCAAGAAACAAATGAGGGTGACTTAGGGGCTTAGAAGAGGAGAGTCAAGTGACTAGGAAGGAGCCAGAGGACATCTGTGTCAAGGGGTTCAGAAGAACGAGAAACAGTAGTGGAGAAACAGTTCCATGCTGCTATTTTTAAGCTGTACATATTCTTATTTCCAAAACATTACCGCTGAAAACATCCACAGATTGGCCAACCTGTGAGACGGGACTTATTCGAGATAAATGCAAATTGCAGGAAAAGCCAGGGTTTCCAGGGTATGGCCTGTGAAGGCAAATGAAGGTAAAGGTCACCTCTTCACTCTCCCCGGTAAGAGTCTGTGAAAAACGGGAGACAAATGCTTTCCCGGCCCTCATTTTTATCAGCCTGTATAGGACGCGGTTGTTTTGAGGCTATCTATCTTGTATGTACAGCCGTTACCACCTTACTATCTATCTGTAGTCCTTACTATCTTTTGCATGTACAACCCTCTGTTTCCCCTGAACAAATATCCAAGGAAATCACAGATTTATTTTACTCCAATTTTTCTGTCCTATAAACATTCTATCCACCCCTCTATAGAAGAGACTCCAGAATAGGGTCCCTGAGCCTATTGTTTGACTCACACAAGAGAGGACGAGAGAAAACGGACTCAGCAAAGAGCGCTCACCTGTCCACAATGATGCCATGAGGGATGAGCACGTATTCCAAGTCTCCATAGTAGTGCTGTGGGTACGTGAATAAGCTCAAATCATACCCTGGCCAGTCATCTGTAATCTGCAAACCAACTGATTTTGGTTACAATATTTTTCATTGGAAATTTATTTTTAAAAACATAAAGAAACAAGAGCATGCTTTGTAAAAATGAATACCATTGAAAATAAGAGACTGCCATCCATAATGGCATTAAATTGTCTTCCATCAACCTGTGAGAAGCCAGGCGGAACAAGGTAAAGACCTACTGAAGTGAACAGAGAATGCCATCCTGACTTCTGGTATCATAAGATAAAACCCCAACCTACGGCTAACCTGACAGCACTGTTTGTAAGAGTGCACAAATGTAAAGATACAATGTATATTTACATTATAAATATTATCATGAATATAAGTAACATTATTTTTGTAATTACAGGCATACCTCATTTTATTGGGCTTTGCAGATAGTTTTTTTTTTTTTTCCACAAATTGAAGGTTTATGGCAACCTTGCGTTGTCAGAGGATGCTTAGCACTTTTAGCAATAAAGCATTTTTAAATTAAGGTATGTATATTTTTTTTAGACATAATGGTGAAAAGTGAAAGTGAAGTCGCTCAGTCGTGTCCGACTCTTTGCAACCCCGTGGACTGTAGCCCCCAGGCTCCTCCGTCCATGGGATTCTTCAGGCAAGAATACTGGAGTGGGTTGCCATTTCCTTCTCCAGGGGATCTTCCCAACCCAGGGATCAAACCCAGGTCTCCTGCATTGCCGGCAGACGCTTTAACCTCTGAGCCACCAGGGAAGCCAAAGACATAATGGTATTGCACACTTAATCAACCACAGTATAGGGTAAACCTAACTTTTATATGTCCTGGAAAACCAAAATAGTAATAATTTGTGACTTGCATTATTGAGATATTTGCTTTAATTTGGTGGTCTGGAACTGAACCCACACTATCTCTGAGGTCTGGCCACTGACACAGACAGTATCACTCCACATTATTATAATATATGATTATATATACTATTACATGTCTATGCATTGTAATCATCTCACCTGCCTAGGAAAGGTTACCTACTAAAAGTACATGCGCACCCAAACTTCTGAGTGGTTGGGTCGTTTTAGTAAAGACTTTAAAAGGATGTGCTGTGGTGGGAACGTCAGTCAGTCCTGTTGGGAACCGATTGCTCCAGAAAACTGTTGTATTCAGATAGTGGACAGACTGCTAGCAAGCCTCCCTCTTGCTTAGGACTGGATGTGCAAGTCTGATGGTTAAGACAATAAAGAGGCAGGAGAGAAAATGCCAGTGAAGACCATATTCCCTTTACCGTCAGATCATCCAGAAAGGCACTCAAGCTAAACCATAGCTGAACTGCAGTCTCCGGTTTTCTGCTTACTCCCACACACCTCCATCAGATTTCTCCATGCAGCTGTATG
The DNA here is from genome assembly GCF_029407905.1 of Bubalus kerabau. Lineage (NCBI taxonomy): Eukaryota > Metazoa > Chordata > Mammalia > Artiodactyla > Bovidae > Bubalus > Bubalus kerabau. The sequence goes on from NC_073636.1 coordinate 26,096,963, forward strand.
CTTTCAAGGTCTCTCCTAATGCAGACCTATCCTAAATTCCCAGTACAACTCCCCATACCCTGTCCTCCTGTTCTCAGATTGGTCTGTGGTCGAATCAGGATCCTCCCCAGTTCTGTGTTCTGTTCATTTGTTGTCTCTCACCTACACCCTCTCCCTGTCTAATCCACTCCCCCACCTGTATCCCAAACTCCACATCATCCGCAGAAACTCAGGACAAGCCCCAGTAATTGCTGACTGTTCCCACCTCTGTGTGATCTTGTCGCCCAAACTCCTTGTATCCCTCAGAGCTCTCTGCTCCTTGAGAAGACTCCTGTCTCTTCCTGCCTCTGGCTCCCTCATCTCATCTGTTTTCTATTGTTTTAAAACCCATCTGTACTTCATCGAACACTGGGATATCCCCTTGCTTTTCCCCTGCCTCCTTACCCGGAACTCAAAACTAGTTCTCCTCCACCCAGGTTTTGGAAGGGCCACATAGGGTCCAGACTCCACTGACTCCCATCCTGGTTCCAGGCTCTGGAACGCTGGCCAGATCAAACCCACTGCAGATGAACCCCTTCCCTCTCAGTAAAGGGCAACTCTTCTCAGCTGCTGAGGTCAAAGCCACAGAGTTGTAACTGACCCCTTTCTATCATCCCCCTCTTGCAACCCAGCAGCGAATCCTATCATCAGATCCTTCAGAATTTAACCAGGACCACCTCTCAGCAGACTTCCCAGGTGGCACTAGAGATAAAGAATCCACCTGCCAATGCAGGAGACATAAAAGACGAGTTGGATCCCTGGGTTGAGAAGATCCCCTGGAAGAGGGCATGGCAACTCACTCCAGTATTCTTGCCTGGAGAATCCCATGGACAGAGGAGCCTGGTGGGCTACAGTCCATGGGGTCGCAAAGAGTTGGACATGACTGAAATGACTTAGCACGCACACACACCTCTCAGCATCTCCACTGCCCCACTTCCAGTCCCTGCCACCACCATTTCTTCCAGGACCATTGCCATGGCTACCAATTTTGCCTCCCTGCTTCCACTGTGCTGGCATCCCACCCATCCTCCACCCCCACGTGGCAGCTGGAGTCCTCCTTTGAAAAATGTACCTCATATACATCATAGCAGGCTTCTGCTCAGATTTTTTCAAGGGCTTCCCATTTCACTAAGAGTACAACTGGAGTTGCCACCATGGCCTGCAGGGGCGGGGGCCTCTGACTCATCCCTGGAGCTGTCTAACCCCATCCTGCTTCAGCCACCATTCTCCTTCCTGATGCTTGAATGTCCCAAGCATCTTCTGCCCCAAGAGCTTTACACTTGCTTTTCTTTTGCCTACAACGCTCATCCCCTGGAAGCCCACATGGCTTACCCTTCACTTCCTTCAAGGCTCCACTCAAACATCACCTCCACAGCGAGACCTTCTGGACACCTATGTAAAAAAACACCCCTTCCTTGCCACGCATCTTTGTATTTCTCTTACTCAGCCTCACTGTCCTTCACAGCATGTATTTCCACTGGGTGTGACATGCGTACATGTGTTTGTGTGTTTTATCTCCTCGCACTGGAATGTTAGCTCCTTCTGCTAGAGACTTTGTCTGTCTCATGCATTGTTGAAATTCCAGCGTTCACAACACTGACCCAGAATACCACAGGTGCTCAAAAATGCTGAGTGAATAAATGACAGTCTCCACCCACGTGCTACCCAACCCTCAGTCTATCTCCTCGTGATAAAGAGCACCACTGTTCACGGCTCTGTAAATGCTTACCTGACCAAGGGCAGACGGGTGGTCAAACAATGTGTCATCTGCGTATTTGCAGAGTGTCACACGGGCTATGCCTTGACCAGCAAATCGGCTAGGGGCACAATTGAATCTGTTTACAAAGCAACACTGGTTTCCACCCCGAGACGTCCTAGGGCTGGCTGTTCACTTTCAACACCGCTGGTTAGTGCCTGGAAGCAACAGCTGAACATGAGGAGCTTCCAGAAGACTCGCTGGCAGGCCATGATAGAGACCAGAAGAGACGCCTGAGCAGCACCCGGCCTCAGGAAGATCACCCAGAGACACAGCACCTTCTGGCTCCCCTGCCAGAACACATACACCACCTCTTGGAGCCCTTGCAGCAGTGGCAGCATGAAATAGGGGTTATTTCTCCCACCGTGAAATCCTGCAGTAGCCCCTGCCCAGCTGAATCTGAGACCACTCTCTAGTTCATGTTCTGGGGCACAGCTCTGACACTTACTATGGATGTGAGGAAAATTCTGAGACTCATTTCCCCCTCCTTTAAATAGAACACAATAAAAACCCAAAGACAGGGTTGTTTTCAGGATAAAAAGAATAAATAATGTACTTAGATTCCTAGTACATTTCCATTTCCATATATGATAAATGCTTAATAAATGATGCCTCCCAAAAAGAAAAGAATGATAAAATGACAAATAAAATAAACCTATAGTGACTTCCCTAGTGGTCCAGTGGTTAAGACTCCGTGCTCCCAATGCAGAGGGCCCAGGTTCCATCCCTAGTTAGGGGACTAGATCCCACATGCTGCAACCAAGACCTGGTGCAGCCAAATAAAAAACAACAACAATCAAACTACAGACAAAAACTATACTGGAAATCTGTGGCTCAAAGGCAGCATGGAGTAACAGTACAGAGCGTGGATCAGAACCTTAACACACCTGGGGGTGCATTTACTAGTTATGGGACCTCAGGAGTTAACCTCTCTGGGTTGGGGTTTTCGTCTATAAAACAGTCAATGCCTACCACATATGGCTAACTTGAGGATTAAATAAGATCAGTTCAGTTCAGTCACTCAGTTGTGTCCAACTGTTTGCAACCCCATGAATCGCCAGGCCTCCCTGTCCATCACCAACTCCTGGAGTTCACTCAGACTCACGTCCATCGAGTCAGTGATGTCATCCAGTCATCTCATCCTGTCGTCCCCTTCTCCTCCTGCCCCCGATCCCTCCCAGCATCAGAGTCTTTTCCAATGAGTCAACTCTTCGCATGAGGTGGCCAAAGTACTGGAGTTTCACCTTCAGCATCATTCCCTCCAAAGAAATCCCAGGGCTGATCTCCTTCAGAATGGACTGGTTGGATCTCCTTGCAGTCCAAGGGACTCTCAAGAGTCTTCTCCAACACCACAGTTCAAAAGCATCAATTCTTCAGTGCTCACCTTTCTTCACAGTCCAACTCTCACATCCATACATGACCACTGGAAAAACCATAGCCTTGACTAGACGGACCTTTGTTGGCAAAGTAATGTCTCTGCTTTTGAATATGGTATCTAGGTTGGTCATAACTTTCCTTCCAAGGAGTAAGCGTCTTTTACTTTCATGGCTGCAGTCACCATCTGCAGTGATTTTGGAGCCCCCCAAAATAAAGTCTGACACTGTTTCCACTGTTTCCCCATCTATTTCCCATGAAGTGGTGGGACCAGATGCCATGATCTTCGTTTTCTGAATGTTGAGCTTTAAGCCAACTTTTTCACTCTCCACTTTCACTTTCATTAAGAGGCTCTTTAGTTCCTCTTCACTTTCTGCCATAAGGGTGGTGTCATCTGCATATCTGAGGTTATTGATATTTCTCCCAGCAATCTTGATTCCAGCTTGTGCTTCTTCCAGCCCAGTGTTTCTCATGATGTACTCTGCACATAAGTTAAATAAGTAGAGTGACAATATACAGCCTTGACGTACTCCTTTTCCTATTTGGAACCAGTCTGTTGTTCCATGTCCAGTTTTAACTGTTGCTTACTGACCTGCATATAGGTTTCTCAAGAGGCAGGTCAAGTGGTCTGGTATTTCCATCTCTTTCAGAATTTTCCACAGTTTATTGTGATCCACACAGGCAAAGGCTTTGGCATAGTCAATAAAGCAGAACTAGCTGTTTTTCTGGAACTCTCTTGCTTTATTGATGATCCAGCGGATGTTGGCAATTTGATCTCTGCTTCCTCTTCCTTTTCTAAAACCAGCTTGAACATCTGGAAGTTCATGGTTCACGTATTGCTGAAGCCTGGCTTGGAGAATTTTGAGCATCACTTTACTAGCGTGTGAGATGAGTGCATTTGTGCGGTAGTTTGAGCATTCTTTGGTATTGCCTTTCTTTGGAATTGGAATGAAAACTGACCTTTTCCAGTCCTGTGGCCACTGCTGAGTTTTCCAAATTTGCTGGCATATTGCGTGCAGCACTTTCACAGCATCATCTTTCAGGACCTGGAACAGCTCAACTGGAATTCCATCACCTCCACTAGCTTTGTTCGTAGTGATGCTTTCTAAGGCCCACTTGACTTCACATTCCAGGATGTCTGGCTCTAGGTCAGTGATCACACCATCATGATTATCTGGGTCATGAAGATCTTTTTTGTACAGTTCTTCTGTGTATTCTTGCCACCTCTTCTTAATATCTTCTGTTTCTGTTAGGTCCATACCATTTCTGCCCTTTATCGAGCCCATCTCTGCATGAAATGTTCCCTTGGTATCCCTGATTTTCTTGAAGAGATCTCTAGTCTTTCCCATTCTGTTGTTTTCCTCTATTTCTTTGCATTGATCACTGAAGAAGGCTTTCTTATCTCTTCTTGCTATTCTTTGGAACTCTGCATTCAGATGCGTTTATCTTTCCTTTTCTCCTTTGCTTTTCGCTTCTCTTCTTTTCAGCTATTTGTAAGGCCTCCCCAGACAGCCATTTTGCTTCTTTTGCATTTCTTTTCCATGGGGATGGTCTTGATCCCTGTCTCCTGTACAATGTCATGAACCTCATTCCATAGTTCATCATGCACTCTATCTATCAGATCTAGGCCCTTAAATCTATTTCTCACTTCCACTGTATAATCAGAAGAGATTTGATTTAGGTCATACCTGAATGGTCTAGTGGTTTTCCCTACTTTCTTCAATTTCAGTCTGAATTTGGCAATAAGGAGTTCATGATCTGAGCCACAGTCAGCTCCCGGTCTTGTTTTTGTTGACTGTATAGAGCTTCTCCATCTTTGGCTGCAAAGAATATAATCAATCTGATTTCAGTGTTGACCATCTGGTGCTGTCCATGTGTAGAGTCTTCTCTTGTGTTGTTGGAAGAGGGTGTTTGCTATGACCAGTGCATTTTCTTGGCAAAACTCTATCAGTCTTTGCCCTGCTTCATTCCGTATTCCAAGGCCAAATTTGTCTGTTACTCCAAGTGTTTCTTGACTTCCTACTTTTGTCTTCCAGTCCCCTATAATGAAAAGGACATCTTTTTTGGGTGTTAGTTCTAAAAGGTCTTGTAGGTCTTCATAGAACCGTTCAACTTCAGCTTCTTCAGCGTTACTGGTTGGGGCATAGACTTGGATTACTGTGATATTGAATGGTTTGCCTTAGAAATGAACAGAGATCATTCTGTTGTTTCTGAGATTGCATCCAAGTACTGCATTTCGGACTCTTCTGTTGACCATGATGGATACTCCATTTCTTCTAAAGGATTCCTGCCCACAGTAGTAGATATAATAGTCATCTGAGTTAAATTCACCCATTCTAGTCCATTGTAGTTCGCTGATTTCTAAAATGTCAACGTTCACTCTTGCCATCTCCTGTTTGACCACTTCCAATTTGCCTTGATTCATAGACCTGACATTCCAGGTTCCTACGTAATATTGCTCTTTACAGCATCGGACCTTGCTTCTATCACCAGTCACGTCCACAACTGGGTATTGTTTTTGCTTTGGCTCAATCCCTTCATTCTTTCTGGAGTTATTTCTCCATTGATCTCCAGTAGCATACTGGGCACCTACTGACCTGGGGAGTTCCTCTTTCAGTATCCTGTCATTTTGCCTTTATCATACTGTGCATGGGGTTCTCAAGGCAAGAATACTGAAGTATTAAATAAGATAGATAATGGATATAAAACTCTTACATCAGTATCTGGTCTACGCTGTCCCTGAAGTCGCTCAGTCGTGTCCGACTTTTTGCGACCCTCATGGACTGTAGCCTACCAGGTTCCACCATCCATGGGATTTTCCAGGCAAGAATACTGGAGTGGGTTGCCATTTCCTTCTCCAGGAGATCTTCCTAACCCAGGGATTGAACCTGGGTCTCCCACATGGCCCTGCAATAAATGCTAACCAGTAAGACATACTGAAACATCAATAGTTTACTTAAAAATTATGTTTTGATTAACTTAAAAAAGTGCCTCAAACCTCTTTGCTAAAGTCTTATGGCCTGAGTTAAAGCTGCAAATTTAAAAGTAGAAGAAACGTGTTTCTCTAAACACTATTCTATAAGCCAAACCAGTCTATTTCCAAATGAGTCTGAAATAGTTCATTTTCACTGTTGAGATTAAAGACAATTAGAGATGAGCGAACTGCTGGTTTATCCTTAATAGTGCATGCAAAATTGCACTGTTAATGTGTCCCAAACCTGAGGGAATGGAGGCTGTTGGGAACTGCAGATAATTATGTTATCCATCTACTTTTTGAAAAATCAAAACAAGTCTTTAAATAGTTTCAGTATCACAGATAATACGCTCTAAGTTTTTTCAGAACAATGCTTTCTCTGTTCAAAGACGCAAAATACGGCCAAGCTGGGGAAGTGACAAACACATTCACCAAGCCATTTTACATCACATCCAAGCCTCTGAACTCCCTCGGACCCTCTGTTCCCCATTTGAAGATATACTAAAGACCTTCTTTCTAAGTCATTAAAACTTAATTTTTTGCTTAGAATATTTCCTGCTTTATTTTTCAAGTTGGCTGCTCTGGGGATAAAAACAGTTTGGAAACACATACAATAGGCTAATCTCGGCACCTCTCTGCTGCTAAGCCCCAGACCACGGGCCCCACTCTCTCCTTCAGGCAGTGACCATCAGTTCAGTTCAGTTCAGTCGCTCAGTCATGTCCGACTCTTTGCGACCCCATGAATCGCAGCATGCCAGGCCTCCCTGTCCATCACCAACTCCTGAAGTTCACTCAGACTCATGTCCATCGAGTCAGTGATGCCATCCAGCCATCTCATCCTCTGTCGTCCCCTTCTCCTCCTGCCCCCAATCCCTCCCAGCATCAGAGTCTTTTCCAATGAGTCAACTCTTTGCATCAGGTGGCCAAAGTATTGGAGTTTCAGCTTTAGCATCATTCCTTCCAAAGAAATCTCAGGGCTGATCTCTTTCAGAATGGACTGGTTGGATCTCCTTGCAGTCCAAGGGACTCTCAAGAGTCTTCTCCAACACCACAGTTCAAAAGCATCAATTCTTCGGTGCTCAGCTTTCTTCACAGTCCAACTCTCACATCCACACATGACCACAGGAAGAACCATAGCCTTGACTAGATGGACCTTTGTTGGCAGTGACCATGGCGGCTGCCGATTTCAGGTTCACATCGACCCATCCATTGCAGGAGAGGAAGGGAGTCTCTGCTTCCAGGAACCCCAGACAAGAACAGGAGTTGGCCCAGCTGGGGTCACTAGTCCAGGCCCAGAACCACGGAGGGAGGCACACTGCGACGGACGCCTCAGAGCCACATGTTGAGAAACTGAGTCTAAACAGAGTCTGAAAAGAAGGGCCCCGGAGATCTACCACCAGGAGAACTAAGGGGGAACCACACAGGCCAAATAACACCTTGTGTCCTGCATGCCTTCCTCTCCCATGGAAGGTTCTACACCCGAAAGGTGAAACTCATCACCCCTAGGAAAGTTGTGATTCCGATGGATTTTCTGATTCCCGCCACATTTCCATGGACGGATGGGGAGGGAGACAACAGAAGCAGAATTATTTTATATTTTCCTCTTCTCCTTATTTTCCTACCAAATGCACATGTGTAGGTACCAAATATGGTTCTTCTGATAATGGTTCTGTAAAAGTAAAATATATCTAATAAACCTGATGCCCAAAGGGCAGACAGGTAAAGATCTTTTCTATCCCTGAGAAGTAACAAAGATACACCAGTGGAGGAGTCGGGTGAGGGGTAGTGGGGGGACACTGGTGACCAGCTATCCTAAGCAGAGTATCTGAACCCAGGGCCACATCTCTAGCTTGGCCATCCCATGTACTGTTAATAACCTACTAATGTCTCATCTCTCCAATTCAACTGAAAGCCATCTGCACCCAATAGCCAGTTTCCATTTCTTCATTTTCCCTTCTCTTGCACAAACTGTACTCATTTTAGGCTTCAGTCATCTAGGCCCCTTGCCATCTTCATCACCAAGTTTCTACAAACTCAGAGTTCTCTTCACCACCTCATTTCTGGATACTCCAATACACACCGCGATGATCATTCTAGCTACTCCATCTTGAGGCAACTTCACCCACCTTAGCTCAAACGACTTTGCCTCCCCTCCACCTTGGCCACAGCCCATCCGCCACAGCAGCCCCAGCTCTGAACGAACCTTTTGGCCAACCCAATGTTATTACCTATCCCTTTTCCCACACGTACTGAAATTTCCCTTTGGCTTTTTGCAACCCCTTCTTGAGGGGCTCTCAAGAAGTATATACTTTCCCAGTACACCGTTCCTCCTGAGCTTTCTTTATCCTCCTGACCCTTGATGCCATTAGCTCGCCTTGAATTCACTCTGAATTTGTCTTGCCTGCCCATAGGCAACTTGATGTGAATCTAATTATCCCAAGCTCTACTGGAGAGAATGACACGAATGCAGGGAATATCTCCACAATACCTTTATTATTTCCAACCTCAGTGAACCCTCACACTGCCTTCCTTTATCTTTCACCAAATTACCTTGTTTTCAAGAGGGCTTCTTTTGACACCAACAGATTGGGCTATTCACTGTTCCACCATTTGCTTTTTAGACTTTAAAAATCTACCTTTCCAATTAGTCACATTGATTGGCCTCATCCCTTATTAAGAGTATCTATTATTAAATAACAGAGAAGGCAATGGCACCCGACTCCAGTACTCTTGCCTGGAAAATCCCATGGACAGAGGAGCCTGGTGGGCTGCAGTCCATGGGGTCGCTAGGAGTCAGACAGGACTGATCGACTTCACTTTCACTTTTCACTTTCATGCATTGGAGAAGGAAATGGCAACCCACTCCAGTGTTCTTGCCTGGAGAATCCCAGGGATGGGGAAGCCTGGTGGGCATAATAGTACTTACTGTATTTAACCATTCTACTGATGGCATAGTTGTTTGAAAGACTCTCACTACTGCTGGCTTCATAACTGGCTTTGCCATCTTGATGCTACCTGCTCTTTCTGCAGCATGTGACCCTCCTGCTCAATCTTAACCCCCTCATGAACATGCGTGTGTGCTCAATTGTGTCCAGTGCTTTGTTATCCCTTGGACTGTAGTCTGCCAGGTTCCTCTGTCCATGGGATTCTCCAGGCAAGGATACTAGAGTGGGTTGCCAGCTCCTTCTTCAGGGAATCTTCCCGATCCAGGGATCGAACCTGGGTCTCCCACATTGCAGGCAGATTCTTTACTATCTGAGCCATGAGGAAAGCCCCTGCTTTTGCCCCCTTACCTCCATAAAACTCTGTTCCTTAGGCACCGATCACCCTATCTGCTTTCTCCTACTTTCCCACTCCTTCTTGGTCTCCTTATCTGGCTTCTCCCACTAAGTCTCTTTCATCCGGGGATTTCCAGGTTTCTACCCTTAACAAGTTTTATTTCCGCACCATGTTCACCAGGTATCCCCATCCACTGCCAAGTGAAAGTCACTCAGTCATGTCCGACTCTTTGTGATGCCATGGACTATACAGTCCATGGAATTCTCCAGGCCAGATTCCTGGAGTGGGTAGCCTTTCCCTTCTCCAGGGGATCTTCCCAACCCAGGGATCGAACCCAGGTCTCCCGCATTGCAGGTGGATTCTTTACCAGCTGAGCCACATGGGAAGCCCAAGAATACTGGAGTGGGTAGCCTATTCCCGAGCCAGGACTCGAACCAGGATCTCCTGCATTGCAGGCAGATTTTTTACCAACTGAGCTATCAGGGAAGCCCACTGATAAGCATCAGATATTTCTGTTTGCTGATGATTTCCAGTCTATCCAGTCACCCTCCTAAATTCCAAACAGGAATTTCAAACTGCCTCCCGTGCATCCTGACCCATAGGCTTTACAGGCATTAGAGACTCAACTTGTCCAGAACTGAACTGAATGACTTCCTCTTTTCACACATGTTCACCCCAAATCTAGGCCTGACCATCGTCTGCATGGCAAGTGGAGTGATCGTTTTTTCAAAAAGCATAAGCTGGATGTTACGATTCCTTCTCAGACTATAACAATTTCTTTGCCCTTGGCAGGTGCTGTCTTGGAGAATAAGTCCCCTACAGTATACCAACTGTTGTATTGGACTACTGTACTCTTCAAGGTACTGTACTGTAAGATTTAAAATGTTTTATTTTTTTTTTTAATATATTATTTGTGAAAAATATTATAAACATTATAGTACAGTACTATACAACCAATTATGTTAGTTGGGTACCTAGGCTTATTGTTGGACATACAAACCAATTGGACTTGTGAACTTGCTCTCTGAACGGAACTTGTTCGTATGTAGGGGACTTGCTACAGGTACCCTTCTTCAATCTTCAGCCTCCCCCTCAGCTACCTCCCCCTCAGCCTTCTCTCTTGGCTTAGATGTCACTCAGGGGGCCAACCTGACCATCTGAGCTAAATCAGCAGCCCCAGCCCTCCTCCAATCACTATCTCAAGACTCTCTTTTCTCTTCCCTGCACATATCACTGAGAGCATATTCTTCGTGTAGACACTTTCACACTGCTTGCCTGTGTGTTCCTCTCTAAAATGTAAGGTCCACGAACACAGGGGTCTGTCTGGTTTTCCCAGAGACTAGAACACTGCCTGGAGGTACCCAGCAGTAGAATAAACAGGAGCCCAATGAACAAATAAATGAACTCCTTTAAGACTAACAGGCCTGGCTGTGAAATTAACGCTGGGCAACAGAGTTCAACCCGAACAGATCAGTTACAATGAGATGTTTCTTAATCCAACCCTCCCACTCCTGCAGGCCTCAGTCACAGACAGGATTATCTGTACATTACAGGCTGATTTCTGAACAAAGAATCTTAAAAAGTAGGAAGTTGGCCCCACCCACCCACCACCCTCGCCACAGTTTCACTTTAAACCTGACACGTTAAAACCACTACCTTCCAAAGAACCCAGCAGCCCTATGGCAAGAACAGATTTGATTCCAGAATATTGATCCTTGGGTACCCACCGGGCGATGGCTGACTTTGTGGGGCTCCCAGGGATAAAGAGGATCTGGTCTGCGAACCCAGCCTCCCACACCTTCTGGTACTCCATACACATGCTCTCGAGTTCGCTCAGCGGGTCCTTTTGCAGACACGGATGCTCTCTCGAGGGGCACTCTTGTGTCCGTAGCTCGTGCAGAGGCCCCACAGTAAGAGCCCTGGTCGGCGTTTCAAATCTCAAACTTTATGTCCTAGCTGCCCTGGCCAACTCTCGGTATCTTTTTTGAAAACAACACGTGAAGCCCGCGCTGGGGGGAGTCGGGAGGGAGCACGTAAGTCCTCGCAGCCCCCGCCCCTCCCCCGGCGCCCAAGTGGCCAGCGGGAGTGGGACCCGGAACCACGCGGGCTCAACCCTGGGGAGGAGCGGATGGCTGTCGGGGGGCGGTGGGGACACCGAGGACCCGGGGGAAGGGTTGTTAATCGCGGGGTCAGTCGGGGGAGGGGGAGGATGGAAGCGACCCGCTGGGAGGGAAGAACAAAGCCATGGCCAGCTCGCTCCCGAATGCATTTCGGGCGTTTAATCTAAAAAGGAGGTGGGGGAGGGGGGTGCCAACGAAGGAGGGGCGGGGAGCGCGCGCCTCAGCCCCGAAATCGGAGTTTGCATTTACCACGACGCCTCGCCCGTAGTCTGGCGCCTCCTCACGGTTCCCTGCCATGTTTCTCCGGGGAAAAGCGGGAAGGAAAGGAGCGAGAGGGGAGGGTGATGGGCCGGGAGAGGGTGGGTAGGGGTGAGAGGGGGGACCGCTCCGCCCCTGGCCTTAGGGCGGGAGAGCCGCTGCTCACCCAGTACCCCAGGCCTGTCGGGACTCCAGCGCTTCGGCCCGCGCCCGCATCCCGGGCGGGTCCTCGGGCGCGGGGCGGGGCGGGGCGGGGTCGGGGGGAGGGGAAGGGCCCGGGGCGTCGGTGGGGGTGGGGAGGGGGTTGGGGCGCAGCTGCCGCGAGGCCGGCTCCACCTGAGCGCGGGTCCCCTGCGGCCACCGCCCGTCTGCGAGCTCGGGGACCCGGGGGACCCAGGCTGCACGCAGCTCGCCCATGCTGCAACAGAAGACGTGCCCAGGTCCCCCGCCTCCCTAAGTCTGTCGTCCCCGCTTTCTGGCTAACAAGGTCCTGGAATCCTGCCTGCTGACTTTTGGGTGCTCTTGACCGCAAGTAAATCCGCGAAAGAGCCTGCGGTATGGGATGTTCTCGAAGTGCGGCTGTGAACCAAACTATGATGTGTTTTTAAAACCCTCTAACTGCCCAGCCAGGAGTTGGAAAGAGCTGTGCGGCGGTTTACCCTTGAACCAAACCCGCGGTTACAGGGTCTGGACTTGGAAAGAAGGCCCTTCCTTTACTGCTTTCAGGGCGGGGAGGGGGACGGGGGAGAGCTTTTTTACACGTCCTTCACTTCACCACTTTTTAAAGAACATGGTCAGAGTTTAATTGTTTCAGGTTGCAGCTTAAAGCCATAGCTCTTGTCAGATTCACGAGCCTTCTTTTATGAATCTTGTGTTAATTCAAACCCTGATCTCAGCCTTCCCCCTTAGAGGGTCCTGGTTCTTTGTCCCTTCCTCCAGGGCCCGGCTCTCCCTTTAAAAGTATTCACTGCCCTCGTCTCTGCTATCTCGCTTCATCCTTTGCAGCCGGCTCTGGTCTGAAGCCCCGAGCTGGACTCAGGCCTCTCCGAAAGACTATTTTGTTCATCTTCAAGTTCTGGCGCAAAGCTGGGAAGGACTGCTGATTTTGCTTGGTTTGAGGGGAAAATAGTTACCAATCCGTGAATGTCGCTCCGGGTGGGGAAAATATTAGTCATTTCGACGTGGCCCGACTCAGCCCTATGTGCCTTCAGCCTCTTGTGTGTGTACAGCCCGCACGTGCATCGCTGAGATTAGGCGCTGTCCTGGGGCGGGGGGGAGGGGGGGGGTGCTGCGGAGGGGCAGGGGAAAGGCGGCGGGGAGGCCCCTGTTAACTAGCGCTTAGATGCTTCTTGCACAGATAAACGAGTCAGACGTCCTTGTTTGGGGCGATTTTTATAGTCTGACCCACCTCTTTTCTCAAAAGTGAGGCACCATCTTCTATTTTCATTGTCGAAGACCAAGCCCAGGAAGCATCTTCACAACCAAAGTCACTAAAATTTCCAGGAACTGAAGGTGATCATCAGACTGAAGTGTCCAGAAGACTCTGCTGGGAAGCCAGCCACCTCACGTCGGGGCAGGTTACGGTGGAGAAGCTGTGTGCTCCGATTCAGACACCTGAACTGCTGAGACGCTCGGAGGTTGGAACGCAGTGGTTTGCCTTAAGGAATCCCACTGTTACTGCGGTGAAGTCAGGTTTACCCGTGGGTACATGCGCCTTGGGAACAAGAAACTTCAGTATCAGTTACAGATGTAGCTGCTCTAAAGATATAAAAAAGCTACTACTGTGTGCTCAGCCCAGGCACTGTGAAAGATGTAAAGGAAATGGCAGATAAATCTTTTCCTTAAAAAGGCCATTAATTTAAATGTAAAATCCAGTAGGTTCACAATGAAAAAAAAAAAAAAAGTCACTTGAATGATCACAGAATCTCAAGAAGATCCTATAGAGACCCACAGGACATCCTGTGAAGAATACGGAATGTGCACAAATGGTTTGTTAAAATTGAATTCATTTTATTTATTACCTTTGTATATTTTGATAACATTTTGGGTGATCTAATTATGCTTCTCTACTTTGGACTACATTAATGTAATACAGTATACATTTGACATCACAAATCGCATTTGCCAAAACCAATACCCAAGAATAACATCATCCATCCTGACTTTATTCTTAATCCTAATATGAGGACCAAGAGGCAAAAATTCTTTTTAAATCTCAGATTTCTGTTATGCATCTACTGCAATGGCTTTAGACAACGATTCTGATTTTTTTTTAGTAATAATCCATATGAAGTTAGATAATAAGGCTAAGCCAATTACATCCAACAATATGCCTCAATTTTCTCATCAGTAAGAAGGACAATACTGCATATGAAGTTTGTTTTTTTGTTTTTTTTTTTTGCTCTACTGGATGTGAAGATGAGATTAACGTGAGGTGACATGCAAGAGAATCCTTTGAAAAATGCTATAAAACTGTAAGGTGTTACTTTGAGATGCTGTGACAGTGTGTGACCAAATGTTTATAATGTTATCTGATGGGAAAATGACACAGTAACTGCCTTTTTAAGATGGGTGTAGGGTGACCAATCAGGGACAGTTATAATCTAGGGACAAGGTGGAACTGGTATGAGAGTGGATACAGTAAAAAAAAAAAAGAAAGAAAATCATTAAAATAATGGAATTTTTCACACAAAAAATGGTATTTTAGCTTAGATTGTCCATTTTCTGATACTCCTTTGAAGAAGCTATAAGGATAAGGACTACATCTTTGCAAAGTTAATAACCAGTAAATATACTTGCATTTTTCAGTCCTTCTCTTGATCCACTTTTTAGTTGGAGGTTCCTCCATTTTCAATTCTGAAATTGTCTAGTTTCACTACCATGGTGAAAATGCAAATATTTATGGTTACCTGAATTCTCTACCAGGCTAAAGGCTTTTGTCCTGAAAGTGTTGCAGGAAGGGGAACTGATTCCCGGGCCCGAAAATGGGCTCTTGTCTATCACTTAGAAATGAATTGTCCAAAGACACACATGTGCTGACAAACCAAGAGACCTTATTGGGAAGGGGCACCTGGGTGGAGAGCAGGAGGGTGAGGGAACCCAGGAGAACTGCTCTGCAACGTGGCACATAGTCTCAGGTTTTATGGTGATGGGATTAGTTTCCGGGTTTTCTCTGGGTAATCATTCCTTGGTGGCACACACATGGCTCAGTCAAGGTGGATGCCAGCAAGAATTCTGGGAGGTGGTAGGACATGGAGTCTTCTTTTGACATTTCCCCAGTTCTTCCAGTTGGTGGTGGCTTGTTAGTTACATGTTCCTCACCAGGACCTCCTGTCATAAAATAACTCACAGATATGGTAATTGTGCCTGGCCAGGGTAGGCGGTTTCATTTAATGTGTTTCCCCCAACAAAAGAATATACTAATCTTCTGACAGTTGGTAGTTCTTGAACTTGTGCCAATATTAATTTTTATTGAAGGAGTGATTCAGTCTATGTGCTGAGTTGTTCTGAGCAGTCACTCAGTGACACCAGATTTGAAATCCAGAAGGGCATTTACTTTTTTCTGAGTCCTGAAACATGAAAATAAACAAAAAACTCTCAGCCTGGGAATTGTGTTGAAATTCATAAACATGTGAAACTTAGTGACTCAGATTGTTAGTCATAGAGTCACTGGTTAGAGTCTGGATGAAGTCCATTGTGAACAAAGGCCAGTAATAATGATGATGATATTTTGCTTTTTCTTAGTGCAGAACAAAACCCTTTACAAATGTTACAAGTACCAAAAAAAAAAAAGTGGCAAGATACTTTATTCCAGATATTCAGGTTAAGTAAGAATCTTGCTACCTTTGAGGTATTCTTTTCCCCTTGACATAAATACAGAAAAAAATGTAGTTGCAAATGACTGTAACACAAAACAACTTAAGCAAAAGCCTAATTAGTATTCAATTAGCATAGTAAGCCCTCTTTCCTGGACTCTTGTCTGAAGCAGACTGGATCCAATGTGTAGTCTTAGAGTAAGCAAAAAATAATGACTCTGTAGCAGTTCTTACAAAACAACCCAGGAGCTAAATTCAGAATTTATGTTTTGCATTATGACACTTTCACTGTAATTAACCTTACCCTGAAGAACACACGGAGGGTAAAATTTAAGTCTGTTCTTTTGCAATAATGTCAGACACGAATAATACCATCAGCAGTAAGTGCTGGGCTGCTTCAGAGATATCCTCCCACCATCTCCCCCATCTGACCGGAATAGGAATTGGAAAGGTTCAGAGAAGAATAATGCGTCCATGTGTTCCTCCAGATCTCAGAGTCCTGGCAGCCGCCCTCAACTCTCTTGGCCACCATAAAGCAGTCATTGAAAGGACACAGCTGCAGGAACTAGAGGCTAAGGACTAAATAAATCCCAGGGCTGGAGGCACAAGTCATGTACATGACTCTAGCACAATACCTTGTGGTTATGAATGAGCGGATTAGCATCTAAGGGTGCAGTGGCAGCTTATGCAAAATTAATTGGCACCTCAGCCAGTGCCCAGTTCCTAATGGAAAGATGTCTACTTCAAATATGCACACATACACACAGAACAAGGAAACCTTAGTTGGTGAGAACTTTTGCTGGTGGTGTAGGAATTGTAAGGACCAACTGGACTGGGAGCTGAATATTCTCTTGGCTGAACATGGATTCTCTTCAGATGAGAGTTGATGTATGACATCCACTGGCAACATCCCAGGAATGAATCCAGTTCTTGTCAGGTTCTGCATTGTACTGTAGGGTTATATTTTAGCTTGGGGAAGAGACTGAGAAGTGGTTTGAGGTCGAGGTCATCTCACATGGGAAAAGAGACTGAGAAAGAAAAAGAGATTTGGACACTGATCTACCTAGAGGAACATTTCCCAAAGTGTGTTTCAATTCATTTTTCTTTATGTTTGAAAAAGATGAAGTTGTGATTCATTATGTTTGAGAAACAATGAGATAAGCAAAGCTAAACATTTCTATCTTGTGGAATGTCTGGGAGTCTTAAATATGCCAACATGTACTGTCAATAGTCAAGAAGACTATAGCAAAATGCAGTGTTTCCCAAACTTTTTTTTTTTTTTTACCGTGCAAATCTTCTTAGAGGGTGTTTTATAAAAGGTTTTTTAAATTGCATTATTATAAGATATTTATATTTATACTTATCTGGAAGTAGGCAATTTTATATGAACTTAAAGGCTATATTTGAGAGGACTAAATATTTAAAATATAGTTTTCTGACTATGCATTTTGTTTTTCTTTTCAAAAATATGCAGTAAACTTAAATGGACATGGCTAAGGCCTTTC
Organism: Bubalus kerabau; assembly: GCF_029407905.1. Classification (NCBI taxonomy): domain Eukaryota; kingdom Metazoa; phylum Chordata; class Mammalia; order Artiodactyla; family Bovidae; genus Bubalus; species Bubalus kerabau. The sequence continues at coordinate 26,114,062 of NC_073636.1, forward strand.
TCAACCTCTGAAAGGCCATGGCTTTGCAATTTGTGCCATCCTTCAAGTAGACGTGAAACTTGATTATTTTAGAAGACAAGGATTTACTCTCACACCCACTCCCTCTCCCTCTGCCATTCATACTTTATTTCCCCTCTACAAACAAGATCAGCCTCCAGAGTAGCAAGATAGATGCAAGCTATCTCACTGTGGCAATCTCCTTTGGTCTCTCTCAGTAACTGTGGTGGCTGCGGTGGCTTCCAAGGCCATTGTTTTTAGACACTGCCAGCATATAGAATATCCAGATGAGCCAAGAGGCAAAGCTGGGATGTGATATAGCAAGTCATGCGTTGTCATAGCCAGGGCAATGAGATTCTATTGCAGTGGCCAGGTTAATAGTCCGGTGGGGTTTGTACTTGAAGGAACTGAGTTCCCTGTGTTTTCTAACTCGGGACCTTTAACTCTACTGACTACCTCAGCTGCACCAGTGGGATTCATGGCAAGTCAAACCTGATTCACAGAGGGTGAAAATTGCTAAGTTTTAATAATTCTGTTCATAACTTTTCATTTTAAGTTTTTGGTCTTGTTCCAGCTTTTTTGAGTATAATTGACAAATAAAAACTGTATGTATTTAAGATATAAAAAGGGGCTTCCCAGGTGGCTCAGTGGTAAAGAATTCGCCTACAAATGCAGGAGACACAGGTGACACAGGTTCAATCCCTGGGTTGGAAAGATACCCTGGAGAAGGAAATGGCAACTCACTCCAGTATTCTTACCTGGAAAATTCCATGGACAGAGGAGCCTGGTGGGCTACAATCCACAGTCACAAAGAGTCTGACATGACTGAGCGCGCACACACATACACACATGCATGCGTGCGTGCGCACACACACACAAACACACACACACACATGGTATAAAATGTAGTAACTTAAGATATACCTATACATTGTAAAATAATTAACCATAATCATGCTAATTAACATATCCACATAGTAATCACACAGTTGTCTTTGTGTGTGTGTGTGTGATGAGAACACTTAAGGTCTATTCTGTTGGCAAATATAAAATGTACCAGATAGTATTATTAACTATAGTCACCATGCCATACATTAGATGGCCAGAACTTATTTATCTTATAACTGAAAGTTGCTACATTTTTATCATCTCCAAAATTCCACCTCACCTGAGTCCTCAGAAATTACCACTCTTTTCTCTACTTCTAAGTGAGAGTATACAGTATTTGTCTTGTCTCATTTCATTTAGCATACTGTCCTCCAGATTTATCCATGTTATCATAAAAAGGAGGAATTCCTTCTTTTTTATGGTGAGTAATAAGTCACTATATATATGAAGTAAAATATAATTTATAAAATAAGATAATGTATATAATATATAATGGAATATATAGTATAAATATAATGGATAATATATAACATTACATTATATATATTATATTACAATAGATATAGGTATTTCACATTTTGATAAAGATTGAATTAAATCTGTAGGTTACCTTGTGCAGTATGGACATTTTAACAATGTTAATACCTTTTGATGTTATGTGTAAAATAAACATATAACACAAGTGTTTTTCCACGGGATAGTAAACTCTTTATAAATATCGCTTGAAATGGCAATGCCAACCATTCCTCAATATATTTTTATTACTTCCAAATTTTGATTTTATAAAAATATATAAATATGTTTTTAATAAAATATTTATGTATATTTTAACTATTTCTGGTGGATAAATTCTCTAGAAATGGAATTTCTAAGTTATAGGGTATAAATATTTTTAAGACTCTTGATATATAGTTCTAAATTTAGCTTGCAATATTAATGTCTTTCTTCAATGGAAAATTATAGTAAATCTCATGGGATTTTTAACTGAACATGAATAAAACTTTATTACAAAAATACTTTGAGGTTTGAGGGTAGAGTATTAGCTAACATATGTTAAAAGCTTAGTAATTGGAACTAATAAGAAAAAGTCAATTTGAATTTATGGTAAATTCTTAACTATAGACTACTTTAAAACAATGTGCTTTTATTGCTGTAGTCCATAAAGTAATACCTAGACTAATGAAAAGTTTATGGTACTCTGTGTTAGGCCTTTGGCTCCAAGTCAGGCAGACTCAGCTTTAAAATCAGACTCTGCCACTTCGTGCCTGACCTTGGGCAAATTTCTTAATTTCTTTGCCTTATTTTTTGCATTTGTTCAATGAAGATAATGTTAGTTCCTACTTCTTGGGGCTATTGTGAGGCTTAAATAATGTGTCCAGATAACCTAAGGAGCTCACAATACATTTTATCTATTATTTAAGAAGAATAATTTTAAATAGAATCCCTAATTAGAATTTCTGGATTAATAAACAGATCAATTGAAAAGTTTTAAGTAAATAAACCTACACTATATCACTTATGGTTTCTTCATGTAAATGAGCCAGTATTTTCCATGAAACTATATTTGTTGTGTTATCAGCTTGATATATATATGTGCATGCTGCATGCAAAGTCGCTTCAGTCATGTCCAACTCTTTGCAACCCTCTGCATCAGACCGTAGCCCACCAAGCTCCTCTGTCTGTGGGGATTCTCCAGGCAAGAATACTAGAGTGAGTTGCCATGCCCTCCTCCAGGGAATCTTCCCAACCCAGGGATTGAACCTGTGTCTGCATCTCTTGCATTCCAGGTGGATTCTTTACCACTAGCACCATCTGTGAAGATATATATATATATACACATATATATATAATTTATATCATAAAATTTACATATAAATTTAACAAAAGTAAGCTACAAGAAAAGCCTCTGTAAAATCAATACAAATAGTGATGGATTCTAACAGTAATGGAGATCTATTTTTTATTTACTGATATGTTATTTTTTTATATTAGAAAAAATTAGCTTGATTTAATGCTCTTCATGTTTATGAAGAGACAATATGAAGGACAATAACATAAGTTAACTTCAAGATTAATGACTATTCTTCCGATAGATTTCCATCAAACATAAATGCATTTATAACTTACAGCTAAGGAACAGAATGATTGGATCAAATTAAAAGTCACTTAGCATTTTTCTAAGTGTCTCTGTAAGGAGCAGTTGCGGAAAGTCTTTTTTGTTTTTTTGAAAGCTCTCCGTGGCATATGGGATCCCGGCCCCTGCATTGGAAGTGCAGAGTCCTAAATGCTGGACCACTAGGGAAGGCCCAGGGAAAGTCTTTTAGTCGATAGTTGTCCCTCAGTGAAGGAGTGGGTGCTGCATGAGGATCTGGGTGAAGCCATGCTCTGTTTCTATAGACCATTTTAGATGCTATTTTGTTACCGTGGTCAGCGGTTTTCTTGCTTTAGCACTCACATTACCTTAAATTCCCTACTATTTCTTAGTTCAGCAAAACTATCATGATCCTTGTGAACTCAAAGCTCAGGCCAACTTTGTGATTATCTGACTTTGTCTCTTGGGTTGACAAATAACCTTCAGATTCTCGTTGATTCATACCAAACCCACACAGAGCAAACAACGCTAAAAGTTGCACAGATGAGAAATTTTCAACATATCTCTAAGTTTAGAACATTTGAAGGAACATAAGACCAGAAAAATCTAGTTTGTATGATAAGGCCAAATGCATTACAAGGAAATAATATGTTTCTCACTCTAGGATTGATGTCATTGGCTTTTCACTCTCAGATTTTTCAGCATGTTCAGCATAGTCAGTCACAGAATATACACCCAGGTCACCTTTTACAGAGAATAAAGGAATGAGAGATGACTCAGGCTTCTCTGTGGGTCTGGGGATTTTGCCAAAGCTTAAGTGATAGAGACAGACTGTCTCAAAAATCATAAATGGCATACCTGGACTTTATACTCATTACCTTTTCACCTTCTTAGTCAAGTTCTATCACCTTTTATGATTTTTTTGTTGTTATCTGTGACCTTTTTGCACTTTTTCAACATTTCTTTTTAAGTCTTAAAACTACTTTATGTTACCAAGCTCTTGTTTTGGCATACTTCTTGGATTCAGTCCAGTTGTTGAATCAATAAGATTGAATTATTTTAAGTACCAAACTTTTAAAAATGATAAATATTGAGAATGTTACTGAAATAGTCATTTGAGTAGTTGTTCAGAAACCATTTTGTGTTAATTCAGAAAACCTGAGACATAAGTTTCCAATAATTGTTCTTATTCTTAGAGAGATTAGACATTTTAAGAGTTTTTTTTTTTTTTAACCAAATCTTCCACATTTTCTTCTTGTAAAAAAATAAAATTCAGTAAAAAGGAAAAGTCTGGCCTAAAAATCAAACCATGAAAAATCATGTAAAGAAACAGATAAGCAAAAATTCTCAAAATATGGCTGGCCTTTGCATAATGAGAAAAAAATAGAGAAAGAAGACAGTGGAAATAATTATCTAAGCTCAGTTTACGAACTTGTAAAAATTAATGGAGAATACAGGCAAGATGTTCTCTTTCCACAGAGCTCTAGGCAGCTCTGCTGTGTTGAGATTCCCTAGGTTTGGAGGGCTAGAAGATTTTGCAAATGAGGGTGCCCAGGTATGTAAACTCCCAAGCATTTTACCAGGTCTTAGACCAGGGTTTCTCAGCCCTAGCAATATTGACAATTTGGGCCAAATAAGTGTTTGTCGTTGGGCTGTTCAGTGGATTGTAGGAAGTTTAGCTGCATCCTTGACTTTTACCTGCTAGAAGCCAGTATCATTCCCAGCTGTGGCAATAAAAATATCTCTAGAAAGTGTCAGATGTCCTCCTGGAGTGGAGGAAGGGACAGAATCATTTCCAGTTAGGAATTAGTGTCCTGGAGTAACAGATCTTATGCTGGTCTCAAATGTCTCTACTCTGTTTTGAAGAGAGAAAGGAAAAGGTTTGTCTGATAGCCAGTATACCCATATTTAATTAGCCTGTAGCCCTCTCTGTATGGAATAACGTGAGAAAAGTTTGTGAGAGGGTTTTCTTTATTTCATGCTTTCTACAATAGAGAAACATAACCAAATACAAAGAAAACATTGATTATGTTTTGAACATAGAGAAACATATATCAAAGCTTGAGTCAAAAACAAAATCAAAACTTGATTTCCACACTTTCTATTATGGATTCAATCATTTCTATTCTCTCTCAGTCTCAAAATAGGAGTTTGAGTTTATAATATTAATAGATATAGGGAATTCCTTGGCTGTCCAGTGGTTAGGACTCTGCACTTTCACTGCTGTGGCCCAGGTTCAGTCCCTGGTTGGGGGACTAAGATCTAACAAGCTATGTGGTATGGCAAAAAGAAATTAATTAATTAATTAAGGCACTTATAGGACTCATTAATATTATTTCCATCTCATATAAAGAAAGGTGAGTTTCAGTCAAGGCTGAGCAATATACTTCCCAAAATACTGATATTTTAAATTCATGAGACTTATGGCAGGATTCAGAAATGAGCTTCTCTTCTTAGACCCATCTTTAATACACAGCCACCCATGCTAAACTGACCAAGCCGCTGCACAGGTGAGTCCACCTTACATAGGGGCAAACTAAATCAGGAGTCACAGCAGTGCAGTCTGTGCCCTGTCTCTGCCACTTACTGATGGCCTTGGAGCTCATGACCTTGAGATTCAGTTCCTCCAAGTAAAAAATGAGAATCATCATGATTCTCTGATAAGGTTATTCTGATGATTGCATTAGTATCAGGACTACTGTCACTTGTGTTATTCCACTTTTCCTCCTTCCCTGTCCTTCCTCTTCAGTGTATCTATTCCTTGCAAATGCCCAGGCCCTCATGGGCCACAACTCTCACACACCTGTTCAGCCGTGATTCTGAGTCCCAGCACTGCAGAGGGTTTGCCAACTTATCCAGAGTATTTAGAAAACTAAAATTGCATTATTCATAAGATTAACTAAGAGCTCTGCCTTTCAATTTCTTACTACTAAAAATGGTTCTGTTAAATTTCCAAATGCTTAGATGTCTGTGAACATAAAAAAAGAATCAAGTTCTCTGTGACATTAGTCACCAGTCTTAGCACTGGGATGGGAGGAATATTAGAAGTCATTTGGTCTAGGAAGGACTCCTGCCCTATGGTCAGATTGCTTTTACTGACAGTTACTCAGCCCTTCACAGGCACTTCATCTCATTTTTGAGTTTTAATTACTGGAAAGTTTTGATCTTGCCTGAACCTGTCCCTTTTAGGTTTTCTTCTGGAACAACAACGATTGCATCACCTTCTTCATCCACTAATGAGCCATCAGATCAGATCAGTCGCTCAGTCGAGTCTGGCTCTTTGCGACCCCATGAATCACAGCACGCCAGGCCTCCCTGTCCATCACCAACTCCCGGAGTTCACTCAGACTCACGTCCATCGAGTCAGTGATGCCATCCAGCCATCTCATCCTCTGTCGTCCCCTTCTCCTCCTGCCCCCAATCCCTCCCAGCATCAGAGTCTTTTCCAATGAGTCAACTCTTTGCATGAGGTGACCAAAGTACTGGAGTTTCAGCTTTAGCATCATTCCTTCCAAAGAAATCCCAGGGCTGATCTCCTTCAAAATGGACTGGTTGGATCTCCTTGCAGTCCAAGGGACTCTCAAGAGTCTTCTCCAACACCACAGTTCAAAAGCATCAATTCTTCAGTGATCAGCCTTCTTCACAGTCCAACTCTCACATCCATACATGACCACAGGAAAAACCATAGCCTTGACTAGACGGACCTTTGTTGGCAAAGTAATGTCTCTGCTTTTGAATATGCTATCTAGGTTGGTCATAACTTTCCTTCCAAGGAGTAAGCGTCTTTTACTTTCATTGCTGCAGTCACCATCTGCAGTGATTTTGGAGCCCCCAAAAATAAAGTCTGACACTGTTTCCACATCTATTTCCCATGAAGTGATGGGACTGGATGCCATGATCTTCGTTTTCTGAATGTTGAGCTTTAAGCCAACTTTTTCACTCTCCTCTTTCACTTTCATCAAGAGGCTTTTGAGTTCCTCTTCACTTTCTGCCATAAGGGTGGTGTCATCTGCATATCTGAGGTTATTGAGATTTCTCCTGGCAATCTTGATTCCAGCTTGTGTTTCTTCCAGCCCAGCGTTTCTCATGATGTACTCTGCATATAAGTTAAATAAACAGGGTGACAATATACAGCCTTGATGTACTCCCTTTCCTATTTGGAACCAGTCTGTTGTTCCATGTCCAGGTCTAACTGTTGCTTCCTGACCTGCATACAAATTTCTCAAGAGGCAGATCAGGTGGTCTGGTATTCCTATCTCTTTCAGAATTTTCCACAGTTTGTTGTGATCCACACAGGCAAAGGCTTTGGTATAGTCAATACAGCAGAAATAGATGTTTTTCTGGAACTCTTGCTTTTTCCATGATCCAGCGGATGTTGGCAATTTGATCTCTGCTTCCTCTGCCTTTTCTAAAACCAGCTTGAACATCACAAAGTTCACGGTTCACATATTGCTGAAGCCTGGCTTGGAGAATTTTAAGCATTACCTTACTAGCGTGTGAGATGAGTGCAATTGTGCGGTAGTTTGAGCATTCTTTGGCATTGCCTTTCTTTGGGATTGGAATGAAAACTGACCTTCTCCAGTCCTGTGGCCACTGCTGAGTTTTCCAAATTTGCTGGCATATTGAGTGCAGCACTTTCACAGCATCATCTTTCAGGACCTGGAACAGCTCAACTGGAATTCCATCACCTTCACTAGCTTTGCTCGTAGTGATGCTTTCTAAGGCCCACTTGACTTCACATTCCAGGATGTCTGGCTCTAGGTCAGTGATCACACCACCATGATTAACTTGGTTGTGAAGATCTTTTTTGTACAGTTCTTCTGTGTATTCTTGCCATCTCTTCTTAATATCTTCTGTTTCTGTTAGGTCCATACTATTTCTGTCCTTTATCGAGCTCATCTTTGCATGAAATGTTCCTTTGGTATCTCTGATTTTCTTGAAGAGATCTCTAGTCTTTCCTGTTCTGTTGTTTTCCTCTATTTCTTTGCATTGATCGCTGAAGAAGGCTTTCTTCAGCCATACAACCATCAACTGTATGGGTCTATACATTTACTACATTTAAAGACTTGATATGTGAATGTATCCAATACAAAGCAAGTAAACTAACTCTATAGGCACACGGCCACCTGAAGCAGTCTACACCTTGCATTTAGTGGGGGTTGTGTAACTTGGAAGACTGCAGAACTCCCAAAGATTGGGATCTTCAGACAAAAAGTTTCAGTGAGTCTGCTCATCAAAACTTCAGAATAAGAGAGTTAACTGGCAGAGAAAATTAGTTACATTTGTTTTTGACTGCAGTGGTGCTCGGATACTGACTTGTTACATGCATGTAAGAATGCTTTGCCCAGAGTACATTCAGATTTGCAGCTTTCCTCGAGAAAAATTGTGTCAAACACACTCCCATGAGGGGTATGAACTGGAAACTCCATCATATGTCCAGAAAACAGCATATGAAACTTGATCATGGCTCTTATGCAAATTTGCATCTTGGTGCTTACACTACCTTTGTAAAGGAAAACAAGCCAAACATGCAAAAATCCTTAGAACTGAAGTGGCTAATAAAGGAGAGACCCCATTGCGTGTGGTATGTGCAACTTACTAACTTCGAAGGCTGTGTCAGCTTTCTCAAAGATGGTAACGCCCTCCAGTTTCCTTCCATCTTTTCTCTCAGTGCCTTGGGGCTATTCTGGACACCACTTTCTGAGGACACTTTCCGGCATCCACTGAGCAGCCTGAGCAGCCAGCCTGGTTTCCCAGTGCCTTTTCCATGAGGCAACCTCTAACATTCTGTTAGAATGTGCCACTTCACTTACACAGGCACTAAAGTGGATGGAAAAAGCTATGAAAAGCTATGACCAACCTAGACAGCATATTAAAAAACAGAGACGTTACTTTGCCAACAAAGGTCCATCTAGTCAAAGCTATGGTTTTTCCAGTAGTCATGTATGAATGTGAGAGTTGGACTATAAAGAAAGCTGAGCACTAAAGAATTGATGCTTTTGAACTGTGGTGGTGAAGAAGACTCTTCAGAGTCACTTGGACTGCAAGGAGATCCAACCAGTCCATCCTAAAGGAAATCAGTCCTGAATATTCACTGGAAGGACTGATGCAGAAGCTGAAACTCCAATACTGTAGCCACCTGATGTGAAAAACTGACTTACTGGAAAAGATCCTGATACTGGAAAAGACTGAAGGCGGGAGGAGAAGGGGACAACAGAGAATGAGATGGTTGGATGGCATCACCAACTCAATGGACATGAGTTTGAGCAAGCTCCGGGAACTGGTGATGGACAGGGAAGCCTGGCGTGCTGCAGTCCATGGGGTCGCAAGGAGTCAGATGCGACTGAGCAACTGACTGAACTGAAAGTGGATGGACTGTGGGATAAAAAAGATGCTAAAGATTAAGTGAAATCTTGGTGAGGTGTACATCATTTACTCTTCAGGTGTCTAAGTGTATGCCTCTCTTTATGACATCCACACTGTCCCTTGTCAACTCTTCTGCTGCCAGTCAGTAGTGGTGAGATCTTGGACAATTATCTAAACTTTCTGTGCCTCAATTCCCCTATTTCTAGAAAGGAGGAAAATCATGCTGAGCTATAATCAAAAGATTTTTATGAGCATTGTGTGTGAGTGTGTGTGTTAGTTATTCAGTCATGTCTGACTCTGCAACCCCATAGACTGTAGCCCACCAGGATCCTCTGCCATTCCCTTCTCCAGGGGATCTTTCCTACCCAGGGATCAAACTGGGTCTCCTGCATTGCAGGTGGATTCTTTACCATTACGAACATGAAGTGAGTTTATTTACATTAAGCACTTAGAACAATGCACACCTTAGTAGCTGCTATATATATATATATATATATATATATATATATATGTTTACTATTACTACTATTTTAGAGAAGAAAATGTGGCAATACTTCTGTTTCTTTCTTTTTTTTTTTTTTTTTTTGCTTCTCATGGCTTTGAGGAGTCATGTAATAATTTAGCTTTTTTTTGGCTAATTTTATAAACAAATTTACTGTTTACTATGAGCAAGACCTGCTGCTTTGCTTACCATAACAGACCCAGAAGATATTAGACCTTTGGGTAGCAGGTCAATACCTGCCTCTACAAATTCAGAGTCTTCTTTTTCTGCTCTGCGTGTGTATGTGTGTGTGCATGCACACTTGAAAGAGTGAAACGGATCCAGCTGGTCTGGACTGCCCATTCCTCTGTCATTACTCTACACAATGAAAGCGTGGGATTTCTTTCATCATGTGCAGCTGGTACCACCTGGTCTGCCTCTGAGGGTTGCTATGCCCAGAAATGATGAAAGACTTTGGCTCTTACAAAGGGGAATAAACCTCCAAATGAGCTGAATACTCACCATGGAGGTAAGGCATGAAAGATCATGAATTCTGTGTCTTTTCTTTCTTTTGGTTAAACCCTAGTATTTCTCATTGTGTTACTCTTTGCTTAATTCTACATTTAGATTGTTGAACAAAAATTTTACAAGAGACTTTTCTCAGTCTCACTATGATCCTGACCCTCCTTTATGCCTTTATTTGGATAGTAGTGACATCTATATATATACACTTTTGTGTGAAATATCTATTTTTATATATGTATATATATATATATTTATATATATACATCTATCTCTATATATATACACATAGATATATATAGTTAATATATATAAAGATATACAGAGAGATATAGATAGATGTATATATATAACACATATACATATATAGAAATAGATGTATATATATATATATATATATATATATATATATATATATATATGTATACACCTCCCAGTTGACCCAATAATCATGGCTTCACATGCCCAAGACTGAAATAAATTAGCTGCAGCCTAAAAATATAAGAGGGACTTACCTGGTGGTCCAGTAGTTAAGAACCCTCCGTGCAATGCAGGGGACCCAGGTTTGATCCCTGGTCAGGGAAGTAAGATCCCACATGCCATGGAGCAACTAAGCTGTGTGCCACAACTACTTAGCCCACACTTTGGAGTTTGAGCACCATAGCTAGAAAGTCTGTGTACCAAAAGGAAAGACCCTGCATAATGCAATGAAGATCCTGTGTGTGGCAGCTAAGACACAACACAGCCAAATAAATTAACAAATTAAATGTAAAGTGATACATTAATTAATTAAATGTAAATAAAATGTAATTAATTAACTGTAATTAACTGTAATTAATTACATTAAATAAATGTAAATAAAATGTATATATCACTTATATATATATAAGTGATAAAGTAATTTTTTAAAAATATTTTAACCAGAGACCTGGCTTCTGGTATTTCTGGTCATCAGTTACATCATCACTGGGACACCAAAAGCATGGAAAATATTGGTGGAAAATGTTTCTTGGTAGATTTTTAAATCAACATGCTATTAAGATCTCAGGCTCCCATTCCTTCTTCCTTCTTATCCAGATATAGGGAGCAAGGTTTTCCCAGGCCCATGAAGAAGAAGAACTCTGTTTTCTTTCTCTCTGACAATGATCCTTTTCTGGCTGGGGCTGATGAACAAGGAAAACAAAGCATTAAATGGGTTTTTCTGAGGTGCTCCTGTCCATGAGATCTGAGATGGCACAAAAATGAGGATTTGAGAGCCAGCATGGCAACCCACTCCAGTGTTCTTGCCTGGAGAATTCCAGGGATGGTGGAGCCTGGTAGGCTGCCGTCTATGGGGTCGCACAGAGTCGGACACGACTGAAGCAACTTAGCAGCAGCAGCAGCATGGCAAACTCAGAAGCAGGAAACACCTTCTGTGTCCTCTGCCGACCTCTTTACACAGATGCTGACACCTCCTCACTCATCAAGCAGCTAAGATCCTTCATAAACTCCTCTGCTGTCCAGGCTCCCACTGGACCTGCTGTGAATGGTGTAACTGCACACCCACCTTTTTTTAATCAATCCCCTATGCTGCCCTACCAACTTAGGTGCCTTCTACCTGCTTCAGTTGGGCCCCCTACATTGGGAGTGTGGAGTCTTAGCCATCGGACCACCAGGGAAGTCCCTGTAGCAGAGAGGCTAATTAATTTTTTTTGGAGGGGGGGGCTCCATCATGAGCCATGCAGGATCTTAGTTCTCCATCCAGGGATTGAACCTGCACCCCCTGCAGTGGAAGAGTGGATTCTTTACCACTGGACCACCAGGGAAGTCCTAAGGCTAATGAATTTGAAGAAAAAAGATGGAGAAAGTCTCCTGCTTGCAAAAATGCAAATACAAAACCTTCTTAACATTGTGGCTTAAGCAATACCAATAGTTACAGAAACCCTGGAACTGATTAACTACCATGTGGAATGACATTTCAGGCCGTTATCAACATTTATTCTTTCTTATCGTGAACATTCTTAGATCATTCCTCAAGGAATTCTAAACTTTTTCTGAGAAACTTTTGCATCATTCTAAGCTTGCATTTGCTGAGCTTGATTGCCTTAGGAAAAAAAAAAAAAAACCCACTCTTCTATATCATTTTGCATAGCAACATCTCAAACACAGAAAACATGATGATACATGGAAAACAGAGTCTAGGAGAAATACAGCCTTAGAGGGATTGGGTACATGTTCCCAGAACCCACTCGAGGACTGTGTTGCTCTCGTGACAGCTGCAGGGGCCCGAATCATCCATGGTTCTCATCTCCTCAAACTATTCCTTAGCAATTCTTACAAAGTTTTATTTTGAAATCAGGTGAAAATGTGTGTGTGTGTGTGGGCGGGGGTGGGGTGGGGTGGGAATCAATGTTTATTGCAGGGGGAAAATCCTTTCAAGATGATGTGTATTCCCATAAGGATGGCTGCATATTTTAGAGGTATAGTAAGTATGCACTGTTCAACAACAGTTACCATAGGAACAGAACTCTTTCTCCGTTAGATGGTAGAGTAATCATGGTAGGAAATTTCCACAGAAATATCTAAGCTACACAAATTAAACATTGGTCGGAAGTCAAACCCAACAGATTGTGGATTTAATAGGTAGGTGTTACAGGGTGAGGATAAGAGCTATAATATAAGGGAAAATGTTTGCACATTCAATGATCAAACTGTAAGTTTGCTAAACTAACCATCAAAGTGGGTACTTTTATGTCCACTGCTTTTTTATGCTCCTTGAATTTCCCAGGAGGGCATCACCCCAGGTCTTAGCTGAAAGCCATGTTAAGCAATATCAAAGAGGATTCTTACAGCCTGGTTCCTAAGAGTTTATTTTGAAAAAGAGAGCAAATGTGACATACCACTGTGGAAGTGGATATATAGGGTTCTGTGAGCAGTGTGATGTGTTGAGTGGTGTAATATTTGTGGGTGCTTCTACAATGAGCTGGATTTGAGCTAGGTTTTAAAAGAAAGGTACCATCAAGGAAATGGGGGATGTTTTAGTAGAAGGACTACTACTATATTACATCTATTTTAAGATATATATTTTCAGGACTTCCCTGGCAGTCCAGTGGTTAAGACTCCATATTTCCAATGCAGGGGATGTGGGTTCAATCCTGGATCAGGGAATGAAGATATCACATGTTGCACGGTGCAGCCAAAAAGTAAAATAATAATAATAAGATGCATAGTTTTCACATCTGAACATCTCCGAAATGAGGCTGCCTTAGAACTCATGCTATCTCATAGTCATTGTCAACCAGGTGCAGTTCTAATGTTTCATTATACACACATAAGCAAACTTGGTCATTACTTCAACTGAGTTCTGTCTGTTGTTGACTATATATTTGTTGAGTTTAACTGATGTTTACAATTGCACAATTGCACTCATCTCACACACTAGTAAAGTAATGCTCAAAATTCTCCAAGCCAGGCTTCAGCAATACGTGAACCGTGAACTTTCAGATGTTCAAGCTGGTTTTAGAAAAGGCAGAGGAACCAGAGATCAAATTGCCAACATCTGCTGGACTATCAAAAAAGCAAGAGAGTTCCAGAAAAACATCTAGTTCTGCTTTATTGACTATGCCAAAGCCTTTGCCTGTGTGGATCACAATAAACTGTGGAAAATTTTGAAAGAGATGGGAATACCAGACCACCTGACCTGCCTCTTGAGAAACCTATATGCAGGTCAGGAAGCAACAGTTAGACCTGGACATGGAACAACAAACTGGTTCCAAATAGGAAAAGGAGTACATCAAGGCTGTATATTGTCACCCTGCTTATTTAACTTATATGCAGAGTACATCATGAGAAACGCCGGGCTGGATGAAGCACAAGCTGGAATCAAGATTGCCAGGAGAAATATCAATAACCTCAGATATGCAGATGACACCACCCTTATGGCAGAAAGTGAAGAGGAACTCAAAAGCCTCTTGATGAAAGTGCAAGAGGAGAATGAAAAAGTTGGCTTAAAGCTCAACATTCAGAAAACGAAGATCATGGCATCCGGTCCCATCACTTAGTGGCAAATAGATGGGGAAACAGTGGAAACAGTGTCAGACTTTATTTGGGGGGGCTCCAAAATCACTGCAGATGGTGATTGCAGCCATAAAATTAAAAGACGCTTGCTCCTTGGAAGGAAAGTTATGACCAATCTAGATAGCATATTAAAAAGCAGAGACATTACTTTGTCAACAAAGGTCCATCTAGTCAAGGCTATGGTTTTTCCAGTAGTCATGTATAGTTTTGAGAGTTGGACTATAAGGAAGGCTGAGCACAGAAGAATTGATGCTTTTGAACTGTGGTGGTGAAGAAGACTCTTGAGAGTCCCTTGCCTTCAAGGAGATCCAACCAGTCCATCCTAAAGGAGATCAGTTCTGGGTGTTCATTGGAAGGACTGATGTTGAAGCTGAAAACTCCAATACTTTGGCCACCTGATGGGAAGAGCTGACTCATTTGAAAAGACCCTGATGCTAGGAAAGATTGAAGGCAGGAGGAGAAGGGGACGACAGAGGATGAGATGGTTGGATGGCATCACTGAATCAATGGACATGAGTTTGGGTGAACTCCGGGAGTTGGTGATGGACAGGGAGGCCTGGCGTGCTACAGTTCATGGAGTCAAAAAGAGTCGGACATGACTGAGCAACTGAACTAATACTACTATTCGTCCTGGACATGAAAAACTTTTGTGTATGCAGAAAAGCATGGGAATAGCAGAGTGGCAAATTTTGATATTAGTTGAAGGACATGCTTGCCATTGGAGGAAAAACCATTATCATGAGCTCTTGCAGAAGAAGGGTCAGTAGCTTGAAATAAAATCTCAAAGACAATGTTGGGGTCCTCTCATATGGAATGTATCACCAACACTACTGACAGCACATAAGATGGTAAAAATCCTTAACCTTAGTCTTTTTATGTCACATGTGAATACATAGGAAAAAAATTCCATCTTGAGGTGAAAAGAGCTATTTCACCAAGTGTGAAATAAAAATTCTAAGTAATAAGAAAGCATTGTGACAGTTTAATTTTTAGGGTTTTTTCCTTCCTTAGTGGTACATAAAAGTATACATATATACATATATCCTCCCTTTTTAAAATTTCCTTCCCATTTAGGTTACCACAGAGCACTGAGTAGAGTTCCCTGTTCTATACAGTATGTTCTCATTAGTTATCTATTTTACACATAGTATCAATAGTGTGTATCTAACATTTAAACTTTTTTAAGACAATTAACCTCAATATTTGTATTAAAGGGATTATAATAATATCAATCGGAACATTTAATATAATTAAATTCCTTTTATATGAAAAATACCTCAGTCTTAAAAAATACCCAAAGTGTCATGTGATGAATCTCTGCCAGATAATTGCTTAAAATAAACTACTGAGATACTACTAGAAACACAAGATGAATGCATTTTTCACAAAAAGGATTATTCACTTTAAGGCCCTTGGCTTAGATTTCTTACTGTATGAAAAGTTTCCATTTTATTCAACTTTTAAAAGTAATGGGTCAATTGTCATCAACTTGTTTGGCTAATATCAAAATAGCTAGAAATTTCTAAAACCTGGAACCTTGGCACATTCTTCATTTTTTATGTTATAAAATACCCTTAGAAGAAAGAGACTCTTTTAAGCTTTACTACTGTATTTTAAATCCCCAAAGGGTGTGTCACAGTGATTTCTGGAAAGGCTTTGGTGTACATTACAAAAGAACTACAGCAGTTTAATGATATAGTAAGATAGTGTTCCAAATTCTAAGATAAAGTTATAATTTGAAGCCTAAATCACCAGTCTCACTCTTTCTACCACCCATATCCTATAAGGCTTTTGTGTTGATGCTGGACACCATCTTCCCACATGGGTGGCAAGTTGCCTGTCATCTCAATAATTCTGAAGAGAAGCCAGGGAATTTGTTGTAAAGCGTTTGTCCAGATGGAACCACATGTGACCTCCAGGGTGCTCTGGGCCTGAAGCCTAGCCTCTTGGCTGTATACAGCCATAGAGCTTACCCAGGAGAAAATTTGTCTCCTCAAAGCCAATAAAGATAAAAGAAACCTGTACGAGTCCAAAAAGCACAGCTCATACATGTGGGAATTGCACAAGATTAAGGTTCATCCTTTGTAGGTTCCTCAAAAAGGCCAGGAGACAGAAAAGAAAGTAGACAGCTTCTAGGTCCTTCTGGTCCAGAACAGCTTCTCTGTTCTGTTGTTTCTCTTGCTAAAAAGAAACTTTGAACTCTATTGGTGAATAGGGGGCCTTGAGCATGTAATACTAAACTGGTTATTGTTGTTGTTCAGTCGCCAAGTTGTATCCAGCTCTTTGCAACCCCATGGGCTGTAGAACGCCAGGCCTCCCTGTTCCTCCCCAACTCCCAGAGTTTGCCCAAGTTCATGTCCATTGAAATCAGTGATGCTGTCCAACCATCTCATCCTCTGTCACCCTCTTCTCCTCCTACCTTCAATCTTTCCCAGAATCAGGGTCTTTTCCAATGACTTGGGTCCTCACATCAGGTGACCAAAATATTGGAGCTTCAGCTTCAACATTAGTCCTTCCAAGAAGTGTTCAAGATTGATTTCCTTTAGGATTGACAGGTTTGATCTCCTTGCTGCCCAAGGGACTCCCAAGGCTCTTCTCCAGCACCACAATCCAAAACCATCAATTCTTCAGGGCACTGCCTTCTTTATGGTCCAACTCTCACATCCAAACATGACTACTGGAAAGACCATAGCCTTGACTATATGGACGTTTATCAGCAAAGTGGTGTCTTTGCTTTTTAATACACTATGTTTGTCACAGCTTTCCTTCCAAGAAGCAATCATCTACTAATTTCTTGGCTCCAGTCACCATCTGCAGTGATTTTAGAGCCCAAGAAGAGGAAAGTTGCTTCCACATTTTCCCTTCTATTTGCCATGAAATAATGGGACTGGATGCCATTGAATAGTTTTAAGCTGGCTTTTTCACTGCCCTCTTTCACCCTCATCAAGAGGCTCTTTAATTCCTCTTTGTTTTCTGCCATTAGAGTGGTATCTGGTTATTATGTCCACTTAAAAGATACAAGAGTCATTATTGGAATGGAATCCTATGAAAGGTAAGACTTGACAGGTTTCTGAGCCCTAGAAAGGCCCAATTCCTTCTAACAGTCATGAACAGGGTGGCATAGAGATGACAGAAAAAATTCTCTGGCAGGCTGGGAAGCTGTTTACCCTCATTATTCCATGGGAAAACATCTGGTAAAATTGTCTCTTGTAACAGAAGAGAAACCACATGACTTAGCTACATTCTGAAAGGGGACTGCTTGTAAAATCTTAGAATATTTTGGTAGGTTGACTGTTCCCTGTTGCTTTTAACAAGATACTAGGAGAGAGAAGAACTCAGGCCAGGGGAGTACAGTTTGCACAGAAAGATGGGAGTGAATAGTGTTAAGGAAGGTTCTCCGAACATGGCCTGCAATCTAAAGTTATAAATGTGTAGGCTTCCGGTGTTTTTCTAAGAAAAAGAAAAAACATAAAACACAGGAGTCAGTAGACAACACACACCCCCACCAATAGGAAGATGAAAGCAAATGTCAGGTGGTTGCAATGAATCGAGATTGGGAGTTCAGCATGGTGTGGCTGAGGACAGGACAAGTTCCTTTGTCTGTGGCCTCTCTTCCATTCAAAATGAACACACAATAAAAGAAAACAGAGGTTTTCTTGATGGAATCTACAGTATTGATGGCATGTGGCTGGTAATGAATGACGGGACAATAAAAAAGCTATTCCTTACTTACAAAGTGTTTCCACTGACTATATGATATCTCTCTTGGAAAGAGTTTCTTTTTAAAAAAATTTTATTTCTGGCTGTGCTGGGTCTTCATTGCTTTGTGTGGGCTTTGTCTAGTTGCAAACAGTTGGGGCTACTGTTCATCCTGGGGGATGGGCTTCTCGTTGCAGTGGCTTCTCTTGTCATGGAACACATGCTCCAGGTGCGTGGACTTCAGTAGATGCAGCACTTGGGCTCAATAGTGGTGGTGCACAGGTTCAGTTGCTGTGGCATGTGGAATACTCCTGGACCAGGGATCGAACCCATGTCCCCTGCACTGGCAGGTGGATTCTTATCCACTGTGCCATCAGGGAATTCCTTTTTTAAAATTTTATTTATTTATTTGGCTGCACCAGGTCTTAGTTGCGGCACATGGGATCTTTAATCTTCGTTTCAGCCTGCGGAGATATCTTTAGTTGCAGCTTGTGGGATCTAGTTTCTTGATAAGGGATCGAACCCAGGCCCCCTGCATTGGGAATGAGGAGTCTTAGCCACTGGACCACCAGGGAAGTCCTGGCAAGAATCTTCTGATCCCCATAGACTTGACAGAAAAAAAACAAAAACAAACACATATCTGTCAAATTGGACTAATTCTCCTATAGATACATATATCGTTACTTGTATTTTATACACATATGCCTAGAATACTATTTGAAAAGCACACAAGAGTCTGGTTACAGTGGTTGCTCCTGGGGACGGGATTCAGAGGCTGTAGGAATGGGGCATGAAGGAGACTTAATTCTTGGCTGCACACCTTTGGGTAGTTATGAATTTTGAATTTCGGACCATGTATATACATCACCTATTTTCTCTCTCACACACACACAGAGCAAAATTAAAAATAGTTTCTAATAAAATTAGAAATTTTATTACCTTTTGACCTAATTGTTTCACTCCTGGGAATGATTTTCTGTAAGTATAGCCAAATGTGTAAAATGGTGTATGTTCATGCTCAGTTACGTAGGCATTCCTTTTAATAGGAAATATTGAAAACAACTCAAGTGAAAAAAACTTAAATATGCATCAAAAGGGTGCTGATAAAAATATATACAATCATGCAATTTAATGCCATATATCTACAAAAAGGAATGAAGACTGTTTTTGTTGTTGTTTAGTTGCTAAGTTGTGTCTGACTCTTTTGCGACCCCATGGACGGTAGCCCGCCACGTTCCTCTATCCATGGGATTTCCCAGGCAAGAATATTGAAATGTGTTGCCATTTCCTTCTCCAGGGGATCTTCCTGACCCAGGGATCAAACCCACCTCTCCTGCTTGGCAGGTAGATTCTTTACCACTGAGCCACCAGGGAAGCCCCGTGAAGAACATTATGTTGATAAAAATGAGCTTATTAACTGAAAAAGGCAAGTGTTATTGTGTGCTCTTAAGTTTTTAAAAAGTGAGAGATATATGTATATATACTATATAAAATTAGGTGTGATATACATATATACATCTATATATATTTGTATGTACATCACATATATACACACATCGGTATATATCCATTCATATATACATACATATATTCATTTGCTTTCATAAAATGTTTCTGAAAAGGTACATAAAAAACTGAAAGCACTGGCTGTCTCAGCAAAGAAGTTGGTGGTAGAGGTTCAGGGGTGAGAGGAATGCGTTTTATAACAAAAGAATTCCACAGATGTTTTCCACATCAGCAGGATCATTTAGATATGTGTATATTCTTGCTTCACAGGCAACACTCATCTGATTGCCTAAGTGAAGGCAGATTTAAAAAAAAAAAAAAAAAACAACTCCCATCTAGTCTCATTTCCTATAGATGCAGCATCCTTTAGAATAAAAAGTCTTCATCTGAAGGCCATATCTGCATGTACTGCTTAAAAATTAATATATGCATGGCCTTTTTACACCGATCTTGTGAAGCAGTATTTTTAATTTTCAAGGATAATTAGCATTAACTTAGTCTGTGGCTAATTTCAGTTCTTTGTCATCAAGCACATTATGTGTGAAGAAAAAATGACCTCACTCAGTATGTTTTTATTATGACAAGAAGATGTTTTTTTGGGGGAAGGGTACTCTTTTTTTTTTTTTGGCTTCCTTCCTTCTTCTGACCTCTCAGGCCACTCAGTGGCCCTTGTGTCTTCCTGTTCTCCCATCTGACTTCTAAATGCAAGAGTTGCTGAGACCACATTCACTACTTTGTCCCAGGTGATCTCATACATGCTGTTAAACTTCCAGATTTATTATTCTACCCCAGATCTCTTTTCTGACTCAAATATCTGTCTCAACTTCTAACTAGATGTTACAAGATTATCAAAAATACATGCCAAAAATTATATTCTTTTTTGTGTGTATGTGTTTTTGTCTGGTTTTGGTGTCAGGGTGATGGTGGCCTTGTAGAATGAGGTTGGAAGTATTGCTTCCTCTGTGATTTTTTTTTTAAAGAGTTTAAGAAGGATAGGCAATAGTTCTCTAAATGTTTGATAGAATTCTCCTGTGATGCCATCTGGTCCTGGGCTTTGGCTTTTTGGGAGATTTTGATCACAGCTTCAATTTCAGTGCTTGTAATTGGGTTGTTCATAATTTCTATTTCTTCCTGGTTCAGTCTTGGAAGATTAAACTTTTCTAAGAATCTGTCCCTTTCTTCCAGGTTATCCATTTTATTGCCATATAGTTGTTCATAATAGTCTCTTATAATCCTTTGTATTTCTGCAGTCTGTTGTAACCTCTCCTTTTTCATTTCTAATTTTGTTGATTTGTTGATTTTATCTATTTATTTCTCGATGAGTCTGGCTAAAGGTTTGTCAATTTTGTTTATCTTCTCAAAGAACCAGCTTTTATTTTTATTCTAAATAACCAATAGGTTACAGAAAAAATCAAAAGGGAAATCAAAAAATTTCTAGAAACAAGTAACAATGAACACACAACTCAAAACCTATAGAATGCAGCAAAAGCAGTTCTAAGAGGGAAGTTTATAGCAATACAATCCTACCTCAAGAAACAAGAAAAACATCAAACAACCTAACTTTACACCTAAAACAACTGGAAAAAGAACACCAACCAAAAACAAACAAACAAACCAAAAAACCCAAAATTAGTAAAAGGAAAGAAATCATAAAGATCCAAGCAGAAATAAATGAAAAAGAAATGAAAGAAACAATAGTAAAGATTATTCTTGATTCTTTACCATAGCGTCCTCCAATCTACTACCCCTCTAGATTTTTCCAACTCAGAAAGCGGCACCCTCACTGCCCGGTTGCTCAAATCAGAAATGTGACTGTCATTCTTAAAACTGCTCTCTTCTTCCTCTTTGAATCTGTTATCAGGTTACATATTTATTTTTTAAATATTTCCCTTCTCCAGGAGATCTTCCTGACCCAGGGGTCAAACCTGGGTCTCCTGCATTGCAGGTAGACTGTTTACTGTATGAGCCACCAGGGAAACTCAGTATTTCTGGAAGCCAACAACTACTCTTTGTCTTCACTACTCAAGTCTTGATCTATGTCACCATCTTCCTTACTTGTAAGACTATGATAGTCTCCCCAGATTCAGTCATTCTTCCACTTCAATGCACATAGCAAGTGATCATTGAAAAATACTTCTTGCATTGTGCCACTGCCCTACTTAAAAAACATCGGTGGCCTGTTTGTCCCTTCATCTTCACCTTGCACATTCCTCCCTTCTCAGGACTTTACTGGTGGTACAGTGATTAAAACTGTGCTTCCAATGCAGGAGGAACAGGTTCAATCCCTGGTCGGGGAACTAAGGTCCCACATGCTGAGTGAAAGTGAAAGTGAAAGTTGCTCAGTCGTGTCTGACTCTTTGGGACCCCATGGAATTCTCTAAGCCAGGCTACTCGAGTGGGTAGCCTTTCCCTTCTCCAGGGGAGTAGAGGTACAACCAAAAAAAAAAAAAAAAGGTACCAAAAAAAATTCCCAAATCTTTCTCCCTTCTCTAAGTACACTCCAGCCCTAATGACTGCCTTCCTCCTATGGGTTGAGGGTTTCCTATCCAAGATCCTTTACACATTTTATTCTCTCCATGTGCATTCTTTTTCCCTCCACAGTATTTCTCTTCTCCATCTCTCCCAACTTTTACTCATTCTTTAGTTTATTTTTAAATGTTAGATCCTCAGAAGTGTAGCCTCTTAACTACAAAATCTAATTTAGGGCCCCCTTTTTATTCCTTTGCAAAATAGCCTCCTGTTATTTTTTTTCTTTCAATTAGTTTCAATTTCAATATAAATAAATGCATTTATATTTATTGTCTTCCAACATAGTCATTTTTCTACCCAGCAAACCAGAACCGTTTCTGATTTATCAGTTCAGTTCAGTTCAGTCGCTCAGTCTTGTCCGACTCTTTGTGACCCCATGAATCGCAGCACGCCAGGCCTCCCTGTCCATCACCAACTCCCGGAGTTCACTCAAGTTCACATCGAGTCCATCGAGTCAGTGATGCCATCCAGCCATCTCATCCTCTGTCGTCCCCTTCTCCTCCTGCCCCCAATCCCTCCCAGCATCAGAGTCTTTTCCAATGAGTCAACTCTTCGCATGAGGTGACCAAAGTACTGGAGTTTCAGCTTTAGCATCATTCCTTCCAAAGAAATCCCAGGGCTGATCTCCTTCAAAATGGACTGGTTGGATCTCCTTGAAGTCCAAGGGACTCTCAAGAGTCTTCTCCAACATCACAGTTCAAAAGCATCAATTCTTCAGCACTCAGCCTCCTTCACAGTCCAACTCTCACATCCATACATGACCACAGGAAAAACCATAGCCTTGACTAGATGAACCTTTGTTGGCAAAGTAATGTCTCTGCTTTTGAATATGCTATCTAGGTTGGTCATAACTTTCCTTCCAAGGAGTAAGCGTCTTTTAGTTTCATGGCTGCAGTCACCATCTGTAGCAGACAGTATTTGTTGAATGAGAATGAATGAGCTTTGTTAACTGAAGAGATTTTTGTATTTTTTTTTTTTTGCTCTGTTCTAGCCAAGATACCTTTTTGATTATGATTTTTCTTCCCACATAGCTTGTAACTAGGATAGAATGCACTGATCATTTGAGAGATATCACTTAGTTTAAAAAGTGATCCTCACAACACCTTTTCAGGATAAACACACACACACACACACACAAACTAGGAATAGAAGGAACTTGTCTCAACATAATGGAAGCTGTATACTAAAAACAGGGTTTCCCAGGTGGTGCTAGTGGTAAAGAATCCACCTGTCAATGCAGGAGACTGAAGAAACAAGGGTTTGACCCGAGTCGGGAAGATGGTCTGGAGGAGAGCATGGCAACCCACTCCAGTATTCTTGCCTGGAGAATCCCATGGACAGAGGAGCCTGGTGGGCTATGGTCCATAGGGTAACAAGGAGTCTGAGTGACTTAGCACACACAATGAACATCATCATGAAAACCTGAAAGCTTTTCCCTTAAGATCCAGAACCAGGTAGAATTTGACTAGAATTAGGAAGTTCTGTTGTTGTTTATTTGCCAAGTCATGTCCGACTCTTTTGTGACCCTATGAGCTGTAGCCTGCCAGGCTCCTCTGTCCATGGGATTTCCCAGGCAAGAATACTGGAGTGGGTTGCCATTTCCTACTCCGGGGGATCTTCCTGACCCAGGGATCTAACCTGCGTTTCCTGCATCTCCTGCACTGCAGGTGAATTCTTTACCACTGAGCCACCAGGAAAGCCCAGGAAGTTCTAGTCAGAGTAATTAGGCAAGAAAAAGACATAAAGACATCCAAATTGGAAAGGAAAAAGTAAAATTATCTGCAGATTGACAGTCCATGTAGAAAACTCTAAAGATTTAATACACAGAAGAAAAAACTATTATAATTAATAAATGCACTCAGCAAAGCAACAAAATATAAGATCAACGCACAAAAGTGAATTGTATTCTATGGACCAAAACTAACAATCTGAAAAGGAAATTACAAAAACAATTCTGTTTACAATAGCATACAGTAGATTTAGGAATGAACTTAACCAAGGAGGTGAAAGGCTTGTGCAATGAAAATTATTGCTGAAATATGTTGCTGAAAGAAATTAAAATAGATGGAAACACATCCCATGTTCATGAATTGGAAGGCTTAATTAAAAAGTCAATACTACGCAAACCAATCTACAGATTCAATCACTATCAAAATCCCTTTGACCTTTTTGCAGAAATAGAAGCAACTATCCTAAATTCACATGGAATCTCATGGCATTCTGACTAACCAAAACCATCTCACAAAAGAACAAAACTGGAAGATTCAACACTTTCCAGTTTCAAGAACTTACTACAAAGCTACAGTAATAAAAATAGTGTGATACCATATAAAACAGACATAAAGACCAATGGAATAGAATAGAGAACCCAGAAATAAACCATTACATATATGGTGATATTGTTTTGGACAAGGGGTCCAAGACCACTCAATGGAGAAAGGACAGACTTTTCAATAAATGGTGTTAGGAACACTGGATATCCACATACCAAAGAATGAAGCTGGATCCCATCTAACATCATATATAAACCTTAGCTCAAAATGAATCAAAGACCTAAATGTAAGACCTAAAACAATAAAACTCTTGGGAGAAAAAAGTGTAGGATAAAATGTTTACAACTTTGGATTTGGCAGTGATACCATCTTGGATATGATACCAAATGCACAGGTAACAAAGGAAAAAACAGACACATTTGACTTCATGAAAACGGAAAATTTCTGTATATCAAAAGACTCTATCAATAAAGTAAAAAGGTAACCCATAGAAGAAAATATTTGCAAATCTTATATCTGACCCAGGATTAATACCCAGAATATACAGAAAACTCATAAAACTCAACAGCAGAGAACCAAACAACCCAATTTACAAAATGGGCAAAGGGCTTGAATAGACATTTCTCCACAGAAGATATACAAATGGCTCAGCAGTAAACAATCCACCTGCAAGGCAGGAGACACAGGTTTGTTTCCTGTGATCAAGAAGATCCCCTGGAGAAGGAAATGGCAACCCACTCCAGTGTTCTTGCTTGGGAAATCCCATGGACAGAGGAGCCTGGTGAGCTATAGTCCGTGAGGTCCCAAAAGAGTCAGACACGACTGAACACACACACAAAACACACACAACAATAAGCACAAGAAAAGACACTTAACATCACTAATCAGTAGAGAAATACAAATCAAAACTAAAATAAGGTAACACCTCCCAACTATTAGTGGGAGTGGTAGTATGACGACTACCAAAAAACAGAAAAGACAAGTGTTGGCAAGAATGTGGAAAAATTGGGACCCTTGTACAGCATTGGTGGGAAGGTAAAATGAATATTCACTGTAAGGACTGATGCTGAAGCTCCAGTGTTTGGTCATCTGATGCGAACAGACAACTCATTGGAAAAGTCCCTGATGCTGGGCAAGATTGAGGGTAGAAGGAGAAGAGGGCATCAGAGGATGAGATGGCTGGACAGCATCACTGATGCAATGAACATGAACTTTGGCAAACTACAGGAGATGGTGAGGGACAGGGAGGCCTGGTGTGCTGCAGTTCATGGGGTTGCAAAGAGTTGGTTATGACTGGGCGGCTAAAAACAACAAAATGGTATAGCAACAATGAAAAAGAGTATGATAGGTTCTCAAATACTTAAAAATATAATAACCATATGATTCAGCAAATCTACTTTCGGACTTATGCTCAAAAGAATTAAAAGCAGGGTTTTGAAGAGATATTTGTACACTCGTGTTCATAGCAGCATTATTTACAACAGCTAAAACATGGAAGGAAATCAAGTGTCCATCTACAGAAGGATAGATAAGCAAAATGTGGCATATACAGAGAATGGAGTTCTCTCTCTCTCTCTTTTTGGCTGCACTATACAGCATGCAGAACTTCCCCAACCAGGGACTGAACCCACGACCCCTGCAGTGAGTCTTAACCACTGGATGGCCAGGGAAGTCCCCAGACAATGGTGTATTATTGTTTTACAAAGGAAGAAAATTCTAGATAAGTGAGAATTTATCATATACAGTTGACCATTGAATGACATGAGTTTGAACTGTGTGGGTCCACTTACATGTGGATTCTTTTCAATAGTAATCACTACGGTACTACATGATCTGTGGTTGGTTGACTCTGAAGGTACAAAACCATGAACATGGAGGAACCAAGTAGACAAAAAGCTGACTATAAGTTATATGCAGATTTTCAACTGGGTGGAGGATCAGTGCCCCTAGCCCCTGTATGGTTAAAGGGTCAGCTATATATATTTTTTACATCTGTCCTAAGGTAATAAAGGAATAAAGAAATGATGCCTATACACAGATGTGACAAAAAGTTTACAGTGTTTTCAAAAATATTTGTATATAAAAATTTTTAACTAAAGTAAGCTTTTCTACAATGCTCCCAAATTCTGTGCTTGTGAAAAAGCTTGAAAAAAATTGTCATTTTTTCCCCCTGGTGTTGTCTGTAGAATAAAAATCGGTGTAAGTAGTAGAAATTGTTATTGCTCTGATATTTTGTAATTTCATATATTTTATCAAATTTCTATAATTTAAGATTTCATAAAATAATCTTTTTCCTTCTCGGATACTTATAGGCTCATTTATTTTGAGTTGAAGACAGCTCTACTTACATAAACTTATTGCTTAATAAATTATGTAACCTTACAAATAGAAATATTAAAATTCACAAAATAGAGAAAGCCAGAAAGTAAAAGTAATATCCCATATTAGTGAAATACATATAGTAAATTATGGAATATAAGGCACCTAGAATAACAGGTTTTGAAAGTCGAATGTCAGAAAGAAGGTGATTCTCTTTAACAATCCTCAGTGATGCAATTTATAAGTTTTCTCCTTGATTTTATGTTATTTTCTTAATTTTTCTTCCTTCAAATGTAAGCCTCTCAGCCTATATAACATTATGGATATTGAAAATATTAATTTGTGTGAACAGCTGCAAATGACACAGGCTACCAGAGAATACATGTAATTTGTGGATCTTTGGAACAACATGTCGAAAACACTTCAGAGTAGTAAAAGTACACCGAGTACACAGTTATTTCTAATTCAAAATAGTTTACAGTTTTTAACCTTGTGTTTCTTGCATTAACACAGTGAAGAAAAAAATGTGAAGTTCTAAGTGCTGACTTTTTCAGGGCCCAGAAATGAATGTTTATCTGAAACAATTCATAATTATAATGAATTATGCTATAGAACTGGAAAATCTAAAATCAAACTTTAATCAGGTTACAAGGAAACCCTGATGCTAGTAAAAAAAAAATTTTTGTTCTCTATGTAAGTAAATAATCCAATTATTCTTTAAAAACTGCCTAAGCATTTTGGTAAAGACTTTTTCTTCATAGTCTTTTCCTCCTTGAAAAAACTTATGGTTTCATTTTTATGTTTTCTGTGTTTTTTTTCCATGTGCTAAAATGATTTTATTTTTAAAAATCCACTATTTCTTATTAGCAATATAAATGACTTTGTGCTTTTCAAGGACACCAATGTCGTGCTCCAGCTGCTTCATCTCTTCTTCCAGCTTCTGCTTGCGAATCTTCTTTGGTATAGAGTCAATGAAGACTGAGAGGGACTGAAACTCCTTATGCACCTCTTCCCAGTTCTTTTTCAGCCCCTGCAAATCGTAAAGAAAACTGTATATACCAAAGCAAACCACAGGAGCAGAGTAAATCACAAAGAAAATTGCACTGGGAGGAAAAATGTAAACAGGTAAAGAAAACTGACAAAAATAACTAAAAAATGATATGTGTTTATCAAGTTCTTGGCCATAGTAACAAGACAGACTGTATAGAGGCCAAACCCTATCCTTGATTGTGTGCTCATTTCCCATTGGGAGTATTTATTTTCTTTGTTTTTAATCTTACTGCACTTGTTTTTACCATCAAATACATGTATGTGGAATTATGCGTAGTATGAAACTAAGCTTTTAGCAAATGCTTTGGTAAAAACAACTTAGAACTGATATCCCCAAGCAAAAAAAAAATTTTTTTGAACAGGAAATTATTTCTTAAAAAAATTTTAGTTCAACAGAGAAATCATCAAAACACTAGATTCTGACATACATGAACATGTTTTCTTGTATTCGACTAAATGGAATGGTATAAAATGATGAAATTCAAATTAACAAGAGATGATCTTTTATGTGTTTTCAATATCAGGAATTCTTCCTCCACATAGTTAAGAGATCTATACTTTCCATTAATCTCTTCTACAAATGACTGAAATGTCATGCTAATTCAATAAGGTATGTGTGTGCACTTAGTCGCTCAGTCAAACCCAACTCTTTACGACCCCATGGACTGCAGCCCGCCAGGCTCCTCTGTTCATGGGGATTCTCCAGGCAAAAATACTGGAGTGGGTTGCCATACCCTCCTCCAGGGGATCTTCCCAACTTGGGATTGAACCCAGGTCTCCTGCATTGCAGGCAGATTCTTTACCATCTGAGCCACCAATTCAATAAGGTAGTTAATGTTTAATGTTCTCAGAAACCAACAAATTCAAAATTAGGAATCTCTTTAGGAACAATAATGGTTATTTCCATCTCTGCTTAGTTATTATTTCTTATCACAATGCACTAGAAGCCCCACTGACAAAATGATCAAACTAATTGAACTCATGCAATGAAATTTTATAAATTAATGCTTTCTATTGTTCACAATGGGTACACCAATCATGTTATTTACACAAAAATGGAAAGTAAAAACAAAATGGAATATTGCCCTGAAATTATGATCCCTGACACACAGATGGAAAAAGATATCTCATTCAAATGTAAACCAAAAGGAGGTTGCGGTAGATATACTTATGTCAGAAAAATCTGACTTTAAAAGTAAGACTGTAATAAGAGAAAAAGGACATTACATAATGATAAAGCGGTTGATACAACAAAAGTATATAACATCTGTAAATATTTATGTGCCCAACATGTGAAGTGAGTGAAGTGAAAATCACTCAGTTGTGTCTGACTCTTTGTGACGCCATGGACTATACTGTCCATGGATTTTTCCAGGCCAGAATACTGGAGTGGGTAGCCTTTCCCTTCTCCAGGCGATCTTCCCAACCCAGGGACTGAACCCAGATTTCCCACATTGCAGGTAGGTTCTTTACCAGCTGAGCTACAAGGGAAGCCCAACGTAGGAGCATCATAATATACAAAGCAAATATTACAAATTTAAAGCAAAAAACAGACAGCCCTATGATTATAGAAGGAGAATTTTAATACCCTACTTCCATTAATGAAAAGATCATCCAGACAGAAAATCAGTAAGGAAGGACTTTAAATAACAGGTTCTATCAGATGGATTTTACAGAAATGTAAAGAATTTTCCATTCAAATGACTAAAAAAGCATACTCTTCTCAAGTGTACATAGAATATTCTCCAGAATATATCATATATTATGCCACAAAGAAAGTCTTAATAAATTTAAGAGGACTGAATCATATCAAATATATTTTCTGATCACAGTGGTATGAAACTAGAAACCAACCATATGAAAAAAATCAGAAAATTCATGAATAGGTGGAGATTAAACAACATGATACTGAACAATCAATGGGTCAAAGAAGAAATCAAAAGAGAAGTTTAAAAATACCTTGAATGCAACTAAAACGGAAATATACTAATATTTATAAGATTCAGCAAAAGCAGTTCAAAAATGGAAGTTCATAGTAATAAATGCCTACCTCGAGAAACAAGAACAATCCCAAATAAACAACCTAACATTACACCTCTAGGAACCAGAAAAAGAAGAACAAAGCCCGAAGTTAGTAGAAGGCAATAACAAAGATTAGAGCATAAATAAATAAAATAGAGACTAAAAAGACAATAGAAAAGATCAGTGAAATAATGACTGGTTCTTTGAAAGGATGAACAAATTTACACAGCTCTAGCTAGATTCACCAAGAAAAAAAAAGGACTCAATAAATAAAATCAAAAATGAAAGTGGAGATATTATAATTGATACCACAGAAATACAAAGAATCATGTTGTCTACTATGAACAATTATATGCCAACATAATGGAAAGCTTAGGAGAAACAGATAAATTGCCAGAAGCATACAACCTACCAAGGCTGAATCATGAAGAAAGAGAAAATCTGGACAGACCAATTACTAGTAAGAAGATTAAATTAGTAACCAAAAACCTCCCAACAAATAAAAAGTTCAAGACCAGACAGTGGATTCTACCAAACACTCAAAGAAGAATTTTACCAATCCTTCTCAAACTCTTCAAAAAACAGAAGAGAAGGGAACTCTTTCATACTCATTTTATGAGGCTAGCATGATCCTTGTACCAACATCAGACCATGGTGCCACAAGAAAAGAAAATTACAGGCCAATATCCCTTGGAAAATAAATGCAAAAGTCCTCAACAAAATATTAGCAAACTGAATTTAACAATCCATTAAAAGAACCATATACAAACATACTTTGGAGATATATCAGACTTGGTTCCAGACCACTTCAATAAAACAAACAACCCACCCTGGGTCGGAATCTAGGGAGGAGGAAATGACAACCCATTCCAGTATTCTTGCCTGGAGAATTCCATGGACAGAGGAGCCTGATGGGCTATATAGTCCATGGGGCCACAAAGAGTCGGACATGACTGAACGACTGAGCACACACATGCACACTATATCATAGTCTATTAAGTGTGCAATAGCATTATGTCTTAAAAAACAAATACTTTAATAAAAAAATACTATATTGCTAAAAAATGCTAACCATCATATGATAGTGCAGGGTTATGACAAACTTTCAATTTGTAAAAATCTCAATGTCTGTGAAGCACAATAAAATGAAGTACAATAAGACAAGGTATGCTGGTACTGTAATCAAGTGGGGTTTATTCTAGGGGTGCAACAGCCACAAATCAGTCCATGTGATATGCTACATTAGTAAAATAAATGATAAAAATCATATGAGCACCTCAACTGATATAGAAAAAGCATGATAAAATTCAGCTTCCATTTATGATTAAAAAACTCTCAACAAGGTACACATAGAGGAAACATACCTCAACATAATAAAGGTCAAATATGACAACACCATAGCTAACATCATACTCAATGGTAAAAAGCTAAAAGTTTTTCTTCTAAGATCAGGAATAAAACAAAGATGTCCACTGTCACCACTTTTATTTAACATGGTATTGGAAGTCCTAGAAGAACTGTATAAAAAAGATCTTCATGACCAAGATAATCACGATGGTGTGATCACTCACCTAGAGCCAGACATCCTGGAATGTGAAGTCAAGTGGGCCTTAGAAAGCATCACTACGAACAAAGATAGTGGAGGTGATGGAATTCCAGTTGAGCTATTCCAAATCCTGAAAGATGATGCTGTGAAAGTGCTGCACTCAATATGCCAGCAAATTTGGAAAACTCAGCAGTGGCCACAGGACTGGAAAAGGTCAGTTTTCATTCCAATCCCAAAGAAAGGCAATGCCAAAGAATGCTCAAACTACCACACAATTGCATTCATCTCACACGCTGGCAAAGTAATGCTCAAAATTCTCCAAGCCAGGCTTCAACAATACGTGAACCGTGAACTTCCAGATGTTCAAGCTGGTTTTAGAAAAGGCAGAGGAACCACAGATCAAATTGCCAACATCCGCTGGATCATGGTAAAAGCAAGAGAGTTCCAGAAAAACATCTATTTCTGCTTTATTGACCATGCCAAGGCCTTTGACTGTGTGGATCACAATAAACTGTGGGAAATTCTGAAAGAAATGGGAATACCAGACCACTTGACCTGCCTCTTGAGAAACCTATATGCAGGTCAGGAAGCAACAGTTAGAACTGGACGTGGAACAACAGACTGGTTCCAAATAGGAAAAGGAGTAGGTCCAGGCTGTATATTGTCACCCTGCTTATTTAACTTCTATGCAGAGTACATCATGAGAAACACTGGGCTAGAAGAAGCACAAACTGGAATCAAGATTGCCGGGAGAAATATCAATAACCTCAGATATGCAGATGACACCACCCTTATGGCAGAAAGTGAAGAGGAACTCAAAAGCCTCTTGATGAAAGTGAAAGAGGAGAGTGAAAAGTTGGCTTAAAGCTCAACATTCAGAAAATTAATATCATGGCATCTGGGGAAACAGTGGAAACAGTGTCAGACTTTATTTTTTTGGGCTCCAAAATCACTGCAGATGGTGACTGCAGCCATGAAATTAAAAGACGCTTACTCCTTGGAAGGAAAGTTATGACCAACCTAGATAGCATATTCAAAAGCAGAGACATTACTTTGCCAACAAAGGTTCGTCTAGCCAAGGCTGTGGTTTTCCCAGTGGTCATGTATGGATGTGAGAGTTGGACTGTGAAGAAAGCTGAGTACTGGAGAATTGATGCTTTTGAACTGTGGTGTTGGAGAAGACTCTTGAGAGTCCCTTGGACTGCAAGGAGATCCAACCAGTCCATTCTGAAGGAGATCAGCCCTGGGATTTCTTTGAAAGGTCTGATGCTAAAGCTGAAACTCCAGTACTTTGGTCACCTCATGTGAAGAGTTGACTCATTGGAAAAGACTCTGATGCTGGGATGGGTTGGGGGCAGGAGAAGAAGGGGACGACAGAGGATGAGATGGCTGGATGGCATCACTGACTCAATGGACATGAGTTTGAGTGAACTCCGGGAGTTGATGATGGACAGGGAGGCCTGCGATTCATGGGGTCGCAAAGAGCTGGACACGACCGAGCGACTGAGCTGAGCTGAGCTGAGCCAGAGATCAAGAGTGGCATAATTTAAAATTATTGATTATAAAAAAGAAAGAAAATGTAGTCCTTAAAAAGCATGGCTATACATTTAGATTTATGAGGAAATTAGAACTGTCTTATATAACGATACCTTAATAATAAGCCTTCAAAGTACAATCTTGTAAACTTTTCAGGGGACAAAGTGGTTTGTTTCCATGTTAAGATAAAAATGACTACAGGATTGGACACAGTTTATAGAGAAGATTTGTTGAGAAAAAAGGCTACAGATGTTGAACATTTCTTGAGAGAGATTACATCAAGAAAAAAGACAGAAGGAAAAATATCTTTTAAATTTTAAAAAGAGGGGGATGAGTTAAACACAGTTCTTAATAGTGTTTGAGAAGTATTCCAAAAAGAAGTCTTCGAAAGAGTTCTATTTTTCCATAGCCTTTCATTATGAAATGGGAAATGTGTTTCCAGAGTGCTCTACAGGGGTACCCACTACAGAGGTGAAATCTATGTATTTATACACTTTGAAACATCAAAGGTTTTTTTCAAAGCTCCTTGGGTGATATTTCCCTATTACTTGTGGTCACAGCAGCTATACGTTTCACAGTATTTCTTTTTAAAGGAGAGTTTGCTTTATATTCTAGTTTGTACAATAACATTTGGTTCAAAGTCAACTGCTAGGTATGGGAACTAAATGTGATTAATATTTCAGATTATATTGAAATAACCTCTTTGCTGTTTTTTAGTTATTTCATCTAAAAAAAAATCTTTTATGCACTGCAGCAATACTGATTTTCCCTTATTTTTATATCTTAATTTTCCTTCCTTCTGGTCTGATACTGAAGCAATGTTAATTTTGGGGAAACTTCATATAGGGAGAAGCTGTCACAAAATAGTAAAAAGTGTCTTCAGCTCCAGGCTCCTCTGCTGCCACCCCACCCCCATCCATTTTTTACCTTCTAGCTCTGCTCTGTAACTAGGTAGTCGGCATTAGGGGAGACAGTATTAATCCCTGTGGGCTGCTCTTTTCCCAGTGTTTGCCCCCAGCCGCTGCCTGAGTTCAGCCACGGAGGGCACTGGGTGGGAGGAAAGTGAGCTTGGGGCATTTCTTCCCCCTCCTCGATGTCACCTGGACACGACTGGCCCTTCCATTTGTGACTACAGTGCCCATCAGGGACCCCTCTTCCAGGCTCCAGCTCCCACCTGGCTCTGGTAATGCTGTTTCCAGCCCCTGTCTTTCCAGCCTAGGGTGGTGGTGATTCCCACTGTCCCTAGTCCTGGGTGCCTCAATGTTCCCCACTGGTTCCCTTAGCGCTGCTTCACCTCTGTAAGTAGCTCCTTTGTAAATTCTCTTCAGAATCCCTGTCCAGCATGTTTTCTGAATCCCTGGTGGATAGAGCTTCCCTCTGTTATACTCTGTGCGCGTGTGTGCTATGTGGTGAGAAAACACCTCCCCGGGGACTGGTGGATGTGCCTTTAGTCCCTCTTTGTTGCTGTCGTTTAGTTGCTCAGTCCTGTCCGACTCTTTGTAAGCCCACGGACTGTAGCCTGTCAGGCTCCTCTGTCCATGGGATTCTCCAGGCAAGATTTCTGGAGTGGGTTGCCATTTCCTCCTCTAGGGTGTCTTACCGACTTAGGGATCAAACCTGCATCTCCTACATTGACAGGTGGATTCTTTACCACTGAGCCACCAGGGAAGCTGTCCCTCTTTAGCTAGTTGTTAATTTTGTGAACCAGGGCAAATGTAAGCCAAACTCCAAGCTCCCTGAAAGTAAGGACCACATTTATTTTGCTCATAATGGTATCTTTTGGGCTGGGTAGAAGGCCTGGAACATGGTAGATGTTCAGGAGATGAATGGATGGATGGATGAACAAAAGAGCCCATTTAATATATTTGCATTTTATATCCTCCCCTGGGAAATGAGAAGTTTGGAATCTTTAGGCCAGATGATTCCTTCCTGGATAATGGGACTGTAATTCTAAAGAACAAGCAGAATGAATCCTACTCGGGGACATGTGAACATATTGTCACAGAGCTACACACAGCTCAACCAGGGGAGGGAGCAGTGTTCAGGGCTTGTTAGAAACAGAGCCAGTGGCTTTGTTACCATGGCAGCTACACTACTCAGGCTAATAAGGCATCCAAGGTGGGGTCAGCTACTGTCCATCAGAGTGTATGCAAAGCAACGGCATGACCACATTAGGAAGCCAAGGCTTGCTGATCTACTATGGAGGTGCCTTAGCAAAGAGCCTTTTCCTTCCCAGGGAAGTTCTTCCTCTCTTTCCCTATCTTTCAGCATTATTTAGATACAAAATGGCTTTCACAAAAGCACGTAAGTTTTAAGACTGGCAGAGTCAGAAAGAAGGAGGGAAGAAAGGAGAGTAAGAGGGAGGGACAGAACCAAGAGCAGAGCTCTTCCTGAAAGTGACAGGCAGCCACGTCTGCCAGCCTTCTTGCCTGCTTGTCCTCCCTTCTTCTTTCCAGCGCACTCTTATTAATCATCCGTGTTTACACCGGGCACCAGGTTAGACAATGCAGAGACTGCTGACCACAGAGAGGCTTGGTTCCTGCCCGCAGGCCACTCCTGTCCAGTGGGATACTCTCTTACTTTGTAGTTTAAGGCCCAGCTAAAGACCTACCTACATCTTGCAGTGGATGTTCATGCCTGGGAACCTTATAAAACATGATCTATACATAGACACATATCTCTGTATGTACACATATACAGAGCACCTCTCATCAACTAAATCACAACATTATTCAGAGCAGAAATTTTCTTATGACTCTTGGGGCTTAGCATGATACTCTATGCTGCTGCTACTGCTGCTAAGTCGCTTCAGTCATGTCCAACTCTGTGCAACCCCACAGACAGCAGCCCACCAGGCTCCTCCATCCCTGGGATTCTCCAGGCAAGAACACTGGAGTGGGTTGCCATTTCCTTCTCCAATGCATGAAAGTGAAAAGTGAAAGTGAAGTCTCTCAGTCATGTCCGACTCTTCGCAATCCCATGACTGCAGCCTACCAGGCTCCTCCATCCATGGGATTTTCCAGGCAAGAATACTTGAGTGGGGTGCCATTGCCCTCTCCGGATACTCTATGCAGAACAGGTATTTAATAAATGTTTATTGGTGCTCGCTTCGGCAGCACATATACTAAAATTGGAATGATACAGAGAAGATTAGCATGGCCCCTGTGCGAGGATGACACGCAGATTTGTGAAGCATTCCATATTTTTAAAAATAAATAAATAAATAAAAAATAAATATTTATTGGTGATTATGATGACAGATAAAATGTTAAGAATTTATAACAGCATATGAATCCATTTTTTGATAGAAACTAATGTAAAAATTTTTTTTTGTTTGTTTTAAAAAGGTCACTAGAAATTGTTTTGTAGAAAGTTTTCACAGTAACAAAACAAGGAATAAAGTACTATTTTTACCTCTATAAGAGACAGGATGACTCTAGAAGAATATAAGTAGATGCTTACTAAATACTCTCTAAAGATGATTGAGCAACTGTGTTCATATCCCCCAAATATTTTAAATGCTTCAGATAAAAGTCTTGCATTAAAAACTCCAACATAAGTGCCTTTAAGTCTATTTTAGTCAAAATAAAGAAAATATAGGTAAAACCTAACACTTGGTTATTTTAAAATCTAGACATTTGCTTATAAGAAAGAAAAAAAAAAGTTGGTCTAGGGACAGGACAGTTTCAATTATTCTAGAGCTCCACCTAGTGAAAAATATCTATTTTATGAATATTATTTTTGAAAAATTCAGGGCCATGGGAATGGAAATAAAAATGCTTTTTTGCTTTATTTATGCATATTCATGTAACAGTTGGACTATAAAGAAAGTTGAGCACCGAAGAATTGATGCTTTTGAACTGTGGTGTTGGAGAAGACTCTTGAGAGTCCCTTAGACTGCAAGGAGATCCAACCAGTCCATCCTAAAGGAGATCGGTCCTGGGTGTACATTTGAAGGGCTGATGTTGAAGCTGAAACTCCAGTACTTTGGCCACCTGATGCAAAGAGCTGACTCACTGGAAAAGACCCTGATGCTGGGAAAGATTGAGGGCATGAGGAGAAAGGGACGACAGAGGATGAGATGGTTGGATAGCATCATTGACTCGATGGATGTGGGTTTGGGTGGACTCTGGGAGTTGGTGATGGACAGGGAGGCCTGGCGTGCTGCCATTCATGGGGTTGCAAAGAGTCAGACACGACTGAGCAACTGAACTGAACTGATGCGTATTCACTGAAGGAGAAAGTGAACTTTCTTATGACACTACTCAGAAAAAAAAAGAAGCTCACTCAGTCAGAAAAGAATTATTATTCAACAATCCCTATATTACAACATTTTGCTCTTCCCAAAGAAACAGCTTTGCTGCATGTAATTGTCACTGTAACCAAAAGACCGTGTTCTGATTTCAAAAATCAAAGTGCTGGCCTTAATGGTCATTGATGTTAGGCCCTCCTTTCAGAAATGTTCCAAAGAATTCCACACAGACGTGAATTACAGAACGCTTACCTGCAGAACCGCTTCCCTTTCTTCATCAGATAGCCTTTTCATAGCTGCTTTCCTGAGGTTTTCCTGGATATAGTTATCGTATTCTTCTTGGGCTTTCTTTACTTCCTCATTTCGCTTACATATATATTCAGGTGTGACACCATAATCCTTACAAAGATTTTTCAGAAAAAAAAAAAAAATCCTGAAAGTTATCTTGTATATGTGTACATACCAAGCAAAGATTAGGAGCAAAAGAAATGTTACAGACTTAAAGCCTTTGCTCAAAACACTGCAAATTGACAAGTCAGTGATTTTTTTATCTTGAGGTCTCTTTTGCATAATTTTGTTTTTTTTAAAAAAAGAAGATAAATGCTTCTAATGCATTGTAAAAACAGATTCTTAAAACTACTACGCACATCTGCTTTAAGAAAAAAAAATGACTTGGGCCCCTAAGGTTGTTTTTGGAAATACAAAATACAATTTTAGGCTCCTGGGCTGCTTATAAGGACTGACAGTGAAGCAATCAGCTGTGATTCTTTCAAGTTAGTGAATGTGTTGATACCACTGTGCAGAGACACAGAACTACTCCCCTGTTCATTCTCCAAAAAAACTGTTTGAGGATGTACTTGGTGGCAGCTACACTAGTGAATAAGAAAGGCAGTTTCTGTCCTCACCGAATGTGTTTTCTGTGGGGAGAAAAGCTCATCAAAAAGACATTATAAAATAACATTTATAAATACAGGAAGAAGAAAGAGAGTCATGAGAACTAATTGAGATAAAATGTCAGGGAAGATCTCTCTGAGGAAGCAGCTGTTGAGAGATATGAGTCATTGAAACTATGCACAAATATCCTGGTTCTTCTCCTTGGAGGCAATACTCCCCTGCTCCCCTTTCAAGTAAGATGTAGCCATGTGACCAGCATTATCCCGTGCGAGTTCAAGTAACTTCTGTCCTTTTTGAATCTTATGAACTAATGGATGACTTGCCATGTTCTTTTTCTCTCTGGTATGATGTTCTTTTTCTCTCTGGTATGCTTTGGGTTGCTGGGTCCTGGAATGAGGACTGGAAGTAGAGCTCCCAGCAACCCTCAAAAGGACATGCAGCACAAGGAAGCACTAAAACTTAAGTTACTTTTAGTTACTTAAGTTTGGGGGTTGTTAGCCACAGCATAACCCAACCTAATCCTGACTGAACAAGGGATAGAAACCTTAGCTATTAATATAAATGTGCTCTGCAAAGTTGCAAAGCACTATACAGATAAACACTAAGAGCTCAGTACTCTGAGCATTTAGTTATTAGTACTCTGGGTAAATTAGTTCAATGGTAACCAGTTCAGTCCACTTCAGGAAACACTGAGAGCAACACCTCTTTTCAGCTCAGGACAATTAGTGAGGTTCATAATGATGATTCTGTGTCATCACAAGAGATTATATGTGGCATATTCTGTTTAAGAAAAAGAACTGCCTCACAGATGAGGAAAAGCTGCAGTGATCTGAAATATTCTCATGTGCTGGATCACTGAGAGCTAATGCATACTATTGATATTAATAATTGCATATATTATAATATCCACTCATCATTGAATTTTTACTAGGTGCCAGGTATTGTGTCAAGTGCTTAATATATTTTACATCATTTAATCCTCACAATGCTGTGATAAATGTAATAACTTGTTAAAAAAAATCATGGAGTTAAGTAAGTGGCAAGAGTTAGAATTTGAAATGCTGTCTTACTATTATCTCTGTATAACTCAGGCCAACATCCATGCTTCACTGTGCTAACACAAATTGCCCTCATGGCACAAATGGGCACACAATACTTTACTTGAAACTAAAACATGAGGTTCGCTCATTTTTAAAAAATGGCATCACCCTAAAAAGGACCTACTGTCTCACTTAACAATAATAGATTTTAAAACTTAACTCTGGTAAGTGGAAAGTAAGTTGAGTTAGTCCTTCCTGAGCTCTGACTGCTTAGCCACCAAGAGTATTACTACTACTACTACTAAGTCACTTCAGTCGTGTCCGACTGTGCGACCCCATAGACGGCAGCCCACCAGGCTCCCCTGTCCCTGGGATTCTCCAGGCAAGAACACTGGAGTGGGTTGCCATTTCCTTCTCCAATGCATGAAAGTGAAAAGTGAAAGTGAAGTCGCTCAGTCGTGTCTGACCCTCAGCGACCCCATGGACTGCAGCCTTCCAGGCTCCTCCGTCCATGGGATTTTCCAGGCAAGAGTACTGGAGTGGGGTGCCATTGGAGCAGAGAATCTGCATTGCTTGGTAGACAAGCTCAGGTAGACTAACCTAGCATTTTTCTGTCTCTGTGATGGAGACTCAATTTCCTGTTCAAGGCAGAAAATGTATCGAAGTGGGCGGCTTACACAGAATGCAGCCATGAGGAGGGGGACACACAGCATGATCGTCAAAGGAGAAGGGGTGTTTTGTGTGTGTGTGTGTGTGAGATGATGGAGAAATAATGGTGGAGATGGTTTTAAAAAGCCAGGAGAATGAAATTTCTGCTTTTCAACACCCTATGGGGCAGGAAGTCTGAGCAGCCTCCAGGGGCCATAGGAGGAGGAAGTATCAAAGAGAAGCTTGAAATCGTTGGCGTGTGCTGCCAACTCCCAGACTCCTACTGAGGTGTCTTAGCCAACTGAGCATCAGGGGTTTTTCAGGGACTAAGTAGTTTTTCTCTAACAATGGCCTTGAGGCTCCTGTTTTGATTGTGAACAGGCATTGGACTCATCATGGTGGATCACCGGATGACCTTAATGCAAGCCCCTCAACCATCACTATTACAATTTCTTTTTTCCTCTTCCTTTCCTTTCTTTTTTGCCACAAGTTATTATTAAGCATAGGCTTCCCCAGTGGTTCAGAGGTAAAGAATCTGCCTGCAAGGCTGGAGCCACAGGAGATGTGGGTTCAATCCATGGCTTGGGAAGATCCCCTGAAGGAGGGCATGGCAACCCACTCCAGTATTCTTGCCTGAAGAATCCCATGGACAGAGAGGAGGCTGGTGGGTTATAGTCCACAAGGTCACAAAGAGTTGGACACTACTGAAGCGACTGAGCATGCACACGTTATATTATGTACTGGAGAAAGAAATGGCAACCTACTCCAGTATTCTTCCCTGGAGAATCCCATGGACAGAGGGGATTCTGTAGCCCTGGCAGGCTACAGTCCATGGAGTCACAAAGACTCAGACACAACCGAGTGACTGAGCACGCTCATTATTATGCATTACTATTCTTTAGAATTTTGTACTCATACTATGTGTGTTTCCAGCATTTTTGTGTTTCATAAACATGCAAAGTAAAATAGGTTTCATGTAAGGTACTTTTCATAAGCTTTTTAAGCTTTAAACTTCTACATTTAAACAGCTAAACCCATGCTTCTGTAATTTTCAGCAATGAAATCATATGCTTATCTGATAAGCACCTTTTCAGATAGAAATGAAGGTCCTGAAAAGACTAGATTATTGTTCAGTACTTTCAAGATTTGTTTTACTCCAAACCAAACACAAGTGAATATATTCAAACTGAAATAGTACTCTGAATTATTTACACTACACTGATA
The DNA here is from genome assembly GCF_029407905.1 of Bubalus kerabau. Classification (NCBI taxonomy): domain Eukaryota; kingdom Metazoa; phylum Chordata; class Mammalia; order Artiodactyla; family Bovidae; genus Bubalus; species Bubalus kerabau. The sequence continues at coordinate 26,155,002 of NC_073636.1, forward strand.
GGATGGACAGTTCTAAAGTTGTTTTCCTCTTCATTTCTCTCATTCTGTTACAAAGATAATGTAAAGTGAAAGTGAAAGCCACTCAGTTGTGTCCGACTCTTTGCGACCCCATGGACTATACAGTCCATGGGATTTTCCAGGCAAGAATACTGGAGTGAGTTGCCTTGCCATCCTCCAGGGGATCTTGCTAACCCAGGGATTGAATCCAGGTCTCCCATATTGTGGGCAGATTTTTTACCAGCTGAGCCACCACAGACGCCCAAGATAATGTAAACTAATAACTAAATCCTAGAATCTTCTGAAAGGTTATTCCTTTCAGATTTACAGTAATGACTGTGCTTCTAGCGACAATTCCACCTCACCAAAAATGAGTATCTTTTAGAGATGGGCTCCAAAATCACTACAGATGGTGACTGCAGCCATGAAATTAAAAGACGCTTACTCCTTGGAAGGAAAGTTATGACCAACCTAGATAGCATATTCAAAAGCAGAGACATTACTTTGCCAACAAAGGTTTGTCTAGTCAAGGCTATGGTTTTTCCTGCGGTCATGTAAGGATGTGAGAGTTGGACTGTGAAGAAGGCTAAGCGCCGAAGAATTGATGCTTTTGAACTGTGGTGTTGGAGAAGACTCTTGAGAGTCCCTTGGACTGCAAGGAGATCCAACCAGTCCATTCTGAAAGAGATCAGCCCTGGGATTTCTTTGGAAGGAATGATGCTAAAGCTGAAACTCCAGTACTTTGGTCACCTCATGCGAAGAGTTGACTCATTGGAAAAGACTCTGATGCTGGGAGGGATTGGGGGCAAGAGGAGAAGGGGATGACAGAGGATGAGATGGCTGGATGGCATCACTGACTCGATGGACGTGAGTCTGAGTGAACTCCGGGAGTTGGTGATGGATAGGGAGGCCCGGTGTGCTGCGATTCATGGGGTCGCAAAGAGTTGGACATGAGTGAACGACTGATCTGATCTGATCTGATCTAATTCTTAAATATACTAATAACTGAAATTAAGGAAAACAACTGTAGTTTTCCTTTACTAAACTACATGTTGCTGTTCATTCCAAATTCTCTGTTACTTTCACCATACTAGATTTGGACCAAACACAGACTTCAGGGGAATGAGCACTGACAATCTAGAGAATTTGTTCAGTGAGAGCACTGTTTTTTAATTGAAGTAAAGGTGATTTACAATAGTATATCAGTTTTAGGTGTACAACATAATGGTTCAAAATTTTTATAAATTATAGACTATACACACCATTTAAAGCTGTTTAAAAATGTTGGCTATATTTCCCTTGTAGCTTACTTGTTTAATATATCCTAGAGCTTATTTATTTTATCCATACTAATTTGTACCTCTTAATCCCCTCTACTTTTCCACTCCCCACTAACCATGGGTTTGTCAGAAAGCACCGTTAGTAATAATAGAATCTTTATGAATAATTTGAATATCAGGTCTTTCTAAAAATTACAGTAGTCAATTATATTAACACTTTATTACTTGAAAATTTTCCCCATTCTGGTTTTAGCACTGAAAGCCCTGCATGTTGGGGAAACCTTAGTCCCGGGCAACTGGACAGCTGGTCATCCTATCAAAAGATCTTCTCTTTTGGAAGCTAAGATGAACTATTGCAGTAATAGGAGAAAAAGGTGAAATTACTGAACCATAACTTTGAAGAGGTTTTTAATGTGAAGAAGCATTATCATCTTGAAATACTGCTAATACTTGAAATTATAGGCAACACTATGTGAAATGCTGAGTCTGGGTCTCTGTAGACAAAGTCAGTAAAATATATACATGAAATTGCCATCTTAATTGATAGGGATATGTGACAAGTAAAGATATAAACAAATGATAATTATCTTATAAATAACCAAGTTTAGTGAATTTGTTCATTGTTTTTCATGTACATTAGCTGTCAGCTTGCTAAAAGCTTACTATTAAGAGCTAACTAGCTAGTTGAGTGATATAGATCAATCTATGCCAAATCTTCACCTTGAATTTTTTAAAAAAAATTCTATTTTCTTTCTCTATTATTTTTATAATTTTTAATTAGAAGGTAATTGCTTTATAATACTGTGCTGATATCCACAATACTACTTAATTTTAAAACAAATTTTTATTGGAGTATAGTTGCTTGCAATGTTGTGTTTCTGTCTTACAGCAAAGTGAATCAGCTATGTGATTACAAATATCCCCTCTTTTGGGGATTTCCTTCCCATTAGGTCACCACAGAGCATCAAGTCAAGTTCTCTGTGCTATACAGTAGGTTCTCATTAGTTATCTATTTTATACATATCAGATTTTATTAATATATCATAAGGCTACCTTTTTATTTATGTACTTTGGAACCAGTCCTGAAGTTTCAAGATCATGCTTGTCTCCAGTTCTTTTGTCAACATAAATTGGTTTAGGCTTTTTAGCCACTCCCATAATGACATCAGCTGCATTTGTATTTATAAAATTTTTTTCACTCTGTATTCCCATGACTGGATGGTCAGTCCTCAATGGCACAGGTGGCTTTCTGCGCTCATTCCATTCAAACTTTTTTTCTGTTAGACATAACGTTTCCATTGTTAATGTTAAACCATAAACATGTCTACTCAGTACTATTTATAACATCCAGATATTTTACCATTAGTATATTAGAGTTGTATTAAAAATATATTCAAATATTTAAGGTAAAAATCAGTAATCACAAATGCAAAATATTAAATGTGAAATAATCAATATGTTGAAGAACAATATAAAAATCTAAGGGAAGAAAATAAACTCCCTAAATCATATGTGAGCTAATACATTTTTATTAGCTATTATGAAAATATTTTCTTATAAAGATTTCAACAAATATTTAGTTTGCCCATTGAAAAAGTTCAAAGAAACATGAAAACATTTTTCTGAGTACTTTCAATATTATGAATAATCATTTTCAGAGGAAAGTTACTATAAAATCACAAAGTAAAGAAATCAAACTTGATGTATTGAAAGTCCAAGAATCTGTGAAATTTTTTGCAGATTATCATTACAGTGATTATCATTGATTATTATTACAAGGCATAAAAATCACGTAATAGCTGTGCCTCCAACATGCATCTTAAGAAATAAAGATTACCAATACTGTTGAGGTTTCCTGTTCACTCCTCGCTGATTACATTTCACCTCCTTAAATAACTACTATCCAGAGTTTACCTTATTTCCCTATTCCACATTCTCTTAATTAGCAGATGAAACTGGCTGTTTCTACACAGTCTCTTTGACTTGACCATTCTGATTCACCTGTTTTGATACAGCCACATAGAAGTGGTTTGTCAAAAAGCTAAAATGTAAAATAATTACATTTTATTTCCTAGAACCAAAGGCAACAACTATCTTGACAAAACCTTACGCAAATCTTAACCCCAAACACAACTACTAGGTACTTTGTCTTTATTCATTTCTGTACTGTTTGAACTTTTAAATCATTTTATATAACCTTTATTATAAGGAAAAAAACAATATTTTATTATTAAAGGTCTATGAAATGGATTGATCTCTTGTTATGGGCTGAATTGTGTCCTGACCCCCATATTCATATGTTGAAGCCCTAAAGCCCAGTACCTCAGAATGGTACTGTAGTTGAACATAGTTTTAAAGAGGGATTTAAGTTAAAATGAAGTCATTAGGGTGCCACTGCTGCTGCTGCTAAGCCGCTTCAGTCGTGTCTGACTCTGTGCGAGCCCATAGACGTCAGCCCACTAGGCTCCTCCTTTCCTGGGATCCTCCAGGCAAGAATACTGGAGTGGGTTGCCATTTCCTTCTCCAATGCATGAAAGTGAAAAGTGAAAGTGAAGTCGCTCAGTTGTGCCCGACTCTTAGTGACCCCATGGACTGCAGCCTACCAGGCTCCTCCATCCATGGGATTTTCCAGGCAAGAGTACTGGAGTGGGGTGCCATTGCCTTCTCCATGAATGATCTCCTTATAAAAGGAGGAAATTCGGACACAGACACAGAAGGAAGACCATGTGAAGACACAGGGAGAAGATAGCTATCTATAAGCCAAGAAGAGAGGTCTCAGAAGAAATGAACCCTGGAAATATCCTGATGGTGTTTTTGTTTGTTATTGGCTGCACCTTGAGGCATGTGGGATTTGTTTCTCTGACCAGGGATTGAACCCATAATCCCTACAATGGAAGTACAGAGTCCTAACCACTGGACTGTCACATAATTCCAGGAAACACCCTGATCTTCGATGCTAGCTCTCAGAATTGTGACAAAATAAATTTCTACTTAAGTTGCTCCATGGGGCTTTCCAAGTTGCAGTAGTGGTAAACAATCCACCTGCTAATGCCAGAGACAGTAAGAGATATAGGTTCGATCTGGGTTGGGAAGATCCCCTGGAGAAGGAAATCGCAACCCACTCCAGTATTCTTGCCTGGAGAGTCCCAGGCACAGAGGTGCCTGGAGGGCTACAGTCCATAGGGTCTCAAAGAGTCAGACATTACTGAAGCAACTTAGCACGCACATACTCGTTAGGGTAGCAGCCTGCTGCTGCTGCTGCTAAGTCACATCAGTCGTGTCCGACTCTGTGCTACCCCATAGACGGCAGCCCACCAGGCTCCCCTGTCCCTGGGATTCTCCAGGCAAGAACACTGGAGTGGGTTGCCATTTCCTTCTCAAATGCATGAAAGTGAAAAGTGAAAGTGAACTCGCTCAGTCGTGTCTGACTCTTAGTGACCCCATGGACTGCAGCCCACCAGGCTCCTCCATCCATGGGATTTCCCAGGCAAGAGTACTGGAGTAGGGTGCCATTGCCTTCTCCTAGCAAACCAATATACCCCTGATAATTCTATACCCCCCACAAATACTATAAATGAAGCTTTCAATATTCACTTAGTCATTAATTCATGCAATATGTTTTTGCTGAATACTTACTATGTTCCCAGGTAGTGCTCTAGGAACTGTGGGTACAGCAGTGAACAAATGACACAAAGTCCCCTTTCTGATGGAGTTTACATGATAGTGGGGGATGAAAAAAATGTAATATGTAGACTATGATGTATGTATTTGCTTGAACAATATGTAAAACTGTTTCTTGTTCTTGACCTACAAAAATAGTTATCTTCTTCTTATTTAACATACTACTGAGATGTTGTGAACATTGTCATAAATTGAATTGTGGAGTTCTTACAAAGCCTGGAGCAGAGAATAAACCTGTTATAACCCAAATATTTCCCATCTACTAAAAGAGACTCATTGGAAAAGATTCTGATGCTGGGAGGGATTGGGGGCAGGAGGAGAAGGGGACAACAGAGGATGAGATGGCTGGATGGCATCACTGATTCAATGGACGTGAGTCTGAGTAAACTCCGGGAGTTGGTGATGGACAGGGAGGCCTGGCGTGCTGCGATTCATGGGGTTGCAAAGAGTCGGACACAACTGAGCAACTGAACTGAATGGAACTGAAACATACCCAAGTAAGGATGGTATAACCAGTTTGCCTAAAAAGCCAGAGGCTTAAAAAAATTAATTTATCTGTTTTAATTGGAGGCTAATTACTTTATAATATTGTAGTGGTTTTTGCCATACATTGTCATGAATCAGCCACGGGTGTACATGTGTTCCCCATCCTGAACCCCCCTCCCACCTCCCTCCCCATCCCATCCCTCCAGGTCATCCCAGTGCACCAGCCCTGAGCACCCTGTCTCATGCATCGAACCTGGACTGGCGATCTTTTTCACATATGATAATATACATGTTTCAATTCTATTCTCTCAAATCATCCCACCCTTGCCTTCTCCCACAGAGTCCAAAAATCTGTTCTTTACATCTGTGTCTCTTTTGCTGTCTCACATATAGGGTCATCGTTATCATCTTTCTAAATTCCAAATGTATGTGTTAATATACTGTATTGGTGTTTTTCTGACTTACTTCACTCTGTATAATAGGCTCCAGTTTCATCCACCTCATTAGAACTGATTCAAATACATTCTTTTTAATAGCTGAGTAATTAGTCCATTGTGTATATGTACCACACTTCTTTATCCATTCATCTGCCAGTGGACATCTAGGTTGCTTCCATCTCCTGGCTATTGTAAACAGTACTGCGATGAACACTGGGGTACATGTGTCTCTTTCAACTCAAAACCAGAGGCTTTAATAAGTTCACATGAGAAATATTTAGAAGCCAAATTTAATTATGAGTTGAAAGTGCATGCAGATGACTTCCTTAACTAAAGCTTTAGAAATGCATTTAAGAGGCAAAAGTGAATTCTCAGAAAATAAAGCAACAGTTTAGGAAGACTGATAACTCATTCCTAGTTGAGTAAGTCGGATAAGGCAATGGCACCCCACTACAGTACTCTCGCCTGGAAAATCCCATTGGATGGAGGAGCCTGGTAGGCTGCAGTCCATGGGGTCGCTAAGAGTCGGGCAAGACTGAGCGACTTCACTTTGACTTTTCACTTTCATGGCTTGGAGAAGGAAATGGCAACCCACTCCAGTGTTCTTGCCTGGAGAATCCCAGGGACAGGGGAGCCTGGTGGGCTGTGTCTATGGGGTCGCACAGAGTCGGACACAACTGAAGTGACTTAGCAGCAGCAGCAGTTGAGTAAGTAAATTATAAATCTTCCTTTGTGGTTGTGCGCTGGATGAAGCCTAAAGCCTACCCCCATCTTACTGTATGGTGTATCTACCTAAGCATCATCTTGTCTATCAACCCAAGAGTGGAGGATGGCAATCGGGCTGCTGCTTCGTTGCTCAGGCATGTCTGACTCTTTGCAGACAATGTGGGGAGGTTTGGAAAAAGGGGTGAGGATGTCTAGTCACAAATTATTCCCCCTGATATCTATATTCTCTATGACCACAATTGACTGCCAAATCTGAAAGCCAAATGATTTGGTTTCTTTCTAGGCTTCCCTGATAGCTCAGCTGGTAAAGAATTTGCCTACAATGCAGGAGACCCCAGTTCGAATCCTGGGTCAGGAAGAGCTGCTGGAGAACAGATAGGCTACCCACTCCAGTATTTTTGGGCTCCCCCGGTGGCTCAAATGGTAAAGAATCCACCTGCAGTGTGGGAGATTCGATCCCTGGGTTGGGAAGATCCATGGAGAAGGGAACGGCTACTCGCTCCAGTGTTCTGGCCTGGAGAATTCCAGGGACTGTATAGTCCATAGGGTGGCAAAGAGTCAGACACGACTGAGTAATTCTGACTTTCACTTTTCACTTTAGGCTATAACAAAATTGCAATATCAACAGGGTCTCATAGTCATGCAGATGTTCCACTACTTGAATTCAGAGAAATGTTCATATACCTTGTAGGTATTTTTCAGTGTGTCTAGCAAGTTACTGTGTTCAAAATGGCAGTATGTGCACAAAGAGACTGGTAGCTGTTTGGCCTATGTTACCTAAAACGTTGTTTCACTGCATGGGCTTTTATTTTATCTTATTTTGATGGACCTTTAAAGCTCTTGTAAAACCCCCAATTTTTTATTCTTAAGGCCAATGAATTTTTGTGTTTGTTTTACCTTATAACATTTCATGCAAAGATGAAATGGTATGGGCCTAACAGAAGCAGAAGATATTAAGAAAAGGTGGCAAGAATACACAGAAGAACTATACAAAAAAGATCCTCATGACCCAGATGATGATGATGTGATGACTCACCTAGAGCCAGACATACTGGAATGTGAAGTCAAGTGGGCCTTAGGAAGTATCACTAAGAACAAAGCTAGTGGAGGTGATGGAATTCCAGTTGAGCTCTTTCAAATGCTAAAAGATGATGCTGTGAAAGTGCTGCATTCAATATGTCAGCAAATCTGGAAAACTCAGCAGTGGCCACAGGACTGGAAAAGGTCAGTTTTCATTCCAATCCCAAAGAAAGGCAATGCCAAAGAATGCTCAAACTACCGCACAATTGCACTCATCTCACACGCTAGTAAAGTAATCCTCAAAATTCTCCAAGCCAGGCTTCAGCAATCGTGAACCGTGAACTTCCAGAGGTTCAACCTGGTTTTAGAAAAGGCAAAGGAACCAGAGATCAAGTTGCCAACATCTGCTGGATCATCGAAAAAGCAAGCGAGTTCCAGAAAAACATCTACTTCTGCGTTATTGACTATGCCAAAGCTTTTGACTGTGTGGATCACAATAAACTGTGGAAAATTCTTAGAGATAGGAATACCAGACCACCTGACCTGCCTCTTGAGAAACCTGTATGCAGGTCAGGAAGCAACAGTTAGAACTGGACATGGAACAACAGACTGGTTCCAAATAGACAAGGAGTACATCAAGGCTGTATATTGTCACCCTGCTTATTTAACTTATATGCAGAGTACATCATGAGAAATGCTGGGCTGGAAGAAGCACAAGCTGGAATCAAGATTGCTGGGAGAAATATCAATAACCTCCGATATGCAGATGATGACACCCTTATGGCAGAATGTGAAGAGGAACTAAAAAGCCTCTTGATGAAAGTGAAAAGGGAGAGTGAAAAAGTTGGCTTAAAGCTCAACATTCAGAAAACTAAGGTCATGGCATCCAGTCCCATCACTTCATAGCAAATAGATGGGGAAACAGTGGAAACAGTGTCAGACTTTATTTTTCTGGGCTCCAAAATCACTGCAGATGGTGACTGCAGCCATGAAATTAAAAGACGCTTACTCCTTGGAAGGAAAGTTATGACCAACCTAGACAGCATATTAAAAAGCAGAGACATTACTTTGTCAACAAAGGTCCGTCTAGTCAAGGCTAAGGTTTTTCCAGTGGTCATGTATGGATGTGAGAGTTGGACTGTGAAGAAAGCTGAGCACCGAAGAATTGATGCTTTTGAACTGTGGTGTCAGAGAAGACTCTTGAGAGTCCCTTGGACTGCAAAGAGATCCAACCAGTCCATCCTAAAGGAGATCAGTCCTGGATGTTCATTGGAAGGACTGATGTTGAAGCTGAAACTCCAATACTTTGGCCACCTGATGCTAAGCGCTGACTCATTTGAAAAGACCCTGATGTTGGAAAAGATTGAAGGCAGGAGGAGAAGGGGACGACAGAGGATGAGATGGTTGGATGGCATCACCGACTCAATGGACGTGAGTTGGGGTGAACTCCAGGAGTTGGCAATGGACAGGGAGGCCTGGTGTGCTGCAGTTCATGGGGTCGCAAAGAGTCGGACACAACTGAGTAACTGAACTGAACTGAACTACCTTATAATGTTTATAAGAAGAGAGACAGACTTCATCTCTTTTTTCTTATTTGAAACTTAGGATTTACAGTTTGGTAGTTGTGCTATGTAATATGCTTAACTTTGGTGAGTATTCATAAGGACTCAAGTAATATCACTGGTCCTAAGGCACTTAAGGAATTAAATTCTATTTTAAGATTTTCCAGTATTCTTGAGTGGCTGTACATTGCAAAATAACACTCGAGGAAAAGACAAGAGACTTTCAAAGACCTGAATTTAAACATTAATATTGTATTTTCATACTTGCTTCTTCCATCTTTCCTAATAATGCCCTCATCCTTTATCATGGCATATGGATTATGAGAGGATTGTGGGACACAAACCATTGCCATAGGGAGAAGGAGCTACATTTTTGTCAAAAGGTGATACCCTCACTGGGCTTGACATACTGTGTTAGTTCTTTGATCCAAGAAGATGGGAAGAGGCTAACTTTTTAAAAGACATAGACTCATTGCCCTCTTGTTTATTATCCAAAACCAGCAGGGAAGACATACTCAAGATGGGAAGAAGCTGCTGCATGCATACTTGTCACAAATCCTTTTTCATCTATTCTCCACTTTTCTAATGGCCTTTCCCCCAATATCCATATGCTTTATGATCACAACTGACTACATCATTTGTGAGGCCCAGCACAAGATGAAAATGTGGGACTCCTTGATAAAAAGTTATTAGGAATTTCAAGATGACAAAAGCAGAGCATTAAACCAAGTGTGGGATCCTTTGAAACCTGGGGCCCAGTGTGGCTGCACAGGTAGCATGCCCAAGAAACTGATTCTCATTCAGGAAGCCTCTTCCATTACATCCAATTCTTTCATTGTCCTAATGGTCTTCGAGATATGAGAAATTTAAAGCCCCATACTCAAAGCTAAAATGAGACTGGTCATTGCTTTGACAACAGATAGCAATGGTTGTATTTTCATTTCCTGGAAAAAAGACTAGATAAGGTTCAGAGGCCAAGCAATTTTGCCCATTTGGGGTTTAGAACTCTTGTAATTGTTGCTTGTTATTGATGTCATATGGCTAGATCTGAAGATGGTGGGTGGTGCTCGAGGTGGAGCTTTATCATATAGTCCAAGATATAGTTCAAGATGCTTGCACCTTCAAAAGGAAAGTCTTCGGGGGAGGAAATTTAGCATTCTCTACTCCCTTTTTCTGGGAAATAGATGGGGAAACAGTGGAAACAGTGTCAGACTTTATTTTTTTGGGCTCCAAAATCACTGCAGATGGTGACTGCAGCCATGAAATTAAAAGACACTTACTCCTTGGAAGGAAAGTTATGACCAACCTAGATAGCATATTCAAAAGCAGAGACATTACTTTGCCAACAAAGGTTCGTCTAGTCGAGGCTATGGTTTTTCCTGTGGTCATGTATGGATGTGAGAGTTGGACTGTGAAGAAGGTTGAGCGCTGGAGAATTGATGCTTTTGAACTGTGGTGTTGGAGAAGACTCTTGAGAGTCCCTTGGACTGCAAGGAGATCCAACCAGTCCATTCTGAAGGAGATCAGCCCTGGGATTTCTTTGGAAGGAATGATGCTAAAGCTGAAACTCCAGTTCTTTGGCCACCTCATGTGAAGAGTTGACTCACTGGAAGACTCTGATGCTGGGAGGGATTGGGGGCAGGAGGAGAAGGGGATGACAGAGGATGAGATGGCTGGATGGCATCACTGACTCGATGGACATGAGTCTGGGTGAACTCCGGGAGTTGGTGATGGACAGGGAGGCCTGGCATGCTGCGATTCATGGGGTCGCAAAGAGTAGGACACGACTGAGCAACTGAACTGAACTGACTCTCTTTTTCTACTACATAGTGGGGTTTTTGAGAATTTTTTAAAATACATTTTTTCGTTGTAGTGGATTTGTAATATTATATAAGTAACAGGTGTACAATATAGTGATTCAGAATTTTTAAAGGTCATACTCCATTTATAATTACTATAAAATTTGACTATATCACTTGTTATACAATGTATCATTATATCTTATTTTATACATAATAATTTGAACCTCTTAATTCCCTATTTTATTGCCTCTCTTTTCCCTCTCCTCACTGGTAACCACTAGTTTACTCTGTGTTTGCTTCTTTTTTGTTATATTTACCAGTTTGTTTTCTTTTATATTCCACATGTAAGTGATATCAAAAAGTTTACATCTTTGACTTATTTCCCTTAGTATAATACCCTCCAAGTCCATCCATGTTGCTGCAAACGGCAATAGTTCATTCTTTTTTATGGTTGAGTGGGCTGCCGTCTATGGGGTCACACACGACTGAAGCCACTTAGCAGCAGCAGCAGCAGTATTCCATTGTATACATATACCACAACTTCTTTATCCATTAATCTGCTGATGGGCACTTAGGTTGCTTCCATGTCTTGACTAAATAATGCTGCTAGGAATACTACGGTGGACGTACTATATTCCTGATTTCTGCTTTCTCCTAGCCTCTAAAATTCTGTTTAATATGAGCTAAAGTTGTTATTACTGTGAACATTTAATATTCACAGACAAGATAATTTTAGTTAAATTACCCATAAACACTTTTAAAATTAAAAAGTGATAAAACCTACTGGGTGGTAGAATTTTTTCCTTTGAGTGCTTCTTCAGGAAATCCTTTGGAGAAGGTACTTCAAGTTTTGCTGGTCCCATAGTTTTCATCGCAGTTTTAAATTTTTGCATGTCATCTTTTACAGTTGCTTTAAAAATTGATACATACCTAAAAATAAAAAAAAAAACTGTAGCATTTATATCTTTAATAAAAACCATATAAAGTTTTCAAAAGGATATACATTTCTAACTTACATATAGCTATATTCTATATTCTATAATATATATCTATATTCAATTGGAGACAGCCATTAAGCATAATTATCTGAGCCCTGTCCATCAGGCTTAGGCAAGCTATATTAAAGTTTTACTCTAATAAAACAGTGTCAGGATAAAGATGATCATAGTATTTACTTACTACTCTTTGACCATCTGTAGCATTTATAATGATGTAACCTCTCCCATTTCTGATATTGGTAGTGTGTCTCTCCTCTCTCTCTTTTTTTCTTTTTCTTTTGCTTATAAGTCTTCTCTAATGTTCACATTTGCCATTTCAATGATTTCTGCACTGATCATCATTATATCTCATTATTTGGAGTTTTTTTCTCTTTAAGTTTCTTAAGGTACAATTTTAGCTATTTGACTTTGAACATTTATACTTATATGTGTTTCCTGAGAAATCTGTATGCAGGTCAAGAAGCAACAGTTAGAACCAGACATGGAACAACAGACTGGTTCCAAATTGGGAAAAGAGTATGTCAAGGTTGTATATTGTCACCCTGCTTATTTAACTTATATGCAGAGTACATCATGCAAAATGCTGGGCTGGATGAAGCACAAGCTGGAATCAAGATTGCCAGGAGAAATATCAGCAATCTCAGATGCAGATGGCAGAAAGCAAAGAAGAACTAAAGAGCCTCTTAATGAAAGTGAAAGAGAAGAGTAAAAAAGCTGGCTTAAAACTCAACATTCAAAAAACCATGGCATCTGGTCCCATCACTTCATAGCAAGCAGATGGGGAAACAATGGAAACAGTGAGAGACTTTATTTTGGGGGGGCTCCAAAATCACTGCAGATGGTGACTGCAGCCATGAAATTAAAAGACGCTTGCTCCTTGGAAGAAAAGCTATGACCAACCTAGACAGCATATTAGAAAGGAATGCATTTGAGTCAGTTCTAATGAGGTGAATGAACCTAGAGCCTATTATACAAAGTGAAGTAAGTCAGAAAGAGAGATAAATATTATACTGTAATACATATATACAGAATCTAGAAAAATGGTAATGAAGAATTTATTTACTGGGCAGCAATGGAGAAACAAACATAGAAAATAGACTTATGGACATGGGGAGAGGGGAGGAGAGGGTGAGATGTATGGAAAGTGTAACATGGAAACTTACATTACCATATGTAAAATAGATAGCCAACGGGAATTTGCTGTATGACTCAGGAAACTCAAACAGGGACTCTGTATCAATCTAGAGGGGTGAGATGGGAGGAAGGTTCAAAAGGGAGGGGATATATGTATACTTATGGCTGATTCATGTTGAGATTTGACAGAAAACAACAAAATTCTGTAAAGCAATTATCCTTCAATAAAAAAATCAATAAATTAAAAAAAAAAGCAGAGATATTATTTCACCAACAAAGGTCTGTCTAGTCAAAGCTATGGTTTTTCCAGTAGTCATGTATGGATGAGAGAGTTGGACTATAAAGAAAGCTGAGTGCCAAAGAATTGATACTTTTGAACTGTGGTGTTAGAGAAGACTTTTGAGAGTCCCTTGGACTGCATGGAGATCCAATCACTCCATCCTAAAGGAAATCAGTTCTGAATATTCATTGGAAGGACTGATGCTGAAGCTGAAACTCCAATACTGCGGCCACCTGATGCGAAGAACCATCTCATCAGAAAAGACCCTGATGCTGAGAAAGATTGAAGGTGGGGAGAAGGGGATAACAGAGGATGAGATGGTTGGATGGCATCACGGACTCAATGGACGTGAGTTTGAGCAAGATCTGGGAGTTGGTGACGGACAGGGAAGCCTGGTGTGCTGGAGTCTATGGGGTTGCAGAGTTGGACACAACTGAGTGACTGAAATGACTTATCTAAGAGAAGCCAAAAATTCCCTCTAGGCATTGCTTCATAGCTGCATAGCACAAATTTTGATATGATATGCTTCCATTTTCATTCAGCTCAAAAACCTTTTAAATCCCCTTCTGATGTCTTCTTTGTGTTGGAAGTTTGTTTAGATGTGTTATGTTTGATCTCCAAATGTTTGGGGACTTTCCAGATATCTCTCTGATTTCTAATTAATTTCTATCATGGTTAAAAAAATATAGTTTGTAAAATTTCAATCCTTTAAAGTTTTTTGACACTTACTTTATGACACAAAGCACAGTCTATCTTGGTAAATGTTCTATATACACTGGAAAAGGAAGTGTACAACTGCCGCTATTGGCTGGAGTGTTCTATAACTGACAGGACAAAACGGGTTGGATACTATTTTCAAGTGTTCTAATAATCATTGAAAGAGATGTTGAAATCTCTGATTACAATTGTGGATTTATTTCTTCTTTTAGTTCTGTCAGCTTTTGCTTCATGTATTTTGAAGCTCCATTAGTAGGTGCACAGCCTTTAGAATTAGCATACCTTCTTGAAAAACTGATCACTTCATTATTAGAAAGTAATACTCTTTATCCCTCTTAAAATTCTATAGTCTAAAATCTACTGTTTGATATTAATATAACCAATACAGTATTCCTTTATGATAATACAGTATTTGTCTATTCTTCAAGTTTTTTCTGTGTCTTTATTTTTTAAGGGGGTTTTCAATAGCACCCCACTCCAGTACTCTTGCCTGGAAAATCCTATGGACAGAGGAGCCTGGTGGGCTGCAGTCCATGGGGTCGCTGAGGGTTGGACACGACTGAGCGACTTCACTTTCACTTTTCACTTTCATGCATTGGAGAAGGAAATGGCAACCCACTCCAGTGTTCTTGCCTGGAGAATCCCAGGGACAATGGAGCCTGGTGGGCTGCCATCTGTGGGGTAGCACAGAGTTGGACATGACTGAAGTGACTTAGCAGCAGCTTATGGAGAACATAGAATTTTTATCCTTTCTAACAGTTTCGTAATTGTTTGGACTATTGACATTTAATGTGATTTTTTTAAATGTATTTGTATTTAAAATTTCCATCTTGCTATTGTTTTCTACATATCCCATTGCTGGTTCTTCCTTATTTTGTGCTGTCTTATCTTTTGTTTTTATTTTGTAGAAGTTCTAAGGTTTACAATATATGTTTACCTCATCATAGTCTACCTTCAAGTATTATTATACTACAAGTATTATTATATTACAGGATATAAGAACCTCACAAAAGCTTCTACCCCTCCCCCATCTTTATCCTAGGGTTCTATGAGTGTTATAAAACCTGTAATTCGTTGTGGTTATTTTCCCCTTAAAAACCTAAGTATATTGTAACGAAATTTAAAAAGAAAAAAAAAAAACTAACATTTACCCATCTGTGTGTGTGTGTGTATGCTCAGTTGGGTTCGACTCTTTGTGACCCTATGGGCTATAGCCCACCAGGCTCCTCTGTCCATGGGATTCTCCAGGCAAGAATACTGGAGTGGGTTGCCCTTTCCTCCTACAGGGGATTTTCCTGACCCAGGGATCAAACTCTTGTCTCCTGTGACACCTGCATTGGCAGGTGGATTCTTTTACCATCGAGTCACCTGGGAAGCCATATTTACCATTTTATGTAATCTTTATGTCATTGTGTAAATCCAAATTTCCAGCTCATACCACTTTCTTGTGCATTATGGACTTTTAAAACTTCTGCTTCCTGTGTTTTCTGATGAAATATTTGCTCACCTTCCTTCTTCCTCCGTATGCAATGTTTCTTTTTTCCTTGGCTGTTTTTAGTATTTTTCTCTTTATTACTGGCTTTAGGAAATTTTATGTTAATTCCCCTTGGAATGGTTTCCCTCTTCTCTTCTTACAACTCCTCCTTTTCCCTCTTGGGGTTCATAATGATTCTTTGATTTGTGGATTTAAAGATCTCATTAATTTTATAAAAATTTTGACCACCATCCAAATATTTCTTCTTTATCTGTCTCCTCTCCTTCTGGGATCCTAATTACACTTGTGTTAGGTTGCTTGATGTGGTCAACAGCTCAC
This sequence comes from Bubalus kerabau, assembly GCF_029407905.1. Taxonomy (NCBI): domain Eukaryota; kingdom Metazoa; phylum Chordata; class Mammalia; order Artiodactyla; family Bovidae; genus Bubalus; species Bubalus kerabau. Next base: position 26,170,935 of record NC_073636.1, read on the forward strand.
TGATTCTGTTTTCCTTTTCAGTTTTTTTCCCCTCTCATTTTCATTTTGTGTTGTTTTATGTCTTTAAATCCAAAAATATTTTTTTCTTCAGTGTCTTAGCTATTATCACCATTCAGTATACTATTTTCATTTTAGACATAGCATTATTTATGTATTCAACTTAGATTTTTTTTTATCCTTCTATTTCTATGTCTTGCTCATGTTTTCATCTGCATTTGGAACACATGAAAATATTTTAAATAGTGGTTTTAATGTTCTTGTCTACTAATTCTCTCACTGATATCGTTTCTTTGTCTGTTTGTATTGACTGATTTTAATTCTCTCATTAGGGTTTTCAATGATGTATGGTTTTATTGTTAACCAACACTTTAATGTTTATCTTTCAGTTCCCCAAGGAGACTGGAATCTCTGAGGTATGGGAGATCAGGTACCATCAACTGTGGTTTTCCCAAGGAATCTGCCTCTTTGTGAAAGCTGAACAATCATCTTCAAGACTTGCAAAGAGCTGCAGTGAACTTTCTTGAAACTGGGTATATAACTCAGTGATGCAAAGACTCATAGCGTAATATATTTCTTTCTTAGCACAAATTCTTACTACTAATAAGGGGATTGGGTAAGGGTGATTGTGTTACTGTGAGGGCAATTTGTGTTACAGTGGGGAGAGAGAATTGGTTAAAAGTTTTATTATGCTCTGTTTTTTATGAATTAGTGTCTTGCAAGCACGACATCTTATCGAATTAAAAACTCCTCTTGGTTGTTGCTGGCAGTGTAGGTTGACTTTACCCTAACACAAAGGGTTCTCTGGCATCACATTTGGATGCCTTCTATTCTTTTCACCATAAGTTAGTTTTTCCTACTTATTTCTTCAGAGTAAACCAAGGAGTTTGAGCTGTCACTGCAACATTACCCAAGGGTGATATTACACATTTGCCAACTAAATAAAGATTTTTCCTATAAAATTTCTTGAAAAAGCCACCTAAACACAGTAAAGCTTTTTAAATTTACTAATAAACAAAACACCTATTTAATAAACTATCTTAACATTCAAATTCAGGATTCTATGAAAAATATAATCTGCCAGCGGGTTACAGAGGAGGAGCTTTTATCTTGTACAATACACAGGAATTTTCGATTAAAACTCCATTCAGTAATAGTTAATTTGAACACTTCTCATAAACTCTGAAACTGTACCAAATCTTACTTTGAATTCCTATTTCCAATCTCTACTAGATTTTGAGAAGTTAATGGAAAACAAAATAGGTATTGGTCTGGTTAAAAAAAAGATACCCAGGCTTAAAGATGAAGGATCTGTCCACTTGTTGAAGATGTTAGGCACTCCAAGTAATTACTAAAAAAGAAAAGTGACAATTAAGATCTGAAAGACCTTAAAGATTATCCAGTTCATGTAATTTGTTTTACAGATCAGAAAACAAATTTTAATAATATATTCGAGATCACAAAACCAATCAGTTGCAGAGCCTAATTTTTTGTTTTTAGCCCAGTGTGCTTTCAATGTAGTTTTGACTTGGAACAAGAAAAAGGAGAAAGATAAAGCTGCAAAATCCTAGAAGGAATGAGATTTTCCCTATTCTTTACCTTCTTTTGTCCCCAGATTTAAGTAAGTGCTAAGTCCCAGGTGAGTAACTGACACGTTTACTGTCTGGTACCTTTTTGAAAATGTGGGGAACCTAACACCTATATAAAAAGGGGTCCTAACACCTATATAAAAATCTTAACTCTATCACATATTTTTGGGTCTCTGTCAATCCATTCTTTTTTATATCAACTATCAGATCAAAAGAAGACCTTAGGCACTATCTTGTGCATTTGTTTCATCAATCAAAAAAAAAAAAAAGAGAGAGAGGCTCAGAGACAGAAATTTATATTTGACAATACTCGGGGAAAAATGGGTATTATCTTTCTTTAGAGAAAGCAGTGGTGAAGTCAGAAACAAAAGTGAATTCCTGAAAACAAGATATCAAGTATCCTAATGCAGGATAATAAAATTGTGACTTCTCTTTTTTCAACACTAAGATATTTCAGGCTATGTTGCATACCATATCACACACGTACAATTAACTTACAAACAATTACACACGTATGAACAAGAGGCTGACATAAGAAAATGGCCCTCTCACAGCACTGGTCCACCCTCTCTCTGAATTATGAAGAGCTAAATACTTATATTTCGCAACTTCTTCTTTAAGAAGCTATCACCCAAGTCTACTTCACTGAGATAAAAATAATCTCGTTTTGAAAGTCATACGACTTTTACTTAATCCTGAAATGGGACAATTCTTCTCCATTCTTGTTTCAAGTGATAATCATTGCTTACCCACATACCTAGGAGGCTGTGGAGGCTCCTTCCAGTCACTGGGTATGAGGTTATAAATGCTCTCAGAAGGGCCCGCTGGATCCATGGCCACCATACGAGTCCTGAAAACTACTTAGCTTTTTTCTCACTATAGCAATATCTCCATCCCTTTCTTCACAGCTTGTCCTTTCCTCTCCTACCCTCTTGCCTTCTCAAGGAATGAACGTTTCTTTCACGCAATACCCCCGCGACCTCTTATTCGAGTCCTCTCTTCGCAAGAAAGTAAAACACCTCTTCTTCGACTCTTGGGCTCGCTTAGCGTTGTTGACGGCACGACTGCCGTGGAAACAGTAACTAGGCAACGAGGAAGGTGGCTTCGCAATCTAGTTTTCCAAACTTTCCTTTCGCAACGGCTCCTTTTCTGTCAGAGAAGCTCAACGTGAAAACCACAATTTTTATGTACCTTTGGGAGTAAAGGGGTGGAAAATGGCGTCCCCTTGAAAATGTTGCTCTTTTCTCTGTGTATTTGGTTAAAAAAAGATAAATTCTACCACAGACAAACGGGAAACTGTGCCGCTGTGCAGGCGTCACACAATACTCTCGTTCACATGCGTGACCCTGTGGGGCGGGGCGAGCGACTGAGGCCACGCTGACGCACGTCCGACGTGAAGAACAGGACGAGGGAGGGAGGGGCCTAGGATCGAGTGGGTGAGGCGCAGGACGAGTCGTTTACCAGGTACTGGGCAGCTCGGGGGTGGGCGTGGCGCGCGAACGCGGAGGCCAGCCCCTGCGCAGGCGCAGAGGCCGCTGCGCGGGTTCGGGCGAGGTGGACCTCACGAGGCCTGGGTCCTGGGCTGTGGGCCATGTGGGGCAGGAGTCCGAGGTGCGGGAGTGTGTCCCGAGGCGGCGCTGGCGGCTCCCGGAAGCTCTTTCCCATTTCCTTTCCTTTCCCCCCGTCTTCTCAGTGTGATTTCCTTGGTGAGTTATTTGAGGAGAAAGGGAAACTGTAGAATCAGTCCGTTCCCATCGCATGCCCTTTTCCGGTCCGAGTCTTCCCCTGTGCGCTACTGGGCGGTGATCCCAGCAATCTGGACGCGCCCGCCTTCCCGGCCGCTTGCGTCCCGCGCTCAGCCGTGCGGCCACCGGTGCGAGCGCTCAGGACAGCTCCCCTCCTCCTTCCCTCGGCCACCTGTCTCCCTTACTCTCGCTCCTCGCTGCTTCTCCCCCTGTTTACCTCTTTATCTGGCCCCTCCTCTTAGGGCTTGACTTTGTTTTCTAAGCAAACAGGCTAAACCAGAAGAATCCTTCTAAACGGGCCTTTGAATTTTATGCTCGTCCCTTTTTGAAAATAGTCTTGGGAGCGGTTTTATTCCTTTTTATCCGTGTGGTCTTCCATGAACCTACCGATTCCCATATTGACTGCTGAAAGACTCTCATTTAGCAATCCAGAGGCTCTGAAAGACATTTTGGCAATATGGTTCTGACCAACCTTATAGAAGCCAGTCTGCCCAAAGGGAGTAAGGATGCTTGAAGATAAGAGGCCAGTTTTGGCCCTGTCACTCCCAGGGTGCCCGGTGGTGGAGACAAAGCAGCATGGTAGCTTGGTTGACTTAAAAGAGTTTATTGGCTCTGCCTTCTGAGATGGTCCATGCTCTGTCTGTGGAGTTTTGTTTCTCACTAAATAAATCCAGTTCTTACTTAAAACAAAGTTTGCTGAATGTGTAGGTGCTTATCATCTTGGGCTCTTGGTGAATTTCAGTAGATAAGAATAAACTTAGTTTTTTCTTATCCAGTTGGTCAGGTTTCTATTTTTTTATCCCAGGCGTGTAACAAACATTTTATTTCCGATGAATGGCACCTTGGGGTTGATGGTTCTGTTCTTCACATCAGACTTTCTGTTTACAAAATATTTGTATGTATATGCCACTTTGCCCTTTTCCTTTCCATTTTTGAGTATTTCATGTTTTTGGTTATTTTTGCTTAGCTTGTGTAGAGAATAATTCTGTTCTCTATATGTGCTAAGATTTGAACCGAGGACTTGGAATGATAATAGTTAGCCAAATGGACAGTCCTTGGCCAAAGTTTGTAACATTTTTAATTAGAAGGAACACATAAGGACTCTCTATGTTTATCAGTTCCTGAAAGAGCCAATAAGGGCAAAGCATGATTTCTCTAGGTAGTAAGTACCCACTGGCCTCAGTTAGTCTTGACTTCCTGTTGTTACTGAATACAGAAACTTCACTGATGTCAGTATATTTATTATGGTTTTAAAAATACTGAACAGAATTTAACGTCTCACTGTAGTATATTTAGTATACAGTCTTAGGGAAGTTGTTAAATCATTTGGAAAGGAACTTTTTTCCGCTTTAGGTATTGGTCTGTAATTCTTGGCTTTTGAAAGCATGTTTACAAAGAATATATTCCTGATTTTTCTAATTCACTCAAAATGGCAGTCCTGTTCAAGGAAATGCCTATGTTCAGTATGTCCACATAGAATTAGTGTTGGTGTGCCATCAGAGGTAGTGAACCTTTTCTGTAAATGGCTCTATAATAAATATTTCAGGGATTTGCAGGCCAGATGTATTCTTTTGAAACTACTTAAGCACTACCATTATAGCTCCAAAACAACCAAAGACAGTACTTAAGAAATGGAAAAAAAAAAAAAAATGAATGAGCAAAGTTTTTTTCCCGTGAAACATAATTTACAAAAACAGGGGTGAGCTACATTTGGCCTGTGGGTTATAGTTTGCACGGACACCTTATATGAATGGTTGTACATACAAATTAGTTTTTTTTTTTTTTTTTACTAAGGATTATTTCAGTCTACTTAGATGAATAAAATGGTCAGAGGTGGGAGTAGAAATAGGACAGCTGGGAGAAAAACCCTTTCTAAAGACATAGTCTTCACAATATTTTTCTAAGTTATAGAATTACAAAGAGTACTTAATCATTTGAATAAGATATTCAAAACCTTTAAGAGAATATTTACTAGCAAAAGACTAACAACAGAAAAGGCTTAGTTGGCTTTGATTCTAAAAGGCAAAGATGAGTGGTGAATTTGGAAAATGATTGTAAGATCCCTGTGATTACCACGTGGCACTGAAGTGTGGGCCTTCCACCGCGCTGTTTCAGTCAGCTGATTAACTGGAGGGGTTGTTTAGAGGATTTTTACGTATTACAAGCAAAGCTTCTAACCTGCTGGTTAGTTTATATCCTAGTACATTTGCATTTTTTCTTATTACTTATGGGAAAACAACATTGCTGTAAAAATGCAGCAATTTTTAAGAATATTTTAAAACCTTAGAATATCTTTCTTCATAAAATAGTGGACTAGATTTAGTCATTCTTAGAAATTTAAATAGAGATTGTATTAAAACAGGATGACAGGTATAATCATTGCACAAATATTTTCGAAAGTTCATTGAACTGTAGCCAGTTCTTATCGTGAAACGAAATATTTTAAATGGGTGACAAATGCTAAATCATTTTCACTAAATAGATTTTGAAAGTTTACCAGAAGTATTGAAAACTAGGTAATTTTATAATGGAATTGAAATTTTCTGGACTATTTTGGAAGTAAAAATTGATGTACTTATAATTTCGATTATCAATCATCTAGTGTAAGCATAGGAAAATATCACTGTAAATACTTTGCTAAAAGGTAATATGTATTTCTTGTTTAAAAATGTAACTGTGTTAGCATTCTTAGAAAATAATTTTAAAATGTGTTAAAAGTGGTTTCTGTACTTTCTTTCCCTTGAAGTCTATATTCAGTTTTGATCAGCTTGCCACAGTAAAATTGTTAAAGTTCATACCTCGAGGTCACACAGTATTTAATATGTACATGTGGACATTCTGTTTTTTAAAGTTCTTGCTGTGATACTGACACATCACTACCTTTTCATTTGTCTCTGATAAGGTCTTTTATGTCTAAGAAGTATCTACTGGAACTAGTGGATCAAAAAACTACACTATAAGCGACTAGTAAGAAAACCTGTTTAAAAATTATTAATGTGTAATGGAGTGGTATACATCGTCCATCCCCTGAAGAATTAGAGAGTTTACTAAAATACTTTTGTATAGAACTTGGCTCTACACCAATTATTTGCAAACATCAATAATTCAGTAAAACCTGAGTACTTTACGGTCAAGAGATTTGGTCTTTAAGTACTGGTTTTGTTTCTTGACTCTTATGTGATTGACTCCCATTTTAATTTGAAATAGTTCTGTTCTTTGGCTGAAGAAAAATTGCCTGTTCATGACCCCTTTACTGAAAAACATATTAAAATATAAGTAAATGAAAAACACCTTATAATATGGCTTTGAATCATAAAGGAACATGATTTGCAGTCGGTCCTCACTTTTCACAAGTTCTCTATTTGTAAATTCTACTTGCTAAAATTTATTTATAACCCCAAATTAATGCTTACAGCACTTCTGCAGTCACTCATGGCCACATGCATGAGTGGTGAAAAATCTGAGTCATGAGGTATGCATGTTTCAAATTGGGGTCAAGTAAGGTGATGCTTTGCCTTCTTGTTTCAGCTCCTACTGTAAACAAGGGTCTTTTTTGAATTCTATTTAAGGGCCACATATTTTGCATTTTTGTGCTTCTGGTTGCTGGTTTTGTTGTTTAAAATGGCCCCCAAGCAGAGGGCTGAAGTGCTGCCTTGTGTTCCTAAGGCAGTGAGGCCACCATGTGCCTTACAGAGGAAATGTGTGCGTTAGATAAGTTTCCTTCAGGCATGTATTAAAGTCTGAGTTCACTGGTAGTGAATCATTATGTATATATTAAATAAGATGTCTTTAAGCAGAAACACACATAAAACATTATGTATTGATCAGTTGGAAAAAATATTGTAACCAGAGGCTCACAAGAACCTAGGAACAGTGTGTTTCCCCCAGAAGCAGTGGTTCAGTGTTCACTAATTCATATTCATGGTGACCTGATAGACTTAACTACCATGAATAATGAGTACTGACTCTATTACCTCTTAAGTAAAAATTCAGTTTCCAGATAAAAGTTAGATGCCATGGGCATTATTCCATCTTCTCTTGCAGTTTGGTTGGCCTATAGTGGATGTTGAAACCCTAAAATTAGTTTGTGGCTGGATGTTACAAAGTAAAATTTAGTATGTAATTTCTTAAATTTTCTTTAAAATGATAATATTTGTTACATGTTAGAGCACTTTATAAGCTAGTGTCAGGAAGATTTTTATGGTGAAATAATATTGATACTGAATTGATAAATTGAACTGTCACAATTTTCTACTTTCAATTCGTATAAAACAAAGGAAGAGTAAGGTTACAAAGGATAAGGTGAAGTTAACATGCATTAACGCTTGTATTAGTCTTTTGCTTTTAATGGAGTTGATGTTAAGCATTATAGCAACCAACCTAAAGTGGAAAAGATCAGATAAAAAATTTAGTGTCCATAAAAACAAACCAGCTACTCCGGTAATACACAATTATTAGCAATACAGATGTCAGAAATTTCTGCATTGGGAACTAAAAAAGATGATACTCTGTGATATAAGCAAAAGCTACCTGAATAGGAGGTTAAGCAGGCTGCTTAATATAGTGTCCTCAAAATAATTAGTGTTAAAGAATAGTACCAGAATAAAAGTAGTTTAATAAAAGAAATTGCTGATGGGGTTCAAATGTACAGTTCTCTGACCCTTTGTTTACTTCAGGGAAAGGATTAACCTGTGCCCAACATGGATGAGTGCCCCTTGTTTTCTCTGAAGGTTTATAAACAAGAGCTTCCCTGGTGGCTCAGATGGTAAAGAATCCGCCTCCAATGCAAGAGGCCTGGGTTCAATCCCTGGGTCAAGAAGTTCCCCTGGAGAAGGGAATGGCTGCCCACTCCAATATTCTTCCCTAAAGAATTCCACGGACAGAGGAGCCTGGCGGGCTACAGTCCATAGAGTCGCAAAGAGCCAGACACAACTGAGTGACTAACACAGACTAACACTAGCCCCTTGTTTTCTCTGAAGGTTTATAAACAAACCAAACTATGAAAAAAAAAAGCCTAGTTCTGTGTCTAGATATTCTGATTCAATTTATATGTTTTTAGTCTTTTATCACTGAGTGACAGTGGTTAATATTACTATATAAATGAATATTCTTATGTGCCTATCACCATGCTATATGCTTTGAATTTATTATAAATCATTTAAATAGCCAAGAGGTACCCATGTGTGGCAGACACTTTATCTGCACTCTTTATAGTCGATATTAACAGCCAAATCATGATTCAGATGGATAAATAATCTAAAAGAGTAATTCAGATACTTACTTCACACTTTTTAGTCCACTGATTTCTTTCCATCTGATCACTGAACATACAGTTAAATCATTAAAATTTTAGATGTCATTGTGTAAACTTACATTTATCATTTCATTATAGTATCTTGTATATTGCTTGATGGCAGAAATTCAGTACTGTTAGTAAAATTCTTTCTTATAGTAAGATACACATATTGGAAAATAGTATCTTAATCTTTCAATAATAGCTTTAGGGAACCATGCAAAGGGTCAGTTTATTATTTTTCTGTACTTAAAAAATGCCAATTAGACATTTTAACAATAGACTATCTGTGGAATTTAATGATACAGTATGCAGTTATGATTAATTTCAAATTTTTTCCATTATAGACTCCACTTTTTGCAAAGACTGAGTTTGCTTCAGCATCCACAAACTCTTCACCTCAGATTGGTTCCTGTGTGTTTTCTGTTTGCAAGTCAGCAGGAGTTAAGCATATACCAGCTGAAAAGCCAAATAAGGAAATGCATCCCTTCTTCCAGCAGTTCTAAGTTAACTTGTAAGTTAAATTCAGTGTAAGCTGAAAATGGTTTAAATGTTTTATTAGAGAACACAGTTTGAGTAGCATGAATGATCAGAGTAGTAAAGAACAAAAAGTTTTCAGAACGTGTCTAAACACACCATCTAACGTTTAATAGTTGCCTATTGGTTGTACCACGGAATATGTGGAAAGTCTCACTACATGCCTGTAAAGTTACTCTAATCACTTTAAATAAATATCGTAGCAGTTATTAAATTGTACTTTACATATGACTAAACATCTCACCTGTCTGGCACACATCTGGTGTTTTAACGGTGAGTGTATTTCCAAAGACAGGGATCTGATCAGTATGGGGAATTACAGAGCTTCTCCAGATACCAGCATGAATTTATCCTCTTATCAATGGAAACATTCCTGAGGGGTTTTTTTGCTATCATTCTGGAGTCTGGGATTTGAGTTGTGTCTCCACTGGTGATGTTTATAGGAAAGAAATGAAAGTGATGGTCCGAGTCAGAGAAAGTTATAAATCTGTAGCCTTTGAGTTTGTTGTCGATTATCCATTTTTCTTAAGTATTTACATAATGTTATATCTTTCACTAGCTTTTTTTATAAGCTAGTGAAAAACATGAAAAAATGTAAGAATGATTTTTAACAGTATGCATGTAAAAGGCGTGTAAGAAAGAAAAGGTCATACCTTTGTTCTATATATAATTGTTCTTTGGAAAATTCTTTAAGCATCGTATAAGCAAATATTTTATTCTGGTTTCTTGTTGTGAATTCTTTGACTAAGAAATTTATGAGTAACACGATAGTCTATCAACATGTTCATATAACTAATGAGAAATACAGAGACTATTCAGCTTTTTGAATTGCAAGTATATAGCATCCCAACTCCAAGTAATCCTTATTTACTTGGGTTACAAACCATGAGACAATTTTCATTATAGAAAAAGAAATAGTAATTTGATTTAGTATCTTTTTTAAAAAAGTATCTATGATACAACATTCTCAGAATAAAGTTTCTGTTGCTCATAGTTACAAATGATTACTCACTCTCTTGAGACTTGAAAAGATTACTAAAAAGATAATATGTAATATATGAGAATTTAGGTTTGGATAATTTTTTAATGCCATATAAAATTCAGAAGAATTTTAAGTTTATGTACTGTGGGCATGATTCTGCTTAATCCTATTGGTATGTTAAGCCTATTGAAATTAGTAACCAAATGTCTTTCCTTGTCTTTATGTTTTGAAAAGGGCCAAAGCCAGTTTTTCTGTTAGCTTGGGCAGCAAAGTGAAAAGAGAATGCTCCACTTTAAGCGATGTCAGCTTCTGAAACAGATAGCTCAGAAATGCCTGTCTCGCATCCATGTGAAAACAGATAAACATCCACAGCTATTTCTTTCAAGAACCTTTGCGCTTACAGAATTAAGGAAATCATGGCATTCCATCTATTCTCTTGTTGGAGACAAAAATATTATCCTGATGGGACCTCCTGGTGCTGGGAAAACAACAGTAGGCAGGATAATAGGCCAGAAACTGGGTTGTTGTGTCATCGATGTGGATGATGATATCCTTGAAAAAACCTGGAATATGAGTGTGTCTGAAAAATTGCAGGATGTTGGTAATGAGCAATTTTTAGAAGAGGAAGGAAAAGCCGTGTTAAACTTCTCTGCATCTGGAAGTGTGATTTCCCTTACTGGGTCCAACCCAATGCATGATGCTAGCATGTGGCATCTAAAGAAAAACGGGATAATTGTTTATCTGGATGTACCTCTACTAGATATAGTCAGTCGTCTAAAATTAATGAAAACAGATAGGATTGTAGGTCAGAATTCTGGAACCTCTATGAAGGACTTACTTAAGTTTAGAAGACAGTACTATAAGAAGTGGTACGATACTCGTGTTTTTTGTGAAAGTGGGGCTTCCCCGGAGGAGGTAGCCAACAAAGTGCTGAGTGCAGTTAAAAGATACCAAGATGTGGATTCAGAAACATTCATTTCCACAAGACACATTTGGCCTAAAGACTGTGAACAGAAAATTCCAGCGAAATTCTTTAGTGAAGCTGTGATTGAGGGGTTAGCTTCTGACGGTGGACTTTTTGTTCCTGAGAAGGAGTTTCCAAAGTTAAACTGTGGGGAGTGGAAAAGCCTGGTAGGAGCAACATACATAGAAAGAGCACAGATACTTCTGGAAAAATGTATACATCCTGCTGACATACCTGCTGCCAAGCTGGGAGAAATGATTGAAACTGCTTATGGGGAAAACTTTGCCTGCTCAAAAATCGCCCCTGTCAGGCACCTGTCAGGTAACCAGTTCATCCTGGAGTTGTTTCATGGACCAACGGGATCATTTAAAGATCTGTCTTTACAGCTCATGCCCCATCTTTTTGCACACTGTATTCCACCAAGTTGCAATTTTATGATACTTGTAGCCACCTCAGGAGACACTGGAAGTGCAGTCTTAAATGGCTTTAGTCATCTTAATAAGAATGACAAGCAGAGAATAGCCGTGGCCACATTTTTTCCTGAAGACGGAGTCAGTGATTTTCAAAAAGCACAAATAATTGGCAGTCAGAATGAAAATGGATGGGCGCTAGGTGTCAAGTCAGATTTTGATTTCTGCCAGACATCTATAAAAAGAATTTTTCAAGATTCTGATTTTACTGGCTTTCTTGCTGTGGAATATGGAACTGTCTTAAGTTCAGCTAATTCCATAAACTGGGGCCGACTGCTTCCCCAAGTAGTTTATCATGCTTCAGCATACCTTGATCTTGTTAGCCAAGGATTTATTTCTTTTGGAAGCCCAGTTGATGTGTGTATTCCCACAGGAAACTTTGGTAACATTTTAGCAGCAGTGTATGCCAAAACCATGGGAGTCCCTATTCGAAAATTTATCTGTGCTTCTAATCAGAACCATGTTTTGACTGATTTTATAAAAACAGGACATTATGATATAAGGGAAAGAAAACTAGCACGGACCTTTTCACCAGCAATTGATATCCTCAAATCTTCAAACCTGGAACGACATTTACACCTGATGGCTAATAAAGATGGACAGTTAATGAGAAGACTGTTTAATCAGTTAGAAGAGGAGCATCACTTCCAGATAGAGAAGATCCTAGTTGAGAAACTTCAGCAGGATTTCGTGGCCGACTGGTGCTCCGAGGGAGAGTGCCTGGCAGCTATTCACTCTACCTACAACACTTCGGGGTACATTCTGGACCCACACACTGCAATTGCTAAAGTAGTTGCAGACAGAATGCAAGACAAAACTTGCCCAGTGATTGTATCCTCTACAGCTCATTACTCCAAGTTTGCACCTGCTATCATGCAGGCTTTAAAGATCAGAGAAATCAATCAGACTTCATCAAGTCAGGTTTACTTACTAAGTTCATACAATGCCTTACCTCCACCGCACGAGGCTTTATTAGAGAGAACAAAACAGCCAGAGAAGATGGAGCACCAGGTCTGTGCAGCTGATGTGAATGTCCTGAAGAATTATGTGGAAAAACTTGCACAAAATCAATTCATATGAAAGTTTTCTAAGTAAAAGAAAAAAAAAATTCTGGTGAAAAGCATGCAGTAATAAATCACAAAAGTTGATTTTGAGTACAAATAACATTTTGTTTTTTATGCAAATATGTATGTCTGTATATAGATCTGTTATCTTTTGGAATTTCAGTAGCCTCATCTCTAGGTCTGTCCATTGTCCCTACACATGCTTCTTGGATCCTTAATCTAGAAGTGACAGAAAGTAGCGTAATGCATGGACCCTTGTGCTGTGTTCTGCACCCGTGTGGGATATATCAGTTTCTCTTCCCTCATCCCCACTTTTGAATGGACCAAAATGTCTGGTACTCTATCTGACACTTAAAATATTTCAGCATAGTTGTTACATAGTATATCTGTAACCATTATTAGTTCTTTATTGACTAGAAAGATAATGTATACTCTAATGGCTAACTTATTTAGAAGAAGTAGTAAGCACATTTATTAAGAAATGGCTGGCATTTTTGACTCTCCTCAAATTCCATTTTGGACTATAATTAATTAAATGGATCCTAAACCATCCGGATTAGATAAGTGTTCCAGCCTTCACTCCCCTTAGGATGTGTATAGTTAAGGTGATGTAGTTTGAAAATCAAGACACAAGATTTAAATCTAGGATGTGATCAACAGAACTACCTAGTAGTAGATACAGAAATAAAACTGCATATCTGTTTCAAGAGAAAAGCTTTCCAAAATTCAGAGTATTTGAATAGTCTTAAGTATGGTTATAGTTATAGCAGTTTTCTTGTATTATTTGGACTCTATTCCTATATAATTTGTCTATTGTCTTTTTTTTCAGTGAACATTGTCTTTTTTGGCAGCTAAAACCACATGCAATTGATGCACATATTTAGTGTTTCCTTCTTTGTAGTAACAATACATTATAATCATGATTTACATTTGTGAATTTCTTGAATGTTTTATTTCTGAATTAAAAGATTTGTTACTGAAAGGACCTGTTAGTGTAATGGACTACTGTCAACCACAAGATGGCATTCCTAACATAATTTGTCTTTGCTGATAATATTCTGTTTCATTTTCTGGGAGAACTACCTCCATAAAGAAACATATTGCAGGTTGTCAAGGAAAAAATTGTAAAAGTTTAATGAGCAGAAATGATTTGTTTAAAAATTAAAAAAATTAAACCAACTATGGTAACTTTGGCTCTCCAGCTTCTAAAAAGTACATTCTAAAACCAAAACTTGAAAACCAAGAGCAGTTACAAGAAAATAATGGAGGATTCAAAGTTCACTTATTCATGTATGTCTTAGTTATTTTATCATTTGCTTTTAAGGATAAGTGTTTCAGTAACCGATATGTTTAGAAAATACATGTAAATTTTCCTGTGTGTATGAGAATGCACTATTTTTCTGAAAGTGGGAGGGACAATTTTGTTTGTTTTTAAAAGACATGATTTTTGCCCACGAGACTGTAGTGAAGGAGACAATATGTAAAATTGAATCAGGTTCAACATAGAAGAGTTATTGCAAGACAGTTCATGAGTAAGTAAAAAGTAAGGGTTACAGTCAAGAGCTGTCGGATTACCATGGGCCAATTAGAAAAGATGTCACAGAAGACACAGAAGCTTCTGTGAGTCCTGAAGGGTAGCAAGATTTTCTAGGTGAAAAGGAAGTGGAAGTACATTCTAGGTAGACAAGGGAAATAGGTACAGTGAGTTGCTCAAGAGAGCACATTCCTTTATCTCCAGTTCATTTGTTCTCTTATTTCATGCTTTCACTTTTTCTCAATACCAAGTCCAGCCCTTCCCTCTCAGCTAATGACCTTGCCTCAGTCAAGAGGAAATAAGCCATCAGTGAAGACATGGCTTCCTCTCACCAAGTGTCTAAATCTGCTGGACTGTTTGTCTCCTCACCTGCTCCCCCTGGATTGAATTGGGTGGTATTCCTTCCCCTGTGTCTTAGCTTCTGTTCCTGTTGGAATACTCCCATCATGTGCTTCATCCACTGTATCCTCAAGTGCTGCTTCAGCTTCTCCCCTCTGACGGGACCTTCCTTTCTATACCATTCAGATGCTCTCTTTTCACATCTTAAAAAGCATAAGAGCAAAACAAGTCAACATCCACATTCCCCCACCATCCACTCTTTTATTTATGTTCCATTCAAGACCAAGCCTCTTCGAAAAGAGTTGTCTACGTGTGTGGTCTCCACTTTCTTGCCTCTCATGTTCTCCAGAATGTGTAAAGTACGTGTACTGTTCGGGGAGGAATAATAAAACAGAAACACATGTGCTGCTCCCCACTTTGCTTTAAGAGTAGAACATGCCTCGTGTTTGACACCTGTTGTAGCTCCTATTTGATTGCATTTGCTTCTCTCCCTCAGAAGTAACCACTATCCTAAATTTTCTCTTTATCATTTCCTTGTTTATATGTACAGTTTTGCCTCTTTTTAAATTTTATGTAAATGGAATCATACTATACATATTCTTCCATGACTTTGTTTTATTCAGTAATTTTAAAATTTAACCATGCAGATGACAGAAGGCAGAGTTCATTAATTTTAATTACTGTATAATATTCTATAGAATGAATGCCACAATCTATCCATTTATGTTAGTGGACATTTAAATGGTCTAATATTTATCTGTACTTGTGTCCAATAGGTATACTGTTTCATAAAATTTGTATTGAAGGCAAGTGAAAATGAACTTACAAACATCTGTGATTCTTTCTAATGGTATATAAAAATATATTTCATATCTTAGCTGTGTTAAAATAAAAATGTGTGGTTTGTTTATAATATGAAAAATTATCAGTTTTTGAGCAATGGTTGTAATTTCTTCCTTCTCCAATCTTTGAAATTATTTTACAATGTCAAAAATGTGGTGAATTTGTAAGATTTTTGAGAAAAAAGAAATGAGATTTTTAATTGGATATCAATGAAAATAGTAAAATATTTTTTCATCAAAATAGAGTTTAGAAGGTAATAAATTGTTCTGTTTGAAGTTTCTGTTAGATTTTAATAGCAATTCACTTCCAAAAACAATCACAGCAAATATTGTTTCTCTTAATCCATTAGATCATTTAAAACATTTTCTAATTCAAACTACTTAAAGCATTAAGAAAAAAAAGTAGCTGTTTTCATATGAGCTGTTTTCACATGAGCCTCAAACTCATGGGAACATAAGTAATAGAGTTTTGTGCAGGAAGATGATTAAAGCCTGATGATCAAAGCCTGTGTATGAAATAGTTATTGGTATGGGCCCTGTCTGTGTACTCCAGCCACTCTTTGAAACTTTAAAAACTTTAAAAACAAATAGCCTCCTTTAAAATCAGAGGTAGAATAAGCTCCTCTGGTTCAAAGAAAGCAAAGCCAAGCAAACTGTCAGTGTCATGGAGAAGGGACCTGTCAAACCCAAGAAACCAAACCAACATCATGTACAGCAGTTCTCTGCTCAGTTGGCAAGATTTAGACCAGAGGCCTGTATCAAAAAGTTGTTTGCTCCCTACAGAAGGTGTATTTCTCAGTTCAGCTATTTTTCTATCTAAACTCTTTATTGCTGTCTGAGTTCTTGGGTCTTTCTTTATTTCAGTGGTGGTAACAATTGTCTTGAACTGAGGTTTCATGTTCAGACGTGGCACTACTTGTTCAGTTATTATCATAGACTTTATTGGGATTGTAATGGCCTATACAATGCATGGTTGCTAATGGCAGGTTTAGTTTCACTTACAAATATTAGGAGGGTTTGTAATTTTAAATTACTTAAATCCACAAGGGGCTATCTTAAATCAATTCTTATATTTGGTGATGGAGCCCTGAAATTATTTGTTTTGAATTTTATTTACAAGGCTCAAATCAAATAGCTGAAGTTTTCAGAAAATAATTTTACTTGCTCTTGATGCTACCTTTTTTTCTGGGACTCTCTCCAATCTTTTTGAGGCTTTAAATATAATTGGCTGACATAATATTAGGAAAAGGAGTACATCAAGGCTGTATATTGTCACCCTCCTTATTTAACTTATATGCAGAGTACATCATGAGAAATGCTGGGCTGGATGAAGCACAAGCAGGAATCAAGATTGCTGGGAGAAATATTAATCACCTCAGATATGCAGATGACACCACCCTTATGGCAGAAAGTGAAGAGGAACTAAAGAGCCTCTTGATGAAAGTGAAAGAGGAGAGTGAAAAAGTTGGCTTAAAGCTCAACATTCAGAAAACTAAGATCATGGCATCCAGTTCCATCACTTCATGGCAAATAGATGGGGAAACAGTGGCTGACTTTATTTTTTGGGGCTCCAAAATCACTGCAGACGGTGATTGCAGCCATGAGATTAAAAGATGCTACTCCTTGGAAGGAAAGCTATGACCAACCTAGATAGCATATTAAAAAGCGGAGACATTACTTGGTCAACAAAGGTCCATCTAGTCAAGGCTATGGTTTTTCCAGTAGTCATGTATGGTTGTGAGAGTTGGACTATAAAGAAAGCTGAGTGCCGAAGAATTGATTCTTTTGAACTGTGGTGTTGGAGAAGACTCTTGCGAGTCCCTTGGACTGCAAGGAGATCCAACCAGTCCATCCTAAAGGAGGTCAGTCCTGGGTGTTCATTGGAAAGATTGATGTTGAAGCTGAAGCTCCAATACTTTGGCCACCTGATGCGAAGAACTGACTCATTTGAAAAGACCCCGATGCTGGGAAAGATTGAGGGCAGGAGGAAAAGGGGACAACAGAGGATGAGATGGTTGGATGGCATCACCAACTCAATGGACATGAGTTTGGGTGAACTCCAGGAGTTGGTGATGGACAGGGAGGCCTGGTGTGCTGCGGTTCATGGAGTCGCAAAGAGTCAGACATGACTGAGCGACTGAACTGACTGACATAATATTTAAACAACTTCCAAATCAACATGGGTCATTACCAGAAAATACATCATTTCTTGTAAATTTCACATCTGTGTAGGGTTCTTCTCTATTAAAGTCATGTAATTTAATCCTAAAAGATCTGAATAGTGCATTTATTCACAGTATTCTGTATATTTTCCAGAAAAAGAGTCATCAGGTAAAAAGGTACCCCCTCTCCCCTTCAGTGTTGTAGCCCATTATGAAGAAATACAGAACATCTTTCTCTTGAGAAAAGTTGAGTATAACTATTTTACTGGCAGCAGAAAGAAGGAAAATATTAGTTTAAATTGGGTCAAGAGCATAAATTTTCTACTGGCCGAAAGTCATACCAAAAAAAAAAAAAAAAGTCATATTGAAATGAAACAAAATTGTAGGGAGAAAACAAAGCTAAAATATCCTTTGAAATATGCAGGTCATTCTTGTCAAAGAGGGAAAAATCACATGTAGGAGATTTGTAATCTTACAAATTGTTTGATTTTTCCCAAGGCCTCAGAAAGGGAGAGAGTGCCTAGATGTGGTCTCCAGAGTGAGAGGTCCAGAAATTAAATTTTGTTCATGTACACAAAATTGCACAGATTTAGAGATTTTTATCTTCTGCTAATCACATATAAGAGTTAATATAAACTAAAATGTACATTTATAATTGTTGATGCATTTTTCCGGTGACCACAGATTTGGTCTTTTCTACCCAAGATTCTTCATCCCTTACATGAAGATATCTAGGAGACTGTAGTTCATTTGGCAAATATGAAGTCAAACCACAGAGAGAAGGATAGTTTTCAGGGATATTTCACTCACAATTATCTGATTTATCCAACAACATAGAATACCTCTTGAGTAAACAGAATATTCTTCCCTGTTTGACTCAAGGTGATTCTTCTCTGAACAGTGCTAAATATATACTGCCAACTTTTGATCTTTGGATCATTACTCTGCAAGATCACACACTTTGGGTGAATATGCACCTTTTTCAGATTTGTTACAAAGCAAAAAATTCAGAGTCTCAATCCCTGAGAAGCTTACGGAGAACTTAGGTAAGTAATTCGACTTACTACCAGAGCATACAGTAAATACAGTTTCATCAGGACCAGCCAGAAACATGGTGTACCCTGAGAAAGCTAAGTTAGATATTTGGTTAGATATTTGGTTCCCATTCAAATTGATGTTCTCTAAGTATGTGTTGCACTTTTCTTTTGGAGCATGACTACAATTTTCTCACAGACCCCCACACCACAAGCACACTGCAGGGAAGGACAAAGAGGGACACCTTCTGGCAGAGGTTACCCTCTCCTGTGCTGTCCTAAGCAGCTCAGCTCTGGCAAAGAGAAGTGAGTGAAAGTTGCTCAGTTGTGTCCAACTCTTTGCGACCCCATGGACAAACCTTACTAGCAAAACAAAAACATGGAAACTAACCAAACTCATCCTCTTTGAAAGGCAGTTTGCTGCTGCTGCTGCCAAGTCACTTCAGCCGTGTCCAACTCTGTGCGACCCCATAGACGGCAGCCCACCAGGCTCCCCCATCCCTGGGATTCTCCAGGCAAGAACACTGGAGTGGGTTGCCATTTCCTTCTCCAGTGCATGAAAGTGAAAAGTGAAAGGGAAGTCGCTCAGTCGTGTCTGAGTCCTAGCGACCCCATGGACTGCAGCCTACCAGGCTCCTCCGTCCATGGGATTTTCCAGGCAAGAGTACTGGAGTGGGGTGCCATTGCCTTCTCCGGCAAAGGCAGTTCAGAAACACTTTATTGCTATTCAAGCATATTCTTGGGTCTTCTCACCCTCTAATTCCTAGAAACTTGTTGCAGTCATCCTAAGTGCCAATGGTATTGATAAACACTATCTTCTCTTCCAGCAATATTCCTGTGTGAATGTGCTCAGTCATGTCTAACTCTTTGCAACCCCATGGACTGTATGTAGCCCACCAGGCTCCTCTGTCCATGGGATTTCTCAGGCAAGAATACTAGGGTGGGTTGCCATTTCCTTCTCCAGGGGATCTTCCCAATCCAGGGATTGAACCCTTGTCTCTTGTGTCTCCTGCACTGCAGGTGGATTCTTTACTGCTGAGTCACCAAGGAAGCCCTGCAGTGTTCCTAACTGTAAATCTTTTTGAAGACTAGTGCCCTGGACCACTGCCTGGCTGGTTCTTCTCTAATCCACTTCAGGCCATGGTCATGTTTTAGACCTGGGGCTATGGGATGGAAGTGAAAAAGACAGACATAGAGATCAGACTGAGGGATCAAAGAAGGCATTCTAGAGGAGAGGCTCACACATGAGTCGAAGTTTAAAGGTTAGGTGGAGGCTCACACATGAGTCAAAGTTTAAAGGTTAGGTGACAGCTGACATAGGTGAATTGGTGAGCAGAGGGAACAACATGGTGCAGAGTGCTGGATGTATCACTCAACTTGCCTGGAAGAAAATGTGTATGTATGGGTTTGTGAAGATGAAGCTAGAAAATCAGGCATGATCCATGAGTTTTCATGTGTCTGAAAGCTAAGAGGTATCACTTATGGTAACGTAAGTTTACTTGCCATAAACTTACAGTAAGTAGAATACCATAATCAACACTTGATTTAGAAAGATCGGGCTGGCAATTGTGTAGGGTGGATGGAAGGGATTAGACTCACAGACCTAAGACTCACTAGGAGGCCTGAGTATGGACTTCAGTGGTGGAACCTAAAGGAGTGAGCAGTTTCCAGAAATACTTAGGACACTGCTTTATAGGATTTGATGACAGATTAAAGGAGGGAGCATGGAGAAGGATTAGGGTTTATAAGCTAGTTGGATGGTTTTACTATTTACAGAAATCAAGAATATAGAAAGCTGTGCAGAATTGGTGATGAATAGAGTGGAGAGGAGTTGGTGATTGTTTTTCTCATCTCACTGGACATTTAATTTTCACTCTAATATTCCATCACATCTTAGTCTCCAAACCCTCATTAAAGAAGAGAAAGTAAACAGACTCACTAATGGAAGCATGTGGAGGTTTGAAGTTTACCTCCAAACAAGTGCATCTCTATTTCTCCCCTAACTCCCAAACCTGTCTTGCTCTTCTTTCCTCCTGTCTTTTCTTATCATGTTCTACTAAAAACATTCCTAAATCCTACCCATCTGTTTGTTAGCATTTTCAATTTGCAAATCAGAATTTATTTCATTTAAATTATCCCCTGAGCAACCACCATTCTTGTTCATTTTAGCCTTAGCATTTATATGTTCTTCTGTAGTTAACTCGCTAAAATACTATCTTGCTTTATTATAAACATTTATCATTTAAAATTTTAATTATAAATTTCTTTACAAGTTTAAATTCTTTGATATCTGACAAAATATCAGTACATTACTGTCTAAAGGATGAAGTCTTTGTTAATTGAATTCTTGGTATACTTCATTCACCTCATTCTGATAATGGACAATAAAACAGATACCACAATAAACGATTGAATTCTAAGCTTGTTGGGCAGCCTTTTTCATGTAATGTAACATTTTGTCTTGTAGTCATTTTCTAAGGTGCATAGTATTATAGGATATTTCAGTTTCTTTGTGGGTACCATTTTTAAAAATCTCTAATTTTATTTTATTATTATTATTTTTGGTGGCGCCATGCGGCATGCAGGATCTTAGCTCCCAGAGCAGGGATCAAACTCGTGCCCTGGCACTGGAAGTGCTGAGTCCTAACCACTGGACCACCAGGGAAGTCCCTGTGGGTACCATTTTTGTTTAATATTTACTCACAAAATTTTTGTTTGTTTTCTAGGGTCGAGTGTCACAGGAAATGGTTTCCCTTTAAAAGGAGTTATCTTAGTGCTTTGGTTATCACAAAAGATGACAGAAATCTGATAGATGGCTGAAAGAGTCCCATGAAATTTGTACTGTCAATGGATATGGAACAGGGCTGTGTCCCCACTTCCCCATGTCTTAGTGCTGCCTATGCCCACATGTCGTGATCTCCACTTCCAATAGTAAGAGAACTAGGCATTAGACATTTGTTTAACTCTTAGGGTACTTAAGCTTACATTTAAAAGATACTCTTATTAGAGTATCAGTGAGTACTTTTCTTATCTGTACGGGTGTCTCTTTTTTAATCTATTTCTTAATCTCTTAATCTTAAAATTGGTCTTTATTTGTTACAGCGATCTAATAAAATGATGTGTGTGAGAAGATTTTTTAAGGTATACATTATTCTTAGAGTGCCATTTTTTTAAAAAAGACATCAAAAAACAGGAACTTCCCTGGTGGTACAGGGTTTGGACTCTGAGCTTTCATTGCCATGGGCCAGGCTTCAATCCCTGGTCCAAGAACTAAGATCCCAGATGCTGTGTGGTGTGCTTAAAAAAACCAAAAACAACTCTTAGGGTGCTATTACTGACACTGTCTTAAATTTTGAGATAACTAAGAAAAATACTGATTTTTTTTCAGTAGTAGTTTTCTTTCCTGAGAATGATTTAATATATTCATGAAGAATCCCTGCAATCCTTTTAGGCTGATTTCTGAAATGAATACCAGTTTTTGACACTGAAATAGAATGGGAAAAGATGATCTTAATGCACACTTTTGTTTCAAACTATGTTTGTTTGTTTTTTTTTTTTGGTCCCAAATGTGTCTCATAATGTCAGTGATGTGGAATGACCTGGACATTATATCCAGAAATTGTTTCAATAAATCTTTGGTTTGATTTAGCACTGATTAAAGACTTAAAAGATGCTTGCTCCTTGGAAGAAAAGCTATGACAAACCTAGACAGCATATTAAGAAGCAGAGACATTACTTTGCCGACAAAGGTCCATCTAGTCAAAGCTACCGTTTTTCCAGTAGTCATGTCTGGATGTGAGAGTTGGACCATAACAAAAGCTGAGCACCAAAGAATTGATGCTTTTGAATTGTGGTGTTGGAGAAGACTCTTGAGAGTCCCTTGGTCTGCAAGGAGATCAAACCAGTCCATCCTAAAGGAAATCAGTCCTGAATATTCATTGGAAGGACTGATGTTGAAGCTGAAACTCCATTACTTTGGCCACCTGATGCAAAGAGCTGACTCATTGGAAAAGACCCTGATGCTGGGAAAGATTGAAGGCAGGAGGAGAAGGGACAACAGAGGATGAGATGGTTGGAGGCCATCATCCACTCAATGGACATGAGTTTGAGCAAGCTCTGGGAGTTGGTGATGGACAGGGAAGCCTGGTGTACAGAAGCCCATGGGGTTGCAAAGAGTCAGACATGACTGAGCAACTTAACTGAATTGAACATCTCAAATGGGCTTCCCAGGTGGCTTAGTGGTAAAGAATCCACCTGCCAATGCAGGAGATGCAGGAGACATGGGTTCAGTCTCTGGGTTGGGAAGATCCCCTGGAGAATGAAATGACAACTCACTCTAGTATTTTTGCCTGGAAAATCCCATGGACAGAGGAGCCTGATGGGCTAGAGTCCAGGGGGTTGCAAAGAGTTGGACACAATTGAGCAACAGAAAAACATGCATCTTCTCAGCTTCCTTTTTGTCAAGAGTAAAAGAACTGAAAGAAAAAAAAAACTGCAAGAGGATGTGGAGAAGTGCTTTACCAATGCTATGGAGGGGGATTTATTAATTATAATGATTTGATTCATCTCTTTTCTCTCCTTCACTGGGGAAAGAGAGATCTCCTGGTGGTACAATCAGAATGATACATTTCGCTATTTCTTTGCAAAGCCAAAATGATCTATTAAAAGCCAAGGTATGTTGCATCAAGTCCAGAATTAACTTCGCTTACAAAAAAGGGTATTCACGATCAATAGAATCATAGGCTTTTGATGAGAGCATTATGTTAATCATTAGAACTATCACCTCCATTTTCTTGTGTGGCTGGTAAGCTCTAATTCCATAATTTAAAGGTTTACTTGCATCTTACCATCTTTATAATATCCCAGAGGTGGAAAACCTTTCCATATGCTCTATAGAGGCAGTTCTGGAACTAGATCACCTGTATCCAGGCCCTGGTTCCAACGCCAGCTATAAGATCCTGGGAAAGTTACTCTATATTCCTACGCCTTGGCTTCTCATCTGGAACATATGGATTAAATACCTGCCTGGTTGGGTTGTGAGAACAATACACGCCAGTCTTACAAAAGTGAAAAGTTGCTCAGTCATGTCCGACTCTTTGCAACCCCATGGACTATACAGTCCATGGAATTCTCCAGGCCAGAATACTGGAGTGAGTAGCCTTTCCCTTCTCCAGGGATCTCTCCAATGTTTAAGTAGAAGCTTTTATTTAGGTGGGGGGTAAAATGACAATTTGTCATTTGCAAGTCTGGGCCAAAACAGTAGACTCTCACTTTCCTTTTCACCAACTAAAATTAGTTTTTGGCAACGAGATTCAGGGTTATTGACTCTGAAGCTGCTGGCAGTTTAAGTTTTTAATCTATCCAAATTCTTACAGTTCAGAGAACAGGAAAACCCAGTTTCTCCTCATAAACTTAATCCAATGTGAACACAAACTTTCAAGGTTCGTTCAGGGATGTTAATTATTTTTGTGTTCAGTTTTTCCGTGATGAGGCCCTTCTTGAATGTCAGTGAGCAGGATTAAACCCCAGGAGCATGTGAGGCCACCCTAAAACGCCTCATTGTCTTTCAGCCTTTCTGGGTCACTCAGTATTTGATTATCCAGACTAACTGTGGGCAATGAAAGCGTGAATAATCAAATTGTACAGACAAGCATTTGTACTTTATTTTGGCTGTCGACTTCATCCTTCTTCTCAAAACTTTTTTTCCAAAAGAGCTAAGAAGGAAAGTAGAAGCTTTGTTTCCTGTCTTCGCTCTACTTCCTCTGCCCTTTCAAAGAAAAACTGACAAATGACAAGTTGTCTTCCTCCCAAGAGTCCCCTTCCTTCTGCCGTAAAGAACTGGTATCAACAATGTATCTAGGTAGTCGTTCCCTGAGAAGGTGAACTTGCCTGTTTCTAGAACTTTCTGGTATAAAAAAGGAAGACAGAACTTGAGCCTGAACTCGGCTTCTGGCTTTTTCTTGATCATTTTCCAACAATCTTAAAGGCTATTTTCTTTTTTCCATTACAGGATTTTTGGCACCTCAGAAGTAATAATGGAAATAAACATTTAACAGATGGTCCCAGCAGCTTCCCTGACATACATGCATAGCACAAAAGGGAAGCATGTATAATAGAGTTGATTAGATCTTATTTTAATTTATTTTATTTCTTATAGGATATTCTCCTGGTCACATTTTTCACTTTTTTTGGATATGCCTTTTATTACTGTGGTCCCTTACACACAATTTCTGAATTGTTTCTCAAGGTCAAGACCCTGTACCTCCCTCAGCCGCCTTCTGCACCACAGAGAAATGTCTACCTTAGCGTCAGCACAAATGGCTTCCCCCAGCAACTCTGCAGAGGTTCTGCAGGAAAACTTAGGAAGTGTTCCCTAAACTGTATTTGGTTCTCTTATGAAACCAGGGGTCACAGGGTGGAAGTAAGCCAAGGAAATATTAGCAACAAGGGGAAGAAAGCAAAGAATTGAAAGAATATATTAAGTGTTTTCCACTGATAAGCGGCGGGGTTGGGGGGACACCCCTAAGGTAAAAATGTCAGCCTCAGGGTTAGAGGGATGGCAAATAGTTCTGGTGAAGCCATCTGTGTTTTCATATTCACACAAAACTCTGTGAGGCCCTTTCCTGAAAGTTGGGGAGAGATCACTAATCTGTTTAATGAGCAGAGCAGAAGCAGGGGTCTTGAGGGGCTGAGAACAAACCCAGCTCACTTTTCTGCTTAAAGATCTGTCCTGGCAACCCTCTGAGTGAAATGAAGTCGCTCAGTCGTGTCCAGCTTTTTGTGACCCACGGACTGTAGCCTGCCAGGCTCCTCCATCCATGGGATTTTCCAGGCAAGAGTACTGGAGCGGGTTGCCATTTCCTTCTCCAGAGGATCTCCCCGACCCAGGGATTGAACCCAGTCTCCCGCATTGTAGGCAGACGCTTTACAGTCTGAGCCACCAGGGAAGTCCCTCTGAGAGGAGTCTGTAATTCACCGTTGCGACACCTAGTGGCTGGAAGCCATGTCTGCATCAGCAACATACACATTTATAAAATATTATTTTTGATTTTTTAAAACGGAAAAAACTTACCTTGAGCTGCAAGATCACAGTTTAACCACCGGAGAACAGAGAAAAAAGCCAGTTGTATTTAATCATTGACTTGAAAGTTACATGCCTTAGGATTCTTAGATAAGATGTGCAGAAGCAGGTAAACAGAAATACCAAATCCTTGGCAAGGCCCATTACATTATAATATCAGTCATAAAGGCTAGTGAAATAAGTGAGAAACTGTCCCCTTACTTTCACAACTTGATAAGAGGAAGGAAACAGAAAGTCAACCCAAATCAAACCTTCTCATCTGGAAAGTAAAGAGACAAGTGTGCTAAAGAAAGGCTAAGTTTTGTAGATCTTGATAGTGGTGACCTCGCTTGGGCCTTTCAGATTTTTCCTTCATCTCTCTTTGTTTAAGTGTTAAATATTCTTACATGTTATGGGATGATGTGCAATACTGACTGAACATTTCTAACTCCTCAGGAATACTCATCTAGTAAATACATTTAGACCGATCATAGGCTTAATACAGTACTGGAGAAAATGAAGAGGAATCCAATTTTCAATCAGGTGCGAATTTTCTATCATCTTCCACTCTCAATGGTAAAGGCAGTGGCTCATTCAGCGGAATGAGGTGATTGAGCGTTCATAGGACGATCACAACAATATCAATATTATCCTCCCTTTTTTACTGTGCCATAATTTATTAAACCCATTTTCTTTTGTTGGACACTTAGTATACATGTTTGGCCACACCGAGCAGCATGGGGGATCTTAGTTCCCTGACCAGGTTTGCACCCATGCCCGCTGTAGTAAAAGCACAAAGTGTTAGCCACAGGACTACTGCAGAAGTGCCCTAGTTTAAAATATTCTGACTATTGCAAATAACCCTTTAATAAGCTTCTTTGTGCATAATCCTTTGTACCCAGCACTGATACTTTGTTTTAAAAATTATAATGAAATATTTAAAACATATAAAATGCACAAATCATTTTTAAAAATACCCACGATTCTGCTTAAGAATTTGAACTTTACCAATATAGTTGGAGCCTCCATGCGTTCTTCTCCATCCTGTCTCCTTTCTTATCCCAGTGTAACCTTGTCTGGACATCAGTGTGTAGCACTCTTCCATATTCCTTTATGCTTTCCCTACATAGTGTGTATCTCTAAGCCACACATATATTAACTAGTTAATGTAACCTTCTCTGATTGCAAATTTAATACACTCTCATTGTGGAAAGGTTGGCAAGATAATGAGGTATAAACAGAAGTATAAATAAGAATTCAAGCAAAATTGTTGCCCTAAACACAACATTATAAATACCATTGTTAGTATTTTGATCCATTTTGCTCCTTTTATTACATACTTCACAAAATCAACTGGATTCAAAACAATTGCTTTAAAATGAATGGGGCTTCCCTGGTGGTCCAGTGGTTAAGACTGCTCTTCTACTACAGTGGGTACAGGTTCAATTCCTGGTTGGGGAACTAAGATTCTACTTGCCGTTCAGTGTGGCATAAATAAAAATAAAATAAAATAAAATTGATGTGGCTATTTCATTTACAAGGTGCTTTTGTTTCCCATGGGCTTCCCTTGTGACTCAGCTGGTAAAGAATCCGCCTGCAATGCTGGAGACCTGGGTTTGATCCCTGGGTTGGGAAGATCCCCTGGAGAAGGGAAAGGCTACCCACTCAGTATTCTGGCCTGGAGAATTCCGTGGACTGTATAGTCCATGGGGTTGCAAAGAGTCGGACATGACTGAGAAACTTTCACTTTTACTTTGCTTCCCATCTCACTCACTGACTTCCCTGTGAGGTCAGTGATGTATTTTTATCTCCATTTTTGAGATGAGGATCAGAGGTCCTGAGAGATGAGTCAGTATCTCAAGATCTCCCAGCTCTCAAGTGAAGGAATCAGGACTCATATCTGGATCTTTGGAGTCAGAGTCCAGTGGCTTTTCTGTTGAAATAGCCTAGGGTCACCACCATTCTCTCTCACTGAAGTCCCCAAAAGTAAGTGCTGGCCCTTCCTTCTCCTTCTGTCTCCTTGCCTTCTCATGACCTCTTTTCAATTTAATTGCCAGCTGGCATCTTTATTTTAAATCAATTTTGCCTGTGTGTACAAGTTGAGTGGGGAGAAGAAATACAGTGTCATTTACCTTAGAGGCCACATTTTTTTAAAAAATTATTTTTAAATGAAGAAAAATTGCTTTACAATATTGCGTTGGCTTCTGCCACACATCAACATGAATCAGCCATAGGCATTCGTAAGTCCTCTTCCTCTTCCGCTTCCCACCCCTCTAGGTTGTTACAGAGCCCTGGTTTGAGTCACACAGCAAATTAGAGGTGACATCTTTAAGAAATGGTCCATGGTTTTCAGCTGTTGCTGCTCTGACTCACCTTTCTTCCGAGCTAAGGCCTGTATCCTGAGTAGAGGCATGGCTTTAACTTGATGTTATCAGAAAGGTCCACGCTTCCAAAATGTGCTTAAACTGCTCCTGTGTGGTAGAATCTCTCTCCACGGACATGAGCTTCTGGGAGCAAATAAATTGGCAAACAAAGTCAGGGGAGGGGGAGGCAGCAATTTCCATTAAGATGACTCTAGATTTGGCCTAAGTTGGAATGTTAATTTTGTCAGAAGTTTCCACAGAAATACTGATGATCAAAACATAATCTTTTTTTTTTTTTTTTTGCTGTGTGGTGGTTTAGTCATTCAGTTGTGTCCAACTCTTGAAACTCCATGGACTAGACTGCCAGGCTCCTCTGTCCCTGAGATTCTCAAGGCAAGAATACTGGAGTGGGTTGCCATTTCCTTCTCCAGGGAATCTTCCCGATGCAGGAATCAAACCTGGATCTCCTGCATTGCAGGCAGAATCTTTACCGACTGAACTATATTCTTTTTGAGTGGTTAACAAAAGGACGCAGTGAAGCTCTTTTATGTATCTTTTCAGCTGCTCTTCTTTTTACTTTCATTGAGGATGTCTGCAAACATTATGATTCATCTGTCTATTCCTGCAGCACTGCCAACCTTCTTTATTATTAGAGATTCCAGCCACCAACTAGAGCATCTCTAGCATGGGAGGTGTGAGGAAGACTTTGGAAATTCTTAACTGTTTTCTGGTGGTCTCTGTTTTATTACATTGCTCATGCACAGAAGCTGAAGATGTTACATCTTCACCCACCATCATCATTATAACACAGTCAGACAGCACAGGGTAACTACCATATTCCTGGTGCTATCTTTAGAACTCCTTTGAGGTAACTGTTGTCTCCATTTTGCAGATGAGGAAACTGAGGCTCAGGGTGGTTAATCAAGTAGCCTGAGTTCACCTTGATAGTAAGAGACAGAATCAGATTTTGAATGCAGGTCTGTCTGAAATCAAAATCTGAGTTCTTTAAAGAGCGGTTTGCTTGTGGAACTTCTCTAGTAGTCCACTGGTTAAGACTCTGCAGTTCCAATGCAGGGTCTTGGGTTCAATCCCTGGTCAGGGAACTAAGATCCCGCATGCCACACATCACAGCCAAAAAAAAAAAAAAAAAAAGTGGTCCATTCATGGAGGGCTTCTGTCACTTACATACTATGTACTCTAAGTTATGCAGAGGTGACAACACCTGCCTGTTAGCCCAGGAGTTTCCAGTTCAATGGAAAGGAAAAAGACTCACACGGAAACAATTGCAGTGCAAACCCAGCATGTGAACTGCTATTAAGAAGGACTAGCAACACGTCGTGTGAGCCTAGGGGAAGATTAACTCATATTGAAGGAAAGATGAACTCATTTGGGGGAAATGAGGGATTAGAGGAGCGTCTTGAAAAGATACAACTTCATCAGGTGTCACTACAGAGTAGTTCCCATGAAGACAACATTACAAATGTAAGTCTAATGTTGTAAGAGTGTGTCACTGGGATTTGATAATTATTAAGTGGCTATGGCTAGCCCCTTGGTCTGTCCTATATCATTCAACTTTAAATACGGCAGGGATTGGTTCTCATCTTTGATCAAATCCTACCGTGATTAGAAATAAGAGAGCCGACTAAGGACGTCGAAGGCAGCCAGCAGGAAAGCTGGGTCTGGCAGGTTGGGGGAGGTGGGGGCACATGGCAGGGACTACTGAGGCTTATCGCACCCCAACTGCTCTGAGAAGCCCCTGCCCACTCCTTCCCCACAGCCAGGCTTCCATTGCTGGCTTCCCCTTTGTAACTTATTTTTCTATTTAAGAGGACACTTGATTGATGTTCATTTTATCCTGGTATCTGTAGAAAATATAAAAGAAAATGTATATAGTGTATACATTATACACTATGTATAGTATAATGTATAGTGAGAATGGAAGGATGTGCTGGCCAGTGTTGACATAAGGAGAGACGGAAAAGTCTTGGATGAATTGGATGTGTTTTACCATCTTGCCTAGAGAAGCCTGGTGTGAGTTATTTGTAGGGATGGAAGTGTCAGACCCTGTACCAATACCTAGCTGTCCCAGGGGAGTGCGCATCTCATATACAGAACCCTTTCATCGGCCTGGGCCTCTCTGCTTCAGAAGGTTAGGCGTCTGAAAGGCCTACCTGTCTGTCCAAGGAGAAACCAAGGTTCTAGAATGCTGCTGAGTTGAATCCAAAATGATACCAAGAAGAGAACTTAAGGTGACTCAGAGTCTAAAATTGTATTGTGCAATCAGCCAGGGTGCCAGGCTTCCAGGTAAGCTGGCTGGACTGGGAAAGACTAGGGTTGAGGAATGCTGGCCTCTACTCTCCACACACCCTCCAACAAAAGGCCAGAGTAAACCTCCACCAGAAATGGGCCCAGGCTGCTCTCATTTCCAAACAGATCATCAGCAGAAACACAGTGCTCATCTTCAACAAGGTCTACCAAGGAGACATAACACTGAAAGCCTCTGAGTACTGAAGGAACTGAAGAACTATCTGCTCCCCATGAACGCAGACTCACCACACTGAATCCATGGGACCATCTTCCCAGAAGGAGCTCCTCCAATTTTTGTGGTCCTAAGTCACAAAGCTTGGGTGGTGGCTGAACCTGAACTGAATAGTAGGCAGTTCACCGTGTTGGCACAGGAGACAGCGCCCCGGGGGTGTGAGGATGTAATGCAATGATTATGTCAAACGCCCCCCACCCACCACCCCCCGACCAGCAACATGTTTCTTTCAATGAGACAAGGGGGTCTCTTGGGTCTCCTGATGGGCTTGGCTGCCCAGATGCAAAATCTTTGAGCCCAAGAATGTCCGTCTTTCCTGGGGCACCACCTCCAGCCACCTGCTCCATGGTGACTGGGTGCCCCGGGAAGCTCACGGGTGCCTGAGCCTGTTTGTGACTGTGTGGTGGACACTGCCAGACACTCCCAGCTGAGGAAAATAAACCTGACCCCAGACACAGCACTGAGAGCCAGGTCAGGGCTCCTCATCCTCCAGCCGCCTTCCCTGTTGCAGGCGGCGCCTTCTCTGTACCTGGACTCTGGCAGAAGGAACACGGTCACTCCTAGCAGGAGCAGGCACCCTGTTTCTCCTTCTGTTCCTCGCTGTCAGGCTAGTCTCGTGTTTCCCATATGTTTCCAGCTTCACACAGGAAAGGAAAAAGCTTTGGGCAAGCTCTCCTTCGGCCTTTTTACTCTTTCCTCACATTCCCGTGAGGGTCCTTGGTGAAGGGACAAGAGAGGTAATTAAGCCAGTTTTTTTAATAGCTGTTCTGGAATCGTTCGAGGAAAACCTTGGGCTTTGCATGGCTGCTCCCCATCTGGGAAGTCTCAGGTCAGAGTCTCCTGAAGATTTTTCTCCTTCCATTTTTGTTTTCTATTTCCTTTTCTATTTTTTCGGCCTATTTCTCCTCTTCGTGGCGCCAACCCCTGCCCAATGCCCGCCCCCGAGGGCACTGTCCTGTTTTAGGAGGCAGGAATCTGTCTGCAGGCAAGGTCGGGGAGGTGACGGCACCTCCGGCAGGTGGTGGCACAGCGGTCCTGGCCTCATCTGTTACTAACTGTTGACACTTGGTCCAGAGGCACACGTTAGGAGCAGCGCTCACCTCCAGCAGGCTGCTCTCGGGCGTGGGCAGAGACGACAGGCAGTGACTCACAGCGCGGCGGGAGAGACCCAGTCACTGGGGCTGCAGGGAAGCAACGTGGAAGGACAGGCCAGGAAAGGAGGGCGTCTCTCTCCTCATACCCCAGGTCCCCACCACCCCCAACCTCCACCCCACCCCAGTCTCTCCCTGAAACAGGCTCACAATTCCCACCTCCTCATAGGCTCTGGCCCGTGGGAGATGTGTCTTTCTCTTTATTTATTTTGTTTCTTTGTCCTGTGAATTCCTCACAAATTTATTGTTTGTCTAAAAAGTACCTGTGGCAGATTCATTTTGATATATGGCAAAACCAATACAATATTGTAAAGTTAAAAACAAAAAAACAAAAAAACTGTCTGCTTTGGTCACTTCTTTGGTCCCACTTCTACGAGAGACTCCCATGTACAAGAATTAAAGTGACTTCTTTTTTCTTTGTTAACCTGTCTTGTGTCAATTTTGCTATGAGCCCAGACACGAGCACTCAAGGAGTGGAGGGGGAAATTTCCTCCTCCCTAGCAGATGCTTCAAAATGGAAGCTCACAGACTCTTAAGGGTTGCAAGGCCCATATGTAGGGTATCTTGCCCGATCACCCATCTGGTACAGGAATCCCCTCTTTAGCATCCTTGCCAGGAAGCACCCAGCCGTGGCCAAACATGACCAAGAATATGGAAATCAGGGTGCTTGTTGTCACTGTTGGGCACTCCAAAGACCAGACAATTTCTGTCTTCATTTTGAATCTGATTTGAAATGAGATGAAATTAGAGAAAAGGTCTTTACTTATGGTGATATTTTTGCCCTCCAAAAATAGGAGGCACTGAAAGAGACACAGTGCTTTAGGAAAGGGGGAGGCCCATATTTCTCTTGAAATTACACACAAAATCATGGAGTATGTGTCTATATGCTCTTTTACTGTTTTTCTGGGAATGGGAGCCAGAGGTTTTATGGGATTCTGTCAGGCCAAGAGTCCCACAAGGCTCTGTGCCATTTGTGAAGTGCTGAGTTGATTTTGTCGTATACCTGAGGAAGACAGACGGGCTCTTGCTCTGATCTCACACACCGATATCCCAGCCTGGCTGGCTTGTTGCAGGGGTGCCAGAGCCCAGAGACCGTGCAGCTACCTCACGGCCAGCCACGCAGAGACATGATGCCATTGGAGCCTTCGTTTCAGTTCATGCTCTCAGTTCTCAGGTGTGTCAGCCTCTCTGCCTTGACTTCACATCCGCAAGGCCCAGTTCTGGAAAAGGCGTGGGGAATATGGGTCACGTTTGCAGAGCTGGAGGGCGTCATGAGGATTTTCAGACAAAGGGGTACAGAGGTTCATGCGTTCCTAAGTTATAATCTGCACACCTGATCAGGAAAAGGAAATGACTGGGAGCCTCGTCACTCAGAGCATGTCTCTGCTTGTCCTCAACACACACACACACACACACACACACACACACACACAAAGGGACCCTTTTCTCTCCTGTTTTTAGCAGCAAGCCCTCTCTAGGGGTTATGTTGTCTCTATGTTGATTATTTTAAAAACATTCTGGTGCAATCTACCTCCTGAGAGTAGTGAGGAAATAGCTGAAGTGTCTTAATCAGGCATCCACATTCCAAAGGTGGTTAGTTAGCATCTGAAATGTACTAATTAGGGATTGACACTTCAGAGTGCAGGGAGTGACTTGGCATCAAATATTATTACTGACGTCTACACCACACAGAGTGTGTTCATGAGCAGAATGGATGTTAGGAGTAAAATTTTCAGTGGTGGAATGGATGGTATTTAAGTCATGCAAACTGGCAGTACACGGTTTCAAAGAAAAATAAACAAACTAAAGCCTCCCCATGTAAAATTTCTCCCTTTTTCCCTCTGTCCAGTGTGGATCCTTCAGGAGGTTACATAGCTAAGGGATTAAATCCAAAATATTTAATTCAGCAGCTTTGCATGGCTTGGCTGCAGCTTCAGACACACAGTCCCACCTACGAGGCTCACACGGGCAGCTTGTTTCCCTTCTTAAGACCTTCTCATATGCTGTTTTCTTGGTGGGAAGCTCTCTGCTACTTGGTGTGTGAACTTGCTTAAGGCACTTATATTTCTAAGCCTCCACTTTCTCATCTATAAGATGGGGGAGAAAAACCACTCTCTACAATATTACTAAGGATGAGATTACATCTATAAGAATTTCAGTTCAGTGCCTGGCATATGGAAAATGGGGTCACTATGGTTTTTTATTAGTTACCTAGCTAACTCCAACCTGATGAAAACTCATCTCAGGTGAGTTCTTTTCTAAGGGTTTTTCTGGTCACCCACCCATATAATCAAGATAACATATCTCTGCTCTAGGCTTTCACAAAGCCTGGTTGACCTCTGTGTGTATACATACCATACTTTATAGTAAATTTCTTTGTATGTGTCTATCTTTACCTAAAAACCATTAGCTCTGTTAGGGCTTTTTTTTTTAATGTCTTCAGTACCTGGTATCTAATAGATACTCAATAAATATTCAATCAACAAATGAACAAGGGCATGAGCTAATTAGAGATGTGTGACTCTCTGTAGAGACATCTGAGAGGGAGCTCTGAGGATTAGCATTCAGTGGTGGAACGGGAGTTATGTGGAAGGAAGAGGAGTGAACCAAGCTTGACTTGGACACTGTAGTAGAATTCAGCTCAATATATGGAAGTACTCCTGTGACTTGAAAAAATGGAAGGAGCTGCCTTAGTGGTAGTTCTTTTCAAAAGTGATTTCAACAGAGGCTAATAATAAGGCAAATTGAATTTACCTACGGGATAAAGATTTGCCTATAAGGTGCTGCCTAAAATTTATCTGACATTCTATGACAATTCCATGTGAGAAATAAAACATTTTTTTAAATTTTGTGAAACATTCCCAAATGAATATTTAGGCTTTATTGCATATTGATCCTATATCTTAATATCCTTAACTTTTCTCCTAAGTAGACTTTTTAGTTTTCAAATGATCTGTATCTCTGCTTGATCAGTTTGATTATTATAGACTTCCCAGGTGGCACTAGTGGTAAAGAACCCACTTGCCAATGAGGAGACATAGAGTTTAATCTTATTTTAATAAATGCGGGTTCAATCCCTGGGACAATGAAGATCCCCTGCAGGAAGACACGGCAACCCACTCCAGTGTTCTTGCCTGGAGAATCCCATGGACAGAGAAGCCTGGTGGGCTACAGTCTATAGGGTCACAAAGAGTCAGACATGACTGAAGAGACTTAGCACAGCAGCACATTATTATAGAATATAATGCTTATATATGTACTTATCCTGTATATAGCTAATATCAAAGCCAGTCTTATTGATAGGATGATATATTCTGTGAGACTTTTGCTCGATTTGGAGGAAAACCAGGTAGAATTGTAAATTATTTGTATTAAATTGTTGGGTTTTAGGTCCACTTACTGAAATACACGAGTGGCTGAAAGAGGCCATTTGGCTTTAAAACCAGAATGACTTTAAACCAACAAGGGCTTTAAAGTCAAAAATCAAGTAAATCTTGAGTTGAACTAAACCTCTAAATTCACAGTATTATTAAATGTCAAAATTTTTTTAATTTCCAGAAAATAGTCAAACTTCAAATAAATCCAAAGCCTGAGCTACTTTATCCAATTTGCAGTAACCAATCAATCCTTAAATGGGGAATATTCTCAAGCTATAGCTTGTGTACAAACTTCATGTAACCAGGAAATTCCCATGTTGCCTCTGGAGCAGGTCTTTCTTTAAAAGTTATCCACTAAGTAGACACTTTGTGAATAGGTTAAAAAAAAAATAGATCTAATCTAGCCATCTAGAATGAGCTTGTCTTTTTTATTGGCAACACTGGGGCTAAATATTTGTCAATTTTTTTCTGGGCTTTTTTGGAAAAGCAGAGACACTCATATCACTTTATGAAAGAACCAAATTACTTCAACTATTTATGTTTTGTGATTGTGCTCAGTCACTCAGTTGTGTCCGAGTCTTTTGGAACCTATGGACTGTAGCCCTCCAGGCTCTTCTGCTGTTGGGATTTCCCAGGTAAGAATACTGGAGTGGGTTGCCATTTCCTTTTCCAGGGAATCTTCCCAACCCAGGGATCGAAACTGTGTCTCCTGCATCTCTTGCATTGGCAGGTGGATTCTTTACCACTGAGCCACCTGGAAACCCATTTGTATCTTAGAAGCATTTGTTCTTCATTACTTTATACATTTTTCTCTGCATCCATTGGGCAAGTGTCTAGAATAGGATAAAAGCTATGCCTCTAAGACTAAGATGGTTCTTTTCACCACCAAGTAGAATAAAGACCACAGCAAGCAGCTAAAATGTGATGCTTCCTGTAAAATAGGTTTGAATAGATTTGAGAATTATCTGGCTCCCTATTTTGGTCAGACGAACAGAACATTGGTTATATATTGACTCTACTTGTGGTCATGTTGATGGGGTTTATTTACGTTTATTCTAAAGAATTTTCCTTGGTTTTAGCAAAATGAAAGTATGCTATGGACTTCCCTGGTGGCCCAGTGGTTAAGACTTCCTATGCAGGGGGCATGGGTTTGACCCCTTGTTGGGGAACTAAGATCCCAAATGCAGGGTGCAGCCAAAAAAACAAAAACAACTCACTGAAAACAAAAACAAAATGCAAATATGCTATCATTCCTTTGATGAATGTGACAACTGGTCATGCCTTTTAGGAAGACTAAACTTCCTGGCAAAAGCCCATGAATTACTAAGTGGCATCACAGCCACAGACAAAAATAAGTCATTACAAGTTTTCTGCAGGTATTTCATTATTTGAGAATATGCACCATACAGTGCGTTCACTGTATTTCTTAAAAGATTTCATGTTGTATAAAGCTGGCAAGTTAATAACAGTCTCAATCTCCTTGTACTGAGATTTCATTTTATTTTTATTTTCTAATATGCCATTTCAAGAATAAAGTGAAGAAAATGATAGCAAACATCTCAACCGCTGGATGGTGAAATTAATCTTATAAGGGTGCCTCACTCACAACTATATGTCATTCTGATTGTTTCATAGAATAATTTTAAGGAATCCCAAGGGATTGTCAGGCTCACAATGCTTTTAATCAAGGAAACAGTATGGACTTCAGAAAATTCCCACTGTATTTTATCAATTCTCTCCTTTTTGGCATTGGAAACACTTAGAATTTAATTTCTTGTTTAAAAGATTCCATGCTTATAAAGCAGGAGGAGGAGGAGAATTGCCAACAGTCAAAGTCTGGCTGAAAATTAACCTTAAAATCCTATAATTCTATGTGAGTCATAATGTTTTGTTTCTGAATTTATAACAACTTCCCTGGAGGTAATGTTTAAGAAGCTAGAATTTTCTTAGATTAAGCAATCTTGGGAGAATTCTAAAATACTGGCAGCTGTGAGAAAGTCAAGTCTCTCAATTACTTACCATGTCCCCTAAATACTGAAATCAAAATAGCCTTGAGCTTAAAGAAGATATTCAGAAACCGTGCCCCATAGGATTAACAGAGGCTGATGACTAGCAGAAATACTTGAGCCTGTTTTACAGAACAACAGATAAAGGAACAGCTTGTTAAAAACCCTTCTACTTGTAAACTCCCTTCATTGATTAAGCTTGCTTTAGTTCTTTCTCCTCCCCGCCCCCACCACTTGCATATCCTCAAAGCTTCACACAGTCTACCTAATGCATCCCAAGACTCCTTAACCACCCCTATAGGTAATACCTCTAACATATGGGTTTCTATGGTAACAAGAGCTTACATTGTTTTTTAGTAACCTGGATTCAGCTCTTATCCAGTGCAGGCTGGCTAAGACTGGTTAGAACCACCAACTTTAAAACAGGACATGTCAATAAATGACCTTCTGACATCAAAAGGCCAAAAACAGCATTGTCAGGTCACATTAAGGGCTTCCATTTTTGAATATGCATACCGTGAAGAAGCATGCAACACAAGTACACCTGCATGGAACACTGATGACCTCACCTTGTCCCTACCTCCAAGGACCTATCTCCACACCCAAGACCACCCTGCTTCTTTATCCCATATACCTCCAGCCCCTCACCTTCAGGGAGGCAGATCTGAGATTTGTTCTCCCATATCCTTGGTTGCCTTGTGAATAAACTCCTTCTCTGCTGCAAACCTCAGTATTTTCGTGTCTGGCTTGCTGTGCATCTAACAAATGAGTCTGGTTCAGTAATAGTTCTATATAACGCAACATTTGGGGAAAAAATATATCAGTGTATCTATAAACAGAGACATATGCAAAATGAATCAGCTCTGGGCATCATTCTATAAGGTATGATTTAAATACTCTGCCCATTCAGGACACTCTGAGAGTCATTACATATGCCCTCTAGGTCCTACCCCCAATTATTTACTGCTCCTCAAAAATACCTTCAGTTGAATTCTGGAACCTCACCCTACTGCTGAGAAGCCTCTGTGGTATTTCTCTGTCTTCTACTGCCATGTCCATGGGCTTCCCAGGTTGCTCTAGTGGTAAAGAACCTGGGTTCGATTCCTGGGTTGGGAAGATCCCCTGAAGGCGAGCATGGCAACCCACTGCGTTATTCTTCTCTGGAGAATCTCATGGCCAGAGGAGCCTGGCAGGCTACAGTCCATAGGGTTGCAAAGAGTCAGACATGACTGAAGGGACTTAGCATGCAAGCATGTACCATGTCTATAGTCCCTTTACTTTTCATTGTTTCTCAAATATATTTATTTATCTTGAGGTAGTGTCATAATATTTAAAGTAGAAATCTCATTAATTTCTTTCCATGGAATCATTTCCTCCCTAAAACTAGAAACATTTGTCAAGCTAAGGAAAGTACAAGTTAATATGTCTCTGTAGTTGAAGAAAACCATAATGGCCTCTTACGTTTCTTGCATGGCGTTATGCTTTAAATAGAGTTGGGAAAAAGAAGGTTGGAATGGGGAATCTTTGAAAATGGCATGGCAACTTCCACTGACTCTGAGACCTCTGGGTACACCCAAGCAAGCTACTGTTTCATACAAGACACAATGCCTAGAAAGTTAGCTTAGAATGGCAATATTCAGTGTATTTTATTGTATTTTTTGACCCCAAATAACTGAGTGACTTTTCAGTTTTTCTGGGTAAGAAAGCAAAAGAATATGGGGGGAAATCCCTTTAGGCTCAGATTTTTAAAAATGCTTTCTTACAATGGTACCCACAGTGATTAAGTGCAAGGTAATTTTTTCATTTTAATGAAAGAAATGGAGGTATTTCCTTTGGCAGAAAAATGAAGATCTGAAAGATGGTATGACCTAAATCAAATCCCTTACGATTATACAGTGGAAGTGACAAATAGATTCAAGGGATTAGATCTGATAGAGTGCCTGAAGAAGTATGGACAGAGGTTCATGACATTGTACAGGAGGCAGTGATCAAGACCATCCCCAAGAAAAAGAAATACAAAAAGGCAAAATGGTTGTCTCAGGAGGCCTTACAAATAGCTAAGAAAAGAAGAGAAGCGAAAGGCAAAGGAGAAAAAGAAAGATACACCCATTTGAATGCAGAGTTCCAAAGAATAGCAAGGAAAGATAAGAAAGCCTTCCTCAGTGATCAATGCAAAGAAATAGAGGAAAACAACAGAATGGGAAAGGCCAGAGATCTCTTCAAGAAAATCAGAGATACCAAAGGAACATTTCATGCAAAGATGGGCTCAATAAAGGACAGAAATGGTATGGACCTAACAGAAGCAGACGATATTAAGAAGAGGTGGCAAGAATACACAGAAGAACTATACTAAAAAAGATCTTCATGACCCAGTTAATCACAATGGTGTGGTCACTCACCTAGAGCCAGACATCCTGGAACGCAAAGTCAAGTGGGCCTTAGGAAGCATCACTATGAACAAAGCTAGTGGAGGTGATGGAATTCCAGTTGAGCTCTTTCAAATCCTGAAAGATGATGCTGTGAAAGTGCTGCACTCAATATGCCAGCAAATTTGGAAAACTCAGCAGTGGCCACAGGACTGGAAAAGGTCAGTTTTCATTCCAATCCCAAAGAAAGGTGATGCCAAAGAATAGTCAAACTACCGCACAATTGTACTCATCTCACACACTGGCAAAGTAATGCTCAAAATTCTCCAAGCAAGGCTTCAACAATATGTGAACTGTGAACTTCCAGAGGTTCAAGATGGATTTAGAAAAGGCAGAGGAACCAGAGATCAAATTGCCAACATCTGCTGGATCATCAAAAGAGCAAGCGAATTCCAGAAAAACATCTATTTCTGCTTTATTGACTAGGCCAAAGCTTTTGACTGTGTGGATCACAACAAACTGTGGAAAATTCTTCAAGAGATGGGAATACTAGACCACCTGACCTGCCTCCTGAGAAATCTGTATGCAGGTCAAGAAGCAACAGTTAGAACTATACATGGAACAACAGATTGGTTCCAAATCAGGAAAAGAATACATCAATGCTGTATGTTGTCACCGTGCTTATTTAACTTATATGCAGAGTACATCATGAGAAATGCTGGGCTGGATTAAGCACAAACTGGAATCAAGATTGCCGGGAGAAATATCGATAACCTCAGATATGCAGATGACACCACCCTTATGACAGAAAGTGAAGAACTAAAGAGCCTCTTGATGCAAGTGAAAGAGGAGAGTGAAAAAGTTGGCTTTAAACTCAACATTCATAAAAACAAAGATCATGGTATCCAGTCCCATCACTTCATGGCAAATAGATGGGGAAACAATAGAAACAGTGACAGAGTATTTTTTTGGGTTCCAAAATCACTGCAGATGGTGGCTATAGCCATGAAATTAAAAGATGCTTCCTCCTTGGAAGAAAAGCTATGACCAATCTAGACATCATACGAAAAGAGCAGAGACATCACTTTGCCAACAAAGATCCATCTAGTCAAAGCTATGGTTTTTCCAGTAGTCATGTATGGATGTGAGAGTTGGACTATAAAGAAAGCTAAGCACCAAAAAATTGATGCTTTTGAACTGTGGTGTTGGAGAAGACTCTTGAGAGTCCCTTGGACAGCAAGGAGATCCAACCAGTCCATCCTAAAGGAAATCAGTCCTGAATATTCATTGGAAGGACTGATGCTGAAGCTGAAACTCCAATACTTGGGCCCCCTGCTGTGAAGACCTGACTCATTTGAAAAGACCCTGATACTGGGAAAGATTGAAGGCGGGAGGAGAAGGGGACGGATAGTTGGATGCCATTGCAACTCGATGGACATGAGTTTGAGTAAGCTCAGGAGTTGGTGATGGACAGGGAAGCCTGGCATGCTGCAGTCCATGAGGTTGCAAAGAGTCAGAAACGACTGAGTGACTGAACTGAACTGAAGGATGGTGAGGAGAGTACAGAAGGGACCAGATGGATGTGTTAAATAGGAAATGTCTGTCCCATGACAGAAAGATTTGACACCCCTTCAAGGATATAGGGATGTTAAGGGCAGAGTGAGAACCAATGAGTAGACGTCATCATAGTGGAAAATAATTTAGCTCAAAATATGAACAAACTTTCTACCAAGTCAGGCTGTCTGAAGCTGATTGAATGGTTACTTTACAAGGACTCTGAAAGGAGAATTTATGCATGGAGATGACCTCTAAGATTTCTTCCAACCATGATGTTGGAGAATCCTGTTATTCTAGATCTAAATAACACTTGCTCTCTGCTGAATTTCCCTCTGAACTAATTTCTTTTGAAACCTGGGCCAGAGACCAATTACATGGCTCTTAGAAGAGTAGCTTCCTAGAAGAGTTGCCTTTTCTTCAGCACAAAAAATAGAAGAAAAAAAAAAATCATTCACCTCTATGGACTAATTTGTGCTTTGACTACAGGAGTGACTATACGATACTTAAAAACATTCACTAGGGGAAAAAAAGTCAGCTAAATTGTGGTTTGTTATCATATAGTCTTAAAAAGAGAAAATATAGAATTGTTTTCTTTTGAACTTATCACTAAAGAGAAAACCAGGACCCATCTCACTTTTTCCAAATGACTGTGCTGTGAGTGATATCAGCAGCACACTACAGAGCAGTGTGTGTTCACATTTTAGGTCT
This sequence comes from Bubalus kerabau, assembly GCF_029407905.1. Classification (NCBI taxonomy): domain Eukaryota; kingdom Metazoa; phylum Chordata; class Mammalia; order Artiodactyla; family Bovidae; genus Bubalus; species Bubalus kerabau. The sequence continues at coordinate 26,212,614 of NC_073636.1, forward strand.
TTGCACTTTGGTTGACCAATTTCTGAGTTGGAAGACTAAGTAGAGGTTATTTGGGTTGAGCCTCCTGTTGCCTCTCACTGCTTTTGGCTTATGGATCCTGGTGCTCAGATTTAAGGTATGATTCTCTCTGGTCTGTGTGCTAAGCTTGTGTGAGCAAGGATCAGCAATGTGGCTGGCTCTGCCAACAACGCAGGTAAATCAACACTTGGCCTCTGGGAAGCCATAATGTTCCCTCATTGATTCAATGATTCTTTCATTCCAGGATGGATAGAAATGTACTTTCCAACATGAAATTCGAATGTCACCCCGTCCCTGGGAAAAGCTGACACATCTGCCCTTGGAGGGTTGGTAAAACTTTGTTAATACAAAGCGAGATCTACAGGGGACCTGCAGCTTGTGGAAGTGTGTCCAGGGCCTTTTCCTGGTGTGCTCTCATGAGTTGAGTCTTTGTTTCTCTTCCTATAAAACAGGGTCAATGAGACCCTGCCTATGAAAGCTCTTGATAAATCCAAGAGACATGCTATGTTAGGTGTTGGTACAATGACTGGATTTCCCATGGATAGCGCATCATTTTACAATTCTCATCAGGTACATATTATTGAAAAATTGTCTTGCAAATCAAATAATCCCCAATTATCAAGCCTTTACTGTGTATTTTAATGAGCTTAGCCAGGTTCAGTTCAGTTCAGTTCACTTTCTCAGTCGTGTCCAACTCTTTGCGACCCCATGGACTGCAGACATTGTTCAAACTCATGTCCATCAAGTCGGTGATGCATTCCAACCATCTCATCCTCTGTTGTACCCTTCTCCTCCTGCCTTCAATCTTTGCCAGCATCAGGGTCTTTTCAAATGAATCAGTTCTTCGAAGCAGGTGGCCAAAGTATTGGAACTTCAGCTCAGCATGAGTCCTTCCAATGAATATTCAGGACTGATTTCCTTTAGGATGGACTGGTTGGATCTCCTTGCAGTCCAAGGGACTCTCAAGAGTCTTCTCCAACACCACAGTTCAAAAGCATCAATTTTTTGGCGCTCAGCTTTTTTTATGGTCCAACTCTCACATCCATACATGACCACTGGAAAAACCATAGCTTTAACTAGACAGATCTTTGTCAGTAAAGTAATGTCTCTACTTTTTTAATATGCTGTCTAGGTTGGTCATAGCTTTTCTTCCAATAAGCAAGTGTCTCTTAATTTCATGGCTGTTACTGGGTATTAAAATACAAGGTCTTGTTTAATAATTACCCCACCACTAAGGTAGTATTATTATCTCTAATAGCAAATGTATTTATATTTATTATTAATTTATAAATTAGAAAACTGAAGTTTAGACAAAATGAATAATCTGCTCCATGCTTGAAAGTGTTAGTAGGCATCTGGTCCATATTTGTCTGATTCATGACACAAGAAGTCTACTATTGATTTATCTCCTGAACTTCCAAAAAGGAGGGACTTTCATTCTGGTAATGTGGGAATGGATGTGAGTGAATGTCCATAGAGGTTCCTATCACATTCAGCCACTGCTCTGTCCAGCTGAGGTCCAGCTCTGATGCTCACTTGGTATAGTGGATGCTGTGGGTGCCCCATCCATGCCCTCATTACCAGCTAGGGCAGCGGCACTGAAGCTGGTCTCCAGCTAAGACTGGCTTCTTGCTTAGCTTCCCCCTCCACTCCCAGGCTCACTCTTTCCCCTTATCCCCCCTGTCCTGAGAGCATAAACCAAGAAGTCACTGAAGCAAAAAGTCTCCATTTTAGGCTCTGTTTACATGAAACCTGAGCTAAGACAGTTGGGCACTGTTGAGTTTTTTCCAAGCTATAATTCCTTTCCTCTAAGTCACAGAATTCCATGCTTTTAAAGCCTTCATTTAAATACATTTTCTCCCTGAGCTTATTGAGGTTATTATCATTGTTGTTTGGAACTAATCCTGGTTTCTTCATTTTCATCTGGGCGGATGAGGGAGTGGACCATCCTCCAGTGAGGGTGTGACATCATGAATGATTGAGATGACGGGGTCCCTGGGGAGTAGTTGTTTCTGAGATCTAATTACTGACATAGGAAATCACTTAATACCATTTATTCCGGCCCCTGATTCTTGTCACACGTTTACAAGATTGTTGAGATCCCTTCTCAGACAACCTATCAGACAGTGCCTACTTGGTGCATGTGACCACTATAGCACCAAGTCCCTGGGGTTGCCAGACCTGCAAAGGACAGTTGTCTTTTTCTGTCTCATGGTGTCTGAAATGTCTTTTTCTTCTCACGGCTATCTCTCTGCCTTCACTGCGTGCTGGTTCCTCAGTCAGACTCCGAAGGAGACTGTGGTGACTGCGCTGAGACGTGATGACTAGGCTCTTATGTGTTTCCCTGAAGCAACGGCACAGCACTTCTTTGAGCTGAAGAAACAAGTAAATACGATAAAAATGCACTTTCCAGAGGGACCAATCTTATAAGGAGAAGGAAAAGCTTTTCTGATAAACAGGCATGGTATTGACTGTAGAGGGAAAGTATCTGGGGAAACTGCCAAAAGGATTAGACATTTCTGCCAGTTAACCATTGGCAATGATAAGACTAGGCAGATCAATGAGCTCCACCGCAAAGAGATATGAAAGCAGGAGAACAGCAGAGGACCATTTACTACAAGTTCAAAGTCTACAGGGTAGTCTATGTGGCCAGTGTGATCAATTTCATGGTTCCATTTCCCCTCCCCACCCAATGTGGGCGATGGGCTGAAGGCAGGATGAGGACCACAGGAAGATGATTTCAGACTCATCAGTGGATGGCACCAAGTTCTCACTACGCGTCCCGGCCTTCTGACAGTTAGGACAGAACTCTGTCTGCTTTAACTTTCTCTGTGTTTTTTTCACTCATTACTTACAATCTTTGATTACTTAGCCTGTTAAACTTCACAAGTCTTTCCATTGGTAAAGCCTTTATTTTTATTTATTGGCTGCCCCACAAAGTGTGTGGGATCTTAGTTCCCCAATTAGGGACGGAACTCAAGCCATTGGCAGTAGAAGCCCAGAGTCTGATGTATGCAGAGTACATCATGAGAAATGATGGGCTGGATGAAGCACAAGCTGGAATCAAGATTACCAGCAGAAATATCAATAACCTCAGCTATGCAGATGACACCACCCTTATGGGAGAAAGTGAAGAAGAACTAAAGAGCCTCTTGATGCAAGTAAAAGAGGAGAGTGAAAAAGTTGGCTTTAAACTCAACATTCAGAAAACTAAGATCATGGCATCTGGCCCCATCACTTCATGGCAAATAGATGGGGAAACAATGCAAACAGTGACAGACTATTTTTGGGGGCTCCAAAATCACTGCAGATGGTGACTGCAGCCATGAAATTAAAAGATACTTGCTCCTTGGAAGAAAAGCTATGACCAACCTAGACAGCATATTAAAAAACAGAGACATCACTTTGCCAACAAAGGTCCAAATCAAAGCTATGGTTTTTCCAGTGGTCATGTATGGATGTGAGAGTTGGGCTATAAGGAAAGCTGAGTGCCGAAGAATTGATTCTTTTGAGCTGTGGTGTTGAAGAAGACTCTTGAGAGTCCCTTGGACTGCAAGGAGATCCAACCCGTCCATCCTGAAGGAAATCAGTCCTGAATATTCATTGGAAGGACTGATGTTGAAGCTGAAACTCCATTACTTTGGCCACCTGCTGCGAAGAACTGACTCATTTGAAAAGACCCTGATGCTGGGAACGACTGAAGGCAGGAGGAGAAGGGGATGACAGAGGATGAGATGGTTGGATGGCATCACTGACTCAATGTACATGACTTTGAGTAAACTACGTGAGTTGGTGATAGACAGGGAGGTGTGGCATGCTGCAGTCCATGGGGCATCAAAAAGAGTCGGACACAACTGAGCAACTGAACTGAACTGAACTGAATCATGCTGCTGCTGCTGCTAAGTTGCTTCAGTCGTGTGTGACTCTATGCAACCCCATAGATGGCAGCCCATCAGGCTCCCCCGTCCCTGGGATTCTCTAGGCAAGAGCACTGAAGTGGGTTGCCATTTCCTTCTCCAATGCAGGAAAGTGAAAAGTGAAAGTGAAGTCATTCAGTCATGTCCAACTCTTAGCGACCCCATGGACTGCAGCCTACCAGGCTCCTCCGCCCATGGGATTTTCCAGGCAAGAGAACTGGAATGGGTTGCCATTGCCTTCTCCGAACTGAATCATAGACACCTGCAAATGACCAAATGAATTCCATGAAGGACAGAACGTCATTTAGAGCTTATTAAATATTATTTGGGCCATTCATAATCAATGTGAATTGAGCTGAGCAGAGCAAAAATAAAACTTTAAATGGTAACTGATTTTTCTGTTCTCTCTGCCTTGCAAAGCCACCAAAATAAAGATCTCAAAGTCTATGTATTAATCTGTCTGCTATTGAGAGGGTTTGTTTCCCTTAGGCAACGTTTTCAACAATGTCTTTCTGTTTTGCTGATTTTTGACTCTGATAACAGAGATTAGCTGGGCCCAGTGCTGCTCTCCTATTACAGAGGCAGGTGAAATGAGGTCTTAATGACACAAGGTGGTAGTCGGAAAGAAAATTGTTTCTCAGTCTTTCCTTCTTGCCCTTTACCCACTCTTCACCACCTCCCCATAGGTGTAATCCTGTCAATTATCCCTAGCTCTTGTTAGCTGTTAAATCTCCCTTTTTCTTTTGACAAAAATTTAGCTATCACCTTTCTCAGAAATAATAGCATACAAAAAAGTCTTTCTGATTAAGAAATTAATATTCATTTTTACAGGTTTGGTGGGAAAATATAAAAATAAAACAAAATGTGAGTCCATTTGTAATTCTACCTTTTAGAGATATTGGTCTCAGGATTTTGGTGTCTTTGGTTTTTTTTTTTTTTAATTAAAAAATAGAGATAATTTTTTATATTAGACCTCCAGCATGCTGTTTTTCAACTAACACTATTTGGTGATCATTTCTCATATTAAAATTATATGCATGATTTTAAAGTTGTCTTCATATTCCCTGTAGCTTCATCATAGTTTATTCTATAAATACTGTTCCCCTGGTATAGAGCATCTAGTCTCTTTCCCATTTTGCTTATTTTTTTTTTTTGGCTGTTCCATGCAGCAATGTAGGATCTAGTTCCCTGACCAGGGATTGAACCTGTACCCTCTGCACTGGAAGTACACAGTGAGCCACTGGACCTCCAGGGAAGTCCCCAGATTTGCTACTGTTTTTAATAAATAATACTATAACATACTCTCCCTGCACATGTCAGTGATGTTTTAATAGGGGATTCCTGAAGACTCCAAGTGAACCAGTGAAGTTGCTCAGTCGTGTCTGACTCTGCGATCCCATGGACTGTAGCCTACCAGGCTCCTTCATCCATGGAATTTTTCCAGACAAGAGTACTGGAGTGGGTTGCCATTTTCTTCTCCAGGGGATCTTTCTGACCCAGGGATCGAACCCAGGTCTCCCTTATTGCAGGCAGACACTTTACCGTCTGAGCCACCAGGGAAGCCTGAAGACTCCAAGAGATGTGTCTTTAACGTAAAACTACAGAAATAGGTTAGAGGAAGGAGTTATCATTTTGAAGGAAAAAGGGAGCTTTTGTTTAATTTTCTTGCTAAAAGGATTAACTATCTTTGCATGTGGCTGACGTCAGAGAGAGATGAAGCAACTGCTATTGACTCCTTACACACCCTTAGGTTATCAATTAGGAAGGATGAAAGTGGGGTGAAAGTTGACTGGTTTTCAATTAGTAAACTAGATCACAGGCTTCCCAGCTTCTCCTTTCCATGTTAGTTAGCTAATTGCTCAATCATGTCCGGAATCTTTGCAACCCCATGGGCCGTAGCCCTCCAGGCTCCTCTGTTTATGGAATTCTCCAGGCAAGAATACTGGAGTGGGTTGCCATTTCCTCCTTCAGGGGATTTTCTTGACCCAAGGATCGAACATGCGTCTCCTGTATTACAGGCAGATTCTTTATCATCTGAGCCACTAGGAAAGCCCAATACATGATTCCAAAATGGAAGAGAGGCTGGTACTTCCATGCGTGGTGATGTCCACTGTTCCCACTGCCTACTTTAGACACGTATCATATAGCCCCTCAATGACTGTTTGTTGAAAGAAGAGCTAAATCCTTGAATTGAGCTTTCTTCAAACTGAGGTGTGTCCACGGCGAAAGAGACACCTTCCTCCTTTCCCAGCTTCCATCATTCTGTTTGTATTTCAGGGGACCGCCTTTTGGGGAGTTCCTCCCTGTAGAAATCCACAGCAGACTGCTGCCCCCCCTAGTGGATGTCAGCACTAGGCAAACGAGCTGATTCTTTCCTGCAAGGTCCAGAAGCCAAGAACTGGTGTCCTTAAACGCCCTCCTGAAATAATGGAAGCTGTGTTTCTGAAGGAGACTGTTCCCACTGCATGGAAGCTTTTGTCTTTAACAGGCCATCTGTGTCTACTGCTGCCACAAGACAAGACATCAGGGGAGGGTTTTTTTTGTTTTTTTTTTTCTTCAGGGCAGTATCCTGGCCTCTTTTTTTCTTTTAATTAATTCAGCAGTCTACTGGGTTGTGCTTCTTTCTCACCAGTTATTACATCCAGATTCACTTTATGCTGTGCCATGTGCTAGAGGTGTTGCTAATATGAACAGAGCCCAGAATAAAGCAGCCGGGAACCTGACAATATTCAGATAAACTACTGGAAAAATGTCATAAAAGCATTTCCTTTTGCCTTCTTGTAAACGTAAAAATTTAGGAACATCGAGAAAAACAGAAGAGAATATTACAAGAGGTACTGGCAAATCACTTATTTTTATGAGGGTTATGTCCGAAGACTCTGTGATATTCTTTTTCAGAGTTTAGCCAGTCACCTCAGATGGGCATGCTGCTATTTTAAGAGTGAATTGAGAAGCTTTCACACATAAATTGTCTAAATCCCTTATTGATCTCTTCATGAGCTTATAAAGAAGTCTATCTATGGCCAGAGGAAGTGGACTGGTGCCTGGTAAACAGCCCACCTACCTACTCATCGCCTCCCTCCTTGCTTGCTACCTATACTGCCTTCCTTTCTGCCTGCCTACCTTTCAGCAAGCTGCCTGAGAGCTCTGGATCTAGATTTTCGTATTTGCAAAATTAGAGGATGGAATTAGATGAGACGTCAGCAGCTCTTCCAGTTATAACCAGCATGAAACACCAGCACTTAGACTCCTCTTAGAGAGCAATCTACGAGAAGGTTTTTTCCCTCTGTCCACCACCATTATTGTTGGCTGATGATCTAAGGCGAGTTCCAACAACAAAGCAGGAACTATTTCCTTTTTCTAATTCCCGGCTCAAGTGTCCCCTTGACACTTGAGCCCATAGCTGTTCTGAGCAGGGCTTCTGAGCATCTCGGTCTGCGTCCATTGATGAGCAGGCAGCCTCTAGGACACCATGCGCAGTTGTGGTGGGTGAAGAAAACCTTCCTCGATGCTGTACTCCAATTCTTTCCCTCTTATTTAAACTGAGATCAGAACGAACACTACAGCCCTGACCTGTGCAAATACAATAAACACTTCAGCCCAGAAACAGTTTTACCTCTTTTATTAGATTGGGCTTTCAGTTTGTGTTTGAAGAGGAGCTATTTATGGGCTTGCAAACAAAGTGCTGGAGGAAAGGAATTTAAAGGATGTCCTTGGGCGAATTCTGGGGGTTTTATTTCACGAGGCTAAGCTGCATATTAACCCTTCATCTCCTGGTGCACATGACCTCCACGCTGCTCCCCAGCGTCTGGGAGGGATGAGTGGTCGGCGGCCTTGAGAAGGTCACTTCCTCAGTGTCCTGGAGGGCTGACGGTGACCTCTTGACCACAGGGAAGGAAGAGAACTTCAAGATACACATGTCTGCTGAGGGGAAGGTAGGTCCTGGGAAGGTAGGTCCTGGGAATGGTGATTTGGTTATTTGGCTCCTTCGTGACTTGATGTTTCCAAACTTTAGTCATGGCTGCTGCTGCTGCTGCTGCTGCTAAGTTGCTTTAGTCATGTCCGACTCTGTTGAAAGAATGCATGAACTTAAAAAAAATTAATAAAGTAGCCTACCTACTACTGCTTTGGTGTGCCCAAAGTAAAGTAAGATTATAGACGCAGATTTTATAAAACCAATCTGTTGGACAAAAGATTGCCCAACAGGGTAGCATTAACTTGAACCTTGCAGACCACTCCTCTGCCTCTTTCAGTTCAGTTCAGTTCAGTCGCTCAGTTGTGTCTGACTCTTGGCCACCCCATGGACTGCAGCACGCCAGGCCTCCCTGTCCATCACCAACTCCTGGAGTTCACTCAAACTCACGTCCATTGAGTCACTGATGCCATCCAGCCATCTCATCCTCTGTCATCCCCTTCTCCTCCTGCCTTCAATCTTTCCCAGCATCAGGGTCTTTTCATAGATAATGGACACTGTGATTTCACCATGTCATTTTGTTTTCAGTCTTTTCTTCTGTGACCATAGCTTATCATTTGACATCTCTTACATCTTGGTCAGAGAAAGTAAGAAAATAAATCTTTTTTTTTTTTTTTATTACTTGGTTATCTTTTTAAAAGTGATGGAGGAGGCAGTTGAATCTCCTGTTAGAACAGGGCAGTACTGCGATTCCCAAAATACTTGCACGTGACGTTAATAGACGAGACTCCAGAAAAAGGGTTTGTGCTCAAATGAATTGAGTTAGTATTTCTCAAGAGTGAACAAAGCAGTTCCTGTTCTCACTGGAACCTCGGTTGACCCTGCTGCTGTGTCATCCCATGACTAGTGAGAGAAGGAATGAGAGCATCCTTATACCCCTTGGCACTTGGACTTGGTTGAAGTAAAGTGGTTGGTCAGTTGCTAGGGAGTATGTGTTTTCTGGTCAAATGACTGGACTCCAGTGCTGAAAGAAAAATGGCTGCATTCAGAGTTGCAGGCACCCCATTATACATTATCCTCGGCATCTCCCAGGCTGCCTGGTATACCTTCTGCTGCTGCCAAGTAGCACCGGACAAGACAGCCCTGTCCTGGGCCTCGTGTTTAAGAAGACCCTGCTCTGTCTCTCTTCCAAAGGGCCCTCCCTAAAGGCCAAAGAAGCTACACCCACCCAGAGCCCACGGCCCATCTTCCTTCTAGACCTGTGGCTTTCAGATCTCAGTCTCCAAAATGGCAGCATCACATCATCTAGGAATTTGTTAGAAATGCAGATTTTCAGATCCTAATCAGAGCCACTCCATCAGAAACTCTGAAGGATGGGACTAGCAGTCAGTCCCACCTTTTAACAGCCCTCTTGGTGATTCTGCCTGTTCTAATCTAGACCAGACTCTGGGATCTCATACCCAGAGATTCCCCGATCAGATGGCTCTGGGCCCCCTCCAGGGCCTGCAGAGGGGTTTTGAGGACAGATGTGGCTCCGATGGCCAAAAGCAGATTTTGGAGGAAGGCTGGGAGACAGAGCTTGAATTCTGTGGGTTGGGTTGTTCACAGTTATACTCCAAGTGTCTAAAGTGATTATGAAAGTACATTTTTCAAAGTATGAGAATAACACATATTTTATTTAATGGTCAGTTTGATTTGTAACTTTTAAATATTTAGATATATGGTAGATAGGGCTCCATTTTTTACTCTTATCCTAGACTGTGCAAATGCCAGGGGTAATCCTGCTGCTAAAAGTCTGTTCTTTCATTTACCTGTTCACTGATTCATTTATATATGAACTCGTTTAATAACTCTATTGATGTTCTTTGATGTGACAGTTACCATCATACCTTTCTTAACTTCTTTAGTCATAGTTTCCTTTCCTTCACTGAAGGATTTATAACGGCTACTTTGAAGTCTTTTTCTGTTAATTCTACCATCTGCTTGCTCTCACAGGCTGTCACTGTTGCCTGCCCAGGATCTGGGTCATACTTTCCTGTGTCTTTGCATGTCTTGGAATTCTTTGTTGGAAACTGGACATATTGTCGCAACTCTGGTACTTTCCTCACTCCCACTTCCCGGGGCTTGTTATTTGCCAATTTAGTTTTTTAGTGATTGGCGAGATTGTTTTAATGAAGTTTCCGGCCCCCTCCTCCCCCCCCACACACAGTGTTGAACCTCAGATTTTGCTCCTTAGGGACCTACAGCTTTGGGTAGGGGGCAGTCACACTGGGAAGAAGTGGGTTGGATAGAGCTTTATAGTCTTCTCTTTTCCTGACCACAGCCAGCTGTTAGGCTCCACTATTGCTGGCTGATTAATCGCTCTATTATTTTCTGAAATACCCCAGAGGCATAAATTGCTCTGAAGACAAATCCAATCACATTCAGGTTTTCTTGAAGGAAAAATTCCCTGATCACTGATATTTGTTCTGACCCTAGGAGGGGGTCCACCCAGGCCACCTGTGCCCTGAGTTCTTCTGAAAAGTAGCCAGCCTCTTCCCTATTCCACCCCACCCCGCCCCCACTGCAATATTTACTGTCCATGAGAGCTCCTAGGCTTGAACTTCTCTACAAATTTGTTGCAAAAAGAAGCCAATTCCTCTGGAAAGAGTTGAGGATCTATCAGTTGCAGGATCTTTTGCTCCCTCCAGGCACAATTTCTGAGGCAGGGCTCTGGAGCTAGGAGCAGTGGCAATGGCACCCCTTCCTCTGTGTGACTTCCCATCCTAGGAGTTGGCTCTTTGCCACTTCTAACAGGAACCACTGCCTGCCAAGCTGGACCAGTAGTGATGGGGGCCCCAGGATTTTCATCAGTACTGCACCCAGGGTAAAGCCTACCTTCCATCTGGTGCTGCTGCTAAGTCGATTCAGCTGTGTCCGACTCCGTGCGACCCCGTAGACGGCAGCCCACCAGGCTCCGCAGTCCCTGGGATTCTCCAGGCAAGAACACTGGAGTGGGTTGCCATTGCCTTCTCCATTGTGCGAAAGTGGAAAGTGAAAGTGAAGTTGCTCAATCGCGTCGGACTCGTAGCGACCCCATGGACTGCAGCCTACCAGGCTCCTCCATCCATGGGATTTTCTAGGCAAGAGCACTAGAGTGGCTTGCCATTGCCTTCTCTGCTACCTTCCATCAGTGGGGCCTTAAGGGAACCCCCACCTCTCCAAGACACTTGCCCACAACTTAACCTCAGCAATGGGGGGCTGAGGCTGGATGAAAATGCTGATGTCCCACTCCTCCTGGGAAGACAGTCCTCTAACGGGAGCTGGGGGTTGGGGTGGTGGGTTGGAAGGAGGAGGCGCTGTGATCTTGGCTCCACTAGCCTAGAGGGGAGTCTCTGCCTCAGGGAACCCAGAAGGCCAGGAAGCGAATGGCTCAAATACCAGCGATTCCTTTTTTTTTACTGAATTTTCATAGATCTTTCTCTGTCTTTCGGCTGCACTACATGTGGGATCTTAGTTTCCTGACCAGGTCCTCAAACCTGAGCCCCCGCTGCAGTGGAAGCACAGTCTTAACCACTGGACCACCAGGGAAGTCCCTAGATTTTCTTGAATATATTTCCCCCCCCTTTACTGTATGCCCTTCAAACCATTTTTAGGGGTTTTAAATGGGTGTTTTGAAAAATAGTTTTCACCAATTTCACTGGGAAACATCTGCAGAGCCCCTCATGCTGTCATGTTAGAAACTGATCTTTGTTAAAATTTATTTGGACTTTTCTTATTTTAAATCTTTTGGAGCATGTTTTTGAGACTATTTTTGAGTCAGATTTACGAGTGATAAAATAATTAGCTCACTGTTAGATTTCACATATAGCGGAAGTGTAGTTGAAGTCATACTCATATTTTTAGTCAAAACAGTACTCTTTGTATATTAGTCTGGCAACCTTGGGCTTTGTATCAGTTTGAATGAAGAAAATGTCCAACACTAAAAAAAGAAAAGGGAACAATGTTTCATTTCATAGACTGAATTAATTTTCCCATCAAATAAAAAAATTTTTTTTTAATTTATTTGGACATTCTATTGAGGACCTACTGTGTGCCACGTACTATACCATGTATTGGGAGTACAGCGGTGAACAAAAAGGACACAGTCTTTTAGTTCCTGATCCAGTCAAGTGCTTGGCATATGGAGGGATGTCAATAAATATTTGTCAAATAAATGAATGGCTGACAGAAATGTTTCTTTGCTGACGAAGTCTGAACTCGGGTTGGAAAAGAATTTCCAGACACAGAGCATTTCAGAAGGGAGTGAGTTTACTAAGAATGAAAAGCAGAGATAACGTGGGCACTGCGAGTGTAGCGGGCTGACCTCCTCACAGGCCAGGGACAGCTGACACTTTTCGTGGGTTAGTAGCCAATTTTTTATGGCCTCCAGACAAAGAAAATTCCTGCTGGAAGGATGGGATTAGGTGATTGCTTAGGGCACTATAGGGACTACCCGGGTGGGTGAAAGTGAAAGTTGCTCAGTGGTGTCCAGCTCTTTGCGACCCCATGGACTATACAGTCCACGGAATTCTCCAGGCCAGAATACTGGAGTGGGTAGCCTATCCCTTCTCCAGGGGATCTTCTGGACCCAGGAATCAAACCAGAGTCTCCTGCCTTGCAGGTAGATTCTTTACCAACTAAGCTATTTGCCTAATTGGGAGTCAGGAAGCCTGCTGGTGATGATCAGGGGGACTTTTGGCAACAGTTACAAAAGGGTTCAGTCAGTTTCAGAGGTGAACTTGGTTCTGGGCTCCGCTTCTCTGGCCTTGATGCCAGGCCTTGCACCTGTGGCCTTGGGGCCAGATTCCACATTTTTCTCTGATTTTGTTTTGTTTGTTATTTATAGGAGATCTGGGAAATTCCTGGAACATCTTGCTACCTGGGTTTCTGGACATTTAGAGGCACTGGGAGTGTAATGAGGACAAGAACCTTGTTCTAGCATGGAGTTTGCACAACCTTCTAGTCCCAGCCTGATGAACGCACGTCATCTGGCAGTTACTAGTATTATTCTTTGCTACTTTCTGCCCCCTGTCTTTGGGGACATTCACTGAGGGTTTAATGTGTGCCCTTACCACATGGCCTGGGCTTGATGACTACAAGGGCATCTTCTTGACATGGTCCTGCCAGGAAAAGCCCTATTTGGGACTGTGCAATCTCAGAAGACCAGCCTGTACTCATGTCCTCAGAATCCTCCAGTTTACATTTTCTTCCAGTACCTGATTATGTGCTTTCCAATGACCCGCGATGCTGCGTCTTCCTAATTCTTAAAGACCACTCAGGGAAACATGACAGAAATACAGAGGCTGAGCTGTGGTAAGAGGAAAAGCGGAGTGTCCAGTCCCAGAAAACACTTGCTGTCATGCTCTGACCCTCGTACTTCATGAGTAGAGGGGACAGTCTGATCAGCTGTCCAGGTGGGTTGTGTTTAGCAGGGTGAAGCTGAGCACATATTAGAGAAACTGGGAAGCTTTATCAGAATATCTGTAGGTTTTGGGTAGGCTGAAAAAGCTCTTCCCAGAAACAGAGATGTATCGTCATGGAATTAACTGCTGTCCCTAGAAGCTTGCAGATCAAGACTCTGTTTTCAGCAAATTCCCAAACGATCAGGTCCTGTCTCCAGCTCCTTGTGTTTCTACTTCTGCTTTGAACCGAGGTGAAACTAGACCCAGTGATAAGTAAGTTATTTTAGAGCCTGTAAAAAGTGCTAACTAAGCAACTCTGGAGAATAAAATCCTCCACGCATAAAATGGGGCAATGCGTACCTTCCTGGGATTTGAGAAAGCAAGGCTAGGAGCAACTAGACTGGCTCTTGGGCAAACTTTTCCCAGGATGACCAGGGTGATCACATGTTCATATGACGTTGTTTTTACAAAGAAGCAGTTCTTCTTTGGATGTGGATATGTCCGTAAATGGATGATATGTAATTTTACTTTTTGACATTTCTAAGAATATATACTTATGTCATAACAACTTCTTTCTGGGACTTCCTGGCGGTCCAATGGTTGGGACTCTGCTTCTACTACAGGGGGCATGGGTTTGATCCCTGGTGGGAGAACTGAGATCCTGCATGCCCTGTGTCATAGTCATAAATAAAATAAAAATTCAGTGGAAATATATTCAAATAATTCAATTCAAAAAAGGATGACTTGAAAAAAAAAAATCTACTCTGTCATTCAGATACTTAATTCACTCAGCAAACACTCACTAAGGGTTAATTAACTATGTGCCAGATATTGTTCTAAGCACTAATGAATAAGATCCAGTCTCTGACCTCAGGAATTCCCGTCTAAAAGGTTAATGGATCCACAGGCGTGTTATTATTTGAGAACATACAAGGAATGATAAAAAAAACATCTTTGGGAATATAGAAGGGATGGATCTACTTCTGACTGGGTGAAGTGTTTTCAAGGAGGCTTCCTAGGGGAGGTGAAACAGATTGAGTCTTTAAAGATGAGTAGGAATCAACCAGACAATAGAGGGTTGGGTAGAGGATTAGGGTCATAAGGTCAACCTATACACAGACACAGGTAAGTAGCTTCAGAAGGGGTTCAAAGAACTACAAGAGCTGGGTTTCTTAGATCAGTAAGAGCAAGATGAAGAACAAGAAATACATGTGCCAACATGGAGATCCTATGTATGGCTCGTTAAGGAGCTTGAACCTTTCTTTCTAGGCAAAAAGAAGCTACTGGAGCATTTTATACAGTGAGAGGCATGATTTGATTGTTGGCCTTGGGTAGAATGGATGGGGGATTTGATGATGGAGAAACCAGAAGGCAGTTATTAATAAATGGATAGTAAGGGTTTGATTTGAGAAACAGTTTGGAGTTAAAGTCTAGAAGAACCAGAGACTGCACGTGGGGGTTGTGGGAGAGGGAGGAATCAGTGCTGGTCAGATCAAGGGTCCCACTGTCAGCCTTAGTCCTCATCACAGCCTCAGCACTGTGAGGAGCTAGCTACCCGTGTTCCTTCCTCCTGCCCCATATAACTTAGACTACAAACTATGGTGCCTGGAAACTTATGTTTTTGCATCTTCATGTCTTAAAGTTTCTTTTTCTCCAAAAACCCCCAAACAAAATGTAAAAATAAATAGGAAGCAAATACCTTTAAAACCTGCTAATGTAGTAGCTAAAAGAATTGTTCAAGTTGATGAACTGAGACTTTATACTTATGATTAGACAACATAAGAGTATAGTTTGGGGACATTTTTCTTCCTTTGGGGACTTTTTACACCTGAACTTCTAAAAGATCTTTTTTTGTACCTTTTTTGACGGGAGTAGATGAAGATGGAAAAGCAAAGGTATGTTGCCCTTAGCAACGTGACTTGAGCTATCATGGCATCACTGAGCAAAAAGAGTGACTTAATTAAAGGATATGGACCTACAGCCAAAGGTCCACCCACTCTGGCATCAAGGCCCATCCAGAGGTCAGCATTTTAAGACCGGAATAGAAATTGGCCTTAAGTGTAGGTTATCTAATTAATTGATTAATCCAATGAATGTTCTTTAAGCACCTTCTATATACTTTTCACTTTTATGCATTGGAGAAGGAAATGGCAACCCACTCCAGTGTTGTTGCCTGGAGAATCCCTGGGATGGCGGAGCCTGGTGGGCTGCCGTCTACGGGGTCGCACAGAGTCGGACACGACTGAAACGACTTAGCAGCAGCAGCATATACAGTACAAAGACAAATACAGCGTCGGTTCTCCTGAGGACATATTCTAGTTGGAGGCCTGAGAGAGAAAGAGAAGGGGGTGGGGAGGAAGGGGGGAAGGGAGGATTTCAGATAGTGCAAAATGCTATGAAGAAAGGAAAACATGACAAATGAGCAGAGAAGGACTAGCGAGTGAATGGTAGGGACACAGCTGGTCTGCAGTGGGTGCATCACTTCCATAATATGATTTTAGTGGCCTGGATTTTCCCAATAGCATTATTGGCTTGACATCTGAAGTGGATCCTATTTTAACAACCACCTCTTCTATACAACAAAACTATTTTCAGTAATAATTGTAAAATTAAAAGAAGAATAGCACCCAGAAAAGAAATCTGGTAGAATTTCTCTTTTCTTGTTACCAATGCTGCTGCTGCTGCTGCTGCTGCTAAGTCGCTTCAGTCGTGTCCGACTCTGTGCCACCCCAGAGACGACAGCCCACCAGGCTCCCCCGTCCCTGGGATTCTCCAGGCAAGAACACTTTTACCAATACTCAACAATAAACTGCAACGATTGCTTACAGCTTAGACCAGGTAAAGATTTTGGGGAGAGTGGGAGAGGTATTTTATCAATGACATTGTTTAAACTTGCTGGAGAAAGTGGTAATAAAAAGTAAACCAATTTTGGTCAAATTTCTTATTGCTTTTAAATTCTCTACCACCTTATTAGGCTTCTCTGGTGGCTCAGATGGTAAAGAATCTGCCAGCAATGTGGGAGACTTGGATTCAATCCCTGGGTTGGGAAGATCCCCTGGAGAAGGGATGGCTACCCACTTCACTCCAGTATTCTTGCCTGCAGATCTCCAAGGACAGAGGAGCCTGGTGGACTACAGTTCATGGGGTCGCAAGAGATTTGGACATGACTCAGCAACTAACACACACACACACACACACACACACACACACACGCAACCTTATTGCCTGCACCCTGGGCTTGAAGGGTTCCCTAACGGGTCATTGAGTTTTCCTCAAACCCTCCTCGCTCCCATTGACCTGGGTGCTTAAAATTCTCCAATTCTTTTTGCTAGATTGGTGAAAGATTTTCAGAATGCAAATATTCTGGAGTAGTACTGCTTGATATAGTACTCATGTATTTGTGTAATTTTCACTTTAATTTGGGTTTACCAGAGCCAGTCCTGAGAGTTTAGTCAATCATTCATTTATTCAACATATTTAATCATCCCACAGTATGGACCAATGACTGTGGTGGGGCTTGTCCTCAGGGCGTGCAGGGCCTTGTGGGAGAGACAGATGCCTGGAGCAATAATTGACATGCAGCATGATCAGGGCTGGGTGTCTGCTAGGCTCTGCACAGAGAAGCCACAGCTTTGAGAGGGGCTGATGGAAGCGGGTGTTAGTAGATGAGAAACACCCCCAGGGAGGCGAGGAGTTGAGGCTGCCTAGCAGCATCCTTAAGAGCCCACGTTTGCAGCCAGAGGCACTGTGACTGTCGGCTGGGCCTCCCTGCAGAGCTGGGTTCTGCAGGCGCTGACTGTTCTGAAAAGACTCATTTCCGCTGCCGTGGGAGACAACAGGGAGGAAAGTGTCTCATTAGTGTGGGGAGGAGGGACAGAGAGATTGTACGAGGCTCTGGAGGAAAGGCAGGGCCACTTCTTCCTTCACAAACACCCCCGACCTGCTCAACACCATGACTCTCGAGAGACTTGGGCTTCCTGAGAGGTGCTTTGCTCTGATAAGTGGCATGAACCTCCTTCACACGAATTTCCCATTAATTAACACACTACTTCCTCTGCAGAGACAGCTGGCGAGAGTTGCCATGAACTGAGGTAACGGAACTCCTGCCAAACTGCCCATCTTGTGCCTGCTTTGCATAAAATGTGCCTTGTCTGAGGCTGGATGTCATCGGTAGAGAAATGCGTTCTGGGACGCCCTCCCCCAGGAGGGAGCCTGAGCAAATTCCTGTGGGGTGGAGGGAAGCCTGGAGCTGGAGGGAGGCTAGCCTGCCTGGTTTTATGAATCCTTTGGGGGCTGGTTGGGGGTGATGCAGAGGAAACGGTTTAAATCAGAAAAGCCTAGAGAAGTTCTGCGACCAGTCATTCAAGGTCAGTGCTGCGCTGGACTCTGTGACCAGAAAGGTGGCCAGGAGGGAGTGGGCCAGGCTCACTAGCATCTGGAAGCAGGGGTGGGGGATTCATCAAAAGCCAGGCTCCTCACAACTTCCAGAGTCTGGACAAAGAAGCAGAGAAAGACTGTCGGACCTGCCCCCTCCTCCTCACCATCATAAACCAAAAGGGAGCCGCCTATTTGATAGAGGCCAGTGGAGAGGGATGAGGTGGGTGATGTGGAGAGGAGAACATTTTTCTGGGCCTTGGTTTCCTCCTCTGAAATATGGGTTGGTCTTTTGGATCCCTAAGGTCTCTCCCGTTCTGCCCCAGGGTGGATGGAGGGCAGAAGGGGCTTGTGGGCTTGTAGCTCAAGTCCAGAGCCATCTCATCTCCTCGAGTTCTGATGAGCAGAGAAGCACTGTACTCAGGAGCCGGGGAAATGACTTGATTGTCACTTTGCTCGCAGACGTCTTCCTCTTACACAGAGGTGATCACATATCGGGGCTTTAAAAAGAACAATACATAGCCCTGGCTCTCTAGGAGTTCTAACTGTGAAAACAAGACATGTTCCTATGACAAATGGAAAATCGGTCCAGACGGCAACGCAGCTTCCAAGCACTCGTCGGAAGCATCGAGTGCCAGCTGAGCGTTCAGAGGAACAGGCTCTCAGAATTCACAGAGGGACTGATTACAGCACGCTGATTCACGGCTCAGGAAGCAGCCACCAGGTAACGTTAGCAGAGCTCTTTGGGGGAAAACAGAAGAAGCAGAAGCTGGAAACTAAACAAATGAGCTCAAGGTCATGGAAGCCATATCTTCTAACAAGGATTTAAAAAATGTTCCTCAGCCACACAGTGGGCCCTCTGCTGGGCCCAAGGCAGGGTAAGAGAGGGTAGGGGAACATGTCAGGACCTGCTCCTCTATGAATGGAATGAAACGGCAAAGGTTGCCAGTTCAGTGCCAACCTCCTGGCCCTACAGGCCTGCTCACAGGATCAGCTTCCACCCCCCACAGCAGTGTCTGGTTCCTTAAAGGGCCCTGGTCCATATCAAAGGACACTCAATCCAGTCCAAATCAAAGGACCCTGTGGTGGGAAGTACAGCTAGGTTCCACTGGGGCTGAACAAATCAGGACCTGAAGTGGTCCTCTCATCTCTGCATGACACTTGGGCAATCTCTTATTTCTGCTTCCCTCTTGGTATCTGATTTCTTCTGCCCTTTTCCCATAGCCAGACATTCTGTTTGTCGAGGTGCATCTGGTTGGAAACCAGGTCTCTTAGTCTCTCAGCCACACTGTCTAGGATGATAGTCTTTGGGTTACAATTCTAATTCTCAGGGTAAAACATCTCTTAGCTCATCTTGGGTCCTGTATTTAGGTCTGATCCCATCAGCTGTGGTCAGGGGACACCCTGTCCCTTCACCAGGGCCTGTGGGGAGCAGCTAGTTTCCAGAGAAGGGAGTGTTGACAGGGCCTTTTTTCTCCAAGAAGCAAGATCAGGGTTGGTCTCATCTTTGTAATTACCCACAGGCAGAACAGTCTCCTCTTTGACTAAGCTGTCACTGATAAATTTCTGAAGCCAAAAACCCCATCTGAGAGTCTTATGTGCAGTCCCAATGCCTACAACCAGGCCTGAGACGTGAAACATGGAACATTTGAGATATTCTACAAATTGTGTAAAAGGCCGCAGTGAATGAATGATCACTCAGAGTCACCTGGCTAATGAAGATGGCAAGGAAGTCAGCACAGAGGGGGATGTGCCTCTGGGCTTTATTCCTAATGCCATGTCCCCCACCCAACCCTGGAGAAGATCAAAATCCTCTGGCTTTAGAGCCGAGAGGCATTTGCTGTGATGTTTGTGTTCTTCATGCACATTTCCTATTAATCAACACAATTCTTCCTCAGCACAGAAGTTGGCAGGGACCTGCCTGATCAGAGCACTCTGAATACAGCCAAACTGCATCCTGTGGCTCCTTGGCGTGACGGTCCATGTGTGAGGGCCTGCCATTCAGCCCGGCTACCAACGAAGGGACTCTTGGTTTCTGCTTTGACGGGAATCTCTTCACCTTTACTATTCTTCCCCCATCACTGAATTTACTCTCGGCCCTTCCCAAAGTTCAGGACCAATTTGCACTCAGGACTAAGCTTGTCATATGGGGAAGGGGTTGTCTTTTGAAGCTGGGTCCTGTCACCTTCGCCCCCTGCTATGGGTGGGTGAGGGGAAGTGTTAACCAGTAATCATTTAAGAGAAATTCCATTTCTGTTGATTTCTGTTCCAAGAAATCTCCTGACCCCAAATTCACTGGAGTCTCCATTTACAGAAAGTCGTCTTGTCCTTGTCATGGAGTAGATGTTGGGGCCTAACTCAGACCAGTCTGAATAACTGGAGTCCTCCTTCTCATCCTTTTGGTGAGTTGGGCTTTCCAATTGCACAGATCTGTTTTGCTCTGAGGGAAAACTCATTGTCTTGGGCATAATGCTGAATGTAGTTCACGTGATTGAAGTCTGGGTTACATGAAGGGAGAAGGTGGTGACTGGGTAGATTGCAAACCCAATGTTCCTCTTCTCTTAAAAAAATCAAAGAAGTCCAAACTTAAAGACCTTGTCCTCAGTCCCATTCCTTTTGAAATAAAGCCTGTCGAGGAGGGTTCACATGGGACACTCAGTTCATCCTCCAGGAGAATGTCCTAGTTTGTGGCATTTAAGGGAGGTGAGTTCATGGGCAGGTGCAGAGATTTGCAGGGGCTGTAGGGGAGGCCTATGGTGACTTTTGAGTGTATTTGGCTCTGATTGCAAACGCATTTTAAAATCTCCTTTTAAAAAACACAACTTTTCATATTTATAATCGATCATGAAACACAAGATAGTGCCTTTTTCGATGTGTTGTGGATGTTTTGAAATTGTCAGAGTTCTCATAATTGTTGGCTGTAAAAATGTGCACGGACATGTGTTCTTTATTAAGACATAACCTCACACATCATTCATTCATAACACATTACTGACTCCGCTCCCTCTATTAGCAGCCGGGAAAAGAAACGGAAAGTTGAATTGGAAATGAATTTGTATGCTCATTTAGCTTGGTTAATTACCTGCTGAAATAATGTCCCCAATTCTTAATGGGTGCTCCTCTTAATAGATAAGGCAGCTGCCTGAGATGAGGTGACGGCTCGAAAAGGCACCTGGCTCATGATAATGTTTGTCAAAAACATGACAGGAAAAAGCAGGTTGGAATGTTCTATCTGCCAACAGCCTAGATGCTGCCAAGCCTGGAGGCAGTTGACTGACAGCCTGTTAAAACTGAGGCTTCTTACATAATAATAGGACCATTTTGTGTTCTTGATAATGCTAATGTATGCAAATTTACAGTAATATATTCCTTGAGAGTACCCTGGATGGACAGTATAGGAGGGAAGCTGAGAGCTTTGCAACGATGGACTCTGAAGTTCTCTGAGGGCCTGGGCAGGACGCTTACATGTAATTAAAAAATTTTTAAGTTATCCACATGTGCTTTCAGTTCTATTGATTGACATTCCCACTGTCACCTCTAGTATGCATTGGTCTTTTTTTTTTCTTTTTAATGAAGAGCTCATCAAAACGGTATAGTATACATTTCTGGTCTTTAAAAGCCTGCCCCAAATTGGCTCAGAGCATCTCCATTTTTGTTTTCCTCAAACAGTCCAAAGTTCCTAAAATTCATTTTACTAAGTTGAAATCATTTACCTTCAAGATTGCTGGGAGGTTTGCTGAAGGGAGACAGTGTCCTCCCTATTTTGAAGAGGGAATGGATTTGGGGTACAGGAAAGTTGTGACTTCTACCCAGTTGGTAATGGAGCAGCAGGAAGAAGCTGCTGCTCTGATTTCAGGTTAATGTACTTTTCAGAACCCTTCATTCACTGTTGTTGTTCAGTTGCAAAGTCACGTCCAGCCCCTTGGACTGTAGCCCTCCAGGCTTCTCTGTCCTTCAGCATCTCCCGGAGTTTGATCAAATTCATGTTCATTGAGTCAGTGATGCCATCCAACCATCTTATCCTCCGCTGCTCTCTTCTCCTCCTGCGCTCCATCTTTCCCAGCATCATGGTCTTTTCCAATGAGTTGGCTTTTTGCCTCAGGTAGCCAAAGTATTGGAGCTTCAGCTTCAGCACCGGTCCTTCCAATGAATATTCTGGGTTGATTTCCCTCAGAATTGACTGGTTTGATCTCCTTGTTGTCCAGGGGGTTTTCAAGAACCTTCTCTAGCACCAAAATTCAAGCATCAATTCTTCGGCGCTCAGCCTTCTTTTTTCACATCTGTATGTGACTACTGGAAAGACCATAGCCTTGACTATATGGACCTTTGTCAGCAAAGTGATGTCTTTGCTTTCTAATACATTGTTTAATTTGTCATAGCTTTTCTTCCAAGGAGCAAGAGTCTTTTAATTTCATGGTTGCAGTTACTGTCTGCAATGATTTTGGAGCCCAAGAAAAGAAAATCTGTCACTGTTCCCACTTCTTCTTCATCTATTTGCCATGAAGTGATGGGATTGGATACCATGATCTTACCAGTTTTTTGAATGGTGAGTTTTAAGCCAGTTTTTCACTCTCCTCTTTCAAACTCATCAGGAGGCTTTTTAGTTCTTCTTTGCTTTCTGCCATAAGCGTGGTGTCATCTGCATATTCCTTCACTACTACTACTGCTGCTGCTAAGTCACTTTAGTCGTGTCCGACTCTGTGCGACCCCATAGACGGCAGCCCACTAGGCTCCTCTGTCCCTGGGATTCTCCAGGCAAGAACACTGGAGTGGGTTGCCATTTCCTTCTCCAATGCATGAAAGTGAAAAGTGAAAGTGAAGTTGCTCAGTCGTATTTGACTCTTAGCGACCCCATGGACTGGCGCCTACCAGGCTCCTCCGTCCATGGGATTTTCCAGGCAAGAGTACTGGAGTGGGTGCCATTGCCTCGCTAGTAATGCCTAATCAGACCATATGAACTGGTAACCCAGAAATGGAGTCAGCAGTAGGAGCTGGAGGAGGGATGTAGACGGCTGTTTCAGATGAGGCCCAGGAAGGGCTGACTCAGCTCCACCACGCCTTGTGATGCTATCTGCCCCCCTTTCTTCCCATTCTTTCTTTTCATCAGTCACCAGACAACTGTGTTTGCTAAGCTCCTGATGAGAGTTCCATCTTCCCCAGCCAGTTGCTATTCTCTGAACACAATAGAATGTTAGAGTTGACAGTTACCTCAAAGAACAGCCAGCTCTAAACTTATCAGTATGAGGGAACTGGACCCAGAGGGTTTAAGCAATTTGCCCGAGAGGCTGCAATTCTCATATCTAGTTGGTACCCGTGCCTAGGCTGCTACCCGTCTTGAATTTTCATCTCTCTTTGTTTCTTAGTGATGGTTACTGTTACTGCTGGCTTTGGTTGAGCACCTACTATGTGACAAGCACTACACATGCTTTTAGACCCTACTATGATCCTCTAAATGGGCCACGTTATCTATCCTTAGGGCCAGTGTAGTCCAAAAAGGAATGAAAAACTACTGGTCCACATCAAGGTTTTTATAAATTATCGTAGAAGAGAGCAGACAAATAATCACAATAATTTATGTGCCTAGCACACAATTACAACAGCAAGAACAATAATAATAACAACCCAGCGCTTATGATGTGTCTGGTTCTATTTAAAGGGCTTTATACATGTTAACTCATTCAGTCCTCTGGGTCACACTATTTGGTAGTTACTATATATTATCCCTGATTTACAAATTAGAAAACAAAAGCACAGAGAGGTGAAGTCATTTTCCCAAGGTCCCAGAGCTGGTAATGGATGAAGGTGGGATTTGATTCTGGGCTGTCTGGCACCTGAGCCCATGTGTCCTAACACTATATTTCTTCAAGTGATCATTATATGTTAACTATAAATAATGAGTAACAACTCTGACTCAGTCTCGGCCCGGAAACTGAGGGCCAGTGAGTCAATCCACAGGGTCAGCCCTAGGGTCTGAGTCGGCTCTGCAGCTTGACCTCCAGTCCCCTTACCAGCCTGTGGACCAGGAGATGGGAAGAAAACCTCATTCCGTTTTCGGAGAGGTTCCAGTGTGTTCCCTCTGGAAACAAGCAAGAAACCCAATGCTCAGTGTCCATACAAGTTGTGCCTGTTACCCTACTCTGGAAACTAATTAGGGAGAACGTTTGACAATGGATAGTGACTTTTCTTGAAAATTCAGTGTGGCCTCTGCCTGGCAAGCATCCCATCCTTCCCCCATATTGTCTGGCAGAGGTGAGGCACGTGGCCTCTGGTCCAGCCATTTTGGTGCTCCTATTCGCACTGGGGAAGGGAGAAGGCACTTTTTTCTAGTCTTCCCATCACCTTTCAGGACTTTGCTTTCCAGGTGGCGAGGGCTCTCTGCAGCGCATGGCACAAAGCTTTACCACTAGGGGGCGCCGAGACATCTCAGAGAGCGCCCCGGCAAGGGGCCCTTTCAGGACACAAGCAGACTCTCTGACAGAATGGATTCCTGGTTATGAACTAGACGTTATGGCTGTAGCTATGCTAAGCATAAGCATGGGGAAGATGCTTCTGTAGGATTAAATGAGGTCAGCTTGAGTCATTCCAAGAGACTCAGCAACTCTGGGAACCACCTCATACTCTCTCCCTGCTGCCGATCCAGCCGTCCCTCCCAACCCACAATCACAGACTCCCCTTTACAGGGTCTGCTCTCTAAGCAAAAGTGGGGTGGGTGGGGCTGGGGGTCCTGACACCACCCCTTGCACTGTTGACTGGACTGCCCCTGGGGGCAGCCATGTTAGGGCATCACACTTGGATCACTCACTGCAGGTGGCTTTACAGATATTCAGTGACTAATTAGTTGACTAGCTAACTTTTTTATTTCTCTCACCTATTTGGCCATGTCCTTTCCTGTTCCTGCAAAAATGATGACAGTAAACCCAAGGAGCCAGCCTTAGGAGGAAACCAGCAGGAACGTTTGGCAGGGCTGGAACTATGGTGAGGCAAGCGAGGCACCCAGGCAGCCCTTTGCTTGCCTGAGACTGAGAGCAAATGCCTCCTTTTGTTTTATGCCCCAGCAACTCTCTTGCTTTCCTAGTCCGGGCCCAGAACTGCCACTGTGGGAGATACCCAGCCGCACAGAAAACCAGCCAGCTCTTTGTTTTCTGCTACTCTTCTCACCCCCAGCCTCCTAAACCTATGGCTCTTCTTGCTCTGGTTTGGATGTTGGTTGATAAGGATTAGTGAGAACTTCCCAGTCATGGGACTCTACAAGAAAAGTTGCTAATGTTTATTCAGTGCTTTCTGTGTCCCAGAAATTCTTCTAAATGCTTTACAGATGTTGGGTCACTTAATTCGCTCAACAATATTGTGATGAAGGTGTCCATTTTACAGATAGATAAACTAAGTGAGGCACAGAGAGGGGAAGATATTTACCCAAAGACTCAGTAGATGACACAAGGCTTCCCTGGTGGCTCAGAGGGTAAAGTGTCTGCCTGCAATGCGGGAGACCTGGGTTAGATCCCTGGGTTGAAAAGATCCACTGGAGAAGGAAATGGCAACCTACTCCAGGACTCTTGCCTGGAAAATTCTATGGACAGGGGATCCTGGTAGGTTGCAGTCCATCAGATCGCAAAGATTCGCACACGACTGAGCAACTTCATTTCTTCACAGTAGATGATGGTGGAGCCATATTTTGAATCCAGAGAATCTTTACCCCAGAGCCTGTACTCAGACATTATACCTTGCTCCAGATATTTAAAACCTTCAAAGATGCAAAGTGCTGGATTTTGAATTTCCCAGGGGTTCAAAGAGGGGGGGTTGTACTTTGCCATTTTAGACTGGGAACCCCTAAAATCACAAGTGATGTCTCCTTGGCAGACTGGCCAAGCCTGAGACCTACTGCCTTTGGCTTAACGTTTGAACAGATTTCTGTTTTTCTGAAGAAAAGGTTTGGCTTCTTTGATGGTGGTTTATTACAACTCTGAAGACTGAATTCACTTATATCTTTCTTCTTCCTATTCTCATCTGGTTCCCAAATAGATGGCTGTGAACTTGAGATGGGAAGAATCTTTTTACTTATCTTTGTGTTTCCATAGTCTCCAGTCCTTGGGCTTAATAGGTGCTCACTAAATGTTGGTCCATTGCAATTAAATCCCTGTAGTGGGCTGGAAGAAGTACAAGCTGGAATCAAGATTGCCGGGAGACATATCAGTAACCTCAGATATGCAGATGACACCACCCTTATGGCAGAAAGTGAAGAGGAACTCAAAAGCCTCTTGATGAAAGTGAAAGAGGAGACTGAAAAAGTTGGCTTAAAGCTCAACATTCAGAAAACGAAGATCATGGCATCTGGTCCCACCACTTCATGGCAAATAGATGGGGAAACAGTGGAAACAGTGCCAGACTTTATTTTTTGGGCTCCAAAATCACTGCAGATGGTGATTGCAGCCATGAAATTAAAAGATGCTTACTCCTTGGAAGGAAAGTTATGACCAACCTAGATAGCATATTGAAAAGCAGAGACATTATTTTGCCAATAAAGGTCCATCTAGTCAAGGCTACAGTTTTTCCAGTGGTCAGGTATGGATGTGAGAGTTGGACTGTGAAGAAAGCTGAGTGCCGAAGAATTGCTGCTTTTGAACTGTGGTATTGGAGAAGACTCTTGAGAGTCCCTTGGAGTGCAAGGAGATCCAATCAGTCCATCCTATAGGAGATCAGCCTTGGGAATGATGCTAAAGCTGAAACTCCAGTACTTTGGGCACCTCATGCAAAGAGTTGACTCATTGGAAAAAACTCTGTTGCTGGGAGGGATTGGGGGCAGGAGAAAAAGGGGATGACAGAGGATGAGATGGCTGGATGGCATCACCGACTCGATGGACGTGAGTTTGAGTGAACTCTGGGAGATGGTGATGGACAGGGAGGCCTGGCGTGCTGCAATTTATGGGGTTGCAAAGAGTTGGACACAACTGAGCGACTGAACTGAACTGAGTGTGTATTAACCACCTTGAATCCTGGGCCATGGTAAAGGTGCCCCTCTGGGACTGGCAGATACACCTGTCCTGCCTGTCGCTGATATTTTATTCCCCACCTGTGCACAGAACCATGAGTTTTTTTTCTCTATTTATATTTAATGTGTGTTGGGGGGTGGTTCTCTATGATAAGTGTGACACAGAACATCATGCATTCTCGATTACTCTACATCTTTTGAATGTATATGAGTAGAAAGGACTAGAAAATCTACCCTCTATTACTAACTGCTTGCTTTCAATTTAAACCTTATTATTTTAGCTCAACCTATCTTATCTATCATTTCAGATGCTTTCCTCTGCCATATCCTTCATTTTTTCCCGTTTTTTTCTATGAATGTTGAAGCTCATTCATTTTGTTTCTCAATTTCTGGTCTCCACCTTTTTCACAAACTTAATATGCACCCAAATATGAATTAAAGGTTGAGACACATTGACCAAACTCTCTAATCCCAGGCATCCTCAGAAGGCTATCTCCTGAACAACCTTATCTTTGAGAGACCCTGGAATGGGGCAGATCCTGTTTACAGAAAGGAGATTCAGTGGTACTCAGAAGAGTAGGCTGACCTGGAGAAGACAGGGACCTCAATCCCAAGGTTGATTCTGAGCGGATCTGAGCCTTTGCAGATCTGTGGATGAAGTGGACTCACCTGGTGCCTGTGGCCATTCCAGCCCTTGCCTGCTATGGACAGCCTCACTGTCTTCAGACCTCTCTGCCAACAGGTTTCTAACACTTTCAAAAGAAAATTCCTAAATCTGATGTGACCATATCTAATCAACCTCAAAGATCACTGAGTCTTCCTTCATTCTGTATCCCTTCATCATCTAAATCCCAATAGTTAATTAAGGGTTTTTCAGACCTCTTCCAAAGAACTGGAATATCTTTAGAGTCTTTTCTGAAATAGATGGATTTGTGAGGATCTAGAAGTCATATATAAGCTTTCCTATAGTTACAGAACTTAAATGAAGTTTGGCTTCCATATTTGCATTGATATCTGTGAATCTGTTGCCTACTAAAAGCCCTCCAGACTCTCTGAGTGCGATGCTTTTCTTTCCAAACGCACAGACCTAGGCTTCCGCGTGTTGTCCTTCTGTGTATGACTGTGCTCAGGTGACGATGATCAGCAGCCTGCCCAGGGCAACAGTCTCCCCAAAAGGGACCCTGAAAGTTAATCTACCTTTTAAGAAGCTCCTACAGTGAAAGGGATCAATCCTGCAGCTCTGCAAATTAACCTTCTCCAGGCCTCATTCTGGGGACGTGGGACCTGAAAGTCTCTGTGCTGTGTTTCCGTAGCCTTTCTTGTGCATACACACCGTAGCCTCTGCAACTTCCCTTTCCCCTGTGCTAGGATTTCAGGACCTAGGAATTTCCCATGCTGTCCTTTCACAGGCTTTTCATCAGCAGGCCTGTGCTGGCGTGTCACACAAGACTGGCTCCTACAGCCGACCCTGTCTCTGCCTCTTAAAGGCGTTGTTTGCGCTGCTCCGCAAATGTTGCCATTGATTAAACTGAATCTGGCCAACGCAAATGCTGGAGGGCTGATTCAATGCCTGGGAGTATTTCATAAATACTGCGTCTGAAAGTGATAGTTTTTCTGATCTTCTCATGACAATGAATAACTTCTCTGAATGTCTCTTTATGCCTGTGATTAGCTTATTGAAATGGATTGAACATATTTATATCCATGTTCTTAGTTCTTATTAATATCGGCAATAGAGTTCTTTTTAGTTTGTTATGGAAATAACTGAAATTGGGAAAGGCAGCTTTAAAAAAATTTCCAGTAACCAAAGCATAATCAATCGGAAAATTTTTTTGAATTCTTTTTCTTGTGAGAAGGATGAGAAATAATAGGAAAGGGAAAGTGGGGTGTGCCACTCATCAAAAAAAAAGTTTTAAGAAATGTGCTGGCTTCTATTTCAGGAAGGTCTGCATCGACACTGCTAACATAGACAAATGAAGGAAAAGGAAATGTGGCTCATTAGTTGGTATTTTTCAGAAAGGCTGATTGATAATATTTTCTTGTATTTTAGATAATCAAGGACAGAAAGCAATGTCACCGGATGTGAGTGACTCCCCATGACGGTCGGGAATGCAGCTGATATATGGGTGTCTATTTTCTGTCTGCAGTAGAATATGTCTGTGAAGTCCCTCCCACCCTGTGTCCTTGGTCTTTCTCCCTCTGACCCTTTCACATGACTTTGACTCCTTATTGGTAGGGCCTTTTCCTGGGATTCTGTTGCTGATAATCCAGTCATGCTGTTGTCACACAAAGGCGAGTGCTAGAAAGAGGCACATCAGGCTATGACACAGCCTTCCTCCTCCTTTGTGGGGGTGCTGACCTTATTCAAGACGCTTTTATTAGGTCTTAGTGCTTCCATACAAGTCACCAGGGGTCAGTCTTCCTTTTACAGATTCTAGAGGACGAGTAGAAAAGTCGTTTCATTTCACACAACAATGCTGCCACTTCCAATCTGGGTGGCTCTCCCAAGGCTTGTCAACCCTGTTTTATATGGAAGAGGCAAGGGAGGAAGCTGGGCAATGAACTGTCATAGCCTGGCTGATTTATCATTTTGCTTTTTTTAAAAAAAAAAAAACCCTAAATATTATCTTTTTTCTGGCTGTAAAAGTAGTCATTCTGACTGTAGAAAATACAGGGAAAACATAAAGAATAAAATTAAAACCCCACAAAATATCACTGTTATTACATTTTGGTATTTTTCCATCTATAGCTTATTTTCTGAAAACCAAAAATATAAATACTTGATGAAGTTTCACTGTATGTATATATGTGATTTCTATTACAAAATTGAAACCATATTCTACATATAATTTTGTATCCTGCTTCTTTTCACTTGGCATTACAAGGTGGCAGAGGCTGCTGTCTTTATATATGCCTCAGTGATGTAATTTTTAGTAGATGTACAATAGTCCACCATATATGACTGGACCAAGGTTATTTAACTGCTCTCCTACTGCCAACAATTTAGTGGTTTTATCATTTCTACTATGACAAAACAATGATAAATAGCCTTTAGGTAAATCTTAGGTAATGAACCTCATTCCTTGGGGTAGATTTTTAGCAGGATAATTCCCAGGTCAAGCGGTAGGAACGCTTTTGGATATACATACTGGGTAGGCCAAAAAGTTCATTTAGGTTTTCCATAAGATGGTACCAAAACACTGAACGGACTTTTTGGCCAATCCACTCTAATCCTGCCCAGTTTCCTTTGAGGACAGCAGTTGCGATTTAAAATCCCACTGGCTGTGCATGAAAGGTCCAGGGCCATCACAACTTCATTAGCATTATTAGTTTGTCTGTGTGTGTGTGTGTGTGTAAACATATCTTTGCAAATACATAAAATGTATAGATAATAAGATATGGTCTGTTTTTGAAATTAACAGAATTTTAAACTTGGCTTTATTGAGATATAGTTGACATATAACTGATAGTGCCTGACTTTAACTTGCATTTTAAAAACATTATCCCCTATCATTTTATTTTTTTCAAATTTTATATTATTTATTTATTTAATTTTTGGCCACAGAGCATGTAGGATCTTGGTTCCCTGACCAGGATCAAACCTGTGCCTCCTGCAGTGAAACCTCAGAGTCCTAATCACTGAACATCCAGGGAAGTCCCTTAATTTGCATATTTTTAAACTAGTAAGGTTGAGTACTTTTATTTTGATATTTAAATACATTAAAACTTCCCTGGTGGCTCAGAGGGTAAAGCGTCTGCCCGCAATGCGGGAGACCCAGGTTCGATCCCTGGGTCGGAAAGATCTTAGGAGAAGGAAATGCCAACCCACTCCAGTATCCTTGCCTGGAAAATCCCATGGATGGAGGAGCCTGGTAGGCTACAGTTTACAGGGGTCACAAAGAGTCGGACATGACTGAGCTACTTCACTTTCACTTCCACATACATTAAATGATCAGCCATGAACCTGAATTATATTCATTTTCCTAGCAGATTTGTAAGGATGTTAAAATAAGATTTGTGTGGGTTGCCATTTCCTTCTCCAGGGAACTTCCCAACCCAGGGATTGAACCCAGGTCTCCCACATTGTAGACAGACGCTTTACCATCTAAGCCACCAGGGAAGTCATATACATATATATACATATATAATTTGTCTTTAGGTTCCTCTTTATAGCAGCAGATAGTAACACAAAGCTCACTTTGCCCATTCAGGAGTGTGTACTCTATATGTATGTTGAGATGAAATGGAAACCACAGAATTATTGTGGTATTTAGGAACTAATCAGGCCATACAAGTAAAGCACACAGTGGCATGGGAGGGAGGGCCTAAAACTGATAAGGAAATAATGAAATTGTTCAAAGACTTGATACTAAATTCAAATGTGAGAAGAAAATTAATAATTATTCCCTCAATTTCATTTTTATTATCCTGTCCCAAAGAATCCAGGTGCCATCATGAGGCAGATCACTTCTATATTCATAACCACCTGGGCAGCTCAAAGAAGAGCAATTAAAGGGATCAGCTTTGCATCAGGGTTGGCTTTGGGCCAGGTATTTTCTACTTATTCCCAAGATACCCAACTGCTCTTTGCCTCAATTCCATCAACAGCTAAATGGGCACAATAATGCCTACTTTACTATGTTGTTGGGGAGATAAAAGAATTTATGTCAGCCCTTAGCATAGGGTCTGATACGTAATAAGAACCTGATAAATAGTGGCTGTCACTGTGATCACTGATGAGCATAAAATGTCATCTGCCCCCAACATCTTGTACTAAGGTCATTGCACAGTATCTGTAATTATTTGACAGTAAAATTATGGTGAAATAAGTCTAATTTCTTCTCATTAATGCAAATTTAGGCATGTGGCCTGTTAACTGGTTTGATTCACCACCTGTCTCAATCATGTTTCATGTGATGTTGCTTTTCTGAAACCAGAAGGCAATGAAAATGATCCAATGAGAGGAAATGCAATAAAAATCAATCACCCAGAAAGATACCAGTACAGACATATTAGAATGGCTAAAATCTAAAAAGACTGACCGTACCAAGTGTTGGGAAGGATGTGGAAAAAATAGAACTCACATATACTCTTTTTTAAAAAATTAATTTATTTTTTATTGAAGGATAATTGCTTTACAGAATTTTGCTGTTTTCTGTCAAAGTTCAACATGAACTTTGGCTGCATAGGTATACATATAACTCCCTCCCACATCCCTCCCTATCCCACCCCTCTAGGTTGATTCAGAGCCCCAGTTGGAGTTTCCTGAGCCATACAGCAAATTCTCATTGGCTATCTATTTTACATATGGTAATGTAAGTTTGCATGTTACATTTTCCATACATCTCACCCTCTCCTCCAGTCTCCCCATATCCATAAGTCTATTCTCTATGTCTGTTTCTCCATTGTTGCCCTGTAAATAAATTCTTCAGTACCATTTTTCTAGATTTCATATATGTGCATTCAGTTCAGTTTAGTTCAGTTGCTCAGTCGTGTCCGACTCTTTGCGACCCCATGAATTGCAGCACGCCAGGCCTCCCTGTCCATCACCAACTCCCAGAGTTCACCCAGACTCACGTCCATTGAGTCAGTGATGCCATCCAGCCATCTCATCCTCTGTCATCCCCTTCTCTTCCTGCCCCCAATCCCTCCCAGCAACAGAGTCTTTTCCAATGAGTCAACTCTTCGCATGAGGTGGCCAAAGAACTGGAGTTTCAGCTTTAGCATCATTCCTTCCAAAGAAATCCCAGGGCTGATCTCCTTCAGAATGGACTGGTTGGATCTCCTTGCAGTCCAAGGGACTCTCAAGAGTCTTCTCCAACATCACACTTCAAAAGCATCAATTCTTTGGTGCTCAGCCTTCTTCACAGTCCAACTCTCACATCCATACATGACCACAGGAAAAACCATAGCCTTGACTAGACGAACCTTTGTTGGCAAAGTAATGTCTCTGCTTTTGAATATGCTGTCTAGGTTGGACATAACTTTCCTTCCAAGGAATAAGCACCTTTTAATATCATGGCTGCAGTCACCATCTGCAGTGATTTTGGAGCCCAGAAAAATAAAGTCTGGCACTGTTTCCACTGTTTCCCCACCTATTTCCCATGAAGTGATGGGACCGGATGCCATGATCTTCATTTTCTGAATGTTGAGCTTTAAGCCAACTTTTTCACTTTCCACTTTAGGTATTTATCTTTCTCTTTCTGACTGACTTCACTTTGTATAATAGGTTCTAGGTTCATCCATTTCATTAGAACTGAATCAAATGCATTCATTTTTATGGCTGAGTAATGACACCACCCTTATGGCAGAAAGTGAAGAGGAACTAAAAAACCTCTTGATGAAAGTGAAAGTCTGTTGTTTTATTTGCTATTATTTTCTCCCACTCTAAAGGTTGTCTTTTCACCTTGCTTATAGTTTCCTTTGCTGTGCAAAAACTTTTAAGTTTAGTCAGGTCCCACTTGTTTACCTTTGTTTTTATTTCCATTACTCTAGGAGGTGGGTCATAGAGGATCTTGCTTTGATTTATGTCATCAAGTGTTCTGCCTGTTTTCCTCTATGAGTTTTATAGTTTCTGGTCTTACATTTAGGTCTTTAATCCATTGAGTTTATCTTTGTGTATCGACTTCACTTTCACTTTTCACTTTCATGCATTGGAGAAGGGAATGGCAACCCACTCCAGTGTTCTTGCCCGGAGAATCCCAGGAACGGGGGAGCCTGGTGGGCTGCCGTCTATGGGGTCGCACAGAATCGGACACAACTGAAGGGACTTAGCAGCAGCAGCAGCATGGTGTTAGGAAGTGTTCTAATTTCATTCTTTTCCATGTAGCTGTCCAGTTTTCCCAGCACCATTTTTGAAGAGGCTGTCTTTGCCCCATTGTATATTCTTGCCTCCTTTGTCAAAATTAAGGTACCCATAGGTGCATGGGTTTATTTCTGGGCCTTCTCTCTTGTTCCATTGGTCTATATTTCTGTTTTTGTGCCAGCACCCTACTGTCTTGATGACTGTAGCTTTGTAGTATAGCCTGAAGTCAGGAAGCTTGAGTCCTCCAGCTCCATTTTTCTTTCTCAAGACTGCTTTGGCTTTTGGGTTCTTTTGTGTTTCCATATGAATTGTGAAATTTTTTGTTCTAGTTCTGTGAAAAATACCATTGGTAATTTGATAGGGATGGTGTCAAATCTGTAGCTTGCATTTAGTAGTATAGTCATTTTCACAATATTGATTCTTCCTACTCAGGAACATGGAATATCTCTACATCTGTTTATGTTATCTTTGATTTCTTTCATTAGTGTCTTATAATCTTCTGTGTACAGTTCTTTTGTCTCCTTAAGTAAGTTTATTCCTAGATATTTGATTCTTTCTGTTGCAGTGGTGAATGAGATTGATGCCTTAATTGCTCTTTCTGATTTTTCATTGTTAGGAACTCACATATACTCTTGATGGTATAATCATTTTGGGAAGCAATTTCTGAAAAAGTTAAACACACATGTACCATAGGGTTACCTCCTCCCCCCAAAGAAAGGAAATATATATTCACACAAAGACTTGTACACAAATGTTTGGCAGCTCTATGAGTAAGAATGCCAAACTAGACACTGAAAAAAAGTGTGAAAGTGTTAGTTGCTCAGTTATGTCCAACTCTTTACAACCCCATGGACTGTAGCCTGCCAGGCTCTCTATCCATGGAACTCTCCAGATAAGAACACTGGAGTGGGTAGCCATTCCTTCTCCGTGGGATCATTCCAACCTGGGGGAGGGAGGTTGAACCTGAGTCTCCCATATTGCAGGCAGATTCTTTACTGTCTGAGCCACTAGGGAACAATGTAAATGTCTACCAATAGATGTGTGGATAAACAAATTTCAGTATATCCACACAATAGAATACACTCAGCATTAAAATGGAATGAAGTATTTGGTACACAAAACAACATGGATGAATGTCAATATCATTATACCGAACAAAGTAAATTGGACTGAAAAAAGTACATACTGTCTGATTCCATTTAAATAAAACTTTAGAAAATCCAGATGAATCTATACTGACAAATGCTAAATCAGGGATTGCTTAGGTGTGGAATGGGGTGGGGGGACAGGAAAAGATAGGAAGAAGAAATTACAAAGAGGTATGAGGAGACTTGAACATATTGATTTGATTGCACTGATGGTTTCAAGATGGTATACACATGTCAGAACTTATCAAATGATACACTTTAAATTGTATGTCAATTATACCTCAACACAGCTATCTTAAAAAAGGCCAATCAATTATACACTGGTGTGATTTATTCACCTTTCACTCTTTAGTCTCTGGATTTGACTAGTAGTTATGATAATAAATAGGCATGCAGACCCTCACCTCTCTGACTTCAACAAAGGTCATGCTTTAATTGGGTCACATACTTCTTGTTATCAATAGCATGTTGGCTCCTAAAACAGTTTTGTTATTTCTATTCATTTTTCATTTCTTTCATAGTTTTGGTGAATTTAAATCATGTAAATCACACACACATGTAAATTGAATTTTAATACGTGAACCTACTAGAACCTGTTCTTGTTGTTCAGTTGCTAAGTAGTGTCTGACTCCTTGTGACCTCCTTGCAGTACACCAGGCTTCCCTGTCCTTCACTATCTCCTGGAATTTGCTCAAACTCATGTCCATTGAGTCAGTGATGCTCTCCAACCATCTCATCCTCTGTTGCCCCTTCTCCTCCTGCTCTCAACCTTTCCCAGCATTAGGGTCTTTTCCAGGATCTGTTCTATTCTACAACAACTCCTAGTTCCCAAGAAGCAAACCCTACCTATTTGAATATTAGGTTTTAATTAGTTGATGGGTATACCCAAGGAAACTCAAGCACTGAGACCAAAATAAGGAAATTCAATTCAAACTGCAATTCAGATGCTTCTCAATAACAAAGTCACTGCTGAGATGGAGAGCGACCATCCACCTGTTTTCTTTAGCTGTTTCTTTTGCCCTTCTGCTTCATCAGTACTGTCCTGTCATGGAAAAGAGCCAGTACCCAGCTCATCCTTACAGATGCTGTGGAAAGAACTGGGCTCCCAAGGATGCCTCTGAGCTAAGACAGATGCTACCCACACAACCTGAGAGGAGCCCAGAGCTGCACTGGCAAAAGCAGGCTCCTCTGCAGCCCTCTAGCTTTGCCGCTCTCCCTCCTTCATGGTTTGGTGGGCAAGGAATCCGGTTGCCACAGCAACTAACCAGCATCCATTTCAGGCTGGAGGGAACATTCCCTAAGGCTCCTCTCCATCTGTGTGTCCTTGGTGATCTCCCTGCCTTGGTGAAGTAGGTGGGGAACCCCTTCCTCCAGGGATCTCCCCCAGCTCAGGGATGGTCTAAATGGGCAGGGGAACTGTGTTGCCATGGCAGCAACTCCTCTACATCTTCCATTCAAAGATAGTCTGGCTCAAGGGATCTGCCTGGTGCTCCCAGTGGTAAAGTCAGCAAGGAAGGAACTGCATTATCTTAATGGTTTCCACGAAGCCTTTCCAAGAGAGGGGTTGGCTTTGTGGGTTGGATCCTGGGGGATGATGGGCAGGAAGTTTGGCTGAAGAGGCCTATTCCCAGGGACCTCGATGCCATGGTTACATCCCCAGCGGCAGGGACTGGGCAGGTCTATCACCAGTGAAGCCCTGATGCCACCTTTCAGATCTGTTCTTGCTCTTTTCTGCTCTGTGTTCTCTTTTTCATATGCCCGCTCCCCTCCAAGGATTCTGCTGGCTTCTCCTCTCTGGATTCTTGAGATCACTATGATTATGCCTTTCTTCTGCCCAAGACTAGTTTCAAGGTAGGCTGCAATCTTTGCGTACTGTTACTTTCTCTGCTGTACATCAGGATTACACACAGACACACAGACACACACACACACACACACACACACAAATCTTTTGAAAAAAGGTAGTTTTGTATGCAAGATAATGGGGATAGAGGAAATCACAAAAATAATAGTCAGGGAAAGCTGAACCAATTTTGTTAGTTGTAACTGTGTTCATCTGGGTGAGGGCAGCTTTTCTCTCAGCAGACTGTCTTCCTTCTCTTAGTCTTGGAACCCTTGGTGGGAACAAAAATAGCTTTGATGCCCAAACATTTGGGTAGGAATCTTGTTTCAAGTGATTCTGACCAGTTGAGAAGTCACAGGTGAGTCATATACCCATTCTGGTTGTCCATTTTCTTATCTGCTGAAGGAGAAAGCAAAATGTCTTACTTGAAGAATTGTGGTGAGAACCAGGAGAGGTCATCTATGTATATAAGTACTTTGTCCATACTCAGGCACTTTACAAATCTTCATAATTTTGGTAATTTCTGTTCTCATGGAGCATTCTTTTTTGATCACCTACAGAGGCGTGTGCTCATCATCAGGACCTGTGGGGAGCCAGACCTATGGTAGGGGTTGAGGTGTCTGGAGCACTTGGATGTCCATGGGCAAGTTGGAAGTGTCTGCAGGCATAGTACTGCAAGCTGCTGGTGTGCAAGCCTCCTGATGGAGTCTGAGAGCAATTTGTAGGTCTGCAGCCCTTTGTTGGATTTCTAAGCCCTGGCTGGTGGGAGTCCTCGTGACTTTCCAGTATCATCCTGCCAGCCATCAGCCATGCTGACTCCCTTGTCATTCTCAGTGAAATGGGAATGCAGTGAGCCTTTTGGGCAGTGTCCTCTGCCTCTGGGATTATGGAGCATTCTTGATTGATTGCTCAATCAATTATTCATTCAATGAATGGATTAGGGAGCACATTCTAATACCTTCTTTCAGGCAGATTATGTAACCTCCAGGAGGGTTACTGTCTTCATCTGTACAATGGGATAACCACAGTCTCAAAGTATGATTTTTGAAGATTAACTGAAGTACTGACTAGTAACTGTGTTCAGCAGTGCCAGGCAGGATACCTGCTCAGTTCATAATTACTCTTATCGATTGCGACTCCGCATTCTTCTCGGCTTCTCCTTGGAAGTACTGAGTCATGCTGCTGTGACTCAGGTCTGCTTGTGATGCTCTCCAGCACTTGGAAAGACTGAGAACTGGCAAAGAAGGGTGGGGCTGCAGACGATGCCAGAACCAGGGAGTTTTGAAATAACAAGAGAAGCTATAAAACTTCTCAATGCCCTTTCTATTCAGTGGAGGGGCAGCAAATTTGGCCCTGAATCATGTTGCAGGCAGACCGCTTTGGGAGAAATTCTCCTCGGTTGCCTGTCTTCTGTTCTTTGAGGCTTTCTGTCCACGTGGCTCAACAGTCAACACCCTCATGCTGCTCCCCCGGGGACTCTCATGCACTCTGACCTTCCTCACGTGGCGCCTCCAGCTTGCAAACCTTCTCTAGGTGCTTCCTCCCTCCAAGCTCACCTGACTCACTGTCGGCTAGTCCTCTCAAGTATTAATACAACTCAGTGTTCAGTGGTCTAATCAATAATTTACGGATAAGACATTAAAAAGTAATGAACAGTTAAAACACTGCCCCTCCCAGAAAGTAGTTTTTGTAGTTCGACTGGGGCTTTCAAACGCTTCACTCCTAACCCCTTCGTGAAAGCTTTCATAGCTACATCAGCCTGCGGTGACTGGGTTCTCCGCTCCATGAACTACCACTCAACTCAGGGTATTTTAGATTCCATTGTGCTGTAACGATCTCATGCGCTAGTCTGTTCTCCCCAATGAGATTATAATTTCTTGAGGGCAGGACATTTTTAAAAACACTTCTTGATACACTCTTCTCGGACCAATAGCGTGGAGCAATGCAGACTTTCAGTGGAAAAAAAAAAAAGAGCAATTAGGGACTTCCCTAGTGGTCAAGTGGTAAAGAGTTCACTTTGTCGTGCAGGGGATGTGCGTTCAACCTCTGGTTGGGGAACTAAGATCGCACAGGCTGAGTTCCTAGGCCCGTGTGCCACAACTAAACAGTCTGTACTCTGCAACAAAAGATCTCGCATAACACAACGAAGATTAATGAGGATTCCATGTGCTTCAACTAAGACCCTACACAGCCAAATAAATAAATAAATTTCCTATTTTTAAACAAAAGTGCAATTGATTTATAACAGAGAGAATTTCCTCAGCCAAGAATATGTCTTCTCACACACTGGAGTTACCTTTGGAAAGCTGAATTCACTTAAACTTCTGACTGATTCTAGACCATTTTGAGGTTCTGTCTCTACATCCTTTCCCCTGAACAATCTTGATAGGATAATTCTATTTAAGTGAGAATGTCATTTCAAGTCGAGTGATTTTACCAGCATTCTTCTGATGGCTTTGTATAAATTTATATCCCAAGAGGCAGTTGTGGACCTGCAAATATACTTTATTCAAATTGTCTAATTATTTCTGATAAACCACTGGCTATCTTAGTTCCAGGAAGTCGAGGTTTAAAATAGGACCTATTAAAGGAAGTGATGCATAATGGAATTGCATCTTCTTTATTGATTAGATATTTTTAAGATGTGCCTTTCACTCAAAACCAAAGGACAGAAATAGAAGAAAAGTATACTCTAAAACAGTTAAATGAGAGAAAAACAGTGGAGTAAAGGGAAAAAAATGAATGTTAAAATTAGCTACATTGCTTCAGTTTGTAAGGAAAGCTTTTTTTCTTTTACTGTCAGCCAAAGGTAAGTAAGAGTTCCTCAGACATAGGGTCCCTCTAGAAAAAGGCTGTGGGCTTCTGGTTCCCCTAGGTATAAATTAAGGAAATGTTAATAATATCACACAAGGGGACTGTCACAAGAATATACAAGGATAGAGCTTATCTCAAAGGTAATACTGAACACGTCAAATTCTTTTTTTTTCTGGGGGGATAAATTAAAATGCCCTTTAAAAGGCAGTGCTCACAGGGTTAGAGTAATATCCTCTGTACTCTTAAGGAGCCTGATTGCCTCTGAGGGCTGTTTGCATAATTGAGTTATGCTCAGTAATACCCTCCATGAAAGCTAGGCAAGGTGGACTCTAGCATTAGTTTTCCCTTCAGGAAATCACGAGAGGGAAAGTAGGGTGTCTCCGGCCATCCTATAGGGCCAGAGACTGGGAAGGGAAAGGTGTTCCCTTTCCCTGGCAGGGAAAGACTCGCTGCCCTGGTCCCCATCCTTAGAGGATGTGGGTACAGGACATGCAGTGGGTATCGCTGCTGCCACTCAGACCCCTGAATCCCGGTTCAGGACGGAGGCATTCTGTCCCTGGTTTCCAGGGGTGTTGGCTGTTTGGAAGTTGAGTGCTGCGTCCTTATCAGGCAACTGCCAACAGCTTGAGAGCACTGCCTTACCTAGGTCAGGCCCTCTTTCTGAGGGAAGCTGCATCTGGTGCCTTGTTGCTAAAACCCAGACCCTTCCCACCTCAGCATAGGCCCTGGAGGTCCATCCAGCTCCATTGTTCCCTGCTTGATGATAGTGAGGCCTGTATCAACTCTGTGAAGCAGGGCCTTCCCTGGTGGTCCAGTGATAAGGACTCAGCGCTTTAACTGGTAAAGGCCTGGGTTCAATTCCTGGTTGAGGAACTAAGATCCCATATGCCCTGCAATGCAGCCAAAAAAAAAAAAATTACTAAAAAAAGACTGCGTCCCAGTTCAATCTGTCCATTCCCAATCCTACTTCTTGTCTCCCCTCAGGAGCGTTGATCTTGCAAGAGGTCCCCACAAAATCCCTACTCAGATGTCTGTATATCGGGGCACTAGAACCACAGTAGAACACCTTTTTCAATCTTGAACTAGAATGGAGACTCTTCTACCAGGGAAGTTTATAATAAAAACCTAGGCTCTTAAAACGTGATAGGGCAACGTTAGTCAATTTTACAGGAGGAGCTGAGACACAGAAAGATAAAAGGACTGAGGTCCCACAAGAGACATCACACTGTGGCCAGGCCCTGACCCCAGCTTCGAAGACTCCCAAACCAGGGCTTTTATCCATGTTGTGTGGCCACTGTGGTGTCTCCCCCATGCAGGTGGAAGCTGAAAGTGACTTGCTCCCTTCAGAGAAGAGAGCCACATGAGATTCTGAACCATGAAGGGCCCTGCTCCCATGCCTGGTAAGGTGTTTAGATTTGTGTTGAGAAGGGGCCAGAAGGAGGTATATTTGTTCCACTGCCACTGATCTTCCTCCAGTTGTTTTTTTTCCCCTTTTGATGTTGAGGGGGCTATGTTATGATGTAGGTAATAAACGTCGCTGAGATGAAGGAGGCACTAAAGTACCCTCCAGGCTTCTATAGCTCAGCTGGTCCCATAATAACCATCTTGACAAGGAGGGCTTGCTGCCAGAGTAACAGCAGTAAAGTCATCCTGAGCTCAGGCAGTCTGCAGAGTTACTGTGTACAGAGCAGCCCCGTGATTACACTCTTCTTGTTTAGTGGCTCATTCTTACTAAATGCTTTATAGGGACTGATCCATTTCCCCAGATATCACTTACCATATTACTGCCTTCTTTTAGTGAATGAGTCTGAATTTTTCCAGTTTTGGAGGGTCTACCTGTTGTGTAAGCTGACGCTTTCCTTTCTGGCAAAATGTCCCCCTTCCTGCTTCCTAACACATCGTTAGCGGGTAGGTAGGACTGACTCTTGGCCACCTCAACCCTCAACCAAAGCAGGGGGATCCTGACTAACCTGAACCAGTCAACATATTCTCATCCCTGTTGCCATGGTTGCCTAGAGATTACTTTATTTCTAAACCTATGCCAGTCAGCCCCTGACACTGCTCTATTCTTAGTGATTAGTTCCAAGGGGTATAAGAACTAAGATGGACCCAGTAAAGAGGAAGACTTTGGTGGCTGGAGAAATAAAAGCTCCCTTTTCCTCCAAAGTGACGTCATGTGGAAACTGGAGGCCTGGGACTGATGTATCCATTGAACCATCCTGTCTTAAAGGAGTCTAGCCTAAGACTGAAGATAAGATGCAGAGGAAGATAGAGTGGAGACCACTACCAAGGCTGTGCTGGAGTCTTAATCAAACAGCCTCTGAATTTCACTCTATCTTTGAAGTTTTCAACAGCACATGCAGTTTATTTCTTCATTTCCTGTACAGTTTGAGTTGGGTTTTTTGTTTCTTGCAACCAAACACATGCCACTTGTCATGCTTCCTGTGGAGGCTGCTTTTTCTACATGGGCTCCTCTTCTATGCAGTCTTAATCTGGACCTTCTCAGGGAAGAGCAGTTTCAGATGAGAAATAAAACTCTTGCCAAGAGGAAGTTGAAGGAGTAGCTCAATGAGCATCCATCAGTGGATTTTATCCCAATAGTTTTGGTTCAGTTCAACCTGGTGCTCAAGGCCTCAAGCTGTGGGTCATGTATTTTGACCTGTCCAAATATTGGTCTTTCCTAAGTAGTCTGTAGTATCTGTGAGGACAGGGCCAATGTATTATATGACCTGAATGTAATCCTGCCATACTGAAAAAATATTTTGCACCATGTAGGTGCTTAGAAAATGAGAGCTGAACACGAGCAAATTCAGCTCCTGTCACTGCCATCGGTACATCTTCTGGAAGTTTGGGGGTAAAGGACATTCCCCACAATACCATCAAGTGTGGGGATATAAAGTAAACTCCCTTGGCCAGACTCCTCCCTGTTAAATCAGCAGCAACTAGCACAGGGTATGACCCAGAGGAGGTGGTCAAATATTTGTTGAATAAATCCACTTTGACTTTGTAACCACAAAACTTGTGTGGTCACTTAACGGTTTTGAACTATTTCGAGATGTCATGAATTAGGTCTCTTTAAAGTCCAAATTGGTTTGTGTTTGGATTTGACTGACCTTGCTTTCTGTCCACCAGCTGTGTTACTCTGTCATTTCACTCCAAAGACCAAGTGTAATACATTTATGGAAAGTGAAAGTGAAAGTCATTCAGTTGTGTCTGA
This sequence comes from Bubalus kerabau, assembly GCF_029407905.1. NCBI lineage: Eukaryota > Metazoa > Chordata > Mammalia > Artiodactyla > Bovidae > Bubalus > Bubalus kerabau. The sequence goes on from NC_073636.1 coordinate 26,255,072, forward strand.
CTCTTTGTGACCCCATGGACTATATAGTCCATGGAATTCTGTAGGCCAGAATACTGGAGTGGAATCCCTTCTCCAGGGGATCTTCCCTATCCAGGAATTGAACTTGGGTCTCCAGAATTGCAGATGGATCCTTTACCAACTGAGCTATCAAGGAAGCCCTCATACAGGCCGTGGAATTCTCCAGGCCAGAATACTGGAGTGGGCAGCTTTTCCCTTCTCCAGGGGATCGTCCCAATCCAGGGATCAAACCCAGATCTCCCGCGCTGCAGGTGGATTCTTTGTGGGGGGGTTGATAAATAAGCCTTTCTTGAAGGAAGGAAGGATGTGTGAGAAGTAGCGGTGATGGTGATGGGGATAGTGGGGAGTTTTGGTGGGGCTATCTGCCTGCAAGCAATATTCCACGAAATGCCCTTTATTGATTGTTGATTGTTATGCAGAAAGGGAAAATGTATACAGGAAATGTCTAGTGGGCTGTAGGAGGTGATACTTCTCTAAGAAGTTCATAAAATAACTGTCGTGATTAATAGTAGTTGGGCAAGCTGTTTTATTAAGTAATAATCCTCTTCTCTGGTATAATCTTATCTTGGCAGAGAACTGCCATAGCTAAGCAAGAAGAAGAGTGGTTTCTCATCTTCACCAGGCTGAATAGCAGAATAACAAGGTTTCAGGGAAGGTTCCTTACCCAAGTGTACGTGCGTGCTAAGTCGCTTCAGTCATGTTCAACTCTTTGCGAACATTGTAGCCTGCCAGGCTGCTCTGTCCATGGGATTCTTCAAACTTTTTTTCAAAAACAAGAAGAGAATTGTCTGTAAAAAAGTGCACCATGACTGGCCAGCTGGGAGCGTTCTGAGTCTGATGTTGACATGCACTAGCCAGCTTGTCTTCAGGAGATTGGGCACGGAGATGTCTTTGTGTGAATCCTTTCAAAACATGCACAAAGCTGTGGCTGCCCCTTGCTGGGACTACATCCCCAATAAGCTAGAGCGGCTAACCAGGTTGGGGCAGAGTTTGTCTAATTTGGTTAAAAGTATCTATCTGAATTCATTAAAATGTAAACAAGATATATCTTGCTGTTTAAACAACATCAGAGTTTGTCTTTGATCTGATGCCCAGAAAAGAATCTACCTTGGATGCATCTTGCTCCCTCCTCTGAATTCTCTGAGCTCTCCTCTTTCATCTGTGCATTCCACGATTACATTCTTCATCTTGTCCGCTTAACTGCTAGCTCTCATAGGGCAATTCTTGCCTAATTTATCATTGCATCCTCCATAGCTCATAGTGCAAGGGTTTTTGGATACAAAAATTAATAGTAATGCTAACAATACTTAACATTTATTGATCCCATACACTGTGGTCATGTGCCAGTTTCTATGAGTTATTTCTATTAAATTTATTTCTCCCAACAAGTTCTTGAGATATGTACTATTAAAATTCCTGTTATATGATGAATTAGCTAAGGCACAGAACTGCTCAATAACTTTCTGGGGTTCATACAGCAAGCATTTGACTAGGCCATTGACCCTAGAACCTGTGATCTTAACGTCTATACTGTATAATAGATGAATAAATGTATGTTGGGAATCTGGTACATATGCTCTTGAGTGATGAAGGCTATTTGACTTGAGATCACAACAAACTTAGAGGATTCCTCTGAGTTTCTTACCAATTTTGAGCATTATTTAATCTGGAAGATTTCTAGGAGATCAAGTTAAGATGAACCTTGATGCTTATTCATTCATTCATTGAAATATGAATATTCAGGTAGTCATCCATTTATTCAGTGGGTATTTATTGAACACAAAATATGGGCCAGGCACTGGCTAGGTACAGGAATACGATAGTGAATAAAAAGAAATGTTGTCTTGGTGCTGGTACAGCTTACCTTCAAGTGGGAATGATGGTGACAAGATGGTTATACTAACAGATATGTGAATTGTTACAAATTGGGAGTATCTCTGAAAGAAGAAGATACGAAGACTGCACACAACAGAGGAACCAGACCAGGGCCAGGTATCAGGCAAGGCTTCTAGAAAAGAAGTCATCTTTTAACTGTCTTCTGAAGAATGATTAGAGGGAGAGGAAGACAGAGCGGGTGGGGAAAGCATTTTAGGTAGCTAGTCGGAGAAAGCAGCACGAGGGCCGGGAGTTCTGGGCCAAGAGACATATTGTCACATCAGGACCTGTACAGTAACCCCGGCCAAAGTGAGTGAGTTCACTCTTTAAAATAACATTAACTGTAAATCTACATATATATAAACCATCTTACTTTTGAATATGGGCTTCTCAGGTGGCTCAGTGATAAAGGATTCACCTGCCAGTGTAGGAGATGTGAGTTCGAGCTTTGTGTCAGAAAGATCCCCTGGAGAAGGTAATGGCTACCCACTCCAATATTCTCGCCTGGAGAATCCCATGGACAGAGGAACCTGGTGGGCTATAATCCATGGGGTCACAAAAGAATCAGACATGACTTAGTGACTAAACAACAACTTTTTAATATGCATATATAATATGACAAGAGTTGGAATCACATGTAATACTGTTCTATAAAGTGCTTTATAAATTTAAGTTAGAATGTGAACATTCTTCACGTATATATTTCTTATGATTTTTAATTGGCCCCATAGCAAGTGAAGTCACTCAGTCGTGTCCCACTCTTTATGACCCCATGGACTGTAGCCTACCAGGCTCCTCAGTCTGTGGAATTTTCCAGGCAAGAGTACTGGAGTGGGTTGCCATTTCCTTCTCCAGGGGATCTTCCCAACCCAGGGATTGAACCCGGGTCTCCCGCATTGCAGGCAGACGCTTTACCGTCTGAGCTGCCAGGGAAGTGTAATTTATTGGCCCCATAATTTATTTAAAATACCCTTTAGGTATATAACCAACAGTGGAATTGCTAGATCATATGACAAATCTATTTTTAATTCTTTGAGGTACCTCCATAGTGTTTTCCACAGTGGCTGAAGGCAATTGACATATCCACCAACACAAAACAAGGGCCCCCTCTTCTCCACATGCTTGTCAACACTTGTTATCTTCTGTCTTCTTGATGCTAGTTATTCTAACAGGTGAGAGGGGACATCTCACAGTGGTTTTGTCTTAATTATTGCTACAGTGGCAGTCATATTCCAATGTAGAAATGGATCAAATGAACATGTTTACACTTTAAATTTATACAATGTTATATGCCAAATATACTTCTATAATAAATGAATAAAATCCTAGATAAAAAATAAATTTTTAATGTTGCATATTTTTTCTATTTTTTCACTATTAAAAAACACTGAATAAATAACCTTTGTATAAAATTACTTTGGTATATTTGTGATTTCTTTCTTTATGTAAACTTTTGTGGCCTTTGGATACACATTGTCCAGTCTCCCAAAAATGGTTATACCAATTTATAATTCCATAAATAGTATATGATTATCTATTTTACTCCATCATCACAAATCTTGGTATTTTTCTCTTTTCGATTTTAAGTTTTCACTAATACAAATTTTTTTTAAAAGGCATGTATTTTTGTTGGTTTTTTCCTCTCTTGATTACAAATGAGATTGAGTTTTTATTCCACAGAATTATCAGTCATATGTGAATTAGCATTTCAATATTTTGAGAATAGTCTTTCCAGGCTGACAAAGCCCAACCTCCCAGGGTTTTCTATACAGATGAGGAATCAGGTTTTGACCAATTTTTATATGACCCTGAAAAGATATAATAATCAAAACTTTTCTATTAAAAGAGGAATATGGCCATATTTGGTACTGAGCTTCTGCTTGTAACAATTTCCTCCATCATCTCTCTCCCCTGTCCTGAGGCAGTTTGGCCTTGCTAAAGGTCACTGCCTCGAGTATGGTGAGTCCCATGTGGGTTGGCAGAGTCAGGGACCCCAGTCAAAAGTCCACATCTAAGCTGAAGACAGTAAGGGAAGTGAAGCAGGTGGGGGAGGAGATGGGGAAGGACATGGGGAAGGAGGAAGGAAAGCAGTGAGCAAAGAAAAAAAGAAACAAACTGCTGAAAATACAACCCTGTTTGCCTCCAGTGTCTATTTCTCCTGCCCTTTTGATGGAAGGGCTCCCATTCTATGTAATTCCTTCCTAGACACAGTCTCATTGCCCCATTTAGGGTTGTCCTTCTCAGCCTAGACTCCAAAATGCCTTTCTCTTGCCTTAACTTTGTACAGTGTTCCTCACACAGGATCTATTCTCTCTTCCCATTTCCCTTTCTGACACCTTTTAAATACACTCTTACCTAAAGTGGGTAAGTAGTTTTCCACTTGAGAAAGTTTCTTCTCATCTGTTTTTCCTGAACCGCATTGTTCAGGAAGCTCATGCTGGAACAACCCTCAGATCAGATCAGATCAGATCAGTCGCTTAGTTGTGTCTGACTCTTTGCGACGCCATGAATCGCAGCACGCCAGGCCTCCCTGTCCATCACCAACTCCCGGAGTTCACCCAGACTCACGTCCATTGAGTCAGTGATGCCATCCAGCCATCTCATCCTCTGTCGTCCCCTTCTCCTCCTGCCCCCAATCCCTCTGAAAAGCATCAGAGTCTTTTCCAATGAGTCAACTCTTCACATGAGGTGGCCAAAGTACTGGAGTTTCAGCTTTAGCATCATTCCTTCCAAAGAAATCCCAGGGCTGATCTCCTTCAGAATGGACTGGTTGGATCTCCTTGCAGTCCAAGGGACTCGCAAGAGTCTTCTCCAACACCACAGTTCATAAGCATAAACTCTTCGGCGCTCAGCCTTCTTCACAGTCCAACTCTCACATCCATACATGACCACAGGAAAAACCATAGCCTTGACTAGATAAACCTTTGTTGGCAAAGTAATGTCTCTGCTTTTGAATATGCTATCTAGGTTGGTCATAACTTTCCTTCCAAGGAGTAAGCGTCTTTTAATTTCATGGATGCAGTCACCATATGTAGTGATTTTGGAGCCCAGAAAAATAAAGTCTGGCACTGTTTCCACTGTTTCCCTATCTATTTCCCATGAAGTGGTGGGACCGGATGCCATGATCTTCGTTTTCTGAATGTTGAGCTTTAAGCCAAGTTTTTCACTCTCCACTTTCACTTTTATCAAGAGGCTTTTGAGTTCCTCTTCACTTTCTGCCATAAGGGTGGTGTCATCTGCATATCTGAGGTTATTGAGATTTCTCCCGGCAATCTTGATTCCAGCTTGTGTTTCTTCCAGTCCAGTGTTTCTCATGATGTACTCTGCATATAAGTTAAATAAGCAGGGTGACAATAAACAGCCTTGATGAACCCCTTTTCCTATTTGGAACCAGTCTGTTGTTCCATGTCCAGTTTTAACTGTTGCTTCCTGACCTGCATACAAATTTCTCAAGAGGCAGATCAGGTGGTCTGGTATTCCCATCTTTTTCAGAATTTTTCACAGTTTATTGTGATCCACACAGTCAAAGGCTTTGGCATAGTTAATAAAGCAGAAATAGATGCTTTTCTGGAACTCTCTTGCTTTTTCCATGATTCAGCAGATGTTGGCAATTTGATCTCTGCTTCCTCTGCCTTTTCTACAACCAGCTTGAACATCAGGAAGTTCACGGTTCACATATTGCTGAAGCCTGGCTTGGAGAATTTTGAGCATTACTTTAGTAGCATGTGAGATGAGTGCAATTGTGCAGTAGTTTGAGCATTCTTTGGCATTGCCTTTCTTTGGGATTGGAATGAAAACGGACCTTTTCCAGTCCTGTGGCCACTGCTGAGTTTTCCAAATTTGCTGGCATATTGAGTGCAGCACTTTCACAGCATCATCTTTCAGGATTTGGAATAGCTCAACTGGAATTCTATCACCTCCACTAGCTTTGTTCGTGTGATGCTTTCTAAGGCCCACTTGACTTCACATTCCAGGATGTCTGGCTCTAGGTCAGTGATCACACCATCGTAATTATCTGGGTCGTGAAGATCTTTTTTGTACAGTTCTTCTGTGTATTCTTGCCATCTCTTCTTAATTTCTTCTGCTTCTGTTAGGTCCATACCATTTCTGTCCTTTATCGAGCCCATCTTTGCATGAAGTGTTCCTTTGGTATCTCTGATTTTCTTGAAGAGATCCCTAGTCTGTCCCATTCTGTTGTTTTCCTCTATTTCTTTGCACTGCTCGCCGAAGAAGGCTTTCTTATCTCTTCTTGCTATTCTTTGGAACTCTGCATTCAGATGTTTATATCTTTCCTTTTCTCCTTTGCTTTTCGCTTCTCTTCTTTCAGTGTTAAGCAAAGCAAAGCTTGCAGGGAGGTGGGGTGGGGTTGGGGGTTGGGGAGGGAGACGCGCCAGAAAACAGGATCATCCTATGCATCCTGCGTGGCTGCCTGATTTGATTTGGCTGGAACCCTGCTGGTTCTTTGTAATAGCTTGTGTATCCTCTACTTCTGACAATCTTTTTTCTCATGTTCAATTTCCAAATACATGCTCAGGGAGTCCCCAGCAGTGATTTCCCTGAGTCGTTTCCTTCTTTAATTGTCACGTACTTTTCGTTTCCGGGATCGTTCATTACTATTGCTCCCCAGGTACCCCTCCCCCCACATCCATCCCCTGCCCATCTCTTTCTCCTCATTCTGTCGGTCAGGCGTGTGAGCAATGGCTCACGTCATCCCTGGTCCCTGCGGCCCCTCATGCCATCGTGGCCTCTGATGCATGGCTTTAATGACACCGCTGACACCTGCACAGTCCTAAAATTCTTCCATTAGTCATTCCTTGGTCAGGGTTCTTAAGGTCCTTTCAAAATTCATAAATGCTCTCTGGGAAAGAGGCACATTTAGCCACCTTTTAGTTATTAGTTTTCTCATCGAGTAGGTTCAGAGAATGGGGCCATACGGTGATCTTTAATAAAGAGGTTTGGGAGGTATGAAGCAGTACCTGGGAAGAGATGCTTCAGCAAAGGGCTGAGCAGCCCCGAGGTGGTTCCAGAGGGAAACAGGAGGTGCTGACAGAAGTGAAGAGAGATGCCAAAGGCCAAAGAAGATGCATGTGGGGGGACAATCATTTCATGGTTGACCTTCATTTCTTCAGACTGACTTCTTTTGGCAAGGTAGGCTCTAGGTGGTCACATAACCTATTGTCCACAATAGGACACACTGGGGGCTTCCCGGGTGGCTCAGTGGTAAAGAATCCCCCTGCCAATTCAGGAGACACAAGAGATGTGGGTTTGCTCCCCGGGTCAGGAAGATCCCTGGAGGAGGAAATGGCAATCCACACCAGTATTCTTTCCTGGGAAATCCCATGGACAGAGGACCCTGGCGGGCTACAGTCCATGGGGTTGCAAAGAGTTGAGCATGACTTAGGGACTAAACAAAGAACGCTTTTGTGGGTGAAATGGGGGGAGGTTGCTCCTAGAGATTATACAGAATCAATACTTGTGAACAAGATTATCCTGGGCAAATGAGGACACACAATCCCTCTAATTACAGGAAGTACTGGTGAGGAATCTCTTTGCAAGTTTTAATAGGGATTTTTGCATTTTCCCCAGAAGTCAAATTAAAAAACAAAACAAAACAGCACAATAAACCCAAACCTGCTTCCTCCTCCCAGGTCCACACAGAGTCACAAGACAAATATTCATTTGAATTTTTAAAATGCACTGATTCTTATTTAATGTATTCTTGGTTCAAAGTAAAAGGTGAAATATGAAAACAGAGGTAGGTTAGGGGCAAGCTGTGAAGGGCCTTGAATGCTGAGCTGAGGAATCTCAACCCTGTCTGCAAAAAGGAACTATTAGGGGAAGGGAGCAAAATGACAGAGGGTTTACAAGTCCCACCCTGGTGTAGAGAATGGATGGGTACAGTACACACATCAGAGAAGAGATGCTTTTGACAGGGCGTGCGGATGTGAGTGAGAGCAGGAGAGGCGGGCACACAGAGAGGAGGCTTTTGAGAGCCTCTGGAGCCAAGAATCAGTAGCACTTGGTGAGTTACTGGATGTGTGGAATGGCAAAGAAGAAGGAGTCAAAAGATGACTCAGGTTTCCAGAAAGATCGACTAGATGAAGGGCCAGGCTATATTAGCCCAGATCAGGGATGCGGGAAGAGGAAAAAGGTTGGGGACAAAACAAGGTTCATTTTTTTTTAATCTAATGTATAAAGAACGTGGGGAACTCCCTGGAGGTCCAGTGGGTAGGACTCTGCTTTCACTGCCTATAGTGAGGGTTTGATCCCTGGTCAGGGAACTAAGATCCCACATCCGTGCCACATACCCAAAGACCAAAATAAAAAAAGAGAGAGTGAAAAAGCAAGCTATGGATGGAGTGGGCAAAGGTATTTGCAACACATATAACCAACAAAAGTTGCACCCCAAATTACATAAATGACTTCAACAAATTAGTATAAAAAAGATAATTAAAAAATAGATAAAGCAAAAAAAAACAACAAAAAAAACACCCATCAACAGCAAAAGAAAATGTACTATGCACCAGGGCTTTGCATGTACGTTACATGCTATCTTGCTTAATCTTCTCAATAGCCTTCAGAAGAAAGTCTTAGCATTATTGCCCTACGTGCGTGTGTGCTAAGTCGCTTCAGTCAAGTCTGACTCTTTGTGATCCTGCTGACTGTATCCTGCCAGGCTCCTCTGTCCATGGGATTCTCCAGGAAGGAATACTGGAATGGGTTGCCATGCCCTCCTCCAGGGGATCTTTTGGACCCAGGGATCAAACCCGCATCTCCTGCCGCTACTGTATTGCAGATAGATTCTTTACCGCTGAGCCACCAGGGAAGCCCCCATTACTCCCATGCAAAGGAGGGAAAGAAGGCACACCAGAGGTTGAGAGGCTTGCTGTGGACAGCCAGCTAATGTGTAGCGGAGATGCGGGTGCAAGAGCTCTCTCTCTAAAACTGTGATCACCTCTATGAGATAAACTTGGAGTACGTTAGCTGGTGGTGATCTGGGGCTATTGATGGTATACATTTGGCAGATAAAAATCTATTCCCTTTTATCATTTTTCTTTTCCTTCTATTTAGGTATGAGTATTATCAAGGCTTGGCATGGAGTCCCATACTCTTTACTTTCTAGCTTATATCTGCTTTCATGTCACATCCACGGGATGACACCAAAGCATTGATCTCAGTCTTTGACAAACAGTTGTGTATCTGCAGCCGTCTGCTAACCTCTCTAATTGCGTGACTGTTGCCATATAAATATTTAAGCCCTGATTGAGGATCTGTAACTAACTAGCTGCATTAACCTAAAACAGTCTTATATATTTTCAGAGCTTCAGATTTTCCATGGCTGACAAGAGGCAGTTTGAAGTGAATACTTATAGTAGAAGACTTTAAGGGTAGGAGAAGCCTTAACTATCTAATTGCTGATAAAACCTCTTTACTCTGCTTCTGCATAGCATTCCTATAACTCGTACTGTCCAATATAGTTAAACTTAGAATATATACATAAAATCCAATTCCCTGATCTCACTAGCTGCTTTAAATGCTCAGTTGTCACATGTGACTAGTGGCTACCATAATGGACAATGCTGATAGAGAACATTTTTATCACTGCTGGATGGCACTATAGATTTACCAATCATCATGCCTAAAGCCAAAATTATTTTCCTGTCCACTAGCTCAAACGTCATAGTTCCTTTGTCTCACAGCAGCACATAACACCATTGTTATGGACTGAAGTGCGTCCCCTCCCCACCTTGTACCTCCGGTTCACCTGATGAAGCTCTAAATCCCCTGCCCCCATGGGACTGTATTTGAAGACAGAACCCGTAGGAAGATAATGACGGTTAAATGAGATCATAGTGTGTGACCCTAATCCAATAGGCCTGGTGACCTTATAAGAAGAGGAAAATATCTCTCTCTTAGCACACGCACAACTGAAGGACCGTGCGAGGACTCAGTGAGAAGGCAGCTGCCCATCAGCCAGGGACAAAGCCCTCACCATAAACCACCTGGGTTGCCACCTGGATTATGAATTTTTGGATTGCAGAACTGTGAGAAAATAAGTGTCTGTTGCTTAAGCCAACCAATCTGGTTTTCTTTCTGTTCGTTTGTCCATGCAGTTTGGCTTGCAGGAGCTGACTTCCCTGACCAGGGATTGAACCCATGCCCCCTGCAGTGGGAGCAGAGAGTCTTAACCACTGGGCTGCCATGAATTACCTGGTTTTCCATTATGGAAGCCCAAGCAGACTAATAGAGACATTCTCTAAGAAACTTGACCTTGAGATCCAAATATGAAGAAAAGAGATGCTTACTTTCATCCACGACTTTATATCTTAACCTAACATCCTTTTCCTCTTTTTTGAATTGATTCTTCCCTTTTGAATATTTCCTAAATGTTCTCCTTCCTTTCAATTTCCACTATTAACCTTGCATCATCTCATATCTGAGGTACAGGCTACCCAGCATCATTTTTCCTACTACTGATCTCAACAAACTAAAAGATTGTTTCCATTTATGTTATTTTTTTGTCACAAATCTTCAGAAATTCTGGATAACACTGAGCAAAACCCAAACTTTCTATCCCAAGATTCACAATGTGGCCACTATTTACTCTTTAAAAAAAAAATTAGATATAATTGACATATAACATTATATTGGTTTCAAGTATACAACATAATGACTTAATATGTGTATACATTATGAAACGATTGTCACAATAAGTCTAGTTAGTATCTTTTCTTTCATCATACCTGGTTATGAAAAACATGTCTTTTTTTTTTTTACTGTCCACTCTTAATGCCTCCCCCTGAAGCTGTATACACTCTGAACAAACTGATCTTCTGACTCACTTCCACACTTAAACAATCCCCGACCTTGCTCCTTGTACCTGTGTCCTGCCCCAGGATGAAGGTGAATCCTGCTCTATATTTTGACCCTTCCAGCTGCTCAATGTCTATCATCCATCATCTCTAACACAACCCACAACTCCCTTTCTCTCTTCTAAACTTCATTCATTATCAGCAACAAAATCCCAACAGACATTACAATAACAACACTTTACTGAGTGGTTACCATGAGCCAGCAACTGTGCTTAGGAGTTTAGACTATTTTACACAATTTTCATAAAACGCTATGCAACTAATATCACTGTCACCATTTATAAGTGGAAAAACTGAGGGTCATATTGCTCAGGTTAAGGCAAACCTTAGCTTATCCTTCTTCATTACACTCTTTCCTGAACACTGATTTGGTGCTGGGTGCCAGAATATTTCTGTCTTCAAGCATGGATCTTGTTTTCACTCTTAGCCTGGAAACTTCCCAAAGGCAAGTCCCGTGTCTAACACACTCTATTTAGGCATCAAAGCAGATCTCAAACTGTACTGATTTTCATTCTGCTTACCTTTCTGAATCTCATCCATTGAATGCTGGCATTCCTCAAATATCAGCCTGAGGCCCTCCGCTCTTCTTGCTCTAAACGCTCTGCATTGTAATTTCATGAGCCTTGGCTCCATCTCCAGCTGTGTGTGTGGTTCAGACCTGCCTGGCTGACTCTTCTGGTTAGAGAACACCTGTATGGAGAGAAAGGCTGAATCCATCAAGAACACTGGAACACTTGTGATGTCTGGTAGGGTCAAGGCTAGGAGGAGGACACCCCATGAGAACCCTAGGGTGCAAAATTTAAGGAGATGCTCACTCCTTAGCAAGGATGGTGGACTTGCTGATCCTGCACTTTCATGACCCTGAGAACAAGTCCTGGCTGTGACCTCTGGGGTTGGCCTAAGTGAACATGCTTAGGACACCAACAGTGTTGGGTAGTCCCAGAGCCCTTCAACAATTATTATTATATAATATGGGCCTCCCTGGTAGCTCAGACAGTAAAGAATCTGCCTGCAATACAGGAGACCCAGGTTTGATCCCTGGGTCAGGAAGATCTCCTAGAGAAGGGAATGGCTACCCTCTCCAGTATGCTTGCCTGGCAAATTCCATGGACTGAGGAGCCTGGTGGGTTCCAGTCCATGGGGTCGCCAAAGAGTCGGACACGACTGAGCAACTAAGTGCGCACACACACACACACACAATTTTCCCTTATAGTATTGTTAGTACTATGTCGGATTTTCCCTTTATTAGATATTAAGTTTCTTGAGAACAGAAACTTATTTCCCTCTTTAGCTCCTCCCCACCAGTGCTTTATAACACCCCAGCCATTCAAAAAAATGGCTGTGACGTTGAACTTTATCCCTACTATTTTTGGCCAGTCCCCACTGTGGAAGCTTGAGTAAGCACTCCCATTCCCTACCCCGCCACGTGCCCTCTGAGTTTTATCCTGGACCAGCAGAGATAAAATCTGTAAGATATGTAGGGACTAAAGGGAGTCAGTAGAAGAACAGGAAGAGGAGGTAGCCATCAAGGGAGCAGAGCCAGAGCAGTGGTTCTCAAAGTGTGATCCCTGGATCCACAACCTTATCTGAGAATCTGTTAGAAATGCACACTCCCAGGTCCCACCCCAGACCTGCTGAGTCAAAAACTCTGGGAATGGGGCCTAGAGGGCTATGCTTTTTATAAGCCCTGGGGTGATTCTAAGCTGCAGAATGATCAGGTTGTGAGTCAACCTTAGGGCAGGAAAGGATTTCTTGGAGCTAGCCAAAGGGAAGAAACTGTAACCTTAGAATATCAGTCTTGTTCAGTAGCAGAGCTGAGTAAGCCTGACCTTGGGGAATGTGGTTCTATTAAAGAAAAAAATTGAAATGTGTGATGCTTTTGACATTAAAGACGAGGGTTGAGTTTATAGAGAGTTTCAATCTGTCAAATAAAAACTCAAAGAACGAAAAGGATCCTAAAGAGACTGGAGTATCAAGGGACACTCAAGATGAGACAACCCTGCTCAGAGAACCAGAAGTTTAAGATTGTGAGTTTCAGAAAGAATAGAGAAACTTACATGGCAGGCTTCACTTAGGACCAGGAGTGCAGTGAAGCCAGCGACATTCATGCTAGGCTCATCCAGGTGGGGGAACCGACTTCTCCCAGATATTAGACCTTGTATTAGTCAGACTATTTCAGAAAATAAAAAGGAGTGTTGGGGATGGGGATTAGGGGAGGTGCAGAGGGGAGGAGAGAAACAGAGGAAGAGATTTTAAGGTACTGGTTCACATGATTGTAAAGGGCTTTATGAGGCCAAAATCTGATGGAGTAGGTTGGCAGGCTGGAGACTCAGGGAAGAGTTGCAGTTCTAGTCTAAAGGCAGTATCCTGGCAGAATTCCTTCTTGCTGAGGGAGGGAGACATGGGGTGGTGGTGGGGGTGTCTGTCATGGTTCTACCGAGATCTTTAACTGATTAGATGAGGCCCACCCACATTGTGGAGAGCAATCTGTTTTGCTCAAGGCCCATCAGATTAGGTTAGATTAAATACTAATCTTATTCAAAAAACATCCTCACAGGAACCTCCAGAACAATATTTGACCAAATATCTGGACTCCATGGCCTAGCCAAGCTGATAAAGAAGACTAAATGGTGGTAGGGGTGCCAATGGTATGGTATACTGCTACTGAGCATTGATAAGTCAGAAAAGCAGAGATCTGACAGGGAGCTCCTCACTAAAGGTCTACCTTACTTTACTTGTGTTCAACTAATTTCCATTTATCAGCTATATGTGTATAATATTCTACTTAGAGGAAAGGAGTGAATTTATAAATTTCCACAAATAAATCAAGTAAAAATAATTCCTTAACAGTTTGAGACACCATATCTAAAATGTTAAATTTATCTCCCCTACCATTCTCTTACTCAAGGCTGTCTTAATTTCTAGATCTTCTGCTTCAGTATAATTTGATTGCTTTTCAGGCACTTCCTGATTACTCTTCATCTGTTTTGACCCTATTTTCCTTCCCTTATTTATCTCTTTATTGTCTACAAAAATTAACAAGTGTTTGGACTATTCTAATTTTTTTGTTATTATGAATGATATTACTATGAACATTTATGTATAAGTGTTTTGATATGCATTTCCACTCATTTCTGTTGGGGACATTCCCAAGTGACATACATGCACATGCTCAATTTTATTAGACTGTGTAATGTAAGTCTCCTTAGGCTGTGTCTGAGAATTCCAGGTGCTCCACATTTTCATCAACATTTGGTAGTATCATTCTCACTCTGATAAGTTTGAGATGACTATTTTACAGTGATTTTATTTTGCATTTTCCTGAGCACTAATAAGTTTGAATTCCTTTCCATATGTTTGCTGACCTTTTTGATATTTTGTGGAGGAGAAGGGGAGTACCTATTCAAATCTCTTGTCTGTTTTCTATTGGGTTGTCCAACTTCTTATTGATTTTTTGGTCTTTATTCATATATTTTATGTATAAGCCCTTTGTAGCTTATACATATTGTGTATATCTTCTCCTATGCTATGGCTTGTCTTTTTTACTTCTTTGATAAACAGAGGTCTTAATTTTAATATGGTCCTGTTTATCAGTCTTTTTCTTCATGGTTAGTGCTTTTGTGTCCTATTTAAGAAATCTTAACTCCAAAGTAGTGTAGGGTCTGTTATGTTAGAAACTCAAAAAAACTTTATGCTTTACTTTTCATGTTTAGATATATACTATCAACTGGAATTAATTGTATGTAAGGTATGTGTCAAGGATAATTTTTTTCCAATGTGCTCCAAGTTGAGTTCCCTGGGAAACAGAATCTGGGACATTGAGATTTGTGTGCAAGAATTTTATTGGGGTAAACCTATCAAGTACAACCTGAGAGGAAGCAGAAGAAGCGGGATTGGGTGGAGGGAGACTTAAGCTGTGGGAATACAGTTGCGTTAGTGACCTAAGCCGGTGGTTCCCAACTTTTGGCACTAGGGACTGGTTTCGTGGAGATGAGTTTTCCTTTGACGGTGGGTGGGGGGAGGTGGTTTTGGGATTCAAGTGCATTACATTTACTGTGTACTTTTTATCTACTGCCACTGCTGATCTGACAGGAGGCACTGGTCCATGACCCAGAGGTTGGGGACATCTGGGATGCTCTCCAACTGCAGTGATCCTTCAGAGACCACTCTAAGCAAGTACCAGGACTTTGCATCCTTATATCAACCAGTCATTGGGTGTGTGTACCCTCAGGGAGAGAGACGTATTGGGTGAAGCAGCTTTCTTTGGCTAAGGGAACTTTTCAGAGAGATGCAGCTCTGAATAGCGAGTAGCCACCTAACTTTCCCAGCAACTGGGAGAATGAGTGCCTCTATCCTAAAGGTGCATCTGAGTAAGCCAGATGGTACAGGACCATTTATTGCAAAGGTCTCCCTATACCCACTGTTCTGCAGTGCCACCTTTGTCATAGATCAAGTGACCAAGTGTGTGAGTCTGGTTTTGAAATCTATTCTGTTCTACTGGTCTCTTTGACAATCCTTGAGGCAATATATACAACACTTTTAATTACTGCAGCTTTATCTTAAGTTTGATACCTGGGATATTTTGCCTCTCAAGGTTGTCTTGGCTATTCTTGGTCCTTTGCTTTTATATTGAAGCCCTCAAAATAGTTCAGTTATCACACATACAAAATGTCTGCTGGGTTTTTGATTTGGTTTACACTGAATCTACTAGGTTCAATGGAAGAATTGGCATTTTAAAAATACTGATTCTTGTAATTCACTAATGTGATCTACCTCTTTCCTTATTTTGGTCTTTAATTTCATTAAGTATTTTATAATTTTCTGTGTAGTTCAGTTCAGTCGCTCAGCATGCCAGGCTTCCCTGTCCATCACCAACTCCCAGAGCTTACTCAAACTCATGTCCATTGAGTGGGTGATGCCATCCAACTATCTCATCCTCTGTCGCCCCTTCTCCTCCTGCCTTCAATCTTTCCCAGCATCAGGCTCTTTTCAAATGAGTCAGTTCTTCACATTGGGTGGCCAAAGTATTAGAGCTTCAGCATCAGTCTTACTGATTTCCTTTAGGATTGACTGATTTGATTTCCCTGCAGTCAAGGGACTCTCAAGAGTCTTCTCCAACACCTAGAGTCCTTGAAAATATTTTCCCTTCCTTTTTTTTTGATGCTGCTTTAAAAAATTCTTTTCATTGAAAAACTATTCATTTTGGTATAAAAAGTAGAACAGATTCTTTTATATTCCCTTGTATCTGGCAATTTTGTTAAATTTATTTACTAATTCAAATAATTTGTAGATGATCTTGGATTTTATAATGCATAATTATGTTGTCATTGGAAAATGACAGTTTTATATCTTCTTTTCCACAACTTAAAACTTTTAACTTCTCTTCCTTACTTTAGGGACTCTGATTTAATGAGGCTTAGAATATCAGGTTTAATAGTCATAGCAGATAATTATAGCACAACTTACTTAATCAATATTTGATTGAAGGACAGTTAAATCAGTCCTCTTTCTCATAAATTATGCTGTAATGAGCATCTTTTTACACACATTTTTGTGCAGTTGTCTCATTCATTCCTTAGAATGTATTCTGGATTTCTTGGAATAGTCTAATATATATAAATATATTTTAAATACTTTTAAAACAAGTATATGTGGTTATCAGACAACCATGCATTTTCTTAGTAACATCTGTTTTGAGTTACAATGGGATCACACTTTTCCGGAAAACAGTCTAGGGTCTTGAAATGTAAATTTAGAATAAGGATTTTTGTGAGATGTGAGCATACCTACTCTTTTGTATCTGTGTTCTAAGGTCCTCTGACTTCCTGGGCTTCATAGTCTTACTGTATTTTCATAAATCTCTTTCAGACTGTAAGAACTGCCTGATCCCTTGACCTAAATAAAAATGCATTTTCCCAACATTTTCGTTTGATATTGCAAAAAGAAAGCAGAGAGAAGAAGAGAAAGAGAAAGAACAAAGAGATAAACAATGTGAGACCTTAATTCCTGCCTTGCCCCCAGCCTTCTGCTTCAAGGTAGCACACTAATTCACTGCCTTAGGGCAGGTATGTGGCAGGTGGAAAGCAGAACCATCTGGAGGATGTTCCCAGCTTTGTTTCAAAAAGTTTAATCCCATTGAGAACAATAATTCCCCAGAGAAATAGTCCCCCCTGGTCTAGTATTAGAAGAGGTTCATAATCCCAGAGACATAGCAACTCGGGCCCTGTTTATAGAAGATGCTTCAGGAAGGTGGGAAGATCTCAGAGAAGAATACTGGCCGGGGGATCACAGTAGAATTCTCAGATAAAATACAAGACCTGCAGTTAAACTTGAAATTCACATAGACAGCAAATAATTTTTTTTAATAAATATGTTCCAAATATTGCATGGAACATGCTTACACTAAGGATTAATTTGTTGTTTACCTGAAATTCAAATTTAACTGGACGTCCTCTTTTTTTGTTGTTTATATGTTTCTTCCTGTGGATCTGGCAACACCAGATCACAGGCACTTCAGAGCTCAGCTGCGCTTGGCACAGAGATTTCTGAGGTCCATGTGTGGTCTGGAATGCATCAGAGGGCGGCCAAGTCTGGGTCTATACAACCAGGGACAGAGGCCGTCTTGGTATTAAGTGGTGATTAAATAGATGACTAAGGACCTGGCCCCTGCCTCCTGTCACTGTATGAAATCTTGGGACCCAGAGTCCAGTCTGGTATGGGAGAGGTAGATCTTTCCAGAGTTTTTGATGCTGAATTTCTTTCTGATTTTGCTTACTGAGATGAAATATTCAAGTGACAATTAATTTGTTGCCCAGAATATTAAAAAGCCATGTTCCATGCACACCTGAGTCTGTAAACCATGAATCTTTCTTTGGGATGATACAAAAACAGGAGCAGAGAAATCTGGAGCTTCAGAATCTGGGTGATTAGCATCTTGACCCTTGTTTCTCAATGGTCAGAGATTAAGAAAAGGCTTTGAGTAGGTCAGGAGTGGAGTAAAGGATTCCGGGTGACTCATGGTGACTGCTGCCTATTCCTGCGTCTGAATACGTCCTCATATGGTGCCTCTGTTTTCCCTGAGCTGCCTCTGAATTGCAGAGTACAGGGTACGAGGCAGAGGTCCATCCAGCTTGGGCCGCAGGGCCTGCGTCTGGCTCACCCTGCTTAGTCATAGGCAGTGCTTCCCCTCGTCACTGCAGAGCTGCATGATGGTGGTGGGAGGTATTAGTCAGTGTTGGTCACAGAGAATGTGACCATGACCAGGATCTGCAAACTCAGCCCAAATGAATGAGATTCCTCAAGGAGCTCTATGTGGAGGGAGAACCACCCCCAGGTCATGAGTATTGTTTATTACTACAGAACTTTGGCTCCAACTTGTATGGGGCTCTTCTGATCCTGGTGAGTTCAGCTGAACCTGAGCTATTGTGAAGAGTCCTTTTGTCCTCATGACTTAGAAGCCCAGTCTGAAGGCAGCCAGGCTGTTTTTCTTGGCCTTTTTTCTCCTGGCTCACTCCCTAGATTTTAATGCTTTGCCACTTCCACGGTAAGAAAAAAAACAAAAGGAAAACAAAACATAGGAGTCAAACGTAACTAGGAAAAGATAGCTTATGAGAAATAATGTAGAGGTCTGAGAAAGTTCTCGCGTGGCCACGCTCATCTGCCTGCTCACTGCTACTTTCCACCTCCCCTCTGATTTCCTCTTGAACTTTGACTGGAGGCTATTTTCATTGATTTCTTCTGGCAAGGATGTGTGGGGAGAGGAGGTGCTTCTTTCACTCAGGGGATTCTGGGCCCATATTTTCACTTCAGCTGCTCACATGACAAGTTTAAATAAAACTGCTGCTGCTGCTGCTGCTAAGTTGCTTCAGTCATGTCCGACTCTGTGCGACCCCATGGACTACAGCCCATCAGGCTCCTTCATCCATGGGATTTTCCAGGCAAGAGTACTGGAGTGGGTTTAAATAAAGCTAAAGAATCCAAAAGAGGAATTTGGGTGGTATATTATGCAGACAAGATTTTTTTAATATCCAATTTACTCTTTATGCCTCAAATATCTACCCATTAGCACTTTGGCTCAGTTTTCTCCTGGTCCTTGTCCCAAATCTGCCCCATTTTAGGAAGGAGTGGTGCGAGGGTGGGGCAAACCCACTTTCCTCGATAGACTTTGTAACACAAAGCCAGTAAACTGGAGGCGAAAACCACTTCATCATAATTTGCAGGAAGCTCTGTCCCGGTTTTTAGGAATTCACCAATTCTAAACTCATTTAGCAGCATAGAGACCTATATCAGGGGTTTGTTTTGTTTTTTGAGAGCTACTCTTTCCATAATGTCCAGGTCAATTTTAGACACAAATTTATTGATGATCAAGGAACTGAATATGAAGTCTAAAAATCCTCTGCCTGTATTTAAGAGTATCCTGACCTTTCTCATCTCCATTCCTAATGTGCTTGGAATGAGTTAAATAGTAAAAACTGTAGCTTTATGAAAATACCTGGAGTGAAGGTTGTTATGTTTCACTGAAAAATATGACTATTCTTCTAGCTTGCTTATCTATCTAGCTGCCCTTTCCAGCAACTTTCACTAAACAGCAGCTTGTTTCTAACTTCTTGATGTTTGAAAAAAGCCCCACCCTCTCCACCCGCCTTCCCAGGTAGGGCTTCTCTCTGCCGTTATCAGGGAGAGATCTGACCTGATACCTTTGACTTCTAAATGAACACTGAAGTTGGCCTCTCTGGGGGTATCTTGCTGTTTTCCTCTTTGAGGTACTGTGGGACACCCTCAAACCTTTTCAGAGGAGGAGGACTGGAGCCTGTGCCTTGCTGGCAGGAGAGAAGCTCATGCACTTATCTTTTCTCTTTCCCATGTTTTGTCTGAGGGAATCTTAGATATAGCTCTGATGGTAAAATACGCGAACGGCTTGCTATTTATATCTGGTGTTTTAGATGCCATAACGATCATAATATGCATCATCAAATATGTCCAATTAAATTGGTGGTAAATCTTACTTCGATGTTACTGCTTGTATTAAAAAACCCAGGAGTTTCATCTGGAACCAGGGTGTTCTGTCATTGATCAGAATTGGCTTTCTGGAGAATTATGTTGTGCTTCTGTGTGATCATGCTGTGCACCCCATGCTGGAAGCTTCGCTCCCCTCCCAGTAGGAGTGCAGCTTCTCATTTCCTCAGCCTTCTGTTCATAATTTATGGATCAGATAGAGGATAATGTTGGCTCCATCTGGAAAGTGGGTCAGCCAGTCTTTGAGGAGACTCATTGGAGGCCTTGAAATAGTGCTCTGGATACAAACTCCAAGAGGAGAGAGACTGATAGGGAAGAGAAGAAAGGGCTGGACTCTCAGGAAGTGAAATCAAATTTCTCCTCAAGTGGATTTCGTCAAAGACGGAGGCTCAGCACAGTGTTATTCCCACAAAGATGTAGTTGAAGACAGGCACTGAAAACCCTTCCTGATCTCTAATGCCTCTCCAGGAGGGTTGTCTAAGCACTGAGCTTTCCACAGGTAGACTGCTGGCCGTTGGGCTAAGTCAGTTGGAAAAGCTGACTCTGTTACCCAGGAAAAGTATTATGTTGGCACCTTTTGGAACAGTTATACCCTTTATTTGCCAAATTTGTCAGCCCAGTGAATTGCAAAATGTGGGGATACCCTATCTCCTTCTCACACCTGCCCTACCCATGAAGGTCAGCCACCTCCCTGAATCTTGTGTCCAAAATTTCCTTGCTTTCATTTTCTTCTGTGTGAGAATAAACACAGTTCATTCATCTGTTCTCCTGTGGATAGACATTCAGATTTTTCCAGGTTTGTGCTTTTTAAACAGTTGATATGATTCCCATTCTTACACATATCATGGGGTAACATGTGCCCTATCAAGAGTGCATCTGTCAAGAGTGAAAGTGCTAGATCAGAGGGTAGGTGAATGCTGGGCATTACTACATAATCCAAAATTATTTTCTGAAATGATCATACTAATTTACATTTCTACCAGCAAAGCACAAGAGATTTTGTCAGTCCACATCTTCTCTGTCCTTTCCCCATCCAGTGCCAAAAACTTGGCATTATTAGACTTTTTAATTTTTGCTAATCATATAGATTTAGTTTGTTTGTCTCGTGTTTTAATTTGCATTTCCACACTCACTAATGAGGTTGAACATTTATGTATTTACTGGCCATGTATATATCTTCTGTTTTGAAATTTCTGCTCATATCTTCTGCTCATTTTTCATTTGGGATGTAAGTACTTTAAACTGATACATAGGAACAGTGATTTTTCTAAAGACTAAAAATAATTTTATTCTAAACTTAGGATTCTACTCCCAAATGGAGTTGGCATACATTATTTTATATATTAAAATTATTCTTACTCTAGGAAAATCTTATTTGCACCTGCAATTCAGTGGGTATGTATGGGCAGCCACATTTCCAATCTTTGGAAAATGACAGTCTTGAATTCAACAATTTTCAACCATCTCAACCATCATCATCCTGGTTTCCCCATCCACTTGGAGTCCAAACCACTCTGATCTCTCACTTTGACTAATGCAACTGCTTTCTAACTAGTCTCTGCTTCTACTCTCGCTCTCCTCTGTCCATCTACACAGCAGCTGACATGATTTTGTTACTCCTGTCCAAAGCCTCCCATGACTTTCAATTGCCCTTGTAGTAAAAGCAAAACTCATTGCCGCAGAGCAGAAAACTCCATGTGATTTGATTGTTACCTTCTCTCTCCCTCCATCATTCCTTGACCCCTGTTCACATAGAAATGTTTGCTGTTTCTGGGACAGACCAAGTCTGATACTCTTTCAGAGGTTTTATGATCATTATTTTCTGTGGGGAAAGGTGTCTCCTGTGTCTTCCCATGTATCCCTCTTTCACACCATTCACTTGTCTACTCAATGCCACTTAACTGGAGGTGTTCCACGACCTCCAATCTCTGTATATCTTTTTCTTTTTTTTTTCTCACTGTTTACTTCTTTGGCTGTGCCAAGTCTTAGTTGTGACACATGCAATCTTCCATCTTTGTTGCAACTTTGGTTGTGGCATGTGGGATATAGTTCCCTGACTAGGTGTTCAACTCAGGCCCGTGCCTTGGGAGACCACCAGGGAAATCCTTCTGTATATCTTATCCCACTTTATTTTTCCTCACAGTTCTTATTACAACTGAATGTAAGCGCCATGATGGCACAAACTTGACTTGTTTACTGCTGTATCACTTTTATCTAGAACTGTGTCTTGCAAATAGTGGACCCCCATAGGTATTTATTTGTTAAATAAGGTAATAAACAATATATATGAGAATGCAACCCAAAACTTCAATTGTCTACCTAGAAGTTCACAGATAGCATTAAATCAGCATATGTAAATCATACCATGTAGAATGGAATCTGATGGCTCTGAAAGTTGTGAAAAAGTGAAAGCATTAGTTGCTTAGTTGTGTCTGACTCTTTGCGACCTCATGGACTATAGCCTGCCAGGCTCCTCTGTCCATGGAATTCTCCAGGCAAGAATACTGGCATGGGTTCCCATTCCCTTCTCCAGGGGATCTTCTGGACCCAGGGATCAAACCCAGGCCTCCTGCATTGCAGGCAGATTCTTCACCGTCTGAGCCACCAGAGAAGCCCCTAGATAGAGTCAAAGGCTAATTCTAGAAAATCAAGTCAATTTGTGGAGAATGCCAAGAGTTGGTAGTTTTTTTTTTTTTATTTAAAAAAACTTTATTGAAGTACATTTTACATAGCACCCATTTCTAGTGCAAAATTCAATGATTTTAAATTACTTACTGAGTGGTACAGCTACCATCATCAGCTTTTGAACATTCTCATCCCCTTTCAGTAAGATCCCTCAAGCCTTTTTAAAGCTGACTCTTATTCTCGTTTCCAGCCCCAGGCAACCACTAATCTCCCTTTTGTCTTCATACATTTACCTTCTCTGGACATTTCATCTAAATACAATATGTGGTCTCTGTGTCCAGCTTCTTCTACTTAGCATAATGTTTTATCTGTGACGTATCACAAGTGTTTGCAATTTGTTTATTGTTTTGGCTGAACAGGATTCTACTACCTTGCTGTGCCACTCTATGTCTATCCTTTCTCCAGTTGGTGGATCTTTCAGAGCTTTCTGGACTTTGGCTATTGTGAGTAATGCTTCTGTGAACAATGTGCATGTCTTTGTATGAATATAATGCTTTCATTTTTCTTGGGCAAATGCCTAGGAGTAGAATTGCTGGGTCACATGACAGTTTATACTGGACTCATCTGAGAAAACTGCTAATCTGTTTTCCAAAGTGACTGTGCACTTTACACTCTCCCCAGAAGTATACAAAGGCTCCTAGATTTCTACTCACCAACATATGTTATTGTCTGTCTTATGTATTATAGTCCTAGTGGGTAGGCTTCCCTGGTAGCTCAGATGGTAAAGAATCTGCCTGCAATGCAGGAGAGACCTGGGTTTGATCCCTGGGTTGGGAAGATCCCCTGGAGAAGTGAATAGCAACCTACTCCAGTATTCTTGCCTGGAGAATCCCATGGACAGAGGAGCCTGGGGGGCTACAGTCCATGGGGGTCACAAACAGTCGGACATGACTAGGAGACTGAGCACTCTTTGTCTGCCTAGGCAGAATGAAACAGAACTCATTTCTAATACATGGATACAATTTCTACTGGAGATCACTAATTATTCTTTAAGAAAAGATATTTGCTTCTGCTTTTGGTTAATTCATTTCAATGAAAAACAACCTTGACATTCAGAAAAGCTTTCTTATTTCTTTCTTGACTTTTAATTACATTTTAAGTTTTTATTCTAAAATATCTGATTTGAGATATAAAAATGAACAGTTGAGACAGCTACTTTTTCATCACTCAGGATACTGCAGAGCCTTGAAAACTGTTTCTCTTTTTAGCCTCTGTTCCCTAGTCTACTTTTTCTATGCTCACCAAGAGCCCATTCCTCCCTGGACGCTATGATAAATGATGGCCAGCCATATAGACTGGAAGTCAGCCCCATCACCCAAGAACATTCACTAACACAGTGAACGAAAGGAACTGAAAGCTTCTTGTGCCAAAACTTCTCTAGAATTCTTCTGTGTCTGTATAGGGAGCTGTTGGTAAAGACTAGGCAAAAATTTCCCTGAAACTATTGATTCCCAAGAGTCCCTCCAAAGGACAAATTGAAATGATTTATATATGGCACAGGTCTTGGGATTCTGCCTTAGACCTGCTTAATGCTAGCACCGAACATAATCAAAAGAAGATGCTTCTAAGTAAACCTCAATAAGGTATGGACGTTCTTTCTTCCCTTATCCTGGGACAATCCAGACTTTCAGTTACTTTTTCATGGAGCACTTGATGTCTGTAAAGGGAGGAGAAAGAAGAGGAAGGGGAGGAGAGACCAATTGACCAGAGATTAGATAGGAACTCTTATATTTCTTTGCCTTCATTCCGCTTCTCCGCCCTCCTCCCCCCCCCCCCTCCCACTTTAGGGATAGCAGAGGTCTGGAGAAAAAAAAAATTTTTTTTTAACTAGGCATATATAAATGACTGTTAAAATAAAACCACAGCTTTGTAAAACTGTTTTGTACCTGGACTCAGATTTGTCATTTTCTCAGCCTGAAGGCATTTCTGAAACATGTGCAGTGACTGTATTCTTTTCCTACATTTTGTTGGCATATATTTCCATGCTATGTTTCTTTGTTTTCCTTTCCATATAATCCCAGCATTAAGATGATGTCTGAAATTTCAACAATGTTACTGGATTGATTTCCCTCAACTTTTTAAAAGCTGCAGCAAAAATTTTACCAGCAGTTTACTACTCTAAACTTGTTATTTATAAGTTTCTTTGGATTTACAACATCTGCTCTTTATCAATGATAAATTGTCATTAATTAGTTTCTCCTATTTGTGCGTGATGCTGGGCACTTGAAGATCCCAGCTTTTAAAATCTCCTGCATTCAAACGGCAGTCCATGGTGTCTTGAAGAGTCAGACACGACTGAGTGACTTCACTTTCACTTTTCACTCTCATGTATTGGAGAAGGAAATGGCAACCCACTCCAGTGTTCTTGCCTGGAGAATCCCAGGGATGGCAGAGCCTGTTGGGCTGCCATCTATGGGGTTGCACAGAGTCGGACACGACTGAAATGACTTAGCAACAGCAGCAGCAGCATTCAGACTGAGAGTCAAGTTCTAAACTGATCATAAAGTAAACCCCTGTTATGTGCAAAGTAATATGCTGATGAAGGCTACATCACGAATTATAACAACATACAGGTATATATGGTGAGAGGGGCTTCCTTCCAGCAAGGGAAGCAAAGTTGAGCAAAGACAAAATAATCCATTTCCCATCTTTTGCTATCCACAAAGTCCATTTATGAGTAAACTTGGCTTCAAGTTTTTGTTCTTATTCTTTAATAAGAAAGAGAGCTGATCCTTGTGTTGAGTGGAGTTGGACTTTGAATAATTTGGATGATTTTTTTGTTGTTGTTGAAGGTAATATATTAATCCTTTCCTACACTGCTGCATATAGGGTCAGCATCATGGCAAGTTGTTTGAGGGAAATACTTGGCCTCAGCACACTTAGGATTTTCCTCCATAAATGCCATTTCCTGGTGCTCTCTTCCCTTGTGGTCAGGAAGTTCATCAGGTGTGTTTAGTTTGCAGAACCATTTTGTGTGCATAGGGGCAGGAGGATTAAGGGAAACTAGCAACATGGATCAAAGCCCTAGTGACTCTAGATGGTACTATGCTTAGTGGTATTAAAAATGCACTTCACTGGGAATGCAAGAACAGTCCAAGTCATGACTTTTCAGTGAAAAACAGAGATGACTCTGGAAAGGGAAGGAGTGTTAGAAGTGATGCTGACAGGCAGTTAGAGTTTTAAGGGTAAACCGGAGGCAGATGAGAATAAACTGCTATGTAAGAAACATAAACATCTTGAGTAAGCTTTCTAAGTTAGAAATAGAAAAGTGCTGAGTTTTTTTTTTTTTTTTTCTGAGTAGATTTCAGGCATCTTTTCATCTCTTAATGTTGACTTTCTCCTTTTTCCATATAAAATGGATGGGAAAGTGTTACCAAAAGAGTTACCAAAAAGCAAGATTATAATGGTGAGAAGCACTGCTCAGAGCAGTGGTTCTCAAAGTATGATCCTTGTGAGGCAGGAGATAGATGAGCCCCCGGCACAAACAGTCAGAGTTTGTTCTCTGTGGACCGATACTCCAAGACGAAAATAGCAGGACAATTGAAAGAGAGGAGGCTAAGCCCTGCCCAGATAAATGAAAAGAGACCACATATTACTCATTCTCGAAGTCAGGAGACTTTGCTGACTACACACGCACAGAAAGACTCCTTGGAGATCAAAAGGGGGAGTGATGCTGCTGCTGCTAAGTTGCTTCAGTCGTGTCTGACTCTATGCGACCCCATAGATGGCAGCTCACCAGGCTCCACCATCCTTGGGATTCTCCAGGCAAGAACACTGGAGTGGGTTGCCATTTCCTTCTCCAATGCATGAAAGTGAAAAGTGAAATTGCTCAGTTGTGACTGACTCTTAGCGACCCCATGGACTGCAGCCTACCAGGCTCCTCCGGCCATGAGATTTTCCAGGCAAGAATACTGGAGTGGGTTGCCATTGCCTTCTCTGGGAGTGATGCTAAGTGACAGTAAATACTCATAGGCCTCTTTGGTAGAATTCATCTTGACCAAGACATGTGTGGAAGGATCCTGCTGCTGCTGCTGCTAAGTTGCTTCAGTTGTGTCCGACTCTATGCAACCCCATAGATGCAGCCCACCAGGCTCCCCCATCCCTGGGATTCTCTAGGCAAGAACACTGGGATATACCAAATATAGACTCTGAACCAGGCAAATAAAAATGATTGGCCAAAGGAAACCTAAAGAAACATATAAAAGCAACTGAAACTACCACAAGGGTGTGACTCTCTGAGTTTGCCTTTGTGTCTATCACCAGGTACTGTTCTTTTTTCCTCCCAATACTTTACTAGTTTCATCGCTTTCCATCTTTGTGGAATACTTTTTTTGCAAAACTGAAGAGCCAGACCCTTGTCACTGACCACTCATCGAGTGGCTAGGATTTGGTGCTCTCACTGCCATGACCTGACCTCAATCTCTGGCTGCGAGCTGAAGTCCTGCTTCAAGCCACTGTAGGCCAAGGCTACCTGGGATCACTTGAACCAGCAGCATCAGCATCACCTGGGAATATTTTCTCAGGCCCTATTCTAGACCTACTGAGCCAGCAGTTTGGGGGCTTAGGGCACTAATTTGTGCTTTGGTGAAAGCTCTCCAGGTAAACCTAGTGGGTATCAACATTTGAGAACCACTGGTGTAGTGATTAAGGGTATGACATCTGGAGCCAGAAGGCTGTATTTCTTAGGGCAATTCATTTGCTTGTTTCCCATCTGTAAAATGGTAGCTGTACCAAACTCACAGTGTGGTAATGAAGACTACATGAGCTAAAACCTTAGAATAATGCTTGGCCACTGTAAGTGCTGTGTAAACATTTAGTTGATCATGACGATGATGATGATCCTCTTTATAGGTGTTATTTTAATTTTTTCCACCCACAGGCTATGTTTCACAATTTATACCATGGCTTTGTGTTTACCAGGAGATCTCTTCTAATATATTAGAGTTATTTTCCATGGCTCAAGGCAGTATTTCTCAGCATGTGCTCCATGGACCATTTGCATCAAGATCACCTGTGGTGCTTATTAAAATGCAGATTTTTAACTTCTCCCCAAACTTAGAGTGATGATCAGAATTCTCTAGTGACAATTCTGCATCCAGAAATTTCAAAACCACTGCTCTTGGATAACAAAGACTATGATCTTCATTTTGCAAATGGGCACAGGAGGCACAGGGGTAGCATATGCTCAGGGAAATAAGAACTAGGAATAAGAACTAGATTTCTGATTTTGTGTTATATTGACAGATTATGCTGCTTCTTTGTGGCTTTATTTGCTTTATTAAGAATTTTATTTGGGTTGTGTCATTTTGTTTACTGAGACCTAGCATTATTGAACCTAAAAATAACATTTACCTTATAAAGCTAGAACTATCAAGGATGATGAATTCCTGGAAAATATACCTGGACTATTATCCATGACTCAGCTAAAACTGTTTCAGTTGTGGCTGTATATAATACATCACTCTTGTGTTACAGATGAAGCAAAAGGGCTCAAAGAGGTTGAGAAAAATTGTCAAAAATCACATGACCAGATACCAGCAAAGTGGAAAGTACAGCCAACTGCCAATCCAGTGTCCTCTCACCAAATCACATTGTCCTAGTTATTGCTGATTTAAATGATTTAAAGCAGCACTTACAATTTTAAGACAATTTTATACTGCTCACATAAAATATGGTCTCAGCAGGTTTTTTTTTACTTTTATTTCATTTAAACATATGCTAATATCACATCTTCCTTTTAATAACAGTGATAAATTGATAATATCCTGACAACTCAAAGCTCCATTGTATATTGCTTTTTCATCAGTTCGAAATGGACTGTTCTAAAGCAATTAGATTGATTTTTCAAACTGTGATGAAATGGTTTCGGCCTTTTCACACAGGGCATACAGGTCATGCATACATTCTCTGTTTACAGTCAAGTTCCCACACAGTATTAACATGCGTTTAGATAACTTAGGTCTTAATTTGAGGCCATGCATGGATATTTATCTCCCCTACAAATCATGTTCATGTAGTTGGTGGTAGGACAGAAGTGCTATTCATGCCAGGATCACTTATTAACTTACAAAACAGCTTTCTTTTTGTCTCCATTGTTTGAACTTTTTATATTATATATGAGCTTCATCTTAATGCAATCATCTTTTCCCATTTCTCTTTCCTGCTAAGTTTCTTTTCATCATACCCTCAGCTGGTTCACTACTATCTACTACCTAGTTAATTACTCCTCATTTGTTATATCTCAGCTCAATTGCTACCTCCTCATAGAAGTCTTTTTTTTCTGTATCCCTTTATATAAGAATATCCTTGACCCCATATCCTTCACTCTTTATAAATTTACAGTATTTATTTCTTCATGGCACTTATGACAATATGTAATTTAAAATTTTGCTTATTATCTCTCTTTAAACACACCTGACTGTGAGGTCCATGTGTCTACCATGCAGATGTTTACCCCACTACTAAGCACAATGTCTGATACATAGTAGAGACTCGGTCAACATTTGTTGAATGTGTATGTCTGTGAGTTGGTGTGGCATTCCATAGTCTGCTTAGGGCTATGAGCTTGTGTTGTATCTTGGTCCTTATAAAAAAACTTCTTTTGGCTGATCTCCTTCCGTGATGGATATTAACACAGGCATAGTGTTGTCTACCTAGTCGGACCAGACCTCCTAGACCATCTGGGCCATAGCACCTTATTGTGAGTGAACTTAGGTTTTCTACATCATTCTAGACCATAATGTGCTATCTTCCAGAGCCTGTATTCTGTGGTAGCCTCTGGCCACACGTGGTTATTGAGCACTTGAAATGTAGCTAGTATGAAGTGCCATAGGCTGAGAGTGTAAAATATACATTGTATTCTGAGGATTTAGTACAAAAATGTAGACTACCTCATTAATAACTGCTATATTGTTTACTTATTGAAATGAAATTTGGATATACTGGACTAAACAAAATATATTATTACATTTTATTTCACCTTTTTCTTTTAAAATGTGCTATGGGAACATTTAAGATGATATATGTTGATTTTTGACAAGCATTATATTTCTATTGGATGGTGCTATTCTAAACCTAACTAGTTCACCTCTGTTGTTTGGCAATGTAGATGGAAAGTGATCCCCTAAAGGTTATGACAAAATTGCAGGCACCTCTCATAGCTTGCTCCAATCTTGTTAGACATGCACTAAGA
Source organism: Bubalus kerabau (assembly GCF_029407905.1). Lineage (NCBI taxonomy): Eukaryota > Metazoa > Chordata > Mammalia > Artiodactyla > Bovidae > Bubalus > Bubalus kerabau. The sequence goes on from NC_073636.1 coordinate 26,284,730, forward strand.
GAAGGACTAGCACTTCTGGAGAGGGGCTCAGGTGCAATTTTGGTACTCTCTCAATGTCCAAGCATGAGGCTCACATACAGCTTATGTTCCAAGACACAGAAACTTTGCTAGTTGCCATATATATATTGCTTAAAATAATACTGGGATCAGAACCCAGGTCTTTCAATTACACCAAGTCACTGAATTACTTATAGAGGGACCTATTAATAAAAGTATACCTTCCTTTTCAAATGTAATACTAGCAAATTTTAAATAACTGTTAATAAATTACATAGGTTTTATAAAAAATCAATTAATGAGGAAATGACACTTCAGTCTTCAAATAGAAAATCATATTGTATATTCTAATAAATTAAACAAACAGAAAATCATATTATTATTGCCATGCGCCCTATATCAGAGGATTAGGCTGGATGACCTTTATTTAGCAAAGGAGTATGCTTCATATCAAAACAAGTCAGATATGAACATGAACTCTACTTGTGAATAAACATAAATCTAATAACCATTCTCTGCAAAGCTATAAAAGCTCTCTTGGAGACCCAACACTGCAGTTTCAAAAACTGGTTGCTATGTCTTATTCCAAAAGCCATCACCAGTGACACATCAGGCACACATCTCTTCTTAGAGAAGGAGACAGATTTAAAAATAATTAGCTTCCTCATAATGATCTTATGATTCATTCAGTAGTTTACCAATTAGCACCAGGCATTCTAGGTGGTCAAGATACTACAGTGACCAATGAAGGCAAACTTTTGCTCTTTGGAGCTTAAATTTTCATCCTTCGCTATTTTCTCAATAAGGAGAATGAAATGATAAAGCAAGTCTAAGCCATGCTATCTTAGAATGCCATAGGTGGCTTTTTTAAAAGTTGGGAATTGAAATGATTTTGAGACTTTCTATCTTGTGTCTTTCTTGGGAAATTTGAAAATGGAGGTGTATATGGAAGATGGAGGTGCAGAAGACACTAAATATCCAGTACTAAATAGTATTTTTGAATGAAAATGTCAGAAGACCCAGTTAAAGCTTCAAGTAAAACAATTCGACTGTGTAAGGGAATTTCCAATCTTTTTTTTTTGGAGTCCTAGCATAGTTATTCTGCTCTTCTTTCTTTAGCTGGGACATCCCAATCTATGGTGAATCAGATGTCTTAGTTCTTGCCTTCATTAATTTCGGGAACTCCAGTCAGAATGGCTCTCCTTCCCACTCACCACAGACTGACTCATCCTCATTCTCTCACAGTCTGCGTCCTGCCCCTATCCTCGCCCTTTGGCACATTCTCTGTTTACATTTCCACAGGTTCCCTTTCATCCCTTTCAAGCAAGCGTTCTTTAGATGGCATTTTTTCCCTTAAAGTTCAGCCAGTAGATGTCTCCATTACTCCCTTACAGCCAAGACCTTGGCAAGTAGGGTTTAATAATTTCTTTAACCGACAACAAGGAGGAGGATTTGATCATTTGCCTAAAATGAGCAGATGCTTGGGAGGACACATCTTCATCCTACATCCCTCCCTCCGATATATGTCACAAATGAAAACTACTTTTTCCCTCTTTTCCAGGCAAAAGAAAAGACTGATTTAACGAAGCATGCAAGACGCCAACACCCTCCTCCTCAGTTCATCCAAGTTTCCTTCTCTCTGAGCCACCCAAGCTCTGCTTCTCCCTTTACCCCAGGCCACCCACCCCCAACCCTTCACGCTCTCGAGTCATCAGGGAACGCGAGTGGGTGAAAGGACTGCTGCATCCCGCGCCGCTGCCTCCTCCGTGCCGCCTCGGGTTCAGCACTGGACAGCTCCCGCCCCAGCCGAACAAATGGTACTCAGCTGATTGACAGAGGAGCCGACCAAACAGAGAACAAGACGAATTGAAGCCACCCTACAAGGGCTGGTTGCGGCCAAGCTGCCTCTTTAAACTGGCTTTCTTCCCGAGAGCAGGGAGAGGCAGGAGTGTGGTTTGTGGCCAAACCTAAAGACTCCAATTAACCAGCTGCCTAACCCTCTTGGCTCTGGAGAGACAAACGTCTTAAAAGAAACCCTCGCTCTCTGGGACTCGCCCCTGCGCTCGCTGTGCCGGTCTGTGCGCGCGCGCTCCGCGTCTCCGGGCGAAGCGAACGAGGAGGAGCCAGAGCCAGGAGGCGGGAACGACCTGCCACGGGTGAGATGATGGAGCAGCGTCTTCGGTGGTGGCGGCGGCGGCAGCAGCAGCAGCTCTTGAACACACCTCAATGAGAGCGGCGGTGGAAGGAAAGACGTAAGCAGGCTAACTATAGCTGCCGGCTGCAAAAGGGATGTAACCTGTTCGGTTCAAGGCTGCGAGGTGCGTAATCCTGAGCCGACCCATTGTGGAGCGGGAGCAGCCGGCGTTGCCACAGGTGATTTGATTTCCTGTGACGGTAGCTTAGTCAGCCGGGCATATTTCGGAACATCCCTATTTTAAAGTCCTTTTGGACTGGATGCCTGCTGGAGAAGGGGGAAGACCCCTAGCAAAAGTCTTACTGCTGACAGACTGACGACTACAATTTAAAAAGTGACTCCTCCCGTTACCTCCTCTCCTCTCTGCGAGGCAGATGGGAGTCATGGCTTACCCCTTCCTCTTCTGCCTTCTGCTTGTTCATTTCGGATTGGGAGCTATTGGCGCCAGCCGCGAAGCTCCAAGTCGGCCGGATTCCCCTCGAGAGAGGACCCTGAGGACGAAGCAGCACGCCCAGCAGCCGGCTCGAGCCTCTGCCTCAGACCCCTCTGCTCCCTGGAGCCGCTCCACCGACGGCACCATCTTGGCGCAGAAACTCGCCGAGGAGGTGCCCATGGACGTGGCCTCTTACCTCTACACCGGGGACTCCCACAAGCTGAAGCGAGCCAACTGCTCCAGCCGCTACGAGTTGGCGGGCCTGCCGGGGAAGTCGCCTGCCCTAGCCAGTTCCCATCCCTCATTGCACGGGGCGCTGGACACGCTAACACACGCCACCAACTTCCTCAACATGATGCTGCAGAGCAATAAGTCGCGGGAGCAGAACTTGCAGGACGACTTGGAGTGGTACCAAGCGCTGGTGCGGAGCCTCCTAGAGGGTGAACCCAGCATCTCCCGGGCGGCCATCACCTTCAGCACCGAGTCGCTGTCCGCACCCGCCCCGCAGGTCTTCCTCCAGGCCACGCGTGAGGAGAGTCGCATCCTGCTCCAGGACCTGTCCTCCTCAGCACACCACCTGGCCAACGCCACGCTGGAGACCGAGTGGTTCCACGGCCTCCGGCGCAAGTGGAGGACTCACTTACACCGTCGCGGCTCCAATCAGGGGCCACGGGGCCTGGGCCATAGCTGGCGGCGCAGGGACGGGCTGAGCGGGGACAAGAGCCATGTCAAGTGGTCTCCGCCTTATCTGGAGTGCGAGAATGGCAGTTACAAGCCTGGGTGGTTGGTCACTCTCTCCGCTGCTTTCTACGGGTTGCAGCCTAACCTGGTCCCGGAATTCAGGTAGGGAGGGGTAAAAAGATAAAAGGCATAACCTTCCTTCCGGTTTCGCGGGTGGCTGTGAGTGTGGAGAAGGAACACTTGGCTGTGACCCTTACGCCTCCCACCCTAAAAGCCCAGACCTGGGCTGAGGGACACCCCACGCAGCCGCAAATGCTTAGGGACAAGAAGCGCCCCGCGTTTGTCAGCTTCAGACGCTCAGCGAAAGCTTTTCTCTCAAATCAGTTTCCCTACAAGGAGAGATGCCGTTTCTCTCTAACCCTCGGGAGAGCAGGGAGGGGAGTTCCCCGTTAGGGGTGATGCACAGAAACCTGGCGAGCTCAGGGCATGCTAGCCAGGCGCAGACTGGTGAACATCTAATGAGACTAGAGAAGGGAGCAGGAAGAGAGTTCGTTTTTTTCTGCAACTTCGGGATAGCCTCCGCCTGCTTCCTCCTACGTGTGCAGTTTGGGGCGTCAGTCTGTTGTTAGTCAGTTACCAGAGCGCATGATGAAAACAGTCAATCCCGCCGGCAGTTCTGTACCCTCAGTAGTGAGTCAGTTTCAGCAGCATAGCTGTCTCCTAGATCCAGACTTTGCAATTTGCTGTGTGTGCTCCTTCTTCTCATATCCCTCCTTCCCCCAGTCCTTCTCCCATTTTCTGGTCCGCTCTTCCTCTTTTTAGGCACACCTAAGCGACTTAGCAGCAGCAGCAGCAGCAGCAGCAGCAGCAGCAGCAGCAAGGGTTCTCTGGCTCTTCAGGTGCTCAACCTTTATAAATGAACCTGATTGAATTAGCCTAGGAAGGGAGGGATCAGTTCTCATTGAATTCAGTCAGGGAACTCAGAGGAGACTTAACAGTTCTGTAGTTCTGCATTTGTGGGAAAACGAGAATGTGCAAATTAGCAGGGGGTAATTTGTGCCCTGGGATGTGCCTGATCTTTGGGGTGAAGAACTTATAGAAGTAGCCCTTAAGAGTGAACATGAAGAACAGAAAGGATAGAAACTCCAAAGAGGGCCTGGGAGAGGGCCATAGATTAACTGGGACCCTTCCCCATTCCCAGTGGGAAGAAGGTTTGGGGGGTAAAGGTTGCTTCTGTACTTTTTGGGAACCTGGGCAAAAGTGAGGCACCTGTGTTTTAATGCCCTGCTGGCACATAAAAGAATGATAACCTGGTGAAAGATACCAGGGGAAGTGCTGGGTGGGTGAATGGGAGGAGTCAGAACACTTATTTGTCTTGGCACTGTCATTTACTGCTGAATGACCTCAAGAAATTTGCTAATCTCTCTGGCCCTCAGCTACTTATTTATCAAGTAAGGGAGGTAAACTAGCAATAGATAGTCTCTAGGGAGACACCCAGCTATAAAATTCTGTAGCTGTTAATGCTGGCAACACTTAAGATGACATGAATGAAAAATGACCCCTTTTCTCTGACATTGGATGACCACATTAAATGTTTTTTGTGTTTCTCTCTTTCAAGGATCTTATCTTAAACCAGCATAACTCTTTCCTACTTTAAGGATAATCTTATTTCCTCCTAATTTCTGCAGGATCCTATTAGTCAGAGCTGATCCCAGGTTTGAGTATTTGCCATTTTGCTTGCTCAGAAGAGGAAAGATCAGCAGATGCCATTCACTGCCAAAAAATTGCTTTTGGCCTTCACATAAGTCTTTTCAGGGAGTCCCAGCTCCCAGGATTGAAAGATCCATCTATGTATCCATGTATCTATCTATATTATCCATCTATCCACCCATCTTACTAATATATACTTTATACTAGGCTCTGTGCTCTGCTTTGCATGTATTATCTTGATTAATCCTCACAACAACCCTAAGAGTTAGGTTTTATTAGTTTCCCAATTTTACAAAAACAGAACCTGAAGCTTCTTTCCCAAGATCATGCAGCAGTTAAATAGTAGCAGAGGCAGGATTTGAGCTCATTTCATACTTTTAATCACTATGCTAAACTCTGTCTCATAAAGGTGTCCTAGCTACGTATATTGTAGCTGATGCATAAAAATATATGTATTTTCAAGGATCCGATGTGGGACTGGGGATGAGTCCATTTATTCTCAGAACTGTTTCTCATAAGGCTCAGAAAGCATACGTTATCTAAATGAACTCAGGCCTTTCTGCCAGTCAAGATAAAAGGCTGAGGACACAAGGGGTCTGAGGTCGTGAGGGTTCACATGACCCTACCGAGTTTTTGGACTATGTTCAGAAAATAGTTTGTTTCCTCTGGCTGAGTCCCTTTAAGTGCCTTCATAGTCACTGATGGTGTTCTTCAGCCAAGGCACAAAGCCAGGCCATTTAGTGTCTGGCTTTCTACAGAATCGGGCTCCTCCTAGCAGCATGCATGAAGAGCAGAGTAAGTGCTCTCCTGTGAGTACTTTTGCCCCATGTCCTGTGCCACTCAGGTACCATATCCAGGATTCACACAACTTATAGAAACTGGAAGCAATCTTGGAGAGATCAGATGGTCCCTCCTGTTTCATAAAGAAACAGATAAGAAAGGTGAAGTAACTTGTCCAAAAATCACACATCAAGTTTTTAACAACAGCAGAAACAGGGTCTAGGCCTTCTTGCCTCTGGTTCACACTATGCTTGCTATATATGTATATGTATGCCTAACATACAAGCCACTCCAGTGTTCTTGCCTGGAGAATCCCAGGGACGGGGGAGCCTGGTGGGCTGCCGTCTATGGGGTCGCACAGAGTCGGACACGACTGAAGCGACTTAGCAGCAGCAGCATGCCTAAAGTATATTGACCTCTCTGGACTTCTGCACACAACTTATATTGAGGAACATAGATTATTCTCTGTCACCTTTTAGAACCAAAAATGTAGCCCATATAACACAGCTCTTGATTTTAAAAAATGGCAGTATTTCACACATTTCAGAAAATTTCAATGGGCCTTTTCTGTCTCTTCATACTAATAAAAGGCAAAAGTTTTTGATGCTATTGATGTTTTATCATCTAAGATGTGTATTCTAAAATTTTATAAGTGAATAATATTGTACAGGTATGGTAACAGGATAAACACCAAATGAATTTTTGGGAAACCATGACTGGGAGCTCTAATCATTATTTCAAATATATTTTGAACCTATAGAGTGTTATTGGGTTGGCAAAACTGTTGGTTTGGGGTTTTCCATGCAATGTTAATGAACTTTTTGGCCAGCCCAATATGTGTAAAATGCCTTCTCTATAACAACAACAACAAAAAGATCTACTGATAACACTTTCCTCATGGAAGAGAAGAGGAGGAGAAACTTTGCAATTAAGGTTTTCATTTAATTTCAGTTAATATTTCCCCAGGTCTTGCTTTTAAGACTCAAGCATTTAAATTATACATTATTTATAGAGAGTATAAATCTGAAACATGAAATTCAAAAGCACTGTGGAGAACATGGTCAACTATCTTCTTATATCAATGCCTATCACTGTAAAACACCTCTCAGAATAAATTCTATTCTCCTCTGCTTCAGAATGACACAAATTTCTTAAATTTTAAGGTCTAGCATAAGACTCACATGGGAAGAGAAGTTTATTGCTCTTCCTTTTCTCTTACCCCCAAAATGACATTAGTTGCTTTACCTAAATGGGTCCTGAGTCTATCGTTATAAGCTTATAGTATCAACACTTAAGTTCTCATCTTCTATCCCAGCAAAAAAAAAAAAAAAAAAAAAAAGAGTAACAACTTAAGATACATCCTAAATTGTATTTACTTATTTATCACATAGGTTTGTGATGTCCTTGTAGAGTTTTCTTTAAAGTTAAGTCCTTTGGTTTTGTGTAGTAATTTTTCTATGTGGAACTTAAAAGTACTATGGAGTTGGATCCGAAATCTTTGAGATCACAGAAACATTGCCAAGGATGAATATAAGGTACCTAGTGTTGGCTGAATTTAAATTAAGGTAAAGGAAGCTTTGGGAATTAATTCATACTTGATGAGTTGTAAGGGATGTTGGAATTCATTTGCTTTTTTTACCCTCTTCTCATTGTACAATGGAGGAAACTGAGACCCAAAGGGCTAAAGGAATTTGTTAAGAGTGGTACAGCTCTTTTAGGGTGAGTTAGAATGACTGGGAACCAATATATTGAGCATCTACTATGGATCAGATGCTTTATAAATATCCTACTGCACTTAATTCTTAATATTCTCAGGTAGGCTTCCCTGATGGCTCAGAGGTAAAGAGTCCGCCTGCCACTGCAGGAGATGCAGGTTCAATCTTTGGCTCAGGAAGATCCCCTGGAGAAGGAAATGGTGTTCTTGCCTGGGAAATCCCATGGAGAGAGCCACCCTGTTGGGCTACAGTCCATGGAGTTACAAAGAGTTGGACATAACTTAGTGACTAAACAACAATATTCTTGTAGTTACAACTTCAGAAAAGCTGAGCAACTTACCCAAGGCAGCCGGTTAGTAAATTAAAGAGGTTAAATCAAACTTGGATCTATCTAGCTATCAGGCTTGTATTGTCTTTCTACTATCCTAGGCTCTTGATCACCAATTTTGTTTTCAACTTGCTGTTAAAAACATGATATTGGCTTGAAATAATGAATATATTTGGTCAAAGACATGATAGACACTTGTTCTTTTTGGCCAATTGTATAATCAAGTATGTTGCATGGGGAGAAGAGTATTAGACTTGAGGGAGAACTTTGCCTCAAGTCCCAGCTTTGTCTCAGACTGGCTGTGTGGAAATCAGTTTCTGTGTGGAAATCAGTTTCTGCACAACTAAATGCGGAAACAGACTTGATGACATCCGTATACCTTTGTAACTCCGTGTCCTGTGAATTTTGAAACTACCTATCCAATGGGTAATAAGGAGGCTTTGGAAACAGGGTTCATGCACATAAATGCAGTACCCTGTGGAAATGATGACTGATGGGGGAGTAGCATGCAGAAGAAGAGGACACCAAGTGAATGTTAGATCTGAATTTTTCCACCATAGTGTGGAAATGCTATTTGAACATTGTTGTCACTGACTCCCGAGGGGTTACTTTACTTTCTCTCCTTCACAAACATATGCCCACACAGCTCCATCAGAGATTTTGGTACAGATCTCTGCTTGCAACAAAAGAAGGCAAGAGAAATGACCATCTTGCTCTAGGCCACACATGTCCTGTCTCTCTTGTGGGTCCTGGTAGTGGTGAAAAGGGTTACCTACAGAAGCAGCACAGAGCTGTCTACCTCAGTAGTAGATCAAAGAGTTTTTAGATGGACTTCTGTTATTGAGGCTTTTGAGTTTCAATCTTTAAACTGTGAATAGTGAAGTGTATCTCCTTTGGGATTCTGTAAAGACTAAATGAAGAACTGTCATCTCACAGGAAGTTCAGTAAACATTTTGTATCATGGCTTCTGTCTTCCTAAATACTGTCCTCAGATGAACACTTTCTTATCTTAGGTATATTAAACTCACTTTATAATTATATAATGGTTTAGTTTCATTCCTAATTATTGTGAAGGCTTGTAATTACAGTGGATCATGGCGGAAATACGGACCTTGGAGACAGGAGATATTGGCCCCAGGAAAGGACCACATCCTTGACTATTCTATTACCATGGGCAGCAGTTGTCTTTTCTTTTTTAAATTTTTATTGTAGTTGATTTACAATGTTGTGTTAATTTCAGGTGTGCAGCAAAGTGAACCAGTTATACATATACATACATCCAGTCTCTCTTCGATTCTTTTCCCATATATACCATTACTGAGTACTGAGTGAGCTCCCTGTGCTATAATGTAGGTCCTTATTAGTTATCAGCAGTTGCCTTTCTAATTGATGATTCTGCTGTAAATTAAATGGGGCTGTACTAGGTGACTTGTTGGGTTCCTTATAATCTAGAGATCTACGACGTTGTATATAAATTAAAGATGTCACTTTAACTCTTGAAGTTTTGATTGTAACACTGAAACCAGCTATTGTATGCTCATTTAAATGCAGTACTCTTGCTTGGAAAATCCCATGGACGGAGGAGCCTGGTAGGCTGCAGTCCATGGGGTTGCTAAGAGTCGGACAGGACTGAGCAACTTCACTTTCACCTTTCACTTTCATGCATTGGAGAAGGAAATGGCAACTCACTCCAGTGTTCTTGCCTGGAGAATCCCAGGGATGGAGGAGCCTGGCCGGCTGCCGTCTATGGGGTTGCACAGAGTCGGACACGACTGAAGCGACTTAGCAGCAGTAGCAGCATGTTCAGTGTTTGACTTTATCACGGTGATTTGCTAATAGGATATTTAAAGAAAGCTGTCTCATTGTACACTGAATTAAATATATATATATATATATATATATATATATATATATGTTAAGGGAAATGAGAATTCCATTCGAAATAAGAATAAATATGATCTGAGTTTCTAGATGTTGAAAGATCCCCTGAAATTTACTTAAAAGTCAACAAGAAGCTGTTGCACAGATTTCTAAACCAAGGGCCTCAGTATACATGGGTAATTTCTCTCCAAGTAATCAATGTTGAGGCATCCTAAAGCTCCTTACTTACTTTTAAAAACAACCTGTCTTTGATTTTCCCTTTGTAGTTGGTGTTAAAACTTCAAAGAAGGCTATTTAGTGTCGTTAAGCATTATTGTGCCACTTTTTAGCATACGCAGTTGGAAGCAGAAATGGGATTTCCAAGACTTAAATAAATGACAAGTTTAGGCCTACCTTCTGGGGAGAGAACTAATGCTCTCACAAGACTGATTTTACAGCCTCAAATGCTAGATAGGTCAAATTTTACTTTCAACTTCATGAAAGCATCAGTTTGTTGATCACCATTCAGGATTTTAAGGCTACCCTTTTCTAACATGCACTGTTTTATGATTATACTGTAATGCCCTGGGATGTCAAGAAGTATATTGTTGGTGTTATTTCGTACTTGGTTGGTACAGAAGCATTAGGGCCTTGTTTGTTTTCTCTCTTCAGTTCTGGATTGATGTTCAGCGTTATTTAAACACAATTACTAAAATCAGTTCAGTTCAGTACAGTTGCTCAGTTGTGTCCGACTCTTTGCGACCCCATGGACTGTAGCACACCAGGCTTCTCTGTTCATCACCAACTCCCAGAGCTTGCTCAAACTCAGGTCCATAGTGTCGGTGATGCCATCCAACCATCTCATCCTCTGTCGTCCCCTACTCCTCCCGCCTTCAATCTTTCCCAGCACCGGGTTCGTTTCCAATGAGTCAGTTCTTCGCCTCAGGTAGTATTGGAGAAACTCCAAAGTACTGGAGTTTCTGCTTCAGCATCAGTCCTTCTAATGAATATTCAGGACTGATTTCCTTTAGGATTGACTGGTTGGATCTCCTTGCAGACCAAGGGACTCCCAAGAGTCTTCTTCAACATCACAGTTCAAAAGCATCAATTCTTCTGCGCTCAGCTTTCTTTATAGTCTAACTCTCACATCCATATGTGACTACTGGAAAAACTACAGCTTTGACTAGATGGACGTTTGTTGGCAAAGTGATATCTCTGTTTTTTAATATGCTGTCTAGGTTGGTCACAGCTTTTCTTCCAAGGAGCAAATGTCTTTTAATTTCATGGCTGCAATCACCATCTGCAGTGATTTTGGAGCCCCCCCCCCCAAAAAAAAAGTCTTTCACTGTTTCCATTGTTTCCCCATTTATCTGCCATGAAGTGATGGGACCAGATGCCATGATCTTAGTTTTCTGAATGTTGAGTTTTAAGCCAACTTTTTCACTCTCCTCTTTCACTTTCATCAAGAGGCTCTTTAGTTCTTCACTTTCTGCCATAAGGGTGGTGTCATCTACGTATCTGAATTTATTAATATTTCTCATGACAATCTTGATTCCAGCTTGTGCTTCATCCAGCCTGGAATTTCACATGATGTACTCTGCATATAAGTTAAATATGCAAGGTGACAATATACAGCCTTGATGTACTCCTTTCCTGATTTGGAACTAGTCTGTTGTCCCATGTTCAGTTCTAACTGTTGCTTCTTGATTGGCATACAGATTTCTCAGATGGCAGGTCAGGTGACCTGGTATTCCCATCTCTTAAAGAATTTTCCACAGTTTGTTATGATCCACACAGTTAAAGGCTTTGGTGTAGTCCATAAAGCAAAAGTAGATGTTTTTCTGGAACTCTCTTGCTTTTTCAATGATCCAGGAGATGTTGGAAATTTGATCTCTGGTTCCTCTGCCTTTTCTAAATCCAGCTTGAACATCTGGAAGTTCATGGATCGCATACTGTTGAAGCCTGGCTTGGAGAATTTTGAGCATTACTTTGCTAGCGTGTGAGACGAGTGCAATTGTGTGGTAGTTTGAACATTGTTTGGCATTGCCTTTTTTGGAGATTGGAATGAAAACTGACCTTTTCCAGTCCTGTGGCCACTGCTGAGTTTTCCAGATTTGCTGACATACTGAGTTCAGCACTTTCACAGCATCATCTTTTAGGATTTGAAATAGCTCAACTGGAATTACATTACCTCCACTAGCTTTGTTTGTAGTGATGCTTCCTAAGGCCCAGTTGACTTTGCATTCCAGGATGTCTGGCTACAGGTGAGTGATCACACAATCATGGTTATCTGGGTCATGAAGATCTTTTTTGTATAGTTGTTCTGTGTATTCTTGCCATCTCATCGTAACATCTTCTGCTTCTGTTAGGTCCATATCATTTCTGTCCTTTATTGTGCTCATCTTTGTATGAAGTGTTCCCTTGGTATCTCTAATTTTTTTGAAGAGATCTCTAGTCTTTCCCATTCTATTGTTTTCCTCTATTTCTTTGCACTGATCACTGACAAAGGTTTTCTTATATCTCCTTGTGTTCTTTGGAACTCTGCATTCAATGAGATATATCTTTCCTTTTCTCCTTTGCCTTTCGCTTCTCTTCTTTTCTCAGCTATATGTAAAGCCTTGTCAAACAACCATTTTGCCTTTTTGTATTTCTTTTTCTTGGGGATGGTCTTGATCACTGCCACCTGTATGATGTCATGAACCTCCGTCCATAGTTCTTCAGGCACTCTATCAGATCTAATCCCTTGAATCTATTTGTCGCTTCCACTGTATAATTGTTAGGGATTTGATTTAGGTCTACCTGAATGGTCTAGTGGTTTTCCCTACTTTCTTCATTTTAAGTCTGAATTTGGCAATAAGGAGTTCATGATCTGAGCCACAGTCAGCTCCTGGTCTTTTTTTTGCTGACTGTATAGAGCTTCTCCATCTTTGGCTGCAAAGAATGTAATCAATCTGATTTCAGTATTGACCATCTGGTGATGTCCATGTGTAGAGTCTTCTCTTGTGTTTTTGGAAGAGGGTGTTTGCTATGACCAGTGCACTGTCTTGTCAAAACTGTTAGCCTTTGACCTGCTTCGTTTTGTACTCCAAGGCCAAATTTGCCTGTTACTCCAGGTATGTCTTGTCTTCCTTCCTACTTTTGCATTCCAGTCCCTTATAATGAAGAGGGCATCTTTCGGGTGTTAGTTCTAGAAGATCTTGTAGGTCTTCATAGAACTAGAACTATTCAACTTCAGCTTCTTCAGCATTACTGGTGAGGATATAGACTTGGATTACTGTGATACTGAATGGTTTGCCTTGGAAATGAACAGAGATCATTCTGTTGTTTTTGAGATTGCATCCAAGTACTGCATTTTGGATTCTTTTGTTAATTATGATAGCTACTCCATTTCTTCTAAGGGATTCTTGCCCACAGTAGTAGAAATAATGGTCATCTGAGTTAAATTCACCTATTGTAGTCCATTTTAGTTCACTGATTCCTAAAATGTCGATGTTCACTCTTGCTATCTCCTGTTTGACCACTTCCAATTTGCCTTGATTCATGGACCTAACATTCCAGGTTCCTATGCAATATTGCTCTTTACAGCATTGGACTTTACTTCCATCACCTGTCACATCCACAAGTGGATGTTGGTTTTGCTTTGGCTCTGTCTCTTCATTCTTTCTGGAGTTATTTCTCCACTGATCTCCAGTAGCATATTGGGTATCTACTGACCTGGGGAGTTCATCTTTCAGTGTCATACGTTTTTGCTTTTTCATACTGTTCGTGGGGTTCTCAAGGCAAGAATACTGAAGTTGTTTGCCATTCCCTTCTCCGGTGGACCACATTTTGTCAGAACTCTGCGCCATGACCCATCCATCTTGGGTGGCCCTACACGGCATGGCTCATAGTTTCACTGAGCTAGACAAGGCTGTGGTCCTATTCCTCCACCATCTTAAGTAATCGCAATTACTAAAATAATACATTGGAATTTTGGTAGCTTTGGCAGCTTGATGGCCACTACATGCAAACAGGCAGTTCACTGGTCTTGGGGCTGTTCTTGGGAGACTGTGCAGCTAATAGCATCATTAGGCCCTTGCCCAGCATAGCTATGGCATATACATTGGCTTGTTTTGCTGGTCTTTTAGCCTTAAATCTCATTTTTCAGCTTTTAGCAAGAATCCTTTTCTAGGTATAATTTCTACTTTGACTGGGCAGTTACTCATCTGGTCAGTCTTTCTTCCTAACACTTGACCTATGAAAAGATTTAGGTGGATAGGCTGTTCTATAAAATGCTTCTTAGTTTAGGAAAAATTAATGTTCTTGACCCAAAGTCTTTCTCAGGTACCCCCTTGCCCAGCCCACCCCATTTTCTACAACACTAAACTTAATATAGGAACCATGACTGACCAAAGGATGTTACATTGCCTCCAAGCAATCACAGGGTTCATTTAGTTTTATTATCTTCATTATAGGTAGAATTTAGAGAAAACAGAGATTAGCTTAAATGTAATCTGACCCCAAGATAATTTTTTCCCCAAATCACTATTTCCTTTTAATTAAAGAAGGCAGTCTCTATTACAGTTAATTGATACTTATAATTAACTGACATCCAGTTAACTTTTATTGTAAAATCTGTTATAACTTTACCCCATTTATATCTAGAAATCTTGTTCAATTAGCAAAGTTCCCAGTTTGCTTATAACCTAAAAGGGAACTTAGAATTATGTAAGATTTTGGTTTCCTTTCTTGCCCTAGTTTTCTCACCATTTATGTGTTTTATTCATTGTGTATATGCCTTATTGCATTTTGTGGAAAGTTTCTTAAGCTAACACCACACATGGCTTTTCTCTCAGAAAGAGGAAAAGGTACTGTAGCATAATGTACTTTCGTCAAGTCTAAGATGTACCTTTTCTACATTCTGATGTCACTCAAATTGAGATGTGTCTTATGATTGAGGGCATGGGCATGTCATTTTCCATTGACAGAAACTTTCTTTTAGTGGTACAGAATGTAATAATGCATCTTATGATTAATGGCATCTTATATTTGATGAACTGGGATATTAGAAAATGGGAAATTAAACTCCATGGTCTCTCCAACTGCAAAGTTCTATTATCATCTGTAAGTTATCAAGATGCAGCAAAATATGGCTATGAAGAAACAAAAAAAAAACCTAAACCTTACTTCTGCATATCAATTAGATTGCTATTTGTCTTCATAATAATTTTGTTAAACAAGACAAGCTATACTAAAACATGTGGTATATATGAAATATACAAAACAAGGGGCCAGAAGCTGCAGAAACTTTTATTTTCAGAATAGGTATGGTAAGGATTATCAAAATCTTTCCTACACCATCTGGCAAAGTATTTCACTCATACTGTGGGGAAATGCCTAGGACGGCAAGAATAAAAAGCCACTTATAAACTGAGAATAGATCTGTCTTTCCATTCTAAAGTGCTTAGAGGTTTCAAGGTGAAAAGAAAAACTTTGTGGTGTAGCCATATAACCAGTTTGGTTAAAGAGATTTAAATGGAATTATGGAGGTGTGTGTTTTTTCTCTTCCTGCTCTAATCAGTTGCATAGAATGGAATGAAGAATTTGGGTTTCCCCTTCTTTGAAGCATTAGACCACTCTGTAGACCAGGGTTTCTCAGCCTCAGAACTATTGACACCTGGGGCCAGATAATCATTTGTTGTAGGGGCTGTCTTGTTCAGCAGTATCCCGACTCTACCCACAAGATGCCAGTAGCAACCTCCCTGCCCAGTGTGACAATCAAAAATGTCTACTAACATTGCCAAGTATTATGTTAAGGGGTAAAAATGCCTCTGGCTGAAAGTTGCTGGTGTAGAGAGAACACATATAAAAATGCTATTTTGTGGCTATCCTTATTTCAGGAGTTCTATATGTATTTGTGTGTGTATGAGTTTGTCAGATCACATTTCTATTTGTTTGGAACATAAGATCATTGCATATATAGAAAATGGTATGACAAAGAAATGGAAAATTTTGATGAATCAATGGAATATTAATTTATATTTAAATGTCATTAAGGCTCAAAAAGAACATCTGGCCAAATTATCTGCAGGTTTTGTTGCTAAGCATGGTTTTGCTACTTATATAGTTAAATATCCTATGTTTGAGATTTCTCATTAAAGGATGCATTTTGAAAAGAAAATATGTGTGTGTGTGTATGTGTATGAATCTGGGGGGACCAAGAGAAGAGAGACAGAAAAAGTAGGGGATGGAGAGGAGTGGGGACATGGAACAAAAGGGGATGAAAGAAATGATGAAAAACAATTAACAATCTATGATGGTGTGGAACAGTGTTTTACTTTATCATGAAGCTCTGTTTATGACGGAGCACTTTCACAGTTCTGATAAAACTGAATTATTCTTTTCTAGCAAGTAGTGAGAAATCAAATGCCAGAAGATTTAATCATTATAAAGAAAGGTTGATTGTGATTGCATTTTAGAGCTTTATCTCAAGAAGTCAAAGCTATAATCGGGCTGATGCAGAGCTTATCCCATTAAAGGAATATTAATAGCTTACAATATATATATTTTAAATGCTCTGTTTTTTCTTTTTTAACGATTTTTTTATTTGGTTTTTGGCTGCATTGCATGGTTTGCAGAATCTTAGTGATCTGATCAGGGAGTGAACCCAGGCACTCTGCAGTGGAAGCCTGGAGCCCTAAAACTGGATCACCAAGGAATTCCCTAAAATGCTCTTTTCTGCTTTAACTTTATTGATTCAACTAGAGTTGAATTTGAAATTTTTATAAATGAAATTACCTAGAATAGTAAGTGACATATAGACATTATATAAGATGGTAACGTGTTTAAAGATGCAGTTTTTAACATTATTAATGTCTAGACCTGATGCTGGGAAACACTGAGGGCAGGAGAAAGGGTGACAGAAGATGAAGTGTGGATGACATCACATCCATGATTCAAAGGACATGTGTTTGAGTAAACTCCGAGAGATAGCAAAGGACAGGGAAGTCTGACCTGCTGCAGTCCATGGGGTCGCAAAGAATTGGACACAACTTAGCGACTGAAAACCACCACCATCTAGAATCTTATCAAAAGAGACCTTAAAAAATAACAATGACCACATGATAGAAAAGAATGTTTAGGCTTCACCGTGCAAAGTACTGTAGCACAAACTGATGCATGACTACTTCCTCCTGTGCTATCAGTAAACATGTAATACATGTGAGCTGCAGGGGCAAGGAATGAGCAGATGGCAGCTGTATATCGTGCTGATTATAGAGAAATGACAATGAATGATGTGAATGTAAAGAGATGAGTCCAAGGCTCATGAAAAGAAAGATGAACATTATTATTTTTCTGGATAAGGCAAACTTTTG
This sequence comes from Bubalus kerabau, assembly GCF_029407905.1. NCBI lineage: Eukaryota > Metazoa > Chordata > Mammalia > Artiodactyla > Bovidae > Bubalus > Bubalus kerabau. The sequence goes on from NC_073636.1 coordinate 26,301,783, forward strand.
ACAAAGCTGTTTCAGGTACTGACTTAATTAGTTTTGTGGGAAGGCTCTCATAATACAGCCCTCTGAAAGTTATTTAGAAATCTGTCTTTCCACAGAGGCAAATAACAACTGGTGCATTCTTTAAGGGAACGATGTTTTAGTAAATATCTTGGGAAAGCTCCTTTTTGAATAATTAGACTTGTAGAAGTAAAAAGGATTTTGTTGTTTAGTTGCTAAGTCGTGTCTAACTCTTTTGCGACCCTATGGACTGGAGCCTACCAGACTCCTCTGTCCATGGGATTTCCCAGGCAAGAATACTGGAGTGGGTTGCCATTCCCTTCTCCAAGGTATCTTCCTGACCCAGGGATGGAACCTGTGTCTCCTGCATTGCAGGCAGATTCTTTACCACTGGGCCATCTGAAAAGTCCCAAAAAGGATTTTAGAGATCACGTAATCTGACTTATTTTTACTTTTACACATGAGGATACTGAAATCAAAGAAAGTGGTGACAATCACTTGTGTTAGCTGTGGCTGCAGTGAACTTGTAGTTTAGTTAACAGGCACAGACAAAAAGATCCTGATTCCTCAAGTAAATGCTAACTTCCGGCCATTATTCACTGATTCCAAACTTGGCTGGGTATCGTGATCACTTGAAAAGCCTGATAGTACCTTCCCAGGCCCTCCCCAAATCCTGTGCAGGAGATAAATCTATATCAAAAACAAAATCCTCATAATTCAGAATCAGATGGTACTTAAACACAAACTTGGGAAAATGTAAACAGAATTTGATAAGGTTGAAGCCTGTAATCCCTTTTATAAGATTTTAAGAATAAAAACTGAAAGTTGTAAATGCTTAACAACTTTAGTTTTAGTGGTTCACAAAACCTGGCTGCTGGCTATGCTGGGTACCTGAAGCTTTCCAATATTGTGAATGACCCTCCTGGCAGGGGTAGGATGACTAGCAGGTCATGAAGGCAGGGAGATCACAGGTACTGAGCACTAGGCTATATCCTGGTTCTCTGTCACTTTATTGTGAGTTATTCTTTGTTTTCTCACCTTTAAAACAGGGACTATCATGAGAGCAGCTGCTTCTTGTTGTAATTGGTTTCTTTATGTCAACTTTCTATTTCCTCAAACAGTTCTACTAGTCTTTCAAATGTAAGGACCATAATTCATAACTTCCCGTATTCACTACCATTTGAAAGTGCCTTGCATATTTCAGGAAGTATGGAATAGTTGGGCTTTCCAACTTCTCTGATAGGATTTCAACCAAAGAATAAGCTATCTATAGTTGTTCCATTCTTAGCTGTGAATGAATAAACTGAAATAATTGACCAGTGATGGAGGCTGAAGAATGAAAATATAGAACTTCTTGTAAAAACCATCTGGGTGCTTTTCTTGCTCCCTGGCTTAAAATTGTACAGTGAGACCCTCTCTAAACACAGACAGCAGAAGAACTCAGGGGCAAAGCATTTTTTTTTTTTTCCTTCACCAGCATGCCTGGGAAGACATCCTGTGGGTCCTCGCCTCTCTCAAGCTTGTGGCTGGCAGGTCTTGTCATTTGTTGTTTCCTGACTTACTTTGTTATCTTTTATTTTTGTTGTTGTGTTTAGTCCCTAAGTTGTGTCCAACTCCTTGTGACCCCATGGACTGCAGCATGTCAGGCTCTTCTGTCCTTCATTATCTCCTGGAGTTTGCTCGGATTCATGTACATTGAGTTGGTGTTGCTATCTAACCATTTCACCCTCTGCCACTGCCTTCTCCTTTTGCCTTCAAACTTTTCCAGCATCAGGGTCTTTCCCAATGAGCTGGCTCTTTGCATCAGGTGGCCAAAGTAATGGAGCTTCTCCATTAGTCCTTCCAATGAATATTCAGGGTTGATTTCCTTTAGGATTGACTGGGTTTATCTCCTTGCAGTCCAAGGGGCTCTCAAAAGTCTTCTCCAGAACCACAACTTGAAAGCATCAATTCTTCTGTGCTTAGCCTTCTTTATGGTCCAACTCTCACATCCATACATGACTACTGGAAAAACCGTAGCTTTGATTATATGGACCTTTGTTAGCAAAGTGATGTCTCTGCTTTTTAATACACTGTCTAGGTTTGTCATAGTTTTCCTTCTAAGGAGCAGGTGACTTTTAATTTCATGGCTGCAGTAACCATCCACAGTGACTTTGGAGCCCAAGAAAATAAAATTTGTCACTTCTTCCACTTTTCCCCTTCTATTTGCCAGGAAGTGATGGGACCAGATGCCATGACCTTCATTTTTTTAATGTTGAGTTTTTAAGCCAGTTTTTTCACTCTTCTTTCACCATCATCAAGAGGCTCTTTAGTTCCTCTGCACTTTCTGCCATTTGAGTGGTATCATTTGTATATCTGAGGTTGTTGATACTTCTCCTGGCAATCTTGATTCCAGCTTGTGATTCATCAAGCCTGGCATTTCACATGATGCACTCTGCATATAAGTTAAAAAAGCAGGGTGACAATATTGTCTTATATGTCAGTATGGCCTTTCATGGTGAAGGTTAAGATGTCAGGTCAGGGGCTGCCTCAGAAACTGCCAGTGAGAGGCACAACATACAAGGTGGGATTGGAAAAGCCAGAGGAGACAGCATAAACATTTGGACACAAATTTGAAGGAGGAAGACTTTGCATCATAGGAAAGGACGTACAGGTAGAAGTGCATCTCTAATGAAGAGCATTATCAGTGGAAAACTGGGATTATGAATTTTGGGAAATAAAATCATCATTAGCTTTTCTGATATATGTGGGATTCAGCTTCTTTGTGTTGCATTTTCTTCTTACTGTACTCTATTGTTTTATTAATTATATTTAAAAGTTTTCTCTTGGTTATTTTGATTTTTCTATCCATAAATTTAAAATAGTATTTTCTATTGTTTTCTTTTTTACCCTCTTGATCCTATTGCAACATTTCTGGATAATTCAAGATGATTACATTTTCAGTCTGTCACAGCAGTAAAAACAAACAAACAAAAAACATGCTTTGTCCATTAATTGCTTCTAAGAGTTGAAATGTGAATATACGAATCTATGCCATTTTTAGAATGTTCCAATTTCAAGGACCAATGGATTCTTTCTCCCTTTTTTAGATCAGCTGTGCAAAATCATGTTATCTTTAGTTTGGGCACATATGCATGGAAACTTTTCACCTATTTTCTTTCCATGCAGTTGCCAATGCTCTCCTTTTCATGTTAAAGAAACAAAAAGGAGTCCTATGCTTTTTTACTTCTAAGATCATCCAACTTCTTAATCAATTGTTGTTTGTTAAAGAAAATTTACATTGCTTTTGTTACAATGTTGAAGTCCCATAATTTGTACCAATAGGCCTTCTACAGAATAACTATCATGGAAATATTTTCAAATTATTGAAATTTTGGATTCAACTATGTGTTGGATGCTAGTCTTAGTTCAAGAATTCTTTTCTTCCCACCCCTTAACGCCCAATTTCAAATACTTTTTCAGAAAGAATCTGTGTAAGATAAAATTTCTAAGTCTTCCCATGTCTGAAAGTGTCTTTGTCTTCATGCATGATTGATAGTCTGAATACAGAATTATAGGTTCAAAGTCATTTTGCTCTCAGAATTTTAAAGATATGGTTATATATTTTTAGCATTTGTTGTTGCTGGTGAAAAACTTGATGTTAACCTGATTTATTATATCTTTGTAAGTAATCTTTTTTTCTCTTCATGGAAACTTTTAAGATCTTCTCTTTTTCCTTGGGGTTCTGAATATTCATGATGATGTGTTTAGATGTGATTCTTTTTATTCATCAACCTCACCATTTAGTTGGCCCTTCTAGACTTTTCCACTCTGTAATTTTCTTTTATAATGGCTTAAAACTACTTTTTGCTATCCATTTTCTCTTTCTGGACCTTCTATAGTAAGGTATTAATCTTTCTTTTACTTTCACTTTCATTCTTCTTTCTGGATTGATCCCTATATTTCTTTACTTTTCTCTCATCTTCCATCTTTTTTTAACTTTACATTCTAGAAGATTTTTTTTTTTTAACCTTTTGGAAAAATTAGTTTTAATTTGGCAGTCTCTTACTTTCCATGAACTCTTTCTTGCTCTGATTGTTTCTTTTTTCATAATTGTATGTTTATTTTCTTAACTCTTTGAGAATATTAATTAAAATATCTATTGATTATATTCTGTTCTGTGAACTATTGCTATTTGTTATAGGTTCGGTTATTTTGCTTGTTCATACCAATTCTTTTCCTTTATACTACCAATTCATCTCAAATATGATCCTTGTCAGTCATAGTTTTATGACCAAGGGACTAGGTTAACATACATAGGTAGATGGCATGGATTCCTGTGGCTGGTGTACAGGTGGAGTTTCTCAGTATACCTCCCCATGACTGTCAGTCTTTCAGCATTTACTTTTGGATGCCTGAGAAGGAAGTGCATAGTCTCTGGGTCACTGCAGATCTTTACTCTCGGAGAACTGATAACCATTTAGAAGTTTCTTTCTAGACATTTCTTTCAAGCTCTTTATAGAACAGATCTTTGTTTTTAGCTTGAGAATAAGTGCCATCACCGCACACAAGGAGAGGATGTGCCAACCTGAAATCCTTTATTACCTTGATATCTGCTTCATTTTCTACTTTCACTCTTGAAACCTATTGACTTTGAGCTTAAAACCTTTCTGGAAATTCTGCTTAAAGAGCAGTTTCCGTCTCTGTTCAAGCCTTCTCCTGAGCATGTCCTGGGCTTGGCTGCCAACACTCCAGCTGATCATCAGTAGGATCCCAGAGAATTATGTCAAATCTTTGGTCTACTACTTCTTCTCATTCCATCTTGTATTTATTTACTGTCATTACAGTTGGATGTGGAGGGATGAGGTAGAGAAAAATGTTCAATTCACCAACTTGAATAAGAACTCAAACTTAGGTCTTCTGATTGGTTTTATTACCTTTATACCTAAAGATATGGACATCATATTCAGTTCTTTTGCTCATTTGGTTTGTGTCTTAGGTATACTATTTCACCTCTTTGTGTCCCAAATTTCTCAACCATTATTTAGGAAGAATGATAATGACCATATATAGTTGTAATATAAATTAGGGAGAATAGTATCAGTCATATAACAAGTTCAATGAGGATGTTTTAAGTGTGTATAGATAATATCTAATGCACAATAAGCACCCAATAAATAATAACAAAAAACACATGATTCAAAGCATACAAGTAAGCCCTATATTTAGTTCATAGTTGGCTATCTAACCACCAAAGTACTTTATTTAAATTCCAATGGGAATATTTTAAATGTACTTTATAGGCTTACTTAGTTACTATTTCTAAATCAAAAGAATTGGCACATGCTATCTTTCTCTGAAAACTTACTACGAATGGCTGGCTTGTACCTTTTGTATAACATTATAAAATATTTTTATAAAATAGTAGGATCTTGAAAAAAGTCATTTAGAATAAAAAACTCCACATTATCAGATGGAAAATTTGACTTGAAGAGCTATGAGTAAGAGTATGAGTATGAACCAACAGAAAAAAGTTGGTAAGAAAATATGAGTAAGAACCAACAGAAAAAAGAAATTTAATGACTTAAAAAATTACTAACAAAAAAGAACATTTTCACTTAGATAGTGTAGCCAAGCACTAACATAAATGTCTTGTTTAATGACGTCCCCAGGAAACTCAAGGTATAAAATTGTTATTATATATTTTAAGATGGATTAGTGTTCACATTAGATATTTATTTTCTCTGACACAATACACTTTGTTCTTAATTTTTCTTTCCTAGCAATTAAAAAAAGTGTCTTTGGACATATTATATAACTTTTTGGAACTCTATTTTCCTCATCTAAAATGAATAAAAATATTTGCTCTTTTATAGAATAGTTATTTGAATAAAATGGGTCAATACAGGTGATCTCTTTGTACTGGTTTTCTTGACAAGGGAGTTTCCACCCCATTTAGAAATGGTCATATTCAAAGAGGTCATATAAGGAAGACTTGATGTGTTTGAAAAATAAACTGTCCTCTTGTCATTTAAAATTGAAACAGAATGTATCTCAAAATTATTCCAGTAAAGGAAAACTGTAAAATAAGACATTAGTCAGCTACTTTTGGGAAAGCAGCAAACTCAAAATATATTTTTCAGGAGGACAATCATCTATTATCAAACTCTTAAACCCTAGCACTTTTAAGATGTGTGCTGGACTTAACTTTGAAAAAGGATCATCTTCAAGAGTCCCAAAATACAAAGACTGTATACTTGTGGGTGAAGAACTGACATTCTGATTGACCTTACTTCGTTTTATATTTATTGGTCCTTTCTCTTTTTTTAAAACAAAACTTATTTTCTCCACAAAAAATATACAGATCTTCCCAAGGAAGGTATGACCTGATTACCAAAAAGCCTTCCAAGAACAAGAAGCCAGACAGATGGAAGACATTTGTCACTATATAAAGTTTTGGCAAGCTTCTCTGGACATGTCAGCTGCAAAGTAGTGTCGGGGAGGAGAACATTTTCTTGCTTTGAGACAGACTGTCGTCAAGTTCTTCAAGATACTCTAGAGGCGATCAGACTGTGTTCTTGATTCTCCTGTACTTCTTGTAGTGATGGGTTTGAGCTATATGATTAGAGATCACTGTGTGGGCATTTCTGAGGACGAGAAGCCCCAAATGAGGAAGTAACCCAAAGATGACTGAAAGACGAATCTAAAGTCTTCTACAGTTATATGGAAACAGAAAGGAAATTGCTCTTTGTCCCCTTTAAAAGTCTCTTTTCCTTGATCCTACCCCATTAGCAATGAACCTGTGATATGTGCTCTTCGATTCATGTACTATTTATGCACAAGTCATTTTAGTTAAATGATTTCTATATTTCTCATTATTTTGCTTACTTTTTATTTATACAATTCTGTTTTTAAAATCTCTTCCTGCTGCTATGTATACAACCAGTCTATTTCCCTACTGCTGCCTAGTACTCTATTGCTGCATAGTATGTAGAAATTGTCCAGTTTCAGGGATGGACAGATTGTCTTCGGTTCCTTGCCATTACAATGACATTGTGGTAAGCTTATATACCCCATTAGGGACCTGTGTGAGAATTTCCTGCACTGAAGGATTTCCTGTAGGATTTCTGGGTCACAAGGAGGGGTAAATGTCATTTTACAAAATATTGCAAGATTGCTCACTAGACAAGCTGCATCAGTCTACATACCCACTAGCAAGGCATAAGGGCTCCTATAGCCTCATATTCCTGCCAATATTTGGCATTATACCACTTTCTGAGTTTTAGTTTAATGAATGTAAAGTGACATCTCACTATTGTTTTAGTTTGCATTTCTCTGATTACTGATTAGCTTAAGTATCATTTCATGTGCTTGTAAACTTGTTGGGCTTGCTCTTTATTGAACTGCTTGCTTATAGCCTTTGCCTGTTTCCTATTGTGATTTCTATATTTTTGTTATATTTCAAGAGATTCTAGATATTATTTCCTTGTCAACTTTAGACAGTGCAATATTGCCCAATCTGTTATCTTTCAGGTAACTTTGACCATAATATTTCCCCTTGAGTGGAATTTTTAAACATTTTTGATGTTATTTACTTAATCAAAATTTTACCTTACAGTTTATGCTTCTTGGTTTTATTTATGAGGTCTTTCAATGTCTTGCCTCAAAATTATTCTCTTATAATCAACTAATTACTTTAAAGTTTTACCTTTTACAATTGGATCTTTAACACTGGGAGTTCACCTTTGCACATGGTATTTGGTAGGGATCCAGTTATTTTTATCTATTTATTGAGCCAGGTTTCTACTCCTATCAGCCTTTATCATACATACAAGTGTCTTATGTGCATATGTATGTCTCTGAGTTGTCTATTTTGTTTCACTGCTTCCCCTGTGTGTTGTCCGTCCCTAGTCAGTACTGTGAAAGAAAGTGAAAGTGAAGTCGCTCAGTCGTGTCCGACTCTTTGCAACCCCATGGACTGTAGCCTACCAGGCTCCTCTGTCCATGGGATTTTCCAGGCAATAGTACTGGAGTGGATTGCCATTTCCTTCTCCAGGGGATCTTCCTGACCCAGGGATTGAACCCAGGTCTCCCGCATTGTAGACAGATGCTTTACCATCTGAGCCACCAGGGAAGTATGTACTATTATGTTTTATTTCCATGGTTGGGTAGTACGTCTCAATATTTGATTTGGCAAAGCCTAAAGCCTCCCTCTTTCCCCTTTTCACAGCTTCTATTTTTCTACTTAAAGAAAGCTGTTAAGTTTCTAAAAAAAAAAAACTATATAGAATTTTGATTGGTTCTGCATAAAATTTATAGCTCTATTTGATGAGAATTGACATTTTTAGTATAGTAAATTATTCCCTGAGACCATGTGATGTCTTTCCATTATTCAGATCATCTATTTCATCCTTCATTAGAGTTTCAAATTTTCCCCATAAAAGTTTTGTGTATTCTTGATTAAGTTAACTACTAACATAATGGGTTCTGTCCTATTTTAAATGGAATATTTTTAGTTATAACTTTTTGTTGGAAATTGTTGGTGTATATACAGATTTTTGAACACTGATCTGGTATCTACCAACTTTACTGAACTTTCTTATTGTTCTCATATTTGTCTGTTGATTTTACTGCTAAATAAAGGATCATATCATCTACAAATAATGACAGTTTACTCTTTTCTCTTCAGATCTTTATGTATCATTTTTTCCCTAGAATTCTTGAATTGGTTGTGACTTTCAGTAACTATGTTAAACAGCATCAGTGATAACAAACATTTTTGATTCAAGAGAACATCTTAAAAGAAAATGTTTTCCTTCAAAGTATAGAGTCGATAGAGGCAAATTTTACTCACTTAAGCATTTCCTTCAATTTCTAGTATACCACTAAAAAAATATCAGGTGTTAGAACTTTTAACTGTCATCTTTCAGGTAACTTTTAGAAAATAATTAGCGGTGGTGTTGTTTAGTCATTCAGTTGTGTCCTACTCTTTGCGACCCCATGGACTGCAGCACACCAGGCTTCCCTGTCCTTCACCATCTCCTGGAGTTTGCTCAAACTTATGTCCACTGAGTTGGTGATGCCATCCAACTATCTCATTCTCTGTTGTCCCCTTCTCCTGACTTCATTCTTTCCCAGCATCAGGGTCTTTTCCAATGAGTAGTCTTTTCGAATCAGATGGCCAAAGTACTGGAACTTCAGCTTCAGCATCTGTCCAACCAGTGTATATTCTAAGTTGATTTTCTTTAGGATTGACTGGTTTGATCTCCTTGCAATCCAAGGCAGGCAAGAGTCTTCTCCAACACCACAGTTTGAAAGCATCAATTCTTCAGCACTTCTTTATGATCCAACTCTCACATCCATACATGACTACTGGAAAAACCATAGTTTTGACTAGATGGACCTTTGTTGGCAGAGGAATGTCTTTGCTTTTCAATATGTTGGCTATGTTTGTCATAGATTTTCTTCCAAGGAGCAAGCGTCTTTTAATTTCATGGCTGCAGTCACCATCTGCAGTGATTTTGGAGCCCCCTCCGCAAAAGTCTGTCAGTGTTTCCATTGTTTTCCCATCTATTTGCCATGGAGTGATGGGACCAGATGCCATGATCTTTGTTTTTTGAATGTTGAGTTTTAAGCCAGCTTTTCTACTCTCCTCTTTCACCTTTATCAAGAGGCTCATTAGTTCCTCTTCGCTTTCGGCCATAAGGGTAGTTTCATCTGCATATCTGATGGTTGTTGGTATTTCTCCCGGCAATCTTGATTTCAGCTTGTATTTCATCCAGGCTGGCTTTCGCATGATGTTCTCTGCAAATAAGTTAAATAAGCAGGGTGACAATGTACAGCTTTGATGTACTCCTTTCCCAATTTTGAACCAGTCCATTGTTCCATGTCCAGTTCTAACTGTAGCTTCTTGACCTGCATACAGGTTTCTCAGGAGGCAAGTAAGGTGGTTTGGTATTTCCAACTCTTAAAGAATTTTCCTCAGTTTGTTGTGATCCACATAAAGTCTTTAACATAGTTTTTTTTTTTTAATTCCTTTGTATCTATTCATTCTGCATTTATTTGCGTATTTCTTGTTTGCATATTTTCTCTTTAATTCTTGAGTCTCCATTTATTTTATCAAAAGAATTTAGTTTTTTTATAACTAAAAATTTTTACTATTTTGAAATATTTTTAGACTTTAGAAGATTAGCAAAGATAATAAAGTTTCCATTACCTTACTTAGGTGCATACGCTTCATCAAACTTCCTATAACATTAACATCTTCCATGAAATGATCAAAATTAAGAAACTCATATTAGTACAACACTATTACTTAAGTTACAGATTTTATTCTTATTTCCTCAGTTTTTCCACTAATGTTCTATTTCTCTTCCAGGATCCAAATAGGTTATCATACCTTATAAACTGAATTATGTTTCCCCAGAATTCACACATGGAAATCCTAACCCTCAGCACCTCAGAATGTGACTGTATTTTGAGACAACATCTTAAAAGAGATAATTAAGGTTAAAATGATCTTGTTAGGATGGGCCCTAATCCAAGATGTTTGTGTCTTCATAAGAAGAAATTAGGACACAAGAACACACAAAGATCATATGAAGACACAGAGAGATGACAGCCATCTACAAGTCAAGGAGAGAGGCCTCAAAAGAAACCAACTGACACCTTGCTCCTGGACTTTTAGATTCCAGAATTATATGAAAATAAATTTCTGTTGTTTAAGCCATCCAGTCTGGGTACTTTGTTATGGCAGCCCTTGCAAACTAATATATCACTTGCTTTTCATATTTCCTCAATATTTTCCTCATAGTTCCTTGCTTTTCATATTTCCTTAGTCTTCTCCAATCTGTGAGTTTCTCAGTCATTTCTTGCCTTTAAACCATATTCTCTTACGTTATCAACTACCAATTGACACTTCTGAAGTGTGCTGGTAAAGTATTTTGTTGAATATCCCTTAATTTGAACTTGTCTAATGAAACAAAAAGTTTCTTAGACAACAAACTTGTCTAAAAAACAACAGAGGGAAAATGCCCTTCTCACTGCATTATACCACAGAGTACATAGTATCAATATGTCTTTTTACTGGTGATGTTAACCTTGGTCACTTAGATAGTGTGGTGTTTCTCAGGTTTGTCCATTCTAAAGTTACTATTTTTCATTTTCCATACTTCATTCTAAATGAATCACTAAGTTAAGCTCACACTCAAGGGGAGGTGTTTAATGGATTCAGAATTGCAGTTCTGCAAGATGAAAAGAGTTCTGGAGATCATTTGCAGAACAATATGACATAGTTAATACCACTAAATGTGGGCTTCCCTGGTGGCTCAGAATCTGCGGCAAATCAATCTTTACTGGTAAAGAATCTGTCTACAATGTGGGAGGCCTTGGTTTGATTCCTGGTTTGGGAAGATCCTCTGGAGGAGGGAATAGTTAGCCAGTCCAGTATTCTTGCCAGGAGAATTCCACGAACAGAGGAGCCTGGTAGGCTGCAGTCCATGGGGTCACAATGAATCGGACATGACTGAGTGACTGACAGTTTCACTACTAACCTACACTTAAACATGGTTACGACAGTATGTTTTATTATATTTATTTCACAATTAAAAAAAATTAAAAAGGAAAAAAACAAAAAACAAGCAGCTCTTCTTTAGTTCATGTTTTTCTCCTTGCATTCCATCACAGTCAGCTGGAAAAAGCCAGACAGTACTCTCTGCATTTCACTTATAACATTCCTTGGCCATATCCACAAGTTCATTTGCTCGCAGGTAACAGCTTTGCCAAACTTCCAACTATTATACAACAAAGGTTGCTTGTTTTTTTTTTGTCTCCAGTATCATTCCTACATTGTCCTTTAAACCATGTTCTGGCTTTAACCATTTCTTTTAAGGCCTTTCCAGCTTCTGCCTCTGCCTGGACCCAAAGCCAGAGCCGTAAGTTTTAGGTTTTTGTTATGTAAGTAACCCCTGTTAGGCACCAGACCTTATTCTGATCATCTATTGTGTGGAGTAAACCACTGAGGGCAGCTGGTCTACCAGCATCTGGTTTTTATCAACTCTTTAATTTTGACTGAACTTCTGCCCTGATTCCCCTTCAATGTTGACTAATGGGATGTTACTGTCAATTTTTGTATTGATGGAAAAGGAAAAATATTGCCCAAGGTGAGATGGTGAAGAAACAAAAGCAGAATTTCAAAACTTTCTGTCAAGCTATCCAGTTTTCCTTTCCATTCATTAGCCCATAGCAGTCCATGATAGTTTTCTGTTTGCTCAGGTTTTCACTCTCTCTCTCCCTTTTTGGTCATGGTTTTTTTTAAGCCACTATTTGCATCTCTCTAGCATCTGCCATTTTCCAGGGTTACTCTTTGGGGTGGCTGATTTAGGAGCTGAGGGAAAATATTAAAAAGACACAGACAATGGAAATTTTGCCCATGGGAAAAACAATCATTAAAAACCAAATATTATAACAGAAAGTACTAATGGTATGAAGAAGGTAAGCATAGTATATCACGTGGAGAATAGAGAAGTAGTTTCTAAATGAGACTTGTAGTTTATATATATGGTTTTAGAAAAGAGCCAGATAGAGGCTACAATAAGGAGAGTACAGCTTAGGCAAAAGGACTTCAGGTATAAAGGTAACTATAAAAGAATGATTTTCTGAGATAACATGAATTACTTATGACCCCTCAGAGTAATTCTGAATTGTTTAGAACAAAGAATGTATGTGAGTGAGTGAATGGAGAAGTCAGAAACAAGAGGGGCCTGGATATAATGTTATACCAAGGAACCTGGATTTCATTCTTCAGGAGAGTGGGAAATATTGATTTAGCAGCATTTGATGCTTAAGCTTTAGGGCCCCGTGCTTGCATGGGGAAATTTCTAAGGTCCTGGATCAAGCACTAACAATGAGTTTTGTGGTCAACTGCTATTTTTTTTGTAAAATTTGCAAAATGAAGATATAACTAAATGGTCTCTTTCTACTACAGTTTTCCCCCCATTACATTTTCCCTGGGCTGTGGGCATTTTTGGAAATTGGTTAAGCAGAAGTTCTGAATTATTTAACAATACATACTAAATTAGTTTGTAGTCACGTCTCAGTTATCGCTAGCCATCCTGGTATAGAAAAGCCTTCTAGTAATGAAATTACTACCCATTCAGCAGTAGTAACACAAACACGTAAGGCCAAAGGGTCATATTGTGATAAAAATAAATATTAATGATTTTGTACTTGTTTCTTAAAGAAGGACGCTAAACCTTTCTTAAAGAACGGCCTACAAATCGAGACCTTCATTGGAGCAATGCCAGACAGGGCCAAATAAGTAAACTGTTACAGAAATTTTTTAGCTCCATGAGAGATGAAGAAGGCCTGAACGAGGCAGGATTAGCAGAAATGGAGGGGAAGGGTCAAGGTACCTGGAGGGAGTAGAATTTAAGGAATTTGACAAATTGTTTTGATTTGGGGGATGAGTTTCATAACAAACAAGTTATCTACCAGGTAACTGTAAGGACTGAAGCCCATACACAGAGAACGTTAAGGAAATTCCAAACCTGGTTGGCGGATGAATCTTGTTTTGACCTTGAGGCCTTGTAGAAGTCAAAGAAACAAGGAGAGAAAAATGCTAGTCTGCAGGTCAGCTAAGCACCCAAAGATTTGGGGAACGTTATCTGCTATATTTTCCATTCTCTGGAGACCACTTACCAGTCTCTTTTTGGCCCTTGTCTTCCAGTCTTCAACCCACCAAACATCAGCCACTTCCGGGCCCTCAGCGCTTCCCAGTGGTGCCGGCTCACCGGATGCGGTAGCAGCACTTCAGCCGCAGAAGAGAGAGGTCAGGGGAGCAGCACGCAGGCTTGGCGTGGGTCTTCCCAGGCCCAAGCCCTGCCAGCGCGCATGCGTGAGGCTTTTAGTTTTTGAGCGTCTCCTTGCACTGGAGCCTAGTGGGCTGCCGTCTATGGGGTCACAGAGAGTCGGACACGACTGAAGTGACTTAGCAGCAGCAGCAGCTTGCACTTGGCTGCATGATTTTCGCCACTCGGAGAGCTTTCTCTTCCAAGTTAGTCTCGCAGACTTCCACTTGCCCTGCAGGAAGTGTCGGTGCCTTCCCGAGGGCTTTGTAGCTCCCCAGGCGCCAAGGCCCAGGTACTAATGAAGATGAGTCAGCATTGATTTCCCAGCTGGTAAGCACATGGCTCATTACCTTTGGTGGTTTTGCACTGAGCCCTGGGAGCATTGTGAACTGGGTTTCAAGACTACAGCGACTTTTTGCTTCTCGTGTAGGAATGTGGAATTAAAAAAAAAAAAAAAAAGGCGGAAAACTCTAGCCCTTAAGATACCAGTTTCTTAAACCAGATTTCTCAGGGAAGGGACCAGAGGTAATTGCATCCTTCTGGAATCCCTAATTAGCCCTTGTTCCTAAGCCAGCTCTGGAGGGTTTTGAGATCTTCACTATCTTGCAACTAAAGTGTAGCGGTTAGTGGAAGAAAACTTGTGGAATAGAAATGTATATTTTTATTGGTTTGCTACTTACATTCCTAAGCTGTTCAAGAATATAAAAATGTAGCGGGCATAGTTCAGTGGGAAATTTTATGTCATAGAAGAAGATGACTGGTAACTTAGTGTGTGGATACAAAAGTGCCCGTAATTGTACCTTGAACCAGCGAGTTAGAAATCTTACCTCAGTGAGGCCTATCCTGACCACCCTTTGAAAAAATCTTAACCTTCTCTGTACTCCCGTCCATCCCCCTTACCTACTTGAAGGTAGTTTTTTCCCTCCATCTCACTTTTTAGTTTGTATTACTAAGTGTAATTTACTTATTTATTATGTATGTGCTCAGCATCCGGCTCCTCTATTCATGAAATTTTCTGAGGAAGAATAGTTATTTATTATAGCCATGGTTTATTATTTGTCTGACTAGAGTTAAACTTCGTGAAGGCAGGAACTTTTTTTTTTTTCAGCTTAGTAATGTCAGAGGCCAAGAATAATTTTGGCCCATAGTAGATGCTGGATAAGTAATTTATTAAATGAATGAAAAGCTGAATATATTGTTTTCAAAAGATCTAAGTAGAGCCTGGAGTGGGCTTTCCTGATTGGCATGAATATGTGGAACACAATTTTATGTGAAGTCCTGATTGATGAAGACAGCAAGTCAACCAGTGTTTATAGAATGCCTGTTGTATCCCAAGTGTTAACTTTCCACATTCCCCAGAATTTAGCATCCATTCTCTATGAAATATTCTGATACTTTTAAAGACATTTTAAACCTTTGAGGTTTCTTGGGAGAGACCGTGGCATCTCTTATCTTGATATGTATATATACCAGACAATAAATATGTGTTGAAAGAGCAAATGGTTTTAAGGCGTTAGGAGAAGAGAAAGTCTACCACTCCAGTATTCCGGCCTGGAGAATTCCATGGACTGTACAGTCCATGGGGTTGCAAAGAGTCGGACATGACTGAGCGACTCACTTTCACTACTTGGAAATTTAGCTCTTTATTGCATGAATAGTATTTGTTTTATGGGATTATAGTCCACAGCGGTAGTATTTTGCAAACTGGGGCTATTTCTCTTAAGATTTTATGATAAATTTTTGCATCATCCTTTGAGTGATCCTCTGAAAAATGAACTTACACATACTCTGGGTTGTCTGGATAACTAAAAACTGATATCAGGTTTTGCTGTGCCTCTGTTTTTAAGCATGGTAGTACTAGGTAGTGTAGTACATACTTTACAGGTTAATATGAAAAGAATGGAAACAGCCTTAAAAAGTAAATGATTTATTCACTCTAGATGAAGCCCAAAAGACATTAAGCAACTCTGTCAGAAAATTTCACAGTAGTTTAAAAGGAGAAAACAGATGAGAAAAATGAGTTGTAACATGTGGTATTAGGCTTCCTGAATTAGCTATTGTACCATATTCCTTTTCTGAGAGGTGATTTAGTTTGGCACAATGTAATCATTGATGTTTTTAAATAATATTTTAAATTAAAAAAATGTTGGCTGTATAACTTTTACATTTGTTTTGTTATTTTATGTGTATGTTTTGTAGCTAGAAAAACTATAATACAAGGAATTTGAGGAAAGAGATGCTTTTTTTCCGATCTTATCTCCTCCTCTTAACTCATTTCCTCCTCCTCCCTTGCCCCAAACTTCCCATCCCTGGCCCTGCATTGGGGAGTAGAAGTAGAAAGAAATGAGATAAGGGCTTTTAAAAAAATTTATTTTGACAAAAGAGGTATTGGGAGCAAGTATTATTTCAGAGTCCACTTTGCTACCATGTCCAGAGTGATTCTGTCTGGAGGTTAGCCAATCAA
This sequence comes from Bubalus kerabau, assembly GCF_029407905.1. Taxonomy (NCBI): domain Eukaryota; kingdom Metazoa; phylum Chordata; class Mammalia; order Artiodactyla; family Bovidae; genus Bubalus; species Bubalus kerabau. Next base: position 26,318,070 of record NC_073636.1, read on the forward strand.
CAAATACTTATTGAACAGCTAGTGTATGCCAGGCATTATACAGGGAGCTGAAACAGAGAACAGTACAGAGCCCGCCTTTGGTGCTTACACAAAACTAATGACTTGCTGTTTCTGTTCTATTATCCCTACCTACACTGGCACACTTTAGATGAGTATGAGTGGGCAATTTGGAGAATTTTAGTGCATTCTTGTGCTGATTTGTCTGATTTTTAGGTTAGAACACGGAATTAGAAATTGTAAAGGCTCAGATTAATTTGTCCTTTTTGTCTTTCTCTGTTTTAAGGGGTGTCATGAAAGTAGACATAAATCTTCAGAAGGTGGACATTGACCAATGTTCAAGTGATGGCTGGTTTTCAGGAACTCACAAATGTCACCTTAATAATTCAGAGGTAAGAAAATGGAGATAAAATTCTCTGAAATCAGAAGCTCAGAAATATATTACTTCTGAGTAGATTGTATTTGTGTGTGTAAGTGAACAAGAAGTATCTTACTGGGGGAAAAAATCTGTTATGCACGCCTGACTGTTGCCAAATGAACTGAAAGAGGAGTAGAAAATGAAATTTGTGCAGAATAACTATTCATTTAGGGACTAAGAGAAGGCTGAAACTAAAATTATGTCTGAAGTTTGGCTTTAGTCAAAGTCTGACCCTATTGTTCAAAATGAGCTAGAAATTAAAATAGCCATGAAGTGAGAAACCATCCCAATAGGGGTCAACCAAATTATGCACATTTTATGGAATATGATGCTTTTTGAAACATTGATGCTATTCGTTTAGACACCCTGCCATCTGTCAGAAAAGCAATAGAGAAAGTATAGCCAGGAGATACTGAGAAGAAGGAGAAAACTGTTTGCAGGAAACTGGAAAGGAGATGTGTGTATTTGGTGTGTTTTTTGCAATGTTCAATTCCTGTCTGTACTTAATTTCATGAAACTCCAGTTGGCAAGGAACAGGCAGAGAAATCATACGTCTGGAAATAAGACTGTCACTTGTCTTCTTTAAAAAAATTTTTTTTTAATTGAATGAAAGAGTCTTTAAATTCTGTGGTGCTTTACAATTGTCAAGTTTAACACAGATGATTTCATATAATCCCATAATAACCCTTTTTTCCTCTACCCCCATATTGCCCCTCCCCTCATTCCCTCTCCTCACTGATAATCACTAGTTTGTTCTCTGAATCTGTGAGTTTGCCTTTTTTTTTTTTTTACTATAATCACTAGTTTGTTGCATTTTTTAGATTCTACATTTAAGTAATATAGAGTATTTGTCTTTCTCTGAGTGACTACACTTAGCATAATGCCCTCCAAGTCCATCCACGTTGCTGCAGATGGCAACATTTCATTCTTTTTATGGCTGAGTAGTATTCCATTGTGAGTTTGGGTGTGCTCAGTCACTTCAGTCATATCCTACTCTTTGCAATCCTATGGACTATAGCCCACCAGGCTCCTCTGTCCATGGGATTCTCCAGGCAGGAATACTGGAGTGGGTTGCTGTGCCCTCCTCCAGGGGATTCTTTACTGCTTGAGCCATCGAGGAAGCCTGTATATACATATATGTAATATATGCCACACCTTCTTTGTCCATTCATTTGTGGATGGACACTTAGGTTGTTTCCATATCTTGGCTATTGTAAATAATGCTGCTATGGGTATTTGGGTGCTTGTGTCCTTTTTAGTTAGTATCAGCTGATATTCTGTAATTTCAGAGGTGACATGTGATGACATTATTATTTCATTTTTAGTAATCTTATTTCTCAAGTCCCCAAATGCTCTAAAACAAATGTACACTAAAACTCCTGACCTTAAATACTTCAGCTGTCTCTACTTTGAGTCCATGAATTTATGAGGAAAGTCAGCATGATTTATTTAAAATAGGGGATATTCCTGTAAATGTAGTAATCTACATCTTCAATTTGAATTTTTGCCACATTTCCCTGTAGCCCACCATGACCCAAATAATCTTCCACAGTTCCACACATCCCCCCTACATTCCACACACACCTTCACCTGCCCTCTGTTCTTCCCACCGCAATATCCCTCAACCCTGTCACCCCCTAATCTCCCTAGGAACCCGCATAGTCCCCTATATCTCTCTAAGCCCATCACATAGTCCCAGCATGTTCCCACGACCCCCACTTACTCAGTAACCCACACACCCTGACTCCGACATCTCGATATACTTCCACATAGCCCACCCTCCACCCTACCCTGATTGCCATCATTCCCTTCTTCCCAATTGGGACCTTATTATGTAAATGAAGTATTTCTGTCTTGTCAAGTCACAGAAGTCCGGATGCTCTTTTCACCTCCGCTCGCTATTTTTCTTATGGATTTGAACTTTTCCGAGTTCCCACTTCCCTTTGGATGGTTCTGGCATTTCTAAACATATGAATTTCAGTGATTTGGTAAATATCTTTTAACCTGATTATTGTCTCCATGCCAGTGGCATAGCGCTTCATAGCTTTGTCTTTTAGCCAGGGTGGAATTTGTTTCTGCATGAGTGTCAGATTATGGATATTGATCTGTGTGTGCTTATTTCTGTATAGCCTTGTTTCAGTGGTGTTCCTGGGTGGTTCAATCAGCAGTCTGTCCAGAAACAAGGAGATATTTGCTTATCAGTCTGTTACAGTTGTTGCTTGCCTCTAATAATCTTGATGTAGTTTTCTTTTTCCTTATAGCACATCTGTTTATTTGATTAGGTGGTCTTATTGGATGGCTTTTTAGAAGATTGATTTATTTTCATTATATCAGGCTTATCAATTTTCTGTGGGTTGTGTCTTTTTAAAGCTGTCAAATAAACTAAATTATTTCAAGATAAAATATTATCTTTTGTTCTGGTAAACAGAGATTAGGGTAAAATGTGTAACTTTTGGCTTTATATATGGCAGCATTGTATTTATTCAGTTCCTATAGGAAAAAAATGAAAAACTCACCCTGTAAGACAACCAACAGTTCAGTGAATCTCATTTGACAATATTGTACAAAGGTTCAGTGATCAAAAAATAACATCAACAAACACTAAATCTACAAAGTGCCTGTTTGACTTAAACTCTGGATCCCTTGACCCCCTCACTTGCTGAGGTCCTAGTGTTGGGAGTAGGAGATCTTGGCGTCCTAGGTTGGCAGCCTCTGGTGTGTAGTCTGATGGACACAGGGCTGGACTGGAACTCGTCACGTCTTTCTGTGGGGCTTCTGTCAGGTTCTGGAGTTGGTATTGGTCACTGTAGGCGCTGCTGCTGGTCTACACCACATTCTCAGACTCAGGAGTAACGATAGTCTTTCAGTTCCTTCTCTGTAGTGATGTGAATTGGAGACTAGGAACTGGCTTCTACTGATGTTTTTACTGCTTGGTAAAACTGAAACAAAGCTCGTGTTCAGGGTGTTTTTCATCTGTACTGACTCTCTTTCGTTCCTTGTCACAAATCTGTTACAGACCCAAGGATCATTGTGTAAACTGACTTGTTTTGGGATGTACTTAACATGATTGGTATTTGTAAGAGATATCTGTATGGGCTGCCCAGGTGACTCAGTGGTAAAGAACTTAGCTGCCAGTGTAGGAGACATAAGAGATGTGGTTTTGATTCCTGGGCCAGGAGGATCCCCTGCAGAAGGAAATGGTAACCCATTCTAGTATTTTTGCCTGGGAAATCCCATGGACAGAGGAGCCTGGTGGGCTACAGTCCATGGGGTCACAAAGAGTTGGACACGACTTTAATGATTAAACAACAAAACAGGGGCCTGTCTATGAAAATCCACATCATTAGAAACAGAGACTTGCATCATGTTTACTGTGGGTTTTATTTTTTACCAGTGTTTAACATTCTTCTCTTGTAAATACCACAGGGAGTAACAAATTTCTAAGTTGTAATTGAGGCAAGCTTTTCACTTAAAAAAAATTTTTTTTTTCCAGTGTGTTGACTTTTCAGCCTCTGAGGTATCTTAAACTAAATACAGAGTCTGATATTGGAAACAAATAAGTAGTATGTAACCAGTGACAGAAGCTTCAAGAGCATTTTAGGAAGGCATGGGATGGTTTGTGAGGAAAATGATTTCTCAACAAGTTTGGGTTGTTACTGAATTTAGGAGGCAATAAGTGCTTTTTGAAGAGCATAGTAAAATGAGATCTCAGTTGACACTGTGAGTTGAACCAGATTCCAGGATTATTTTGGCCATTTTTATAACTGATCCAGATCACTGCTACCTGGACTCGATCATGTTTTCCGTGGCCATTTAAATAATTCTTGACCTATTTCATATCATTGTTTCATTTGGGTACACAGAATCCTCTCCTACAAAATAGTTTATTAAAAACATTGGCATAAATTGCTATTTTTGTTTTAAAGGTTTTCTTTTGCTTGTTTCCTTTAGAGGATTTTTTAAAGTCACTATTTGAAGTATGGAACAGTGACCTTGAAACTTTTTGATTATATTCTATTAGTAAAAATGCTTTAAGCATTCACAAATAGTATTTGTATGTTTTTTAATCTGTATAGTATATGCATCTTTTGTAATATATTTTGTATGTTATAAGAAGACTTAATTGGGTTGAGATAAAAATGAAACATTGTTTTAATGTAGATTATATTTTATAATATTAAATATTGTTGTTAGTTACTCAGTTGTGTCCAACTCTTTGTGACCCCATGGACAGGCTTCTCTGTCCATGGGGATTCTTTGGGCAAGAAGACTGGAGTGGGTTGCCATTTCCTTCTCCAAATATATCTGGTTACAATTTTTGAAAATTTTTCAGTGATAGTGTTATGATTTATTATGCTTCATCATTTAAAATTTTAAAAAGTCTTAGTTTAATACTTAGCAGTGCAGTGATTCAGAGGTCTCTCAGTTCAGTTTATTTTTATACTTAGTTTTAATGTCTGTCATAGTTGAAAATATGCCTCAGAAGGATATGTCAGTCCACATTGAAGAAGTAAATTGTTGACTGTATTTGCTAAATAACAGTGTTCATTTTTCAGTTTCCAATTTTGCAAAGGTTTTTTTTTTTTTTTTTTTTTTTTCAGAAATACAGCTAGCAGTTTTTCATTTTACCTGATGTCAATTGGTCCCTGAAAACTAATTGGAAAGCTGGGCATTTTAATATTTTAAAAGAATAGATTAAGAACCCACTCAGACATTCATGGGGAATATTTTCAAATAGATTAGGAAATTTTATTTCCAAGTTTAAACTGTATGGCTATGTGAGTATTTATAGTTTTTGACAACAAAAACCATGTAACACTGAAAACATTTCCAAATCCATTTTCAAAATGCTCACTTCAAAAGGCTTTCTCACGGATTATTAAAATGTCACATTTACTTTGAAGGAAGAGCTTATATATTTTAAAAAGTACCTGCTGCATACACACTACTGACATCCACTTGTCATCATTGAGCAGGACAGCAAATTTAGAACACTTGCCTTTTTTTGTAAAGAGTGATGAATAATCTTCACGTTCAGAAATAAGTAGTTCACTTTGAGACAATCAGAAAATCTTTGTGTGGGAAAAGTTTTTCCAGGTCACACACCATCTTACTAATATTATGAAGAATTGTAAATATTTTGCAATTTAAAATAATATACTCTGTAAATCCCCTTGGATGGTCAAATACAAAAGGTAATACTTTAGAAAAGTTCTGCATTATGAGTATTATCATTCACCTGTCTCTAGAACTGTCCTGTTCAATATGATAGCCACAAGCTTCATATGCCTATATTGGAAATCACTAAATAAAAGTAAGAATTCAGGTCCTTGGCCTCATTATCCTGATTTGAAAAATAAAATAGCCACATGCAACTACTGGATACTGGACAGTGTAGTGGACACGCCAGGCTTTTGAATATGGCCTAGCTTACAGTGCAGTCAAGCCACACAAATTATTGAAACCTTTCAAATCCCGGAATTTCCTTATGTGGGTGAATCATTTTCCTTAAATTCACTAAGGGACATTTAAGGACAATTTGAAATGAATTTTGGCTAATGTAATCAGCCATATAATCTGCTGTATTAACTTAATTGAAAATTAATAATGAGAAATCAGCCAACTTTTTAATGCCATTATTTTACACTGAAAACTGTAAAAAGTCTTCTAGTAAATGGAAAAAAGTAAATGCTGATAATCTTCTAGATATTTACATTTCCATTGTGTTTGTAGTACCGATTCTGTTTTCTCTGATTACCAATATAAAATGTGATGACGTGAAATCCCACTCTTCTCCTTGGATGTAGGGTAGTGATGAGCTGTTCACTGGTGCCTAGCACAGTGCCTGACACATTTACTGAATTAATAGAGGCTGCCCACTCTGTGCGTAGATGGCCTCCTTATAGTATAGAGTTACTGCTTTTGGTTTCTCCCCATGGAATTGCTCAAAATAAAGTTAAACTTTTTTTTTCTTCATAACAAACACACAGATATTTGAAGACTGCTGTCAGTATGCTTCTAAGTATTTCTTTTAGGCTAGTTGTCTTCTGATTCAGGCAAATATGGCTGTTTTACTAGGTTTAATCAAAAGAGGCCATACCACTGCTGTATAACTCCCCATTTCTTTTTGAAGTTGTTTGAAGACCTAACTTGTTTGATTTCGTTATATAGTCCTTTCTAAAATTAATAGAAAACTGATTATATTTTCAGAGTTTTCACTATGCTCCTGAGAGTTATTTGGACTAGATATTCTGTATTGTTCAAAAACTAGGGCTAGGAAATATTATTTCAAAATAACTGTACTAAGATGCTTAACAAGTCAGCTAAAGGAAAACTAGGTCTCTCTTTTTTAATTTTATTTTTTAACTTTTTACTTTATCTTGGAGTATAGTTGATTAACAATAGTGTGTTAGTTTCAGGTGTACAGCAAAGTGATTCAGTTATACATATACATGTATCTATCCTTTTTCAAATTCTTGTTCAGAGCTTGCTCTCTTGTTCAGAGAAAGATGTTTCCAACAACAGAGCAAGGGGTCACCAGTGGCTGTTGCCATCTTGTGGCCAGGGGAAAGTGGGGGTAGAGAGAGGGAAGGAGGGAGGAATTTTGCAGGGCTCATAAAAATTTCATGCACCATTAGCTGTATAGTTGAAGTAGGTGCCTCTTAAGTATCTTTGCAGCCCTAAGATTTTATATGTCTAGTATACTGTAAAGGAAACCACTGAAAGGTATTTCCATCCAAAAGCAAAGCTCTGCCTACCCTTGCATTGGAAATACCTTGAATTCTCATACCACATGTGATCGTGCCTGCCAAACTCCAGATTTTCTTATTTTGCTCTGTGAAAATAATAAAGCAAATGGTTGTTCATTATTGTCACCTTCATTCAAGCTAGCTTATGGGATTTGATTTCTACTTACTTATTAAGCACTTTGGTAACGGTTATGCAGGACTAATACATTCTGATTGAAGTGAGACAGAAAAGCCAAATCACGTTTAGTTGACTTTAGATTGTGAATCTGGAATAATGTGAACCAGAAAGGAGGCATAAGAGGAGTATCATTTTTTCCTCTAAATTGCATCTTTTTCTTATGAAGGAATCAGATACCAGGTACCATAGAGTAGAAGATAAATCCATTTTTCCACTATGATAAGGTCATGATATTCGGTATCTGCTTCTGAATAGTGCTCTTTTGTATATATTCCATGTCACTGGATTGCATTACCAGCCTTTTTGAACTTGTTGATCTAATGTTGGGACCTTTGAAGTATCTGCTTTAGAATTTACAAAGAGGGAGCACATCCTGTCTGTTTAAGGTGAACAGACTCTTTCTCTCAATCTATCTCTTTATCTGTCTGCTTGAGCTATAAAAACATTAAATCTTGATCTATAGCTTTCTACTTTATCAACTTTATGGACTACCTAAAATTAAAAACAAAAAAAAACAATTGTTAACAAGATCTTATTCATAAAATCTTTTATGAGTAGTGTAGGTAAAGGCAATTTTCATAATATTTGCTAGTAATTAAATTTTATTCAGCCCAAGTCTGAAGAGTCTATTAGATACCAGAAGTGAAGCATCCCTTTGATACAAGTTTGTTTTTTGATCTCTGTGTAGGAAAATAATTATTTAAAAATAAAAAATAAGACATCCGTTTCATACTTACTTACTCTGTGAGTTGCCTATTACTGTTATTCCTGTTTTCTAGATGAGAAATTTAAGACTTAAAGTGGTTTAAGTAACTTGACTAGGGTCATAAAACTCGTAAGTGTTATTTTAGAAAGTTAAACTCTAGGAAGGTACGATGGGTGACATATGGCTGTTTGGAAAGAGAATCACTGAGTGGTAATGGCCCATGGGCTGATACTGTTAGTCTTGTGGTGTTACTCCTGGGGGTTCAGCCAAGGGGCATGGTAGAATTTGCATAAATAATTGGTTAGAAGTATACCAATCAAGAAGAAGTGATCTAGCTCTAAGGTGGCCAAAACAGATTTCTGAGAGGGTATGGAAAGCTCACATGGAAATTTGGATTGGGATCCATACACAAGGCCTTCCATCATGTAGGTGTGTGAATGGCAGCAGCATAAGTTTCTTTCTAGTGGTGGTATTCTTGTTTCAATGTATGGCAGTGACTTGTGGTGATAGGAATGTCCAGTTTGAAATTGAACTCAAGGGATAAGATCCATGTCCATAGATACAGATATAAAGGGTTTCCCTGGTGGCTCAGACGATAAAGAGTCTGCCTAAGACCTGGGTTCGATCCCTGGGTTGGGAAGATCCCCTGGAAAAGGAAATGGCAACCCACTCCAGTATTCTAACCTGGAAAATACCATGGACAGAGGAGCCTGGCAAGCTACAGTCCACGGGGTTGCAAAGAGTTGGACACGACTGAGTGACTTCACTTTCTTCTTTCCTTAGATATAAGTTGGTAAAGACTGTACGCATTGTCTGGACATCAATTAAGAGGGCAGATGTGAAGGAAAGGGACCCTCTTCTTCCTAGCAGGGAATCAGAATACCAATCAGAATGTAGAAATGAAACAAGTGTGAATATGAAGGATTGCAACTCACTGGGTACTGGGATGCCAAGGAGATCATTATATGTAAGTAAACTCTATTGCTGAAGATAAACACTTAAAATACTCCCAGAGTTCTCTGTGATCAGAGGTTAGAGTGGGACTGAGCTTAAAGATAGGCACATATATATGCAGCATATGCAACTTGGCTAGAATAGGCTGGGGCAAGGAGATTGTCTTACATACAGCAATAGATATGAGCTCAAAGGACTAGATTTCTTGATCTTTTCAATGCGGTGAGAGAACATCTGATGAAATATGAAGTTACTGAACAGATTTGGAGTATGTAGCTAAATTTATAATGAGTCAATCAGAGAAGAAAATATCTCAACCTATTAAACCTTTGCTTTTGTCATTTCCAGTAGCAGAAAAATTGCTACTTGTCCAATTCTAGATATGAGAGGCAATCAGAATATACAGTGAGTGCCTGGGGGGGTGACTTTTTAAGGGTTAAATATAGCTTTGCATCATTAGCTTATGAGGAAAAAAATCCCATCATGACAGCAAATCAGATCTAATCTGGCACTCCCTGTGCTACAATTATATAAAATATGGTGGAAACTTGTCAAAGCTTTCAGTGAGAAATGAGGCTACTGATGCTTGGCAGCCCCCTTTTTTGAGCACAGTTAAGAATCATGTTGCTTAGCTACAGTCCTTGGTTGATTTAGAAAGCTTCAACTGACTATATTATTATACAAGAGTTAAACTCTCTTCCTTGATTTTTTTTTTCTAAAAGAAAAAAGCCTTCTTTATCACCTTTTTATTTTGGGGTATCTTTACCAAGTCACTTATATTTATTCACCCAGGACAAGTTTTGATTTAGCATTGTTTTCCCAAACCCAAGGTTTATAGATTGCAAGAGAACAAGTGGGTGGTTGATGATACAAGCAGAATATAAAGTATTGAAATAGCTTAAATGCTTTTGCCGGCAAAGTAATGGGCAAATGTCTATTTCAACTTTTTTTTTTGGTCATTTGAAACTATTGTGTTTCCCTTCTTTTTCAGTTTATTCATAGTTTGAATTGCAGTTATCTTTATAATGCACAAGAATGTACAACATTTAATTATATTTTTGAATTTCAAAATGTAAACTGACTTATAGGTGTATGGAAAAATACAGGGAACAGTGAATGAAACTGATGAAGCAATAAGTGTGGGGGCTGGATTTGGAACCAAAACACTGAAAACAGAAGGATTAAGGAAAAAACAAAGAGGAACTGTCAATGGAGAGGTTTATATCAGTTATTGGTTCATGAAGTAGAAAAGTGTTCATGAAGTAGAAACGGATTAAAAACGGGGAAATGTCAGATGTGTCAGAGACCATTTCAATGGGATAAAAACACTCAAGGACTCTTAAGTCTAGAAAGGAATATTTTTTTATACTGTTCTAAATATGTAGATATCCACTTTATTTTTATAGCTCTTCAGGAAAGAGAGCTGACCCTTAGGAATACTTTCTAACATCTTACCGTAATTATTGTAATGAAGTAGAGCTGTGTCCTAATCTCAATTATGTAACTATTCAGTAGATTTTACTATTGACTTGTCTGTATAATCTGTTTTATACTTGCAGAGGCACTTTTTTCATCCTTACAGTTCCATGATTACCTGGAGGAAAGTCTATAGAGTTGATTCTGTATTTACATTCAATAATAGGATATTGGTTAGTTGTCTCTATAAGTCTTGAAAGTAAAAGTGCTAGTTGCTCAGTCATATCTGACTCTTTGCAACCCCATTCACTGTAGCCCGCCAGATTCCTCTATCCATGAAATTTTCCAGGGGAGAATACTGAAGTGGGTAGCCATTCCCTTCTCCAGGGGATTTTCCCCACCCAGGGATAGAACCCAGGTCTCCTTCACTGCAGGCAGATTCTTTACTCTCTGAGCCACCAGGGAAGCCCATTCTAATTCTAATTCTATTGAAGCCCAGATTTCATAGACTTAGAAGCTAAACCACTTGGTTTATGGACTTTGTTTTTATGGTCGTCTGCAAATCACCTTCATTTGCCACCCTTTAAAATACGTTTGTGTAATATCATGATTTTCAAAGTGTGGTTCTGGAACCCCTCAAAGTGGGGAGCTGTTGGGATCCTCAAGATGCTGTTAAGGAAGTCTGTGAAGTTAAACCTTCACATAATAATTTTAATAATAACATGATTTGCCTTTTGAACTCTTATTTGTCTTATGGGTATACAGAGGATTCATAAGATATGATATAGAAACAGATTAAATGCAGAAATATGACAATCTACTTGTCTTCTAATAAGCCTTTTAAGGAGACTTTTATGGAGATTTGCAGAAATGTAAAACAATGATACTCTTCTTGCTAAGTTTTTTTTTATTTTTGGAAGACATTGTTATTTTTCATAAACACATTATGCCTGCATGTTATGAAATTATTTTTAAAATGAATTTATAAATATTTTTAAATTTTCTTCATTCAATATCCAAGATGGTAAATATCAATTGATATAACCAGCATAAATAAAAGCTCTTTGATATTCTCAACAATTTTCAGGAGTGAAAGGGGTCCCATGATAAAAAAGTTTGAGGGATCTAATTTAGCACATTTTTAAGCTCCTGCATGATTCTGACCTTGACTCCACTTCCTGGTTTCTATGCTTTCTCTTCCTTCCTTCGATGATTCTACCTACTATTTCTCACTTTGGCCACCTGACAGTTTCTGCATATCCTTGGAGTCCTAGGTTTTGCTCCTTTGTAACCCCCTCGGGAAGTTGTTCCCACTTCAGGCAGAGCAAGTTGTCTTCTATATATCACTATAAGGCTTCCCTGGTGGCTCAGATAGTAAAGAATATGCCTGCAATGTGGGAGATCTTAGTTTGATCCCTGAGTTGGGAAGATTCCCTGAAGAAGGGAATGGCAACCCACTCCCGTATTCTTGTCTGGAGGATTCCGTGGACCGAGGAGCCTGGCAGGTTACTGGCTATGGGTTCACCATGGGGTCACAAGCAGTCAGACATGATTGAGCAACTAACATTGATAGTACATTGTACATATTTTTGTTTTAATACCTACAATGCTGTGTTAAAATGACTTGATTACTCTTGAATTATAATTGCTACTTTTATCAGATGCCTGCCCTATTATTGTGTCCTGTATATATGTGTATATACATATATATGTATATATAAAGGTGAATGTAATCCTCAAAACAGTCTTAGAAAATACCTATTATTATTTCAGTTTTACAGATGAGGAAACTGAGACTTAGCTACTTAAAAAACAATATAGATTACATCTTAATTAAGAATTTGAACTAATCAGTTGCTGATGAAATTCATGAGCCTTTGAGACAACGGCTGTGGCCTTCTCATACATCTTATTGGTATGGCTGCTCCTGTAGTTTAAGTTCATGTATAATATTCTTTACCATTTGAGCCACCAGGGGTATTTATTTTTTTAGAGTATCTCTTACGGTAACTATTTTCATCACTGTGTTACACCCATAAGAAAGATTTAGATTAATTCTATCATGACTTGGCAGGTAGTCCATCTTCTTTAGGAACAGAAGATTCTAGGTACAGCCTGATTACTCAGGATATTCTTCCTAGTATCTGAAAACCTTTTTGGGTACTCAGATTGTAGGTCTAACTTTAATTTGTTTTACATTTTACTTCATTTATTTCATTTACTCATTGCAAGCAGTTCTAATTAAAAATGAATAAGGGTTCAATTAAAATGGATGGTTTTAATTCTTAATAGAGAACTTCTATTTTCACAAATACTATAATCAGCTACTATTATTTTTAGAATCAAAGACTCTGTACATGCCACAATGACTTAGTTATGTGCTTTAGTTTCTATTGTTTTTCACTTATGATAGATGCACTTTATAAAAAGGGTATAAAGAATTCAGAGTAGGTGGTTCAACAAATTGACTAGTGATTATTCTCAATTCACTATTGTCAAGTATTTTTGTAGCTTATCTAGATTTGACAGAATGAATGAATACATGATGCTTTTAAAAACTACATCGCTTTCTTTTTGACATAAAAATAGAGAGCTCTACAAATACTATTCAGCTAAATCCGTGTAAATCCTCCTTCACAATAAAAGTTAGATTGTTTTCTTGGTAGGTTTTTCAGTCTGTGTAAATGCATAATTGGAACTTTGTCAAATTTTAGCCTTCTTTCTTATCTCTCCCACCGTTTCTGTCTTTCATTTGCCTGTCTTTCCTTATTTTCTTGATCTGTTCTGTGCTTTCCTTTTTCCTGTCCTATACTCTCCTCCTTTCCCCCTTTCCTATATCTTGTCTTTCTTTTTCTTTAAAAAAAAAAAAACACACCTTAATTCCTAGAAAGAGAAATGAAAGCTAGAAGTTTTAATTTCCAATAAACGTTGGGCTAAGAAATAGCACAACTTTGTCTGAAGCATTTCTAGAGCAGTGACCACATATCTTTTAAAATATGCTTATACTTTTAGTGTCTGTTAATTGAGAAAAGCACAAACAATTCAGATAAACATAAACAAGATATTCTAATCACTTATTAAAACAGCCTTGTATACATTTGAAAAATAAGATACAGATGGTTAAAATATGTTTTTAATTTAAATTAAAATGACTACTTGTTATGGTCTCCTGAGTTTTTGAGCCTCTTGAGATGGCTTTATGACCATAGAGGTATATGAGTTGCAGGTTCTATAGTACTTTGATTTGAAAATCAGCCTATTAATAGTATTGTCACACTTGATTGCATAATTGAACATTTTATTTTTATAAAATTCTTCCAAAATTATAAAACAAAATACCTATTTGTTATAATCATGCAAACAATACAAAGGCTCCGAAAAAGAAAACAATTATCTCCTATATTTCTCCCGTTCACCAGCTTCGAATTTCACCCTTTTACATACCCTTTCCATTATTAGACAATAGTTTTTTGTCAATTTGTTAAGTAAAGAGTATGTAATTATTGTTGCTTCATTTGTATTTCCTTAATAACTAATAAGGTTAAATGTATATGTGTGTATATACATGTAAAGAAGCAATTATGAGAATATAATGAAAATATTACAACATGTATATTTCATATATATCATTTATCATATCTGGGGAGTTGGATCATAATAAATATTTTCTGAATATTTCCCTATCATGCTTATAAGACTAAAAATTAATCTGGAAAAAGACTTAAAAATGTGACATTTCACTAGTAAAATATGAACTGAGTTGTGCTTCTGTTCATTAGTCATATTTTCATTGTCCTTTTATCTGAAGCTAAGAGAGACTTGTGTTTTTTATTGGTGAACCCCCCCAAGTTGAATCTTTTATGTCAGAGGTGGAAGTCAGGAGATTTAAATGTTTTATATATTCTTTGTACCAGTTATCAATTTATTTTCTCACTCCAAATCCATCCTTTTTTGCCCCAGTTTTGTGATACTGAATCTGAGCCCTCTAACCATTTCCCTTTTGGCATCTGGGACAATATTAAGCTTTTCAGTAGTTGGTATTGGAGAGACACTGTGAAGAAGGGATTTTTCTTTCTGGTTCCAGATGCTTTTTCCCTGCTCTCCTGGTGAGCTGCAGCCAGTGGAATGCAAGGTACCCAGTATCACATGCGTGTTCTCCTGTGAGTTTTGATCGTACTACAGGCAGCTGGAGGGACTTGCTCCCTTAAATGTGTAGATATCCACACAAGGTCACCAGAAACATAAAAACCGAAGAAACATGATGACACTAAAGAAACACAGTCATTTTCAGTGAGAAACTCCAAAGAAATGGAGAGCTACAAGTTACTTGGAAAAGAATTCAAAATAATTATTTTAAGGAAGTTCAGTGAGATTCAAGGGAACACAGATAATTTGATGAGCTCAGGAAAACAATGTGTGAACAAAGTGAGAAGTTCATCAGAGGGGTAGAAATCATAAAAAAAGAACTAAACAGAAGTTCTGGAGCTGATAAATACAACAAATTAAAGAAAAATGCAATAGAGAGCTTCAACATTAGGCTCAATCATGCAGAACAAAGAAGCTGTGAACTTGAAGACAAATCTGACTGGAAAAAAAGGAAAAGGAAGAAAAGGCATGAAGAAAACCTGTGTTAATTGTGGGATACCATAAAGCAAAGCAACATTCGCATTATTGATATCCCAGAAAGAAGAGAGAGAAAGGGATTGAAAAGTTATTTAATGAAACAGTGGCTGAAAACATCCCAAATCTGGGGAGGATGGCTGTCCAATGATATGAAGCTCACATGTGTCCAAACAGTTTCGACCCAAGGATATCTTCACTGAGGCACATAATAATCCAACTCTTCAAAACTAAAGACAGAATTTTGAAAGCAGCAAGAGAAAAAGGAGCCATCACATAAAAGGGAACTCAACAAATTTCTCAGCAGAAACCTTGTAGGCCAGGAGAGAGTGGGATGATATATTCAGAATGGTCAGAGAAAAAAACCAACCTGCCAAACAAGAATACTTAACCCAGAAAAATTGTCCCTCAGAAATTAAGGAGAGAGAAAGATTTTTCCAAACAAACAAAAGCTAAGGAAATTTATTACCACTAGACTTGCCTTACAAGAGATGCTATGCTATGCTAAGTCATTTCAGTCGTGTCTGACTCTGTGCAACCCCATAGACGGCACCCCCACCAGGCTCCCCCGTCCCTGGGATTCTCCAGGCAAGAACACTGGAGTGGGTTGCCATTTCCTTCTCCAATGCATGAAAGTGAAAAGAGAAAGTGAAGTCTCTCAGTCGTGTCCGACTCTTAGCGACACCATGGACTGCAGCCTACCAGGCTCCTCCGTCAATGGGATTTTCCAGGCAAGAGGACTGGAGTGGGGTGCCATTGCCTTCTCCACAAGAGATGCTAGAGGGATTTTTCAAGCTTAAATGAAGGAGTACTCATTAGTAACATGAAAACATGAAAGTAGAAAAGTTACTAGTAAAGGTAAATATATAGTCAGATTCAAAATACTCAAATGGTGATGTATAAATCACTTTAAATTCTAGCATAAATTAGAAGACAAAAGAGTTTTAAAAATAACTATAGCTATAATATTTTGTTAACCAGTACACAGTATGAAGTAAATTGAAACATCAACAATAAAAAATGTGGAATCAGGTAACTACAACGTTTATTATGCAATTGAATTTAACTTGTTATAAGCCTAAAACAGACTTATAGCTTCTGTAAGATGATACAAAGTCTCATGGTAATCACAAAGTAAAGGTCTAAAACAGATAAACAAATGATAAAGAAGAATTAAAGCATATCAATACAAAAACCCATCAGTTTATAAGAAAAACAGCAAGAGAGGAAAGTGGAGTTTAGTTCTAGGTGCATCCTCAGTCGTGTCCAGCTCTTTGCTACTGTTTGGACTGCAGCCTGCCAGGCTCTTCTGTCTGTGGGTTTTTCCAGGCAAGAATACTGGAGTGGGTTGTCAGTTCCTCCTCCTGGCAGGTTCTTTACTGTCTGAGCCACCAGGGAAGCCCAAGAAAACTGTCGAGTTTAGTAATTATAAAACCATACATTTGAGTGATAAGATTGTAGAAAGTGTAAAGATTCCATTCTTGATATTTCTGAATAGTTGTCTCAAGCTAAGTCAATTAGCAGTTAGTTTGCTTTTCCAGGAGAAGGCAATGGCACCCCACTCCAGTCCTCTTGCCTGGAAAATCCCATGGACACAGGAGCCTGGTAGGCTGTAGTCCATGGGGTCGCTAAGGGTTGGACACGACTGAGCGACTTCCCTTTCCCTTGCTTTTCCAATGGAAAGATAATGTATGCCTGAATTTAAAAGCTTTGGCTATCATGTCATTCACTTACAGATCATTATAAAGAACTTTGGTGGCTAAGAACTGAGGAACAAAGGTTTCTTGAAAAGTTTATATTACCCACTGTCCTTTGGGCTTTTTGTTTGTAGTAATTATAAAATATTTAATGAAACCAAAGCTGCCTATCCATTTTTTTTTCCTTTTTTCCATAGAACCATCCACAGAGATGCCTTGAAAAATGTGTTTTTCTTCATGGTAAAACAAGACAAATTGATTTACAAAACCATCTGAGCCTATATGGCTTCTAAAAATGGATTTATAATAAAACACTGTATGATGTAGCAGATCCTGAAGATAAGCTTCTTAACTGCTTTAGTTTAAAATTGTATTGTTATTGAAGAATTCTGGTTTGCCTATTTAAAAAATGGCTTGTTAATCTTTTCTTTAAATTTTTTAGCAAAGTCACTGAATCAGGAAGTTCTGAAAAGCTCGTAAAAGGAGTTCACTAAATTATAAAATAATAAATAAATCAGAAGTGAAAAAATAAATTCTGCTTCCAGTACTCTTACTGCATTGATATCATCATGTTGAATTATATACGAGAAAACAAAGAATGTAAAGAATGGTTATAGAAAGGGAAACAGATTTTAAAGATTCTGTTTCAGAATACCTTGGTATTCTTGTTAGAGCAAAGTTGAGTATGTGATTGTTTGGGGACTAAAAATGGATTTGAAAGGTTCTTGGTATAATGTGTTCATTTACTGGTTGTTTCTAAAGCTGTTGGCAAATTAACTTTCTCCTGTTTTAAAAATATCCATCTACTGGATACATTGAAAACAACTTTTCCAAGAGAGCTGCCTAATCTGGACACTCAGCTACTTGAATACTTAGCCTTGAAATCAACATAGAAAATCTTAGGTCTAGTCCTGTTGCATCTGATTGTTGTTGTTTAGTTGCTCAGTTGTGTCTGACTCGTTTGTGACCCTATGGACTATAGCCAGCCAGGCTCCTCTGTCTATGGGATTTTCCAGGCAAGAATACTGGAGTGAGTTCCTATTCTCTTCTCCAGGGGATCTTCCTTATCCAGGAATCAAACCCACATCTCCTACATTGCCAGGCAGGTTCTTTACCACTGAACCACCAGCCTTGGAGGGAATTGGAAATCATTCAGCATAGGAAGCACAGAGAGGTCACAGATGAGTAGGAGAAGGTGGGCCAGAAGTCCTCTTAAGACTGTTCTCAGGAGTCTGAGCCTTCTTCCAACGGCAATGGGAAACCAGAAAACTGTTTTAGATCAGGGAATGCAGTGATCAGCTTTCTATTTCAGTAGGATCCCTCTGAAGGTAGGAGGCAGGTCAGAGCTGGAAGCGGGTAGGCAGGGAGCCTGGGACACAAGTTAGGAAGCCTGGTCTGTGATTCATCACTGCGATGCCACTGACCTGAGCTCAGGGAGTGGCAGTGGGACCTGGAATGTAGATGCAATAGGACTTTGACAGGAGGGAGCAAGAGAGAGAGGGGTCAAGATGGAAGGCTGGGTTTTGACTGGGTGGTTGTTGTTTAGTGGCTAAGTCATGTCCAACTCTTTTGTGACCCCGTGGATTATAGCCTTCTAGGCTCCTCTGTCCATGGGATTTCCCAGGTGAGAATACTGGAGTGGGTTGCCATTTCCTTCTCCAGGGGATCTCCTTGACCTGGGAATTGAACCTGCATCTGCTGCATTGTAGTGGGATTTTTACCACTGAGCCACCTGGGAAGACTGCTGCATCTGATACTTCCTGGAAATTCTTGCTTTATAATGACATCAAGTGTTCTATGGATCTGGAATCCCTGCTCTTCCTGGATACTGTATTCATCAGCTGGTCTAGTTATATAAATTATTTGTATTCATTCTGTCCCCTGCCCTCCAGTCTCTCTCTGTCCCTCCCTCAGTGTCTTTCTCTCTGTTTCTGTCTCTCTCTGCAAATAGCTCTTTTATTGAGAGCAAAACTAACTCAGTACTGCTCCCAGTAGATAATTTTAGCAATGATAGTTGAGTTTTGTTTTTCTCTCAGAGTTCATTACAGCTTTCAATATATTTCAATTCAGCTTTATGCATCAAGTCACCAGGTACCTTGCTTGATGGCAGTACTAGAATGACTATCTTATTTCCTATATCTGTATTAATTTTGTGTTTCTGTATAACAGATTACTACAAAGTTAACAACAAAAATTTGTTATCTCACAAATTTTATAGGTTAAAACTCTAGGTACAGTCTTCCTGGGTCCTCTGCTCAGGGTTTCACCAGGTCTCTAGGTGTCATCTGGGACTGCTCTTATTGGGAGCATGGGATCTTCTAAGCTCACTCAAGTTAGCAAAATTTACTTGCATGTGTTGTAGGACTGATATTCCTTTTTTCTTGTTGGCTGTAAGCTGGAGGTCACTCTCAGCTCTTAGAGGAGCTAAGTGGCTCTCTCACAACACAAAGGCTTACTTCTCCAAACCCAGCAGGATAATCTCTTTTACTTCAAATCTCAGTCCCTGTTGGTAACTCTTGTCTGATTAAGTCAGGCCCATCCAGGATAGTCTCCCTTTTGACTCTCTCAGAATGGTGTCAGCAAAATTCTTTTGTTTCTTTCATGTAAAGTAACTTAATTATAGAAATAAAATCTGACATATTTACAGACCTATCCATTCTCAAGGGCAGTGGATTATAAAGAATGTGTGCAAAAGGGAATGGGAATTTTGGGGACCATCTTAGTACAATGACTACTGCATATGCCATTGGCTCAGGATCAAAGCATGCTGAGGTCTTAGGATATCAGTAAGTGCTGTGACTAAAGGCCTTATCAGTCCACAGCTGCGATAGCCTTGTGTTTACCATCTGCATTCATTACCAGTAGCCCTTACTTTGAGTACCTCGTGTGTGTGCTCAGTCACTTCAGTCATCTCTGACTGTTTTCAGCCCTGCAGACTGTAGGCCACCAGGCTCCTCTGTCCATGGAATTCTCCAGGCAAGAATACTGGAGTGGATTAGCATGCCCTCCTCCAGGGGATCTTCCTAACCTAGGGATCAAATCTGTGTCTCCTGTGTCTCCTGCATTGCAGGTGGATTCTTTACTGCTGAGCCTTCATGGGAGCCCAATGAGTACCTTAGGTTTTTTTTTTTTTTTCAACACCCTATTTTTAGCAGCTAAGTAAATGTTAAATACCTTTTTTAATTACTATTGTAACCTGAAAATATTACGAAGTTGTTTTGAAGAAGATGGGTTTTTATTTAGAGATGACATTCAAGAATCTGTTGGAATTCAGGGTACCTTATGCGTTCCACATGAAGAATCTGATCTTTAAAAGTAGTGTGCTTTAATTGTCATCCTCGGTTGTCCTATTTCATGCCCTAGTTAAACATAGAGATATGCTCAGCAAATCTGCAGATGAAACAAAGCTAATAGCATTAGTAAATGTCTTACAGTTACAGAATTGAGATCCAAAAATATTCTAACAGAATAAAAACAATTGGCTGAAATTAGCAAGATAAATTTTGAAAGAGATAAATATAAAGCCCTGTATTGCTGTTTTCTCTAAATAAAAAAACATTGTCTTAGGTATGGTGGTAAATAGATGGCTTAGCCTACCTCTTAATAAGTGTGAAAAAGACTTGTGGATTTTGGTTAACATTGGTGTTCCATGTGAGCCAATAGTAATATATGGCTGCCAGAGAAAGCTGATAATTCTATTTAGAAATAAGGGAGGTAGTAATAATGTTCGATCTTCCTGTCAACAGAGTAAGTAAACTACATCTTCTGCCTTCTTTTTTCCTGTTTATTTATCCAAAATAATTTCTCCAGGTTTAAAACATTTTGACACCTATTTGTATATTCTCATTTTGTTTATTCTGCTTATTAAATATAAATTACTTTGTATTCATATTGTATCATTTGTATTAACAGTTATTTTTGAATGACCTTTGATTTTTGGAAAAATATGGAAGTTATCTAGGTCCACTTTCACAAGAGTATATCTTCTTACACAGTTAAGCTTGTTCTACAAGTTTCTTGTCCTTGGATCAAGCATCATCTCCTTTCTTATGCTTTCTTATTGTTTGGTATGTGAATGCCTTTCGTCTACAAAATAAGAATAAAATGTAGCTTTACCAGCTGATTCCAAGGCTATGTATTATTAAGAAATAAAAATAGTCCTTGGAAAGTGTTTCTGTGAGATATTTTTAACTACTAGAGAATTTCACCTGGTGCTTAGAGCCAAATGCCTAGCTTAAATGTTCTAAGGCATTTAAGATAAAAGACTTCAAGTAGGTTTTTAAACTAGGTGTAAGAAACTGCTCATTCAGGGTTCTAGATCACCCCTGCATAAAGCGGGCTTTCCTGGTGTCTCAGACAGTAAAGAGTCTGCTTACAATGCAGGAGACCTGGGTTAGATCCTTGGGTCGGGAAGATCCCCTGGAAAAGACAATGGCAACCCACTCTAGTATTCTTGCCTGGAGAATTCCGTGGACAGAGGAGCCTGGTGGGCTATAGTCCATGGGGTTGCAAAGAGTCAGACACGACTGAGTGACTCATACTTTCACATAAAGTAGACATGCATACATGTGCTCATTCATTTTATTCCTTTATGCATTCAAAATAGACTTAATTGCATTATGGGTACTGTAATAATTCCTGTATCCTAATTTTTCTATCTTTAAAATGCTTTAGTAGAGTCAGTGTCCATTGAACCAGAGGCTTCTTTTAGCCTTTAAAAATGGCTGCTAGACTGGCTGACTTCTTCCCTGCCTCCCTCTCTTTCTCTCCTTTCTTGCCTTTCTTCTTGTTTTATTATGAAATATACCAGGCGTACAAGGCTTCCCTGATGGCTCAATGGGAAGATATCCCTTGGAGAAAGAAATGGCAACCAACTCCAGTGTTTTTGCCTGCAAAATCCCATGGACAGAGGAGCCTGACAGACTACAGTCCATAGGATCTCAAAGTCGGATGATGACTCTCATGAGCCGGACATGACTTCATGACTAAACAACAGCAATACCATGTATATAATGCATATTGATAGGGTTGTTAATAACAGTACTAATTATAATAGGATTCATATAAATACCATTCAGTTTCTAAAATAAATGTTGGAAGCCTCCTGGGAGTTTCTCTCCAAATGCAGCATCTCCAAATGCTGCTATCTACCAATGAAAGAACTCTTCTTTTTAAAGAGTTTAAAAATTTTTTTAAATATCCTTTCTTTGCTATTTTTCATAGTTTTACTTTCTACATATGTATCTCCAAACAGTAACATTTTTCTTTTTTAAAACTTTATTTATTTTTTATTGAAGGATTTACAGAATTTTGTTGTTTTCTGTCAAACCTCAACATGAATCAGCCATAGGTACACACATAGCCCCTCCCTTCTGAACTTCCCTGCCACCTCCCTCTGCATCACTCCTCCAGGTTGATACAGCCCCTGTTTGAGCCCCTGAGCCATACAGCAAATTCCTGTTGGCTATCTATTTTACATATGGTAATGTAAGTTTCCATGTTACTCTTTCCGTGCATCTCACCCTCTCCTCCCCTCTCCCCATGTCGGTAAGTCTATTCTGTGTATCTGTCTATCCATTGCTGCCTTGTAAGTAAAATTCTTCAGTACCATTTTTCTAAATTCCGTATATATGCATTAAAATATGATATTTTATCTTTCTCTTTCTGACTCACTTCACTCTGTATAATAGGTTCTAGGTTCATCCACCTCCTCAGAACTGACTCAAAGGCATTCCTTTTTATGGCTGAGTAATGCTCCATTGTGTATATGTACCACAACTTCTTCATCCATTCATCTGTCAGTGGACATCTAGGTTGCTTCCATGTTCTAGCTATTGTAAATAGTGCTGCAGTGAACAATGGGATACATGTGTCTCTTTCACTTTTGGTTTCCTCAGAGTCTATGCCTAGGAGTGGGATTGCTGGGTCATATGGTGGTTTTATTCCTAGTTTTTTAGGGAATCTCCACACTGTCTTCCATAGTGGCTGTATCAATTTATATTCCCACCAACAGTGCAAGAGTGTTCCTTTTCCTCTATACCCTTTCCAGCATTTATAGTTTGTAGACCTTTTGATGAGGGCCCTTCTGACCGGTGTGAGGTGATATCTCATTGTAGTTTTGATTTGCTTTTCTCTAATAATGAGTGATGTTGAGCATCTTTTCATGTGTTTGTTAGCCATCTGTATGTCTTCTTTAGAGAAATGTCTGCTTAGGTCTTTTTCCCACTTTTTGATTGGGTTGTTTGTTTTTCTGGTATTGAGTTGTATGAGCCGCTTGTGTATTTTGGAAATTAATCTTTCATCAGTTGTTTCATTTGCTATTATTTTCTCCCATTCTAAGGGTTATCTTTTCACCTTGCTTATAGTTTCCTTAGCTGTTCAAAAGCTTTTTAAGTTTAATCAGGTCCCACTTGTTTACTTTTGTTTTTATTTCCATTACTCTAGGAGGTGGGTCATAGAGGAACTTGCTTTGATTAATGTCATTGAGTGTTCTGCCTATGTTTTCCTCCAAGGATTTTTACAGTTTCTGGTCTTACATTTAGGTCTTTAATCCATTTTGAGTTTATCTTTGTGCATGGTGTTAGGAAGTGTTCCAATTTCATTCTTTTCCATGTAGCTGTCCAGTTTTTCCAGCACCATTTTTTGAAGAGGCTGTCTTTGCCCCACTGTGTATTCTTGTCTCTTTTGTCAAAAATAAGGTACTCATAGGTGCATGGGTTTATTTCTGGGCTTTCTGTCTTGTTCCATTGGTCTATATTTCTGTTTTTGTGCCAGTACCATACTG
The DNA here is from genome assembly GCF_029407905.1 of Bubalus kerabau. Classification (NCBI taxonomy): domain Eukaryota; kingdom Metazoa; phylum Chordata; class Mammalia; order Artiodactyla; family Bovidae; genus Bubalus; species Bubalus kerabau. The sequence goes on from NC_073636.1 coordinate 26,341,589, forward strand.
TCTTGATGATTGTAGCTTTGTAGTATAATCTGAAGTCAGGAAGGTTGATTCCTCCAGCTCCATTCTTCTTTCTCAAGACTGCTTTGGCTAATTTGGGGTCTTTTGTGTTTCCATATGAATTGTGAACTTTTTTGTCCTAGTTCTGTGAAAAATGTGATCCCTATCAAAAAGGTGATTTGATAGGGATTGCATTGAATCTGTATATTGCATTTGGTAGTATAGTCATTTTCATAATATTTATTCTTCCTACCCAGGAACATGGAATATCTCTTCCATCTGTTTATGTTATCTTTGATTTCTTTAATTAGTGCCTTATAATTTTCTGTGTACAGTTCTTTTGTCCTCTTCAGTTCAGTTCAGTTCAGTTGCTTAGGTAAGTTTATTCCTAGATATTTAATTATTTTTGTTGTGATGGTGAATGGGATTGATTCCTTAATTTCTCTTTCTGATTATAGAAATGCAAGTGATTTCTTTGTATTGATTTCATATCCTGAAACTTTGCTAAATTCACTGCTTAGCTCTAGTAATTTTCTGATACTATCTTTAGGGTTTTCTGTGTACAGTATCATGTCATCTACAAACAGTGAGAGCTTAACTTCTTTTTCAATCTGAATTCCTTTTATTTCTTCTTCTTCTCTGATTGCTGTAGCTAGGACTTCCAGAACTATGTTGAATAATAGTGGTGAAAGTGGACACCCTTGTCTTGTTCCTGATCTTAGGGGGAATGCTTTCAGTTTTTCACCATTGAGAATAATGTTTGCTGTAGGCTTATCATACATGGCCTTTACTATGTTGAGGTAGGTTCCTTCTATGCCCATTTTTTGAAAAGTTTTCATCATAAATGGTGCTGAATTTTGTCAAAGGCTTTTTTTTTTTTGCATCTATTGAGATGACTATGTTTTTTATCTTTCAGTTTGTTAGTATGGTGTATGACATTGATTGATTTGCATATATTGAAGAATCCTTGCATCCCTGGAATAAACACAACTTGATCATGGTGTATGTGCTTTTTGATATGTTGCTGAATTCTGCTTGCTAAAGTTTTGTTGAGGACTTTTCCATCTATGTTCATCAGTGATACTGACTGGCCTGTAGTTTTGTCTTTTTGTGTTGCCTTTGTCTGGTTTTGGTATCAGGGTGATGGGGGCCTCATAGAATGAGTTTGGAAGTGTTCCTTCCTCTGCAATTTTTTGAAAGAGTTTTAGAAAGATAGGCATTAGCTCCTCTCTAAATGTTTGATAGAATTCTCCTGTGAAGCCATCTGGTCCTGGGCTTTTGTTTTTTGGGAGATTTTTGATCACAGCTTCAATTTCAGTGCTTGTAATTGGGTTGTTCATAATTTCTACTTCTTCCTGGTTCAATCTTGGAAGATTGAACTTTTCTAAGAATCTGTCCATTTCTTCCAGGTTATCCAGTTTATTGCGTTATAGTTGTTCATAACAGTCTCTTATAGTCCTTTGTATTTCTGTATTGTCTGTTGTAATCTGTCCTTTTTCATTTCTAATTCTGTTGATTTGATCCTTCTCTTTTTTACTTGATGAGTCTGGCTAAAGGTTTGTCAATTTTGTTTATCTTCTCAAAGAACTAGCTTTTACTTTGATTAATCTTTACTATTCTTTCATTTCTTTTTCATTTCTGCTTGGATCTTTATGATTTCTTTCCTTCTACTAATTTTTTGTTGTTGTTCTTCTTCCAGTTGTTTTAGGTATGAAGTTAGGTTGTCTATTCAATGTTTTTCTTTTTTCTTGAGGTAGGATTGTATTGCTATAAACTTCCCTCTTAGAACTGCTTTTGCTGCATCCCATAGGTTTTGAGTTGTTGTGTGTTCGTTGTCATTTTTTTCTAGAAAATTTTTGATTTCCCTTTTGATTTCTTCAGTAACCTGTTGGTTATTTAGAACCATATTGTTTAGTGTCCATGTGTTTGTGTTTCTTACAGTTTTTTCCTTGTAATTGATATCTAATCTCATAGCATCGTGGTTGAAAACAATGTTTGATGCAATTTCAATTTTCTTAAATTTACTGAGGTTTGATTTGTGACCCAAGATATGGTCTATTCTAGAGAATATTCCACAGTAACATTTTTATTTTTGATATTTGAAATAATTTATGAATGCAATTTATCCTTATTTTGCATCATATAAAGTTTTTTCTTGTTGTATGGTCTTTTTTTGCCCTACTGCACAGCATGTGGGATCTTACTTCCCCAACCAGGGATTGAACCCACACTCCCTGCATTGGAAGCACAGTCTTAACCACTGGACCACCAGGGAAGTTCCAATAAAAAGTTTTTGATATTATTCTTTACAGATGTGTGTAGCTCTGCTCCTTCATTCAGTTTTAATATTTTGTACTATTGCTACTGTATGAATATACCATACTTTATTTATCCATTCTGTGGTTCAGTGAACATTTATCTTTTCAGTTGTTTGTTTTTCTAATAGAACAGTGCTTAAGTTAGCATTCTTAGTCACATCTCCTGGTGCATGCATCCAAGAATTCCTCTAAGAAATGGAATTGCTGGGTCACAGACATGTGACCATGTACATAATGGCACCTTATCTGTGATGCTGCATTGTTTCCTGAAGTGGCTGTTGCCGGTTTGTATTCCATCAGTATCACTGGAGAGTTCCATTGTTCTGCCACATCCCTGGCCCTTGGTATTGTCTGATTCTTTAATTTTGGTTTATCTGGAAGATTTGACATGACATCTCATTGTGGGTTCAGTTTTCATTTCTCTGCCTACTGTTGAAGTAAACTTTTTATTTTGTTATGTTAATTATATTAATGTGTGTGTATGTGTCAGTCTGTCAATTGTGTCCAACTGTTTGCAACCTCATGGACTGTAGCCTGCCAGACTCCTCTGTCCATGGAATTCTCTAGGCAAGAATAATGAAGTGGGTTGCCATTTCCTTCTCCAGGGGATCTTCCCAACCCAGGGATCAAACCTGAGTCTTCTGCACTGCAGGGAGATTCTTTACCATCTGAGCTACTAGGGAAGCCCAATTATATTAATAGATTATGTTAATCAGTCCTTCATGTTTCAACTACCTGGTGAAATGACTCTTTTGTTTTCTTAATATTTCTATCTGACTTTTACATTGCTAATATTACAGAATTGTAGGATTTGATTATGTATTGTATATATTAATTCTTTTGTGACTTAATGTGATTCAATATCTTATCTCTGGTTGTGGGTTTTTGTTGCCTCTTTGAGAAACCAAAGTTAATTTTAATTTATTACTTTAAAAAATCCTTTTAAATTTGTGCTTTTCATATATTTTAAAATGTTCCCTTATCCCTTAATCATAGAAATATTTTTCTATAAGTTTTACTATGAGTCTTAAAGTTTTTCCTTTCCCATTTCCATATTCTTTTTGTAGTTGGACTTGATTTCTGTTTGGTAGAAGATAGGAATTCATTCTAATTTTTTAATACTAGCAATCACTAATCAGCACACTTTCCTGTAAAGGACAGAAGAGTAGATATTTTAGGCTTTTCCATCTGTATGGTTCCTATTGTAATACATAACTTTGTCATTGTATCACAGAAGCAGCCAAAGACAAGTTGTAAATGGATGAGCATGCTTGTGTCCCCATAAAATTTTATTTACAAAACGCAGGAGGCTTGTTGGATTTGGCCTGTGAACTGTAGTTACCAGCCCGATATGGATAACTAATTGTCTCAGAAAATTTTTTGTCTTCCTTTTTCCACTGATGTCCAGTGTCTTCTCTGTTGTATCATGATTCCATATATGTGTGAGTCTGTTTCTGGGCTTCCCATTTTTAAAAAATAGAAAAAGTACTTAAAAAAATCATTTTACTAGTCCATCCCTGTGCTTATATCCCACTTCCTAATTACTACAGCTTTATCGTAAGGTTTAGTATCTGGTAGGAGAAATCTCTCCTGATTCTTTTCTAGACATGCTTTGGCCTTTCTTGGCTTTCCCTCTTCTCTGTAAATCTTAAAAATCAACTTGTCAAGTTCCACAAAATCTCCATTTAGAATTTGATTGAATCATATTACATCCATTTGGGGAGAACTGAGATTAGAATATTGTATGCCTGTTTTTGAGCACATTATGTCTCTCTTTTTATTTGAGTCACCTTTAATGTCTTAAATTAAATTTTGTAATATTCTCTAAACCTTCCTTGCATAGGACTTTTTAGATTTATTTCTAGCTTCCTTGTTTTTGTGTTACTGTGGTAAATGGCATCTCTCTAAAAATTGCATTTACCAATTCCTTATTGTTGATGTGTAGAATAAGTAAAAAGTTATATGCTGATCTTACATACATCTACCTGGCTAAACTTTCTTAATAATTTTAGTATTTTCTTTGGGATTTATTATCTATATACAATAATAGTCCCCCCCCCCCCTTTTCTACTGCTCATATTTTTTATCTTGTTTTATTCCACTGACTGTAACCTCTAGTAAAATGTTGAATAGAAGTAACGAGAGTAGGAATCCTTGTGTTTCCCCTGCTTTTTAAGAATTATTTAACTGCATATTGATACCTTCTGACAGATTTTTAAAACTTTAATTAATTTTTGGCTGTTCTAGGTCTTCATTGCCATGTGGGCTTTTCTCTAGTTGTGGGGCACAGGCTTCTCATTGCAGGGGCTTCTGTTGTGGAGCATGGGCTCTAGGACTCGAGGGCTTCTGTAGTTGCAGCACATGGGTTCAGTAGTTGTAGCTCCCAGACTCTACAGCACAGGCTCAGTAGTTGTAGCAGACGGGCTTAGTGGCCCTGAGGCCTGTGGGCTCTTCCGAGACCAGGGTCGGAACTCATGTCTCCTGCATTGGCAGCCAGATTCTTTACCACTGAGCCACCAGGGAAGCCCCTGTGATAGAATTTTTGTTTATTTGCAAGATATATTTTATTAGATGAAGGAATTTGCTTTATTTTCCCCTTTATACCTGATAATTACAGTTTTGGATTTGATTCTTGACCTTTTTTCCCTTCCTTATGGCTCTCAGAGGGACTTATATTTTCATATATTGCAAGGCCTTATTTCTCAGGACATCATGTGAAGACATTTTTCAGGCCAGGATTGAAGTGTGTTCTTCCAGACAGACATGAAGTCTGTTTCTGCTAGTGTGGTCACCACTATCTCAGGACCTATTTAACTAAATTTTTGGCCTGTGACTTTTTAGGCCACACAATTAACGTGAATTCCTATGCAGGGCAGACTTCTTCCTTTTCTTCTGAAGAATCTAGAGTTAAGGCTAAGAATCACTTGTATTATTATTTTGGTGGGATTGGTGTTTTTGGCTTTATCCCCCATCTTTCATGTTCTGAGGATGTCACCCTTCAAAGGCATCAGGTTTAAGGGAGCATCTGTAATCGGACCACTCTTAAAGGGCCCTTGGCTTGGTCTTCTGTTATCCACATATAGCTTATTAAATCTCAGGATCTCGATGAACAAGAATTGCCATAGTCTCCAAAACAGCTCCCAGTCCCTGTCCTACTGATTAGTGAGGATTTATGCCTTCTTTTTACTCTGGCCTTTGAGAATTTCTCTTTAATTTCTTGTCAGGTGGACAATACATTAGAAAAAATGTCTTAAAATATTTTATCTAGCATTTTAGTTGTGCTATACCATGAGAGGGTTCTGTGATAATGTTTTATGCTATATTGCCAAAGCCAGTATTTGCCCTTAGCCCTGACCTATGATGGCAGCCTCCTGTCCTGAACCATATCCCATCTGACCATGACTGACATCTAAATCAGTAGTCCTCCAGTCTCAATGCTGCACATTGAGAAGCTTGTAAAAATCCTGATGATCAGGCCACACTCCAGATAAATTACATTAGTATACCTGAGACATTAGTGACTTTTAAATCTCCCACAGGGTTCCATGGTGTAGTCAAGGTTAAGAACAGCTCTTGAAAATCTAGCTGCTCATTTTGATTCATGTCTCTTCCTCTTCACCTGCCTTTTCCCTTTCCTCAGGCAAATAGTTTACTTTGGAGGCCAGCTGACTACATTCACATAAAACACCAGCTTTCTAACACTCACCTCTTCAAACCAATATGCTTTTGGTAACTAAATCTACTCTACCTGTGGTCAACTGAATAGGAAGATGTTCAGCTTGTTTTATTTTTCTTTACAACATTCTATTTTTTTTTAACCTCTTTCACAAGATGCTGATGCCATTTTGTTTTCCTCTGCTGAGAAATTTTTAGTGCAAAGTCTCTTAATTTGCTAATTAATTCTGATAGACTAGTTTCACAGCCTCAGCAAATCAGTGTGTGATATGCTTGGATTATGAATAGCTTAGCACAGAAAATGATGTAATTTCAATGAAATAAATTAGAGTTAATTAACAAGACAGACTCAGTTATCTTTTTTAATAATGCAGATTTGTTCAGAAAAGCACTCAGCTTTATGTGTAAAATGATCCATGCTTTTAACCATTTTGACTGCCATAGTCCTTTTCCCTTTGGAGCTAATAAGAAAAAAGGAGAAGACAAATGACAGGAATAGCAAGGCCAGATGTAGCCAAACAGAGAAGTTGGGTTGTCACCATACTTTGTTCTAGGTCAAAGTATGTTAATTGACCATAGCTTGTTATTAAAATGCTGTGTCTTATGGCTGTCTTTAATATAATACTAGGACATGTAAAAATGTGATACAGGTATAAGTTTATAATTATTTCTTCTGGAGAAGTAATAATGACATTTATTGCAAGTCAAGCAAGTTGGAGCTTTCTTATATAGCTTTATTTACATATCTTTAGAGTTAGGGCTTGGGACCAAGTAGAGTAAATAGAGATTCAGCAACAGTATTAGCAAATGATTAGTTTAGCACATTAATTTTAGCATCTGCAAGATAAAAGATATCTTCCCGAGTGAACAGATGGCTTCACCAGGAATGGCAGACTTCTTATGATTTAATGGTGAGAGCTGAGGTCTGGAAAGCTTTAGAGAAAAATCACATTCTTTGGGTATGCACTTGGGCAAGTTGGTCTTTAGAAGCCTGCTATTGCTTTCCATAATACTGGATAATTATCATTATTTTCCTCAGGGGAACATTGTGTGGAATAACTAATTAATGATTGCAATGCACTTTGGAAGACATTCTGAGTAACTTTTAAAGTATTTTGCATTTGAGTATCAGGAGAAAATGAGCATGAACAAAGAAAACCTGGAAGTAAGGTTTTATTTCTAGATTGTGAAATACTTTTTCTGACATTTTACTATGTTAATAGTTTCAGTTCCTTTTCAAAAATGCTGTTATCATTTTGTTTCATGTCTACAGCTTTTTTGGGTGGGGAGGGGCATGCAACTTGTGGGATCTCAGTTCCCTCACCAGGGATTGAACCTGGGCCATGGCATTGAAAGCCTGGAATCCTAATCACTAGGCCACCAGGGAACTCCTTTATTTCATGTTTAAAGATGCTTATTACTGTTTTTAAAGATTCTGGTGCTGTGTGATATTCGTATGTGCCTAGAAGTGGCTGTAAGGTCCAATACACAAGAAATTTTATACAATGCATTCTGTTAGTTAATGCCATCTTTTAGTATTGCTAAGTCACTTCAGTCCTGTCCGATTCTGTGCAACCCCACAGATGGCAGCCCACCAGGCTTCCCCGTCCTTATTGGATATGTCACAGGTTTGTTTTCAAGAAATGGAATATTACTTAGCTATTAAAAAGAACACATTGGAATCAATTCTAATGAGGTGGATGAAACTGGAGCCTATTATACAGAGTGAAGTAAGTCAGAAAGAAAAACATCAATACAGTGTGAAAGTGAAAGTTGCTCAGTGGTGTCTGACTCTTTGTGACCCCATGGACTGTATAGGGTCAGAATACTGGAGTGGATAGCTGTTCCCTTTTCCAGGGGATCTTCCCAACCTAGAGATCGAACCCAGGTCTCCCACATTGCAGGTGGATTCTTTACCAGCTGAACCACAAGGGAAGACCCAGAATACTGGAGTGGGTAGCCTGTTCCTTCTTCAGGGGGTCTTCCTGACCCAGGAATTGAACCGGGATCTCCTGCATTGCAGGCAGATTCTTTACCAACTGAGCTATCAGAGAAGCCCCCATATATATGGAATTTAGAAAGATGGAAATAATGACCCTATATGCAAGACAGCAAAAGAGACACAGATATAAAGATCAGACTTTTGGACTCTGTGGAAGAAGGCAAGGGTGGGATGATTTGAGAGAATAGCACTGAAACATGTATACTACCATATGTGAAATAGATGACCGGTCTGTTTGATGCATGAAACAGGGCACCCAAAGCCAGTGCACTGGGACCACCTAGAGGGATTGGATGGGGAGGGAGGTGGGAGGGGGGTTTGGGATGGGGGACACATGTACACCCGTGGCTGATTGATGTCAATGTATGGCAAAAACCACCACAATATTATAATGTAATTAGCTTCTAATTAAAATAAATAAATTAGTATATAAAAAAAAGAAAGTCATTCCTAAGTGTCACCTGTTAGGTATTTTTGACTGTAGCTCTTATTTCTCAAGCCAGTATTGTGGCAGCTAGTTTCCAGAGTTCCCTGACCCCCAGTAAACACCTCTTGTATCTATGTCTTTGTCTATCATTCACACACTGAAACTGAGCTAGCTCTTTGTAACCAAATTGATGCTGCATGTATTCCAAAGACAGGTCACAAAAAGCCCTGTAGCTTCCACCTGGATTTCCTGGAATGCATTCTATAGGGGAAGCCAGCTGCCATGGAAGAATTGCAATTAACTTTGAGATTTTCATGCTACAAGGTTACTCAAATGAAGCATTTGAAAAGGTCACGTGGAAATATATATATGTGTGTGTGTATGTACTTGTTTACATAATATATATACACACATTTGGCCATTCCACAGCTATTGTATCCATCCTATTTGAAATGCCAGATATGTGACTGTAGAAGCATTTTAGGTGTCCAGACCAGCCTTCATATGACTATAGGACCAGCTGTCATCGATTGCAACTGCAATAGCCAAAAAAAAAAAAAAAAAAAGAGAAATAATCCGAATTAGAAATGGGCAAATGATCTGAACAGACACTTTTTCAAAGAAGAATATGAATAGCCAGCAGGCACATGAAAAGTTGTTCAACATCACTGATCATTAGGGAATGCAAATTAAAACCCCAAGAGATATCACCTCATACCTGTCTTAATGACCATCATCAAAAAGGCAAGTGATGACAAATGCTGGTGAAGACGTGGAAGAAAGGGAACCATATGTGTTGGTGGGATTGTAAATTGATACAACTACTGTGAAAAGCAGTGTGGAGAATCCTCAAAAAATTAAAAATAGAACTACTGTATGATCCAGATTTCACTCCTGGGTATATATATCCAAAGGAAATGAAAACACTGTGTTGAAGAGAGATCTGTGCCCCTAGTATTCATAGCAGCATTATTTACAATAGCCAAGACATGGAAACAACCTGTGTGTCCATAAACAGATGAATGGATCAAGAATATGTGGTGTGTATATGTGTCTTTCTGTGTATGGGTTTGTGTGTGTGCATACACAACAGAATGTTATTCAGCCTTAAAAATGAGGGTATCCTGCTATTGGAGGCAACATGGATGGACCTTAAGTGCTTTACTGCTAAATGAAATAAGTCAGACAGAAAGACAAATACCTTATGATTTCACTTCTATGTGTAATTTAAAAAGAAAAAAAGGACAGACTCCAAACTCAGATCTCAGAGGGCAAAAGAAGCATTTCTGAACTACAGAAGAGTACAGCCACTTAGTTCAATGATACTAATGTAATTTAGTGATATTGCTAAACAATTCATTAAATATGCTTGACTTTTCTAAATTCTTGCTAAACTTCTGAAGTAGTGTTTTTATTAATATATTAATATTATTTGCTTTTTTGATTCTCTTGTCACATTTTCTTAACAGGAAAATTTTGAGTTGGTGCTTACTCAGATAATACAGATGGCATTAATGTGTCACTGCTGTGGCAGGTGATTTATTTCCCAATTTTCTACTTCCTTTCTTTTGCTTTCCTTTCCTCCTTCACTCTCCTCTCTCTAACCCTTTTTTCTTTATCCTGTTTCAAGACCCAATCTCTTATTTACATGTTTTCATACTCAAATCGGTCCATAAATACAGACAGAAATATGTACAAATGTCAGTTTTCTGTCTTGAGTGGAAATCACCTTCCCAGAATGTTTATAAAAATGGATTGCTTCCCTCAGGAGATTCATTCATCAAGACCTAAGTTGGTCCTCCTGTACAAAATGGAGTGGAAATAGAAACAGTCAAAATATACTAGGATAAACACAGCAATCAGAGATAGGATGAGGAGGGGAAGCCTCATTTGGAGGAAAAATGTTGGCTGCTTGTGAGGCCGAGAAATAGAACAGCAAATGTTCCTTCAAATTGCAGCAAGAGAGGAAGGTAATCCAGGGATGTACTAGACTAAAAATTTTATCCAGGACTGTTTTGAACCAAAGCTGAGCTCCTAGAATTATGGGTAAGATCAATACATATGTCAATATCATAATTTCATAGGATTCTAGGACAGAAGAGCTAGAGGACTCTGTAAGACAAGAAAGATGTGTCTTAGCCAAAGTCACACAATAGGTCATAACTGGGACTGAGATTCACATATTCTGATTTCCAGGTCATTATAAAATTTCACTGCTTATAAGCACTGTTACTGTTTTTTGGTTCCTGGAGAGGTACTCCTTACATCACCTGGCTTATTCTGTATCCTCTCTGGTTTGCTTTGTGTGATGTGATCATCAGGCACCATTTCAAACACACTTCCTACACTGGCAGGATGTTGTCAATAGCAGTATCTCTCTCTCTCTTTTTTTAATTTAAATTTATTTATTTTAATTGGAGGCTAATTACTTTACCATATTGTATTGGTTTTGCCATACATCAACATGAATCCGCCACGGGTGTACACATGTTCCCCATCCTGAGCCCCCCTCCCACCTCCCTCCCCGTACCATCCCTCTGGGTCATCCCAGTGCACCAGCCCCAAGCATCCTGTATCCTGCATTGAACCTGGACTGGCAATTCATTTCTTATATGATATTATACATGTTTCAATTCCATTCTCCCAAATCATCCCACCCTCTCCCTCTCCTACAGAGTCCAAAAGACTGTCCTATACATCTGTGTCTCTTTTGCTGTCTCACTACAGGGTTATTGTTACCATCTTTCTAAATTCCATATATATGCGTTAGTATCCTGTATTGGTGTTTTTCTTTCTGGCTTACTTCACTCTGTATAATAGGCTCCAGTTTCATCCACCTCATTAGAACTGATTCAAATGTATTCTTTTTAATGGCTGAGTAATACTCCATTGTGTATATGTACCACAGCTTTCTTATCCATTCATCTGCTGATGGACATCTAGGTTGCTTCCATGTCCTGGCTATTATAAACAGTGCTGCGATGAACATTGGGGTACACGTGTCTCTTTCAATTCTGGTTTCCTCAGTGTGTATGCCCAGCAATGGGATTGCTGGATCATAAGGCAGTTCTATTTCCAGTTTTTTAAGGAATCTCCACACTGTTCTCCATAGTGCCTGTACTAGTTTGCATTCCCACCAACAGTGTAAGAGGGTTCCCTTTTCTCCACACCCTCTCCAGCGTTTATTGCTTGTAGACTTTTGGATCACAGCCATTCTGACTGGCGTGAAATGGTACCTCATTGTGGTTTTGATTTGCATTTCTCTGATAATGAGTGATGTTGAGCATCTTTTCATGTGTTTGTTAGCCATCTGTATGTCTTCTTTGGAGAAATGTCTGTCTAGTTGTTTGGCCCATTTTTTGATTCGGTGTTTTATTTTTCTGGAATTGAGCTGCAGGAGTTGCTTGTATATTTTTGAGATTAGTTGTTTGTCAGTTGCTTCATTTGCTATTATTTTCTGTCATGCTGAAGGCTGTCTTTTCACCTTGCTTATAGTTTCCTTTGTTGTACAGAAGCTTTTAAGTTTAATTAGGTCCCATTTGTTTATTTTTGCTTTTATTTCCAATATTCTGGGAGGTGGGTCATAGAGGATCCTGCTGTGATTTATGTCGGAGAGTGTTTTGCCTACGTTCTCCTCTAAGAGTTTTATACTTTCTGGTCTTACATTTAGATCTTTAATCCATTTTGAGTTAATTTTTGTGTATGATGTTAGGAAGTGTTATAGTTTCTTTCTTTTACAAGTGGTTGACTAGTTTTCCCAGCACCACTTGTTAAAGAGATTGTCTTTTCTCCATTGTGTATTCTTGCCTCCTTTGCCAAAGATAAGGTGTCCATAGGTGTGTGGATTTATCTCTGGGCTTTCTATTTTGTTCCATTGATCTGTATTTCTGTCTTTGTGCCAGTACCATACTGTCTTGATGACTGTGGCTTTGTAGTAGAGCCTGAAGTCAGGTAGGTTGATTCCTCCAGTTCCATTCTTCTTTCTCAAGATTAATAGCAGTATCTCTTAACTTCAAGGGAAGTGACATAGTAGATAATGCAGTCCAGCTAGAGAATCCTCCCTTTCACACAGAGAGAAGTAGTTTGACAAATGGGCTACCATTGAGAATCTGTTCTATGAATATTCAAGGCCTATTTAAAAATTTTTTTTATTGGGGTATAGTTGATTTACAAGGTTGTATTAGTTTCAGCTGTACAGCAAAGTGAATCTGTTATACATATACATATATCCACTCTTTTTTATATTATTTTCCCATATAGGCTATTACAGAGTATTAAGTAGAGTTCCTTGTACTAACAGTAGGTCCTTATTAGTTATCTACTTTGTACATTTTGTTGTATATGTGTCAATCCTAAGCTCCAAGTCCATCCCACCCATCTTGGTGTCCATACATTTGTTCTCTACATCTGTGTCTCTGTTTCAGTTTTTCAAATAAGTTCATCTATACTGTTTTTCTAGATTCCACATATATGTTAGTATATGATACTTGTTTTTCTCTTTCACTCTGTGTGATAGTCTCTAGGTCCATCCACATCTCTGCAAATGACCCAGTTTCATATTCAAGGACTTTCTTAAGGGAATCTTAACTATTATGGTACTAACATAAAGATTTCCATTATGTGTAGAAAATAGCACTCCCTTTGCTTGAAACATATTTTGAAGATAAAAAGATGAGTTATTCATTCTTACTATGACTAAAGTACTTGAAGAAGTCTAGCTCGGCAAGTCTAGCATGAAAGTGAAAGTTGTTCAGTCGTGTCTGACTCTTTGTGGCCCCATGGACTATACAGTCCGTGGAATTCTCCAGACCAGAATACTGGAGTGGATAGCCTTTCCCTTCTCCAGGGAATCTTCCCAACCCAGGGATCGAACCCAGGTCTCCCACATTGCAGGCGGATTCTTTACCAGCTGAGCCACAAGGGAAGCAGTCTAGCATGGGCTTTAGCTAATTAGAGGGAAAGCATTTCTTTGCTTCCAAATTCATTCTCTCTTCTGTACCATCTTTACGTGTTGGAGAAAGTGGTTTTTTCCTCAACATGATTCTTCTCTGGTTTACAAGGTTTAGAAAAAGATGCAAGTTGGTAGTGCACCACTTCCTCTGTGAGTGGCCTTTTACAGTTGGCATATTTTTCTCTCCACTTAGCCCATTTATTTTTCTGCCTTTGAAGTCAACATTTTTATGAAAGTTATTTACACAACATTCAAGATTGTTTTGATTTCATTATTGAACTATTTCTAAACCTTTTTTCTTTAGGAGATACTTATTTTCCTTCTGTCTTCAAAAAAACATATGTACATGTACACACTTCATGTGGTTATGTGCAAGCGTGTATGCTCAGTCGCTCAGTTGTGTCCAACTCTTTTGCATCCTCATGGACTGTAGCCTGCCAGTCTCCTCTCTCCATGGGTTTATCCCAGCATCAGTTCAGTTCAGTTCAGTCACTCAGTCGTATCCAACTCTTTGCGACCCTATGAATCACAGCACGCCAGGCTTCCCTGTCCATCACCAACTCGTAGAGTTCATCCAAACTCATGTCCATCAAGTCAGTGATGCCATCCAGCCATCTCATCCTCTGCCGTCCCCTTCTCCTCCTGCCCCCAATCCCTCCCAGCATCACGGTCTTTTCCAATAAGTCAACTCTTCGCATGAAGTGGCCAAACTATTGGAGTTTCAGCCTCAGCATCAGTCTTCCAATGAACACCCAGGACTGATCTCTTTTAGGATGGCCTTGTTGGATCTCCTTGCAGTCCAAGGGACTCTCAAGAGTCTTCTCCAACACCACAGTTCAAAAGCATCAATTCTTTGGCACTCAGCTTTCTTCACAGTCCAACTCTCACATCCACACATGACCACTGGAAAAACCATAGCCTTGACTAGACAGACTTTTGTTGGCAAAGTAATGTCTCTGCTTTTCAATATGCTGTCTAGGTTGGTCATAACTTTATCCCAGCATACTGGTTGCCATTTCCGCCTCCAGGGGATCTTCTTGATGAGGAATTGAACCCACATCTCCTGCGTCTGCTGCATTGGCAGGTGGATTCTTTACCACTGAGGCACCTGGGAAGCCTGTGGTCATACCACGTCCTATATAATTTGTGGATGATGAAATAGTCTTGCTTCTAAAATAAGCTGTTCACTGTGTCTTCAAATAGTAATGATATAAAGGGAGCATAAAAAAGCTTTATCAAGGAGATAATTTTATGTGAAGATTAACATATATGCATCCACAATAGGTATGCACCAGTTAACAACACCAGTGATTGTGTCTGACTTTGTAAAACAACTTACTCCTCAGTGTTCACTGCATATAGAGCAGCATAAGGAAATTGGTGACAGCTGAAAAGCAAATTATCAAATTCCAAGCTAGATGAATATATATTTCTGGGGTCAGAATGTAACCCACTCTTCTGATATATCTAAAAGCCCATTAATGCAGATGTTTTAAAAATTAATTTTGCTCAATGCCACCAAACCATCAAAGCCATATAACCATTTAGATAGGCACTGCAGAGAGAATATGAAGTATTTTTAATTCTACGAGGTGTTATAGAATGAAAATAAATTACCTTTATTATGTTTTTCGGTGTAGTATAATCAATTAAGTAAATTCCTCATTGTAAATATAGATTCTTCATTTTCTGTTTCCTAAATTCTGATGTTTGTGTATGCTAAGTGAAACTTTATAAAAACAGTTATGCTGACAAAGAAAAAGGAATTAAATTATCAGGAAAACAATATTGCTGGAATTATAGAAATTTATTCTTGTTTGAAAAAGTGGTTGGGAACCATTTGTTTAGGAAAAATTATATTAGATTATGCTAATTTAATCACAGTGTTTTTCTAGAATCCTGCTTATAGCCTCTTGGTATTAAAGGATTATGTATTTGGATTTTGTTTAAATCATCTTAAAAAGTTTCCATAAAGTTAAGCTCTGTAGGCACTGTTTCACAGTTCCGTAAAAAATTTTACAATTTGAGCTTTGTTGACAGATGTGTTTTTAAAATATAGCCCAAGACTGTCTTCATTGGAATCATCAGGGCTGCCTATCAGAAACACAGATTTTTGAGGCCCTTCTCAAGCTCGCCACATTCCTGACTTAAGAATCCCACGTGATTTTATTATACATTAACCATTGAGAACCATCACTTTATTAAGTAGTAAGCCTTTTATAGACCTCTTCACCCTGAACTCCCTCTCTCTCTTTTTTCTTTTTGGCCATGCTACTCTGCATGTGGGATCTCTTAGGTCTTCACCAAGGGATCGAACCTGCATCCCCTGCATTGAAAGTGGAGTTTTAACCACTGGATTACTAGGGAAGTCACCACCCTGAACTCTTGAAACGTCTCTGGTCCTCTACCTTAATCCCTCAGTAACAACTAAAACAGTATCAGAAGAGATAAATGACTTTCATTCCGATAATACTGTTTAACACTCTTCCTTCACATGTTTCCAGAAAGAGAAACTAGGAAAGTTTTCAAAGGGAAAACTAAGAAGTTGATGCTTGATACTTAAATGCTTCCAGGCCTCTTTATCCATCTTTTATTGCCCCAGTTCAGACTTGCTACCAAAGTACTGTCTTGACAGTGACCTTCATTTATATAGCCCTTCTTCTTGTGAAAAAGAAGGGACACATTAAAAAATTCATATGAATTGCATCCAGAATGAAACTTAGATCATTTTGCTCAGTTCTGTTATTTTATAGGTGAAGAAAATGATATCTAGAGAAGTTGTGTGATTTTTTTCAAGATCATACTCCTAATTGTTGGCAGAACTAGCATAGGTAGTCAGGTATCCTGACTCCCAGACCATTGATCTTTTTAGGGCATGTTTTTATAAAAATATTGTAGGGACTTCCGTGGTGGTCCAGTGGTTAAGACTTCTTGCTGCTAATGCAGGGGGCCTGTGTTTGATCCCTGGTCAGGGAACTAGATCCCATGTGCTGCAACCAACACCGAGTGCAAGCAAATAAATATTGTATTTTTTTTAAGTTTAAAATAATATTGTATATTGTCCTTGTTTACTTGAAGAGGAGCTTGTTTTATGGCTAGAATATCATTACTTACTTTTTTTTTTTACTTACTGTTTTTAATAGTCTCACTGCTTCCCCAGGTCGGTTTCTATTTATTGTATGTTGTGGGAAAACAGCTAAAAACAACTTTCTTATTGAGTGAGCTTTGGTGCAAATTGTGGCTTTCAGAGGAATTAGATCCCTTTTGCTTGAGGTTGAATTTGGTAACACTTTATTTTAGGTGTCAAGGCATGGTACGTTTAATTAGCATTCACTGTAATAACACTGATCAGTGTGAATTCTGTTGATTAAAATCTGGATGGTTGTATTACAGTACTTTGAGCGGAATCCACCCACATGCTGTTATATTCACTGGACTCTTCTCTCTCTTGCTCTGTTTTAATTTAGAAAAAACAAAACAAAACCCGAACACACAAGAAATCAAAAAATAAAATAGCTTCTGTTTCATCGTTTAATTGATGGTTGTTGGATATATTCAGAGTATCTAGTTGGCAGGGACACAGTAACGAGGTCTTTTGCCCTTGATGGTTATGTGACAACTCAATTCGGTAATTATTTAAATTTGTATATAGGGCATTTTGATAACTTACTATAGTGATAAGATTATTCTGCTCTAAAAATCTAGACAAAGAGCTAAGAAACAGAACATTAGTCCAAACCTATCAGTAGGAATTCTTATAATTGGACCTTGTCTGTAAAAGATAAGGCAAGAGGAGTACTTTAACTTGAATGAGAGAAGAGTCGCGTTTTTTTGCACGAAAAATGGTAGTTCTGAGGAATAGAATCTGCTGAGCCCAGAGGCCATTTTGAGTCAAGAAAAATGTTTTTTTCTATTACAAACCTAAGCAAGAAACTCACCTGAATTAATTTCAGATTTTGAATCAAGAAAAGTGAAGGCAAGTTGAGTGATTAGGGAACAGAAGCAGTAAAAGCATCAAAGTATATATCCTTTGCCCCCACACCCAGAGTATTAAAAGCATCCACCTATTAATTTGATTTTAATTGAAGCTTCTCAAAGAAAACTAAAAAGTAACAGTGGTTTTTGAGCAGAGTTATAATAAGTAGGATTGTACTGTCAGCTCTGACAGAGAGAAAAGTCAATAAAAGCCTTTTGCTTCTGACAGAGTGATAAATACAATATTTTAAAAATCTGGATAAAATAAAGTAAATGTAATTTTAACTGAATATCTAACTTAGTAAAAAAGTAAGGGGAAATCTCCAAATGCCAAAAATGAAATTTTAGAAGCAAAATCAAAATAAAATTCAAACTCCAAGCAATTATGGAGTTGAAACCAGACAGATAAGCAAGTTTGGGAACTTGGGTTGCAGAGGAAACAAATGCTGGTATGAAGAAACTTGTCTTGGGGATTAATAGCTTCTGGTGGAGACCTGTATGGAAACCTGACTTGAGGCCTTCAAAAAGTGGCTAAACCTGGGCCCTCAAAGGGATAGCAGTCTTCAGAGAAAGGGGCCTACAAGAAGCCTATTTGGCTGGCACATTGAACAAAATGATCTCATACCTTGATGACTCTGGTTTGGAGATGTGGAGGTGCTTTCCTGAGAATTTGCAACTATAGATCTCAAGCCTACCCTCATCTGGATCTGAAGCTTGAATTTAAGTTATATACATAGTAGGACAAATCCTAGCCAAAACATTATTTTAAAGTAATCCTTGCTTGGAATCCTTCCAGTGCTACCCAGCAGAAGCAAATACAAAGCTTCCCTGAAGATCCACTTGCCACCGTAGGCTCAGAATTAGCAGACATGGCATTTAGCCAAATCTTATGTGATTAAAAAAGGATAGCCACATTAGGAAACCATGAAAATTTTAGTGAAAATGACAGACTGCAGATTTAGATTTCTAAATACTTGCGATATTGGCATCATCAACAAAATAATATATTATATTTAACACATAAAATAGAAAGATACCAAAAAAAGAGCAGTACATGAGAGAGTATCAAATGTGGCATACAGATTTAAAGACATCCTTCTAGAAATAAAAATATGATTAATAACTTTGAAATTAATAAATTAAACATATTAGACTCAGGTGAAGAGAGAATCGGTGAACTGAAAGTTTGATATAAAATTAGCCAGAAAGCAAAACGTAGAGAAATAGGTGGAAAATATGAAAGTTTAAGACAAATGGAGAATTAAATGAGTACTAATATATGGCTACCCAGATGAATAGATTTAGAGAAGTAGAATAAGGAAGAAATAATGCCTTAGAAGTTTCCAGAACAGATGAAAGATAAAAATTCTTAGATTTGGAAAAGCCCAGTATCTCTCAGCCACAATAAATAAAAAGGAAAGCCATATTGAGACATACCATAGTAGAACTGTAAAATAATTTCAAAAGAAAATATTAAAAGTATTAGTGAAAAGTAGCTAGTACAAAGGAATTATAGAAACTTAATATCTTCAAAATGTTAAAGAAAAAACAGTCTATCTAGAACTGAATGCCCATCAAGTCTATATTTCAAGAATGAGGATTAACTGAATAACAAGCTGAGAGCACTTACCATTAGCAGGCCAAAGGAATGTCTAAAGTATGTACTTAAGGAAAAAAAAATCCCAGAAAGATTAAGAAAAGAAGAATGGTAAGCAAACAAAATAGTACATATGTGGGAAATAAACTTTATGTTGAAAATAATAATGTACGATATTAGAAAGTATTATATAATTAAAATGCTGAACACAAAGATGTAAGCTAGGAGGGAGTTACGTCTAAGCTCATTGTGTTTTGGAAGAGGGTGATTGATAATAGTAATACCCCTACTAGCTTCTATGAATTTAGGGCTTGTGATATACCAGTCATGTTCTGATTGCTGTATGTATATTTACCCATCTTAGGGTGCACAATCGGAGAAGGCAATGGCACCCCACTCCAGTACTCTTGCCTGAAAAATCCCATGGATGGAGGAGCCTGGTAGGCTGCAGTCCCTGGGGTCGCTAAGAGTCGGATATGACTGAGCGACTTAACTTTCACTTTTCACTTTCAAGCATTGGAGGAGGAAATGGCAACCCACTCCAGTGTTCTGGCCTGGAGAATCCCAGGGACGGGGGAGCCTGGTGGGCTGCTGTCTATGGGGTCGCACAGAGTTGGACACGACTGAAGCAAGTTAGCAGCAGCAGCAGCAGGGTGCACAATAACCCTATGAGGTTAGTGATTATTATTTGCATTTTATGGATGATAAAATTGACAACCTGAAGCCACAGAAGTGAGACAGGATTTGAAATCCAGATGATCTGACTTCAGTCCATGGTCCTAACTACCAGGTTTTCCTACTGCTGATTAATCTGAAACTTTTATGCATGGTAACATTTTAAAGGTAAGCCACTAAAAGAAAAAATAGTATACAGCTACTTATGCATTAGAGAACAAAAATGGAGTAAGTGGGGAAAATTGTTAGCAATTCCACATAAGCTTAGAAAAATCAGGCAAGATAAAAAACACAAAATAAGATGGTATAATCAAATCAAAAGATTTCAGTAATACATAAATGTACACAGAAGTTTCTTATTAAAGGAGGTTGAGATGGAATTAAAAATAGAAAATCCAGCTATATTCTGTTTAGATAAAACACAGTCAGAATACAAGGATGTAGATAGTTTGACAGAATAAGGATGGAAAAAGATATGCCAGACAAATACTAACTGAAAGAAAACTGAGCTACCTGTCTTAATGTCAGATAAAATAGACTTGAAAGCAAAAAACACTTGGTTATAAAGATACTCACTATATAATAAGCAAAGATTCACCACACCAAGAAAGAGATAAATAACATTTTAAAATTATTTGCCTATAATAAAATAGTTTTAAATTGTATTAAAAATTGATAGAACTGCTTGGAGAAATTGACAAAGCTACTATAAGGGTGGGAGATATCAGAAACTTCTGGGTGAAGCAGTTAGTAAGGAAATAGAAGGTTAACCACACAGTCAGAAACTTTCATTTAATGCACATACACCAGATTTTTAACTTCCAAACTAAGGACTATATTATTTTTCTCAGTCATTTACAAAAAGAAAACATTTACAAAAATTAACTAGGAGGCCATAAGTCACCTTCATCAACTTTAAAGAGCAGTATTATACTGACCATATCACATGCATTGCCATATGGTAAAATTAGTCATCAGTTAAAAAATAAAGCCAATCCCCTCTCTGTCTTTTTATTTAAATTGTTTAAAATAACTCATGGATAAAAGAAGAAATTAAAATGGAAGTTAAAAAAATACTTAAAATTGAACAATAGTGAAAATAATATATACCAAAATTGGGGGATTAAGTAAAAGTGGCGCTTGGAAATGACTGTATAGTCTTAAGTGCTTGTAGAAGAAAAAAAGAGACAATATTAATGAGGTAAGTGTCTAACACAAGAAGTTAGGAAAAAGAATAATAAACTCAAAGAAAGTAGAAGGAAGAAAATAAAGAGCATAAATTAATGAAATGGAAGGCAATATAGAGGATCAGTACTTCCTAAAGTTAAATGAATGGACATGAAAGTCACTCAGTCTGTCCAACTCTTTGGGACCCCATGAACTGTAGTCCGTGGAATTCTCCAGGCCAGAATACTGGAGTGGGTAGCCTTTCTCTTCTCCAGGGGATCTTCCAAACCTAGAGATTGAACCCAGGTCTCCTGCATTGCAGGCAGCTTTGTTGCAAGCTGAGCCACAAGAGAACCCAAAGAATACTGGAGTGGGTAGTCTATCCCATCTCCAGGGGATCTTCCCGACCCAGGAATTGAACCGGTGTCACCTGCATTGCCAAAGAATGCTCAAACTACCGTACAATTGCACTCATCTCACACGCTAGTAAAGTAATGCTAAAAATTCTCCAAGCCAGGCTTCAGCAATACGTGAACCGTGAGCTTCCAGATGTTCAAGCTGGTTTTAGAAAAGGCAGAGGAACCAGAGATCAAATTGCCAACATCCACTCGATCATCAAAAAAGCAAGAGAGTTCCAGAAAAACATCCATTTCTGCTTTATTGACTATGCCAAAGCCTTTGACTGTGTGGATGACAAAAAACTGTGGAAAATTCTGAAAGAGATGGGAATACCAGACCACTTGACCTGCCTCTTGAGAAACCTATATGCAGGTCAGGAAGCAACAGTTAGAACTGGACATGGAACAACAGACTGGTTCCAAATAGGAAAAGGAGGATGTCAAGGCTGTATATTGTCACCCTGCTTATTTAACTTCTATGCAGAGAACATCATGAAAAATGCTGGGCTGGAAGAAGCACGAGCTGGAATCAAGATTGCTGGGAGAAATATCAATAACCTCACATATGCAGATGACACCACCCTTATGGCAGAAAGTGAAGAGAAACTAAAAAACCTCTTGATGAAAGTGAAAGGAGAGTGAAAAAGTTGGCTTAAAGCTCAACATTCAGAAAACTAAGATCATGGCATCCAGTCCCATCACTTCATGGGAAATAGATGGGGAAACAGTGGAAACAGTGTCAGACTTTATTTTTCTGGACTCCAAAATCACTGCAAATGGTGGTTGCAGCCATGAAATTAAAAGACGCTTACTCCTTGGAAAGAAATTTATGACCAACCTAGATAGCATATTAAAAAGCAGAGATATTACTTTGCTAAAAAAGGTCTGTCTAGTCAAGGCTGTGGTTTTTCCAGTGGTCATGTATGGATGTGAGAGTTGGACTGTGAAGAAAGCTGAGTGCTGAAGAATTGATGCTTTTGAACTGTGGTGTTGGAAAAGAATCTTGAGAGTCCCTTGGACTGCAAGGAGATTCAACCAGTCCATCCTAAAGGAGATCAGTCCTGGATGTTCATTGGAAGGACTGGTGCTGAGGCTGAAACTCCAATACTTTGGCCACCCGATGCGAAGAGCTGACTAATTTGAAAAGACCCTGGTGCTGGGAGGGATTGGGGACAGGAGGAGAAGGGGATGACAGAGGATGAGATGGCTGGATGGCATCACCGACTCAATGGACATGAGTTTGGGTGAACTCCGGGAGTTGGTGATGGACAGGGAGGCCTGGCGTGCTGTGATTCATGGGGTCGCATAGAGTTGGACACGATGGAGTGACTGAACTGAACTGAACTCCTGCATTGCAGGCAGATTCTTTACCAATTGAGCTATCAGGAAAGCCCAAAAGTTAAATGAATAAAATTGCCAAATTTCTGGTGATGTTTCTCAACTAAATATAAAATGTGAAGAGACCCATCACAAGGATACCAGTGTAGATATAGAAATACAGTCCAGATAAGAACAACTTTAATTTTTTTCCTCTACAAATTTAGACTTTATTTTTAAATTTACATAAATGACAATTATTTTTAGTATATATGAGTTTTGATAAATTTATAGACTATCTACTATCATAATCAAGTTATAGAACAGATCACTCTCCCCAAATTTCTTTCTGTTGTGTCTTTTTTGACAACTACTCACTCAGTCACCCAAAACTTACGGCAATTGGTGATTCTGTTATTGTTCAGTTGCTAATTCATGTCCGACTCTGCAACCCTATGGTCTGCAAAATGCCAGGCTTCCTTCATTATCTCCCAGAGTTTGCTCAAACTCATGTCCATTGAGTCAGTGATGCCATCCAACCATCTCATCCTCTGTCGCCCCCTTCTCCTCCTGCCCTCAGTCTTTCCCAGCATTAGGGTCTTTTCCAGTGAGTCAGCTGTCTACATCAGGTGGCCAAAGTATTGGAGCTCCAGCTTCAGCATCAGTCTTTCCAATGAATATTCAGAGTTGATTTCCTTTAGGATTGATTTCCTTTAGGTGATTCTGATGCCTGTCCCTAAAATTTTGTCTCTGCCAGAAAGCCATGTAAATGGAATTGTGCAGTATCTAACCCTTTGCGTTTGGTTTCTTTCATTTAACATATTTGATAAATGTTCATATGTGTCAGTAGTTTTTTTGTTGTTAAGGAGTGTTTCCTTGTATGATTATACCACAGTTTGTGCATTCTTAGTTGAATGCTTTAGCTTTCAACCCATTCACTAGTTGAAAAACGTTTGAGGAGTTTCCAGTTCTTAACAATTATATATAACGCTGCTATAAATATCCATGTACAGGTTTTTTTTATGAACAGAAGTTTTTACTTCTCTTGGTAAGTCCTAGGAGTGAGATTGGCATATGGTAAATGCATTTCAAGCCTTATTTTTTAAAAAAGACATATTGTTTTCTAAAGTAGCTCTTTTATTTTGCTTTCATACCAGGAATATCTGAGGATTCCATTTGTTTTGCCTCTTCACCAGCACTTGCGATTTTCAGTTTTTAAAAAAACGTTTGGCAGTCTAATAGGTATATATTGGTGTATACTTGTGGTTTTAATTTGCATTTCCCTACTTGGAAAGAAAGTTATGACCAACCTAGATAGCATATTCAAAAGCAGAGACATTACTTTGCCAACAAAGGTCCATCTAGTCAAAGCTGTGGTTTTTCCAGGGGTCATGTATGGATGTGAGAGTTGGACTGTGAAGAAAGCTGAGCACCGAAGCTGATGCTTTTGAACTGTGGTGTTGGAGAAGACTCTTGAGAGTCCCTTGGACTGCAAGGAGATCCAACCAGTCCATTCTGAAGGAGATCAGCCCTAGGTGTTCTTTATAAGGAATGATGCTAAAGCTGAAACTCCAGTACTTTGGCCACCTCATACGAAGAGTTGACTCATTGGAAAAGACTCTGATGCTGGGAGGGATTGGGGGCAGGAGGAGAAGGGGACGACAGAGGATGAGATGGCTGGATGGCATCACCAACTCAATGGGCATCGATTTGAGTGAACTCCGGGAGATGGTGATGGACAGGGAGGCCTGGCATGCTGCAATTCATGGGGTTGCAGAGTCGAACACAACTGAGCGACTGAACTGAACTGAACTGAATGACTAATGATGTTGAACATACTGTCATGTGCTTATTTACCATCTATTAACATATGTCTTCTTGATGAAGTTTTTGATTATTTTTTGTTGTTGGCTCATTTTCTAATTGGGTGGTTTATTTTCTTCATTTGAATTTTCAGAGTTCTTAATATTATATATTCTGGATATCCTTGTTTGTGATGTATTATCCTTCTTTTGTATTGCAAAATTTTATTTTCTAATACTCTGTTGATAATTTTTCTGTCCATGATAACAAGAGGTATCCATCTCTAGTTTTGCTGTTATGTTTGGTTTTAGCATCAGAGCAGTACTGGCTTCTTAGTATGATCTGGGAAGTATTTCATTCTCTTGTGTTTTCTGGGAGAGTTACTGTAGTGTTGATATTGTTTTCTTCCTTAAGTGTTTCATAGAATTCACCAGTAAAGGCATCTGTATCTGAAGTCTGCCTCTCTCCCTAACTTCTTCTCTTTCTTTGCAATGATTTTTGTTAAAAATTAATATATATTTAATGTATGACATCATGCATATTTAAAGTGTGCAGTGTGTTACCTTGATACATTTATATATTTTTATTCTTTAATTTCTGAAGGAACCTCCATATTATTTTCCATAGTGGTTGTACCAATTTAAAATTTTACCAACAATATGTAAGAGTTCCCTTTTCTCTACATTCTCACTGACACTTGTTTTTGATATCTTGTATTCTTGATAGCTGTTCTAATAAGTGTGAGGTGATATCATTGTGGTTTTGATTTGCATTTCTCTGATGATTAGTGATATTGGGTATCTTTTCATGTATATACTGGTCTTTTGGGTGTTTTCTTTGGAAAAAATGTCTATTCAGTTTGTCTGCCCATTTAAAAATCTGATTGTTTTCTTGTTATTGAGTTGTATGAGTTTTATATACATTAGATGTTAATCCCTTATCCAGTACATGGTTTGTAAATTTTTTTCCCATTCTGTGGGTTTCCTTTTCACTTTGATGATTGTTTCTTTTGCTGTGTGGAAGCTTTTAAGTTTGGTTTGGTTCTATTTATTGAGTTTTGGCTTTTCTTGCTTGTGCATTTGGTATTATATCTAGAATATCATTGCTAAGAGCAGTGTTGAGGAGCTCTTCCTTAAGCTGTCTGCTGGGACTTTTATAGTATTGGGGCTTAGTTTTAAGGGTTCATCTATTTAGAGTTAATTTTTGTAAGACATGTCAGATCGGGGGCCCATTCCATTATTGTGCATGTGCTTATCTAGCTTTTCCAACACCATTTGTTGAAGAGTGGTTTTCTTTTGGAATATTTATCTAAAATTGAATTTCTTTAGTAGATGCAGCATTCTTCAGGTTATTTCTTTCTTCTTGAGTGGTTTGTGTCTCTTGTCTAAGTGGTCCCCTCTTGCTTCCCCCTCGTGTTAGTGGATTTTGATTAGCGCCTTCTCCCCATATTGGAAGGCGTTTGTTACATAGAGGGGAAAGGTAGAGATCTGGGTGGGCGCTTGTGTGTTTTTTTTTTTTTTTTTTTGAAGTGGCTGTTGTTATCTTCCTCCATGCCTACATTACGAAGAATGCATTCTCAAGACTCTTACTAATCATCTTTTAAATAAGCAGTAGGTCAGGGCAGTGGAGAAGAGCCTGAAATTCTCTGGCTTCCTCTTATGTGTATGTTTCCCCAAGACCTTTACTTATGTGCTAGTCTATATTGAACATTTACCAATTTATTAGAAATTTTGACTGAATACTTACTTGTCTTTGATAATGTGTGTGCCAACTAAGCAAGTGCTCACATTCCTGTTTCTTCTTGCAGGTACCTGTTTTCCCCTAGGTTTTAGGTTACAGTCTGCTGCCCTGCCACTTCAGCTTTCTAATGAGTTGATGAAAAGTTGAGAGTTTTCAAATTATCCAGAGTTTTCTTGGTTGTTTTTATTGTGTTAAGGTGGGAACAATATTCTTTCCAACATTTTATGTCTCAAAAGCTGGCAGTACCATTCCATTATGTTTTAATGAGAAAATATGAAAATATGAAGTTTATTGCTATATATTCATGGAATATATTAAAAAATTACCAAGGCCTTGTGTTTAGATAGATCAAGTTTAAATCCCATTATAACATACTTTGTGCATTCTTATATTTACCTTTTCACCATTGATAAAAGTTGGCATGATAATAATAGCTAAAATATACATCAGTTCAGTTCATTTCGTCGCTCAGTCATGTTCGACTCTTTGTGACTCCGTGAACCTCAGCATGCCAGGCCTCCTTGTCCATCACCAACTCCCAGAGTCCACCCAAACCCATGTCCATTGAGCCGGTGATGCCATCCAACCATCTCATCCTCTGTTGTCCCCCTTTCCTCCTGCCCTCAATCTTTCCCAGCATCAGGGTCTTTTCAAATGAATCAGTTCTTCACATCAGGTGGCCAAAGTATTGGAGTTTCAGCTTCAACATCAGTCCTACCAATGAACACCCAGGACTGATCTCCTTTAGGATGGACTGGTTGGATCTCCTTGCAGTCCAAGGGACTCTCAAGAGTCTTCTCCAAACCACAGTTCAAAAGCATCAATTCTTTGGCACTCAGCTTTCTTTATAGTCCAACTCTCACATCCATACATGACCACTGGAAATACCACAGCCTTGACTAGATGGACCTTTGTTGGCAAAGTAATGTCTCTGCTTTTCAATATGCTGTCTAGGTTGGTCATAACTTTCCTTCCAAGGAGTAAGCGTCTTTTCGTTTCATGGCTGCAATCACCATCTGCAGTGATTTTGGAGCCCAGAAAAATAAAGTCTGA
Source organism: Bubalus kerabau (assembly GCF_029407905.1). Lineage (NCBI taxonomy): Eukaryota > Metazoa > Chordata > Mammalia > Artiodactyla > Bovidae > Bubalus > Bubalus kerabau. The sequence continues at coordinate 26,368,684 of NC_073636.1, forward strand.
CACTGTTTCTACTGTTTCCACATCTATTTGCCATGACGTGATTGGACCAGATGCCATGATCTTCGTTTTCTGAATGTTGAGCTTTAAGCCAACTTTTTCACTCTCCTCTTTCACTATCATCAAGAAGCTTTTTAGTTCCTCTTCGCTTTATGCCATAAGGGTTGTGTCATCTGCATATCTGAGGTTATTGATATTTCTTCTGGCAATCTTGATTCCAGCTTATGCTTCTTCCAGCCCAGCGTTTCTCATGATGTACTCTGCATATAAGTTAAATAAGCAGGGTGACAATATACAGCCTTGACATACTCCTTTTCCTATTTGGAACCAGTGTGTTGTTCCATGTCCAGTTCTAACTTTTGCTTCCTGACCTGCATATAGATTTCTCAAGAGGCAGATCAGGTGGTCTGGTATTCCCATCTCTTTCAGATTTTCCACAGTTTATTGTGATCCACATGGTCAAAGGCTTTGGCATAGTCAATAAAGCAGAAATGGATGTTTTTCTGGAACTCTCTTGCTTTTTTGATGATCACGTGGGTGTTGGCAATTTGATCTCTGGTTCCTCTGCCTTTTCTAAAACCAGCTTGAACATCTGGAAGTTACGGTTCACATATTGGTAAAATACATACATAGTGCATACTATATGCCAAACACTATTTTAATCATGTTCCACATATTTATTTACTTAATCTTCACAACAGCTTTTATTTCGCTGATAAATTGAGGCACAATGAAATTAAGTTACTTGCTTAAGATAGCATGCCTTCTTAGTAGTAAATTTGATGTTTGTACCTATGTTTTCAATCATTAAGCTCTATTGCTTCTCAAGAAAAAAGTATAAAATTATGGATGACAAATCAGGGTAATTTAGAATTTTGAAGAGCATTTAGTCCTGCTCTTTCATTTTACAAATGAAATCATAAACAGATGAATTAAAGGACTTATCAAGGGCTAGACACACAGTTTGTGGCTAATTTAATATAGAGTCAGGATCTTCCATTTCTCATCCTATTTTTATTTAATAACATTTAAATACAAATGGCAATACAGTTCCAGTGTTCCTGGAACTTATTTAAATATACCAATTTGATTTCCTTTCAATTTATTTTATTGGGAAGAAGTGCAGTCATTTGATTTTCTTTTATTTTGCTGGGAGGAAATGTACTCAAATATAGAAACTTAACCCTTCTAGATTTTCTAGACTTATAGATTGATTTTTTTAGTTATTTTTCATTTAGACTCAAATTTATTTATAGGTTCAGCTCAAAAGATGGAGGTGAAGGTAATTTTCAAATTGCCTTTTAATTATATCACATCCACTTACATGTGCCAAGAACAGAACATGTATAAAGTTAAAATAGCCATCTTGTTCAGATAGGAAAAAGGAAATACTCATAGATGGGAGTCTTCTGTCAAAAGTTCTTTTCCTCTCAATGTTTGTTAACTAATATATTTGATGCATAGGAGCCATTTATTCCACTCAGGCTTTTTTCATAGTAACTAACTCTTATTAGTCTTATGAGTGGATGAATCTTAATATTTTTGAGCTTCTGTTTTCTCACCTTCACCTCGTGGTACATGAGGATCAAATTAGACACCTGTGTTTATTCACCCATAAGCGCTTAGTGAACTTCTGTTCTATGCAAGACACAGTGATGGGCACTGGGGCCACAAAGTTTTTAGGACATAGCTGCTGCTCCCTAGTGAGTTTATGTTCTAATCTGGCAATTGACATGTAAATAATTATGACATGAAACCAAATATATGAGTTTAATATAGAAAAGTCATGTATGAGAGTCAAAAGATTCACAGGGGCTGAATTTAAAATGTGAATAAAAGTCCACCAACCAGATGAGGAGATAGCGTTCTGGACAAAGGAAAGAACAATTAAGTGTTTCTTTTTTTTTTTTTTTAAGTTATGATTTATTTATTTATTTTTGGTTGTACTGGGTCTCTTGCTGCATGGGCTGTTTATCCACTTGCAGCAAGTGGGGGCTCTTCTCTAGTTGCGGTGTGTGGGTTTCTCACTTGTGTGGATTTTCTCCAGTTGCAGCAAGTGGGGGCTCTTCTAGTTGTGGTGTGTGGGTTTCTCACTTGTGTGGAGCACAGGTTCCAGGGCGCGCAGCCTTCAGTGGTTGTGGCGTGTGGGCTCAGCAGTTGCAACTCCCAGGCTCTAGAGCACAGGCTCAGTAGTTGTGGCGCATGGGGTTGGTTGCTCTGCACCATGTGGAATCTTCCCCACCCAGGGATCAAACCTGTGTCTCCTGCATTGGCAGGTGGATCCTTTGCCATCAAGCCACCAGGGAAGCTCTAAATATTTTCTCAGTGTGCATCAGGCAAAGGTACAGGCCCACAAATGTCATTATACTAAAGAACTATATATCGAAGGATTATGAAAATTGTAATTTGAATTTTGAAAACCATCCTTTTATGGTGTTGATAGTAAACTTAGAGAAAAGCTAGGTTTAGATTCATGAATAGGATATGGAGATGAAATGACAAATCAAGACTGTAATTAGTTATAAGAAATTGGATCCTCTAAGTCTTCATTATCATAAGCCACGTTAATTAACATTTCATTAATTACACTGACAATGAAATTATCACACAACTAGTGACCCTGTGAGCTCATAAAACATAGCAAACACAAGGTACATTCTTAGAATGTCAAGGTTAAGTAACTGCATTTTGGGATTGGCTGGCTTTAAGGTCAAAACCCACACAACGCAGAAAAGAGCAAGAAATAGAAAACCTGACTCAGATTCAGTATGGCTCTTTTTATCCAATATGTCAAAGACATAACATTGACTTCTAGAGAATAATTCCATATACTACCTCTCAGATTTTCTAACATGACTGAATTCCTATTACTACTGTCCTCTTGAATAATATAATTTGCCATACTCTGGGCAAATTTTGTCTTCAGAGGTTAGAATTTAAGTAGAAAAGTACAAGGCAAGATAGTTAATAATGTTTGTAGTCCACTTTTTAAAGATTTAGTAACAGTCTACAAAATCCATTGGTAAAGCTTAAAAACAAAAGAGGATAATTCATATGATGATAAAACCTTAAATTGTCAGTGCACAGAAAAAGAAAACGTGATTTCAAAAGAAAAGGGAAAGACAGTAGAAAGCATTCAAGGGAGAAACAGATCAATAGATAAAATGATAGAAAAATTTTTTTTGTCTATAGTAACAGAAATATGCTAGATAATCAACTGGCAATGACTTCGTAGCAGAGAGGTGTTCATTTGTATAAGGCAAGGCAATTCATGGAGTATTTTCTTCTATTTGTCTTACTATGTATGTCTCTCACTTTGAACCTAAGTAGGATAATTTTTATTTAGTTCTTCGATATCACTATTATACAAATAAAATTTCCTTTTGAAATGTTTAATTAAAGCCCAATATTAATTGAACAAAAAGACTACATTTCTTTGGTTCTTTAGGGGCACCAAAGTACTCCATATTAAAGATAAAATTCTACTGTAATAAAAATTTAACCAAAATATGTGAAAATTTAACAGACTATGTCATAATTAGAAAAAATAAAAATGTTTATAATACTAACACCATCACACAGTTATCTCACTATTTGTACATTGTCTTCTCCATGTGGCCATGTCTTTAATATAATTTCAGTCATAATATGTATCATTATATTATAATTTTTGTATTGTCAATTGTCACCTCTCTCCACTTTGTGTAAAAAAAGTTCAGGTTAGCTTACGAAGATATGCACAGCAGAACAAGATAACATTAAATAAAAAACAGTAGGCAAAGAAAAATTCCGGAGAAATACAGAGAAGGGTGGGAGAAATAAGAAATTGTGAAGTAGTGTACAAAACATATGCCATTATATTCTAAGTTTAGGCCACAAATTTATCTTTGAACAGCCTCTCTAACACAGAGAGGGAAGTGGGGTTAATTCCTGATTTATAGTGAACTGAAGGCCAGGCTGCGATGGCACAGGAGCGGCCGAGAGGGAACTTCCAGATGTTCAAGCTGGTTTTAGAAAAGGCAGAGGAACCAGAGATCAAATTGCCAACATCCGATGGATCATCGAAAAAGCAAGAGAGTTCCAAGAAAACATCTATGTCTGCTTTATTGACTATTCCAAAGCCTTTGACTGTGTGGATCACAAAAAACTGTGGAAAATTTTGAAAGAGATGGGAATACCAGACCACCTGACTGACCTGTCTCTTGAGAAACCTATATGCAGGTCAGGAAGCAACAGTTGGACCTGGACATGGAACAACACACTGGTTCCAAGTAGGAAAAGGAGTACATCAAGGCTGTATCTTGTCACCCTGCTTATTTAACTTCTATGTAGAGTACATCATGAGAAACACTGGGCTGGAAGAAGCACAAGCTGGAATCAAGATTGCCGGGAGAAATATCAATAACCTCAGATACACAGATGACACACAGATGACACCACCCTTACGGCAGAAAGTGAAGAGGAACTAAAAAGCCTCTTGATGAAAGTGAAAGAGGAGAGTGAAAATGTTGGCTTAAGGCTCAACGTTCAGAAAACAAAGATCATGACATCTGGTCCCATCACTTCATGGGAAATAGATGGGGAAACTGTCAGACTTTATTTTTCTGGGCTCCAAAATCACTGCAGATGGTGATTGCAGCCATGAAATTAAAAGACGCTTACTTCTTGGAAGGAAAGTTATGACCAACCTAGAGAGCATATTCAAAAGCAGAGACATTACTTTGCCAACAAAGGTCCGTCTAGTCAAGGCTGTGTTTTTTCCAGTGGTCATGTATGGATGTGAGAGTTGGACTGTGAAGAAGGCTGAGTGCCGAAGAATTGATGCTTTTGAACTGTGGTCTTGAAGAAGACTCTTGAAAGTCCCTTGGACTGCAAGGAGATCCAACCAGTCCATCCTAAAAGAGATCAGTCCTGGGTGTTCATTGGAAGGACTGATGCTAAAGCTGAAACTCCAATACTCTGGCCACCTCATGCGAAGAGTTGACTCATTGGAAAAGACCCTGATGCTGGGAGGGATTGAGGGCAGGAGGAGAAGGGGATGACAGAGGATGAGATGGCTGGATGGTATCACTGACTTGATGGACATGAGTTTGAGTAAACTCCGGGAGTTGGTGATGGACAGGGAGGCCTGGCATGCTGCGATTCATGGGTCTCAAAGAGTCAGACACGACTGAGCGACTGAACTGAACTGAACTGAGTGAACTGAAGATTTAAAAAAACAGGTTGTTTAGGAGAAGTAAGATGTATTCTTAATCCTGAAGCCATATAGAAATTTTTTTGTTTGTCATAAAGATGATACAGTGACTTCAGTATCACTCTGGTATCAAATATGCAACTCATATGTGCATGGGGCTTTTTATAATAATACATTTTAGAGTTTGTAAATACTATAGAACCAAAGTTAACATACAATAAGGCATTTTAAGGAGCCATTTAAATTAATGATTCTGTTTGCGTTAAGAATTTAGAAAGTCTGTTAGGAATAACCTGGTTGTTGCTTTTGTCTTAAAAAATCTTTCAAGGTTACTTTGAATGGACATTTTATTTTCTTTTCTTTTGGGTAATCTCTCCCATGATAGGCAGACAATTTAAAGCATTTTCTTGACTTATGATCTAGTTATGCTTTTCAATGTAACCTTCCTACATTTCCTTTTCATGGCTAGTTTATTAGCACTATGTAACAGCACCATTGAATGAGGGAGTAAAAGATTCGACAATGAGAAATAGAGTGAGTTCAATATAATGACCTATAAAAATGAGAACAAAATTTGAGGCCAGTAAATGAAATAATGGATTCGCAAGATGTTAACCTAACATATACAAATTTGAGCCAAATTTTACAGAGTTGTTTTTCTCCCTCTCTCTATACATACATGCATGTACATACAAACACACATATATATGGAAAGAAGAAAAATTTATTTTCTGTACAAAATTCAGTATTTTCCTGGTTATACCAATTTATTTTCTCCAAAAATTACTGTGTCTTTTGCTATATAAGACACTTATCTGTCTAGAATTATGTGGTTCATTAAGAAAGTAAACAATGATGAATGATGAAAAATAACAAAGGAGTTTTAAGGAGAAATCAGTCACAGTGAGTTGTATGTGATCTTCCCATTAGGAAATGTTTGAGAGATATGATAAATTCCGAAGACAGTATGCAAAAGTTACCTTTTGCTATTAGTGGAAAATAATGTCTTTTACCATTTCTGACCAAGAATATAAGCTCACTGATTTCTAAATGACCCATTGAGATTTTGTAGTTTTCCTTTGTGGATCAACTATGAAAGATGCATCCTTCATACACTACAGCTTCATGAGTGTTCTTTTTCTAATAGAGAACCAAGGCTTTGCTCAGTGATTCATTCTCTAGTTTTATCTGTTTTTTAATGAAGAAAAATCTATATTATAACATGGGCTGCTGTATGAAGTCAGGGAAGATATCTGACCATGAAACTGAGCCTCCCACTTTAAGTAGTATGTATGATCTTCCAAGGATGAGTAAATTTATTTTTACTTTTTTATTGGAGAGTAAATTTTAAATAAAGGGGGATAATCTTCAGAATGTCTTAGTGCTTGTTTAGAAGACACAATAAGACACTGTATACCCAGCACAGTAACTAGTAAATACTAGTCTCTCAAAAAGTTGGTAGCCATATTATTATTGCCACTGGTGTAATATTTTTGATGCAAATGGGCAGCAGTAGTGACCAGGTTTCTTGCAAGGTCCCTGTAGGCACCATGCTTCTCTAGATAAGTGTTTAGGTTTACTACTACTAAGTCACTTCAGTTGTGTCCGACTCTGTGCGACCCCACAGACGGCAGCCCACCAGGTTCCCCCATCCCTGGGATTCTCCAGGCAAGAACACCGGAGTGGGTCGCCATTTCCCTCTCCAATGCATGAAAGTGAAAGTGAAGTCACTCAGCCATGTCCAATCCCAGCGACCCCATGGACTGCAGCCCAGCAGGCTCCTCCATCCATGGGATTCTCCAGGCAAGAGTACTGGAGTGGGTTGCCAGTTTAGAGGGAGAATATTAGACATAATTTCTTCATAATATAATTTCTTCTTGCCTCTATTGATCATCTGGTTTCCTTGGTTCTGGTTTGGGATTACAGTTTTTCTTTAAACTTATAACTTCTCATATTTTAAATATGTAGGTTTACTAACAGATCAATCAATTTTCTTTTATCCTGTCTTCTTTGCGTCAACTACGTTTATATTGCTGTTGTGTGATCAATCAGCTAATGAAAAATGAATGGAATTCTAGTTATATGAACCAAGGGCAGGATAGCTGACATAAGTAAGCAAACAAAACATCTTTAGTGGGAGGACTGTGGGAGAAACTTTATGAGTCATTATACTTTAACAAAATTTTTAATCAATATTAAAATCGTGTTTTAATCTTAATACTCTCATAATTAAAAGCAGGAGTGGAAATCCCTCTTTCAAGCAACTTAGTTTGCTCAGCAAGATAATCTCAGTTAATGTTCTTGCTGAATTTTCTGAGTTGTGCTTGTGAGTCACTGGGCTAGCTTGGAGGATGGTGAGTCATTTCAGATTTTCTGGAATAAGGCTACCTGACTATCATTGCTTTATCTTTGGTTTGCAATGAGTTGAGAAGGTGCCCCATCACAGGTGACAGAGGAGATAACAGGAATATGGAAAGAAAAGCCAGCCCCTGTGATTTGGGTATAATCTCATCTATCAGCTAAAGGACCAGTGATTTGCGTATTAAAAGAGAGTCTAACCCAGCAGGTTATCTAATATGGCCAAGAATTTTCCTCTTTGCATCCTAACTAGGAACATGGAAGCAAAATTTTCCATAGGCAACAGCATTCTCCCTGCCTTTTGATTTTAATGTATTTTTTCAAATTAATTTTTCTTGGAGTAGAGTTGATCTACATTGTTGTTAGTTTCCACTGTACAGCAAAATGAATCAGTCGTACATATACATATATCCCCTCCTTTTTTAGGCTTCCATCCCATTCAGGTCACTGCAGGAGCAAAGTGAAATCGCATAAGACCAAATAAGTGAAGAGGAAATAGGTAATTACCTGAAAAAGATGCAGTCTCTGCCTTTTTAAAACAAGTTTGCACTGGGGCAACATGCCCTATCTGAGAGTCATAGAATGTCTAGCCTTGTCAGGTGAGCGTCTAGATGTATAAAATGCATAGAAGTCGAAAGTAAAAATTAGAAGACATTAACTTCTGATAAAATTCTAACCTCTGTTGATTTAATACTTTAAAAAGAGGGTATAGACTTTGACTGCTTTGTCAGTATTTCATTTGGAGATTTTTCTTTTTTACTATCCCTTTTTCAATCTATTCCTTACCTGTCTTTCCCATGTCAGTACCTCCCCAAGTCAGCCACCTGTAGTCAAAATCCTAAGAATCATGCTCAACTCTTGCTTCTGATTACCTTTATCAGTTCTTTTATCAACTTCTCTGTCTTCAAAATACATCCTAAATCTGTGCACTTTTCATTATTTTCACTGTTAAGTCCATAATCCAAACCTCGTGATATATAATGTGGGTCTTCTCTAGTGGTTTCCTGACTGACGGACCTACTTACACTCTTGCCCTCTCTAAAGTCTATTCACCCAGCAGCAATAATCAATTTAAAAAACAAACCAGCTCTTGTCTTTCAGCTTAAAATCTCCCAATGGTTTCCTTCCCTTCCCTTTACCGTTCAGCCTTCACATAAAACCTGGAAACACTCTTCACGATCTTACCAGACCCATGAGCCTGACCTTGCTTGGTTCCTTCCAGACTGAGGTACTTGCTTTGCCAAGCAAACTCATCTTCTTTGTAATATACTCTTTACAAAGTTCTGCTCTTTAGGTCTCTGCTCCAAAATCAGAAGAGCCTTCCCTGACTCTGTTTTAAAGAATAACATATTCTTTAAGATCAGTGATGTTAGAAGCAGAGCCTGTAATAGGGATTCTTGAGAAAGTCATTTGTTGACGGAGTGCCCTCAGGAGAGAGGGAATGAGAGGAATATTATAGGGCAGGTAAAAAGCTAAACAAACATGATGGGGATTTGCTTTAGTTTGGTTGCATTGGGAGTATTGGAGCACAAATCTTATCAAAGCCTCAGTCCCAGCTGGAGGCAGAGAGGCTGGCCAGTTGTCAAACTTGTCAGTCAGTCATTGGCTGCTCCTGGGATGATGGTGATGGGATGCTGCTGCCTGGATGAGGCAACTCCCATTCAGTGGAGGGCAGTTCTCCAGGGAAGGAGGAAGCCATGAACCCTTAGCAGCCAGAACCGACTGAAGCTGAGGATGGGTACATCCCCTGCTGAGAGGGGATCTGAGTGAGTCACCAACAGCATGCCCTCCAGGTAACCTCCCCAATTATGTACCCTGCTTAACTTTGAAAAGCAGAGACATTACTTTGCCAACAAAGGTCTGTCTAGTCAAGGCTATGGTTTTTCCAGTGGTCATGTATGGATGTGAGAGTTGGACTGGGAAAAAAACTGAGCGCCGAAGAATTGATGCTTTTGAACTGTGGTGTTGGAGAAGACTCTTGAGAGTCCCTTGGACCGCAAGGAGATCCAACCAGTCCATTCTGAAGGAGATCAGCCCTGGGATTTATTTGGAAGGACTGATGCTAAAGCTGAAACTCCAGTACTTTGACCACCTCATGTGAAGAGTTGACTCATTGGAAAAGACTCTGATGCTGGGAGGAATTGGGGGCAGGAGGAGAAGGGGACGACAGAGGATGAGATGGCTGGATGGCATCACGGACTCGATGGACGTGAGTCTGAGTGAACTCGGGGAGTTGGTGATGGACAGGGAGGCCTGGTGTGCTGCAATTCATGGGGTCGCAAAGAGTTGGACATGACTGAGCAACTGAACTGAACTGGACTAACTTTTATATTATCTAAGTATGTGTGTGTGTGTCTGCTATCAACCTTTTTTTTTTTTTTTTAAGAATTAAAATGAAAGGTTCATGAGGAAAGGGATTTTGTCTTACTGCTGTATTTCTAGCACCCAAATAAATATTCAATTCATTGTTGTTGTTTAGTCACTAAGTTATGTCCGTCTCTTTTGGACCCTGTGGATTGTAGCCCACCAGGCTCCTCTGTGCATGGGAGTTCCCAGGCAAGGATACTGGAGTGGGTTGCCATTTCCTCCTCCAGAGAATCTTCCTGAACCAGAGACTGAACCCGTGTCTACTGCTTGGCAGGCAGATTCTTTACCACTGAGCCACCAGGGAAGCCCACCCAGTACATTAGAAATATCAAATAAAATCATCATGACGAACATGTATTGAGTACTTACAGCATGCTAGGTATTAATTTAATTATCATAACAATCTTGTAAGAAGTTTACTATTACTGTCTCCATTTTACAGGTGAGGAACGTGACACAGAGACAGAGTAACTTGCTCACAGTTACATATTTAGGAAGTGCTGCATTTAGGATTCAACTCCATGCTGTCTACTTTCTATAAATATTTGTTGAGTATTAAAACAGTTGAGTTCAAGTCATCAAGCATTTTCTAGGTAGTTTCTATCTTTCTTCCTGAGCACAGACTCAGATAGCAAAAGGCTGGCACTCGACCCACTCTACCCATTGCTTATGGCCTGTGTTTTAATTAACTCTTTGCGACTCGACTTGCTTATTTTATGTTGTACTCCATAGCGTAAGAACTTTGCCAGAAGTTTAAGAATGGGATTCTACTTCTAGATCTGACATTGCTATCTTTGTGAACCAGGGCAGCTTTGTCAGTCTCTGTGGCCTGTTTCTGTTTGTAAAGTGATACTTTTTTTTTTTTTTTTAATTTCTAAAATTTTTATTGGAGTCTGTGTTGGCATTTCAGATACAACAAACTTAAAATGAGTCCTCTCCGACTCTTAACTTCACCCCTTTAACAATATCAGGGAGAAAAGAGAAATCCAGTGCATTGATCATCAAAATATCAAAGTGATATGTTTTTGCCAGATAAATCCATTTATTTGAGGCATAGTAAAGCTTGATATTGGTCTTCAGTGGGTGTTGTTTGAATGAATAAATAGATGAGTAAATGAACATATAAGCATCATTTGAGATTCTAGAGAATTGTTTTGTGTTGTTTTAACTAATTAGGCCAGAAGGCATAGGAAGATATGGACTTCACCAGAAGCACAAGCATTTCTCCTCTGTTCTCCTTAGCACATGCTGCCTATTTCAGTCCTATCACCTGGGTGTCATCATTTCAGAAAACAGGAAATATATTCTGTTTTACCTCTTAACTCCCACCTTCCTTCAGATTAATATTACCAAAGCTCAAAGGAAGGTACAAAATTCTGAGCGTCTGTCAGTATCATGACCAGACAACATAGGTATCAGTGGCGTATAGACCATAATCTTAGCTAGAAAACTAGATTCGGGGGCAAGAGACATAGATTTAAATTTCTGTTTCTGTCAGTAGCTGTGTACTTGTGACCCTTCCTGTTGAGCTGAAATGTGAACTGTAAGAACAAAGAAATCTGAGGTTTTAATATAATATTTGCTGTGTTGTACATTGGGAAGAGCATCCATAGACTTGGGAACCAGTCTTGTGAGGTTAAAATTCCAAATCTGTTCCTTAATAGCCAAGCGTCTTGGCCATTCCTGAATCTCAGGTTCCATCTGTAGAAAATGAGTAAATGAGGGGATATGATAAGGATTATGGCTAGCAGAGTTGCCTGTTGAGATTCATGGATACTCCGTAAATTCAAGCCTTAATTATCATTGTTATGAAAACTTTATTTTTATTATTATTATAAAGAAGGTTGAGTGCCAAAGAATTGATGCTTTCGAACTGTGTTGCTGGAGAAGACTCTTGAGAGTCCCTTGAACATCAAGGAGATCAAACCAGTCATTCCTAAAGGAAATCAACCCTGAATATTCAGTGTTCACTGGAAGGACTGATGCTAAAGCTGAAACTCCAATACTTTGGCCACTTAATGAGAAGAGCCAACTCTTTGGAAAATACGCTGATACTGGGAAGGATTGAGGACAAGAGGAAAAGAGGACAACAGAGGATGAGATGGTTGTAAAGCATCACTGACTCGATGGACATGAGTGAGCAAACTCCAGAAGATAGTGAAGGACACAGGGAGGCCTGGCCTGCTACAGTGCATGGGTTGCAAAGAGTCAGACACAACTGAGCGACTGGACAACATTAGATTCAGTTCAGTTCAGTCACTTAGTCATGTCTGATTCTTTGTGACCCCATGAACTACAACACGTTATTTAGATTATGTTCTGTAATATTAATAGGTTCCTTCTTATTGTACACTGTTCTTATACTTTGGCTATGCTCTATAGTAGCTGGTTTTAGAAAAGGCAGAGGAACCAGAGATCAAATTGCCAACATCCGCTGGATCATTGAAAAAGCAAGAGAATTCCAGAAAAACATCTATTTCTGCTTTATTGACTATGCCCAAGCCTTTGACTGTGTGGATCACAATAAACTGTGGACAATTCTGAAAGAGATGGGAATACCAGACCACCTGATCTGCCTCTTGAGAAATTTGTATGCAGGTCAGGAAGCAACAGTTAGAACTGGACATGGAACAACAGACTGGTTCCAAATAGGAAAAGGAGTACGTCAAGGCTGTATATTGTCACCCTGCTTAATTAACTTCTATGCAGAGTGCATCATGAGAAACACTGGACTGGAAGAAACATAAGCTGGAATCAAGATTGCTAGGAGAAATATCAATAACCTCAGATATGCAGATGACACCACCCTTATGGCAGAAAGTGAAGAGGAAGTAAAAAGCCTCTTGATGAAAGTGAAAGTGGAGAGTAAAAAAGTTGGCTTAAAGCTCAACATTCAGAAAACGAAGATCATGGCATCCAGTCCCATCACTTCATGGAAAATAGATGGGGAAACAGTGGCTGACTTTATTTTTCAGGGCTCCAAAATCACTGCAGATGGTGACTACAGCCATGAAATTAAAAGACGCTTACTCCTTGAAAGGAAAGTTATGACCAACCTAAATAGCATATTCAAAAGCAGAGACATTACTTTGCCAGCAAAGGTCTGTCTAGTCAAGGCTATGGTTTTTCCTGTGGTCATGTATGGATGTGAGAGTTGGACTGTGAAGAAGGCTGAGCGCCGAAGAATTGATGCTTTTGAACTGTGGTGTTGGAGAAGACTCTTAAGAGTCCCTTGGACTGCAAGGAGGTCCAACCAGTCCATTCTGAAGGCGATCAGCCCTGGGATTTCTTTGGGAGGAATGATGCTAAAGCTGAAACTCCAGTACTTTGGCCACTTCATGCGAAGAGTTGACTCATTGAAAAGACTCTGATGCTGGGAGGGATTGGGGGCAAGAGGAGAAGGGGACAACAGAGGATGAGATGGCTGGATGGCATCACCAACTCGATGGACTTGAGTCTAAGTGAACTCTGGGAGTTGGTGATGGACAGGGAGGCCTGGTGTGCTACGCTTCATGGGGTCGCAAAGAGTCAGACCCGACTGAGCAACTGATCTGATCTGATCTCATATAGTAAGGCTAACTCCAAGGTTCCACATAATAGAGTTTAGCTGCTTTAATTCTAATTTTCCTATCTTGTTTTATTATAAATATTTGTTTAACTTCGCAAACTTTTGACCTTATAAAGTGTTACCCAACAAAATAAATAATTCTCAGAGCATGTTTTTGAAACAGGTAATTCTTTGTTAAAAATCTTTGAATTGGTATCATTATTCTATAAACAATGGATTTTGCCATTAAATTAATAAAAAGCTGTTTTTAAATCTGTTTCATTAAAAGAGGATAATTGCAAATTAACATATCAATATGTATTTTTAACAATGGACCTTCTAATTCTCTTAAGGGTGCAATACAAGTTTGTTCTCAATTTTAAGCAGTTTAAGGTACATTTTTATCTTTCTCATTAATTTTTTACTTTTTCCTTTATCAGCTTAGCCAGAATCTTGGCTTTGACTTAAAAGGTGGGTTGTTGAAATCTTTGAATGAATCATAATCTCAAACATCCTGGCCTGTGTATTTCACAGCAGTTTTGCTTCTGTTTCTTTTTTCTTAAAAAAAGTTTTTTAAAAGGAAAAAATAAAAGAAAAAAAAATTTTTTTTTTCTTTCTTAGTAACAAGTCTTCTATTTTTCCCTGCCTAGACTTTTGAGCTAATTTAAAAAATGTTTTAGTTTGTTTCCATTGCTCTGCTTTCAGAGAACTTAGTAAGGTTGTCAAGAAGATAATATTTTCATGTTTATTTATTTATTCAAATCAGAAGAAGAAGAAACTTTTCTCTTTACCTTTATGTTTCATTTTTCAACTTAGTTTCTTTAGTTGGAGCCAAATGTATCTTGATGTATATAGAGTATTTGTTTATTTTCTAAACTGTTCAGTCAGCAATGATTGAGATTGTGGTTAGCATAATTAAAATGGTTTCTTTCAGATTTATTTTGTAAAAGAGCTATATCCTTCACTTGGGAATAGTTTGAAGATGTTTTCAGTGCAAATTTTGAATGAAGAGTTTAATTCATATTATGACATGATATAAGCATTTTGTATCAGTTTTCAATAGAAGACTTCTGTAACAGTGTACCACGTTCATTGGCTTAAAAATAATAACATAAATATATTATTTTACACTTTGTAGATTAGAAGTCTTACAGGGGTCTCACTGGGCTAAAATCTAGGTTCCAATGCCTTTGTGGAAGCTGGAAGGGAGAACCTGTTCACTGGAACTTGTTCCCTGTTCCTATTATTATAACAGTAAATTGGACATGAAATTGGATTGATCACTTGACACTTGGACTACAGTTTTGCCTTCCAGATTTTCTCATTCTCTGTTTTTCTTCTTGTTAGTCTGTAATATCCCTACCATTTCCCTAAAATGCCATTTTCAGGAGGTCATTTCCCTGATCAAGGATGTACAATGAATCCTATTGTCCACTCCACATATTACTGTCATTTGATTTCTTAGTTGGCTTTTAAGAGCCTCCATAATTTGGTTCTATTGGACTCCTCCAAGCTTATTTTTCGCTTGGTACTACATATTGCTCATTGAGTTTCAGCTGTAGTCAGACTATTACTATTATTTTTATTATTATATTATCATTCATTGTTCCCTAAATGCTTGTTGAGGCCACATGGATATAACTGAAAGCAAAAGAGATGTGGTATCTGTTGTCATGATGCAGAGAGTCCAGAGGAGAAGACAAATATTGATAGAAATTAAAAAATATGAAAACATAAATTAGTCTTTTCCTACTTTTTTGCAGTAAGTATGCACGCATACACATTCACAAACATACACACACACACACACTTTTGTTTTTATATCCTATCTTTACTGTTTGCTGTATCTGTTAACATCCAGAATTATTTTCTTCTTTTCCTGCATTTGTACATATGCTATAAGTCTTTTAGAACTATACTAAATTGTGCATCCATAGTTAAGTTCATGTTGAGTTGAAGGTACTGCATTGGTCTGCAAAATCCAGTTTTGAAAAACTGTTCAGTAGGGATTTAGACTTATCAATACTTTCCAAAAAGCCGAAATTTAAGACTTTAAATTGACTCTTAAATAGCAGTGCTCCATGAACACAACCACCTCTGATAACGATGGGCAAGTTAGAAGTACTCTGGACCATCTTTTATTTATGAAAGTAACTTTCAGGCACGTTATATAAAATTTTCATCACTGCCTACTTGGGAAAGGTTTCAGTTATGTATTTTGGAATGGTACCAGTTGAAGTTGAACAAAAAGAATTTATATTCTTTTTGACAGTTTCACTTTGAAACCACAGGAATGCATTTTGTCATTTGAAGAAGACAGTATTTGGAAAAAAAAAATAATGTGAAGAATGTATATCTAATCCAGGGTGACCGATGTCAGAGGAAGCAATGGGAAGTTGGAGCATTGTTTTTCTTGAAGTGGCATTTAGGATGAAATCCATGGCATTTAAAATGGTGGTTAGCTATTTTTTGTCTTACAGTGGAAATGAGCAACCAGTGTATATCTGAAATATATGTAAACATCTTCCTTCCCTCCTTCCCTCTTTCATTCCCTCCGCCACCCTCTTGCAGGCTTATGTTATCCTACTCACTACTTTTCTGTCTAGGTCATCACCACTTTCTGTCTAGGTTCCTCTTGGCCTTAGTTCCTGGATCTGTTTTCTGGAAACTTCTGTTTTCCCCTAGTATTATTTAATTTTCCTATGCTCTTACTGCCCTACACAGACTGATTGATCTACAGAACAGATACGAACTTTATTTTCACGAGTACCCTCATGTTTCTTACCCTGTGGACCCACAGAACTTCCTTACACCAATCACAGAAGTACTTCAGCCTCCACACATTGGAAGTTTCATGCTGCTAGAGCAACTAATCTAATAATAGAAATGTCCATTAATGGTATCTCTGAAGTCTCAAACATCCATTTCAAACTTTTTCCTCTCTTCTCTAACCATTAACCCAACCTCCACTTTCCTCACTCTCAGAGGGTGATTTTATTTTCTATCCATGTTCTCAAATGTAAGCCATTTACATAGATATGAATGCTTGTCATCTTTCCATAGGAAGTTGCACAGGATCAGATATTTTGCTTAGTAAAGGATAAATCTACTTTTGCTTTATTGACTACGCCAAAGCCTTTGAGTGTGTGGATCACAACAAACTGTGGAAAATTCTTCAAGAGATGGTAATACCCGACCACCTGACCTACTTCCTGAGAAATCTGTATGCAGGTCAAGAAGAACAGTTAGAACTGGACATGGAACAACAGACTGGTTCCAAATAGGGAAAGGAGTATATTTGTTTATTGTCACCGTGCTTATTTAACTTATATGCAGAGTACATCATGACAAACGCTGGGCTGGAGGAAACACAAGCTGGAATCAAGCTTGCTGGGAGAAATATCAATAACCTCAGATATGCAGATGACACCACCCTTATGGCAGAAAGTGAAGAAGAACTAAAAAGCATCTTGATGAGAGTGAAAGAGGAGAGTGAAAAAGTTGGCTTAAGGCTCAACATTCAGAAAACTAAGATCATGGCATCTGTCCCATCACTTCATGGCAAATAGATGGTCAAACAGTAGAAACAGTGGCAGACTTTATTTTTTTGGCTCCAAAATCACTGCAGATGGTGATTGCAGCCATGAGATGAAAAGACGCTTACTTCTTGGAAGGAAAGTTATGACCAACCTAGACAGCATATGGAAAAGCAGAGACATTACTTTGTCAACAAAGGTCCATCTAGTCAAGGCTATGTTTTTTCCAGTGGTCATGTATGGATGTGAGAGTTGGACTGTGAAGAAAGCTGAGCTCCGAAGAATTGATGCTTTTGAACTGTGGTGTTGGAGAAGACTCTTGAGAGTCCCTTGGAATGTAAGGAGATCCAACCAGTCAATCCTGAAGGAGATCAATCCTGAATATTCATTGGAAGGACTGATGCTGAAGCTGAAACTCCAATACTTCGGCCACCTGATGTGAAGAACCGACTCATGGGAAAAGGCCCTGATGCTGGGAAAGATTGAAGGTGGGAGGAGAAGGGGATGACAGAGGATGAGATGGTTGGATGGCATCACCTGTGTGATGGACATGAGTTTGAGTAGGCTCTGGGAGTTGGTGATGAACAGGGAAACCTGGTGTGTTGCAGTCCAAGGGGTTGCAAGTAGTCAGACACGACTGAGCAACTGAACTGAAAGGATAAATCTGCCCATCTCTGACCAGCCCTTGCTCTTTTGGATATCACCTCTCTTCAGCTTGTGCTTCTCCACTGCTACTTCTTAGTCTAGAAATATGCACGATACTGAATGCTTGGGGCTGGTGCACTGGGATGACCCAGAGGGATGGAATGGGGAGGGAGGAGGGAGGAGGATTCAGGATGGGGAACACATGTATACCTGTGGCAGATTCATTTTGATATTTGGCAAAACTAATACAATTATGTAAAGTTTAAAAAAAAAAAAAAAAAAAAAAAGAAATATGCCCAGTCCTAAAACCGACCAAACATCATTGCCTACCTACAAGTTCTTTTCTAACTGTCTTCCTATTTGTCCCCTATCCCTACCCCCATCCAGGCAACTTAAAAGAGTAGTTTGCACTCTTCCTCTGTTACCCTTTCTAATTTACTCAATAAGGATTACAATAGAAAAATCATTGCCAATCCCAGTGGATGTGGTTCAGGTCTTATGTTAAGGTATCTGGCATTGTTGCTCTGCCTTGAAACTTTAGAGACTCCTGATTCTTCCTCTGTGTGTCTGTTCCTTTTAACAGGAGGTGCTGAATATCTCTATCCCTCTAAGGTTAAAATTTAGCTGTTTATTTTCCACACCTGTGTTAACACTGGAGCTTCTCCTAAACTACCTTTATCATCTGGTCATGGGTCATGCAGGCCTGAATACTGAGCCATCCTTGACTTTTTCTTCTTCATCCTTCAGACCCAGTCAAACATAAAACTCTCCTTTTTATCTTTATTTCCTTAAATCCACATCCTTTTTTACAAAATTTTCATTAACCATTCAATACCTAATCTTGTTTTATGTGTGTTCCTGTTTAAAGACACTTTATTTAGCATATTTGTAGTAATTCACTAACATTGAACTCATGGCCAATAGCACTATGCCTCATGCCTGAACCAAGGTTATCTGACACATAAGGCACGTTATATCATAACCTTCTTGAGCTTAGGAACACTAGAAGGCACTTCAGCACTATGCTTGGGACACAAAATCACCAACAAAAAGCTCAAAAAATGTGAAAAACATGGCACTTCATAAGCCACAAAAAGGACACTTGTCTATAATATGAGAACTGAAGAAGTTAGAGTGAATATTTGTATCTGTTTCTGTGTTCAGTCTGTTGCACTATTTTTTCTGGTTGAGCTGTATGAAGATTATCTGACCTCATACAGGTATATAGTTGGAAAACAAAGAAAATCTTAGTAACATTTTCAGAGAATTGTAGATGGTCTCCTTTATACTCCAAAACATGATTGTGGTAACTGCTTAATGCTATTTCTAACATGGAGTCTAAAACCATTTACTTTTATGATATATTACGTTAAAAACCCATTACTGTATCTTGCAGCTTGAATGAATCTTATAGCCGTGCAAAGTTCCCTGGTGGCTCAGATGGTAAAGCATCGGCCTACGATGTGGGAGACCTGGGTTTGATCCCTGGGTTGGGAAGATCCCCTGGAGAAGGAAATGGCAGCCCACTCCAGTACTCTTGCCTGGAAAATCCCATGGACGGAGGAGCCTGGTAGGCTACAGTCCATGGGGTCACAAAGAGTTGGACATGACTGAGCGAATTCACTTTCACTTTTATAGCCATGAATGACTTTGTACATATGTAGTAGAGATATTGTTTCATTAATTTATGCAAATATTCTAAATGTTAATACTCTTCATTAGAAAATATTAAAGTATCACATTTGTTAAAATTACCAATGATCTCATCAGAAAAGGCTTTAATTATTGGGAAGCTGTCAAACTCATGGTGGTAAATATAAGATTTCTAAAACTTGAATTTTGTCATCGGCAGCAAATCTTGCCAGTTGTTTTCCTTGAAGTTCACTGTATGCACTTTCTAAAAAATGTCTGCCAGATATCCAATCTGAATAACTATCATTTATCTGTCAGTTTTTCTTTCAGGGGAAATGGTGTTCCATGAAATAAGTGCTAAGTCAGCTCACAACTGAAACAATTGTACAAGTGGTTTTACTTGAGACAAACATTATAATTTGGTGTGCAGCATAAATACTTCATGCATACTTTCCTCATCACACTGAATATTAAAAAGAAGTGTACTCAAGGATTGAGACTTAATAACATTAATATTTCTTGTCACTGGATTAAGGACATTCTTAAGTGAAATTGAAAATTTTTTTCTTCTTGTGCCTGACAGTAAAGAAAACAGTAACTAGTAGTAAAGTTTGGTGCCTTTGCCTTGATTCATGCTAAGATGCCAGCAGTTTTAACATCTGTGCTTTTGCACCATCAGTTCCAGTATCAATACAGTAGAAAAAGCTAATAACGTCTTAGGATTATTGGAGGAAAAGCTTTGACATTGCCAACCCCCTTCAAAGAGTCCTGGGAATCACCTGCGGTTTTTAGACCACACTGTAAGAACCACTGATCTAATAGATTTTTCTTTTCTAATTGCTTTTATTATTGGTCCCACTATAGTATTAAATAGTAGTGGAGAAAGTGAGTGCCTGTATCTTGCTCCTAATCTTAAGAGAAATATCTTTTGTGTTTTTCTGTTAAGATACTGGTTTTAAGACCAAGATTTACATATTTTATTATGTTGAAAAATACGTATCAATTCCTGTTTTCCTGGGTGTTTTTAAAATCAGAACCAGATGTTAAATTTTGCTAAAATATTTTATTTTTTCTTTTGTGATCTAAAGCAATAAGTCAGTAATTTTCTCCTCAGATGCTTTATTATGTAGTATTATATTAATGGACTCCTTAATTCATTAATATATTTCTTGGAATAAATCTCCCTTGGTCATGATGTGTAATATCTTAATGTAGCATTAGATTGTTGGATTTAGTTTGTTAGTATTTTATTTTTATAATGATACTGATGTGATATCTGTAATTTTTTGTACTTGTATTTATAGATTTAGGTTGTAATGTTATACTTGCTTTACACAAAGAATTTGAAAGATTCATTTCATATTTTGTGCTTTGGAATAACTTATGTGGCATGGGGATGATCTGGTCTTTTAAAGTTTGGTAGACTTCTCCAATGAAACCATCAGGGCCTGGAGATATTTAGTTGGGAATTTTCTTAAAATTTTCTTTATTTATGAGTTGTAACTGTCTTTTAAAACATTGTAGTACTAATTGGATAAAACTTTTGAACTGTGTTTTCTTCGGAAATTATTCATTTCATGTAAGTTTTCAAATTTATCATAATAAAAATTTGCATCTATGTGTTTTATTTTTCAATTTTGAATGCTATTTTCTTCTTCGTTGTGTTTTATGTTTGCCTTCTCCTCCCACTTTTTAAAAGTATTTTTTTCACTTGTTCAAGGAACCAGTATTTTGATTTATTATTTAGATCAATGTTTTTCTTTTTTCCACCTCATTGATTTTTGTGCTTATCTTTATTATTTCCCTTACTTTGCTTCTTCTGGTTTAGTTGTTTGTTTTCTGGCTTTTCTAGCACATTTATTTGTATTCTTTTGTTCTCATTAACAAAAGTGCTTAAAACTGTACGTTTTTCACCCACTGTTTTAAGTGTATTTGATAACGCATAGTATTTTTATTAACATTATCTTTAGAAATTCTCAAATTGCTATTTTTTTCTCTTCCATCCAAGAGTTATTTATTTATTTTTTTAAATTTTATTTTATTTTTAAACTTTACATAACTGTATTAGTTTTGCCAAATATCAAAATGAATCCGCCACAGGTATACATGTAGTAAAGGTTTTTTTTTTTCTCCTTAATGTTCAGAAGGTAGGGCTTTTTATATTTTATTATTAATGTCTATTTTACTGTTTTTCCCAGAAAATGAAAACATTTTTTTTTAATACTTCTATTTTATGAAATGTACTCAAGCTTTCAGTATGACTCATATATGGTAAGCTTGTGATTATTTCACATAATCTTAAGATAAAGGATTTGTGTTTATTTCTTAGTGCTATTATAACAAAGTGTCATAAACTGCATGGCTTAAAACAACACAAATTTATTCTGTCACAGTTCTGGAAGCTGAAAGTTCATAATCAAGGTGATGGAAAGGCAGTGATCCCTCTGAAATCTATAGTGATGACTCCTTCCTTGCCTCTTCCTCGTTTCTTATGGTTTTACAGCAGTCTTTGGTGTTTCTTGGCTTGTGGCTACCACACTTCAATCTCTGCCTCTGTCTTCACATACTGTTCTTCTTTCTTGTGTCTCTGTTTCCTCTCCTCCTCTTATAAGGATACCAGTTATATTGGATAAGTTCTACCTTGACTCTGTATGACCTCATCTTAACTTGATAACACCACCAAGACCCTTTTTCCAAATAGGGATATATTCATAAGAACTGATGATGAGGATTTCCATATATCTTTCTTGGAGACACAGTTCAACCCCTAACAGTTTATCTTATGGCCACCCTAAATTCATATACTTTCTATATGCATAATATGTTCACCTAATCACACTGTCCCCCTCATTCTAGCATTAACTTGAAGTCCAAAATGTCATCTTAAGTATCATCAATGCAAAGAGTCCCAAATATTATCACCTAAATCATCTGAATCGGTTATGAGGAGACTCAGAGTATGAATTCCTTTTTATGGAAAATGAGTTTTCTGCTTCCAGAATGCAGTGGTAGAGCATCCATAAGATAAACATTTCTATTCCAAAAAGGGGGCAGTTAGAAAGAATAAAAGAATAGCAGGTTCCAAGCAAGATGATAACTCAGTAGGGCAAGTTGAGTTTCAGGGCCATAGAATAATTACATGTGACTGGATTCCCTGTCCTCTGGGATGGCTGGAATGGTAGGCTTGTTCTGGACCCATCCGTGTAGTGGTCTTATTCTCTTGGGTCTACCTTCGACTCCAGGCCTCTGCATCTGTGGCTCTGCCCTCAAAGTCGTTCTTCCTTCACCAAGATAGGGCTAATTTCTATATACTTTTTATATATTTTCTTCCACTCTTCTCTATGGTTTCCATAGATAAGCTCATACAATAGAGGAAAAAAGCAAAAAGAAAGGAGAATAGGGAAAAGGAGAAAGAATTAGGGAATAAAACCTGTGATTGGAATTCAGCATGTATTATTCATTCAAAGGTATGGAAAGAAGAAAACCTTGACTGAAGTACATGCAGGACCATTCTACTTTATGTCTGTGGGTGCATACCATATATACACACAATATGTATAAAAGAGATAACTAATGAGAACCTGCTGTACAGCACAGGGAACTCTTAATGTTCTGTGGTGACCTAAATGGGAAGGAAATCCAAAAAAGAAGGTCTATATGTATCCGTAGAGCTGATTCACTTCGTTGTATAGAAGAATGAAGCTGTACCCCAATTTAAAAAAAGATCTTAAGAACCACTCCCCCCAAAAGCCCGGTATCCTGAAGCCTTGATTCAGAGTCACCCAGATAACCTGATTTTATTGACTTCTTCAGTTTTTCTATGGCCTTAAGTATTTGCTAGCATAATGCCGCACAAACAGCTAATATATTGGTGTGCTAAGCAGCATTTCTGCTGTCAGCAGTGCAGCAGCAAATGAAGTGCCTCACGAGGGAACTGTTGAATTAAATGGTACACACTGGACTGGCTTGGTTCTCTCTCATTTTGGAATGACTTCACCTTCTCCATTCCCAAGCGAGAAAAAAACTCCTTCCATCTGTGCTAGACTTGCATTCTGAAGGGATTTGGGGATTTATGATTCTTAGGCATGGAAGACAGGAGCAGGGAGGCACTAGCTGAAGGTAAATCACCACACTGACTTTTAGAACTGTTACTATTGACTAGGGAGTTAATTGCCTGTGTACTTCATTTTTAACTATTGGGCTTAACTGGAAACTGACCAGTTGACAAAACTACACTAAAGCTAGAAGAGAATAAAAGAAAAGGGTGAAGAAAAGAGATTGAAACTCAGAATGCATTTTCAGAATTTCTTGAACCAAAGATTTAAAAAATGACAGTGTTGGTAGTGTGTTGTATCGGTAATGCTAAAGTGTATATAATTTTTCCTTATAATTTGGTTAGGATACTGGGTCTGAGAGTTAATTCACTTGAAATGTTCCTAAATGAGAAGGCACTGGTTCTTGTCTTGATAATAAAGGAAGAGAAATACATGCAGACAGGTGTTGGATACCAGGGAATCTTCACAATTTTTATTCTAAAACCAACCTGTGGCAACGTTTAGAACTATGGTTCTAATCTCAGATTTAGAGAGACTAGGGCCTGTTGATAATCTTTATTTATTTTAGTAGGAAATTGTTGGGATACATCAATAATAGTGCCTTATTAAATATATGTTCCACTTTGTAAATATTTGCTACCTAATGTTTATTGGAATATTTCGTTAGTCTCTGGAAAGCTTGACAAATATATTGATAGCATTACATAATCTTTAATGATTTATAAGCTAGTATGTCTAGTAAACCAATGAAAGCTATTATATTTTTTCAGAAATGAAGCAATTAATGTAGCATACTAAATAAAAATATAAATATTTTATTCATCTTAATTTAGTAATAATTGCATACATGACTTCTTTCTCTTTGCCATTCCCTAGCTCACTGGAAATGTTAGGATCATTCTACCTTGTACTTGGGTGGAAATGCTTATGAATTAGTTTTGCTTTGTTGTAATAATATGGCTACTAAAGTGCATTCTGTTTCCTTTACTCAGCCTACTGTGCAGATATTCAGTGGTTTTCAAACTTTAAGATTTGAACTTGTTAATCCAGCTCCTGGATCCCCTGTGTTTCTCACTGTGTGTCTCTTCTAAAGTACAGCCCTAGAGGACGGGCATCATCCAGCCTGCTCTTTTCTTAAAGATACAGAATGGTCTAGCATCTGTGTTTATTCCCTTTAACTTTTAAAAACCTTTCTCTTCTTGCTGAGCTATTCTTTCACTTCTCATTTCTATTCCAGACACTTCCCCTCTTTTTATAGTTGTCCCCTATAGTAATGACTCACATTTATTAAAACTAGAATTTTTATGGTTGCTGAAAAAGCACAGAAGCAAAGCTATGTATCCTGGAATTTAGCATAAGACAACTCATGTTTGGGGAGGCATCTCAATGTTTCTTTCTGCTCCTTGGACAGTACTGATAGCTATATAAAAGAGATGGATCAAAATCAAAGAGCACCAGCCTGCCTGAGGGATACCATACAGGATTTTTAGTCTAGTGAGATTGATCCTACTGTATCTCTGATAAGATGATGCTTAGAAATTAGATCCTGGGAATGTTTAGAAAACAGTTAAAGGCCTGTGCTGTTGGGGTTGAGTTTTACTTTCTGATATCCTTCTTTCCTTCATAGATGAAGCCAGGTTGACTCAATGCTAAGGTGTTCAGTTTGACTAATTGATGTCTGAATAGTTAAGACCTTAACCTAGCTTTTGGGAAAACATCATTCTTTTAATTACCAAAGATAATCAAGCAGAAAGAATGGTGTCCAGCAGTCTACATCATATTGGAAGGACATCATACAGTCACATTCCATGTTTGGTCCTTTATTGAATGCCCAAATTAGGATAAATAGTAATATAATAATAACTGTTTTAAAAAATTTTTACAACAGTACCATCTCTCTACTGGGTAAAGACTGCTTTCAGATCTGCCTCGGAAAAGAAGACCCTCTTTTCTTAGGGTTTAGCATGACACATTTAGCTATATTTTCAGTAACTTTTTTTCTTTACTGACTTATTTCTTGTATTCAAGTTAATTAGACAAATATCATACTTTTCTACCAACTAGTGTTGTTTGGTGTGATCTACTGGCTTGGATCTTAATTACAGGTGAAGATGAACAAGAGACTTCCATTTATGAACCCATTGCAGAAAAGCAGACTGATTTAAACAGTACTACAAGAGGTGTGATAACACATTAAAACATGTAGGAAATAGCATGAGCCCTGTTGTTGATTAGTTGCTCAGTTGTGTCCCACTCTTTTGAGACCCCATGGACTATAGCCTATCAGGTTCCTCTGTCCATGGGGATTTCCTAGGCAAAATTATTGGAGTGAGTTGCCATTTCTTTCTCCAGGGGATCTTCCCGATCTAGGGAATGAACCTTCATCTCCTGCATTGGCAGGTGGATTCTTTATCACTGAGCCACCAGGGAAGCAACATGAACCTTAAGAAAGACTAAAAGCAGTGATTGAAGAGAAATTGCCATCACTGTCCATGGTTTTTGTTAGTATTTCTGGCCTGTTTCATTTCAGGCTCTGCACTCCACGTTAGAGACTTGGGTCATACAGGCTGCGTGTTCTCCATAGTTTAGAATGTGACATGATTTTGAGAAGAACCCATTTTTATCAAGGTTCAAAAAAGATCCTTTGCTCTCTCTGGGATTTGGCTCAAGATAATGTGTGGAAGTGGCAGAATAGAAAAAATGACTGGCAATAAGTTGAATTTTGAAAGTTACATAGAGGTGTATGTTTGAAATACTCTCTATTAAAAAGTTAAAATAATATAAAAACAAAAAATAGAATCTAAAAAATTATAAAAAAAGGAAAAAGTCTTTTGTTTGTTTGTCTTTTTTGGCTGTGTCACTTGGCTTGTGGGATCTTAGTTTCCTGACCAGGGATTAACCCCAGGCACTTGGTAGTGAAAGTGCCAAGTCCTAACCACTGGATCACCAGGGAACTCCCCAAAAAAGTCCTTTGTTAACATATGGTGTCCAAGGGTAAGAAGTATGTATTAATACATATAGTTTTGTGGTTTTAAACTTAAAGAGATTCATAGAATGCCTTTATCAGAATCATCTGGGGCTCCTCTCTAGAGATTCTGATTCAATAGACCTGGGAAGGGAAACAACTTTCTGGGGATTCTGATCTGCTGACATGTTTGGGAACCACTGCCATTGTTAACTGGCTAGATTATGCCATGAGTTTCATGAACTCATTATGCCATGAAAGTCATTTGGAAAAAACCAGATTTTGATGAAGATATAAAAAAAATACAGAAAATGGTAACATTGGTGAAGTTGACACAGCACTTTTTCAGAGTTGACAGCCTCTGGTGTTGGTTTCTTTGGAATGAGATCTAGTGATAAATCATAGAACATTAGAGCTGAAATCTTACTTAGATATCTCTTGTCCAGTCTCTTCACTTTATAGACCAAAATTATTGTCATTCAGTTTTGTTTTTTTTTTATGAGTAAACAGTGTGGGCAAGCAGGAACACATTAGAATTTTTACCTTTGCTTATTAAGGATTGTCTTAATGCAGAATGGTTTGTCTTTTTACCTTTGCTTATTAGTCATTTTCTTAATGCAGAATGGTTTGAATGCTCACACTTGTGCATATAGTCTTTCTCTAGGTTGTTTTTTTCAGGTGTATCAGTGGTTCTCAAGTTTAATATGTAAAAGAATTATTACACAAAGTAATATATACATACCTATATAATATATTTAAGGCAGATTTAAAGAGATTTCTTAATTTTAATTATGTAACATTTGACTACAGGTCATTATAGAGCTCATCCCCAAGCTCTCTGTAAGATGTGAGTGCTGTAGAAAAATACCTGTCTCAGTATAACTAGGGCTTCTCAGGTGGCTCAGTATTAAAGAACCCACCTGCCAATGTAGGAGATGTGGGTTCAGTCCCTAGGTTGGGAGGCTCATCTGGAGAAGGGAATGGAAACCCACTCTAGTATTCTTGTCTGGGAAATCCTATAGGTAGAAGGAACTTGGCGGGCTGCAGTCCATGGGGTCACAAAAGAGTCAGACATGGCTTACCAATTAAACAATAACACTATAATTAAGTGATTGGGCATGATACAGTGGGGAAAGGAGAGTAACTGAAAATTAATAGTCCTTCAAGAAGAAAAGGATAATTACTTCCTAGTTTCTAAATTCCCTCCAAAATGAAAAGAGGCCAAAGACATATTAACTAAGCACAGAAGCAGAAGTTATATATTTTGCTCTCAAAGGACATGGTGGTGGTTCTCTTTTGCTAAGAGAGGGTAGTGCTAACCATCTAATTGTAGGGCAATTTCCTGGAACTTTGACAGAAAGAAAATGACTGGACAGAGCTCCTTACTTGACACCATTTGGGTTTAGTGTTACCCTGATCCAAGTGCAGACAGCCCATACACAGCCTCCTCCCTGTATGCCTGACAGTGTTGCTCAGGTGTTGCTTTACTTTTTAAACCTGTACATTACAGTTCAAGTAGAATATGATTCCTGTGGAGGAAATGCATTAGTTTCACTTATAAAAACATTTCAAGAGAGTGATTTCCTACTAGAAATCCAAGGGAGTATTTTACCTCTAAAAAGCTAAAATGGAAATTACTGAAAGGACTGTAGGAAATGATGACTAGAAGTGGGGATTATGTCAAGTTTATGTCAAGGGGATTTATGTCAAGTTTTGGCAAATAAAATAATACCCCTGAAGTTTAGATATTGAACTAGTCACTTTGTGGCTAGCTAAGTGTTTCTATGAATTTAAACAGAGTATATTATGAGTAGAATTTGGAAGAAGTATTAGAATAAGAACCAAAAATTAAATTCACTGTGAACTTGTTCTGTTATTGCCATTTACCCCAAATCTATAATGATCAATTTTCACCTACTAGAAACACAGCCTCTTCTACTTTGTTCTGTCTCCTATCATGGTGAAGCTTCAGTGCATCTGACAAAAGAATTGGCAGCTGGATATGCAAAAACTGCCATAACAGGTCAGTTTCAGTTTTAGATAAACAGTGCGGTTTCTTTTGTACTGTGTAACCAGAGCCAGAATATACAGTATCTGAAAGAAGCAAGATCTGTGTGAGAACTTGAGCCTTGAGTCAGGCCTGAGTTCCAGTTCTGTAGAGCTGGGTTACCTCAGGCCTTTGGCTTCTATGAGACCAGTTCTTCTTACAAAGTAATGTGACTCTTTCAATTCTGGTTTCCTCGGTATGTATGCCCAGCAGTGGGATTGCTGGGTCATAAGGCAGTTCTATTTCCAGTTTTTTAAGGAATCTCCACACTGTTCTCCATAGTGCCTGTACTAGTTTGCATTCCCCCAACAGTGTAAGAGGGTTCCCTTTTCTCCACACCCTCTCCAGCATTTATTGATTGTAGACTTTCGGATCACAGCCATTCTGACTGGCATGAACTGGTACCTCATAGTGGTTTTGATTTGCATTTCTCTGGTAATGAGTGATGCTGAGCATCTTTTCATGTGTTTGTTAGCCATCTGTATGTCTTCTTTGGAGAAATGTCTATTTAGTTGTTTGGCACATTTTTTGATGGGGTCATTTATTTTTCTGGAATTGAGCTGCAGGAGTTGCTTGTATATTTTTGAGATTAGTTGTTTGTCAGTTGCTTCATTTGCTATTATTTTCTCCCATTCTGAAGGCTGTCTTTTCACCTTGCTTATAGTTTCCTTTGTTGTGCAGAAGAATTTAATTTTAATTAGGTCCAATTTGTTTATTTTTGCTTTTATTTCCAATATTCTGGGAGGTGGGTCATAGAGGATCCTGCTGTGATGTATGTCGGAGAGTGTTTTGCCTATGTTCTCCCCTAGGAGTTTTATAGTTTCTGGTCTTACCTTTACATCTTTAATCCATTTTGAGTTTATATTTGTGTATGGTGTTAGAAAGTGTTCTAGCTTCATTCTTTTACAAGTGGTTGACCAGTTTTCCCAGCACCACTTGTTAAAGAGATTGTCTTTTCTCCATTGTATATTCTTGCCTCCTTTGTGAAAGATAAGGTGTTCATAGGTGTGTGGATTTATCTCTGGGATTTCTATTTTGTTCTGTTGATCTATATTTCTGTCTTTGTGCCAGTACCATACTGTCTTGATGACTGTGGCTTTGTAGGAGAGCCTGAAGTCAGGCAGGTTGATTCCTCCAGTTCCATTCTTCTTTCTCAAGATTGCTTTGGCTATTCGAGGTTTTTTGTATTTCCATACAAATTGTGGAATTATTTGTTCTGCTGCTGCTGCTGCTGCTAAGTCGCTTCAGTCGTGTCCGACTTTGTGCGACCCCATAGACGGTAGCCCAGCAGGCTCCCCTGTCCCTGGGATTCTCTAGGCAAGAACACTGGAGTGGGTTGCCATTTCCTTCTCCAATGCATGAAAGTGAGAAGTGAAAGTGAAGTCGCTCAGTTGTGTCCGACTCTTAGTGACCCCATGGACTGCAGCCCACCAGGCTCCTCCATCCATGGGATTTTCCAGGCAAGAGTACTGGAGTGGGGTGCCATTGCCTTCTCCTAGCTCTGTGAAAAATACCGTTGGTAGCTTGATAGGGGTTGCATTGAATCTATAGATTGCTTTGGGTATTATACTCATTTTCACTGTATTGATTCTTCCGATCCATGAACATGGTTTATTTCTGCATCTATTAGTGCCCTCTTTGATTTCTTTCACCAGTGTTTTATAGTTTTCTATATATAGGTCTTTAGTTTCTTTATGTAGATATATTCACCGAGGAAACCAGAATTGAAAGAGACACATATACCCCAGTGTTCATCGCAGCACTGTTTATAATAGCCAGGACATGGAAGCAACCTAGATGTCCATCAGCAGATGAATGGATAAGAAAGCTGTGGTACATATACACAATGGAGTATTACTCAGCCATTAAAAAGAATACATTTGAATCAGTTCTAATGAAGTGGATGAAACTGGAGTCTATTATACAGAGTGAAGTAAGCCAGAAAGAAAAATACCAATACAGTATACTAGCGCATATATATGGAATTTAGAAAGATAATAACGATAACCCTGTATGTGAGACAGCAAAAGAGACACAGATGTATAGAACAGTCTTTTGGACTCTGTGGGAGAGGGAGAGGGAGAGGGAGAGGGTGGGATGATTTGGGGGAATGGCATGGAAACATGTATAATATCATATAAGAAACGAATCGGCAGTCCAGGTTCGATACAGGATACAGGATCCCTGGGGCTGGTGCACTGGGATGACCCAGAGGGATGGTACGGGGAGGGAGGTGGGAGGGGGGTTCAGGATGGGGAACACATGTATGCCTGTGATGGATTCATGTTGATGTGTGGCAGAACCAATACAATATTGTGAAGTAATTAGCCTCCAATTAAAATAAATAAATTTAAATAAAAAAAAAACCAAAGTGATATGAATATTACCTTCTTTACTACCACATAAAGCTCTTGTGAATTCCCTCTGCTATACAGTAGAACTCTACTCAGTGCACTGTGGTGATCTAAATGGGAAAGAAATCCAAAAAAGAGGGGACACACACATACACACACAGAGCTGATTCACTTTGCTATACAGTAGAAACACAATATTGTAAAGCAGCTATACTCCAATAAAAATTAAAAAAATAAATTCAAGGGGACTTCCCTGGTGATCCAGTGGTTAAGAATCCGCCTGCCATTGCAGGGGACACAGTATTGATCCCAGCAAGATCCCACATGCTGCAGAGCAGCTGAGCCCCTGCGTCACAACTGCTGAGCCTGCACACCTAGATCCCATGCTCCAACTGCATCAAGAGAAGCCACTGAAATGAGAAACCAGTGCACTGAAATGAAGAGTACCCCCACTTGCCACAACTAGAGAAAGCCCACCTGAAGCAAAAAAACCCCAGTGCAACATTAATTTAAAATTAAAAAAAATAAATTCAAGCAGAAAAAAAAAGTTCTTGTGAGGATAACATGTGATACTGGATGCAAAATGAAAAGTACAAGAGTAATATGAAATGAGATTTTTGACTCACTGCTTTTATGTTTTTGACTTTTCCATCCTCAGCATCTTTTTTTTTTTCCAAAAATTTTAAAAAGTTAAAATCCTGTCATATGTATCTTCTTCCCAGATATGCAAGTCAGGGAATGGGCAGAAATTGGTATGAAGTGGAGGGAAGGCCAGCCTTGGAGGAGCTGTCCCGTGGTGAACAGCTGGCTAGATAGAAAAGGCAAATCTTTTATTTTTAAAATAATCTTTCTTCATATTATTTTTAGAGGAAATTCTGGACAAATATCTAGAAATACTTGGAAATTTGTTCAAGTAGTACAGGTAATTTGCTTATTCAGGATATAAGTGCAGTCTGCAGATTTTGGCAGTGTTTTATTTCTAGAATAATCCAACATACGCTTTTGAGTTAGTACCGAACAGAGAGAAGAAGCTAGTGCTATACTTGGATTTTTTTTGGCATAAATACATGATTTACTAATGGCTGAAACTTGGTTAGATGCCAAAGAAGGAACTACATTCTTATTATTAATATTTCATTAGTCACTAATAGGTTTTTTGCATAGAAATAGCAGTTCCTAGTGTTAAGAGAAGGCAATGGAACCCCACTCCAATACTCTTGCCTGGAAGATCCGTGGACAGAGGAGCCTGGTAGGCTGCAATCCATGGGGTCGCTAAGAGTTGGACACGACTGAGCGACTTCACTTTCGCTTTTCTCTTTCATGCATTGGAGAAGGAAATGGCGGCCCACTCCAGTATTCTTGCCTGGAGAATCCCAGGGATGGGGGAGCCTGGTGGGCTGCCGTCTATGGGGTCACACGGAGTCGGACACGACTGAAGCGACTTAGCAGCAGCAGCAGTGTTATGAAATGATGTAATAACAGTTCCTTTTGTTAATGTTATAAATGATGGAATATTGTTTTTATAAATAGCTTAACTTTTAAATTTTATTCATGAATCTGACCTGAAGCATCCCAACATGGTAACTAAACTATTTCCTAGCCTATATATTACATTAAAAGTTCCACTAATACTGCTTTATGGCCCTGTGGAATTTTTCTAAACACAGGAGTGTGTTTCTAAACACAGAAGTGTAGCCTTGTTATGGTGTTTTGTCCAGTAGCTAAGACCTTCTCTCTAGATAATTCTTTGCCTCCCTGTCTCAGGAGTTGCAGAGTCTGAAGAAAGGCTATTCTATTAAGCTCTTCTCTTGAAGCTTCTAGAACCATATTATCATTTTCTTTATAGTCTACTGATAACTCAGTACCTTGGTTGTATCAAGTGTGCTTCTCTGAGACTAAGTCATTGTAGTATTTAAAAAATTTGATATGCATCAAGAATTAATTTACTATATTGAGTGCCTTTAATATTTTAAAATTTCCAGTCACAAATAAGGCTAAATGACTCCACCATTTACTAGTTATGTGACCTTGGGAAGTTTAAAGAACTTTTCTGTGATTCTATTCCATTGTTGGTAAAAAAAAAAAAAAGAAAGAAAAAGAAAAAAGGAAATAACAGTACTACCTAAAAGATTTGTTGGAAAGTTTTAATAAGAGTTCCTTACATTTAAGTGCTGAGCACAGCACAGATTAAACACTTGATAAAAATTAGCTGTCATTGTTATTATTATCATATGTGAAGATCAGTTATTATCATGGTACTGTTATAAAAGATATGGATATTGGAGCTATATTTGTATTTCCTCAAATATTGAATGGGCATATGTTTTAAAAAGTGAATCATTGTATTTATCATGTTTACCCATCTCATAAAAATAAGATTCAAAATGTGGATAAGCCAGTCTGTACTTGAATTTTTATATTTGAACTCTATAATTCTGTATACTTTGTTTTGTAAGACAAGAAAAATGCATAGATAATAGAATCAGAGAGAACATTTTAAAATTAGTAGCACTGCAAACACTTCAAATGATGCCAAAGAACCATTTATGTTGTTCTTCCTTAATTGTGACTCAGTCAGCTATTATAGTAGATGGTTTTGGTTGCCACCCCAACAACCATCCATCTTCCCCTCTTCCTCTTCCTTGTTAGCACAGTTCTAATGCTGTTCAGGTATCTGCTTGTCTCTCGGTGACTCAGAGTTAGATACTGATACAACTTATCCAATTTAGTATACCCTCCTAGTCCCCTTGCTGGTAATTGATTTAAGCAACAGCGTGTTGTAAAGCTGTAACTAATGAAAGGGAGAAAAAATCTGCTGGAGGGATTCTGAGAAATGTTTTATTTGCTCTAAAAGGAGAAAGCTCTCCTTTCCTGTTTCTGGACACTGTGATGCTTGGGACTGTCATAGGCATCCTGTGATCATGAGGTCATAAGCTTCAAGACAGAATTGATAACGTGGAGATGGCAAAGCAGTAAGATGAAGCTAAACTTGGGTCCTTAAAGATGATTTTAAAGTATTGAATTAACCAACATTGGAATTGCCAACCTCTTGAGTTCTTTTGTAAGGTAATAAATTCCTTCTTGGTGTCATTTAGTTGACTCAGGGTTTTCCGATAAAAGCTAAAAGCATCCTAAATAATAAAAGCATCCTAAATAACATTAGCTAAAAGCTTCCTAAATAATATTACTCATTGTATATTTTTATTTTCTTGTAATACCATGTAAAAATTATGTAAATGGAAAATATAAGCAATTTATAACTATGTGGAATTCTGTGGATGCTAAAATTCTCATACAGAATATTTTCTGAAAATATAGCAGCATATGACATCTTTCTCAAATTTAAGTAGAAACACTTCCTATAGTGCTTATCAGTAACAATGCTTGACAATATTTTTTAACTTAAAAATTTATGTTAAATTTTTTAACTTTGAAATTTTATTATTTTTTTAAATTTTTATTTATTTGTTCTGGCTGTTCATGGGAAATAGATGGCGAAACAGTGGCAGACTTTATTTTTCTGGGCTCCAAAATCACTGCAGATGGTGACTGCAGCCATGAAATTAAAAGACGCTTACTCCTTGGAAGGAAAGTTATGACCAACCTAGATAGCATATTGAAAAGCAGAGACAGTACTTTGCCAACAAAGATTCATCTAGTCAAGGCTATGGTTTTTCCAGTAGTCATGTATGGATGTGAGAGTTGGACTGTGAAGAAGGCTGAGTGCCGAAGAATTGATGCTTTTGAACTGTGGTGTTGGAGAAGACTCTTGAGAGTCCCTTGGACTGCAGGGAGATCCAACCAGTCCATTCTGAAGGAGATCAGCCCTGGGATTTCTTTGGAAGGAATGAAGCTAAGGCTGAAACTCCAGTACTTTGGCCACCTCATGCAAAGAGTTGACTCATTGGAAAAGACTGATGCTGGGAGGGACTGGGGGCAGGAGGAGAAGGGGACGACAGAGGATGAGATGGCTGGATGGCATCACGGACTTGATGGACGTGAGTCTGAGTGAACTCCGGGAGTTGGTGATGGACAGGGAGGCCTGGCGTGCTGTGATTCATGGGGTCGCAAAGAGTCGGACACGACTGAGCGACTGATCTGATCTGGCTGTTCTAGGTTTTCATTGCTGAGTATGGGCTTTCTCTAGTTGCCAAGTGTGGGCTTCTCATTGAGATGGCTTCTCTGGCTGCAGAGCATGGGCTGTAGCATACATGGACTTCAGTAGCGGTGACTCGTGGGCTCAGTTAGTTGCAGCTCCCAGGCTCTAGAGCACAGGCTCAGTAATTGTGGCACACGGGTCCAGGTGCTCTGTGGAGGATCCATGGGATCCTCTTAGACCAGGGATCAAACCCCTATCTCCTGCATTGGCAAGCAGATTTCTTTTCCACTGAGCCACCAGGGAAACCCCAACATTTATTTTTTAACTTTAAAGGTTCTTTTACTATATATATATATATGCTATATGTACAGTGAACTGCATAAATCTTAGTTGACACTCAGTTTTTATGAAGTTTTTTTTTTCATGTTTTTGTAAAGTGAACATACCCTTGTAAACCATCACCCAGATCAAGATATAGACTGTTACTGGCTCCCCAGAAATCTTCCCTGTGCTCTCCTAAGTCAGCATTGACCCTCATTCCAGGGGTAACCACTTTTCTAACACCATAGAAAAAATGTGCCTGTTTTGAGTGTTATATTTGTCATATAATATGAACCCTGACTTTTTTTGCTTAACAATTTGGAATGAGATTTATTTACATTATGCACAACAATAGCAGTTTATTTTAGTTTCTACTTAGTATCCTGTTGTATGAATATACCATAATCTATCCATTTTGTATTATGATATATGGTGGTTTTTTGGCTACTACGAATGATGAAGCAATGAATACTCTAATACATGTTTTTCATTGTATGTATATTCATACATTTCTATTGTATGTGTAATTAGGGATGGGTTTGCTCAGTCATAGGATAGGCAAATGTCCTTCTTCAGTAGGTATTGTCAAAGGTATTTTCTAAAGTGATTATATCAGCATGCACTTCTACCAGCCTTATATGAATGTAAAATTTGCTCCACGTGCTTGCCAGTATATTATATTGTAAATTTTAATTTAGCTTGTCTGGTGTTGTATCATGCTATCTCATGTTTTAATTTTCATTTTAATTACCATTTTCCTGATAAATAGTGAGGTTGAGTGCCTCAGTCTTTTAGAGTTCCTTTGATTCTTTCGAGTTCCTGTGTACACAGTTTTGTGATCTCTGAATAATATGTTTATTTCTTCCTTTCTGATTCTCACCCCTTCAATTTGTTTTTCTTCCTCACTACACTGGTTAGGAACTCAAGTACAATATTGAATAAAAGTAGTCATTTAAAGGTAGCAGACATTCTTGTTCTCATTTTCGTGGGAAAGCCTTCAATATTTCACTTTAAATATTACATTTGCTCAAGGTTTTGAGATAAATTTATCATGTTAAGGAAGTTTCCTTCTCATTTGCTAAGCTTTTTTTCAGGAAGTAGTTGAATTTTATCAAATACTTTTCTGGATTTGGTGCACTACTGGAATTATCATATGTGTTTTATAGTATCTTCTGTTAACACGGTGAACTATACTGAATGGCTCTTCATATGAACTGTTCTTGTATCTCTAGAATAAACTCAGTGTTCTATTTGCTTCACACATGTACAGCTTAAAAATCAGAAGTGCCTTTGGGAAAAGTGTGATCTTACTTCATTTTATTTCTTCTACTCCTGTGTCTTAGGTCCTTAAGTTCTGCCTGCTTTAGTGGCATGGAACTCAGAACTCCAGTTTTTGTCACCCTAGGTTTAGTAAGACCAGTGTAGCCTGTGGGTCGCATTTTTTTTTTTTTTAACTCAATACAGATTTATAAGTGTCTTGAAAAGAAAAAAAAAAATGTGATTAGAGCATTCAGTTCAGTGAAGTTTCTTTAAGCAGAATCTTGGCCCCTCAAGTCCTACTTGCTTTCTTTACTCTCCACAGCCTTATGACAGGATTTTTGTTTGTTTGTTTTTATATAGGTCTTAGAGTTGGCCTGAGCAAGAGGGTGCTTTTGAAACAAGTTGCAATTTAATGGCTAGAAGTAGAATTTCCACAGTATGTTTTAAAAAGCTCTGTGCCTATCTTTTGCAGCTTTTATCTAAAGTTCAGTCCATACTTAATATTGGGTTGGCCAAAAAGTTTGTTTGAGTTTTTTCATATGATATGCTAGAAAACCTGAACAAACTTTTCAGCCAATGAAATATATATTCTGAAAAAAAAAAAGAAAAAGAAAAAAATTCCACACAAAGTAAAACCTAAACATATGAAGGACCCACTTTCAGATCCCCCTTCCTCTTAGATGCCTCCACTTCTCTCTCCATAACCAGGTGTAATTGTATTAACAAAGTTCCTGATACTTAGTTGTTCTTGAAGTATTTCTCTCCTCACATCTTTGATGATAAAAATATACGATACCTCCATGTCTTATTGAAAATTGATAAAATATAGCATACCTATTTGTCCAAGTATAATTTATTTTATTTCTTGGGTAATAATAGCCCTCTAAAATAGTGTGCTAAATTACTTACGAAGTTCGTGTTTCTTCCACTTTTATTTTCTTTGTTAAGCCTTGAGGTATGTACCGTCTCTGGTCTTTTAAGAGTACTTTAAGAGTATTTTTTTAAAGAAGCATTTAAAAATATAGAAGCCTGCAATGACTCTCCATGTTTGTTATTAGTCTTTCCTGTTTCTTTTTCCTTTTTTAAAAGATTTTTAAAAAATGTAGACCATTTTTAAAGTCTTTATTGAATTAGTTACAATATTGCTTCTGTTTTATGTTTTGGTTTTTTGATGAGGCCTGTGGGATCTTAGCTCCCCTTGCAGGGATCAAACCTGCACCCCTTCATTTGGAAGGCAAAGTGTTAACCACTGGACCTCCAGGGAAGTCCCTTGTCACTCCTGTTTCTTATTGTTGTTTCTTCAGCTCTATAGTCTCTGGCCTTCTCTGGATCCTAATACTTACCTGGTATTCTTTTCCTCTAATCACTCACAGAGATGTAGATGTGATTTTCTAAATAACTATCTTTGGAAGTTTTACATTTTACAACTATTTTTTGTAAGTAATTTAACTTCGTTGTAAAATTTTGGAAGGCCTAGAAAATTGCAACAAAGAAAATCAAAAGCATCTGAATCTTACCATCCTAAGTGAATCTCTATTAAAATCTGGATATCTCTTCTTCAAGGAAGAGTGTAATGCTTTCTGTTGTTTCAGACAATTATTCTGTCTCTGAAATCTATCCTTTTTTTTTTTTTTTTTGGCTGATGGTTGTTCATGATAGTCTCTCAGTTGTGTCCAACTCTTTGCAACCCCACAGACTGTAGCCCACCCTGCTCTTTTGTCCATGAATTCTCTAGACAAGAATACTGGAGTGGGTAGCCATTCCCTTCTCCAGGGGAGTCTTCCAGACCAGGGATTGAACCTCAGTCTCCTGCATTGCAGATAGATTCTTTATCATTTGAGCCACCAGGAAAGATAGAGATTAATACCCTTTTCCCCTGCCAAGATTTGTTGTGTATAAATTGTAGTGTAAGAATGAGGTCTGCATTCTTAATTTTCTCAAATAACATATTATCTTCCACAGGGCTCTTGATTTTTCACACTTGTATTAATGTGATCACAGAAACTAAATATCTCTAGTTCAGTTTCTATTGCCAGCCACCACCTCATGGAATAGGAGAGTCTCTAGCTTTCTTCACCTAAGGAAAGAATTGGATCTTGTCAGGTCTGCTGCTAGATAGATAAAATACTCATCAAGTCAAGTAAAGCATCAGTGAAAGTCTCTGAGCAAAATGGAATTTGTTCAGACAACTAGCAAACTTCCTATTTTCTGGGAGAATGAGATTTAGATCTTGGTCTTGTGGAGGTAAGTTTAGAATCCCCTAGTATGGGCTGGAAGAAGCACAAGCTGGAATCAAGATTGCTGGGAGAAATATCAATAACCTCAGATATGCAGATGACACCACCATTATGGCAGAAAGTGAAGAGGAACTAAAAAGCCTCTTGATGAACGTGAAAGAGGAGAGTGAAAAAGTTGGCTTAAAGCTCAACATTCACAAAATGAAGATCATGGCATCTGGTCCCATCACTTCATGGGAAATAGATGGGGAAATAGTGGAAACAGTGTCAGACATTATTTTTGGGGGCTCCAAAATCACTGCAGATGGTGACTGCAGCCATGAAATTAAAAGATGCTTACTCCCTGGAAGGAAATTTATGACCAACCTAGATAGCATATTCAAAAGCAGAGACATTACTTTGCCAACAAAGGTCCATCTAGTCAAGGCTATGGTTTTTCCTGTGGTCATGTATGGATGTGAGAGTTGGACTGTGAAGAAAGCTGAGTGCCGAAGAATTGATTCTTTTGAACTGGTGTTGGAGAAGACTCTTAAGAGTCCCTTGGACTGCAAGGAGATCCAACCAGTCCATTCTGAAGGAGATCAGTCCTGGGTGTTCATTGAAAAGACTGATGCTAAAGCTGAAACTCCAGTACTTTGGCCACCTCATGCAAAGAGTTGACTCATTGGAAAAGACCCTGATGCTGAGAGGGATTGGGGGCAGGAGGAGAAGGGGACGACAGAGGATGAGATGGCTGGATGGCATCACTGACTTGATGGACGTGAGTCTGAGTGAACTTTGGGAATTGGTGATGGACGGGGAGGCCTGGCATGCTGCGATTCATGGGGTTGCAAAGAGTCGGACACGACTGAGTGACTGAATTGAATTGAACTGAACTGAGTAGCCCCTTTTAATCTGCTCAGGTATTAGAAATGAACATTGCTTGCCTTTTTAAGCAATCACTGAATATCTAGAGTTTCTGAAATTTGATGTTCAGGCATTTTAAGAGGTAAACGAAATCATGACTCCTGTTTCTAAATTTTGACTTATTTGGAGGGAAAAGAGTAAGCAGATGAATAAAACCTGAAAAGGTTCTTGATTCATATAATTTTGTTCAACCTTCTTAAAATGGAATATAAGAAACCTGGTTTTAAGTTTATCTGTAAGAACTATCTATATGTTCTTATGAAGATATTAAATTGCCTGAATCTACTAGCGTAAGCCACTTATTCTGCTTACAGAAATAATATTACTAATTTCACATGACATGACTCATTTAGTGTATGGCTCTATGTCTAGTTTTATGACCATAAAATCCTAGAGTTGGAATGTTTACAAGTCATCCTTGATTTAGCAAAATCTTTTTCTGTAGTTTCTAAACTTTAGAATACGTAGAGATCATCTGTGGTGCTTTTGAATAGTTCAGATTCCTGGATTTCGTTCACAAAATATTTTGAACAAATAGATTGTTTTTTATTGGAGTATAATTGCTTTACAATGTTGTGTTAGTTTCTACTGTACAAAGAATGAATCAGCTATATGTATACATATACCCCCTCCCTCTTGGACCTCCCTTCCACCGCCTCCCTCATCCCACCCATCTAGATCTAAATATGTCTCAGAAATTTTGACAAGCACTCCTGACAATTATGAGGCTGGTGGTCCATAGACCATTTTTTGAAAACCATTTTTTGTATAACTTACGTGACTCCTGCTACTGCTGCTGCTAAGTCGCTTCAGTCGTGTCTGACTCTGTGCGACCCCATAGACGGCAGCCCACCAGGCTCCTCCATCCATGGGATTTTCCAGGCAAGAGTACTGGAGTGGGGTGCCATCGGCTTCTTATGTGACTCCTAGCAGGTAGTTATTTATCTTGATAAATATAAATATAAATATACTATGGATCCTGGGTTATTGATAACTGTCAGTACATTTCCAAGAAACAAAAACAATGCCACCATTTCACAAGAGGGAATAACTATTAAATTAGATATTTACTTAAGATCATTATGCATATCAAAGATAATTAGTAATAGAGGCTAGAGTATAACTCAGAAATCCTACACTGATCTGAAGATACTGGGTCACCTTTGTTATCATTGGTATCTGAGATTCTGTTATTGCTTTATGCTTGACATTCTTCTCAGAAGAGACATTCATCAAAATTCTCTGCTTTAAAGGTTCAACCAGCCAGAAGCAATCTTTATATTGTGCAGCATTATGTTCAAAATAGATCTCAAAATATAAAGATATGGAGAATTCACTGGTGGTATTTTTTGTGTTATTTTGTTTGGGACTGGAGATCAAATTAAGATTAATTATCTTGATTTTTTTAGAGAAAAGTTGCAGAATCTCAGACTCCACCCTGCTTTATGGTTTGATTCATTCATGGATAAAACATTCCAAATGCTTTATATTAAAAGATTAAATGTCTAAACATGAAGAATATATACCATGATTAAGCATAGGAATGCTGGTTTTATGCATAGTTATTATATTTGAGTAATGTAGCTGGTTTCTCTGAAATGAATGCCATTTGCTATTCTTGACCTTGTCTTGAGACAGAAGCTAGTACCCATGTGACAAGTAACTGAGGATAGACCCCATTTGTCCTGTGTTGCCAGAGCATGACGTCTAACCTGTCTCTCAGTGGTCCCATCAGATAATATTTTGCAGACAGAGATAAAAAGGACCCTCCTGCTGGCTGACCAGTGGGAGTTCTGCTAAGCTTCTTTCAGATGAAGGTCTTTCTCTTGCCCATTTTACTGTGTGGCAAGGCTCTTGACAAGATTTCTGACTTCTGTCACAGAACAAAAGTTAAAGACATCTTTGTAGTACTTTGATCTCTTCTGAAATCAGGCAGCAGGAGTGCCCCATGTGATTTGTCTGGAAAATATCCTTCCTTATTTCTAATAATCCTGCAGTGTAGCAATGTGTATTTTTATAAATCATTTAAACATAAGCCAGATTTAAATATTACAAAGGAAGTAAAAGATTTGTTTATTAACCCTGGAGAGATATCAACTCTATTTTCATAACCCTTATAATTTATGGCCATTAATCAGATATACACTGATGATACAACGCTGCTTTTTTTCTTCTTTTTTGAGGTTATTCACATTATCTAAATTCCTCTTGTGAAAGTTGAAATTGGTTGGCTCATGTTGGTTTTTTCACCATAGTTTGTATTTCAATTACGTAAAGTGTCTTTAGAGGCTGTAAAAATTTTTTTTAATTGTTTTAATTGGAGTATAATTGCTTTACAACGTTCTGTTAGATTCTGCTGCACAATGAAGTGAATCAGCTCTAAGTATGCATATGTCATACCTCCCTCCCCCTGCCCTCCACCCAGTCCCACCCCTTTAGGTCATCACAGAGCATTGAGCTAAGTTCCTGGTGTTATACAGCAGCTTCCCACTGACTAGTTGTTTTACACATGGTAGTGTATATATGTCAGTGTTACGAGGAGAAACTTTTCTTACTGTATGCATAGGGAAATAAAAGCAGAGATAGCCTGAATAACTCATGGTATCCCAGAAAGCCCTCGGATGAGGTATTGGGTATTCAAATTCATTTTGGCAGTGCTAAGGCATTTGGCAGCAAGATCTTAGTATGGAGGTATGTGTAGGGGGAAGGCACGTGATGTGATTCCTAGAAAAGTGTCCTTTGCTTCACCTTTTCTAAGACTCATCTGCCTTTCTTTCCTTGTCCTCCTATACAAAATAAGTATAAATTTTTTATATACACGTGCTCATCATAGTATTTTTGTTTCCTGAACTTCAGTTTCTTTTATTTATTCATTTGTTCATTCATTCATTAATTCACACAACATATATTTGATTTCCAAGTACTCCCAGCCAGAAGACTATAGATAAATGATTTAAACTGAGTATTATGAGCTTTACAAAAATTGACTAGGAAGCCATAAATCATCTTCAATCAACTTTGAAGAGCAGTATTATACAGACTGGGCTTCCCTGGTGGCTCAGTGGTAAAGAATCTGCCTGCCAATGCAGGAGACGTGGGTTCGAGCCCTGGGTTCAGAAGATTCCCTGGAGAAGGAAATGGCAACCCACTCCAGTATTCTTACCTGGGAAATCCCATGGATAGAGGAGCCTGGCAGGCTACAGTCCATGGGGTCACAAAGAGTTGGACACAGTTTAGTGACTAAACAATGTTATAAGATTTATAACAGAAATGCAATCAAAATACTAAGAGAAAATAGTCACCCCTTGATGAGATGGGCACTCTTTCACAGAAGAGTCTAGGAGCCTGAGCAGGTGTTTGCTTACAGAGAAAGCAGGCATCCTGCCTGTGTTCTCACTCTTAATCTCTCCTAGGCAAGCAATATTTCTGTGACGAGAAGGTATTCTTGGCATTCTGTTTAAAGCCTTCTTTTCTTTGTTGCAAGTATGGTATCATTTGAAATTAAAATGTGACCCCTTTAAAAAGTCTCCCCCTGAGACCGAGTGAGGAAAGGAGGGTTAATCCAGTCTGTGTGCAGCTTCAGCAGAAGGCAGTGGGTGGCAGTACTAACAAGTAAACAACTTTATTTTCAGGTTAAACTGTCCCAGGCTCCAGGGTATCAATAACTGTCCTGGTGGATGATCAGTTCTTCGGTCATGTCTGACTTTTTGAGACCCCATGGAATGTAGTCTGCCAGGCTCTTCTGTCCATGGGATTTCCCAGGCAAGAATACTGGAGTGGGGTGCCATTTCCTTCTCCAGGGCATCTTCCCAACCCAGGGATCAAACCCACATCTCTTGAGTCTTCTGCATTGGTAGGTGGATTCTTTACTACTAGCACTGCCTGAAAATCCTGCCTGGCCTGGGACAAATGGTAAAACCTCAATGTTAGGCAATACAGACTTACGAAGATTTGGGAGAGGCAAGAGTTGGGGTAGGTTCAGGCTTCTAGAATTGGATTAAATGGTGTCAGATAATAAAAAGGACATGGGACACAGGAGTAAAAGTAGCTACTGCTCCTTTTATTTGAATTTCCATTTTTCCTTTGAATCAGGTGGGGACTTGCTTCAGTTTAGGCTGACACCCTGGCCTGAGAGAGCAAAGCTGACATAGCAGTAGTTTTTTTGTTTCTTTGCTTTGGTTGTCGTTGTTGTTTTTAAATAGTGGGTGAATAGCCGCTTCTCCAAACCATGCAAATACCTACTTCACCTCACGCCCAGTCCTGGCTCCCTGGTCTGAAACCTCTGGACATCTCTAACTAAAAGAGAACCCCTGGATCTGTGGGGACCTCCAGAGCCATGCTCTAGTCCCATGGCCAGCAACTGTTCTGATTGTTTGGTATCCCTGCCATCCTGTCATTAAATATTTTGCATATCTGTACAGGGAAACCCACAGTGATAAAGTTAAGGCTGTCAGTTTAGTAAATGAAAAATGAACACTGCCAGCTTCACAGAGAGCTCAGCCAGTATCCTACAACTGTGTATGGCAGTCCTTGAATTGAGTCTGATTTTTTTTTAATTTTATTTTATTTTTAAACTTTACAATATTGATTTTTTTTTTAAAAAGAGAATATTAGAGATAGCAATTAAAATTAAACAGAAATTCCTGCAAAGTTTTAGAATGTTTATTGGCATTCATTTTTGCTTTAAAAATGGTATCTCAATTTCTAGAACCTTTCTAAAGTGCGTAAGCTTTTTTATATGTTAATATA
This sequence comes from Bubalus kerabau, assembly GCF_029407905.1. Classification (NCBI taxonomy): domain Eukaryota; kingdom Metazoa; phylum Chordata; class Mammalia; order Artiodactyla; family Bovidae; genus Bubalus; species Bubalus kerabau. The sequence continues at coordinate 26,412,953 of NC_073636.1, forward strand.
AGGACTTCCCTGGTGGCTCAGACGGTAAAGCGTCTGCCTACAATGCAGGAGACCCGGGTTCAATCCCTGGGTCGGGAAGATCTCTTGGAGCAGGACATGGCAACCCACTCTAGTATTCTCACCTAGAAAATCCCGTGGACGGAGGAACATGGTAGTCCTTGGGATCGCAAAGAGTTGGAGACAACTGAGTGAATAAGTGAAAGTCACTCAGTCGTGTCTGACTCTTTGCGACCCTGTGGACTATACAGTCCATAAAATTCTCCAGGCCAGAATACTGGAGTGGATAGCCTTTACCTTCTCCAGGGGATCTTCCCAATCTAGGGATCGAACCCAGGTCTCCCACATTTCAGGCAGATTCTTTACCAGCTGAACCACAAGGGAAGCCCAAGAATACTGGAGTTGGTAGCTTATCCCTTCTCCAGCGGATCTTCTCAGCTCAGGAATTGAACCGGGTCTTCTGCATTGCAGGCAGATTCTTTACTACCTGAGCTATCAGGGAAGCCGATAGCTAATATAATTTTATGTATAATTTATATATAATTTTAAGAAGCATATAAAGTCCATTGGTTGCTTCTGCCTTTCCAACCTTCAGAGCCTACCTGAATATCAAAACCTCAGATGATACATCCTTAGAATCCTTCCCACCTTTAGAGAAATAAAAAATGCTTGTTCCAGGTTAATGGCACCAGTTCTAGAGATTGCTTTCATTTCTAAAAGAATAAAGCTGCCTAATGAGATGATTTCACACTGTGTTACAAGCCACTGAATTTTGTTTATTGGTATCTGATGTATCTGACACATGGTTTAGATATCTAAGGAAACAGAATATGCATTGAATGGCTGTTTTGTATGTTACTTTCCTAATTTTTCCTGAAGTTTCTTAGTTTTGAACATGGCCATTGTAATGATCTCAGATGGCTTCGTCCTGTGCAACTTGAGGCAGGGCTTCGGTTCTCCAGCCAGAGATGAGGTTGGGTCCTGGTGGTGAGAGCACCAAATCCTAGCCACTCGACCAGTGATCAGTGACAAGGCCCTGGCCCTTCGGCTCTGCAGAAGAAAATTCCCATGAAGATGAAAAGTAGTGAAACAAGTAAAGTATTTATTAGGAGGAAAAGGAATATGGAGCGAGTGGATAGACTCTCTCGGGTAGGCTCCGAGAGAGAGAGAGAGAGAGAGAGAGAGAGAGACTGAGTCACACCCTCAGGCAATTTGAATTACTTTTATGGGTCAATTCTTTCAGTTTTCCTTTGGCCAATCATTTTGATTTGCCTGGTTCAAAGTCCATATTTGGTGTAATATCTCAGAATTCTCCCATTTGTGTACATGCATCTCTCAGCCAAAATGGATACTACCACAAAGACCTGTTGGTAGTCTGGCTTTAAGTTAGCATCACTCTCATTTGACTTCCAGGGAACCTTTCTGTACATATGTTTTAGGGGAGGTCTCCGGACTTCGAGAATGAGAAATACATGGTTTGGGCTAGGCTCAGCCTCCTCTGTTAATTGTCCTGCTATTCTTGTTTTGGAGGTCTGTCCATAAGAAATGAAGCTCCTATCACTTCACCCTGGAAGGGCCTATCTACCTCCTGCCTCAGATAAGAATGTAAGAGAATTCAATATATGCTCAAAAAAAATAGATGAAAATATAAACCAGATGACATATACCACGCTAGAAAGAAATCTGGGCTAGTCATTTCTAAACTGATACTCTGCAGCTTCGTTCATAGTTCTTCCTGTCCTGAGTATTACAATATTGCTGTGATAGTATCTATTACATCTTCAGTTAAACAGCCTTGTTAAAGTTCTGCAAAAGCAGTAATGACTACAACTATCTGCAACTTAGGGGAAATAGACTACTTAGGGGAAACCAAATCTACTGTTGATTACATCATTCTTCAGGAAAAAATTTTTTTTTTTAATTTAACAGTTAATTTTTGTAGTACTTAAATTTATTATTTAACACTTTTGTAGCACTTGCTGTTTAAAAAGTGCTTTACCGTGATTAATTATTACCTGTTCCTCACTTGTCTAAGGTAGATTCCGCCTAATTAGAGCTGTTGAATCTAGTATGAAACTGAAGCCAAGTTTTATGCTTGAAATCATTAAAGGTTTCCATTACTGATTTTTTAATAATAAAAGTTGGGCCTGTAGCCTAAAAAATGAACCAAAATTTAGAGCTTTGAATGTCTGCCTCTTTGGGCAGATTTATACTTGCTGTATCTTATTGTGAGATTGGAAGTGGATCTTCCCCTCACTACCAAATCACAGACTTTTCTTATGCAGGAAGGATCGAAAGTATTAAAGTGGTGATTTACCAGTGTTGAGGCAATCTTTTCAAGTCTATGAGATAGATTTTAATTCAATAATGAAGTGGTCTCATTTGTGAAATCCTTGAATTATCTTGCTTCAATTACCATGGTGACTTAGGCTCTGTCTAGGAAACGCGGTATATGTTTTCATGTAAATAGCTGTTTTATTCATCTTGCTATCCCCATCTTAAAATATATAGAGAATACTTAATTATTTTATTAAAAAGTGATAATAATGATCAGCTTTGCTTCCTATTCCTAAACCTAATCAGAAATGTTCTTATCTATGAAAAAAATGATTCAACTAGCATTTGTGGCTGATCATTTATTTAATAGGTTCACAGAACTTATTTACTCTTACCAAATGTAATTCTTACCTTTTATCACTGAAACCCCAATACCAGTTTTGTGTTAATATATTGTTAGAAATCACCAATACATTTTCTTCTTGAAATTTAGCATTATTTATAGCAACTTGTAATAAAAAATGATGAATTATACATTTTTTTCTGGGATAAGAATCAGGAAATCCTTGTTATTTTTCAGATATTAAATTTTCTTCATTTTCCAATAAGAAAACAAAATGTTGACTACAGTTAAATTGAATTGTTTGAATGTATTAGGGAAATAACCAATCCATACTCGTAAAATATTTTGGTCATGAATTATTTTCTACAATTTGCAAATCAGATTGAGGCTATACCAGTGTTCTATGCACATTAGGAACGTTTCCAACGTTTGGAATGTTCTATACCAACGTTCCAAACCATTTATCTAGTTTCTGTTTTTTTTTTGTTGTTTTTTTTTTTTTAGAGAGTCTTTGGTAAATGCTTACCCTCCAAAGTGTATTTCTAAGGGACAGAGAACTGACTGCATATTTGTATCTGACCATCTTTTACTATTAGCTTTTAAAAAAATTGAGCCAAAATATGGTTTTAATCAAGAGAAAAAATCCCCTTTGTGGTGAGTTGAAGGATTTGGGGACAAATCAAAGAAGAAAACATGATGTGATGTGACAGGAACACAGAATGACTTTTTAGGGTGAATCTTGAACAGTTACCTGAGAGGGGAAGTTCCATGTGGCAGACATCTCAGAGTCAGTGGGACAGAGTCCTCTTTTTAAAAGGGAAAGAAGTCAAGAGAACTCCTGGGAGAGCAGGGAATTGGAGAGAGGCCTTATATGTCCAGGTAAGGTGTAACTTCATTCTTTTGCATGTCAGCATCCAGTTATCACCAAGCCATTTATTTTTTCCACCATTAAATTATATTGACAGCCTAATAAAAAAATCAAAGAAATAGAGAAAAAGAAAGTGAAGTCACTCAGTCGTGTCAGACTGCGATCCCATGGATTGTAGCCTACCAGGCTGCTCTGTCCATGGAATTTTCCAGGCCAGAATACTGGAGTGGGTTGCTATTTCCTTCTCCAGGGGATCTTCCCACCCAGGGATTGAACCCGTGTCTCCCACATTGCGGGCAGATGCTTTACCTTCTGAGCTACCAGGGAAGCCCATATTAAAAAAAAAAGAATCAGTTGACTGTAAATGTAATGCTTTATTTTTTGACTCTTTCAGTGCTATTCCATTGTTCTATTTGTCTGTCTACATCTTGTACCACAAGAAAGTACCACACTATCTTGATTACTTTAGCTTTGTAGTAAGTTTGAAATCAGGTAGTGTGAGTCTTCCAGCTCTGTTCTTTTTTAAAATTGTTTTGGCCATTCTGAGTCCCTTGCATTTCCCTGTGAATTTGGGGATTAGCTTGTCTAGTTTCTTCTCTTTTCTTTGTCTTAGTCTGTCTAGCTAATGATTTGTCAACTTTGTTGATCTTCCAAAAGAATGAACTTTTTAATTTTTAAAAATTAAAAAAAATTTTGTTTTATGTATTTTTCAGTCTGATATTTATTTCATCCATTTTGTTTGTTTTTCATAGGATTTCCTCATTTCTAGTTTCTTAAGTTAGAAGTCTAGGTTAACTTAAAATCTTCATTTTTTTTTTTAATTTTATTTTATTTTTAAATTTTACATAATTGTATTAGTTTTGCCAAATATCAAAATGAATCTGCCACAGGTATACATGTGTTCCCCATCCTGAACCCTCCTCCCTCCTCCCTCCCCATACCATCCCTCTGGGTCGTCCCAGTGCACCAGCCCCAAGCATCCAGTATCGTGCATTGAACCTGGACTGGCAACTCGTTTCATACATGATATTTTACATGTTTCTATGCCATTCTCCCAAATCTTCCCACCCTCTCCCTCTCTCACAGAGTCCATAAGACTGTTCTATACATCAGTGTCTCTTTTGCTGTCTCGTACACAGGGTTATTGTTACCATCTTTCTAAATTCCATATATATGCGTTAGTATACTGTATTGGTGTTTTTCTTTCTGGCTTACTTCACTCTGTATAATAGGCTCCAGTTTCATCCACCTCATTAGAACTGATTCAAATGTATTCTTTTTAATGGCTGAGTAATACTCCATTGTGTATATGTACCATAGCTTTCTTATCCATTCATCTGCTGATGGACATCTAGGTTGCTTCCATGTCTTGGCTATTATAAACAGTGCTGCGATGAACATTGGGGTACACGTGTCTCTTTCCCTTCTGGTTTCCTCAGTGTGTATGCCCAGCAGTGGGATTGCTGGATCATAAGGCAGTTCTATTTCCAGTTTTTTAAGGAATCTCCACACCGTTCTCCATAGTGGCTGTACTAGTTTGCATTCCCACCAACAGTGTAAGAGGGTTCCCTTTTCTCCACACCCTCTCCAGCATTTATTACTTGTGGGCATTTACAACTATAAATGTTCCTTTATTACACTGCTCTAGATATATCCACTTATTTTGGTGTGCTGTGTTTTCACTTTTATTCATCTAAAAGTGTCTATCTGTTATACTTTCTTTGACTCATTAGTGAACTGCATTGTTATTTCCACATATTTGTGAATTTCCAAATTACCTTGTATTATTGATTTTTAAATTTCATTCCATTTTGGTCAAAGAACATGTTTTGTATAATATAAGTCCTTTTAAATTTATTGAGACTTGTTTTTGGTCTAACATACGGTTATGCTTGGAGAAGGCAATGGCACCCCACTCTAGCACTCTTGCCTGGAAAATCCCATGGACGGAGGAGCCTGGAAGGCTGCAGTCCATGGGGTCGCTGAGGGTCGGACACGACTGAGTGACTTCATTGTCACTTTTCACTTTCATGCATTGGAGAAGGAAATGGCAACCCACTCCAGTGTTCTTGCCTGGAGAATCCCAGGGACGGGGGAGCCTGGTGGGCTGCCGTCTATGGGGTCACACAGAGTCGGACACTACTGGAGCGACTTAGCAGCAGCAGCATGGTTATGCTGGACAATGTTCCATGTGTACTTGAAAAGAGTGTATATTCTGCTATTGTTGGATTGAATGTTTCCTGATAGATGTCTGTTAAATCTGGTTGATTTATAATGTTCAAGTCCTTTACTTTCCTGTTGATTTTCTACCTAGTTGTTCTATTCTTTACTGAAAGTAGGGTATTGAAGTGTCCTATTGTTGAAATTTCTATTTCTTCCTTCAATTTTGTCAGTTTTTTGTTTCGTGTGTTTTAGGAATCTGTTTTTAGATGCATGCTCCTGCTACTCCTGAGTCACTCAGTCATGTCTGACTGTTCTGTAGCCTGCCAGGTTCCTCTGTCCCTGGGGATTCTCCAGGCAGGAATACTGGAGTGGGTTGCCGTGCCCTCCTCCGGTCAGGATCGAACCTGCGTCTCTTAGATCTCCTGCATTAGCAGGCAGGTTTTTTTTGTTTTACCCCTAGTGCCACCTGGGAAGCCCTTTTAGGTACATACATATTGACAATTGTTATGTCTTCTTGATGAATTGACCTGTTTATCCTTAAAGATTGTCCTTCTTTGTCTCTAGTATCAACTTTTGTTTTAAATTGTGTGGTATCTGATATTAGTACAGCCATACCAGTTCTCTTTCCTTGCTGATTTCGTGGTATAATTTTTTTCTGTGCTTTTGCTTTCAGTCTATTTGTGTTTGAATATAGAGTGTGCCTCTGGTATACCACAGATAGTGAGTCATGGGTTTTTTGTAGAGAGAGGACCATTCCTGTTTAGATCTCTTCAATTTGATTATAGTCTCTTTAAACTGAGGTTCTAAATGTTGAAATTAATAATCTATCTGTGAATGGTTGTTTATTGTAGATTACTTTATTGCCATTAATGCAAAGACTGTTTTAGTGTTTTGGGGGCAGTCATGTCATAATTTGGCAATTTATGTAGCTGATTTTTGTGAATTCGATCACAGTACCCTGTATTTTTTTATTACATTTTATTTTGTTCCAGTTAACCTATTGTCCTTTCAGTTTCTGCTTTTATCAGCTTGTATGTTCAATGTCATACCAGTGACAATGATTGGGATAAGTGCTAACGTTTAGTGAGTATGACTGGGCATCCTGTTTACCTGATATAAACTCCACTCTTGTCACTTGTTAGATGTGTGACCTGAGAGAGGTTGCTTAGTCTCTTCATCTATAAAATTGGGATGATGATAATTAATCATATCTAGCTCACTGAGTTGCTATGAGGATTAAATGTATTAAAGTGTTTTAAAAACATTGACTAGCATATAGTAAATACTATACAAGCACTTGTAAAATAAAATTGTCAACTCTATGACATAAGAAGTATTGTTACTCTCATAGGTAAGGAAGATAGGATTTCATGAGATTGAGTAATTTGCCATCTTCCATTGCAAGTTTCCATTGCTATCAAGCAGTTAATCTGGAACTTGAAGTTCGAGTGTGTCACACTCCAAAGTCCATGTTCTTGACCACTTACTCTTAAATATCATCCTCTCAATGCTTCAGTGAAGCTATCATTAAACACATTAAGGAGCATCAAGAGCAGATGCCTTGAAATTCACTGCCACAAATTTCCCTCTATTAATTAGAGCCCTTTTATGGTTATTCAATAATGTTTTCAAATCTTTTATCCATTTCTCCATGAGAATAAGAAACTTTAAGAAAAAGTCATGAGAAATGCTTTGATGAAGTCTGTGTATATGCCTCATATGTACATATATTTTATTGGCATTGCAGACATCCTCAAAAAGGAAATGAGTGTATTTAAAACTTTTAAGCTTAGTGCAAATGCTTATTCAGTTCAGTTGTCACTTTCTTGAATATGTTTCTTTTTTGAACTTTTATGTATGTTTTCTTGGAAAAGTTTTTCTTCTGTTTTAAAAAATATGTTTTCCTAAAGTCTAGGATGCATGTCAGTTTTAGATGACATTCCTACTCATAGGTATCAGGAATGCTAAAATTACAAAGCTACTTTATATTTTCATCCCAATTTTTTGTTGGTCAGATTAGAGTCTCAGGTAAGGCAAAGCATACTAAAGTTCTATGACTAGAAAGAGTGTGTGCAGGTTTTTTAATGTTATGGCATAGAGATTATTTAGAGGGGGTTGTTTTGATGATAAAGTTTATAACCAGTATTTTTACTATTTATTTAAAAATGTATATTCCTAAAATACTTGGAAACATTTTTGATGTTAAATATTTACTTAAAATGTGTCCAATTTTTAAAAAACTTTTTTGTGGTTCAGTGATGAACTAAGGACATTTATGCATCTTGAATTTTTTTCTAGAATTAGATACATTGTTTAAAATATTTTGCATGTTTTTCAGCTGAGAATGATAGCAATTATGCCAATTAAAATGATTTTCTTTGTGAATGATAAATAATATTTTATTTTTCTCCATAATAAAAGAAAAGCTCAGTGCCATTTGAGAATATAACATTTAGTTTTGATTTAGCGTTTAATAGGTGGCATAGTTCCTGGCTTTTGGTTTAGCCCTGTGCCCTTTATTCTTTAGCTGATTTGCTAATTACTATTGAAAAACCCTCTAAAATTTCACTGGGGAAATGCAGATGTACATTCAGATTCTAAATACTTGAGAGGCAGCCAAGAACTGAGTGCATGCAAACACAATCTGAGTTTTACATAATTTTTTATATAATTACTTTTAATTTCCAGAAACTTCCTCCTTCAATATCAGTACATAGATCCTTTCTCTATCAGCAAAAATGGAATGGATAAAATGTTATGATTCTTTCAAATAAATCAGAATAATGAAATACAAAATTTATATGATTGGTGAATGAGAAGGGGACATAAAAGATGGAGGGGAATATGGGATAATATTAATTGTATAATTTTTATTGAAATGAAAAACATTGCATAGAGGTACAGAATCATAAGTATACAGCACAACAAATTGTTGCAAAGGGAACACACCTGTAAGTACCTGTATAAGTACCACTCAGGTCAAGAGAACAAGAATCACCAGACTCCAGAAGGTCTTCGCATGCCCCAATGCATCACCTTCTCCCAACTATTCCCCTAAACTAACACATACCCTGATTTCTAACACTTCATATTTCACTTTCTTATTGTAAACATTATATAAGTAATGCAGCACACATGACTTATTTTTTCAATATTGTTTGAGAGATTGAGAAATTCATCCATGTTGTTGTACATACGGTGGTTCAGTCACTAAGCTGTGTCCCACTCTTGTGACCCCGTGGACTGTGAGCCTGCCAGGCTCCTCTGTCCATGGGATTCTCCAGGCAAGAATACTGGAGTGGGTTTCCATTTCCTTCTCCAGTTGTTGTATATAGCATTGGTTTACTTTCTTTGTTGTACAGGATTCTGTTGTATGAGCTTCCCTGGTGGCTCAGATGGTAAAGAATTCACCTGCAATGCGGGGGACCTGGGTTCTATCCCTGGTTTGGGAAGATCCCCTGGAGAACGGAATGGCTACCCATGCCAGTAGAATTGCCTGGAGAATAATATTAGATAAATACAGTTTATTTCTCCATTCTACTTTAGATAAACATTTGGCTTCTTAACAGTTTGGGATTAGTGCAAACAGTTCAGCTGTTTTTGCTTGTCTATTAGAGCGTGTTTGCATATCTTTCAATAGAGTATACACCTAGGATTGAAATATCTAGATAACAGGATATATTATGTTCAAGTTTAGTAGGTAGTGCCAAGTTCATTTACAAAGAGATGTATTAATTTGTGTGTCTGTCAGCACTATATGAGGAATCTACTTATTCCATATCCTCACTAAAATTGTCAGTTGTTAAAATTTTAGCCATCTTGATAGGTATGTATTGGTTATCTTAAATTTGCTTTTCTCTGATAACTAATAAAGTTGGAAACTTTTCTTATATTTATTAACCACTGTGACATTCTCTTCATACTTTTGCTCAGTTTTAAACTGGAATGCTTATCGTTTTATCATTGAGGTATAAAAGTATTTTTATATTTGGTATTTGAACTCTTTTATTATTTCTATTAATAATTGTCTGAACATTCTTTGGCATTGCCTTTCTTTCATATTGAAATGAAAACTGACCTTTTCCAGTCCTATCGCCATTGCTGAGTTTCCCAAATTTGCTGGCATACTGAGGGCAGCACTTTAACATCATCTTTTAAGATTTGAAATAGCTCAGCTGGAATTCCATCATCTCCACTAGCTTTGTTTCTAGTGATGCTTCCTAAGGCCTACTTGACTTCACTCTGCAGGATTTCCAGCTCTAGGTGAGTGGTCACACCATCATGGTTATCCAGTTCATTAAGACCTTTTTTTGTACAATTCTGCTGTGTATTCTTGTCACCTCTTCTTAATCTCTTCTACTTCTGTTAGGTCTATACTGTTTCTGTCCTCTATTATGCTCATCTTTGCATGATATGTTCCCTTGGTATCTCTAATTTTCTTGAAGAGATCTCTAGTCTTTCCCATTCTATTGTTTTCCTCTATTTCTTTGCATTGTTCACTTAAGAAGGCTTTCTTACCTCTCTTTTCTATTCTTTGGAACTCTGCATTCAGATGGGTACATCTTTCATTTTATCCTTTGCCTTTTACTTCTCTTCTTTCCTCAGCTATTTGTAAGGTCTCCTCAGTCAATCATTTTGCCTTGTTGCATTTCTTTTTCTTGGGGCTGGTTTTGATCAGCACCTTCTGTACAATGTTACGAACCTCTGTCCATAGCACCATAGAGCAACTTTGAGTTTGCTTTTCTGCTTGTGGATTGTATGTTCTCTGTGAACTAGACCATGATTTTGTTCCTCTTTGTTGTTGTAGCAAAGTGCATACAATGGGGCTCAGTAAGCAAGAGGTAAATAAAGTCAACAATGAGAAGAAAGTTGCCACTGCTTATGATCTGTGACCACAGGAAGCACAGAGTGTCAAAGGTAGTAGTGAGTTTGTGGTTTAGTAAAACTTATATTTATCAAGCCTTTGGGCCTTTTTTCTGTAAAAAGATCTAAAAAAAATTGGCTTACTTACTCAGTGAGATAAAATCCTAACATTTTTCTGAGTCAGTTTCAACCCCCACAACCCCCACCAAAGCATCTTGCCATGTGTCAGTGTGAAGTCTGTAGACTTTTAAGGTGTCTGCTCCAGACGCTGCATTGGAAACCTTTAGCCCCGTGTTGTGAGAGTGGGCTCCACTGACTATAACAAGAATGTTTCAAAAATTAGTAATAGAAAATAGTTTATTTTAAAATTTTAACTGTATCATAAAAGAAAACATCCCTCCACCGCTCACCCCAACCCCCGCCTCCAGTCCATCAAGCTTTTTAAACCAGGTTCTCTGGCAGCTAATGAATAATAGAGACAAAATGTAGTTCTTTTCCTCCCTGGTGGACTGCATTATTTGTTATTCATGAGTTCTTGATTTCCTGGAAGATTGTTTGATGAAATAGGTGGGTGATGTACTCTGTCATTGCCTGGAAGCCTTTTAGATTTCCCCTGTTTGAGTGTTTTCCTTTTGTTTTAATAAACTGCTGATAGTTGTAGAGAAGAATCACTGGATGTTAGGATAATTAGCGTGTTTTATTTTTTATTTTTTTATTTTTTTTTTCTTTGTTGGCAAAGTAATGTCTCTGCTTTTTATTTTTATTTATTTTTTTAATTTTATTTTATTTTTAAACTTTACATAACTGTATTAGATTTGCCAAATATCAAAATGAATCCGCCACAAGTATACATGTGTTCCCCATCCTGAACCCTCTTCCCTCCTCCCTCCCCATTCCATCCCTCTGGGTCGTCCCAGTGCACCAGCCCCAAGCATCCAGTATTGTGCATCGAACCTGGACTGGCAACTCATTTCATACATGATATTTTACATGTTTCAATGCCATTCTCCCAAATCTTCCCACCCTCTCCCTCTCTCACAGAGTCCATAAGACTGTTCTATACATCAGTGTCTCTTTTGCTGTCTCGTACACAGGGTTATTGTTACCATCTTTCTAAATTCCATATATATGCGTTAGTATACTGTATTGGTGTTTTTCTTTCTGGCTTACTTCACTCTGTATAATAGACTCCAGTTTCATCCACCTCATTAGAACTGATTCAAATGTATTCTTTTTAATGGCTGAATAATACTCCATTGTGTATATGTACCACAGCTTTCTTATCCATTCATCTGCTGACGGACATCTAGGTTGCTTCCATGTCCTGGCTATTATAAACAGTGCTGCGATGAACATTGGGGTACTCGTGTCTCTTTCCCTTCTGGTTTTCTCAGTGTGTATGCCCAGCAGTGGGATTGCTGGATCATAAGGCATGTCTATTTCCAGTTTTTTAAGGAATCTCCACACTGTTCTCCATAGTGGCTGTACTAGTTTGCATTCCCACCAACAGTGTAAGAGGGTTCCCTTTTCTCCACACCCTCTCCAGCATTTATTACTTGTAGACTTTTGGATCGCAGCCATTCTGACTGGTGTGAAATGGTACCTCATAGTGGTTTTGATTTGCATTTCTCTGATAATGAGTGATGTTGAGCATCTTTTCATGTGTTTGTTAGCCATCTGGATGTCTTCTTTGGAGAAATGTCTATTTAGTTCTTTGGCCCATTTTTTGATTGGGTCATTTATTTTTCTGGAGTTGAGCTGTAGGAGTTGCTTGTATATTCTCGAGATTAGTTGTTTGTCAGTTGCTTCATTTGCTATTATCTTCTCCCATTCTGGAGGCTGTCTTTTCACCTTGCTAATAGTTTCCTTTGATGTGCAGAAGCTTTTAAGGTTAATTAGGTCCCATTTGTTTATTTTTGCTTTTATTTCCAATATTCTGGGAGGTGGGTCATAGAGGATCCTGCTGTGATGTATGTCAGAGAGTGTTTTGCCTATGTTCTCCTCTAGGAGTTTTATAGTTTCTGGTCTTACGTTGAGATCTTTAATCCATTTTGAGTTTATTTTTGTGTATGGTGTTAGAAAGTGTTCTAGTTTCATTCTTTTACAAGTGGTTGACCAGAGTTCCCAGCACCACTTGTTAAAGAGATTGTCTTTAATCCATTGTATATTCTTGCCTCCTTTGTCGAAGATAAGGTGTCCATATGTGCGTGGATTTATCTCTGGGCTTTCTATTTTGTTCCATTGATCTATATTTCTGTCTTTGTGCCAGTACCATACTGTCTTGATGACTGTGGCTTTGTAGTAGAGCCTGAAGTCAGGTAGGTTGATTCCTCCAGTTCCATTCTTCTTTCTCAAGATCGCTTTGGCTATTCGAGGTTTTTTGTTTTTCCATACAAATTGTGAAATTATTTGTTCTAGCTCTGTGAAGAATGCTGTTGGTAGCTTGATAGGGATTGCATTGAATCTATAGATTGCTTTGGGTAGTATACTCATTTTCACTACATTGATTCTTCCAATCCATGAACATGGTATATTTCTCCATCTGTTAGTGTCCTCTTTGATTTCTTTCACCAGTGTTTTATAGTTTTCTATATATAGGTCTTTAGATTCTTTAGGTAGATATATTCCTAAGTATTTTATTCTTTCCGTTGCAATGGTGAATGGAATTGTTTCCTTAATTTCTCTTTCTGTTTTCTCATTATTAGTGTATAGGAATGCAAGGGATTTCTGTGTGTTGATTTTATATCCTGCAACTTTACTATAGTCATTGATTAGTTCTAGTAATTTTCTGGTGGAGTCTTTAGGGTTTTCTATGTAGAGGATCATGTCATCTGCAAACAGTGAGAGCTTGACTTCTTCTTTTCCAATTTGGATTCCTTTTATTTCTTTTTCTGTTCTGATTGCTGTGGCCAAAACTTCCAAAACTATGTTGAATAGTAATGGTGAAAGTGGGCACCCTTGTCTTGTTCCTGACTTTAGAGGAAATGCTTTCAATTTTTCACCATTGAGGATAATGTTTGCTGTGGGTTTGTCATATATAGCTTTGATTATGTTGAGGTATGTTCCTTCTATTCCTGCTTTCTGGAGAGTTTTGATCATAAATGGATGTTGAATTTTGTCAAAGGCTTTCTCTGCATCTATTGAGATAATCATATGGTTTTTATTTTTCAATTTGTTAATGTGGTGTATTACATTGATTGATTTGCGGATATTGAAGAATCCTTGCATCCCTGGGATAAAGCCCACTTGGTCATGGTGTATGATCTTTTTAATGTGTTGTTGGATTCTGATTGCTAGAATTTTGTTAAGGATTTTTGCATCTATGTTCATCAGTGATATTGACCTGTAGTTTTCTTTTTTTGTGGGATCTTTGTCAGGTTTTGGTATTAGGGTGATGGTGGCCTCATAGAATGAGTTTGGAAGTTTACCATCCTCTGCAATTTTCTGGAAGAGTTTGAGCAGGATAGGTGTTAGCTCTTCTCTAAATTTTTGGTAGAATTCAGCTGTGAAGCCGTCTGGACCTGGGCTTTTGTTTGCTGGAAGATTTTTGATTACAGTTTCAATTTCCGTGCTTGTGATGGGTCTGTTAAGATTTTCTATTTCTTCCTGGTCGAGTTTTGGAAAGTTGTACTTTTCTAAGAATTTGTCCATTTCTTCCTCGTTGTCCATTTTATTGGCATATAATTGTTGATAGTAGTCTCTTATGATCCTTTGTATTTCTGTGTTGTCTGTTGTGATCTCTCCATTTTCATTTCTAATTTTATTGATTTGATTTTTCTCCCTTTGTTTCTTGATGAGTCTGGCTAATGGTTTGTCAATTTTATTTGTCCTTTCAAAGAACCAGCTTTTGGTTTTGTTGATTTTTGCTATGGTCTCTTTTGTTTCTTTTGCATTTATTTCTGCTCTAATTTTTAAGATTTCTTTCCTTCTACTAACCCTGGGGTTCTTCATTTCTTCCTTTTCTAGTTGCTTTAGGTGTAGAGTTAGGTTATTTATTTGACTTTTTTCTTGTTTCTTGAGGTGTGCCTGTATTGCTATGAACTTTCCCCTTAGGACTGCTTTTACCGTGTCCCACAGGTTTTGGGTTGTTGTGTTTTCATTTTCATTCGTTTCTATGCAAATTTTGATTTCTTTTTTGATTTCTTCTGTGATTTGTTGGTTATTCAGCAGCGTGTTGTTCAGCCTCCATATGTTGGATTTTTTAATAGTTTTTCTCCTGTAATTGAGATCTAATCTTACTGGATTGTGGTCAGAAAAGATGCTTGGAATGATTTCTATTTTTTTGAATTTACCAAGGCTAGCTTTATGGCCCAGGATGTGATCTATCCTGGAGAAGGTTCCATGTGCGCTTGAGAAGAAGGTGAAATTCATTGTTTTGGGGTGAAATGTCCTATAGATATCAATTAGGTCTAACTGGTCTATTGTATCGTTTAAAGTTTGTGTTTCCTTGTTAATTTTCTGTTTAGTTGATCTATCCATAGGTGTGAGTGGGGTATTAAAGTCTCCCACTATTATTGTGTTATTGTTAATTTCTTCTTTCATACTTGTTAGCATTTGTCTTACATACTGCGGTGCTCCCGTGTTGGGTGCATATATATTTATAATTGTTATATCTTCTTCTTGGATTGATCCTTTGATCATTATGTAGTGACCATCTTTGTCTCTTTTCACAGTCTTTGTTTTAAAGTCTATTTTATCTGATATGAGTATTGCTACTCCTGCTTTCTTTTGGTCCCTATTCGCATGGAAAATCTTTTTCCAGCCCTTCACTTTCAGTCTGTATGTGTCCCCTGTTTTGAGGTGGGTCTCTTGTAGACAACATATGCAGGGGTCTTGTTTTTGTATCCATTCAGCCAGTCTTTGTCTTTTGGTTGGGGCATTCAACCCATTTACGTTTAAGGTAATTACTGATAAGTATGACCCCGTTGCCATTTACTTTATTGTTTTGGGTTCGAATTTATACACAATTTTTGTGTTTCCTGTCTAGAGAATATCCTTTAGTATTTGTTGGAGAGCTGGTTTGGTGGTGCAGAATTCTCTCAGCTTTTGCTTGTCTGAAAAGCTTTTGATTTCTCCTTCATACTTGAATGAGATCCTTGCTGGGTACAATAATCTGGGCTGTAGGTTATTTTCTTTCATCATTTTAAGTATGTCTTGCCATTCCCTCCTGGCTTGAAGAGTTTCTATTGAAAGATCAGCTGTTATCCTTATGGGAATTCCCTTGTGTGTTATTTGTTGTTTTTCCCTTGCTGCTTTTAATATTTGTTCTTTGTGTTTGATCTTTGTTAATTTGATTACTATGTGTCTTGGGGTGTTTCGCCTTGGGTTTATCCTGTTTGGGACTCTCTGGGTTTCTTGGACTTGGGTGATTATTTCCTTCCCCATTTTAGGGAAGTTTTCAACTATTATCTCCTCAAGTATTTTCTCATGGTCTTTCTTTTTGTCTTCTTCTTCTGGGACCCCTATGATTCGAATGTTGTAGCGTTTAATATTGTCCTGGAGGTCTCTGAGATTGTCCTCATTTCTTTTAATTCGTTTTTCTTTTTTCCTCTCTGATTCATTTATTTCTACCATTCTATCTTCTAATTCACTAATCCTATCTTCTGCCTCTGTTATTCTACTATTTGTTGCCTCCAGAGTGTTTTTAATTTCACTTATTGCATTATTCATTATATATTGACTCTTTTTTATTTCTTCTAAGTCCTTGTTAAACCTTTCTTGCATCTTCTCAATCCTTGCCTCCAGGCTATTTATCTGTGATTCCATTTTAATTTCAAGATTTTGGATCAATTTCACTATCATTATTCGGAATTCTTTATCAGGTAGATTCCCTATCTCTTCCTCTTTTGTTTGGTTTGGTGGGCATTTATCCTGTTCCTTTATCTGCTGGGTATTCCTCTGTCTCTTCATCTTGTTTAAATTGCTGAGTTTGGGGTGTCCTTTCTGTATTCTGGCCATTTGTGGAGTTCTCTTTATTGTGGCGTTTCCTCGCTGTGTGTAGGTTTGTACAGGTGGCTTGTCAAGGTTTCCTGGTTAGGGAAGCTTGTGTTGATGTTCTGGTGGATGGAGCTGTATTTCTTCTCTCTCCTTTCGAAGAGTTGGGCTGCTTTTCTGGGTGCCTGATGTCCTCTGCCGGCATTCAGAAGTTGTTTTGTGGAATTTACTCGACGTTTAAATGCTCTTTTGATGAATTTGTGGGGGAGAAAGTGTTCTCCCCGTCCTACTCCTCCGCCATCTTGGCTCCTCCTCAATTAGCGTGTTTTAATACCAAATCCCCTCAATCCCACTCACAAATGACCAGATTCAACATTTTACAGTATTTCTTCACAAGTTTCATAGAAGGAGTGAAATACAAATAAATGTTGCTGGCTTTTTGAATAATCTAGAAAACCCAGGTGGCGCTAGTGGTAAAGAACCCACCTGCCAATGAAGGAGACATAAGAGATTCAGGTTTCATCCCTGGGTTGGGAAGATCCCCTCGAGGAGGGCATGGCAACCCACTCTGGTATTCTTGCCTGGAGAATCGCCACGGACAAAGGAGCCTGGGGGACTACAGTCCACAGGGTCGCACAGAGTCGGACACCACTGAAGCAACTTAGCACACATACATAGAAAACCCAGTTACTATATCGCCTTGCCAGGGTCAAGCCTTTCATCTTTCTTTATGCTCCTCTGGTCTTGCCCTCTACTTTTTCACTAAGACTCAGGTGGGGATAGTGGTAGAGAATCTGCCTGCCAATCCAAGAGACGTAGGTTTGATCCCTGGGTTGGAAAGAGCCACCGAAGTAGGAAATGCAACCCACTCCAGTATTCTTGCCTCGAAAATCCTATGCACATGGAGCATGGAAGGCTACAATCCATCGGGCTGCAGACAGTTGGACATGACTGAGTATAGTGAATTCATTATAGCAGGAACCCTTTTTGGAATTATATGTCTTCTGTCAAAGCAGAGTAGAACCATGTTTTTATCACTAAAGAGAAAGAAGTAACAATCTGGACTTCTGTGAACTCCCTGGCTTCCATTGCTTGGCTTGCTGGGTTTAGTTTGGGACTAAGCACCTGTGAACTGATCTGATGATTCTCCTTAGACCCAGACCTATTTTCAGGAATTCAAGTAGAGAAGAGTTACTCTACTTATATGCCCTGAGATGAAGATTTGTTTTCTAAGATCTGAGCTTTGGGGACTCTGCTTTGGAAAGGGAAAGGCTTATTTTGTTTGTTTGTAACAGGTGTAGGAATTAACCACATTTCTTAAGATACAGTTAGTATATGCATTTAAAAATTAATAATTTTCACAGACTTGAAACTTAATGATTCAGCAAACTGATACATTTTGAACATTGCTTGAAACCAAGAAGAATGGAAAAATAAAGTTCTTGAAGTAAATTCCAAAGTGACTGGACAGTAGCCTCCATTCCTGTTCATTGGAGAGCAGTTATTATTCTCTTTGGAGCCAGGCTCCTGGGGTTGAATCCTGACTGTGGCAGTTAAAGCTTTGGGCATTACCTGAGCAGTCATTGCCTTCATTTTCTCATCATTAAAATGGAGATAATGATGTAAGGTTAAATGTGTTAATACTTATACATTGCTTAGAACAGGACCTGGAGTAAATATAAAGTATTTACTATTATTTACTCTCACTTTGTTATGTGTTATCTCCTGTACTCTTGGCATTCTATGTTTGATGACCTAGTTTCCAGGTATACAGGCAATTAAAACATAATATAGGAGGGAACAGACACTTCCAGAAGTATCTCTATATTTTACAATTAAAATATGATAACAAAATTAAGAAAGAAAAAGGAAATATAAAAACTAAGCAAAAGAGCTCAAATAGTACAGCAGTCTGGGCTATTTAGTATATGAGAAAATAGCCATAAACCTTTAATAGCTCCAGAGGGCATTCATGTATTTCAGCATAGTTCAGTACCTATTGTTCAAAGTAATGATTCTGACTCATGAAGGAAATGTTAAATTCTGTTCATGACGTTCAGTTCAGAGAAGCCAGAAAGTGTTTCACATTTTAGGAAGATTCTAAAACAAAGTAAAACAAATTAAAAGGTATTTAAAGATTTCTAGAGGATTTTGAATTATATAAATTTTATTGTATTTGCATTTTTGCCTCCTTTCAGTCCAAATTAATCTTCAGAATGATATGTAAATGTGATCCTTAGGCATAAGCATTGTTTGCATTAAATGCCAAACTATACTTCCCCTGTACCTATCTAATTTTAGCCTTCATTTTAGCCATTTCCCTGCTCGTTGGTACCTCCACACAAAATCTTCATGACTGTCAAGCTGGCCAGGTTTTGCTCTGCAATTATGTTTAACCAGGTGTTTAGGTGAATTATATTGTTTGGTCGCTAAGTTGTATCCAACTCTTTTGAAACGCTGTGGACTGAAGCCTGCAAGGCTCCTCGTCCATGAGATTCTCCAGGCAAGAATACTGGAGTGGGTTGCCATTTCTTTCTCCATAGATGGATTATATGTCATGGCAATTATGTGTTGTAGTATGCCCTGCAGTCTTTACATAATTTTTGTTGAGGGAGAAAAGACTGTTTTGCTCTAGACTCTTAAAAACTTTTTAAAAATTGTGGTAAAAATACATAGGGGCTTCCCTGGTAACTCAGCTGGTAAAGAATCTGCCTGCAGTGCAGGAGACCCCAGTTCGATTCCTGAATCTGGCAGATCTCCTAGAGAGGGGATAAGCTATCTACTCCAGTATTCCTGGGCTTCCCTGGAGGCTCAGATGGTAAAGAATCCACCTGCAATGCCCATTAAACAGCTTCTCATTTTTCTCTTCCTGTAGTCCCTGGAAACCACCATCCCACTTTATTTTTCTGTTAATTTAATTACTTTAGATACCACATAGGAGCATACAGTATTTGTGTTTTCTGTGACTGGCTTGTTTCAGTGAGAATAAGGTACTCAGGTTTCATTCATGTTTTAGCATGTGACAGGATTTTCTTTATTTTAAAGACTAAATAATAATTCCATTGCCTGTATATCCACATTTTATTTACTTATCCATTAATGAGCATTTGAGTTGCTTCTACCTCTTGACAGCTGTGAATAATGCTTCAGTGAACATGGGTGTTTGAATATCTTTTCAAGACTCTGCTTTCAGTCTTTTAGATATATACCCAGAAGTGGGATTATTGAGTCATATGGCAATTTTTTTTTTTTTTGGTTATTGAGTTCTCTATATCAATCCCTCATTGGATGTATGATTTATAGATATGATCTCCCATTTAGTAGGTTGCCTTTTAATTTTGATGACAGTTTCCTTTTCTGTACAGAAACCTTTTAATTTGATGTAGATTCATTTGTTTATTTTTACTTTTGTTTTCCTTGCTTTTGGAGTCAGATCCACAAAAATGTTATAGATTTCCAGGAGATTGCCACGTATGTTTTGTTTTAGGAGTTTCTGATTTCAGATATTACATTCAATTCTTTAAACCATTGTAAGTGGTATAGGATAGTGGTCTAGTTTCATTCTTTTGTGTGGTAGCAGTCTAGCTTTCCTGACACCATTTATTGAAGAGACTATCCTTTACTCATTGTATCTTCTGATTTCTTTGTCATAAATTAGTTGACCAAAATATGTGTGGGTTTATGTCTGTGCTTTCTATTGTTTCATTGATTTTTGTGTCTGTTTTTATGTCAATACCATACTATTTTGACTACTATAATTTTGTGATATAGTGTCATGTTATCTGCAGATAGTTTTATAATTTCCCTTACAATTTTGATGCATTTTATTTATTTTTCTCAGCTAATTGCTGTGGCTGGAAATCCCAATACTATGTTGATTAAAATGGGGAGAGTGGGTATCCTGCCTTGTTCATGATCTGAAAGGAAAAGTTTTTCCTGTTCACCACTGAGTGTGATATTAGCTGTGTATTTGTTGTTTGTCATATGTGGCCTTTATTATGTTGAGATATATTCCTTCTACACCTATTTTGTTGAGTCTTTTTTTTTATCATAAGTGGATTTTGAATTTTGTCAAATGCATTTTCTGCATTTATTGAGATGATCATATGATTTTATTTTTTTTGTTAATGCAAATCTTGCTGATTGATTTGCAGATGTTGAATCACTCTTGCATTTGTGGAATCAATTCCACTGATCATGGTGTGTGGTCCTTTTAATGTATTATTGAATTTGGTTTGCTAATATTTTTTTGAGAATCTTTGGTTATGTGTTCATGAGAAATACTGGCCTATATTTTCTTTTGTTGTATTATCCTTGTCTGGTTTCGGTATCAGTGTAATTCTGGCCTCATAAAATGAGTTTGGGAGTGATCCTTTCTCTCCAGTTTTTTGCATAGATTATTAGATCTTCTTTTAAAACTTTGGTAGAATTCACCAGTGAAGCTGTCTTGTCTTATACTTTTGCTTGTAGGGAGGTTTTTGATTACTGATTAAGTGCCCTTGCTGGTTGTCAGTCTGTGCCACCATCTTAGACCCCCTTTCCGTGGGATATCATTTCCTTTTTTTTCTGTCTTTTTCCATTTCTTTCAGCAGTATTTTTCAGTTTATAAATTTTTTACCTCCTTGGTTATTTAAAGTGCATTTAAAGTACACTAAATATATTTGGTTATTTTGTTGTTGTTCAGTTGCTCAGTTGTTTCCCACTCTTTGTGACCCCATGGACTATAGCACGCCAGGCTTCCCTGTCTTTCACCAATTCCTGGAGTTTGCTCAAACTCAGGTCCACTGAGTTGGTGATGCCATCCAATCATCTTGTCCTCTGTTGCCCGCTTCTCCTCCTGCCCTCAATCTTTCCCAGCATCAGGGTCTTTTCCAATGAGTTGGCTCTTCATATCAGGTGGCCAAAGTATTGGAGCTTCAGCTTCAGCATAAGTCCTTCCAATGAATATTCAAGATTGATTTCCTTTAGGATTGACAGGTTTGACCTCCTTGCAGTCCAGGGGACCCTCAAAAGTCTTCTCCAAAACCACAGTTCAAAAGCATCAATTTTTCAGCACTCAGCCTTCTTTATGGTCCAACTCTTACATATACATGAATACTGGAAAAACCATAGC
Source organism: Bubalus kerabau (assembly GCF_029407905.1). Taxonomy (NCBI): domain Eukaryota; kingdom Metazoa; phylum Chordata; class Mammalia; order Artiodactyla; family Bovidae; genus Bubalus; species Bubalus kerabau. The sequence continues at coordinate 26,434,511 of NC_073636.1, forward strand.
TTTGACTATACAGACCTTTGTTGGCAAAGAATATATATATACACTACTATATTCTTGGTATCTAAGGCTTTGTTTACCTGATATATCTTGGCTGGATGAATGTTTAATAAATGTAACTCACAAATTCCATGTTAGTTACATACTTAGTTTCACAATCTACTTAGCTAAATAATGATACCTCACTGAATTTTCTTGGTGTCCTTTGCTTTTTCCTTTCTGCCTAACATTGTAACCTTGGAATGTCCTGAGTCTCATTACTTTGAATCTATTTCCTTCACTGCCCATAGGCACTCCCTTACTGATCTAGCTTTATCGGACCTCATGGCTTTGTCTGTCGTCTTTATGCAAATGATCATAAATTATACAGCCCAGACATCTCTCTTAAACTCCATACTACTTCATCAGACTGCTTATTTGATATGGAGAATTATATTTCAAGTAGACATTTCACACTTGACATTTGCAAAAGTGAGCTTTGTGCTCCCTTCTCCATATTGATTCTACCTGTAGCCTTTCCTAGCTCCTTGATGACAGCTCCATTGTTAAGGTTGCTCAAGACAAAAACTTGGGAGTCATTCATTGTTCTCTTCCTCTTTCCCCATATTTCAGCTATTAAAACATCTTGGTAGTTGTGCCTTCTTAAAACTGTACCTGAATTTGACTCAATGATTGTTCTTACAAGTTAAAAAAATAAGGCTCAGAGAAATTAAGAGAACAGTTCCAAATTCACGTAACTAGTAAGTCAGAATTCAAATATATATTTTCTGGCTGACCACAAATAATAGATTCTCTTCTTCTACTGTGCTTGTCCTAAGTAAATGTTACAATAAAACTCAAAACTAGGGTCTGATCTGCTCTATCACTGGATCTTTATGAGTAAGATGTGTTATTTCACTTAGGTCCTGGAGGAATCCTCTACACACAGGATAGTGCTTTCATAAATACTTGCCAACACAGTTGAATTGACTGGTGCTTACCTGTCCTTGTATTTTGCTCTGGGTTAGGAACTGTGTTTTCAGTTATAAGCTATAATTGGATCTAAGTATGTGTTGGGTGAAAAAGAAAGGGTAATAATGAAATAATACAGTCAAGTTATTTTAGAAAGCTGTTTTCCCAAAGATTTTTGCTTGCTATAACCTGTGAATTTAGAGCATATATTAGCTCTTGCCACCTTACTGACTGTTCGTTAAGAGTTTTCAAGATATGCAATACTGATTTTGTTACTAATTTTTAGAGCTTAGACTGAGGGATTATTATTTTGATAATTTGAAATTTTCTCTCAAGGGTCTCTGTATGAGAGGGACACTTTATAATTTTAAAATTTACTAAATTCTGAGCTCCTCTAATAGATGATAATTGGCAGAAAGGCAAAGGGTTGGGATATAGGTGGAGAGATACCAGAGAAGAAATTTCAGTGTTGATAAAATTCTAGAAACACCTGTTTTACTGGTAAATTGTATTTTAATAGAAGCTATTCCCTCCTTATGTACTTGAATGTAGCCTAAGTGAAATGTATTAAACTGAATTTTGGTAGGGTTCAGTGATATCTTTGAAAGAAGTCAATATTAAGCTTTTGGGAGATATCCATTATGTCCCTTGGTGTGACATATTTGGAAAGCCAATCATTGTTTTTTGTCACATGATTTTAGGTAAAGAGTGCTTCAGATTATTAATTTATCTTTTTTCCTCTTCTAAATTGCACTTTAAAGTTTATTGTTTTGTTAGTCCATCAATTTGTATTTTTTTTCCCAAGGAAAAAGTTTAATGAATATTTAATTCATAAAGGCAGCTTCCACATCTTAAATTCTGTATATCTGTCTGTCCATCTACCTACCTTTGCATTGGTGGAAATATATGGCATGGAATCGCTTAAAAATATTCTTACAGGCTTAGGAAATGTCTCGTAAAGAAATAAGACGATATGTGAGGTATTAAAAACTTCCTCTGGCTACCGAATGAGTTAAAGATACATGGCAACTGCAGCTGTAATGGCATATATTTAGAAAGAAAACTCAGTTTTCTACTTCTAAAAAAATGCCTGTTGGCAAACAAACCTAAAATAAAAGTTCAAAAGTGAGATTTTATTTCAGGAAAATCTGATCATTCTGTTACCATTTGCAATGATGGATATCTGTGGGTCTTTATACAGTTAAATAACCTATGATCAACGGTACTGCTGTCTTTTCTTCTTCATAGTGTATGCCGATTAAAGGCCTAGGATTCGTGCTTGGAGCTTATCAGTGTATTTGCAAAGCAGGATTCTATCATCCTCGAGACTTCTCATTCAACAACTTTCAGAGTAAGTGCCCTTTGGTCCTGTTCATATATGTACATACACATAATATCTGTCATAATTAATTTTTCAGATTTTCTTTTAACCTTGTTGAAGTTAGATGATTAAATCCCTACTTGTTTGGCCTTCTTTCATCACTTAAGGAGTTTTTGCTTTAGTTTGTCATCTCTAATCCTCTGGCATATCACCAAAAATGTGTTTGTTTTAGGTATATTTTCATTTTCAATACATTTTAAATGCCTGAAAATACTGTTGCTGCTTGGTGAGACCAGTTAGAATTCAGTTATTGTGAGCTGTTGCTGCAGAAAGTTCCTAAAACTAATTTTTCTAGTTTGCTTAATTTATTTATGTATCAATTTGTTTATATGTGAGGTCTCTGTGCTACATGAAGAATTACCACAGAGTTAATAACTTAAGGCAACACAATCTTATTATCACACAGTTTTAATTGGGTAGCTTTTCATTCAGGGATTAAGTGGTTCCTCTGCCCAGGGAATCACTGAGCCAAAATCAAGGTGTCACCTGTAATGTGATCTGATCTGAGCCTCAGAGACTTCTTCCAGGTTCATTCAGTTCACTGGCAGAATTCGGTTCCTAGCACCTGTGTGTGTGAGGTCCCTATTTCATTGCTAAATGCCAGTCTGGGCTTACTCTCAGCTTCTAGAAGCCTCCTCAAGGTCAAGTCATGTGGCCCTTACTTTTCAAAGCTACCAAGAAAACCTCCCCAATTCCTAGTCCTGTTCATATGGAGTCTCATACAGTGTAATCATTCTATAAGTCCTGGGAGTGTTATCCTGTCTCTCTGCCATGTAATGTAAACCTAATCAAAGGAAAGACTATCCCATCATATTTACAGGTCCACCCACATTCAAGGGGAGGTGATGATACAGGGCATATACAGGCAGACCTCATTTTATTGTGCTTTGCTGTATCACACATCTAGGATACTGTGCTTTTTTTTTTTTTTTTAACCAATTAAGATTTGTGGCAACCCTGTGTTGTCAGATAATGGTTAGCACTTTTTAAGCAATAAAGCATTTTTTAATTAAAGGGTGTACTTTTAGGCACAATGCTATTGTACACTTTAATAGACTGCAAAATGGTCTAAACATGACTTTTATATGTACTGGGAAACCAAAAAAATTGGTGTGACCCACTTTGTTGTGATTTTACTGTGTTGCAGTGTACTCTAGAAGATGTCAAAGTTGCTATTTGAATATTGATTTTTTTTTTTTACATCGGCATGTAGCCAGCTATTGGGTATAATAATTAACAAAAAGTGTATGGAAAAATGAGGTGGCATTATGGGAAGTTAGGGTTTGGAGCTGTAGAACCAAGATACAGGAATAGTTTAGATAGTCATCCATAAATCTTTGTCAGCTTCATAATTGGTCTGAATAGGAATTTGTTTCTCTACTGGGCATAGTTCAAAGGATACATGAGATTCAAACCTGAGTGTCTTCCTCTCTGAAACTTGGCAGACGTTTATAGATTTTTTTTTCTTGGTTTTTCTCTTGGAAAGTATTGTTCTTTATCTTGAGACAGCTTCCACTAAACTTCTGCGTTCTGGAAGTGAGTAACATTTTGCTCTCTCCTAAGTCATATGATTCCCAGGGTTCAGCCTGTGTTCTGAGTAATGGTTGTTGTAGGCATAATTCTAAGATGGCCTCCAAAATTCTGTTCCCACACGTGTCGTACAATCCCCTCCCCTTAAGTGTGGGTGGCACCTGCGAATATAAAATGGACTCACCCCCTTGCTAGGCAGTGTTATGTAGTAAAAGTCATGGTACAGTTGCTCAAGTGTCTGCTGCTGCTGCTGCTAAGTCACTTCATTTGTGTCCAACTCTGTGCGACCCCATAGACAGCAACCCACCAGGCTCCGCTGTTCCTGGGATTCTCCGGGCAAGAATACTGGAGTGGGTTGCCATTTCCTTCTCCAATGCATGAAAGTGAAAAGTGAAAGTGAAGTTGCTCAGTTGTGTCCGACTCTTAGCGACCCCATGGACTGCAGCCCACCAGGCTCCTCCATCCATGGGATTTTCCGGGCAAGAGTACTGGAGTGGGGTGCCATTGCCTTCTCCGGCTCAAGTGTCTACATTGCATTAAATAAGACTCCTTCCCCTAGAAGCAAACTAGAGAGAGATTCTACTGCCAGCTTTGAAGAAGTAAACTGGCTTTTAAGAGGACCATGTGGCTAGCACCCTAGGGTGACTGCTAAGAGCTCAGGCAGCCAGCAAGAATACAAGGACCTCAGTTCTATAAAATGCAAGGATCTGTAAATTCTTCCAACAGCCTGGATACTTTTGCAAAGAGGACCTGGAGCTCCACATGAGAATATAGCCTGGCCCAAACCTTGATTTCAGTCTAGTGAGACCCCAAGCAGAGAGCCCAGCTTCACTGGGTCAGACTTCTGATCAACAGAAACTGGTAAGTGATTGAATAGGTGTTCTCAGCTGTAGATTTCCAGTAAGTCATTACACAACAATAGAAAACTAATACAATAACAGTGATGATAATATATTTTCAGCATGGATGTGCTTTTCCTTGTGTGTGTGTGTATACAAGACCATGGCAATAGCCCAGATACTTTGGCATTCTTCACATTTATGGTCCAGACAGAACATATGATTCAACACTGAAGGATTAAGGGAATAGGTTTTAGCTTATGTTCTGTGAAGGTATTTTGTATCTGGTTTACCCACATTTGTTCTCAGCTCCCACTATGTGACTGAAATAAAACATCTAAATATTGTAGAACCAGAGAATGACTGTGCCATTTGCTTATAACACCACCAGGAGAAACTAGTTAACCTTTAACAACTTATCTTTATTTAATTTGCACACTCCTACTTTCTTCCTTATTTTAAAAGCCAGTGTTTTTCACTGACCTACTCTAAGAGGAGGCTGCTTCTCTTTACAAGCCTAAATAACTCCAATGTTGTACACACAACAGCCAGGAAAAGAGGCCACAGTTTTCAGAAAGATGAGCTATATTTGGGTATAGCTGTGATTCAGCTTTGACCTCAGCACATATTTAACTAGAACTGGCCTGCCTCAATGACAGAACAGAAAGCTATCTACAAGTTATAATTTGAGGTCAGTAAAGTGCTCTTTGACCAAAAATATCTTTCCTGATGGCCTTGCCATCAAGTTGCATGAAAATCTAACATTATTAATCCCTTGGCCCAAGGAATACAAGTTAAGGGAGGGTATGGGGAAGGAGGAGGGAGGAGGGAGGAGGGTTCAGGATGGGGAGCACGGGTATACCTGTGGTGGATTCATTTCAATGTTTGGCAAAACTAATACAATATTGTAAAGTTTAAAAATAAAATAAAATTTAAAAAAAAGGAATACAAGTTGTAACTCACTAAGGTATCTACCAAGGACTATCCAAACTTTAAAAAAATATTTTTGATTTTTTATTATAATTTTACTACATTTCTTCATTTTAATATGTTAAGTTTTTAATTGTAATATCCAAGCAGTTCATATGGTCAGCTTTCATATAGTCTTAAGGAGGTTACAATGAAGTAAGGAATGACCAGATGAATCCCTTGGACCAAAGGTAAAGAAGATATTGAAAACCCCCAAAATGAGATAATGTATGTAAAACAGCTAGCACAGTACATGACATATAATAAGTGTTCTTAATAAGTACTTGGCATATAATAAGCGTGCATGCTCAGTTGTTCAGTCTTGTCTGACTTTTTGCAACCCCATGGACTGTAGCCCAGCAGGCTCCTCTGTCCATGGAATTTTAGATGTTCATAGATGTAGTTAAATAAGTGAATAAGCAAACAAACAAATATACACATATATATAAACACACATCAGTGGGCCATGTAAGTAGAGAATCCTAAAGTATCCTTGGCATTTAGTACTTTGTCTCTTTATATTTGGTTAACCAGTTTTTAAATCTAGAATTCTTGGAAAGTGAATTCTACATGGATCAGAAGGAAGATGGTACAGCAAAAATCTGTAACAACCAATGCTCCATTGAGAAGGGCAGTAGGAAGGAGATATAGAAATTAAGGTAACAGGAGGAAATCAGTTGCTTGATAGGGGAAATGGGATGTAGGAAACAGAGATGCCTCTGAAAGATATAATTTATTTAATTTATAGCTGTGAAGCTAGGCAAAAGATCTGAAATTCCCACCTATAGTCTTGTACCCCATTTAGAGAGAGGAACTAAGATGTGGTTTTGATCTGTTAGAGAAAATGTCAATGCGACTGTTAAAAATCCTGTTAAAATATGAAGTGAGTTAAAAATCTTCGTGTAGACGTAGGCCCACAGTAAACAAAGGGCTTGTAAAGACCAACAAAGATATGTTCAGATGACTTGATTTAAAACTGTGCTGACAGCCCAGAGACTGTGTTTCTAGCATCTCTCTTTAGATTGGTGGTCATAGGAGAGCTAACATGGTCTGACATCTGGATAGTAGCAGGATTTCAGAATCGACAAGTACTGATGTGTAACTGTCTCTTCAGATCCAGGCTGTCCACTTCCAGGTTGATGAGATACAAGCTTTTGACAAGCTCATCTTCCTCAAATCCATCTGTCACAGTATGAACTGTCTTCAGTACAATCTCATTTCTCTTTCTTGTGGACACATTACCAGCCTCTCAGTTTTAACTTCTCTTGCCTTTTGGATTGACTTCAGCTCATATACATTTCCAGATAAACCCAACTTACAAATGACCCACATCTGAAAGTGACAGCCCCTTCTTTGCAGATGCTGGTGGCTGATGGCTGTTGACTCCCCAAAATCAGAGATTTAAAAAATACGTAGTCTCAGAATAAAAAACGTGGGAAACTCTTTGAAAGCAGGTACAATATAGAGATGCTGAGCTCCCAGCAAACTGCTGAGCAAGGCTAAGCTGTCTATAGGGTGTGAATCTTTTTGCTGCACTTGGGTCTCACACTCCCTGTCCGTCTTCTGTTTCATGACTGGGGAAGCTGGAGATGTTTGGCTTTTTGCAGACTAAGTCCAGCAGCAGTCTCTAGTCCAGTCCCAAACTTGGAACAGGTGAAAAGAACCTGAACATCGTATTCTCATAATCAGCATCGTTACTTTTGCTGTCGGTCTCACTTAAGCCTTGTGATCTGGTTCTAATCACTTTATTCCAGTTGTGGTAGCACAATTCTCTAACTGCCTTGGCTTATGCTTTTGTCAGTCATTTGGCGAATTTTCAGTTTTCAATATCTTCTTTCATGAATCAATCCTCTTTATAGGGATTGAAATCTAGTCACTAAATGTCTGGCAGATAGGGTTATTTGTTAGTGGGAGAGTTCCAGTGCCACTGATCTTCTTAGACTATTAACTGTCACATTTACCTTGTTTGTCTTTGATTCTTCTCAATTATTGAAACATACCATGTTGGATTTCCCTCATTGCTAATTCAGACCTGAATTTCTACCATAGTTTAATATAGTAATTAAGAGCTTGGTCTTTGGGATAAGTCTAATTTAGGTGTGAACCCTGGTTCTATTACTTATTTGTACTGTGCTTAATTATTTAACTAGCCTAAACTTCACTTAGTGCTATCTGCTTTATAGAATACATAAGGAATTAAATGATGTAATGAATGTAAAATTCTGATGATAGCAGTTGACACATATTAAATGCTCAAAATATTGTTCTGTTTATGATTTTTATTTGAGAGCTTGGGTTTATTCTGCTTACCCCTTTCCTCACACATTTTGCCCATTTTCATCCCTTCTAACTGGTATCTGCTTTACTTCCCAGCAGAGTAACATATTTTCATGTCCCTGATATTTTTCAGTTTTTATCCTTAAAATGGGCCCTCCTAAGAGATGCAATACTCAGTCCTCCAGAAAACTTCCTTCTCCCCTACTAGCTAAAATTTTATTAGATTTCTTAATTTATTTTACTATTTTTGTTTATATGATTTTACATTTTTAGACTGCTAAGGGAAATTCACTTATGTTAACAATCAGCTATCCTCAAAAAAAAACCCAAAAACCCTGCTGGCAGGGAAATTTGACTGTCAGTCATTCATACATTAGCTCATTGTTGTGAGTAGAATAGCGCCCCCCAAACCCCCAAAGATGTGCATGTTCAAATTTCCACAACCTGTGAAAATGCTGCTTCGCATGGCAAAAAAAGGGACTTTTCAGATGTGATTAAATTGCAGATATTGACATGGGTAGATTATCCAGGTAGATCCAGTCTAATCACACGAGTCCTGAAAAGCAGAGAACCATTCCCAGCTGTGGTCAGAGACAGATGTGAGGATGCAGGAAGTGGCAGAAGAATGATACATTGCCGTCGTTGACGATGGAGGAAAGGGGTCTGCAAGCCAAGGAATGGAGGTGGCTTCAAGAAGCTGGAAGAAGCAAGGAAATGGAATGTCTCCTGGACCCTCCAGAAGAAAATGTAGCCCTGCTCACACATCGATTACATAGCCCTGTGAGATCCATATCAGACTTCCAAGCTATAGAAATAAAAGAATTAATATAACTATAGGTGACTCTTTAACCACAAAGAGTTAGGGGCACTGGCCCCTGTGAAGCTGAAAAATCCATGTATAATTTTACAGTCAGCCCTCCTTCTCACACATGGATTTAGCCAACTATTGATCATGCAGTACTATAGGGCATTTTCCAGAGTTTCCGTGTGGAAAAATCCACATTTTTCCACAGTTCAAAGCTGTGTTGTTCAAGGGTCAACTGTATATTTCATATGAGAGGCAATGTAAATTTGTTGTTTTAAGATACCAAGTTTTTGGTAATTTGTTATAGCAGTTATAGAAAGCTAGTACATTTAGTAAACAGGTTTCTCAAGTGCCTCGGTGGTAAAGAATCTGCCTGCCAATGCAGGAGACACAGGTTCAATCCCTGGGTTGGGAAGATTCCCTGGAGTAGGAAGTGGCAACCCACTCCAGTATTCTTGCCTGGAAAATTCCATGGACAGAGGAGCCTGATGGGCTCCAGTCCATGTGGTCACAAAGAGTCAGACACGACTGAGTGACTGAGCGTGCATGCACACTTTGTGTGTTTCCCATTCAGCATTCATTCCAGTATTCATGGTATCCCATGGTGTTTTTTCTAGAGGAAACTGTTCACAATCCCAAATAATTGCCAATTTAGGCAATTCATAATCTAGTGGGATCTTTGTATGAGGATCCCCTTTGAGTCAGTCAGATGGATTTGACTTTTATCTCTATTTACTCAGAGGAGCCTTGGGAAGTTTCTCATATTTTCTGAGATTCTCCTCTTAGTCATACATATATCAGGAATAGTGAAGTCTATTCTTGGCAGTTATGAGGAATAATTGAGATAACATGATATCCTCTGATTATAGTGATTATTATATTAAAGTGAATATGGAGAGTTTAATCTTTTTATTATGTATTAGGTGTTCTGGGGATTGAATGAGTAAATTGTCTGGAGGCAAAAGAATCTACTCATGTTTAATAATTTTATAATTCAGATCAGAATTATTCCAAAATCTATCTAAGGTGGTGTTTTTATCCAAAAAAAAAGATCACTAAAGTCACTTATAAGAAATAAAAATCCGGAAGACAATAGAAAAGTGAATATAAGATATATATGTAACCTTATAGGGAAAGATTGACTATATTCATAATGAGGAAATATAAATTAAATTTTTGCACTGGGCTTCATTTTGAGCTTATTGTTACAGCTAGCCATTCTTGATATAAATACATGAATATATAGTAGCTAATCCTGATTTTAGGATATGCAAATATATATTCATGTCCCAACAGTAGCAGTCTTTATGGATAGCAGTGTAAGCATCACCACAGTTGGATAACTGTTTTCTCCTTGTGAATGTTATAAATATTGAACCAAATATACACAGACAACTTCTGAATTTGCTGGAGCTACTCATGTGCATGTACCTATCTCCACTTAGTTTTTGGATGTGATTTTATCAAGCTGGAGACTAGAGGCAGATTACTTCATCATCCTAAACATACAAAATAACGAACAACAAATATATCTTCCCAAGTGAGCTCATGGCAGCATATTAACTCCAAACATTGATTGATGAATATGTTCCCTCCAGTTCTAATGAAAAATCAAATATGTGTATGGAAAGGAAGATGTTCACCCTAATAATGATTTCAGATGAGCATTAGTTGTAGGAGAGCTAATGCTTAAACCCTTAATGTCTGGCTTGATTCTTTGTTACTACCAGCTGGGTTCTGTTCATTATCTGTGACTCATCTTTTAAACTCATGCCTGTGGAATGGAAAGAAGGGGTCTGTGATATACAGCACGTGTAGCTGGTCTTGCAAAGGTCCCAACTATAATCTTCTGCTATGACCGGTTCCTAGCACTGAGGACCACAACACCTCCAAGAAGTGACCTCTGGTCAACTCATGTGTTGATTGGTTTAAGAGCTTGAAAATCCGTCCGTCAAAAAATATTACTGGACACTGACCCTGTGCCAGAATTTGTTTAGAACTGGACAAAAGAAGAAATGAGTAAAAAAGTGAGGTATCTAAGTTTTTAGGATAGACCCACATCTTCCCAGAACATATTGCACTACCCACAGGCAACAAATGAGGGCCATCTTGAATAGCATACGTTCACTATCCATATTAGAGGAACAATTCAAAGTGTTAGTTGCTCAGTCGTGTCCAACTCTTTGCGACCCCATGGACTGAAGCCCGCCAAGCTCCTGTATCCATGGAATTCTCCAGGCAAGAATACTGGAGTGGGTAGCCATTCCCTTCCCTGAGGGGATCTTCCCAACCCAGGGGAGCTCCCCAGTATTGGTAAACTAAGGTCAAAGGTAAGAGCTTTAAGGTTTAACAGGACTTCATGGGTAGGCGTGATTTCTATCCAGATATTCAAATGTCCAAAAGTTGTGTTTTTGCTCTTGAGAAAACACAGTTTTATACTACTGGCACTTAAGAGTCCTAATCAGCAAAACCTTAGTGATGTTTCTATTCAGTGTTTATACTGTGAAGACCTGAAATTTTTAACTGCTGCTTCAATCCACCCTCCCTCCTTGAACTCATGCCTCATTCTTTTCTAAATCAGAAACTAAGTGTTTTTCTTCCATAAAACATAGGAAGAAAACTTTCTGGGGTACATTTTGTGTGTGTGTTAGTCGCTTAGTCCTGTCTGACTCTTTGTGACCCCATGGACTGAGGAGCCTGCCTGGCTCCTCTATCCATGGAATTCTCCAGGCAAAAATACTGGAGTGGGTAGCAGTTGCCTTCTCAAGGGGATCTTCCCAACCCAGGGATCAAAGTCAGATCTCCTGCATTGCAGGCAAATGCTTTACTGTCTTAACTACAAGGGAAGCCCTGGGGTACATTTTGAAATATATCAAAATTAAAAGGTACGAAAATAGAATACCTTCAGAATTTCAGAAGTCTAAAAGTTTTCAGTAATTGTAGCATTGGCGGGCTAATTAGTTCTTTGGGATTTGGAGCAAAAATCCTCTTTGTTGCTCATTGCTATCCAGAGGGTCCTCGTTTTAAATATTTATGTTTTATTATCAGTATTGCACACACAGTACAAAGAAACTTTGGAATGTATAGAAAAGTAGAATTTAAAAAGTTGTTTGAAAATCTGTTGTTAATTCTTTAAGTTTATAGTTTTTATACAAATGTCTCTCTATATATGATCTTTTAAAAACTTGGTATATTATATTCATTTGAAATAATATATACAGTTTTCTTGAACACAGTTTTGTTACATAGAATTCCATTGAGTAAATGTACTGTGGATTACTTCCCCATCTGAAGTTTATATTTTTACTAGTTTATGTAAATATAAAATTTTACTGATATAAACAAAAATGTCCACAGTTTTGTGTTGTTCTGATGTCAGTGTAAAAGAATTAAGTAAGCAGATAGGTTAACACAGAGTTTACCAGTTGTCACAATTTCTCTAAATGGGCCCATGTTTGCAGGTGAATATTTTAGACTCACCAGTGTTCCTTGGTGCTACTGTAACCTCCTCCTAGAATCCTCTGCACTTTTGCTCAAGGCAGCCTATTTGATCACCCATCTAATGAATTGAAAAGCCGCTATTGCCAAAGCTAATAGCTCTTCATAATTGCTGTTTGTCTTCAGTTAGTATTTGTTTCAGAGAAGGCAATGGCACCCCACTCCAGTACTCTTGCCTGGAAAATCCCATGGATGGAGGAGCCTGGTAGGCTGCAGTCCATGGGGTCGCTAAGAGTCGGACACGACTGAGCGACTTCACTTGGACTTTTCACTTTCATGCATTGGAGAAGGAAATGGCAACCCACTCCGGTGTTCTTGCCTGGAGAATCCCAGGGACAGGGGAGCCTGCTGGGCTGCCGTCTATGTGGTCGCACAGAGTCGGACACGACTGAAGCGACTTAGCAGCAGCAGTATTTGTTTCATCTGAAAGTTCTGAGTATCATCTTTGTTTTTAAGCTTTAGCAAAGCAGATTGGGATTTTGCTTTCCCAAAGACATCCGCAAGAAAAACAAATGCAAAAAGGCAAAATGGTTGTCCGAGGAGGCCTTACAAATATCTGTGAAAAGAAGAGAAGCGAAAGGCAAAGGAAAAAAGGAAAGATATACCCATTTGAATGAAGAGTTCCAAAGTTTAGCAAGGAGAGGTAAGAAAGGCTTCCTCAGCGACCAATGCAAAGAAACAGAGAAAAACAATAGAATGGGAAAGACTAAAGATCTCTTCAAGAAAATTAGAGATACCAAAGGAACATTTCATGCAAAGATGGGCTCAATAAAGGACGGAAATGGTATAGACCTAACAGAAGCAGAAGATATTAAGAAGAGGTGGCAAGAGTACACAGAAGAGCTGTACAAAAAAGATCTTCATGACGCAGATAACCACGATGGCGTGATCACTCACCTAGAGCAGACATCCTGGAATGTGAAGTCAAGTGGGCCTTAGGAAGCATCTCTATGAACAAAGCTAGTGGAGGTGATGGAATTCCAGTGGAGCTATTTCAAATCCTAAAAGATGATGCATGAAAGTGCCTCACTCAATATGCCAGCAAATTTGGAAAACTCAGCAGTGGCCACAGGACTGGAAAAGGTCAGTTTTCATTCCAATCCTAAAGAAAGGCAGTGCCAAAGAATGCTCAAACTATTGCACAATTGCACTCATCTCACACGCTAGTAAAGTAATGCTCAAAATTCTCCAAGCCAGGCTTCAACAGTACGTGAACTGTGGACTTCCAGATGTTCAAGCTGGTTTTAGAAAAGGCAGAGGAACCAGAGATCAAATTGCCAACATCTGCAGGATCATTGAGAAAGCAAGAGAGTTCCAGAAAAACATCTATTTCTGCTTTATTGACTATGCCAAAGCCTTTCACTGTGTGGATCGCATCAAACTGTGGAAAATTCTTAAAGAGATACGAATACCAGACCACCTGACCTGCCTCCTGAGAAATCTGTATGCAGGTCAAGAAGCAACAGTTAGAACTGGACATGGAACAACAGACTGGTTCCAAATCAGGAAAGGAATACATAAAGGTTGTATATAGTCACCATGCTTATTTAACTTATATGCAGAGTACATCATGAGAAACGCTGGGCTGGATGAAGCACAAGCTGAAATAAAGATTGCTGGGGGAAATATCAGTAACCTCAGATATGCAGATGACACCACCCTTATGACAGAAAGCGAAGAAGAACTAAAGAGCCTCTTAATGAAAATGAAAGAAGAAAGTGGAAAAAGTTGGCTTAAAACTCAACATTCAGAAAACTAAGATCACGGCATCTGGTCCCATGACTTCATGGGAAATAGATGGGGAAACAGTGGAAACAGTGTCAGACTTTATTTTTCTGGGCTCCAAAATCACTGCAGATGATGACTGCAGCCATGAAATTAAAAGACGCTTGCTTCTTGGAAGAAAAGTTATGATCAACCTAGACAACATATTAAAAAGCAGAGACATTACTTTGCCAACAAAGGTCCATCTAGTCAAAGCTATGGTTTTTCCAGTGGTCATGTATGGATGTAAGAGTTGCACTGTAAAGAAAGCTGAGTGCTGAAGAATTGATGCGTATGAACTGTGGTGTTGGAGAAGACTCTTGAGAGTTCCTTGGACAGCAAGGAGATCAAACTAGTCCATCCTAAATGAAATCAGTCCTGAATATGTGTTGGAAGGACTGATGCTGAAGCTGAAACTCCAATCCTTTGGCCACCTGATGCAAAGAACTGACTCATTGGAAAAGACCCTGATGCTGGGAAAGATGGAAGGCGGGAGGAGGAGGGGACGACAGAGGATGAGATGGTTGGATGGCATCACCAACTCAATAGACATGAGTGTGAGTAAACTCCAGGAGTTGGTAATGGACAGGGAAGCCTGGCGTACTGCAGTCTGCGGGGTCACAAATGTCACACAGGACTGAGTGACTGACGTTGTCATCATTGAGATTCTATGCATGGAGAATATTTCAAGTTGCTCAGAATCAAGTTATCATCCAAGCAGATTTCTAAAATTCAATAAGCTTATATTCTTAACATATCTTTCTAGTTTATGTCTAGCATCTTGAAAAATATAATTTTGAATAGATTTTATGCATAAATGAGTTGAGAACATGAAGATTTATTGAGCTGAATGTAGTTTCATCTATACATTTGTATTACAGATCAGTTAATTTATTCTTTTGAGAAATCACTTTGATCATTGCCATTTATTTCCTAACTATCCAGTATGTGTAAATTACTGTGTTTGGTGCTGAGTATATAAGAGGTATATAATTCATGTTCCTGTTCTCTAGGAACTTAACATTTTAAACTGTCATAAACTTAAGGCACCATTCAGTAGATGAACAATAAGCCCATTATTATTATCTATAGTTGTATGATTTCTACTAGCTGCATATATTCTCTTGTCCTAGATAGAGAACTTCAACATAAATTAATGAAATATTTTTGGAACCAGGTTACTTAATCATGCTTTGCATTCTACAAGAAACACTTAAAGGTAAAAAGCTGTATTCTTAATTTTAGTTTTTTTTGAGCTTCAGAAATCAATTATCTTACTTTCAATTTTGCTTTCTCTCCATTTTAACACTTTGTGCCCCTTATAGCATCTCATGATTTTATAGTCCATAAGCAAAGTGAAGGCAGTTTTTAAAGAGAAGTTTCTCATGACAGCACTTCACTATTTGACATTTGTGAATTGATCTTGTGATTATTTTGAGCACAAATAATAAAATGATATCATAATTTATCTTCTAAGAAATGTCTTTTTCTCCACGAATACTGAAACACTCATTTAACCAATGTAGTATTACTTTATATCAGGAAATATAGAATTATTTGGAGTTATGTCAGTTTCCAACCCTGTATTTAGCTGCTATTATTGCAGTAGGCATAATACCTGCTAGCTATTATTTTAGTCCTACTTGGCTTTCCTAGTGGTTCAGTTGGTAAAGAATCTGCCTGCAATGCAGGAGTGTCTGTATCTGATTTGATCTGTGGGTAGGGAAGATCCCTGGAGAAGGAAATGGCAACCCACTCCAGTATTCTGGCCTGCAGAATCCCATGGACAGAGGAGCTGGGCAGGCTACAGTCCATGGGATCACAAAGAATCGGACACAACTGAGTAACTTAACTTTCACTTTCATTATTTTAGTCCTACTTGAGGAAAGAATCCTACTTAATGGACTGTATGGGTTTCTCTGTGATATGTCCTGTACTCATGGTGATATATCATAGCCCAGTATACACTGGGTGTTTTGTCATTTTACTCTAGGCTTGAAAATAAGAATATAAAACCATAGTCTTATTTTACAGAGTTTTCAGTTTATTTGGATTCAGCATATGGGTCTCCAAAGCTCTAGCAGTAAACACAGCAGAGGAACACAGGCAATTAAAGACAGTCATAAGGGCTTGGGGCATGAGGGAGAGACGTGAACAGAGACAGAGCGGGACTGTGTTCCTATGGGTCTCGAGGTAATAGGTTGGCAAAGACAATAATGGGGCAGAGTAATTGACATTTGGACACCAGAAATGGACTTTGCGATAGGACCATCTGAAATTCTTGTTTTCCTGAATTCTCCCTCACATTCTCTGTTTCAACAGGGTAAATCTAAACAAGTAGTAACAGTCTCTCTGGTAAACTAGGAGTGGGGGACATTGTGATCACTGTGAAAGAACCTTGATTTATGAACAACAAAATAGATGAATGTAAAGGGGACCATGATTAGGAAAAAGATATGCAACAAAATTGGGTTAGTGAAAGAAATGTCTGTCTTTCTCTCATATGCAGATGGTATGTAAGTCTGATTTAGAAAAAAGATTTTCTAGTAAAAGAAAGAATGAAAGAAGAAAGCCTACTTTATATACATATATATAATGTAATTTAATTATGTGCATTTTTGTTGTGGTGGTTCAGTTTCTCAGTCATCTTCGACTCTGTGACCGTATGGACTGCAGCATGCCAGGCTTCCCTGTCGTTCACCATCTCCTGGAGCTTGCTCAAACTTATGTCCATTGAGTTGGTCATGGCATCTAATAAAAGTGAAGTTGCTCAGTTGTGTCCAACTCTTTGTGATCCCATTGGCTATAGCCTGCCAGGCTCCTCTGTCCATGGAATTCTCCAGGCCAGAATACTGGAGTGGGTAGCCTTTCCCTTCTCCAGGGGATCTTCCCAACCTGGGGATTGAACCCAGGTCTCCCTCATTGCATGTGGATTCTTTATGGTCTGAACCACCAGGGAAACCCAAGAGTACTGGAGTGGGTAGCCTATCCCTTCTCCAGGGAATCTTCCTGACTCAGGAATTGAACCAGGGTCTCCTGCATTGCAGGTGGATTCTTCACCAGCTGAGCTACCAGGGAATCCTGGCATCTAATACACACAAAAATAAATTTCACAGAGAATATACTCCATTTTTAATTGCAGGAGAAATATTTTTTCATTTTTTTGTCTTAGTCCTTGGGTATGTCTTACCAAAAGGAAACAAATAACTGATTTAAACCCAAAAGTTTAGAGTATTGCAGAATGCCTTATGTGTCTTTTGACAATATGCTAAAAATATCAGTCGTTGAATTTAGGAAAATGTGAAAAGAAAAACTCTTCTGCCTTTTATTTTTCCTTAACATGAAATTGCCAACATCCGCTGGATCATGGAAAAAGCAAGAGAGTTCCAGAAAAACATCTATTTCTGCTTTCTTGACTATGCCAAAGCCTTTGACTGTGTGGATCACAATAAACTGTGGAAAATTCTGAAAGAGATGGGAATACCAGACCACCTGACCTTCCTCTTGAGAAACCTATATGCAGGTCAGGAAGCAACAGTTAGAACTGGACATGGAACAACAGACTGGTTCCAAATAGGAAAAGGAGTACGTCAAGGCTGTATCTTGTCACCCTGCTTATTTAACTTCTATGCAGAGTACATCATGAGAAATGCTGGGCTGGAAGAAGCACAAGCTGGAATCAAGATTGCCAGGAGAAATATCAATAACCTCAGATATGCAGATGACACCACCCTTATGGCAGAAAGTGAAGAGGAACTAAAAAGCCTCTTGATGAAAGTGAAACTGGAGAGTGAAAAAGTTGGCTTAAAGCTCAACATTCAGAAAACGAAGATCATGACATCCGGTCCCACCACTTCATGGGAAATAGATGGGGAAACAGTGGAAACAGTGTGACTTTATTTTTGGGGGCTCCAAAGTCACTGCAGATGGTGATTGCAGCCATGAAATTAAAAGACGCTTACTCCTTGGAAGGAAAGTTGTGACCAACCTAGATAGCATATTCAAAAGCAGAGACATTACAACAAAGGTCCGTCTAGTTGAGGCTATGGTTTTTCCAGTAATCATGTATGGGTGTGAGAGTTGGACTGTGAAGAAAGCTGAGTGCCGAAGAATTGATGCTTTTGAACTGTCATGTTGGAGAAGACTCTTGAGAGTCCCTTGAACTGCAAGGAGATCCAACCAGTCCATCCTAAAGGAGATCAGTCCTGGGTGTTCTTTGGAAGGAATTATGCTGAAGCTGAAACTCCAGTACTTTGGTCACCTCATGTGAAGAATTGACTCATTGGAAAAGACTCTGATGCTGGGAGAGATTGGGGGCAGGAGAAGAAGGGGACGGCAGAGGATGAGATGGCTGGATGGCATCACTGTCTCGATGGACGTGAGTCTCAGTGAACTCCGGGAGTTGGTGATGGACAGGGAGGCCTCGCGTACTGCAATTCATTGGGTCGCAAAGAGTCGAACACAACTGAGCGACTGAACTGATCTGAACTGAACATGAAATTAAGGTTTTTTCCTTTGGTGATGATTTAAGCTCATTGAGCCTCCGATTTGGGTAGTTTGATCAACCCAGATTATTAGAGTGTCTCGCCATAGTGCAATTCGGCTTCAGTCTGTATAATCAAATGCGAACTGGAGAGGGTTCCACTCTTTAAATGCGGTAGTTTAAACTGGGAGGAATTCATTGTATAATCTTTAATAAATGGATTGAGACGCAGTATTATAAAGGAAAAGACCACAGGCAAGAATAAACTGCTTCTGCAAAGTAATTCACTCTGTAAACATGTAGGAACGTGTTTAACAATGTAATTAGAGTTGTCTGTGAGGCCTACCAGTCCTAGGCTTGCTTTTCTCTCTCAGTCCAGCTTATGGTCAGCATGGTCTTCAAACCCAGGGGACACCATTCAAATTGTATTCTATTTGAGTTTGTAACTTAGAAGCCATTTTGTGTGTGCGTGCACGCACACACGTGTACACACCCTCATACCCTGCCTCACATACCCTTGATGTACCTCAGATGTTAGCTACTATGATAGTTAGGGGACGTGCTGCCAGGATCTCACTGCCAAGCGTGTCCAGAATTTCTTTTCTGCCTCAGGGCTTGCCCAGCACTTGTCTAAGAGTGTGCACATACCGAGTCCTCTGGGAACAGCTGTCAACCAGTGGGACTGGGATTGGTAGTTGCTGCCTAAACGCTCCCACCTCTGTCCTTTGCAGAGACAAATCTGAGGAGCATTATATGCACTTTTTAGAGCACTCCTGCAAAGATGGAGCCCCCATTACCTACAGTAACATCCAACTTAATAATGACTTTTTAAAAAAATCAATTTTAAAAAACTTTTTATTTTTTGTTGGAGTATAGGTGATTAACAGTGTCTAGTTTCATGCATACAGCCAAGTGATTCAGCTATACATATCCATGTATCTGTTCTTTTTCAAATTATTTTCCCTTTTAGGTTATTACAATATACTGAGCAGAGTTCCCTGTGCTCTATAGTTGGTCCTTGTTGGTTACCCATTTTAAATATGGCAGTGTGTACATGTCAGTCCCAAATTCTCTAACTATGCTTTCCTCCCCCTTTCCCTCTCAGTAGCCATAAGTTTGTTTTCTAAGTCTGTGAGTCTGTTTTCTGTCTTGTAAATAAGTTCATTTGTATCATTGTTTAGATTCTGCTTATGAGTGATATCATACAATATTTGTATTTCTCTGTCTGACTTACTTCACTCAGTATGACAATATCTGGGTCCATCTATGTTGCTGAAAATGGCATTATTTCATTATTTTTAATGGCTGAGTAACATTCTATTGTATATATGTACACAGCTTTATTTGTTAATGGACATTTAGGTTGCTTCCATGTCATGGCTATTGTAAACAGTGCTGCTATGAACATCGGGGTGCAGGTATCCTTTTGGACCATGTTTTCCTCGGGGTATATGCCCAGGAGTGGGATTGCAGGGTCATATGGTAAATCACCTCCCAAATAAGTTATTTGTATCCAGATCATTGTCTCAGGCTCTGCTTTTGGAAGATCCAAACCAGGACTGCAGCTTTAGCTCTTTTGGTAGTGGGAGGTCATATTTAAATCCAGAGAAAATATTTATTGGTTGGTTGGTTGCTTGCTTTTCTGTTGAAGCTTTTTATGTTTGCAGTTGTGGAGAGAAATAATACAGTGCCCTTTAAAAATATGAGTCACAACCAAGGAAAGTTTTCTGTGATTAAAGATTTTGTGTGGCAATAACACTGGTATGTCCTGGGAGACTTCCCTGTCTGAAATTCCTTCTCTTGGCTCTAAACACTGTCTAAATTCCCGTGACCTTTGTATCTTTATCTTCCTTCTAGACCTTTCTTCCAAATTCCAAACCCAATATAGCAAGATATGTACTTAACATTATCACCTGGGTCTCTAGTAGATATTTTCAAACTGAAATGTCAAGTTTGAACTTGCAGTCTTCTCCAAAGACTGGCCCACAACCATTCTTCTCCATGTTGGTTGGAAGCAACTTCCTCTATCCACTAGTTCATACCAGACACCTGGGAATCACTCCAGATTCTTTTCTTTCTCCTTCATTCCATAGCCGGCTCATCAGAAAATTTTGTTGATTCCACCTTCAAAATTCATTTGAATCCAGCTAGCTTTTACTGTTGCACTGTGGCCCCAGCAGCTGTCAAGTTTCACCTGGATTATTCTCAACTGCTGCTGCTAAGTCGCTTCAGTCGTGTCCGACTCTGTGCGACCCCATAGACGGCAGCCCAGCAGGCTCCCCCGTCCCTGGGATTCTCCAGGCAAGAACACTGGAGTGGGTTGCCATTTCCTTCTTTGATGCATGAAAGTGAAAAGTGAAAGTGAAGTTGCTCAGTCTTGTTCGACTCTTAGCGACCCCATGGACTGCAGCCTACCAGGCTCCTCCGTCCATGGGATTTTCCAGGCAAGAGTACTGGAGTGGGTTGCCATTTCCTTCTCCAGGATTATTCTCAACAGCTTCTTACAAATCTCCCCACTTCTACCCTTACCTGCTGCAGTATATTCTTCATAATCAAAGTAATCCTTTAACAACACAAGGCATATCATGTCACTTACCCGCTCAGAACCCTGCCGTGGCTCTCTGTTTTACTGAGGGAAGAATCCAGGCCTTTACAGTGGCCCAGGGCGCCATTTATGATCTGGACCTGTTACTTCTCTGACTTTGCCTTCCACCACACTGCCCTACACTCAATCCACTCCAGTGACACCAGACTCTTTGTACTTCCTTCTATGTGCCAGGTGTGCACCCCTTCTCAGGATCTTTGTACTGGCTACAGGTCAGAGTAGCTAACTCCCTTACCTCTTTCAAATCTTTGCTCAGGTATCACCTGTAGAATGAAGTCTATCCTAACCACTTAATTTAAAATTGTAATTCTCACTCGGGCATGTCTGATTGCCCTGACCTTGTTCCACTCATTTTTCCTTTTTGCACTTCTCACTTGGTGTGGGTGTGTGTGTTTTAATATTATTCAAACTTTATTTATTTAAATGGAAGTATAGTTGCTGTCCAATATTACATATTACAGGTGTATAAAATAGTGATTTGCAATTTTTTAAGATTATGTTCTGTTTGTAGTTATTATAAAATATTGGCTCTGTCGGCACCGCTCAGTTTTGACAGACTAAATTACTTACTTGTTTTGTAGATTGCTTGTGTCTGTTTGCTCTGCAAGACCAAATTTTTTTTTTTATTCAATGGAACATTTATTGCAACTATATTCTATTTTTATCATATATTTATTCTTTCGGCTCTGACAACCTAATTTCAGTCTCTGCCACTGTCTGGAAATTACTGTCTTAAAGGTCAATGAAGGATCCAGTAATCATTAAACTTTATAGTCTTCCCTCAGGTGTCCTCTCTGATCACATTCCAGCATGTTCCAATAAATCCATTTTCTTCTATGACATTGTGAAAACTTCTGCCTGTTTAGATTCTCCCTCTTTGAAATCCTTAATAAATAGTTTGTCTACTCCCAGAGCTCTCTGTGGGTTCTTTAACTGACATTGATTCTTCTCCCAGAATCTAGTCTTGCATTATTTCTCACTTCTTGTTGTATATTTCTCCTGAACAAGGAGCTGGACATCAAATTTAACTTGTCTGCAATGGGGCTTATTCCCACTGACTGCCTCCATATCTTAGTTCTTTCTTATAACCTGCTTGTTTTTGAGCAGTAATGCCTTTCTTTAAAACATCAATGGATTCCTAATTTCTCTTTGCATCTCCCAGATTTGGAGAAGAAGAGAAAGCCAGGCATTGTGATTTATATACATTATTGCATTTAATACCACAGCAATTCATATTTCATACAGAAATAAGCTAAGACTCAAAGTGGTCAGGTGAGTTGCCTAATGTCTCAGAGCTGTCTAGGAACGGGAGCCTTATCTGCTGGACACTGAAATTCATACACTTTTCACTGTGTAACAGAGTGAAGAGTTTTAAGCAGTAATATATCCTGCACCAACAAAAAAATATTCAATTATGTCTGCTATTGTGAAGCAATGAAGACAAAAATATCTTTTATAAATATTGTGAACCTTCAGCAGGAGTCCAGTGGTCATTTATGGATGTGAGAGTTGGACCATAAAGAAAGCTAAGCACCGAAAAATTGATCCTTTTGAACTGTGGTGTTGGAGAAGACTCTTGAGAGTCCCTTGGACTACAAGGAGATCCAACCAGTCCATCCTAAAGGAAATCAGTACTGACTATTCATTGGAAGGACTGATGCTAAAGCTCTAATACTTTGGCCACCTGATGTGAAGAACTGATTCATTTGAAAAGACCCTGATGCTGGGAAAGACTGAAGGCAGGGGAAGAGGACAACAGAGGATGACATGGTTGGATGGCATCACTGACTTGATGGACATGAGTTTGAGCATGCTCCAGGAGTTGGTAATGGACAGGGAAGCCTGCTGTGCTTCAGTCCATGGGGTCGCAAAGAGACACAACTGAGTAACTGATCTGAACAGGAGTTGAAAGTAATAAAGATTTTCTGTTAAACTTTGTGTTTTTAAAATACTGTTAACCAGAACAAATTTTGCAAATTCCTCAGTCAGTCAAAGTTGTGTTAGATACTGAGCTGTGTGTTTGTGTTATATACTAAACTGAACACACATTCACGTCTTTCATGTTGACGTCAGGATTGGAAATAGGTTTGAGGATTTTTAAGTGTATATTATTAACTGCATATTTGTCAGCACTAAATGGTGGCTTAGTGGGTAAAGAATCTACCTGCAGCACAGGAGACCTAAGAGACATGGTTTCATTCCCTGAGTTGGGGAGGCCCCCTGGAGGAGGGCATGGCAATCCACTTCAGTATTCTTGCCTGGAGATACCCAATGGACAGAGGAACCTGGAAGACTATAGTCTGTGGGGTCACAAAGAGTTGGCCATGACTGAAGTGACGGAACATTGCCAACTCAACATTTAGAGAGAATTCTTACTTCTTGGGCTTCAGGGCTAAGTTAAGTTTGATAACCAAGACATAAGAATCCAAAATTAAAGGTAGATCAGTAATAGCGGTTAGTTAATAGTGTGGAAATGTCCTGTGGGTGTGCAGAGTGGGAAATTACACGATAGCCGGTAAGTATGGATTGTCCTCTGGGCAGAGGATGCACCATCATGAGGCAATTGCACCCTGAACAACTGTCGATTAAGTGCCATTTTATCCAATTTAGACCTAATGAACTTGGTGGATGAAATCCCTGCTGGATTAAAGAGCAATCAAAGCCTCATTTCAGATTCTGTGTCATCTAGGTCAAGAGGTTCCAAAAGTGTTGTGTATATTTACTTGGTACAGGAATGATACAACTTTCTCATCCTTTTTTTTTTTTTCTGGTTAATTCTTTAGCAAATATTTATAGAATATGATTTGTGACCATAGGGAGTTTCCATTAGGGAGTGGAAGATAGTGAAATAAAAGATAGAAAACTGTTCCCTGTCTCTGAGGAGATTTAGTTCCATTTTTGCTTATTTTCCTCAATTGCTCTGAATGACATTTTTTTTTTAAATCAAAAGGATGAAAAGAATTTTGTTTGAGTCTAAAGGCAAAGTAACTCTCTGAGCAAGAAGGTTGAAGAAAGGTTTTTAGTGAGAGGGAAAAGGAATGAAGAAGTGAGGATGTGTTTTGATTCTGTCTCACCTGCCTCCAAGGTGCAGTGACACTGGTTTTATTTGGAATTTTCAGGAAGGGGTCCAGATCACCATTTTGTAGAAAGTGCCAAGGATGTGTCAGAAGAAGCCCACGTCTGCCTGCCATGCAGCGAGGGCTGCCCCTACTGTGCTGACGATAGCCCCTGCTTTGTCCAGGAAGATAAGTACTTGCGACTGGCTATCATCTCCTTTCAAGCCCTGTGTATGCTGCTGGACTTCGTGAGCATGCTGGTGGTCTACCGCTTTCGCAAAGCCAAGGTAAACCCAGGTACCCTGGTTACGATCTTCCTTTTCATTATAAACTGACCTCTTAGGCAAATAGAATTGTTCCAAATCCTAATCGCTTCTCTATTAAGCCAAAGTCTTTCTATAATACGACTAGAGTATGAAAGTTATATTCCTTAGCTTCTCAGGAGAAACAGGAATTGAAAAATATGAAACTTTATTATGACAATTTCTTCTGCAGAATGTTTCTCCCTGTTTAGCCTGAAGCTCAAAAACCTCAAAAGATTCTTTTATATCATCTCTTTGGCTTCTTGAAGAATTTCTTCAGCCAGTTCCCAACATAGCATTAATTTTTTTCGTGTGTAGAAAGCTTTGTGGTATTTATTGCTTTTCACGGATAAGTGTGCAGGCTCTAAAACCAGATTATTTAGTGTCGTTATCAGTATCTTAAGTTCAATGAGGTTTGCTCGTGCCTAACGTATCAACTCTGTAGTTGGTAGGTACCAGCAATCATTGGTCAAAGGTTATTTAACATTGTATCATTTTAAACACAAACTAGATTCTGCTATGTTTTTGGTCGAGGCTGATAATACAACACCACAGAGTAAATTAAATTTCTGTGGACAAACATTTAAGGAAATAATTATATGTATTTGTCCTGGGTTAAAGAATAAATCTGTCAATAAACTGTGAATGATTTTGAGCTCAGCAAGTTCTTCTAAAGCAGTGGCAATTTTTAAAATAGTATTTTAAATATCCTGAATATTAAATATTTAGAAATTATCTTTTTTTTTTAACAAATATTATGACAAGTCACATCTTTTCCTATTAGCTATTCTGAAGAGAGAGCATAGCTTCTTACAGCTTAATAATGTGAAGTGTTAGTACAATTTATTTTTGAGTGAAAATTTCTAAGAAAGAAGGTATACCGGAAGGTACAACAGCTTATTCCACTTCTGAAAATAATCTTTTGCTTGATTTATTCTTAGTACTATTTTAACATGTTTTGTTTGAGCTCAGTGGTTTGGAAAAAATAGTGATAGTCATTTTTTAAAGGGAACATACTACAGTTTATATTTTCCCTTCCAGTCCTGTAATAATTTCTTTTTTTAAATTAGAAATTAATTGACAAGTGGTTTTATAAGTGCTCATTTTTGGTTTGGAAAATTAGATGTTTTAATGTAGAATGTGGCTGAAATTCTACTAGGCTAATTATGATGTTCTAATGCCTATTTTGGTAAGAAAAGGAGCAATGTGTTATTTTTTTATTGTAAAATACACATAACATAAAATTTACCATCTTTAACTGTACAATTAAGGGGCATTAAATACATTCACATCACTGTGCAGTCCTCACCACTGTTCATTTCCAGAACCTCTGCATCATCCCAAACCAAACTCTGTAACCATTAAACAACTCCCTGTTCTCCTAATCCCTGGTAACCTTTATTCTACTTTCTGTCTCTATAAATGTGTCTTTTCAGAGTACCTCGGATAAGTGGACTTTTATACTATTTGTCTTTTCGTCTTTGGCTTATTTCACGTAGCATATTTATCTATGTTGTATCGTGTATCAGAACTTCATTTCTTTTGGTGGTTTAGTTGCTAAGTCATGTCCGACTCTTGCCACCCCATGGACTGTAGCCCATCAGGCTCCTCTGTCCATGGCATTTTCCAGTCAAGAATACTGGAGTGGGTTGCCATTTCTTTCTCCAGGGGATCTTCCCTGACCCAGGGATTGAACCCATGTCTCCTGCATTGCAGGCAGATTCTTTATTGTCTGAACCACCTA
Source organism: Bubalus kerabau (assembly GCF_029407905.1). Classification (NCBI taxonomy): domain Eukaryota; kingdom Metazoa; phylum Chordata; class Mammalia; order Artiodactyla; family Bovidae; genus Bubalus; species Bubalus kerabau. Next base: position 26,460,712 of record NC_073636.1, read on the forward strand.
GTGCTCTTTTCTTTTCATTGATGAATAATATTGGAAAAGACCCTGATGCTGGGAAAGATTGAGGGCAAAAGAAGAAGGGGGCAGCAGAGCATGAGATGGTTAGATAGCATCATTGACTCAATGGACATGAATTTGAGCAAACTCCAGTAGATAGTGGAGGACAGCCTGGTGTGTTACAGTCCATGCGGTTGCAACTGTTTTCCACAGAGGCCAGACAACTTGATATTTTCACCAACAATTCATGAGGGTTCCAATTCCTTTGCATCCTCACCAGCACTTACTATTTTTTTTTCTATTGTTTGTTTGTTTTATAATAACCATCCTAATCAATCTGAAGTGAATTCTCATTGTAGTTTCGATTTGCATTTTCCTACAGGTTAGTGGCAGTCTAGCATTTTTTCATGTGCTTTTTGGTACATCTTTGCAGAAATGTCTATTCGAGTCTTCTGCTCACTTTTGAATTGGTTGGTTGTTCATTGCTGAGTTGTAGGAGTTCTTCATGTATTCTGAATATTACACTTATCACATAGATGCCTTGCAAACATTTTCTTCCATCCCATGGGTTATCTTTTACCTCTCCTTTGATGCCTAAAAGTTTTAAGTTCTAATGGACTCTAATTACCTATGTTTTCTTTGATTGCCTGTACTTTTGGTGTCATATCTGAGAAATCATTCCCAAAGCCAATGTCATGAAGCTTTCCTCCTGTGTTTTCTTGTATGAATTTTATCATTTTAGGCCTTACATTTAGATTTCAATCCAGATTTAGTTAATTTTTGTATTTGTTGTAAGTTAAGGGCCCAACTTCCTTCTTTTGCATTTGAATACCTAATTTTCTCAGCACTGTTTGTTGAAGAGAATATCTTTTCCCCATTGTGTGGTCCTGGCACTTTGATGAAAGATCACTTGACCACACACATGTGAGTTTATTTCTGGACTCTCGAGTCTGTTCCATTTGATCTATGCCTTTATGTAAGGACTATACTATTTTGATTACTGTAACTTTGTAGTAAGTTTTGAAATTAGGATGTGTAAAGCCTCCAAATTTGTTCTTTTCAAGGTCATTTTTGAGTCTCATGAGATTCCATCTGAATTTTAGGATATGTTTTTCTGTCAAAACATTACTGGAATTTTTTAGTAGGGAGTGCATTGAATCTGTAAATTCCTTTGGCTAGATTGTCATCTTAACTGTATTAAGTCTTTCAATCCGTGAGCACAGGATGTCTTTATACTTATTCATGTATTCCTTCATTTCTTTCAGCAGTGTTTTGTAATTTTCAAACTTTTGTCTCCCTTATATGTCACTTTTTACAAATTAATTTTATGATTCATATTGTCTTTCAATTATATGGATACTCTCATATATTATCTTTTATAATCTGAATTAATAACAAGTCTGTGGTTTTCCTTTTATGCTTAGCTCTTTCGTGTATTTCATTTTCTCTGACATCTATGGAAGGGAGGTGTAGCATAATACATGAAAAAGAATAGAATGGTTCGACGTTAAGAACCAGTATCTTCAGTGCAGCTGGCTATAGGGGTTTTATAGAAGTTCCACAGTTTTCTGAAAACTTCTATAAATTTTTCAGAGAAAAATTTATAAAAATTTACAAAATTTTCTTCTGAAACTTTGTTCTAATACTGGCCAACTTTTACACTGAACATAAGATGATGTTATGTATTTTCATCGGTTTATGATAGATAATATTTCCCTCCGTTTCCGTTTTCCTGAGGTCTACAATGTTGAGCTTGACTCTTACCAGACATTTTAATTCTATTGAACTCTTAAAATATCACACAATATCACGTTTATTTTCACTCTCCTTTATTGAATATAAATGAGAAATTTGGTTCTTTTATTTTTCACTCCACTTTTCTGAATGTAAATGAGAAATTTGGCACTTTTATTTTGCCTCATTTCCCCCATCCCATTTTACTACATTTAATCTATAATTCATTTCAGTCAATTTTCAATAAAAGCCGTCATTAGTTTCAAAGGGAAAGCAGTTCTTTAATATAGTTTGGCTCTCACTGCATTTAGATTTATGATTTAGACTTCTTCCAAATGTTTATTTGGTTTAGTAGCTCATCATAAGACCTTTCAAAATATGATTTTTTTGCCTTTGAGTTCTAACTTTGACTCATCTTTTATCATTATTAAATATCTGTATCTTCAAGTTTATTCAGAAAAGGGTAACTTTGTACCTATGTTTTATCTGACCCACCCACCAACTGTGGCTTTTACATGACAACACCTTTGTTAGGAAAGAACTTGGGGATTATATATTTTTCAGAGTTCCATTATTGCTTCCATTGCTTCGTGTATCTTTTAGAACTGAACATTTTTGACAGTTTCCAGGATTGCCCACTTTTTGTCTTTTACGGAACAAAATCTCCCATCTGAATGCTTATTGACTTCTTTCTTTACTTTTACCATCATAATATGGTTCTTCTTCATTGAGTTTGCAAAAAATATGATCCTTACTCTCAGATTTCATACTGAGATTTCTTCTGATATTGGGAAATCTCTTCTGTGTTAATTCTTATATTATCTCTGCTGCTCTAGTTCTTCTAGGCTTCTCTTTTAGGACTTCCTGTTAAGTATAGGTTGGGTCTCCAGGCTTTTCTTTTATTCATATTCTCACTGTATTATCTTTTAAATATTTCCTGTGTTTTAAGAAGCTTCTAAGTTTGTCTTCTGCTTCACTCTTTCAGATTTCAGCACTGTCAAAGCTGCTGTCCTTACCTTCATGATATTCTAAAATCCAGCAACTGGTTTTAATCTCTGTAAAGTTGTTCCTTATGTTTTATCTTCCTTTTTATATTGCAAAGGTTTTGGGTCAAAAAGTTTGAGTTAAAATCCTGTTTTCATTTTCTAGTTGTGTAACCCTAAGGTTACATGTTATGTACCTAATCAGCAATCATTCTTTCTAATTGGCTTTTATCTCATGTAAAATGGGGACACTCAAGAGTTTGGAAAACAAGAGCAACAATGTATATACTCTAAAATCTAGCCTGATTCATGTAGTAAGCCATTTGGGGGAGGGTACTGAATCTAAAAATAGGAACCTTATCACACTAGTGACTGTGAGATGAATTTTTTTATGTCTTATGTGTATATAAGGATCCATTCATTGAAAGGATTTCTCAGCCATTCCAAGAGTTACCAAAAGGCAAAAGTATCACAACGTTTAATTTCACAGTTTTGTTCTTATAGGAGGTGAGAATACAAGAAGTAATCATTTGTACTGAAATGTTTGATTTTGTAATATGATGCCTGATATTATTTACATATTTTTTTCTTTCCATGGAGTATATTTAAGTATATATATGAAGAAACTTGAAGTGCTAAGCTTGAAAATTAGAGAAGTATAATCATGCTTGCTTTCTTTCCTTTTTGATGGGGACCATTTTTAAAGCCTTTATTGAATTTGTTACAATACTGCTTCTGTTTTATGTTTTGGATTTTTGGCCACCGAGGTATGCAGGACCTTAACTCCCCAACCAGGGGTCAAACCCACACCCCTTGCATTGGAAAGCGAAGTCTTAACCATTGGAATGCCAGGAAATCCCTAATCATGCTTTCTGAATGAACTTTCAAATGATCTTCCTTAGGACATAAGAAGCCTGAAGGCCCAGCCCCAGCCTTATAATCAGATGCAGGGCAGAGTGTGATCGAGGAAGCCTGCCCTAAGCCTCCCTATTCCAAACATCAGAGCCACTGTGCCCAGAGTGCTAGTGCTTCACGTGTTTTAGTCTTGAAAACTTTCCAGCTTTCCAGGAAGCTTCAAAGCCCTCCTATTTAAAATACAGATACTGTTTAAGTAGGATTAGTCATCATTCTAATGATGTGTGGGACTTGAGCTAAAACACGATTGCCACCTTCCAACAGTTTATTGGAGAACTGATAAAAAGGGTTCGGAGGCAGCAAATGGATTTATTCTGCAAACTGATTGCTTTATTGGCTAACTTTAGCAGCCATAAGTATTATCAGGGAAACTAATGACATAAGTAGCACATATTTTCTCTCCTTGACTAGGAGTTTCAGGCTCAGGGGACAAGTGAAGGAAGAAAACCTACTGATACTGGAGGGCCTTTGTGGGAAGCATGGCTATAAAACTGTTTTGTCTAAGGATGTGTCTAAGGATTTTTGTCTCACTTCTTAAAGAATTCTGTCAAAGTTCAGGATTGCTACAGATGATGAACTGTTCTATCTATCCAAGATATAATGAGTGTACTAGGAGTTATCCCATTCCATAATTTACTAGCCAGTCCTCCAGTAGTTTGAACTTGACACAGTCTAAAATGTATTTTGACAGATCCTTTTCCCTAAATATTTAAAGGCAAGTGTATTTCAAATAAAATATAATACTTTCAACTCTTATTCGTTTTTACTTTTCTTCTGACAAGCGTGTGTGGTGTATATTAATAAAAGTGCCAGAAGAAATTTGATCTTAAAAAATTAGGGCCTTCATCTCAGCATACAGCATGCATCCCCTAGTGTACCTGTTAACAAGAAAATGTTTTATGAGCTCTGAGTAGAGCTTAGTCTCCCTGCTTGAGTTTAGAGATTCAAATCTTTTCTTCCTCTTGTTACTATGGAAATTATTTAACTCACTTATAGATTACCTTTCCTTAAAGCTACTTTTGTTAGCCGTAAAGAATGTCTACTTTTTCTGGACACTAGGATTTTGAATTGTAAAGAGTGAGCTTTAGGACTAAGTATAACATTAAACAATTAAAACAAAATTAAAAAATTGGAAAAAAGTGTTTTGGTATGATATGATGGCAAAGGATTAATGTTCTAAGAACAGATAAAAGTCTCTAAAGAATCAATATGAAATAGAAAAATATCCAATAGAAAAATTGGCAAAAAATATCCATCAGCAATTTATAAAACAACATAAAAATATATTGTCTATAACCATGAGTAATAAGGAAATGCAAATTCAAACAATGATATACTTTTTTTTAAATTTTATTTTATTTTTAAACTTGACATAATTGTATTAGTTTTGCCAAATATCAAAATGAATCCGCCACAGGTATACATGTGTTCCCCATCCTGAACCCTCCTCCCTCCTCCCTCCCCATACCATCCCTCTGGGTCGTCCCAGTGCACTAGCCCCAAGCATCCATAAACAATGACATACTTTTATAACAATAAGTCCCTATGTTGGTAAAGATGTTAGAAATTAGGTGTTCCAATACATTGCTGATGGTTGTATAAATTGGTAGAAACTTTTGGATGAGATTTGGGATGTTGTTTAATAAACATAAAATGCACAAGTTTCAATTCGAGAACTCTGTACTGAAGAAATCATATAGGTGCATCAGTTCAGTTAAGCTAAGTCACTCAGTCGTGTCTGACTCTTTGCAACCCCATGAATCACAGCATGCCAGGCCTCCCTGTCCATCACCAACTCCTGGAGTTGACTCAGACTCATGTCCATCGAGTCGGTGATGCCATCCAGCCATCTCATCCTCTGGCGTCCCCTTCTCCTCCTGCCCCCAATCCCTCCCAGCATCAGGGTCTTTTCCAACTCTTCGCATGAGGTGGCCAAAGTATTGAGGTTTCAGCTTAAGCATCAGTCCTTCCAATGAACACCCAGGACTGATCTCCTTTAGGATGGACTGATTGGATCTCCTTACAGTCCAAGGGATTCTCAAGAGTCTTCTCCAACACCACAGTTCAAAAGCATCAATTCTTCGGCGCTCAGCCTTCTTCACAGTCCAACTCTCACATCCATACATGACCACTGGAAAAACCGTAGCCTTGACTAGACAGACCTTTGTTGGCAAAGTCATGTCTCTGCTTTTTAATATGCTGTCTAGGTTGGTCATAACTTTTCTTCCAAGGAGTAAGCATCTTTTCATTTCATGGCTGCAATCACCATCTGCAGTGATTTTGGAGCCCCCCAAAATAGTCTGACACTGTTTCCACTGTTTCCCCATCTATTTCCCATGAAGTGGTGGGACCAGATGCCATGATCTTGGTTTTCTGAATATTGAGCTTTAAGCCAGCATTTTCACTCTTCCTCTTTCAGTTTCATCAAGAGGCTTTTTAGTTCCTCTTCACTTTCTGCCATAAGGGTGGTGTTATATGCATATCTGAGGTGATTGATATTTCTCCTGGCAATCTTGATTCCAGCTTGTGCTTCATCCAACCCAGCATTTCTCATGATGTACTCTGCATAGAAGTTAAATAAGCAGGGTGACAATATACAGCCTTGACGTACTCCTTTTCCTCTTTGGAACCAGTCTGTTGTTCCATGTCCAGTTTAACTGTTGCTTCCTGACCTGCATATAGGTTTCTCAAGAGGCAGGTCAGGTGGTCTGGTATTCTCATCTCTTGAAGAATTTTCACAGTTTATTGTGATCCACACAGTCAAAGGCTTTGGCTTAGTCAATAAAGCAGAAATAGATGTTTTTCTGGAACTCTCTTGCTTTTTCCATGATCCAGTGGATGTTGGCAATTTGATCTCTGGTTCCTCTGGCTTTTCTAAAACCAGCTTGAACATCTGGAAGTTCACGGTTCACGTACTGTTGAAGCCTGGCTTGGAGAATTTTGAGCATTACTTTACTAGCATGTGAGATGAGTGAAATTGTGCGGTAGTTTGAGAATTCTTTGGAATCGCTTTTCTTTAGGATTGGAATGAAAACTGACCTTTTCCAGTCCTGTGGCCACTGCTGAGTTTTCCAAATTTGCTGGCATATTGAGTGCAGCACCTTCACAGCATCGTCTTTCAGGATTTGAAATAGCTCAACTGGAATTCCATCACCTCCACTAGCTTTGTTCGTAGTGATGCTTTCTAAGGCCCATTTGACTTCACATTCCAGGGTGTCTGGCTCTAGGTGAGTGATCACACCATCATGATAGAAGCAAGGTCTGATGCTGTAAAGAGCAATATTGCATAGAAACCTGGAATATCAGGTCCATGAATCAAGGCAAATTGGAAGTGGTCACACCGGAGATGGCAAGAGTGAACGTCTACATTCTAGGAATCAGCGAACTAAAATTGACTGGAATGGGTGAATTTAACTCACATGACTATTATATCTACTACTGTGGGCAGGAATCCCTTAGAAGAAATGGAGTAGCCATCATGGTCAACAAAAGAGTCTGAAATACAGTACTTGGATGCAATCTCAAAAATGACAGAATGATCTCTGTTCGTTTCCAAGGCAAACCATTCAATATCACTGTAATCCAAGTCTATGCCCCAATCAGTAATGCTGAAGAAGCTGGAGTTGAGCAGTTCTATGAAGACCTACAAGACCTTTTAGAACTAACACCCCAAAAAGATGTCCTTTTCATTATAGGGGACTGGAATGCAAAAGTAGGAAGTCAGGAAACACCTGGAGTAACAGGCAAATTTGGCCTTGGAGTACAGAATGAAGCAGGGCAAAGGCTAATAGAGTTTTTGCCAAGAGAACACACTGGTCATATAGGTGCATGGGGACTTAAAAATATAGTCAGGGTGTATGTATGTGTATCATAGCACTATTTATACTATAGACAAACTGGGGACAATTAAATGTTCAAAATTGGGTTAGGCCATCCATGCATTTAAATATGGAGCCCATAAAAGTGATCATGTAGAGTATGTTAAATGATGGGAGAAACTTTAATGTAATTATTTAATCAACATTCACTAGCACATTTCCGCCATTTTAAAAGTTTTATTTTAGCCCTCTCCATTTTTGCACCTCTTTCTCTCACCTTGTCTTCTCATTGCCTCCCTCTCTGCCTGCCTCCCTCCATTCCTTCTTTCCATTCATCATCCACCTGCTGAGCATCTGTTGAGTGCTTGAACCAGACTGAGAATGCAGTGATAAACAAGACAAATACGATCTGTGCCCTTAAGGAGTATATATTCCAGTGTGGGGCTGGTAGAGATAGACAATAAAAGAAAAAGAAGACTGTATCATGTGGCTATTAAGTGTTGTGATCAAAATGAAGTAATATGACATGATAGGCTGTGACTTTAGAGTTGCAAAATTCATACAGCCAACATGTACGTTGGTATTATCCTCATTTTATATTTGAATAAACAAAAGCATCAGATAGATCTGTCGCTCAGTCATGTCCAACTCTTTGCGACCCCATGAATCGCAGCACGCCAGGCCTCCCTGTCCATCACCAACTCCTGGAGTTCACTGAGACTCACGTCCATCGAGTCAGTGATGCCATCCAGCCATCTCATCCTCTGTTGTCCCCTTCTCCTCCTGCCCCCAATCCCTCCCAGCATCAGAGTCCTTTCCAGTGAGTCAACTCTTCGCATGAGGTGGCCAAAGTACTGGAGTTTCAGCTTTAGCATCATTCCTTCCAAAGAAATCCCAGGGCTGATCTCCTTCAGAATGGACTGGTTGGATCTCCTTGCAGTCCAAGGGACCCTCAAGACTCTTCTCTAACACCACAGTTCAAAAGCATCAATTCTTTGGTGCTCAGCCTTCTTCACAGTCCAACTCTCACATCCATACATGACCACAGGAAAAACCATAGCTTGACTAGACGAACCTTTGTTGGCAAAGTAATATCTCTACTTTTGAATATGCTATCTAGGTTGGTCATAACTTTCCTTCCAAGGAGTAAGCGTCTTTTAATTTCATGGCTGCAGTCACCATCTGTAGTGATTTTGGAGCCCAGAAAAATAAAGTCTGACACTGTTTCCACTGTTTCCCCATCTATTTCCCATGAAGTGATGGGACCAGATGCCATGATCTTCGTTTTCTGAATGTTGAGTTTTAAGCCAACTTTTCCACTCTCCACTTTCACTTTCATCAAGAGGCTTTTTAGTTCCTCTTCACTTTCTGCCATAAGGGTGGTGTCATCTGCATATCTGAGGTTATTGCTATTTCTCCCGGCAATCTTGATTGCAGCTTGTGTTTCTTCCAGTCCAGCATTTCTCATGATGTACTCTGCATATAAGTTAAATAAACAGGGTGACAATAAAAGCATAGAGAATTTAAGAAACCCATTCACTGTTATTTGGGGAATCTAAGATCAAGAATTCAGATCTGTTTGACTTTGTAACTCATTTTAACTCTTAACTATTGTGCTGTACTGTCACAGAGTCGGACACGACTAAGCAACTAAGCATATCTGTCATATGGTTACAATACAGTTTTTTTTTTGCTTAAATTTTAAAAAGTAGATGTCACCAACTCTGGTCCCAAGAGTAGTAATCCAAGTTCTAGGTTAGCATGCATTCTTCATTTTCCCTCTTTTCTTTGTGCCTCATCACAACTCTGCATGTCCTATACATCATTATTGCTTAGTGCCTACTAGTTAACTGAATAAACTAAGTTATTGCATGGTAACCATTTTAGTTTTGTCTTTTGGGCCACGCTGCGCAGTATGCATGTGGGATCTTAGTTTCCCAACCAGGGATCAAACCTTGGCCCCCTGCAATGGAAATACCAGAGTCTTAACCACTGGACCACCAGGGAAATCCTCATGTGGTACCATTTAAATGGATTTATGCCTTCTTCATCTCTGCTCATTTGTATCACTGCATGGTTTTGCATTTTAACAGCGTTCCTTAGTGCCTTGACTCAAGGAGCAACTCGTGTGTAATGGTTTAGGGGTATGTGTGTGCATGTAAATGTATAAATGTAAATGTCAGAGTGGTGGTCAGGGTACGTATGGGAAGAAAAATAGTTCAGCTGAAGAGAAGTCTTCTTTTCTGTGCTTCTTAAGAAATGTCATTTAAATAGCCTCCTACTCCATCTGGTGGCAGCAGAACTAATTATGAGTTATGACGAACAGCTAGAGAGATTATAACATATTTGTGTATGCCTTAAGAGACATAAAATGCTTAATGAATACCACAGCACCATTCCTCTTTTGAGGCACTTACATTTATTTATGCTTATTTGAGTGGTAAAGCCAGTTACATATTAAGTATGCTAAAAATAACTTTAAAAAATTAATGCACTCATATACTAAATTCCTTGCCAGTTGAAACATATTCTGAGAGACCAATCTATCTTTTCTAAATTCCCTGGATTTTCATTTTTAAAGCCCATTCCAATATCATGGAAGCAAAGTGCTTTGCACAATTATAAATTAATGCCTTCATTAACTTTTTATTCATGAATACTTAGCTAGATTTTAAAAGATGATTTTGATACTGCCTTGCCCATGAGAGGCTCCCAATCTAATGAGGAAATGAATATAAGGAAATAGAAAGTATATGAAAACATGTCCTGCAGTTTGTTGAGTGCTTGGCAAGGCAGGAAATAATGATTACGATCACAGGCTCTAGAGTCCATTTATGTAGGTGCCTCTCCTGGCCTCACACTAAAGAGCTCCTAAACCTTAGGTTCAGCTTCCAGCTCTCTTTGTCTCAGTTTTCTTTTCTGCAAAATGGGGATAATAATAATAAATCTCAAAATAATGAGTCACATAATAATAAATCTTATAGGATTGTGGTAAAGATTATAGTGTGTGCAATGCTTATGAACTTATTACAATTAATGATCCATGGAAAATGCTCAGTAAATGTTAGCTATTAATATGGATATGTACAAAAAGTGCCAGTATAAAATAAGAGTGGGTAAGGGTGGTCTGGAGCTTCCCTGGTGGCTTAGATGGTAAAGAATCTGCCTGCAGTGCAGGAGACTCAGGTTCATTCCCTGGGTGGGGAAGACCCTACTGGAGAAGGGAATGGCAACCCACTCCATATTCTTGCCTGGAGAACTCCATGGACAGAGGAGCCTGGCGGGCTACAGTCCATGGGGTCACAAAGAGTTGGACACAACCGAGCAACACACACACACACACACACACACACATAAAGGATGGTCTAGGAAGACTGGTCTGAGAAGACGTCAAAGAAGAAGTGATACATGAGAAGAATCTTGAAAAATGAATTTCACTGGTCAGAGGCATCGGAAGTGAGACGGACAAGCTGGCAGAGAGACAAACATATGTGTGAAGATATTACAGAGCCCATGACACATTTGGGGAAATTGAAATATTTCAGTATGAATCCTGAAAAGCCTGACTGAGCATTTTGGACTTTATCCTATAGGCACTTGAGATAAATTGCTGAGCTGGGAAAGGATGTTAGACATATGGTTCTGGCACTATGGAAGCAAACTTTTAAGTTACTCACTCGTGTATTCAGGATTTTTTGAGGATGCACTAAGTTCCCAGGCATTGTTTATGGATAGTGAACGAAGCAGGATGGTCTGTGATCCTATGATCGGAGTTCAAAATCTTGTGGGGTAAAGATCAGTGAGTAAATATGTTACTAAATGCTGCTAAGTGCTATGAAGGGAAGTAACAGTAAAATGAGGAAAGATAATGGGGTTGGGGAGACTGTATGTTTAAAACGATTTCCCTGAGGCAGTGTCTTTTGATCTGAGGTCTCAAGGATAACCAGAAAGCGGAGAACAGGTGGGTATTCCAGGAAGAGAATATCACATCTTTAAGGTAGCAATGTGTGAAGAAGCTTGGAGTGTTCTAGGAGCTGAGGCCAGCATAGCAAGCGAGTTGTAGCAGAGTAGAGAGAGGTGAACTCAGGGGGACTTTAGGGAGAGTTGGGTGCCAGCCATTCAGAGTTCTGTAGACCAGAGTGAAGAGTTTTGTTTTGTTTTGTTTTGGTATGCAATCAGAAGCCCCTGAAGGATTTGAAGCAGAGGGATAAATTACCTCATTTAGGCATGAAACTAATTTCTCTAGCTGCTCTGCAGAGTAGATCAGTAAGGAACAATATGAAAGTGGGGGAAGTGGTAAGAGATCTGTTGAGTTAGTCTAGGTTAAAGCAGCCGTGGCTTCAGGATGGAGACTAGTGGTTGCATTTGAGATACATTTAGAGATAGAATCCATGGACCTCCTGATGAATTTGATGTGAGAGGTGAAGAAAAAAGACAAATTAAATTTAGTCCCCTCAGGTTTGTATCTTGAGGAACTGGGTGAAGAGGGGTCCTATCTACTAAAATTAAGAAAATGTGAAACTGGTGGTTTGAAAGGTGGAGGAAGGAAAAATCAAGAGTTCCACCTCAGACCAGAGTTCAACTATGGTTGCCAGTTTAGCACATAAAGAACAGGATGCCCAGTTAAATTGGAATTTTATTTATTTTTTGCAAATGTTTTATAATAGCTTTGTTGTTTTGTTTTATTATTTTAATGGGATGCAATTGCTTTACCATGTTATTTGTTTCTGCTCTACAATGAAGTGAATCAGCTCTAAGTATACATATATTCCCTCCCCCTAGAGCCCCTCTCCCACCTCAACCCCATCCCACCCCGCTAGGTCATCACAAAGCACTGAGCTGAGCTCACTGCTCTATACTGCAGCTCCCTAAGTTATCTGTTTTACCCGTGGTAGTGTATATATGTCAATCTTAATCTCCCAGTTCGTCCCACCTTCCCTTTCACCCTTGTCCACATGTCAGTTCTCTATATCTGCATCTCTATTCCTGCCCTGGAAATACGTTCATCAACAATGAATAATGTTTTAGTATAAGTCTGTGATAAATATTTCATAGTAATACTAAAACATTCTTTTTTGCTTCCATGCATTATTTTTCTGGCAGCCCTGATGGTTAAGCCACCTGTGAGAAGTCAAAGTGGAGGAGATGTCAGGTAGGCAATTAGGTATATGAGTTGGAAGCTGTGTGCAGGAGTTTGGGCTAGAGTTCAGGAGTTATAAGCAGTGAGACGTAGGAGTTTAAAGCTGTGACACTGAGATTACCTGCTTAGGAAACGTACAAAGAAGAAAAAGAAGAGAAGGCTCATGCCTGAACCCTTCAACATTTTGAAGAAAATTAAAATGCAGGAATCTTTTCTAAAAAACTAAGGAGTGGCCAGAGAGGAGAGGATGCCAGGTAAGAGTCATATTATAGAATCCAAAAGAGGACAGTAGTTAAAAGGAGTGACCAGCCAGGGGGTAGACTACAGTGAGATGGAATAATATGAGTGGAAAAAGCACGCAGTGAATTTGGCAACATAGGAGTCATTGGCAACCTTGGTGGTATACTTTTCTGTGATGATTGAGGAAGTAGAGAAATCATGTATAACTGAAACTTCCAACAACCTGTTTTGGGAGGGGAGCAGAGAAGTAGTGTTGACTAGATAGTGATAGTTAAAAAGCATGACAAATTCTGAGCTTTCCCAGGAGAATGTTTACAGTAAGTAAGGAAGACATTAGAGCCAGCATCTTTGGGGTAGATAGAAGAAAAGGGAGGAGCAAAGGGAACAGAGGAATGAGAGGTTTGAGCCAATGCCAGTAGAGAAATTTTACAGAAACAGAGAGGGACAGAAAGAGAGTGAGTTGTTAGCAGCAGACAATACAGAGCCATGAAGAAAAATGAAACCTAAAGCCTAGAATAGTTTCCTGCTATACCCATGTCATGCTGTTTTAATTATTATAGTTTTACTGGGACTTAAGTGGTAGCTGCTGTTTTGTTTTATAATTAATTAATTAATTTGGCAGCACCGGGTCTTAATTATAGCACATGGAATCTCCAGTCTTCATTATGGCATGTGGGATCTTGTTCCCTGACCAGGGATCAAACCTGGGTCCCCTACATTGGTAAAATGGAGTCTTGGCCACTGGACCACCAGGGAAGTCCCCCAGTAGTCTTAATTTTTAAAATCTTTTGGATATTTTTAGTCTCTACTCTTCCATATTTAACATTGCGAGAAAGCTCATCAAACTCAATGCAAAATCCTGTTGGGATTTTGAGCTTGCATTTAATAGTATAAGAATAATTGTCTAGTCACATAGAAAAAGACAGTACTAGGTCATGTTCTAAGAGCATTTGCAGTAAATCTGAGATGAATATACCCCTATGGGTTTGGTTTTTATGAAGTTACTGAAAACTTTTCCCAAGGCAGTTTCTGAGAAGTCAGATTATGGTGGACTCAGAGATGGATTGGGCATAGCAAAGTAGAGAATATAAATATACCACTTTATTCCAAGAAGCTTAGCTGTAAGGGAAGTAGAAAGAGGCTGTGACTAAATGGACAAAGAGGAGACTCAAGATTGAGACTGAGATGATGGCAATGTATTTATAAACTGCTGGAGAAAGGAGAGAGGTGCAGGTTGAAAAGACAGAGAAACATGGGATGGGGTCCCATGAGAACGGAAGGGAGGAGCATCCTGAGCACAGGTGGAAATACTGACTTTGGATAGAAGATCTTCATTGTATCTCAGACTAGCAGAGTGGTGATGCTGATGACGCAGACGTCAATAAGTTGGGGTTGAGGTAACAAAGTTGAAGAAATTCTAGCTTGACCTTTCTGTCTGAGGTTTGGAGTACGGTCATTTACTGAGTGTTCTCAAATAGAGCAGGATAGAGAGCTGAGAAGACTATGCTAGTTTGGCAGTAGCCACTGCTGGGGAAAGACAGGGGACATCCAAGTGCACACACGAAAAGACTGCTGAGAGCCCAGCTCAAAGAGAACAGCACGGACGTTTCCCTTAAGTTCTGCTGGAAGGAGGAAAATACAGAAAATTGAAAAGATGGAAAATAGTAGCATAGGTTGTTATGTTACATGAAGGGTTATCATTCAAGGAACTACAAATACGTTGCAAGTGGCATCCTGCTTTATGTCCATTTGATTTTCTTTAAATAGATTTACAACATGTTCACTCTCCAAGTTTCTTAGTACATTTACAGCAGTAATATGTGTGACCATTAATTAATTTTAGAGAAATCCCCAGGAGGGAGAGAAATAGCAGTAATCAGCATCTTCAGTCACAAATGGAGAAAATAATGCCAAAGATACTCCCAAGGTCATAATGCAAACCACTATTTACCCATAATTAAATGAGCAGCGTCTTCCAAGTTCAATGAAAGCGCACATTTTATAGGACATTAGTGGGAGTATTGTAGTCACATGGTGTCCTGAGCCATTGCTGTCTCAGGAGCACAGTATCAAGTTGTAATTGATATATCCCAGTTAGAAGTCATGGAAATTTATTTTGTGAGTTTTATTTCCTAATACAACAGAGATCAGCAAAGTGTGACCTGCTGACTCTTTGGGGGAAAACAAATCAGAAGAAGAACGTTTCCTGACATGTGGAAATCACTTGAATTTCACATTTCAGTGTCCCGAAATCAAGTTTTATTGCGATAGGCCACACTTGCTTCTCTACGTGTTACCTCTGGCTGATTTCGCACCGTGGTGACAGAGTTGAGTAGCTGTGATGGACATGGTTCAGGCTGGAAAGCCTAAAATAGTTGCTCTCTGGCCCTTTACTGAAAAAGTTGGCTGTCACTTAAAATGCAGCACCTGTCTGGTCCAGTTTCCATCCCCACCTCTCCCATCTCTCAGTGCCTTGCATCTTGCATTCCAGGGTGTTTGTCTTTTTGTAAGGAACTCTTAAACACTAAAAATGAGTGAATGTACAGCTGGAATTGCAGGTACAGGTCAGGAGCCTGGATACATTTTGGCTAAAAGGTCCCCTTGGCATCCTTTAATTTCACCATTTGCTAGTTTCTTGACCATTGTTCTCTTTGTAATATACCAGGGCCTTTTAGATCCTGAACTTCCCATTTTGAAACAGAATGGTTGAGCAGGGAGGCAGAACAGCCAGGCTTCAATCTGTATTTCACACATAGTTACAAGGAGCTCAAGTCCATTGCCTGGTTCTAAGTTCTGCGGGCCTGAGAAGTATGGCTTGGCTGCCTTGGATCATAATGTTCAATTTTATGTGTTTTTATTTTACTGAAACAGAATTTCATTTGGGCCATGAGCTCTTGTGCATGTGTGCCAAGTTGATTTGACTCTGTGTAATGACCCTGTGGACTGTAGCCCTCCAGGCTCTTCTGTGGTATTCTCCAGGCAAGAATACTGGAGTGGGTTGCCATGCCTTCCTCCAGGATGGGCTCTTGGGCCACTGCTAATTCATATTCAATTTAGCTTTGTTAGTGCATTTAGAGGCAGATCTTGCTCAGCTGGAGTTCCATGTGTGTCTACTGAACATTTGGAAACTATTATCTCTCAT
The DNA here is from genome assembly GCF_029407905.1 of Bubalus kerabau. Taxonomy (NCBI): domain Eukaryota; kingdom Metazoa; phylum Chordata; class Mammalia; order Artiodactyla; family Bovidae; genus Bubalus; species Bubalus kerabau. Next base: position 26,476,678 of record NC_073636.1, read on the forward strand.
ATCTGTGTTCCTTAAGCTTGAGGTCCTGAGCCATCCTTTGAGGGGCTTCAGAGCTCATTTGCCCCTCTTCCTCATATTTCTGTCTTGAGTACCTTCTGTCATTTGATTTTCTCTGTTCACCCAGATAGAATCAGAGGGCTCTCAGGGGCAGGGCAGGCAACCAGGATGAATGTATTTCTTCTTTTCATCAGAGATTTTTAGAGACGAGCTCTCATGAGACCAAGGTTCTCACCTGTCTTCTTTTTCCACATCCATAAAGATCATGCTCTTCTTTATGCACCTGTAAATATGTAACCTGGCTTCCATAGGGGCAGAAGGTGCACCTGTTCTTGGTAGGGTTTCCTGTCTGCAGTTGCAGTATTGATGAATTTCTCTGAGGCTTCCCTTCAGCATTGGATCTGAGCACCTCCTGCTAAGCTGAGCCTTGGCCACCACCTTCAGGCTGGGCCCATCTCTGTATAACCCTGGGAAGCAGGGTAAGGCTATTTTAAGAAACGACACTCTGGACTGTGCCTTGAGCAGGGTTCCTTTGCCACAGCCAGGAAGAGAGAAAGCAGGGCCTCTCAAGCAACACCTTTGTTAATGACTTGTTAGACTTGGGTTTGATCCCTGGATCAGGAAGATCCCCTGGAGAAGGAAATAGCAATGCACTCCAGTATTCTTGCCTGGAGAATTCTGTGGACAGAGGAGCCTGGGCAGACTACAGTCCATGGGGTCGCAAAGAGTCAGACACAACTGAAGTGACTTTCACTTCACTAGTTGATGTTTGTAAAAGAAAAGCATGGGTTTCCATTTTCCCATTTAATTATCCATAACAGTACCCTCCCAACCATGCCTAGGAAATACATCTGACGGGAGATGTTTGTTTCATTTGGAAGAAAGCCGAATTGACATGAGAAAAAGTTCAAGTTGAGGAGAAGTGGGCTTCTCATTGACCATTTTTCTCTTTCTTCTCTTGGTTTGCAAACTGTGAGACTTAAATTGTCTCTGTAATGCTAATTAGCAAAGTGACAATTTCCTACTTATCACAGACCCTAGAAATGTGCAGGATTTTTGAGAAATAAAATGTTCTCTGAAGCTCATTTACCCATTCTAATGACTTGCCAGTTTATTTTATTATTGCTCTATAAAATATTACTCAGTTCAGTTCAGTTGCTCAGTCATGTCCGACTCTTTGAGACCCCATGATCGCAGCATGCCAGGCCTCCCTATCCATTACCAACTCCCGGAATTCACTCAGACTCACGTCCATCGAGTCAGTGATACCATCCAGCCATCTCATCCTCTGTCATCCCCTTCTCCTCCTGCCCCCAATCCCTCCCAGCATCAGAGTCTTTTCCAATGAGTCAACTCTTCGCATGAGGTGGCCAAAGTACTGGAGTTTCAGCTTTAGCATCATTCCTTCCAAAGAAATCCCAGGGCTGATCTCCTTCCTTCAGGATGGACTGGTTGGAACTCCTTGCAGTCCAAGGGACTCTCAAGAGTCTTCTCCAACACCACACTTCAAAAGCATCAATTCTTCGGCGCTCAGCTTTCTTCACAGTCCAACTCTCAGATCCATACATGACTACTGGAAAAACCGTAGCCTTGACTAGACGGACCTTTGTTGGCAAAGTACTGTCTCTGCTTTTCAATATGCTACCTCGGTTGGTCATAACTTTCCTTCCCAGGAATAAGCGTCTTTTAATTTCATGGCTGCAATCACCATCTGCAGTGATTTTTGAGCCCCCAAAAATAAAGTCTGACACTGTTTCCACTGTTTCCCCATCTATTTCCCATGAAGTGATGCGACCAGATGCCATGATCTTCGTTTTCTGAATGTTGAGCTTTAAGCTAACTTTTTCACTCTCCACTTTCACTTTCATCCGAGGGCTCTTAAGGGTATATATTATTTTCTGTTTCAGAATATAATATTCAGATAGGATCATTTTTGACATTTCAGTAATGCAGTCAATTTTTAGCTCTAGGATACAAATTTAAAATAGATTAGAGGTAGGACTCCTAGTCTCATTTCTAAAACATTTGGCCTCATTTTCCTTATGAAAACTAGGAAGGATAGGGATGCAAGGTGAATAATAATAGCTAAGAAGCTTAAAACAAATAAAAAGGCCATAACTTTTATTGGCCTCTGGCAGTAGAAATTTAATACATAATTATTATGGGCGCTCTTATCGTGTATATTTACTATTTACCAGCTTCTTTCTTTGAGCTTCTGCATGCCTTTATTTCTAGAATTTTTTCTTCTTACTCAACTCTTCCCACTTCACTCAGCTCATACAGATGCTTCCTAAAGCCATGGTGCTACTGCTTGGCCCTGTCAACACGATTCTATCTAAAGGTATCTGTGCACCTGATTCAGTCTGTGCTTAGAAAACCGTGATCTAGCGATGTCATCATAACCAGTTTTCCTACTCCAGGCTCTGAGGACTTAAAGTTTGCCCTTTCTGCTGTGTACTTTCCTGGTAGTTTAAATAGTAAAGAATCTTCCTGCAATGCGGGAGATCCGGGTTTGATCCCTGGGTCAGGAAGATCCCCCAGAAAAGGAAATGGCAACCCACTTCAGTATCATTAACTAGAGAATTCTGTAGACAGATGAGCCTGGTGGGCCCCAGTCCATGGGATTGCAAAGTTTCAGACATAACTGAGCAACTCACACTTACTTTCACTTTCTGCTGTGGAATTTGTTCCATAAATCTCCTTTTCCTGACTGCTACATCCTGGCTAGTTTATTCAGACACTTATTACTAGATGCTTACTCTGGTGGGTGATTGCTATTTCCGATGAAGTCTCGTGTGCATGGGTGGGGTGGAGTGGGTGTCCCTTCAATCTGTTAGACTATCAGTTTCAAAATCCCCTGTACAGTGTTTTAAACTTTGGATGAGCATACCCCTTCTCCAGTCTTAGGAATACGTTTCTTGGAATGGGGCCTCCACACACATATCATTTTTTAAATTGTCATAGTTGTTTCTAGTACACCTCTAGGGTTGGGGAACATGACATAACCTTGAAAACTATCTTTCATATCCTCTTCCGTGGCTGGAGGTAAAAGCTAAAAATAATTCTTCTCATCTGGGGAAGCAGAAATGAGACTTTTCCTTATTAATCTAGTATTTTTCACAATCACAAGACAGTAAAACTTTTAGAAACCTTAGTTAATCTATCTTTTTGGCTTTCATGGGTCGGGGGGAAATAAAACCAAGGAGAGATGTATTCCTTGAGGCAGTGACTTTCAGAAACAGTGGAGCCTGGTGGAGAGTGAATGAGCCATTCCTAACTATTGTAGATTCACTCACAGAAAGGAAATTCTTGAGCTGTTTACCCCAGATCATGAAATAGCTAAAAAGAAAGTTTATTTTTAAATGTCTATGAAAGATGATTCTAAAAGAAATCAAACATGGAGGAATGCCCTTGATTCATCTACTCTGGGTATTAGCAGCATGAAGGGAGTAAGAGAGACAATAAAAGCTATACAAACTAAAATGGAGGTTTAGGGTTTTTTTTTTCTTTGACACAAATAAGCAAATAGAGAAATGCTCGCCTGAAAGTAAATGAGCAGTTAGGCACAACAGCAAATGAAGCAACAATGCAGAATGCAAACACTGGTGGCCCACCAGTGAGATAAATATGGGAAATAAGCTGAAAGACATGACTGCGTGAGGCAGATGTAACAGAAGCAGACAGCCGAGGAGCATCACATATAAATAATACAGGCAGCTGGAGTTCAGCTGAACCCGCGACCTGCTGTTTTCCTATTAACTCTTCCTAAACAAGCTCAAACATTTCCTCTGCACTCCGGACCCAGAGTCCCAACTGCCTGATTGATATTTCTGCCTGTGTCTCTCTGCATCGGTATGTTTAAAACCAACTCTGCATCTTCCTCTGCCAAAGCTAACCCTCTCCCACTCTTCCTGTCACCACCATCCGTCAAAGACAGAGGGTTTATTGGGACCACAGCATCATCCCTGAAACCTCACTCTCCTTCATCCTCCAGAGCCCGCCCATCACAGATCCCTGTCAAGTTGAGCCTCCAGTGCACTCACTCGTGTGCATCTCTGCTGCCTCCATCTTGGTCCAGGGTACCGTCATCTCTTCCCCAGATTGTTACACTGCCCTCCTGCACTTATCCAACTTTTCCAATATCTTCTTTACCCTGCAGCCAGAGAGAGCTTTTCTAAATTCAGTTTAATCATTGTATAACCTTAGAAACCTTAGAACCTCTTTCCTTAGAAACCCTTTGATGACCTTTTAGCTATAGGATAGAGAACAAAATTCTAAACCATACTTAGAAGTACTGGCATGATTGACATTGGCTGTCTTTACAACTTCAACACTTAACTTCTCTGCCCTTCTTTTGACACTTCAGCCATACCCTTCTGTCAGTTGATGAGACGCACAGCCCAGGAACTTAGCATCTGGGCTGCACTGCTTAGAACACCATCATCTTCTCCATCACCACCTACCTATTCAGCTCCTTTTTCTCCTTCCAATCTCTCATATTGCAAGCATCTATCACTCAAGAAAGCCTCTCCCAAGCTGTCATTCCTGGTCAGATTTCTTTTCTATATCCTATTGCAGCTTTGAGTAGTCTTTCTATAGCACAGTGTTTCCCAGCCTTGGCACTGTTCATGTTCTGGACTAGATAACTCTGTATTGTGGAAAGCTGTCCTGTGCATTGTAAGTAGCAATGCTGACCTCTACCCACTGGATATAAGCTATAACAATTAAAAAGGTCTCCAGACATAATCAATACTTCCTGGGGGGAAGTCATTCCCTTTGAGAACCACAGCTTTAGAGCAATCACTTCTACTTCAGTCTGTGATGTATGTCTTTCCTAAAAAATTGAATACTCCATGAGAGCAGGAAGTCTGTGGTTTATGTGTGCGTGTGTGTGTGTGTGTGTGTGTGTGTGTGTTGAATGAAAGAATGGGGGAAAAAGCCCAAAACACCATATGGGATTAATGTCACTATTTGATTCTAATCTCCAAGGTTCATTCTTTGTTTTTTGTCCAGAAGGAAACTTGAGAACTCCATCCATAGTATTACTGAATTTCAGATCAGCATAGTCTTGAGGTAGAGTTCACTAGAGAACATTAGTTCTCTAAGTATATATGGCGTATATGCTTCTGCTCTGTTGTTGGAAACCTCCAGATCACCAGGTTCTTGAGGAAGAGACTCAACCTCTCTAAATCTAAATAAGCATCCTCAAAGTCATACACATTCTTCATGTAGCTGTGTGGCAACTTGGTATTATTAACTACTCAGGAGAAAACTATACCTACAACATAGCTAAAATTTAAGCTCAAAATGGAATAAAAAGTCTTTCTTACTAGAGGAATGTATACGGAGGAATGTACTCTCTGCCTTCTGTGAGGTTTTCTAGAAGATCCAAGTAGCTGATGGAAAAAGTAGATATAAACACACTAGTAATAAGTGGAAAAGTAGATAGGAGTGGGTATACAGAGCAAGTAACACTTGATTCTAAATGGAAAGAAACATCAGGAATGTCTTTCCAGAAAAGGTGACATTTGAACTGATGTGAAAGATGAGTAGGCATTTTCTCAATAAAAGAACAAAACCTGCAAAGTTCTTGGGATTAAAAAGAGCACAGTGGGACACAGCATGTAGTCTGTAGAATGTCTGAGATGAAACTGGAAAGGTTGGAAGAGGCTAGAACACGAGGAGCTTTAAATGCTGAGATAAGGAGTTTGGATTTATTTATAGCAAACTATCCCAAGGATTTAAAAAAGGAAATGATACGGTTGCATTTGTATTTTATAGAAATCTCTTTGGCAGAAGGTAGAAGACAACCTGGAATGTGTGAGAGTGCAGGTTTAGAGACCAATTGTTGTTGTTGCTTAGTTGCTAAGTCTGACTCTTCGTGACCCTGTGCTAAGTCATGTCTGACTCTTTGTGACCCCATGGACTGTAGCCCACCAGGCGCCTCTGTCCATGGGATTTCCCAGGCAAGAATCCTGGAGTGGGTTGCCATTGCCTCCTCCTGGAGACCAATTAGGGATCTGTTATACTAATTTCCAGGAGAAAGGAAAACCAACATGACTTAAGACAGTGACACGATAGGTGGGAGAAAGGGAATGACTTCCAAAGACAATGAGGAAGTGGAAATGACATGATGTTGACAGTGGTGAAAAAGAAGAGTCTAGAATGTTCCTCAGGATTCACACATCAGCGTGATTTCCTGCATGCATCATGAAGCCATTAACAAAGGGGATTTCAAAGGAATGGGTTTGAATGGACAGAGAAGAGTTTGGTTTTGGACATGCTGAGATTAAGTCATTCGTGAACTCTGGTTATAGAGGAGCCAGGTCTGGTCCTCAGAAGAGAGGTCAGAACTAGAGGTAGATTTGCGTTGTCATGATGGGGTTGTCACTGATGCTGTGAGAATGAACAGGAATCCCAGAGAAAGGGTGAGAAGAACAAGGGCAGGCTTATTGTGTATCACTGAAGAAGAGTTTCGATAAGAAAGCCCTGGTTCTCAGTCTTTATCCAAAACTTGAATCACCTGAAAGATTTCTATTTTAAGACTCAGGAAGGCAATGTAATCAAATTATTTTCATGTCCATTTGCTCTGATTTATTTATTCTGCTGGTATCAAGAGAACTAATGTTTGAGATGCCTTAAAATAATTTCTATTTACAGCTCTCTGTGAGCCAGGAAGTCACAAAATCTTTGTAAATTTTGCAAGTCTTTGAGAAAAGCCTTCATGAGACGCACTTTCAGACCACAGGCATATGATGAGAGGGCCTGCCTTCCAAAGCAGAGACTGAGAAATAGAAAGGTTTGGTTATAGTTCAGATAGTTTTTGAACTGGTTTGGCAGTAATGGGTCAATTCTGTTTTAATGACTACATTTTATTTTCTTGATGGCATACTTTGTCTATGGATTTCCATATATATCTATTATAGAGCTTTTAATATTTTATCTGGCATATGGTCTTCTCATATTAATGATGAGTGTGAGGTTTAAAAATATTCACAGCCTATAAGTTGAGAGTTATGTTTTATTCAGCAAGAAATTTTAGGACTTCAAGCCCAAGAAGCAGCATCTCAAGTAGCCCTGAGAGAACTGCTCCGAGGAGGCGGAGGCGAGGAGGGACCTAGGTTAAATAGGAGTTTTGCAGCAAAGGGCAGGTAGTTTGAACATCAAAAGATTATTGTAAATTAAGGAAAGCCAGATATCCCAAGTTAAGGGATTGAGCACTTTTCTGTCAGTGAGAAGATGCAAGAGTCTGGGCTCACTGAAGTCATTCCTTTGATATGTACCTCAGCTGTTTGGGGCCAGTATCCTGTGTTTTCACATCCTGAGTTTCCTCAGGACTCACTGGCCCCACGCTGGAGGGCTGCAGTCGCTGACGACTGTGGCATCCTTATTTACTGATACGGCAGGAAATGCTCCGTTTCTCATGGGAGGTGTGAATGTGGCCATTTTAATGACATAACCCAGTAGCACTGCATGTAGTTGTTTCATAATTGATGAGCTCAAATTAAGTTCTAGTCTGCTTTTTAATTGAAATACATTTGACATATAACATATAAATTTAAGGTGTGCATATTAATTTAATACATTTGTATATTTTAGTGATTGCCATTGTAGTGATAATTAGCACCTCTTTTACATTAATGAATTATCTTTTTTTAACTGGTTAGAATAATTAAGTTCTAGTCATTTGGCAGATTTGATGGTTGTAGTACGATGTTGTCATCTGTATTCTATATTTTCTTCCTATATTGGGCTTCTATTAAAATATGTCTGCCAAAACCAGTTGTAAACAACCAGGTAATGTGAACAGATTCTCATATGAATTGATCTGAATGTTTATCAGCAAATAGATTCATTTTTTCCCTATAAGACAAAGAAGCAACTTTTTTTTGTATCTGTAGTGATATTTTAAATTGGTAGATACAATAGGGATGATAATACAACAAAATCTTCTGTCAGTTTTAATAATAGCAAATGAGATTTTTATTGCTCTATTTGTTTCATGATGCCCTTTTAGAAAAAGGCATTTTCCAAGGCCAGAAAAAAAAGTGATTTACCAATTGAAAGGCCATACAAAATGTTATTTCAAATTTAAATATAATTGGAATATACTAGCAAAAACTCACTCATATCAGAATTGAATTCACAAACTTAATGAATGACAAAATTGTTTATACCTAAGAACAGAATCATAATTTAGCAATAAATCTCTAGACACTATTTTCAAAATAATTTTTTCAGTGTACTGAGAAATGACCAGGCATGTATGTTTTATACAGTAATGATACATTTTCCCGTAAATAGCGTATTCTTAAAGAATTGGATTTAACTTGAAATTTTAATAGATTTTAGGATAAACTAATAGCTCAGCTGTTAAAAGAATCCACCTGCAATGCAGGAGACCCTGGTTCAATTCCTGGGTCAGTAAATTCCCGTGGAGAAGGGATAGAGTATCCCCTCCAGTATTCATGGGCTTCCCTGTTGGCTCAGACAGTAAAGAACCACCTGCAGTGTGGGAGACCTGGGTTCAATCCCAGGGCTGGGAAGATTCCCTGAAGGAGGGCATGGCAACCCACTCCAGTATGCTTGCCTAGAGAATCCCCATAGACAGAGGAGCCTGGCAGGCTACATATAGTCCATGGGGTTGCAAAGAGTCAGACATGACTGCGCAACTAAGCCCAGCACAATATTAGTAAAGTTTACCCAAAGGCACAGAGCCAGTAAGCAAAACTCAGATCATAAAGACTACAGAGCTTACATATTTTAAAAATTTTTATTTTATATTGGAATATAGTTGATTTACAATGTTGTATTAGTGTCAGGTATACAGCAAAGTGATTTAGTTATACATACATCTATCCTTTTTCAGATTCTTTTCCAATATAGGTTATTACAGAATATTGAGTATAGTTCCCTGTGCTATACAGTAGGTCCTTGATGATTATCTATTTTATATGTAGTAGACTGTTTGTGTTAATCACAACCTAATTTATCCCTCCCGTATCTTTCCCCTGTGTAACTATGTCTGTTTTGTATGTTGTAAGTCTGTTTCTGTTTTGTATATACCTTCATTTGTATCATTTTTTAGATTCCACATATCAGATCAGATCAGTTGCTCAGTTGTGTCCGACTCTTTGTAACCCCATGAATCACAGCACGCCAGGCCTCCCTGTCTATCACCAACTCCCGGAGTTCACTGAGACTCACGTCCATCGTGTCAGTGATGCCATCCAGCCATCTCATCCTCTGTCGTCCCCTTCTCCTCCTGCCCCCAGTCCCTTCCAGCATCAGAGTCTTTTCCAATGAGTCAACTCTTGGCATGAGGTGGCCAAAGTACTGGAGTTTCAGCTTTAGCATCATTCCTTCCAAAGAAATCCCAGGGCTGATCTCCTTCAGAATGGACTGGTTGGATCTCCTTGCAGTCCAAGGGACTCTCAAGAGTCTTCTCCAACACCACAGTTCAAAAGCATCAATTCTTTGGCACTCAGCCTTCTTCACAGTTCAGCTCTCACATCCATACATGACCACAGGAAAAACCATAGCCATGACTAGATTCCACATATACATGATATCATATGGTATTTGTCTTTCTCTACCTAACCTCACTTAGTATGATAATCTCTAGATCCATCCATGTTGCTGTAAATGGGATTATTCATTTTTTATGGCTGAATTATATTCCATTGTATATATGTACCACATTTTCTTTAAAAGCTTCCATATTTAATTAGCACATTGTATGTGATGTTCTTCTTTCTTGAAGTGTGAATAGAGAACTCTGAGCTTTTTCCTGTCAATTTCTTGCTCCCTTTCTTGTAGGGCTCTCTTCATCTTTGCAAAGTCATCAGAAGTAAATGAATGGAAAGTATGGAAATGTCCTTGGCTTCAGTTCAGTTCAGTTCAGTTGCTCAGTCGTGTCCTACTCTTTGCGACCCCATGAATCACAGCACGCCAGGCCTCCCTGTCCATCACCAACTCCCGGAGTTCACTCAGACTCACATCCATCGAGTCAGTGATGCCATCCAGCCATCTCATCCTCTGTTGTCCCCTTCTCCTCCTGCCCCCAATCCCTCCCAGCATCAGAGTCTTTTCCAATGAGTCAACTCTTTGCATGAGGTGGCCAAAGTACTGGAGTTTCAGCTTTAGCATTATTCCTTCCAAAGAAATCCCAGGGCTGATCTCCTTCAGAATGACTGGTTGGATCTTCTTGCAGTCCAAGAGACTCTCAAGAGTCTTCTCCAACACCACAGTTCAAAAGCATCAATTCTTCAGTGCTCACCCTTCTTCACAGTCCAACTCTCACATCCATACATGACAACTGGAAAAACCATAGCCTTGACTAGACGGACCTTTGTTGGCAAAGTAATGTCTCTGCTTTTGAATATGCTATCTAGGTTGGTCATTACTTTTCTTCCAAGGAGTAAGCGTCTTTTAATTTCATGGCTGCAGTCACCATCTGCAGTGATTTTGGAGCCCCTAAAAATAAAGTCTGACACTGTTTCCTTGGCTTAAATGTAAATTAATACAATATACAAATTGAAGGTACAAATGGTAGAAATACCAGAAAGTTATGTGCTATTGCTTTCTTTGCAGGTTTACCCCTTAGGTGATAGGTCTTGCAAATTGGTGGCACCAATTTCATGAGATCTGAGGTGTAATAAACGGTCTAGTGATTTTTATCTTTAACACCTTAGTGCAGGTTTCGAATCCTTTGTTATTTATTTATTTTTAGGAAGGTACAATTTTGTTGTTGTTGTGTTTCAGTCTCTATGTTGTGTCCAATTCTTTGTGACTCCATGGACTGTAGCATGCCGGGCTCCTGTGTCCTCTACTGTCTCCCGGAGTTTGCTCAAATTCAGGTACAATTTACATGGAGTGAAATGCATTAATTCTACAGGGCAGTGAGTTGGACAAATGCATACAGGAGTCGCAAAGAGTCGGACACGACTGAGAGACTGATCTGATCTGATGTCATCTACACCTTTATCAAGATGTAGAAGTTTCCATTCGCTCCAGAGAGTTCTCTCTTGCCCTCTCCCAGTCAATCCCCACTCCTTCCTCTCAGATTTCTATCACTGTAGTTTAGTTCTACCTGTTCTGGAACTCCGTATAAATGGAGTCATGCAGGGTGTTCTTTTTTGCATCTGACTTCTTTAATAAATACTGTATAGTCTTTGAGGCTGATCTTGTCTGTGTGAATCAACACTTTCCCCCTTCTATTTTAGTGGTATTTCAATGTAAGAATATTGTTATAATTTATATATTCATTTTCCTGTTGGATGGATATTTGGGTTGTTCTGCTTTTTGATTATTATAATAAAGGTGCTGTGAATATTCTTTTATATATATATATTTGCAATCAAATGTTTTTCTTTTACCTGTGAGTAGAATTGCTTGGTCACACAGCAGATGTATTTTTAACTTTTATAAGATGTGGCCAAACCGTTTTCCAAAGTGGTTGTACGGTTTTAAATTCTCATTTCATATTCCCATCAGCAATGTATGGAAATTCCCCTTGTTCCAAATCTACTCCACATTTGGTATTGTCAGTCTCTTTAATTTTAGCAGTTTTACAAGGTATCTTTTTATAGCTTTAATCTTTTCAATCTTTTTGTAAGATTAGAGTTTAATTTCTTTTAGTTTTTTTTTTAAAAAATCAGAAACGTTCCTGGGCAAGCAGAGACTAGAGTTTTAAACTGTTCTGTATTGTAAAATCAGTGTATTTTATAGAGTTTGGAAAAGACTGAAAATTTTAAGTAATAATGTAAAAATTTCCTGTAAGTCCACAATTTAGTTTTTTAAACATTTAATTTCATATACATAAATTATAGTCTTAAACTCTTGCATCATAAAGTGTGCCCCCAAACTTTGAATTTTATGACATAATAAAATTCAGTATATCATAGAGTATATCATGATTTATTTTACCATTTTTCAACTTTCTGGGATTTGGATTACCCCTAATTTTGTCCTGACATGAATAATGCTATGTGTGGAACATTCTTATAACTAAATCTTATATATGATGCCCATTACTTATTTGAGACAACTTTCTGCCAGATCACAATGTTGCCTCATTGTCCTGTTTCCAGTCTTTATACCTCATTGTCTTTAATAGAAATCCCAGAATAATATAAAATCCCACTGCTACTATCAGATGTCCTTATTGTGTGGCTGATAATTCCTGCCTCACCACTAAGATTTGGGCAGTGTATTTATGGTGGATGTTCTTTCTTTTAGAAAGTAATGTTTCTGGAAGTTGCTTTCCTCATCAATTTTAGTTGTGATAAGTGTGCCATTCATGGAGGTACTCTGTGCAGTTAGCATAAAATGTTGAAACTTACACCATCTGATTAGTTCTCTGAAACTCCTGTCACTGCCTTGTGTGTTACAGTGAGTGAAAAGTGAAAGTGTTAGTCGCTCAGTCATGTTTAACTCTTTGCGACCCCATGGACTGTAGCCTGCCAGGCTCCTGTGTCCATGGAATTTTCCAGGCGGGAGTACTGGAGTGGGTTGCCATTCCTTTCTCCAGGGGATCTTCCCAACCCAGGGATGGAACCTGGATCTCCTGCATCGCAGGCAGATTCTTTACCATCTGAGCCACCAGGGAAGCCCTATACTGTGTGAAAAGTCAGTGAAACTAACACCTGAGGAATGAGTTGATGTGAGCCAGGTGAGGGTTAGGGAGCCTGGTAGAAACAAGCAAGGGTGAGGGAAGAGGATGTGCTCTGACAGCCATAAGGCAGGAGCAGCTGCATCTGTGGAATGAAGAGTGGCCAGGTTGGCTGGAGCATAATAATCTTACGGGACAGGGTGCTGGACAGAGCTGAGGGGGAAGCAGGGCTCTGAGGTCCAGACCTCTCACTTGGTTCAAGTTTTTGACTGTTACACTTTGCTAGAATGTAATAACAGTGACTGATATTAAATGTCCTTTTCCTCCTTTTTTTTTTTTCCCCATGCTTTTTCACCTTAAATTTCACTCTGGTAGATATTGGAATTGTGAATTTTCTTTTACATGAAAAATTTTTGTTTATTGCCTTTTTCTCTGGGCTTTACTGTTTCCATTTTTTTTCTATCTTCATTTTTTCCCCCATAAATATAAATGTGTACTAAAGGTCAGACCCTTGAGGTGATTTTTGAATACTTCTCCTTTTGAAGTTTGTGGTTAAGTACCTTGTAAGTAGACTCTATTTTGGTTGTATTTTATCACTTTTGACCTACTCTGAGTATCTGCCCATCTCTCTCCTTTCATCCTTTTTCTTCTTTCCTTCCTCTTTTGGCATAAGGGTTTTCAGTTGATCTTTACTTGAATAATAAGTGAATACAGTGTTGTACAAAATTAACACATAAAGAAAAATATAAAAGCAGTAAGTAAAAAGGCCCTCCATTTCTTCTCACTTCTACTTGTCTTCCCAGAAAATCTGTAGCATCAAGGGTTTGATCCATGCACACACACTCATACTATGACTTTCACTAGTAAAGATTTTTTATTTAAAAATGATTTCTAAAAATCTTTGAAGCTTTTTTTTCTGCCTGTGTATATGTATTTTTCTCATATTTTAAAGAGCTTCATTATATCATGTCATATGGCTGAACCAGTAAAACTACTGGTATATTCTCTGTTATTGATATTTCATTTGTTTCAACTTATTTACTAGACATTATACCACTAGTGCTTTGGTAAACTTTCTTGTGCATATATTTTTGTGCAAACATGCAAGTAATCCTTAAAGACAAACCCGTTTGTGTGGAGTGGCTGGTATAATCAAGTACAGACACTTAAAATGTTGATACTTCAAAGCTGCATTATCAAGGGCTTCATCTATTTCTGTTTCTATGAGCATGAAAGTGCCCATCTCCTAGAATTCTAACCAGTAACTGATATTATCAGTCTTTTTAACTTTTTCAGTCTAACAGATTAAAAATGAGATATTTTAAATTTCTATTTCCCAATTACTTGTGAGAGTAAGTACTTTTTCTCATTTTTATTTCTGTTTGTATTTCTGCTTTGAATTTCCTATTCACAGCAGGGTTGTGATTTTCTATTTCACATGCATCTTTACATTTCAGTGGGAGGTTAGTAAAGGTTGCTTCAGGAGCTGCTATCCAATGCTATTTTAAATGATAGCTTTAAAAGTTGGATTTTGAAAGTGATAGGGGCAAGGTTGAGCGATACCATTATGTAATGTCAGTTTCCTTGGACAAGTTTTTCAGCCCCTTTAAACCTCAGCTGCCTCATTTATAAAGTGGGGATGGCAATAGTACCTACTACAAATAGTACCTACTATTTGTCATGAGGGTTCAGTATTTTTGTGAGGGTTAATTAATGTTATATAAAGTGCCTAGAATAACAGCTGGCACACAAATTCAACTGACATCATTGTTATTGTTGTCACTGTTGTTACTCGCACTTTTATTATCAACATTTGTGAAAGTGAGATGTGCCTTTGGGGAAAATGCCACGGAAGGAGCGACTTAGCACTGCTGCATACACTTTCGGGTCCCTGTTCTACCCACTACGGTGGTTCTTGCTTTATTCCCCATTCTCCTCAGTTGGTATTTTCATTCCCAGAATTTATGCATTTATATCTCTTTCATGATTTTAAAAACGTGGTCCAAAAAGAAACAAAGAGGAACTATAGTAATTGGGGCGTATTTATGGGGGCGGAAGGGAGCTGCTGTTCAGGACCTTGAAGTTGTACCCACACACTGTGCTGTGAATCCTGTCACATGATGAAAGCTGGATTTCAGAGGCACCTGCCTTATTATCCAACTTCTGCTTCAAAGACAGATAGAAGAAAGGGAAGCAAACCTCTTCGTTTAGCCTGCCCTCAGCAAAGGCTTAGGGGATTTTCTGAGGCACAGATGTGTGGAAGTTATGGTTATTTAGACTGACTCCTGATGGAATTTATATGCACAACTGGGAAGAAAAGACTTTTTTGAAATCTGAACTACTTCTTTAAAAAATCTTTAACAGAAGATAAAGGTGATGGGTCCCTTTAATTCCTGAAAGGAACCTCTGCATTCCAGTTTCTGATTTAATGAATGTAGGTACCTTGGTTTGCTTCCTTATCAGAACAGTCTCAGAGGAAACAGTCACCGCCAGTGAGGTTTGGAGCCACCCGTGAGGCCCAGTGTGTGGACAGCTTCACTCTTAACTTTCAGAGTTCAAGGTCTTTGCCTTCAGGCATTAAGTGTTGACCATATACTTGGTCTTCCAAGTCCTACTTGGAGGAACAACCATTAAATTATTACTCTAGCACTCTGATTGGTAGTTATGATATCCCTAAGAATGGGCAAGATTTAAGGCATGGAAGATATTACCAGTTGGGGATTAGGAGGAATAAGGGAATTCCTTTGAAATATATGCGTGCCTTGAAGAGGGCAGGCCTGGAGACATGACAGAAAAGGTGACATGAAGGTGTTTGTTGTCTGATGCAGTGAGATGAAGGCAAGAGTGAATACAGAGGAAGGCAGCTCTGAGAAAGCCCAGAGCATAGTGACCTCACCTACTCCTGTTCTATCTCCATCCATCCCATCAGCCCCACCCATTTTACCCTGGACCTAGAATTCGTAGAACGTTGAACTAAACGTAAAGAGATCGTTTCTTCTGCTTCTCTCCTCTCTCCTTTGTCTTCCTCCTACCTCCTCTTATTAAGATTTTGACTGTTTATAATAGTTTCTCTGTGTTATAGAGGAGACTGTGGATTAAAAGTGAAAAATTTCCTCTCCACTTGAAAGTGGATCAACCTGCATGTTGCTTTTCAGATTAACCATTTATTTGGTTACCTGCAGCTCAACTGGTAAAGAATCCGTCTGCAATGCAGGAGACCTTGGTTCCATTCCTGGGTCGGGAAGATCCCCTGGAGAAGGAGTAGGCTACCCACTCCAGTATTCTTGGGCTTCCCTGGTTGGCTAAGACAATAAAGAATCTGGCTGCAATGTGGGAGACCTGGGTTCGATCCCTGGGTGGGGAGGATCCCCCGTAGGAGGGCATGGCAACTCACTCTAGTATTCTTACCTGGAGAATCCTGATGGACAGAGGAGCCTGGTGGGCTACACAGTCCATGGGGTCGCAAAGAGTCGGGACAGACTGAGTGATTTAGCACACACAGCGCACTTCTCACTCATTACTTAGTGAGATGGTTGGTCAACAGAATTTGGAGGGGATTCTGGAAAATACCAAATGTAAAAGCCTGGTACCTCAAATGATAAAGAGTCTGCAATGCAGGAGACCTGGGTTCAAACCCTGGGTCAGGAAGATCTTCTGGAGAAGGAAATGGCACCCCGCTCCAGTATTCTTGCCTGGAAAATCCCATGGATGGAGGAGCCTGGCAGGTTACAGTCCATGGGGTCACAAAGAGTTGGACATGTCTGAGTGACTTCACAAAACCAATATTTCATAAAAACCACTTCTATTTCTACCTTGTATATTTTATATGGCTTGACTACAAAATAGATTAGTCAGTTACCATTAACCAGGATGGGAAACATGAAGAGAAAAACAGATTGGAGAATGGAAGAATTTGGTTTTTGAAACCTTGAGTTTGAGATGACTATCAGTCATTCAGTTGGCTGTTTTACAGCCAACTGAGAATAGGGGGCTGGAGCTCCAAAAAGAGGTTTAGGCTGAAGATTTGCAGTCATGACTTTTAAAAGCTTCAGATATCAATTGCTTATAGAAAACTGCTTTAGTAATACTTTAACCGTCAATGAGGTTAAACACAATTGCTTTTTTAAAAATCTATTATGTTGTAAAACTTTTTCTAATTTTTGGTTTTATAACATTGTTTTAATTTTTCAGTAATTATCCACTGTCAAGTTTCTGCTTGTTCTTAATTATTTCTCTTGTATCTTTTTCAGTTGATAATCTAATCCTAATGCTTTTGTATAATACATTTTAGAGCAAAGAATAACTAATGGGATCCAACAGAGAGAAGAGAGAAGACTAATGAAAGGAAACCTCAGTTAGTGTGACCTTTTTGAATTCTGTATTGAAGGGTTAGCATTTATTTCTAATTAAAACTTATGAACTTATTATTGAAAATCTTTCATGAACCATATTCAAAAATAGAAAACTCTAAAATATCAAGGTAGTTATTATACATGTTATGATTTGCTAATAAACATTAAGACTAACTGAAACAGCAGATTTTAGTGAAACAAATGGTTAGAATTGACAATCAGAATGTAAGCAGGATGTTAGTTAATTAATATGACTCCCATTTCCTTTCACTTTGTCTTTTGCTAAACAACTTTGGGTGATACACTGTATGTGGACTGAATTTCATAATACCCATTTTTTTGTTCTTCTTAGTGCTCCCAAATTTGGTGAAAATTAGATCCAATTTACTTTGTCTACTCTTCAAATATTTATACTATTTTAGCGATTGAGTTTTTAATTCTTTTCTACATCACCTTTGCATCTAAATAGCACTTGTTTTCCACGACACTTTTATAACCTGCCTCTGTTTTTGCCTGTCAGATATAATACTGCTATTTTTTTTATTTTTAGTTTTTTTTTTAAATTTGGACCATTTTTAAGGTTTTTATTAAATTTGTTACAATATTGCTTCTGTTTTATATTTTAGATTTTTGACCAAGAGGCATGTAGTATCTTAGCTCCCTGACCAGGAATCAAACCCATACCCCCTGCATTGGAAGGTGAAGTCGTAACCACTGGACTGCCAGGAAGTCCCTCATACTGCTATTTTAAACTTCTGAACTGCTTACTCTTCTTACAAATAGGGAGCATCTCTTGCAACTGTATTAAGTCATCTATTGGTTTATTCACTGAAATGTTCATCATTTTTCTTTGTATATTTGTAAATGTCTTGTCAGATAGAAACTTTTGGGGTCAGTGTGGAGTATAAAATAAGGAACATAAACTGGTTTTAGAATGTTTAGACTATTTCCAAATATTAGATACAGTATGAAATATTTCTTTGTTTTACACTCTGTCTAGTTATTCTGTGCATTTCCAAACATGCTTTGGAAGATAGACAATGTGTTAAAGATAAGCTTAACAGTTCTAAGCAATTCTGTTCCCATTCTCACAACTTTTTTCCTGTTTAAGAAGCCCGGGAAGAGCTGATGTTGTCCAGCTAATATCTGATGAACTCTATTGCCTATGTGTGAGCAGTTATTTTAATGTAGTCACCTTACAGATCACAGTGTTCAAAATACAAAATTAAAATAGAAATCTGAGATTAGAAGTTTTTAAATGATAAAGAAAGATTGCTTAGGTCTGTTGATACTTAGCAATCAAGTGAAACCGAGCAATAATTTGTCAAGTCTCTTGAATTTCTCTGAGTATAAAATATTCTTAAGTTTAAAAAAATGACTTACGTCACACTAGATGATATTTGAGTTAACCTCAGTGTAACAAAGATTGATATTTGAAAAAGTAAAGTATTTTGTCTCGTTACTGTGAAATGTTAAAGCACTTATTATTTTATGTTTTAATTATCATTCCATTCCACTTTCATGAGGAGGAATTTCTTTCAACGATCTACTTTTTATTTGAAAATATATCCATTAATCTCAATAGCTTTTAATCAATAATGGAAAGCTGAGCAGATGACATATTTTGCTTTATTAATTTATTGCCACTTAAGCAATCCTTTTCAAGGCAAGAGTCTTTGTAATATTTCAGTCTTCACCACTCACTTCTGTGTGCTTTTTTGACACTTAGAGAATTCATCTCCATCTTGTGATATATGAGTTATTCTATTTATTAGTATTGAAGAAAGGAAATTGGAGGTTGCAAATCAATTATGGAGAAGTAGCTGCTATTTTTGCAAAGAAGCTATGGGAAAAATGAGGACAAATCAGGACATGATGGTCCACAGTTTGGAATTTCGTTCCAGTGGCCTCTTGCGGGGGATGATGAAGTCTGGTAGGAAGTGCTTTGGACATAAATAAGCACAGAAGGATGAGCTTGACTGAGTAGAAGTGATCCAGAATTTTCCTTCTTATGAGTCTCACTTATTCTGCATCTCTGCAATAGCAGTTGAGTGTCAACAACTTTAAGTGAAAATCCGGCACTGAACTCCCTAAAGATGAGACACTCGGGGGACACTTCTAACTGTCTGCATTATGTGAATCAAAGCAAAGAGAATCGGTAACGGTTTCAAATCCTGCAAGAGCAACCAGAGATGTTTGTGCCCCTCAATAAATGGTGAACCATAAATAATAAGGAACTACTGGTTATTTCTTTTTTCACATTTATAAAATATCATTGACTTTTTCTTTATTTAGTGTGCTATACTATTTTAAACAGTATGAAACTATATATTCATTACTCTGAATTTTATTTTGGGTAAACTTATTTTTCTAAAAGGTCTTAAACAGCACCACTGCATATTACCATAACATACAAAAATGGACTTTCTTGTGAATCTTAGAAATTAAAATAATTCTTAACTAAAGCCATGTCATAGTTTGTTTTAATGTTTTCATAAAACTGTCAGAAATTTTACATCGACTAGCCTCCTTTAAAAATAATATCAACCAAATTCCTTAATTGTAGCTCATGTTTAAATATTCTAATAGTGCTGCATATTTTTGTTAGTATACTATAACATACAGTCCTGTTCCTTTGGGTAAGAGGATCAGATTGGATACACAGAGGAAATCACCCTGACGTGGGACCAGCAGCTCTGGATGATGGGACCATGTGCTGTCTGTCACTCATCAGCTAGAGTGGGCTTAGGTGTGTTGACCCCACCTCTTACATCTGTCCATGAAAGACTGATGAACTTCCATTGACTGAGAACCTGCTCTGTGTTGGGCAGCATGATTACAAATCTTTACAGCAGTCCTTCAAGGTGGGCATCACTATATCCATTTATAAATGAAGAAGGTGAGGCTCAAGCAACTTGCCCATGGTCACATAGCGAGTGAGCAGCAGATGCTGAGATTTCAAACCATCTGGATATAAGCCCATGTGTTTTATTCCACAGATTTATAATCATCTGAGTTACTTATATTTCAGTTTTGGAAATCACTATCCTGACCATTTTCTTCTGCTTTTCTAAACCTTTTTTTTTTTTTTTTTTTTTTTACTGTTGTGAATTCTTCTGAAAACTACTATTGATTTTTAACTAACCACATTTTGAGCAGTTGTTCCTTGACATAGTCTTCTAAATCTGATTGGTTTTTCAGTGTTTCATTACAGATCTTCTTAAGACAAACTAATTGCACATAGTCTGTCAAACTGGATGTGTCTTTCTCATCCATTGATATAACTGCAAATAAAATTATTGAAAGTAGCATTCGCATACCTCTCAGAGTGAGGATTCTTTTTAGGTTCACCTTTCACATCTTGTCTCCAATTTATTGTGGTCTACTTATTTCATCAGGTAGTTTTGGGTTTCGTTTGTAATCTCCCTGTCTATGCTTTTCTCTATAGAAATAGATGAATCAAAAGAAAAAGTGCAGCTTGTGAGACTATTCTCCTGTCAGAATGGCTAATTGTTCCTGTAAATGATATACATTTATGGAGTTTTGGTTTATCATCCAGAGCTGTGCTAGTTCATTCTTTGCAGAATTGAATTATCTTGCTTTCTTATATTTTCATCCTACATCCTGAAGTCCAGCTGTATAAAAAATGTCTTCATGCTCAGAGGTTCCTTTTGTAATGAAAAGAAACTTTAATTGCTCCAAGGCTGAAGGTATCAGCTGTGATCAAAAATAGCTGCACTGTTTTAGCAAGATATACATTAATTGCCTCAGTGGTTGAACATTGTTTAACAATTATAAATGGAGGAGTTAGCCCCTATAGGATCAAGAAAATAATTTCAAGCTATTTTAGTTATTTTTAAAAGTTCTGACTTGAGCATGCTTATCATCTTATTACTTCCAGTAACTCAGCTTCCTTTGGGTGCTTACGTCCTCAGCAAATCCTGACAAGCTATGCTTCATCTTATGCCTCTGTACTTTTATATCTGGAGATTATGGAATTGAGAAATTGACTTTGACATAATTTTATAAAATTAGTGTGGTAAGATTAGCCTTTCTCTTTTGTCTACAGATCTGATATCTGACTGCTGTAAACCTTCATAGGTCAGTTCTGAAAGTTTAAGAAATGGGGAAAGTGGAATGGAGTGGAGTGAAGTAGAATCTGCCCTCATCTGTTGTAAATTCTGGAATGATATTTATTAAGCTGTCTGAAGTCTAAGCCAGAGTTAGGCTCAGTAGCTCCCCCAGGTTTATATTCATCTAAAAGTATCATATTGCTTGGTCATTTTATGCATGATGTCAGTACTGAATAAAATTTATTAAGTAGATATTATTAGGAAGGGCTTTGTTTAGAATTCTTTGCATATTGCAATACCCAGTGGTAGAATTTTCTACTAGTTGAGTTGACACATTTTAGATGTTTTTTTTTTCATTTTATTTATCTAATTATTAAAATACATATAGCAATACATGTCTATATCTCCAAAGAAAGTAAAATATTTCCAGATAAATTGATCTGTCCTCAAATATACTTCTCCAGGGGAAGAAAGTACATTCTTGTCAGTTTGGCATGTATCCTCCAGACCTGAATTTGATATATTTATATATTATATATATGTATATACATACAGAAAACATACAGTTTTATATAAATGTTTAATATAAATATTATACTGTATAAATATACATATATTTGTAATAATATTTATATAAATCAGTACTGTATTATACTGTTCAACATACTGTACATTTATCATTTTTCAAGAAAATTTTTCAGAGTTTTCCACTTAGCAACTCTGGTTAAAAAGAGTTCCATACCACCATTTCTTTTTTCTTTAAAATTTTTTAACATGAACCATTTTATCAAAAAGTCTTCATTGAATTTGTTACAATATTGCTTCTGTTTCATATTTTGATTTTTTGGCAGTAAGGCGTGCAGGATCTAAGCTCCCCACCAGGGATTAAGCCCGCACCCCCTGCATTGGAAGGTGAAGTCTTAACCACTGCGCCACCAGGGGAGGCCCCCATACCACCATTTCTATCTCAGGCAAAACTGTCAAAGAGATGAAATTTTTTCTTGGCCTCTGTTGTTTTGTTCATTATCTTTTTTATCCATTCTTGTTTTTCACCCCCTCCTCTCTCCTTCCGTATCCTATCACCGAGACCCTAAGGAAAAGATTCCTGCCCTTGACTTTGAACTTAAGTCAGTGTATTACTTACAACATGTGTATTAATCGTTAGCACCAAATACAAAATAAAGTACTTTGTTCCAGTTAAAAGAACTTCCAGTTACCAGTAAGTCAATGTGGAAAGGTTTCAGGGAGCATGAGATTTCTTCTTTGTCCCTGAAGTTCTACCTATTATGTACCCACTCTTTCAGTGAGGCCATAAAACCAACTTAGCCCGAGTGTTTGGGGGGAAAAAAACCCAAAGCACATATTTTGTACAGGCCTTACATCTGATTATGGAATCATTTGTTGAGTTCCAGTTTATAATTTGAAGTCATGGGCTCCTCTACCCAACCAGAAGGAAGGTAATGAAGTATTAAGACTGTTTACTACATCCACATATAAAGGAGACAGATTTTTTGCTCTGAGAATATGTAAAAGTGTGCACCACTGCAACTGTTATGAGATACTGATGGTTGCAATATAGCTAACAACCCACTGGCCCTAAAAAAAAAGAACTTTTATGTTTTCTACCATCAGGCTTTTGGCTCTTCTGGGGTCATTTTGGATCCCAAGCCTTAACACAATTTTTATGGCTACTTACATATACCTCTGGTTTTCAAATTCACAATCCTGCTGATGTTTTCTACCTTGAGGAATGCATACCTACTTATTATATGTCAGTCATGATGCTAGCCATTTTTGTGTACTTCATATTTTATTAAAGATGTCAGATTTAATATGGCAAAGATTAGGATACCCATTTTACACGGGAGACCATTGAAGTTCAAGATCACTTAACTAAAGTGGTTGTTTCATAATTCAAACTGAGATAATGTTAACTGCAATGTCTGTTTTTTCCACTAAGCTTTACAGCTTCTTTTTATATCCTTCATTTTCAAACAATATTGCATAGATTTTTTTTTATAAGCAGTCTTGCATTGTGTTTTGGACTCTCACTCTAAATTAGTGTCATTTTGGAGCAAGTTTAAAAACTAAACTATGGAGTATTCATAATTAGGTATGAATGTAATTTGTTGTGTTGAAAATTCTGTCAGCCAAAACCCATTTAAAGTCTTGCTGATATAAGTTTTCTTTTCACTAAGAGCATCTGCTAGCTAAAATAATGACCAAGAGAGAGAAGCCACTCAAATAATCAAGTCTGTTCACTGACTAAACTGATTTCTCTGTTCCCAAATTCTTAGATTAATGAAGACCCTGAGTTGTTCTGAGGGATTACATAAAGAATTCTTCTATGCCTAGTAATGTCTTCCCAGTGTTTTGAAGAGGAATTAGAATTTTATTTCTCTGCCCTGTCCAGTTATCTGGCACTTTTTTTTTAGCATTTATTTTTGATTAAAGAATAATTGCTTTACAGTATTGTGCTGGCTTCTGCCATACATCAGCATGAATCAGGCACAGGTACATATATGTCTCCTCCCTCTCAAACCTCTCTCCTACACGATCCCACTCCTCTAGGTTGTCACAGAGCCCTGGTTTGAGTTCCCTGAGCCATACAGCAAATTCCCAGCGGCTGTCCATTTTACCTATGGTAGTGTATATGTTTCCATGCCGCTCTCTCCTGACACTTTTTTTTTAAATGTATTGGACTTGTAGTTTAGCATTTCACCTTCTTTTTGTTGTTGCAAAATTAATTTAACTACTTAAAAGTATTTCCCTGTTAAAATATCATATTTACACCTAGTGTAATGTGTCTATATATTTTACGTTGCACTGAGCAAAAACACTGGAGAAGGCAATGGCACCCCACTCCAGCACTCTTGCCTGGAAAATCCCATGGATGGAGGAGCCTGGTAGGCTGCAGTCCATGGGGTCACGAAGAGTCGGACACGACTGAGCGACTTCTCTTTCACTTTTTACTTTCATGCATTGGAGAAGAAAACGGCAACCCACTCCAGTGTTCTTGCCTAGAGAATCCCAGGGATGGGGGAGCCTGGTGGGCTGCCATCTATGGGGTCGCACAGAGTCGGACACGACTGAAGCGACTTAGCAGCAGCAGCAGAGTGAAAACACAAGTGCTCTAGAATGACCTGTTTTTGTATTCTTAACGGATATCTTTACTCTGCATTGGTATTTGAACTCATCAAAACAAAATTTATTATTCTAAATGGGATTGGTTTTTTTGGTCTTGTATTTCTTGTCACAATTCTAAGCATTTTGCTTTGCGAAGATAATGCTGTTTTGAGTCTAACAAAATATCTCAAGATTATTGAGTATATTTATGCTTAGGAATGGAGAAGGAAATGGCAACCTACTCCAGTATTCTTGCCTGGAAAATCCCATGGACAGAGGGGCCTGGTGGGCTACAGTACGTGGGGTCACAAGAGTCGGACACAACTTAGTGACTAAACCACCAAACCACCACCTCCATGCTTAGCAAACTTTAAATAATCAGGAAGTATATTTGAAAAATCAACTTATTCTTTTGAATTTTGAGTGAATAATTTAACTATTTCACAAGGTGAGATACCTCTGGTTTTCAATGTGATTTATGTTATTTAAATAGTGAAGTTGTTACTGAGTTTTGGGGACTATGTTGTGATATGGTGGGAGATGTACCATTGAGACACCAAAAGTTGTACCTATGTTTGCTTTATCTACTGGAACCATTGCTGAGGATTTGTGAAATAGCGTTCAGAAATGCATTTGTCGCCCATGTTTCAGAAACACAGGCAAGATTTTCTGTGTCTGGGCATTTCTTATTTTGGCAGGATCTTCTAAATAGTGATTTAAATTTTAGAGAACGAAATTCCATGAAGCCCCTGGCAATATCATTAAGTCTACCCCCACCTTTACAGTCAGTCTTACTGCATGTTTCAGTTAAGTGTGCCTATCTGAAATATAAGCCAATTTCTAATTATCCACCCCCACCAAAGAATGCTGTTCTGCTTGAGGCATTGTCACAAGAACGTAAATTGTTCCATGCCTAGAAATGTCAGTTAATATTGACAGTTTTATCTTTGTTATTTTTTTCAGAGCATCAGGGCATCGGGCCTTATCCTGTTGGAAACGATCCTTTTTGGGTCTCTGCTTCTATACTTTCCAGTAAGTAACGTTTTTTTTTAATTGCATTTTAAAAATGACCACTTTATTTTGCTGTATATGTATATTTGCTTATATATACTATATTGTTTATATCTGTGTGCAAATTTGTATATCTGTAATTATATTGTTTACTGTATAAATGTAGATGTAAATGGCTTTACAGATATTCAAATCCTGGCTCTTACCTATTGGGTGACCTTAGACAAGTTGGTTAGCATTTCTAAACTAACCTTGGTTCCTCCTGTAAAATGGTGCTAATAATACTTTTCTTCCCAAATTTGTGAGAAGCAGTGAAGTGCTTAAGTGAACTCACATGAAAGGCATGCTTGGTATATACATATAAATACTGGCTTCCTTCTTCTTCCTCCCTACTTGAATCAGAACCAGGAGACACACCAAGTAGTTAATGCTGATAATTTCCAAGTGGTTATGTAGACAAATAAACAGAGTAAATGTGTGGGGTACTAGTGGTGTAGATAATCATAATCTAGACCTTCCTATCACACTAGTTATTTATCTGTAACCAGAAAACAGTATTGATGCTACTGATTCAATTCAACCAAGTTCTGTTCAGCAGTTCTTTTTTTTTTTTTTTTTAATTTTATTTTATTTTTAAACTTTACATAACTGTATTAGTTTTGCCAGATATCAGCAGTTTTTTGGCTAGTGTCATTTCTCCTGCACAAACCTGAGCTCTGTGAGAGTGATGGCCTGTCTCCCTGTGGCTCACTGTTGTGTGTGCAGCACGGACCTAGTGCCTGTCTCCGTAGTGGAAGCACAGTAAATATGCAGTGAGTGAATGGATGAGGTTACACGTGCATGCGTTTAAGAAACATACCCTAAAGTAGTGACTGTTGTCCTGTTGAAATAGCCTGCAAAGAATCTGCTTGATTGTAGAAGACCAAGAATGATAGTCCTTATTCTTTATTTAGTGCCTACTAGTTTTTAGCTAGGCATTAAAACACTTCTTAACATTATTTTTAGGTGTTAGTAAATTTGGGTTCATTTTTTACTTATAAGATTCATACTTATTCAAATCCAGTGGCCATAATAAAGGATATGGGCCTAAAATCTATAGAAGAATTTTAAAGCCTTTTAAACAGAAGAAGTAGTCTAGAAAAGAAGGATGTTGGAAAGAAAAGTAAATGTTACGCTGCTAAATATTCAAAGCAGTCATTAGAGACCCTTTCATTGACTGGAATCCAGTTTTGAAAACCATCTAATGGACCTATACCTGTGACATCAACTATAGAGAAAAAGAGGAGAAAGAAATGGAAACTTAAGGAGAACAAAAGTAACACTGATTCTACTTGACAGTTCTGTTATGCCTAGGAGGAAAAAGGGAAGAGAAGACTTAGCAAATCAATCCTGTCCAACAGGAACCTTAGGATACCTCACTGTGTTGACTTCATCTTTAACTAACTGTCTGTTTCATCTTTCATAACATAAATTCTTTCTTCAACTTCTTGAAATATTAATGGGTAGCTCTCCAGTTCATGCTGTGTACCTTGGTTTTAAATAAGTTAGTAAATAGTATTCATGCTCCGATGGCAGAAAGGGCCAAATTATTTAATGAAGACTTGGATATAGCATAAAATACAGAAGGAGAAAAGACATAAATATACTACTGATTGAATATGGAAAAGAAAATAATTTTGTTTTAGGTGAGAGAATGGGGATGATGTCTCAGAAATTGATAAATTTCTGAGATTTTTGATAAATTGATTAAAACCTCTGGCTACCTAGGGAATGTTTATGTACATGGGTGTACATGCATAGAAATTTTTGACAAGAGTAAATTGGTCATTAGCTCAAAGTTCATTGGCTTTCTTAGGTTTTGCAGGAATGAAGTTTATGACTTTGAGCTTGAGTTTTTCCTATAAGGAGGACCTCTGTAATAAGTGAAAAAGGTGATTGAGTAAATATAGCCAAAGGATCTAATAATTATTTGACGGTGTAAATGTGACCTCTATGTATCTGTTAAATAGCTTACTACTTTCTCTGTTCCTTGTGTGGCCTGTACCAGAATTACTCATAAAATTTTTACTGGGGGTTACAGTTTTTTTTTTTTTTTAAGTGTTCTTGAGTAAATTAGAATTGTTTTTCGAGCTAGGTAACTCCTTGGAAGGACGCTTTGAGGATATTCACTGTTCTAGTGAGTTGTTATGCAATGAGCCTTTTCTTCATTTTATGCTGCATATTGTTGTACAGATTTGCAAGAATTAAGGTTATTTTTGCCTTTTCTAAGCAATCTTAGACTACAGACGATTTCATAACAATGCTTATATTGGAAAGTCCAAATTAGAGATTGTCATCATTCTGTAGATAAGGACAAACCAAAATCTGACTAAATTTAGCATTGTTATAATTGGGTAGCAGAGAGCTGAAGCATTTAAAACATTTTCTTACAGACTCTCAAAAGAGACTCATGATTTGAAGCCCATAGATTTATGAACAAATTATTAGTCTTCATAATCACCTAAATAAAACTTGCAATTTATAAAAGAAAGAAAAAAACTTTAAAAATCAGCTAAAGTATGTTTTTCTTGCTAAATCCCGTAAAATGACATATTATGGATTAGTAAAGCATATTAAATAATATGGAGTCTAGAGGTTTGTTTTTGGCTTGGCTCAAACACCAGTTTCAGCTGATAAAGTGCATTTTTTCCCTCTAACCTTGGTGATCTATTTGATTGGTGGATGTGCCTTTCTCTAAAGGACACCAATACATGTATAAATATGGTACTTACTCTCAGGTTGTTCCCCCTACACTCACACCCCCCAAGTCCTGTTAAGAAAAGAGCTGTAAAATATTAGAACTGGAAGGGATATCAGACACAACTTAGTCTTGATTCAGCCTCTGTTTTGCAGTGAATGAAGAGAGGCTGAGAGAAGTTGCAGCTCCTCCAGCTTTCCTCCGTTAGGTGATGAGAAAGCCTGGAAAAGACTAGTCTGTGGTCCCCTGGCCCAGCGCTGCCTTCAGTCTGTGACACTGTTTCTGATCGAGGGGATGGATGTGAGATACAGGTGGTGTTACACAGTGTCATCAGGGAGGCCCGTGTTCTGCCCGTGGATCAGTCACCTTTCCTCTTCAGGCCTCCAAGGCAATAAAAGGCTCAGAGAATAGAACAGGGAACCAATTTAAAATAGCTTGAGGTTTGGCACTAAGGAGTTTGATGTAAAACTCCCATGAGCTTGGATGGACTGTATTATTGAACCACATGGAGTTTCTGATATTCTGCTGTTTTACCTACAAAAGCAGAAATGTCATCTTTCAAGCCTAATCAGTCATCCTATTAGACCATGCCTGGAGAAGGAAATGGCAACCCACTCCAGTATTCTTACCTGGAGAATCCCAGGGACAGAGGAGCCTAGTGGGCTGCCATCTATGGGGTCGCAGAGAGTCGGACACGACTGAGAGACTGAACTGAACTAATTAGACCATGCCAGGTTGGTTTCAGTGGCAGAGAAACTAAATCAGTTAACAGACTGCTTTCTCTGTGGCCACCCCAAAGCCTAAAACTAAAACTTAGACTTCTACTCCTGTTAGAGCACATGTATCTCCAGAAGAGGAGAAAAACCAGGAGCACGTTGCTTCCCTGTATAGAGTTCAAAGGGCAGGAAATAAAGGAGAGAGAGGTGAAAGTGGGGAGAAAGGGTGAGAATGAGACCATGAGAATACAGTTGAAGCAGCTAAGGTTTTAATCTATTATTATTATTATTTATTTTGATGCTCAAATTAATGCAGAATTGCCAGTGGGAGACCCTTCAAGCTCCCTCTTGTCTTCTTTTGATATGTGACTTCACCATTCTTTAAACACCTTCCTACCTTCTGGTGCAACAGAAAGTTCTTTCCATGCCCCAGCCTTAGACTCAACCTCTTTCTTCTCCAAGGAGCTCTGGTGCTTTTCAGGGGGAAATGGTAGTAATTCGATTCTGGGACAGAGTCACTTCCGTTGTGACAAAAGCAGGGCAGAAAGTTCCCAGTTTTACAACTTGGCCACTGTTTCTCAAACCTCAGTTATCTAGGACATTTATGTAAGGAGATTTCTCCTCAACCCTAAGATTCTATCCTTAAGATAGTTCTTAAACTGATCTAAGACTACATCTTACTTGGTGTCATTTAGATCCATTTGGCTTGATACCAAAGCAAAAGAGAGAAAGGAAATAGAAAGGAAAGTTACTACCCAGGAGCACAGCAGCACTATGGAGAAAAAAATAATGTGGGGATGCAGTTTCATGCTGACATAGCTCTGAGGGTACCGGGATTACAGAGCTTCCCCAGGGGCTCCGTGCTAAAGAATCTGCTTGCCAATGCAGGAGACACAGTTTTGATTCCTGGGTCAGGACGATCCCCTGAAGAAGGAAATGGCAATCCACTCCAGTATTCTTGCCGGGAGAATCCCATGGATAGAGGAGTCTGGCAAGCTACAGTCCACAGGGTCACAAGAGAGTCAGACGTGACTGAGTGACCAAACACAACTCAGTAACAACAACCCCCAAACATCTAGAGGATTTCAAGAATATTGGCTTAAATATTAAAATCAAAAGACATCAGAGAACTAGACCACCTCTTCAAGGGAGTTTGACTTGTGGGATGCCAGGTCACTTTGTTCTCTTCTCTAGGGTAGGTTAGAGGAATAGAAGAAATGGTTGTGGGACTTCCTTGCGGTCCAGTGGCTAAGACTCCGTGCTCCCAATGCAGGGTGCCCAGATTCAATGCCTGGTCAGGGAACTAGATCGCACATGCCACAAGTAAGACTCAGTGCAGCCAAACAAATTTTTTAAAAAAGAAATGGTTATAAATACCCTGGGGTTCTGTGCAGTTCATTTGTCCTCTCCTTCCTGAGCTCCTCTTCCCTAGCAGCCTTCAGACAGAAGTCTGATCTGATGAGTAGGGGGAACATTAGTTTACAAGCAAAGGCATGGAGGTTATCCACTGTGTCTATTCCAGGGTAGTTGGTAAAGAGCCTTGGGTCAGCAATGTGTCAGGAATTCATTAATAATCTTCCTTCAGCTGAAAGAGTTTTAATAAACCAAGCCTTAAAGAGTTATGGCAATCCACTCCAGTACTATTGCCTGGAAAATCCCATGGACAGAGGAGCCTGGTAGGCTAAAGTCCATGGGGTCGCAAAGAGTTGAACACGACTGAGCGACTTCACTTTCATTTTCACTTTTAAAGAGTTAAGAACTGGACTCCTAGTTTGGAGCAGTTTTCATCTTTAAGCAAATAAATACCAATTAGACTATATGTCTCAAAAATACTTTGTTGCTTTTATGAAATATAATAATTTGTTACTTACAGACTAGGTAAAATGGAAAAATACAAGGAAAAGATCAACAAAAGTTGGTATTATCCAGAGGCAATCATTGTATACATTTGATCATTTGAGACACCTGTATATGCACATATATAAATTGAAATAGAAAATGGATGAATGGTGGAAATTGAGATACAGATAACTTTTTAAAAAGAAGTGAATTGTAATCATTATTATTTTAATCAAAACACTGAAGTGGAACAAACTATTACCAATTTTTAGA
This sequence comes from Bubalus kerabau, assembly GCF_029407905.1. Taxonomy (NCBI): domain Eukaryota; kingdom Metazoa; phylum Chordata; class Mammalia; order Artiodactyla; family Bovidae; genus Bubalus; species Bubalus kerabau. Next base: position 26,507,415 of record NC_073636.1, read on the forward strand.
TAAATGAATCTTGATGATAAACATTATTAGTTCTAAAAGATCTAAAGTTAAAAAATATAAAATATTTTAAAGTTGGGTTAATTATTTTTTTCTTAGCTATGTTTCATCTTTAGATAGCATCACTAGAATTCAGCTGACAGCTAAAAAATTGAACTCAAATACATTTCTTTTGCCCCTTCCTCCCACTCTCTGAATTTTCTTAGTTAATAATTCTGGGGTTGTTAATGTTTAAAATATGCAATTTTGAAGCTACAATTCACATAGTCATTCAACCTTAGGTCTGTATTTAACGTCTTCCACTAATCTTTGTGACCCAATTTCTTCAATACTCATTTGTTTTTATTGTTGCTTGGTTTTCATAAACAGTTTTTCATGCAGAAGTTGTGAGTTCTATAGTTCTTAGGTTCTTACATGTTTGAGAATCTCTGCCCATTGTCCTTATACATGAAGAGTAACTTCCCTGGGTATACAAAAAATCAAGACCCACTTTCTATTGCTCAGAATTTGTGTGTTTTCTATTTCCGGATCTTAAGATAACCTGATTTTTCCCATGGGTGACTTGGTATTTTTACCTCAGTGCCAATAAGTCATTCTTTTTAGTCTTGCAATTAAATAATCAAAAGTGCTCTTATACCCAAAAAACTGAAACTTTCTTTGCCTGGAACTCACTTCTTTTATTATCTATGTGACAGCTTCCTCACTTCCTTCACAACTTTGCTGAAATATCTTTAAGGTGAAGTTCACCCTGTTGACCCTACTTTAAATTGTAGACAATGCTACTCTTCATAGTACTTTTGATCACTCTCACCCTGGTAATTTCTTTTGCATGGAATTTATCACTTTATATATGAATTTTATTAATATTATTTCTTATACATATATATGTATATTTAAATTTTCTGTCTCCCTCCACTGGAATGTAAGTCCACCCCTGTATTTCAGCACCTGGAATAGTGCCTGGCTCAACAAATATATTTTGAGTGAATATTTTTCAGACATTCTTCATTGATTATCATATGCAGTGCAGCTCTTACCTTGTATTACTAATGATGGATTTTCATACCTTTTAAAAGTTATGTTTTACATTTTCATTTATAATCATAATTTTAATTATAAATCTCAAGATCAGGACCATGTCTGTTGTGTTGATTTCCAACACAGCACATGAAAAATTCATGGAATTTCAATATAATTCCAACTAAAACCGCTACACATATGCATATACACATATATGAATGTATAGCTGTATACTTCTGTCTTTATCTTTGTGTCTCTTTGTTTCTAGACCACTATCTTTATCTCTGATTTCACTATGGGGATGTGTAAAGGAATGTGGACCAATAACAAAGAATCTTTACTTCATGCCCACAAAGTCTTACATGACCCAGCTCTTCTTTACCTCTTTGACCTCATACTACACTCCTCTCTGCCTCTCTCCCTGCCACAACAATCCTGGCCTCCTTGCTCTTCCTTGAGTGAGCCTGTCATTCACCCACCCTACAGCCTTGGCATTGGTTGTTTCTTCTTCCTGGAGCACTCTTAACCCCCATTATCTCTCTGGTGAACTCCATCATCATCTCTAAATCTTCGCTCAAATCTCAATTCTTCCATGTAAGGGACTTAAATAACTCATTATTTTAGAATAAACAGGAAGAGATTAAATAAAAAATAATGACATTACAGTGAGAATAAACCACCCCAGTTGCAGAGAATTTCTAATGGGACCAAATGAAGACCAACTCAACAATGATGTAGAGGCAGAAATGTCACAATTTAGTCGTAGACTAGGGACATAATGAATGATCCTGAGAATGCCTTCATAGCAACAAATGAGGAGATGCCGGGTCCAGCAGTGATAGAGAATTTGTCAGTCAGATGGGGTTTGAGTCAAAAGAGAAGAAATTGTACCTCCGGAGCAATGTCATAACTAAAGCATGTTTTAGCTTTCTAGTGAAAAAAAGTATGGAAAGGATGACATTTCTGTTCATTTCTATCCCTTGCTGGAATTTGTGGATTAATGTCTTTGCCCTATGGGAAAAACATGGCAGAAACTCTTTTTTTTTCCTTTTCTTTAAATATTTATTTATTTGGCCGTGCTGGGTCTTAGTTGTGGCATGCAGAATCTTTGTTGTATCATGCAGAATCTTAAGTTGTAATGCACGGTACATGGATTAGTTGCTCTGCGGCATACGGGATCTTTGTTCCCCAACCAGGGATCGAACCCACATCCCCTATGTTGCAAGGCAGACTTTTAACCACTAGACCACCAAGGATCAGATCAGATCAGATCAGATCAGTCGCTCAGTCGTGTCCGACTCTTTGCGACACCTGAATCACAGCACGCCAGGCCTCCCTGTCCATCACCAACTCCCGGAGTTCACTCAGACTCACGTCCATCGAGTCAGTGATGCCATCCAGCCATCTCATCCTCTGTCGTCCCCTTCTCCTCTTGTCCCCAATCCCTCCCAGCATCAGAGTCTTTTCCAATGAGTCAACTCTTCGCATGAGGTGGCCAAAGTACTGGAGTTTCAGCTTTAGCATCATTCCTTCCAAAGAAATCCCAGGGCTGATCTCCTTCAGAATGGACTGGTTGGATCTCCTTGCAGTCCAAGGGACTCTCAAGACTCTTCTCCAACACCACAGTTCAAAAGCATCAATTCTTCGGCGCTCAGCCTTCTTCACAGTCCAACTCTCACATCCATACATGACCACAGGAAAAACCATAGCCTTGACTAGATGGACCTTTGTTGGCAAAGTAATGTCTCTGCTTTTGAATATGTATCTAGGTTGGTCATAACTTTCCTTCCAAGGAGTAAGCGTCTTTTAATTTCATGGCTGCAGTCACCATCTGCAGTGATTTGGAGCCCAGAAAAATAAAGTCTGACACTGTTTCCACTGTTTCCCCATCTATTTCCCATGAAGTGATGGGACCAGATGCCATGATCTTCGTTTTCTGAATGTTGATCTTTAAGCCAACTTTTTCACTCTCCACTTTCACCTTCATCAAGAAGCTTTTGAGTTCCTCTTCACTTTCTGCCATAAGGGTGGTGTCATCTGCATATCTGAGGTTATTGATATTTCTCCCAGCAATCTTGATTCCAGCTTGTGTTTCTTGCAGTCCAGCGTTTCTCATGATGTACTCTGCATAGAAGTTAAATAAACTGGGTGACAATATACAGCCTTGATGAACTCCTTTTCCTATTTGGAACCAGTCTGTTGTTCCATGTCCAGTTCTAACTGTTGCTTCCTGACCTGCATACAAATTTCTCAAGAGGCAGATCAGGTGGTCTGGTATTCCCATCTCTTTCAGAATTTTCCACAGTTTATTGTGATCCACACAGTCAAAGGCTTTGGCATAGTCAATAAAGCAGAAATAGATGCTTTTCTGAAACTCTCTTGCTTTTTTGATGATCCAGCGCATGTTGGCAATTTGATCTCTGGTTCCTCTGCCTTTTCTAAAACCAGCTTGAACATCAGGAAGTTCACAGTTCACATTGCTGAAGCCTGGCTTGGAGAATTTTGAGCGTTACTTTACTAGCGTGTGAGATGAGTGCAATTGTGCAGTAGTTTGAGCATTCTTTGGCATTGCCTTTCTTTGGGATTGGAATGAAAACTGACCTTTTCCAGTCCTGTGGCCACTGCTGAGTTTTCCAAATTTGCTGGCATATTGAGTGCAGCACCTTCACAGCATCGTCTTTCAGGATTTGGAATAGCTCCACTGGAATTCCATCACCTCCACTAGCTTTGTTCGTAGTGATGCTTTCTAAGGCCCACTTGACTTCACATTCCAGGATGTCTGGCTCTAGGTCAGTGATCACACCATCGTGATTATCTGGGTCGTGAAGATCTTTTTTGTACAGTTCTTCTGCGTATTCTTGCCACCTCTTCTTAGTATGTTCTACTTCTGTTAGGTCCATACCATTTCTGTCCTTTATTGAGCCCATCTTTGCATGAAATGTTCCTTTGGTATCTCTGATTTTCTTGAAGAGATCCCTAGTCTTTCCCATTCTATTGTTTTCCTCTATTTCTTTGCATTGATGGCTGAGGAAGGCTTTCTTATCTCTTCTTGCTATTCTTTGGAACTCTGCATTCAGATGTTTATATTTTTCCATTTCTCCTTTGCTTTTTGCTTCTCTTCTTTTCACAGCTATTTGTAAGGCCTCCCCAGACAGCCATTTTGCTTTTTTGCATCTCTTTTCCATGGGGATGTTCTTGATCCCTGTCTACTGTACAATGTCACAAACCTCCATCCATAGTTCGTCAGACACTCTATCAGATCTAGGCCCTTAAATCTATTTCTCACTTCCACTGTATACTCATAAGGGATTTGATTTAGGTCATACCTGAATGGTCTAGTGGTTTTCCCTACTTTCTTCAATTTCAGTCTGAATTTGGCAATAAGGAGTTCATGATCTGAGCCACAGTCTGCTCCTGGTCTTGTTTTTGCTGACTGTATAGAGCTTCTCTATCTTTGGCTGCAAAGAATATAATCAATCTGATTTTGGTGTTGACCATCTGGTGATGTCCATGTATAGATCCCTCTCTTTTTCAATTGTTACAGTTTTTCCATACAGAGAACTTCCCTGGTGGCTCAGACGGTAAAGCATCTGTCTACAATGCGGGAGACCCAGGTTTGATCCCTGGGTTGGGAAGATCCCCTGGAGAAGGAAATGGCAATCCATTCCAGTACAATTGCCTGGAAAATCCCATGGACAGAGGAGCCTGGTAGGCTACAGTCCATGGGGTTGCAAAGAGTCGGACACGACTGAGCGACTTCACTTTCACTTTCTTTTCCATACAGAAATGCACTTGAATTTTCCTTTGCAGGCTCAAGACATGTAAGTTATTAGATATTTCTGAAGTTTGGTACTTTCAGTTAGTAAAAAGGCTAACAGATTTACACTTGAGGTTTTAGGTAATATATGTGAACATGTGGTTTTAGAGAATTTAAGTCTGTGAGAAACATTCTCAGATTTGTCAGACACATATATCAGCAGATTACCACTACTCTTGAGATCTTATTCTTGAGCAGTTGACATAAGAAACAATGAAGATACTTAGACAGGTTTGAGAGATAATTAAGAAAATAGCTACAAACAGAATAAAAGTTGTTAATGTTAGAATTAGCAATATGTACTGAAAAATACTTTACTCTTCAAAGTTGTTCTTGGGGGAAAAAAGTGTAGAAGACTTAAAAACACTATAAAATGCTAGCAAAGTATTCTTTTAAAAATGACAAGAAGATGACATTTTGACAAAGCAAAACACACCTTGAATGCCAGGGACTACACAGTGTCACTAAAGAGTCACAATTCAATGAAGTGTTAATAGATATATTACTTAAACCAGCAAAAGAGGAAAGATATAAAGAAATAATGCTACCATGGAATTATAGTACTAAAAACTCAATATCAAAATATCCAGATCCTAGTATAAGTGTGATTAAAAGAAGAATTTTGACCTGTTGTTTAGAGAGATCAATATGAACTTTTAGGAGAAAAATTACATTCCTAGAATCTATCAGAGAAGTATGTCAACTTACATATTTATTTTAGTTATACATTATCTGAAAGCTGTGATTATGGCAAATGACTGTCTCTTCATGTTGTAATTTCTATAATATGAGGAAAATAGACCATATGTTCTGAGAATTTAATCACTATAGGTGTATCTTCATAAGTACTGAATGTACATTATCTATGGGAGATGTCATTGATGATTAGAGGTCTGTGGTCGCCACGATTTGTTTATCCTTAAGTTTTCCACATTGAGATTTATTTAGAATGTCTTCTCTAGGCTTTGGAGATAATATGATTAATTCAAATAAAGACATGTTCAGATGACATCCTAATCCAAACATTACTTTCTGTTCCACTTTGACTTTTTTCATTCTTCAACTTTGATTTCTGTAACCAGCATCTACTTTTCATCATCCTTACAGAAATGTGAGAAAAAAATTACTTGTTCTGCTCTGTGGTCTTGTCCACTTCACATAGTCAGTTGTGTGGTTGGGGTCTGGATGTGACTTCACCACAGCCCCCATACAAGTGCTCTTGTTCTCTGTGAGGAGGGATAAGAGGCCTTGCTCGTGGTACGGATTTTCTCAAAACAATTGCACATTTCACCTTCTTATGTAAAGCATAGCATCTCATCAGATGTTCTGAAATAAAAGACGCTCTATAAAAGAAGAGGTCAAGTATACACAGCCAGTACTTCTGGGAAGTACTTCTACCTGGGAAGTCACAGTGAAGATTACTTATTAAAGGCTTTGAGGTCTACAGTAAAAGAATGCGTTTAAAACTGAGTGTTTCCCAACTTGCTTGATTTTACTATACTCTTTTCTGTATAACACCTATTAAAATATTTGTAATTAATAATGCAAGTTCCATAATATTTGCCATAAGGCATACATAATAAAAATCCTATAACATTGCAAAAGTATTATTCCATTTATATGGAGTGAAATCGTGTGTTTGTGTGTGTGTCTGTGAGACATGAGCATATGAGATAAACTATAAGAAAGCAGGAGAATGACAAACAAGGATGCTGGTGACCTTGGATAGCAAAGTAAAGAGGCCGTGATCACAGAGGAAGAGGGGAATAAAGGGAATTTTAAGGTAATAGTAATCTTCTTTTTCTTAAACTGAGTGGGTGGATGTATGGGTATTTATTGTATTTATATATGAAATTATATATATGTATGTAGAGTACATCATGAGAAATGCTGGGCTGGAAGAAACACAAGCTGGAATCAAGATTGCCAGGAGAAATATCAATAACCTCAGATATGCAGATGACACCACCCTTATGGCAGAAAGTGAAGAGGAACTCAAAAGCCTCTTGATGAAGGTGAAAGTGGAGAGTGAAAAAGTTGGCTTAAAGATCAACATTCAGAAAATGAAGATCATGGCATCTGGTCCCATCACTTCATGGGAAATAGATGGGGAAACAGTGGAAAAAGTGTCAGACTTTATTTTTCTGGGCTCCAAATCACTGCAGATGGTGACTGCAGCCATGAAATGAAAAGACGCTTACTCCTTGGAAGGAAAGTTATGACCAACCTAGATAGCACATTCAAAAGCAGAGACATTACTTTGCCAACAAAGGTCCGTCTAGTCAAGGCTATGGTTTTTCCTGTGGTCATGTATGGATGTGAGAGTTGGACTGTGAAGAAGGCTGAACACCAAAGAATTGCTGCTTTTGAACTGTGGTGTTGGAGAAGACTCTTGAGAGTCCCTTGGACTGCAAGGAGATCCGACCAGTCCATTCTGAAGGAGATCAGCCCTGGGATTTCTTTGGAAGGAATGATGCTAAAGCTGAAACTCCAGTACTTTGGTCACCTCATGCGAAGAGTTGACTCATTGGAAAAGACTCTGATGCTGGGAGGGATTGGGGGCAGGAGGAGAAGGGGACCACAGAGGATGAGATGGCTGGATGGCATCACTGACTCGATGGACGTCAGTCTGAGTGAACTCTGGGAGTTGGTGATGGACAGGGAGGCCTGGCGTGCTGTGATTCATGGGGTTGCAAGGAGTCGGACACAACTGAGAGACTGAACTGAACTGATGTATATATCAGAATGAGAAATAGTACATGTTTTCATGGCTATGGATGGCCCCGTAGAGATGGAAAATGATGTTGCAGAAGTGAAGTGAATATTGTCATTAAGGAAGCCCTTAAGTAGACAAAAGCATATGGGCTTCAGTGAGTAAGTGGAGGGGTTGAACTTAGGTCAAAACACATCCATTTCATTCATTGTGATAGGAAGGAAGGAGGTACCAAGCCTTGTCTTCCATAAATATCAGATGGAAGTCAGGGATCAGGGCAAAAATAAGAACTTAGGACATTTCTGATAATGTGCAATTTTTAGCTACATCTCTCATTTTCCTATCATTCAGGACTTCACACTAGACTCAGGTAGTATTTCAAAGCAGTTGAAGTCTGGAGCCGTGATATGTAATATTCTATATATTTATTTTACCTTTTAGCCTCACCGAGTAGCATACGGGATCTAGTTCCCTAACCAGGGATTGAACCCGTGTCCCCTGCAGTGCCAGTGTTAACTGCTGGACTGCTAGAGAAGTCCCTAAACTACAACATTCTAAATAATTGGTAGTGACTTCCAAGACTTTGTGATAACTCTTCCATGGTTACAGTGGTCTGGCATCATGTCTGCCCTCCAGACGGTTGTGCGTGCATGCATGCTGTCATGTCAGTCATGTCTGACTTTGCAACCCTGTGGACTGTAGTCCGCCAGGCTCCTCTGTCCACAGGATTCTCCAGGCAAGAATACTGGAATGGGTAGCCATGCCCTCCTCCCAGGCTTCTTCCTGACACAGGGATCAAACCTGGGTCTCCTGCATTGCAGGAAGATTCTTTACCATCTGAGCCACCTGGGAAGCTGAAGAATACTGGCGTGGATCTTCCCAATCCAGGGATCAAACCCCTGTCTCTTATATCTCCTACATTGGCAGGTGGGTTCTTTACCACTCACCACCTGGGAAGCCCCAGTTGTACATACAATAGCAGAATGACTGTCTTTGATAGAACAGTGACTCCAGATGAAGGTACTGCCTGTCAAGTCCTATTCAGTTCAGTTTTGTTTGGATCCATGTACTCTTTGGGGTTGTCATATCAGCTATTCAGTTACTTAGGCTATTTCTGGTATCATAAAGCAAATTGAGAATTTGACCATTGTCTAGGTATTCTAATCTTTGTGGACAGATAGTACAGATCTTCAGGACTAAAACTGAATTATCTGTCACATGAACTCAGATAGAGTTTTAATTAAAGATCTTAAGCTGCAAAAATGGATTAAACACTTAATAACCCAGGATTTTGGCCAGCTCTTAAAAACATTGAGTAGTGCTGAAATTTTTTCCCCTTCACTTGGTCAACCTCTTGCCATTTTATTCCACCTTTTTCTGTCTTGCTTTAATAGAATGTTGAAGATAAAAGTTGAATGTGGAACATGGGCAAATTATGCAAGTTTTAGGTAATGTTTAAATGGCATTATTTTCACCTTGGAAATCCTAGCTTTTATGAAATGGCATATTTATTTACCATTAGGTGTCTTCTCAGTTTTCCTTAGGAAAATATAATTATTTCTGCCCCTTTGTATTTGAGAAAAATGAATTCATGATTCAGTTCTAGAAAAAGCCTCATTATGATGACATGCTACAAAGATTAAGAAATGGAGTCCTGCATTCAGAGCACTGAATGTCAGGGAGGAGAAAAGGGAAAAAGGAGGGAGGAAGGAGATTATCTCTTTTATACTTTAATACTGTTAATGCATTTAGCATAAAAGTATTAGTGTATTAGTATCTGGGCTTCCCTGGTGGCTCAGCAGTAAAGAATCCCCCTGCCAATGCAGGAGACATGGGTTCAATACCTGGGTTGGGAAGATCTCCTGGAGAAGGAAATGGCAACCCACTCCAGTGTTTTTGACTGGGAAATCTCATGGACAAAGAGGAGCCTGGCAGCCTACAGTCCATGGGGTCGCTAAAGAGTCGGACACAACTGAGCAACTAAACAATGATAACAACAATTAGTATCACAGAATAACTAAGTATTATGACTCTCATTTCTCCTTAAGTATTGCTGTATTCCGTTTGAGTTTATAGCTGAGGTCCTGTGTTTCACTATTATAAGCAACAGTGGAAGCATCAGTTTAATGATAACGAGAGCTAACATTTATTGTGTGATCTCCTCTCTGTATTATATATCCTAAATCTTTTTATGTGTGTATGTCTTCACACACTCCAAACTGTAACATAGTGCCTGGCAGATAGTAAGAATCCAATAAACATTTTTCCAGTTGCCTGTAAACAAGGAATTAAATGAGCCAACAGTGCAGAGCTTTGGCATGACAAAAAGATTCCTACCCTATAATATGATATGAAAGGCTCTGACAGACCATCTTACCAAATATGTGTCTGTGGGTGACATGCTCATAAAATTAGAATTGTTCCTTAACTTTCTGGAGACACATGATCGGATTGTGTTAAAGCAGTTGTTTCCTGCAAAGTTTAATACACCAGCTAGTGAACATCTTAATTCTTAGAATTTATTTATGTGATCAGTTTTAGGCTTTATTGTGAAATGGCTCTGCACTGTTGGCTCATTTAATTCCTTGTTTACAGGCAACTGGGAAAATATTTATTGGATTCTTATTATCTGCCAGGCACTGTGTAGCTATTGAAACTGACACATTGGCCCTGTGACCTTCAGTTCAGTTCAGTTGCTCAGTCATATCCGACTCTTTGCGACCCCGTAGACTACAGCACGCCAGGCTTCCCTGTCCATCACCAACTCCTGGAGCTTACTCAAACTCATGTCTAATGAGTCAGTGATGCCATCCAACCATCTAATCCTCTGTCGTCCCCTTCTCCTCCTGCCTTCAATCTTTCCCAGCATCAGGGTCTTTTCAGATGAGTCAGTTCTTTGCATCAGGTGGCCAAAGTATTGAAGTTTCAGCTTCAGCATCAGTCCTTCCAGTGAATATTCAGGACTGATTTCCTTTGATTGGTTTGGTCTCCTTGCTGTCCAAGGGACTCTCAAGAGTCTTCTCCAACACCACAGTTCAAAAGCATCAATTCTTTGGTGCCCATCTTTCCTTATAGTCCAACTCTCACCTCCATATATGACTACTGGAAAAACAAAAACTAGATGGACCTTTGTTGGCAAAGTAATGTCTCTGCTTTTTAATATGCTGTCTAGGTTGGTCATAACTTTCTTTCCAAGGAGCGATCATCTTTTAATTTCATGGCAGCAGTCACCATCTGCAGTGATTCTGAGCCCCAAAAAATAAAGTCTGTCACTGTTTAGGTTGTTTCCACATCTATTTACCATGAAGTGATGGGAACAGATGCCATGATCTTAGATTTCTGAATATTGAGTTTTAAGCCAACTCTTTCACTCTCCTCTTCACTTTCATCAAGAGGCTCTTTAGTTCTTCGCTTTCTGCTATAAGGGTAGTATCATCTGCGTATCTGAGATTATTGATATTTCTCCTGGCAGTCTTGATTCCAGCTTGTACTTCATCCAGTCCAGCATTTCTCATGATGTACTCTGCATATAAGTTAAATAAGCGGGGTGACTATATACAGCCTTCAAGTACTCCTTTCCCTATTTGTAAACAGTCTGTTGTTCCATGTCCGATTCTAACTGTTGCTTCTTGACCCACATATAGATTTCTCAGGCGGCAGTTCAGGTGGTCTGGTATTCCTATCTCTTGAAGAAGTTTCCACAGTTTGTTGTGATCTACACAGTCAAAGGCTTTGGCATAGTCAATAAAGCAAAAGTAGATGTTTTTCTGGAACCCTCTTGCTTTTTTGATGACCCAGCAGATGTTGGCAATTTGATCTCTGGTTCCTCTGCCTTTTCTAAAACCAGCTTGACCATCTGGAATTTCATGGTTCATATACTGTTGAAGCCTTGCTTGGAAAATTTTGAGCATTACTTTGCTAGTGTGTGAGATGAGTGCAATTGTGTGGTAGTTTGAACATTCTTTGGCCTTGCCCTTCTTTGGGATTGAAATGAAAACTGACCTTTTCCAGTCCTGTGGCCACTGCTGAGTTTTCCAAATTTGCTGGCATATTAAGTGCAGCACTTACACAGCATCATCTTTTAGGATTTGAAATAGCTCAACTGGAATTCCATCACCTCCACTAGCTTTGTTCGTAGTGATGCTTCCTAAGACCCACTTGACTTCACATTCCAGGATGTCTGGCTCTAGGTGAGGGATCACACCATCATGATTATCTGGGTCATGAAGATCTTTTTTATTCTTCTGTGTATTATTGCCACCTCTTCTTAATATCTTCTGCTTCTTTTAGGTCCATACCATTTCTGTCCTTTATTGAGCCCATCTTTGCATGAAATTTCCCTTGGTATCTCTCATTTTCTTAAAGAGATCTCTAGTCTTTTCCATTCTATTGTTTGCCTCTGTTTATTTGCATTGATCACTGAGGAAGGCTTTCTTATCTCTCCTTGTTATTCTTTGTGTGACCTTAGGTGATCAATGTAAACTCTCTGGACCTCCATTGCCTCATCTGTAAAACGAGGATAATGAAAGTATATTTGGATGCTTTTATCCATGCAGAATGCTTAGAATAGTGCCTGACACATATTATAAGATATGTGTTAGTTGACACAGTCCGTGCGTGCTCAGTCCTGTTCAACCGTATGGACTGTAGCCCACCAAGCTTCTACATTCATGGGATTTTTCCAGGCAAGAATACTGGAGTGGGTTGCCTTTTCCTCCGACAGGGAATCTTCCCAACCTAAGGATCGAACCCGTGTCTCCTGTGTCTCCTACATTGGCAGGCAGATTCTTTACTATTCAGCCACTTGGGAAGCTCCAGTTAACAGTGTAACATATCCTAAAACAGTGGTTCTCCAACCTCACAAGCATCAGAATCACCTCAGAGGCCTTAAATCCCCCATTTTGAGTTTCTGATTCCCTAAATCTGGGATTGGGTCAGGGAATTTGCATTGCAGATAAGTTACGAAGGGAGCTGATGCTGCTGGTTCCTGGTTCTTGAGCCACATTTTGAAACCATTCAGCTTAGAGGAGGGTTTTTCAAACTGTATATGGTGAAGGAATAGATTCGTTTGTACTTGTTCCTTTTGTTTATTCTAATCTGTGGTAAACAAATTCTTGGTAAAATACAATAAATATGAATTTCTAGGAAAGTGAAATTAAAAAAAAAGATATTTCAGTTTCCCAGTTGATTTTGTTTTCAGATAAATGTGAACTTTTTTTCATACCTACTTTCAAAAAGGGAGAAATTTCATAGTAAATGAAGTGAATATGTGTACATTAATGTTTCATGTTAGGCTAGTGCCTTCTGGTATTTTAGCAGTCCTTTCTTTTACCCTATTTTAAATGGAGACTGGGGCTTCCCTGGTAGCTTATACGGTAAAGAATCCACCTGCAATGCAGGAAACCCAGGTTCAATTCCTGGGTTGGGAAGATCCCTTGGAGAAGGGAATGGCAACCCACTCCAGTATTCTTCCCTTGAAAATTCCATGGATAGAGGAGCCTGTAGGGCTACAGTCCATGGGGTCACAAAGAGTCTGACATGACTGAGTGACACATATGTTTGCTTTCTGCATAGGGATTAATTTGTTTTTCCATAATTTCTTTCCAACATCATTTGAAAATTAGCGAAGTTCTTATTAAAAGACCGTTTACCTCCTTGATTGTAAACACTGGGCTCTTACTCCCTCAACACCCACCATCTGTTGGACTTGCACAGTGGATCCCAACTAGGAAAGTGCCTGTTTTCTCATTTTGCACAGTCTCACCCGATCCATTTTACTCATACAGGATAAGTTACTGCTTGGCTTTCAGTACAGTGTTTGATTTTGCTGAAAGTTTTGACAAAAAGGAAAAACAGACTTCTTCTGACACCTACTTAAAACTCCAATTCAAAAGAATAAAACTGTATTTAAATTAATTAAAATAAGGAAGCATCCCATATGCCACATGAGTTCTCAATGTAAAATAAACTAAACTAAAAATAAAAATTTAAAGAGGTAGTACATAATTGTGAATATGTGAAAACTCAAAAGGTAGGTATAAGAAAACATGGTGCTATTAGGATTAGACAGGTGCCAGAGTCAGGTCTAGCTGCAAGTACCCAAGGAACATATGTAAGAGTAGAGCCTTTAGAAAGCTCTAATTCCTTTCTCCCATAAGGAGAAGTATGGAAGTGAGTCATTCAAAGCTAAATAGCATTTCACAATTACAGGGATCCTGGTTGATTTATTCCCTCTATTCCTTCCAACCATTACATCTTTTCCAAGGAAGCAGGCAAGAAGAATGGGGACAGACAGAGGAGGGAATACTATACCTCTCTTCCATTTAATGTAATTCATCAGAATTTAATGACATGGTGTTGACTTTAAAGAAAATGCCTGTGAGAGTTGTGGGTCAGATTTTATTTGGGGCAAAATGAGTACGATAGCCCAGGAGACAGCACCTCAGATAGCTCTGAGAAACTGTTGCAAAGAATAGAGGGGGAAGGTCAGTATATGTGTGATTTCCGTGAAGGGGAGTACATGCAATCAAGCACATATTTTTGCAGAAGGTTTCTGCTGGTCACAAGGAACAGTTGTCACTATGAAGGATTTTAGTGCTTTTCTAGATATGAGAAGATACAAGAATTGGGCTCATAAAATCAACTCCTGAAAATGTCTAACTATCTAAAGACCTGTTCTGCCAGTTTTTGCCTGAGCACAGAGTGCCTCACTTCTGCTGTCCACCCTGAACTTCTTTTAGGTTCTATTCATGTACAGAAGCACATGACTGATTCCTTGTGGAGGTAGATGGCAAGTGCCAATTTGTAGCTGACAGTGGTCACCCTTAGCTTCAAAGAAGTCTAGGAAATAGTCTTCCATCTAAGCAGTCGTGTGCTCAACTGAAGAACTGGGAGAAGGAAATCTGCCCATTGTGAGATCTCATCTCTGCCATGCATGTGTTTTTTATCTTCTTTTAGTTACTGATTCATATTTTCTGCATTTTAATGCATATATATATTATCTTTATAAAAATAAGTGAAAGCACTTTTATCTCTGACTCTGCCTAACCATGACTTTTGGAGACAGAACTAAGGTTGCTGAGGTACCGATTATGTAACTCACGATACGGACTTCACCTGGTGAAAAACTGCCTGTCACTATTAATTGTAATCTTTATATAGCTCTTCTTCTTGTTTCTTTCACTTGCCTGGAAAGAAAGTAATTATGTAAGAGATGTGATTCAGACAGGGAAAAAAGTCCTTATTTAATCCATGAGGCTATTAGATAACTAAAAGAGGGATTTGGGCTTCCCTGGTGGCTCAGGGGTAAAGAATCCACATACCAAGGCAGGAGATTCAATCCCGAAGTTGGGAAGATCCCCTAGAGAAGGAAATGGTAACCCACTCCAGTGTTCTTGCCTGGGAAGTCCCATGGACAGAGGAGCCTGGCTCTGCTGCCCATGGGATCACAAAAGAGTTGGATACAACTTAGTGAACTAAATAACAAACAGGGACTCACCTAAGATGGATTTTCTAATAAGACTTCTCTGTTGACAGCTCGATTCCTTTTAGGGTGCACTCATTTCAATGGCTCAGAAACCTTTGGAAGTTATTTTAAGCTATAGTGTAGGCACAGTAAGTATAGTGTGCTAAATCTGGGAGGGAAAAAACTGTAGTTTTACTCTAAGCTTTGTTCCCTTTGCTATGAGTTGGTTTTTTTTTTTTTTTAAGGGAAGATAATGTTGCCACAAATCGCTAATTTCTATGTATAACAAAGTGCTTAAAATTTCTTTGAAGTCAGAGGAGAAAAGAAGACAGGAACTTTTATTGGCCTGATATCCCAGCTATAATGAAACAAAGAAAATTTTTTCTTCCAAGTGATTTTTTTCAAAATGGTATGAATACCTACTGAAATTTGTGCCTGTCTTGGGATTAGAGTTATCTCAAACTGGGAGAGTTGCTCAAGAAGTTTGTTTAAGGAAGCTTCTCATTTTAAACTGGAAATTTTATCTGGATTAGGGGTAGGACTGACTTTTAGCAACTGGTGGTTATCATAGTATACATTGAGCCTTAGCCTGTATTTCTGTTCACATTCCACACTTCTAATTTTTCTTCAGTCACTAAGTAGTTGGCGGTGATAAGGTTCCATACTGTGTAGGGTGATGGTAGGAATTTCGAAAATATGAAGAGGACATATTTTGAGAAGCTATTTGCAGACAATTCATAGATACTATGGAACACTGATGAGGTCTTGCATTTTTAACAGTTACAGGCTGCAATGCTACTTCGAATAATGACCCATCCCTGGTTAACTCCCTACTTCTCACCTCTACCTGCCCCCTCTTCTCTTCACCTGTTTAAGTTTTCATTATCCTTCCGCCTGTCCTCAACTTAGACTTCAGTTCCCAGGGGGAGACTTCTTTGAACTGCTTTCTTCAGTCACCTTCTCTTTCTTCACCTCCCCCCACCTGAATTCTGTATGCAATCAAGCAGCATTTAAAAATAGTGGAGAGAGGCATCTTCAGTACATGCTGTTGAGACAAGG
The DNA here is from genome assembly GCF_029407905.1 of Bubalus kerabau. NCBI lineage: Eukaryota > Metazoa > Chordata > Mammalia > Artiodactyla > Bovidae > Bubalus > Bubalus kerabau. The sequence goes on from NC_073636.1 coordinate 26,523,486, forward strand.
ACTTCTCGATGGAGAAAATGAGATCAGATCCTTACTTCACACCACAGATACACACACACACACACACACACACACACACAATATCCAGATAAATTGGAGATAAAAAGATGAAAAATTTTAAAATTAGGCTCATAAGAGAAAATATAGAAGACTATTTTTGTGACCTTGAAAAGATTTCTTGACTAATACACAAAAAGGAAAAACCATTAAAGCAGACTTTTTTATCATCAAAATTCAGAACTTCTGTGTGAAGAAATACATAGAGACAAGATAAAGTAAATCCAAAGAAAATTTATAGATGAGGAAACCCAGTTGGGCAATATACATGTAAAGCGATGTCTAACCTCAAGGACAATTCAGGAAATGCAAATATGGGTGGAGATACCATGTCACATCCATCCGCTATGGGGATATGTGGAAACCAAACCGAACTTCTCACTTGCTGTATTTGTATACACAGCCACTTTAGAATTCATTTATACAAATTTTTAAAATATACACATTTTTGCATATGTACATGTAAATTATATATGATGTGCATGCGTGTGTGCTAAGTTGCTTCAGTCGTGTCCAATTCTTTGCGACCCCATGGACTGTAGCCGGGCAAGAATACTGGAGTGGGTTGCCGTGCCCTGCACCAGGGAATCTTCCCGATCAGGGATCAAACCTGAGTCTCTTATGTCTCCTGTATTGGCAGGTTCTTTACCACTAGGGCCACCTGGGAAGCCCGTATATGAGGTACAAGCCCCAAATACCCTTTCTAAATATATACTTTAGAGAAAGATACTTGCTTATAAGTAGACTTGCTTAAGGATGTGTCTAGTGAAAAATTGGTCAGGGGGTACACTATAATGGTCACCAATTTGGAAAATAAAATAGATACATGTTCGTTTTAGAAACTTTGGAAACCAAAGAAAAGCAAGGAGAATTGAGCTTCGTGATGTGTTTTCAATGTGGATATGTATGTTGGGGCTTCCCAAGTGGCATTAGTGGTAAACAGCCTGCCTGCCAATTTGGGAGATGTAAGAGATACAGGTTCAATCCCTGGGTCGGGAAGATCCCCTGGAGGAGGGCATGGCAACCCACTCCAGTATTCTTGCCTGGAGCATCCCATGGACAGAGGAGCCTGGTGGGCTACAGTCTATGGGGTTGCAAAGAGTTTGGCACAACTGAAGTGACTTAGCACTCACACATGGATGTATGATATATGCCGTGTGTTGTGTGTGTGTGAAAAATGATCATGACAACCATTTGTATTTTATTTCTCTATATACCCTTGTGTGTGCCTTAGTCCACTCAGTCGTGTCTGATTCTTTGTGAACCCCTGGACTTTAGCCCACCAGGCTCCTCTATCCATGGAATTTTCCATGGTAAGAATACTGGAGTGGGTTGCCGTTTCCTTCTCCAGGGGATCTTCCTGACCCAGGGATTGAACCCAGGTCTCCTGCATTGCAGGCAGACTCTTTACTGAGCCACAGGGAAGACCTCATATACTCTTGTAACAGAGACTTTATCATTCACCAAATATCCATGAGTTTCTTCACACTTCCCATTCTCCTTTGCAGTAAGTGTGAGAGTCACATGAGTAGACTGGACAATGAAATTGTAAAAAGTCACAGTGATTTGTAAAATTGATTGAGCCAGTGTGTCTCCTTTGTCTTTCTCTTTCTCTGCTGTGATACTTTGAGGACATGTTTTCTCCATGGGGTGGCTGCAGGACAGAGGAGGGCTGCCTGAGACAAACTGGACTTTGTAAGAGTGAGAATAGATTTTTTTAAGTAAATGGAGTTTCTGAATTCATTTCTTTCTGCAGCTTAGCCTTGTTGAACATTGACTAATATCTCTCTCTGAATAAATATACATTTCACAGCCCCGCCTGGCACTTGGTGATGACCTAAAAGAGCAGGATGGGTGGTGGGACGGGATGGAGGCACAAGAGGGAGGGAACATACACATATATATAGTGATGACAGATGTGTGATGTTGTATGGAGGAAACCAGCACAACACTTTAAAGCAATTATCCTCCAATTAAAAATAATAATCATAAAAATTTTTTGAAGGAAAAAATGTTCCAAAAATTGAGATAAATTGTCATTTATCACTGACTATACCCCACTTTCCCTGGTGGCTCAGATGGTAAAGAATCCACCTGCAATGAGGTAGACCTGGGTTTGATCCCTGGGTCGGGAAGATCCCCTGGAGGAGGAAATGGCAACCCACTCCAGTATTCTTGTCTGGGAAACTCTATGGACAGAAGAGCCTGGCAGTCCATGGGGTCACAAAGAGTCAGACACAACTGAAGCAACTAAACACAGCTCACATAACCCACCTAGATTGTCCCTACATTCCTAAAAGTACTCAGGTTTATTCTGTAAATTTTAAATGTCATTCGAATCCTTTTATTATAAAAGTGGTTTGTTTGTTTGTTTGTTTTCAAAAAGTTAGGAATCAAAGTATAAAGATAATAAAAGTTACTCATAATTCTACAATAAGAATAGGATGTTGATAGTTTCATTATTATCATGTCTTCCTGAATGTATCTTTGTTCTTTCTATGACTGAAAAAATTTCTATTTGACAACTAGATTTCCGTTATGTGAAGGGACCAAAATGCATTTGGCAGATCCTTATACTTTAGACATGTGTGTGATTTCCTATATTTATCATCACAATTAGTGATATGAAAAGCATCGTTGAATCAAAACATTTGATGTATGGCAAAACCAATACAATATTGTAAAGTAATTAGCCTCCAATTAAAATAAATAAATTTAAATTAAAAAAAAAAGAAGAGAGGGTAGTGAATGTCTTGCATAAAATACTGTCCCTTGCTTACAGACTTTCCTCCACCACCTCTAGCTTCTTCAGTGGCCCTGTTTATTCTGTCACAAGTGGTTTAGGACATATAACTATTAAAACGCATTGCTTATTGTCTCCCAAGAGTGTGTTATAAGTAACAAAAGAGTTACTCTTTCTAGCCCACTCCTTTTTCATCCTTTGGTCTCAGATTAAATACTACCTTGAAAAGAAAAATGGTTTCATATTTGGACTCGTATTTTTTTTTTGAGTTTTTTTTTTTATTTTATTTTTTAACTTTACAATATTGTATTGGTTTTGCCATATATCAAAATGAATCCACCACAGGTATACATGTGTTCCCCATCCTGAACCCTTCTCCCTCCTCCCTCCCCATACCCTCCCTCTGGGTCGTCCCAGTGCACCAGCCCCAAGCATCCAGTATCGTGCATCAAACCTGGACTGGTGACTCGTTTCATATATGATATTATACGTATTTCAATGCCATTCTCTCAAATCATCCCACCCTCTCCCTCTCCAACAGAGTCCAAAAGACTGTTCTATACATCAGTGTCTCTTTTGCTGTCTCGTATACAGGGTTATTGTTACCATCTTTCTAAATTCCATATATATGTGTTAATATACTGTATTGGTGTTTTTATTTCTGGCTTACTTCACTCTGTATAATAGGCTCCAGTTTCATCCACCTCATTAGAACTGATTCACATGTATTCTTTTTAATGGCTGCGTAATACTCCATTGTGTATATGTACCACAGCTTTCTTATCCATTCATCTGCTGATGGACATCTAGGTTGCTTCCATGTCCTGGCTATTATAAACAGTGCTGCGATGAACATTGGGGGACTCTTTAGGTTCCTTCTCAGTGCTCAAATCCAGGGATCCAGAATCTCCAGGATCTAAGTAATACCTGATGATCTAAAGTGGAGCTGATATAATAATAATAATAGAAATAAAGTTCACAGTAAGTGTAGTGTGCTTGAATAATCTGGAAAGCCATCCTCCACCCCCTGGTTCATGGAGAAATTGTCTTCCGCAATACTGGTCCCTGGTGCCAAAAAGACTGGGGACTGCTGCCCTAACTCGGAACACTACAGACTTTTGGACTGGGCTTTATCTGATAGCTCAGTTGGTAAAGAATCTGCCTGCAGTGCAGGAGACCCCAGTTCAATTCCTGGGTCAGGAAGATCCACTGGAGAAGGGATAGGCTACCCACTCCAGTATTCTTGAGCTTCCTTTATGGCTCAGCTGGTAAAGAAGCTGCCTGCAATGTGGGAGACCTGGATTTGATCCCTGGGATGGGAAGATCCCCTGGAGAAGGGAAAGGCTACTCACTCCAATATTCTGGTCTAGAGAATTTCATAGACTGTATATGTGTATAGTCCATGGGGTCGCAAAGAGTCAGACATGACTGAGCGACTTTCATTTTCACTTTATCTGCATATGGCCGAGGGTCTTTGAACTTTTAGTACAAAGAAGAGATAAAGGCAACAGACTGAGACATTTCACATGAAAGGATGAAAATGAAATTCATCATAATATACTTCTCTTAATGACCTTATAACATGATAAATGACCTATCCAATCAATTAAAATATTAGCTTTTTCTGTTTTGATACTAAATATTCATTACCTAATATAGTAAATTTGTCTTTAGAAGATTTGTGTTTCTTAATTTCTCTTTGTTTTTTAAAAAATATTTGAAAGTGATTTTTTAGATTTGAGTAAAAATTAGCATTTACCAAGAGTGAAATTACAATAACTACAAAAATCATCACATACAGAATTGTAACTGAAGAGAAAACCATATTCCTAGTATATTTTTGAAAAAACTTACTGATTTACAACCCTTTTACAAAGAGAGAAGTTTGGGGTGTGTTCATTGTTGAATCAGAGGTGCCTTTGTTGAGGCCTCACTGAAGAGCTGGACTTTGAGAGGTCCCCTAGTGTGGGGCCTACTTGAATACAATGGCAGGTCTCTGCCTCTGTCCCCTGGGGTCTGACTTCAGCATTACTCACTCAATTCCTCTTCCTTTTCTATAAGCCAGTGCCTTTCTATTCAAGTTTTTCTCTTTGCTCAGATAAGCCCCTTGCTGCTGTTTGTAAATGTCACTCCTACAAGAAGATCATCTTAAGGTGTTTTCTGAAAGAATTGTTCTTTTGGGGTTTTTTTTTTTTTTTTTTTTTTTTTTTAAGAGTTGACTGACTAAATGCACTCTGAAGGGTAGTTTGGGTAGGGGGCTATTGTTTTTTAACCTCTCAGGAGGCCATCTGAAGACAGAGCAGGTCTCAGGAAACTGACTAGACTTGTTGGATGGATAAACCTGGAGAGGAAGAACTGCTCCTCCACGACAGAGGCTCCTGCGCTGTCTAATGCCGGCAGCTGGCTTTAAGAAACCTTTCTGTCACAGACTTTTCAGCATCTGAATTGGGAAATTATTTAAGCAGCGATAACCATTTAGGCTAGTGAAGTAATCGTCTGTAATCTAACCAATAATTTGAATCTCAAGGCTGTGAAAACATATTTTTGTGACAGTTTGGGCAGCTTGAGATTGTTTAGTCAGAGTTAATGATATAGATGACTTTTGACTGCTTTCTTCTTTATTTACAAAAAAGTATATGGAATGATTTTGTAGTTACTTGTTTATTTTATATTCAAAGGAATGCCCTTTGAATAACTGTTGCATGGTGAAATAAAATTGGAAAGTGTTGCGTGCTGAATGTCACTGCCTTCCTAGTGACTTTAAATGCATATTGGTATTTAAAGGCTTAAGTCCGCATTTACAGATGCATTTGATCACAGAGTAAGGTATGAAGAATAAAAACAAAAGTTTTTATTAACATAAACATAGCAAAAACTATTAATAGTCAGTAGGACCATGTTCTGAAACACGAGGTGATATTATTAGAGAAGTATTTCAGTATTAGTTTGTAGACAGATTAGAAATATTAGTCAAACTGTTGGGATTCAACCTAGTGCCAGTATTGCCAATTCCATTAAGTATCTCTTTGGGTGGAATCTAGATGTGAGTAATTAAAAAAAATAACATTTATTTGACTGCCCTGAGTCTTAGTTGCGGCCTGCAGGATCTTTAGTTGTGGCATAAGGTTGGGCCTGAGCAGCAGCATTTTAAAAACTCTCCAGATGATTCTACGGTGCACCAGAGGTTGAGAATTTGCAAAACGAGAATTTACGTGTCATGTATTGACAGTAAAACTACAGATGTTTACGCAATATTGGCACCAGCTTGAAGCCCAGCGATCTGACTGATATTTGTAAACCTGGACTCTCTGTGTCGAGATTTTAGGTTGCAGTTTAGCAGAAGAAGTATTTTATTACATGTGACTAATAACCCTCCCACGATCTGTCACCTGGGCAGCGAACCATTTTTGAATTTGGGGTTGCGTGGGAGGTAAATAGGGTCGCCTTGCTTTAGTACTGTCAGTACTTATAAGATGTTGGAATGGCATCAGGCACCGGATTGCAGAACTGTCAGATTTGTGTCAAAAGGCATTACCTCCTGGCATGCAGACTGGAGAGCAGCCAAACATTTGCTCCAGAGCTTTAGGGACCCCGGAAGCCTTCAGGGTCTGGGGATGACCTTCCTCTTGGGGCCTAAGGAAGCCCTCAGGGGTGACTGAGATATTTCAGATTTGGAGGAACACAGAGTTGAATTCTCAGGAATTTGGGTAAGTGGGAAGTGCAGAAGCATCTGAATTCTATGGAGTTATTCTCATTGTAGCCTGAAAATGGACTCAGCAGCTAGCTGATAAAACTGACTAGGTTTCATTTCTTTTCCTTCATCTTTTCCTGAAAGTTTTTTGATGTTATTAAAATTGAAGAAGACTTTTATTTTACAAATGAGAACTTGCAATTCAAGAGTCTGAAAGAGGTTTATTTATGATTCAGTGAAAGGGCTGTTTCAGTTCAGTTCAGTCGCTCAGACGTGTCTGACTCTTTGCTGCTAAGTCGCTTCAGTCATGTCAGACTCTGTGCAACCCCATAGACGGCAGCCCACCAGGATCCCCCGTACCTGGGATTCTCCAGGCAAGAACACTGGAGTGGGTTGCCATTTCCTTCTCCAATGCATGAAACTGAAAAGTGAAAGTGAAGTCGCTCAGTTTTGTCCGACTCTTAGCGACCCCATGGTCTGCAGCCCACCAGGCTCCTCTGTCCATTGGAGTCTCCAGGCAAGAGTACTGGAGTGGGGTGCCGTTGCCTTTGCGACCCCATGAATCACAGCACGCCAGGCCTCCCTGTCCATCACCAACTCCCGGAGTTCACTCAGACTCACGTCCATCGAGTCAGTGATGCCATCCAGCCATCTCATCCTCTGTCGTCCCCTTCTCCTCTTGCCCCCAATCCCTCCCAGCATCAGAGTCTTTTCCAATGAGTCAACTCTTCGCATGAGGTGGCCAAAGTACTGGAGTTTCAGCTTTAGCATCATTCCTTCCAAAGAAATCCCAGGGCTGATCTCCTTCAGAATGGACTGATTGGATCTCCTTGCAGTCCAAGGGACTCTCAAGAGTCTTCTCCAACACCACAGTTCAAAAGCATCAATTCTTTGGTGCTCAGCTTTCTTCACAGTCCAACTCTCGCATCCATACATGACCACAGGAAAAACCATAGTGTTGACTAGACGGACCTTTGTTGGCAAAGTAATGTGTCTGCTTTTCAATATGCTATCTAGGTTGGTCATAACCTGCCCTGAAATACAGTGGGATCTGCCCTTCTGCACCCAGAAACTCCAGTCCATCTTGCACAGTCTCCTTAATGAATGCTTTGCTCAACCCTTTAGAAGGTGATCTATCAGGACTTCCCTGGTGGTCCAGTGGTTGAGACTTCGCCTTCCCATACAGAGGTATGGGTTTGATCCCTGCTCTGGGAGCTAAGATCTCACATGCCTCATGGCCAAAGCAAGACATAAACCAGAAGCAATACTGAAACAAATTCAATAAAGATTTTTTAAAAATTGTCCACCTTTAAAAAAAAAGGTTGAATGTCAAACCTCAGCCATTCAAGAGCCTGGGATGTTGCCACCTGTTCTCTGAAGGTCACATGTTGTTTGTTTCTTCCTCTTGTGTATTTCCTTTGGTGTGAATTAGTTCTCTCTCTGCGTTTGAAGATGTGGTAATTAACAAGAGACTGGACCCTGTTCTCAAGGAGCTTATTATCTAGTTCAGGAGGCAGGAAATAAGATTGACTAATAAATAAATGAGGATTTGGGGGAATGATGGGTGCTGTGGAGAGTATGAAATAGAGAACATGAGACGATCACTCTGAGAGGTGGCATGTGAGGTGAGACTCAGATGAAGAGAAGGGATCCTTTTAGTGAACAGCCACAGCACCCCAGGGAATGAGAGGACCAGGAGGCAGGAACAGGCTTTGACATGTTTGAGGATCAAAAAGAAGCCCAGAGTGGCCTGAACACAGGAAGTAGGGGCAGAGCTCAGGAGATGAGCTCAGGAGGCAGCAGGGGCTGAGTTATGCAGGGCCTTGCAGGCAGGAGACTGAGCTGTTTCCTAGTTCAGTGGGAAGCCTTCAAATCCAGTAGGCTGGTTGCCTGCACTTGATTTGATTTGAGCCTCCAATTACCCAAATTTTTTTTAAAGCAGAATGAATCCATTTTTTCTGAGATAAGACATCTGAATTTTCTTTTAGCTCCATATTAATCTCAGAAGGATTAGTACTATTTTCTCAAAGGAAGATGTGCGAAAGACATGTGGCTGGATTCTTGCCCTTTACCTGGGGGAATGATTGAGCTTGTGGTCTGCAGGAATCATTACTTTAATTGCATCTGATTTACTGGATATTTCTTTGAAAACCTGTATTTGATAAAATTGTGTTCCCTATGTACTGCAAATAAATATGGAAGGAAATACTGGTGTGGGACCTTCTTCGAGTTTTAGATGCTATTTGCTCTTAATTTGATGATCTGCTTTGACTTTTTCAAAACACCTGGGGATCACCCCATGCCTTTTGGCAAAAAAAAAAAAAAACAAAAACAAAAAACGAGGAAGTGAAAGCATAGATTAGACTCCTATCACTTTTACTAAAAATCAGAGAGGACCATTATAAAGTTACTGTAGAATGCACCCATAATAACCTTTACACAATTATTTGTATGAGATGATCAGTCTTAACTAAATGATCAGATACTTATTTATTCAGTTTTAAAGCATAAATGCTGATGGATTTTTTTCCTGGATGTTTCCTTTGTCAACACACAGAACTGGTTAGGCTCACATTGAAGCAGATGCATGCCTTTAAATCTTGAAGCAGTATAAACTGTGTGAAGTGACTGATAAATGAACAGACCTTACAACTGCAAAATTATTGCACATGGCAGCTTATTGGCATATAAATTAAACTGCTGCAAGGTAGGAGAATGGAAGAAAAAACGAGGTTGCTGTGTGAGATCAAATTAATTCTGGAATCATTTGGACATTTTATTCCTCTGAAAACAGTTTGCTTGGAGATCTCCAGCTGTGTCTGGCATCAGTTCACATTCACATTGAAGGAAAACGTGCTTTAAGACTTGACGTTATCTCTGTCGTGCACAGAGATAGATGGATGCTTTACAGAAATCACTTCTGGTAACAAGCAGCAAGCCTAAAAGGGGCAGAGGGAAGAGCGGGAACCCAGACTTGTCCTAGGCAAACTGGGCAGCAAAAATTCCCCTCGTCACAGCTCAGGACAGAGAAAGTCGGGGTTGCTTTGGGGAGAGGATAACCGAGGAGAGAGAAGGTTATTGTTGTCACAGAGTCATGTCTGATTCTTAGCGACGCCGTGGACTGCAGCACGCCAGGCTCCTCTGTCCTCCACCATCACCCGGAATTTGCTCAAATTCATATACATTGAGTCAGTGATGCTATCCAACTGCCTCATCCTCTGTCACCCCCTTTTCCTCCTGCCCTCAATGTTTCCCAGCAACAGGGCCTTTTCTAAGGAGTCAGTTCTTTGTATCAGGTCACCAGAGTATTGGAGCTTCAGCATCGGTCCTTCCAGTGAATATTCAGGGTTGATTTCCTGTAGGATTGACAGGTTTGAGGAGAGGTTAAAACCAGGCAGTACTGGGGTTGCTAGCAGTGAGCCTGCGCAGCCACATGGTTCCACAAGGGGGCGCACAGCATCATTCCTGCTCATCCTCTGAATCTCTGCGCAGATGTCTCTCTTCAAGCTACCTTTCCTGACCATCTTACCAAAACCCTCTCCTTCCATTATTTTCTATCACTGACCCTAGTTTGTTTTCCATCACAATCATTTAAAATCATTTGTCTATTTATGTGTGCTTCTGTGTATATGGCCTCTCTCCCTCTCTAAATGAACCACAATTTGCAGGAGGGCCGAATCCTGTTTTGTCAGTATATCCCCAGCAGTGCACTCAGCACTTAAGTCTGCCAGGCAGACAGTAGGTGGGGAAGACGTTTGTTGAATGAATCTATAGAGCCTGGAGGAAAATCATCCAGAAATGGCTGTGGACTCGGGTGTAGCTCCTGTCTTACAGAAAGATGAACATTCCACACTCAAGCGGGCTTAAACCGGCTTATAGAGAGATGAACATTCCACACACAAGCCTCCTGTGGGAGGTCAGGTTGGAAAGGATGCCTGACATCGATCGTCCTAATATTCTGTGACTGAGACTGAGGAAATCTTAGTTTTCATTTCAGTGTTGAGAGAACAGGACCCACTGTAAAAGGAGCTGTCCAAGCTGCCTGGCACATATGGAGCAGAGCCAGGGTCTGAATGGTAAGACCAGGTGCTGTGTTTCCTTCCATCTTATCTTCTGACCCTGCCCTCCATGTACTGGGCTCTCCCAAGAGCTGCAAGCTATTGTCTTCCCTGCACTAAGTACCAAGAACCCGTCCCTAAATTCTGGAAAGTTTCAGCCTCCGTAACTAATTTGCTGACATTGCACCCCACCGGGAGCTGCTGTATCACACACCCTTTGCCCTGGAAGGTTTCCAGCTCTGATTACTGCTTCTTGCAGTGAGACAGTATAACCCAGGGAGAGTCCCAGAGAGGGAATGCCTGAGTCTAAGAGTATTTTCAGCTTCCCCTAAGACAGAGGTAGGCTTATATAACCTCAGAACAGTCATGATTTTCAAAACTAACTTCAGAACAGATTCAAGTTTATATAGCCAATGTGTTTCCACAATAAACTACCCTACCCAGGACTCGAGGCAGGGGAGAACGCTACCATGTATCAAGCACCTACCATGGGTCAGACATGCTATGTCTTAATAGATTGTCCCATATACGTTGAACCAGGGTAAGTGTGGGTTCAACTCTCTCATTTAGAACCACATTTATAAAGTTGCCCTGGTACTAGTCTTGTGACTGAGGGTTAGGGTGAGACCACTTGGCAGCCTGGTAGTTCTCCAAACACTGAACATAAGCTGGCTTGTTTCCCTGCCCCCAGAAGGCAATGATCTCCCTTTCTGTTGACAGTCTTCCAATGTTGGAGGACTAACGTGCAAAATTTAGTACAACATGTAGGACTTCCCTGATGGTCCAGTGGTTAAGAACTCACCTGACAGTGCAGGGGACATGGGTTCAATCCCTGGTCTGGGAAGATGCCACGTGCCACAGAGCAACTACTGGAGCCTGCATGCCCTAGACCCTGTGCCCTGCAACAAGAGAAGCCACAGCAATGAGAAGCCTGTGCACCACAACTAGAGAGAAACCCCTGCTTGCCACAACCAGAGAAAAGCCTGCAGCAGCAAGAAAAACCCATCACAGCCAATAATTAATAAATAAAGTTTAAAAACAATAAAATTTTATAGAGATATGTACAGAATAACAAAATAATGAAAATTGTTCAGAAATTAAAACATAGCAATTTATTATAGGAATCAAGAGAAAAAGAAAATTTGGTAGGAAAAAAAAGGGTAACTAATTAGTTCTGTAGATATATCCCATATGGTTTTGTAGTTTCATGAACTGACTAGAAATGGATCAGAAATTTGACTTGGAGCTTGCTAACAGCTAAAACAAAGTGGAAAACACAGTTATACAATTAGGAGTTTCTCTGAGATAAGAAGGCAAACTGATCATATAGTGAGTCCCAAAGATTCTCATGAAGACTGCTATCATTCTTTTATATTCCACTGACAAATGCAATAACAAATTTCTTAGAGGTATTTCTGAAACAGTCATCAGTTAAGGCTAAGAGCATGACAGCTAAAATGCATTCAGCAAGATCTGTAAGGCCCCAGCCAATGTACAAAATGCACAAAAATGAGTGTATAGGGCTCTGATCAGAGCCTTATTTCAGATACTTAAGAGTTTCATACTTTAAGGCAATTTCATAAAGTAAGGCAGCATAAGTGATCTCAGAAGCCCTTCTCACTCCTGTAATTCATCGTCAGCTTTAGGGAAATGTCTGAAAAACACCCAAGTGAGCATTTTCAACTAGATTCTGTTAATATTGTTACTCCCCAACTGGGAGGCCAGAGCTTGGCATGGCTATGACATGTTAACAGATACCCTGCTTTTAAGTGAAAGTCATTCAGTCGTGTCCAGCTCTTTGTGACCCCATGGACTGTAGCCCACCAGGCTCCTCTGTTTGTGGGGATTCTCCAGGGGAAAAAATACTGGAGTGGGTTGCCATTTCTTTCTCCAGAGGATCTTCCTGACACAGGGCTCAAACCCATGTCTCCTGCACTGCAGGTAGATTCTTTACTGTCTGAGCCACCAGAGAACCTCTGAAAACCTAGCAGGGTTCTGTTTTCAAGGAAGTTATATGCTTACTTTTTCATAAAGAGAGATGTCCCAACTGAGATGCTGCTGCTGCTGCTGCTAAGTTGCTTCAGTCGTGTTCGACTCTGTGTGACCCCATAGACGGCAGCCCAACATCCTAATTTCTGAAACCCTATGAAGATAAGGTTAACTCTCATCTAATTCTCCTTGGCTTTAGTAATGAGATATGGGAGTTGGAGGGAAATGAATGATTAGAAAAGAGATCTGGCTTTAGCTTTGTCTTGATGGAAATTGAATCAGTTTAATTCTACAAAGACAGACCTATAAATTTCAAAAGGCTAATACACAATTTACCATTTATATACAAATTTGAAAACTTACAAAATAAAGTTATATATTATTGATGGATGCACATAAATGGAACAGAAGTAGAAAAACATGTCCTGGGTGTATATACATCAAATTCACTTTAGTGCTTGCCTCTGGAGAAGGTAGGAGACAGTGGGACTGTGGAGTGGAATTAAGAAGCTTCCACTTGATATGGGTAAAGTCTTAAGTTATTTAAAGTCCCAAGGCAATTAGTAGCAAAACTATACATGGTTATTATTAATTTGTGTAGTGTGCAAATGCCAAGGTATTTTATTATTGTCAGTTTCTGTATTTTTAAAAACTGTTCACATGATTAAAAGATAAAATTGTATTAAATAATGCTGTCAAGAGCTGAGCTGAGCTGGAGAGAGCTGAGCTACCAGGTGTCAGAATAACCGATTAAGGTAAGAAGCCAAAAATGAAAGTAACAGTCAAGCCTTTAGTCACTTAACTGCAGTAGTGTTCAGCTCAGTTCAGTTCAGTCGCTTAGTCGTGTCTGACTCTTGTGACCCCATGAATCGCAGCACACCAGGCCTCCCTGTCCATCACCAACTCCCGGAGTTCACTCAGACTCACGTCCATCGAGTCACTGATGCCATCCAGCCATCTCATCCTCTGTCGTCCCCTTCTCCTCCTGCCCCCAATCCCTCCCAGCATCAGAGTCTTTTCCAATGAGTCAACTCTTCGCATGAGGTGGCCAAAGTACTGGAGTTTCAGCTTTAGCATCATTCCTTCCAAAGAAATCCCAGGGCTGATCTCCTTCAGAATGGACTGGTTGGATCTCCTTGCAGTCCAAGGGACTCTCAAGAGTCTTCTCCAACACCGCAGTTCAAAAGCATCAATTCTTCGGTGCTCACCCTTCTTCACAGTCCAACTCTCACATCCATACATGACCACAGGAAAAACCATAGCCTTGACGAGATGGACCTTTGTTGGCAAAGTAATGTCTCTGCTTTTGAATAGCAAGGGGCTAACCCAGAGGAAATGCTGGCTTCCGCACAGTAGCATTTTTTCCCATGGAGAAACTGTTTCAGATGATAAAAGAAGAGGGAACACTTCCCAAGATAATAAAAGAAGAGGGAACACTTTGATACCAAAACCTGACTAGGATATTATAAATATGTATAAAAACAACTTTCATGAATGTATATCCAAAAATTCCCTAACAAAATATTAATAAATCAGATAGGTAAAAGTAATAATACTTTGTGGCCAAATGGTGTTTATCTCAAAAATTCAAGGTTGGGTTAATATGTTTTAAAAATATAAAATACTATAATTCACCACACTAATAGGATAAAGGAGAAAATTGATATATGTTCCCAAATGATGTAGAAAAATATCTGACAAAATTCAATACCTAGGTATAATAAAAAGTCTCAGAAGAAAAATAGAAGAGCCCTATGATAAAATACATCTGTCTAAAACCGTACTTAATAGTGAAATACATGCTTTTTGCTTAAGATCAGGAACAGCACATAGATATTTGTTCAAGCTAATACCATTCAACCTCATACTGTAAGTCCTGGCTAGTGTGGTGAGGCAAGATAAAGAAAGGAAAAGGGTACAAACTGAAAAGGAAGCAGCAATATGTTTTAATTCATCAACAACATATTTACAACAGACAATCTGAAGAAATGTACAAAACTATAATGAATAAGTGAATTTGACAAAGTTGTAGTATCCGAAGTCAACATACAAAAATCAATTTTTGTATAGATAGTAGGAAACAACTTAAAAATGAAAAAAATTTAATTATACTCACTGTAGCATCTAAAAGCACTAACCATCTAGAAAGATACAAGATATCTACACTGAAAAGCCACAAAATATTAGTAAAAATAAAACCTAATAAATGGAGGAACATATAATGTTCAGGAATTAAATAATGTTGACTTTCTTCCATTTGGTCTGTAGAAACATTGCAATTATAAGCAAAACTCCCAACAGGCTTTTCTTGTCAAAATTAACAAGGTGACTCTAAATTTTATATAGACAAGCAAAGGATCTAGACTAACCAAACCAATATGTAGGAAGAGCAAAGCTGGAGGGGTTATACTGTCAGATTTCAAGAGTTACTGTAAGGCTCTGTATACAATACAGTGACACAATACAGTGTTAATTGGACTGAGGACAGGTAAATAGATCATTCAGACAAAATGAAGTAGCCAGAGTTCTATCCACTCATAGAAGGTCAACTGATTTTTTTACAAAGGCATCTAGGTAATTAACATGGAAAGTTAAGTCTTTTCAACAGATGGTGCCAAAACAACTGGATAAATATGTCGAGGGCCATGGGGAGAAGGACCAGGAAAAGCCACACAAATCACTGAAAATGAAAGAAAAAGTGGGTACTTTGGAATTCATTAGAGTTAAAAAGTTTTGCTCATCAAAAGACATCTTTGAGAAGCCTTGGGTTTCAGGGAGGGGAACATGGCTGGCTGCACTGGAGGAGGTTGCCATGGTTACTCAAGCATTGCCTTCACTTATGTTATTATACTAGCTCCCACTAGTAGAAAGGAAAAGAATAAAGGACAAGTATAAAGGAAGGTTGCTAACACAAGATGATGCCAAGAAATTGTCATGAAACACATTAACACCTCAATAGCTGTGTTGTGAAGGTTGAGATGGGGTTAAAGGGAATATAAGAATCTTATCAGTTGGCCTGGTGACTGCACCAATGAAGAGCCACTGTTAAAACATTCTTCAGAAATATGGTATGGATGAACCTATTTGCAGGGCAGGAGTAGAGACGCAGACGTACCGAGTGGACTTGCGGACACAGTGTGGGAAGGAGAGGGTGGGACGAGTTGAGAGAGTAGCATCGGCATGTATACACCAGCATGCGTCAAGTCAGTAGCTAGTGGGAAGCTGCCGTACGGCACAGGGAGCTGAGCCTGTTGCTCTGTGATGACCTAGGGGGTGGGATGGGGCTGAGGGGAGAGGCTCAAGAGGGAGGGGATGCACGTATACCTGTAGCTGATTCACATTGCACAGCAGAAACTAACAAAACACTGTAAAGCAATTATACTCCAATTAAAAATATATTACAAAAAAAAAAAGAATTAAAAAGAAAAATCCTTCATGCCTGCCAGTGGAGGTACAGGGAGGCCTGATCTATTGTGTTAGAGACCTTGGTCCTACATCCATATCTGCTCTGTTCCACCCATTGGCTTTTTTTTTTTTTGCTCCTCCTTGGCAAGCCAGCAGCAGTAGTTTGCATATAGTCTTACTTTCTCATCAGTTTGAGTTAAACAAACAAAAACCCCACTGGCCCTTCTGACCTAACTGCTTTAGTATGACACCACAAACAAATTATAGTTTCATTCCATTCCCACAGAATAGTGTCTTTTTCTCCTCAACGCTTCATATATTTAGGTCATTGGGGGGAGAGTCAGGAGGGTGGATGACAACTAGAGGTCTGTGTGCACATCCCGCTTGTGCTTCTGAGGCAGGGTCTCCGTCTCCTGAGCCAAAGTGGAACTGTAACTGTGTAGCTTCTGAAATGACAGAATGTGAAAATTTTTTGAAAATTCTAAAGTCTTTCCCAGTACTTGGGCAATTTCTCTATTTTATATAAAATATATTTTAGAGTTCTAATTTAATCCATATTTTATTTCAAAGAGCAAACAGTTAACCTTTTCCCTTGATTTTGAGTTCCTATAAATCAAAGTGGAGGTGCTAACACCTCCGCTAACACTGCCAGACTTCCCTGGTGGTCCAGTAGTTAAGCCTCTGCACTTCCAATGTAGGGGGCACAGATTCTATCCCTGGTCAGGGAATTAAGACCCTGCATGCCACCTGGCACAGCAAAAAAGCGAAAACAGAATCGGAGGGGTGCTTATTAAGTTAAGAAAAAAATAGCAGTTCATTCCGGTGCACATGCCCCCACCTTGGGACCAGTGGGAGGTTGGCGATGGTATGTCCATGGTGTAAGAAATTGAACTGTGTCCTCCAAAAAAGACAAAAGGTAGGCTCAAACAGGGAAGACATGTGCCTAAGACAAATTTTAAAAGTCATAAGCAACAGGCATACCATACATGAGAAAGGGCCTTTCCTTTATTTTTTTTTTTCCTCACGAATTTTGTCAAAGGCTAAAAACCGTCTCATGCCAACTCAAAGCTGGCTTCTGCATCAAGCATGTGATAGTCATTCAGTCTCACAGCAGAATACACACTCAGTGATTCCATTTCTGTGAAATTTAAGAACAGCCCAAACTGACTTGTGGTCATGAAATGTTCTTGCAGATGAGAATCCACAGAACTTAGGACCTGTCTAGACACTGCTGCTGGGGAAGGCAATGGCAACCCACTCCAGTGTTCTTGCCTGGAGAATCCCAGGGACGGGGGAGCCTGGTGGGCTGGAGTCTATGGGGTCACACAGAGTTGGACACGACTGAAGCGACTTAGCAGCAGCAGCAGACACCGCTGATGGGCAGGAGGCCCACCTGACAGCCTCTGAAGCCTTTGCAGCTGTGTGCCCTTGCCCCACTCCCACCCCACCACCACAGGCAAGAGGGTGCAGCCAGAGCAGCTACTGCCAGTAAGTCAGCATCAGGCAAGAAAGGTTAAAAATATATCCAGTGAACAGTGCTCCTCAGCTACCCAGACAAATAAGCACATACGTGAGAAAATAGACGCAGACGAAAGGTCTGTTTGAGGTCTTGCATAAATTAAGGGATTTTGATGTGACAAAACTCTTGGAGCGAGAAAACATCTTTATAGGAAGCAGCAGGAAACAGACCTGGGGTCTGCTCCTCTCCTTTCAGCATCTCCTCTTCTTCTAAAAAACTTTTTGGCCTTGCCACATGGCATGTGGGATCTTAGATCCCTGAGCAGGGATCGAACCCACAACCCCTGCATTGGAAGTGTGGGGTCTTACCCACTGGACCGCAAGGAAGTCAGTCCCTCCCTCAGCACCTCTTCTTGCATCAGTACCAAACACTGTCCAACCTGGGTACCAGCTGTCTTCTAACATCTTGAGCCTGCCTCACTGGGCTCCCCCACTCTGTAGGCCATGTCCTGAAGAGTTTCTTTCCTTCTTCTTGTTGCTGTTTAGTCACTTAGTCATGCCCAACTCTTATTCAACTCCATGGACTGTATCCCACCAGGCTTCCTCTGTCCATGGGATTTCCCAGGCAAGAATACTAGAGTGGGTTGCCATTTTCTTCTCCAGGGAATCTTCCCAACCCAGGGATAAAACCTGTGTCTCCTGCATTGACAGGTGGATTCCCTAACACTGAGCCACCAGGGAAGCCCTCTTTCCTTCTGAAAGTGAAAGTTGCTCAGTCATGTCCAACTCTTTGCGACCCGGTGGATATATAGTCCATGGAGTTCTCCAGGCCAGTATACTGGAGTGGGTAGCCTTTCCTTTCTCCAGGAGATCTTCCAAACCCAGGGATCGAACCCAGGTCTCCTGCATTACAGGCACATTCTTTATCAGCTGAACCACAAGGGAAGCCCTAGAGTACTGGAGTGGGTAGCCTATCCCTTCTCCAGCAGATCTTCCCGACCCAGGAATCGAACCGGGGTCTACTGCCCATCAAAACTTCCTTATCCTATACCTCTGCTTTCTAGAACTTATTCTATCCTAAGTGCTTTCAGTTAGTTGTCATCACTCTAATCCTTTCAGATAAATTTCATTAGGAATTTTTTATAGATAAAAAAGATGATTCTAATAGGCACTGTGACAACCAGGAAGAAAAATATTTTAAAATTACCCTTTTATTAAGTGCCTTTAAAATTGAACTATTGTGACTTCTGACAGTCCAGTGGAAGTGCAGTAAGACTCTGCACTTCCACTGCAGGGGGCACAGGTTTGATTCCTGGTCAGGGAACTAAGATCCCACATGCCACTTGGTGCAGCCACAAGTTTAAAGAAAAAATTAAACTATTTATGACACTTCCTAGTTGTACTTGTCTTATGAGGATATAGTGGCTCATCTTATTCCATGACCCTTACCAAAGGTTATTCCAAGAGCTCCTCCTTTCTCTGTGACTTGGACATGTTATCATACTTCTTAATTTATCTTAGTGCTTTTAGTTTGTTAAACCTTCTGAATTTGGAGCTGATGATTCCTAGATGAAAACCACTTCCATTTATTCATTCCACTGGCATAAATTGAACATATTGCCCAGTGGAGCAGAGATCTAGTGTACAAATGGTATTGCAATGCCATGTAATATGTTCCATAATAAAGGAAAAAAGGACTCTGAGCACAGAGAAGAGGTGGTATTGCGAGAGAGAACCAATAAAGGATGATGGGGACACAGAAGAAGGGACTTTGTAAACCATTTTGAGCAATGTAAACTTTACTTAAATGTAAAACAGGAAGCCAAGGGTGGTTTCTAGGCAAGGGTAAGATTTTATCAGATTTGTATTTTGGCTGGAAAACCTGTGGCAAAATAAATCATATAACTTCTGTTCACCAAGATAAAGATGTCCTTAAGGTAGCAAGCAAGTAGTATTCCTCGAAACAGCTTTATTCCCGTGGCCTTGAGCCTGTGGTGTATGGTCCAAGACAGCTTTTCCAGGTGATACCCACCTTCCTCGTGGGCCATGTAGATTTCCCCTCATCTGAGAAAGACAGAGGAGTCGAGGAGGCCAAGGAATTGTGAAGTTAGAGTGTGTGGATGTGCAGAACATATTGAATAGCAGGACGTGACAAAGAAGATTCTGTGCATGGGAAAGACCTTCAAGTTCAGTTCTTGTAGAGATGAGGGTGGAGGGGCACAGGAAATTGCAAGGATTTCAAAAGGAGTAGGGTCCTGTCTACATGAGGAAAAATAATTATCTGAAGAACATTGACTTCGAACTACTTCCATTGGAGAGCAATTAATAACTTGCTTTTTTTTTACCAATAAGAAAATGTGACCTTTGGATACCAGACAGCTTTTCATTAAAAAGAAACATGAAAATGTTGACAATTTAGAATAATTCCACCTTCAGCATGTTTCAACTACATCATCTTGGGCAAGTCACTGAACCTTCTGAGTATCTCCATTCAAGGAACTAGATAATCGGGTATGCAATAAACAGTAACAGTTCCATGTAAAGACTGATTTTTATTATCAGCAGTGATTACATGTTAAGCAGAGCACTACAGAACAGGAAAGGGAATAAGAGGAGGATTAAAAATATATTGAGAAATCCATTTGTTAATGCTTACTGACACATTCTTGAAGAGCTTTTATGGTACCCCACAGTTAAACTTAGATCTTTATTTTCAGCCTTTTATTTGGAACTGAGTAATAAGAATGTGTCCTCTCCCGAAGGAGAAAGGCAGTGCATGACTCAGACTGAACCAGGCTGCCAGAACAGTTCCCTCATCACAGCAATTTGATGTTTATGTTAATTTGCCATCAAGAGAGCATTTATAAAGATCAGGTAGAATCACCTAATGCTTATTTTAAACAAAAGAAAAAAGGGTTTTGCATCAGTCCTGAAGGAATAAGTGTAGGAGAAATAATTACACCACTCTAGCTGATCAGTGCTTTCACATACATTTCTTCCCCATCCTGGGGGCCAGGGAGGGGAAACGTTATTAACTCAGCTTCCCAGATGAAGGAGGAGATAGAATGAGCTGCTCAAGGTCATGCAGTTAGTAAGTGGCAGAGAAGTCCCTTATGTCTCCAAATACTGAAGTCTTTCCCTGTATTCCTTGGCTTCTCAAGGAATCCAGGCTTCTTTCTGCTCAGGGCGTTGAGGGTGGGTCCTGGCACTGCCTGCCTCCCCACAGAGGGTGGAAGGACTTGTGACTGTAGCGTGAATCATTCCTTTTTTAGACTTTTAGCGTTGTTTATAGAACCTGTTGTTTTCTGGGTTCTGCACACTTTCTTTAACAAATTGGCAAGTCTTCAGACTCTGAACAGAGAGATGGTTTTTCTGAGTGAATGGTGGATGCAAGAGTCTCAGGGAGAGAGGATGACCCACAAAGCTCAGGTAAACAGATGGCCAAGGGCCAGGGGCCGCCTGAGACCAGGAAATGGCTCGGTGAATGAGCATCTTGTGTATTCTCTTCTGGGCAGTAAAAAAAAAAAAAGAAAAAAAGCTTTTGCTTTTAATCATCTTTTAGGTACTGTGAATCTTTGTCATTTTTTATCCTTTCTTCTCAAAATGCTATACTTCTACTCTCTTTCTGTGATTTCTGTGGCGCCTTTTATTTCTTTACTGAGGTCCGGGGTTCTGAAGATCCTCCAGTTTCTCTGAGGTCATTTTTCTGTATCTTGCTGCCTCCATATAATGTCAGTTCATAGATATCATATATGGTACCTTTTCCATTTCACTCTCAGATCCCTAGTACTTAGAAACAACTCTCCAGCAACTTCTCTGGTGATCCAGTGGTTAAGACTTTGCCTTCCAAAGCAAGGAGTGGGACTTTGGTCCCTGGTTAGGGAATTAAGAACCCACGTGCCCCTCAGTCAAAAACAGAACATAAACAACAGAAGCAATATTGTAATAAAATACAATAAAAGCTTTAAAAAGGGTCCACTTCCAAAAAAAAAAATGTTAAAAAAAGAAACAACTCTCCAGACCCCATTAAGAGTCAGGTATTTATAATTATTGCATAATTTTTTTGTTTATTACAAAGTAATACATTCTCATTATAAAAAAAAAAACAGCTAGTACCAAAAGATATGTTAAAAAGTAAAAATCCTTCTCTCCTTCCCCACCCCCTCAATCCCCAAGCCATCCACCCCAGAGGTAAATAGTCTTAATTGTCCATTGAATGAGCAGCCAGACATTTCTTTTTTACATATGTAGAAACAGAATCATATCTTAATACTCTTATGCAACTTTATTTTCATTTACAATTTATCTTAAAGATGTTTCTACAGCAACAGAGTCAGATCCATTTATTATTTTGAAATTCATGGCTTTGCATTTTGTATGGCTATAACATGAATTATAGGTTTAAGGCATCCCTTCTTGGTGGGAGAATATTTTCATTGTTTTTCTATTGCACAGAATGCTTTAGTGATTATTCCTGGATATACATCTTTGCTTATTTTGTATGCACGTATATGTGGAACAGTTTTTCTAAAAGTAGAATTCTTAGTGCATTTTATTAGGTCTTAGAAACTTTCCTCACCCTCCCTGGAAGGATAAGGATAAAACTGATGTTTCTTCATTTATCTGTGGTTTATTCAGTGCTTCTATTAATACTATAGGAGTTTTCATTATTTTCATTAAGCTTCTGAGGAAACACGTCCACAGAACTTAAGGCATTTGTGTCCTTAAGCTCTGTGTCACATGTCCCAGGTCAAATGTCCAATTAGTGGTGGAGCCCAGACTGCCACTTAGGGCGGTTCATTTCAGTTCAGTTTAGTCCCTTAGTCGTGTCCGACTCTTTGCAATGCCAGGCCTCCCTGTCCATCACCAACTCCCGGAGTTTACTCAAACTCATGCCCATTGAGTTGGCGATGCCATCCAACCATCTCATCCTCTGTTGTCCCCTTTTCCTCCTGCCTTCAGTCTTTCCCAGCATCAGGGTCATTTCAAATGAGTCAGTTCTTTGCATCAAGTGGCCAAAGTGCTGGCTTCAACATCGGGCCTTCAGCTTCAACATCAGTCCTTCCAATGAATATTCAGGACTGATTTCCTTTAGGATGGATTGGGTTGGATCTCCTGCCAGTCCAAGGGACTCTCAAGAGTCTTCTCCAACACCACAGTTCAAAAGCATCAATTCTTTGGCACTCAGCTTTCTTTATAGTCCAACTCTCACATCCATACATGACTACTGGAAAAACCATAGCATTGAATAGATGAATGTTTGTTGGCAAAGTAATGTCTCTGCTTTTTAAAATGCTGTCTAGGTTGGTCATAACTTTTCTTCCAAGGAGCAAGCATCTTAATTTCATGGCTGCAGTCACCATCTGCAGTGATTTTGGAGCCCCCAAAAAATAAAGTCTGTCACTGTTTCCATTGTTTCCCCATCTATTTGCCATGAAGTGATGGGAACAGATGCCATGATCTTAGTTTTCTGAATGTTGAGGTTTAAGCCAACTTTTTCCCTCTCCTCTTTCACTTTCATCAAGAGGCTCTTTAGTTCTTCTTCACTTTCTGCCATAAGGGTGGTGTCATCTGCATATCTGAGGTTATTGATATTTCTCCCGGCAATCTTGAATCCAGCTTATTCTTCATCCAGCCTGGTACATCACATGATGTTCTCTGCATATAAGATAAATAAGCAGGGTGACGATATGCACCCTTGACATACTCCTTTTCCTATTTGGAACCAGTCTGTTGTTTCATGTCTAATTCTGACTGTTGCTTCTTGACCTGCATACAGATTTCTCAGAAGGCAGGTAAAGTGGTCTGGTATTCCCTTCTCTTTCAGAATTTTCCACAGTTTGTTGTGATCCACACAGCCAAAGGCTTTGGTGTAGGCAATAAAGCAGAAGTAGATGTTTCTGTTAAACTGAGGGTATAAAAGTTTAAAAAAAAATAGTCATTTGTTTTTATTACATTTGTTAAGATGGGATATTTATGGAAAGTGCCTTTTCTTGTGGCAAGTTGGGAAGACACACTAGGGATGCTCCCTTGTGCTTTCTAGGCACATCCTCTCTGTGCTCTTCTCTCCACCTTGCCATGCTTTTCCTGGGGAGCTAAGCATCATTTTTCTGAATGCTGCATCCTGGGAGGTCTAACCTGTGAATGGACGGAGATGAGAGGAGCTGATGGACGAGGCGTGTTGATGGGCTGGAAGGCTCCAGGACCAACTGATGTAGAAAGAGTTCCTGCACAGTTAGGGCATGACCAAAAATTTTAGAATTTGTTTGTTTTGTTTAGTAGAAGCCTATGGGTCTCAGTGTTAGACCTTGACAAGGAGTGTGAATGAAAATCTTTCTCTGTTATCTTTGGGTCTTCAGATCTTACTGTGGTTTAGAGAATGAGGCAAGTGGTATTTTATTTAAAAGATGCTTGTTAGTTCTACTAAGCAGTGAGTAGAATCATAGCTGAGATTGTGGAATCTTGTCATCTTTGTCTTTAGTTTTTAGAGATGTCACCCTTTCATTTCTTGTTATTTCTTTGGGAGTATTACATTGGAAATTTTAGAGGGGTTGTGGCATATCCCATCTACTGTTATAATAACCCCCAAATGTTACTTGTATATATTATAAAATTTTAAATTTATATATTTTATATTTTTCTTCTATTATCCCTTTTTTTGTTTTGGAATAGTAGGAGCCAAGTGCAAAGTGATAACTTTTAGACCATGGTTATATAAAGACATAATCACAACCATAGATCCCTTCATGTATGTAGTAATTTTATTAAGTATTTTTTATTTTTTGTAGTTTAAATCCAACTTTAGATAATTAAATATTTACAGAACATGCATCTTCACCCTAAATATTTCCTGTGTATGGAACCATATGTCTTGCCAAATATAGAAAAATAATTTACAACACATTCAAGGACTTTGAATCTACTTATTTTTAAAGCAAATCATGTATAAAAGTGTTTTTATATATACAGTCATGCCTAAATGATACATTTCCATCCTCCTAGTTCAAAATATAGCAAACCTGGATAGAGTAAGTACTAAGTTTTAGCACTAGATATTTCCAAGTGTGACTTTCATGGACTGGTCTCCATTAGAATAAGATATGTGTCATTTTTTGCTTGTTCAATAATGATTGTTGGGAGCACAGTAAACTTGAGAGGGATGAGTGGACCTGGAAAAATATTTGACTAGCAAGACTTTCCCTTGTATGAAGCTGAGGGAAATTGTATTGGGTTGGCCAAAAAGTTTCTTCAGGTTTTTCCATAAAATGTTACGGAAAACCCAAATGAACTTTTTGGCCAAACAGATGGCACAGTGGTGAAGAATCTGCCTGCCAATGCAGGAGACACAAGAGATTCAGGTTCAGTCCCTGGGTTGGGAAGATTCTCTGGAGAAGAAAATGGCAACTCACTCCAGTATTCTTGCCTGGGAAATCCCAGAGAGAGAGCCTGGCAGGCTACAGTCCATGGGACCACAAAGAGTGGGACAGGACTGAGCACACAGGCACACCACAATAGATGTTTAGAGAAAGTCCTTAAAGCCTCAGAAGTCCTTCAGGTCCTTATTAAATGGCAGCTTCATCAATACAGGTCTCACCACCAGCATCTGTCATTCTTCTTTTTTAATAAATGAAACTGCTTACACACACCTACTAACAGAAACCCCAGTGTAACACCTTCACCTATAAAAGCGGTTTAATTCACAGCCAATTTCACTGACCTGGAGCAAGTAATGCTTGATGAGTCAATTAGGAAAGAATTGCTATGTCTGACACTACTAGGAAACTTGCTCAGATCCTTAAAATACCAGGTGTGAAACAGGAGTGGCATGCCTTTCAATATCAGAGCTTTGGACAGAGCACTGGACTGTGCTGGCCACTGACTGGTCTATCTTTTAAGCATTATTCTTCCAGAGAAGCACCCAGCCTTGTACCCACTGAACAAACACAGCAGAGGTCAATTTTCTATCTTTGGTGTTGTATCTATATTTGCAAAATAAAATAATTTTAAAGGATTCTTCTACTTTGTACATATTTTTAAAATGTATATTCTTTTCTCTGTGCTTCTCTTTTCTTCCTGAATTTGTTGTGTTCGGTATCCAAATAGTATAAGCAATCAAGCTGACTTTAAAGCTAGCTAAAAAAAAAAAATCATGTTTGATCAAATGGGTGGATAATCTGTGCAAATTTGTTTGAAAATGGGGGCACTGCTCTGAAGTTTATTATAATGCCTAGCACATCCCACCACTTTAATCAGTTGATTGATTTTTGTAAGCCTCTGAAGAAACTTCCAGGGACTTCACTGGTGGTCTGGTGGCTTAGATTCCACACTCCAAGTGCAGGGGGTCCAGGTTGGATCCTTGGTCAGGGAACTAGATCCCACATACCACGACTAAAAGAGTTCTCATGCCACAGCTAAGACCCAATGCAGCCAAATAAATGAATAGATTTTTTTTTAAAGGAAGAAACTTGCAGTGTTGAAGAACCAGTTCCTTAAAATGCCCATGGGGTACACCCCGCCTTAGACCTTAACACAGAAGGCTTCCTCTCAACAAAATTGGGGGAAACAAACCTCTAGGCAAAGCATAGTGAGTTCCTGAGAGGCAATATTAAAGGTAAAAGGAAATTGGGGGTTCAGGGGTGACACACTTTCTCGCTGGCCCTAAATGTGTCTCTCTTTCCCTCACCCCGCCCTCCTACACCTCTGCGAGCAGTTTATATCTTGTGCTCATGCACTCAGCAGTTGTACGTGTTCTTTGGTCCTTAGGTTACTTAGTGCCAAAAGCACCTCACTTCTATCCTGCTTCACACACTTCAAATAAAATATCTTTGTATCTAGCAGTAGCTGCTAGTATTGGAAAGAAAAATGGGAAGAGTTCTTGAAAATATGCCTTAGGTAGTTCTTCCAGTAGCGAGATTTTTTATGGGTTTCCTACTTTTGGTAGATTTATGGGGGATTGGGATGCAGTACAGATAATCCTCTCAGGGGTATTTCATATGGGGGCAGAAGATATTACCAAAAGTGTGGATACAGGACAAGGCAAGGCTCCAGGTGAGAAAGGCAGGCAGTGAAAGCACATCTGGCTGTCCCGTCTGGGGAAATAAAGACATTTAAGTTTGGACAACAGACTGGTTCCAAATAGGAAAATGAGTACGTCAAGGCTGTATATTGTCACCCTGCTTATTTAACTTATATGCAGAGTACATCATGTGAAATGCTGGGCTGGAAGAAGCACAAGCTAGAATCAAGATTGCTGGGAGAAATATCAATAACTTCAGATATGCAGATGACACCATCCTTATGGCAGAAAGTGAAGAGGAACTACAGAGCCTCTTGATGAAAGTGAAAGTGGAGAGTGAAAAAGTTGGCTTAAAGCTCAACATTCAGAAAACAAAGATCATGGCATCCCATCCCATCACTTCATGGGAAATAGATGGGGAAACAATGGAAACAGTGTCAGACTTTATTTTTTTGGGCTCCAAAATCACTGCAGATGGTGACTGCAGCCATGAAATTAAAAGATGCTTACTCCTTGGAAGGAAAGTTATGACCAACCTAGATAGCATATTCAAAAGCAGAGACATTACTTTGCCAACAAAGGTCCATCTAGTCAAGGCTATGGTTTTTTCTGTGGTCATGTATGGATGTGAGTGTTGGATTGTGAAGAAAGCTGAGTGCCGAAGAATTGATGCTTTTGAACTGTGGTGTTGGAGAAGACTCTTGAGAGTCCTTTGGACTGCAAGGAGATCCAACCAGTCCATTCTAAATGAGATCAGCCCTGGGATTTCTTTGGAAGGACTGATGCCAAAGCTGAAACTCCAGTACTTAGGCCACCTCATGTGAAGAGCTGACTCATTGGAAAAGACACTGATGCTGGGAGGGTTGGGGGCAGGAGGAAAAGGGGATGACAGAGGATGAGATGGCTGGATGGCATCAGTGACTCGATGGACGTGAGTTTGAGTGAACTCCGGGAGTTGGTGATGGACAGGGAGGCCTGGCATGCTGCAATTCATGGGGTCGGACACGACTGAGCAACTGAATTGAACTGAACTTAAGCTTGGACATAATAGAAATTTAGAGACAATTGCTGGAAACGCCTGAAAGTTAGAATTAAATACTTTAAATCTGATTTGAAAGCCATAAGGAGACTTTTTGATTTGGACAGTGAATGATCAAAATCATATTTTAGTGTTTTACTCACATGAATACATGCTCATGTCAAAATACACATGTATTAAACATCAGATTATGAAATACTGATTTTAGTCTGTGGGTCATCAGCTGATCCTGAAGATCTCTTTCTCTCTCTTCTCATCCCACAGGTTGTTATTTTGTACTTTGAGCCAAGCACATTTCGCTGTATTCTCCTAAGATGGGTCCGCCTTCTCGGTTTTGCTACTGTTTATGGAACTGTCACTCTCAAGCTTCACAGGTATATTTTATTAGTTCTCATTCCCATGGGAGGATCAAAGTGTTTTGCTTAGCATATAATTGCAAGCTCAGTCAGCCACTTTAATGGTTAAATTTCAGGAATTTAGGTAGTAAAATAATATATGTTTTTCATTTTCAAGGCAATATCTTTAAGATTCTGTAGGAAAACCTCTAATACAATTGAATTTGAGCAACATGCTTTAGTAGAATGTGCCATTGGTTATGGAAAGGTTAATTCTGAACAAAAAAATAAGTCTACAATGAATGTGAAATAGTATTTACTCACTAAGAACAGGAAGAAAGACAATACAGCTGAAATAATCAAGCCCAGAGTTATCAAAGAATCCTGTATAGTAGAATTCAGCAATATGCTTACCAGACAAAAAGCTGCTGTCCTCCATTCCCAAGTTCCACACCCCAGGGCAATCCTGCTTTTATTCCTTGGGTGAATTTCCAAAAAATGGTGTTCTTGGTTTCGTTCCTTATCCAATATTCTCCAGTGCTTATCAGCCTTATAAATTGGAGAACACAGTAAATTCCCTTATAGTTTCGTTTCAAAATCACCTACTTTTAAAAATGTAGGGATTTCCCTGGCAGTCCAATGGTTAAAACTTGGCCTTCCAATGCAGAGGGGATACAGGTTTGATCCCTGGTTGAGGAGCTAAGATTCCATGTGCATTATGGCCAAAAAAACAATTAATAAAACAGAAGCAATATTGTAACAAATTCAATAAAGATGTTAAGAATGGTCCGTATCAAAAAAATCTTTAAAAAAGTCTTTTCAGTGTATATGATAAATATTAGGAAGAAAGAGGCGATAAAATAAATTACCAGTCCACAAAGAGTAGGGGTAGCTGGAAATGATTCCAGGGCTTTCCCTTACATTTCTCCTGCAGGATAACACTGTAGTTCAGTAGAAGAAACCCATTATGTTGATCAGGATTAAAGCTGCTTTAATAATCACAGTAGGCCATTTATATGTTCATGCTAATTTGACCGTAAGTATTTCTCAATAAATGTATCTTGATACGGCCCATGCATGCGACAGTTTATCTTAGATGACATAAATATGTCTTTAAATATTTGTCTTTAAATGCCACCCCTTCAACATTTATTAAAATGTGATCATTGCATACTCTTATTATGCAAGAATCCCACTTAAAATTGGAGTGTAATTGCTTTACAATGTTGTGTTAGTTTCTACTGTACATCAGCGTGAATCAGCTATAGGTATACACATATATCCTCCCCTCACTCTTGAGCCTCCCTCCCACCTCCCCTCCACCGTCTCACCCCTCTAAGGTCATCACAGAGCACTGAGCTGAGTTCCCTGTGCTATACTGTAGCTTCTCACTAGTAGTGAATTCATGTCAGTGCCACTCTGCCAATTCATTCCGCTCCATTTCTCTTATTATTTTTTGTACTTACTTTAATAACTAGGAACACTCCCAATTATCTTTTTGGAACAAATGTAGATATCCTTAACTCTCTCAAGATTCCTTTCTTATGTATGTCGTATAGTAACTTCAGGAGGTCCAGTTTAAATCTCAGTTTAGCATCTAGGAAATTATCGTTTTGTATTTCCTACAAAAGAAAGGATTAGATGAGTCTCTTGGAGAGGGAAGTGGCAACCCACTCCAGTATTCTTGCCTGGAGAATCCTATGGACTGAGGAGCCTGGCAGGCTACAGTCCACGGGGGCGCAAGAGTCGAACATGACTTAGCAACTAAACCACCACCAGGTGAGTCTCTAATGTTCTTCCTGATGCTGACATTATTATTTCCATATCACAGCTCACTTTGCTCTCATGTCCGTTTCAATCTCTATTCCTTATATGATAACTGTTTTTCAACCAGTGCTCACTAAAGGAAATTGACAGTCTATTGACATTGACAGCCTATCATGGACAGTAAGGCTTCTGGAATTCTGAAAAGAATAGATGGCCTCTTGAGACTTGAGAATGGCCTCTCTCCCTATGAGTCTTAGGGTCCTCTTTTATATGCTACAGTTTGCTTATGTAATTATTTTTTTTTTATTTTTAACTAATTATCTTCTCCTTGAAGTGAGGGTCTTACATTGAATCCCCAGCTCTTAGCACAATGACTGACACATGGTGGGTGCTTAATGCTTAGTAGTTGATAAATGAATGAATGAAAATGTCAGCTGCAGAATTGGAAGCAGCTTCCCACAGTTCCCTCCACACCTAACACATTCCTATTCCCCTGACTTGTTGCATGTCCTCAAGTGTCTGAAACACATGACACCATGGTCCACAAGAGGCTGATCGTGGGACAAAAACACAACATTATTGGGTTGGCCAAAAAGTTCATTCTAGTTTTTCCATATGACGTTACGAAACTTTTTGCCAATCCAATAAATAACACAGAATCATAAAGCAAGAAGATTCCTTCCATTCAGGTTCTCTTTCTATCCTTCTGATTATTTCCAGGAGAAAAATTAGTTTGGAAATAATAGGTCTTTAACACCTGCCTAGCAGTTGCTAATTTTCCTTTACAACAAAGAGCAGATCAAACTTCAGGCTTAGAGACTCCCGTTACAATACGACCTAGATGAAATCTATTCTTTTTATTTCACTGTATTCATTTTCATCATTACATTCTATGTGTGGATTATCTATCAGTTCTTCCTGTAAAGTGGCAATGTAAAATTTTCTTTAAAATATTTTAAATAGAAGAAATTTAAAGAAAATATTAGCTGGTACACAGATACAGGCAGGAATCTTGAGAGTGGTATGCAGATAATTGGGATTTGGTAAACTAGATCACTTCATCCTTCTTTTGTTTATTTTAAAGACTATAATTCAAACTGTTTTCTCTCTGTGTGTCTCTAGAAGGCATTGCAGTGAAGGATTACCTACTGAAGGCTTAAATCGAGTGGAAACTATTTCTAATTTAATGAGCTGAATTATTCTTATCCTGTCTGAACCATATGGGTTTATATTATACTGTTTTTTCCATATTGTTTAAATGGAACTGATTCCAATATTGTTTAAGGCTGTAAACTGAAGAGTCAGCATGCCAGAGGAATGAGAGCAACCCGAGGGAAGTGACTGACTGAGCCAGCTTTCTGTCCCCCATCCTTAGTGCTGCATCTTGCCCATGTTATATGCATTCACACATTTGTTAAGTGAATGAATGGGTGGATGGTTATAATGAATGGAGCTGCAGGGATGTCTCTGGTAGATAACTCTTATAGGCAAGCAACACATGGTCCTCAAGAAAGGGATTCAAAGATTTTATATTAATAGTAACATGATCGAGAGCAAAGACATAAATCTTTACAAATCCAAATTTGAATTTCAGTTCTGCCATTAATTATTTATACAGCCAAGAGTAAATGACTTTAACATCTGAGAATTACTTCTCACCCCGCCTGTAGAGTTGTTGTACATCTTAAACATGATAGAAATATATGTAAATATGTCACGTAGGGGGTTTTGGTTGCAAACCACAGACACTGACTATAGCTAAATTAAGCAAAAAGGGAATTCATTGGAATGATATGGGGAAGGCCACAGACTGAAGAGAAAGCTGAGGATCCAGGTTTGGGCAGACCCGACCCAAGGTGGCTTGAGGGATAAAGGTAGCCTGAGCTAAGGGATAACATCCCTTGAATGCCATATTCTCATTTTCATAAGAACTTCATTTTTTATTTCAAATTTATGAAAAGTAAATCTCACCTCTCTAAGGCTGAAAATTCCAAGGCAGTTATCAGTACTGATAAATAAAATGATTATTCTAGTCTCTTGAGAATAGGATAAACAGGAAAGACCTGAGTTCTTGTTTTATTTCAGCCATTTCCCTCAGGGCTTAGTAAAATTTTTGAATATTTCTTTTCCTGTATCCTGATCTCTTACTGATCAATGGCAGTGTTTACAGAATTCCAGTAGCTCTGAAAACTTGAAGAAAATATGAAAAAGGAATAGGATCTCATCTGTCACTAGAAATGATACTATTATCCTGGAACTTAAGGATCTCATCACTTTTATTAAATTTCCCCCTTTTGCTTTAGGGGTCTCTTCCCACATTTGAGAGCCATACAGACAAAGACTACCATGCCAATGCAAAGGAAAGTCACAAGTCTTTTATTTCTTAATAGTGCAGTATAGAAGTGGAGCAAGTTAGAGGAGGGAAGTGAAAGTGGTCCACTCCTTCAGGGAGGAGTTGTTTTATCACTGACATTGTTTAGAATTACCACCATAAGGTGGTGATAAAAAGCAGAACAACTTTGACTTATTATTATTGCCTAAAAGTCTATACAGAAATTGTTACCTGCGCCCAGGACAGACATTCCCACCACCCCACCTCACTGGCAGGCTGTTCATGCAATGCACTTTATTTGAACCTGAAACTGTTTCTTTTCAGAAAAAGAAAGAAAGGGACAGATTTTATCTATCTCTAGGCTCAGGAAAGTCAAGTATATGTTCAAAAGGAAAAATGAGGAACTATTTTAAATGAAAGGGAATGGAGAGAGATTAAGAAACTCAATGCCAGAAGAACAATTTTCCTATTCCCTACAATATGGTTTCTGAAAACAAATTGCCTTTTCCTTTTTCTAAGGCTAATCAAGAAAAAACAAAACTTTTTTTGTTTGTAGTATATATAAAACGAACATTTAAGCAAGCTGCAAGAAAACCTTCTTCTGGCTCTGACATGGAGATTTTCATTTCATGCATTATTCAGGACTACCCATTCTGGATCAGTGCAATTCATAGCAGTTTTCTCTACTATGCTTATTAGCACCAAATATGTACGCTTTGTGGGAAAGGATAGATAGATAGATAGCTACTTTTGTTTCCTATTAAACATTTTTACTGAAGTGTAGTTGATTTAGAGTGTTGTTTTCATTTCTGCTGTACAGGAAAGTGATTCAGTTATACATCTATGCATTCTTTTTTATATTCTTCTCCATTATGGTTTATCACAGGATGTTGAATATAGTTCTCTGTGCTATACAGTGGGACCTTGTTGTTTTATCCATTCCATATATATAGCTTATGTCTGCAAACCCCAACCTCCCACTCCGTCCCTTCCCCTAGTAAATTTTGAAAAGTGGCTGGAAGATATTTATATTTATTTATTTTGGGTATTCTTACAAGGAAACTTTAAATTTTTTAAAGCGCAAAAGGTAGAAAATCTTTTTATACATTTCCCCAGTGACTGATGATGTTGAGTTTATTTTTGGGTGTTTATTGGTCATTTATTTATCTCTTTAGAAATATGTCCATATTTTAATTGGGCTTTTGCGTTTTGGTGTTATATGAGTTTTTATAAATTCTAGATCTGAGGCTCTTATCAGATAAATTATTTGAAAATATTTTCTCCAAATCTGTGGATTTTCTTTTTTTACTTTCTTGATAGTGTGCTTTGGTTCACGTATTTTTCTTTTTTATTTCTATGAAGCTCAGTTTATCTGTTTTTTCTTTTGTACATATGCCTTGGTATGATATTTAAGAAACCATTGCCTAATCTCAGGTCAGAAAGATCTATACCTCTGGTTCCTTCTAAGCATTTTATAGTTTTAGTTCTTACATTTGAGTCTTTGATTCATTTGGAATTAATTTTTGTATATTATGTGAGATAGAGGTCTAAATTAATTCTTTTGCACTTGGATATATACTTGTCCTAAGGACCATTTGTTAAAAAAATTTCTTTTCTTTTTTTTGGTGGCACTGAGCAGCTTGTGGGGTATAGTTCAATCCAGGGATTGAACCCAGGATCATGGCAGTAAAAACACCAAGTCCTAACCCCTGGACAGCTAGGGAGCTCCCTTTTTTATATTTTTGTTTTTAAAGATTATTTTTTTCTTTATTGAATAATATTGGCACTGTTGTCAAAAAACCAGTTGACTGAAGATGTAGAGATTTATTTCTGGATGATCAGTTTTATTCTGTTGTTCTGTATGTCTGTCATTATGCTTGTATCACACTGCTTTGTTAAATTGACTTAAACCTATAGATCAATTTAGGGAATATTGCCATCTTAGCAGTATTAGATCTTCCAGCCCATGAACACACTTTCCATCTCTTTAGATCTTTTAAAATTTCTTTCAGTGATGTTGTATAGATTACATCTTTTACCTTCTTGGTTAAATTTACTCCTAGGTGTTTTTTGATGCTATGGTAAGTGAAACTCTTTAGTCAGTTTCATTTTCAAGTTGCTCATTGCTTATATATAAAAATAAAACTGATTTTTAAATGTTGAACTTATATCTTACAACTTTGCTGAATTTGGTGTTTCGTTCAGATTATGTGTGTGTGTGTGTTCTTTAGAGTTTTCTATATATGAGATTGTGTCATCTACTAATAGATACAGCTTTACTTCTCCCATCCCAATATGGATTCATTTTATTTCTTTTTTTCTTGACAAATTACTCATACTAGAACTTCTGGTACAATGATGAATAGAAGTGGTGAAAACAGACATTTTTGCCTTTTTCCTGAGAGCAGAAGAAATAATCTGCAGATTCCTTCTAGCTCTATCAAATATTTGACTTGTAACAGTCTTATAACTCTTTCTTCTCCCTTATCCTATCTACTTACAATCAGGTCAAAAGAAAGGAAGGTTACTATGAGATACGAGAGCTAAAGCAGGTAATTGGAATTGATAAAATTACCTATATTGGGGAAGCTGAGTTGTGGGTTTCCTTCTTATAATAGCAGTAACTTAAAATAGTCACCACAGTCTTACTGAACTTCATGTCTCATAAATGTTAAAGTCTATTTTTGCCTAGGTGATACTGATCCTTTTAAATATATCCAGTGATTAAAAAGTAGCATATGTTACTTCTGAAAATGAAATTTTGAGAAATTGATGAAAAGCTTGATAAACATGAGGGCTTATGACCACTTAAAGCAAACTGAGAAGTAGTGACTTCAGCCTTTTTTGTGTTATTTACTATCAAGGCTCTTTTGCCAAGAATTGAGTGGCTTTATATTTATAAAAGAAAATAATCACCTCCTATCTTTCATCAGAAGCATTTATTTTCCGGAATTTCTAAGAAAGCAGTAAAATTAATAGAAATTCAAATCTAATGGAGAACTTTAAGACTTTAGGATTATTCCAATTAAGTTAGTAGAAGCTTGTATGGCTTGATTATGTACATATTCATTTCCTTGTAGTAAACAAAAAAGATGTGGTTGAATCAGAAACGCAAATATTCTGAAAGTGGAAAACTTTCTGATACTAGAGGTTTTAAATTTTGTTGTCAGTGTCAAATTGTATCTGACAGGTTAGAGCAGTCAGCCCATTGGAAAGACAGGTGCACCAGACTTAAGCCTTTGGGGAAAAAATTATTTAGAGCAGCAGCTCTCAAACTATACCCTTCATCAGAATTTATTTAAAGGGCTTGTTAAAATACAGGTTTCTGGGCCATAACCCCCAGTGTTTCTGACATAGTAGATCTGGGGGACCCAAGAATTTGCATTTTTAACAAGTTTTGGGATGATGTTAATGCTACTGGTTTGGGAACCACTGGCCTAGAGCAAGTGGCATCTCAATTGAACCTTGAAGGAATATGTACGAATTGGCTAAATTAGGTATTTGTATTGATGAGGGGAGAGGGAGGGGAAGTACAGGAAAAGAAGGGCAAAGGTTCAGATAGAGGACACCGCATGTTGTTCAGAGACCTGGAGGAAGGCAAGAATGGTGAGCGATGAACCTGCTGAAGCAAGGAGGGACCAATTTTTAAAGGCCTTTTACCACCCTAAGGTAGCTGGATTTGGGTGGAGAAGCACAGGACTGTAAATAGAGAGAAACAGGATCAGAAGTGCAGTTAGGAATGTCGCTGTGGCTTTAATGTACAGTGTGGCCTGATGGTGGAAGAGAACAGTAAGGATACTGGTTAGGAAGCTACTAGAGGAAATAGGTTGATGACCAGGAGCTGTACAGTGGCAGTGAAAATGGAGAAAAATAGAAAGATTTGAAAGATATTCTAAGTGTTTAAGAGGTAAAAATTAAATTATTTAAAAAAAAATTTTTTTATGGCTGTGGCAGTTCTTAGTTGTGGCACGTGGACTCTTCATTGCTGTGCACTCAGTTCAGTTCAGTTCAGTCACTCAGTCGTGTCCAACTCTTTGCGACCCCATGAATCGCACCACACCAGGCCTGCCTGTCCATCACCAACACCCGGAGTTCACTCAAACTCATGTCCATTGAGTCAGTGATGCCATCCAGCCATCTCATCCTCTGTCGTCCCCTTCTCCTCCTGCCCCCAATCCCTCCCAGCATCAGAGTCTTTTCCAATGAGTCAACTCTTCGCATGAGGTGGCCAAAGTACTGGAGTTTCAGCTTCAGCATCAGTCCTTCTGATGAACATCCAGGACTGATCTCCTTCAGAATGGACTGGTTGGATCTCCTTGCAACCCAAGGGACTCTCAAGAGTCTTCTCCAACACCACACTTCAAAGCATCAATTCTTCGGCGCTCAGCTTTCTTCACAGTCCAACTCTCACATCCATACATGACCACTGGAAAAACCATAGCCTTGACTAGATGGACCTTTGTTGGCAAAGTAATGTCTCTGCTTTTTAATATGTTATCTAGGTTGGTCATAACTTTCCTTCCAAGGAGTAAGCATCTTTTCATTTCATGGCTGCAGTCACCATCTGCAGTGATCTTGGAGCCCAAAAAAATAAAGTCTGACACTGTTTCCACTGTTTCCCCATCTATTTCCCATGAAGTGATGGGACCAGATGCCATGATCTTAGTTTTCTGAATGTTGAGCTTTAAGCCAACTTTTCACTCTCCTCTTTCACTTTCATCAAGAGGCTTTTTAGTTCTTCTTCACTTTCTGCCATAGACTCTGATGCTGGGAGGGATTGGGGGCAGGAGGAGAAGGGGACGACAGAGGATGAGATGGCCGGATGGCATCACTGACTCGATGGGCACTAGTTGTGCACAACTAGGCTTCTCTCTAGGTGCCCTGGTTCAGTAGTTGAGGCATGCAGGTTTAGTTGCCTGGCTAGAGATTGAACCCAAGTCTCCTGCACTGCCTGGCGGATTCTTAATCATTGGACCTCTAGGGAAGTACTCAGATATTCTTAATTATGCATTTGCTATTTGGAACATAGATGGGGGAAAAGTATCAAAGTTCCTCCCTAGGTTTCTGCTTTGAATACTTATCTGGTACTGGTCATTCAGACAGGTAACACATGAGCAGTGGATTAGAGGAGACAGGAATTGAGAGAGTGATGATTTTATTTTGGGACCTGTTGATGTCCAATGGGTCACTGATTCTACAGATCTTGAGCTCAGGAGAGTGATCTCAATAAACCAAAGTTACAGATTTGAGACTCACCAACAGGTACATAACTGAAGCAGAGTCGTGGTTGGAATTTCCCAGGTATAACATGTAGAACAAAAACAAGATGACAACATTTAGGAGATCCTTGAGGAGAAGTCTTTTTTAAAAGGAAGACTGAGGCAGAGGACTCTGTGCTGGAAACTAAAAAATTGCTGACAGAGGAGTAGGATGAAAACCAAGAGAATATGACATAATAGAAGCAATCAATTAGAGGGGCTTTCTTCATGGTCCAGTGGTTAAGACTCCACCTTCCAATGCAGGGAGTGAAGGGTTCAATCCCTGGTGGGGGAGCTAAGATTCCTTGTACCTTGCTGCAAAAAAACAAAAAAACCATAGAAGCAATATTGTAACAAATTCAATAAAGACTCAAAAAAGTATCCACCTCAAAAAAAAAACTAAAGAACAAACTAGCAATTAGATATTTGAAGAAGATAATCATATAACCTAAATATAAGCCCTTATAGTAATTTTATGAGCTCAGACAAGAAGTGTGTGGAAAGTGAAAAAGTAGAGGTAGACATATGCTGCTGCTGCTGCTGCTAAGTCGCTTCAGTCATGTCCGACTCTGTGCAACCCCATAGATGGCAGCCCACCAGGCTCCCCCATCCCTG
The DNA here is from genome assembly GCF_029407905.1 of Bubalus kerabau. Lineage (NCBI taxonomy): Eukaryota > Metazoa > Chordata > Mammalia > Artiodactyla > Bovidae > Bubalus > Bubalus kerabau. The sequence goes on from NC_073636.1 coordinate 26,561,249, forward strand.
GGATTCTCCAGGCAAGAACACTGGAGTGGGTTGCCATTTCCTTCTCCAAGTGGAAGTGAAGTCACTCAGTCGTGTCCAACCCTCAGCGACCCCATGGACTGCAGCCTTCCATGCTCTTCCGTCCATGGGATTTTCCAGGCAAGAGTACAGGAGTGGGGTGCCATTGCCTTCTCCTAGAGGTAGACATATAGTGACAGCCAATTCCTGGATTGCCATAGTTTTTTATTATTTCAACATGATTTCTTTATTTATTATGTATGTAAATTCTTATTTATGAATTTATCTACTATTAACGAGAACTGAATATATACTTTAAATATGCCATTTTGTATTAAATTTTGGAGATTTTTTTGTAGTCCTCATATATATTACTGTGTTCATTGAGAATAGTGAAACCTTCTCAACAGATGATAGCTTAAAGATTTATCTATAAAAAAATAGTACGAAAAGTAATCTGTGTAAGTTTAATGGTTGCACTTTTTCTACAGCTGTATTTCATATAAGTGCATGTCTAAGGATTTCACATTTAGAACTTGGTTTCTAGGCGGTGAACGCATGTAGACTAACAAAAGCTCATTTTTTTTAAAGATGTAGCAAAATTTTCTCATTTTATTTTAAGGCCGTCCTAGAAAAATATATCTTATTCCATTTTACAAAAACCAATATCCTGAAATGCTTAGACTGCAGTGCAGAGTTGTGTTACTGTATTTTCTAGTGTTTGAAAGTCAGTAAAATTGATAACAGGAGGCTCATGAGGGCTTGGCTTTGGTTTTTCCCTCTCTGGAAATGAGATTTGGGGACCTGACAATCTTGAATTCTCAGACTCAATGATAAACACCCATGGAAAACATGAAAATGTCTCATAATTTGGAAGGTAGTTTCTTGACTAAAAGATTACTCTACTGGGATCATATAGACTTCCTCTGCAAATAACAAGCTCATCTGGTTAAGAAGTAGTATATTTTAAAGATAGTTATTTTAAAAATTCACTCTTTGCTCTCTTTGAGCAAATATGTGAAAATCTTCAAGTAACAGAAAAGTTAATGACTTTCCACATCTTGGCCATAGAAAGAAAATATAAATCATAACTGTTTTTCTCTTAAGCAGTGGTTCTCAACCCAGTGAAAACCCCTCGAAGTAACTTGAAAAATCCCTAGGAGTTCCTCTGGGTTAAAGAAAACTTCCCCTCTTGCCAAACATTTCCGTCCACTGTCCCTCAAAGACAACATTTCTCTGGTTTGGACTTTGTTATGTTTTTCCCTTCAGTTAGAATATCCCCTTATATCTTTTCTACTTTCCTCCATTTCTGTCAATTGATATCCGTCAAGGCCCAGACCAACTACCACCTCCCCTCTTTATCTAACTTTAAATGGAGTAAAATCTATAAAATACTGAATCACTGTGAAACTGTTAGTTTCACACCTGAGACTAATATCACAAATCAACTATACTTCAAAAAAAAGGATGAACAGTGGGTTTAATTTGGCAACAAGTACAAGTGATTCTTAACAGGCAGCACTTCAACTACCTGGAGCAGAAGTGTTTGAGGCCTATAGAGGGAGGCAATGCGTTCGCTACCAGTGCGAGTGTGTTTCACCCAGGGAATGGAGAATAACTGCTTATCTGGTGAACTACAGCTCTTCCTTGACTTACAGTAGAATTATATCCAGATAAATCCATTGTAGATTGAGAGTATCGTTAAGTTGTGAGCGCATCTAACATACCTAACATCATAGTTTAACCCAGTCTACCTTAACTGTGCTCAGAACACTTACAGTAGCCTCCGCTTCGGCCACATCATCTAACGCAAGGTCTGTTTCATAATAAAATGCTGAATAGCTCATATCATTTATTGAATACTGTACTGAAAGTGAAAAGCAAAATTATTGAATGAGTACAGAATGGTTGTAAGTGGATCAGTGGTTTAACCTTGTGATCCCGTGGCTGTCTCGGAGCTGAGGCATCAGGAGAGAGTATCGTACCACGTACCATTAGCCCAGTTAAAGATCGAAATTCAGGTTCAAAGTACAGTTTCTACTGAATGCTTATCAATTTGTGCCATCATAAAATCAAAATATCACTAAGTCGAACTGTTTTAAATTGGGGACTGTCTGTAGTTAAACGATGAGTAAAGTGATCTTTTGAATTCTTATTTTATACTAAAACCTTTCTGATGTTGTTCCACATTAAAATTGAGGATAAGTATTTTATTCAGAATTAAATAAATTCACACTGTGTGTTAGCTGAAGGACAGTGGAGTTAAAGATATGGGTTAAAGTGACAGTTGCTCGGTCATGTCCGATTCTTTGTGACCCCCTGTGCTATAGCCCATCAGGCTCCTCTGTCCATGAATTCCCCAGGCAAGAATACTGGAGTGGGTTGCCATTTCCTTCTCCAGGGGATCTTCCCAACGACCCAGGGATCAAACCCAGGTCTTCTGCATTGCAGACAGATTCTTTACTGTCTGAGCCACCAGAAAACCTGGAAATATGGATAGGGGGAGGATAAATATGAACATGCTAGAAAATAACTTTCTTTACTGGATATAAGGGGGAAGAGCTATCAAAGCCCTGCATTGAGAGAAAAGATAGTAAAAAACATCTAGATTATTTCAGGTGTATAAGTTTCATTTCTGGATTTATAATGATTTTTATGAATAATTCATAAGAACATTTCATTTAATATGTTGAAAGAATGAGATGGAAGAGGAAGCAGAAAAGCTGAAAAGATGAATTAATTTAGAAATTGATTATGGATACCCTTAGAGTACCATAAACCATTATGGTAGTTTATGTCAAGTCACAACTTTGTGACCTAAGATATCAGAATGAGAGTAGGGAGTTAAAATCAGCTAAGAATATTCTGGAGATGATATTAAAGAAAGGATAGCTGGAAAGATCCCTATAGTAAGGTTGAATTTTGTCTTCACATCATTTTTAGAGATGAAACAGTTCTTAGATACCATGTAATCCAGTAGTTCTCAACGCCGGCTATGCATTTGAGTCATATATACACCAAAAAAATGAATGTAGTTCTTGTAGGTCATATCCCAATCTTCTTCTTTAATGCAATAGTCTTATTGAGGGGTATTTAAATAGTCCTCTTATTGTTTTTGTTTTTGTACTCATAATTATTTTTCATTATGTGATACAATGATGACAAAGGGAGGCTACAAAAAATTATTTTCAAAAAATACCTTTTATAACATTCTACTATAAAGAATAACTCATTTAAGGAAGTTTTTGACTTAGTATAATGTAAAATCCAACTACCAACTTTCAGGACTATCTTTTGATCCCTTAGAAACCCAGTTTGAGCAGTGTTTCCCTATGGATCTTTCTAAGGTCCTGAGAATTTTCCTTGAAATATTAAGACATCCTCAAAAGAATTCCATCCTACACAAATCTATTGACTCACTGACCTCTAACACAGGATATGTGTTCTGCTATTGGAAGATAAAATAGAAAGAAATTCAGTAAAAATAACAAGTGACACTTTTTTTTTTTTTTTTTTTTTTTTAGTGTTAAAATTCTGCCTAAGTAAGTTTGGGTAGATTTAGATTTCACCAAGAAAAACCAGATATTTTAGAGTTTTACTTCCTGGGTGTTAGGTTTGCCTTCACATTTTGATGTCTTGCTCTCCCAGGGTTTTGAAGGTGTTTCTTTCACGAACAGCCCAGAGGATTCCATACATGACTGGTGGACGTGTCATGAGGATGCTGGCGGTAATACTCCTGGTAGTGTTCTGGTTTCTCGTTGGCTGGACATCATCTGTTTGCCAGAATTTGGAGAGGCAGATTTCACTCATTGGCCAAGGGCAAACGTCAGATCACCTCATCTTCAGTATGTGCCTCGTCGAGCGCTGGGATTACATGACAGCAGCCGGTACGTGGTCACTCGGTTTGTGCGGTTGTCTTCTGTTTGCCCGCTAGCATGACAACGGACTTCCTCAGAAGCCTTGCCAAACCCTTTCACAAACTCTAGAGGAATTTTACCCATTTGGTTTTGGTAAAACAATACTATGAAACGGACAATAATGATATGTGGAACGCAAACTTTTTCTGGGAGTTCCCATTATTTTTCAGAGGTATGCAGCTTTGTTCAGAAAATGTCCTTCTTTGTGCAAGAAGGAGAAACACAGTAAGTAAAGGCAGCTTCTTTATACACAGACTTTCTGCTTTCCATCCTATCAATGTGTCCCCATTTGGCTAACAGTATCGATTCTTTTGACTTATTTATTTTGGGAGAAAAAAGGAAATGTGCTGGTATTTTTAATATTGTTTGGGTCCTGTGATATATCAGACTTGATCTCTATAGAGTGCTCTGAACAAAATTTCTAATTTATCTTTCCTTTAAAGATAATTTATTGGAAATTCTCTGGATTTCTGGTATTATACAAACACAGAACCTTGCTACTTGTGGGGAGTAAGTTATGTGACTGAGAAACTGGAGAACTTAGAAGAAGCCCATGATGAGTTGGGCCAAAAGCACAGATTATTTTTCTGGTACCTCAGTTTTTTGAAAAATGAGAAAGAGAAAATTCCATAGGAATTTTTCTGTTGTTAATATTGGGCTATTTTTATACTAAGCCTGCAAAGATACAAAAACATTTTATTATTTTGTTGTCATTCCCCTCAGTCAACCAGGGACAAATCTTAACTTTCTTTGGCAGATGTCAAAAATAAAAACATGAATTTAATTCCCATTATCTATCTCCCACATATTGGCAGTTGTTTGTGAAATGTTCACATTTAGTATTTTGCTAGAAGCTCATAAAATGTGTACATTGTTTACAATTTGAATGGAATAATATTTTTCTGAGAGGGTATTTTAGGACTCATATAAGCCTGGTATCTGTAGTAATAAAGCAATGTGGGTACATAAAGGGAATGGTTATAGCACTATAATAATATATAAAGTCAGTCATCATTATTTTGATCAATAGCAATGAAAATATCTGTAGTTCCATATCAGTAGATATCAATATCAGTATTAGAAGATAAAGCATGGGTAGGAAGCAGTTCTGATTCTGACTTTCATTTGAATGTGAAAATTAAACAAATTTTGTAGATATAAAATTTCTACTTAATACAAACCTGTAACACTAATTTACATTCTTCAATCCAAGTTGACCAAACTAAAAAAAATCGCTTCCCAATATTACTATGAAGAAAAGCACATTACATTTCTTTTATGTTTTACAAAGAATACGATATTCAAAATACATAATGAGGCGTCATTAGGTTGGCAATGAAGAAGCAGAATAAAGCCCAAGAATTTGCTCTGTAACAGGTTCCCAGGTGATGCTTCTGCTTTTGGGTGTGAGACCACACTTTGAGAAGTACTGCTGTATGTCCTTCTCGATTCTAATGATGCCAACTCCAAAATCCCTGAATTTGGGTTGTCTGTGTGGGGCGGGTGTGGGTGTGTGTGTCTTCTAAAAGCAACCTAGATTGAACTTACTGATTCATCACATCACTTTCTGATTCTCCAAATTCCTTTAACAGATTTTCAAGACTCACAGTAAACTTAAGCAGCATTATTAATCCAGCATTATTTACAATGTATTTTAACATTACCCTCTTTTCCAGTTAGGCATTTCCTTCATGTTTCACACAGTTCCTACCCACCTCCACCACTCTCCCTATCAAAGGAAATGTTCTTTCTACCTCTTTGTAATATTCTAAATATTACCCATGCCTCAAAAAACTTCTCTTTTATAAAGATTCTCCTAGGTTCTAGTCCAAATGGTTGTCTTCCTTCATTGAACTACCACTGTACCAAGAGACTTTACCACCTAATTTTGGTTTCGATTCTCACTTATCTTTATAACCCAATAGTAAACTACCTGATGAGAGGAATAAGTCTCTTATATATTTTATATGTACCATAAGGTCTTCAGTACTAGAGACATTATAGGTATTTAGTGGATCTTGTTTATTATAGAAAATTCTTATATATAAAGAAAGTTTATGTAAAATGAACTACAGGTTACTGTCAGTTCTGTATTCATATTTATTTCTACATAGAGATCACAAATGTGACCTTCTTTAGGGTGCAAAATACTTTAAAGTAAAAGACTAATGATAAGGTATAGAGATCAAGAGGTAAGAGGAAGTTAAATGTTTGGTGATAATATTTTTATCTTTTAGTGATTATTTTTGTCCTACTGAATAATTTACTGAACTACTCATAAACTACTGAAACACCTTAGTTTCAAAATTACACTTTTCTTGCAGTGACACAGTTCTCTGAAGAAAACTCAACACACGTGATTTAACAACAGGAACAAATATTTTAAATTAAGACTATCTTGAAAACTCAAGAGACATGTGGTTGCTGTAAAATTCTTTTTCCACACTACCCTACAGTGGTTGCATTTATTTCTCTTTTGGCATGTAGCATTAGATATTCCGTATTTAACCCCTCTTAATGTTTGCTAATGTGTGCCTCTTTGCAGTTCTCTTTATATATTTCTATAAATAGCATGTTTACCATTAGATTTTTATATCTAAGCTGTTATTCAAGAATAAATTAATGTATCTTCAGTCTGCCAGAAAGAAGCATGTACTGAAAGCTAAATTATTCCCCATTTCCTAAGCAGAAATAATTCTGTGCAGGGAAAGGATGGAGATAGGCTTTACCTTGAAGCTGTTGTGAGAAATCTGTGTCAAGAAGCTGTGTATACTTATATTAGTGTCAGGAGTCAATTTCAAAAAAACCCCAAAAAAGTGGTGTTAATATATTGATAAACATGGATCAGTTTTACCTGTCTGAAACTATCCGGTTTGTTTGTTTTTTTTAATACAAATTAAAGAATCATTTGAGTGTGATACTAGTTTTTCCACTGAAGTAGAACTCTAGTTAGAAATATGAGTCATAAATTTAAGGAATGGGTCCTTCCTACCTCTTGCTCACTCCAAAACTGCCCATGTAGGTGATTTTCCTACCACAGGTGTTTCAGAGGAGGAATCAGGTATAGAAAACTACTGGGAAGAAACTTGATTCTCCTCTTGCCTTGTATATTTTAAACACAAAGGCAGACAATGTGTTCAGTAATTCAATTAGTTGTACGCCAGTGTTTAGAAGAGACTGAGAAGAATACAGTAACACCTACTGAGTTATATAGGGAAATTCTAGAATAGCAATTGTTTCTCAGGATTTAAATACTTAATTCTCCTAGAAGATTAAGCTATATTGTGACAGGTGAAATATGGCACAAGCACCCTTTAATGAGTACTAGGGAAAATAGATTAGACTTCCTTTCCATCTGACTTAGATTAATGTTCATGATTTAGGTTCATTTACATGCATCTTTTTTTATTCTAATGTACCGTATGCCTTAATCCTGCTGCATCATTTGTTACAATTTTTTAAATGTATTTTTAATTTTCAGTCAAAGCAATGAAAGCTTGACTGCATTGACAGGCTTGAGCTATGTCATGAGAAACTTCACACATACTTGTTTTTGGGGTGGGGGGAGGGTTGTTTTTTTTTATGTTGTTTTATTTATTTTTAAGTTTTTTAATTTTATACTGCACTTTATTGAATCATAATCTGCAAACTTGTAATATATTTAAACATAATGACTTGATATATGATACATTGTGAAATGATTCCCCCAGTCAAGTTAATTAACATATTCATCAACTCACATAGTTTCCTGGGGGAGGTGTGTGTGTATGTGTAAGAATGCTTAAAATCCATTCTCTTAGCAAATTTCAAGTATAGTTACTGTGCTGTACATTAGATCCTCAAAATGTATCCATCTTTTAACAACATCTGTAGCCTTTGACCAATCTCTCCTTATCCCCACAACTTCAGCCCCTGTCAATCACCATTGTACTGTTTCTATGTGTGTGATGTGGTTTTGTTTTGTTGCATTGTGTTTAGATTCTATATATGATACAGACATACTTTTTGAAGGTCTTTTTCATAGTTTCTTGAATGAGTGAAGTAGAGATTATTTTCTTTGTTTATCTACATATTACCTCTTCTGAACAATGTTTTATTTCTTTGAAGAGTAGTTGTGATGCTGAAGGGCTGAGAGAAAGGATAAATTAATTTTGTTCCTTCATTTTATCCTTGCTGCTGCTACTGCTAAGTTGCTTCAGTCGTGTCCGACTCTGTGCGACCCCAGAGACGGCAGCCCACCAGGCTCCCCCGTCCCTGGGATTCTCCAGGCAAGAACACTGGAGTGGGTTGCCATTTCCTTCTCCAATGCATGAAAGTGAAAAGTGAAAGTGAAGTCACTCAGTCGTGTCCGACTCTTAGCGACCCCATGGACTGTAGCCTACCAGGCTCCTCCGTCCATGGGATTTTCCAGGCAAGAATACTGGAGTGGGGTGCCATTGCCTTCTCAGTCCTTTTATCCTTACAATGCCATTTTTCTTTTTAGAAGTGAAGACATTTTGGGATGGGGTCTTGGGGCAGTGCCTAAAAGACATGGAGCAGGAGTAATTAAGATATCTGTAGGAATCATAGCTTCTAAGGAGCTTCAGCTCCCCCGTGGAACCGTTGGATTCTAAAGGGTGAAAAATTAAGATGGGGAAAAAAGGTTTTGTTGCTTCAGTAGATAGCCTATAGATTAACTCTGTTGTCAAAAGATTTTGGCAGCTCTTTTACTCGTACTAAGATGACTATCATAGTTTAAAAACAAGCTGCTAACCCATATGGACTGCAAATTCCAGCCTGTTTTACCCCCATTCCACTCCGATGTCTGCAGTAACTGTGGCGAACAGAGCCTTCTTCTGAGGTTTAAGTATGGAGGAATAGGAAGGCTTGTGAGTTTTCCTGTTTGAGCTCACTGAGACCCATTCCCCACAGTAGTCAAAACCAATGTCTATGCCTCTAGTAATAGAGCAAAAGAAAGTCTCCATCGAAGGATATAATTAGAGAACACTGGTCAGGAGAACCAGGAGACCTGGGATCCAGACTCTGTTCATGGTGAGTCAGCAGGGGTGGAGCCAGGTTCTCAGTGGGCGTGTCCATGGGAGTGTCCTACGGCTCAGCTCTGCCAATGCCTTCCTTACTGCTCCCAGGAGCTGAGAAGGGGCAGGCATTCCCGTCGGCAGAGTCCTAGTTGTAAACTCCCAGCAACATCCATCTTCTCCATGCTTCTTAGATGAACACACTGATTTTATGACGAACAGAATTCCTGCAACTCACCAACCACCCACTTCACGGCCACATCCACACTCTCAAAAATGTACCCCCAAGGCCACGTGATCTCACAAAGTCAATCCTCCCTTTAAAATTCTACCAGAAGTATCCTTTTCATTGTTTTCACCACTGTAAATCTCATACCTATCTTAATTTAAATCAAAGAAAAGACAAATAAGCCTCCAGAATATAAAGGTTTCTGTCTGCAGCCAAACCGTGGAATGCTGAAATTTGAGTTGTTTTCAAGCATTTTTTAGTTGTTTGACTTAATGATAACTTCTGTGCAGTCTACCATATTATTAGAATAAAATGGAGTAAGTTTACTTTGTAAATTTTCTAAGTGGATAGGATTTAGAGAAAAACAGAAGACGACATTAAAAGAAACACTTGGAAAAGGAAAGCTAAATGTTTCATTTATATATTTAGTTGTGCCATGTAAAAATAATTTTTAAATGTGCTAAGAAGCATAAGGGCTCCCCTGGTGGCTCAGAGGGTAAAGAATCTGTCTGCAGTGTGGGAGACCTGGGTTCAATCCAGGTTCAATCCTGGGTTCAAGGTTGGGGATATCTGCTAGAGGAGAGCATGGCAACCCACTTCAGTATTCTTGCCTGGAGAATCCCCATGGACAGAGGAACCTGGTGGGCTACAATCCTGGGGTCACAAAGAGTCAGACACAACTGAGTGAAGAAGCACACAAGAAGCATAGAACATTGTTAATACAAAATGCCTTTGCAGCATGGCAAAGCAGAAGATCACAGCTTGAGAGTCATTTGTACTTTGAGGTTGCTTTTCTCCAGCCCTTGTGGGTGTTCTAAGATCACCAACCTGGGACATCTTCAGTGTCAAAAAACTAATATTATTTCTCACTCCTTTGCTTGACCCAGGCCTCTGGAAAGATAACTTGAAATTACTTTCATTATGGTGTATTAATTTTTTAAAGGCTATTGTAGTTAACTTTTAAATGAAATGTTATTCCTTATAGATTAAAAATGGAATACCTCAGTTTTCTGAAAGCCCTATTTGAATATTTAAATATAAATACAATTCCCTTTTTAAGTATACCCATGCCTCCCATCAATCGTTTGCCACCAGAAATTATTTTCTAAAGCAGAAGCAAAACATATATTTCAACCCCCATGAAACAGCACTGCAAAAATTGGTAACATCTGCATATTTTCTTTACTGATTGCAATGTTAGTCTGAAGTTAATTATATGAAACTGACTTTTTTTCCCTCAGCACAACTTTTATAAATCACATTTAGTTTAATTGGTACTTTGAATAATAAATTGTTTTTCTGCTGGGGCATATTGTTTGATATTGCTAATGAAATTATTTTAATGTTCATCTTAGCTGTTTGGAGGAATCTTATTTTGTCTTATATTTTTAAATGTAATTCTCCATTGTAGCACACTAATTAATTTGATAACTACTTTCCTTTAAAAAAAAAAAGTGTTCAGTATAAAATTATATAAAAACACTGCTATAAGTGGCCAGGAGATAATGTTTTCATAATTCAGCTTTATGTGGATCCTTCAACTATAGCACATTTTTGCGCTAGTATTATTTAATAATATTTTGTATTCATCATTCTTGAGTGTCAAGTACCACACACTTAGTGGCCCATCAATAAGTATCATTTGCCTTTATTAATCATAATGCCAGTATGATCTTTAAATTGTGTATATAGATGTTAGATGGATCTAGACATCCATCAGTGTTAAGTGGAGTGGCAAGGTAACAGAAAGCCTATATCTCTTAAATACATGAAACTGATATCATTTATATTCATTCATTTCAACAAATATTTATTAAATCTTATCTGATGCTGGGAGGGATTGAGGGCAGGAGGAGAAGGGGACAACAGAGGAGGAGATGGCTGGATGGCATCACTGACTTGATGGACATGAGTCTGAGTGAACTCCGGGAGTTGGTGATGGATAGCGAGGCCTGGCGTGCTGCAATTCATGGGGTCGCAAAGAGTCAGACACGACTGAGCGACTGAACTGAACTGAACTGATTCATGTGTGATCAGTATCCTTGCTATCATCTTTGTGGGCAAAGGTAGAAAAAATAATTGAAAGACTTAGTTCTTGTCCTGATAAATATCATCACAGTCAGGGCTCAAGACTCCATAAACAGTTTTCTCCCAGTTATATATTGTGTGGCAAGTTATTCTCTGAGTTGTCTGGTATAGATAGTTAAAAACTGTAAGAGATTAGAGAAAGGAAACTTCAGTGTAAGTTAGAATCATGGCTGGGGACCTAGGGATGGAGGTGGGACCTGAATCGAACATCGAAAGATTGGTTAATATTTGGAAGTGTGGATGAGAGGAGATTTTGTGTGTTAGTAATAGCATAAACAAAGACTCAGAAGCAAGAATCTTTGGAGTGTTCAGAGGACAGTGAATCTTCCTGGGTCAGCTCAGAGTTCATGTTGGGGAACTCTGGGAGTTCATGTTGGTTGTATGACATGAGGTCATAGAGGGCCAAGCACTTATAAAATAATAATGAACTGCTGAAGATTTCTAAATGAAGATACAAGCAGTTCCTCACAAGACCTCACCTAAGGGTCAGAGACTAGACAGGAAATCAAGGTCTAAGAACTACAAGAGCACAGAAGAATAGGCCAAGCAATGGGGCAGCCAACAGGAAGCCCTGGGGGGTAAGAAAGTCTTGAAACTTTCTGACAAGAAAGTTATCAAAGTCTTGAAACATGTCTGCCCTGGCAGGAACCCCTGTAGTCTTCCTTTGGGAACAGAAATTAATTCCACAGTCCTAAGTAGGTATGAATGGATCTTCTAAGGGAAATATTAATACGAATCAGTGAACCCAAATGGAGATCTGGACAAATCCTGATATGATCAAAGTGGAGTTTTAGAATAATGAACTTGTCGCTGTTATAGAGAATGAATTAATATAGGGTCAATCCAGGTTTAGATGGGCAGTTGATAAATAAGGAGTAAACTTATAGGAACTTAGGCAAAGATTGTAATTGTGGGCATTGAGAGAAGTGATACATACAAAAAATAAGTCTAGATAGAAATGTATCAGTGAAAGGTGGCTCTGAGATTTCAAACCTAAGTGAAGAGGCAATAGTAATACCATGGACAGAAGTACAAGCCTTAGGGAAGGAAGCTTTCCATGAAGATCTTTTCCGAATCCAGTAAGCTTGGCTAGGAAGAACATTCACAGACATGGCCAGTGGCCAACATACAGAATAATCAAGACCTCCACTCTCATATCATGGAGATCTTTGAGTGAGGTTTATTTTCTCTTTGGCTTTTGACCATATCAGAGTTTTTGAATAACTCTTGAAAAATGTGTTTACTTAGGGCTTATTGTTTAAATACTGGTAGAAATATGCTGAAACTTTAGCAGGTAAAACACCTGGGCATATGGAACTGGAAATCAGTATTTCAGTATGCAAGTAGATTACCTCTAGGTAACGCATTTTGTGAAATGTTTTTGCTAACTAGAACTTTCTTTTTGTTAATCAGGTATTATTGTCCCATGAGGTCACGTCACTAAGACAGAGAAAATGCATGGTAACAGTTACTTGGTCAGAATAGGTTAAAGTAACAATGTTCAGTTTTAAAAAAATAGTCAAAAGAGGGACTTCCCTGATGGGTCAGTGGTGAAGAGTCTTGCCCTTGCCTGGCAGTGTAGAGACATGGATTCAATCCCTGGTCCGGGAAGATCCCACATGCCGTGGAGCAGCTAAGCTCCTGAGCCACAGCTACTGAACCTGTGCTCTAGATCCCACGCACCACAACTACTGAAGCCCACACACCCTGGAGCCCGTGCTCCACAACTAGAGAAGCTACCAAATGAGAAGTCCAGGCATCACAATGAAGAATAGCCCCTGCTCACCACAATTAGAGACAGTCTGAGCATAGCAACAAAGACCCAGCACAGCCAAAAAAAATTTTTTTAATTTCAGAAAGTCAAAGGAGATGTTTAACAAAAAGAACTAATTATTTAACATTTGCTTTTATTTATTTATCTGACATCATCCCTATCAGAAACTGTTAAGTGCTTTCTGTCCATTATTTGATTTCATTAGCAAATAGCCCGGAGAAGGCAATGGCACCCCACTCCAGTACTCTTGCCTGGAAAATCCATGGACAGAGGAGCCTGGTAGGCTACAGTCCATGGGGTCCCGAAGAGTCGGACATGACTGAGCAACTTCACTTTCACTTTTCACTTTCATGCATTGGAGAAGGAAATAGCAACCCATACCAGTGTTCTTGCCTGGAGAATCCTAGGGACGGGGAAGCCTGGTGGGCTGCCGTCCATTGGGTCACACAGAGTTGGTCACGACTGAAGCGACTTAGCAGCAGCAGCAGCAGCAAATAGCCCCATGAAATATATACTTTTATTATCTTCATTTTCCAGAGAAGGAAACTGTGACCAGAGGGTTAACTCGCATCAGGTAATGCAAAGTTAATTAGGGATCCAGCCAGAATTCCCCATCGGGTCTAGCATGATTCTGAAGCCCCATCCTTAACTGCCACACTATATTGTCTCTTCTGGCTTGAGCAAGCAAACAAGGTGATGGTGAATTTCACTAAAACTTTGGCATATACCCACCAAAGATTAGATGTCTGTCAGGAGTGAAAACCATGATGGTTCACTTATAAAATATGCCACTGCATGTTTAGCAACCAATTTTCTCACAGTTCGGGCAATGGAGGTCTTTGAACCAGACTCAGTGCATTAAGAACTGAAATATCTCGAAGCTGCATGTAAATACATTATAAGCCTTTTGCTACCTTGATGACTTTATTGTGATTCAGAGGCTCTGTGAACATCTTAAACTTACGTTCGGGATGTGGAAAATTATTTTGCACGTTTTAGGAAAAAGCTATTGATTCTCAAAAAAATCTGAGATACCACTGTTTAAAAAACATTTAATTAAAAAAATAAAATATACCTATGAAAAATCCTCTATACACTGAATAAAAATTAAAAATAAACATGGCCTATGTATTCATATGTGAATGACATTTTTGTATGCATCTATTTTTGTGTGTTTCTATCATAGACACAAAATGCCTGCTAAAGTGCTTAAATTTTACTTCTTCCTTCACTTATAAACTAACAGCGAATTGTGTGTTTTCTGTTCTTCTCACAGCTGAATTTTTATTCCTCCTGTGGGGTGTTTATCTCTGCTATGCAGTGCGGACGGTCCCTTCAGCATTTCATGAGCCGCGCTATATGGCCGTTGCAGTTCATAATGAGCTCATTATCTCCGCTATATTCCATACAATTAGGCAAGTGATCTGTAGAGTCACAAAATAACTGTTTTATTTTTCTGATGTGTTGCAGTTTAATTTAAACAGCAAAACTGGGTGAGATACATAATGGAAAGATTTAGGAAGGATAGTGTTTTGTACATTGACTATTTCTTTGTCACAGAAATGACAAATGAATATAGTTTTTTTTTTTAAACTCTGCTGCTCTTAGTTCCTTCTGATGAGCTGTTTATTGCCTTCATTTATTTGAAAGGGAACTCACTGTTATTGTATTATGTTAAACCACTTCTGGGGTTGTCATTGGGTACTGTTTATAGTCTGTCACACTTTTTGTTCTGAAGCCATGAAGCAATACATACATACATTATAAAATAGATACAGATAAATCATCTATGATTTCACTCGTGTTTATTATGTTAGTTTATACTTTCAAAATCCTAACACTCAGATAACTTACATATGTGAAATAGGTTGAATTCAAAAGCAAAATCCATTCCAAGTTGATGGTTGGATTTTTGTGTGCAGTTGGATTTTTTTCATCCTCACACTCTTTGTATGGTAAGAATATATGGCCTGGCCCTCTGTTTCTTGTTATTCCATATGGTTCCATAGCCAAAGAGTACAAAGAAGAAAGAAAGTGGCTTATGAAAAATGAAGAAAATGAAAGATGCATGACTTATCTTTTGAGAATTTTCACCTGATTCACAATTGAAAATAA
This sequence comes from Bubalus kerabau, assembly GCF_029407905.1. Lineage (NCBI taxonomy): Eukaryota > Metazoa > Chordata > Mammalia > Artiodactyla > Bovidae > Bubalus > Bubalus kerabau. The sequence goes on from NC_073636.1 coordinate 26,576,384, forward strand.
ATCTCAGCAAGAAAATAAAAGGAATCCATTAGTTTGAAAAACAACAAAGAGATGCCATTCAATTACTTGATATACATTAAAAGTTAAGACACACTTAAAGTAATTAGAAATTTTGAGTATTAGTCCTGGCCCTCAGTGGAAAGATAGAGATTAATGAAGGGATGAAAAAGTGATGATCTGTGGAAGTTTTACAGGATTTTTATCATCTCTCATTGTAGTCAGTAATCATAAAATGATGTCTTGCATTCAGTTGATATCTGAATGCACAGCCACACTTCAGAAAACACTGTTTTAACAGAGCTAAAGTGACAGGAAACATGTTAAATACTTGTTAAAAATAACTTTCCTATTTTGCTTAGACCTTTCCTACAAAGTCTCAGACAGCCCACCAGCTTGACCAGAAGAATCATAAAAACCATGAGCTTATATGTAGACACAAGCTCTATTCAAGGATAAGAAGCAATAACAATTTAAATCAGCTGGATCTATCTTGGCAAATTTTTCCTGGAGTTAAATAATATTAAATAAGGCATCCAACGTCAGCAAAAATATTTTTATATCAATAGGATATATATGTTCTTCTTATCTGCTTAAAATATGAAATTATGTATACATATATGTATGTATTTGTACATACATATATATAAATTAAAAACTATTACTACAGATTATGTACAGATTTGCTATCTTTCTTACCAAACTATCAGACTGAACAAAAAGAACCTAAAATAACCTAAAAGGGTTAAGTCTAGAAGGATGAATAATGAGAAAGCATTTTGCTCAGTCAGTTCTAATTCTTTACTTATTTTTAGTGCTGAGCATAAATCTAACTTTGGGGAAAGTGCAAAACTCTTTAAAAGTCTGCCTTTATTCTTAACCTCAATTTTCAAATATTTCTATGCACCTGACTTTAGACCTGTTTAGTTGAAATACTATTTTTTAAAATGAATCTTTAATACTACTGCAAAATCCAGTTGTTCTTAAGATATTTCTAATCAGAAGTACAACCTAAAAAAAGTCTATCAGTAATTAAAAGCTGATTAAGGACAACTGATGTTAGTATATTTCAAAATTATTTTTTGGAAGAGTTTTAATTCAAAACATATGTACCCATTCTTTTCTCTAGATATTGTCAGGCTAGTTTCAACTTCTGTTGGCATTTGAGATAAGGAATTCCCTGTACATAGGATACTTTTAGACTGTAAATCCATCTCCTCTGATGTACCTGTCTACTCCAGGACTGGCTATGGCCCCAGAAGATTGGCATTATATTATTTTCAGGGGTACATTTTATATTGCTTCAGTGCTTCAATACTCTTGTCTCAAAGACTGTAACTTTTTATTGAGTAAGATAATCCTATTTTAGCTCTTAAAAAGAAATCTTACCTGACCTAGCACAGATGGGATTCCAAAGTATTCCATCCCTGAACACAGTGAATATTCAGTCATGTTCAAAGCAGGTATGAAGCTAACCCTTCTCACAAAAGAATTCAGAAAGACGTTAATCCAGAGAATCTCTTTTAGTTGTCTGTGAAGCACCACAGTCGTTTTGCACTTCTGTCTAAGTCTGTGTTGCTTATGTCTCCAGACACAGGGAAAAGACTCTGTCTGCATTTTGATAACCCTTAGCTTCCGTTTGACCTTGATTTTGCAGGAGTAGGGAGATGGGGGTAAAAATGAGGAAGAAATAGCCTGGATGGAAATTTTATCTTAAATATTAATAATATGCATTTAGTAAATTTGTCTTGAATATGGTATAATGCAGAAATAAAATTAGTCTCCTCTATTTTTAGATTCATATATGTTTATTTCGGGCTTCCCAGGTTGTGCTAGTGGTAAAGAAAGTATGTGTGTTAGTCCTTCAGTCCTGTCCAACTCTCTGTGACCGCATGGACTGTAGCCCGCCAGGCTCCTCTCTGCATAGGATTTCCCAGGCAAGAATACGGGTGGATTGGCATTTTCTTCTTCAGGGGGTCTTCCGAACCCAGGATAAAGAACCCACCTGCAATGCAGGAGACCTGAGTTCAGTCCCTGGGTCAGGAAGATCCCCTGGAATAGGAAGTGGCAACCCACTCTTGTATTCTTGCCTGGAGAATCTCATGGACAGAGGACAGAGGAGCCTGGCAGGCTACAGTTCATAACATTGCAAAGAGTCAGACATGGCTGAAGTGACTTAGCACACATGTTTATTTCACTATTATATCATAAGCATTCTCTTAGGATTTAGCTTTTCAAATTTGATGATGTATATCATTGAAACAAAATGCTAATTCTCTAATTCCAAAATCTCATAGTTAGCTTTCATGGATAAACAATAGATGGGGAACATTAAAAGAATATGAGTTCAAAATGACCTTAATAAAAGCAATACCTGGTTTTTGCATAAAGATGAATCCTTAAAACATGAGTTTTAGTTTGTACATGTACCTACTGATTTGTCAAAATATTCCAAAATTGCAAGGACAGATATCAATAATGAATTTTTCCTACACATGTTACTTGCAGGCCTGTCGTGGAACAGAGCATTATAAATTCCTCTGTAAGATTTTAAATATGACATTTTAAATTATTTTAAAATAATTTGATGCTCTATAAAAACTAAAATTTGTATTTTAAAAGATGCGCTTTATACATCCACTATATTTCAGTGTTTAAAAATAGTTTAAAAATGATGTACTTTATAACCCATTAGTACATTCATTTTTCCCATTACATTGTTTACCATATCAGTCTCTGGGATCATTCACTAAGACACATATTTACCCATTTTTTCCTTAGTTCTGATTAATGTTTTTAAATGAAAACTGTTATGATCAAGAGTCATTTGACTGTGCCTTATAATCTAAATTTCCCTGAAACAATAAATTTTTACCCTACTCTTCTTTTGAAGAATTCACATGTGTTCACTGCTTATGCTTTGCACGTTCAACTTACCTACAAAATAATCAAGAAAATGTTTAGCACATTATATAAGTATACGCTATCTTTAAGATCTTACAGAAAAGCCTGAAGGAACTTTTTGGCCAATGCAATATATGTTGTAGAAACAGCAGTATGATTTCTTACTTCCTTGCTTTTACTGATACATTGAGGAAAAGCAAGTATCCTAGTGTTTTAAGTAGAAATCTTGTTGGGTTACTAATATGGTGAATTCTCATTTCAGATTTGTTCTTGCCTCAAGACTTCAGTCTGATTGGATGTTGATGCTGTATTTTGCACATACTCATTTGACTGTGACAGTCACCATTGGGTTGCTTTTGATTCCAAAGGTATTTCTCCAACATTCCTTTTCTCTTGCAAGACAGTTATTTTAAATGAGAATGAAATTGGTTCTTCTTTGAAAAATATCTGGCAATATAGGCAAAGGGTGGTGTAAAGATTTGTGTAACATGCTACAGTATTTTTAAAACTCAGGAAACTACTAATAGGCATCTCTTTTCTTTGGACATTTATTAAACATCTCACATAATATTTAACTACCTTAGTCTGTACAAAACCGTCATCATCCAATTCAGTCCTTTTCCAAACATTCTGCTATCGATTTATGTTTTAATTATTAGGGGTTCAAGGTGGCCTTTCATTGTACCTGTAACCTCAAGATAATTTTTAAACAGAATTATCTTTTTCTACGAATACTCTTATTTGGATTCATAGTCAAGAAAGTTGTGTTTTAATCATTCAGAGAATTTTTATGTAAATAGAAATAATTATAACGTATAAAAACGATCTTCCTTTACACTGAGAGATTCTGACAAAGACTTTCTAGGCAGCATTCTGAAGTGAAGGAAGGTGGGCCAGGATTCAGAATACAGGGATTCTGAACTCATGCCCACCCCAAGCTGACTCTGTAACATAGCGTCAGCCAAGACTTTTCATCTCTCTGAGTTTCAGTTTCCTCATCTATGACATGATAGCAATAAGTCTGCTTGGAATAAAATGATATCAGAGTTTGGAGGAAAACATACATATTATCATCATTTTCCTTTTTTACATCTAGAAAAACAAAATATTAGAATATTATACAGCTTTATCAGTGTCCTATAATATCAGTTCAGTCGCTCAGCCGTGTCCGACTCTTTGCGATCCCATGAATCACAGCACGTCAGGCCTGCCTGTCCATCACCAACTCCTGGAGTTTATGCAAACCCATGTCCATCGAGTCGGTGATGCCATCTAGCCATCTCATCCTCTGTCGTCCCCTTCTCCTCCTGCCCCCAATCCCTCCCAGCATCAGAGTCTTTTCAAATGAGTCAACTCTTCGCATGAGGTGGCCAAAGTATTGGAGTTTCAGCTTTAGCATCAGTCCTTCCAATGAACACCCAGGACTGATCTCCTTTAGAATGGACTGGTTGGATCTCTTTGCAGTCCAAGGGACTCTCAAGAGTCTTCTCCAACACCACAGTTCAAAAGCATCAATTCTTCAGTGCTCAGCTTTCTTCACAGTCCAACTCTCACATCCATACATGACCACTGGAAAAACCATAGCCTTGACTAGAAGAACCTTTGTTGGCAAAGTAATGTCTCTGCTTTTCAATATGCTATCTAGGTTGGTCATAACTTTCCTTCCAAGGAGTAAGCGTCTTTTCATTTCATGGCTGCAGTCACCATCTGCAGTGATTTTGGAGCCCAGAAAAATAAAATCAGCCACTGTTTCCACTGTTTCCCCGTCTATTTGCCATGAAGTGATGGGACCAGATGCCATGATCTTCGTTTTCTGAATGTTGAGTTTTAAGCCAACTTTTTCACTCTCCTCTTTCAGTTTCATCAAGAGGCTTTTGAGTTCCTCTTCACTTTCTGCCATAAGGGTGGTGTCATCTGCATATCTAAGGTTATTGATATTTCTCCTGGCAATCTTGATTCCAGCTTGTGCTTCTTCCAGCCCAGTGTTTCCCATGATGTACTCTGAATAGAAGTTAAATAAGCAGGGTGACAATATACAGCCTGGACGTTCTCCTTTTCCTATTTGGAACCAGTCTGTTGTTCCATGTCCAGTTCTAACTGTTGCTTCCTGACCTGCATATAGGTTCCTCAAGAGGCAGGTCAGGTGGTCTGGTATTCCCATCTCTTTCAGAATTGTTCACAGTTTATTGTGATCCACACAGTCAAAGGCTTTGGCATAGTCAAGAAAGCAGAAATAGATGTTTTTCTGGAACTCTCTTGCTTTTTCAATGATCCAGCAGATGTTGGCAATTTGATCTCTGGTTCCTCTGCCTTTTCTAAAACCAGATTTAACATCTTGCCTTTTCTAAAACCAGCTTGAACATCTGGAAGTTCATGGTTCACATATTGCTGAAGCATGGCTTGGAGAATTTTGAGCATTACTTTACTAGCGTGTGAGATGAGTGCAATTGTGTGGTAGTTTGAGCATTCTTTGGCATTGCCTTTCTTTGGGATTGGAATGAAAACTGACCTTTCCCAGTCCTGTGGCCACTGCTGAGTTTTCCAAATTTGCTGGCATATTGAGTGCTGCACTTCCACAGCATCATCTTCCAGGATTTGAAATAGCTCAACTGGAATTCCATCACCTCCACTAGCTTTATTCGTAGTGATGCTTCCTAAGGCCCACTTGACTTCACATTTCAGGATGTCTGGCTCTAGGTGAGTGATCACACCATCATGATTATCTGGGTCATGAAGATCTTTTTTGTACAGTTCTTCTGTGTATTCTTGCCACCTCTTCTTAATATCTTCTGCTTCTGTTAGGTCCATACCATTTCTGTCCTTTATTGAGCCCATCTTTGCATGAAATGTTCCCTTGGTATCTCTAATTTTCTTGAAGAGATCTCTAGTCTTTCCCATTCTGTTGTTTTCCTCTATTTCTTTGCATTGATCGCTGAGGAAGGCTTTCTTATCTCTCCTTGCTATTCTTTGGAACTCTGCATTCAGATGCTTATATCTTTCCTTTTCTCCTTTGCTTTTCGCTTCTCCTCTTTTCACAGCTATTTGTAAGGCCTCCCCAGACAGCCATTTTGCTTTTTTGCATTCCTTTTCCATGGGGATCGTCTTGATCCTGTCTCATGTACAATGTCACGAACCTCCGTCCACAGTTCATCAGGCACTCTGCCTGATCTAGTGCCTTAAATCTATTTCTCACTTCCACTGTATAATCATAAGGGATTTGATTTAGGTCATACCTGAATGGTCTAGTGGTTTTCCCTACTTTCTTCAATTTAAGTCTGAATTTGGCAATAAGGAGTTCATGATCTCAGCCACAGTCAGCTCCTGATCTTGTTTTTGACATTAGCCAAAATCAGAATTGTGATTTCTTTCTCTACCTCAGCTCTCACAATTAGCCAGAACACTGAAATTCAACCTGATTGAAAAAGCCAAGCAATTTTAAACAGAGAGGCATGCCTAATTTCTTCCTTACTTGAATGACACCAAATAGTCATAATTTTTGTGGATTAGTCTGTTACTGCAGCTTATCTTAACCATTTTTATACTTTGTATAATATGATTATATTTTTATTAGATGAATATATACTCAGACTGCTTATTGATTGATTCAATAAATTGTTGTTGAGCTCCAGAAAGAATTGAAAGAACATGTTCATATAGAAATTTGTTTATGCTGTCTCTTACCTTGATTGTAGTGAGGCATCATGGGTGTTTGCATATGTCCAGACTCATCAAATTGTAGACATTTAATATGTGCAGTTCTCTGCATATGAATTATATCTCCATAAAGCTGGTTTAAATTTTTTTCTTTAATTTTTACATGAATGTTCATAGCAGCATTATCCACAGTAGCCCAAAAGTGGAAAGAACCCAAATGTCCATCAACTGATAATGTGCAAACAAAATGTCAAATATTCACACAATGAAATATTATTTATCAGTTAAAAGAAATAAAGCACTGATACATGCTACAATTTGTACAAACCTTTAAAACGTTATACCAAGTGAAGGAAGCCAGATAAAAGAGGCCACATATTATATGATTCCATTTATGTGAAATGAAATAGACAGCTCTAATGAGACAGAAAGTAGAGGAGTAGTGCCATGGGCTGGAGAAAAGAGGGGCTTGGAGTGACTGCTTAATTGGTTTAAAAAGATTTCTTTTGGGGGTGATGAAAACATTCTGGAATTAGATGGTGGTGATGATTGTACAACCTCAAGAATATACTAAAAAATACTGGTTTGTATAGTTTAAAATTGAGAATGTTATGATATATGAATTATATCTCAATAAATAAGTAATTTAAAACAGTATTGAGGAGCTTTGTTCAATATCCTAGAATAAGAGTAATGAACAGACCTAAGTCTGTACTCTCATGGTACTTATATTCTGGAGGAGGAGAGAAGGAAGTAGAAAAGACATACAAAATAAATGTTTAAAATAGTATTTTAGATAGAGATACATGTTAAGGAAAAATCAGAAAGCAGGAAATGGACAAATTACTGTTTTTTAAGCTCATGATAATCTCTAAGACTTTGCTCGAGAAAAATAATTCCACTCTTATAAGTAATCTCCAACTGGTTTAACTAATAGCATGTGAGATTTTGGAGGGCTGGGGTCTATTTTCTTCATCTTTGTGGCCTCAAGTTTATGGCACATGTGGTTCCCACAAACATACATAGAAGAGTGAGTGGAAAAGTTCATCAGTTTCTGTGGTTTCTCAGCCAGTCTCAAATACAAAATATTCATTATTACTTAAAGAATTGCCATTTTACCTATTATCTCCAATTTATGTTCACCTGCCTAGCTGAATATTTGAACAACAGCTGACATCTCTGTGTTTCTGTGTCAAAGGGCAGTCTATCCATTTTTTAAAGGAATATTTCACCTGATGGCCAGCTGAGAAAAGAGAACCCATGTCCAATTTTCACAGGACAGTCACTTGGTTTATTCATTGAGTAAAGTGTGGCTGGATGCTTTAGATTCTTTCTGTTTCCAACATTTACCCGATTCCCTCTTTCTTCTGCACTTGAAGAAGAGTAGAGACAGCAAGACTACATGAAACTGAAAAATGTCCAAAGGCTCCATGAAGATAATTAGAATATACCAAAAGGTGATGAAAGAGGAACTTGAGAATATTGATGAGCTAGAGGGGGAAAAAAATGTGTTATTTCAGTGATTCTTTGCACTTTTAAAGTTAGATACCATCTAGCCCAAGCTGGGTAAGCTAAAAGGATCACCATGCTCCCCAGAGGTTCCATGGCCCACTTAAGACCTCACTGACAACACAGTCAGGGCTGGAATCCAGAGCCCCTATCCCCTCCGTTTTGAAAGTAGTTTTTTTGAAACTCTGTGTGGTGGACTGAAAGTCACAGTCCTGTGATCATTCCAGTCTGTGCCCATAGATGAAATACAGCCTCCTCTGTGTGAAGTGAGATGACACCAGATAGACCCCACTGCTGGAAAAAAAATATTTCCGCTCAGTCGCCAGTGGGTCCAAATCGCTGCTTTGAGAGTACAGTGAACTCAGAGTACCCTCAGAGAACCTTTCTTTGGGTTCTTCTACTTATTTTCATTTTCAAAGTGCAAATATCATTGAAGAGAAATAATGTGAGTTAACCCTGGGAACCTGAAAAAAATACAAGAATGAAAATAGAAGTCAAAGAGTGAACCAAGTATTATTAATACCTCATTCTAAGAACTCTATCGTGTAACAAGGACAACAGAACAAAATATTGCAGCAAATCTTTTGTAAAGAGTTCAGTGAATGAATTCATCTTAGCTGAGGAAATGATGTAACATTAGAACCTTTAGAAAAATTATTATGCCGTGCCCTCCAGTGGATTCATGTCTACAGCTCGTATTGAATCTCTGTTACAGTTTTCACATTCAAGCAATAACCCACGAGATGACATTGCAACAGAAGCATACGAAGATGAGCTAGACATGGGCCGATCTGGATCCTACCTGAACAGCAGTATCAATTCAGCCTGGAGTGAGCACAGCTTGGATCCAGAAGACATTCGGGTAACACCAGCATTTCTACTTTTCTGTTTTAAATTAGGCCCATTTGTACATCATATGTGTGTGGGCAGGTGTTCATGTGTTCTTTGTGTTATAGAACTTGTGTGATTATGTAAGGACTGAAGGCATCACATGCAGAGTTTATCCAATTCTGAAACATAGAATCACAGTATAAGTTAGACCACACAGGCCAGTCTTGATCATCTTAACTGACTTAAGCCGCCATGATGATAAACTGGTTATATGTATGTCCCATGATAATGGTTTATGAGATCTTGCTGATGGGAAGGTAAATAGACCTGTGAGCAGAGGGTGTGGATTATTTAAAATAATCTGTGACAATATGTCAGCATTTGGAAGAAGAAGATGCTTTTAGTATTTGATGGTCAGGTGTACAGTAAAAACCTAATCTAACATTAGGTGTAATTTTATCAATGGCTCCATGATGCTTCCAGTATTATTTAGGAATAAAGTTTTATCAGTCGATAACAGGCTGTGTTTTGTCATGGTCCAGGCTCAGCCTGGTCCATGCAGTTCATAAGTTCAAAATGCCCATTCCATGAAGCAAGTGCAGAATGCAGGAGTTCAGGTCCTAAAGTTCAGACACTCTGTGAAACAAGATACAGAGGAGTCAGGAGAAAGTTGAGGAGCAGAGATGTTAGGAAGAGCTCCACACTAGGGGTTATCAGCTGGCTGAAATGCTACATCCCCCATCACTTTGAATCTGCTCTTATTCTGGCAGGATGAGCTGAAGAAACTCTACGCCCAGTTGGAAATCTATAAGAGGAAGAAGATGATCACGAATAATCCCCACCTTCAGAAAAAGCGGTGCTCCAAGAAGGGCTTAGGCCGTTCCATCATGAGGCGAATCACCGAAATCCCAGAGACGGTCAGCCGGCAGTGCTCCAAGGAGGACAAGGATGCTGGGGAGCACGGCTCGGCTAAGGGGTCCAGCGCAGGAAGGAAGAACCCCCAGGAGGCTGCGGGTGGCTCTGGGAAGCCCAAGGAGGAGTCCCTGCGGAGCCGGGTCTTCTCGCTCAAGAAATCGCACAGCACCTATGAGCATGTGCGGGAGCAACCAGGCGGCCCGGGCAGCCCGCCCGCCCAGAGCCGGGAGGAGGAGGAGGCTACAGACAACTCTGTGCTGGGGTCTCCGGTGGGAGCGAACCGACCCCGACCCCTGCAAGAGGACAGCCAAGCCGTGTCCACTGAGTCCGTGCCTCTGGTGTGTAAGTCAGCCAGCGCCCACAACCTCAGCTCGGAGAAGAAGCCCGGGCCCACCCGCACGTCAGTATTACAGAAGTCCCTCAGCGTCATCGCCAGTGCCAAGGAGAAAACGCTTGGATTGGCCGGGAAAACCCAGGCAGCCTGCGTGGAGGAGCGGGCCAAAGCCCAGAAAGCTCTGCCCAGAGAGAAAGAGACAAATAGAAAATACTCCAATTCAGATAATGCAGAGACTCAAGACTCTGCCCCTGCAAACTCCAGTCATTCCGAGGAGCCAAGAAAACCCCAGAAATTGGGGATTATGAAGCAACAAAGGGCCAACCCCACCACTGCCAATTCAGACCTGAGCCCAGGCGCCACCCAGATGAAGAACAACTTTGACATTGGGGAAGTGTGCCCCTGGGAGATCTATGACCTAGCCCCCGGGCCTGGGCCTTTGGAATCGAAAGTTCAAAAGCACGTATCGATTGCAGCTTCTGAAATGGAGAAAAACCCAACATTTTCCTTAAAGGAGAAATCTCATCCCAAGCCTAAGGCCGCTGACCTGTGTCAGCAGTCCAATCCGAAGAGCGTAGACAAGGCTGAGGTGTGTCCTTGGGAGAGCCAAGGTCAGTCCCTCTTTGAAGAGGAGAAGTATTTGGTGTCCAAGACTCAGGTTCCCCTGGGAAGAGCTCAAGGTGAGAACAGTGGCCAGCATTGTGCAACCGGTGTGTGTGCTGGGCAGTGTGAAGAACTGCCTCCCAAAGCTGTAGCATCAAAAGTGGAGAATGAAAACCTCAACCAACTAGGAGACCAGGAGAAAAAGACATCTTCCTCTGAGCGAAACGTGCCTGCCTCCCATAACTCAAGTAATAACTTTCAGCCACCTTTAATGTCACGAGCTGAGGTGTGTCCCTGGGAGTTTGTGACCCCAGATAAACCAAATGCTGAAAGAAGTGTAGCTTTCCCTGCCTCTTCTGCTTTAAGTGCAAATAAGATAGCAGGGCCTCGAAAGTAAGAGATCTGGGGTCCTTTTAAAGTGTAGCATCCCCAGAAAGAAAAGGAGAAGGAAGAAATGCTGAATTTGATATAAGACAGAAGATACAAGGATCAGAACTACCCATGGAGTATTGGTCAGTCGGGGGAAATGGGAAAGAAAGGGATGGAAGAGGGTGTAGGGAGACTGGCTTCAGTGAAGAAGTTAGACTGGCCAGGAAGGTCTTTCCCCAGGGCACACTGGGAAAATCCTTATACTTTAGCGTGTTCGGGGGAAGTAGACCTCAATGTCTGCCCCTGATCAATACGTATCCTTGGGACTTGGAAGATCCCAAGCAAGGCAAACCAGAAGACACAGAAGAGGTACAAGATTTTCAAAGAAGAAGAAGGTATCAATGTCTATGCCCCAAATTCTAAGTAGCTGACTAAAAAGAACTTACTTTACCTATTTAACCTTGATAGCACTGCTAACTTAATGCATCCAAAAATCCCTTTTATATTAATGATGGCTCTCATTTTCTTATCAATGTCTATTTCAGTACCTTGTTGTGTCTCATATTCAAGCATTCCAGATTGTATAATTTTTGCAAATAACTTTGATATTATGTGACACAACACATTTATGCAATCAGCCGCTACTCAATTGTTATTGCAACTTAACAGAAATACCCTCTATCTATCAACTTTAGTTGATTCTTGAAGTACAGTAAGCTTTCTTTGGCTTGGGAAGCCATAATTGTTATGATAAAAAACCTTTTAGTTTGGGCTGTGATTTATATATATTGTGAATTCGGATTTGACTATGATTTCACATCATGGTTTGTTATACTGTCTTCATCAGGGTCTTTTTTTAAATACAAGTTGAGTGAGTTGTTTTGCACTTTTCCTGTGAGGACGCAGAAGCTTTATTAATATTGGAGATCAAGTGGTCCTTCTTAGTCACACGTCTCAATAAGTTAAGGACAACTTATCTATTGTTTGTTCAAAGTCAGAGATAGATAATGCCTTCATTCCAATTAATTGTCCCTCTTAACAGTATTTCATACTTAGCAGCATTTCGTAAGGAAGGAAGAAGCTAAGAGTGAGAAAAATATACTGTGCATTATTATTACCAATGGAAAGGGAAGCCTCTAGGAATGACAAGAGAATTCCTGGACTGCAGAGCCAGGGAATTTGCCTTGAAAACAAAGAAAGGGAGCTCCCGTTAGCACTTTCAAGGGATTATATTTTTAAAGAGAGAAAATTATTATAGCATCCACATCATAATATGGATATATTTTTATTATGCATACTAAATATATAATATTTTAAATTACCTTAAACTACTTATTCTCATAAAACTCTTATTCATTACTTCAGGCAGGGGTAGAACTTGCTGGCTCGAATCCCAAAGAAGTTTATAACCAGAGCTACTCAAAGCCTATGAGGCAGTGTGGGTTCTTCATTCTTCCAAGCCCTGGAAAACTTCCAAGTCCTGCAAATGGCCTAGGTGAGCTACCAGGCTCAACATTTCATATGTCAGGTTTATTTGCAAGATGAAACAGCCCCCACGCCCTAAAGCGTACTTTATAAAATGCATTGCATTCCACACTGATCACCTGGCATGGAAATCCGAAGCTGCTGATTTAGCCCTACTGGTGTGATCATGCAAAGAGGTTCCATCGCAAAGCTCAGTCTCATTTTCTTTTAAGATGAATCACTTGAAAATAGAACCCTGACTTCCTTTCTCTTACACTTAACACTAAAGTACCATGGCTTGTTTGGTTAGGACATTCACAGCCTAAGGAACTGTTTTTTCATTTTTCTGAGCAGCAAGGAGAAACATGCTAGGGGGATAGAAGATGAGAAAAAGGAATCCAAAAGTGGATACAGGGCTGTTCTTAGGAGTACTACACTCAGTGGAAGAAGAAAACCAGAAATTCTTATTCACCATCAGAATTTTCTCAGTGATTTGTCTTCAGGGTTAACAGGCATTTCCCCATTTTGCAAAGCTGTGCATAGATCTTCCTCACCCATTTGCTTGCTTCGTGCATTACTCAGGATGGTGGGGTAGGTTTGAAGAGATATAGAAATTCTATTTGTTCGTGCTTTCTTCATGCATTTCCTTCTCCCCTCCCTTTTCAATCAAAGCCTATCTACTGGGTGACCTTGGAATATGACTTCAAGGTACCAAGTTGTGAATTTGGTTCAAAGCATCCAGACCCATCTACTTTTTTCCTTTATGTCCAAGATCTGTTAGCACTTTATTGACTTTTTCAGAAATAAGCAGTCAGGCATCGGTGACTTTTCATTGCACTTCAGGATGACCCTGCTAGAGATGTGGCCTAAAGAAGGCTTGCCAGGTTCTACCTTAGTACAGCCCATAGATTCTCCTCCACCAGCATCAATCAACGAGAGCACCTGGGGCATTCCCCTAGCCTTTCATTGCTATCACTTATGACCAAGAGAAGCTTAAACCTGCAACCCTTAAGGTTATTTTCCCAGACTGATAACAGTAAGCAAGTGAAGAAACTCTATGAAGTTCACAAACATTTGCTAGGTTGTCCTTCTCAGTGCATGTTCAGGCTGCATCCTGTCCTTGTTTTTAAGCCAGGGTTTATAAATAAGTAGATTTATACCAATCTTAATAGAACTGTATATTTTATGCAAGAGTTCAACGCTTTACGACTTGAATTATAACCCAGCCCATTGTAAACTTTGGTGGCCATATGGATTTGACACTTGACAGTTCTCTTGTATTTGCTTCCTAGGTTTCTGCATGCAAGTGATGACAGGTAGGACTGAAAAAACACTGCCTTTTGACTTCTAGCATTTAGCAACCCAGAGTTGTAGAGTCAATAAAGCTGTCAGTCTCTTCACTTAATCTGTGGTTCTTCTGAAACTATTATCTGCAACCTGCAGCATCTCATCATAAAATATTTGGTAAATTTATGTTGTGATGTGTTACAGCATGTAAATACTTATAACTTCTCTGCAATAAAACATATTTATATGAAAGCAATTTGGGATGATTTGTGTGTTCATCTATCAAAAGTCAAATGTATTTCACCTCACTGACTTTAGGGGGAATTTTGTATATCTTGGGCTTTGGTACACTTACACACACGTATCCCCACCTTACCTACCTGTAGGAATGTGTGATTAGCCAAATGTGGCCTCAGACCTGTGGGTAATCATCTGGAGCCAATTATACCTGTTAGGACTAATGGTTTTGATTTAAGAACACTCTTGCCAAATGGAAACTAATTCAGATAACTTTTAAAAATGTTTTTAAAGATTTTTTTTTATGTGGCCCACTTTTAAAGTTTTTATTGAATTTGTTATATTTAATATTGCTTCCATTTTTATGTTTTGATTTTTTGGCCACAAGGCAGGTTGGATCTTAACACCTCACATGTAGGATCTTGGCTCCCCAGCCAGGGATTGAACCTGCACCCACTGCAGTGGAAGTACAGAGTTTTAACCACAGGACCACCAAAAGTCCCTCAGCTGCCTTTTTTAAAATTGAGGTATAGTTGATTCATAATGTTGTGTTAGTTTCTGGTATACAGCAAAGTGATATATCTATATATCTATATGTATATAGAGAGAGATATATATCTACATATAGATGTATATGGGCTTCCCTGGTGGCTCAGTGATAAAGAATCTGCCTATAATGCAGGAGACACAGGAGTCCTGGGTTCAGTCCCTGGGTCAGGAAGATCCCCTGGAGAAGGGAATGGTAACCCACTCCAGTATTCTTTCCTGGAGAATCCAATGGAGAGAGGAGCCTGGCGGGCTACAGTCCATGGGGTCGCAAGAGTCAGACATGACTGAGCACGTGCACAGAGCCAGAAATAGATCAGTTCAGTTCAGTCGCTCAGTTGTCTCCAACTCTTTGCAATCCCATGGACTGCAGCGCACCAGGCTTCCCTGTCCATCACCAACTGCCAGAGCCTACTCAAACTCACATCCATCACGTCAGTGATGCCATCCAACCATCTCCTCTGTCGTCCCCCTCCCCGACCGCCCCCAATCTTTCCCAGCATCAGGGTCTTTTCCAGTGAGTCAGTTCTTCACATCAGGTGGCCAAGGGATTGGAGTTTCAGCTTCAGCATCAGTCCTTCCAATGAATATTCAGGACTGATCTCCTTTAGGATTGACTGGTTGGATCTCCTTACAGTCCAAGGGACTCTCAAGAGTCTTCCCCAACACCACAGTTCAAAAGCATCAATTTTCAGCCCTCAGCTTTCTTTATGGTCCAACTCCCACATCCACATATTACTACTGGAAAAAACCATAGCTTTGACTAGATGGACCTTTGTTGGCAAAGTAATGTCTCTGCTTTTTAACATGCTGTCTAGGTTGGTCATAACTTTTCTTCCAAGGAGCAAGTATCTTTTAATTTCATGGCTTCAGTCACCATCTGCAGTGATTTTGGAGCCTCCCAAAATACTCTCTGTTTCCATTGTTTCCCCATCTATTTCACATGAAGTGATGAGACTGGATGCCATGATCTTAGTTTTCTGAGTGTTGAGGTTTAAGCCAACTTTTTCACTCTCCTCTTTCACTTTCATCATGAAGCTCTTTAGTTCTTCTCTTTCTGCCATAAGGGTGGTGTCATCTGTGTATCTGAGCTTATTGATATTTCTTCCAGCAATCTTGATTCCAGCTTGTGCTTCATCCACTCCAGCATTTCGCATAATGTACTCTGCATATGTGTTAAATAATCAGTGTGATAATATATAGCCCTGATGTACTCCTTTCCTGATTTGGACCCAGTCTGTTGTTCCCTGTCCTATTCTAACTGTTGCTTCTTGACCTGAATACACATTTCTCAGGAGGCAGTTCAGGTGGTCTGGTATTCCTATCTCTTTAAGAATTTTCCACAGTTTGTTGTGATCCACACAGTCAAAGGCAGTCAATAAAGCAAAAGTAGATGTTTTTCTGGAACTCTCTCACTTTTTCGATGATCCAGTGTATGTTGGCAATTTGATCTCTGGTTCCTCTGCCTTTTCTAAATCCAGCTTGAACATCTGGAAGTTCATGGTTCATGTACTGTTGAAGCCTGGCTTGGAGAATTTTTAGCATTACTTTGCTAGCATGTGAGATGAGTGCGATTGTGTGGTACAGAAATAGATAGATAGATAATATGCATATTATAATGTTTTTCATATTCTTTTCCACTGTGGCTTATTACAGGAGACTGAATATATTTCCCTGTTCAGCTACCTTTTTTAATTTATTCAACAAATGTACCAGGCCATCTGCTAAGTAATGATGATGATCTTCTAATGAACAAGAGCTCTAATAACACTCAGATCCATAAGAATATCCCAGTCCCTGCTATGGTAATACACAGGAGAGTGTGTCTAAGTCTTGGAGCCAAGACTGGTTTAATAGGGAGGCAATATTCACCAGGCTGAAATTCTTCAAAGTCATCAGGTATAAAAGGAAAGAATTAAGGCTAGAAAAGTAATGGTGCACAACCTTGCTTCAGATTAACTACCATTGTATCCTTTAGTACTGGAAACTCTCAAAAAGCTTTAAATGGGGTGTAATCAAGTCACATATTAGAAGGGATAGTTAGGGAGTCTGGGATTGACATGGACACACTGCTATATTTAAAATGGATAATTGACAAGGACCTACTGTATAGCACAGGGAACTCTGCTCAATGTTATGTGGCAGCCTGGATGGGAGGGGAATTTAGGGGAGAATGCATGTATATGTATGTTTGAATCCCTTCGCTGTTCACCTGAAACTGCCACAACATTGTTAATTGGCTATATTCGAATACAAAATATTTTTAAAAAATTTAAAAGAGGAGGCGGTCCTAAGATGGCAGAGGAATAGGACAGAAAGACCACATTCTCCCCCACAAATTCATCAAAAGAACATTTGGACGCTGAGTAAATTCCACAAAACAACTTCTGAATGCCGGCAGAGGACATCAGGCACCCGGAAAAGCAGCCCATTGTCTTCAAAAGGAGGTAGGAAGAAATATAAAAGACAAAAAAAGAGACAAAAGAGGTAGGGATGCAGCTCCGTCCCAGGAAGGGAGTCTTAAAAAAGAAGTTTCCAAACACCAGGAAACACTCTCACTGCCGAGTCTGTGGCGAGCCTTGGAACCACAGAGGGCAACATAACTAGGAGGAAAAATAAATAAATAATTAAAACCCACAGATGATGTGCCCAACAGTAACTCCCCCAGCAGAGAAACAGCGCAGACGCCTGCATCAGCCACTAGCAAGCGGGGGCTGGGCAGGGAGGTGTGGGCTGCATTGCTTAGAGTAAGGACCGGGCCTGAATGCCCTGATGGCAATCTGAGGGAATTAACTTGGGCTAGCAAACCAGACTGTGAGATAACTACGATGCGGAAAGCCCTAAGACACCGCCAGGCCCGCTCACAGAACAAAGGACTGACTAGAGCTGCTTGAAAAGCCCTAACATAAAACACCATCAGGCCTGCTCACAGAACAAAGGACTGAGCAGAGCTAGCGGGCTGTAGGCCGGCCAATCCGCGCCCCACCCCATCTCCGCCCCCGCCCGAGACAGGCAGGCGAGGGCAGCCAGAGCCGGAAGGGGGCAATTGCCACCCCAGAGAGGCATTATCTACCAAACTGCAAGCAGGCTTCATTGCTAAGGCTTCTTGGGATTCTGGACGGTCAATGTCCACTTGAGAAGGTGCGCCGGTTGTACACCCAGAAAACCGAGCCGCAGGGACAAGGGGAGGTGGTAAGTCGCAGCGACCATGCTCGCCAAACACCTGGTCACCTGAGCTGCTCGGACCTGGGAAAGGCACAAAACGCAGGCCCAACGGAGTCTGTGCCTCTGAGGACTACCCAAGTGCCTGAACCTGAGTGGCTTAGACCTGGGAGATCCATGCAGCCCAGGGCCAGCCTCAGACTGTTCCTGGCAGAGCAACCTAGAGCCTAAGCAGTGTTGATAGGAAAAGCACACATGCTGTGAGCAGGGGCAAACCCATTGTGGCCGAGACACTGCGAGCACATGCCAGTGTTGTTTGCAGCATCCCTCCCTCCCCACAGCGCGACTGAACAAGTGAGCCTAAAAAAGTGTCCACCATCGCCCCCTTGTGTCAGGGCAGAAATTAGACACTGAAGAGACCAGCAAACAGAAGAACCTAAAACAGAGGGAACCTCCTTGGAAGTGACAGGTGCAATAGATTAAAACCCTGTAGTTAGTACCGACTACATAGGAAGGGGCTTATAGATCTTGAGAAATATAAGCCGGATCAAGGAACTATCAGAAAAAGAACTGACCCCACACTGCCCACAACAACACCAGAGAAAGTCCTAGATATATTTTTAATATTTTTACTATCATTCTTTATTTATTTTTTAATTTTTTAAAAAAAATTTTAAATTAAAAAAAAATTTAAATATAGTCAATGACTATAGTAAAGTTGCAGGATATAAAATCAACACACAGAAATCCCTTGCATTCCTATACACTAATAATGAGAAAACAGAAAGAGAAATTAAGGAAACAATTCCATTCACCATTGCAACGGAAAGAATAAAATACTTAGGAATATATCTACCTAAAGAATCTAAAGACCTATATATAGAAAACTATAAAACACTGGTGAAAGAAATCAAAGAGGACACTAACAGATGGAGAAATAAACCATGTTCATGGATTGGAAGAATCAGTGTAGTGAAAATGAGTATATTACCCAAAGCAATCTATAGATTTAATGCAATCCCTATCAAGCTACCAACAGCATTCTTCACAGAGCTAGAACAAATAATTTCACAATTTGTATGGAAAAACAAAAAACCTCGAATAGCCAAAGCGATCTTGAGAAAGAAGAATAGAACTGGAGGAATCAACCTACCTGACTTCAGGCTCTACTACAAAGCCACAGTTATCAAGACAGTATGGTACTGGCACAAAGACAGAAATATAGATCAATGGAACAAAATAGAAAGCCCAGAGATAAATCCACGCACATATGGACACCTTATCTTCGACAAAGGAGGCAAGAATATACAATGGATTAAAGACAATCTCTTTAACAAGTGGTGCTGGGAACTCTGGTCAACCACTTGTAAAAGAATGAAACTAGAACACTTTCTAACACCATACACAAAAATAAACTCAAAATGGATTAAAGATCTAAATGTAAGACCAGAAACTATAAAACTCCTAGAGGAGAACATAGGCAAAACACTCTCTGACATACATCACAGCAGGATCCTCTATGACCCACCTCCCAGAATATTGGAAATAAAAGCAAAAATAAACAAATGGGACCTAATTAACCTTAAAAGCTTCTGCACATCAAAGGAAACTATTAGCAAGGTGAAAAGACAGCCTTCAGAATGGGAGAAGATAATAGCAAATGAAGCAACTGACAAACAACTAATCTCGAGAATATACAAGCAACTCCTACAGCTCAACTCCAGAAAAATAAATGACCCAATCAAAAAATGGGCCAAAGAACTAAATAGACATTTCTCCAAAGAAGACATACAGATGGCTAACAAACACATGAAAAGATGCTCAACATCACTCATTATCAGAGAAATGCAAATCAAAACCACTATGAGATACCATTTCACACCAGTCAGAATGGCTGCGATCCAAAAGTCTACAAGTAATAAATGCTGGAGAGGGTGTGGAGAAAAGGGAACCCTCTTACACTGTTGGTGGGAATGCAAACTAATACAGCCACTATGGAGAACAGTGTGGAGATTCCTTAAAAAACTGGAAATAGACATGCCTTATGATCCAGCAATCCCACTGCTGGGCATACACACTGAGAAAACCAGAAGGGAAAGAGACACGAGTACCCCAATGTTCATCGCAGCACTGTTTATAATAGCCAGGACATGGAAGCAACCTAGATGTCCATCAGCAGATGAATGGATAAGAAAGCTGTGGTACATATACACAATGGAGTATTATTCAGCCATTAAAAAGAATACATTTGAATCAGTTCTAATGAGGTGGATGAAACTGGAGCCTATTATCCAGAGTGAAGTAAGCCAGAAAGAAAAACACCAATACAGTATACTAACGCATATATATGGAATTTAGAAAGATGGTAACAATAACCCTGTGTACGAGACAGCAAAAGAGACACCGATCTATAGAACAGTCTTATGGACTCTGTGGGAGAGGGAGAGGGTGGGAAGATTTGGGAGAATGGCATTGAAACATGTAAAATATCATGTATGAAATGAGTTGCCAGTCCAGGTTCGATGCACGATACTGGATGCTTGGGGCTGGTGCACTGGGACGACCCAGAGGGATGGAATGGGGAGGGAGGAGGGAGGAGGGTTCAGGATGGGGAACACATGTATACCTGTGGCGGATTCATTTTGATATTTGGCAAATCTAATACAGTTATGTTAAGTTTAAAAATAAAATTAAAAAAAAAAATTTTAAGTCCTTTATTACTCCTTTAATTATAACCTACTATTACTTTGCAAAAAAAAAAAAAAAAGATAGAGATCCTATTTCTTAAAGGAAACTTCATATATATATATGTATTATAATTTTTATGATTTTTTTCTTTAATATTGTATTTTTGAAAATCCAAGCTCTACTCTAGATTTTTAATCTTTGCTTTTTGTTATTTGTTATCAGTTTTGTACCTTTAAGAACCCAATCTTCAGTAGCCATTTTTACTTGGGAGTGAGATTACTGGCTTGACTGCTCTCTCTCCCTTTGGACTCTCCTTTTTCTCCACCAGGTTGCCTCTATCTCCTCCCTCCACCTTCTGTTCTCCACCCAAATCTGTAAATCTCTTTGTGTGTTCCGGACTGTGGAGAACACTTAGGGAGCTGATTACTGGCTGGATCTGTCTCTCTCCTTTTGATTCCCCCCTTTATCCTCCTGGCCACATCTGTCTCCTTCCTCCCTCTTCTCTTCTCTGTTTAACTCCTTGAACATCTCTGAGTGATCCAGACTGTGGAGTGCACATAAGGAATTGATTACTGGCTAGCTTGCTCTCTCCTCTTTTTATTCCACTTCATCTCATTCAGGTCACCTCTATCTCCCTCCTCCCTCTTCTCTTCTCCATTTAACTCTGTGAACCTCTCTGGGTATCCCTCACTGTGGAGAAACTTTTCATCTTTAACCTAGATGTTTTATCAACGGTGCTGTATAGATGGAGAAGTCTTGAGGCTACTGTAAAAATAAGACTGAAAACCAGAAGCAGGAGGCTTAAGTCCAAATCCTGAGAACACCAGAGAACTCCTGACTCCAGGGAACATTAATCGAAAGGACTTCATCAAATTCCTCCATTGTTAGTTCATTAGTTCAGTTGCTCAGTCATGTCCCACTCTGTGCGACCCCATGAATCGCAGCACGCCAGGCCTCCCTGTCCATCACAAACTCCCGGAGTTCACTCAGACTCACGTCCATCAAGTCAGTGATGCAATCCAGCCAACTCATCCTCTGTCGTCCCCTTCTCCTCCTGCCCCCAATCCCTCCAAGCATCAGACTCTTTTCCAATGAGTCAATTCTTCACATGAGGTGGCCAAAGTACTGGGGTTTCAGCTTTAGCATCATTCCTTCCAAAGAAATCCCAGGGCTGATCTCCTTCAGAATGGACTGGTTGGATCTCCTTGCAGTCCAAGGGACTCTCAAGAGTCTTCTCCAACACCACACTTCAAAAGCATCAATTCTTCGGAGCTCAGCTTTCTTCACAGTCCAACTCTCACATGCATACATGACCACTGGAAAAACCATAGCCTTGACTAGACAGACCTTTGTAGGCAAAGTAATGTCTCTGCTTTTGAATATGCTATCTAGGTTGGTCATAACTTTCCTTCCAAGGAGTAAGCGTCTTTTCATTTCATGGCTGCAGTCACCATCTGCAGTGATTTTGGAGCCCAGAAAAATAAAATCAGCCACTGTTTCCACCGTTTCCCCATCTATTTCCCATGAAGTGGTGGGACCAGATGCCATGATCTTCGTTTTCTGAATGTTGAGCTTTAAGCCAACTTTTTCACTCTCCACTTTCACTTTCATCAAGAGGCTTTTGAGTTCCTCTTCACTTTCTGCCATAAGGGTGGTGTCATCTGCATATCTGAGGTTATTGATATTTCTCCTGGCAATCTTGATTCCAGCTTGTGTTTCTTTCAGTCCAGCGTTTCTCATGATGTACTCTGCATATAAGTTAAATAAACAGGGTGATAATAAACAGCCTTGATGTACTCCTTTCCCTATTTGGAACCAGTCTGTTGTTCCATGTCCAGTTCTAACTGTTGCTTCCTGACCTGCATACAGATTTCTCAAGAGGCAGATCAGGTGGTCTGGTATTCCCATCTCTTTCAGAATTTTCCACAGTTTATTGTGATCCACACAGTCAAAGGCTTTGGCATAGTCAAGAAAGCAGAAATAGATGTTTTTCTGGAACTCTCTTGCTTTTTCCATGATCCAGAGGATGTTGGCAGTTTGATCCCTGGTTCCTCTGCCTTTTCTAAAACCAGCTTGAATATCAGGAAGTTCACGGTTCATGTATTGCTGAAGCCTGGCTTGGAGAATTTTGAGCATTACTTTACTAGCATGTGAGATGTGTGCAATTGTGCAGTAGTTTGAGCATTCTTTGGCATTGCCTTTCTTTGGGATTGGAATGAAAACGGACCTTTTCCAGTCCTGTGGCCACTGCTGAGTTTTCCAAATGTGCTGGCATATTGAGTGCAGCACTTTCACAGCATCATCTTTCAGGATTTGAAAAGAGAAACCCAAGTAAGATTGTAGGTGTTGCAAGAGGGCATCAAAGGGCAGACACACTGAAACCATACTCACAGAAAACTAGTCAATCTAATCACACTAGGACCACGACCTTGTCTAACTCAATGAAACTAAGCCATGCCCGTGGGGCAACCCAAGATGGGCAGGTTATGTTGGACAGATCTGACAAAATGTGGTCCACTGGAGAAAGGAATGGCAAACCACTTCAGTATTCTTGCCTTGAGAACCCCATGAACAGTATGAAAAGGCAAAATGTTAGGATACTGAAAGAGGAACTCCCAAGGTCAGTAGGTGCCCAATATGCTACTGGAGATCAATGGAGAAATAACTCCAGAAAGAATGAAGGGATGGAGCCAAAGCAAAGAGAATACTCAGCTGTGGATGTGACTGGTGATAGAAGCAAGGTCCAATGCTGTAAAGAGCAATATTACATAGGAACCTGGAATGTCAGGTCCATGAATCAAGGCAAGTTGGAAGTGGTCAAACAGGAGATGGCAAGAGTGAACGTCGACATTCTAGGAATCAGCAAACTAAAATGGACTGGAATGGGTGAATTTAACTCAGATGACCATTATATATACTACTGTGGGCAGGAATCCCTCAGAAGAAATGGAGTAGCCATCATGATCAACAAAAGAGTCCGAAATGCAGTACTTGGATGCAATCTCAAAAACGACAGAATGATCTCTGTTTGTTACCAAGGCAAACCATTCAATATCACAGTAAGCCAAGTCTATGCCCTAACCAGTAATGCTGAAGAAGCTGAAGTTGAATGGTTCTATGAAGACCTACAAGACCTTTTAGAACTAATACCCAAAAAAGATGTCCTTTTCATTATAGGGGACTGGAATGCAAAAGTAGGAAGTCAAGAAACACCTGGAGTAACAGGCAAATTTGGCCTTGGAATATGGAATGAAGCAGGGCAAAGGCTAATAGAGTTTTGCCAAGAAAATGCACTGGTCATAGCAAACACCCTCTTCCAACAACACAAGAGAAGACTCTACACATGGACATCACCAGATGGTCAACACCGAAATCAGATTGATTATATCCTTTGCAGCCAAAGATGGAGAAGCTCTATACAGTCAACAAAAACAAGACCGGGAGCTGACTGTGGCTCAGATCATGAACTCCTTATTGCCAAATTCAGACTTAAATTGAAGAAAGTAGGGAAAATCACTAGACCATTCAGGTATGACCTAAATCAAATCCCTTATGATTATACAGTGGAAGTGAGAAATAGATTTAAGGGCCTAGATCTGATAGATAGAGTGCCTGATGAACTATGGAATGAGGTTCGTGACATTGTACAGGAGACAGGGATCAAGACCATTCCCATGGAAAAGAAATGCAAAAAAGCAAAATGGCTGTCTGGGAAGGCCTTACCAATAGCTGTGAAAAGAAGAGAAGCAAAAAGCAAAGGAGAAATGGAAAAATATAAGCATCCGAATGCAGAGTTCCAAAGAATAGCAAGGAGAGATAAGAAAGCCTTCCTCAGCGATCAATGCAAAGAAATAGAGGAAAACAACAGAATGGGAAAGACTAGAGATCTCTTCAAGAAAATTAGAGATACCAAGGGAATATTTCATGCAAAGATGGGCTCGATGAAGGACAGAAATGGTATGGACCTAACAGAAGCAGAAGATATTAAGAAGAGGTGGCAAGAGTACACAGAAGAACTGTACAAAAAAGATCTTCACGACCTAGATAATCACAATGGTGTGATCACTGACCTAGAGCCAGACATCCTGGAATGTGAAGTCAAATGGGCCTTAGAAAGCATCACTAAGAACAAAGCTAGTGGAGGTGATGGAATTCCAGTTGAGCTACTTCAAATCCTGGAAGATGATGCTGTGAAAGTGCTGCACTCAGTATGCCAGCAAATTTGGAAAACGCCTCTATACCTACACTGAAACCAAGCACCACCCAAGGGCCAACAAGTTCCACAGCAAGACATACCACTCAAATTCTTCAGCAACACAGGAACAAAGACCTGAGCTTCAATATGCAGGCTGCCCAAAGTCACTCCAAACCCGTTGACATCTCATAACTCATTACTGGACACTTCACTGCACTCCAGAGAGAAGAAATCCAGCCCCACCCACCAAAACACCGACACAAGCTTCCCTAACCAGGAAACCTTGACAAACCACCCATACAACCCCACCCACAGTGAGGAAACTCCACAATAAAGAAAACCCCACAAACTGCCAGAATACGGAAAGACCCAAACATAGCAATATAAACAAGATGAAGAGACAGAGGAATCAGATCAGATCAGTTGCTCAGTCGTGTCCGACTCTTTGCGACCCCATGAATCGCAGCACACCAGACCTCCCTGTCCATCACCAACTACCGGAATTCACTCAGACTCACACCCATCGAGTCAGTGATGCCATCCAGCCATCTCATCCTCTGTCGTCCCTTTCTCCTCCTGCCCCCAATCCCTCCAAGCATCAGAGTCTTTTCCAATGAGTCAACTCTTCGTATGAGGTGGCCAAAGTACTGGAGTTTCAGCTTTAGCATCATTCCTTCCAAAGAAATCCTAGGGTTGATCTCCTTCAGAATGGACTGGTTGGGTCTCCTTGCAGTCCAAGAGACTCTCAAGAGTCTTCTCCAACACCACACTTCAAAAGCATCAATTCTTCGGCCCTTAGCCTTCTTCACAGTCCAACTCTCACATCCATACATGACCAATGGAAAAACCATAGCCTTGACTAGACAGACCTTTGTTGGCAAAGTAATGTCTCTGCTTTTGAATATACTCTCTAGGTTGGTCATAACTTTCCTTCCAAGGAGTAAGCATCTTTTAATTTCATGGCTGAGGTCACCATCTGTAGTGATTTTGGAGCCCCCCAAAATAAAGTCTGACACTGTTTCCACTGTTTCCCCATCTATTTCCCATGAAGTGATGGGACCGGATGCCATGATCTTCGTTTTCTGAATGTTGAGCTTTAAGCCAACTTTTTCACTCTCCACTTTCACTTTCCTCAAGAGGCTTTTGAGTTCTTCTTCACTTTCTGCCATAAGAGTGGTGTCATCTGCATATCTGAGGTTATTGATATTTCTCCCAGCAATCTTGATTCCAGCTTGTGTTTCTTCCAGCCCAGCATTTCTCATGATGTACAGCAGGGAAAGGAACAGGATAAATGCCCACCAAACCAAACAAAAGAGTAAGAGATAGGGAATCTACCTGATAAAGAATTACAAATAATGTCTATTTAGTTCTTTCGCCCATTGTTTTGATTGGATCATTTATTTTTCTGGAATTGAGCTGTAGGAGTTGCTTGTATATTTTTGAGATTAGATGTTTGTCAGTTGCTTCATTTGCTATTATTTTCTCGCATTCTGAAGGCTGTCTTTTCACCTTGCTTATAGTTTCCTTTGTTGTGCAGAAGCTTTTAAGTTTAATTAGGTCCCATTTGTTTATTTTTGCTTTTATTTCCAATATTCTGGGAGGTGGGTCATAGAGGATCCTGCGATGTATGTCGGAGAGTGTTTTGCCTATGTTCTTCTCTAGAAGTTTTATAGTTTCTGGTCTTATGTTTAGATCTTTAATCCAGTTTGAGTTTATTTTTGTGTATGGTGTTAGAAAGTGTTCTAGTTTCATTCTTTTACAAGTGGTTGACCAGATTTCCCAGCACCACTTGTTAAAGAGATTGTCTTTAATCCATTGTATATTCTTGCCTCCTTTGTCAAAGATAAGGTGTCCATATGTGCGTGGATTTATCTCTGGACTTTCTATTTTGTTCCATTGATCTATATTCCTGTCTTTGTGCCAGTACCATACTGTCTTGATGACTGTGGCTTTGTAGTAGAGCCTGAAGTCAGGTAGGTTGATTCCTCCAGTTCCATTCTTCTTTCTCAAGATTGCTTTGGCTATTCGAGGTTTTTTGTATTTCCATACAAATTGTGAAATTATTTGTTCTAGCTCTGTGAAGAATGCTGTTGGTAGCTTGATAGGGATTGCATTGAATCTATAGATTGCTTTGGGTAGTATACTCATTTTCACTATATTGATTCTTCCAATCCATGAACATGGTATATTTCTCCATCTATTAGTGTCCTCTTTGATTTCTTTCACCAGTGTTTTATAGTTTTCTATATATAGGTCTCTTTAGTTTCTTTAGGTAGATATATTCCTAAGTATTTTATTCTTTCCGTTGCAATGGTGAATGGAATTGTTTCCTTAATTTCTCTTTCTATTTTCTCATTAAGAAGACATACAGATGGCTAACAAACACATGAAAAGATGCTCAACATCACTCATTATCAGAGAAATGCAAATCAAAACCACAATGAGGTATCATTTCACGCCAGTCAGAATGGCTGCGGTCCAAAAGTCTACAAGCAATAAATGCTGGAAAGGGTGTGGAGAAAAGGGAACCTTCTTACACTGTTGGTGGGAATGCAAACTAGAACAGCCCCTATGGAGAACAGTGTGGAGATTCCTTTAAAAACTGGAAATAGAGCTGCCTTATGATCCAGCAATCCCACTGCTGGGCATACACACTGAGGAAGCCAGAATTGAAAGAGACACTTGTACCTCAATGTTCATCGCAGCACTGTTTATAATAGCCAGGACATGGAAGCAACCTAGATGTCCATCAGCAGATGAATGGATAAGAAAGCGGTGATACATATACACAATGGAGTATTACTCAGCCATTAAAAAGAATGCATTTGAATCAGTTCTAATGAGGTGGATGAAACTGGAACCTATTATACAGAGTGAAGTAAGCCAGAAAGAAAAACACCAATTCAGTGTACTAACACATATATATGGAATTTATAAAGATGGTAACAATAACCCTGTATACGAGACAG
This sequence comes from Bubalus kerabau, assembly GCF_029407905.1. NCBI lineage: Eukaryota > Metazoa > Chordata > Mammalia > Artiodactyla > Bovidae > Bubalus > Bubalus kerabau. The sequence goes on from NC_073636.1 coordinate 26,604,048, forward strand.
CAAAAGAGACACTGATGTATAGAACAGTCTTTTGGACTCTGTGGGAGAGGGAGAGGGTGGGATGATTTGGGAGAATGGCATTGAAACATGTATAATATCATATATGAAACGAGTCACCAGTCCAGGTTCGATGCAGGATACAGGATGCTTGGGGCTGGTGCACTGGGACAACCCAGAGGGATAGTATGGGGAGGGAGTAGGGAGGAGGGTTCAGGATGGGGAACACATGTATACCTGTGGCGGATTCATTTTAATATATGGCAAAACCAATGCAATATTGTAAAGTTAAAAATAAAATTAAATTATATTAAATTAAAAAAAAAGAATTTCAAATAATGATAGTGAAAATGATCCAAAATATTGAAAACAAAATGGAATCACAGATAAATAGCCTGGAGACAAGGATTGAGAAGATGCAAGAAAGGTTTAACAAGGACCTAGAAGAAATAAAAAAGAGTCAATATATAATGAATAATGCAATAAATGAGATGAAAAACACTCTGGAGGGAACAAATAGTAGAATAATGGAGGCAGAAGATAGGATTAGTGAGGTAGAAGATAGAATGGTAGAAATAAATGAATCAGAGAGGAAAAAAGAAAAACAAATTAAAAGAAATGAGGACAATCTCAGAGACCTCTGCTGCTGCTAAGTCGCTTCAGTCATGTCCGACTCTGTGCGACCCCATAGACGGCAGCCCACCAGGCTCCCCCGTCCCTGGGATTCTCCAGGCAAGAACATTGGAGTGGGTTGCCGTTTCCTTCTCCAATGCATGAAAGTGAAAAGTGAAAATGCAATCACTCAGTCGTGTCCGACTCTTAGCGACCCCATGGACTGCAGCCCACCCAGGCTCCTCTGCCCATGGGATTTTCCAGGCGAGCGTATTGGAGTGTGGTGCAATTGCCTTCTCTGGGACAATGTTAAATGCCCCAACATTCGAATCATTGAAGTCCCAGAAGAAGAAGACAAAAAGAAAGACCATGAGAAAATACTTGAGGAGATAATAGTTGAAAACTTCCCTAAAATGGGGAAGGATATAATCACCCAAGTCCAAGAAACCCAGAGAGTCCCAAACAGGATAAACCCAAGGCAAAACACCCCAAGACACATATTAATCCAATTAACAAAGATCAAACACAAAGAACAAATATTAAAAGCAGCAAGGGAAAAACAACAAATAACACACAAGGGGTTTCCCATAAGGATAACAGCTGATCTTTCAATAGAAACTCTTTAGGCCAGGAGGGAATGGCAGGACATATTAAAGGGATGAAAGAAAATAATCTACAGCCCATATTGCTGTACCCAGCAAGGATCTCATTCAAATATGAATGAGAAATCAAAAGCTTTACAGGCAAGCAAAAGCTGAGAGAATTCAGCACCACCAAACCAGCTCTCCAACAAATGCTAAAGGATCTTCTCTAGGCAGGAAATACAAAAAGGGTGTATAAACTCAAACCCAAAACAATAAAGTAAATGGCAAGGGGATCATACTTATCAATAATTACTTTAAGTGTAAATGGGTTGAATGCCCCAACCAAAAGACAAAGACTGGCTGAATGGATACAAAAACAAGACCCCTATATATGTTGTCTACAAGATACCCACCTCAAAACAAGGGACACATACAGACTGAAAGTGAAGAGCTGGAAAAAGATATTCCATGCAAATAGAGACCAAAAGAAAGCAGGAGTAGCAATACTCATATCAGGTAAATAGACTTTAAAACAAAGGTTGTGAAAAGAGACAAAGAAGGACACTCATAATGATCAAAGGATCAATCCAAGAAGAAGATATAGCAATTATAAATATATATGCACCCAACATAGGAGCACCACAATATGTAAGACAAATGCTAACAAGTATGAAAGGAGAAATTAACAATAACACAATAATAGTGGGAGAATTTAATACCCCACTCACACCTATGGATAGATCAACTAAACAGAAAATTAACAAGAAAACACAAACTTTAAATGATACAATAGACCAGTTAGACCTAATTGATAACTGTAGGACATTTCACCCCAAAACAATGAATTTCACCTTTTTCTCAAATGCACACGGAACCTTCTTCAGGATAGATCACATCCTGGGCCATAAATCTAGCCTTGGTAAATTCAAAAAAATTGAAATCATTCCAAGCATCTTTTCTGACCACAATCCAGTAAGATTAGATCTCAATTACAGGAGAAAAACTATTAAAAATTCCAGCATATGGAGGCTGAACAACACGCTGCTGAATAACCAACAAATCACAGATGAAATCAAAAAAGAAATCAAAACATGCATAGAAATGAATGAAAATGAAAACACAACAACCCAAAACCTGTGGGACACTGTAAAAGCAGTGCTAAGGGGAAGGCTCATAGCAATACAGGCATACCTCAAGAAACAAGAAAAAAGTCAAATAAATAACCTAACTCTACACCTAAAGCAACTAGAAAAGGAAGAAATGAAGAACCCCAGGGTTAGTAGAAGGAAAGAAATCTTAAAAATTAGAGCAGAAATAAATCCAAAAGAAACGAAAGAGACCATAGCAAAAATCAACAAAGCCAAAAGCTGGTTCTTTGAGGGGATAAATAAAATTGACAAACCATTAGCCAGACTCATCAAGAAACAAAGGGAGAAGAATCAAATAAACAAAATTAGAAATGAAAATGGAGAGTTCACAACTGACAACACAGAAATACAAAGGATCATAAGAGACTACTATCAGCAATTATATGCCAATAAAATGGACAACGAGGAAGAAATGGACAAATTCTTAGAAAAGTACAACTTTCCAAAACTGAACCAGGAAGAATAGAAAATCTTAACAGACCCATCACAAGCACAGAAATTGAAACTGTAATCAGAAATCTTCCAGCAAACAAAAGCCCAGGTCCAGAAGGCTTCACAACTGAATTCTACCCAAAATTTAGAGAAGAGCTAACACCTATCCTACTCAAACTCTTCCAGAAAATTGCAGAGGAAGGTAAACTTCCAAACTCATTCTATGAGGCCACCATCACCCTAATACCAAAACCTGACAAAGATCCCACAAAAAAAAGAAAACTACAGGCCAATATCACTAATGAACATAGATGCAAAAATCCTTAACAAAATTCTAGCAATCAGAATCCAACAACACATTAAAAAGATCATACACCATGACCAAGTGGGCTTTATCCCAGGGATGCAAGAATTCTTCAATATCTGCAAATCAATCAATACACCACATTAACAAATTGAAAAATAAAAACCATATGATTATATCAATAGATGCAGAGAAAACCTTTGACAAAATTCAACATCCATTTATGATTTAAAAAAAAAAACCTCTCCAGAAAGCAGGAATAGAAGGAACATACCTCAACATAATAAAAGCTATATATGACAAACCCACAGCAAACATTATCCTCAATGGTGAAAAATTGAAAGCATTTCCTCTAAAGTCAGGAACAAGACAAGGGTGCCCACTTTCACTACTACTATTCAACATAGTTTTGGAAGTTTTGGCCACAGCAATCAGAGCAGAAAAAGAAATAAAAGGAATCCAAATTGGAAAAGAAGAAGTAAAACTCTCACTGTTTACAGATGACATGATCCTCTACATAGAAAACCCTAAAGACTCCACCAGAAAATTACTAGAGCTAATCAATTGATGCTTTTGAACTGTGGTGTTGGAGAAGACTCTTGAGAGTCCCTTGGACTGCAAGGAGATCCAACCAGTCCATTCTGAAGGAGATCAGCCCTGGGATTTCTTTGGAAGGAATGATGCTAAAGCTGAAACTCCAGTATTTTGGCCACCTCATGCGCAGAGTTGACTCATTGGAAAAGACTCTGATGCTGGGAGGGATTGGGGGCAGGAGGAGAAGGGGACGACAGAGGATGAGATGGCTGGATGGCATCACTGACTCGATGGACATGAGTCTGAGTGAACTCCAGGAGTTGGTGATGGACAGGGAGGCCTGGCGTGCTGAGATTCATGGGGTCGCAAAGAGTCGGACATGACTGAGCGACTGATCTGATCTGATCTGATCTGAATCAATGAATATAGTCAAGTTGCAGGATATAAAATCAACACACAGAAATCCCTTGCATTCCTATACACTAATAATGAGAAAATAGAAAGAGAAATTAAGGAAACAATTCCATTCACCATTGCAACGAAAAGAATAAAATACTTAGGAATATATCTACCTAAAGAAACAAAAAACCTACACATAGAAAACTATAAAACATTGGTGAAAGAAATCAAAGAAGGATATTAATAGATGGAGAAATATACCATGTTCATGGATTGGAAGAATCAATATAGTGAAAATGAGTATACTACCCAAAGCAATTTATAGATTCAATGCAATCCCTATCAAGCTACCAAAAGTATTTCTCACAGAGCTAGAACAAATAATTTCACAATTTGTATGGAAATACAAAAAACCTCGAATAGCCAAAGCAATCTTGAGAAAGAAGAATGGAACTGGAGGAATCAATCTGCCTGACTTCAGGCTCTACTACAAAGCCACAGTCATCAAGACAGTATGGTACTGGCACAAAGACAGAAATATAGATCAATGGAACAAAATAGAAAGCCCAGAGATAAATCCACGCACATATGGATACCTTATCTTTGACAAAGGAGGCAAGAATATACAATGGATTAAAGACAATCTCTTTTACAAGTGGTGCTGGGAAAACTGGTCAACCACTTGTAAAAGAATGAAACTAGACCACTTTCTAACACCATACACAAAAATAAACTCAAAATGGATTAAAGATCTAAATGTAAGACCAGAAACTATAAAACTCCTAGAGGAGAACGTAGGCAAAACACTCTCCAACATAAATCACAGCAGGATCCTCTATGACCCACCTCCCAGAATATTGGAAATAAAAGCAAAAATAAACAAATGGGACCTAATTAAACTTAAAAGCTTCTGCACAACAAAGGAAACTATAAGCAAGGTGAAAAGACAGCCTTCAGAATGCGAGAAAATAATAGCAAATGAAGCAACTGACAACTAATCTCAAAAACATACAAGCAACACCTGCAGCTCAATTCCAGAAAAATAAACGACCCTCTCAAAACATGGGCCAAAGAACTAAATAGACATTTCTCCAAAGAAGACATACAGATGGCTAACAAACACATGAAAAGATGCTCAACATCACTCATTATCAGAGAAATGCAAATCAAAACCACAATGAGGTATCATTTCATGCCAGTCATAATGGCTGCTATCCAAAAGTCTACAAGCAATAAATGCTGGAGAAGGTGTGGAGAAAAGGGAACCCTCTTATACTGTTGGTGAGAATGCAAACTAGTACAGCCACTATGGAGAACAGTGTGGAGATTCCTTAAAAAACTGAAAATAGAACTGCCATATGACCCAGCAATCCCACTGCTGGGCATACACACCATGAAAACCAGAATTGAAAGAGATATGTGTACCCCAGTGTTCATCGCAGCACTGTTTATAATAGCCAAGACATGGAAGCAACCTAGATGTCCATCAGCAGACGAATGGATAAGAAAGCTGTGGTACATATACACAATGGAATATTACTCAGCCATTAAAAAGAATACATTTGAATCAGTTCTAATGAGGTGGCTGAAGCTGGAGCCTATTATACAGACTGAAGTAAGCCAAAAAGAAAAACACCAATACAGTATACTAACGCATATATCGGAGAAGGAAATGGCACCCCACTCCAGTACTCTTGCCTGGAAAATCCCATGGATGGAGGAGCCTGGCAGGCTGCAGTCCATGGGGTCGCTAAGAGTCAGACACGACTGAACAACTTCACTTTCATTTTTCACTTTCATGCATTGGAGAAGGAAATGGCAACCCACTCCAGTGTTCTTGCCTGGAGAATCCCAGGGACGGGGGAGCCTGGTGGGCTGCCATCTATGGGTCGCACAGAGTTGGACATGACTGAAGCGACTTAGCAGCAACAGCAATGCATATATACGGAATTTAGAAAGATGGTAACGATAACCCTGTATGCAAGACAGCAAAAGAGACACAGATGTATAGAACAGTCTTTTGGACTCTGTGGGAGAGGGAGAGGGTGGGATGATTTGGGAGAAAGGCATTGAAACATGTATAATATCATATGTGAAATGAATCACCAGTCCAGGTTCGATGCATGATGCAGGATGCTTGGGGCTGATGCACTGAGATGACCCAGAGGGATGCTATGGGGAGGGAGGTGGGAGGAGGGTTCAGGATGGGGAACACATGTGCACCCATGGCAGATTCATGTTGATGTATGGCAAAACCAATACAATATTGTAAAGTAATTAGCCTCCAATTAAAATAAATGAATTTATATTTTAAAAATTTTTTTTAAAATAAAAAATTTAAAAGAAAGAAATGATGGAGCAGCCCAGAAATGTCCTGAAGTGGGACGAGACTAGAGGCAGAAGGATCAGTTAGACTATTATGAAAGTTGAGGGCCTAAGGAGGAGAGGAAAAAAAAATTGGTTATTTCATTAAAATAGCATCTTCCAGTGGGTTTGGTGGTGGTGGTTTAGTCATTAAGTTGTGTCTGACTGTGACCTAATGGACTGTAGTCTGTCAGGCTTCTCTGTCCATGGATTTTCCAGGCAAGAACACTGGAGTGGGTTGCCATTTCGTTCTCCAGGGGATCTTCCTCATCCGGAATCAAACCTGGATTTCCTGCATTGCAGGTGGGTTCTTTACCAACTGAGCTACCAGGGAAGCCATTCCAATGGGTTTACGGTTATGTTATATGAAGCTCAAAAAATTAGAGTAATTAGATATGTCAAATATAAATGTTCCTTCTAAGTTTGTTGACATTTTGGATAATTTCAAATGTCTTCAAAGCCCTCTCTGAAGATCAGTGAACCTCAGTATCCTCTGCTCATGAGAAAATCTAGATGCCAGGTTCATGCTGAAAGGTTGTTGTTCAATCACACAAAGACGCCGGGACTCTTGGCCCCTGGAGGAGGAGAATTCAATCGGGGGCCAGAGACGAGGCTTGATGGCTCAGAGCTTTTGTGTAATAAAGTTTTATTAAAGTATAAAGGAGATAGAGAAAGCTTCTGACATAGGCATCAGAAGGGGGCAGAAAGAATACCCCCTTGCTAGTCTTCAGCTGGATGTTATATAGTCATTAGCAGTCTGTTAATGAAAGAAAGGAATATCTTAAAACTCAGAATGGCACCAGGCCCCTCACCCATAAGATGCATTTTGGGATAATCTTGGCACCAAATGGTTCATCCTGGGCCATAAAATGATTAACTTAAATCTTGAAGAACGGCAGATCACCATACAAATAGTTTCGTTTACATAGATTAGAGGAACAATATCTGAGTATAACATACTGGTTTGTCAAATAGGTTCTGGGCCAAGAGGCAGAACCGACTTGAAGACAGAGTTTGGGGTAAACGCATAGTACATTACATAGCTTAAGACAAACATTTCCATAAGAAAAAGGCACTGGTTAACTTCAGGTGAAACCAGGTGTCATTAAGGCAGCACAGTATTTTAAGAGAAACTTCCTTTTAAATTTGTATACAGAAGGAAAAAATATCCCTAGTTTGTTTCCTCCTGCCGCTTAAGAGATAAAAATGTCTGACACTTGCAGGCTATTTCCTCCATTTGGAGACCCCTGGCCTTCCTGCCTCTCAATGCTACAGGAAACCTTGATACTAAACTGAGCTGGGAAAGGAGTAAAGGGCATGCCTCAGTTCAGTTCAATTCAGTCGCTCAGTCGCGTCCGACTCTTTGCGACCCCATGAATCGCAGCATGCCAGGACCTCCCTGTCCATCACCAACTCCCGGACTTCACTCAAACTGAGTCCATCGGTCAGTGATGCCATCCAGCCATCTCATCCTCTGTCGTCCCCTTCTCCTCCTGCCCCCAATCCCTCCCAGCATCAGAGTCTTTTCCAGTGAGTCAGCTCTTCGCATGAGGTGGCCAAAGTACTGGAGTTTCAGCTTCAGCATCATTCCCTCCAAAGAAATCACAGGTCTGATCTCCTTCAGAATGGACTGATTGGATCTCCTTGCAGTCCAGGGACTCTCAAGAGTCTTCTCTAATACCACAGTTCAAAAACATCAATTCTTCGGTGCTCAGCCTTCTTCACAGTCCAACTCTCACATCCATACATGACCAATGGAAAAACCATAGCCTAACTAGACGGACCTTTGTTGGCAAAGTAATGCCTCTGCTTTTCAATATGCTATCTAGGTTGGTCATAACTTTCCTTCCAAGGAGTAAGCATCTTTTAATTTCATGGCTGCAATCACCATCTGCAGTGATTTTGGAGCCCCCCAAAATAAAGTCTGACACTGTTTCCACTGTTTCCTCATCTATTTCCCATGAAGTGATGGGACCGGATGCCATGATCTTCGTTCTCTGAATGTTGAACTTTAAGCCAATTTTTCCACTCTCCACTTTCACTTTCATCAAGAGGTTTTGAGTTCCTCTTCACTTTCTGCCATAAGGATGGTGTCATCTGCATATCTGAGGTTATTGATATTTCTCCCAGCAATCTTGATTCCAGCTTGTGTTTCTTTCAGTCCAGCGTTTCTCATGATGTACTCTGCATATAAGTTAAATAAGCAGGATGACAATATACAGCCTTGATGTACTCCTTTTCCTATTTGGAACCAGTCTGTTGTTCCATGTCCAGTTCTAACTGTTGCTTCCTGACCTGCATACAGATTTCTCAAGAGGCAGATCAGGTGGTCTGGTATTCCCATCTCTTTCAGAATTTTCCACAGTTTATTGTGATCCACACAGTCAAAGGCTTTGGCATAGTCAAGAAAGCAGAAATAGATGTTTTTCTGGAACTCTCTTGCTTTTTCCATGATCCAGAGGATGTTGGCAGTTTGATCCCTGGTTCCTCTGCCTTTTCTAAAACCAGCTTGAACATAAGGAAGTTCACGGTTCATGTATTGCTGAAGCCTGGCTTGGAGAATTTTGAGCATTACTTTACTAGCATGTGAGATGTGTGCAATTGTGCGGTAGTTTGAGCATTCTTTGGCATTGCCTTTCTTTGGGATTGGAATGAAAACGGACCTTTTCCAGTCCTGTGGCCACTGCTGAGTTTTCCAAATGTGCTGGCATATTGAGTGCAGCACTTTCACAGCATCATCTTTCAGGATTTGAAATAGCTCAACTGGAATTCCATCACCTCCACTAGCTTTGTTCGTAGTGATGCTTTCTAAGGCCCATTTGACTTCACATTCCAGGATGTCTGGCTCTAGGTCAGTGATCACACCATTGTGATTATCTAGGTCGTGAAGATCTTTTTTGTACAGTTCTTCTGTGTATTCTTGCCACCTCTTCTTAATATCTTCTGCTTCTGTTAGGTCCATACCATTTCTGTCCTTCATCGAGCCCATCTTTGCATGAAATATTCCCTTGGTATCTCTAATTTTCTTGAAGAGATCTCTAGTCTTTCCCATTCTGTTGTTTTCCTCTATTTCTTTGCATTGATCGCTGAGGAAGGCTTTCTTATCTCTCCTTGCTATTCTTTGGAACTCTGCATTCGGATGCTTATATTTTTCCATTTCTCCTTTGCTTTTTGCTTCTCTTCTTTTCACAGCTATTTGTAAGGCCTCCTCAGACAACCATTTTGCTTTTCTGCATTTCTTTTCCATTTGGATGGTCTTGATCTCTGTCTCCTGTACAATGTCACGAACCTCATTCCATAGTTCATCAGGCACTCTATCTATCAGATCTAGGCCCTTAAATCTATTTCTCACTTCCACTGTATAATCATAAGGGATTTGATTTAGGTCATACCTGAATGGTCTAGTGATTTTCCCTACTTTCTTCAATTTAAGTCTGAATTTGGCAATAAGGAGTTCATGATCTGAGCCACAGTCAGCTCCCGGTCTTGTTTTTGTTGACTGTATAGAGCTTCTCCATCTTTGGCTGCAAAGAACATAATCAATCTGATTTCGGTGTTGACCATCTGGTGATGTCCATGTGTAGAGTCTTCTCTTGTGTTGTTGGAAGAGGGTGTTTGCTATGACCAGTGCATTTTTCTTGGCAAAACTCTATTAGTCTTTGCCCTGCTTCATTCTGTATTCCAAGGCCAAATTTGCCTGTTATTCCAGGTGTTTCTTGACTTCCTACTTTTGCATTCCAGTCCCCTATAATGAAAAGGACATCTTTTTGGGGTGTTAGTGAGAGGGTAACAGGCAGGAAGGCCAGGGGTCTCCGAATGGAGGAAATAGCCTGCAAGTGTCAGACATTTTTATCTCTCTTAAGCGGCAGGAGGAAACAAACTAGCAATATTTTTTTCCTTCTCTATACAAATTTAAAGAGAGGTTTCTCTTAAAATACTGTGTTGCCATAATGACACCTGGTTTCGCCTGAAGTTAGCTATTCTTGAGCCTAGAGATAACCAATGCCTTTTTCTTATGGAAATATTTGTCTTAAGCTATGCTAATGTACTATGCCTTTACCCCAAACTCTGTCTCCAAGTCGGTTCCGCCTCTTGGCCCAAAACCTACTTGACAAACCAGTATGTTATACTCAGATATTGTTCCCCTAATCTATGTAAATTAAACTATTTGTATGGTGGTCTGCCCTTCTTTAAGATTCAAGTTAATTATTTTATGGCCCAAGATTATCCCAAAATGCATCTTATGGGCGAGGGGCCTGGTGCTATTCTGAATTATAAGACATTCCTTTCTTTCATTAACAGACTGCTAGTGACTATATAACATCCAGCTGAAGACTAGCAAGGGGGTACTCTTTCTGTCCCCTTCTGATGCCTATGTCAGAAGCTTTCTCTATCTCCTTTATACTTTAATAAAACTTTATTACACAAAAGCTCTGAGCGATCAAGCCTCGTCTCTGGCCCCGGATTGAATTCTTCTCCTCCGGGGGCCAAGAATCCCGGTGTATTTGCGTGATTCAACAACAACCTTTCATTAGTTCTAAAAGGTCTTGTAGGTCTTCATAGAACCGTTCAACTTCAGCTTCTTCAGCTTTACTGGTTGGGGCATAGACTTGGCTTACTGTGATATTGAATGGTTTGCCTTGGAAACGAACAGAGATCATTCTGTCGTTTTTGAGATTGCATCCAAGTACTGCATTTCGGACTCTTTTGTTGACCATGATGGCTACTCCATTTCTTCTGAGGAAATCCTGCCCACAGTAGTAGACCAATGGTCATCTGAGTTAAATTCACCCATTCCAGTCCATTTTAGTTCACAGATTCCTAGAATCTACCATCTCTTGTTTGACCACTTCTAATTTGCCTTGATTCATGGACCTGACATTCCAGGTTCCTATGCAATATTGCTCTTTACAGCATCAGACCTTGCTTCTATCACCAGTCACATCCACAGCTGGGTATTCTTTTGCTTTGGATTCATCCCTTCATTCTTTCTGGAGTTATTTCTCCACTGATCTCCAGTAGCATATTGGGCACCTACTGACCTGGGGAGTTCCTCTTTCAGTATCCTATCATTTTGCCTTTTCATACTGTTCATGGGGTTCTCAAGGCAAGACTACTGAAGTGGTTTGCCATTCCATTCTCCAGTGGACCACATTCTGTCAGGGCTTGCCTAGATGGAGACAAATTCCTGCCTGGACGTTTCAGGCTCTGAAGCAGCTCCAGAAAGAAGCAGATGTGGCAGGGAGTCAGGGGAGGGAGCTGGATCCACCCTTTGCCTGGATCACCTTTCCTTTAAATGGTTCCTGTGTGGCCTTTTCTATCTCCATACACCATTGTGTGTATTCTGTCTACTCTGGGTAGTTAAATGTAGGATCAGTGGTTTCAGGTCTTCATATGTTATATATTGTACAGTATATATTATAATTATATACTATATATATATGTTGGCTGTGCTGGGTTTTCGTTGCTGCCTGTGGGCTTTCTCTACTTGCAGCAATCATGGGCTACTCTCTAGTTGCGGTGTGTGGGCTTCTCATTGAGGTGGTTTCTCTTGTTGCAGAACACAGGCTCTAGGGTGCTCATGTTTCAATAGCTGTGGCTCGCAGGCTCTAGAGCATAGCCTCAGTAGTTGTGTTTGGGCTTAGTTGCCCCACAGCAAGTGAAATCTTCCCAGACCAGGAATCAAATCCACGTCCTCTGCATTAGTAGGTGAGTTCTTAACCACTGGCCCACGAGGGAAGTCCAGGTTTCAGGTCTTTGGATGATTCTAAAGAGCTTAAGACAAAAACCATCGGGGATTAACAAGTCATGGATATCAAGTCTACTTATGTGATAAGGAAGAAAGAGCCTTTGCAGTGTTTATTGGGAGGGCTTAGTTGTTGGCAGTATTATTTTTCTTATACACCATGATAGTCTTGACTTTTTTGTGTTTTAAATTTAGAAACTTTTTGTTTAAAAAACTTATCCAAGAGGACTATTCCTATCACAGACGAACTTTGTCACCAAAGAGGAATCATGTCAAACTCTTGTTCTAAAGCAATGCAAGTTAGTTAAGATTTTCTTTATTATTATAGCATAATCCATCCTTGCCCCCTTGAATAGTTATCAGGACAGAAATAATGTCTTTCTAATTTTGTTTATTTTCTCTTTAAACATTTGTTTCTTGGAAAGTGCAAGGGAACAGTTGGAATGCATTGTATGTTTTAATCCAGTATTAACTGGTCAGAAGGCAGATAATGGAGAATCTGAATTGGTTTTCGGTTTCTCTTTCTTTCTCTGCAATGTAAATATAATACTTTGCCAGAAATAAAACTCTGTGATTGAATGAAAATGGAAAAGGAGGGATAAATATAGGAATAGTCTGTGTTACACAACCATAGTATTCCTAGAAAGAAAAATAAGTTAAATATGGAAATAGCAAGTTCATGACAGATTTTATAGAACATACTTCCATTTCCACCCAAACAACAATAGAAAAGGGGGAAAATACCCTCTTAAAGAGCAGGATTGTAAGCCCAGTTTTGCCCCTAGTATACCATGGCATTTTATTCCTTCATGCCTTTTTAGTCTTTCTGTTTCAGTTCAGTTCAGTTCAATTGCCCAGTTGTGTCCAACTCTGCGACCCCATGGACTGCAACACTACAGGCTTCCCTGTCCATCCTGGACCTTGCTCAAACTCATGTCCATTGAGTTGGTGATGGCATCCAGCTCATCCTCTGGCATCCCCTTCTCCTCCCTCCCTCAATTTTTCCCAGCATCAGGGTCTTCTCCAATGAGTCAGCTCTTCACATCAGGTGGCCAAATGATTGGAGTTTCAACTTCAGCATCAGTCCTTCCAATGAATATTCAGGACTGATTTCCTTTAGGATTGACTGGTTGGATCTCCTTGCAGTCCAAGGGATTCTCAAGAGTCTTCTCCAACACCACAGTTCAAAAGCATCAATCTTCAGTGCTCAGCTTTCTTTATGGTCCAACTCTTACATCCATATATTACTACCGCAAAAAAAACCATAGCTTTGACATAGATGGATTTTGTTGGTAATGTAATGTCTCTGCTTTTTAATATGCTGTCTAGGTTGGTCATAGCTTTTCTTCCAAGAAGCAGGCATCTTTTAATTTCATGGCTTCAGTCACCATCTTCAGTGATTTTTGGAAACCCCAAAAATAAACTCTCTCACTGTTTCCATTGTTTCCCTATCTATTTGCCATGAAGTGATGGAACTGGAATCCATGGTCTTAGTTTTCTGAATATTTAGTTTGAAGCCAAAATTTTCACTCTCCTCATTGACTTTCAGTAAGAGGCTCTTTAGTTCTTCTCACTTTCTGCCATAAGGGTGGTGTCATCTGCATATCTGAGGTTATTGATATTTCTCCAGGCAATCTTGATTCCAGCTTGTGCTTCATCCACTCCGGCATTTCACATGATGTACTCTGTATATATGTTAAATAAGCAGGGTGACAATATACAGCTTTGATGTATTCCTTTCCCAATTTGGAACCAGTCTATTGTTCCATGTCTGGTTCTAACTGTTGCTTCTTGACCTGCACACAGATTTCTCAGGAGACAAGTAAGGTGGTCTGGTATTCTTATCTCTTTAAGAATTTTGGACATGATTTTGTTGTGATCCACACAGTCAAAGTAATCAATAAAGCAGAAATAGATGTTTTTCTGGAACTCTCTTGCTTTTTCAGTGATCCAACGGATGATGGCAATTTGATCTCTGGTTCCTCTGCTTTTCTAAATCCAGCTTGAACATCTGAAAGTTCATGGTTGATGTATTGGTGAAGCCTGTCTTCGAGAATTTTGAGCATTACTTTGCTAGCATGTGAGATGAGTGCAATTGTGCGGTAGTTTGAATATTCTTTGGCCTTGCCCTTCTTTGGGATTTGAATAAAAACTGACCTTTTCCAGTCCTGTGGCCACTGCTGGGTTTTCCAAATGTGCTGGCATATTGAGTGCAGCACTTTCACAGCATCATCTTTTAGGATTTGGCATAGCTCAACTGGAATTCCATCACCTCAACTAGCTTTGTTCGTAGTGATGCTTTCTAAGGCCCACTTTGTATTCCAGGATGTCAGGCTCTAGGTGAGTGATCACACCATCATGTTTATCTGGATCATGAAGATCTTTTTTGTACAGTTCTTCTGTGTATTCTTGCCACCTCTTCTTAATATCTTCTGCTTCTGTTAGGTCCATACCATTTCTGTCCTTTATTGTGCCCATCTTTGCATGAAATGTTCCCTTGGTATCGCTAATTTTCTTAAAGAGATCTCTAGTCTTTCCCATTCTATTATTTGCCTCTATTTCTTTGCAATGATCACTGAGGAAGGCTTTCTTATCTCTCCTTGCTATTCTTTGGAACTCTGCATTCAAATGGGTATACCTTTCCTTTTCTCCTTTGCCTTTCACTTCTCTTCTTTTCTCAGCTATTTGTAAGGCCTCCTCAGACAACCATTTTGCCTTTTTGCATTTCTTTTTCCTGGGAATGGTCTTGATCACTGCCACCTGTACAATGTCATGACCCTCCATCCATAGTTCTTCAGGCACTCTGTCTATCAGATCTAATCCCTTGAATCTATTTGTCACTTCTACTGTATAATTGTTAGGGATTTGATTTAGGTCATACCTGAATGGTCTAGTGGTTTTCCCTACTTTCTTCATTTTAAGTCTGAATTTGGCAATAAGGAGTTCATGATCTCAGCCACAGTCAGCTCCCAGTATTGTTTTTTCTGACTGTATAGAGCTTCTCCATCTTTGGCTGCAAAGAATATAATAAATCTGATTTTGGTATTGACCATCTGGTGATGTCCATGTGTAGAGTCTTCTCTTGTGTTGTTGGAAGAGGGAGTTTGCTATGACCAGTGTGTTCTCTTGGCAAAACTCTGTTAGCCTTTGCTCTGATTCACTTTGTATTCCAAGCCAAATTTGCCTGTTACTCCAGGTATCTCTTGTCATCCTACTTTTGCATTTCCATCTTCTATAATGAAAAGGACATCTTTTGAGGGTGTTAGTTCTAGAAGGTTTTGTATGTCTTCATAGAACCATTCAACTTCAGCTTCTGCATTACTGATTGGGATATAGACTTACATTACTGTGATATTGAATGGTTTAGCTTGGAAACAAAAGAGATTTTTCTGTCGTTTTTGAGATTGCATCCAAGTACTGCATTTTGGACTCTTTTGTTGACTATGAGGGCTACTCCATTTCTTCTAAGGCATTCTTGTCCACAGTAGTAGATATCATAGTCATCTTAGTTAAATTTCACCCATTCTGGCCCATTTTAGTTCCCTGATTCCTAAAATGTTGATATTCACTCTTGCCATCTCCTGTTTAACTACTTCCAATTTACTTTGATCCATGAACCTAACGTTCCAGGTTCCTGTGCAATATTGTTCTTCACAGCATCAGACTTTACTTCCATCACCAGTTGCATCCATGACTGGTTGTTGTTTTTGCTTTGGTTCTGCCTCTTCATTCTTTCTGGAGTTATTTCTCCACTCTTCTCCAGTAGCATATTGGGCTCATGGTTTCATTGAGTTAGACAGGCTGTGGTCCATGTGATCAGTTTGATTAGTTTTCTGTGATTGTGGTTTTCATTCTGTCTGCACTCTGATGGATAAGCTTATGGAAGCTTCCTGATGGGAGAGAGTGACTGAGGGGGAAACTGGGTCCTGTTCTGATGGGCGCAGACATGCTCAGTTCAGTTCAGTTCAGTTCAGTCACTCAGTCATGTTCCACTCTTTGCGACCCCATGAATCGCAGCACACCAGGCCTCCCTGTCCATCACAAACTTCCGGAGTTCACTCAGACTCTCGTCCATCAAGTCAGTGATGCCATCCAGCCATCTCATCCTCTGCTGTCCCCTTCTCCTCCTGCCCCCAATCTCTCCCAGCATCAGAGTCTTTTCCAATGAGTCAACTCTTCGCATGAGGTGGCCAAAATACTGGAGTTTCGGCTTTAGCATCATTCCTTCCAAAGAAATTCCAGGGCTGATCTCCTTCAGAATGGACTGGTTGGATCTCCTTGCAGTCCAGGGGCTCTCAAGAGTCTTCTCCAACATCACAGTTCAAACGCATCAATTCTTCGGTGCTCAGCCTTCTTCACAGTCCAACACTCACATCCATACATGACCACAGGAAAAACCATAGCCTTGACTAGATGGACCTTTGTTGGCAAAGTAATGTCTCTGCTTTTGAATATGCTATCTAGGTTGGTCATAACTTTTCTTCCAAGGAGTAAGCGTCTTTTAATTTCATGGCTGCAGTACCTATATGCAGTATTTTGGAACCCTCCAAAATAAAGTCTGACACTGTTTCCACTGTTTCCCCATCTATTTCCCATGATGTGATAGGACCAGATGCCATGATCTTCGTTTTCTGAATGTTGAGCTTTAAGCCAACTTTTTCACTCTCCTCTTTCACCTTCATCAAGAGGCTTTTTAGTTCCTCTTCACTTTCTGCCATAAGGGTTATGTCATCTGCATATCTGAGGTTATTTATATTTCTCCCGGCAATCTTGATTCCAGCTTGTGCTTCTTCCAGTCCAGCATTTCTGATGATGTACTCTGTATATAAGTTAAATAAGCAGGGTGACAATATACAGCCTTGACGTACTCCTTTTCCTATTTGGAACCAGTCTGCTGTTCCATGTCCTGTTCTGTTGCTTCCTAACCTGCATACAAATTTCTCAAGAGGCAGGTCAGGTGTTCTGGTATTCTCATCTCTTTCAGAATTTTCCACAGTTTATTGTGATCCACACGGTCAAAGGCTTTGGCATAGTCAGTAAAGCAGAAATAGATGTTTTTCTGGAACTCTCTTGCTTTTTCTATGATCCAGCGGATGTTGGCAATTTGGTCTCTGGTTCCTCTGCCTTTTCTAAAACCAGCTTGCACCTACTGACCTGGGGAGTTCTTCTTTCAGTATCCTATCATTTTGTCTTTTCATACTGTTCATGGGGTTCTCAAGGCAAGAATACTGAAGTGGTTTGCCATTCTCTTCTCTAGTGGACCACATTCTGTCAGACCTCTCCACCATGACCCACCCATCTTGGGTGGCCCCACGGGCATGGCTTAGTTTCATGGGGGAGTTTGGGGGAGAATGGATACATGTATATGTACGAGTCCCTTTGCTGCCCACCTGAGACTGTCATAACATTGTTAATCAGCTGTAGTAGTAGTAGTGTTAGTTACTTAGTTGTTTCCGACTCTTGTCAACTGCAGCCTACCAGGTTCCTCTGTCCAAGGGATTCTCCAGGCAAGAATACTGGAGTGGATTGCCATTCAGCTATATTCCAATATAAAATAAAAAGTTTAATTAAAAAAATAATAATTATGTTTGGAAAACACTGTAAACTGGGACTATCCCAAGCAACCTAGGATGTTGGTTTGTTTAGCCTGTTCAAAAAAGTGTTGGTCCAATCTGACTCTTTGGCACCCCATGGACTCCATGCTTTGGACACCATGCTCCTCTGTTCATGGGGTTCTCCAGGCAAGAATACTGGAGTGAGTAGCCACTCCCTTCTCTAGAGGTTCTTCCTGACCCAGGAATTGAATCTGGGTCTCCTGCATTGCAGGCAGATTCTTTACCATCTGAGCTACCAGGGAGGAACAGTACTCTTCCATTCTCACTCCATGAAGCATTTCCTGATGCCAGGAATCAGAATGACTTTCTCTTAACTCTGGCCTTAGGAATTCGCTTAAGTCTGTGACTGCGCTGACTCATGGTTTATTTAGTTGCATGCTGCTCTGAATCATCTACTGAAATAAGAGCCCCATGAGGGCAAGGAATTTTTTTGTTTCCCTCTCTGTCCCCAGTTTCTAACAGTGTGCTTTGCTCTGAGTTCAATAAATATTGGCCACATTGAAATGTTTGATTCCTAATCATCTTCTAAAATACACTTGAAGAGAAACAGAAACTCAGGAGTTGACTGAAGTCTTGCTGCAGAATTTCTAAAGTGTTGAATACTAACCAGTTTTCCACATCCTGGCAGTGTTTAAAAGGTTCACATTATGGCTGAACCCCATTAACTCTCTAGCATTATTGTTCAGTCACTAAGTCATGTCTGACTCTTTGTGCCCCCTTGGACTGCAGCACACCAGGCTTCCCCGTCCTTCAGTATCTGCTGGAGTTTGCTCAAACTCATGTCCATTGAATTGCTGATGCCATCCAACCATCTCGTCCTCTGTCAGCCCCTTCTCCTCTTGCCCTCAGTCTTTCCTAGTATCAGGGTCTTTTCCAATGAGTCACCTCTCTACATCATGTGGCTAAAGTATTGGAGCTTTGGCTTTAGCATCAGTCCTTCCAATGAATATTCAGTGTTGATTTCCTTTGGGATTGACTAGTTTGATCACCTTACAGTCCAAGGGACTCTTAGAATTGATTTGTCACCATAAGGAGGGAAAAACCTAAGGTTTGGGATATGGCCCAGTTTGTTAGAGCTATAAAAACGCTTCCATATGGCATAAAAAGTCAGAAATATTTAATTTGGCTATACGAACTTTGCTTTTAGTTATTTGAACTCTTTCTGGAAAATAAAACTTGGTGAGGTCTATATAAAATATCCGCATAAAAATAAATACTGCTGCTAGGCTTTCAGATGTTTCTAAGACATGAGATCGTTTGAACAAACTGGATGTTTTACTGACTTGAGAATTTCTTATCCATATATTTTAGGTTACATAGATGTAGTCATGATTTGCATGCGTATAACTCTAAAGTTTCCATATGTGAACAGAAAAATTGTGGATTGACTCAGATCCTCTCAAGATGAGTGTTTAAGTGTTAAAAAAAAAAAAAACCTGGTTAAGGCATTAATACTCTGGTAGAAATTTGTGACCTTGTTTATCCACCTTTTCTGTGAACCTCCTGGTAAGCTTCCTCCAAATGAATGGGTCTGGTCCATTAAAAGCTGAAAACATTGTTCCCTTTGGCCAATGCTTGACCTTTTTGGAGCATCTTAAGTATCAAAGATATAAAAATAACCTGACATTTACATTTACAGAACCTCTCTCTGCAGCTCAAAGAGCTCATTGTTCTGGGAATTCTCAGTAGCATCTTACTCATTCCTCCTAAAGGCACATCCCTTTCTAACACCTAATCTTATGTATTGCCCCCTCCCTTTTTTTTTTAGTTTATTATGAGAGTACTTATATGCTTATTTCCAGATACACTTAACATAACACAATCCTAGTAATCAAGTTGCTTCATTTGTATCCCAAGCATAAATTCAACAGAAATAAGTTATTCCATATCTATTACCATTTAGCAGCTACAAATTTTTTTTATTTTTTAAAATTCTTCTTTTAAGCTTCCTCTGGCAGATATTTTGGTTTAATCATCTTGTTTTTATTTTTGTTTTGTAGTACAACAGAATGCTGGGTGACCTTTTATTTGTTACCTTAGAACGTTTTTTATCAAACTAACGAGTATAAAGAGGTTGACTTCTTGCTCCTAACTGCTCTGGGCAATATGGGGAAAGAAAAGGATGAATTCAGGGATTCAAATTCCCACCTGTAGCACCACATAAATCACCCAAAAGTTTCTATGTCTATCTTAAAAGAGATCCTTACCTCCTGCAGACACAGAGTAAACCAGATACAGAATCTCTGCAGTTAGCTGCTGAGTTGCAATGCAAATTAAATTTCCAACTTTACAGCGTGTTGAAGTCAAGGCATTGATTGGGAAGGAATGGAGTCCTGAAAATTCAAATGGGGTGTGTGGCTGGATCCTGATGAAGCTGGGGACATTGGGTCTTCTTCACCAGTACAACCAGCCCTTACAGCTCCACCTGGGGAGAGTAACCCTGCTTTTCCGGATAAAGTTGTAATGGCCTCCGCTGTAATGGCCTCCACTGAAGAAATTTACATGCCTTGAAAAACATGGCTGAATCTCCTTAAGACATGTCCCCATCACTCCTCTTTGGTTCTAGACCCATAACTAGTTCCAGGGAGCCCCACAAGATGAGGTACAAAGAGTGACATTCAAGGAGATGTGTCACACCCTTAAAGACCAAATAATTTTTCCAGTATATCCAGACAGAAATACAGGTGATATTTATGGGAATTAAGTAGTGCATGATGATGGTGGAATGAATGTAAAGTTGGATCAGGCCGTATTTATTGGGCCTACCAAACAAAGATTCTGGCTTCACTGTTGTAACTTGAAGAGTTAGAAAAGTTCTGTGTGTTTTTGTTTTTGTTTTTTGTTTTGGTGTTTTTGTTTGGTTTTGGTTTTGGTCACTTGAAACAGATCAAGACGGCCTACACTAAATGAAGCTGAAATGCCTCAGTATCCTTGAAGAACTCTGTGGTCACTCTTCTCTGTGGGTGAGAACAACTGCCACTGAACTGTGATCCTTCAATGTCATGGGGATAATTGGATCCCAAGGTGGCAAAGGCCATTGGTGGCACTTAATTACCAAGAACAAGGCAGGAATGGTTACTGTAATGGATAGCAGCTTTAAGGCAGCTATCAGAATAGTCTGACTCACAGAGACCTATGTCATTGGTCAATTGAACAGTTTCCCTAAAAGAGAAATATTAATAGCTGGACAGTCTCCTAATTTCTGGCTTGATTTGCATATGTGGCAGAGTTCTAGGTCAAATGACAGAAGTCTGACTTGAAGCACCAAAACTGAAAGTCATGGCCCTTGAGTCAGTTCCCACTCTAGAGCCAATTTACAGACCCAGAACCCCTTGAATGAAGAGGAAACTGAGTCCCCTGGAGAAGGACCTCATCACACTGCCCAGACTTATGCTATCAATCCTCCTCCCAGCCTTCTCCAGAGATGCCTACTGTCTTTTACAAGGGTGACTCTGCATTGAGGGAAAGGAAAAAATCCGACTTTTCAGGGATGACTGGACTTTAGTTTTGACCTGACATTGCAAGTCAACACATGTGAGGCTCATGGAGGTCAGGTGATCAGTGGAGTCTTAGCTCAAGTTTATCTCACACCCATCCTGTGGTTTCCTCCTCAGTTCCAAATGCATAATTAGAAATACTCAGCAACCAGCAGAATTTCCATGTGGTTTCCCTGATCTATGGAGCATGGCAGAAAAGGCCAAGTGGAAGCCACTAGAGCTGCCTAAGTAATAATAAAGTAAACTATTACTAAAATCAGTGTGAGTTCCTGGAAGTATGGCAGAGATTAGTGGCATCATGAAGGACTTGAAGGATGTGGGGGGAGGGGGGTAGTTTCCATCACAACCCGATACAACTGACTTGTTTGACTTGCAGAGAAAACAGATAGTTCTTAGAGAACAACAGTGGATTATCATAAATGTAACCAGGTGGTGACTCCATTCACATCTGCTGTTCCAAATGTGTTTTCTTGCTTGAGTAAATCAACACATCCCCTGGTACCTGCTGTGTAGCTGAGCTATTGATTCAGAAAAAGATTTTTGCTCTGTGTATTTGTGTGTGTGTGTGTGTGTGTGTGTGCACGCTCAATCGCTCAGTCATGTCCAACTCTTTGCGACCTCTTGAACTGTAGCCTATCAGATTCCTCTGTCCATGGAATTTTCCAGGCAAGAATACTGCAGTGGGTTGCCATTTCCTACTCCAGAGGATCTTCCTGACACAAGTATCAAACCTGCAGCCCTTGTGTCTCCTGCATTGGCAGGTTTCTTTACCACTAGTGCCACCTAGGAAGCCCCTACCTGTTTGTAAAGACCAATGGAAGCAGTTTGCTTTTAGCTGGCAAGATTAGAAATATACTCTCACCATCCTACTTCAGGGACCCATAAATTCTCCAGCCCAATGTCATAATTTAGTCTGCAAGGACCTTGACTGCACAAGACCTCTTTTCCACAAGACATCACATGGGTCCTTCACCTTGATGATAGGCTAATTGGAACATCTGAGCAAGAAGCAGGAACTACTCTAGACCATTGGAACAGATGATGACATGTCATAGGGTGAGAAATGAATCTGAACTATAATTCAGGGATCTTCCATCTCATGAAATGTCTGAGGGTCCAGTAATGTGGGGCATGTTGAGATATCCCTTCTAAAAGATGAAGGACAAGCTGTTATATCTGGTCTCAACTGTAAGCAAAAAACAAGCACAGCAATTTAGTGGGTTTCAGGAATTGGGAAGGAACATATTTGGGTTGGCCAAAAAGCTCTTTTGGGTTTTCCCATAAGAGCTTATGAACTTTTTGGCCAACCCAGTATTACTCCCTTATGTTCCATGTACTGAGTGACTAGAAAAGCTGCTAATATTGAGTGGAACCCAGAACAAGAGAAGGCTCTCTGGCAGGTCCATACTGCTTGCCAGCTGCCCTTGGACCAATAGGTCCAGCAGATCCAGCGGTGCTTCCATTGTCAGTGGCTGATAGAGATACTGTTTGGGGCAGACAGGCCTGATTGGTGAATCACAGCTGCAACTCTTGGGGTTTTGGAGCAAAATCTACTATCCTCTGCAGATAGCTACTGTCCTTTGAGAAACAGCTTTTGACTTGCTACTGGGCCTTACTAGAGACTGAACACTCAACCAAGGTCCACTAAGCTATGGTATGACCTAAGCAATCTATTAAGAAATGGGTGTTGTTTAGCTGGGTGGTCAGGACTTGGAGGGCTTCCTCAGGGACTCATTGGTAAAGAATTTGCCTACAGTGCAGGAAACCCGGGTTTGATCCCTGGGTTGGAAGGATGCCCTGGAGAAGGAAATGGTAACCCACTCCAGTAAAAATTCCATGAACAGAGGAGCCTGGCGGGATATAGTCCAAGGAGTTGCAAAGAGTCAGACACTTAGTGACTAAACAACAACAACAAGGGCTTGGAAGTAACATGATTGGAATATTGGTGACAAAAGGGTCTGGGGAAGAGGTCTATAGAGAGAATGCCATAAATGGACAAAGGAAAATGAGTTTGGATCCCAGTGCTTACAAAGGGTAACCTCAGCAGAGAAGGATTTTAATACTCAAGCAGGTAAGATGATCTGTTCCGGGTACCAGTCAGTCTCTTGGTATCTAGTCTCTTGGTATCCCATGCACCCCAGTTATTGCCCAGTGGGCTTATGAACAAAGTGGCTATTGTTTCAGGTATGGAGGTCAGGCCTGGGCTCAACAATGTAGACTTCTATCCACCAAGGCCTAGGTGGCTAAAACCACTGCTATGTGCCCTATTTGAGACCAATATTTAAATCCTCAATATTCCATTGTTCCCCAGAGGCATCAACCTGGTGACAGGTTGATTACACTGACCATGGTCACCAATTGCTTGGTCAAACACTAATCTAGGTTTTGCTGTTAGATTAGTTAACAGCAAAGTTAGTTAACTTTAACAGTCAGTTGACTTTCAGTAAAGAAGATTATTCTCATTAATATGGCTTGGACTTATCTAGTGGGTTAAAGGACTTTAGAGCAAAAACTAAGGTTTCCATTCTCAAGACTGTAGCATAGATCTTGCCTGAGTTTCCAGTGTGCTGGCCTGTCCTACATTTCAGACTTGCCAGCCTCCACAATGATGTGAGCCAATTCCTTAAAATAAGTTATTCTCTTTCCCCATCCCCTCTCTCCTTCTTTCTGTGTGTGTGTCTATGTATATATATGTATACATTATATATATATATATATAAATTGAGTTCTGATTTTCTAGAGAGCCCTGACTCATATAAATGAGGAACTAATAGCTCTTACATTATTGACTTACTATAATGATTAAATAAAATAGGGACTTCTCTGGTGATCCAGTGATTAAGACTCCTTGCTTCCAATGCAGGGGGATGTGGGTTCCATCCTGGGTCAGGGAGCTAAGACCCCACATACCTCAGGGCCAAAAAACTAAACCATAAAACAGAAGTAATATTGTAACAAATTCAATAAAGACTTTAAAAATGATCCACATCAAAAAAATTTTTTTTAAGAATTAATATGTGTTAGTAACTTAATGTTTCTGGCACACAGTAAGCCTTCAGCCAATCAATGTTGGTAGCAGTGGTAGCGATTACTGTCATATTACCTCATACACACCTCTAGGAGTTCTTTAGCTCATTTAGCTGGTATTTGCCAAAGAAGCAACAGGGTGGTTCCAATTTCAATTTCTTCTCTTCAAACAGCAGTGAAGAATCAACTGATACTTTCTGCTTCTGCAGGACACACCATCTTGCAGGCAGATCACATTATTTGGGCTTTTGGAACATGATTCATCATTCTTCCTGGACAAGCAGAGGTGGGGGATGAGGAGGGTCGGGGAGAACCACTCAACTTGGTTCATGGCACCTGGAAGAAGTTGTACGCACAATGTAACATGAATGAAGTCTTGCTGTCAGTACCAAGAAGCAAGTTTCAAAGCCGGTCTTATACAGGGATCAACAGTTGAAGCCACATGGAGTCGAAGCTAAAGGATGATCTGTTCTTTTTTTTTCTTTAGGATGATCTATTCTGGAAGGAGTCTATTTGGTAATAGGGTCCAGTCAGAAAACAGAAACCAAACTGGTTATTTGGGAAATTTTAACATAAAATTATTAACCAGTAACAAGGAGTTGACTTCCAAGAGGGAGAAGGAGAATTCTTCATAATGCAAACATAGCCAATCCAGAGTGCAGCCCACACCTTTAGGGCTGAGAGAGGAGGGGGCCCACAGAAGGAACAAATGTGGAAATTACCCCCTGTCATGGCTGAGACCCCTCCCCCTCTTAGAGAGGATGTGCCTGTGCATATGTAACCCACTGGATGGAGAATTTCCCAAGATGACACAGGGCAAGGCTGGCTGCCAGGAATCTGCTCATGGAATTCCCTGGGAAGCAATGGAAAGTGCACCTTCAGCTCTCCTATACCACCTTGCAGAAAAGCCACCTGCCATGCCATGACAGCAAGAAAAATACAGGACCAGAAAGAACAAGGGAAGCCTCTTCCTCTTGCAATGTCTACCCTGCACACTCGAATATCAAACTAACATTGTACCAACTAACAAACGAGATGTATTCCAGGGTCCATCTCCAAGAGCACAAAGCAGGGCAAAGAAGGGGGAACTGACAACTGTTCAATTTGGTTCAGTTGCTCAGTCATGTGCGACTCTTTGAGATCCCATGGACTGCAGCATGCCAGGCTTCCCTGTTCATCACCAAGTCCTGGAGTATGTTCAACCTCATGTCCATCAAGTTGATCATGCCATCTCACCGTCTCATCCTCTGTTGTCCCCTTCTCCTCCCGCCTTCAATCTTTCCCAGCATCAGGGTCTTTTCAGATTAGTCAGTTCTTCGAATCAGGTGGCCAAACTATTGGAGTTTCAGCCTCAGCATCAGTTCTACCAATGAATGTTCAGGACTGATTTCCTTTAGGATTGACAGGTTGGATCTCCTTGCAGTCCAGGGGATTCTCAAGAGGTTTCTCCAACACCACAGTTCAAAAGCATCAATTCTTCAGTGCTCAGCTCTCTTTATAATCCAACTCTCACATCCATACACGACTACTTGAAAAACTATAGCTTTGACTAGACAGACCTTTGTTGGCAAAGTAATGTCTCTGCTTTTTAATATGCCGTCTAGGTTGGTCATAGCTTTTCTTCCAAGGAGTAAGTTTCTTTTAATTTCGTGGCTACAGTCACCATCTGCAGTGATTTTGGAGCCCAAGAAAATAAAGTCTGTCACTGTTTCCATTGTTTCTCCATCTATTTGCCATGGAGTGATGAGACCGGATGCCATGATCTTAGTTCCTAGTTTTTTCAATGTTGAAATTTAAGTCAACATTTCACTCTCCTCTTTCACTTTCATCAAGAGGCTTTTTAGTTCCTCTTCACTTTCTGCCATAAGGGTGGTGTTATATGCATATATGAGGTGATTGATATTTCTCCTGGCAATCTTGATTCCAGCTTGTGCTTCATCCACTCCGGCATTTCGCATGATGTACTCTGCATATAAGTTAAATAAGGAGGGTGACAATATACAGCCTTGATGTATTTCCTTTCCAATTTGGAACCAGTTTGTTGTTCCATGTCTGGTTAAACTGTTGCTTTTTGATATGCTTCTCAAGAGGCAAGTAAGGTGGTCTGGTATTCCCATCTCTTGAAGAATTTTCCACAGTCTGTTGTGATCTATACAGTAAAAGGCTTTGGTGTAATCAATAAAGCAGAAGTAGATGTTTTTCTGGAACTCTCTTGCTTTTTTGATGATCCTACGGATCTTGGTAATTTGATCTCTGGTTCCTGTGCCTTTTTTAAATCCAGCTTGAGCATCTGGAATTTCACAGAAGCCTGGCTTGGAGAATTTTGAGCATTACTTTGCTAGTATGTGAGATGAGTACAATTGTGCGGTAGTTTGAACATTCTTTGGCCTTGCCCTTCTTTGGGATTGGAATGAAAATTGACCTTTTCCAGTCCTGTGGCCACTGCTGAGTTTTCCAAATTTGCTAGCATATTGAGTGCAGCACTTTCACAGCATCATCTTTTAGGATTTGAAATAGCTCAACTGGAATTCCATCACCTCCACTAGCTTTGTTCGTAGAGATGCTTCCTAAGGCACATTTGACTTCACATTCCAGGATGTCAGGCTCTAGGTGAGTGATCACACCATCATGGTTATCTGGGTCATGAAGATCTTTTTTGTATAGTTTTTCTGTGTGTTCTTGCCACCTCCTCTTAATATCTTCTGCTTCTGTTAGGTCCATACGATTTCTGTCCTTTATTGTGCCCATCTTTACACAAAATGTTCCCTTGGTATCTCTAATTTTCTTGAAGAGATCTCTAGTCTTTCCCATTCTATTATTTGCCTCTATTTCTTTGCAATGATCACTGAGGAAGGCTTTCTTATCTCTCCTTGCTATTCTTTGAAACTCTACATTCAAATGGGTATACCTTTCCTTTCTCCTTTGTCTTTCACTTCTCGTCTTTTCTCAGCTATTTGTAAGGCCTCTCAGACAAACATTTTGCCTTTTTGCATTTCTTTTTCTTGGGGATGGTCTTGATCCCTGCCTCCTGTACAATGTCATGAACCTCCATCCATAGTTCTTCAGGCACTGTCTATCAGATATAATCCCTTGAATCTATTTGTCACTTCCACTGTATAATTGTTAGGGATTTGATTTAGGTCATATCTGAATGGTCTAGTGGTTTTCCCTACTTTCTTCATTTTAAGTCTGAATTTGGCAATAAGGAGTTCATGATCTGAGCCACAGTCAGCTCCCAGTCTTGTTTTTGCTGACTGTATAGACTGTATGGAGAAGGCAATGGCAGCCCACTCCAGTACTCTTGCCTGGAAAATCCCATGGATGGAGGAGCCTGGTAGGCTGCAGCCCATGGAGTTGCTAAGAGTCGGGCACAACTGTGCGACTTCCCTTTCACTTTTCACTTTCATGCATTGGAGAAGGAAATGGCAACCCACTCCAGTGTTCTTGCCTGGAGAATCCCAGGGACAGAGGAGCTTAGTGGGCTGCCATCTATGGGGTCGCACAGAGTCGGACAAGACTGAAGCGACTTAGCAGTAGCAGCAGCATAGACTGTATAGAGCTTACTGTATAGAGCTTCTCCATCTTTGGCTGCAAAGAATATAATCAGTCAGATTTTGGTATTGACCATATGGTGATGTCCATGTGTAGAGTCTTCTCTTGTGTTGTTGGAAGAGGGAGTTTGCTATGACCAGTGTGTTCTCTTGGCAAAACTCTGTTAGCCTTTGCCCTGCTTCATTTTGTACTCCAAAGGCAAATTTGCATGTTATTCCAGGTATCTCTTGTCATCCTACTTTTGCATTCCAGTCCCCTATAATGAAAAGGACATCTTTAGAGGGTGTTAGTTCTAGAAGGTCTTGTAGGCCTTCATAGAACCATTCAACTTCAGCTTCTTCTGCATTACTGGTTGGGGCATAGACATGGATTACTGTGATATTGGATGGTTTGGCTTGGAAATGAACAGAGATTTTTCTGTCATTTTTGAGATTGCATCCAAGTACTGCATTTCAGACACTTTTGTTGACTATGAGGGCTACTCCATTTCTTCTAAGGGATTCTTGCCCACAATAGTAGATATAATGGTCATCTGAATTAAATTCACTCATTCCAATCCATTTTAGTTCCCTGATTCCTAAAATGTCGATGTTCGCTCTTGCCATCTCCTGTTTGACCACGTCTAATTTACCTTAATTCATGGACCTTACATTCCAGGTTCCTATGCAATATTGTTCTTTACAGCATCAGACTTTACTTCCACCATCAGTCACATCCACAAGTGGGCATTGTTGTCTCTTTGGCTCCATTCTTCATTCTTTCTGGAGTTATTTCTCCACTCTTCTCCAGTAGAGACACTGGTAATCAGACTTCCCAGGTGGCACTAGTGGTAAAGAACCTGGCTGCTGATACAGAAGACGTAAGAGATGTGGGTTTGACCCCTGATTTGGGAAGATCCCCTGGAGGAGGGCATGGCAACCCACTCCAGTATTCTTGCCTGGAGAATCCCCATGAACAGAGGAGCCTGGTGGGCTACAGTCCATAGGGTTGCAAAGAGTGAGACATGCCTGAAAGAACTTAGCATGCAGGCATGCACACAACATAGGGAAAATGAAGACACAGGTTTGGAGAAATGTCCTGAGTCCATCAGGGTCATTTTTGATGTCACACTCATGACCTCTGATGAGGGATTATGGAGACTAACTAGCAGGGGATTGTGGATATCATGGCTCTTGAATTGATCTGCTCCTAAACATGTAACTGCACATTCTCTAAGGCTCTCCTCCCCCAGTCAGTGTTGAAAAGAACTGAAATACACCAGCTCCCTATTCCTCTTGGCAGGCTGGCCTGAGTCCTAATGAGATGTCTACAGTGTACTCTGTGTTAGGGCTTTCTGTCATAACTAGTAACTTCCCAGAGCATAAGCTGGAACAAAACAAAGGGAGATTTGGAGTCGACATTCGCTACAGGAGCATATTTTAATACACTCAGTTTGAATATTTTAAAATTTAATTAACCCCTACTATGAATTATATGATGGAATTCACCAACCCAGAGTCAAACCAGTTCTTACAGCCATTTGATTGGATGTCTTAAGCATACAACCATGTAACAGATTTGTTGATAGATACAGAAAATCTTTCCCAGTGAAATGTTTAAGGGAATTTTATCAACCACAATCTCAAAGGACTTAATTTAGGTATAAATGACTCCTCTTTCTCTTTCTGCTGCTGAAACATGGAGCCTGTGAATAATTGGAGATGCACACGGCGGTCCAGCCGCAGGACCAGAACAAAGCTTGCAGTGGGCTAACACCCTGGAGGCGTGCCATCTGTAAACTCCAGGTCTGGGAGAGTCTTCTTTTCTGGCCTTTAAGCTTTTTTTTCCTGAACTAAACTAATTAGCCTGCTGTGAACCCAGCTCTGTGCCCAGAGTTGAGAGGGGTGTTTATAGAAGAAACCACCCGGCCAGGATATAGAATTATGAGAAAGCCACAAAGAACTAGAGAAGGGGGCTCAGCTTTGTGTCACCAACAATAAAGACAAGAAATATTCAGAAACAAGACAACCCATGTGTGTGACTACCCGTGGGCAGGACTCATGAATAAGCCACATAGACTTTGCCTGGTTTTTTGGCTGTGCCAAGTCTTAGTTGTGGCATGTGGGATCTTTAGCTGTGGCAATGTGGAATCTAGTTCCCCAACCAGGGATCAAACCCTGGCACCCTGCACTGGGAGTCTTAATCATTGGACCACCAGGGAAGTCCCTGCCTATAATGTTTTGATGTATTTCCTTTGGTGGTAAAGTGGGTTCCAGTAGAAGAAAGACTTGAAGTGGCTGATTATTTAAATCCTGGGGTCCAATTCTACTTCTTTGACTCATTATTTCTGTGATGTGAGGCAAAGGACTTATTAAACCTCAACCTGTTCTATTCTCGAAGTGAGCATGATAACATGCTTTGTCCACCCAAAAGGAGACTATAAACAGTCAATCCCATCAGCATTTATTATTATTCAGAAGGTATAGTTAACAAGATGTGATGAGTCAGAATACTTTTTTCTTTGCCATACCTCCTATAGTCACCTTTGAAAAGAATTGCTCTTAAATAAATTGGAAAGAAAAACCACCTTCCGCTGTATAATTCACCCCGAATAAAGACAATAGGAAGCAAAACAACATTCCAGGCTCATACACGTATGTATATTTGTTTGTTTCTTATTTTAACCCAAAGAAGGCAGTAATACTTTCAAAGAAGCAAGCAAGCAAGCCAAGAGCTCAGGTTTTGACAGCAGATGACAGCTGAGAGTCCAGGACAAGTTGAAGGCTCTATTTTTAGTTTTTAGTCAAAGAATAAAAAACCAGACCTTCCTGTGGGAATCATCTGCACTGAGTCATGCCAACACCATGAGACTGGAATAAAATGGCTCTATAACCCAAAGCATTCGTTACCTGAAATCAAGAAACAGAAGTAGTTTTTGAGATCCTACTCTCCTTAAGCTTAGACTTTGAGGGCATTTACTGAAATAAGCGTTTTATCCTTAGTCATTCAGTGCCAATGAACCCAGCAGCTGAGCTGGCTCTTCGATGGCAAAAGAGGGGGAAGGGGGCTTTAAAAAAAATCAGCCAAATTAGAAATGAAAGATTATTTAAATCCAAAGCAAGGTCTAAAGAGCCAACCACTCTAAATGTTATTCAATCAGTTGTGTGAACGATAATGTCTAAGTTCTCTGCTCAACCTGAATTGACGAGTCTGTTTTCATTTCATTCATTTCATTTCCCAGGGCCAAACACATGGTAGGGTTACTCTGAGAATGCACAGAATGTGAACACAAAAACAATATTCAGTATCATCTAGATATGACTAGCACTCAGAAATGTAGATGTCATCTGATTTAATGCCCTTCATTTTTTCTCAATTTTCTTTTTTTTTAATTGGCATACTTGCTTTACAATGTTGTGTTAGTTTCTGGTGTACAGTAAACAGTGTGAATCAGCTATATGTATGCATATATCCCCTCCCTCTAGAGCTCCCCCACCCCACCCCACCCGACTCCCACCCCTCTAGGTCAAAATGGAGCAGCAAGCTGAGCTCCCTGTGTTATACAGCATCTTCCCACTAGCTATCTGTTTTACACATGGTAGGGTATATACATCAATCCCTATCTCCCAATTCACCTGACTCCCTCCACTCCACAGTAATTGAGACCCAAGGAATTACAATAACTTTCCTCAGTCAAGTAATAAGTCAGTAACAGAGCACAAATACTCAAAGACTATAATGGTTAAAGTCTTGATTTTCAACAAGAGAAAGAACAGGTTCCAAGAAGATAATGGAAGAATCCTAGATTTATAGCTGGAAGCAGTCGCTGAAATCATCTATCCTGACCCTGTCATTTTTAGAGATGAAAGGAAACTAGACAGTAAAGATGCTGTCCCAGCGACGTTCAGCCAGCTGACAACAGAGCTTGGGCTAGAACCTGCATCTTCTGATCTTTGCCTGGGGATCTTTCCACGTCATTAGCATTGAGATTCTTCTCAGGCAAAATTCTAGAATAGATTATTAAACAGATGGCTGGGGAGCATTTTAAAAAGAAAGCAATCATTAGCAGCCAGCATGAGTTCAGTTAGAACAAGTCAGTCATGCCAGGCTAACCTCATTTCCTTTTTGATACAAATGTACACATTTTTGAAGTATGCAAAATGGGGGTGGGGGGAGACACGGGGGTGGTATTTGCAGGGGGGAGATACTCTAACAGAATTGAGGAGACCCTGCCCACTCCAGTATTCTTGGGCTTCCCTTGTGGCTCAGCTGGTAAAGAATCCGCCTGCAATGTGGGAGACCTGGGTTCTATCCCTGGGTTGGGAGGATCCCCTGGAGAAAGGAAAGGCTACCCACTCCAGTATTCTGGCCTGGAGAATTCCATGGACTGTATAGTCCATGGGGTCGCAAAGAGTCGGACACAACTGAGCAACTTTCACTTTTCACTGATGCTGGGAAATACTGAGGGCAGGAGGAGAAGCAGATGACAGAGAATGGGATGGTTGGATGCCTTCATCGACTCAATGGACATGAGTTTGAGAAAACTCTGGGAGATGGTGAAGAACACAGAAGCCAGACATGCTACAGTCCATGGGGTTGCAAAAAGTCAGACACAACTGAGCGACTGAACAAGAATGGTCGTAGCTAACCTATCTCGGTCTATATTTTCCCTCTCCTTGTTTCCCTGGCCCATGCTGTTTTCAAAACTCCATAATTCTCCATTTCCCCACCTAAGACTGGAACCAGTGAGAATCTATATTCTTTTCTTTTTAATTTTTTATTTTAATTTTTAACTTTTTATATTGGAGGTCAGGTGATTAACAATGTTGTCATAGTTTCAGGTGGACAGCAAAGGCATTGGGTCATATATATTCATGTATCCATTCTCCCCCAAATATTCTTTCTCTTAGCAACTTTGTGTGGTTTGGATCCTTTAACCTTCTCCAAATCAAAAATATAGGACTTACATATTTGCAGAATTTGTTTTGCTTGTGAATACTAAGTATTGAGGAGAAGGCTCATAAATATCATATCCTGAGTCAAGGAAAACACAGGGAATTTTGGATTCACTCGATTTTCCTAGTGCTATTGAGTAAATACCATGCATTCTTAAATGCCAAGAGCCCCAGGAAAGGAAGGAAGATATCATTACCAAGTGATACATGCAGAGATGAACATCTCTTAGTTTGTAATGAAATCAAAGTATCAGACTTTATTTTTTATTAATATGGAGAAGAGTTATAGATGAACTTTGAGAGGATTTTTAAAAATTTGTGAAGGGAGAAGGGGTTTTAAACTATATAAATCTTTGTCAAATTTTTGCCTTGGACTTAACTTACTTAATAACATTGCCCATCACCTGGATGTCAGAGGGAAACCTGAGGTCACCAAAATTTTCGAGATTAGAGAAGATAACCCAGAAATGTTAGTAGAATATATAGAACCTTGTTTGCCCAAGACTTCCATCATATCAGATCAGATCAGATCAGTCGATCAGTCGTGTCCTACTCTTTATGACCCCATGAATCGCAGCACGCCAGGCCTCCCTGTCCATCACCAACTCCAGGAGTTCACTCAGACTCACATCCATCGAGTCAGTGATGCCATCCAGCCATCTCATCCTCTGTCATCCCCTTCTCCTCCTGCCCCCAATCCCTCCCAGCATCAGAGTCTTTTCCAATGAGTCAACTCTGCACATGGGGCGGCCAAAGTACTAGAGTTTCAGCTTTAGCATCATTCCTTCCAAAGAAATCCCAGGGCTGATCTCCTTCAGAATGGACTGGTTGGATCTCCTTGCATTCCAAGGGACTCTCAAGAGTCTTCTCCAACACCACACTTCAAAAGCATCAATTCTTCGGCACTCAGCCTTCTTCACAGTCCAACTCTCACATCCATACATGACCACAGGAAAAACCAGAGCCTTGACTAGGCGAACCTTTGTTGGCAAAGTAATGTCTCTGCTTTTCAATATGCTATCTAGGTTGGTCATAACTTTCCTTCCAAGGAGTAAGCGTCTTTTACTTTCATGGCTGCAATCATGATCTGCAGTGATTTTGGAGCCCCAAAAAATAAAGTCTGACACTGTTTCCACTGTTTCCCCATCTATTTCCCATGAAGTGATGGGACCGGATGCCATGATCTTCGTTCTCTGAATGTTGAGCTTTAAGGCAACTTTTTCACTCTCCACTTTCACTTTCATCAAGAGGTTTTGAGTTCCTCTTCACTTTCTGCCATAAGGGTGGTGTCATCTGCATATCTGAGGTTATTGATATTTCTCCCAGCAATCTTGATTTCAGCTTGTATTTCTTCCAGTCCAGCGTTTCTCATGATGTACTCTGCATAGAAGTTAAATAAGGAGGGTGACAATATACAGCCTTGATGTACTCCTTTTCCTATTTGGAACCAGTCTGTTGTTCCATGTCCAGTTCTAACTGTTGCTTCCTGACCTGCATACAGATTTCTCAAGAGGCAGATCAGGTGGTCTGGTATTCCCATCTCTTTCAGAATTTTCCACAGTTTCTTGTGATCCACATAGTCAAAGGCTTTGGCATAGTCAAGAAAGCAGAAATAGATGTTTTTCTGGAACTCTCTTGCTTTTTCCATGATCCAGCGGATGTTGGCAATTTGGTCTCTGGTTCCTCTGCCTTTTCTAAAACCAGCTTGAACATCAGGAAGTTCACGGTTCACGTATTGCTGAAGCCTGGCTTGGAGAATTTTGAGCATTACTTTACTATCATGTGAGATGAGTGCAATTGTGCAGTAGTTTGAGCATTCTTTGGCATTGCCTTTCTTTGGGATTGGAATGAAAACGGACCTTTTCCAGTCCTGTGGCCACTGCTGAGTTTTCCAAATTTGCTGGTATATTGAGTGCAGCACTTTCACAGCATCATCTTTCAGGATTTGGAATAGCTCAACTGGAATTCCATCACCTCCACTAGCTTTGTTCATAGTGATGCTTTCTAAGGCCCACTTGACTTCACATTCCAGGAAGTCTGGCTCCAGGTCAGTGATAATACCATCGTGATGGTCTCCTCATTAAGTATTGTGACCAAATTTTAGGGCAGAGTTCGTGTTGATGAATGTTCTAGAGTTCCCTAGAAGCTGACCACTGTTCTGTTCTTGGCTCTGTATTGTTTAACTGATGTTCTGGATGAAAGCATTTATTCCTTGTTGACCAAATCAGTAGTGAAAAATTTAGGCTCAACTTAACTTCCTATCAATTAAATCCATGAAAACATGGTGCAGCCCCAGGAGATAGTCAATTGCCACTGCTGAAGGTGGTAAATAGAGGTTGGATGAAGTCTAGTGGAGTCACATCCCAGGAGATTCTATGCATCTATGAGGTTATGCAGCCAAATAGTCTTTTAGACTTCTATTTTGTGATTGAATTATTCTAAACTAAAGGTACATTAAACTATCTGAGATGCAAATGCATTCCACTTATTATTGGTTAGGAAAAGTGATGTTTGTTTCTTTTTTATGACCTGCTCTTTGTTTCACCTGTTCAAGGTGACACGGGCCACATGTGTTCAATATGCTCCAGACCTGGATGAATAACTCAGAGGAGGCCAGCCAACACCAGGGAGTCTCTAGCTTAAAAAGGTGAGAGTGAGTCACAAATGGATGTAAAAAACTATATTTGCAAGACAACATTTGGATGAGAAAAATATCCCAGAGGAAGAGATCGGTGTATTCTATGACACCCTAGTTTAGAGGAAATATTACTTCAGAGTAGAAACCGTTCCTAAAATACAGTTCCATTTTAAATCAGAGAACTCATAATGAGATGTTTTCTCATCATTTTTCAAATGGAAGTCATCAGGGTGCTTTCAAACAGCTATGTAGCAAGAGGAGCTCTCTCCCTATAAAAGGGAACTCTCTCCCTTTTTAAAGAGAACCCAAGGGTGCCTAGGTCCATGGGGGCTGATGAGCGTGCATCTTTGTTAGTTCTCAAACAAAGTCCTTCCTGCCAGAATCAGTCTCAACTGCTAGGGAATTACTTCACATCAGCAATATCTTCCCCATTCTCCTAAACACAGTAGTCGAAAGAATGAGAACAAAACAAAACTAGAAAGAAAGACAATTATTGATGCTATATATAAAGTAGATAACTAACAAGCATGTACTACATAGCAGAGGGAACTCTACTCAATGCTCTGTGGTGACTTAAACGGGAAAGAAATCCAAAAAGGAGGGGATATGTGTAATCATATAGCTGATTCATTTTGCTGTACAGCAGAAACTAACATAATATCGTA
Source organism: Bubalus kerabau (assembly GCF_029407905.1). Lineage (NCBI taxonomy): Eukaryota > Metazoa > Chordata > Mammalia > Artiodactyla > Bovidae > Bubalus > Bubalus kerabau. Next base: position 26,640,096 of record NC_073636.1, read on the forward strand.
AAACAACTATCCTCCAGTACAAATTTATTTAAGAAAACAAAACTCGAAGACAGCATAGCTATAATCTAGGGTCTCCCTAGTGAGTGGCAGAGAAATGCCCCTAAGTCACAGGTTGGCGTCAGTTACGGCAGGAGTGCTGTATGAGGAACCAGGAGAATGAGATTCCTTCCAGTTTTCATGCTTCTTCCATCACTTTGGGTCTTCATCTGAGTCTCATATTCTCTATGAGTCCCCACTTTGGGGGGAAGGATTCTTAGAGAAGGGGATATTTGAGCTAAAACCCCCAAAGATGAGAAGAATTCAGCCATAGGAAGAGGTTTTCAGGCAGATATATCAGCTGGTGTCAGTGTTCGGGGGGTGGGGGGAGGCAGTTTGGGCTTGTACTTGAGGAACTTAGAGGAGCTGGAGGGGCTGGAAGAGACAGAGGGCAGGTGAGCTATGGAGGCTGGAAGGAACTGGATCACGAAGGGCCTCTGTGCCATAGTCAGGTGCTTCGGATCTTTATCAACACTCTGAAAACAATAAAGGAGTTTAAGCGGCATAGAGGCATGTCATGAGTTATGATGTCTAAAGCTTCCTCAAGCTGTTCTATGGAGCATAGGTTGCCAACAGCCTCAGGATGGTAGGAAGACCAATTTGGTGGCAACTCAAGTTGTGAGAGCAAGATACAGTTTCAGCTAGAAGGGCAGAAGGGGGAAAGTGAGAAACTGAGATGTAGTTAAGGAGGAGAACTGACAAGACCCGCAGCACGTTATTGTGTGGGTAATCTAAGGACGCCAAAGTGGGTTTTTAAAAAGTCTGAATATTTGTGTACAAATGCAAGACAGGGCTATCCCTACAACATCACAGGCCAAAATGTGTGGTTCAGCCTATAAAATGCTACTCTTGATAAACATGCTTGCTAAATTCTTTCCTGAACATAACGAGGAAAGAGTCCCATATATACATTTACCCACCAGGCGCTTCAGTAGACAGGCCAGAATATCATGGACAATAATTACTGTTTCAGTTACTACCCACTGTAACTCCCCCCACCCTGCCCCCCATGGACAGGCCAGAATGGCTCCTTTTAAGACAGATCTGTCCTTGTAGATCTGGGAGCATCTTGAAATTGCCAATGCCATGCTGCTCCCATGACTCGTTCCATGACTGGTTTCCAAGAGCAACCTTCCCATTCCTACTCAGAGAGTCATCTAGGACATCCTTGACAGTCTTCTTCCTTCTGCAGGGCCCTGGGAGTGGTTGCAAAAGATGCATCCATAAAGCCAAAATACCAGGCAATTATGGCAGCCCCAAATCAAACCATCTACATGATATTATATAGAAAGATGAAGTAATTTATCAGCTGGATTTTTTTTTTTTGCCTTTGACTCTAAGGATGAGCTTTATTTAGACATAACTAAAATCACTGTTCCATAGAGAGCTTAGGGCTACCCTGATTCTGGAAGATGCTATATAAAACTCAGTTCTATTTCCAATACTGCTATAGAACAAAAATAAACCATCAGCAGCCTGTACGTTCATTTATACATACATACTGTACCTTCTCTAGCTGAAAATATTCACACAACAGATTGAATTCAATATGCTTTCCCTGAAGATGTTATTTCTGAATAAGAGAAGTGCTATTACCTAAAATTAAAAAGATAAGAACATTAATTGCACCGTGATTCCATTGCCTCCACACAATCTCCACTGATGAGTCTCTTAATTGCTCCAGTCACAAAGTGATCCAAACAAGAATCTCAGTTTGAGGAGAAAGTATATAGTTGGATCCTTACATTTTGTGCAGGCTGAACTCAGAAATCAGAAATCAACAGCTGCTTTTCTGGGAAAGTGTCTCTAGAATATTTCCGACCCACTTGAGATCAGTATATGCTTTCTAGATATTGCAAAACAGGAAATAGATACCATTATAAATGGGCCATGAGGAGTCCCTTTGAAATTTCACTGGCACATTTTTTTCTGTTAAATAAAAAGAGACTATTTTAAATGATATTCTAAGTTAGTAAGAATATTATCAATTGCTGACAGCATTAGAAACTGTTCTAGTCCTTTTTGAAAGCAGTTAAGCAATATGAATCAAAAACAATAAAAAATGTATACCTTTTACACACTCTTCTCCTCAACTAGTGAAATTATAGCCTAATAAAATATTCCAAAATGTGGGGGTCTGGGGGGAATCACATGCTTAAAGAAGTATTTCAGGTCATTCATAATAGTAAAAACTGGGAAGAAACCTATATATCTAACAATAGAGAAATGATTGAATTATGGAGTGAGGGTATATGGGTATCTATTTCCTGTTTTGCAATATTCAGAAAGCTGGGGTGACACATTGTGAAGTCAGCCAAGGCTAAGTGTGGACCATCAAGGGGTACCTACTACTGTGCCCATGCCTCTAATTTATAACTGTATGCAAATACCTAGAAATAGAAACCAAAAAAGCCAAGATCACGTGTCTCTAATTCCTTCATGTCCACTTGAACAATGTTAATAAGCAGTCCTTTGTGGGCTAATTCATGATTCCATACTTCATGTCCACTTGAACATGTTAATAAGCAGTCCTTTGTGGGCTAATACACGATTCCATATGACTAATTTTTTTCTCTGCCAAGTTCACCAGTTAATAATAATGACCTTTTGCTCTATTAGATAGTGAAGGTAATCTTGTAACCATTTCCCTCTAAAATGGAATTCCTCCCCTTCCACTACCCTCCCCAGTGTATCTATGTCCCCCAAGACTCTTAATAGGATGTGTGTGTATGCGCAGTCACTGAGTCATGTCCAGCTCTTTTGTGACCCCATGGACTGTAGTTTGCCAGGCTCCTCTATCCATGGAGTTTTCCAGGCAAGAATACTGGAATGGGTTGCCATTTCCTTCCAGGGGATCTTCCCCACCCAGAGATCTAACCTGTGTCTGCTGTGTAAGCAGGTAGATTCTTTACCACTGAACTACCTGGGAAGCAAATAGAATATTCTGCTGCAAATAAGCCATTGTCTGGAGAGGTAAGATTTAGTCCTAAACCTCTTTGACTCCTGGGCTTGTGTTTCTCAAGCCTTCTGACAAGTAAACATAATTTATACGTAAAAGTCAACCTGGGGCTCACCTTCAGTTCAGTTCAGTTCAATTCAGTCGCTCAGTCGTGTCTGACTCTTCGTGACCCCATGAATCGCAGCATGCCAGGCCTCCCTGTCCATCACCAACTCCCGGAGTTCACTCAGACTCACGTCCAGAGAGTCAGTGATGCCATCCAGCCATCTCATCCTCTGTCGTCCCCTTCTCCTCCTGCCTCCAATCCCTCCCAGCATCAGCGTCTTTTCCAATGAGTCAACTCTTCGCATGAGGTGGCCAAAGAACTGGAGTTTCAGCTTTAGCATCATTCCTTCCAAAGAAATCCCAGGGCTGATCTCCTTCAGAATGGACTGGTTGGATCTCCTTGCAGTCCAAGGGACTCTCAAGAGTCTTCTCCAACACCACAGTTCAAAAGCATCAATTCTTTGGCGCTCAGCCTTCTTCACAGTCCAACTCTCACATCCATACATGACCACAGGAAAAACCATAGCCTTGACTAGGCGAACCTTTGTTGGCCAAGTAATGTCTCTGCTTTTGAATATGCTATCTAGGTTGGTCATAACTTTCCTTCCAAGGAGTAAGCGCCTTTTAATTTCATGGCTGCAGTTACCATCTGCAGTGATTTTGGAGCCCCCAAAAATGAAGTCTGACACTGTTTCCACTGTTTCCCCATCTATTTCCCATGAAGTGATGGGACCAGATGCCATGGGGGGCTATCCCCAACCACCTTTCTCTGTAAGAAAATCAACTTAAAACTCTAGTTAATAAGTCTCCTGGACATAATAGGAGTGTTTTAATTCAAACCCCTCTGATGACTTTCTAGCTTGCCTGACAGGTTTGTTCAAGATTCACAGCCTCGCAACCACGAGAGGCACAAGAAGCTTAAGATATTCTAACAATGTAGAGCTTCTCAGTTAAAATTGTTAGAATAGAACTAGTAGAGGATTTCTTTGTTGAGCTAATGCTTACTGCCAAGTTTCCATATCCCTTACCTACTGTGTCCCTGGGAGTGTATTGATTAATATAGTTGGTGTATAGAAATGTAAGTAGTATCTTTAATGTTTGTAACCTTGGACCCTTGAGTTAATTCTTTTCTTATTATAGCCCACCACACTTTCGCCCTATAGGAATGCAACTTTATCTAATGCTTTTGGAGGGTGGCGCCTGACTTTAGAATAATCACCTTTAGAGAAAAATAAGTTTTCTGAAGAAAGGGTCATAAAATGTTAACAGGCCTCCTGGCCAGAAGATGATGTAAATCACCTAAAGCTTTTGCATATGGTAAGTTTGCAGAAAGAAAGCCTGGTTTCAATAAGGATCAAGGACTGCTGACCTTGCATGACTCTACCCCTTCCCCCATTATCCTCTATGCACAACTTAAGGCATAAAAACTACTTTGGAAAATAAAGTGCGGGCCTTGCTAACCGAAGCTTGGTCTCCCCATGTCGTTCTTTCTCTTTCCTTTTTCTATTCTGGCTGATTCCATGGAGCGCAGGGGCTCTCTGCGTTCACTTTCCTGCCTGGGCTTCTGAGATCCACTTGAGAAGGTGCCCAGAGTGGGGAACCTTCCATGATTCGAGAGGGCGCCTGCGGCCTACATGAACAGAGCAAGTCCTGTGCTGGGGCTTTATTGCCTTTCTGTATAAACCAAGGAATATCAGCCTCTTTTCTCTCCTCTATTTTCTTAACTACAAAATTCTTTCCTTATCTCTTTCTCTATTTCTATCCTTTTCGCCAACGCCGTCCTCCCGAGGGAATCCCTGGATCCAACTGGCGCTGGACCCCAGTAAGCATCTGAATGCAGAGTTCCAAAGAATAGCAAGAAGAGATAAGAAAGCCTTCCTCAGTGATCAGTGCAAAGAAATAGAGGAAAACAACAGAATGGGAAAGACTAGAGATCTCTTCAAGAAAATTAGAGATACCAAGGGAATATTTCATGCAAAGATGGGCTCGATAAAGGACAGAAATGGTATGGACCTAACAGAAGCAGAAGATATTAAGAAGAGGTGGCAAGAATACACGGAAGAACTGTACAAAAGAGATCTTCATGACCCAGATAATCATGATGGTGTGATCACTGACCTAGAGCCAGACATCCTGGAATGTGAAGTCAAATGGGCCTTAGAAAGCATCACTATGAACAAATCTAGTGGAGGTGATGGAATTCCAGTTGAGCTATTTCAAATCCTGAAAGATGATGCTGTGAAAGTGCTGCACTCAATATGCCAGCACATTTGGAAAACTCAGCAGTGGCCACAGGACTGGAAAAGGTCCGTTTTCATTCCAATCCCAAAGAAAGGCAATGCCAAAGAATGCTCAAACTACCGCACAATTGCACACATCTCACACGGTAGTAAAGTAATGCTCAAAATTCTCCAAGCCAGGCTTCAGCAATACGTGAACCGTGAACTTCCTGATGTTCAAGCTGTTTTAGAAAGGGCAGAGGAACCAGAGATCAAATTGCCAACACCAGCTGAATCATCAAAAAAGCAAGAGAGTTCCAGAAAAACATCTATTTCTGCTTTCTTGACTATGCCAAAGCCTTTGACTGTGTGGATCACAAGAAACTGTGGAAAATTCTGAAAGAGATGGGAATACCAGACCACCTGACCTGCCTCTTGAGAAATCTGTATGCAGGTCAGGAAGCAACAGTTAGAACTGGACATGGAACAACAGACTGGTTCCAAAGAGGAAAAGGAGTACATCAAGGCTGTATATTGTCACCCTCCTTATCTAACTTATATGCAGAGTACATCATGAGAAACGCTGGACTGAAAGAAGCACAAGCTGGAATCAAGATTGCCGGCAGAAATATCAATAACCTCAGATATGCAGATAACACCACCCTTATGGCAGAAAGTGAAGAGGAACTCAAAAGCCTCTTGATGAAAGTGAAAGTGGAGAGTGAAAAAGTTGACTTAAAGCTCAACATTCAGAAAATGAAGGTCATGGCATCCAGTCCCACCACTTCATGAGAAATAGATGGGGAAACAGTGGAAACAGTGTCAGACTTTATTTTTCTGGGCTCCAAAATCACTACAGATGGTGACTGCAGCCATGAAATTAAAAGACGTTTACTCCTTGGAAGGAAAGTTATGTCCAACCTAGATAGCATATTGAAAAGCAGAGACATTACTTTGCCAGCAAAGGTTCGCCTAGTCAAGGCTCTGGTTTTTCCTGTGGTCATGTATGGATGTGAGAGTTGGACTGTGAAGAAGGCTGAGCGCCGAAGAATTGATGCTTTTGAACTGTGGTGTTGGAGAAGACTCTTGAGAGTCCCTTGGACTGCAAAGAGATCCAACCAGTCCATTCTGAAGGAGATCAGCCCTGGGATTTCTTTGGAAGGCATGATGCTAAAGCTGAAACCCCAGTACTTTGGCCACCTCGTGCGAAGAGTTGACTCATTGGAAAAGACGCTGATGCTGGGAGGGATTGGGGGAAGGAGGAGAAGGGGAGGAGAGAGGATGAGATGGCTGGATAGCATCACTGACTCGATGGACATGAGTCTGGATGAACTCCGGGAGTTGGTGATGGACAGGGAGGCCTGGCATGCTGCGATTCATGGGATCACAAAGAGTCGGACACAACTGAGCGACTGAACTGAACTGAACTGAATGTCAGAAGAGTTGGTGAAAGTTGTAAAATAGTAAAACAGATTCTGGTTTTGGGGTAGATGCTCAGGCAGGCCCAGAGGGGCACCCCTCGAGTTCTGCCTCGCCTTGCCCACCAGAACTCTCCCACATGGCCTTGTTATGGGTGGGGACTCCCGTGCTGGCTCCCGGCAGATGCTTATATCTTTCCTTTTCTCCTTTGCTTTTCGCGTCTCTTTTTTTCACAGCTATTTGTAAGGCCTCCCAAGACAGCCATTTTGCTTTTTTGCATTTCTTTTCCATGGGGATGGTCTTGATCCCTGTCTCCTGTACAATGTCACGAACCTCATTCCATAGTTCATCAGGAACTCTATCTATCAGATCTAGGCCCTTAAATCTATTTCTCATTTCCACTGTGTTATCATAAGGGATTTGATTTAGGCCATAGTGGTTTTCCCTACTTTCTTCAATTTAAGTCTGAATTTGGTAATAAGGAGTTCATGATCTGAGCCACAGTCAGCTCCTGGTCTTGTTTTTGTTGACTGTATAGAGCTTCTCCATTTTTGGCTGCAAAGAATATAATCAATCTGATTTCGGCTAGACTCACAATATATCTCTATCTTGTTATCTGGGAGTTGCCTCAAGGCCCTTGAAAATAACACTTAAAAAGTTTCACATTTCTCACATCTAAAGGGAGTGTGTTATTCCTTTTTTCACACCCAACCTTGTTGGAAATGGAGTGGTGGAAGCTTGTTATAACACAGCTGAATAAAGAAGGAAAGAAATGAATGCATCAGAATTAAAAAAAAGTAATTTGGAAAAAAAGAAAGTAAGTTATTGCGAAGGGTGAGGATAGAAACCACAATGTATTTCTAGCAGCCCAAGAAACTGAGCTGTATCTTTGACTCACAGTCACCCCTCACACCCTTGCCTGGCTTCCAGGGCAAACATGGAGAAGTGGCTATTATCACTAACATTTATTTTTTTATAGTTGCTCAGAAGATGTTTTAAAATCTCATGTTAAGTGTTCTAAAAATAGCTATGAGAAAGCAAACAAACCAAAATACACAAAGGAACACAAGGAAACTGTGAGAGGTGTAGATATGTCTATTATCTTGATTGTGATGATGGTATTACAGGTTCTTACCTGTGTCCAAACTCATCAAACTGCACACACACTAAATGCCAGCAGTTTTTTGTCTACAGATTATACTTCCACAAGGCTGTATAAAAAAAGCAAACATATCCACATTTTAGATATTTTCTAGTATTTTCAAACAATGGGTTTGCTGAACAGAAGTCCATAATGTGCCATAAACAGAACAAATCATGATCACGGACTATTAAAGGAGTATTGAGTCTAGCATATAGAATGTGTATGGTCTGTGATAACGTAGGAATAAAGTCTCTGGGGCTTGGGGTGGATAGCATCTCAGTGCCATTCAAAACACTGGGAACAGTAGACTTAAAACAATCATAATTGCAGAAGCGAGCATGATCAGAAGATATTATGTAACTTTTATGCTGATCCAAGAACCGTATAATGTTCATTCGGTGTGTACGCACACCTTAGTTTTTTAAGGTATAATGGAATTTTAATGTAAAAAAATTGCAACTGGTTAATAACGAGGCTATGATTCCATATAAACTATGTGTAAACTATGTTCCATGTAGTCTACATGTAAGGATAGCCTGGCTGGTTATTCCTAAGACATATATATATATAAATATATATATATATATTTATATATATTATAATATATATATAAATATATATATATAAATGTTGGTTTGTTTTGCTTTATGACTTTATTGAGGTATAATTGATGTTCCATGTAGTCTACATGTAAGGATAGCCTGGCTGGTTATTCCTAAGACATATATATATATAAATATATATATATTATTTATATATATAATATATATATAAATGTCGGCTTGTTTTGCTTTATGACTTTATTGAGGTATAATTGATGTAAATAAATTGTCCCTATTTAAAGTATATTATCTGATGAATTTTGATATAATAAACTCCCAGGAAACCATCACTACAGTCAAGTTAATGAGCCTTTTTCTTACCCTTAAAAGTTTTGCTCATCTTTTTCATACTCTGTCTTTCATTACCCCTTGTTTTTTTATCTGTCTGTTCCCACTCTGTAGCAAATAATTCAGTTTTTAGCATCACGTTCATTGTGACACAATGGGTAGTTATTAACCTTTTAAGCTGGGATTGATCATTCTGTCATTTTTGTAGTTATCGTGAACGGGATTTCCTGTTGGACAGAAAACATAGACTCTGCAGGTGAATTAGTCTCTTTGTGTATTTAAGGTGGGCTACGATGAGCGAGAGAGCTTGCCCCTCATCTCTTGTTGTTGGAATAAAACGCTCTAAAAAAAGAAAGGAGGTGACCAGGTCGGGGCATATATCCCACTCCTGGGCGTGTGTTTGGAGAAACTCATGATTCGAAAAGAGACATGCACTCAGAGGAGGCCAGCCAACACCAGGGAGTCTCTAGGTTAAAAAGGTGAGAGTGAGTCACAAATGGATGTAAAAAATTATATTTGCAAGACAACATTTGGATGAGAAAAATATCCCAGAGGAAGAGATCGGTGTATTCTATGACACCCTAGTTTAGAGGAAATATTACTTCAGAGTAGAAACCGTATGCTTTTTACATTATTAAGCAATTCTATTCTGTCAAAATGTGAAATTCTCACTAAGAATAGATTTGATTGCTTTCTTTTATAATGGACAAAGGCGTGTCTGATCACTAACAAACAATGATAAATGTCAGTCTTTCTTCTGTTTTTGCCTTTTCTCTTTGCATTTGATTAATCTTTAATAAATATTTTGAGGTACCTCTCAAGTCCGTTTCTCCAGGGAGTCTTTCCCCAGTTATTTCGTACCTATTTAAGTTATGATAAAACTAAACAGTTGCCAGAAAAGAGACCATGGGACACAGTGCCTTGAAGGATATGGAGGTTTCTCTCTCAGCTGCCAGTTTCAAGGTAAGCAAAGCAGATCCTTCCAGGGTACCTCTCCAGTTACGACACTATCAGTCACCCACATAGAGGCCTACTCTCTATGGTCAGAGCTGGATTTCTGCCACTTTCTGTCCCAGAACAGTGAGTTGTAGGGGACAGCCAATGGTGGAAGAGAGCACATCCATATGGCTTACATCCAAAACTCACACATCATTGATGAGAACTTAGTCTCATGGCCACACCTAAAACACATGGGTTAAAACACACAGTCTAGCTGGAGAGCTGTGGCCGAAGTATATTAACATATAAGAAGGGGAGGGTGTCATTTGGTAGACATTTAGCAGTCATCTCATTTCATTCTTCATTTCAGACCTATCAGAGCAGCATCACTGTGAATCAGATGAGTCAGAGCAGACGTTCAAAGTAGGAGGGTCCATTTAACAAGGTTTTTAGTCAAATAAAGGTTAGTAATTCTGACTCTAGTTTGGTGGTTTTCATCACTCCTTTATGCAAAATTGCATGTTCTTTGCCTACTGAGGAGACTTCCTCCAGCCCAGTTTCCATTTGGGCAATACAGGCATGCAATGCTATTCATGCATAGATAGGTTTGGGGGACAGACGGACCTGACTTTGGGTGAATTATTTCTCTTAGCCTCAGTTTTTTAGAGTAGAATAATACCTGTGTTTCAGATTATGGTAACAATGAAATGAGATATCATTTGTAAATACTTAACAGAGTACTTTAGCATAGAGTTGGACTGCAATAAATCACACTTAAAAATATATATATATTTATTTATTTCCTTCCTTATTTGTTTATTTTTTGGCCATGTTGGGTCAACATTGCTGCATATGGGCTCTCTGTAGTTGCAGAGAGGAGGGACTCTAGCTGTGGGGTGCAGGCTTCTCACTGTGGTGGCTTCTCTTGTTGAGGAGCACAGGCTCCATGTGAGTGGGCTCAGTACTTTCAGCTCACTGGCTCAGTTCCCCCTGAATGTGGGATCTTTCCTGGGCAAGGGATCGAACTGGTGTCCCTTGCATTGCAAGGAGAATTCTTAACTACTGGATCACCAGGGAAGCCCTAAATTGCACTTTTGATAAGTTTCTTTTTTTTTTTTTTGAGAAGTAAATTAAAAAAAAAATTTTTTTTTAATTATGAAAGTATGATAACAGATTTACTGGAGACTTGGAAAATACAGAACAAGGTTACATATAGTCCCACTAAATATTACACTTTTTAAGTAGATAAATTATGATTTTTAGTTTGAGTTTCAATATCAAACTTGAAAAGTAAATATTGTTTGGGAGGGACCCACAAACTAATGTCATACAGTAGTAAGAGCACCTGCCTAGAAAACTCCTTATTAACCTGAATTCTTCCTCACCTTGCTGAATGGCCTTGAACAAGTCACTTAGTCTACCTGGGACTGAAAAAAATAATAATCATGAATTACTTATGAGAGATTACTGCACCAAGCACTGTACATTCATTTTGATATAAATTCATTTCAGTTATTCCATCAAGGCTAAAAGAATTTAAGTAAATTGTCTAAGGTTCCTCAGTTATGGAGCAGTGGTTTTAACCGAAATCTGCTTTACTCAAAAATATTTTCACTCTTCATCAAATGGATAGGTCAGACAAGATTCTCTTTCAGGTTACATAAAGCTCTAAAATTCAATGACTTCATGAATCTGAGTCAAGGAAAGATGAAAACAGAAGATGGTTGCCTGGAAAACACCACAATGAAAGCACTTTTTTTGAATAAGGCAATACACGGGCAACTCCACCATGCCTTTTAGCGCTTTTGAAGACATACAAGGTCTAAAATGACATATTCGAAAAGATCTGTTTCTCTTACACTCATGAGTCAGGACACTTGAAGGCAAGAAAAAATTCCATGGAAGGTCAGTCCATGATTGGGGAATTTCCCCTAACAGAATGCATCCATGTATCATCTCCCCAGCCTCCTAGGGTGGAACCCCTTACATCTGTTCTTTACTGCATCTCATTGTTTACTTGCCCATCATCTGTCTCCTTTATTAGATTCCTTTCCCCCTGGGAAAGGTCCAAGATTTCTTTTTTTTTATTAAAAAAATCTATTTATTTCTTTAATGACTGCATCAGGTCTGAGTCCTGGCACACAGACTCTCTAGTTCTGGCATATGGGCTCAGTAGTCATGGTCTGCAGGCTTAGTATCCCCATGCCATGTGTGATCTTAGCTCCCTGACCAGGAATCAAACCCAAGTTCCTTGCATTGCAAAGCAGATTCTTAAGCACTGGACCACCAGGGAAATCCCAAGGCTCATGTTTTAAAACACCTTCCCCAAGCCCAGGGCTGCTGTTTCCCCCTGTGAGTTGGTATTTTCATGCATTTTCCAATGCTTTGGTCCACTTTGGAAACCCTTGCTGTCCACTGACTTTCTTGGCATCATCACTCATTTCTGAGTTATAGCCCTCGGTTTTATTTTAAGGTGCAATTTAGTGAACATTTCACTACAGAAGCTTGCAGCAGGTCCTCCACAGTGCTAACTTTGCTCCGAATTCACTCATTTTGTGTGTGTGCCTAGTTGCTCAGTCATGTCCAACTCTTTGCGACCTCATGGACTGTAGCTCGCCAGGCTCCTTTAGTCCATGGAATTCTCCAGGCAAAAATACTGGAGTGGATAGCCATTTCCTTCTCTAGGGGATCTTCCCAACCCAGGGATCAAACCCGAGTCTCCTGCATTGCAGGCAGATTACCATCTGAGCCATCAGGAAGCCCACTTGTTTTACAAAGAGCAAACGAAGCTCAGTTCATGCTCGGCAGAGACAGCCTGCTGTAGCTTTCATTTATTTCACGCCCATATTTCCATGTACCAGAACGGGCTTCACCTCCTTCCCTTGTTTCATCCTCGTCAGCTGCTGCTAAGTCACTTCAGTCGTGTCTGACTCTGTGCGACCTCATAGACGGTAGCCCACCAGGCTCCCCCGTCCCTGGGATTCTTCAGGCAAGAACACTGGAGTGGGTTGCCATTTCCTTCTCCAATGCAGGAAAGTGAAAAGTGAAAGTGAAGTCACTCAGTCGTGTCCGACTCTTAGCAACCCCATGGACTGCAACCTACCAGGCTCCTCCGTCCATGGGATTTTCCAGGCAAGAGTACTGGAGTGGGTTGCCATTGCTTTCTCTGTGTTATCTAATTATCTGATCTTTGAGTTTGCCTTCTTTATCTCCATTATGAATCTACTTACTATCTTTAAATTCTTATTTCTAAGCTACAAGGTTTTGGTTTTCATTATTGTAAACCCAGCTCATGCAAACCCAGATTGGTTTAAACCCCAGAGCAGCAGCATTAAGGAAAACAATAGAAAACAGGCAACAAGCTGGAGTTGTCATTCAGTCAGAATCCAAAGCGTAAAATAGAGACAGAGCTAACATGGGGCTCTGGCTCTAAAGTAACTCATTTACTTAATTGTTCAATATTTCTTTTTTTGGAAGGAGCGGGGCTGGGCGAGGTCTTTTGTTGAGGCACATAGGCTTCTCTAGTTGTGGTGTGAAGGCTTAGTTATCCTACAGCATTTGGGGCCTTAGTTTCCCATTTAGGAATCGAACCTAAGTCTCCTGCGTTGGGAAGCAATTCTTCATCCCTGGGACCACCAGGGAAGTCCCTTAATTTCAATATTTCTGATCCAGCCCCAGAGTCATGATGATGGATGAGCATGTGTTGGCATGAACACCCAAGTGAATGTGTTCTATTTGAGAGCCACCATCTGGTCCCATCACTTCATGGGAAATAGATGGGGAAACAGTAGAAACAGTGTCAGACTTTATTTTTGGGGGGCTCCAAGATCACTGCAGATGGTGATTGCAGCCATGAAATTAAAAGACGCTTACTCCTTGGAAGGAAAGTTATGACCAACCTAGATAGCGTATTCAAAAGCAGAGACATTACTTGGCCAACAAAGGTCCGTCTAGTCAAGGCTATGGTTTTTCCTGTGGTCATGTATGGATGTGAGAGTTGGACTGTGAAGAAGGCTGAGCGCCGAAGAATTGATGCTTTTGAACTGTGGTGTTGGAGAAGACTCTTGAGAGTCCCTTGGACTGCAAGGAGATCCAACCAGTCCATTCTGAAGGAGATCAGCCCTGGGATTTCTTTGGAGGGAATGATGCTAAAGCTGAAACTCCAGTACTTTGGCCACCTCATGCGAAGCGTTGACTCATTGGAAAAGACTCTGATGCTGGGAGGGATTGGGGGCAGGAGGAGAAGGGGACGACAGAGGATGAGATGGCTGGATGGCATCACTGACTCACTGGACGTGAGTCTGAGTGAACTCCGGGAGTTGGTGATGGACAGGGAGGCCTGGCGTGCTGTGATTCATGTAAAGAATCGGACACGACTAAGCGACTGAACTGAACTGAACTGATGGAGGAATCAGTGTGTAAGATCTTCAACATCTCAAAATTCACACTGCTCTCCCTTCACACCTCCCAAACTGTGTTTGTGTGTGCTTGATGTTACTACTGAATAAACCCCCCAAGGAGAAAGGGTGCTCTTGCCCCATGTGCATTCAGTAAGCCATCATCCGGAGAGCCTCCTGATCAAGAACCTTCAACTCAAAGTTGAGTCTCAGGAGGGTGCATGTGGTGGGTGTGGAACACCACACATCAACAAGGGGACAACTCTGCTCTTCTGCTGTAACACTAGAGCTCGACGTTTACCCTTAAGCCCTTCTGTTGAACAATGCTGCACATTTCCATGGTGAAGAAATATGCACAGTGTCTTCTTGTCTGTGAAATACGTTTACTTCTAGTACCTAAGGACGGGGGCTCTCACTCATGGTCACCTCTGAGCCAAAGATTAAAATAATGGAGCAGCCATTTAAACACTGAGTGCTAAAAACTGTGTGAATGAAGGAAGTCAACAGGTAGGGAAACATAACAAACATGAGCAGTGTTGCACCACAGGTAACTGTAATATACTGGCACAGCCTGGATTTTCCTTCACAGCCTGACATTTTCAGGTAGGGAGCAAATGATAAGAGAAGGAAACCTCCCTGATGCCAGTTTCAATGTGTGCATGCGGTTTCTCTTTTCATACCACCCAGCAACTCTGACCCAGCTAGGGGTCCTAGTATCCAACCCAACTCTGACACTATCTACCTGGAGACAGCATCAAAGTCCACTGATAAGGGCTTAGTCCCACAAGGCTGCCCTCCTCCCCTTAAGACATCAATCAGAAGCCCAGGTGACCACTTGGCTATAGATTAGACGTTCCCACAAACCGCTTTGTTTGGGTTGGATTAATTTGCTAGAGCAGCTCACAAACTTAGAGAAGCATTTGGCTTACTAGATTATTGATTTATCATAAAAGGATATCATAAAAGGCTCAGGGACATCCAGATGGAAGGGATGCACAGAGCAAGTGATGTGTGTGGTGGTGGGGGGGGGATGTGAAGCTTCCATGCCCTCTGGGCTCACCAGTCTCTCTGAATCTCCACGTGTTCACCAACCTGGAAGTGCTCCAAACCCAGTCCCTCAGAATTTTTATAGAGGCTTCACACATAGGCATGATTGATTAAATCATTGGCCATCCACTGAACTCAATCTCCGGCCCCTCTTTCCTCCCTGGAGGTCTAGGGTTGGGACTGGAAGGCCCCCACCTCTGCCTGGCTGGTTCCCCTGGCAACCTAAGGCTCTGTTCTTAGTCACTGGAGAGGCTTTCCAAAAGTCACTTCATTAACATAACAAAAGACACCTTTATTGTTCTCAGTGCTTAGGAAGTTCCGAGGATTTCAGAAGCTCTGTGCCAGGAACAGAATGAAGACCAGGCGGATTCATTATGATATTTGGCATAACTAATACAATTTTGTAAAGTTTAAAAATAAAATAAAATTAAAAAAAAAAAAGACCAGGCCAACATTTCTTTACCAACTGAGCTGTCAAAGAAGCCCTAATCACAATATTACAAATATTATGTGTCACCTTGACCTTTGAAGCTGGGAGAGACTCAAATGGCCTAGTGGCAGTTTCTTTCTCTGTGTTGCTCTAGCGGATAAGACCCGCTTGCCAAACAGTTCTGCTTATCAAGAGGACCAGGACAGTCCATGAGCAGTGGGTGTTAGTTTCCTGCCAGCCCATTAGTCAAACAATCCAATCACGTCCTCCTGTAGGAACCAGATGGCACCAGAATAGACCACCCTTGGCTCCTGGCTGATCCTGTTGATTCCCAGCACGACCTCTGTGTGGCCCAACATGGTGATCAAAAGATGGCCCCCAAATGGCCACCTTCTTTGGCCATCAGACGTCGTGCAGACCAGGGGTGATATACAACGGCTCTTTTGTCCTTGTTCTCAGCCAAAGAAAGGGGCAGCCGAGGAAGGACCTCTGAGAATTAGCGTCATTTCTTTCCTTGCCTCCTGCGTTCATCATTTTCCATGGTCTTTTGAGGTGCAAAGAGGAAAAAACAAAATTTTGAGGTCCATCTCTGTGCTGCTCTGTGTGATTGATAGTTTTCATTATTCAAAGTGTTATCTTCTGTCCCAGTTATATCCATTCTAGTGGCGACTCTTTTCTTCATCATTTTTTCTCAGTGTGGTTATCAAACTACCTTCACTGAACTCACCTGGGATCTCTCATAAAATGTAAGTCCTGGAGACCTCACTGGACAGAACCTCTAAAAGTGAGTCCCAAGGGTTTGTATTTTTTTTTAAGATATATTGTAAGTATTATTATTATTATTATTTTTTTTTTTTTTGCTGTGGGCCATTTTTTAAGTCTTTATTGAATTGGTTATGATATTGTTTCTGTAGTTTATGTTTTGGTTTTATGGTCAAGGGGTCATGTGGAAACTTAGCTCCCTGACCAGGGATCTAACCCACACCGGCTGCATTGGAAGCTGAAGTCTGAACCACTGGATTGCCAGAGAAGTCCCGGGTTTGTATTTTTAACACTCTCCCTTGGTGATGTTGCAGCACATTACCGTGGCTTCTGACCTTAGCAGTTACATGAGTGACAGAGATCACTCGTACACCCAACACCTTAAAGTGAAACCTGGTCAGAGATCCTGGTTGTGTTGAGACCCCAAGAGCAACAGCTCTGTGCCTTCGGTGCGGCCGCTGTTTTAATGGGGTCTTTGTCTTTGAGCACTGGTCAAGAGACTGGATCATCTGCTATCCTCCACTTCACAGATATAGCTGGAGAGACTAAAAATAGACCCCACCAGCACAGAACATCCAAATGGAGCTGCTTCTTTTATTCTGATGCCAGGGACACTGCTTTAGAAACATTTGTTCTCAGTTACTCCTGCCAAGAAGTGGCACATGGGTTCAGACAGCAGCGTGACCTCTTTCGTCTTGTTAAAACACTAAAGGAGAGAAAAAAAAAACTTGCAATTTTAGTCATTATTTGTAAATTAATTAAGGAAGTTATCAAATACTGTGTACTTTTTGGCATATTTAACTTTCCATTTTCCTGGGACATATTATTTACTAATCTAACGAGGTTAATGTTTATCAATAAACATTAACTCCTAAAATTAACTCCTGTTGATCTTACAAATAACTTGACACAGAAACAGCTAAGTATGATCTTCATATACATCCAATTTCAAGTGTTCAGAAAATCATGTAAATCAGAAATTCTAAACCACATGTGTACTAGAATCATCTAGAGAAGAAACATCACAGTGCTTAAGAGTATTTTTAATTCCAGTTCTGGTTTTGAATCCAGATTCTGCGAGTTACTAGCATGGATCCTTGGGAAAGTTATTTAACCTATCTGTGCCTCAACTTCTCCACTTGTAAAATGGGCATAAGAAGAATATATACCCCATAGTGTTGGTCTAAGGATTAAATTGTTTAATACACATATAAAGTTTTGGAGAAGTATCTAACAACACGTATTCAATATTTATTATTACTCAAATAAAGATTACCAGACTGCACTTTCAAAAACATGAAACATTTCATCCAAAATAGACTTCAGAAATCTCCATTTTAAATAATTATTTCTCACAGTTCTGGTGCCAGTGACTCACAGTTTAAGAGACAGCAATCTTTTTTAAAAAAATTTATTTAAAATTTATTTATTTTTTTACTTTGCAATATTGTATTGGTTTTGCCATACATTGACATGAATCTACCACAGGTGTACACGTGTTCCCCATCCTGAACCCCTCTCCCACCTCCCTCCCCATCCCATCCCTCTGGGTCATCCCAGTGCATCAGCCCCGAGCACCTTGTATCATGCATCGAACCTGGACTGAGGATTCATTTCACATATGATAATATACATGTTTCAATGCCATTCTCCCAAATCACCCCACCCTCACCCTCTCCCACAGAGTCCCAAAGACTGTTCCATACATCCGTGTCCCTTTTGCTGTCTCACATACAGGGTTATCGTTACCACCTTTCTAAATTCCATATACATGCGTTAGTATACTGTATTGATGTTTTTCTTTCTGGCTTACTTCACTCTGTATAATAGGCTCCAGTTTCATCCACCTCATTAGAACTGATTCAAATGTATTCTTTTTAATGGCTGAGTAATATTCCATTGTGTATATGTACCATTCGTCTGCTGATGGACATCTAGGTTGCTTCCATGTCCTGGCTATTATAAACAGTGCTGCGATGAACATTGGGGTACACGTAAAGAGATAGCAATCTTAAACCAATGGTCTTCAGATGGGTGAGTGAGCAAGTACATAAGATGATTCATTGGGGTTTAGGAGGAAATCTTTGTATTCTGTTTCCACTTGCCTTCTGTAAAAATAAATTCTTTTGAATACTATTTAAAATACCAGTTAAGTCCAAGGCCCGCATTGGTCTTATACGGTTTAGATGCCACATGGGGGGCAGGAGGAGCCTCTTATCATGAGGAATGGTGTGTCCTCAGTGACAGTTTGATTTCAGTGTCTTGTGATGCATTGCAATTTAGGTTCACATTGGATGGAGTAACTTCATAGATGAGGTTTCTTAATTTTAAAATAGATATATCCTGGGACTTCCTTGGAAGTCCAGTGGTCAAGGCTTGAGCTTCCACTGCAGGGGGAGCTGGGTTGATCCCTAGTTGGGGGGCTAAGTTCCCACATGCCAGGCTGCACATCCAAAAAAATAATAATAAAAATAAAATAAAATAGATGTATCCTTATAAAAGGAACAACTGACTTTAAAAGAATTTTTCTGAGAAGTTATACATCAATGATAATGCTAACCATTTTAGCAAAGATAAACAGCAAGAAAATGGCAGTCTTTATTCACCTTAGTTTTTACCCAAATCCCTCTGCCAACCAAATCTCCAATAAAAGTAATCTCCATACCATCCATTTCACAAAAAAGAGGCTCCCGAAGGTGCATTTATCAAAATGACTACTTGAAATATAACTTACTTCTTTTCTCATTAGTGATGATTTCACCCCCAAGTATATAGTAGGCCTTGATTTATTAGAGAATGTTACCATTGTATTTTAAAAGTTTGGAGATCATGAAAATACATTTTAAGATAAAAGAGTCTTTTTGTCTGTGGGTAATTTCACATGTATGGAGTTCAACAACGAAAGTACAAAGCTGTCTTTTTAAGTTGTGGAAAAACTGATCTTGGCACTAGAAGACAAGTATAGAAGTGCAGCATGCATTCCAAAAGGGTCTATGTTTTTTAGATTCAGCTGTTTCCTTGGAGCATAAAATAAGATGAAAAATCCAACTACTCAGTCTGAGTCCAGTGACAACTGGCTTTTCCCTCTGGTTTGTCCTTGTAACGCTTTTTAAATAAAGCTGCCTAACGAACGATCTGAATATATCGGGTTGTCTGAAAAAGTTCGTTCAGGTTTTCCCATAACATCTTATGGAAAAAACGCAAACAAAATTTTTTGGTCAACTGCAATATTTTCTGTGGGTAGAAGTTAGCTTCCGTTTAGCCTTAGGAGATGACCTGACAAAAGAAACTGTGTGGGGTACAGAAGATAAAATAACCAACGGGTAAAGACTGGTGTGACTGGTGGCTCAGTGCAGGTTGAACTGAATTTTTGCAGACCAAATGGTTTTGAAAGGCATTTACCATTCTGTGTGTAACTCTGTAATTATATCAGAGTCACCCTTCTACTTTGTACCTAATAGAAGCTCACTGTCAATTCATCATCAGCTCTCCGTCTACAACTGCGTTGCAGAATAGTCAGAGCGAATAACTCTTTTTAGGCTTTGTGCAGTCGAAAAAGTATCGGGTACCAAAGATGCTTGGACCCCGTGGGAGCATGTAGGCTACTTTAGATCCAAACTTTGGTGTTTGTATTTTATGACACTTATTTAAAACTCAAAAGCATGGCTATACACCTGCACTCATAAATGGTTGTGCTCAGTCACTCAGTCATGTCTGACTCTTTGCGACCCCGTGAACTCTAGCCTGCCAGACTCCTCTGTCCATGGGATTTTCCAGGCAAGAATACTGGAGTGGGTTGCCATTTCCTTCTCCATGTAAACTGTTACCTAACTTTTGTTCTATAGTACTACCATAACTACAGTAACCCACCCATGGAAATTAAATCTGGCTTGTGTTTATGATTACAGGCCCAAGTCTAAGGCATCAGAGCTTACAACTGAATGGAATCAAATGAAATGGCCATTTTTGGAAACTAGAAAGGGTAAAAAATCAGCTCTGGAGCCAAGGAATTCTGAATTCAGGTGGGGCCTGCCAGCGTTGGTATGTGGCTCGGCTCTCACCCAGGGCTGCCTGGCCCCAGAGTCAGCCTCTTAACTCTTCAGTGTTTTACCTGCATTTATCACCCTTGTCAATGTCATCTCTCTAAAACCCTGGGCTAGGAATCTACTAGGCTGAATGTAGTTACTTGGGAAACCTCTGCAAAGAGAAGTCGACTGCTGACTATCTGAAGTCTTTCAAATGGAATACATTCACTTTCCAAAAGTGATCTATGCCCATCAAGGTCCAGAAATGAGTCAATTTTGAGAAATGAAATTGACATATGAATGCATCAAGTGCACAGCCTGACCAATGCATGTTTTCCCCTGCAAGACAGTCTTTGTAGGAGCCTATGCGCTCATTCCCAAATGAGGTTATTCTTTCAAATATAGTCGGCACCGCTGTTGGTGTTACCCTGAGAAGGTGTTTATAAAAAAGTTCCCCTCATTGACATTCACGTCTCATAAATCTGTTTACCTTGAGGCTCTTGAATGAGAGGCCAGTACAACAGACAGCACAGGCTCAGAATATTTTAATAGTGATGAATCCGCTGAGAGGTATGACCACCTATCATAGTTCAAAGGAGCTGAAGCTGGAGCTGGGGTTTGTTCTGGAGCTGAACAACTCGGGACTGGATCGTGGAGTGTGTACAGATGATTTGAGCAGGACAACTGTGACTGTTATTTGCTTGTGAATGGAAAGAAGATAAGCATGAAAAAAACTCAACATGAATGTGATTGGATTTTGGTATATGCTGTCTATTCTGTACTATTTTCTAAGAAATTCTTCAAATTTCCTCTATAGGGAAATTCTCTAAAATGTGAACCTGGAAGGATGAAAGTGCCTTTGAATCTGTCAGATCACTTACAGGAACTTTTTGGGTTTCTGGGATGTTTTCCTAGCCCCAGAGGTACCCCTCCTCAGTATCTGCATACTTCACCCAGCTTTCTGACAAAGAGGAGCCAGAGCTGAGAACTAGAAGGTGGACCCTTCTTTTTTTCTTTCCTTTCTGGAAGTTGCAGCACCCAGTTTAGCCCGCAGCCTCCCATCCACTGTAGCTCTGGTTGTCACGGCCCCCACATGCTTCCCATGAAGCCGGAGTTTGGTCCAGGGAGTACAGAGTCCTGGACAGGAGCTCCTTTTTTTTTTTTTTTTCATCATGATGAAATTTTCCAGAGACCCCCAAATGAAGCCCAAGCATATTAGACTTTTTACGGCAGTTCTTACTGATCTGCAGTAGAGATGCTGATAAACAAATGCACCTGTGAAAACCTTGTTCCTGTAGATTCTCCTTTGTTCCCCATCTTATAGACCAGCAGGCCCTCAAATGCCTCCTTCCAGGCCACAGGGTCATCTGATGATTGGAAACAAGAAAGGCAGAACAAGAATTAGTAGGACATGAAATGGGCCTAAAGCATCCTCCGGTTTAATTGTATAGCGAGCGGCACTGTGCCAATCTGACTGACGGAGTGTCTTCCATGGAGATGCCACTTGTTGAATGTGTTAGAGAAGAAAGGTTCAGGACAATTGACATCAAAACCCAACAAGTTTAGGGAAAGTGCAGTGATGCAAGGGGTCCTGGGAGGTGTGATCAATGTAGGCTCCATATTCTAAGAGTTCAGGAGCCAGCAGCCCCAGATTGGAGCAGGGCTGCCCACCAGCATTGCCAGACCCCGTGTGTATTCAGGATCGCTTGGCTCCAGAGCCATCTGATTCTGCCCCCCAACAACAACAAAAAAAGAGCCATTTCACATGGTCCAACATCAGGCTGAGTTTTGCTGCCTCAGGTCCTGTTTTCAGCGCCCCTTGGGGCTCCAGGCATCCTCCTCTTATACCCACAGCCTCCATGTGCCTGGTGTCTGGGGGACCTCTTTCTGTATCCTCTATTTAGCATGGCCCTTGGACTCTGTTTCCTTCCCCTGAATCCAAATCCATCATTCTCCACGTAGAAATCACACTTCGGTCTGGCTGCAGCTTCAGGCAGTACCCACCTTCTACCCTCAGATCGCAATTTATCGCAAAGGGATTCACAGTAGAATTGCAATTCGAGTAGGAAAACAGAGGATGCCTTTGGATACATCTAGGGTGAGAGGTGGACCATAAAGAAGGCTGAGTGCCGAAATATTGATGCTTTCTAACTGCAGGGCTGGAGAAGACTCTTGAGGGTCTCTTGGACAGCAAGGAGATCAAACCTTAAATCTATAATCTGTATACTGTCCATCCTAAAGGAAACTAACCCTGAATATTCACCGAAAGGACTGATGTTGAAGCTCCAATACTTTGGCCACCTGATGTGAAGAGTCGACTCATTGGAAAAGACCCTGATGCTGGGAAAGACTGAAAACAGGAAGAGAAGGGGACGACAGAGAATGAGATGATTGGATGGCATCATTGATTCAATGGACATGAGTTTGAGCAAACTCTGGGAGATAGTGAAGGACAGGGAAGCCTGGCGTGCTGCAGTCCATGGGGTCACAAAGAAAAGGACACGACTGAGCGACTGAACAACAGCAACAAGGGTGACGTGGACCCCTTTCTTGGACCCCAATTGTAATCACAACCAGCGGGCCGTCTATGTTCTCTAGACTCAGGCAGGCCTTCTTCGGGTGATTATGCAACTGGAGAAGATATGATACTATTTTCTAGGTCACCCTCGAGATGTATATATTTTTGTCACCTGTTTTGCAATGGGTTTAAATAAAGTGCCCAGAGAGCATTTTGAGATCCCGGAGTGTACCTTCAAGATAATCCCTCCCAAACTTTGTCAGCTTGGAAGCCATTCTTTGGCACAAGGTATATGCTGTTATGATACTGCAGTCTACTGGCATAAAAATAACAAGATGTCAAACCCTGGGCCCAGGAGTGCTGCCCCCATGAGATTATCTGCTGGGAGGAGAAGCAGGGTAGGCCCCCAGCCCAGACCTTGTTGGCAACAAAAATAGAGTGCTAATGGTCTGCAGTGACATGGAAGGGAGTGGGAAGTGGACAGAGATATTTATAAAGAAAAACGGCTCTGAGCATCTGCTAAGTCCCCATTCTCTTTTTTTTCTCAGGTCTATTTGTGGCATCTCTTTCCATGGCGCAGGCAGCTCCTTAAAATATTTTAAGAGGCTTGGTCCTGCCGGCCCTTTCCTCCAACCGAGCTCTGAAAGAGGCAGGCCATGAATGATGATTGTCTGTGTCTGGCGTTTTAATTGAAAAACATTCCCCGAAGTGGAAAGACGCGCGGAGGAAATGATCTCACCCTCATTGATTTTTTTCCCCCCAACTTTCAGTTTGGTATCTCTGCGGTGGAACTCGAGACAGCAGCGCCCCTTAGCGGTGAATCTCAGAACTGCAGGAGAAAGGGAGCTGCCTGCCGCTGATGATTCTTGAGATGAGCGAACAAACAGTGGTCCCTGAGGCCACGTTTCAAACCTGCAGCAAAAAATGTTAAGTATTCTCTCATTAGGGAAGCTCAGGGTAGCTTCTTCCTTCTGTGCTTCTCTCTCCACCCTCTGTTTACAGTTTATAATTCAGTGCGGCCCCACCCGGGCTTCAGGTTTGTACCAGATGCACAGGAGGAAGCCGAGGGAATTAAATTCGAATTTGGAACTTCTGTGCAGCAAAAGAAAAACTCAATTGATTGTATTACTCTCCACTCAAATAAGAGTCTTACGAAGTGAAGGTTATTTAGGAAAATATATTAATGTGATTATTTTGTGCTCATGTTACATGACTCAACATACAAACACAATCATCATTATTGTTAACACTCTAAATATCTTAAACTCATTATTCAAGCTTCCTTTTTTAGAAAAGAGCTTCGTATATACAAATAAATATGTAACCATAGAAGAGTAGATTGCACCACAACTTGAGCCACCCCCCACCCCTTTTCCTAATGCACAGATTTTTCTACCTGGTAAACCAACCCCTATTCCATCTCTGCTTCAACTCCTTACTTGAGGTTGATTTCGATTACAGGGAATCGAAATTACAGGTTGATTTAGTTGCAGGGAGATTTTGTTTTTCCTAACAAATTTAAAGTGAACAAGCTGATGTTTCTGATAAAAGGACAGAAATCTTTCTCAACCCAGATATTTCTAATACTCTTCCAAGCGGGCCTAATGTGGAAGATATTGAAGTCAGCCATCAGTGAATTTGTATCCAGCTTTCTGGACACAGAGGACAGAGCAGCAACGTGAGCTGTTTGTCATAAGATCCACCTCAGGCCTTATGTGGCGTTCCAGTGGTTAAAGCTTGGCCTTCCGGTGCAAGGGGTCTGGGTTCAATCCCTAGTCAGGGAGCTAAGATCTCACATACCTTGTGACCCAGATTAAAAAAAAAAAAACTAAAATAGAAATAATATTGTAGTAAATTCAATACAGACTCTAAAAGTGGCCCACATTAAAAACAAAACAAAACAAAAAAAACCTACCGTGTTTTGCTTCAGATGGAAGATGAGGTGAAGACAGGAACCAGCGTGGTGAGCAACAGGAAGTTCTTAGTCTTAAGATGGATGATGGAAATAATGCCAGAAGAGGACGGCCTTTCAGGCTGCAGCCCTGCTGAGCAGCAGCGAGGCTTCAGAGGGACCAGAGGCCTGGCCCACGACATGCAGCTACAAGCTCTGTGCTCGGAGCCAGGAGCTGAGACACAGACCCCACTGCTAGGTTCACCACAAGAAAGGCAGAGTCCTGTGACCAAGCTTTACACAAAAGCAGGGTGAGTCTCCCTACTCGCCTGCCTCACTGCGATGGCCTTGGGGCTAAGGAAATCACCGAATATGTGAGAGCGCCCCCTGGTGCTGTCCAGGAGCAGACAGTGAAAGTGCTCCATATTCAAGATTTATAAGCCACGGTGGGGCTCATTCTAGGTCTTGATTTTCATAATTTGTTGCATGCCAAAAGAAAAAAAAAAAGCAAAGACTCTTTGACAAAGATCTTACTCCCATACTTTGTGGTCTGCCTCCTGGCAATTTGCAGTGAGCCAGGTGAGCTGACTTGAAGAGACCGAGTCAGAGGTCAAGGTGAGGCCTGAAGTCCAGCAATATGTGACATCCCTAGAAATCCTCAACCTGGCTGGGCATGCGCCCTTCCAACACAGGCGCCCAGATGACTTAACATTGAGGATTTTTCTGCCTGGGATGACTTCGCGTCCTGCCCCTCTTCCCATTCTTCTTCACACCCCATCTCTGAGTCTATAATTCCTTTAAGAAATGTACTATCCACTGCAAATGTTCATACCTCCCTGATTCTTTTGCACAGACATTAAAAAAAAAAAAAACCCTTAGACCTGTAATAGGTTGAAATGATCTTCTATAGAATTTGTTATTTTCTGTTATGATAGTGCCTTGACATAATTTTATGTATTACCTCAACACCTACCATTCTGTGCTATATTTTCTTCATCTACTGGGGAAAACATATCAGTATCTAGCTCATGGGTCGCCATGATGATTAAATGAGCTCACCTATATGAGGTCCTAGAACCAGATACATACTAAATATTCACAGAATTAGCAATTATGATGATAATCTTCATTGCTATCCTAATATCTTTATATATTCTCATAAATATTTTGGAATGAGTAAGTAGCACAAATAATTATCATTACCCAGAATCATGGGTGACTTGAAAATGCGGTTAGTCCTACATCCCAGACTCCTCTAAGAATTGTTCTGCCATCACCAGGCTCATCTGCAGAATCTGGACGGTGTCTTATTTGGTCTGTGTAATGACCTCCAAAGTGTCCCATGCTGTTAAATAAAACCATAGATAAAGTTGAATAGGAGAGGCCTGAAGATACTGTGGCTCAGACCATGAACTCCTTATTACCAAATTCAGACTTAAATTGAAGAAAGTAGGGAAAACCACTAGACCATTCAGGTATGACCTAAATCAAATCCCAGTGGAAGTGAGAAATAGATTTAAGGGCCTAGATCTGATAGATAGAGTGCCTGATGAACTATGGAATGAGGTTTGTGACATTGTACAGGAGACAGGGATCAAGACCATCCCCATGGAAAAGAAATGCAAAAAAGCAAAATGGCTGTCTGGGAAGGCCTTACAAATAGCTGTGAAAAGAAGAGAAGCAAAAAGCAAAGGAGAAAAGGAAAGATATAAGCATCCGAATGCAGAGTTCCAAAGAATAGCAAGAAGAGATAAGAAAGCCTTCTTCAGTGATCAATGCAAAGAAATAGAGGAAAACAACAGAATGGGAAAGACTAGAGATCTCTTCAAGAAAATTAGAGGTACCAAGGGAATATTTCATGCAAAGATGGGCTCGATGAAGGACAGAAATGGTATGGACCTAACAGAAGCAAAAGATATTAAGAAGAGGTGGCAAGAATACACAGAAGAGCTATACAAAAAATATCTTCATGACCCAGATAATCACAATGATGTGGTCACTGACCTAGAGCCAGATATTCTGGAATGTGAAGTCAAGTGGGCCTTAGAAACATCACTACGAACAAAGCTAGTGGAGGTGATGGAATTCCAGTTGAGCTATTTCAAATCCTGAAAGATGATGCTGTGAAAGTGCTGCACTCAATATGCCAGCAACTTTGGAAAACTCAGCAGTGGCCACAGGACTGGAAAAGGTCCGTTTTCATTCCAATCCCAAAGAAAGGCAATGCCAAAGAATGCTCAAACTACCGCACAATTGCACTCATCTCACATGCTAGTAAAGTAATGCTCAAAATTCTCCAGGCCAGGCTTCAGCAATATGTGAACCGTGAACGTCCTGATGTTCAAGCTGGTTTTAGAAAAGGCAGAGGAACCAGAGATCAAATTGCCAACATCCGTTGGATCACTGAAAAAGCAAGAGAGTTCCAGAAAAACATCTATTTCTGCTTTATTGACCATGCCAAAGCCTTTGACTATGTGGATCACAAGAAACTGTGGAAAATTCTGAAAGAGATGGGAATACCAGACCACCTGATCTGCCTCTTGAGAAATCTGTATGCAGGTCAGGAAGCAACAGTTAGAACTGGACATGGAGCAACAGACTGGTTCCAAAGAGGAAAAGGAGTACGTCAAGGCTGTATATTGTCACCCTGTTTATTTAATTTATATGCAGAGTACATCATGAGAAATGCTGGACTGGAAGAAACACAAGCTGGAATCAAGATTGCCAGGAGAAATATCAATAACCTCAGATATGCAGATGACACCACCCTTATGGCAGAAAGTGAAGAGGAACTCAAAAGCCTCTTGATGAAGGTAAAAGAGGAGAGTGAAAAAGTTGGCTTAAAGCTCAACATTCAGAAAACAAAGATCATGGCATCCGGTCCCATCACTTCATGGGAAATAGATGGGGAAACAGTGGAAACGGTGTCAGACTTTATTTTTCTGGGCTCCAAAATCACTACAGATGGTGATTGAAACCAAGAAATTAAAAGATGCTTACTCCTTGGAAGAAAAGTTATGACCAACCTAGATAGCATATTGAAAAGCATAGACATTACTTTGCCAACAAAGGTCTGTCTAGTCAAGGCTATGGTTTTTCCTGTGGTCATGTATGGATGTGAGAGTTGGACTGTGAAGAAGGCTGAGCGCCAAAGAATTGACGCTTTTGAAGTGTGGTGTTGGAGAAGACTCTTGAGAGTCCCTTGGACTGCAAGGAGATCCAACCAGTCCATTCTGAAGGAGATCAGCCCTGGGATTTCTTTGGAAGGAATGATGCTAAAGCTGAAACTCCAGTTCTTTGGCCACCCCATGCGAAGAGTTGGCTCATTGGAAAAACTCTGATGCTGGGAGGGATTGGGGGCAGGAGGAGAAGGGGACGACAGAGGATGAGATGGCTGGATGGCATTACTGACTCAATGGACATGAATCTGAGTGAACTCCGGGAGATGGTGATGGACAGGGAGGCCTGGCATGCTGTGATTCATGGGGTCACAAAGAGTCAGACACGACTGAGCGACTGAACTGAACTGAAAGATTTATTGAGCATTTATTCAGTTCAGTCGCTCAGTTCTGTCCCACTCTTTGTGACCCCATGGACTGATACTGTATAGTAAAGATACAGATAAAAAAAAAAGAAAGTCTCTGATCTCCTGAAGCTTATATTCTAGTGGCTCGACACAAAACAGAAAGATGGATAGGTAGATAGATAATTGATGATAAATGGAAAAAGATATTATGACAGTTGGAGATGAGTTCTTCAAAGAAAAATAAAGACGATAGAGCATGAGAGTTGGAAGGTTTATGTAGGGCAGTTGGAAGATCTTTCGGAAAGTGGGCATCTGAGGAGAGATCTGAAGGGATGAGGGTGTAAAGCCGCAGAGCTTTGTGAAGGGAATGTGACCCAGGCAGTGGTAAGAACAAGTGTCGTGGCCAGAAGTGGACGTGTCCTTCAAGGGATGACGGACCTCAAGGTGGGGCTAATGGGGCTGGAGCCGCATAAAACAGACAGGAAGGCAATGCCCATAGACTCGGAGGGGTGTCCGGGACAGATCCTGATGGACCTCATAGACGACATGGAGGACTTCCTCAGGTTTCTTCTGAGGAAGCTGGAAAGCCATGGGAAGCTTTGAGCAGAAGATCAATGTGCCGGACGTGTTTGTTAAAAAGGATCACTAAGTCTGCTGGGAGGAAAGTGCGGATTCACGCCAAGGAGCTGATGGCAAGTTCCTGCTGCTCAGAAAAGCCACAGAGCATTCCAGTCTCCTTCTCAGAAATAAGTCAAGGAAGGAAAATGTAATATAAGGGAAACCAGGAGTCTGGAAAACACACAGCAAAGGTCACTGAGTGAGGATTCATAACATCAAAAGCAATTTAAAAGATCACGGTGGATTTTTTTTTCAAGCCAAAAAATAACATTGAAACCCCTTCAACTCCATGCCAGGCTTCCTCTTTTTTTTTTCTTTTTGGTTGAGATTTTTTTTTTTTTTTGGATGTGGTCCATTTTTGGAAGTCTTTATTAAATTTGTTACAGTATTGCTTCTGTTTTCGTAGGTTTTTTTTTTGATCACAAGGCATGTGGGATCTTATCTCCCTGACCAGGTACCAAACCTGCATCCCCTGCATTGGAAAGTGAAGTCTTAACCACTGGATCACCAGGAAAGTCTCCAGGCTTCCTGCTGAGTGGGGCAGATTCTGAGTTCACCATATGGCAGCTACAGACACACACCAGGAGCAGACAGAGACACAACCTCTAGTAGGCTCTTCTAACTGAGGCTGGCTCTGTTGGGCCTATCAGCACTCAGTGGGCTATAAAATCTGAACAGAAATGGGTCTCAGAATCCCTATTTGCTTTTCCTTTTTTTTGGCCTCACTTTTCTTTTTTCTTCTTCTCATAAACTCCTTTATTGTTTTGAAAAAAATTGGACATGCTCCTTTTAAAGAATAAAAGACAGAGGGAGAGAAAGTTTAAAAAAAAAAAAAAAAAGTTGCCCCAACACCTCTGTAACAGAGCAGCAAGGATGACCAACAAGGAGAGCATGGAGGAAGCCGAAAAGAATCTTTTAAAATAGCAGCCTGTCACACAAATGACAAGAGGTCAGGGAAGAATGAGGCCTGTCTGTGCTGCCCAGAAGGCCCCGGGTCTCCCCAGCAGCCCCCTCCACCAGCAGCCCCCCAGACTGTAGGCAGGGCCGGTGCTCTCTGCATGACCTGAACACTGGGTCATATCGTGCGAACCTCCTCTCTCTCCATCATGCCCTGCGCTGAACCACCTTCCACCATCACAATGGCAAATGCTCTGACCACCTCCATCTCCTTTCTGACTCAGTTTGCCATCCTGCCATCAAGAATTCTTTGATCCTGTCTTGATATTTTATTTTGCCCTTGGCTTTAAAGGCCCTAGACTGCTGGATAGAATTTGGATAGGTCCCAAGCCCTGGGGAGGTTTTGGAGTGTAAATGCGGGGTTAGGGTTGAGGTTGGGGGGAGGGGTGGTTGGAGATGGTGCTGATGCAGCAAAGAGCTTCAAGAAAGGGTCAGGAAGGGTGTGTTCACCTTGCCATGAGGTCAGGATCCACTTGACCACAATTAATGGGGAAGACTCACTTCTAATCTTGAAAAAGTCCAAGGCAATTAGAGAAAACGTACTCCCAGATCAAGCTGTAATTCATGCATGAGCTCAGCTCAAGCTGTAATTCATGCATGAGCCCAGCTCAAGCTGTAATTCATGCATTAAGCATTCGATGACTTTCCCAGTCTCCTGGGCATTTTTGGTGCACTCAACTTCATGCATTTATGAATTACCTACTTGTGCTGTGCTAGGCATTGGACAAAGCAAAATGGGATGTGGTTCCTCTACCCAGGTGACTAAACATCTATCGGAAATAATAGATCAAGGTCATTAATGTTATCATAGAAGAATGTGTTGGGGTCACAAAAGGAAAGAGGTCATCTAAATTGGACAGGGAGGTTCCTGGGAGAAGAGAGTCTTCGGCTGAGTGTGGAGGGAAATAGGCATGTAATTCACAGATCAAGGCTTGGAATGTTCACACACTTGCTCCTCCCTCAAGGGTAACTGCCCCCTCACCCACAGCCCTGTGGCTGCGAAGATTTGTGTCACGGCACCCACCTTACCCCAAGACCCTCCCCAACCCAAACCAGCCAGAGGAAGTCAGCATCCTTCCATAGAGACAGCCAAACGGTGGTTCTCAGGAGCTGGGTGGATGGGGACTTGCCTGGCAGTCCTGTGGTTAAGACTCTGTGCTTCCAGTGCTGGGAGTCCAGGTTTGATCCCT
Source organism: Bubalus kerabau (assembly GCF_029407905.1). NCBI lineage: Eukaryota > Metazoa > Chordata > Mammalia > Artiodactyla > Bovidae > Bubalus > Bubalus kerabau. The sequence goes on from NC_073636.1 coordinate 26,671,108, forward strand.
GGTCTGGGAACTAACATCTCACAGGCCACTGGGACGCAGTAAAAAAAAAAAGGGAGGGGGGAGCTAGAGGTGATCAGACAAAGGGTTTGTGGGGCAGGTGATGGGAAAGTCTCCAGGCTTTCTCCAAAAGTACACGAGGCAGGGAGAGAAAGGATGGACGGGAGCCCAGGAGATCGAGCACCTTAAAGAAGGGTGCAACCAGCAGAGAAGTTTGATGCTATCATGCCAGGAGATTGCAAAGAGGTTTTGACACAAATAACTTTCAATAATGGGTGTAATTTGAGGAGAGTCAGGAAAGGGATCCATGCAGGTGATGTGGGGGAATGAGCGGCAGCGGACTTTCCCAGTCTCTGCTCCTGGCCAGGCCTTCCTACGTCTTACCTCCTGTCACATCAGCAGTGCCTGGAAATGAGGCCAAGAAGACTCCCAGCCCCAGCGCCCAACTTTAGAAGGACTGCTCTTTCTCTCCCCAGCCAGGCTCCTCACCACCTGGCAAGAGCCCAAGGGGCAGAGGGGCCGTGTTCCCCTTTTGGATCACGCACATGGGGACCCGGGACCCTAGAATTATCTACCCTACATCAACTCAGCGTCTCCATCTTTCTCTTCCCCCAGAAAGTCCTCAAGAGGACCAACGGGATTCCAGCGTGTGTACCTGAGGCCGCATGACGTTGGATGTGATGCTGGGATCACCACACATCACAGCCGCCGTATCCCGAGGGAGGGACCCAGGGGTGAGGACAGAAGGCCTCTGAGTCCAAACCCAGGGGCATGGAGGCTGGGTGTCTTTTCAGGTTGTCATTCTGGCGCTTCAGATCGAAGAATTCCGAAGGCTGAATTCTAATTCAACTCTCCATGTCATTATGAAGCCATATTCCTCAAGGGAAAAGTGAAAGTTGCTCAGTCGAGTCCGACTCTTTGTGACCCCTTGGCCTATGCAGTCCATGGAATTCTCCAGGCCAGAATACTGGAGTGGGCAGCCTTTCCTTTCTCCAGGGGATCTTCCCAAGCCAGGGATCAAACCAAGGTCTCCTGCATTGCAGGGGAATTCTTTACCAACTGAGCTATGAGGGAAGCCCTCCTCAAGGGAGGAGGATAGGATATATTTTCTATAACAGATTATAGCTGGGTTTATCATTTTAAATATTGGACACATGCAGATCTGCGTCTGTACAGGTGGGGGCAGCCTGGTCTCGTCCCTGCCTCTGTCCTTAGTCACTGACACCCCCAGCCTAGCCCCTGAGAGGATCAATCCTAACAACTCATGTTTATTCACTTCCCCTTTATTTTATATCATCTCTGCATTTATCATTTCCTCCTGAAAGCATGACATGGTGATATTCTCAACTAACTTTCATAAAGAAATATCAGGATGCTTGCCCTTTGTTTACATATCTATGAAGAGCTAAATAGTGATGTCTTTTTGTCATGAACTCGCCGATTTGGCATCTACGTTCTTCGTTCCTGTCTCTTCAATCTCCTATCAAGCCAACCTGGAATGCCGTTGCTTCTTGGTCCTCAAACCACCATGACCCTGTCTAAACAGGGACATCAGCCTTCGTTTTGTTAATTCCGAAGCGCTGGGACACAGGGACACAGGGACCTGCAGTCACCTCTTGCCTGGGTATCAGGTTTGCAGTTTTATTTGCAGTGACTGAGTCTGGTCAGCAGATGGCAATGAACATCTTGCAAGGAAAAGAAATTATTTAGGTTGTGTTAAAAATAAAGAGAAGAGAGAGAAAGAAAACAGGACATGCGTGGAAGCAGACAGCACAAAGTTGCACCTGTCTTGCAGGACAGGGAAGCACACTCATTGCAGGACCTGGGCGGGGTTCCAGGCCCACCCACCTTGATTCCTGAGCCCCTGCCCCTCTTTCTAGCCCACGGTTCTTACTCATTGTTCAGGAGAAGTTGTTTACCGGAGATGTTAGATTCACAGCACATGCAGACTGGGGGTTTCTGAGAAAGGGAGATGGAGGCTGGGGTGGTAGGGAAGAGTGCCCCCGATTCTCAGTGCCAGGAAGGGCTGGGCTCCGCCGGCTGAGTATCCCCTCTGGCCAACCTGCATCTGTGGCCTGCCTTTCTGGTCCTTCCCTGCTGCTCTGTATGCATCCAGCATCTCAGTCTGGCTCCCGGCTGCAGGAACAGCCCTCCGCCTTCCCGCCCCAGCCCCAAGCCACTCCGGGTGACAGGAGACAGCTAATTTAACCTGTATGTCATCTCCCTTCTCCTCTGGCGGTTGCCATGGCAACCCCCAAGGCTCCTCAGGCTTTCTCATTGACTGACCAGGCCTGGAAAAACCATTCTGAAATTGACAGTGCTATATTTGAGGGAAATTTAATGAAAGAGCAGGTTGACCTAGTTTTAATGCCTTATAATGAAATGGCAGGGACATGAGGTGTTACTGAAAGGAAGAGATAGTTGGTACCAGAGGGATGCATAAAGTATTCATCTGGTACCAGATGGAGGCAAAAATGTCATCCTGCTTTATTTATTGCCTCATCTTCCAAAGAGACAGTGCTGAACTCGATCATTCCAGGCACAAGTCTCCCAAAGAGTGGAGACATTTCAGAAAAGGCAGAAGTATAGAAGAAAAATAAGAACTAAATCTTCCTTCCCGAAAGAGGAAAACAAAACGGTATTTCCCTGTATTGGAAACTGTAATGAAAAATATGGGGGAAACATCTCTGGCCATTGAGCTTCACGTTTACCTGCTCTGCTCGTATTGACCTGCCCAACTTCCAGAGGCTTTTGTGGCAGGTGTCCCTGGTCAGCCTTGCCTTCTGGTACTCCGGTCACCCCTTGCCATCTGTGTGGCCAGCCTTGTTGATTTGCCTCTCATGATTGGAATGTGGTAAATGATGGTCTGCACTTCTGAGATGAGGATAAGAAGCTGTGGGTTCTGCTTAGGTGCTCTGTGGCTGGGGTCGCTAACTGCCCATCATCAGGACACATGGGCAGTGTACGGAGATGCCACATGGCAAGGAACTGCATTCTGCCAGCGGTCATAACAGTGGATATGCTAGACACAGTGGAACCTGGAGGTATAGCAGCCCCAGCTTCACTGCAACCTCATGAGATGCATCCAGAAGAGGATCCAGATAAGCCCCCCAGAGCCCTGCCCCACAGAAACTGTGAGAGAATGAATGTCTCTTGTTCCCAGCAGTGAAGTTAGGGGGGAATTTTGTTACACAGCTATCGATAACAAATACAGCCATTCATTTGCTCTCTTGCTTCCATGGTTGGAACTGTGATTATGATACGGTTGACTCTTGAACAACACAGGGGTTAGGGGTGCTGACCCTCTGAGCAGTCAAAAACCAGTGTATAACTTTGTAGTCGATCCTCCGAATCCACAGTTCTGCATCCCTGAACCCAGGCAGCTGTGGATCGTGTAATACTGTAGATTATCTTTAGCGAAGAAAATCCACCTATAAGTGGACCAACTCAGTTCAAACCCTTGTTGTTCAAGGGTCAACTGGATATGCCTTTAGAGTTTTATCCCAGGTGTCACCACTTACAGCTGGATAATCTTGGGAAGTTTCCTTGACCTCACTAGGCTTCAGTTTTATTATCTGCAAAATGGCTTAATATCTATAAAGGACTTAGAATGTACCCAGCTCACAGAAATGCTTAATAAACTATTATTGTTACTGACATTTCCAATATAACTATTTTTTTCCCCAACTTTGTCTTCAGTGCTGATTTCCTCCAAAATATAATTTTTAAAATTAGCAATTTTAGAGCATTGAGGGTCTCTTATGAAACTGCAGCTGTAACTATTGGATTGGCCAAAAAGTTTGTTCAAGTTTTTCTATACCCTGGTGCAGAACAAACAGAATGAACTTTTTGGCTAACCCAATACATGGCATGCAAAGGCATTGTGAGCCAGCAGCCCTGAAACTCTGAATTCTGTTCTACAGCCTCATTCAGAAGATCTAAGCGTCACTGCCTCTGGCTGGAGAAGGGCAAGAGCTAGATGGCCAGGAAGACCTGTGAATATCAGGCTGAGATTTCATGAATAGTCCATAATTTTTGAAAGGAGGCTAATTAATATCTTGGGTGGATTAGAAGTGAAAAGGAGTAGGAGTTGAAAGACTTTTCAGTTTTGATTTTTTTCTCCAGAAGTCTGTGGGTGCTCTGGAGATTTTTAAACCTGAAATTCTTTGAAAGACATTGGGTTGCTTGAAGAAAAATAAGAAAGTTATGAAAAGATGGATAAATAAGAGAGAAAGAAGGAAACAGTAATGGGAGGGTAAGCACTTCACCTCACCAGCACTGTTGCCGTTAACAACCCTCACCATCATCTGCATCACGGTCATTAACTGACTGTCTCTTCTGTGTGACCGGCACTGCATTATGAGACTTGCGTGTGTTATCTCTAAACACATGCTCAGAGATCACAGACTGGAGGCGAGGGGTGGGATACCCTTCCGCAGGAGGCTTCCCCTCCTAGCTCAAGGTTCGGGCACCTGGCAGGATGTACAGGCATTGAAAGATACTATCTGTTCTGCTGCTGTCAGTTACCTCTTGTATTAAAGCCAGCCCTCCTCTCCTCTTCATCACTTCACACACACACACCCACACACACACATGCATTTTGCTCCTGTATTGGGGTAGGCTGAATAGAAGGCTCACTTGATATCTGCAGTATGTCCACCATACACACATAGCTCATATGCATCTCTACCCAGAGTGAGGCTTTCTTTTATTTTTTGAATATTTATTTATTTCTTTGGCTGCCCTGGGTCTTAGTTGCAGCATGTGGGATCTAGTTCTCTGCTTAGGGATCGAACCCAGGTCCTCTGCATTGAGAGTGAGGAGTCTTAGCTACTGGACCACCAGGGAAATCTCCAGACTGGGGTTTTAAAACTTTATGGCAACAGAGGAAATCCAGGCTCTTCGGGCTTATCGCTCTGGGTCTCAGAATGTCCCTCCCCCATGGACTGGTCCTTATAATGAGTTGGGGACCTGGTCTTCCTTTCACCCCTCCCCAACACTGAGCCTGTTTCCAGCAGAGGCTGCTGTGATGTATGGCTCTCCCCCAACCCTCATCCTCTCAGAGAAAACAACCACAAAGTCCTCTGCCAGTCTGGTGCCTGACACTTTATCCTTTAAGAAAAAAAAAAAACAACCAACAAACCTGAAACAAAATCTAAATGCAGTAATTTATTTAGGCATTGACAGACATGAATATGTCTTTATGAATTAATTTGGTAAATTAATCAATCAATTTAGCTGAAAAATCAGATCAAGCAGATAACAAGCCAGTTGGATCAGACCTGATTAAATTAGGTGACTAGAAATGTCATCTGATTAGATCAGATCACTCAAGTTGCTATTTCGAAGCTGTCCCAGTCAGGAAATGAGAGGTCTTCCCAGGACCCCAGGTCCTGCCTGCAGAGTGTGTCTGGGGTTGGGGCTGGTGCAAAGGACTTCCGAGGTCCCCAGGGCTGTCTGAACTCAGCTTTTATAGGAGCGCTGCAATTTCAGACACCAGGCTGCGTGACCAGGTTACCAGATGGCTGCGAGCTTCCTGTTGCTGCTGGAACAAATGGCCACAACCTTAAGTAGCCTAAAACAACACAAATTCATGACCTTGCGATTCTGGAGGTCAGAGTCTGAAATGGGTCTCTTGGGAATAAAATCAAAGAGTTGGCAGGATGGTGCTTTTTCTGAAAGATCGAGGAAGAATCTCTCCTTGCCTTTTCCAGCTCCCACGAACCACCTGCTCTCTTTGACTCATGACCTCATCATTCTGATGTCATCAGTCACATGACCCTCCTGCCTCTCTCACGTATAAGAACCCTTGAGATGACTTTGGGTGAACATAGATAATCCAGGATAACCTCTCCATCTCAAGATCCTTAACTTAATCTTCTCTGCCATGTCCCTTTTGCCACTTCATAGGTTCTAGGATTAGCATCTTTGAGGGGTCATTACTATGCTTCCCACAACAACTAAGGCTACTACCAGATTTTTGGAAGTCAGGATGACACATTGGTCCCTTACAGACAACTCCACGATTAGAGATACTGAAGAGCCTTATGGGATAAAACTATACACCCCTGATTCTGCCATAGCACCCGAAGTTCTTGAGATTAAAGTAATTCTTCTGCATTAAGGCTTGGCTTCCAGAAAACTCCTGCTCCCTAGGAATATATAATGTGGGAGGATGAATAGCATGTTTCTATAACATCCATCACCTATCATCAAAGATGATGGGTTGGTTTATCAAACTCCCTATGATTAAGAGGTGCTATAATTAGGTGGCCCAGTGATAAAAAATCCACCTGCCAATGTAGTTCTGTCTCTGGGTCAGGAAGATCCCCTGGAATAGGAAATGGCCACCCCCTCCAGTATTCTTGCCTGGAAAATCCCATGGACAGAGGAGCCTGGGGGTCTATAGTCCATGAGATCACATAGAGGCGGACATGACTGTGCACACACACACACACACACACATACACACACACAATAATTAATACACGTTGGAAGGAATTCAGCTAATAATATTCAGAACTTGGGACTCTAAGCCCAGGCCCAGACTCTGGAAAAGACAAAAAAAAGAATTAAATTTACATCAATTACTTCTGCATAGGAATTCCCTGGTGGCCCAGCGGCTGGGAGTCTGCCAGCTAATTCAGTAAACACGGGTTCAATCCCTGGTCCAGGAAGATTCCACATGACGTGGGGCAACAGCTGGACATGTGGGCCACAACGACTGAGCCCTGGCTCTGGGGTCCATGCTCTGCAATGGGAGAGCCCACCACAATGAGAAGCTGTGCACCACAGCCAGGGAATGACCCTTCCTGCCGTCACCAGGGAGGGCCCAGGTACAATGGTGAGTACCCAGAGTAGCCAAAAAGAAAGAAATTTTTTTAAAAGTTACTTCTGCTTAAAATATGTTATGGAAAGAGTACAATAACAGACTCAGCTATGCTGAAATCCTTAGAGATACTTGTGCATAATCTCGTATTGAATATTTCTTTCATGATTTACTTCTTCTGACAACATGGCACTTAGTAGGTTCTATGTTTGGAACTGGGGAGAAACTCTATAAGGCTAAGGAGAAAAATAGTTTAATATATGCCCTGCCCTAAGCGAGTAGAAATGGTGTCTGAGTCTTCAAGGAAGTTGTATTAGTTTGCCGGGGCTGCCATGCAAAGGATCACAGATGGGGTCTTAAATAACATAAATGTATTTCTTTGTGGTTTGGGAAGGGAGGCTGGATGTCTAAAATCAAGATGTTTTCTGAGGCCACCCTCCTTGGCTCGAGGGTGACCCCCCCTCTCCCTGCGTCCACACCTGCTGTTCTCCTGAGTGATATCTGTGTCCTGACCACCTCCTGTTACAAGGACACAGCCTTATCAGGTTGGGGCCCACCCTAATGACTTCATTTAAGTAACTTCTTTAAACACCCTGTCTCCAGATAGTCATATTCTGACATCCTAGGGGTTAAGACTTCAACATGAAAATTTTGGAGGGACAAATTCAGCCCATAACAGAAATGTAGGACTTAGCCAAACAAAGAGAAGGAATCAATGGAGGTGGAGGAGAGAATGCATATATTGGTGCAGGGAAAGGCTCAAGAGATGAGGTGTAACTTGGGTGAAAGAGAGTTTAACTTGCCTTTAATTAGAGGGAGAAACACCAGCTACAGGGAGCCAACATAGTAAGGAGCTTCCAGATGCCTCTGGAGGGTTCACTAATAAAAGCTCAGTTTCAAGGTTTTCAGGTCCTCTTTGATCTATGTTCTGCTTGCCATAGCACTAACAGTACACCCGCATTTCAAGAGTATCCAGAATACACTTGTGAGCCTTCATGACTGGAAAAGTCTACCTTTCTGTTATGAGGCAGTCAGTTAAAATGGAAGAGATCTGCAGGTTCTCCCACTTTACCTCTTTGGGGACAGAAAGTACTGCCATAGTTTAGCTTTGTCAGCAACCTTTCTACCTTAATTTCCTCATGTGTAATAAGGAAAGATACGATGATTCTAAAATTGTATTATTTAGTGGCGTTGGACTCAAATCTACTTATGACTCTAGAGAAAGTTATATAATGTATATTTCCCAAGGAAATATTTAAATTCAAATCATGACTACATAATGGCTAAATATTGAATGAGGATTAATACCAATAAATAGAAAAACAATTAGCAGAATAATTGGTCGGTATTTTGTGTATAGTTTTATTAACATTGATCACTTCCTTGTGGCAATTACTACCTGTATTATCTTGCCAGGAGGGCCATAACAAAGTGCTATCAACTGGGCCATTTAAAGAAGAGAAATTTGTTGCCTTACAGTTCTGGAGCCTGGAAGTCTGAGATCGAGGGTCAGCAGGACTGACTCTTTCCGAGGACATATTCTGTTCCAGGTCTCTCTCCAGTTTCTGATAGCTCCTTGACTTGTGGCAGCATCCCTCCAGTTTTCACCTGGCATTCTCCCTACATGCCTGTCTGTCCAAATTTCCCCCTTTTATAAGAACACCAGTCATATTGGAGTAGGGACCCACCCTACTCCAATATAACCCACCCTACTCCATTATAACCCACCTTACTCCAGTATATAACACCAACTGAATGGACATGAGTTTGAGGAGACTCTGGGAGATACTGAAGGACAGGGAAGCCTGGCAAGTTGCAGTCCATGTGATCACAAAGAGTCAGACACAACTTAGAGACTGAACAACTACAACAACTCCAATATAACTTCATCTTAACTAATTACATTTGTCACCAGCCCATTTCCAAATAAGATCAACTTCTGGGATACTGGGAGTTAGGGCTTTAACATATGTGTTTTGGGGGAGACATAATTCAACCCATGACTCTGCTCATGTGTGGGTTAAAAAGTATTGAAACCTTCCACTTCTTCCATTTCAAAAGAGAAACTCAGGCTTAATCAACATGTGCCTAGATTTCTGTAATGATACTTTTAATCAATAATCTACTCAAACGCAATTAAGAAAAAACTCATAAGTCGACTAAAAAGATAGTCTAGATTATAAAAGGGATCCTACTTCAGGGGTGCATAAAGTCTATTTGCCTCTAGACAAAATTTGCCTCAATTTTCCCAATCCTTTTAGTAAATATATTTTTCTCCTCCAATTCATGTATGCATTAGGTTTAGAAGTTATTTTTCAGAACACTCCACTTCAGGAATTCTGGAAGCAACAAAATATTCATTTTAAACCACCTGTTTTGATCCAGGGGTTTGTAAGTGGCCTGTAAGGAAGAGACTAGATCCTAGCTTATAGGCTGGAATAACCATGATTTAGACTTGCTTGGTAAAACTAAGCCAAGTCTCCCTATTTCCTGTGTAGGCTCAGTATTCCTCAAAGCTTATCTTTATAAATAAGACAAATGCAACATTTGTATTTCTTTTGTATCTTACAAGAAAACATTAATAGGACATATCTTAATTCTTTATTTTTTATTATCTTTTACAGACAGTAATATTGCTGTAAATTCCATATTACAGTAATAACATTTTCTGATAATTTACGAATTCAAAATGGCCACAAAGGGCTATCACAATTTAAGAAAAACTACAGTTTAACATGGACCTTTTAGAGATAAATGTATGACTGCCATTTGGGAATATTCTTTTAACTCTGGTTTGAAATGTCTACCAGTCCAAACATTTAATGCCTGATTTCTTAGGGGTATAACATTTTAAAATGAGATTTAGAACAAAACTCATTAAATAGCACCTGGCTAACATTCTCCAGGTAAATCAATTGAAATGAAAAAGCCTGCCTAGGGACGCATAGAATGGATCTTCTAGAGCAGTAGGGACATCTTGTGGCCAATTTTATTCAGGATTTTTTTATTTTATGTTTTTATTTTGGGGGGAGATGTTTTATTTTTGATAAGATACTTTGATTCTAATACAGTGAACTGTTACCGTGTCAGTAATTGTGCTCTATGCTGGGAGTCAAAGGATGACTGAAACATAAATTGTGTTTTGAAAAATCTACCAGAATAGAAAGAGATTAAAGATTTTGATATTACTTATTTACATATGAGAAGTCCAGGTCATCTTGAAAAACATTGTAAGTATGACTGTAATAGATGTCTGTGGTTTTTGCCTGGCCTCCATTCATCCGGCATCTGTCAGTCTCTTAGCTCAGTGTTGATTTGGGATCACCCCAACCTCACTCATTGTCCATGTATTGAGCTAGGACGGCAGGTCAATCCCTCTGGCTCCAGGGCCCTCCATTCCAAATATTCTATTAGGAGCACAGGATCCAAATAAGGTAAAAAATCAAGGGAGTTCACTTCTACACTTTTGTTTGATCAAGAGGAAGGATCCTGTCTCTTTCTGCTGGTGGCTCGTCAGCCTGGAGCTTCTGGTAACCGACAGCCACGAGGTGGGGTGGGTACATCTGGGAGTGCAGGAGCCCAGAGGAAACCAAGGCAAGACACGAAAAGAGTCTGAGGTCTGATCATGGGATTGGAGTACCTGGACCCAGTTATACTACCACGGAGTGTTCAGTCAAAAGGACTGATCTTAGAACAAATGTGACGGGAAAAAATGTGAAATAAATGCAGAGACACACAAGTACGTTAGCCTGTGCACAAATTAACATATACACAAATATATAATAAAATATATTGAGATTCGGTTCTAAAACTTAGCTTTAACGAACTGAGTACATTGTGAAAAATTCCACGTGAATAAATGTTGCACCACGTTATTCTTAAGAGTTGCTCAGTTTTGTATGCAATAATGGCATCATAATTTATAAAATCTATTGGACACTTTGAACATTTAGTCTGTTTGCAAGCTTTATAGCTTCAATCATGCTGCTATTTTCATGCTTTCCTGAAAAATTGTTAGATTACTTCTTTAGAATTAGGATTTTATTAACAGTTAAAATTGATCATTATCTAATTGTATTTGAAATAAAGCAAGTATAAGTTGGGTGTATTAAGATAGTTTTACTACTATATCTATTTTTAAAAATTATTTGTTACTGCCTTTACCATTATACGTGTGATCTGAGACAGCAGATAATGTCATTAAATTTACCTCTATCAGTGACTCAATGGACGTGAATCTGAGCAAACTCTGGAAGATAGTGAAGGACAGGGAAACCTGGTGTGCTGTAGTCCTTGGGGTCGCAAAGAGTTGGACATGACTTAGCAACTGAACAACAACAACAATAATTTCTAAATTTGGCCCTTTGGAAAAAAATACTTTTCATTTTGAATGATAAGTTGTACAAATACAGTTGTAGATGTCCCTCAGAATGGATCAAGAGGAAACTGAGATGGAAACTGCCAAGGCCTCTCTGTTCAGTACTTTTTGTCTGGCCAGTTTTTACTCTTAATTCCAAGGTGATTGATTTTAATATACAAGCGCATCCATTCCTGGCCACTAGGTGGCAGTCTATAGAAAAACACTGGCTTTGCATTTTTTTTCCTTCCACAATGCTAAGTAATTACACGAGTATTTGACCTCTTCTCTCCCAACCTACGTGTGTTGAGATTTTATCTTTTCGGGTTTGTGAAGAACAAAAATTAGTAACCCTGAGTGCCTAAATACTTGGACGAAACATTTATTATTTTAAACAAAGGGAACATTTGTTACAGCAGAAATATTTTACAGGGTCGGACAGGAAAAGGGTACTGCCAGCCGTGAGTTCAGTGAAAGGTCCTCCCTTCCTTCCTCTTTGTTTCGGTCTCTCTGTCTATCTCTCTTCCTTTCTGTCTCTCCCTCTCCATCTCTCTCTTCCTTTTTATCCTCTCCTTTACTCAGCACTTCGTACCTTGTTTCTTCATTTCCTCGGTGCTGTGGGATTCTGGCTCCAAAGTGTGGCAAGTGAGAGAAACTCGAGGCCGGCACTCGGCGGGAAACTGCACTGAGTGCCGCTTCGGTTCCGGGCACTCTAGCCGTCCTCTCGGGCTGAGCCTGACAGCGCCTGCAGAACCGCAAGGCTCCTCTTGTACCTGGACCACATGGTCCTCGATGTTGTCCAGCAGCTGAAACAGTAATCCTGAGTCACTTACACACAAGGAGGTCAAGGGCCGGGTGTGGTTCAGGCAGACGGAAATCTAGATTGAGTGCTCCAGTCCCATCTTTATCAGCATCACCCGAGGGCTCCATGCTCATAAGCAGGTTACCTAACTTCTCTGAGTCCCAGTCTCTTTATCCTTAAAGGAAAGATAATCCTTTTACCCACTTCATTTGATTTTTGTGAGTAGTAATTGATTAAAGCACTTAGAACTACACCTGAGACATAGTATATGGTCAATAAATGTCAGCATTGCTAATCCTAATGACTACGATTATTAACACAGCCTGGTATAACTGTTAAAAGAAAGCTGAGACTAGCAAATAGCAGATGGAATGACTTAAAGCTCTTTATCTTCAGGCTTTGTTTTAAGATCTCTTTGGACTGAGGACCAGAGTCTTTCTGTAAGATTTTTTTTTTTTTTTTCAGTTCAGTTCAGTCACTCAGTCGTGTCCCTCTTTCTGACCCCATGAACCGCAGCATGCCAGGCCTCCCTGTCCATCACCAACTCCTGGAGTCCACCCAAAACCATGCCCATGGAGTCGGTGATGCCATCCAGCCATCTCATCCTCTGTCGTTCCCTTCTCCTCCTGCCCCAAATCTTTCCCAGCATCAGGGTCTTTTCAAATGAGTCAGCTCTTCTCATCGGGTGGTCAAAGTATTGGAGTTTCAGCTTCAACATCAGTCCCTCCAATGAACACCCAGGACTGATCTCCTTGAGGATGGACTGGTTGGATCTCCTTGCAGTCCAAGGGGCTCTCAAGAGTCTTCTCCAACACCACAGTTCAAAAGCATCAATTCTTCAGCACTCAGCTTTCTTTATAGTCCACCTCTCACATCCATACATGACCACTGGAGAAACCATAGCCTTGACTAGATGGACCTTTGTTGGCAAAGTAATGTCTCTGCTTTTTAATATGCTTTTTTTTTTTTTTAATGTGCACTAAAATCTTTATTGGCTTCCCTTATAGCTCAGTTGGTAAAGAATCTGCCTGCAACGCAGGAGACCCTGGTTCGATTCCGGGGTTGGGAAGATCCGCTAGAGAAGGGATAGGCTACCCACCCCAGTATTCTTGGGCTTCCCTTGTGGCTCTGCTGGTAAAGAATCTGCCTGCAATGTGGGAGACCTGGGTTGGATCCCCGGGTCAGGAAGATCCCCTGGAGAAGGGAAAGGCTATCCACTCCAGTATTCTGGCCTGGAGAATTCCATGGACTCTATAGTCCATGGGGTTGCAAAGAGTCGGACATGACTGAGTGACTTTCACTTTCATTTTCAAAGTCTTTATTGGGCTTTCCTGGTGGCTCAAACTGTAAAGAATCCACCTGTGATGAAGGAGACCTGGGTTTGATCCCTGGGTTGGAAAGATACAATATTGCTTCTGTTTTATGTTTTGGTTTTTTTGGCCATGAGGATTGCTGAATCTTAGCTCCCTGACTAGGAATCCAATCTGCAGCCCCTGAATTGGAAGGTGGAGTCTTACCATTGGACCACCAGGGAAGGCCCCAGAGGCCATGGCTAAAAAGGCCTGCTTACCAGGGCAAAGCATAGAGTGACAATGGTAAGGACACTGCTATCCTGCTTCCAGCCATTTCATTTCTTCTAGAGCTGTCAGTAATTGCCCTCTGCTCTTTCCCAGTAGCATATTGGACATCCTCTAACCTGAGGGGCTCCTTTCCAGTGTCATATCTTTTGGCTTTTTCATATTACTCTAAGGGTTCTCCAGGCGAGAATACTGGAGTGGGTTGCCATTTCCTCTCCAGTGGAAATGGAGAGGTGCCATTTCCTCTCACATTTTGCCAGAACTCTTCACTATGACCTGTCCATCTTGGGTGGCCCTGCACGGGATGGCTCATAGCCTCACTGAGTTATGCAAAACCCTTTACCATGACAAGGCTGTGACCTGTGAAGGGGTTGGGCTAAAGCGGAAACAGTGCTCAGCTGTGGTTGTGTCTGGTGGTGAATGTAAAGTCTGATGTTGTAAAGAACAATATTGCATAGGAACCTGGAATGTGAGGCCCATGAATCAAGGTAAATGGGACGTGGTCAAACAGGCAACCTCAGGGAGACAATGGAGGACAGAGGAGCCTGACGTGCTATAGTCCATGGGGTTGCAAAGAGCCAGACGTGACTTAGACTTAGTGACTGAAGTACAGCAACCACCCTGCTTCCAGATGGCATGTCACTGTCTTAAAATTTGAAGAGTTTCTTTTTTTTTGTTCTAGAATAACATCTTTCACATGTAGAGAAAAATGGCTGTTCTTTTCTGCAGGGGGAGTTACTGAAAACGAAACCTAGTCTGGTCCTGAAACTGGCCTTATGTTTCCATTTCCAGAATGAGAAGACAGGTAAACTTAATATGTTTCAAGGACGTGACACCATACTTTGTCATGAACTGTGATTATACATTAGGCTTCTTAAACATTCTCTATTCTTATGAGAGATTTCTGGTATGTTGTGGAAATACCTGAATAGAACAGGAAACAGGATTGGGTTGTTTTCAACAGAAGGAACCATGTTCAGAAATCAAAACTACTATTCTCAGCAGTCACACTGTATTATTTCTGATAATTACTTTCATTGCTTCAGGCTTTCTTGTCAGATTTTCAGAAATCACAGGTTTACATTTGCATAAGACATGCTGCTTTGTTCCTGAACACCGAGGGCATTTCAACTGTTTACACAAGGTTTACAAAGACCTTATTGTTAAACCTGAGGAAAGTGGAGAGTTGTTCAGTTCTGAACTCACAAAACAGGTCTGGACACCATGAACTACCCACTTTCTTCTTTTTTTTTTTTAATTAATTTATTTTAATTGGAGGATAATTACTTTACAATATTGTGGTGGTTTTTTGCCATACATCAACATGAATCAGCCAGGGTACACGTGCGTCCCTCCATCCTGAGCCTCCCCTCCCACCTCCCTGCCCACTCCATCCCTCAGGATTGTCCAGGGGCCACCCCCTTTCAAAGCAATTTCTTGTCTTGACTTTATGAAGCCACATTCCTTTAGGTTTCTTGCCACATTCCTGTTACTGCTTCCATTTTCCATTGATATATGACTTCTCTCTCTCTCAGTTTAGGATGCAGAATTGGGGAAAGGAAAGATTCTGTCACAGACTTCCCTTCTACCATTCAACCTCCAGTCAATCTGCACCTTATAC
The DNA here is from genome assembly GCF_029407905.1 of Bubalus kerabau. Lineage (NCBI taxonomy): Eukaryota > Metazoa > Chordata > Mammalia > Artiodactyla > Bovidae > Bubalus > Bubalus kerabau. The sequence continues at coordinate 26,686,291 of NC_073636.1, forward strand.
CATTGGAGGCAACCACTGTTCTCATCTTTTTCTCTCACAGATTGGTTTTGCCTATTGCTGAACTTCATACAAACAGAATCATAAAGCATGCATGTTTCTTTTGCAGGCTGGTTGGGTAGCCTGCAGGTAGCAGGACGCTCTGTTCCTATCATTTTATCAAAGCAAAAAGAAATTAATGACTGAGAAGAACCTGGGGTACAAGATTGAAGAAGAACAGAATGGCCGGACTCATTCTTCCTGGTTTCAAGACATACTTTAAAGCTACTGTCACCAGGACAGTGTGATATTTATGAAAAAACAAGCACATAGATCAGTGAACAGAAAAGAGATTCCAAAAATAAACCTACACAAATACTGTGAACGGATTTTTTTTTTATTGTGACAAAACACATGTAGTGACCAATTTACCATTTTAACTGTGTTTGAGTGTACAGTTCCAAACTGGGAAAGGGGTACATCAAGGCTGTGTATTGTCACCCTGCTTATTTAACTTATATGCGGAGTACATCATCAGAAATGCTGGACTGGAAGAAGCACAAGCTGGAATCAAGATTGCCGGGAGAAATATCAATAATCTCAGATATGAAGATGACACCACACTTATGGCAGAAAGTGAAGAGGAACTAAAGAGCCTCTTGACGAAAGTGAAAGAGGAGAGTGAAAAATCTGGCTTAAAACTCAACATCCAAAAAACTAAGATCATGGCATCTGGTCCCATCACTCCATGGCAAATAGATGGGGAAACAATGGAAACAGTGACAGACTTTATTTTCTTGGACTCCAAAATCACTGCAGATGGTGACTGAAGCCATGAAATTAAAAGATGATTACTCCTTGGAAGAAAAGCTATGACCAACCTAGACAGCATATTAAAAAGCAGAGACATTACTTTGCTGACAAAGTTCTGCTTTGTCAAAGCTATGGTTTTTCCAGTAGTCATGTATGCATGTGAGAGTTAGGCCATAAAGAAAGTTGAGCGTTGAAGAACTGATGCTTCTGAAGTGTGGTGTTGGAGAAGACTCTTGAGAGTCCCTTGGACTGCAAGGAGATCAAGCAAGTCAATCCTAAAGTAAATCAGCCCTGAATATTCATTGGAAGGATGCTGAAGCTGAAGCTCCAATACTTTGGCCACCTGATAGGAAGAACTGACTCTTTGGAAAAGAGATGGACAGAGAAGCCTGGTGTGCTGCAGTCCATGGGGCTGCAAAGAGTCAGAGACGACAGAGCAGCTGAATTGAACTGAAGTGTACAGCTCAGTGATGTTAAATACATTCACAATGTTGTTACAACCATCATCACTATTCATTTCCAGAATTTTTTCATTATCCTGATAGTAAGTCTATACCCATTAAACAATAATTCCTCTCTCCCAGCCCCTGGTAACCTCTATTCTGCTTTCTGTCTCTATGAATTTGTCAATTCTAGGTACCTCATGCAAGTGGACTCATACAATATATGACCTTTGTTTCACTTGGCACAATATTTTCAAGGTTCATCTCAGTCGTGGCATGTACCAGACTTTCTTTCCCTTAAAATAATATTCCATTGTGTGTATATACCACATTTTGTTTATCTGTTCATCAGGTGATGGTTATTTGAGGCATTTCTACCTTTGGGCTATTATAAAGGATGCTGTTATGAATATTGGTGTATGATGTCCACTTGAGTCCTGCTTTCAATTCTGTTGTATATATAACTAGGAGTAAGATTGTGGGATCATATGTTAATTATACATTTTACTTTTTTTTTAAACTTAAAAAATATTTCATTTACTTATTTGGCGCATTGGGTCTTACGTATGTCATGTGGGATCTTTCCTGTGGCTCAGAGACTCCACAGTTGTGTTGCATGGGCTCCAGAGCACAGGGGTTTCTGTCATTGAGGCGCACAGGATTAATTGCTTGGTGGCATGTGGAATCTTAGTTCTCCGACCAGGGATTGAACCCACATCCCCTGCATTGCAAGGCAGATTCTTAATCACTGGACCACCAAGGGAAGTCCCTACATTTGACTCTTTTCCAAACTGTTGGATTGTTTTCCACAGTGGCGGCACCACTTTTACACTTTCACCAGCAATACACAAGAGTTCCAATTTCTCCTAGTATTCTATATTGATATATACTAATAGTGAAGTGGTATGTCATTGTGGTTTTAATTTACACTTGCATTTTCCTAGTGATGAGTGATGTTGAGCATCTTTTTATGTACGTACTGGACATCTTTTTTGGAAGAATGTCTATTCAGGTCCTTTGCACATCTTTGAATTGGGCTGTTTGGTTTTTGTTGTTGTTGAGTTGTTGGACTTCTTCATATACAGTGAATATTAATCCATCATCAAATATATGATTTGCAAATATCTTCTCACATTCTATTGGTTGTCTTTCACTCTCTCAATAGTATCCTTTGATTCACAAATTTTTAAATTTTGATGATGTACAATTTATCACTTTTTCTGTTGTTGCCTATGCTTTTGATGTTATTACATTAAAGAATCACGGCCATATTTAATGTCATGAGGATTTTCTCTTATCTTTATTCTAAGATTTTATAATTTCAGGCATTTTATTTTTTTGGATGCTCTCTTAAATAGAATTTTTAAAAAATTTTTTAAGTTTAATTCTGAAGGAAGTGGGAGATGACTCTCTATCCCTTATATGTGAACGACACACAGTGACTTCCTTATTAATGTTAAGAGGGGGAAAGGGCATCTTTATAGTGGAGAAACCTGACAAATTCAGGCATGTGGTCAAGGTAAACATCAAGCATAAGTCGTGTTCACAGAAGGGCACTTTATCTCCAAAATCTTCCCCCAGAAAACCCATACATAACTCATTTAATCACAAAAATAACATCAGACAAACTCAGATTGAAGGACAGTCTACAAACACCCAGCCATAACACATTCCTCAAAATTGCTAATGTCATTAAAAATTAAAGTGAAAGAAAATGAAAGTCGCTCAGTTGTATCTGACTCTTTGTGACCCCCATGGACTATATAGTCCATGGAATTCTCCAGGCCAGAATCCTGGAGTGGGTAGCCTATCCCTTCTCCAGCAGATTTTCCTCACCCAGGAATCGACCCAGGGTCTCCCACATTGCAGTCAAATTCTTTACCAACTGAGCTACCAGGGAAGTTTAAAACCCGCATCACAGTCCAGAGGAGTCTAAGGAGACAGAGAACTAAACGTAATGTTTTGTCCTGGATGGAATCCTAGAACAGAGAAGGATGTTAGGTAGACAGTTAATGGCATCCAGTCACATCATTTCAGGGCAAATAGAAAAGGATAAAGTGGAAACGGGGACAGATTTTATTTCCTTGGGCTCCAAAATTACTGAGGACGGTGACTACAGCGATGAAATTAAAAGACGCTTGCTCCTTGGAAAGAAACCCGTGGCAAACTAGACAGCGTATTAAAGAACAGAGACATCACTTTGCCAACAAAAGTCTGCATAGTCAAAGCTGTGGTTTTTCCAGTAGTCATGTGGATGTGAGAGGATCCTTTTGAACTGTGGTGCTGGAGAAGACTCTCGGGAATCCCTAGGATCACAAAGAGATCAAACCAGTCAGTCCTAAAGGAAATCAACTCTGAATATTCATTGGAAGGATTGATGCTGAAGCTGAAGCTCCAATACTTTGGCCACCTGATGCGAAGAACTGACTCACTGGAAAAGACCCTGATTCTGGGAGAGATTGAAGGCAGGAGGAGAAGGATATGACAGAGGATGAGATGGTTAGACAGCACCACCAACTCAATGGGCATGAGTTTGAGCAAACTCTGGGAGAGAGTGAAGGACAGGGCAGCCTGGCATGCTGCAGTCCATGGGATCACAAAGACTCAGGCACGACTTAGTGATGGAACAATACAGCACAAATGCACCAATATTGGTTCCTTAACTCTGGTAAATATACTGTAGGGATGTAAGATGTTAATAATAGGCAAAGCTGAGTGTGGTAGGTATAGGGGAACTCTGTACCATCTTCACAGTTTTTCTATAAATCTAAAACTATTCTGAAATAGAAAGTTTATTAAAAAAGAAAAAGCACATGGAACTTGGACCATACCCTTTAGCAATGTTGCCAGACTGGTTGATTTTCCACACAATTGATTTGATTGAAATGTGAAATTGTGGGGAAGCTGATGATTTCACGGCTTTTTGGAGTTCATAAAAGGCAGATTTATAATATGCAGCTAACTCTTCATAGCCATTGAGATGCAATTGGTATCATGAGGTGAAAATTAATAAAAGTTTCAGGTTGGAGAATAAGAGAGAATCATCTCAAAATTTCACTCTAGAAAACTCTTGAACAACTGGTGATTTATCACGAACCTTGTTTTCAGGAAGAACAAATCTGTAAAAAGAAGGTCATAGGCAACGTTCCTTCAGCTCTCCCCCACAGTGATTTCCATACATTTCTAGAGTGAAAACTTTGCTGTTCGGTGAGTGTGTATGTTCTCACAGTAGGATTTTCATTGTTCTGCCAGGAAGGACAACATCAAAGGCAAGAGAAAAATCTTCAAAGGTGAGACATTTTGAATAAACACGTCCATACGAAGCCACTGGTTTGTTTAGTTTGTGTGTTCTGTGACCTCCACTCATTTCACGAGTTACTGCCCAATGTTTAATTTCCAAGCCAAATCCCAGGCGTTACTTTCTTCCTGACGTTTCTCCTTATGCTATGCTAAGTCACTTCAGTCGTGTCCGACTCTGTGCGACCCCAGAGACGGTAGCCCACCAGGCTCCCCCGTCCCTGGGATTCTCCAGGCAAGAACACTGGAGTGGGTTGCCATTTCCTTCTCCAATGCATGGAAGTGAAAAGTGAAAGTGAATTTGCTCAGTTGTGTCCGACTCTTAGCGACCCCATGGACTGCAGCCTACCCAGCTCCTCTGTCCATGGGATTTTCCAGGCAAGAGTACTGGAGTGGGGTGCCATTGACATTTCTCCTTAGGAACAACTTAAATTCTTCTATTTAAATTTTAATAACTTTTGCATAGTTGAAAATGGTGTGATAGCTGATTTAATTATTTTTATCACTGTGGTAAGTAATCATTCAAAGTGTATCCATTATGCAAGCCACCATATTAGAAACAAATGTTTAATTTTCTTCCTCCCCACCCCTCACGCACCATAAATTGACATTTTAGTTATTTTATAGGATAACATTCAGCCTAGAGTTTTTCTGTTTTTCAGTTAATCCCCACATAGAATTGAGATGATGATGTTAAAGTCAAATTGATGAAGTCATGAAAATTCAAACATCCTTATTTATATGGATGAGCATAATTGAATTATGAAAAGTGACTTAATTTCAAATCATTCCCACTACTTCAGATCATATAGGATTTATATTTTATGAGCATTAGGATTCTGTACTAAAATCCTGTTTCAGAACTATAAGTACATTCTTTCCATCTGAATTTGATTTGAACTGTCTCAATAAGTAAATGCTATTTACATTTCTCAAAGGAGTCTATCAGAATTTGATGACTTGCCTTTCCATAATATTTAAGCAAATACAACTTCTTAAAGCTGAGTAACCTTATTCACAAAGAGTTTAAGGCAGATCTTTAAGATAAACTGTCTTCTTAACATAAATTTCACATTCCCACTCCGCTGAAGATCACGGATAAGGAAGATGTGTTCTCCTAGCCAACAGGTGGTAGCATAGTTGCCAAAAACATGTAATGTGAGGAAGGTCATCTAAATTATTACTTTTTGGTTCCGTGTTTATTTCCCAAAAGTGTATTGGATGTCAAGCACCTTCTTCTATAGTAATACCAAAAATGACTTGTGTATTTGAGACCTCAAATGTATTTATGGAAATCAGCATGTCAAGGAACTGGGGAATTAGCCCAAAGGTGTTAAAGAAGAATTGTCTGGTTTATTATCAGTGACTGAGGTCCAGGGAAGCCAATTTGCTTCCTGACACATTGTTTGATTTAGCCACTGAGTGACTCACACCAAATTGAAGACTGGAGGCTAAGGCTGCCTGCTTAATTCCAAAGATAAGCTAGGCTCTTAGTTCACAGACAGCCTGGAGAAGTGGCTGACAAATCAAGGAGACTATTAGTGAAGCTTAAATTATAAAGTCTGAGTTGAGGGCTTCGATTAAATACGGATTGTTCCAATTTATCATTAAGGGAGCTCGTTTTTCCCTGTGTTCCCGTCACTCACTCTGACAGTTGTTATCTAATGAAGATGTAGAAAGGATTTGAGGAGAAACCTAAACATTTAGCATCTTAGGTTAGAAAGTTATGTCAATACAGGGAGACATTCAGAGTTGGAGGGGTTGATCAAAGCAGAACCTAACTTGGAACTCATTCCCTCAGAGAAGATGCTGCTATGGGCCCCTCCCACCTCTTATCCCCACTTGACTGCTGCTGAGTTGTGATGATGACCAAATGTTTACATATTTCAGAAGGAAAGGAGAGAATGGGACTAAAACAGACAGAAATAGCACAGGCAATATAGACCTCCAAGACTTCTTTTCTCATTTTGCTTGGAGAAAATCTGATGTTCCACACATTTAGAAATGCATTTAGAAAAAAATGGGGCTATTTCTGGGATGTTGAAAGAGCTATTACTGTAAAGTTAATTAGTTGAATCAATTTGCAAGGCTCCTGATGCCTTAATGGAGACCAAATGTGCTCAGGGAATGATCTTTTGGATAAGTACGGGAGGGGAGGGTGTAGGAAATAATTTTGGAGCCTGAGTCCCTTTTGGTGGGCTTCCCTGGTGGCTCAGTGGTAAAGAATCCTGCCTACAATGCAGGAGACACAGGTTTGATCTCTGGATTAGGAACATCCCCTAGAGAAGGAAATGGCAACCCACTCCCAATATTCTTGAATGGGAAATCGCATGGACAGAGGAGCCTGACTGGCTACAATCTATGGGGTTGCAAAGAGTCAGACATGACTGAGTGACTGAGCAGCAACAGAGTCCCTTTGGAAGAAAGAGAAAGAGCAACAATGAAGTGCTCAGGACAGTACGGAGAAGGGTTCAGAAAAGGAGGTGGGGAAAACCATCGCCAAGTACCACCTGTTTTTTTTTTTTTTTTTAATTTAGGCTGGTCTTGGACCCAGGAAAATATGAAATTCCTTCTCCTCCTCACCACTCTCTCCTCCTCCTTTCTCTCTCTTTCTCTTTTCAACTTCAGCCTTTGTGCTCTGAGGTCAGTGCAACCAGTCAACTCAACCGATATTGTTATGGGTGAAATAAATGGCTATTCCCTCACCTAGGACCATAAATAACAGGACATTCTGGGGGAAAAGTCTTTGAATTCAAGGAAATCAATTTATATGTGACCCTAGGCACACATTTCTAGAGTAAGGTGAGGGTTGCATTACCTACATATAGCTTTCCACAGGGAACTCCTTCAGAGATAATTGTTTCCCTTGTTTTTACTTGGATTTTTCTTAGTGACTCACAGAGTCAAAACAGGTCAGCTCTTCTGCATTCTGGCCATGTTCTGAGCTGGCATTCTGTGATTAGAAATGATGGAGTGACTCAAATCACGAGAACCCATCTCTTTCCTGAACCTGAATCTGGAAAAGGGAAAAAAAAGGAGGCCTGGGCAGTGAGATGCTCTTCTCAGGTTTCTGAGGGAAATGCTGAGGGAGATATTGGCAAACCAAGGGGCAGGTGCTTCTTGCCACCCGAATTGGATGTTTCTATATTCGGGAGCTGTTCACAAATGATTTATTTTTACTGAATTTCCATTTTACTGATGACTATTTACTGAATAGTCATCAGTCTAGAGATGCTAGGGATCTTGATACTTCAATTTCCTTCTTTAAAATTATCATTTTTAATTAATAAAGAAAATCACAATTAATAGCAATGAAGATAGCAATACACAAAACAGTTTCTTAAAACTAACATTTCTTTTAAAAATTTTATATTGGAGTCCAGTTGATAAACAACATTGTGATAGAAAATTAACATTTATAAAATTCAAAAAAAAAGAGAGAAAAATATGTATAATAGAACAGTCACGTTCTCTAGAGTGAGCAAAACTTTAGGTGTTTTCTACAACAAAATGGGCAATTACATGAAATTTGATTACTAATGTTAAAACAAAAAAAAAAAAAGGAGATTAGCTTTGAAAATCCCCTGAGCAGACAAAACCAGCTTCATCATACAAGCAAACCTTGATGCTGTTTCTTTTGCAAGACTAATTTGACCTGGTTGCTTCTTGCTTTTGCCTCTGGAAATCATAAGCAAAGCTTAAATTGTTTCCTCAAATCTATAGGAGATGAGCACTAATCAGTTCCTTATCTTTAAAGGAAACTATTACTATAACCAATCACTGTGTCACTGCCTTTCCTTTATATAAGCTACTTTATAATGTTTCGTGTTTGGGTTTAAATGCTCCTGGTTTGCAAACTGGGTTTTGGTGTGTGTACAATAACCTTCCAACCAGCTACTACTTTCCTGATTCACTGGTTTTACTTTGACTATTTCTGAACTTTCGACACTAATAAGGTTAGTAAGGAATACTCAGTGAGTAAAATACTCTTTTTTTTTTTTTTTGGCACTACTCCACAGCACGTGAGATCTTAGTTTCCCGACCAGGGATCAAACACCTGCCTCTTGCAATGGCAGCGTGGAGTCTAAACCACTGGGTCACCAGGGAAGTCCCTCATTAGAATACTCTTAAACCCAAATCTTGAACTGGTAAGCTTAAGATCTCTAAATGAGAGTTTGATATTTGGTTGATAGACAAAGACCATCTTCAAAGCCATCAAAGGAGGCTATAGATCAAAATAATGACTATAGATGGAATGCTACAGAACACCTCAGTAGAGGAGCTTTGTATTGATAGAGCGAAAGGATGCATTCCCAGTGCTTGCCAAGTCATTCATGCATGAGATCTGGGGAGTCTCCATGTTTATGCATTGTGCCAAATGAGCCCGAGAAGCCAAGGAAGGTCAGGGCCAAGAACTCAGTATTGGCTCCATGCCTCAGGAGTCCTTGAGACCCAGATGAGAATTATTTGTTTGTGAGATGGGGTTGAAGATGGTCAGAGTGTATTTAAGGGAACATGGGAAGAAAAATCGGAGAAGACAATGGCACCCCACTCCAGTACTCTTGCCTGGAAAATCCCATGGACAGAGGAGCCTGGTGGGCTACAGTCCATGGGGTCACTAAGAGTCGGACATGCCTGAGTGACTTCACTTTGACTTTTCACTTTCATTCATTGGAGAAGGAAATGGCAACCCACTCCAGTGTTCTTGCCTGGAGAATCCCAGGGACAGGGGAGCCTGGTGGGCTACCGTCTATGGGATCACACAGAGTCAGACACAACTGAAACGACTTAGCAGCAGCAGCAGCTGGGAAGAAAAATATTAAGAGCAAGCGGAGACAAACCTTCTAGGGAATTTCACTATAAAAGAAACAAAGAAACGAAACAGTAGCTTGACAAAGAGATGAAAAAGGAAACTTTAATTTCTTTGTAGGGCATCATCCTTGAGGAGGAGAAAGGAGCTGGGAGTCAATGCAGAGTGGAGGGGCTGACCTCAGACAAAGCTACCGGCAGTTTATCCATCTCATGAGAGGGAAGAGAGGATTATGGGCAGAGATGTACATAGTGAGTAAAGTTGAAGACAGGAAGAAGTGAAAGATTTTTTTTTTGTTTTTAAAAAAATTTTATTTATTTTTGGCTGCATTTGGTCTTTGTTGATGCATGAGGGCTTTCTCTGGTTGTAGAGCACAGACTCTAGAGCTTAGGCTCAATAGAATAGTTGTGGCACCTGGGCTCTTCCTGAACCAGGGATCAAATCTTTGTGTCCTGCATTGGCAGGCGGACTATTAACAGTTGGACCACCAGCAAAGACCGAAAGTTCTTTCCTGATCATTTCTATCATCAGGAAATAATCAGCTGAGAGTGAGAAGGAAAAGATTTGCTAGATAAGAGGTGTGAATAGCCCTCTGGGAGAGTAGCTGAGGGAATCCAGGAAATAGTGGATAATGCTGAGAGCTCCTGGAAGTTTGGGTTCATAAATTCACAGCCACACAGCCAGCTTGGTTGTGTTTTTCTCCATCTGTATTCAGCTCCTTGGATACAAGAGTGAAATAGGCAGAGAAGTGGGTTGAATCCATATAGTGGTGGATGGATTTGGCCAGGTAAGTAGGTTGAAGGGAAAAGGAAGCAGGAGGATTTGGTAACGTATGCAAGAGAGTTCTAATAATGGGCCATGGAATCGTGGTGAGGAAGAGAAATGAGCCCTGAAGGGAGATTAAAAACTGGAAGAATAAAGTGAGTGGATTAGGAATCTCCTATGGGAATTTCCCAGATTATGCAAGGAATTCAAATGCAATAGGGACCAAAATTCCACCTTCCTTTGGAATCAAAGTACAAAGTCAGAGAATTCCTCCACCCCCCTCCTCCTTCTCATCTAGAAAGTTCATATAAGCTAAACAAATTATTTACCAATGAAAAAGCAGAAATCCTATGAACTGAACGCCCCTGGTAAACAGACATAAACACCGACTCTGTCTGCTAGGTTGTGTAAAACTGTTGATTGGATTATTTTCAAATTAAAAAATTATTTTAAAAGAGGAACTCTAAATTCAAGCAAATCTCACTGGAACGATGTGGGGCCTATTGGTTTACTGCAGTTTTCAGCAAAAGGGAAGTTTCACTCAGGCAGAAAGAGCCCCGAGAAGTCAAGAGCAAATGACCAAACAGCTAAGATCATTTTCAGCTCCGCATGCAGGCACAGCCTGAGTCAGAGCTCAAGCCCAAATTGGGTACTTAAAAAAGCACATTAACTATTTCAAGTCAGCAGGGAGATCACACAGCTAGCAAAAGCAATTTTCAAAGTGCTAAAGTTGTCGAGCGCTGACAATATACTTTCCAAGAGAAGGACTTCACCGCGTTGCAGAACAACACCCAGGGGCCCGCCACACTGTGTTATGTCTATAACATCTTAGCAAAATATTTGAGCTCTGCAGAGTGATGTAATAATCTGAATTTCCCTGGATATGATCTAATTTTACATATGGTAATGAATGGCTTAGAGAGACTCATAAATAAAAGGTGTGAATCTGATTTAGAAAGACCTCCATGATTTTTCTTTCCATCTTTTATAGTTATCGTGTGTGTGTTTCTCAGCTACATCCCCAGGAGTTTGTAGGAATTAGACCAGAGACATTTATGGAAAGAAATTAATACATTCTAGGCTGTGGTTTGAAAGTATAAACTTGTAAAAGCATAATCTATAAAACTGTGACATCTCCAGTAGCCTGAATGTGTTATAAAAATTCCCCTGGAGGGACTTCCCTGGTGATCCAGTGGTTAAGACTCTGCGCTTTCACTGTAAGAGGCATGGATTCAATCCCTGGTTGGAGAAGTAGGATCCTGCATGCTGCGAGGATCGGGAAGAAAAAAAAAAAAAAAATTCCCTAGAAAGAGAACATATTCTGAATTCACATCTTTGGCCCTCGTGGCCTTGAGCCATTGGTTCCAAGACTTGTTTTCTGTGAGCAAGAAGAAGGGAACTTAAATTAGGAGGTGCTGCCAATGAATCAAACTCACTTCAAACATGTTTGAAACATAAGGATTATTTTATTCTTTTAAAATTTATTTTCTTGGCCTCACCAACTTAGTTCCCCAACCAGGGATTGAACCCATGCCCCCTGCATTGGAAACATAGTCTTAACCACTGGACAACTTGGAAATCCCAGGGATAGGGATTACTGTATCCTTGTGGGACAGGAGATGAAGCTGGGCTGATGAAGTTTGCCCTAGTCACAAATAAAGAGGCTGAGCTGGGATTCAAACCAAGGCTCATAGGTCTGCTTGATTAAAAACGTCTTGTTCCTTTGAACAACCAAACAGTGCTGCTGCTTCATTTTAAAAGCTGGTGCCTCCCTGATTCACTTCATTTTTTCAAAGCTTTCCAAGTTTTATGGGAGCTTAAAGAGCTGAGGAAATTCCATGCCCATGGAAAACCCCATGGGGCCACCTCTGCTTGAGTGACCCCACCCTTCCCTAGCATCTGAGACCCTCACAGCATCTCAGGAAAGAGCAAAGGCTTTTGGTCCAGCCAAACCTATTATTGTCTCAGCTCTGCCATGTCATCACTGGGTGACCTTGCTATAAGCCTCCGTTTAATTCAGGAAAAAAAAATTAAAAGGTACACTATTACCATCATCACAGGGTTACTGTGTGGATTCAATGAGACAATGAATGCAAAATACTTAGCACAGTGCGTAGGAAAATGGCATTGTATATTTTTTAAAATCAGCTACACTGGTTAGATCTTTCTGCATTGTTTTTAAGTTTGTGTAATAGATCTGGTGACATCTATTAGTCGTTTTCATTAATCTTTTTATCCATTCTTGTCTCTTTAATTTGTTTAAAAGCTTTTAAAAGCTTGAATTGTCTTCTATTTCTTTGTATCCACTACACAGAGCCCAGGGCTTTGCAGAGAGAAGCTTCTCCAAAGATGTTTGCAGTTGATTTCATTGCATAAGATATTCTCTTTAAATAGGAACAGGACAACTAATTCAAGATACACCATGAATTCTAATAATGTGTTTCATTTTTATGTTCTTTGTTTGCTTTATCCTTTCTGGGCCCATGTTCTGAAATGCCACTTGGGGGCAGCAGTGAGTCAACTTGGCCTTAACTGCTGGGCACCAGAAGGAAAGATTAAACTGAAAGGTAGGGGCTGACAGATAGGAAATGAATAACTCTCAAAATACATCACGAGCTTGAAAATGACTGCGCACTTTGCTACAGAAATCTATTTAAAAGTAGCACACCCTCTTTCAGGCCTCATGGGAGCTTTTGAGGATAAATGACTTGTTTTCTTTCTAACCCTGGGTGGCAAAGCAAACTGCAAGATGCTTAACTGTTTGCTCACCCAGCAGAATGGAGCAAATGTATGAGCCTCATCACAAAGGAAGACAAATTCAGCAGGAGTTGATGATGTGAAAAGGCGCATCTATGGCTCGGGTTAAATATGACTTATGTAATTGGAATCAATTAAATCCGTTCAGTGAAACACTGAAATAAAATGCTCCATTAGCCAGATCTTGGTCCTGCCACATGAAAGAGAACAAAGGTAAGGGTTGTGAAAAAGTGAATAGCAGTCATTTCATTGGCCAAGGAACTTCCTAAAACGCTCTACACCCAGTGCAGATTCTAACTGATTCTCCCACGTCATGGTTTTGCTTATTTATGTTCAGAGTGTCCATATCTAGGTATTGCAAGGTCAAAACCAACATGCTAATTGTTTGGAAAAAAAAAAAAAGTAAACTCAGACACTTCAGAACTGTTTTTAAAGATTTGACAAAAGGCATAGATAAAGCTCTTAGAAAAATATCTTTGCTCAGCACCTTTCCGCAGAATCTGAGGAAACAGTTTACATTTTTTTATACCAATGAAGTCTCCATGAAAACCAAATGGAGAAGTACAAGAGGACTGTCCAGTTTCTCCATAGATCCACAGCCTCATTTATGTTATACCTGTTCCCTGACTTATCACAGAGGTATTTCTTCATTTATTCATTCAACATTCACTGAACACCCAATACGTGTCCAGTACTGGGACTAAATGGGGACTATATAGATGAAAGACACATTATCTGTATTTTTAAAAGAGTTCACAGTTTGGGGAGAAATAAACATACACACATGTGCGTGTGCACACACACACACACACACCCACCCCTGTAAATCATTCTGCATATTTTTAGGCTTGGAATCCATGATTCTTTTTGTAGCGATTTGAAATTATTCCTCAGCGTGTAATTTCAGACAGCATGCATGCATGTTCAATCATGTAGGATTCTTTGTGACCCCATGGACTGTAGCCCACCAGGCTCCTCTGTTCAAGGGATTTTCCAGGCAAGAATACTGGAGCAGGTGGCCATTTCTTACTCCAGGGAAATCTTCCTGACCCAGGGATCAAACTTGCATCCCTTGCCTCTCCTGCTTGGCACGTGGATTCTTTACCACCCAGTCACCTGGGGAACCCTTCAGGGAGCATGGATCTCACTTAACAGATGAGAAAAGTGAAGCCCAGAGATGTTAAAAGATATGACCAAGGTCACAGCCAGCGAGTGCAAAGCCACAGAAAGAACCAGCGGGCTCCCAACTGATGTGTTTCCAGCACATATAGTAGTATCCTCTCCTGAACCAGAAAACAAAAACAAAAACCTTCATTTGTTTCCTTTCCTGACTCCTCCCAGGTTCCCACCTGCTTGGGGGAAGTTTTTTTTGTTTTTTTTTTTTACAGTGTTACAGAGTCATCTACCTGGGGACTGCATCATGCCTGAACTTTCAGGACCTTTCCTATTTAACAGTTTTTTTTTTTTAATTAGAGGATAATTGCTTTACAGTGTTGTGGTGGTTTCTGCCATATATCAATGCAAATTAGTCATAACTATACACACACACACACACACACACACATATACATATATATACACCCCCTTCCTCTTGAGCCTCCCTCCTTCCTGGAATTCCACCCCTCTAGGTCATCACAGAATGCCAGGCTGGGCTCCCTGCTTCACAGGGTTTTTGTGTGTTCCCAGTATCATGTATGGTAGTAATCCTAAAGAGGCTGCTTTCCCAAATATGAGCAAATTATAAGTGCACTGCCTTCAGAGCTATGTAATGACTCATATGTTTACTTTTCATTATATGTTTATAAAAATCTACCTTTAAACTATATATATATATTCCAGATCAGCCTGGTTTCTTTACTGTCTGTATTTTCAATTTGATTTTTGGAATTTAGATTATAAACTGCACAAATTGTCTCAAATACTAATATCTTGGATTGGCCAAAAAGTTTGGGTTTTCCTGAACTTTTTGGCCAACTCAATATTTTATTCTCATGTGAGACCTCAGACTTTTAATCCTTAACAGCATATATTAACAACTTCGTACAAACAGCTTCGTATTCTGATGTAACATGGGAAAGTGTTCTTCTTCCTGCTTGTCTGGATTAGGTGGACACCCCACCGCCACCCCAACTGGCAGCTAAACCAAAGAACACCCATGATATTGTAGAGGCTGTTCCATACTCTTTAGCTTTGTAAGGCGACACTTTGGGAATGAGACAATAAAGCCTGAAGCAAGAGAGGGAGATATTATGGCAGAAAAACATTTCTCTTCCAGTCAACCCCTTCAAATTCTTGTGGGGACAAAAGATGGGAGGGAAACTTACTGTACACATTGAGAAAGCTAGTGAGAACCTTAGCGTGTGTTAAGTTGCCTCTCCAGTGGGTGGCCTCTCACAGAGAAGGTGATGAGGGAGTTAGGGGATGATGCTGTGCCCCTTGTAATCCTGTTTCCCCTGGGCTCAGAGCTGAGGTTGGGGCAGAGTCTCAGCCGGAGAAATAACCATCTATCATGAAAGACTTGTGACTATGGACCACCCCTATGCATGGATACATTCATTTCCCCTGAACCCTGATGCCTCCTTCTCTCTACCCTCCAGGAAAAGGTAGGGAAAGGGCAGAACTTTGACTTGACTGTGTTTGAGAATTGTGGACGTCAAACCTGGGATTGGAATGTAGGATAGAAAACAAAATAAGGTGTAGAGATTTGTTGACAGAGAAGCTGAATAGAAAAACAACCCAGAAAGAAGTGACCAGATTATATTTTTTGCCAAGAACAGAATTGGACACAAGAAGCAAAAATCAATGTGAATCATAGAAATTTTTTAATAAGCAGTATTTACAGACACCTGAGTCTTGTCAATTATCAGGACCATGAAAATGTATACCTACCCTGCAAATAATCCATTGTAAATGTAAATTAGTTACTTAGTTGTCATATCACCCAAAATACCTGTCCCCTCACCATCCTGCTCCCTAATATGGAGGTAGCTGATTGCATCTTGAATCTGTTGGAGGCGGATGATTGTGTCTTGGATCTGTTTTCACACTTAAAAGTCCACAAGTGTAGCGCTGTTTAGACAAATGGTCCATTACATTTGCTTTACCTGAGATTCTTTCCAGGAGATGATGCAAGTTCTTTCTAAGTCAAAGAGAAGAAAAGAAAGGCTTATTGAAATATATTCAGCTTCTAACCATCAGCTGTGAAAGGGGTTAAGGAGTCATTTTATATGATTATTAGCAAATATGCTAATTCAAATTCCCTATCCATCAGGGATTCTCAAATCTCCATATAGATCGTCTTCTGAAGTAGATAAAGCACCAAGGGAGGAATTAGGATGCATGTCAGTGGGTCCAATAGAGGGTCTGAGGTGTGTGACCATGAGGACAGACTGCTATTCAGAACTTGGGTTCAAAAAGGTCCCAGATGTGCTTGAATCTTAGAAAAGTATTTTAGAAGGGAGGTGGGGCAGAAAGAAAATACATAAAGAAAAGGGGGGAAAATCCTACTCAACACATTGAACACTGCTTCTCTTTAAAACATCAACTTCATACATCAAAGTAGATGAGCTTTACATCATTGCTTCTTTTGGCAAGGGTGGGATGTGGGTACATTCAGATGAGGCTAAATTGTCCAGGAAACAAAAGTGGAAGTGGAAGTCCCTCAGTTGTGTCCGACTCTTTACCAGCTGAGCACGAGGGAAGACCAAGAATACTGGAGTGGGTAGCCTATCCCTTCTCCAGCAGATCTTCCTGACCCAGGAATGTAACCAGGGTCTCCTGCATCGCAGGCAGATTCTTTACCAACTGAGCTATCAGGGAAACCGTGGGGGAACAAACCAAGACAAGAAAGGCACAAAACTTTTGCTTCCTCATGCTTCAAATACTCCTTAAGGCAAATGCCATTTGCCTAAATCTGAAATATTTGCTAATTATAAATAATTTAAGAAAAAGTTTAAAATCTTTCTAATTTGAAAATCTTTGCTCCCAATCCTCCATAGCCTATGAAATACCTGTTTTATAGTTAAAGTAAAGGTTTTCATTTTTTCCTCCAGCCCACCCACCCTAAATGCATGCCTAACTCACCTTCCTGCAGAAGTGGGGTGTCCCTCGCATTTGGGTGCCCCTCAAAGAACATCTAATGTGGCTATTTATGTTGCAAGAAAAACTCACCAGTCCAGGCAAATCTCTCCAGAGGCTGTGATGCCAGCCTTACCAATCTGTGTTTGTGTATTTTATTGTTTAGTTGCTAAGTCCTCCAACCCTTTTGAGACCCATGAACTGTAGCCTGTCAGGCTCTTCTGTCCATGGAATTCTCCAGGCAAGAATACTGGAGTGGTTGCCATTTTCTTCTCCAAGGCATCTTCCCAATCCAGGGATCAAACCCAGGTCTCCTGCTTGGCAGGCAGATTCTTTACCACTGTGTCAGCTGGGAAGCCCATCACAACGAATAATTGTTGTTATATTACAATTATCATAATTGTAATTATTAGAACTATCCACTTCCCTCATCTTTCTCTTTTAAAGTGTGGAGCCAAGGAGAGTCAGGAATTCAAGTTCTCCCCCTGTCACAAAATCCCTGTTTCTCCATCCAGTCTTTTATTTTTTTCCCCTCTAAAGAGGAAAAGACACCGTGGACTTTGGAGGAAGCATCACTCGCTCTGTGTGGGACTACTGCCCTCTCCCTGACCCGCGCGCCTCCCCACTGTCCCCCTAAAAGTGCAGTCTGTGACCAGTTGTTCCTGTTGAATAGATGCGTGAGCTGCCAGGCTTTTGCCATTCACCTGCAGATAGATGGGGAAGCTGCCTGCTTCTCTCAGGGTGGAGATCCCACCCAGGAGCCCCCAGGAGGCCGTTATCAGCGCCGACAGACGGAACCCATCATCGCGTTGCCAGCCTCCACACCTGTGGATCGCGCGCCCAGGCCAAAAAATTAATTGCTTAGAAATTGGAAAAAAAAAAAAAAATCGGTGGATTCAGGTCATCGGAAAGGATTAAGAAAGAGAAGGTTAAGCCAAGGAAAGAGGAAGCCGTGTTCTGCGGGGGCTCCTGATCCACGTCAGCAGATCCGAGTGATTTGTTCAGCGTCTGGTTTGGTTTTCAAATACAAGAAAGACGCAGGATTAGAACTGAAGGGGGGAGGGGTGGGGGAGGGAGGGGAAGGCGACTTAGAGCAAAATGCCCATTGATTTACATTGGGTCGTTCACAGGCGTTCCGAAGTGGGGCGTCGGGCGGAATCCACACAAAAAATTTCCTTTTGTATGTTTATGCTTTGCTATGGAAATATACGTTTAAACTTATTCATTGTCCTCGTTTTTCATTTTTTTCTTCTTGTTTTGCTGCTTCTACGATTTCCAAATCAGCAGAGATATTTTTGGCTTTGTTGTGTTTTCTGTAATGGTTGCATGGGACTATTTTTATAACGCACATTTTCTTGTTTCCCGAAATTGTTTTTTTTTTTTTTTCTTTCTCAAATAACGTTAAAAAACATTCAACTGAATACATTGTAAAGATCTTATTGGCTTTATTTGATTCACAAATCCAGCAGCATCCCCGCCAGCAGCTAAAAAGGCAATTTAAGGTGCTGTGCAAATGGAAGACTCTTATATAAGCAGAAGGAGTGGAGGATCAAAGAGCGCCAGGAAGTTATACCAGCAGAAACCTGTTTGCGTCAAGGTCAACTTCCTTTAGGACAGTAAGGGTTCATCACACATATTAGCTCATTAGTGCTTACTGGGTCCTTTCCAGGTTTAAGATTCTATTCCTGGGAGAGGCTGAAACCAAGTAAGGTAGTAAGTCTCAGTGTGGTGACTTGGGGCTTAGCACCAGTGGCTTCCTTTGGTGCCTGTTGTCTTAACAACAGAAAAATTAGTTTTGATTCCATTGCAAAAATCATCTCTCACGGTGTGACCTTTAGTCCTTCATCTTTTTTGATCTCAGTGACCTGCAAAATGAAGCATGATTGCTAAGATCCCATGCAGCTCTTAAATCGTATGACTCGATAAATCAATTTCCTGCAGTATTTAGAAATGGCTTTTAGACAAAATATCTGGAATAAGGAAATAAATGGACATGGGAGAAAAGGAATCCCTAAGAGAATTATTTGCTACATTACCTAACACAGCCTCTTCTCTGAAAACTTCTCCAATGAAAGAAGAGGTCATTATTACCAGGGTCATCAAGAGGAAGCATCAATAGTTTCAGTAATTAGGATGTAGGAGTGAGGGCTACCTTTACTTAATTACAGATTTAGGCACAGTTCTTATTTGTCAATGTCATGCTTCATTTTAGTTTTAAACCAAAGTATCTTTTATTCTGGCATAGAAAGCAGTGTATATTCTATATCTGAATTGAAACAACCAGTTTTCTTTTTTTTTTTAATTTTCTGCAAATATACATTTAGGGGCAATTTGGTCTGCCCTGGTGGCTCAGCGGGAAAGAATCCGCCTGCCAGTGCAGGAGACAAGTGTTTGATCCTGGGTTGGGAAGATTCCCTGGAGTAGGAAATGGCAGCCCATTTCAGCATTCTTGCCTGGAAAACTCCATGGACAGAGGAGCCTGGGGTTGCAAAAGAGTCACACCCGACTGAGTGACTAAACAATAAGAACAAATCTGATTAAGAATGAATTGTTCTGGGACATCCCTGGTGGTCCAGTGGTTAAGAGTCCACCCTGAAAAGCAGGGGACTTGAGTTTGATCCCTGGTCAGGGAACTAAGATCCCATTCCTAGGGACAACTACTGAGCCTGGGTGCTCTGGAACCATGGGGCACAACTGGAAAGAATCCTTCGAGGTGCAACTAAGGCCTGACACAGCCAAATAAATAAATGTATTTTTTAAAAATGAATTATTGCAGCAAACTTTTGATCATTTATCACATGTCAACTTCCAGCACATGTTGGAAATAAAATATAGTGCCTTTCCTCAAGGAACTTAAAATCTAGCAGCTGGAATATAAACAGTTGCATAAATAAAAATAATGATAAAATAATCGCCACCATTTATTGAGCACTCAGGCTCCCCTTGGTGGCTCAGATGGTAAAGAATCTGCCTGTAATGCAGGAGACCCCGGTTCAATCCCTGGGTCTAGAAGATCCCTTGGAGAAGGACATGGCAACCTACTTCAGTATGCTTGCCTGGAGAATTCCAGGGACAGAGAAACCTGGTGGGCTACAGACCGTGGAGTCGCAAACAATGGGATGCGACCGAGTGACAATCACTTCACTTCACTGAGCACTTACTTATTGAATATACTTTGTCACTTGACCTATAGCTCACATATCTAATCATCAAGACATCAAAGACTGCAAAGTATTGTGCTTAACCTGTTCTTTAAAAGACAATTTTTAAGAGCAGTTTTAGGTTCACAGCAAAATTAAGAGAAGATACAGCGATTTTCCACGTTTCACCTGCTCCCACACATGCATAATCCCCATTATGAACAAATGCTACAGTGGATGAGCCTACATTGACACTCATAATAACTCAAAGGTTACAGTTTATGTTAAAGTGAAAGTGCAAGTTGCTCAGTTGTGTCCAACTCTTTACAAAGCTATGGACTGTATGCTGCTGCTGCTGCTAAGTCGCTTCAGTCGTGTCCAACTCTATGCGACCCCATAGACGGCAGCCCACCAGGCTCCTCCGTCCCTGGGATTCTCCAGGCAAGAACACTGGAGTGGGTTGCCATTTCCTTCTCCAATGCATGAAAGTGAAAAGTGAAAGTGAAGTCACTCAGTCGTGTCCGACTCCTAGCGACCCCATGGACTGCAGCCCACCAGGCTCCTCCGTCCGTGGGATTTTCCAGGCAAGAGTAGTGGAGTGGGCTGCCATTGCCTTAGTCCATGGAATTCTCCAGGCCAGAATACTGGAGTGGGTAGCCTTTCCCTTCTCCAGGGGATCTTCCCAACCCAGAATCAAACCCAGGTCTTCTGCATTGCAGGTGGATTCTTTACCAGCTAAGCTACAAGGGAAGCCAAAGAATACTGGAGTGGGTAGCCTATCCCTTCTTCAGGGGGTCTTCCCAACCCAGGAATTGAACCAGGGTCTCCTGCATTGCAGGCGGATTCTTTACCAACCAAAAAACAGTTTATGTTAGGGTTTACTCTTTTTAAAAAAACCTTTATTGACTTTGTTACAATATTGCTTCTGTTTTATGTTTTGGTTTTTCTGGACCAAAGACATGAGGGATTTTAGTTTCCTGACCAGGAATGGAACCCTCACTCCCTACATTGGAAGGCAAAGCCTTAACCACTGGACAGCTCTGGAAATCTCTTGGGTTCACTCTTGGTGTGTTTTTCTTTGGACAAATGTATAATGACATGCATCCATCATTATGGTATCATACGTAGTATTTTTACATCCCTAAAAATCCTCTGTTCTCTGCCTATTCATTCGTCACCTACATATCACCCCTGAAACAGCTGATCTTTTATTGTTTCCATAGTTCTGCCTTTTCCAGGATGTCATACAGTATGTATGAATCATGCAACATGTAACCTTTTCAGATTGGCTTATTTCACTTAGTAAATGAGCTTAAGTTTCCTCCATGTCTTTTCATGGCTTGGTGGCTATTTCTTTTTAGCACTGAATAATATTCCATTCTTGGACAGCAAGGAGATCAAACCAGTCAATCTTAAGGGAGATCAACCCTGAATATTCACTGGAAGGACTGATGCTGAAGCTGAAGCTCCAGTATTTTGGCCATCTGATGCAAACAGACAACTCATCGAAAAAGTCCCTGATGCTGGGAAAGATCAAGGGCAGAAGGAAAAGATGGTGTCAGAGGATGAGATGGCTGAACAGCATCACTGATGCAATGGACAAGAATTTGGGCAAACTCCGGGAGATGGTGAGGGACAGGGAAGCCTGGTGTGCTGCGTCCCTGGGATCACAAAGATTCGGATGTGACTGGGCAACTGAATAACAGCAATATTCCGTTGTCTGGATGTATTACAGTTTGTTTATCCTTTCACCTAATGAAGAGCATCTTCATTGCTCCCAAATTTTGGCAGTTGTGAACAAGATTGCTATAAACATTTGTTTGCAGGATTTTGTGTGGATGTAAGTTTTCAAATCCTGTGGGGGAATACTAAAACCCACGATGGTTGGATTCTATAAGAGAATGTTCAGTTTTGTAAGAAAACACAAAACTGTCTTCCAAAGTGACTGCACCATTTTGCATTCCCAGCATCAATGAATGAGCGTTCCTGTTGCTCCACATCTTTGCCAGCTTTTGGTATTGTCGGTGTTTTGGATTTTGGCCACCCTAAATGTGTGTTTTGGTATCTCATTGTTTTAATTTGCATTTCCTTAATGACATATGATTTGAGGCATCTTTTCATATGCTCATTTGCCATCTCTGTATCTTCTTTCATGAGACATCTGTTAAGACTTTTAGTCCATTTTTTAATTAGGTTGTTTTCTTGTTGTTGTCTTGAGAGTTCTTTGTATATTTTGGATAACAGTACTTTATCAGATGTATCTTTTGCAAGTCAGTGTGTGGCTTGTCTTCTCATCCTCTTGATGTTACCTTTACAAGAGCAGAAGTTTTGAATGTTAATGAAATCTAGCTTATCAATTACTTCTTTCATGGATTGTACCTTTGGTATTGTATCTAAAAGGTCATTGTCATACCCAAGGTCATCTACATTTTCTCCTATGGTATCTTTTTTGAATTGTGTATTTTGAATTTTACATTTAGGTCTGTGATCTATTTTGGTATAAACTCAATAAACATTAGGGTGTAAGCTCAATAAACATTCTTATATATAATAATTCTTCTATATAGTTTATGCTTATATCTGCCTTAAAAATATTCCTAGATTTTTTTGAGATATGGTTGATTTACTACCTGGCTGTGTCTTAGCTTTTACAACCTAGATGTGTCTGCCTCTCATGCCAGGCTGTAAAAATCCCATTTTTGGGATTTCATACCTGTGAAAAGACTTTCAGCTGGAAAAATCATTACCCTTCTATAAGATATTACTTTAAATATATGGATCAGGATTTTGGGGACACAGGTCTTGCTGGAAAATGGTAACTTGTAAAGATTTTTTTTCTTTTTTTAGAATTAATTCTAAGAGATGTTTTATAATGCATAAAGTGAAAATGACCTGTCAGAGTGGATAAAAATGCCTTGTACAGAAAGATGACATGTTTAGAGAACATGTTATTTATTGCAATTGGCACCCAATCTCATTTGCTATGGTCATTGGGGACATTCCATGAGTAGATACATAAATGAAACCAATGAAATGAGACATTTCTCACTGAAAAACAGTGTGTGGCAGTGGAATGAGGGTGTCCTGGAGCCAGAATACCAGAGTTCTTGTGTTGATTGCTGTTAAATTGTTGTGTGATCTTGTACAAATCTCTTCACCTTTCCAGGGACCTATTTCTTCATCTGTGAAAGATGGTGATTGGGTAAGACAGTTTGTGAAGTCCTAGAGTCTATAGTTTATACCTATTTAGCATCATCAGCTTTTGAGATACCTAGATTTAATGAAACCAGGAAGGGAGGACAACCTGATCTTTGATGATCTGATGATGTACTTGGGGTTTCTTTTCATCTCTCGCTTTCTTTCTCTAGTTGACTTACCTGGTGTAAGCAAAACCACTCTCTGGTGCCTTCTTGGACAGCGTCATGAAATCAAGACCTGATGAATTAGGATAAGCAAGTAGAAGATGAATGAATATTTTTTTTTTGCATAATTAAAATTGATTTTTTGAACCATCTCCTGGTTCTGCAACATGTAGATCATACAAAAGAGAGGACTCTAGTTTTCTGGTGCCACAGATTTCAATTTTTCAGATGTAATGAAGCATTATCATTCTGTGATATACATTTATTCCTTATTTCTTTATTTACATCTCTAAATAACATCAACTTTTGATAAAGTTTCAAGGATCCAAGAAGCAAACTTCCCAACTAGCTCCACACAAGTTGCCAAAGTATTGGCTGTTCTTGCCTGCACTCTGCTCCTGTCTGATGTAGAGAATTTCCTTCTGTGAGCTCCATGGGAAGGAGCTCTTAGGACATTTCTCTGCTGCCCCTGAAGAGGATCCTCTACCTAGACACTATTTTAATCCCCTTAAACATGTTGCCAGCCAGTGTGTCTGACTCTATGCGACCCCATGTACTATAGTGCTTGCCAAGCTCCTCTGTGCATGGAATTTTTCAGGCAAGAATATGGGAGTGGGTTGCCTTTAAACATAATACCCACTTATATGAAATTAATATTGCCATTTCTCCTGAATTGTCTTCCACTTTTTTCTTTTTACTTATTTACTATGCTTATCAAGACACTTTATTTCACTCTACTTTTATTGCCTTATTTTATTGTTACTTATTTAGACTAAGTTACAGGGCCTCCTTTGTGGCTCAGCTGGTAAAGAATCCACCTGCAATGCGGGAGACCTGGGTTTGATCCCTGGGTTGGGAAGATCCCCTGGAGAAGGGAAAGGCTACCCACTCCAGTATTCTGGCCTGGAGAATTAGTCCATGGTGTCGCAAACAGTTGGACATGACTGAGCAAATTTCACTTTCTTTGGCTTCCCTGGTGGCTCAGACGGTAAAAGCATCTGTCTGCAATGCAGGAGACCCAGGTTCGATCCCTGGGTTGGGAAGATCCCCTGGAGAAGGAAATGGCAGCCCACTCCAGTATTCTTGCCTGGAAAATCCCATGGACGGTGGAGCCTGGTGGGCTACTGTCCATGGGGTCGCAAAGAGCTGGACACGACTGAGCGACTTCACTTCACTTCACACTCAAAAGCAAGGAAGACATCATTGTCCACTAGTCACTCCTCCTTATAAGATGACAATACCCTGTGAGTCTGAGTCTCATGTAGTCTTTCCTCTTTTATTTTTATTTTATTTTCTTGTTTTCACCAAAAACTTTGCTGAACAACGTATTCACCTTTTTGTTCCACTATCTTCTGCCATTTTTCAATCTACTTCATAATTCTGCCTTCCCCAAACTTTTTATCTTTCTGAATGAACAAAGCACTCTTCCAAGTGTCTTTTACAGTCTTCCAGGGGGTTGAAATTTTTTTCCATTAAGAGAATTTTGTAAAGACTCAAATAAATTGACATCCAAAGGTGCAATGTCTGGTGAATATGATAGAGGACTCAGAACTTCCCAGTCAAGCTGTGACAGTTTTTGCTTGGTCATCTAAGAAACATGTGCTCTTGCATTATCTTGATGAAAGATTATGCATTTTATGTTCGATGATTCGGGTCGCTTTTCATCAAGAGCTGCTTTCAGTTGGTCTAATTGGGAGCAGTACTTGTTGGAGTTAATCGTTTGGTTAAAGAGTAATTCATATTCTGAATATCTGGAAGATTCGTGTCATAAGAAAATCTCCCCTTACTCATTAGCCTGTGTATTTTTGCTCTGCTATATGTCATCATTCCAATTTCCATGATCCATCTTGAGTATTATTATGATTAGACATCTCTTCCTTTCCTATTTTGGTTATTCCCATTCTCTGTTCAGGTCACCTGCTCCCTTCACTCCCTAAATGTACTTCCTTCCTTCTAATGGTCCCAAAACCTGCTGCTTTAACTGACAATTCCCAGGCAAGAAAGGGAGGCGTGAACTGAAGATTGGGTGATTGGCCTGATACAAGAGGAGTCGCAAACCTCAGCGCTTACGCTGTTTTCACAGTTTCATTTTAGTCAACTGCTCGTATAGAATGCTTTGTCTTATGACAGATTTGTTGTTTTGTAATGTTCTATTCGTGGTTATGTGTATGCACCCCTAATGTTGTAGTTTGAAGGAAACCATTTCTGATTCTGTGGGGCTGTGCACTTAATATCTGCATAATAAGGGATGATTACATTTGCCTGTGAGAGAATATGGATTAACAATCAACATCAATGGCATGAAAGGCCAGCAGCTGGGTGTGAATGGGATGTTTTCAGCACCACTGTCATTTATGATACAATGGAGAAAAACAATTGGATTAATGAATCAAGCAGGCATTCTACTTGCATGGCTCACATTAAAGAGTAGTAAGCCCGTTTATAGAAAGCACTTACTCGACAGCCATCTGTTTATCCTTTGATGCATTTCATCTTAAAGGAAGATTTATACTAATGAAACAGTTTAAACTATCCATAAAAGTTACACTAGTATATCCCCATGAGCTCTGCAGAGCTCCTATGCGTGGTTTTTAAAGTCTATTTAAGCTACTCGGATTGGCTTAATTTTGACAAACTGCTCCTCCTGCTTTCTGTTTCAGCCTCTGACTTTTTGTGAACCACTTACTGTTTAATCTCAAGTCTCCTTCTCTCTGATGATGACAAGGGCGATATCAGTGTAACTCCAAAAACACCTGGATATTTCCCACCTGTTCGGTTCTTTTCCATTTGGTTTCAGATCAAGTCTTGGTGCCAGATATTGTGAGGCTGTGTCTATTACGGAGCAAATCCAGACAAACAGTCCATGAAAAATAGACAGCAGCTGCCTTGGCTGGGAAAGGAGCTCTGTCTCACCGCCAATTGCTATACACATCACATCCACAAGTATTCACTAAGTGTCTACTGACAGTTTGAAATTGGGGCATTTAAAATGTGATCCTTACCTAGAGTGGTGGGCCGGTGGTGTGGGAGGGAGGCTCAAGAGGGAGGGGACATCTGTATTTATATAGCTGATTCACGTTGTTGTAGAGCAGAAAATAACACAACATGGTAAAGCAATTATACTCTAATAAAAAAAATAATAAATTGGCTTAGGATTCTGTGTCGTTTTCATGGCCAGTGGAGTTGCCAAGTTGCCGGTCATTCTAGCCTTGGGAGGTGGCCTCCGGTGACCAGTGGCCGAACGTGAAATGTTCTTGTTCCCAGTCCTTTTGCTCCCTGATAAGGAGCTCTGTGAATGAGCTTTATTTCCCAATCTGTGAATTAAACTCTAAAATCCTATAAACCTGAACCATATGAATTCATATGTGGTTTGTAGGATAAAAAATACCTCTTTGCATTTTTTTTTTTTTTTTAAGAAAGACAAGCATGGTTCCTTTCCTCCTTGGAGCTCTACTAGGGAGTGGCTGGCAGTGGATTCTGACCCTTCTCTTTGCTTCTGCTTCTTCTAGGTGTTTCTTAAGCTAAGGGCCAGCTCCTGAGACATTGGGGGTTTTCCTTAGTGAGAGGGGGAGTCTGCAGTTCAGAGTGTGATCTCTGTCTGGCTGTGTGTGCAAAGTCACTTCAGTTGTTTCCAATTTTTTGTGAGCCCGTGGACTGTGGTCCACCAGGCTCTTCTGTCCATGGGATTCTCCAGGCAAAAATATTGGAGTGGGGTTCCATGCCCTCCTCCAGGGGATCTTCCCAACCCAGGAATCAAATCCGCATCTCTTAATGTCTCCTGCAGTGACAGGCAGATTCTTTACCGCCTGGGAAGCCTTTCTGCCTGACTAAGGGGACTAACTTTGTGGTCTTGAATTACTTCCCTGGGCCATGGTCTACCGCTTCTCTATCAAGTTGGCCTTCCTCTTTTATTTTTTTTTCTTTTAATATTTATGTATTTAGTTGGCTGCACTGGGTTGCAGTTGCAGCATGTGGGATCTAGTTCTCCCACCAGGGATCGAACCCAGGCCACCCTGCAATGGGAGCTCGGAGTCCTAGCCAAGGACCACCAGGGAAGTCCCAAGTTGACCTTCTTAAAGCAACATTACCTCGACCTGTCTTTTGACTGAACTAATTTCTGAAGCCTTCCTGGAGAACGCCCTCAAGGCACCCTCAGTCAAACAAAATCCTTTGGTCCAAGATGATACTAAGCCATGAAAAGCAGACTCTCACTCCTCTGTGAAACAGTGGCACTCTCTGTAACAAGAGATTGTTGGCTATTAAAACAGCAAATGATGGGAGCAGGAGGAGCCTCTTTCCTGGTATCTCTTGCCATGAGTCAGCCGTCTGGGCCACCACAGTCCTCAAGGAGCCAGGAGTTATGTCATTTACATGCATTCTTCTTTAAAGAAGACAGACTGGGACTTCCCTGGTGGTCCATGCTCCCAGTGCAGGAGGTTCAGAATCCATCCCTGGTCCACAAGCTAAGATCCCACATGCCATAACGTGTGGCCTAAAAAAAAAAAAAAAAGACTATCTTCTCATGCCTCCTGTATTGCTTATTAAAAAAAAAAAAAAAGCAAACCCAATTTATTGAGAGGGGAGATGTCTTTCAAAAACACACTAAGAACACACGAATAAGTAAAATCTAATGAAAATGTAGATTCTCCAACACGATCCCGGTGATTCAAGTTCATTGACCTGGGCTGGAGCTCTGGCAGCTGCATTTCATGCAGTAGCTGATGGCATGGATGCAAGCAGTCCCCACACTTCCTCTGAGAAACACCAATAAAGCTGAAACTTCTGTGTGGTATCCTAGAAACATACTTTACATAAATTTTTTTTAAATGTATTTTACTACCTTATTTATTTTTGGCTGTGCTGGGTCTTCATTGCTGCTCGAGGGCTTTCTCTAGTTGCAGCAAGTGGGGGCTACTTTTTAGTTGGGGTGAGCAGGCTTCTTATTGTGGCGGCTTCTCTTGTTGCAGAGCACAGGCTCTAGGGTGCACAGGCTTCGGTAGCTGTGGCGCATAGACTGTGGTACACCAGAAGTAGCTGCCCCGAGGCACATGGAATCTTCCCAGACCAGGGATCAAATCCAATGCAGACATTGGCTGGCAGGTTCTTAATCACTGGACCACCAGGGAAGTCCTATAGCCTACATTTTAAGAAAAGAAAAATTCCTCCTTGGTATAATTCAGTTATACTAAGGCAGAGGCTTCACTGGGACTTCCCTGATGGCTCATTGGTAAAGAATCTGCCTGCCAATGCAGGAGACTCAGGTTCCATTACTAGGTCAGGGAGATCTCCTGAAGAAGGAAATAGCAATATGCTCCAGTATTCTCACCTAGGAAATCCCATGGACAGAGGAGCCTGGTAGGCTACCGTCCATGGGGTCACAAAGAGTCGAACATGACTGAGCGACTAAACAACAACAGAGGCTTCAGACTCAAGACAACAGAAATAAGGGAGAAATAGATTTACTTGTTTCATTTCCGTTGCTTCACAAAACCATTTTTTCCAGCCCACATCTTTCCTCCTAATTAATGACCACCTTCTACCCACTCCAGTATTCTTGGGCTTCCCTGGTAGCTCAGATAGTAAAGAATTCACCTGCAACATGGGAGGCCTGGGTTACATCCCTGGGTTAGGAAGATCCCCTAGAGGAGGGCATGGCAAACCACTCCAGTTCTCTTGCCTGGAGAATCCCCATGGACAGAGGAGCCTGGCAGGCTATAGCCCACAGGGTCGCAAAGAGTTGGACACGACTGAGCAACTAAGCACATTATACCTGGGAGACTGGAGATGAGGGACTTGGCTGGCCTTCTCACTACTCCTCTGACACCAACCAGTTCTCTCACTCTGGCCAAGGAGAAGTGGCTACTTGCAAAGTTGACCCAAACAACCCAGCAAAGCAAACCTCACCCATCTACTAGGAGGGGAGTCTGAGCTTGTACTCAACAGTGCCTGAGTTCTGAGAACACCTCTCCCTGTTTCTTCCTTGTGGCTCCTGTGTAACCCTGGTGACACTCTCTAAAAGCACCTGGCAGGCTTTCAGAAAAGACGAATTCCCCAGGTCTGCCTGAGATTCTGAATTAAAGGATTAACTGGGTTGCTGAAGGAAATGATGTCAGGGCTACTTTATGTAATACACCACATTAACAAATTGAAAAATAAAAACCATATGATTATCTCAATAGATGCAGAGAAAGCCTTTGACAAAATTCAACATCCATTTATGATCAAAACTCTCCAGAAAGCAGGAATAGAAGGAACATACCTCAACATAATAAAAGCTATATATGACAAACCCACAGCAAACATTATCCTCAATGGTGAAAAATTGAAAGCATTTCCTCTAAAGTCAGGAACAAGACAAGGGTGCCCACTTTCACTACTACCATTCAACATAGTTTTGGAAGTTTTGGCCACAGCAATCAGAACAGAAAAAGAAATAAAAGGAATCCAAATTGGAAAAGAAGAAGTAAAGCTCTCACTGTTTGCAGATGACATGATCCTCTACATAGAAAACCCTAAAGACTCCACCAGAAAATTACTAGAACTAATCAATGACTATAGTAAAGTTGCAGGATATAAAATCAACACCCAGAAATCCCTTGCATTCCTATACACTAATAATGAGAAAACAGAAAGAGAAATTAAGGAAACAATTCCATTCACCATTGCAACGGAAAGAATAAAATACTTAGGAATATATCTACCTAAAGAATCTAAAGACCTATATATAGAAAACTACAAAACACTGGTGAAAGAAATCAAAGAGGACACTAACAGATGGAGAAATATACCATGTTCATGGATTGGAAGAATCAATGTAGTGAAAATGAGTATACTACCCAAAGCAATCTATAGATTCAATGCAATCCCTATCAAGCTACCAACAGCATTCTTCACAGAGCTAGAACAAATAATTTCACAATTTGTATGGAAAAACAAAAAACCTCGAATAGCCAAAGCGATCTTGAGAAAGAAGAATGGAACTGGAGGAATCAACCTACCTGACTTCAGGCTCTACTACAAAGCCACAGTTATCAAGACAGTATGGTACTGGCACAAAGACAGAAATATAGATCAATGGAACAAAATAGAAAGTCCAGAGATAAATCCACGCACATATGGACACCTTATCTTTGACAAAGGAGGCAAGAATATACAATGGATTAAAGACAATCTCTTTAACAAGTGGTGCTGGGAACTCTGGTCAACCACTTGTAAAAGAATGAAACTAGAACACTTTCTAACACCATACACAAAAATAAACTCAAAATGGATTAAAGATCTAAATGTAAGACCAGAAACTATAAAACTCCTAGAGGAGAACATAGGCAAAACACTCTCTGACATACATCACAGCAGGATCCTCTATGACCCACCTCCCAGAATATTGGAAATAAAAGCAAAAATAAACAAATGGGACCTAATTAACCTTAAAAGCTTCTGCACATCAAAGGAAACTATTAGCAAGGTGAAAAGACAGCCTTCAGAATGGGAGAAGATAATAGCAAATGAAGCAACTGACAAACAACTAATCTCGAGAATATACAAGCAACTCCTACAGCTCAACTCCAGAAAAATAAATGACCCAATCAAAAAATGGGCCAAAGAACTAAATAGACATTTCTCCAAAGAAGACATACAGATGGCTAACAAACACATGAAAAGATGCTCAACATCACTCATTATCAGAGAAATGCAAATCAAAACCACTATGAGGTACCATTTCACACCAGTCAGAAAGGCTGCGATCCAAAAGTCTACAAGTAATAAATGCTGGAGAGGGTGCAGAGAAAAGGGAACCCTCTTACACTGTTGGTGGGAATGCAAACTAGTACAGCCACTATGGAGAACAGCGTGGAGATTCCTTAAAAAACTGGAAATAGACCTGCCTTATGATCCAGCAATCCCACTGTTGGGCATACACACTGAGGAAACCAGAAGGGAAAGAGACACGAGTACCCCAATGTTCCTCGCAGCACTGTTTATAATAGCCAGGACATGG
This sequence comes from Bubalus kerabau, assembly GCF_029407905.1. NCBI lineage: Eukaryota > Metazoa > Chordata > Mammalia > Artiodactyla > Bovidae > Bubalus > Bubalus kerabau. The sequence continues at coordinate 26,717,730 of NC_073636.1, forward strand.
AAGCAACCTAGATGTCCATCAGCACATGAATGGATAAGAAAGCTGTGGTACATATACACAATGGAGTATTATTCAGCCATTAAAAAGAATACATTTGAATCAGTTCTAATGAGGTGGATGAAACTGGAGCCTATTATACAGAGTGAAGTAAGCCAGAAAGAAAAACACCAATACAGTATACTAACGCATATATATGGAATTTAGAAAGATGGTAACAATAACCCTGTGTACGAGACAGCAAAAGAGACACTGATGTATAGAACAGTCTTATGGACTCTGTGAGAGAGGGAGAGGGTGGGAAGATTTGGGAGAATGGCATTGAAACATGTAAAATATCATATATGAAATGAGTTGCCAGTCCAGGTTCGATGCACGATACTGGATGCTTGGGGCTGGTGCACTGGGACGACCCAGAGGGATGGAATGGGGAGGGAGGAGGGAGGAGGGTTCAGGATGGGGAACACATGTATATCTGTGGCGGATTCATTTTGATATTTGGCAAAACTAATACAGTTATGTAAAGTTTAAAAATAAAATAAAATTAAAAAAAATAAAAATAAAAATGAAAGTAAGAGGTTAACTCTGAAAAAAAAAAAAAAGGTGGGGGCTGATGCTGACAGATGGGGCATCAGAAGTCTGAGAGCCAGAGGGGCAGAGAGGTTGAGCAGAGAACATTCCAGACAGACAGAACGAGAGCAAGGAGATAGAACATCCTGATACGTCTTGCTAAATTAGAGTTAGACTAATCCATCGACCTCAGCAAGAAGTTTCTAAGGACCTTCAGCATTAGACAGATAAAAGCACTGCTAGAGAGTCTCTCTGAGGTCTCACTTAAAATGTCTTGGCCTCAATTGAAATTTATTTCCTTTGGTCTGGCCTTGAAAATAATGTTTTCTCTGAGAATGAGGTGTGTGCTTCTGTGATTTGGGGAAGGGCTCAGTGTAGCCATGCAGAAGTGCTGGACAGACACTTGAGATTACTGGAAGTTTATATTAATCTACACGCTTTGGGGAATAACTGGAAAATTGGGCTAATTTTATCTTGAGGTAATCCTTGCGCTTTTTTCTTCTTCAGGGATTAAAAGAATCAACTAGTGCGTATATTTATGATTTCACTGTGTTGGACATTAAGAGCTTTAAAACGAGGCGACTAAAAAAAGTGAAACAGTAATCTCCAACTGTGTTTTAACAGCACCGTGATGGGAGTGGAATGAGGTGGGGCACAGTTGGAATTTCCCTCAAATCCAAAACTGCTTCGCTCAGAAACTTTGTGGGCAATGATAAAGTCTCATACCATTGCATATATGGAATATCTACATTTTTACCCTCTTACATGGACCCTCTGTGAGGTGTGCACAATAGATATCGTTTGTCCCCATTTGAGATGAGAAAACCGAAGTGTATTTAATCGACTTGCCTGCATCTACATGTTTAATTCATGAAGGGTTAGCTGGGGTCAAGGTCTGATTTCCTTAAATTCCAAGTGTCTTCTAATACAGTTTAGATCATGCCTAATGACAAAGAAACATACTTAGGTTGAAAAAATGCATTTCAAAAACATAATTATTTTCTTTGGTTTCTTTCATTTGGCGTTAAAAGATGACTTTATATGTCAGAATCAAAATACTGCCTCTGATTGAGGGATGAGGAAGACAAAAATTTTACCCCACAGTACAGTGTCCACCTAAGAGCAGATCTTCTGTAAATATAATGAAAATCAATAAATATGACAGGACAAAAGTTAGGAGGAAGGCTGAACTCAATACACAGTTTTCTTTTCTGAGGCACATGACTTCTAAGACTTGTGGTCATTGTTGTATGTGGTCAGCAGAGCTGGAAGGGATAAGCCATGCCATGTTCTTGGCCCCCACACTCCAGCCCCAGCCCAGGCAAAAGGGCCCATAGTTTATCTTATGTTTTAACCAGTTAAGCCAGGGATGGGTGACTGAGCTCAAAAAATGCCAAGTCATTTGAACAGCCAGTGACTGTCTTACTATCTCTAACTATTTGAACTCAGAGGCCAGAAGTGGTCATTAGAAATGAAAGGTCACCGAACAAGCTACAACTACCTCAGGAAAAGGGAGTCATTTAAGAGGAAACGGGTCAAGTTAACATGCAGAGATGAAACTGTGGGGAGGGGCGAGGCTGTGTGGCCAGAGAGACCCTCACATACAGAAGAGGGAGGGAGGGGAGAGACAGACAGACAGAACTTGGACCCTAACTTCCCAGATTTTAAGTACTGTTTCCATGAAGCCCGACTTCATTTCTTTGAGACATACTTATTGTATTTCATTCTACCCTTTTCTGTTTTGTGTTTGTTTTTGGAAGCAAACAGCTTTCATTAGAACATCATATTTCAAAGCCAAAAAGTAAAGGTTTTTAATAAACCTGAAAAGTAAAGTAATATATTTATCAATTTTGTTTTGGGGGGATTATTTTAATGAGGAGTCTGCCAGGGCCTCCAGGGCCATTGTGAGCTGACAATTGGTATCGAGGGCATTTGAGCAAGTAAACGTGCTCTGTCACCCTGCTCAAAGGGTTACAGTTAGGGAGTCTTGCCTTATCCATTAAAATGCACACCCCTAGAGAAAAATGAACCTGGGGAGACAGGCACAGTGGATGACGGATGATTAAAATGGTGTCTCTGGCCTATTCTAGAAAGACAAAGACTTGGTTCATGGGAGAATGGCAGGCAGGCCTGCTGGCTCTGACAGATCTGGGAGTGCTAATGTGTTGTTGATTTCCACATTCCATGTCAACTGTAGACCATTCCATGATAACGGAGTGGCAGTCTTCCTACAAACTGCCTGTTCTTCCGCTCTGAAGAACAGTAAATAGATAATTTCTGAATGTCTAGATTCATGAGGTTTATTTACCAGCTAATGGCGTCTGACCTCCGAATCTTTAAACGAACAGGAAAAGAATGTCCTTGTTTCATAGAAGCCTATGGGCTGGGAACAAGCAGTCTGGGGACAGATGATGGTTATATCACAAGATATATAGCTATATTTCCACGATAGGTCCGGTGCCTCTGTATGGAAATGGGTCGTCATTTTCTCCAGAGGTTCGATGCCCCTGGAATTTCAGGACCGTCTCATAAGGGAGACTCCTAGCCCATACCAAACTGATTGCGTCACTAATTCCCAAACCATGATTTATGGTCCAGGAGCAATCCATCACATGTGCTGCACTCCTGTTCTCCAAGCTGGTGAAATCACTCTTAAGTTCAACTCCTTGAGAATGTTTCTCTGCACAGTAAACAGATTTTTCAACCAAGCTGCTTGTCTCATAACAGATGCAGACAGCAGTGCAGCGGAATCGGAAGCACAGGCGGGCAGCACAGAGGGGGTGTGACTCCGTCAGTTTGAGGACCGATCGTGTCCCCTGGGTTTAGATGAGTTTGCGTGAGTGTATAGAGCAGCCTGCCAGGATCCTCTGCAGTGACTGCCGTAAACAAACAGCAGACTTGTGTCCGCGGTATAGCCCAGAAGCCTGCTGCTGTCTGACGGAAGGACATCCAAGGAGACCTATTGTCTGGGTGCTGCCACTGGATTTTTTTTTTAAGAAGTTGGGGGTTGAATAGCTGTGACAACAAAAATTAGCTGTTAAGATTCCATTTGGAGCTGAGTCTTTATTTCTGCCAATCATTCATTCCCTTCTGAGCCAAATTAGCATCCAGACAAGGAATCATGGAACTGGGAGTTGGAAAGGACATTAAATGTCGGCTAGTGTGATCTTTTACTAGTGGGAAGAATGGCTTTTATAAATTCCCCCCCAGAAAATCTGAAAATAGGACTATCTTTCTCTCTCTCATCTCTTTCTATCTTCCTGTCTCCTCAGCTGCTTTCTTTGTCTGTCTTTTCCCCATCTCTGTTTCTCTCTCTCTCACACACACAGACACAGACACACACACTCACACATGCAATTTTCTCTCTTTCTTTTGCATGATGGTTCTTCAAATATCGTGGCATCTGGATTTACTTTCTTTTTGCTAAATAAACTTTCCTCTAGGGCTTGGTTTCACGCCCTCATCATCTCAGTCAATCCTTTCTATATGCGCTAGTGAGAGAAGGAAAACTTCTCTGCTGCTGCTGCTAAGTCGCTTCAGTCATATCCGACTCTGTGCGACCCCACAGACGGCAGCCCACCAGGCTCCCCCGTCCCTGGGATTCTCCAGGCAAGAACACTGGAGTGGGTTGCCATTTCCTTCTCCAATGCATGAAAGTGAAAAGTGAAAGTGAAGTCGCTCAGTCGTGTCCGACTCCTAGCGACCCCATGGACTGCAGCCTACCAGGCCCCTCCGTCCATGGGATTTTCCAGGCAAGAGTACTGGAGTAGGTTGCCATTGCCTTCTCCAGAAAACTTCTTTAGTTGATGTTATTTCAAGATATTCAGAGGTTTAGATTACAATTAATTGTACCAAAAGTGGCTATCACTTACATTCTATTTTAACATAAGCTTAGATTCTGCAAGTATTTGGTCATGTTTTAACCATAATTCACTTCCTCCTCCTCTAGTTCATGAAGCATTAAGGATGTATCTTATGGCACTGGGTGCTCCAGATAAGAGATAAACCTTGTTCATAAATTTAGGAGCTGGTGTGATGACCAGGGTAGAGTTCCCTCTTAGTGGACCCTTATTGTTAGGAATGTTGAGAATGTTAATAGTGTCAGCCATGTCCTTCAGGTGCCGCTCAAGACACGAAGAGTTACACACAGTCCAGCTTCAAATAGCTTTTCTTCTAGTTTGACAGGAAGGCAAAGACATAAACAGAGTCCATAATTTATAATAAGGCAAAACTGAAAGCTGACTTGTGGAATTAGCTTAAATGCTTTGCATTTTTTCAGAGTTCATTTTTCCACATAGATGGTGGTCCATAGATGGATTTCTCACAAGGATAAATAATCTTCAGAACCATTTACACCTAAAAATGAATCTCAAGATTGTTTCCGGCTTGCAGCTAGTATATTGATATGATAAAGACCTCAGTTTATTTTGAATGAATAGAGAAAGAGCTAACAGACCCAAAGTAAATTACTAAGCAACAGCAGTTCCCTCCTTTACCCATAAAATTCTCAGAATGATACCATGTTGAGAGTAATTCCTCATCTGGTTTCTTTAATAGATGGACAGAACATAATTTAACCTTTCATCGACGGATCACTGGCAACATTGTGGACATCAGTCCTGGTACTGGTGAGAATACAGCCATGCTCTCTGGGCCCACTGAGTTGGTAAGGCTGTTTCTGTTATAATCAGGGCTTATTTTCTTCAAGAGTTCAGCTTTTGTTGGCTTTCTATTGGGATCTCGAGTGTATGATTCAGCTCAATTTAATATATGATGTTCTCAGCCCATTCCTCTGAAATGAGGTCACCATGTGCCTCTTCTCAGAGCAAAGTTCACGGGTATTGGCATGGCCAAGAGCCCTTCTAATCAGGAGAGGAATAATATGAAGAGCCCTTAGCAAATTTCCCCCAATTTTACATCACTTTCAACTAACAAGGGACTCCTGGTTCAAGCAAAAATATCAGATTAGGGAAAAAAGTTTTGAAAGGGCAGCATAAGGTCTGAGCTCACACTGGTCAGGGGTCACTGGCTTTCTGCACAGCCCCACAAACCCTGTGTCTAGTCCATTTCCTTATTCATGATTCTGCTCTTCAGAGACTCTTATTCAGGATTCTTGCTGAGGGACTGAACTAGCCAATACCTGACCACTAAACAAAAGATAGGTTATTATCATTAAGTTAGAAAATACCATCGGAGTTGAAAAACTAACATATGAGAAAAGTAGTATCTTTTTTTAAAAAAAGGATTAATGCCTTGTTTTAAGAGAAAAATATAAGCTCAAGTCAAAATATCAAATATAACCATCTGTATTCATTCAATTTAACATGCATTGTGGCTCTGTGATATGCCAGGTATTGAGATACACAGATGAGTTGCAATAGTTTCTGCCCTTGAGGGGCTGACAGACTAGAAGAAAGCAAAGACAGAAGCCAACAGCTACAATCTAGTGTGCTGAGTGCTCTAACAGGCATGAAAACTGAGCTAGAAAAGCAGGGAGGAGAGAAAAAATCAAATGGAGAAAGTGTTAAGTACGGTTAACTTAAGGGATTTGTTGCTATTGCTAAGTCACTTCAGTCGTGTCTGACTCTGTGTGACCCCATAGACGGCAGCCCACCAGGCTCCCCGTCCCTGGGATTCTCCAGGCAAGAACACTGGAGTGGGTTGCCATTTCCTTCTCCAATGCATGAAAGTGAAAAGTGAAAGTGAAGTCGCTCAGTCATGTCCAATCCTCAGCGACCCCATGGACTGCAGCCTAAGGGGCTCCTCTGTCCATGGGATTTTCCAGGCAAGAGTACTGGAGTGGGGTGCCACTGCCTTCTCCGAACTTAAGGGATGGAATGGAGTTTAAACAAAGAAGATAGGATTTAAGGTTGTTTTTAATTTTTAAGGACCATTTAAAAAATGTCTTTATTGAATTTGTTAAAATCTTGCATTTGTTGTATGTTTTGGTTTTTTGGTCATGAGTCATGTGGGGTCTTAACTCCCCGATCAGGAATCAAGACTACCCTCCCTCCATGGCTAAGTAAAGTCCTAACCACTAGACTGTCAGGGAAGTCCCAAAAGTTTTTTTTAAAAGATGCACTAAAATGGAGGGAATAGGGAAAGATAATTTTGACAAAAGTGATTAACAGAAGGAAAAGTGAAATCTACACAAGAGTGATGAGAGCCTAACATCTTTAGAGTGGAGTTTGGAGATTGAAAGATCCTCTGGGGAAGAGAATGGCAACCCACTCCAGTATTCTGGCCTGGAGAATCCCATGGACAGAGGAGTCTGGAGGGTTACAGTCCATGGGGTCACAAAAAGTCGGACTCCACTGAGCCGCTAACACACTTAGCAATTGAATGGCAGAGACTGAACTGGGCTCAAATCAAATGCCATGAAAGGTCATTTGGAAAACTGGGGAGAGGGTATTATGTATTTTAAATTAGGAGAATGCCAACGTAATTTTTAGTTTTTTAACTAAAAAATAAAAAAAAGAGAAAGCAGTGTTGAAAGCAGTCAGGAATTTGATAAATTGGTAATAGAGAGACCAGTTAAGAGTTTCTGGAATAGTTTACACAAGGGCTGGAGAGGACTAATGTACAGTGGCACTGGCCATGCAGAGAGATGAGAAGGTATCCCAGAGAATGAGGCCGAATTGCCTGGGTTTTGATTGGAAGGCAAAGAGGAGATGGATTCTAGGAAGACTACTGGTTCGCTGACTTGTGAGGCTTAATAGACCATAACACACACTGAGTTTATTGTTCTGGATAAACTATCTTTGGGATGCCCATGGGGCATGCGGATGCCAGTTATAACTGGTGGTTGGGAATATGTGTGCTCTAGGAAGTGAGGTTGAGTGACTGGTCACATGACCAGATGGGGACAGAAGGAAGTAACAGCAAGGTGACAGGGCAGCATCTGAGTTTGAACACAGGTTCGAAAACAGTGCAGGTTTAGTGACCGTAGTTTCCCTAGCCCAAAGTGGGATACTTTTTCTGACAAGCATATGTCCAAGTGGGCTTCCCAGGGGGCTTAGTGGTAGAGAATCCACCTGCCAATGCAGGAGACACAGGTTCAATCTCTGGGTGGGGGAGATCCCCTAGAGAAGGAAATGGCAACTTTCTTCAGTATTCTTGCCTGGAGAATCCTATGGACAGAGGAACCTGGTGAGCTATAGTCCATGGGGTTGCAAAACAGTCAGACACAACTTAACGACGAAACAACAACAATAATATGTCCAAGTATATCCAAGTATTAGGGATTTTTTTCAAGTCAAGACTGTTGCAGAAAATATTGGTCATACAGTTGCTTTCTAAGTGAGTAAACAAGTGGTCAAAACAATGAAAGAAGCAGTGAAGCTGGGTTGCCAAGCAGTCTGTTGAATTGCTCACCACATCCTTTGCACATAAATGCACCGGTTGTAATATTTCCAGATATTTATTTCTACAAAGTCTTACTTCAGTTAACTTCATCTTTCATGAGCTAGCAGTTCTGCCTAGGAAGGGAGATAGCAGAGACAGCCTGTCCTGCCTGTAGAGGCTACGGCTGCTCCCTTTCTGAGTCCTGGCTAATTGTTTTGGCTCTTATCGCTGAATTGCCCAGTGAAGGGGCCACTGGAACCACAACGACCTACTTTCCCCAGTTCTTTAACATTTAAAAATCTTCACTTAAAAAAAACTCTCAGGAATACAGAAGGTGTGGTACATATATACAATGGACTATTACTCAGCCTTTAAAAAGAATGAAGTGATGCCCTTTGCAGCAACATGGATGGACCTAGAGATTGTCATACTGAGTGAAGTAAGACGGAGAAGGAGAAATATCATAGGACATCCCTTGTATGTGGAATCTAAAAAGAAATGTATCCTTTGTAACTTATTTACAAAACTGAAAGAGACTCAAGGACTTAGAGAGCAAACTTGTGGCTGCCAGTGGTGGGAAGTTGAGGGGTTGTGGGTGGGGGGAGGATGGGGAGGAATAGTTAGGGAGTTTGGGATGGACATGTACACACTGCTTTATTTAGAGTGGATAAGCAACAAGGAATTCATGTAGAGCACAGGGAACTCTGCTCAATGCTATGTGGCAGCCTGCGTGGGAGAGGAGTTTGGGGGAGAATGGATACATGTATGGGGGCTTCCCAGGTAGTGCTAGTGGTAAAGAACCTGCTTGCCAGTGCAGGAGATGTAAGAGACGTTGATTCGATCTCTGGGTCAGGAAGATCCTCTGGAGGAGGGCATGGCAACCCACTCCAGTATTGTTGCCTGGGAAATCCTATGGACAGAGGAACCTGGAGGGCTAGAGCCCTTAGGGTCGAGTTGGACATGACTGAAGTGACTTAGCATGCACGTAGGCATGGATACATGTACATGTGTGGCTGAGTCCCTTCACTGTTCGTCTTAAACTATCACAACATTGTTAATTACCCCAATGCAAAATAAAAATTCCAAAAAAGTCTTCAGTTCTATTTATTGGAAGAAAAAAAGTTCTGCTTTCTGACCATTCTCCCTGTGGCTTGACCTTTGAATTTTCTAAAGTCTGACCTAGCTTTTATTGGATAGAAAAACACATAATGACAAACAGCTGGTCACCACCCTGCCCGCCCCTCACCTCCAAAAGGACCAGGGATTCATGTACTCACGTGGCTACAGCAAAATATTCATGCAATCTGCTCTCAAGGGCCTTTGGTTATACTGTATCATCCATATCTTCAACAGAGGATGGCTTGAAATAAGGAAATCGGAGGCATAGCTGGGTAAAACCACAGGAGTGAAGCCCACCCCTGCAAATTCCTCCAGCAGCCCTCTCTGAATAGGCGGCCCCTACAGGCTTTAGCAGATGAAAGACAGAATTCACAACCCAGGAATACAAAAACAGTGTATGTATTTTTTGCTTGTTTGCATGTAAAGTATCTGTGTGTTCATCAGGCTTTCTAAGGCAGGTATTCTTTTTTTCCACAAAATGGGAATGTCAAAATGTCATAGCCAAGTACAGATGTTTTTAGAAAACCATCCACGGATACAAGGGGGAAATTAGCATTCAAGTCACGATGGCAAGCAGTTTATTCTGGAGTTCATTCTGAGGAGGTAATGACTAGGAAAATGACAAAGAAAACTGTTACTGACCATTAGTGAGCAATCACTCTGTCATATTACTGAGATAATTTAGATAAATGCGGGGTTTTGCTGTCTCCCAGGGAGACCAGCGGCTGATATCTTTGAGAACAGCAGCCCTCTTAAAGGCTGCTTTTAACAAATGTATTTTTTCATCAGGCAGATGTAAAACAGCCATGTCTGTGCTTGTCTGTGGGATGTAGTAATAGCTCATTTTAAAAATTTGTTTAAAAAAAAATACAAAAATCCCCCCCAAAACTGTCTGTTCTCTGTTTGGTGCCCAGGTTGTCATGTCGTCATGCCCTGCAAAGGCTTTTCAGCCACTGTGGAAAGCAGTGTTTGGAAACATAAGGTATTTAATAAATCAATGCTAAGCCTACCATATTTTTGTTCAATTGACTTCTATTATTTTAGCAGCTGCTAATTATGCGCTGTTGATATTTGGAGGTCGGGAACAGATTTCTCTGTTCCATCTGGGTGATCTCCTGTCTCCAGAATAGATTTCCCCCCACCCGAATGCTATAGGAGTTTGGCTGCTCTATTTTGAGGGCAGTGATCATATCAAGGCAAAATGAGTAGACAGAAGGGACAAGATGAAATTTACCTAGTGTTGGTCACAAAATAGTTCATTTTACCTGTGATGTCAGAGGCCTGTGTCTGGTGCCACCCATGTCATTCAGTGCTAAGAGGAAAACAGGAGGGACTCTGTCCATTTTTACAGTAAGTAATTGACATGTGAATTCCGAGACTATTTTAGTTTTAGAAAATACTGAGCAAAACCAACCACAGCCTATTTTCTATTTATTAGGAATTTACAGGAACTGTATTGGGTGTAGAACCCAGCTTTTATTTGTAGTGAGGTGATGTAGGACAGGAGAGAGAGGCTGAGTATGGGGCTCAGAGTCAGTTACTTCTCTGTACTAGCTGCTCCAATGAAAAATTTTCTAAAATGTGGTTTCCTCACATATAAGAAGGAGGTAAAATAACTTGTTTTTAAGACTGTCATGAGAATGACATAAGATAATGAATATATAGCTATGATGATGATGGTTTTTTAAAATATTTTTTTTATGTGGACCGTTTTTAAAGTCTTGATCAAGTTTGTTACAATATTGCTTCTGTTTTATGTTTTGGGTTTTTGGTCCCGAGGCATGTGGAATTTAGCTCCCCAACCAGGGATTGAATGTCATCTCCTGTGTTGGAAGGCAAAGCCCTGACCCCTGGACCCCCAGGAAGCCCTGATGATGATTTTTAAAGTGCCATATCCACTTTGAAGTAAGCAAAGGTGCTTTTACTATGATGCAGTGTCTGAGGATACTAGACAGACTCCTCCTACTTGCTTGTCCTAAGATACAGGGAGGCAAAGAGCTGCGTGGAAATTCTAATAATTACCCTTCACGCTCTTTATCAACTACTTTGCTTTGTCCTTACACATGGATGTTTTGTTTTTATTTTAACATGCTAATTAATTAATTGAAATGCTTGCTAAGAAGAGTGACTGCCTTGCTGCTGAAGCCTGGGCAGTGGGCCTGCTGTTGAGGAGAAGGGCCAACGAGGGGTCCACTGGGTATTTAGGCCTGGCCTGTCCAGACTCCGACACTGCATTAGTGTGCTAGGGCAGCCATAGCAAAATACCACAGAGCGAAAGGGTTAAACAACAGAAACTTGTATTCTCACAGTTCTTGGAGACTAGGATCCCAAGGTTCTAGCTAATTTGGTTTCTGCTGAGAGCTCTCTGTGGGGCTTGTCGATGCCCACGTTCTCACTGGGTCCTCACGTGGCCCTTCCTAGTACACAGATACTCTGCTCCTCTTTCCATGGGGCCATTAGTCTATTGGATCGGGGCCAATCCTTGCAACCTCCTTCAATCTCAATTACTTCCAAAACGTTCCATATATCTCCATAAACCATCACACTAGGGTTCAGGGCTTCTAGAGAAAAATTTCATGAGGGGGACACAATTAAGTCCCTAGCTGTCATCATCAAAGAGAAGCACATTTTCAGAGATCCCAAATCCTCACTCTTAAAAACTAGTGAGAAACTGTTAAGTAGAATAAAATGCAGGGAATTCCCACAGCCCTCCATGTCATAAGTAGAGTTTTCCTTTACATAGGAGGAAAGTATTATAAAGATTCTGATTGCATCATCCCTTTTAACAGAATATCTGATGATACCTTTGAGGATTTTAAACATATTCTTGAGACTTGGTTTTTTAAAAATCCTAATAAACACATAGTCTGCTGGTTTAGAGCCGATGAGCTAAAGATCTTTGCCTTCAAAACAGATAAGGTAAAATTGTTCAATCCCGGTAGCACATTAGAATCACCTGGAGAGTCTGTTTCCTTGTTTTGGTTTGTGTGCATGTGTGTTAAGTGCTGATTCCTGGACTCTATCCCAGGTCACTTAAATCAGCATCTCTGGGGGTGGGTGCTGGCTTTATTAGCTGTAAAAACCCTTCAGGGCATTTTAATTCACTGTAAGAATTGAAAACAACAGATATGATTTCCTATTTTATCTCAATTGTTTTAGGGCCAGAATTTAATTTTGAAATAAAAATGTAATAAAATAAATGCATAATTACACCAGCATTCTGCACAAATAGCAACATTGCTGAAACCAAACTGTTGGCCTGCACAATGATCGCCTAAAATGCTCCTCTCCCAGCTGATGTATGAAAGTCTCTATTTACTATATAATGGGGTCCACAAACCACAGTATCTCCAACTCACTCAGAATAAAAGCCCAGCTTCCCACAGTGGCTTAGGAGAGTTACATCCTCTTTGCTTTACGTCTGTGTCTGATGTCATCTCTCCTGCTCTCTGCCTGGCTGTCTCTGCTTCAGCCGACTTACCTCCTTATTCTCTGTTGTAGCCTTGCATCATTGATTCTCTCCTCCTGGAAGCCTCTGCCCCAGATATCCACATGGCTGAGGTCCTCACATCTGTCCAGTCTTTTATTCAACTGATACCTTTCTAATGAGAGCGCCCCAATTACCCTACTGAGAACATGAAACCCACGCTCACGTGTGTCCATGCATTTCCCACCCCTTTTGCTCATTCATTTTCTCAAAGCATTTCTCAGTTTCCCACACACTAGTTACTGTTTGTTGTATATTGCTTGTCTCCTCACTACAACATATGCTCCACGAAGACAAGCGTCTTTACTCCACCGATGCGTCTTGTCTGGAAAGTACCTGGTACAGAGCAGCCATTCAGAACCCTAGGTTTGCTTGTTTGTTTTTATTTGGCTATGCCGGGTCTTAGTTGCAGCACATGGGATCTTCGTTTCAGCATGCGTGATCTTGGTTGTGACATGCAGGATCTAGTTTCCTAGCCAGGAATTGAATCTGGGCCCTCTGCACTGGGAGTGCAGAATCTTAACCACTGGATCACCAGAAAAGTCCCGGTACATCGGTTTTTAAATGAATGAATGAGACGCCTGCTGGTTTCCATAGATAGGACCCATGGGCAGCCCTGTAAAATGTCAGGGCTCTAGACTCGTGACTTCTAGCCAAGCACCTACTACCTAGGCCTCGTAGGGGAGGATGGAGGACAGACCCAAGCCCATAGTCATTCTAATCCTGTTTCCGGTATTCCACTGTCAATGGGTAGATAAAACTAAATCCAACTACCCCAGAAGAAGGAAAATATTCATTCCACATTTTTTAAGCTATTCCATAATATCCTGGTGGCTCAGTTACGACTGTTCAACATCTCAGTCTAGCTCTTTGAGCTTCCCTGGTGACTCAGATGGTAAAGAATTCCCCTTCACGGCAGGAGACCTGGGTTTGATCCCTGGGTTGTGAAGATCCCTAGAAGGGAATGGCTACCCACTCCAGTATTCTGGCCTAGAGAATTCCATGGACAGAAGAACCTGGCGGGCTACAGTCCGTGGGGTCACAAAGAGTCAGACATGACTGAGCGACTTTCACTTTCAACTCTTTGAAGGACAAGGAAACTTTTCTCAAAAAAAAAATTTTTAAGTCTTAGTATGAAGAGTAGAGCTAGTGAGTGAAGAATGCCTGTGCTTATCCTTGACAGCTCTTAATCTGACATTATTCAGTGGATAAAATTTCCATCAAAAGGTTCATTCAGTTCAGTTCAGTTGCTCAGTTGTGTCCGACTTTTTGTGACCCCATGAATTGCAGCATGCCAGGCCTCCCTATCCATCACCAACTCCCAGAGTTCACTCAAACTCATGTCCATTGAGTCGGTGATGCCATCCAGCCATCACATCCTCTGTCGTCCCCTTTTCCTCCTGCCCCCAATCCTTCCCAGCATCAGAGTCTTTTCCAATGAGTCAGCTCTTTGCATGAGGTGGCCAAAATACTGGAGTTTCAGCTTCAGCATCAGCCCTTCCAAAGAACACCCAGGACTGATCTCCTTCAGAATGGACTTGTTGGATCTCCTTGCAGTTCAAGGGACTCTCAATAGTCTTCTCCAATACCACAGTTCAAAAGCATCAATTCTTCAGCACTCAGCTTTCTTCACAGTCCAACTCTCACATCCATACATGACCACTGGAAAAACCATAGCCTTGACTAGACGGACCTTTGTTAGCAAAGTAAGGTTCATTAGTGAGCCTGATTTTAACACTAGGGAAAAATGTTGTGGAGACAGCTAAATGTAAGCACCTACCCTCATTTCCTATCCTTTTGAATTCATAGCTCTTGTCTTACCTCCAGCCTCTGATTCACATTCCTCTCAAGAATCTACTCCACAGAAACCCCTGGCTCAAAGCAGCACAATCTGTCCCCTCGGGAATGCAAAAGCAGACTCTGAGCTGAACAGTTTCTTGTGTTTATTTTATCCTTTTCCCATCATCCTCATGAGGGCTTATCTTCAGGGAAGACAACGATGTCAGAAACTCTAATTGGATCTTACTGGGCTTTTCCAATTTCAGGGTGTGGTTTTTAGGAGGAAGAAGCTGTCAGATAAACTCACCTTTAGCATTATGAGTAATAGAGGAGGAAATAACTCTGAAGTACACATATTCCTTTTGCTCTCCAGGTTTGACACATTATAGTGAAATTATAAGGCTTTCATGTTGCCTTCTCTTACTTCTTTGTGGATGGCTGGTGAGAGAAGAAAATTATGTGTAGCCACAAAACACTGACTTTTTAGTCCATGGATTTTTTTTTTTTCCTTTCGCATGGATATATTTGCCCGTACCTGTCTTATCTTTCATCCTTCACCTAATTTGTTGGAAGTGGCCATTTAAGGCATGATGGGGAAGAGAAAAAGGAAGAAAACACTCTTGATATTACAGCAATGAACACTGAAACTGAAAATGAGGATGAGCTGGCATTATCTGTACAATAATCTCTGGAAGGTTCTGATTCCTGATGAGCTCAGGGCAGCAGAGCGGGCAGAAATCATATAGAAACAGAAGTCACACCGCTTGCGTCGCTCAGACTCTGGCATAGAATGGAGCAGTAAGTGCCTTCAGCTGCCGCCTGGCGTGTGACGGGAGGAGGGACCCGACTATTCAGATTGCCAAGCGAACCTGAAATTTGTAATTAATATGTGCAGATGGTAGGGGAGCTTTTTTCTATGAGAGGAGGTAATTGAGGCCAACTCTGCCTGTTTAGTCAGTGGCATCTGAAATCCTTCCCAGTTCTCAGGGGATTGGAAAGTGTGGGTGAGGCTGCAGTTTGGAGCTGGCTCAGATGGTAAAGAATCTGCCAGCAAGGCAGGAGACCCAGGTTCGATCCCTGAGTGGAGAAGATCCCCTGGAGAAGGGAATGGCTACCCACTCCAGTATTCTTGCCTGGAGAATCCCATGGATGGAGGAGACTGGTGGACTACATTCCACAGGGTCGCCAAGAGTCAGACACAGCTGAGCCTCTAACACTTTCACTTTCACTTCACTGCCTGTTGCATCAGTGACATCTGAAAAACTTTACAGTTCTGGGGGGTGGGTTGGAAAGTGTGGGTGAGGTTGGAGTTTGGAGCTTTCTTATTTCAGGAGCCCCAGTCCCTTCAGTGGCGGATCAGCTTATGCCTGAGTGGAGCCCTGATGGCATTGGAACTGGGCTCAATGTTAAATATAGGTCTTAAAGGTGTCACGGGCTTCCCAGGTGGCTCAGATGGTAAAGACTCTGCCTGCAATGTGGGAGACCTGGGTTCCATCCTGGGTTGGGAAGATCCCCTGGAGAAGGGAATGGCAGCCCACTCCAGTATTCTTGTCTGGAGAATTCCATGGACAGAGGAGCCTGGCAGGCTATAATTCATAGGGTCCAAAAAGTCAGACATGACTGAGCGATTAACACTGTCACTATCAGAGGTGTCATATGGGGCCTCAACCCCACCCCTCCTCAGGGCATTCCTGCTGACTGAATCCCTTTTCAAGGCCCAGTCTCTCCTGGATCATGACAGGATGGAAGAGGGGAAGTGACAGGTTAAGAGGTTTTATTGTCCCTCTCCAGACACTGCAGGGGCCTGTCAGCCCCATGTCCCACAACTGGAGCCACAAACAGACTTTCAGGTGAGTTCCCACCATCCTTCTAAGCTGCACCAGTTACCTATCTGATCCGCTCACATTGACCCTGGGCAACGACAGTCCACAAGCTTGAGGACCAGCAGCTGACATGCCCACTGCAAAGGCTGTTGATTCAGAGTGATAGGAAAGTTAGGTGTCCAGCGGTGGGGGTGGTCTCACCTCTGGTTGATGGGAATGTTGCTGGAGAATGAGACACCACAGAAAAAAATAGCATGGGAATCACATATTTACTGTAGGAAAGGAACGATGATCCAGATCGTATTGATCCAGAGTTGGGAAAATGAGGTCTGGAGAGGAGAAATAACTTTCCCAACCACCCAGGCTGTGCATGCTGGAGTCAGATAAGGACCCAGGGTTCCTGAACCCTTTGTTCAATTTTTTTTCCCCACTGACTCATAAGAAGTCTCATCTGGCAGATTCTATTCTTTTAGAAAATCTACTTTATAATCATGCTGAGGCTACTCTCAGCTTGAGCCTGAGTTATATTCACTGCTGACTTGCAGACATACCTGACTGATGGGCTAAAAGCATGAACCAGCCAAAGATTTTTTTGCACAAAGAACAAAAAATTTTGCAAAATAACTCACCCTAAGGAGGCATGAATTAGTTCCTGTAATGGGACTAGGAAGAACATGTTATGTTCTATTTACTATATAGTACAGGGCATGATCTTCAGTATCTTGTAATAACCTCTAATGGAATACAATCAGAAAAAACTGACTGAAAGACTATTCTGTACACCCGAAACTCACACAATATTGCAAATCAGATATACTCCAATAATAATTTTAAAAAGAATGTCAGTCAGTCAGTTCAGTCACTCATTCATGTCCAACTCTTTGTGACCCCAGGGACTGCAGCACAGCAGGCTTCCCTGTCCATCACCAACTCCCGGAGCTTACTCAAACTCATGTCCATGGAGTCAGTGATGCCATCCACCCATCTCATCCTCTGTCGTCCCCTTCTCCTCTTGCCTTCAATCTTTCCCAACATCAGAGTCTTTTCTAATGAGTCAGTTCTTCGCATCAGGTGGCCAAAGTATTGGAGTTTCAGCTTCAGCAACAGTCCTTTCATAAAAAATGGGTGATTTTTCTGTCAGTCTGTGAACATCTTTCAACTCAGTCTCTCTTGAGTACCTATGCAGAGGGAACTGTGTTCACAAAATAATTCACATCAGAGCAAAAATCAGGGAAGAGATATATGCCCACCTTCACCGAGAGAGTCCTTGGCATCATGCAAATCAAGGGCCATAGGTAGGAAGCTGCACCATGCTTTCTTTGTATATTAGTCTATATGAAGGCCATCCCTGGAACTGTACAGCCAAATGCAAGGGTCCTTGTCTAGAACATTCAATTCTACTTACTGGTGGACCAAGAGAGTTGTGAAGGGGGAAGGGAGAAAACCAAAAAACCTGATTTCGAAACTTCACTGAGTCACTGATAACAGAGAAACCTTAAGAAAGTGATTTCAACTTTGTGGACCTCAGTGTCCTCATCTGTAAAATAGATGAGTAATAAGTTCTCTGGGATTAAAACAATATGACTGGTTGTACCCTTCTATGCCTCTTGCCATCATTCAGTGAGAAATGTGTCCAAGGAATCAGTTTTGGGGGGCAACACTTTGGCCCCTTGGAGAACCTTTTCTGCACGATCTGTGGATCATTTCTCAGGAGGAACCTTCCTGGAATGGACATCATTTTGCATGTAAACCAGAGTTGCTGGAGAGATGGCACCTCACAATAGGCCTCTGATTAGCAGCACCCGGAGTCATGAACAGCGGTTGAGTCAGCTACAACCTCCTTCTAAATTGGGTCTGATAGTGCCTGCGCCCTGACAGAACCCCTCCCCTGATAGAACCCCTCCCTTGATCTCCAGAGAAGTGACTTTAGCAGGAGATGGTCACCAGGCGGCGGTGTGGTTGATCATAGGCTGCCCACAGAGTCAGGAGACTGCACAGGGAACACATCTCTCTGATTCTGAGTCCTCTGCCCTCCTGTCAGATAGTCTGATCAATTTCACCTTCTACCAGCATGGTTCCCGGAAAGGGGTGATGCGTGATCATACCAGCGCACCCATTCTTCCCCTTTGGAACATGAATCATGTTCATGGAAACACCTCTAAGGATATTAACATGAGGAGTGACTCTGGGAAACCTTATGTTTATTCAACAAAAAGATGCTTTTCTGACATGTAAAATGCTCCAGAACATTTTAGGAATAATGGGAAGCTTTCAAGGTTTTTTTTTTTTTAATAGGACTTTATTTGGAAAGCCAAAGCAGACTGACCTCAAGGTTTTTTTAAAAAAAAAATTAATCCTTGTTGGAGTATAGTTGCTTTACAGTGCTGTGTTAGTTCTTACTGTACAGCAGATCATTTTTTTTTTTTGGACAGTATTTTGAATTTCTTCCTTTACCATTGGTCGATTAAGGCTCACTATTTCTTGGAGTAATGCTTGCACTTTTTATTTTTTAAAGGAAATTTTCAATCCTGATATTTTCAATTGATTATATAGAATGGCTTTCTATATAATATTTTGTTATAATCATAATTACCATTCCGTCTGATGTTTCATTACTTTGGTTCCACATTCACTGTACTTGTATCCTGCCTTTCCTTAATGGCACACACATGTCTGTCACCTCCATCCCAACTAAAACAAAAAATTCTTTAATTTATTTTTTGCTTGTTTTTCTGTTTAATAACTCACTTTTATCTCATTTTTCCAGGTTTTCTTATATTTCTGTGGTATAATATCTCTAGCTTTTTTATTTCAATGCCTCATGTAAAAAGTTATTTCTTATTTGATAATGTAAATGACTTAGTGTTAAGCCTGTCTCTGAGTACAGCTTTAACTTCATGGTATGGGCTTGATTTGCAATATGTTTGTTACTTTCTTAATATCCCACAATTACGTTGAGATTTGTTTTGACCCTGGAGTTATGTAGGCAAGCATTTTGTTTTGTTTTATCCCAAGTGATTAAATAGTCATAAAAACTACTGCTGAAAACTGACATAGGGTTGGAGCTAGACTACTGTTTTGCTCATTTGTAAGCTGGGGAGTAGAGAAAGCAGTTCTGCAGACAGAGTGAAGGCACAGGAAATCTACATCAAAAATAATCTCCGAGTGTCTCTGGTGTAATGGAAACAGGTACTGCTATTGAAGGACCCTTACACTGAAACACAATTCCACATACCTAGAGCAAAACCAGGGATCAAACACTCTCTTCTTCCCCTCACCACCACTCCATCTCTCAGTGACTCCAGACCACACTAAAACTTCAATATTCCATCATGTTAATAAAATCGTGCAATGACTACCATTTTCTAAGTGCTTATTCTTGACTTTGTAGAGATTAAGTAACTTGTATAATGACATGAAGCAAGTAGCTGGTAGAACCAGGATTAAAAACCAGATTGAGTGGCCTCTCATCCATCCAGGTTCTGACTCCCATGCTTGCTCCCTGCAGAACAACGAATGCCAAGTTGATGAAATGTCTAGTCCAATAAACATAAATGGTAGGTACATGAACTAAATAATTTGCAATTACTAGTCAGACTCTGTAATGCCCACAAGGTCCAAGAAAAACCAACTAGCAAATCTGTCCTTTGCACATTATAGACAGGGTAGATACAGAATTTTTTTTTTTAATGACTAGGACCATTTTTAAACTCTATTGGATTTGTTACATATTGCTTCTGCCTTGTTTTATTTTCGTTTTATTTTTTGGCTGTGAGGCACGTGAAATCCTAGTTTCCCAAGCAGGGATTGAACCTGAATCCCCTGCATTGGAAGGTGAAATCCTAACCACTTGGCCACCAGAGAAGTCCCCAGAAAAATATGTTTTTTCATCATCATGAAAGTTGATGCAGGCAAAAGGCCTTTTAAAAAATTTCTGACTCGTCATCTCTTTCAGAATCCTGTCTATCAAGTTGCATTTCAATATCAGTGGACAGTAATTTTTTCATTTTCCATGCCTCTTTGCCTCTAATAGTACAGATAAATTCAATTTTTACTTATATAAGCAAAATCATCTCTAAGATGACTTCAACTGTAATAATCTGCCAGCCAGTGAGTATTAAATAAACAGTTAATCCCTCCGTCCCCCACAAATACTGCTTACCTCAAAGGAAAAGATTAGCTAAGAGACTCCCTACATGAATTCTTGCCTCATAATATATTTGTTTTGCATAAAAATCTTTCATGTAACAATTTATATATCCATTTGACCATCCTGCATATTAACTGATCATTTTAAAAACAATAATTAATGATGATAAAGAATTGGGCATTAACTATAGGATGCTGGAGGTCAAGCCCTTGGAAAGTGGCAGGAATTCTGCTGACTCCATGGTTTGTTTCTGATTTTCCCTGATCAGTACACAGCTTATGAGCTACAGCAGACTTTCATTCTGAAAAGTCAATATCCAAGGGCATATTTTAAATTAATCAAATCTGTTTCTGAAAGATAAGCTAAATTAGTTCTTTAAAAGGAGAATGTGAAAAGCAAACTTATGTGTTCATCATATTTAGCTTCAAGAAACAGTCTTACATAACTCCAAAGTGGATTTGACGCAACCAAAACCGAGCTTCAAGTCTGAAGCTGATATGAAACCTCAAAAGAATGTGTTGTAAATTTCTGAACTCATAGGTTGCACTCATTATATTTCTTATTGTTCCATTCATTTAAATCACAATTTAAATTATGGGAGTCAAGTCAATAAATATCTATTAACCTTCCTTATCTACTGTGAATTGAAAATAGGAGTGTAAGACAGTTTGTCTACCCAGAAAGTAAAGTCTTACTGAGGAAGAAGACTTAGACATATGGAAACAGTTACAGATGAATAAAAAAATTGTATAGAAATGACTCAAAATTCATGACTTCTAAACGGTATGATGTGCTTCTACAATCTTTCTGTTACTTCTTGACTCTGTCTTCTCATTTAATTGTGGCCCAAGCTAGCTCTTTCCATTTTAACCACAGCCTACAGAAACCTTAGACAGAGGCATGTTTTTCTTTATCAAATGGGAGATTATAACTTTATCAAATGGGAGATTAAAACTACTCTCAAAACAAGGGAGATGACAATCCCTTGTTTTGAAAGTAGTTTTAATAAAAGATTAGCACACAAGCCTTAAGCAGTGTATAGAAAAGAAGAGCTTCAGAAAAAACAAATGATGTGTCTGGGACCATTTCAACTGGTAGCCAACTTCATTCTGCAAATATCTTATACTCTTTAGATATTCATTGATTTCTTTCTTAAAGAGTCTTTGTTGAATTTGTTACAATATTGCTTCTGTTTTATGTTTTGGTTTTTTGGCTGTGAGGCATGTGGCATCTCAGCTCCCCAACCAGGGATCAGACCTGCATCTCCTGCATTAGAAGGCAAAGTCTTAACCACTGGACCACAAGGAAGTCCCATCCATTGATTTCTTAATCAGTAGCAATTTGAGGATTTGTAGACTATAGGCTTCTTTAAGAAAGGTAATTTTTACCTTGGCTGTCCCCCTGCTCACCAAAGTATTTAGCACATGCTAGACTCATTGGAAAAGACTCTGATGCTGGGAGGGATTGGGGGCAGGAGAAGAAGGAGACGACAGAGGATGAGATGGCTGGATGGCATCACTGACTCGATGGATGTGAGTCTGAGCGAACTTCGGGAGTTGGTGATGGACAGGGAGGCCTGGCATGCTGCGATTCATGGGGTCACAAAGAGTTGGACACGACTGAGCAACTGAACTGAACTGAACTGAGACACACAATATTATCTGCTTGCTTGATTTTAAAAAATGAATGAATAAATGTCTCCTTTAGAACAATGTTAAAATGTAAGATTAAATACATACTAAAAGTTTGAATAAGATGTCTTTTGATTCTTCTAAATGCAAGAGCTTGCATTTAAAATGATCTATATTTCCAATGACTGCACCATACATCAACAAATTCTTAAATATTAGAGCAAGGATGTTTAAAGACTCTGTATTCTTTTGGCTTTGTATGTATAAGTATGGGGATTCATTTCTTTTGAAAATCTAGTAAGAATGATTATTCTAAATGGTGGGGAAAATATCCTCAGATTTAAGGAAAGAAGATTTATTATTTCTAGTCTTTCCTCCTGGTCTCCAGGTGATACTATTTCTAGAGTTTCAGTCTCTCATCTTTTGAGTTTATGGTTGGCAGTGAAATAGATGTCTTTATAAAATAAGTGGTTGAAACAACATTGGCAAATTTCAATACTCTTACTCTTTTTTTTTAATTTAATTTTATTTTTAAACTTTACATAATTGTATTAGTTTTGCCAAATATCAAAATGAATCCGCCACAGGTATCTTAACTATGCTTGAAGAGCAGTCCCTGATGAGTGCGCTATCTGTGATCCACAAAATGGAAATAACTCTTCAGAAAGGAAAGCAAATTCTAGTTGATTAAGTGAAATTAAAAAATCAATTAATGGGGCTTCCCTGGTGGTTCAGTGGTAAAGAATCCACCTGCCATGCAAGAGACATGGGTTTGATCCCTGGTCTGGGAAGCTCTCACATGCTGTGGAGCAGCTAACCCTGTGTGCCGTAACTATTGAGCCTATGCTCTAGAGCCCAGGGAGCTGCAGCTACTGAGCCCACAGGCCACAACTATGGACACCCGTGTGCCCTAGAGCCTGTGCTCTGCACCAAGAAAAGCGACCGCAATGAGAAGCCCGGGCACGACAGCTAAAGTGTAGCCCTGCTCACTGCAACTAGAGAAAGCCTGCATAGCAACAAAGACCCAGCATAGCCATAAATTAATAGATACAAATTGTTTTAAAAATCAATTAATGGTTGCAGATATGTAGTACATTGAGTGTTTGTTTACTCTCAAATTCAAATGTTGAAATCTAATCCCCGACACGATGGTATCTGGAGGTGATGACTTTTGGAGGTGACCAGGTCATGAGGGTGGAGCCCTCATGGATAGGATTGGTGTTTTTATAAAAGAGGCCCTAACAAGCTCCCTTGCTCCTTCTTCCATAAAAGGACATAGCAAGAAGGAGGTCCTTACCAGACACCAAATCTTTCAGTGCCTTGATCTTTGACTTTCCAGCCTCCAGAACTGTGAGGAATGAATGTCTGTTGTTTAGGTCACCCATTCTAAGATATTCTGTTACTGCAGCCTAATCAGACTAAGACAAGATGCATGTAGTTTCTTAATGCAGTAATGGGAGTCTAGATATTTGCATCTTGATCAATACATCAAATTCAGTACATCAAAAGCCAATTTTTCTGTTGCCACATCTCAGTAACCAGTATAAGTTCCCTCTTCATCATCAGAACAGCCCTCAAAAGTGAGTCCCAACCAACTCCACTGTGCTTGACCCAGCAACATACACGAAAAGGTTGGGCAATTACCACCTGGGAGCCTGGACACTCTGAGAGTGTGTCATTATGGGAATCATTTTCGTAGAGGTTGCTATGGTTTCTGTGCTACATTCTCTATAGTTGGATGATTTTAGTTAATCAATGGCAAGCCACAGTGTAATTATTTTCTCTTCAGAGAACACAAGGAAGAAGAAAAAGCTTGGCATTTCTTGTACAATGTCACTGCTGACAGCTATTTTCTTTGACTATAAAAGAAAGACATGTTCTTATTCTAAATGAAAAGCAGAAAAGGAAAGTTGGGGGAAAATTGAAATAATTTTCCAATTTAGGCTAGCCTTTTAAGAAGTACCAGAAAATCTATTTCCCCAAATAATACTTTATTTATTTATTCATTAGGATGTTCATCCAGAAGGATATGAGGTAAAAACTACCCCCACCCACAAAGAATATTGGGATTTTTCTTACTACCTCGACAGAGTGTCTGGACATTGAGAAGCCATGGTTTGGGCTTATTATTACTCCCCCTAAAGTTAGTCACTCCTCCACTTTTTACAGTTTGTTTATTGGATATTACTAAAAGAAAAACCACTACTTCATATAGTTGACCACACACACACACACACACAATGTGGGAAAGAATCCTGTGAAAAGTAACAAAGAAATAAAACCATCACAAGTAAAACTATTAAACAGGCTCAAGAGATAATTCAGAATACTAAATATTCAAGAACTGACTCCTACTTTCCATTCTAGTCCCAAGGGTTGATTTGGTATTATCTAAGTACTTTGGCTACCTCATGCGAAGAGTTGACTCATTGGAAAAGACTCTGATGCTGGGAGGGATTGGGGGCAGGAGAAGGGGACGAAAGAGGATGAGATGGCTGGATGGCATCACCAACTCGATGGACGTGAGTTTGGGTGAACTCCAGGAGTTGGTGATGGACGGGGAGGCCTGGCGTGCTGCAATTCATGGGGTTGCAAAGAGTCGGACACGACTGAGCAACTGAACTGAACTGAACTGAAGTATGTCACACTCATTCAATTGCTGGTTGGCCATCTTCATACAGACAGTGGGAACAGCATGTGAAAGCCACAGGGACAGGGGTCTCCTCAAGACTTGTGGGTTGCATCGTCAGAGAGGATGGGGGGAGGAATTTACAAAGAGTAAGGCAAGGCTCCTGTTTTGAGGAACTTTGCTTTTGCGTGTAGAAGACAAGCATCCTTGAGTGAGATGGAAAAGTTGTCTCATTGTAAATGTAAAGTTCAGTCAATTTCCTGTTTGAAGGAACAGTCAAGGCAGTCAAGGCTGGAGTTCTTTGGTCCCATATAAGCAAGTCCTATCACTCCCCACTGTTCTGCTTTGAAAGGGTTTGTTTATATGATATTAGTTCACGTTTGAAAACAGGCCCATTTTCAGATAGATCCAGCTCTCTACAAAGGGGCTGTGTTCCTTGACTATGTGAAAAGAAACTTGGAGACTTAACATGTGTCGTCAGATGTACAAAAAAAAGTGGACTTAATAGTTTCAAAAGACAATGTGGACTTACTGTGAATTCCTTTAACTTCTTTTATTTGAAAATAAAAGCAAAATACAGATAATGGAAAATTTTATTACTTAGGGAATTATGTTCATCTGTTCATATTAGAAGTTGCCCTTGGCTTTAGTTGTTACCATCACATTCCTAAGCCAACATCACTGCTTTTTTGGGGTTTGGCACTATGGTGTGTATCCCTGATTTATATGGGAAAATGGGATGTCCCCCCTCTTGGCTCATCAGGTAGGCTAAGAATCCATCAGGTTTTGCAGAATTGAGTTTCTATTCACAGTGGCTGGCTTCCTCTGAGCACTAAAGTCACACACCTCTTCCCATTGAGATTTCCCCTGAGGGTGTAGAGGTCTTTTGTAGAACATGCAGTCTACTCATGTTGTGGTTTGCACCCTTGTTAGCACTTTTGATGAGAACACGCAGCACGTACCACCATAAGTTCAAGTTTACTTGTGAGCTACAAATTGAAGAGTTCTTTCTGTGACAGTAGTCAGATGACATACATTCTCTCCCAATGCATACCCCTCGAAAATGCTACACACTCAAGTAGCTTTTTCTCAAATGTTGTTCACACTTCTGCTCAGAATATTTTTGCAACATCTGTGAGGCAGTTCTCATTGTACTTACTAGTTTGTCTGCTCATAAAAAGAATACCTAGTTTTTATGGAATATTTAGAAAATACAGAAAAGTTTTCAAACGAACACTGAAAGTTACATATAGCTGCTATTCAGTAATTACTACTATTAATATATGGAATATTATTTTAAAATTTTATGTGCTCACACGCATGTGTATAGCCAAGTAAACACAAAAATACATTGAACTATATATATGATTTTGTATATAGTAATACAATGAGCTATAAGGATAATTCTCCAAGCCAGGCTTCAACAGTACGTGAACTGTAAACTTTCAGATGTTCAAGCTAGATTTAGAAAAGGCAGAGGAACCAGAGATCAAATTGCCAAAATCTACTGGATCATCAAAAAAGCAAGAGAGTTCCAGAAAAACATCTACTTCTGCTTTATTGACTATGCCAAAGCCTTTGACTGAATGGATCACAACAAACTGGAAAATTCTTAAAGAGATGAGAATACCAGATTGCCTAACCTGCCTCTTGAGAAATCTGTATGCAGGCCAAGAAGCAACAGTTTGAACTGGATATGAAACAACAGACTGGTTCCAAATTGGGAAAGGAGTATGCCAAGGCTGTATATTGTCACCCTCCTTATTTAATTTATATGCAGAGTATGTCATGTGAAATACCGGACTAGATGAAGCACAAGCTGGAATCAAGATTGCTGGGAGAAATATCAATAACCTCAAATATGCAGATGACACCACCCTTATGGCAGAAAGTGAAGAGGAACTAAAGAGCCTCTTGGTGAAAGTGAAAGAGGAGAGTGAAAAAGTTGGCTTAAAGCTCAACGTTCAGAAAACTAAGATCATGACATCTGGTCCCATCACTCCATGGCAAATAGATGGAGAAACAATAGAAACAGTGGGAAACTTTATTTTCTTGGACTCCAAAATCACTGCAGATGGTGACTGAAGCCATGAAATTAAAAGACACTTGCTCCTTGGAAGAAAAGCTATGACCAAACTAGATATCATATTAAAAAGCAGAGACATTACTTTGCCAACAAAGGTCCATCTAGGCAAAGCTAGACTACTGGTTTTTCAGTAGTCATGTATGGATGTGAAAGTTAGACTATAAAGAAAGCTGAATGCTGAAAAATGGATGCTTTTGAACTAAGGTGTTGGAAAAGACTCTTGAGAGTCCCTTGGACTGCAAGGAGATCCAACCAGTCAATCCTGAAGGAAATCAGTCCTGAATATTCACTGGAAGGACTGATGCTGAAGCTGAAACTTTGGCATCCTGATGGGAAGAACTGACTCATTTGAAAAGACCCTGATGCTGGGAAAGATTGAAGGCGTGAGAAGAATGGGACAACAAAGGATGGGACGGTTGGATGGCATCACCGACTCAGCGGACGTGAGTTGAGTGAACTCCAGGAGTTGGTGATGGACAGGGAGGCCTGGCGTGCTGCCGTCCATGGGGTCCCAAAAGTCGGACACGACTGACTGAATTGACTGACTGACTGATAAGGATAATCTTTAGTTTGTCATAACTATTGCAACTATTTTATTCTTATTTGACATTAACCTTTTAATTTTTAAGAATATTGATGTAAATGATCATCTATTTTGGATCAGTGGTCTTAAAAATTTTGCCCTTTCTGACTCCTCTAATTGCTTTTATGCTTAGAAAGTACTTTCACACATTAATTTTTAACAGAGTTTGAGTCTTATTATTTCATTTATATTTTTTCCCTGAATGCATCTGGACTTTTTTTACTATATGACGAAAAGAGAGTATCTAATCTAATTTATTGACTAAATGGCTTATTAATTGTTTCAACTGCATATTTGACTCTTTCTTCATTGATTCATGAAAACACCTGAATCACATACTATTATTTATATTCTGAGACTTCTTTCTGGGCTAAGTATTATGTTAATCTGCCCCCTTGTAAATTCATTCATTTAACAGATATTTCTGAAGGTCTGCTAGGTGCCAGACATTCCTTTTTAGGCAACGGAAATAGAACAGTAATAACACACACATACAAATCCCTTCCCTGTGGAGCTTACATTTTGGCACAGATTGGGAAGAGATTAACAAATACAGGACAAGTGACTGAAAGATTTATTATGTCAGACAGTAATGCGAGGTGGGAAGTGAAAAATCAAAGAGAAGGGGTGGAGGCTTGTGTGTGGAGGAGGCTGGTGATTACTAGGTTGCTATCAGACAATAGTTGGCACCAACCATCTGACTGGAAGACATAAAATAATCTTAAAACATTAAATACTCATGTCTTGAGTGATGTCAGGCAATGCCCTAGGGGTGAGGGCAGTGCCGAGAACAGTGCTATAATAGAACAGAAATGATTTGTGCAGAAGCACACAGTTGTATTCTTATTTGACATTATAAGCAGGTAGAATCTTTCCCCTAGGACCGTAGGACTGATGATGCTGGATTTTATTACCACTTGGACAGTGACCCATAAATGGTCCTTGATTGATCAAACAAAGAGCTGCTTGGTTTATGGATGGCTGTTCCAAGGTGACCAGACAGCATCCTGTTTGGTAGGCTGCCACTCTGATCGATGGAAGTAAACATAAGTCAGCTCAGAGGACTGAATTCATGATGTTTTCTCCTGTGTTTGGGATTTTACCAACTTGCAGGCAGTGGTCAGTGGCTTGTCCATATGGTTAGGCAGAAAAGCAATGGAAAGTTGACCTCTTAAAGGATGCTTGTGTAAGGAAGAGCCTTGTGGAAATCACTGCGGGAATCTGAGGGATCATGTATAAAATTTGGATAGGGAGATAGTGTAGGTAAGATAGTGTTAGTCACTGAGTCATGTCTGACTCTTTGCAATCCCATAGACTGTTCTTAAATGAAACAGAAAAGCACATACCATAAAAGAAAAAATGATAAATAAGAGTATATTAAAATTAAATACTTCTGTTCATCAAATGAAACTTCAAGAATGTGAAAAGATAAACCACAAACTGGGAGAAGTTTAAATATATATATCACATAAAGGACTCATTCATATTCAGAATATTTAAAAACCTCCTATGGCTCAATAAAAACAATGACAAATAGAAAAAAATGGATAAAACACAATTCCCAAATATAAAATAAGGTGGGCCAATCAACATGTTAAAAATATTCCCAAATTATCAACTCAGAACAATGCAAAGTAATACCACAATGAAAAATCCATTAAGAGGAAAAAAAAATTAGACAATAAAAATATCAGAGAGGAGGTAGAACAAAGACTGTTAATATACTCCTAGGGGGAGAGTAAATCAGTAAATATCTTTTGCAAGGCCACCTGGCATTATTTAGTATATACCAAAAAGAAACTCTTATACATGTGCTATCTATGAGATTATTGTGTGCAATAACCAGCATACAAGTGGAAACAATGAAAATGCCCATTGATAGGAAAATGGAAGTAATAACTACAGCATGGACACGAATGATGTAAAGTTATATACATCAACATGTGTGAACCTCAGAAATACAAATATTTTGAGCCAAGATGTGACAGAAGAATATATTCAGTATTTTAAACTTAAAACATTCAAATAAAACATGCTTCAGCATTTATACATAATGGTAAAACTATAGTGAATTGACGGAGAAGGCAATGGCACCCCACTCCAGCACTCTTGCCTGGAAAATCCCATGGACGGAGGAGCGTCATGAAGACAAAATTCATAAAGATTCTGGAGGAGGAAGAGGGAAAGAGATGGAGGATTTCCAAGGTCTTAGTTACGGTCTATTTGTTTAGCCAGGTGGAGGTCATATGGTTGCTCATTTATTTTTAATCTTTTTGACTTAAAAGATCCACGTATCTTTTACGTTTAATAAATATATCATATTTTCAATTTTTAAATTAAGGGAAATGTATTCCATGACATCAATGGATTTAAGTCCTTCAGCAGGTACTATGCCAGTTACAGCTACTCTGAGATATTCAGCAAGATCCATGTCACTATAGCTTACCAAATTTTCATCACAAAAGTAATTGGTTTAACAACAGAATATTAAATCACACCAAGCAAGTTAGCTGGATTGTTTTGTACCCTCCTGGCATTAAGCTGATATTCTCAGTCTCATAAGCAGACTGATATTCTCCAGCCTTGAAGAACCAGAAATATCACATCTCACTGCTTAAACAGTGTTCTTAGAACCGTTACCTTCAATCTGATCAGGACCATCTCACACGGTGTGGTAGATCCTAATGGTATTAAATCTCATTTGTTGGATGTAATCCTAACAAGTGCACTTAACTTTCACAGATGTCCTAGGGATTTCTTTGTGCACGTAAGTTCAAGAAAAGTGACAGCGGTGACTTCCCTGTTGGTCCAGCGGTTAAGACTTGGCTTTCCAGTGCCAGGGGTGTGGGTTTGATCCCTGACTGGGGACTAAGATTTCATATACCTCACAGCCAAAATACCGAAAAATAAATAGAAACAATATTGTAACAAATTCAACAAAGATTTTTTAAATTGTCCATATTTTTAAAGATTTTTTTTTAAAAGAGAAGTGATAGTGTACAAAGTAAGAAGAATAAAGAATAAACATTCCAAAAAGGGGTTAATGAACTGCTGGTTATCAGATCACAGCCACACCCACCCACAAAAGCAAGAATCACCAGCTTTAAAGATAAAGGTACTAGAGGGACTTCCTGGTGGCCCATTGGTTAGTGATTAAGACTCCACACATATCTAAATAGAATTCTAAATCAAATTTCAAGAATGATATGAATAAAACAATTTTAATTTTATTCCAAAGTATTTCCTAAGAGATTTGGTAAACTTAACAAGTCTTACTAGAAGAGAAATGTAATGAAATAGGAGAGGGATTTTATTCTCCCGATTTACTTCACATTGAGTACTTAAAATTAGCCAAAGCTTTAGAAAACATTTAGGTGTTACCATGTTTGTGATCATTGTCCAACACTCCTTCTCCTGTCCCCTGTAGAATATCATTCACCATGCAGCAGAAATCATTATACGGTTATTTACCTTTGGACATCTTTCAATAGATTCTGATTATCTCATTAAAAGCTAAGCCTGAAGGCTTGTGGAACATCTGTGTGTGTGTGTGTGTATGATGTCTATCTTAAATGAAAATTTTACACGTATATGAAAAAGAATCACATTAGCCTCTGAAAACTAATGTCAAGACAGACAGAAGAAGAGAGATTGAAGGTCAATTTGTTTTCTCTTATTTCTGTAAGTTTTAATGTTAGCGATTTCTATTGTGTGCAGTCTGTTTCCTTGTTTCTGGCAAAGCATTTCTGGCTGAAACCATCCAAAATATCCATACTAGTGCAGCCTACGATTTGATTTATGGGAGCAGTGTAAGTGTGTAAAACATTTAATCTGATGCTTTTGACATGTTTGACGAGGATACGAAATAAAGGGAAAACCCTGAAAGAAAAAGTGGTCCTTCCTGGTAGCTGGTCAGCCGTGACTTCCCCAGAAATACGCAAAAGGAGCTTGCTCACGCATGAATCTGGGACGCTGGCTTCCCCACAGATATGCCACGTCAGCCAGCCAAAGGGCTTATGTGAGTCATTTATGCCCTCGTTTCAGATTGAAAAGTACATACATCTGGCACTGTTATGCTTGACTGGTGCTAGCTTGTGGCATATGAACAGCTGAGGAATAAATTTGGGGACATTATTAACCAAGACCAAAATGGGCCACTCAGTTTCACTGGCTTAAAAATGACAGCTCCTGGTTTTCTAAAATGTGTCCTAGTATTTGAGGATGTACATTATAATATTAGTTACCAATCAGGAGTTGGATATGATTGAGTAACTGAACTGAACTGAATCATAAACCTTTTTTTTTTGATCTGTACATATCTATCCTCTAGCGAATTGAAAAACAAAATTCAGGAATTTGTAAATGGATAGTTTAAAAGACATAGAAGGACATTTGCATTTGAGGGAGAGTCAAGCCATTCTTGTGCAGATGTTTGATGATGCAAAATCAAAACCCTCTAATGAACATTTTTCAGATCCTCTATGAGTGGACACCACTCTACATACTAGGAGATATCAAAAGACACAAAACATTATCTATGCTATGCTTCCAGTTCAGTTCAGTCACGCAGTCCTGTCTGACTTTTTGTGACCCCATGGACTGCAGCACTCCAGGCTCCCCTGTCCATGATCAACTCCTGGAGCTTGCTGAAACTCATGTCCATAGAGTCGGTAATGACATCAAATCATCTCATCCTCTGTCGTCCCCTTCTCCATCGTCATTAATCTTTCCCAGCATCAGGGTCTTTTCCAATGAGTCAATTCTTCACATCAGTTGGCCAAAGTATTGGAGTTTCAGCTTTAGCATCAGTCCTTCCAATGAATATTTAGGACTGATTTCCTTTAGTTGGACTGGTTGGATCTCCTTGCAGTCCAAGGGACTCGCAAGAGTCTTCTCCAATATCACAGTTCAAAGGCATCCATTTTTCAGCATTC
Organism: Bubalus kerabau; assembly: GCF_029407905.1. Lineage (NCBI taxonomy): Eukaryota > Metazoa > Chordata > Mammalia > Artiodactyla > Bovidae > Bubalus > Bubalus kerabau. The sequence goes on from NC_073636.1 coordinate 26,749,862, forward strand.
AGCTTTCTTCATAGTCCAACTCTCACATCCGTACATGACTACTGGAAAAACCATAGCTTTGACTAGACAGACCTTTGTTGGCAAAGTAATGTCTCTGCTTTTTAATATGCTACCTAGCTTGGTCATAGCTTTTCTTCCAAGGAGCAAACATTTTTAAATTTCATGGCTTCAGTCACCATCTGCAGTGATTTTGGAGCCCAAGAAAATAAAGTCTCCCACTGTTTCCATTGTTTCCACATCTATTTGTCATGAAGTGATGGAACTGGATGCCATGATCTTAGTTTTGAATGTTGAGTTTTCAGCCAGCTTTTTCACTCTTCTCTTTCACTTTCATCAAGAGGCTCTTTAGTTCCTCTTTGCTTTCTGCCATAAGGGTGGTGTCATCTGCATATCTGAGGTTATTGATATTTCTCCAAGCAATCTTGATTCCAGCTTGTACTTCATCCAGTCTGGCATTTCACATGATGTACTCTGCATATAGGTTAAATAAGTAGGTTGACAATATACAGCCTTGATATACTCCTTTCCCAATTTGGAACCAGTCTGTTGTTCCATGTCCAGTTCTAACTGTTGCTTCTTGACCACCATACAGATTTCTCAGGAGGCAGGTAAAGGTGGTCCATGGTGGAGAGTTCTGACAAAAAATGTGATCTGCTGGAGAAGGGAATGGCAAACCACTTCAGTATTCTTGCCTTGAAAACTCCATGCTTCCAAAGACGTCACAATCCGGAAAAGGAAATTATCTATGCAATGAATGTTTGCATAGATACAAATTATCTATGCAGAGATATTTATGCAATTATCTATGCATGGAGAAGGAAATGGCAACCCACTCCAGTATTCTTGCCTGGAGAATCCCACAAACAGGGTAGCCTGGCAGGCTACAATACATAGGGTTGCAAGAGTAGGACATGACTTAGCAACTAAACCACCACCACCATGCATAGAATGTTTGGTTAAACCAGCAATAATAAAAATATGATAATGGACAAGAAACACCCCACAGACTGAGTCTGAAGAATCTGGAAACTCACTGAGGGTGGAAGAAGGAAGTGTAAAAAACAGATGATGTAATGAGTGACCAGGAACATCAATGAGACAAGGACCAATTAGGACAAAGTTTGGCAGAAAGTATGAGGTTTGTGCTTTGACCTTCAAATAGTTTAATTCCTTCCTCTCCAAGTAATGGAGAAGGCAATGACACCCCATTCCAGTACTCTTGCCTGGAAAATCCCATGGACGTAAGAGCCTGGTAGGCTGCAGTCCATGGGGTTGCTAGGAGTGGGACATGACTGAGCGACTTCCCTTTTACTTTTCACTTTCATGCATTGGAAAAGGAAATGGCAACCCACTCCAGTGTTCTTGCCTGGAGAATCCCAGGGACAGGGGAGCCTGGTGGGCTGCCGTCTATGGGGTCGCACAGTGTCCGACACGACTGGAGCGACTTAGCAGCAGTAGCAGTCCGCAAGTAAAATATCTGAAAGGAGGACTTCTAAACAATGGCTGATTATAGCAAAGATTGATGGTTTAATGATTTGATTACACAACAGATGAAAAAAAAGAAAGACACTGCTTCACCCATAATGTCAGCCCTTTCCACTCAGAGCAGAAAGTGCTGGGGTAGGGGAGGCACTCGTTATTATAGCTCCAAGAAGAGAGCCATTTGGACTGAGTTTTGAACATTAATTTATACAGCCTCTGATTATGTGGGTATACATCACACTAAGTATTTGACCAACAAATTTAAGGTTGAAAGTTGCCAGGGTCTAGCCCCGGCTGATCCAGGGTATTCGAAGGAGAGATGGCATCGGCGACCTTTTTATTTAAATATTCATCAAAGATATAAAGAGTAATAGAATGAGGATAGCTCAGTGGAGAAAAGAGGCTGAATAATTCAGCCAGAAGGTGAGAGAAAGAACAACATGGGGAGACCAAGTTTCTGTGAACAAGGCCTGCACTTTATTTTTCAAAGTAGTTTTTATACCTTAAGTTATGCATAGAGGATAATGGGAAAGGGGTAGAGTCATGCAGTAAGCCAGGCTTTCTTCCTGCAAACTTATCATATGCAAAAGTTTAGGTGATTTGCACCATCTTCTGGCCCGGAGGCCTGTTAACATTTTAAGACCCTTTCTTCAGAAAACTTATTTTTCTCTAAAGGTGATTAGGCAGGCGCCACCCTCCAAAAGCATTAAAGTTGCATTCCTATAGGGCAAAGGTGTGGTGGGCTACAACAAAAAACAATTAACTCAAGGGTCCAAGGTTACAAACATTAAAGCTACTACTTACACCAATTATATTAATCAATACACTGCCAGGGACACAGCAGGTAAGGGATATGGAGACTTAGCAGCAAACATTGGCCCAACAAGTGAAAAACCCTTCACCAATACAATTTCTAATCAATCTTTTAACTGCTCAAAGGAATCTGTATTCAGACAGTTTAGAACATCTCATGCCTCTCACAGTTGGGAGGCTCTGAGCAATCACATGTGGCCGGAACAACCTATTCAGGCAGACTAGAGGACTTCCAAAGGAGTTTGTAGGTTGAAACACTGTCACACCCAGGAAATGTTAACTGGAGCTGTAAATTAACTCTTTTTTCAGAGAGAGGTAGTAGGGGACAGCCCCCCGTAAAGTCAGAGGTGTAGGTGAGAGCACAAAGCAGAAAGTAGGCAGACTCTGGTTCTGGGGGTAGATGCTTGAGAATTTCCAGGGGGACTCCTGAGGCTCGATCCTGCCTTTGCGTATGCCGAGCCTCCTTCCTCATGACCTTTGTCATGGGCGGAGTTCCTCACGCTGGCTCCTGGCAGTGATAGGCTTCCAGTTGAGCTATTCCAGATCCTGAAAGACTATGCTGTGAAAGTGCTGCACTCAATATGCAATATGCCGGGAGATGGCTCCCGGCAGAAAGTCTCTACTTAGCTTCATCTTTTTCTGAGCTTTGTCTTGGAAAACAGTTATTTTAACTGCTGCTGCTGCTAAGTCACTTCAGTTGTGTCCTACTCTGTGTGACCCCATAGACGGCAGCCCACCAGGCTCCCCCGTCCCTGGGATTCTCCAGGCAAGAACACTGGAGTGGGTTGCCATTTCCTTCTCCAATGCATGAAAGTGAAAAGTGAAAGGGAAGTTGCTCAGCCATGTCTGACTCTTCACAACCCCGTGGACTTCAGCCTACCAGGCTCCGTCTGTGGGATTTTCCAGGCAATATTTTAACTGAATAGATAGCAAATAATGGGAATGGTTGAAGGTGAGATTTTAAATGAGTGAAGAAGGAAACAGTTCAAATGATCATCCTACTGATTTGTTATACACATGCCTGGAATCACATGATCATAAAGGCAGACTATTGTCTTTGCATGAAAAACTGTATTTTGATTTGTTATATTTGGTTGTGTCAGTTACCAACTACCAGTTACTAAAGCCCAAGGATCATATCTGACAATTCATCTATCTCCACAGAGCTCAGTCTAGAACCAAGGACATGAGGACATGATATTTGATGACAATATCAAATCTTTCAAGTTAAGATTTGTGCAAATGCAGGAAATTATTGGGACAATAGTTTCCATTTAGCTATTTTAATTCAGAACTTCTGTTCACTTATATGTAATCACTGATAAAATAAGAGATAACGGTGTAAATTGGGAGCAAAGGTCTGTGCTCCTAAATCACTATTTACATTCATGATTTTTGTTTCTAGACTCACATATTTCATCCTTTTATAATTGTCCTGAATTTTGAAGAGCACAGAGGGAGAGCAGGTGGTCCCAAACCTCATGTTCACCTCTCATTCTTAGATTGAGCTAGTGCCAGGGATTCACAGATTTCAATTTCAGTTAAGAGTCAAGGGACTTCCTTGGTGGTCCTGTGACTAAGATTCCACATTCCTAATGCAGGGGACCCTGGTCAGGGAACTAGATCCCACATGCCACACCTAAAGATCCTGCATGTTGCAACAGAGACGGAAGATCCCATGTGCCACAACTACGACCTGGCACGGTCAAATAAAGAAATAAATAAAAGCAAGTATTTTTTTTTTAATAAATGAAAAGTAATGATGAGGTTTCTTTTGCTCCCTGTCACAACTAGGCATCAGAAGAATGGCCGAAGTGTGAAGCTTCTCAAGCTTGAGGCTACAGCCAAGTTGATCTGTTGACCATTACCTGCCCCCCACAGGTACAGGAGTGAGTTTGATCGGGTGCTTCCACACTGGGAGGTGTAACAGGCATTTTTAAAATGGTCTAGTATGTTTCTACCATCACAGAGAGTGCTAAGTTAGCAATTAATTTTGAGAACATTTTTGTATATACGTGGGCTTCCCTGGTAGCTCTTGGCAAAACTCTTAGCCTTTGCCCTGCTTCATTTTGTACTCCAAGGTCAAATTTGCATGTTAGTCCAGATATCTCTTGACTTCCTACTTTTGCATTCCAGTCCCTTATAAAGAAAAGGACATCTTTTTTGGGTGTTGTTCTAGAAGTTCTTGTAGGTCTTCATAGAACAGTTCAACTTCAGCTTCTTCAGCATTACTGGTTGGGGCATAGACTTGGATTACTGTGATATTGAATGGTTTGCCTTGGAAACGAACAGAGATCATTCTGTCGTTTTTGAGATTGCATCCAAGTACTGCATTTCAGAATCTTTTGTTACTATGATGGCTTGGTTTCTTCTAAGGGATTCTTTCCCATGGTAGTAGATATACTACCATTTCTTCTAAGGGATTCTTGCCCACGGTAGTAGATATAATGGTCATCTGAGTTAAACTCACCCATTCCAATCCATTTTAGTTCGCTGATTCCTAAAATGTCGATGTTCACTCTTGCCATCTCCAGTCTGACCACTTTCAATTTACCTTGATCCATGGACGTAACATTCCAGGTTCCTATGCAATATTGTTCTTTATAGCATTGGACTTTACTTCCATCATCAGTCACATCTACAACTGGGTGGTGTTTTTGCTTTGGCTCCATCTCTTCATTCTTTCTGGAAACTCTAAAAAAAGAAGACTCAACACAAGTAAAGACTCTACACATGGATATCACCAGATGGTCAATACCAAAATCAGATTGATTATATTCTTTGCAACCAATGATGGAGAAGCTCTATAAAGTCAGCAAAAACAAGACTGGGAGCTGACTGTGGCTCAGATCATGAACTCCTTATTGCAAAATTCAGACCTGAATTTAAGAAAGTAGGGAAAACCACTAGACCATTTAGGTATGATCTAAATCAAATCCCTTACAATTGTACGGTGGAAGTGACAAATAGATTCAAAGGATTGTATCTGGGATTAGATTAGTTCTTCAGAGTGCCTGAAGAACTATGGATGGAGGTTCATGACATTGTACAGGAGGCAGGGATCAAAACCATCCCCAAGAAAAAGAAATGCAAAAAGGCAAAATAGTTGTCTGATGAGTCCTTACAAATAGCTGAGAAAAAAGAGAAGCAAAAGGCAAAGCAGAAAAGGAAAGATATACCCATTTGAACTCAGAGTTCCAAACAATAGCAAGGAGAGACATTCCTAAGTGATCAATGCAAAGAAAGAAAGGAAAACATTAGAATGAGAAAGATTAGAGATCTCTTCAAGAAAATTAGAGATACCAAGGGAACAGTTCATGCAAAGATGGGCTCAATAAAGGACAGAAATGGTATGGACCTGACAGAAGCAGAAGATATTAAGAAGAGGTGGCAAGAATACACAGAAGAACTGTACAAAAAAGATCTTCATGATCCAGATAATCATGATGGTGTGATCACTGACCTAGAGCCAGACATCCTGGAATGTGAAGTCAAGTGGGCCTTAGGAAGCATCACTACAAACAAAGCTAGTGGAGGTGATGGAATTCCAGTTGAGCTATTTCAAATCCTAAAAGATGATGCTGTGAAAGTGCTGCACTCTATGTGTCAGCAAATTTGGAAAACTCAGCAGTGGCCACAGGATTGGAAAAGGTCAGTTTTCATTCCAATCCCAAAGAAAGACAATGCCAAAGAATGCTCAAACTACCGCACAATTGCACTTATCTCATACACTAGCAAAGTAATGCTCAAAATTCTCCAAGTCAGACTTCAACAGTATGTGAACCGTGAAGTTCCAGATGTTTGAACTGGATTTAGAAAAGGAGAGATCAAATTGCCAACATGGGCTGGATCATTGAGAAACCAAGAGAGTTCCAGAAAAACATCTATTTCTGTTTTGTTGACTATGCCAAAGCCTTTGACTGTGTGGATCACAACAAACTGTGAAAAATTCTAAAAGAGATGGGAATACAAGACCACCTGACCTGCCTCCTGAGAAATCTGTATGCAGGTCAAGAAGCAATAGTTAAAACTGGACATGGAAAAACAGACTGGTTCCAAATTGGAAAAAAGAGTACATCAAGATTGTATATTTTAACCCTGCTTAATTAACTTACATGTAGTGTACATCATGCTAAATGCTGGGCTGGATGAAGCACAAGCTAGAATTAAGATTGCTGGGAGAAACATCAATAACCTTAGATACACAGATGACACCACCCTTATGGCAGAAAGTGAAGAGGAACTAAAGAGCCTCTAGGTGAAAGTGGAAGAGGAGAGTCAAAAAGTTTGCTTAAAGCTCAACATTCAGAATACTAAGATCATCCATGGCAAATAGATGGGGAAACAGTGGAAACTGTGGCTGACTTTATTTTTGGGAGCTCCAAAATCTCTGCAGATGGTGACTGCTGTCATGAAATTAAAAGATGCTTTCTCCTTGGGAGGAAAGTTATGACCACCCTAGACAGCATATTAAAAAGCAGAGATATTACTTGGCCAACAAAGGTCCATCTAGTCAGAGCTGTGGTTTTTCCAGTAGTCATATATGGATGTGAGAGTTGGACCATAAGGAAAGCTGAGGGCTGAAGAATTTTGAACTATGGTGTTGGAGAAGACTCTTGAGAGTCCCTTGGACTGAAAGGAGATACAACCAGTCCATCCTAAAGGAACTCATTCCTGAATATTCATTGGAAGGACTGATGCTGAAACTCCAATACTTTGGCATCCTGATGGGAAGAACTGACTCATTGGAAGAGACCTTGATGCTGGGAAAGATTGAAGGTGGGAGGAGAAGGGAATGACAAAGGATGAAATGGTTGGATGGCATCACCGACTCTATGGACATGAGTTTGAGCAAGCTCCGGGAGTTGTTGATGGACAGGGATGCCTGACATGCTGCAGTCCATAGGGTTGCAAAGAGTTGGATCCGACTGAGCAACTGAACTAAACTGAACTCATAGCTCCGTTGGTAAAGAATCCACCTACAATGGAGGAGAACCTGGTTCGATTCCTGGGTTGGGAAGACCCTGTGGAGAAGGGATAAGGCTACCTACTACAGTATTCTTGGGCTTCCCTTCTGGCTCACCTGGTAAAGAACCTGCCTGCAATGCAGGAGACGTGGGTTCAATCCCTGGGTTGGGAAGGTCTCCTGCAGAAGGAAAGGCTACCCACTCCAGTATTCTGGCCCGGAGAATTCCATGGACTGTGTAGACCATGAGGTCACAGAGTCGGACGTAAGTGAGCAACTTTCACACAGATATACATACATGGACTGAAGTCAAAGAGCTTAATCTGTGCAAATTGTGATCTGGAATGAGAAGTCAATTTATTCAATTACAAGTGTATCTATGATTATGCCATTTTCATCTTATTAATTGTGTCCATGAAGTGTATACTAGAATTCTTTAAATTGTCTGTGGATGTTCCTCATGGGCCTGCTTCTGAGTAGTAAATATAAAAGTAGTCAAAGACAGAAATGTTTTAATAATGGGCAACAGTCACTTTTCATTCACTCTAAGTAAAGCTGATAAGCAATCCAAATGAAAACCATCAGCCCCACTTGTAGACTTAGCTTAGGAAAGATGCTGTGATGTTGGCCATAGATAGTAACTTTTGAGCTAATTACATTTTTAGTTAAGGCTCTTAAATCCAGTGTATGAGGAAACAAGAATATGGGGGAAATTGAAGAAACTGATTTTTCAAACAACAGTAACAAAAACTGAGTAAAACTTTTGGTTAGAAAATTTCTTTCTTTTAGGATAGGTTGGGGCAAACTTTGCAGTCCATAAACAACCATTTGGGTATTACCCAGCATTTTATGTTCATTGTGTATTTCCCTTACTTCCACTCCAACTGGGGATTGAATTTTGTTACCCCTTAATTTTAGTTTTTAAAAAATTTATTATTCAAAGTTTTACAATTTTTAATTAATTTTTATTGGAGTATAGTTGTTTTACAAATGTTGTGTTAGTTTCTACTGTAGAATGAAATGAATCAGCGATAGGTATACACAGGTCCCCTCTTTTTTGGATTTCCTTCCCATTTAGGTCACCATAGAGTACTGAGTAGATAGAGTTCCCTGGGCTACACAGTAGGTTCTCACTAGTTATGTATTCTATACACTGTATCAATATGTTAACCCCCATTACCCCTTAATTTTAAATGCCTCTTCAAAACTACCACACAGAAAAAAAAAAAAAAAAACAAAACTACCACACAGGAGGAATGAAGAATATCAGAAATGTCCCCAACTTTCTCCAAATTTCACTTTTGTGAACAGTCACAATCAAATCCATGTACCTATCACCAGAAATTTTATCTTCAGAGATTTGCAATAACAATTCTCAGAGTGAAGACCTAGGAATATGTGTATAATTTGGAGGGGAGATTATACAAGTTATAGTTTGTATAGTTATAAAATTATACAAATTTTATAATAACAGTAGTAAGAGAGGTAGTAACAGTAGCAGCAATAGTAATTTTAAACTTCCACTGGGCAGACACAGTTGAAAACCCTTAATATATCACCCCCATTGGATCCTTAGCAACCCTGCAAAGTGTATACTGTTGTTACCACCATTTTACTGAGGCCCGAAGAGCTTAAGTACTGTCTACGACGCAGAGTCCCACAGTTCGGAAGCAGCAGAGGAGCATGCTGACTCTCAACATTACCAACCTGTTGTACTTACTTTTTTCCTGAAGTTTTCTATATTCTCTTTCCTATTAGTGATCCAACTCAATTTATCTTTAATTATAATATCCTGCATCCCTTTGGTACTTTTCATTGAATTACTATACTTTAATGTTCATGTGCTATATGTGAATCTCTTTCAACTGTCGCATTTCTGAAATTTCTATTAACTTATACTTTTAAGCTAAGCATTTACTTGTATTGAGTCTCATACCTAACAGTAAAAGCAATGGAATGATGGAAACGCTGACCTTAAAACAAAAACAATGGTCTCTAGGTAATCAGTTCAGTCGTGTCCGACTCTTTGTGACCCCATGGACGGCCGCATGCCAGGCCTCCCTGTCCATCACCAGCTCCCAGAGTTTACTCAAACTCATGTCCATTGAGTCGGTGATGCCATCTAACCATCTCATCCTATGTCCTCTGTTGCCCCCTTCTCCTCCTGCCTTCAATCTTTCCCAACATTAGGGTCTTTGAATTAAAAAACCTATGTGTGCAATGTATCTAGTTTCCATTTCCTTTCTACGTTAAGGACCCTCACACCTCTCCTCCAGCACATCAAGTTCAGGGGCTTCAAGAAAGAAATGTCAACGGGGTTCAGCCCTCCTTGGCAACGTATCTTCCGAGACCAGAGATTGGGCTCAACTGATACCTTTAAGCATCAATGAAGCTGATCACCCATAATAAAAATGTAGAGATTAACATCAAAGTTTAGAATTTAGCCTTTTCACCAGAAACTGCTTGGAATTCAGATACTTAAATTGTACCCCTCCACCTCCTTTTAAATATTGAAAAGCAATATCAATCCATTTTAAGTCAGATCAAATGTTTTTTAGGGAAATGAGAAACCCTCCCTAGAGGCTATATTTCCTCTTTCTAGAAAGTGGACAATGGTATCATGGGAGATCCTCAGTGCGAAAATGCACTGGACACCATAATAGGATTTGCCATGTAATAAATGGTGCTAATTTGTATGCCATTAATGAAGTGATAGGGACAAAAGAAAGCATATCAATGGGAATAGGGCTCCAATAATTAGGGCACTTTGAGGTTAGCAGCTGCTCCTGTGTATTTACATATAAGTCAGGCCTTGGAGAAATGAGATTGGCTACTAGCCAGCAGACTGGAGCCAGAGGCAGGACCCCAAGTGTCTGGACTTACAGCTCCCTGGAGTGTCCCTGAGTTGGCAGAGTTCTGCAAGGATAACTAGAGTTCCACACCCCATGGTCTGATGCCAACCCTCTCTCTCTTCCCCATCAAAAGCTCCAGGTACACACAAAGCAGGAGAGAGAGTCTGGGACTGGCTTAGTGCCTGAACTACGGGGGACCAATTTGAGAACACCACACACATTATGTGAAAAAGAATTCAAGTCCATTGGTTGCTTGATTCTAATCCACTTCCATTAAGAAATATTTGATGATGATGAAGAATATAAGGTACTAAAAGAGCATCAACAATAAAAACAACCATAAAAATGAAAATCTGCCATATTTTCATTTTCAGTTCTTCAGTTTTACCCTGTGAGAAGGAAAATTCTATCCCCTAAGTAATTAACAGGATCTGAATAAATAGAGCTCTCACAGTTACCTTAGAAATGCTCTGGAATCATGTAAGATATAAATAAATGCTTTAAATTTACGTGCTCCTTCATCTCTAATGAATCAAGGCCAAGTTAAGCTATAGTTAAGGATATCATGGCTTTTCTCAGATTTTACATGCCTCAATCATTTTGTCCTTTCTCACCCCTCATATATGTTCTGATTTCATCCTTACAATGGTATGATGAGTCACCCTGCAGGATTATTTGGGTTCCTATCCCATAGTTTAGATATCAAGATTGAGATTAAAAAGAGATTTGATGACTTGCTTGAGGTCAAGTGGACAGGACGTGAGTCTACAACTGGGTCTCCTAGAACCTGGGTCTCCTTTCCCCGCATCAAATTGTTTCGGTTTTGTTTGTTTGTTTGTTTGTTTTTACTTCAGGTTATATGGTTTTTGAGGCTACAGTCCCACTGTAGGAAAAAGTCACTGGAAAAGTCCAAGCATCCATCTTAATGGTTTGTTGAAACCTCGGAACTCTGACCTTCTGAATTAATTCAGGTCATTCTGAACTTGGCAAAGGAACAAACTCTGTTTCTCTTGATATTCTTTTCCTGAGTCCTGAATCCATGTGCCCTAGAAGCAGCATTGAGGCACAGTGTTCAGATTTTCTCAGGCAGACCCCAGTGACTCACAAGTTCTTATTCAGCCTCATATTTACAATCTATCGAGGCTTTTGTGATAAAAATCCTCAGATTCATTACTTGGAGCCTTCAAACAAGCCTTGTCTTTTTTCTCTATCAGTGATGAATGATCCACCTGAGCTTGCCTTTGGCTTTTCTTATAAGAAAATAATATGTGCATTCCTCATATTTCATAATGTACAAAACCTTGAGTAACACTGGCTTATTCAAGGAAGAGTTATTGGCCATTCATCTCCTGGCTGTATGTAAATCTTCATCTTCCCAGTTGCATTTTTGTTTATCCCTAAATGCACTTTCTTTTCTCTTTCTAACAAATATTTTTCACCCTATTTCACCCCCATCCTGGCTTATGGTTTTATTGGCCAAATCTCAGCTTAGCAACTGGCGCTCATCTCATCTTTCTGCGAGTGTAGTCAGTCTCTGTTATAATGTATGATCAAAAAGTTTCTCTTCAGTCAGAGAATCACTGCTATATGTAGCATACAACTAAGGCATATTGGATGGATATATTTTTTCCTTTGGAACACTTTCTATCAGAGGTGCTCATGGCCTGAGAACTTGAGTGATATTTCATGAGTGATGTCACTTTGCATTTCTGGCTCCTATCCAGAAACCTGGGCATCTCTCCAATGGACCAACTTCATGGTTTGATTTCAGAGCCATCCCACTGTGCTAAAGGAAAGTATAAATAAGTAGATAAATTAAAATATGAATATAAATACACACAGCAATAGCTAAATGATCAAATGTTGGGTTCTTGAACTGTCCCACAATAAACAACTTTCTTCCTTATCATCTACCTAGGGCAGATCCCACGAAGGCTGTTCTATTCATAGTATTTCTTTCAGTTGAGTAGGGCAGAGCACTCAAGGCTTTACATTTCCTTTATTTATTTATTTGGCTGTGTCAGGTCTTAGATGTGTCATGTGGGGTCTTTGTTGAATCATGCAGGATCTTTTGATTCGGTGCACAGGCTCTCTAGTTGCAGTGTGTGGGCTCAGTAGTTGTGGCCCTCAGGCTTAGTTGCTCCATGGCATGTGGGATCTTAGTTCCCTGACCAGAGATCAAACCCACATCCCCTGCATTGGAAGGAAGATTCTTAACCACTGGACCACCAGGGAAGTCCCCTACATCTCTTCTCATTGATTTGTGCTGGTCTAACCTTGCTCTACGGAGAAGGCAATGGCACCCCACTCCAGTACTCTTGCCTGGAAAATCCCATGGACGGAGGAGCCTGGTAGGCTGCAGTCCATGGGGTCATGAAGAGTCAGACACGACTGAGCAACTTCACTTTCACTTTCATGCATTGGAGAAGGAAATGGCAACCCACTCCAGTGTTCTGGCCTGGAGAATCCCAGGGACAGGGGAGCCTGGTGGGCTGCCGTCTATGGGGTCGCACAGAGTCGGACACGACTGAAGCGACTTAGCAGCAGCAGCAACCTTGCTCTAACCTTACCTATCGCCGGGTGCTTGCTGACACAATGTCATTTTGGGTACAGCACCCCCATGAGGTAAGATCAGAAACTGAATGTAAGCATTTAAAGGCTATAATGCAATTTTATCTCTATTGAATCTAATAACAAAAAGTTGTTTTGAGTTTTGATGTTGTTGTATATGTTTTTTTATTTTTAAAATTATTTTTATAATACTTCATGATTACCTCTATTCTATAAAAGTATTATCTTTTGATGCATTAGAATTTTGTTCTTTTAATGATTCTTTAGGTGGTTTGAGAAACACAATGCTGATGGCCATAGGCAGTGCCCCAGTGTGGTAAATTAAGTGTAAATTCTTGTCTTGTTGGCTCCAATTTTGTAAATGATCTAATGTAGTCTCCCCCTTTGAGAATGTGACCTGATGTCTCTTCTTGTCTGGAATCAGACTGATGCCAAGGAAAGGGATGCCTGGAATCTGGTCGCCTCCACCAGGCATTAGACAGAGTTGATGGAAACTGGGAGGTTAAATGCTCTGATTTAACAGTACAACAAAAACAGCAGATTTGAAAAGCAACTTCATTTAGTTCATGGGAGTAAGTTTCTCCCTGTGTGTGACCTTAGAAATGTTCTTCTGGAACACAAAACAAAAAGAAATATACACCAACATAGAGTAAATAATTTCTCCATTAAGGAAGCAGGGACAATAGAATGAAAAAACATTAAGAAAATATGATGTGACATGATTGTGTTTATTGCCTTGCTTTATAATCCTGGTTCCTTACAAATGCCTGATCAAATAAGTTCAAATGGGACACAGAAAACCAATTCCTTCACCAGAACCTTATCATATAACATCATTATAAAGCACATGCCATCACTAGGAAGGAAAAATGTGTCCCATTCAAACACACTTCTGAATATCTCAAAAAATATCCTCTTACTTAGGAGAATTTATTCCTGAAACAAAATCAAATGTATCTTTACAGAACACATTTTCATTCCTTTTAATGACATATAATCATTCTGCCTTTATTTTGCCAAGTTTCTCTTCCACAGGTTTCCAAGAGGCCGGGATTTAAATGTCTATTATTTCTGCAACTCACAAAAATAGAAATAATTTCACTCCTGGTGCAAAGTCCCAATGTGAGACAATTGTTCATATGCAACAATTTACATTTCTATTGATAGACTAGAAATTTATATTGGGAAATAGTTTTGTTTTGTTTTGTTTTTTTCAAAACAATGTCACTCATCGTGCAGGGATCCATGGGCCCTCATTCGTATGCTGAATATACCTAATATCCTTAGACATCTTTTCTTAAAGGGAATGTTTTTCATAACAACAGTAAAGGGAAGTATCAGATGACAAATCAGCCAGTATCTTGTGGGATCAAGTCTGTTGTTTCCTTACGATCTGAAAAATTCTGTTTTAGTCACTCATCAGATCAATAGGGACTTTATCCCAATAGGGGTGGCCATTTGATACGGAGTGCTAGGGGTTACCAAGCTGATGAAAAGAAATGCAAGAAACTGCTTTGTAAAGCAAAGCAAGCTCTCCCAGCTGGCTCCAACTTTCTGTAAGATGCTGTTCCCTTGTCCCCAGCCTGAGACTCAAGAGGAACAAAGGATGCTGGCCCAGTAGAAGGTTTGAGGGCGGCACTGGAGGCACCCCAGCTCACTGGACATGCCAAGGGATTGTGATGACTGGCTCTGCTCCCGCTTGGCAGGAAGAAGGTGGTCAAGTCACTTTTGAGATTCAAGATAGTTCTGAGATTTATGCTAAGCTGTAAGATTAACAAGAAATACAACTCTCACCACTGAATCCTAGTGCCTGGAAAAGTAGGTGCAGGGTAGACATTAAAATGTTTAATGATAAAAGGAAGGAAGAAAGGAAGGACAGAAGGAAGGGGAGAAGGGAGGGAGGGTGGGACGGAAGAAAAGAGGGAGAAATCTCTTGGTAGATCTACTTTTTCTGGGTTAGAAAGTATAATTTCTACTGTAGGTTGAATAATGTTTACAAAGGAAAGCCAGTGTTGGGCCACGGTGTGTCTGCTTAGGCCTGGGGTTGGGAGGACTTAGACTTGACGGATGCCCTGAAGTGAGAGCTGTGCTGAATGGTCAGACATAGGTCTCCCTGACTCTTTGTTCAGGGAGAACAGAGGCTGAAGTTCTGAGCACGAGTTCCTGAAGTTAACCACATAGAGCCTGTTCTCAGGGATCTTAGTCTAATATGAGGTCTAAGTAACCACAAAACAGTTGTAAAAGGGTAAGAACCCTAAGAGAGACACCCATAGAAGGGGCCTAGGACCGTGTTTGGTTACTTTAAGTGGTGGATCTTGGGAAGTTGCCTGAAGAGGGGATGTTTGAGCAAGACCTGGAAAGGTGGGACTGCATAGCTTACATGCTGCACTGTGGCCCTTTCAGATGCAGTCAGGTTGTTGGAGAGACTGGCCTCATCTTTGTCCTGTGGGACAGGCAGGGAGAATGAAACTCAAAACTCCTGCTTGCCTGACTTTTCCCTGTTCCCCAGCAGAGTCAGAAACAGTCATCAAACTCTTGATCTGAGAACAGCTGTTGTCAGCATCTTATCACTTCACAGCAAATAACCCCCAAATCTCACCTAATCCAAAGCTTGGTCCTAGTTTGAGAGAAGACATCAAAGGCTGGGACGAGAAGAGACAAGAAAAACAGACCAATTCATCCCAATATCCCAATAAGCATCTTATGGGGTCAAGTCTGTGTCCTTATAATATGAAAAATTGTGTTTTAGTCACTCACTATTTTAACAGGGACTTTCTCCCAGTAGAGGTGGCAATTTGTTGCATAGTGCTAAGGGTTATTGGGCTTCCCATACCGTGCTAGTAGTAAAGAACCCAAAGGTCCTTTTTTTACCAGGATAATAAAAAGAGGAAATGCAAACTTTATTTGGAAAGCAAAGTAAGTCAACACGTGGTGGTTTAGTTACTCGGTCGTGTGCGACTCTTGCGACCCCAGGTGCTATGTCTTCCACCAGGCTCCTCTGTCCATGGGATTTTCCAGGCAAGAATATTGCAGTGGGTTGCCATTTCCTTCTTCAGGGGATCTTCCCAACCCAGGGATTGAACCCCGGTCTGCTGCATTGCAGGCAGATTCTTTACTGACTGAGACACCAGGGAAGCCCAAGTCAATATGTTCACAATCAAAGATCAAAGATCTGGTATAAGTCCTGGTGTCTTCATGACCCCTTGAACTTCAGGCTAACCTACTTGAAAAATACATTGATTTTTTTTTTCAATCAGGCCCCAAAGATTTGAAACCTCAAGCACACTATGTAGGAAAGCAATAAATGGGGGAATGGAGAGTGGGTTTCGCTTCCGAAAAGGATAATGTGATGAGTCACTATTTAAATGAATCTGCAGAACTTTGCAAAATCTTTAAAACGGACCATTTAATTGTTTAATCTTGAGCCCTTAACTTTATAGTGTCTGGAAGAAGACCATCTCTGTGAAGAGGTGGGAGGTGGATGCTGCTATGAGATAGTAGGATGAGAGCAATAGGTCAAGATTTGAGGAGGAAATCAGTGTATTGGATTCTGAAATAAATTGCAGTAGTCAGGAGCTCTCTGTGAAGCCTGGCTTGACCTGTCAAGCAGAAAGGCACTGTAAGTGCTTCTGTGGAAATGGTGGGTGGATTCGTCTCCCTTTTCGGAAAATATCTTGACTAAAAGAATGTCCTGAGTGCAAAATCAATAAAAATGGATCATTCCAAGCCTCATTCTTCTTTTTACCTTTATTCCTACAGGGAACTGTGTTTTCAATTCTTTAATGACCTGCATCAGGTTAAGTCAAATGCAGTGTGAGTTTAAGACTGTGAGTTCCAACCAGGGGGATTTTGTACCACCACCACCACTCCCCCAGGGGACATCTGGCAGTGTCTGGGGGTGTGTTTGGTTGTCACAAGCATGAGGCTGATACTTGTGTCTGGGTGTCTGGGGTTAAAGGTCATGCTGCTGCCCAACAGCCTACAAACCACAGGACTTTCTTCCCAACAAAGAATTATCTGGCTCCAAATGACCATAGTACTGACAAAATGTAATTGACCTTGATTTACAATCAATATTTTTTCCCCCAAAGTGTTCAAATTAGTCGTATTTATAATGACTCCCGAGACCAAATCAGAAGCCTCAGCATGTAGGTCACCTGTGATGCCTGTTTCTCACAAACTTAAGAAAAGTATAAGCATTCCCCTAAATCAGGAATAACACAACACTGTTGCTGTTAGTGGCCTCATGTAATTATATGAGAAATGATGTGATTGTACTGAAATAAAATCATGATAATATATCATACAGTTGGATGATATATTTCCCTCTGGAAAGGCAGCACAACAAAACAGCAAAACACATCAAAGGGATAATATGCATATATTCAAGATTACTTTTTATATTCTTGGACATTTCTCAGGCCTCAGCGAAATAAACAGACTTTGCGACCCAGGGAACACAAAGCTCAGCAAAGCTTCAGAGAAAATTGCTTCAATTCACATAAAATTTGTTGTCAGGAAAAATAAGGATAGCTACTATTTTCTTTTTTTAATAATTTTAATGATTTATTTTTTAATTTTTATTTTCTATTCAAGTATAGTTGATTTTTGTGGAAAATTCTTCAAGAGATGGGAATACCAGACCACCTGATCTGCCTCTTGAGAAATTTGTATGCAGGTCAGGAAGCAACAGTTAGAACTGGACATGGAACAACAGACTGGTTCCAAATAGGAAAAGGAGTACGTCAAGGCTGTATATTGTCACCCTGTTTATTTAACTTATATGCAGAGTACATCATGAGAAACGCTGGACTGGAAGAAACACAAACTGGAATCAAGGTTGCCGGGAGAAATATCAATAACCTCAGATATGCAGATGACACCACCCTTATGGCAGAAAGTGAGGAGGAACTCAAAAGCCTCTTGATGAAAGTGAAAGTGGAGAGTGAAAAAGTTGGCTTAAAGCTCAACATTCAGAAAACGAAGATCATGGCATCTGGTCCCACCACTTCATGGGAAATAGATGGGGAAACAGTGGAAACAGTGGCTGACTTTATTTTTCGGGGCTCCAAAATCACTACAGATGGTGACTGCAGCCTTGAAATTAAAAGACGCTTACTCCTTGGAAGGAAACTTATGACCAACCTAGATTGCATATTCAAAAGCAGAGACATTACTTTGCCAAAAAAGGTTCATCTAGTCAAGCCTATGGTTTTTCCTGTGGTCATGTATGGATGTGAGAGCTGGACTGTGAAGAAGGCTGAGCGCCGAAGAATTGATGCTTTTGAAGTGTGGTGTTGGAGAAGACTCTTGTGAGTCCCTTGGACTGCAAGGAGATCCAACCAGTCCATTCTGAAGGAGATGAGCCCTGGGATTTCTTTGGAAGGAATGATGCTAAAGCTGAAACTCCAGTACTTTGGCCACCTCATTCGAAGAGTCGACTCATTGGAAAAGGCTCTGATGCTGGGAGGGATTGGGGGCAGGAGGAGAAGGGGACGACAGAGGATGAGATGGCTGGATGGCATCACTGACTCGATGGATGTGAGTCTGAGTGAACTCCGGGAGTTGGTGATGGACAGGGAGGCCTGCCGTGCTGCGATTCATGGGGTCACAAAGTGTCGGACACGACTGAGCGACCGATCTGATCTGATAGTTGATTTACAATGCTTTGTTAGTTTCAGGTATATAGGAAAGTGATTCAGTTACACATGTCCCTAAGAATAACTAATATTTTCCAAGTGCTTATTTTTTTTACTGGTTTCTCTCCTCACTGTTCGACATGATTTATTTTAACACTCACAAAAAGTCCTGCAAGGTAGGGGTTAGTAGCTTTAGTTTAGAAATGCATTGTCTCAGGCCTAGAGCAATAAAAGAACTCACCCATTTATAGTGAATTCCAGTGTATCTGTTTTCTTTCCCATCCTCATTCTTTTTTGGGGGCTCACAGGTACTTAGTCAGAGATAACAGAGAAGGTCTTTTGGAAATGGAATACAAAACAGAGAAAGAGACTACAGTTAATCTGTATTATATATTTATATTGAAATATATCAATATAAATTATATATCATGTATGGTATATGTATTCTATGTTGTATATTATATAGTTACACTGTTTTATATATTTTAAAGTTGCTAACAGAATAGATAGTAAAAGTTCTCATCACAGGAAGAAAATAATTTGTAACTATGTATAATGACAAGTGTGAACTAGACTTACTGTGGTGATCATTTTGCAATATATACATACATTAAATCATTACATTATACAAGTGAAACTAACACGATGTTATATGTCAATCATACCTCATTTAAAAAAACACTACTGATATAAAAAAAGGAAAAACTAAGCCAATATGACAATGTCATCCAGGGGTGGTGGTTTAGTTGCTAAGTTGTATCTGACTCTTGCAACCCCAGGGACTGTAGCTTGCCAGGCTTCTCTGCCCATGGGATTCTCCAGGCAAGAGTACTGGAGTGGGTTGCCATTTCTTTCTCCAGGAGATCTTCCTGACCCAGGAATCGAACCTGGGTCTCCTGCACTGCAGGCAGATTCTTTACCAACCAAGCTAGAAGGGAAGCCCCAATGTCATCCTAGTCCCGGGCTGTACTTGGTTGTGACTGACTCTTATGCAACCCGGTGTCCACAACAACTCTGTCCACCAGGCTCCTCTGTTCATTGGATTTCCCAGGCAAGAATACTGGAGTGGCTTGCCATCTCCTACTGCAGGGGATCTTCTCGACCCAGGGATCTACCCTGGGTCTCCTACCTCTCCTGAACTGGCTGCACTGGCTGCACTGGCAGGTGAATTCCTTATCAGGGCACCACCTAGGAGGTTGTCAGCCTAGTCATGTCCATACAAAAAATTGCCATAATTGGCTTAAGTTTCAGGTCTATTAGCACAAGCTCTGATGTTCACAACCCATCCACCTTGTATTATAATTTGTGAACAGCAAGGAATAAATAATGACACACCATTTCATATACATTGACTTTACCATGGACTAAAGATAAGGTCTTGGCAAGTTTAAGTGATGGCAGCTAAGCAATGGCAGAAATTGGTGGAACTATTGCTTACTTGTACTTCAAGTCTTGCCATCTCTAACTATTTAAACTGAATTATGAGTGTATGTGTGAATATAATACAGTTTAGGATACTAAATAAATTGTTAAAGGAAACACAGGTTCATCATGGCAAGGCAGAGGGATATTTCTGCACAAAGGACTAATTTTTTTCCATCCTTTTCATTCTGTAAAGAGAGATGCTACCCTTCCTCTGGCCCCAAGTAAAAATGAGATTGAATGGAACTAAATGGCCACAGGTTAGCTGTAGAGGGTGAGGGGTATGCCCTGGGAAACAGGCGGGAAGCTACAGGGACCAAAATGGCATCAGAGAGAGGGTGTAAGGAAAGCTATTGGAAAACTCTCTACCAAATAGAAGAGAAATGGCTGAAATAGAGATTACCAATTCGAATGTCCTTTGGTGTCTGACTTTGGAGAGGCAATAGGAGAGAGCGCCCAGGATTAGGGGCTCTGGATTCAGCCACTTGGGTTCCCATCCCAGTTTCACCACTTATGGACTGTGACCTTGGGCAAGCCTGTGCCTAACTTCTCTGTGCCTCAGATAGTACCCACTTTCTTCAGTTGCTTTTGTCCCCTTATGTAATATCTTTTTACACTTAAGCTAAGTGAAATTAACCTTAAAGTGCGTGCTTGTGTGCTCAGTTACTCTGTCATGTCCAACTCTTAGGGACCCCATGGACTGTAGCCCACCAGGCTCCTCTGTCCATAGGATTTCCCAGGCAAGAATACTGGAGTGGGTTGCCATTTGCTTCTCCAGGGGATCTTCCTGACCCAGGGATCGAACCTGTGTCTCCTACATTGGCAGGTAGTACTACTTTACTACTGAGCCACCTGCAAAGCCCCTGCCTGTAAAGAGTGACCCAATATTGACCAGGACCAACAATTAATCTCAGATCTTTTAACATAATATTCGTATGTTGATTCCATACCACAAAAATGCTCTTAAGAAGGATCACTGTTATGGAACATAGTAATGGGGGTGATACTACAGGGATAGAATAGAGGGAAAAAGTGGGAAAAGTAACAGATACTGAAATGATGAGGAGAGAGGTGATAGAGTGGAGATGAGAAGAAGTAGTAAAATGAATGTCAAATATGAACAGAAGGAGGGAATGGTTGGTGATTAAAAGACATTATGCATCTTAGTAGTGGGTGAAATGAGCCTTATGTATTACAGTATTTCTAATTTGAGCAACAATTTGTAAGCTATAAATGTTTGTAATGAGTGTAATTTGTTCAACTTATGTTATGGAATAACATAAGACATAGTGTTAGCTATTAAGAGACACTTTGCAGATTTACAAAGGGATAATTAATTTTTTATTGGAACATAAGAGATTCAAACATAAATCATTTTATTACTCTTACAAATCAGAAAAATTTATGTTTTAGATAAACCTAAGAAATACACTTATCTATAGCTGTGCTAGCATCTAGATTTAAGAGAGACTAAAGAAAAATGACAACTAAATGCAATGCCTGATCCTTGATTCAATCCTGGATTGAAGAAAACAGTATAAAGTATATCAATGGAAAAAACTGAATCAATCTGACTAGGGACTCTATATCAGATAATATCATCATGTCAATGTGTATTTCCCGAACAAACTTTTGGGTCAACCTAATAATTGGTGAATCTAGGTTAAGGATATTTGAGTCTCATTCTAATATTTTTTTCAACTTCCTTATGGGTTTTTCAATTTTCAAAATAAAAACTTGGGTAATTACACAGTTTTAAAATTTACATGAAGTCAGAAATCTGGATAAAAAATGGCTGAGATTACTGGGGAAGTAATAGTGTGAGTAATTTAGGTTTTAAACATTTAATTCTCTAATTCCATAAAAAAAGATATATAGACAATCTATTTACCATTCTGCTATTCAATCAATTAGATGACTCTCTTAGAATATAGCTGATTCAATTTCTCTGAATGATAACTCTTCTAAGAGAGAACAGAAATGGAAATCAGGAAAACCTTTTTCTTTCTTCTCTGGCTAGATCAATTTTATGAAGTAAACTAAGCCAGTAATATCAAAGAGATAGAATACATGTTACATAAATGATACAAGGTCTTTAAAATCATTGAGGAAACCAATACAGACACGTATGTAAATACAGAAATCCAGGTTAGCTCTGAAGAATACTGGCACTGGCTTGTCCCAGTTTCCCGGAAATGTCATGTAGAAAGACGACCACAAGACCCAATCACCTTTTGAAATAAAAGGAAGAGACGTGGAAAAATTCTCACTAAATTCAACTCTTGGGGAATAAAAGAGAAATTCCTTTTTTAACATCATGCACTCTACATTCAGGATAATAAGACAGAAAGCATTAAAGAAGATAGGAAATCTTAAATTAACTTCCTACTAGCCCCTGACACATGGATGTAAGGATGACAGTTACAGGGATGGTTTTCCAACCAGTTCTTTTTTTTTTTTAATAAATTTTTATTGAAGCATAATTCATTTACTATGCTGTTTTTAATTTTTGCTGTACAGCAAAGTGACTCAGTTATATATATATATATATATATATATATATATATATATATATATAGTGAAGTGAAGTTGCTCAGTCGTGTCCAACTCTTTGCGACCCCATGGACTGTAACTTACCAGGCTCCTCTGTCCATGGGATTTTCCAGGCAATAGTACTGGAGTGGATTGCCATTTCCTTCTCCAGGGGAGATTCCCAAACCAGGGATTGAACCCGGGTCTCCCGCATTGTAGACAGACACTACCATCTGAGCCACCAGGGAAGCCTATATATATATTTTATATATATATATATATATATATATATATATGGCATTACCAAATCTTTTTTAAATTAATTAATTAATTTTAATTGGAGGTTAATTACTTTATAATATTGTCGTAGTTTTTGCCATACATTGACATGAATCAGCCACAGGTGTACATGTGTCCCCTATCCTGAACACCCCCTCCCACCTCTCTCCCCACCCTATCCCTCTGGGTTGTCCAAGTGAACCAGCTTTGAGTGCCCTGTTTCATGCATCAAACTTGGGCTGTTCGTCTTTTTCACATGTGGTAACATACATGTTTAAATGCTGTTCTCTCAAATCATCCCACCCTTGCCTTCTCCCACAGAGTCCAAAAGTCTGTTCTTTATATCTGTGTCTCTTTTGCTGTCTCACATAAAGGGTCATCATTACCATCTTTCTAAATTCCATATATATGTGTTAATATACTGTATTGGTTTTTCTTTCTGATTTACTTCACACTGTATAATAGGCTCCAGTTTCATCCACCTCATTAGAACTGATTCAAATGTGTTCTTTTTATCAGCTGAGTAATATTCCATTGTATATATGTACCACCACTTTCTTATCCATTCATCTGCCAATGGACATCTAGGTTGCTTCCATGTCCTAGCTATTGTAAACAGTGCTGTGAGGAACACTGGGGTACACGAGTCTCTTTCAATTCCAGTTTCTTCAGTGTGTATGCCCAGCAGTGGGATTGCTGGGTTGTATGGCAGTTCTATTTTCAGTTTTTTAAGGAATCTCCACACTGTTCTCCATAGTGGCTGTACTAGTTTGCATTCCCACCAACAGTGTAAGAGGGTTCCCTTTTCTCCACACCCTCTTCAGCATTTATTGTTTGTAGACTTTTTGATAGCAGCGTGAGATGGTACCTCATTGTGGTTTTGATTTGCTCTTCTCTGATAATGAGTGATGTTGAGCATCTTCATGTGTTTGTTAGCCATTTGTATGTCTTCTTTGGAGAAATGTCTGTTTAGTTCTTTGGCCCATTTTTTGGTTGGGTCATTTATTTTTCTGGTATTGAGCTGCATGCACTGTTTGTATATTTTTGAGATTAACTCTTTGTCAGTTGCTTCATTTGATATTATTTTCTCCCACTTTGAAAGCTGTTTTTTCACCTTGCTTATAGTTTCCTTCATTGTGCAAAAGCTTTTAAGTTTAATTAGGTCCCATTACTTTGCCAAAAAAGGTCCATCTAGTCAAGGCTATGATATTTCCTGTGGTCATGTATGAATGTGAGAGTTGGACTGTGAAGAAAGCTGAGTGCTGAAGAATTGATGCTTTTGAACTGTGGTGTTGGAGAAGACTCTTGAGAGTCCCTTGGACTGCAAGGAGATCCAACCAGTCCATTCTAAGGAGATCAGTCCTGGGTGTTCATTGGAAAGACTGATGCTGAAGCTGAAACTCCAATACTTTGGCCACCTCATGTGAAGAGTTGACTCATTGGAAAAGACTCTGATGCTAGGAGGGATTGAGGGCAGGAGGAGAAGGGGATGACAGAGCATGAGATGGCTGGATGACATCACCTCACCGACTCGATGGACATGAGTTTGAGTGAACTCTGGGAGTTGGTGATGGACAGGGAGGCCTGGTGTGCTGCAATTCATGGGGTCACAAAGAGTCGGACACGACTGGGCGACTGAACTGAACTGAATTTAAGGTCCCATTTGTTTATTTTTGCTTTTATTTCCATTACTCTGGGAGGTGGGTCATAGAGGATCCTGCTGTGATTTATGTCAGAGAGTGTTTTGCCTATGTTTTCCTCTAGGAGTTTTATAGTTTCTGGTCTTACATTTAGATCTTTAATCCATTTTGAGTTTATTTTTGTGTATGGTGTTAGAAAGTGTTCTAGTTTCATTCTTTTACAAGTGGTTGACCAGTTTTCCCAGCACCACTTGTTAAAGAGATTGTTTTTTCTCCATTGTATATTCTTGCCTCCTTTGTCAAAGATAAGATGTCCATAGGTCCATGGATTTACCTCTGGGCTTTCTATTTTGTTCCACTGATCTATATTTCTGTCTTTTGCCAGTACCATACTGTCTTGATGACTGTGGCTTTGTAGTACAGTCTAAAGTCAGGCAGGTTGATTCCTCCAGTTCCATTCTTCTTTCTCAAGATTGCTTTGGCTATTCGAGGTTTTTTGTATTTCCATACAAATTGTGAAATTATTTGTTCTAGTTCTCTGAAAAATACTGTTGATAGCTTGATAGGGATTGCATTGAATCTACAGATTGCTTTGGGTATTATACTCATTTTTACTATATTGATTTTTCTGATCCATGAACATGATATATTTCTCCATCTATTTCTGTCTTCTTTGATTTCTTTCATCAGTGTTTTATTGTTTTCTATATATAGGTCTTTTGTTTCTTTGTAGATTTATTCCTAAGTATTTTATTCTTTTCTTCACAATGGTGAATGGGGTTATTTCCTTAATTTCTCTTTCTGTTTTCTCATTGTTAGCATATAGGAATGCAAGGGATTTCTGTGTATTAATTTTATATCCTACAACTTTACTATATTCATTGATTAGCTTTAGTAATTTTTTGGTGGTGTCTTTAGGGTTTTCTAGGTAGAGGATCATGTCATCTGCAAATGGTGGGAGTTTTACTTCTTCTTTTCCAATCTGGCTTCTTTTTATTTCTTTCTTCTTTGATTGCTGTGACTAAAACTTCCAAAACTATGTTGAATAGTAGTGGTGAGAGTGGGCACCCTTGTCTTGTTCCTGACTTTAGGGGAAATGCTTTAAATTTTTCACCATTGAGGATAATGTTTGCTGTGGGTTTATTATATATGGCTTTTATTATGTTGAGGTATGGTCCTTCTATGTCTGCTTTCTGGAGAGTTTTTATCATAAATGGGTATTGAGTTTTGTCAAAGGCTTTCTCTGCATCTATCGAGATAATCATATGGTTTTTATCCTTTAATTTGTTAATGTGCTATATCACATTGATTTATTTGTGAATATTGAAGAATCCTTGCATCTCTGGAATAAAGGTCACTTGGTCATGATGTATGATTTTTTTTAATATGTTGTTTCCAACCAGTTCTTTTTCTTTTCTTCTTATTTTTTTAAATCAGGTGTCTTCTGAGCTTCACTTTTTACCTTCATTGTAAAGCCATTAATTCATTTTGGTAACTTCTCCATGGAGAGCCCAATGCTCTCTTTAAATGCACAGTCACCCATTTAAAAAAAAAAAATCACTGGCAAATTGAGAGACAGGAAGAATCCCAGCAGTGGAGCCACTGATGTTAATGAAATGCCTGTTGATCTCACGTGGACATCACCAGATGGTCAACACCAAAATCAGATTGATTGTATTCTTTGCAGCCAAAGATGGAGAAGTTCAATACAGTCAGCAAAAACAAGACCAGGAGCTGACTGTGGCTCAGATCATGAACTCCTTATTGCCTAATTCAGATGTAAATTGAATAAAGTAGGGAAAACCACTAGACCATTCAGGTATGACCTAAATCAAATCCCTAATGATTATACAGTGGAAGTGAGAAATAGATTTAAGGGACTAGATCTGATAGAGTGCCTGATGAACTATGGATGGAGGTTCATGACATTGTACAGGAGACAGGGAGCAAGACCATACCCAAGAAAAAGAAATGCAAAACAGCAAAATGGCCATCTGAGGAGGCCTAACAAATAGCTGAGAAAACAAGAGAAGCAAAAGGCAAAGGAGAAAAGGAAAGGTATACCCATTTGGATGCAGAGTTCCAAAGAATAGCAAGGAGAGACCAAAAAGCCTTCCTCAGTGATCAGTGCAAAGAAATAGAGGAAAACAATAAATGGGAAAGACTAGAGATCTCTTCAAGAAAATTAGAGCTACCAAAGGAATATTTCATGCAAAGATGGGCACAATAAAGGACAGAAATTGTATGGACTTAACAGAGCAGAAGATATTAAGAAGAGATGTCAGGAATACACAGAAGAACTATACAAAATAATCTTCTTGACCCAGATAATCACGAGCCAGACATTCTGGAATGTGAAGTCAAGTGGGCCTTAGGAAGCATCACTACGAACAAAGCTAGTGGAGGTGATGGAATTCCAGTTGAGCTATTTCAAATCCTAAAAGATGATGCTGTGAAAGTGCTGCACTCTATGTGTCAGCAAATTTGGAAAACTCAGCAGTGGCCAAGGACTGGAAAAGGTCAGTTTTCATTCCAATCCCAAAGAAAGACAATGCCAAAGAATGCTCAAACTACCGCACAATTGCACTCATCTCACACGCTAGTAAAGTAATGCTCAAAATTCTCCAAGCCAGGTTTCAACAATATGTGAGCCATGAACTTTCAGATGTTCAAGCTGGATTTAGAAAAGGCAGAAATTTCCAACATGCTCTGGATCATCAAAAAAGCAAGAGAGTTCCAGAAAACCATCTATTTCTGCTTTATTGACTATGCCAAAGCCTTTGACTGTGTGGACAACAATAAACTGTGGAAAATTCTGAAAGAGATGGGAATACCAGACCACCTGACCTGCCTCTTGAGAAACCTATATGCAGGTCAGGAAGCAACAGTTAGAACTGGACATGGAAGAACAGACTGGTTCCAAATAGGAAAAGGAGTACATCAAGGCTATATATTGTCACCATGCTTATTTAACTGAATATGCAGTGTACATCATGAGAAACGCTGGGCTGGATGAAGCACAAACTGATATCAAGTTTTCCAGGAGAAATATCAATAACTTCAGATATGCAGATGACACCACCGTTACGGCAGAAAGTGAAGAAGAACTAAAGAGCCTCTTGATGGAAGTGAAAAAGGAGAGTGAAAAAGTTGCCTTAAAGCTCAATATTCAGAAACCAAAGATCATGGCATCTGGTCCCATCACTTCATGGCAAATAGATGGGGAAACAGTGGAAACAGTGACAGACTTTATTTTTGGGAGCTCCAAAATCACTGCAGATGGTGACTGCAACCATGAAATAAAAAGACGTTTACTCCTTGGAAGAAAAGTTATGACCAACCTAGACAGCATATTAAAAAGCAGAGACATTACTTTGCCAATAAAGGTCTGTCTAGTCAAAGCCTATGGTTTTTCCAGTAGTCACGTATGGATGTGAGAGTTGGACTATAAAGAAAGCTGAGCGCCAAAGAACTGATGCTTTTGAACTGTGGTGTTGGAGAAGACTCTTGTGAGTCCCTTAGACTGCAAGGAGATCCAGCCAGTCCATTCTAAAGGAGATCAGTCCTGAACAGTCATTGGAAGGACTGATGTTGAAACTGAAACTCCAATACTTTGGCCACTTGATGCAAAGAACTGACTCATTTGAAAAGACCCTGATGCTGGGAAAGATTGAAGGCGGGAGGAGAAGGGGATGACAGAGGATGAGATGGTTGGATGGCATTAGCAACTCAATGGGCATGAGTTTGAGTAAACCCTGGGAGTTGGTGATGGACAGGGAGGTCTGGCATGCTGCAGTCCATGGGGTCTCAAACAGCTGAACTGAACTGTTAATCTCATAAATTTCTACATCAGATCTCCATCTAAAACAAGAACCAGTTAACACCCAAATGTGCACAGAGAGAATCTCAGGCCTCTCCTGTCCCTGTCTATTGCCTTCCTATTAGAAAAGTCTCAGCTAATACTAATCATTTCAGCACAAATATATGTACATATATACACAAATATGCATTATGTGTGTATATTCATATTTATATATGTATATGTTACTAAAATTCAACAGTAACTATAGCAACTAGATGAAAAGATTAAGAGGAGGAAGAAGTCATATATCAGTGATATTTTAAGAACTGCCAGCCCATAGCAGAAATAAAACTCAAGCTGATATTCATACGTTTGGTTATTGATTTTAAGTTCTCTTCAGTGGCTCCCCCTTTATCACCTGCACCAGGTAAACTGCTTTAGCCATCCCTTCCCTGGTAGAAAGTTTGAAAAATTGGAAAGGATCGGAGATGAGTTAGAAGATTCACTGGGAGAGGACTTGGGTAGAAAGTTGAGAGTGGAGATGAAGGATAATTTAGGGAAAATAACTGCTGTCTTCTTTGATAGAGACACAGACTAGTAATGATTTTCAGTAACAATAAAATCAATAATAAATAACTTATCATATTTCAGATATTGTTGTAAATGCTGTACCTGACTTCATGTGTTAAGTCTATTTACTCTCACAATAATCTTATGATATGTGTACCATTATCATTCCCACCTTACAGATGAAATAACTGAGGCAGATGAAGTAACTACTAGGAATTGACAGAGACAGTTTTTAACCAACACAGTAAGGAAGGCTTCAGACCTCACTCTCAACTACTTCACTGTGCGTTTCTTGAGAGACAAAGACTTGAACTGTCATCAATTTTATTTTTCAGCCAGACGGCTGCTCCTGTAAATTGATGTAGCACAGAGACCAGAGTGCATAGGGAGTATTTGAGTTATATGAGGACAAGGTGATGAGGTTATGAAAACAGGAGAAAGTGAACGGAATCCAGAGAGACTTTGCAAAACCATTATATAGGATTTCATGGGTACTAAATAAAATCAGAAGATAAGAAGATTGACTCACTGATGACTCAAAAAATTAAGCTTTAGTAATGCAGGAAATGATGGTGCCACTGACAGAGAGTGGGAAATGAACAAGTGGGTGGATCGGTGGGTGGAAGCTGATGGTGACTTTAGCTTTGATAATCCAAGGAGAAAACTTCAATAAGCATTTAGTAACACTGCAACTATCGAGAAGAGAAGAAAAATGGAAAAGAATATCTCAGAAGTAGTAGTATAGATGACACAGGACACAGTTGAAATTTTACCTCTTTTTTCCCTTTAGTATGTGATGCGCTGATTGAGCACTTTGAATCCTGCTTCATTCTACAGAGGGTTGGAGGCAGTTTACACTAAAATGAACAGGAAATTATTGTTGATATATTAATCTGGTATATAAATTCATTTATTTTTAACTTCATCTTTTTCTTTTCCAAATAAAATTATTTTTTTCCTTGACCCTTTCCTAGATCCAAATTTTTATTCATCCAGTTATATTTATTTTTAAGTCTTTATTGAACTTGTCACAATATTTCTTCTGTTTCATGTTTTGGTGTTTTGGCTGTGAGGCGTGTGGGATCTTAGCTCTCTGATCAGGGACCACATCTATACCCGCTGCATCGGAAGGTGGAGTTTTACCCACTGGACCACCAGGGAGGTCCCTATACTCATTTTTAAACACGTTTTTTGGTAATCCTCTGAATTGGCGTGGTAATAGTTTTTATCACATGTATTGTTTTGTGTTGTCTCTTTTTTCTTTGTTATGTATCATAAAAAATAGTGGAGTCTAAGTGCTAAGGATCATGGTAACAGCATTTGAAACTCATGATTGAAATTATATGTGTACATATATATATTTTTTCCACCATGTATTTATACTTTTGCTCTCCTATTTTCCCAACAGCAGTTAATTTTTGCAGATTTTTAATGGAAAGTTTTGAAACTAGTCTCCCTCCTCCAGGATCTAAGAAACTAAGAACTTAGATGGATCTTTGACTTCCGTGGTAATAATTATGGTAATAGATGTGTCAGGTAAGAGAATTTGTGGGTGGAATTAAGCAGGAATTTTGTGTTCTTTCCAGTTACATTTCAGTTTTAGCAGGTTAAGTTGAACTTGGAAACTTCATTTTGTTGTTTAGTAAAATGAGTATTGGGTTGGTAATAACTGGTTATTGAATTTTGTCCATTTTCATGTGTAATATATAGGAGAGGTAGAAATTCAGCAGAAGCAACTTAACATATTCCAAGGAACCAATGAAAGCCCATTGTTTTGGTAAAAGTGGAATTTCAGATATGGATGGAAATCATAATAATGGGGCAGTGAAAAGAAGAAGGGCCAGGTAGGATCTGGCCGTCTAAGTATCATATCACCAATAATGTAGGATGTGAGCAACAGGTGAAACAAGGTGTGGCTTGTCAACTCTCTACACTATCTTCTCCACTACTTTTTAAAATCTAAAACTATTCTAAAATTTAAAAGTTTAGTTTTAAAAGTCTGCGATTGGTAAGTTCAAGAAAGTATGTTGATATATTGGAAAGAATTATAGGAAAGAATTTTACCAGAATATCTGAATCATTAAAAAAAAAAAGTTAAATAGATAAAGCAGTTCAGAAAAACACAGCAACTTGGACATAGTAGAAAATAGAAATTGTGAACAGAAAGACAACCAAAACACTAACCATATTCAGATATTAATGAACCCACGGCTAAGAGTTAGTAAAAAGGGTGGGCTGGTTCTCTTCTGGCAGTAAAGAATAGCTCTTTTCCAGAAGCTTCCTTGAGACCCTTATCTAGTGCTTCAGTTCAGTTCAGTTCAGTCACTCAGTCATGTCCGACTCTTTGCAACCCCATGAATCACAGCACGCCAGGCCTCCCTGTCCATCACCAACTCCCGGAGTTCACCCAGACTCACGTCCATCGAGTCAGTGATGCCATGCAGCCATCTCATCCTCTGTCGTCCCCTTCTCCTCCTGCCCACAATCCCTCCCAGCATCAGAGTCTTTTCCAATGAGTCAACTCTTCGCATCAAGTGGCCAAAGTACTGGAGTTTCAGCTTTAGCATCATTCCTTCCCAAAAAATCCCAGGGCTAATCTCCTTTAGGATGGACTGGTTGGATCTCCTTGCAGTCCAAGAGACTCTCAAGAGTCTTCTCCAACACCACAGTTCAAAAGCATCAGTTCTTCGGCGCTCAGCTTTCTTCACAGTCCAACACTCACCTCCATACCTGACCACTGGAAAAACCATAGCCTTGACTAGACTGACCTTTGTTGGCGAAGTAATATCTCTGCTTTTCAATATGCTATCTAGGTTGGTCATAACTTTCCTGTCAAGGAGTAAGCGTCTTTTAATTTCATGGCTGCAGTCACCATCTGCAGTGATTTTGGAGCCCCCAAAAATAAAGTCTGACACTGTTTCCACTGTTTCCCCATCTATTTCCCGTGAAGTGATGGGACCAGATGCATGATCTTCGTTTTCTGAATGTTGAGCTTTAAGCCAACTTTTTCACTCTCCTCTTTCACTTTCATCAAGAGGCTTTTGAGTTCCTCTTCACTTTCTGCCATGCTGCCCCTCAATTGATTAAACATAGTCTTTGAGGTGGAATGTTTAAATACATCCCTGAATCAAGAGCTTGGCAGAGAGGTACATTCCTAAGCCACAAGAATTTGACTCCTCTGGAGTTTCTTTAAACAAACTATGGATGGTTGTGATGTCATAAGCCCTTTTAAGAAAAGTCTTCGAAAGTACTGCAAGGCTGATGTAACAAGTTCCCCATTGTCCTTTTTGTGAGGAGTCCTGGATAAATTCCTATCTGATCCTAGAATCAAAAGTAGTTGCAACTTTCCTGAGCTGTTGTGTTTGTTTTTATCTCAAGGACACAATGAATCGGATCTACCCCGGCTTTCTTTTTCACCTTGACTGCTTACTGCTGCCCACCGATATCCAGCTTATCTCCTTCCACAGGGAAGGCGGGACTTTCCAGCTCTCTCCAGGGTGGAGTCACGAGACTAGCTCTGGCCAATGAGAATGAGCCAAAGCAACATTACCAATGCATATAATTGCTAGTGCAAGATCCTTCAAAGCTCTTTTTTTCCTCTGCAGAGTGACCGACCACATGAGAGACAGTGACTCCTCAATGGCATAAAAATTAGAAAGGGGAGAGGGGAGCAGGCCTCCAGGTCACCTGTAGTGAGCCTGTAACCGGAAAGAGAAACTAAAGCTTCATGGCTTCAAGCCCCTGAGATTTCGAAATTGTTTTTACCATAGCAAAACACAGTCTATCCCGCCTAATATAAATATGTCCAGCTGTCTATATAGCCTATTAATGGACAGATGGTCGGTTGTTATTTTATGTATTTTAGTCTAATTTCTTTATTGTTTTGCCTCAAACTTTTTTTTTTAATATCATTCAGCACAGTTGAATGTATCCAATCTTGTCCCAGCTTATGCATCCTTGTAGGCCGTTTTGGATGCATGAAGTATGCATAAACAATGACAAGATTGGATACATTAATCTGTGTTGAATAATTATAGGCCGTTTTGGGGGGCTTCCCAAGTGGCGCTAGTGATAAAGAACACCCCTGCCAATGCAGGAGATGCAAGAGACTTGGGTTCGATCCCTGGGTGGGGAAAATCCCTTGGTGGAGGCTGGCAACCCACTCCAGTATTCTTGCTTAGGAAATCCCATGGACAGAGAAGCCTGGTGGGCTATGGTTCATAGGGTTGCAAAGAGTCGAACACGACTGAAGTGATTTAGCAGCAGCAGCAGCAGGCCATATTGAGAATAGGTGGTGAGTACGTTACAATAATGTATTGGTATGAGAAGAACGGAGAAGGCAATGGCAACCCACTCCAGTACTCTTGCCTGGAAAATCCCATGGACGGAAGAGCCTGGTAGGCTGCCGTCCATGGGGTCGCGAAGAGTCGGACACGACTGAACAACTTCATTTTCACTTTTCACTTTCATGTATTGGAGAAGGAAATGGCAACCCACTCCAGTATTCTTGCCTGGAGAATCCCAGGGATGGGGGAGCCTGGTGGGCTGCCGTCTATGGGGTCGCACAGAGTCGGACGCGACTGAAGTGATCTCGCAGCAGCAGCATGAGAAGAACATCAGTATCAGTATGAGTATCCTATACAGGATAAACTGAGATTTTTAAACACAGGCTGCTTTGGAAATTTTCTAAGAGAAAGTACTTATATAAGCAGAGGACTAGCAACTGCATTTCCAGAGAGATAACACTAGAGGGCGTGTGGAGTTAGAGTACAGCATGACGCCCATTGCCAGTACAGGTGCACTCGGAAGAGATACTATTGCCCAAGGATTTAAGTAGGAGTTTTGGTTTGTGTATTTTCCCATATTTTAAATTTCAGAAATCCGTATTAATTGACCTTATTTCTAGGGAAAATGATGAAATGAATTGGAGCTTGCCTGTCTGTAATATTTTACTATGAAATTCAGACTTCAAGGGTGTGATACTTGGGGTATTTTGGAGTCTCTGTTCTCACAGGCATTTTCTTCTTATGCAGAATCCTATCCAAACTTGCTCAATATTTTACAGGTTTTTTTTTTTCACTTCTTCCCTTAAAACCAAGTCTGGCTCCCTCTTACTGGGTGAGGCCTGGTAAGTGGAAGTTTTGTTATTCTGACAATTTGAGATAAACTGTTGATGGCTGACAATACCTTACTATTAACCATGCCTACAGGCTTCCCAGGTGGTGCCAGTGGTAAAGAACCCGCCTGCCAGTGCAGGAGACTAAGAGTCACGGGTTCAGTCCCTGGGTCAGGAAGGTCCCCTGGAGGAGGGCATGGCAACCCATTCCAGTATTCTTGCCTGGGAAATTCTACAGACTGAGGAGCCTGGTGGGCTATAGTCCATGGGGTCTCAGACACTCGGACATGATTGAAGTGACTTAGCACGCATGCAACCATACCTACCTGTCCAGATAGAATTATGTTTTTACATAAAAATTTATTTGTTTAATCTAAAGGGGACTACAGAAGTAAGTGTAAAAGTTGCTTCATCGTAGAGGGCCTTCCAAGCCTGAGTATCATATGATCTTCCTGAATGTACCCATGAGCCTAAATTCACAGCAGTTCATCCATCACCCAAGATGGTAGTTCTGTCAGTGGAATTACGACTCATGTGGCAAGTTGAATACTATTAATATTTTATAGAAGAATTTTGTTATTCAGATCCCTAGTTGAGGATAAAGCATCTGGAGTTTTGGTATGTTACATGCTATTTTTGTGCTTGTTTAAATTTTGGAAATAGTGACGGGAATTGATACAGGGTTAAAATGCATTTGATAATCTTCAAACATTCCTCAGTCAACAACCTCAGCCTTCTCCCTTTCATGAAAAGTATAGGATAAATGAAAGAACTCAGATTTTGGAGTCAAGTAAATCTAGATTTAGACTCAGGCTACCGCATTATCCTGAATTTTCAATTCCTCAACTGTAAAATGTAAATTACCATTTTAGTGCAAATTAAAATGGATGTAAATTTAACCTACATTTCAAGGATTTGGGGGAAGCTTTATGTCATATGAAAAGTACCTGGAATACCTTAAGATGATGCTAACTTGATCTTTTTCATCATTTTTTTTTGTCAGATATATCAATTATGAACAAAACTAATTTATTTAAATTGCATTTCTAATATGTAGAATTGAAATGGCATTTCTTATTAATACTGGTAAAGTGAAGCAGCTGATGGAGAGTACTAATGGTGAGATGGCCAAGGGTGGCAGAGCAGATTTGGGATTGGTTTTAGCAAACCAGTGAGCAATCAATGTTGTGACATCATCAGTCCACCATGTGAGTTCCTAGCATTCTGGTTCTCAGTGGGGACATTCTGGTTGGCAGTCTCCAGCCTCTCACCTAAAATTTCATCCCCATCACAATTCTCTTTTTATTTACATGATTTTAGATAATAAGGAAATGAAAATCTAGACTAGCATAGACAATATAGTTAAGATCCTTGTGTTGCTTGGACATGATCTAGGATTCTTTTCTTTCTAAGTCTTAACTGAATTTGTTACAATATTGCTTCAGTTTTCTGTTTTAGTTTTTGGGCTGTGGGGCATGTAGGATCCTAGCTCGCCAACCAGTGATGGAACCTGCACCCACTTCATTGGAAGGTGAAGTCTTAACCACTGGACTGCCAAGGAAGTCCCTAGGGTTCATTTGTTGAATTAGTCTTTTCAACAGAATAACAAACTAAAGAAATATTCAGTTCTGAAGGTAATTCTCAGCTCATCTATTACTTTAGCTTCTGTCAAAATAATTTTATATACTCTGTGACATTCAATTATTTTAAGCTGTCATTTTCAAAACAACTGTGTAACACATTATTTTTTAATCAATTAGAATGCTTCCAAAATCAATTACAAAGCAATATACATAGGAAGAAAAATTTCTACTATAAGTGCCTGTTATAAAATGTGCCTTGTAGAAGGTTCTTTTTCTAGGTGATTACTGAACATCAGCAATTCTAATATTGATCTAGACCACTCTTATCTGCAGAGTGAATACAAAGGAAAATGTAAAATTCCATGAAATCCCTGATTATCTATGCCTAATTTCTATTGACTCAGAGCTTGTTCTTTGACATTCTTTGCTACAATCTTTCATGTTTTCATTCATTTCCTGGAGTCTGAAATGACTGGACTGGGTGACATTCTCTCCATAGTTTCTGTCCTGTGTCTCAAAATCATTCTGAGGGAAGAAGAATCAGTTTAGTTTCATCACCCTTTCTTTACAGGGACAAGTAACTCCAGTCAAAGTATTAATTTCCATGATCATTCTATTACAACATCTTGTTTGAACCAGGCACAGTGGTCAAAACTGATTAAAATACAATTAATGTGCACTCTCTTGGGTTTCACTGTAAAATATAATTTTGTGCACTTCAAATTTAGTTAATTACGTTTTTATAGCTAAATTTTCTGATCCTTTTTTTGTTACTTGTATCATTTTGAATCATGCATATATTATTAAAGTTTAAGAAAGCTAAATCAGACAGGAATCCACTCTATTTTTCTAGTCTGACATTCTTCTCAATTTCACTGAGGAACCAGAAGACTGATGAATCACCTCTACCCTAAGGACAGACTTATTGGACTTTGTTCTGAGTTGTCACTGCTTTCTCTTCCCTTCCTCATCTCCTCTCACCCGTACGTCCTGAGCCAAAGAATTGATGCTTTTGAACTGTGGTATTGGAGAAGATTCTTGAGAGACCCTTGGACAGCAAGGAGATCCAACCAGTCAATCCTAAAGGAAATCAGTCCTGAATATTCATTGGAAGAACTGATGCTAAAGCTGAAACTCCAATACTTTGGCATCCTGATGTGAAGAACTGACTCATTTGAAAAGACCCTGATGCTGGGAAAGATTGAAGGCAGGAGGAGAAGGGGATGACAGAGGATGAGATGGTTGGATGGCATCACCAACTCAATGGACATGAGTTTAAGTAGACTCTGGGAGTTGGTGATGGACAGGGAAGCCTGGCGTGCTGCAGTCCATGGGGTCACAAAGAGTCAGACACGACTGAGTGACTGAACTGAACTTGTCCTTGTAACCCTGGAAGATTAGCAGAAACTGCATGAGAACCTTAGTTATTTTTAGCATAGGAAATGGATAAGCTGTATTATATGAAGAACAAGGGGGAGAACTTTGGAGAAATAGGATGCAATTGTAAGGATGAGAAAACAGGACAGAACAGTCGTATAGACCAGAAGTAGGGCCAGGACAGCAACCAAGGAGAAATAAGTACACTGGGGAAATAGAAGAAGAAACGCAAGCTTCACTCATGACTGAAAGTCACCAGGCACAGACCGAGAACAGGACACAGTGTGGTTGAGACTGAGGGTGAACCAATGGAAGAAGCTACTGCTGCCCAGGTCAACATTATTGGGACAGCAGTTGGTTCTGTTGTCATTGAAAGATGAGAATAAGATCATTACTTTTGATGGAACTGATTGTGAAATACTTGGACTCCCTCATGATGGCAGGGTTTATATTCTCCCCCTCATTTAGTCTTCTCAATATCAAAGTTCACGTGGATATATTTTAGTAGGTGGAGTCAGGGCTCTCTGAACCGGGAATTTACTGCTCTGCCTTTGAGCAAGAGATCAGAGGAAGGAGGGGATGGAGAGTGTCAGGTGCTAATTGATGAGACTCAAGGATTGGCTGGAATGCTGGGCATATTGACCTACAAAAGTGAAACACTAAGCAAATCCATACAGTCAGAAGTACATTGGTAGATGCCAGGGGCCAGGTGTAGGAGGATGGGGAGTTAGTGTTTAATGGGGACAGAGTTGCCCTTTAGGAAGGTGAGAAATTTGGGAGATGGATGATGGTGGGAGGGGCACAACAATATGAGTGTACTTAGTGCCACTGAGCTGCACAACTGGATATGGTGAAAACAGTATGTTTTATTATATTATGTTTATTATATTATTTTATTATATTAATTATATTATGTGACTTTTACCACAATAAAAAAAATTAAAGAAAAAAAGGTGAAAGCACTAAAGTGAAAGAGAGGAGAAACTTGTCAAGAGCTCAGTGGAGGGAGAAATCCCCACTGATGGCAGGCATCTGTATCTCTTTCCCCATAAAACAAAAAGCAAGGTCATCTATAAGAAAAAGGGGAAGAAGGGGAGAGGGAAGAGTTGGTTTGAGTCTACTAATGATAATTTATAATTATTAGTGTTGTCCATCAATTAAAATCTAAAAAATATTTTAAATTTATAATGTAAATATCAAGCCTGTAATTTATACTGGCCTATGAATTAATCGGACTTCCTAGGTGGTGCTAGTGGTAAAGAACCTCCTGCCCATGCCAGGAGATATAACAGGCGTGGGTTTGATCCCTGGGTTGGGAGGATCTCCTGAAGGAGGGCATGTCAACCCACTCCAGTATTCTTGCCTGGAAAATCCCATGGACAGAGGAGCATGGGGGGCTGTGGTCCATAAGGTCACAAAGAGCTGGACATGATTGAAGCAACTTAGCACGAACACACATGAATTAATAGAATTGAAACAGAAAAAAAAAAAAATATTTTCGCTATACCCAGCAATTTAACCAGGCTGAGAAGACTCTTGAGAGTCCCTTTGGGATGGATCCAACCAGTCCATCCCAAAGAAAATCAGTCCTGAATATTCATTGGAAGGACTGATGCTAAAGCTGAAACTCCAATACTTTGGCCACTTGATGTGAAGAACTGACTCATTTGAAAAGACCCTGATGCTGGGAAAGATGGAAGGAGGGAGGAGAAGGGGATGACTGAGGATGAGAAGGATGGATGGCATCACCAACTCAATGGACATGAGTTTGAGTAAACTCTGGGAGTTGGTGATGGGCAGGGAGGCCTAGCGTGCTGCAGTCCATGGGGTTGCAAAGAGTGGGACATGAATGAGCAACTGAATTGAACTGAGAGACTCCAGGGACTGTAATGACAGTGTAGGGTTAGAAAAGAAGATCTCCAAGCCTGCATAAGTATTAACATTCAGCTTAACTCCCCCATCTTCCAGAATCACTCCTAAATAATTGAGTTGTACTAGCTAAAGGAAATAAAACCAATATGTGAATAATTACCACCAAAAAAAAAAAAGAAGAAGAGAGAAGAAGAAATAAAAGTACTGACATTTTCAAGAAAGACAAATGGGGTTAAAATTAAAACCAAATGAATTGATTGTATTTTTTTGTTTGTTTGCATTTTTTTGATCATTTAACTCTGCACAATACATATCTATGGGGCCTCCCTGGTGGCTCAGCCTTAAGGAGTCTGCCTGCCAATGCAGGAGACTCAGGTTCAATCCCCAGGACAGAAAGA
The DNA here is from genome assembly GCF_029407905.1 of Bubalus kerabau. NCBI lineage: Eukaryota > Metazoa > Chordata > Mammalia > Artiodactyla > Bovidae > Bubalus > Bubalus kerabau. The sequence goes on from NC_073636.1 coordinate 26,788,776, forward strand.
TTCTTTGGAGAAGGAAATGGCAACCCGCTCCAGTATTCTTTCTTGCCTGAGAAATCCCATGAACAGAGCAGCCTGGCAGGCTACAGTCCACAGGGTCACAAAGAGTTGGACATGACTTAGCAACTAAGCAAAAGCAACAATATATATCTATATCATATAATCTAGTTCATAGTAAAACAAGTGAAACAGTGTATCAATATTTACCAAAATCAGACCAAAAAGAAAAGAATCATGATACTGAGATGATATATACTCTTAGAAAATGCATATTTGCTATTTTACTTTTTATTTTGATAATACTCTCTATTTCACAGTGTATATATTTTGTTTGTTTAATTTGGGGGGAAGAGAATCACTTTATTTTTATTAATTTACAATTCACATCAAAGCAGTTCATGTAAGGAGACCACACACACATTTGCCCAGCCCCAAATGCCTCATCATCTCAATTCACTTCTCCCCCATAAGAACATCCTCTGCCGTGATTTAGCCAGTTCTTTAGTTTAAACTTCTTGATTAGGTTAACCCATGTGCAAATTTGCTCTGATTCTGCACCTCCTTGAAATCCACACAAAGCTCATTGTCACTCTGTGTCTGGGTCAGAATCTTTCAGCTCACAGTGGCCAGGACCAAACTGCTGCTGGAAGGAAGTGGACTGAGTTTCAGATCTCAGTCAGTGCAGTCGCTCAGTCATGTCCAACTCTTTGTGACCCCATGGACTGCATAGGCATCCCTGTCCATCACCAACTCCCAGAGCTTGCTCAAATTCATGTCCATCGAGTTGGTGATGCCATCCAACCATCTCACCCTCTGTTGTCCCTTTCTCCCCCTGCCTTCAATCTTTCCCAGCATCAGGGTCTTTTCCAATGAGTCAGTTTCTCACCAGGTGGCCAAAGTATTGGAGTTTCAGCTTCAGCATCAGTTGTTCAAATGAATATTCAGGACTGATTTTCTTTAGGATGGACTGGTTGGATCTCCTTGCAGTCCAAGGGACTCTCAAGAGTCTTCTCCAGCACCACAGTTCAAAAGCATCAATTCTTCAGTGCTCAGCTTTCTTTATAGTCCAACTCTCATATCCATACATGACCACTGGAAAAACCATAGCCTTGACTAGATGGACCTTTGTTGACAAAGTAATGTCTCTGCTTTTTAATATGCTGTCTGCTGCTGCTGCTAAGTAGCTTCAGTCATGTCCGACCCCATAGATGGGAGCCTATCAGGCTCCCCCATCCCTGGGATTCTCCAGGCAAGAGTAGTGGAGCGGGGTGTCATGGCCTTCTCCGAATATGCTGTCTAGGGTGGTCATAACTTTCCTTCCAAGAGTAAGTGTCTTTTAATTTCATGGCTGCAGTCACCATCTGCAGTAATTTTGAAGCCCAGAAAAATTAAGTCAGCCACTGTTTCCACTGTTTCCCCATCTATTTCCCATGAACTGATGGGACCAGATGCCATGATCTTAGTTTTCTGAATGTTGAGCTTTAAGCCAACTTTTTCACTCTCCTCTTTCACTTTCATCAAGAGGCTTTTGAGTTCCTCTTCACTTTCTGCCATAAGGGTGGTGTCATCTGCCTATCTGAGGTTATTGATATTTCTCCCGGCAATCTTGATTCCAGCTTGTGCTTTTTCCAGCCCAGCTTTTCTCCTGATGTACTCTGCATAGAAGTTAAATAAGCAGGGTGACAATATACAGCCTTGATGTACTCCTTTTCCTATTTGGAACCAGTCTGTTGTTCCATGTCCAGTTCTAACTGTTGCTTCCTGACCTGCATACAGGTTTCTCAAGAGGCAGGTCAGGTGGTCTGGTATTCCCATCTCTTTCAGAATTTTCCACAGTTTATTGTGATCCACACAGTCAAAGGCTTTGGCTTAGTCAATAAAGCAGAAATAGATGTTTTTCTGGAACTCTCTTGCTTTTTTGATGATCCAGTGGAAGTTGGCAATTTGATCTCTGGTTTCTCTGTCTTTTCTAAAACCAGCTTGCACATCAGGAAGTTCATGGTTCACATATTGCTGAAGCCTGACTTGGAGAATTTTAAGCATCACTTTACAGCTTTCTTTCTTTCTTTTTACTTTTCTTTTTCTTTATTTTATTTTTAAACTTTACATAATTGTATTAGTTTTGCCAAATATAAAAATGAATCCACCACAGGTATATACGTGTTCCCCATCCTGAACCCTCCTCCCTCCTCCCTCCCCATACCATCCCTCTGGGTTGTCCCAGTGCACTAGCCCCAAGCATCCAGTATCATGCATTGAACCTGGACTGGCAATACTCCAACTTTCATATCCACACATGACTACTGGAAAAACCATAGCTTTGACTAGATGGACCTTTGTCAGCAAAGTAACATCTATGCTTTTTAATATGCTTTCTAGGCTGGTCATAGCTTTTATTCCAAGTAGCAAGCATTTTTTAATTTCATGGCTTCAGTCACCGTCTGCAGTGATTTTGAAGCCCAAGAAAATAAAGTCTCCCACTGTTTCCATTGTTTCCCCATCTATTTCCCATGAAGTGATGGGACCAGATGCCATGATTTTCATTTTTTGAATGCTGAGTTTTAAGCCAGCTTTTTCACTCTCCTCTTTCACTTTCATCAAGAGATTCTTTAGTTCTTCTTCACTTTCTGCCATAAGGGTGGTGTCATCTGTGTATCTGAGGTTATTGATATTTCTCCCAGCAATCTTGATTCCAGCTTGTGCTTCATTCAGCCCAGCATTTCTCATGATGTACTCTGCATATAAGTTAAATAAGCAGGATGACAATATACAGCCTTGACGTACTCCTTTCCCAATTTGGAACCAGTCTGTTGTTCCATGTCCAGTTCTAACTTCTTGACCTGCATGCAGATTTCTCAGGAGGAAGGTAAGGTGGTTTGGTATTCCCATCTCTGGAAGAATTTTCCACAGCTTGTTGTGGTCCACACAGTCAAAGGCTATGGTGTAATCAATGAAGCAAGTGTTTCTGGAACTCTTTTGCTTTTTTGATGATCCAAAGGATGTTGGTAATTTGATCTCTGGTTCCTTTCCCTTTTCTAAATCCAGCTTGAACATCTGGAAGTTCACGATTCATGTACTGTTGAAATCTGGTTTGGAGAATTTTGAGCATTACTTTGCTAGCTTGTGAGATGAGTACAATTGTGTAATAGTTTGAACATTCTTTGTCCTTGCCTTTCTTTGGAATTGAAATGAAAACTGACTTTTTCTAGTCCTGTGGCCACTGCTGAGTTTTCCAAAATTTGCTGGCATATTGAGTGCAGCACTTTCACAGCATCATCTTTCAGGATTTGAAAGAGCTCAACTGGAATTCCATCACCTCCCCTAGCTTTGTTCGTAGTGATGCTGTCAAAGGCCCACTTGACTTCACATTCCAGAATGTCTGGCTCTAGGTCAGTGATCACACCATCGTGATTATCTGGGTCGTGAAGATCTTTTTTGTACAGTTGTTCTGTGTATTCTTGTCACCTCCTTTTAATATCTTCTGCTTCTGTTAGGTCCATACCATTTCTGTCCTTTATTATGCCCATCTTTAGAAGAAATGTTTCTTTGGTATCTCTAATTTTCTTGAAGAGATTTCTAGTCTTTCCCATTCTATTGTTTTCCCATTCTATTGTTTCAGACCTAAATGCAGGATATTCTTGTCTACGATATTTCACAAAGTGAGAACATTTGATCGCTTTTACTTCCCTCCAGAAGTGGAGCTTGTTCTCTGAGAGTGAAAGCTTCCTACCACTCCCACACATCAGTATCTTTCTGAGGTCCTGTCTGCACGTTTAGCATCACTCACCATGATGCTTTAGGCTGTGGGCAAATGGCTCTGCTGTCTATGGTTTTGTAGAAGGAGGACAATTCCTTTGTCTTAGAGTTCAAGATTCAACTCTCCAATAATAACTCTGAAGACTGCCCTAAATAGCTTCACTGTTCTTTGACTGTTTGCCTCTAGGGTTGGAGTGCCTCTGGGTCTAACCTCCCTGCACAACATGTTTGATGTGCTAAAATGGCCTCCCATTACATTTTCCTGTAGACCAGATTCTGACTGCTAAATATCAAAGATTCTTCAAATTTTCTCTTGACCAGACTCTTCATGTTTTCCCATGGACTGTGGATTTTTTTTTTAATATAAGGAGAATGGTTGGGACTGAGGGACTGCATATGTCCTCAGTTAACCTTTTTGAGACACTCTTATTTCTCTGAGGCCCCCTTCACATTCTGTGGGTGAGTCATACTCATCTAATAACCCTATAGGTACACATCTTTTGCTTTTCTTCCTTCAGGTCTTTCCTATTCTAGTGCTTCTTTTGCTACACGTCTCTTTGCTCTCCTTGAGGACTTTCTATTCTTCGAACACTTCCCCTGATCCTCAAGTCCAAATTCAATATTCTCCTCCAGTGAATCGTTACGGCCTTTAATTTGAATCACTGTTATGACTATGTTATAACCTAAAGCAGAATACATTATCTTTGGACTTATCATTCCTTCACAACCACACACACTGTCTTTCTTATCTTTGTATTACTGTTACACATCATAGTGCCTTCCACGTAGTAGGGACACACATCTGTGACTGCAATTAAATTAATTTGAACTTTTGGCCAGTTCCCGCCAATAAGACAAAATTCATCTTTGTGCTATGCTTGGGGTGACAGTTTTAATAACTAGGTTTTTTAAAAATTAGTTTAGTTTATAAAGTTTCTTAGTATGGTGTTTGTTGAGAAGCACAATAAAATAAGTTATGCTTGTGATTAACTTTTGTCCTCAAAATTGAATTTCTGTCTTGTTCACACCTTACATTTTTATAATAAGAACTCAAAGAGAATATTCAAATATTTCTGGTTTGGTCAGCACTTACAGACATTAGCTGATATAATATTTTCTTAAACAATGCTATCTACACAGCACATACACCCTTAATCTCTTGCAAAGGGTAACCACACTGGCACATATGATCATTTATCACAACATTCCCCTTAATCATTCATGCTGCTCAGCCTCATCAGACATCCTTCCATCAAAGTATGTCTCCATGGTAACGTAAGCCAGATTTGGCCATTTGGCCTCTGTTTGGAACACAAAGGTCACTTGAGTGTTTATGACATTTGAATTTTGGACTGTATTTCCAAAACTACAAATTCTGCATGGTTTTGACATTTGGATACACTCTTCATTAATAGTGTTGTCCCTTGGTGTACACATATGTTTCAATTTGAAATTATATTTGCTTATTGGAAATGAAAGCAGCCAACGTAACCAATTTTAATAAGATTCATTTTTGTTTCTTCATTACATTTCTTTCCAGAAAACAATACTCTGTGCTTTAAAAGAGTGCTCTGTAGGAAAATCATTGTAAAATGTAAATCACTGAGATTGCTAAAAAAAAAGTCTCAAGCTAACAAAACTGAAAAAATGTTTATTGATTATTTTATTTTATTTTATATATTTTTTTATTTTTTTAATTTTATTTTATTTTTAAACTTTACATAATTGTATTAGTTTTGCCAAATATCAAAATGAATCCACCACAGGTATACATGTGTTCCCCATCCTGAACCCTCCTCCCTCCTCCCTCCCCATTCCATCCCTCTGGGTCATCCCAGTGCACCAGCCCCAAGCATCCAGTATCGTGCATCGAACCTGGACTGGCAACTCGTTTCATACATGATATTTTACATGTTTCAATGCCATTCTCCCAAATCTTCCCACCCTCTCCCTCTCTCTCAGAGTCCATAAGACTGTTCTATACATCAGTGTCTCTTTTGCTGTCTCGTACACAGGGTTATTGTTACCCTCTTTCTAAATTCCATATATATGCGTTAGTATACTGTATTGGTGTTTTTCTTTCTGGCTTACTTCACTCTGTATAATAGGCTCCAGTTTCATCCACCTCATTAGAACTGATTCAAATGTATTCTTTTTAATGGCTGAGTAATACTCCATTGTGTATATGTACCACTGCTTTCTTATCCATTCATCTGCTGATGGACATCTAGGTTGCTTTCATGTCCTGGCTATTATAAACAGTGCTGCGATGAACATTGGGGTACACGTGTCTCTTTCCCTTCTGGTTTCCTCAGTGTGTATGCCCAGCAGTGGGATTGCTGGATCATAAGGCATGTCTATTTCCAGTTTTTGAAGGAATCTCCACACTGTTCTCCATAGTGGCTGTACTAGTTTGCATTCCCACCAACAGTGTAAGAGGGTTCCCTTTTCTCCACACCCTCTCCAGCATTTATTACTTGTAGACTTTTGGAACGCAGCCATTCTGACTAGTGTGAAATGGTACCTCATAGTGGTTTTGATTTGCATTTCTCTGATAATGAGTGATGTTGAGCATCTTTTCATGTGTTTGTTAGCCATCTGTATGTCTTCTTTGGAGAAATGTCTATTTAGTTCTTTGGCCCATTTTTTGATTGGGTCATTTATTTTTCTGGAGTTGAGCTGTAGGTATTGATTATTTTATAATGTTCTCTTTTTCTCAAAATATAATTACATCTTGAATTTTTGTTGAAATGAGATAATTATTCAAGTTGTCAGCATATTGTTACCTTTCATAGACAGAAAGTATTGAATTTTAGGATGGAAATAATAAAGTGCATGGTTATTTCTGGATAATAAGACTCAATATCACAGGATCAATACTTTCCAAGAATATCTATTTAAAATAATAATAGCTAACACTTACTAAACATTTTCTACATGCCTGATTCTGATCTAAATGATTTAGATATATTAATCTATTTCATTATAATAGCAACCCTAAGAAGTTGATGGTATACTCTCCCCTTTTTTACCAATGAGAAACTAATACCCAGATAGAGTAAATAACTTGCCCAAGGTATACAGCTACTAAGTGACTTAATAAGGATTCAAAGTCAGGCAGTCTGGTTCCACATCCTAAGTCAGACTGCCTCCACGTTTTAAATTATGGAGATTCCAAACAAGATCATTTCTCCAGAATTTAAAAAAAAAAAATATATATATATATATACTTCATATGAAGGAATAAGCACCTTAAAATAGCTATTTAAAAAGTCTTCAACTTATCAGATATTTAAGTATTGAAAAACCCAGAAAGCTAGTCTAAACAGTGGGCTTTTTTTTTAAATATACTTTTACTTATTTACTTATTGGCTGTGCTGAGTCTTCATCGCTGCACAGGCTTTTCTCTAGTTGCAGTGAGCAGAGTTGCCGAGTGCAGGCTTCTCGTTATGGTGGCTTCTCTTCTTGTGGAGTATGGGATCTAGGGCACGCGGGCTTCAGTAGTTGTGGCTCCCCAGCTTTGGAGCACAGGCTCAGTAGTTGTGGCACATGGGCTTAGCAGCTCCTCGGCATGTGGGACCTTCCAGGAGCTGTGATCAAATCTGTGTCTCCTGCATGGACAGGTGGATTCTTTACCATTGAGCCACAGGGAAGCCCTGGGGTGTTTTTTAATTAATTCATTTAGATTTTTTTGGCTGCTCTGAGTCTTTATTGCTGCACATGGGTTTTCTCTAGTTGTAGTGAGAGGGGCTACTCTCTAGTTGCAATGCTTGGGCTTCTAATTGTGATGGCTTCTTTTTCTCGCTCTGTCTGTTGGGACACAACTCTTTGGAAAGGTTCTGTTTACAGCTCCCTGGTAGATCTTTGCTCTGCTTCATGGAGTCTCACGCTAAAGAGATTTTTCTGTGTAGCTCCCTCTTCTCTCTGCTCTTTCTGGAAAAGTTTAGCAGCTTCAGCCTCCATGAACTCCAGTCTCTGACAGCTCAGGTCAGGAGGATACCCGTATCCTGCTTGGGTTTGCCCCTCTCACGACATAGTTGTGAAGGACTTCCTGATGGAAATCTGGGCGCAATTGAGTGCTCATATAACTTCTTTCCTGTGTCAGGTATCACAGCCCTGTGCTGTCTGTCAACTGGTAATGGAGTAGGACCCTAGGGGCCTTCCCGGGACAGACCCCATGCCCATGTCCTCTGTTGTGGCTCCTCTCTGAAGTACCTGGATAAGAGTATCTGATGCTCTTTTCCTGAGTTACTTTATAGATGCTAACACCACCGCCAAATGGACGACATTAACTGGTTGATGAGAATGAGGTTCTAGACCTACAGACACCTGAGGACTGATAATATTAACAGCCCTGTTATCATCATCCAGTCAGAGAACTGTGCGTGAGCTCATCTCATATCCTGCAACATCCCCCTACCCCTGCCCTGCACCTGGCCTTTAGAAATCCTTTGCTGAAACACCTGGGGGAGTTTGGGGCTTTAGAGTGCAAGCCACCCCTTCTCCTTCTATTGGCGCTTTTAAAATACATGCTACACTCTCCTTCATCACAACTGATGTCAGTAGATTGGCATTACTGCTCGGGGGCAAGTGGACCCAAGTTTGGCTGGGTAACAACCAGTACTTAAAAACACTTTGTCCAGTCCCCTAGTGGTTTTCAGTGGGTGGGCAGGTTGAGTACCAGTTACTCCATCGTGGAGAAAACTGAATGTTTTTATCCTCTCTAATGATCCTTTTTGTTGTGTAGGTCATGTTATATGACACTAAAAATGAAGCCATTTCCCTCCGGTGAGTCATATAGAAAGTGAAAAGTCAAAGTGTTAGTCACTCAGTCATGTCTGATTCTTTGTGACCCCATGGACTGTAGGCTGCCAGGCTCCTCTATCCATGGAATTCTCCAGGCAAGAATGCTGGAGTGGGTAGCCATTCCTTTCTCAAGGTTATCTTCCTGACCCAGGGATCGAACCTGGGTCTTTTGCATTGCAGGCGGTATCTTTACCATCTGAGCCACCAGGGAAGCCTGAGTCATATAGAACTCGTCCTTTATTAATCAGTTGCTGGGAAAATAAAATAATTTTCTCATAGAAACCTCATTTTGTATTTTCAAATTTAACAAAGATGTGTGTTCCAGGGCCTAGGATTGTAATCACAAATTATAATAGTGAGTTGGTAGAAAAATGCCTGAAGAAGTTAAAATAACTTCCAAATATAACAGGTGACCTACATGCTATTAATCCTCTGCTAAAACAGAGGCCCTGCTTCTAAAAGCAGAGCCCAATCATTCCAAATCCTCTGGAAATGATAATTACTACTTTAAAGTTATGATTACATAAATCTGTCATGGTTCATGATAAATGTACTCTTACAAATTTGTTTTCAACATTAAGGAAAGATTAGGTTGCCATTTTTAAGAGCTTTAGAGATAATTTTACTATAGGCCTTAAGATGGATGCTGTCCAATTAGATCCACAAATCCTGTGCTAAGTAAAACTATTTCATGCCAGATATACTAGAGAGCCTTTTATAATTATATTGAAGATATAATATATTAATATAATAACATTTAATTATGGGAATTTAAGGTATGTTAGAATTCAACATGGAGTTTTTGTTGGGTTTTGTTTTTATTTGTGTTTTGTTTTGTTTACTATTCAAAGTGCTTTTAAACAGCTCTCTGATTATGCCTAACTCAAGGAATGGAAGATATTAGTCCTTATGTACAAGAAATAACTGTGTTTAGAATGGTTAGATAAGTAGCAAAAAGGCTGGCCTTTTGGTCTCTCCTCCATTTTTCTTATCTTGGGATGACAGCTCAGAAAAATCCATTGGGTAAAGGTACACTGGACACTGCTGTTTCTAGACACAATTTCTTGGATTGGCCAAGCCCTATAAAAATGGGCTCGAGAAGAAAAAGGGAGGCCAGCCAGTAGAAAGAGCTGGGCATCCAAAGCCTAAGGGAACAGGTACTGTGTGCAGCTGACATGGTGACCAGGAGGGTGGTTCAACACAGGTGAGTAGAAAAGAAGCATAGGCAATTCCAAAGCAGAGGGCACTGAGAATTGGGTGAGCAGGGAGAAGTAGCCTTCAGGGAAATCTCTCAGAGCATCAGGGGAACCCAGCCAGCCAGTCTCTTGGAGCAAGATTAGAAAGAGAAATACAAGCCTTACTTCTGGAAGGACAATGGTACTAGAATGGGAGGGATGGAACACTAAGGTATGAGTTGGACTGGCCACAAAAGGACAAGGTGGAGTCTCAGAGTTTCAGGCAAGAGCTCTCCAGACCATTCAGTCTCCTATGTAGGTATCTTTGCAGGTTTTTATGAAGCTGAGCCCAAAGGAGGCAGTCAAGGGGCAGAGCTGTGGGGGTGGAGCAGACACGGGGTGCAGACACTGGCAAGGCCGGAAATCCGCAGCCTGCCTGCCGTGTGCTTCAATGTCTCATCTTCAGAAACAGTTTCTTTTTTAAAAAGGCAGTTTTGAGAGCAGTGGTCCATCCCCAACCTTTTTGACACCAGGGACCAGTTTCATGGATGATAATTTTTCCATGAATGAGGGGTCAAGGGTGCGGAGGATGATTTAGGGGTTATTCAAGTGTACTGCACTTATTGTGCACTTTATTTCTATTATTATTACATCAGCTCCATCTCAGATCATCAGGCACTAGATTCCAGACATTGGGTACCTCTGTTTTAGAGGATCTCTTAGAATAAAATATATTACCAGAGAGGTAACACTTTAAATCCCTAAGAGACTAGTCCATAGCATGTATTAATTTATTAGATTAACTGTTAGCTTCAGAGAGAGTAAGGTCCTAAGAGAATGAAATTCAGACAAGAGACTTAGAGGATATCTGAAGGAAATAGAGTTCCAGAGTAGGTAATATCACACATATTGATGATGAGTGGGAAATTTGTGCTTCATGCCTCTCATTTCAGATTTGCATACTGAGAATTCACTATGTGCCCCACACTTTTAAATCCCTTTATGTATATTATTTCCTTTGATTTTCTACCATATGGGTATGTTTATCATTTTCATTTTAGAAATAGAAAAACTGAGGCTCAAAACATTTCCCACGATCACATAGCTAATAAATTTCAAAATGGGGATTCACATTCATCTATGTCTGGGTACCCAAATAGTCCTACAAGACAGTCTTTTAAAGGTTCAGGTGAGAGGTTTTGATGGTTTCACCAGGAAAAATATCATTGGAAATGTGGGATAAGAACTGGGTTTCAAAGTGGAAGAAATTTTTCTCTACCCATTAGGATCTTCTAGCTGGTCTAAGCGGAGAAGGCAATGGCACCCCACTCCAATACTCTTCCCTGGAAAATCCCATGGATGGAGGAGCCTGGTAGGCTGCAGTCCATGGGGTCGCTAGGAGTCGGACGCGACTGAGTGACTTCACTTTCACTTTTCACTTTCATGCATTGGAGAAGGAAATGGCAACCCACTCTAGTGTTCTTGCCTGGAGAATCCCAGGGACCGGGGAGCCTGGTAAGTTGCCCGCTATGGGGTCACACAGAGTCGGATACGACTGAAGCGACTGAGCAGCAGCAGCAGCTGGTTTAAGAATTAAATGGACATAGACAGATAAACAGGAGAAAATTAAGATAAAGTTGAATAATATGTATACACAAGAGAGATACAGAAAAACTGAGCAACTCACTGAAGTGGCTAAAACCCTCACCTTAATTATCATCATCAGCTAAGACAAAAGAGGATTCTGAGTGTAATGACTTGGTTCTTCAAAGGGGAGGAAAAGCAACTGACATGGAGACAGAAAAGCAAAAGTTTGGTAAATAAATGTTTGTTGGGCCAAACAGACCCAAATGGGACACAGAGAGGAATTTTAACCAACATTCTTTGCTGGGTTCTTCACTGTCCCCACATCTTGTTCATACTATAATGCTCCATGGTGATAGCTCCCTGCCTGGTATATGTTTTCTGTTAAAATTTTTTTTGGCAGCTAAAGGGGAGGTAAAAAGAAAGACTTCCTGTGTCTTCTGTTTCTTAAAGATAATCAACCTAAATTAATGCTCACGTGGATAAAACACATTTTAGGGTGGCAAATTTTACTCCCCTACAGGGGGTAAAAAATAAACATCAGAGGGAGCAAATCAATAGTTAGCCTCTGTTTGTGGAATGCCACCATTGTCATAGACGGTACCAGGAATACTGTCATGAGAAACTAGACATGACTCGGACTTCATGGGGCTGATAGCCTAGCAGGGAAAAGATGTCAATCAACAGTGATGAATAACTGCAAATAAGTATCAGGTCCATAAAGGGTTGAAAACAGAGGTATCAGGTGGTGGCTGCCATCAACAAAAATGGACAGTCCTGTTTTGGTAGCCAGAATTTAAGCGAAAAGAGGGAATGAAAAATGGTTCTGAAGGTGAGAGAGGATGGACATAGGAAAATCAGGAAGAAGAGTAGTTTAGGTGGAAAGAAGTGTCAAGATGGGTTTATAACATGATGTGTGTAGGGTGAGCGTGAGACACCCAGGAATTGTCCACCAGACAACTGGAGATAAGGTTTGTGCCAGAAGCAAGGGCAAGAGACCTTGTCATGAGCCCCAGAGAAATACTTTGTACACAACCAAGCTGGACACCATGAAGGAAGAGGTTCAAGCGTCTCTGGGGTGTGATCTTCACTCCATATCCATGTCTAGACCTGCCCTTGTGACAGAGGAGGGGAGGGATCAGTCAAGACGGGTAAACAAAGCTGGTAGCTGCAGGTCTCTGAACTTTGCAAGCATCTCTTTAAAAGCCACAGTCTCTCTTTTAAGTAATAATAGCTAACAGCACTTCCTGCTCATTCTGCGCCTGGATGGCCCTTAATTTAGTCTTGCTAACAGGAAGAAAGCACTATTATTATTAAACCCCTGTAAACACTGAGAAAATTGAGGCCCAGGGAGGGTAAGTAACTTCCTGAGCTCCACCACTCTGAAGGCTTTATCCTAGACTCAAACTCAGGCTGGGCTTTTAACCACAACAACAGACCCAGTGGACAAGGAGCAAAAGAAATTTTGCTTCGTTCAAGTCCTGGTGTAAAGAGGAGAGAATGAAGTTCCTTATTTCCCCTTGCAAAAGCAAAATGTATATAATTTTATACCCCAATGCTATTAGCAGGGAACTGATACTAGCCTATATCTCTAAGTCCTAAGTGTTTTAAATCTATTTCATCAGGTTATGAATTTTGTCTTCTTATAACAGATGCTCCATCCATTAGTTATACTAACCTCCTCTTTGTGATTGCTCTCATAACAGCTTTGAAGATGGGGAGGAAGGAGGTCAGGATGCCAAAGGAAGCATCAGAGGATATCTAATACTGGAAAAATTGTCTTATCAAGAAACTTCCAAAAGAGCCTCTAAAGCCTATGGGAAGTTGAGCCAGGATAACCAAATTCAGCAAGAATTGTCTTTCTCCTTCAGTTCAGTTCAGTTCAGTCGCTCAAATGAAACGTAACCATGGGAAATTTCCTGACCTCTGTAATCTCTATTCTCTCATCTGTTTAATAAAGCTAATTTGAAGGTCACTCTATGTCTCCCTTGTGAGGATTTAATGAGATAACACTTATATGCTCTCTGCACAGTGTATGATGCTGAGCAAGGACTCAATAAATGTTTGCCTTTAAAAAAATGTGATACTATATATGAAAGTATTTTATAAGCTCAAGCACTATATAACTGTGATATGTCTTAGATGCAGCAAAAGAGAAAATTGACTCGGTAGTATATTGTGAATACATAGGCACCTCAGTTCAGTTCAGTTGCTAAGTCGTGTCCAACTCTTTGCGACCCCATGAGCTGCAGCAGGCCAGGCTTCCCTGTCCATCACCAACACTTGGAGCTTGCTCAAACTTATGTCCATCAAGTTGGTGATGCCATCCAATCACCTCATCCTCTATCATCCCCTTCTCTTCCTGCCTTCAATCTTTCCCAGCATCAGGGTCTTTTCCAATGAGTCAGTTCTTCGCATCAAGTGGCCAAAGTATTGGATCTTCAGCTTTAGCATCAGTCCTTCCTATGAATATTCAGGATTGATTTCCTTTAGGATTGACTGGTTTGATCTCCTTGCAATCCAAGGGACTCTCAAGAGTTTTCTCCAACACCACAGTTCAAAATCATCAATTCTTTTGATATAGGCACCTATGAAGATCCATTTCAAACTGAAATATTGATTACCATTTCCCTTTAAGGATCTTCTTATTTGCTATGCTTAACATAACATTATCTAAAAGCCACTAAGTATTTCTGAGCAACCAAATAATAAGAGTTGCACATTTTCAGAACTGAATAATAAAAGTTGCACCTTTGAAAACAATATGAAACATTTAAGCACCAATGACCTAGTGTTCCCATCTAGCTTTGTGACTTGTTATCTTCCAACATCAATGTTTCCATTGTCACTCTGCGGTTTCAGGTAACAATGCTTTCTGGACACTTGCCTGATAGCCATTTAAGAGATTAGGGGCTCTTTTTTTTCTTCTTCTTAGTCTACCACTGTGTTGATTCCCAGCTATACACTTACCATTTATAAATCAGTGGAGCAAGAAATTAAGGACACACTGGCAGCCCTGCCTGTGGAATACCAACATCAGTAAAGGTACAGGATGGCTTAGCTTATTGCCAGCTATACATCTGATTAAAACACTCCTCCTCCTCCTCAAAAAAAGCACAATTACCTTAATCATCAGGAATAAACAAGACACAGTAATAGTTAGACTAGGAAATGATTAAATAAATTTCTCAGGTTTTATAATATAAAAATGAAGACCTGGGACTTCCCTGGTGGTCCACTGATTAAGACTCTGAGTTCTCAATGCAAGGCGCACAAGTTTGATCCCTGACTGGGGAGCTAAGATTCCATACACTGCATAGCATGGCCAAAAAAAATAAAAGCAAATGCATTCTGATAAAAATTAACTTAAAAACAAAGACTTGATTTTAATGTTTTGCATTCATCTTTTTGATTCTTACACAAACATAAATTTTAACTTCCACACTATCCATGGTCGTTCCCTAGGTTTGCTTGGAAGTGCAAATGGTTTTGTGTCAATCAGTCAGTTTAGTCGCTCAATCGTGTCCAACTCTTTGTGACCCCATGGACTGCAGTATGCCAGGCTTCCCTGTCCATCGTCAACTCCCAGAGCTTGCTCAAACTCATGTCCAGAGTTGGTGATGTCATCCAACCATCTCATCCTATGTTGTCCCCTTCTTGGCCTGCCTTCAGTCTTCCCCAGCATCAGGGTCTTTTCCGATGAGTCAGTTCTTCCCATCAGTTGGCCAAGACAGGTTCAGGGCTCTCAAGAGTCTTTAACACCACAGTTCAAAAGCATCAATTCTTCAGTGCTCAGCTTTCTTTATAGTCTCACACCCATACATGACTATTGGAAAAACCATAGCTTTGACTAGACAGACTTTTGTCAGCAAAGTAATGTCTCTGCTTTTTAATATGCTGTCTAGGTTTGTGCCAATAATACTTCATAAATAGGAAGTGAAAGAAGGAAGTAGACAACTGACGGATATTACTATAACTGAGTGAGCTTAGTCTTCGTCTTTGTGTGGAAGGATCAAAACCCATCTTCCCTGTTATATTTTCATTTTCCTGTAGACACTCTGGCGAATTGTCTGGTTAGGAAGGAGCTGCCAGCATGCCTGAATTCTGCCAGTGTGTTGCAGTTGGCACCTGTGGTCTCCTCTCAAGAATCTAGGGCAAGCAAAGGAAATCGCACATGTTTAACAAAATCTGGAATATGTCAGAGTCTTCAAACTCCAGATAGTTCCTTCAGTCATTTCACAGTACTTCCTGGAAGCCACAAAATATTAGTCTGTGGGCCTGCAAGATTTCTGGTGTAGAGAAATTTACCTTAACAGACATTAAAATATAATACAGTGATACAGTAGTGAAAATGGAATGACTGGGACAAAAGAACCAGCAGAGCAGAAGGGACATCCCTGAAGCCCTAATATAAAAAATGTGAAAATTTATATTTGAAAATAGAATATTACACATGAGGAAACTGAAAGTGAAAGTAGCTCAGGCATGTTCAACTCTTTATGACCTCATGGGCTAGTCTGAATTCTCCAGGCCAGAATATTGAAGTGGGTAGCATTTCCCTTCTCCAGGGGATCTTCCCAACCCAGGGGTTGAACCCAGGTTCCCTGCATTGCAGGCGGATTCTATACCAGCTGAGCCACTGCATTATTTCATGAATCAGGCTGGAGATTGATTAATTACTTCAAACCATAAACAGGCAAGACCTTCAGCTTATATTACAAATAAATTCCAGTTGAGGAGCTAAACAGAACAAAGAAATCCATTAGAAAGTCAGAAGAAGATGCAAATGAATAATAGTTTGATGGGCAAGGACTTCATGACATAAAAATAATAGAAGACAGTATACATTTTTTTAAATTTTATTTTATTTTTTAACTTTACATAATTGTATTAGTATACATTTTTAAATGATGATATTAGACTGCATACATATATAAAAACTCTGATGTCTTCAATATTAAGAAGTATAAAAATAAATATTGAATTGAATGTATCAATATTTGTATATGTAATTTCCTTCCTCTGGTTTTGTTTACTAGGAGGTCCTGGGAGCAGTGATACCACAATGCAATGTATACACCTGGTAAGTTCCAAACTTCGATAAAAGAAACCAGGACTCCTTGGAGAAATGGCTGGTTCCAGGGCTGGGGTGGGAAAGTATAAAATGGATCTAGACTAGTCTATTGTGCCAGAAACTAAGAAAATACTCAAAGAATATTGGGATTAAAAAAAAAAAAAACCATAGGAGCTCCTTCTAGCCAAATCTGCAGTGGTTTGAGCATTAGAATACATGATAGCAATATTTAGTTTATTACCCAACATATAAAATAGAAACCCATGAGTCTATACTGATTTAAATTAATAGTGAAACTGAAAGCCTGAGGTGAAAAATTCTTCCCCTCAAAATTACTTATTACTGACAAAGGGAGAATGAGTAATTTTACAGAGAAGAATCCTGACTGATAACACCTTAATCAAATATTTAAAGTGAACATGACCAATATTGGGATAAATCTAAGCAGCATTCCATCTGATAGGATGTAATAAGAACACAGTATCTCCTCTGTGATATTCCTGATAAAGCTGTATAACCGGAATCTAATCATAAGGAAACATCAGCAATGCCACAAGATGTACAGCATGATAAATATGATTAACACTGCTGTAGGTTATATATGGAGAAGGCAATGGCACCCCACTCCAGTACTCTTGCCTGGAAAATCCCATGGACAGAGGAGCCTGGTAGGCTGCAGTCCATGGGGTCGCTAAGAGATGGACATGACTGAGCGACTTCACTTTCACTTTTCACTTCCATGCATTGGAGAAGGAAATGGCAACCCACTCCAGTGTTCTTGCCTGGGGAATCCCAGGGACCGCAGAGCCTGGTGGGCTGCCGTCTGTGGGGTCGCACAGAGTTGGACACGACTGAAGCGACTTAGCAGTAGTAGTAGTAGGTTATATATGAAAGTTATTAGGAGTAATTTCTAAGAGTTCTCATCACAAGGAAAAGTTTTTTTCCTATTTCTTTAATTTTGTATCTATATGTGATGAGGGATGTTTAGTAAACTTAAACTGTGGTCATAATTTCATGATGTATATAAATCAGTCATTATGCTGCACATCTTAAACTTATACAATGCTATGTGTTAATTATATCTCAATAAAACTGGAAAGAAAAAAAATTAAAAACAAACTCACGAGGGACATTCCACAAAATAATTGACCTATAATTGAGGCTCAATGATAAAGAATCCATTGCCAATGCAGGAGACACAGGTTCAGCCCCTAGGTCAGGAAGATTCCCTGGTGAAGGAAATGGCAACCTACTCCAGTATTCTTGCCTGGGAAATCCCATGGATGGAAGAGCCTGGCAGGTTATGGTCCATGAAGTCGCAAAGAGTCAGACACCAGTCAGCAACTAAACAACAACAATGTCGCTGTTCTATAATTAAGGAGACTAAAGTGACCTGGAAACTAATGAATTATGACTCTAGATTAGATCCTTTCATATAAAGACGTTATTGGGACAATTGTGGAAAACTGGAATGGGGTATGAAGATGAAGTGGTAGTCCTGTATCAAGATAAGTTTCCTGAATTTGATGGTAGTAGGTAATTAAGTAGCAAAATATCCTTGCTTGTAGGAAATTCCCCAAAACATTCAGAGATGATGAGTTATCATGTAAGAAATTTAGTCTCAAATGGTTCACAAATATAAAAAACATTCTTGCAACTTTTTTGGTAAGTTTGAGATTGTTTCAAAATAACAAGTGTACCTCTTTTAAACTCTCCTTTGTCTTTAGACAATTGGATACGTGTAATCATTGTGTTAGTGTCATATATTTTTGGTCTATCAGTCACAGCATCTTCTCTTACAAATTTATTATTTATTTTTTTATTTTTATTTTTTATTTTTTTTTAAATTTTATTTTATTTTTAAACCTGAAACACTGTATTAGTTTTGCCAAACATCAAAACGAATCCGCCACAGGTATACATACGCTCCCCATCCTGAACCCTCCTCCCTCCTCCCTCCCCACACCATCCCTCTGGGTCGTCCCAGTGCGCTGTGGACTATCTTTTATGTTTTTATTGACTGTGTTACAGCATTGCTTCTGTTTTATGTCTTGGTTTTTTTGGCCAAGAGGCATTTGGGACTTTAGCTCCCCAACCAGGGATCAAACCTGCACCTTCTGCATTGGAAGGTGAAGTCTTAACCACTGGACCATCAGGGGAGTCCCTCTCATACAAATTTTAAATGTCAAACATCAGGGGGGTTATTAGGATATAACTGTATCCTTTGTGTGTGTGCTAAGTCACTTCAGTCATGTTAGACTCTGCAATGCTATGGACTGTAGCCCACCTGGCTCCTCTGTCCATGGGTTTCTCCAGGCAAGAATACTGGAGCAGGTTGCCATGCCCTCCTCCAGGGGATCTTCCAGACCCAGAGATCAAACCCACATCTCCTTCCCTATAGGCAGATTCTTTACCACTGAACCACCAGGGAAGCCCAATTATATCCTAGAACAATCAGTTCAGTTCGGTTCAGTTGCTCAGTCATGTCCGACTCTGCGACCCCATGAATCGCAGCACGCCAGGCCTCCCTGTCCCGGAGTTCCCTCAGACTCATGTCCATCGAGTTGGTGATGCCATCCAGCCATCTCATCCTCTGTCATCCCCTTCTCCTCCTGCCCCCAATCCCTCCCAGCATCAGAGTCTTTTCCAATGAGTCAACTCTTCGCATCAGGTGGCCAAAGTACTGGAGTTTCAGCTTTAGCATCATTCCTTCCAAAGAAATCCCATCTCCTTCAGAATGGACTGGTTGGATCTCCTTGCAGTCCAAGGGACTCTCAAGAGTCTTCTCCAGCACCACACTTCAAAAGCATCAATTCTTTGGCACTCAGCCTTCTTCACAGTCCAACTCTCACATCCATACATGACCACAGGAAAAACCATAGCCTTGACTAGCCGGACCTTTGTTGGCAAAGTAATGTCTCTGCTTTTGAATATGCTATCTAGGTTGGTCATAACTTTCCTTCCAAGGAGTAAGCGTCTTTTAATTTCATGGCTGTAGTCACCATCTGCAGTGATTTTGGAGCCCCAAAAAATAAAGTCTGACACTGTTTCCACTATTTCCCCATCTATTTCCCATGAAGTGATGGGACCGGATGCCATGATCATTTTCTGAATGTTGAGCTTTAAGCCAACTTTTTCACTCTCCTCTTTCACTTTCATCAAGGGGCTTTTTTAGTTCCTCTTCACTTTCTGCCATAAGGTGGTGTCATCTGCATATCTGAGGTTATTGATATTTCTCCCAGCAATCTTGATTCCAGCTTGTGTTTCTTCCAGTCCAGCGTTTCTCATGATCCTAGAACAATATAATTATTTTTAAATGTTTTTATTTTGACAAGTAAATCAAAATACATGAATGTTATGTTGTTTTAAAGTAAGGTTAAGGTACTACATACAAAATTAATCTGATTCTGCATATACATTTATGACTTGAAGGAATTATAACATTTCAACCATGGTTATATCTGGGTAGTATAAATATGGGTAATTTGGAGAAGACTCTTGAGAGTCCCGTGGACTGCAAGGAGAGCCAACCTGTCCATTCTAAAGGAGATCAGTCCTGGGTGTCCTTTGGAAGGAATGATGCTAAAGCTGAAACTCCAGTACTTTGGCCACCTCATGCAAAGAATTGACTCATTGGAAAAGACTCTGATGCTGGGAGGGATTGGGGGCAGGGAGAAAAGGGGACGACAGAGGATGAGATGGCTGGATGGCATCACTGACTCGATGGACGTGAGTTTGAGTGAATTCCGGGAGTTGGTGATGGACAGGGAGGCCTGGCGTGCTGCGATTCATGTGGTCACAAAGAGTCGGACATGACTGAGCGACTGTACTGAACTGAACTGAATTTGTGTTTATTTTTATTTTGGCATAGAGTCTTAATTTCCTACAATGGCCATTCATTTTTAATAGTAAATACTGGAAGTATAAAAGTAATTAATATAGAGTGATGTGAAGGAACAAGAAGAGGATAAAAGATAAAAGAGGAAATAGATGGGGACATGAAACCCTGTTATATATGTTATAGAAGCTATAGTTCTAAAGAAAGAGTTAAGTAAGACCAGAGACCAATCATTTTGCCCAAAGAGGAGATTCTTGGTTGTGATTCTGTTCCTATTTCTGTGGTTTTGCTAAAGTACAGCTTTAATTCTTGAGTGCCCTAAAGGTGAGTGCCAGAAGAAAGATGAGGGCTGTTAGGGCAGCTGCTGGCTGTTGGCCTGGGTTGTTTCTCTGTTGTTTGGTATGGAGTCAGAGACAGTGTGTATGAAGCTCCCAGCGCAGTGACTGGCACATAGTTTCAGGGGCTCCTGCCAGGGTCACTCCTCTGTTGGTGGAGGGAAACCCAGGCAGCCCCAGGTACTCAGAGCATCTTCTACAAGAAGCTTGTCACCAACTACCCCTGTTCATGCAAACAATAGACCCCCTTTCCTACCCACCCCGGATGGTCAGGGATGCACAGCAGTGCTCAGCCTGCAATAAAGAAGGGTCAATAGGCATTGTCAGTAATTCCCAAATCCAAATATTCAGTCTCCTGGCAGGCACAGAATCATTCTTGTTCTCAAATCAAAAGGACTTGTCTGATATCAGAGAAAATTAATGTGTTTAACTACCTTTAACATTAATAGAAACACCCTGCAGAAATCCTCTAGAGAAACATCAGACATCATGGATTTGACAATTCGTCATGCTCTTTATTCTAGGCTTGCTCTCAGCATATTTGAAATCAGCTAGGAGGCTTCTGTTGATACAAAATATTTGCAGACTTGGATCTTCTGATGCTAAATGGATCATATGACAGATGGTGAGGAAGTATTAGCTGAAACTACCACACAACGAAATGAAGGGAGTGTTTCTCTGCAGAGAAGTCCTGGAAAGTGTCATATAAATGCCAAAAATCAACATCTCAAAGGGTTTAAATTCAGGATGATTTTCTAGAAAAAACTGTGTCAGGTTTGAAGTCAGGCCTCCTGAGTTCAAATCCCAATAGGTGACTTTGAGCAGGTGACAAACTCTGTAGACTTTGATTTCCTCATGTGATTAGTGGATAAATGGAATAGTCTTCTGGGATCACAGTGAGGATTAATGAGATAATGGGATATATACAACACTTTTATATGGAAAGCACAATAACTGGTAATGTCATCACTATTATTTTAATATTATTAATGCATCTGTTGTAAGTCAAATAATTAATACCTATGTGCTTTTGAAAAGGCATGTGAAGGCATGCAGGTGGAGAAGGCGAGAGAAAGGATGAAGAGAAAGAAGCAGACGATAAATAGAAATTTATTCCTCGACCCCTAATACTCAGATCTTTATTCTGTTTCTAGTCCTCTCCATCTCAGTAAATGGAATCACCATCCACCCAGTTGCTTGAACTAAGTTTTTCTCAGTCTCCCTTGATGAGCCCCTTTCCCTTACGGATTGGCCCCACCCACTCTCCATACAATCCCAATTATTCTAATCATCCATCATCCCTCCCTAGTTTTTGGTAACAGCTTCCCAACTCTTCTTCCTGCTTTTTCTGGAAGCCCCCTTTGGCCCACTCTCCATGAAAAACCAGCACCATCTTACTGCAATACAAATCAGATATCTCTTTTCCCAACTGGAAATCCTTTAGTGTTTTCCTATTGTACTTCAAATAAAATCTGAACAATTCCAAGGTCCTGCCTGATCTGCACCCTAAAATGTGCCGCCAACTGCTTCCTGTCCCTCTGTCTCTCCTGTTAAGCCAACCTCCCCACTATTTCGTCCTTTCCCACCTCACTGCCTTTGCATATTCTTCTCTCTGTGGGGACACTTTCTCTTTTGCACAATTGTCTGATTCCTTCCTGCTCTTCAACTCAGAGCTTCAAGGTCACCACCTTAGAGGGACCCTCCCAGTACTCCAACTAAAGCAGCCAACCTCTTTCCCTCAGTTATTCTCTAGATTGGCGCACTGTCTTCTTGATGGCACATGAAACAGTTTGCAATTATTTTATTTAGTTGTTTTAAAAAAAAAATTTTGCCAGTATCTTCCTAAGACTGCAAATAAATTGAAGGCTGGGGTTGCATCTGTCTTTTTCATTAAAAAAAAAAAATTACTTGAAGGATAATTGCTTTACAGTGTTGTGTTAGTTTCTGCTGTACAACAACATGAACTGGCTCCATAAGTATACATAATCCCCTCCCCAACATTAGAAATCAACTGTACTTCAAAGGGGTGTCTGCAGGAAGGCTCCAGAATGTCTCCAGTTGTCTGGAGTCTTCATCCCTCCCCCAGATTTCTCTGTCCCATTTTTGTTTCTGTCTTTTTATTTCTACCTGATATGGGCACCTCAAATTAACTAGGATTTCCTCCAGCCCTAAACTTTCACTCCTACATGCAGAAGTTTTTGTTTGCTTTGAGGCTATTTGTTTATTTGTTCTGATGCTATTGTTTGGCTGATTCCTTATTCTGGACCCTGAACTGAGCTTCCAGGAAGCTATCTTGGCCAGGTTTCCTCTAATCCAATCTTTCTGCAATGAACAATGGGTTGGATATGACCAGAGTTACACAGAGCTCAGAGATCCCAAGTTACTCACTGGGGATTATTCACAGTGATTTCACCCTGAGTCCCCATCTAGAAACTTAGGCGTTAGATCTTAAGGACAGCCTAGTGTTTCCCAGATCTCAGGTATTTTATTTTCTTAATTTTATTTATTTGTTTATTTTTGGCTTTGCTGGGTGTTTGTTGCTGCTCAGGTTTCCCTCATTGCGGTGAATGGGGGCTACTCTTCATTGCAGTGGCTTCTCTTGTTGTGGAGCACAGGATTTAGGACACACAGGCTTCAGTAGTTGGAGCACGTGGGCTCAGTAGTTACGGCTCTTGGGCTCTAGAGCCCAGGCTCAGTAGTTTCGGTGCAGGGTAAAGGAAAGCTATACGGCTCAAAATAGCCTGGAGTTAAAACTCCCCTCCAGGCGCTCCCCACCATTCTATACAGAATAAAGAACTTTCTCCCCCGAAGAAAGGAATGGACATTAAGATTGATTACGTTCAGCTCCCAGCCGATCCCAGTCTCTGGCCGGTCTCAGGAATTCCTTACCTCAGTTGTTGAAAGCTAACTAATCAAAAATAATCATGAGGAAAAACAGACCTCCTTGAAAGGATGCATCTCCCCATGTATATGTTTTCTATATATACCTACTCTCTTCTTGACTTAGGGCAGCAGCCCACTAATCTGACTGCTGCCCCTGCTCGCCTCATTAAAGGTGATCTGTTCCTGTAAAATGCGGGTCTCGTTTTTTTGTTTTTTGTTTTGTTTTTCCTAAACCTCGCCTTCTCTAACTCCCTTACTTTACACGGGGGTTTGCGGACTCTGCAGCATGTGGGATCTTCCCCGACCAGGGATTGAACCTGTGTCTCCTGCATTGGAGGAGCTGCCAGGGAAGCCCAATATTAGGTATTTAATTACACTGTATTAAAATATTTCATTTGAGGAGAAAACAATTAACAAATGTATATCCCAGAAGAGAACATCATTGTAAGTGACAATTCTCATTGTCCCAGGGAGTCCCGTATCTGACACTTGAGTGCTTCCTCCAGGCAATCCAATGATCAAATCATCTCAAATGACGGCCTCCCTCCCAGCACTATCATGCTTCTGTCGTCTCAAACCTGAACCACCACACATGCCTAGGAATCCCCGAGAGGCCTGGACTCTGAGGTCTATGGCAGAATGGGAACCTCAGTGTCTTTACAGAAATGATGCTTATAAAGCACCACATCTGTGCTGCCCACATGGAAACTCTCAGCTTCGAGTGTAACTTGCTTCACTTACAGCTTCCATCCTTGCCCTTGGCCTCCGTCAAGGTCCATGGACGTGGTTGAGTGACAGCTTCTGCTCTGTGCACCCCTCGGATGACTAACGCTGTGTTTCTGGGTCAAGTTTGTCACGACTCCTTTCTCCCTCAGGGTAAGTGCTTTCCTAGTTCACTAACCCCTTGTACAAGCAGACTTCTGATAAGCTGTCCTGCTGGCTCTCTCAGCATGCCTGAGGGCTAGCATTAGGACACCCCAGGGACTTCTTGTCTCCAGAAAGAAGGCAGCACCCCCTCCCACGCCATAAACCCCTTCACTTATGTCTATAGAGAGAGAGAGCTACAGATGAAAAATAAAACACGGTTGCTCCTGTAGGGAGAGTTGAAGCATTGGCTGTTTCCTCCTTTGCATATTCTGTTACTTTTGTCCCTGTTGTCTGGTTTGAGAGAGGATGCCCAGCTTTTAGCTTATTATCATCACAGATGATTCTATTGCTTCTACTTGTGAGATTGGCTGTGACACAAGCTAGTTCTGTCTCCTAAGTGCCCTGTGTCTCTACCTTTCCTGTCAGCTGAGTTATACTTGAAGAATCAGCACTGTTCTGTTCTGGTTGGTTCCTGAGTTCCCTCAATGCACCTTGATCATGCAAGGAGTTTGAGAGCTTTTGGGTGATGATAGTTTCCTTCTGCTTAGAGCCCAGATGAAAACTGAACACTCTAGAATGTTTTAGTTAAAAACTTCATGTCTGATTTGACGTGGAAATCAACTGAATCAAAATATGTTACATAAGATGACATTACATTTTGGCCTGGAGACAAAATCATCCACCCAATTTGCCTTTCTTTACTTCTCTGCAGGTGCTGACCCCAGGAGCACTCCCAATAATTTTTTGGATCTGGCTCCTAAAGCAAACAAAAGCAAAAGTAAACAAATGGGAAGTAATTAAGCTTAAAAGCTTTTGCACATCAAAGCAAACCATCAACAAAACAAGAAGAGAACCTACTGAATGGGAGGAGATATTTACAAATAATATAAGCAACAAGGGGTGAATATCCAAATACACAAACTGCTCATGCATCTCAACAGCAAAAAGCTGAATAACCTGATTTGAAAAACAAGCATAAGACCTGAATAGACATTTTTCCAAAGAAGACATACAAATGGCCGTCAAGCACATGAAAAGATGCTCAACCTTGTTAATCATCAGAAAAATGCAAATCAAAACCGTAATAAGATATCACCTTACATCTGTCAGAATGGCCATCATCAAAACAACCCCAAAATAGCAAATGTTGGGGCAAATAACCCTTGTACACTGGTGGTGGAAACATAAATTGGTACAGCCACTGCGTAAAACAGTATGGAGGTTCCTTAAAAAACTAAAGTAGAAATACATGACCCAACAGTTCCACTCCTGGGTATGTCTTCAGAAAAACCCAAACATTAATTAGAAAAGATACATGCACCCCTCAATGTTCGTAGCAGCATTATTTACAATAGCCAGGATATAGAAGCAACCCAAGTGTCCATCAATAGATGAATGAGTAAGGAAGATACGGTACATATATACAATGGAATACTACTTCAGCCATAAGAAAGGATGAAATTTGCCATTTGCAAAAACTTGGGTAGACTTGGAGGTATGCTAAGTGAAATAAGTCAGACAGAGAAAGATAAAAACTGTATAACATCACTTATATGTGGAACCTAAAAGATACAAACTAGTGAATATAGCAAAAAAAGAAATGGACTCACAGATGCAGAGAACAAACTAATGGTAAACCGGTGGGGAGAGGGAGGAGAACAGGGGCAAAATAGAGACAGGGGATTAAGAGGTACAAGTCACTATGTATAAAAGACATAAGCTACAAAGATATGTTATACAGCTCAGGGAATATCACCAATATTTTATAATAACTATAAATGGACTATAACTTTTAAAATTGCAAATCACTATGTTGTACACCTGAAATACATGTAATATTCTACATTAACTATAACCTCACTATAAATAAATAGATACATAAATCAATAAAAGGAAATATTTTGCAAGATTATAGAGTCTTTCAGCCACTCCAGAGCATCCTTTTGCTATAGTTTAAAAATCTCTCTCTCTCTCTTTGAGTTTGTTAAGCTTGTGACTTACAAATCCATCACTTATGGAAATTTAGAATTGCGTTAAAGTCTATTTTAATTCAATAATTAGGATATAAAACTTAAATATACTTTTCTTTCTGAACATTTGTATTATGTGTTGATGTGTTTGTATTATACATACAGCGATGTGTATGTTATATGTAATGTGTTTTGTGCCCATGCCATATTAAGCAATCATACCTAGTGCCAGGCAAGCCTCCTGTTTCTGGCATGAGTCTCAGAGAAGAAAATTTGGTCCCTTTCTGTTCCAGGACCGAAAACCAAGAAAATGGTTCAAAAGTCTCTTGGGGAGAGTGTTTATCAAGTTTCCATTTAATTCCTTGGTTCTAAAGAAATCTTCAGTTACCTCTGAAGTTTTCTCTTGAGGAAAACTATGGCATATAATAATGTTTCACATTTTGATTGTGACTTTGAGAATGGTTTCATAAATGCTGTTTCATTGGGTCTTCACAAATCTCTTGCAAAAATCCATTATGACTGGCCTTACCATCCTCATTTTATAGATAAAGAAACTGGATCTGTGTGTCCATGTTTAACAGCCCTTAAGTAATAAATCCAGAGTAGAACAAGAGTCTTGAAATTGCATCAACTTGAAATATATATATAGCTATATTATGTGTATATATAATACATATAAGGGTACTATATATACAAACCTGTATGTGTATATGCAATATTAATATACTATGTAAAATTAAATATATTTATAAATGAAAATCACATATATATATAGTGTGTGTGTATATATATATATATATATATATATATACACACACACACATGCATACATGCAGACAGGCTGACCAATGGTGCATTATTAAGATTAAACAACTGCCTTTGAATAATGCTTCCATCAAGGGCTCCCCATAGAATTGTTAGAAGAAAAGAAATGAGACTGTGTGAGAAAGCATTTAGGTGTAAATCACCATGAAAGTGAAAGTGAAAGTCACTCAGTCATGTCTGACTCTTTGCGACCCCATAGACTGTATCCATAGAGTCCTCCAGGCCAGAATACTGGAGTGGGTAGCTTGTCCCTTCTCCAAGGGATCTTCCCAACCCAGGGATCAAACCCAGGGATCGAACCCAGGTCTCCTGCATTGCAGGCAGATTCTTTACCAGCTGTGTCACAAGGGAAGCCCAAGAATACTGGAGTGGGTTGCCTATCCCTTCTCTAGTGGATCTTCCTGACCCAGGAATTGAATTTGGGTCTCCTGCATTGCAGGCAGATTCTTTACCAACTGAGCTATGAGGAAAGCCCATAAATCACCATAAATAAAAGCAATTAAGTTTTTCTCTCCTGCTGTTCAATGTGACAGATAAAGATTAACCATTTGAAGACAGACAGGAGCCATTTCATTGACTTTTCTGTTCATCAGGGACCCTAACAGTGTTAAGCTCATATGGGTAATACTGATAGGAGATGAATAAATAACTCCTCATTGATAACACAGTATTAATAAAATGACAAAACCTCTTAAAAACAGATAAAAATTAAAGGAGAGGAAAAAATAAACGGGATACTGAGGGTTATGCAGGATGGATTGCTAACAGAAAATGACCTCTGATAGGCTTCACTTTGCCTTCTCAGTTGTTCATTTGCTACCAGTAATGATATCAATCATCTTGGACCACGGGAAGCTGGAGTTAAAACGATTTTGAAAAAAATGGGCTGTGGTTACCTAGATCAAAGTGTCAAATATTGTTGTTTCTTTTATTTACTTTCAGAAATACTCAGATGATCAGATGCTAAAAACTCAGTGTGTTTCACAGGCAGGAAGATGGTTCACCATCACAGAGGAAGAAGCGATATGTCCTTGGATAAGCGTATATAACCTATATTAACCTATATTATGTTCATATATGGGAGGCACCATGTTGGACCAGCATGCCCTACGTGCCTTCTCTGATTGAGTCAGCAAGATAAAGGGACACTTGACATTAGCTAGTGGGAACAGTAACAGATTTAGCTCAGCAGCCTTATGTGAACTTTGTTTGCTATGTTCTTCTGTGTCATCTACCCAAAGCAGAAGCCAGAAATGTCCTCCTTGTAGGCTTTTTGTAATTTCCAAGAAAGGAACCCGGATCAGTTGTGAGAGGGAGGGGATGATGATTTGATGACTGAGGTAGAGCTTGGACACACACACATTCTGTGAGTCTGCCTCCCTCAAGTTTGTGGTTTTAACTGACTCCTTGGGATGAAACACCCCCGGAAAATTAGCCTAGTATTTGAGGAGGCTCTAGATGCTTCTAGAAAAGGGCCCAATTGGGTGCTTCTAGTCTTGGCTTATTAGGGAAAAAAAATGAACCAATCAGAAAGGATGAAAAGTGGAAGGAAATCTGGGGCCACTCTGGTAGCTTTTCTTACCTCCAGTCTCCCAAGACTAGACTCTCCAGCCTGGTGTCCACCCTGTACCTTTGTCACCACCCAACAATTGCTTCCTTCCTTGACTGTCTGCAGCTTTTGCCTTGCCAATTTCCATTCTTGAATTTCCAACTATGGTGGGAAAAAAAGATTTCAACTCCAGTGACTGAGGTTACTTCAGCTCCTTCCCATCACACTTCCTCATGGGTACTCAGCAAGGTCTTTACTCTTCCCTCATAGTTTCTGATTATAAAATCCTTGTCTTCTCCAGGAGACCCAGTCTCCACCTACACAGCTGCATACACACACTCTCATTTACTGTCCTGACCAGCTCTGCAATGCACTGCCCACTTTCACTGCACGTTCATATCGCTATTACAAAAGCTTTCTATATATTTCCTCTCTAGGTCTTCTTTCACCTACATTTCTAAAGACTAACATCACCTTTCTAGAGTTGGGGTGCCGATGTGTTCCTTTGCCTTCTCCTGGATTCACTCCATTTCTTCCCACCTCTTTTCCTTATCTTTTCATCCAATCATTTAGTCAACTGCCAAACACAGCTCCCACTCTGTGAGAGGGCATCAAAGACAAAGAAATGAATAAAAGATGATTTCTGCCTTCGAGGAGATATATAAACAAAAATCCTAATGCAATGTGCTCAGAGTGGTTTTAAAGGTACTATGGGAGAAAACAGGGTTCATGCTTCAGGGTTGTTTGGAGGAAGCTTATGGAAAGTCATTTGCATGGGGCAAGACATATGTGCTTAACATCTGTTATATATTTTTTTCCAAGATTGGAAAGTGCTCTTCAGTTGCTCTTCTATTGGCTCCTTTCTCTAATCTCAATTAGTCTAAAAAAAGTCTTTCCTACACTGCTGTCCCTCTTCTTTTCCTTTAGCATCTGACTTCTTATAAGAGCCTCCACTGGCTAATTTTTCTTCTTTACTACCCATTTATTCTAAAAATATTTGTGACCTAGAGTGAGATAGGAATCATCCTAGCATATGTGTGTATGCTTACATGCACACGTGCACGCACACACACACATACACACACTGTGTACTTCATTTTATAAACAAACCTTTTGGATCACCTATAGTTGTGTGTGTGTGTGTGTGTGTAAATGATTTTAGAAATATTTTGTGAGGACAGTGGCAAAGCATTCCCGAGGACTTCTCTGATCTGCTTTGCAGAACTTTAATTAAACCACATTCTTTTAGGATCTTCTTTATCAAGTATACTTTTAAAGATGTCAAACTCCCCAGGGTTGCCTTTAGCCAGTCAGTCCCTTGGAGATCAAAGTTCATATCTTAATTTCCAGATCTGTTCTAGAATTGGATCTCTTGCTGGGAGCCAGAGAATCAAATAACATTTGATGTGGCACTTGTCCAGGTGAGCATAATGGGCCATGGAAATCATCTTTCATATCATGCTCACCTAACTTAAAAGGCTTTTAAGTTAGGCTCCATTCTAGATATTCTATATCACCCCCTTCACAGTCTTTTCTGGAGCAAATGTGCATCATCTCATTGGTGATATACTATCCCTGAAGATACAGCACAGCCCTGTGTGTGCTGTTATGTCTGATTCTTTGTGGCCCCATGGACTGTAGCCTGCCAGGTTCCTTTGCCCATGGAGTTTTCCAGGCAAGATTACTGGAAAGTGAAAGTGAAAGTCGCTCAGTCGTGTCCAACTCTTTGTGACCCTATAGACTATACAGTCCATGGAATTCTCCAGGCTGGGATACTGGAGTGGGTAGCCTTTCCCTTCTCCAGGGGATCTTCCTGACCCAGGGATCAAACCCAGGTCTCCCGCGTGCAGGTGGATTCTTTACCAGCTGAGCCACAAGGGAAGCCCAAGAATACTGCAGCAGGTAGCCTATCCCTTCTCCACGGGGTCTTTCAAACCCAGGAATCAAACTGGGATTTCCTGCATTGCAGGCAGATTCTTTACAAACTGAGCTATGAGGGAAGAATACTGGAGTGGGGTCCCATTTCCTCCTCCAGGGGATTGAACCCAAGTCTCTTGTGTCTCCTGCATTGGCTGGAGGATTCTTTACCACTAGGGCCACCTGGGAAGCCCCAACCCAAGCAGTTTTAAGCTTACACCTACAGCCATATTGAACATGTGAATTACAGTCACCACTGCCACACCTTGATGTAAACTGAAAAATATTTTGAAATGGGCAAAGCACTATTAGCACATGATTTTTATTAGGGAAACCTGGTTAATATTAGACTAGTCTCAAGCTTACTTCCTCATCTTTTCTACATTTTTCCTGTTTATTCATATTTCTAATTTTGTCCCATTTATGAATTCAATGTATTACTGTTCCATTCTCCCAAATGATTGAATGAATAAAGTTGGCGGATTACTAAATGGTTGTTCACATTTTAAAGTTCTTATTGTTAATTGATCAGATAGATAGTGAACAAATAAATAGGGTTGTAACGTGTGAGCTTTTCATTTCTTACTTTCTTGTTTATCTCAAAACACTGGTCTTGAAGTATTTTTTCAGATTGCATTATTAGAATGTCCAACATTATTACAGGTTAATTTTTTAAGTGAGTGGGGTCCATAGTCGTTCTAGAACTGTACTATAGCGAATTCTGAAAAAGAGTTTAACACTTTCATATATAGTGTTTCATATTAAAATTCAAGTTCTATGTTGAACAGAGAATGTTTATCTTTGTCATTTTCAGAGTTAAATCAAATAAATAAAATACAGTAAACATTTTTCTCTGAGAAGCTTAGAACATTACCGAGTTAAATACTTTGATTTATCCTATAAGAAAAATAGTGATCTCCATTTTTCCAGTGGAAAATGGAGATGGATAAACCATTTTACTCAGTGAATCTGCATGTGTCAGCAATAAATCCCATTCTTTGCAAAACAGTGAGACCAGTTATGACCATATTTAGTTTTCCTCAGTTTCTGCCTCAATGTTCTTCTCTTTGGAAAGCTCCCCAACTTCCAGATCCTGTGAAACAGAGCAGGACATTATGGTCCTTGCCCCACCCCCCATCTCCTCAGCCTTGCTTTTGTTTGCAGAAAAAACTTAAGCCAAAGAATAAGTTTAATCAGAGAAGTAAGAAAATGCAGAAACAAAGGAAACCAAAGAGACCAAAAAATGAAAGTTTACTTACTAGGCAAAGACAAGGGCCTTTAGTTCCTTCTCAAGGGTCATAGTTAATATTCTGAGCCACAGCCTGTGAGCTGCTTTATAGATACTGAAACCCTTACCAGGTGGAAGAAGTTAATTACAGGATGACCAGATTTCAGCCATGACATAAGCTACCACAGTTCCGAGAGCTGGCCTCAAGAAAATAGGATGAAACTGGAGCCTATTATACAGAGTGAAGTAAGCCAGAAAGAAAAACACCAATACAGTATACTAATGCATATATATGGAATTTAGAAAGATGGTAACAATAACCCTGTATACGAGACAGCAAAAGAGACACTGATGTATAGAACAGTCTTTTGGACTCTGTGGGAGAAGGAGAGGGTGGGATGATTTGGGAGAATGGCATTGAAATATGTATAATAGCATATATGAAACGAGTCGCCAGTCCAGGTTCGATGCACTATACTGGATGCTTGGGGCTGGTGCACAGGGACGACCCAGAGGGATGGTATGGGGAGGGAGGAGGGAGGAGGGTTCAGGATGGTGAACACATGTATACCTGTGGCGGATTCATTTCGATATATGGCAAAACTAATACAATATTGTAAAGTTAAAAAATAAAATAAAATTTAAAAAAGAAAGAAAAAAAAAGAAAATAGGAACAAATTGATCTTGGAACTGAAGACTAACTGTACTTAAAATAATCTGTTAAACCACCAATGACCAATTTCAAGATGATTATCAGAGGTGACTGTGCTGTTTCTGCATGTAGCCCCCCTCCCTCAATATATAAAGCTCTTACCCACTGACGGTCAGTGGTGGGAGCACGGTGGGGGTGGGGAGTAGGGGGTGGGGTGGGGTGAGCGGGGAGGATTGTCCTTTGGATAGAAATCTGCTCCCCTCCCCTCCAACCCCCAGTTACTGGCATCTAAAATAAAGCAAACTTTCCTTTCCACCAACCTGGCCTCTTTAATGGCTTTTGAGTGGCAAGCACCCAGATCCCACTTTAAGTTACACTGGGATCCTTCACTTGAATTTAGTTTCATGACAAGCTCTATATTTTTCTACCCTTTTTTACTCCCAGGTCCACCATCAAATATTAGCAGTGCCTTGTCCCACACCCTCTCAGTTTCTGTTCTCTGCTGGTTTAGTTTGCTAAGTTGTGTCTGACTCTTGTGACCCTAAGGACTGTACAGCCCGCCAGGCTCCTCTGTCCATGGGATTCTTCAGGCAAGAATACTGGAGTGGGTTGCCATTTCCTTCTCCAGGCGATTTTTCCCACCCAGGCATTGAACCTGGGTCTCCCACTTTGCAGGCAGATTCTATACTAATCAATCCAATAAGTTTTAATCAGTGATAATATCTTTCTCTTTAACACCCTTCCTGACTGTCTCCAGCCTCCAGCAACATGGAACTGTGCAGGGTTTTGAGTCCGAGGATCTAAGCTGGAATCTCCCAGCTCTTGAATAACCCAGACCTCATGTTATACATGAGGATAATATTGACCTTGTGGAAAGCTTAGAAGAATATGTGAAATGAATTACATAACATCTGCTTACCATTAATAACTGATACGCATTTTATTGACAGCTTTGAATGACTCACACATTGCAAAGAATTTCTGATCCATTTATAAATTAGTGGGAAGATTATCTGGGGGGTATCTTGGAAGTTTCCTACCTTTCTAAGCAAAAGCAAGCCTATGCATTAAAAGGCAAACCACTTCATCTCCTATCCATGAGGATAGCTACTCAAAAACAAAACAAAACAGAATTTAACAAATGCAGGAGAGGATGTGAAGAAATGGGAACACTTGTGCGCTATTGGTTGGAATGTAAAATGGTATAGCCTCTGTGGAAAATAGTATGGCTGTTCCTCAAAAAGTTAATAATAGAATTACCACTTGCTCCAGCAATTCCTCTCTTGGATATATACCCAAAAGAAATGAAAGCAGAGACTTGTATTTGTATAAATATATTTATACTTGTGTTTGTATAAATATATTCATGCTCATAGCAGCATTATTTACAACAGCCAAAAGGTGGAAGCAAGGTCCATCAATGGATGAAGGAATAAAATGTGGCATACACATACAATAGAATATTATTCAGTCTTAAAGGAAATTATGACTTATGCTACAACATGGATGAACCTTGAGGACACGATGCTAAGTAAAATAAGCCAGTCATGAAAGGACAAATGCCATGTGAGTCTACTTATCTGAAGTAACTGGAGTAGTCAATTCATAGAGACAGAAAGTGGAATGGTGATTGCCAAGGGTGGGGTGGGGAGGGGTATGGTAGTCCAGTGGGCACAGTTTCAGTGTTACAGGATGATAAGAGTTCTGTGAATGGATGGTGGCGATGGTAGCATAACAATGTAAATGTACTTTAAACTACTGAGCTATGCACTTAAAACTAGTTAA
This sequence comes from Bubalus kerabau, assembly GCF_029407905.1. Taxonomy (NCBI): domain Eukaryota; kingdom Metazoa; phylum Chordata; class Mammalia; order Artiodactyla; family Bovidae; genus Bubalus; species Bubalus kerabau. Next base: position 26,823,017 of record NC_073636.1, read on the forward strand.
GGCAGGAGTTTTTAATGTGTTACGTATTTCACTACATGTTTTTTTCTTTAAAAAAAAAGGACAATCAACCCATCTGATATGTCAGAGTCCCTCAGTTCTTATCTGAACAATTGTTTATCAACAAAGTGTCTAAAAACAAAGAGATGCCATAAGAATTTATTATTTTAGGCAACTTTTAACAAGGCACATCAGCTACACATCCCATGCTCTATACATGCTCAACTACATATACAGTTGCTTTTCATTACCTGGGTACACCGCTTATAAACAGTGCAACCTTGGGTTACTTAACTTCTTTTGGTCTTAGTTTCCTTTTTTTGTAAAATGAAAATGCTGATTTCTTTATGGTCGGGTTCTTGTGAGCATTCAATGAAATGGTGACTGGAAAGGACCTGGTAGGCATAGGGCACAGGGAGTGCTTAGTATGTTCATTTCCTTTTATAGATAAATTCAATGAAGTGAGAATTAATTGTGCCCTAATGTTCACAATTTTAAAAGATCAGAAGGACAGATGTGTAAAAAAGGGAGTGAAAAACCACACATTTGGTGGACTTGGAGAGAGAAATACGTTGGAGGATCTGAAAACATTTTTAAACGTGTTTTCAAAGGTGAATTTTGTTCTTTGTTTATTGTTTTTTCTCTTGTTTGACATTTACTTTGCGGGTTTTCCTGCTTTCCAAAGCTATCTTGCACAGAATCTACTGCCCCCATTACACTAATTGGCAGTGTAAATATTTTAACAAACTCTGTGGGGTTATTTTACCTCAGCTTTAGCCAAATGTATAATTTAACACTACCAAGACAACCTGCTTCACCTCAGCATTTGAGGCTTCTCAGCCTTGAGTTAATTACATGACGAAGAATTTTGCCATGTTCTGAAATCAGAAATTGGTTTATAACACAGAAGAGAAGACTATATCTATGTTTCAGCTTCAGGAGCTCTTGGGGGGAAAAAAAGTACATTGGGATTTTTATTAATGTTGCTAAAATCAAAGGGAACAAAATTCTTCCATAGATGTTCATGTTCTGAACTCTTGGCCCATTCATTCATTGTTGTAATTATAGGAAAATGTGATTAGATCACTAATCAGAAAACGTTTACCCTGAACCATCTTTGCCTAAAAACTCTGTTGACTTTAAAACTATTCACAGTCTGAAAGTAGAGAGTTACATTTCTTCAGTGGGAATTTTTAGGACTTCAAGCCTGGGACACAGCATCCCAAGGAAGCCCGAGAGAACTTCTCTGAGGAGGGGAGGGGTGGAGTCAGTTTGGCAACAAAGAGCAGGTAGTTTGAACATCAAAAGATTACTGTTAATTAAAGGACTCCAGATATCCAACATTAAGGAATTTAGCACTTTTCTATGTATGGGAAGATGCAAGAATCTGGATTCAGTGAAATCATCTTTTTGATATGCACCTTACTTATCTGGGGTTAGTTTTCTGTGTTTTCACATCTAGAGTTTCCTCAGGGCTCACTGTAGGGAGTGGCTGCAATCTGATGGCTGCTAGATGGTAGGTATTCTTTCTTTTCTGAGTTCCCTCAGGGCTCACCAGCTCACTATCCATGGTGTCTGTAATTGCTGATGACTTTGACATCCTTTGTTTACTGATATAGCAGAAAATGAACTCTTATTTCATTGTCATTAAAAGACTTAGTAATCTTAGTAACCCATCGCCACCCCTCACCCACCCCTGCCTTGCCATTTAAAAGAGAGAAACCTGTGGACCATTTACTATACGCTCCTGAGAGGGTCACCACATGGGTATGCTGTCAATGTTAGGCGTCTTCCTCCAAAGTGAAAGTGAAAGTTGCTCAGTCATGTCTGACTGTTTGTGACCCCATGAACTGTATAGTCCATGAAATTCTCCAGGCCAGAATACTGGAGTGGGTAGCTGTTCCCTTCTCCAGGGAATCTTCCCAATCCAGGAATCGAACCCAGGTCTCCCTGCATTGCAGGCGGATTCTTTATCAGCTGAGCCACAAGGGAAGCATGGAGGAATACAGCCCATGATTTAACTTACTGTAAAGTTGTGATGAAAGTGAAAGTGGAGAGTGAAAAAGTTGGCTTAAAGCTCAACATTCAGAAAAACGAAGATCATGGCATCTGGTCCCATCACCTCATGGGAAATAGATGGGGAAACAGTGGAAACAGTGTCAGACTTTATTTTTTGGGGCTCCAAAATCACTGCAGATGGTGACTGCAGCCATGAAATTAAAAGACGCTTACTCCTTGGAAGGAAAGTTATGTCCAACCTAGATAGCATATTCAAAAGCAGAGACATCACTTTGCCAACAAAGGTCCATCTAGTCAAGTCTATGGTTTTTCCTGTGGTCATGTATGGATGTGAGAGCTGGACTGTGAAGAAGGCTGAGCACTGAATTGATGCTTTTGAACTGTGGTATTGGAGAAGACTCTTGAGAGTTCCTTGGACTGCAAGGAGATCCAACCAGTGCATTCTGAAGGATATCAGCCCTGGGATTTCTTTGGAAGGACTGATGCTAAAGCTGAAACTCCAGTACTTTGGCTACCTCATGCGAAGAGTTGACTCATTGGAAAAGACTCTGATGCTGGGAGGGATTGGGGGCAAGAGGAGAAGGGGACGACAGAGGATGAGATGGCTGGATGGCATCACTGACTCGATGGACGTGAGTCTGAGTGAACTCCGGGAGTTGGTGATGGACAGGGAGGCCTGGCGTGCTGCGATTCATGGGGTCGCAAAGAGTCGGACACGACTGAGCGACTGAACTGAACTGAACTGAACCGAAAGTTGTGATGGGAAAGCCAAGGTAAAAGTCAGGTAAAAGTTGGAATACCAAGGAGAGTGAAAATCTAAAAGAAGGCAACATGATTGTGATTGAGATAAGGCTTCATTTGAGAACTAGTTTCATTGGGCTGCATTAGTTATTTATTGATTGATGTGGATCATTTCTTTTTTAAGTCTTTTTGAATTTGCCACAACATTACCTCTGCCTTATGCTTTGGCTTTTTTATTTGCTTGGAAGGCTTGTGGGATCCAACCCCCTCCCCTCAGGGAATACAACTGCACCCCCTGGATTGGAAGGCAAAATTCCAACCACTGGACCACCAGGAAAGTCCCTGGGCTGCAGTTCTTGCACAAATATTTCAGGGAGGAGCTTCTAAGACTCACAGTGTCAGAAGTAACATTGACTGAAACACCCCACACAGGCCAGGCACCATAGATTTGCATGTTATTTTACAGCAGGAGGTCCTGGTAAGGAACATAGAACTGTTCCAACTGCAAGAATTTGGGAAAGGTCAAAAGGAGATGCCAGGTGTCCTACCACCTCCTAGAATCCTCTCTGGCATCCATCTTGGCTGAGCAATGTGTGCACCACCAGCAAGGACCCTGAGTCAGATTGATTGACCAGGGACAACCTGGAAACTAAGCCCATCACCATAAAACCTGAGACACATGGCAGAGTAGTCCTCCTGGGCTCTCCTGCTGCTCTCCGCCCAGACCCCCTTTCTCAATAAAATCTCTTGGTTTGTCAACACACGTGTCTCCTCAGACAATTCACTTCCAAGTGTTAGATGAGAGCTCACTCTGAGGCCCTGGAAGGGGTCTCCCTTCCTGCAACAAAAGCAAGGATGAACGCTGTTCCTTCTCTAGTTTGCTCTCCTGAATCTCTGCACCAGCTGTGCTGGGTTCTTACAGGGTGCTGTTGGCTTACAAGGTGGGGTCAGCTTCTGGCAAGTCCATTCCGTTCCTGCTTTCCTTTGCCCAGCACCGGGCAGGTAGGTTAAAACTGGAATCACAGAGAAGAAGTGGTTTCATTCTTTAATCCCCACCTCCCACTTTTTCCTCTCTAGTTCATGTTTATTAGCCTGCATAGCCTCTTTTGAGAGTAATAATGACGACATTGTACCCTGAGCCACAGCTCTTTGTATCTTGTTCCTAACTGATTAGAAATAAACTCCCCTAAACCTCTGGCAAGAGAGGATGAGCATCTCCTGGATAAACTGGGGAAAATACAGGTAAAAATAACAGTAGAGAAAATACTGTGAAATGGCAGAAAATGAAAGCAGTAAAAAGAGCTTTTGAGCAGAACAAAGTAACGTAAGAAACATAGGGCAAGTAAACACTGCACTTTCTGGAGCTAAAGTGAACATGAACCTATTCTAAAAGGAGAGCTCTGAACATTCTAAAACAGCTGTAACTTATGCCTAACAATTACACGTTAGACACACTATGTGAAATTTAGAATTCATTGTTTCCACCCCAAATCCACACCTCCTTCTGTATTTCTGTTCTGTTTCTGGGACCACAGTTCTCTAGCTAGTAGATGACCGGTATGTGAGTCACCTTGAGGCTAGACTTAAATACTTCCTCTTATCTCCATCGCACACCATCCCTCCTGTGGTTTTACTGAAGGCTTCCTAACAGAGACTGAAATGGTTCTGTTCTTTCACCCTCTAGCAAAACGTAATCAAATGGCTCCGGGATCTCTTAGTTCTTTCCCTAGAGTCTTTTCCCAAACATTTCAATTCTACTCTGCCAAAACAAAACCCTCAATTGGCCAAATTCAATTTTCTTAGAAAATAATTATGCAACCAGTTCTTATCACAAAAACACACTCATGGCGTGGGGGAGGGGAGGAGTGGTGGTGTGCCTGTCCATGCTGATTGGCTTAGACACACTGCTCTATTCTTGTGTTAGTGCCACGTTCATAATTATTATAGTTCAATAATACGTTTCTTTCATTGTTATCAGGCAGTTCTCAAACTTTTTGTGGTTTTGAACTCTCCTTTACACTCTGAAAATCATTGAGAATTCCAAAGAGATTTTGTGTTATATTCACTGATATATACCATATCAGAAATTAAAACTAAGAAAATAAATATTTGTTTCTAAATTAATTTTAAAACACTAGGAAACTCATTACATGTTAATGTAAATAACATTTTTAATGAAAAATAATTATATTTTCCAAAACAAAGGAAATTTAGTAGGGAAATAACACTGTTTTACATTCATGTAAATTCCTTTAATGTTTTGTGTGATAGAAGACATTTCTGCTTCTGCATTCAATCTGTTGTGATATCACATATTATGCAATCACTGGAAAACTTCATTGTATATGTGTTTAAGAATGGGAGTAAAAAAGAGTTAAAAACAAGTCTCAATATTGTTTTGAAAACAACTTAAATTCTGTGACCCCTTGAAAGGGTTTCTGGGACCCCAGATGCTCTCAGACTATAGTCTGAGGACTACTGGTCTTAGCTATTCTAGCTTGTAGTTTCTCAGATGAATTTCAGAATATTTTGTCTCAGTTTGGGAGGTATTAATTATGTATTTAAAATTCTGTCTTCTCACTTAAGGATATCCTATGTCTCTTCAATTAATAAAATAATTTATACATGAAATCCTCCAGGGTGATAGTCCTGCATTTTCCTTTCTCAAATCTCCCCCATTTCTCACTTTTTATCATTCCCAGTTATTTTATGGTCTTTGTTGCTATTGTGAACAAGATTCATTTTTCCATTGTATTTTAATTGGTCATTGTTGGCCTCTTACAATTTTGTATATGGCCATTTGCTTACTCCTTATTAATGCTTAAGTTAAATAATATATTTGGTATAATATATTCTTTTAAAGAAAGAACTTGAAAATGTGAATCTTTTTATATAGTGTTAGTATTGCTACGATATTCTCAATATTCCAAGATACTACATATTAGATGAGATATATGATATTTTGAGAAAAACCCACTGTTTAAGTTTTGGATTTCAAAGATATTTTATGAGGAAGGATCTTGAAAATGCTGAATGCCTTTTTGACATCCACTCAAATGATCATGGCAACCCACTCCAGTACTCTTGCCTGGAAAATCCCATGGACAGAGGAGCCCCTTAGGCTGCAGTCCCTGGGGTCGCTGAGAGTCAGACACGACTGAGCAGCTTCGCATTCACTTTTCACTTTCATGCATTGGAGAAGGAAATGGCAACCCACTCCAGTGTTCTGGCCTGGAGAATCCCAGGGACGGGGGAGCCTGGTGGGCTGCTGTCTATGGGGTCGCACAGAGTCGGACACGACTGAAGCGACTTAGCAGCAGCAGTAGCAGCAAACGATCATACTTTTTTCTTAAGACAAATACATTGATTTAGGACTCTTCTGTCCTGCCTCTTGAGAAACCTGTATGCAGGTCAGGAAGCAACAGTTAGAACTGGACATGGAACAACACACTGGTTCTAAATAGGAAAAGGAGTACATCAAGCCTGTATATTGTCACTCTGCTTATTTAACTTATATGCAGAGTACATCATGAGAAACACTGGGCTGGAAGAAGCACAAGCTGGAATCAAGATTGCCGGGAGAAATACCAATAACCTCAGATATGCAGATGACACCACCCTTATGGCAGAAAGTGAAGAGGAACTAAAAAGCCTCTTGATGAAAGTGAAAGAGGAGAGTGAAAAAGTTGGCTTAAAGCTCAACATTCAGAAAACGAAGATCATGGCATCTGGTCCCATCACTTCATGGGAAATAGATGGGGAAACAGTGTCAGACTTTATTTTTGGGGGCTCCAAAATCACTGCAGATGGTGACTACAGCCATGAAATTAAAAGACGCTTACTCCTTGACAGGAAAGTTATGACCAACCTAGATAGCATATTCAAAAGCAGAGACATTACTTTGCCAACAAAGGTCCATCTAGTCAAGGCTATGGTTTTTCCTGTGGTCATGTATGGATGTGAGAGTTGGACTGTGAAGAAGGCTGAGCACCAAAGAATTGATGCTTTTGACGTGTGGTGTTGGAGAAGACTCTTGAGAGTCCCTTGGACTGCAAGGAGATCCGACCAGTGCATTCTGAAGGAGATCAGCCCTGGGATTTCTTTGGAAGGACTGATGCTAAAACTGAAACTCCAGTACTTTGGCCACCTCATGTGAAGAGTTGACTCATTGGAAAAGACTCTGATGCTGGGAGGGATTGGGGGCAGGAGGAGAAGGGGACGACAGAGGATGAGATGGCTGGATGGCATCACTGACTCGATGGACGTGAGTCTGAGTGAACTCCGGGAGTTGGTGATGGACAGGGAGGCCTGGCGTGCTGCGATTCATGGGGTCGCAAAGAGTCGGACACGACTGAGCGACTGAACTGAACTGAACTGGCCTCTTCTAAAATTCTTCTTAGACGTAACAAATGATAGACCAATTTAGATCATTAACACAATTAAATGACATTTTGATTGTGGGTCTCACTTTTTGAAGGGGAAGAAGGCATAACCACGCCCAAAATGTCACCTGAGGCTGTTCAGGGACCCTGGCCATATAGGTGTCAGGGATGACCAGTTAGAGGACTGGTGGTTAACGACTTCACTTTGGCAGGTGAAGTGAGCCCCACTTTGGCAGGCCGCTGAAGTGAACTGGTATCCGCGGGGATATCTCTGTACCTACTTTTCTTCTCACTTTCGGGATCAGAGCCCGCTGGCCTAGAGATGACATCCTGTGGCATGAGCCCCACGGAGTTTGGGGGAAGACACCGTGCATTGCGAGGAGAAATTGCTTCAGCAAAGTGGGTCTGTCCGAGGGAGGTGTTCAAGGATCTGGCGGGTCCCCTCCCTTGCCCCCGGGCTACAGACCAGGGAGGCGTGACCGAGTCCCAGGCTTGACCGTCTGCCTTGGGCCCTGCGAGGTGCGCGGGGCGGACGGAGTGGCCTCTTTTCCGGCGGGCACCGAGGGCGGCGGCGCGCCGGGGTGGGAGGAGGAACAGCACTTGAGAACCTGGAAGGGGGCCGCCCCCTCGAGTGCCCCGCCCCGCCCAGGCGCGCCCCCAACCTGCGCCCCCAAGGGGAGGATGGAGACGCTCGCTTCCGGCCCAGGTAGGGGTCCTGGGCTTCAGCGGCTCGGAACCCCGGGTCAGGCGGCATCACTTCCCTGGCTACAGGTGGTGTGGGGTGCGCGCCGGGAATCGGACCGGGAACGCGAGATGGACTCGCGGGGATCGCGCGCCTAGTCCCGGCGGTTTCGGGGCACCTGTGGCCCGCGCCGCGCCTGGTCCACCCGAGGGACTTCCTGCCCAGGACTGATTTATCTGGAGCAGGTCGGTGGAGCTGGGGTCCATTCCCAGCCAGAACCATCTGTAAAGTTTCCTTTTTAAGGGGAAAGGGCAGACAAGAAAGAACATTGCGGTCGTTACTAAGAAGTAGAGCAATCCTCCCAGCAACGATGTCGTTTCGACTTGTTCACCAACAGCTCTGTTCTGTAATACTTTCTATTTGAACCTTGCTAGAATTTTTCTGTGAGAAATTAAAAAAAAAATTAATAATATTTTACTATTATTGGGATGATGGTTGTAAGCTTTGAAATAGACGTTGTAATGGCACTAAAAATATTTTTTGGTTGTTTTAAATTGGAAAACCCCAAGAATCCTCACGGATTTGAGTTTTCTTGGTGATTGAATGGGTTTTCTTAAAGCCTCTTATTTTTTTGTTGTTGTTGTTGTTATTGTATTTCTCATTGATCCAATAACTTCAGAGTTACTTTATGCCTTCATAGGATGTGTGGTGTTCCCTTTTAGTCACTTAATTAAACCTGAGTAATAAATTACTGTCCTGTTATACTACCTCAGTGTTTCTATGTTTAGCTTCTAAACACTTTTCCCAGATGCTTGATGCTTAAACCTGTAACACTGAGTTTGTTGTGTGTTACAGACCCAGGAACACAGCTGCAGCCTGGAATTTACTCTTTGTCATGATATCTGAGTTATTTTCAAGCTTTGCTAAAGGTAGGTGATAAAGTTGACCAGTTTTCTGGATTTGCACGAGCCTAAGTGCTAAATTTTGACAGATAAATGACAGTGCATGTTATTCATGCCATATTGATTTTTATTACACTGTAAAAGATAATTGTTTTCAAATGGGAAAATTTAGAAATGTATGAGATTTCAAAGATAACTTGTTTTTTATGTGTCTATTCATGTGATATCTAGTGTGTGAAAAATTACTCTCATTTGTCTTAGTCTTTTTTTATTATTGTTGGGAACAAAAAAGTGCACATTAAAAGATTCAATCTGGTGATCTTTAATACCAGACTATATCTGTTTGAAGATATTTTGGTCAGTCAAACAAGGAGTACCATTTCCTTTTTAAAATTTTCTCTTTACAGCCTAATATTTTTTGTGCAAATATTCTTTGAAAAATAACTTTTGCCTGTCAGATCCAAACTATTTGAAGGTCCATTAGTTACTACTAATAGGGTGATAAATATTTGAAAGTGCAAATATACTTTAGACTATATGGATGCAAATTATGTAAAGTTTTGCTGTAAAAATGTTTTATCACTTTAATAATTTCTGCAGTGTCAGTGCTCTAAACTATTTACTCCCCCCACCCCCTTTTTTTTTTCAAATGAGGGTCTCTTGATTAGTTTTTTCCCTGGATTGATAATTTGAAAGATTAACTCAATTATCCATTATAGGGACTTCCCTGGTGGTCCAGTGGCTAAGACTACCCTCCTGGGTTTGATCTCTGGTCAGGTAACTAGATCCCACCTGGCGTAACTAAGTTTCTGTGCCACAAGTGAAGATCCCATGTGCTGCAACTAAGACCTGGTGCAGCCATATAAATAAATAAATTTTTTTTTTTAAAGTTATCCATTAGAGGGTAAACAGATTTCCATTACACTTTAAAACTAATTCACCAAAGACCCCATACCACTTTAAGGACACACAGGGATTTAGGAACTTCCAATTGGGAAGCATTACTCTTTAGAACTGAAATCATCTACCACTGACCATCAAATTTCTACCATGGACTTTGTCCTGGTTTGTTTCTTGACTCTGCCATTTACCAGCATTATGACCTTAAAAAGTCTAATCCTCAGTTTTATTTTCTGAAAATGGGGACACAGTAATAATGCCTTTCTGAAGGGCTTCTCATAAGTGTTAAAGTTAAATGATGTGATACATGTAAAAGTAGAAGCCCAGTAGGTACTTGGCACTGATAAACAATCGGAAAAATGCTTGCCACTGTTACAATCTAGTTTTCCTGATGTCTCAGGGTGATTATACCAGGTGGAGAGGTTCTTGTTGGTTGGTCATTTTTAACGAAGAACACAAAACAAACCTCATGTAGAAGTTACAGGCTGATAGCCTAAAGGCTGAATTTGATATATTTATTTGGGTCAGCTTTGTATTTTAAAATAATGAATACTTTACAACTATTACCAAATAGTTTAAATTTTGTAAATTTTAAGTGAATTCCCAGAGTCTTCGCTTCTGTTGAAAAACAAGGGGACCAGGCAAGGCAGGGCTTGTGTCTGCCAGACCTGCAGCTGGGATGTAGCTGTGTGTTTTGGGTGGGAAACACTGCCCTCAACTTTGCCATAGTTCCTCTAAACTCCGTGCATTTATTTCATCCAGATGTGCTTCACTCACACATTTTACCTCCTTTGTCCCTGCAGACACCTCAGTTTGTGATTTCTGACTCAGAAACTATCCCTTACTAATTGGAACAGGCAGTTGTGTGGCCAAAACTATAACTCACCTTGCATCCTTGACAAAGGAGGCGAGTTGTCCTGTATCACAATTTACAAAGCATCGTTTCCTCATACAGCTCATTTGATACTTAGGTCAACTCTGAGAGTTAGTTCAGACATGCGTGATTATTCCATTTTACAGCTGTCAATGCTGAGGTTTATAGGTTTATGCTAAAACTTAAAATAATGTTTTAAGTTTCTAGGAAATGATAGCCTTTCTTTTGGTTCTAGCATGTAAGCACATGCTTTTATCGCAGTAATTACAGAATGAGAAAATGAGTGGTGGAAAGCAGGATACATAGATAGAAGTACATAAGTAGACCTTTTCCCCCTTCTCTGCAAAACATTTTTAAGCAAATTGAAGGGAACAAAACACTAATTATGGTTTATTCAAAGCAGACCATACATATCACTGGACAAGGTCTGTTTTAAACCAAACTTTATTGCCTGTGTTAGTGAAAACCTGGAGGGATGTGTGACCAGTTCATCTGGTCTGTAGTGAACTGAGACCAGAGGTTTCTGTGAGTTTGTGTTTTAAAGTTCTTTGAGAAAGTAGGTAGTTAGAACTTGTCTAGCGCTTCAGCCTGCTGTCTCTGAAAGGTGGTTTTATATGGAAGACTCACTTTTCTGTAGGCTACTTTTAACCAGCAAGGCTTTATGACTTTCATAATCATTCCAGGAGAATATTCTCTACAACAAATTAAAATCAGGAACAGTGTTGTTCTAAGACTTGTCAGAAGGCAGCTGAGGCTGTGGTTGGTGTGAGACATGAAAAAGAAAGTAGATTGAGTTTAGAGGGGTCAGGAAGGATCTGGAGGACACAGTAAGAATGTGGATTTTGAAGGACTTTAAATGGGAAGATAATGTCATCTGGCTTATCTGTTGAAATCTCTCTGGGATGCTCTATGGAGACACACATATTCTGCCCCGCTGGCATTCCAGGATTCCCCTTCCATCACAGTCAGGAACTACTCTTGAATCTAATGTAAACCATATGCATGCAGTGGAGTTTAAACAGCTTGGCAGAAGGGAGTGTATAAAGGGAAGAGTCTTTCCATAACATTCTGTAGAAAATACATGATGTGTGTTTTGAAAAGTGAGAATCACAGTATTAAAATATTGCTCAATTTTGAGTAAAACCATCTGCTACTTTCTTAGTGTGTTTTATATCATGGGCAAATGGCGTTTTCATTGCATTGAGAAATGGTGTTCTTTCCCTATCTTTTGGAAAAGTTAACAGTTAGGTTGATTATTTTTTGTGTTATATGGGAAAAGGAAATGTGCTTATGTTCACTTATGAAGCACTTATCCTTTAATTGAGTTTCTAGCCCCTTCTGCTGATAAATTTGGTCATTACCTCTAAAGTATTAAAAGATACTTAGAGTGATTTTCTGGTACTTAAGAACTTAACATAGTCCCCTTAGTGATTATATGAGTGAAGAATTGAGTATTAGGAGTTATAGTATGAAAGCACGTTAATGCAAACATTCCAAAAAACTAACTTTTATTTTTCTGTTTTTTTTCTCCTCTAATATTAGTCTAAGTAGTCTAAATTAGTCCACTTAGTCTAATTTTTAAGTTTCTTGATAAAAAATTTATCATTTTATGATCTTTTTAGTCTCTGCTGTAATTTGTTAGTCTTTTCAACCTTAGTATTGCTCATTTGTATCTTCTGTTTTGTTGGTTTTATTGATCAGTCTTAATAGGGGTTTATCTATTAAAAAAATTCTCTTTGAAGAACTGTTGTATTTATCATTCTCTAATCTGTCTTATTGGAGAAGGCAATGGCACCCCACTCCAGTACTCTTGCCTGGAAAATCCCATGGATGGAGGAGCCTGGTAGGCTGCAGTCCATGGGGTCGCTAAGAGTCGGACACGACCGAGCAACTTCACTTTCACTTTTCACTTTCATGCATTGGAGAAGGAAATGGCAACCCACTCCAGTATTCTTGCCTGGAGAATCCCAGGAACCAGGGAGCCTGTTGGGCTGCCGTCTATGGGGTCACACAGAGTCGGACACGACTGAAGCAACTTAGCAGCAACAGTAGCAGCAGCAATCTGTCTTATTCTTTTTCTGTAATGTCTTTAATTTCAACTCTTCCTTTTTTCTACAATCTTTGCTTTTATTTTGTAATTACATAATTTTTAGCCTTTCTTCCATTCTAAGATAAAAATTTTAGGCTATATGTTTTCCTGTGTTTACTGCTTTAGCTGTATCCAATAAAGTTTCATGAGAGGTATTTTCATTATTATTCAGTTTTAAGTCTATTTTTAAAAAGTCATTGCATTTTTTCTTTGGCCCTTGAACTGTTTAGCAGTTCCTTTTAAAGTATCTGATACTATAGGTTTTTAAAAATTTATCTAGTAGTTGTCTCCTTACTTAATTACATGGCAGTCATGTATGTTCAGGCTTCTCTGGTGGCTCGGACAGTAAAGAATCTGCCAGCAATGCAGGAGACCTGGGTTTGATCCCTGGGTCAGGGAGATCCCCTGGAGAAGGGAATGGCTACCCACTGTAGTATTCTTACCTGAAGAATTTCATGAACAGAGTAGCCTGCTGGACTATAGTCCATAGGGTTGCAAAGAGTCAGATATGACTGAGCAACTAACACTTTGACTTTCATGTACACTCGGGAAGGTTATTTGTTGTTAGATACAAGATTTCATGTGTATTTCAGGATATCCATTCAGTACAAACAGATGACACAGATGGAGAGAATATGATATTTGTGAATTGGAAGAATCAATACTGTGAAATGACTATACTCCCCAAAGCAATCTATAGATTCAGTGCAATTCTTATCAAATTACCAATGGCATTTTTCACAGAATTAAAACAGAAAGTTTATAATTTGTATGGAAACACAAAAGACACCAAATGGCCACAGCAATCTTGAGAAAGAAAAACAGAGCTGGAAGAATCAGGCTACTTGACTTCAGACTATACTACAGAGCTATAGAAATCAAGATAGTATGCTACTTGCACAAAACTAAAAATATAGAACAATGGATCAGGATAAAAAAGCCCAGAAATAAACCCACACACCTGTGGTCACCTAACCTATGACAAAGGAGGCAAAAATATACAATGGAGAAAAGATAGTCTCTTCAATAAGTGGTGCTGGGAAAACTGGACAGCTACATGTAAAACAATGAAATTAGAACACTCCCTGACACCATACACAAAAAAGAAGCTCAAAATGGATTAGAGTTGTTTAAATCTTATTTATTCTTAAGAACTCTTTTCTTTACTTGAACCAAAAAAAAAAAAAAATCACTGACAAATTGTGTTAAAATCTCCCACTAAAGTTGTGACTTTTTCCCTTTTTCTTTGTATTTCTTTCAGTTATTTCATATATTCTAGGCTTCTGTTTTGAGCTTTTATATTTTCTTGGTGAATTAAGTCTTTGATTATTATGTAGTAACCCTCTTCACCTCTAGTAAATAATTTTCCTTTGAGTACTTTGTGCCTGATGTTAATCTTGTCACATCACTTTCTTTTGTTGAATGGTACATGGTACCATTATTTTATTTACAGTCTATCTCTGTCTATATATGAATCTCTTGCAAACAGCTGTGAGCTACCAGTTTCTGTCTTTTCATGGGAAGTTTGGTCCATTTACAATTATTGTGATTATTGGCATATTCATATTTCTTTTCACAGGGTATTTTATGCTTTCTGGTTCTTCTTTTCTAAAGGCTTCCTTTATTCTCCTTTCCAGAGTTTTTTGATTGAGTTTGTTAACATCAGTTTTTCTCTTTTAATATTTTGAAAGTTATTCATGATATTTTTAGGGTCTAATGTTTAAGTGTTTGACATGGATATTTTAAAGCCTAAATTTATAATTAATATTTTTAACTGCCTCTTTATATGAGGAACTTAAGAACATTTTAAATTCTAGCATTCTACTTTTGATTATTCTAGTTCATTTTTGTCTATTATTGTGTCTTACAGTCAGTGTTAGTTTAGATTTATACACATGTGTAACTATTTACTGTTTTCAGTAATTTAGACCTTCCTTGTCATTATCATTGTCATTTTTCAAAGACATCCTTTAGAAGTTCTCTTTCTCAGGGACCATTGTTGTTAAACTGAATTTTTTGAGGTGAAAAATATCTTTAATTTGCCTTTGACCTTGAAGGATACTTTTGTTTTAGATGGGTAGTTATTTCAGCATTCTGAATATATTATACTATTGTTTTCTATTGAAATATCAGCAGTCATTCTAATTGTTTCCCTCTATATGTGATATATCTTTCCTATATGATTGGTGTCAAGAGCCTCTCATTGTCTTTGGTGTTCTCTAGATTCATCGCCATGTATCCAACTGTGAATTTTTAAAAGAAATGTACTGAGCTTCCTAAATTTGAGTGTTCATACCTTTTGCCTGTTTGGGAGAACTTTCAGCCATTATCTGTTGATTTTTCTCCATTCTCTCCTCCACAAACTGATTAGATGTGTGTTAGACTGAATCAGTCAGGAAAATAGAATCAATACCAAGTAGTTTAACAGAGGGAATATAATATGGTGCCATGGTCTGAATATTTGTATTCTCCCCAAATTCATATGTTGAAACCCTAACCGCCAGGGTAGTGGTGTTGGGAGGTGAGGCCTTGGGGCAGTGATTAGGTCAGGAGGACAGAACCTCATGAAGGGGATTAGCATCTTATAAAAGAGACCCCAGGGGAGTAGCTTGTCCCTTCCACCACATGGGGTTACAGCAGAAACACCGCACCATCTATAAAGGGGACCCACATCTAGTGCCAAGTCTATCAGCAACACGATCTTGGACTTCCCAGCCCCTGGAACTGTGAGAAATAAATGCTTGTTGTTTCCAATCCACCCAGTTTATATTATTTTTGTTCAGGCAGCCTGAACAGACTAAGGCATGGGGGGGAATTCGTTATAAATGTTTTAGGATATCTGAAAGCCCAACAGAAGGTAATGAGGTGATCTCAGAGTTAGGATCATAATCTTAAAAACTATCATTACTCCTTGTACTGTACAGAAACATCAAGGAAATGGTCTTACCAAAATGCAAATGCTGAGGCCGTCTAGAACCATGGCAGGTCTACCCTACAGAAACAGGGACCTTCAGGGAGATGGAGCCACATGGACATACCACAAAACTAGAGAAAGCAGAGGAGAAAGATCCTCCTCCCATCCAGTCTCCTGCCTGGCACACCCGCTGACAGAATCCAACAGTGGAGGACACCAGTGGGACAGGGAGTTTGGGGAATACAGTTTTGAGATGTCAACCCCTGAGATTCAGGACGCGGAAGGTCACGCACAGATCTGAGAGCAAGCAGACAATTGTGATCTCCCTTCCATATCTCTCAGTTTGGGTCTCCTGTTTTTCATTACTTTGTTTCCCTATACTGTGTCCAAAGTAGCATTTTTTCTGTGGTAAAATATGCGTTACATACAATTTACCCTTTAACCACTTGAAAACTATGTTCACTTCAGTGCTACATTCACATCATTGTACAACACTCACCACTATCCATCGCTTGTACAACGCTCACCACTATCCATCGCCACAACTTTTTTTTACCTTCTCAGACGGAAACTCTAGCTGTTAAATAATCTTTCCCATTCCCCTTCCCCAAGCTCCTGCTACTGCTGCTACCGCTGTTGCCAAGTCACTTCAGTCCTGTCCAACTCGGTGTGACCCCATAGACGGCAGCCCACCGTCCTTGGGATTCTGCAGGCAAGAACACTGGAGTGGGTTGCCATTTCCTTCTCCAATGCATGAAAGTGAAAAGTGAAAGTGAAGTTGCTCAGTCGTGTCTGACTCTTAGTGACCCCATGGACTGCAGCCTACCAGGCTCCTCCATCCATGGGATTTTCCAGGCAAGAGTACTGGAGTGGGGTGCCATCCCCTTCTCCGCCCAAGCTCCTGGCAACCACAATTATACTTTCTGTCCCTGAATTTGACCGTTCTGGGTACTGTGTGCCAGTCATGGTTTATTATGTTCATTAACATTGCCAGTGAAGAGGCACTATTCCATAAAAAGAATGTTTTTCCTGGTTGAAAACGTCTATTTGAGGCTTTTAATAAGATTTAATTAGTTTTTTTTTTTTTTTTGGTTTAACATTACATTATATGGATGGCATAAACGCTTATTTGCATGAGTCAAGTAGATAGATGTAGAAAGTAGTTATCTTGTCACTGATTATGAAATCACTGAATTGGATGATTATTACTGATTACCTCCTACTTGTTTTTTTTGCATTTTGGATCAAAGGCACAAATTTCATAAAGATTAAGTTTTCTAAGAACTATTCCTAAGTGTCTTTTTATGTAGTGATGTAATTTTCAGCAGGCATTCATAGCCATTTACTGAATGATGTCCCCTTAAATATAATGAATATGATCATTATTCTGTTTAGATTTTCAAATTCTCTTTAGCTCCTTCTAATCCTTATTTCTCTCATTCTTTTTTTTTTTTTTGGTAAGAATATTGATTCACTCATTCAGCAGCTACATATTTAACATCTACTATATGCCAGACACAGAGTTAGGCATTATAAGATTTGTAAGTGAACTGAGAGCTAAGGTTTCAGGTGTCAAATTAATAGATAAACAAATAAACATTTGCCCATTTAGCCTGCATTTACTAGTTATCTGCCATGTGTTAGATATTGTTCTGGGAACTGTGGATACAGAGCTAAAAATAATAAAGTCTGTACCTCTGTAGCTTACATTCTGAGGAAGGAATAAAATATGCAGGGGAGATCTTTTTTAAAATGTGATATTTGAGCTGAAATATGATGGATGAGATGGAACAAACGAAAAAGACTGAGGCCAGACAGCAGTTATGGATGATAAATAGAATGAACTCCTTTTGTTTGATGCACATTGGTTTATGGTTTTTGAGATGGGAAAATTAAAGAGTTTATTGTTGCTTCCATTTTGTCACTTAATTATTAAATGAAAACATCAGCTGGGAAGTTTGGTGGGAGAGGATGGACAGCAATGAGGGAACAATCTGAGGAGACAGAAATTTGAGGATGGAGATCACTCACCAGAGAGAAGTGAATATACAAAGCAGGGAAGTGCAGTAAGATTGCTGGACATCATTGAGGGTCTACTTGTAAGTTTTTGATCCTGAATTTAAAGTGAAATGGTTCAGCCCAGTTGTGTGGTGTTCTCCAGCTATAGGCACAGGTGTGAAAAAGATGTAAGGTTTAACTAGGGTTGGTTTTTTAACCCCAGGGGACTGGTGGTGAAGAAAGAGAGAAGCAAGAATGTTTAGGTCATTTTCAAGGAAGTTATAATAATTCAAGCTGTAGAATTTATGCTGTTGTGCTGTGTGCTGTGCTTAGTCGCTTCGTTGTGTCCAACTCTGTGACCCCATGGACTGTAGCCCACCAGACTCCTCTGTCCATGGGGATTCTCCAGGCAAGAATACTGGAGTGGGTTGCCATGCCCTCCTCCATGGGATCTTCCCAACCCAGGGATTGAACCCAGGTTCTTCTGCCTTGTGGGTGGATTCTTTACTGAGCCACGAGGGAAGCCCCGTTTATGCTGGGGAAGGAGAAAATGAAGTAGAAGTGAATACTGAAGAGAGTTGATGGATATAAAGAAAGTGAAGAGTCAATGGATTGGTAGATTGGATGAGGTTGAAAGTTGTAGTCAGACAAATGAATTTCATGGGCTGATATTAGTATGTGATATTAACACATTCACTAATAGGCCTGTTTCTATGTATATATATACACATCCAGGAACAACTGCAGTCAACTTTATAACATTGAAAAGTGAGGTTTTGCACGGTTAACCAAAAAATTCAGAGGACCACCACAGATGTTCTAGTTGGTCTTTCTGTTCGTTTTGTTTTTCTTTTCTTTTCCTTTAAATTTATACAAAGGATTGAATGTAATTTAAGGAAAACATGAAAGGTTAGTAGCACTACTTGGAAGATCTTATCTCAGCTTATGTGTGAAATCTTTTTTAAAATCACTTGAGCTCATTGGCCATGTTCTCCTAATTGAGCCCTGTACCAGGTGCTGCTGCTGCTGCTGCTGCTGCTGCTAAGTCGCTTCAGTCGTGTCTGACTCTGTGCGACCCCAGAGACAGCAGCCCACCAGGCTCCCCCATCCCTGGGATTCTCCAGGCAAGAACACTGGAGTAGGGTGCTCCAGGTGCTGGGTATGCAGGAATATCAGGTCCATGGTGGGTTCAGAGAGCTTATGGAGCACAGAGATGGGCACACAACTCAAATGGAATGGAGAGTGGTTCGGTTTGGAGGACATGACATCTCAGCAAATACATGAAAAGATGAGTAGGAGTTAGAGCTTAGCAAAGAAATCACAGACCCAAGTGGGAGCAAAGACTGTATGTGAAGATCCTCAAGCAAGAAGGGGATGACTTGATGGATCCCAAGTGGGTAGGTTTGTAGTGTCTGAGGGAAGATGTAGTGAGACATGAGGCTAGGAAATTAAGCAAGGGCCATATTTTAAAGGATGTAGTAGGTTATATGAAAGAAATTTCATACTAAAAGCAATAGGGGTTGGGAGAATGGCATTGAAACATGTATAATATCATATATGAAACGAGTCGCCAGTCCAGGTTCGATGCATGATACTGGATGCTTGGGGCTGGTGTACTGGGACTACCCAGAGGGATGGTACAGGGAGGGAGGAGGGAGGAGGGTTCAGGATGGGGAACATGTGTATACCTGTGGCGGATTCATGTTGATGTATGGCAAAGCCAATACAATATTGTAAAGTTAAAAAATAAAATAAAATAAAAATAAATAAAAGCAATAGGGGACTGATTGTTGGGTTTTACATACAGCAGTGATATAAAGCACAATCACTTAAAAATGCTGGATAGGATGTGAAGAAAAGGGAACCCTCCTACTGATACAGCCATTATGGAGAACAGTAAGGAGATTCCTTAAAAAACTATGAATAACCCTATCCTATGACCAAGGAATCCCACAACTGGGCATATACTCTGAGAAAACTACAATTCAAAAAGAATCCATGTACTCTGGTGTTCATTGCAGTGCTATTTAGAATAGCCAGGACATGGAAGCAGCCTTGATGTCCATTGACAGATGAATGGATGAAGCAGATATTCAATATTCAATGGAATATTACTCAGCTATAAAAAGGAACGAATTTGACTCAATTGTGCTGAGGTAGATAAACCTAGAACCTGTTATACAGAGTGAAGTAAGTCAGAAAGACAAACAAATGCTGTATATTAATGCATATATTTGGAATCTAGAAAAATGGTACTGATGAACCTATTTGCAGGGCAGTATTGGAGACGCAGTAAGAAGACATATATACACTATCATGTGTAAAATAGATAGCCAGTGGGAAGCTGCAGTATAACACGGGGAGCTCAGCCTCGCACTCTGTGATGGCCTAAATGGGTGGGATGAGGGGGAGGGGAGTGAGGCTCATCAGGGAGAAGATATATGTATAATTATGACTGGTTCTTGAAGGATGTTATCCAGGAGAAACCAACACAATATTGTAAAGCAATTTTCCTTCAATTAAAAAATAAATAAAAAAACACAACCATTTTAAAGTGTGGGATTTGCTTTGATGAAGAAGTTGGATTTTTATCATTGCTAAGGTTTATTCTAAAATTCTTTCATTCATGAGTATAAAGCAGTAAATCAAAATGATTTAAATGTGTGCTTCTAATCTGAAAATAATTACTAATAGTAGCAATTAATATGGGACAGTATTAAACAGAGAAAGCCCTGCTTACAAAACATTATTAAACTCGTATTCATCTGTTTGCAAAAAGAACTGAAATTAAAAATTTCTTTGACTCTGAGTACATTTGGTTACTGCTGTGTATTTTCCATCATATCAGTGAAAATATTAGATAATTTCCCATGAGTTTGTGTGTGCTGTTTAATATTACCAATCAAATGTCAATGAAGCTCTGTACTTTTTCTCTCCAGTGATTTAAACTTTTGAGATGCTTCCATTAATTGGAAAATCAATCATCTTTGATAACTTTCCTGACCCTTCTGATACTTGGGAAATCACTGAAACGATTGGCAAAGGAACTTATGGAAAAGTTTTTAAAGTGTTGAATAAGAAAAATGGCCAAAAAGCAGCAGTCAAAATTCTGGATCCCATCCATGTAAGTCACATTTTTTCTCTTGCTTGCTAATTAACTTTTTAAAAAAATCTGTGTTAAACAGTTAAAAAGTCCATTGGTATCTTATCTTGATTTATTTATCACAATGTCAGTTGCAATTTGAAGGAAATGTTTGTTTTAAAATGTCTTGTTAGATTTTCCTTGTTAAATGCTTAACATATATTAGAAGGTCCAATAAATACTTGATAAATAAATATATAGTAAAGAGAAATATGGGGGCTTCCCAGGTGGCATTAGTGGTAAAGAACCTGCCTGCCAATGCAGGAGACATAAGAGAAACAGGTTCGATCCCTGAGTTGGGAAGATCTCCTGGAGGAGGGTGTGGAAACGCACTCCAATATTCTTGCCTGGAGAAGCCCAGGGACAGAGGGGCCTGGAGGGCCACATAGTGTCACACAATCAGATATGATTGAAGTGGCTTAGCATGTACACACACGCAGAGAAGTATATCTGTATATAAGTTTATCTTCTCTCAAGCAGCTCAGTGGTTGATTTAATATTTTTAGATTTCAGAGTGTTGTCAGCGTATAGACTCATGGGTCTGGAAGTAACCCTAAAATTGTCTAATGTCGTCTTGGCTAGATTTCATTTTCCTCCTGTGTTTATTTAGGCTTCAGGCAGAATTCCTCCAAACAAGAAATATATTTTAAAATTTCTTTCAAAAAAGGGAAATTAAATTTCAGGTTTACCTAAGTGTTTCCAAACAGAAATGGCATTCCTTTACAGGGTCTGGTTCCTTGTGAAGAATTCAATGCCGTGGTCAGTCCATATGGCCTCTTTTCCAGCAGTGCCAATGGTGCTTTTTTTGGGAATAGCAGTTGTGATCAGGGAAACTCATCTTGCTTTGCCTGTAAGAGCATGAGATTTGCCTGTAAGAGACAAAATTCTTTTTTCCAGGAGTAAGAGGCTAGATGTTTGGGTGCATTTTCAGCTACTAGGACATATGTAGGTCTCCCCTAGCCCGTGGGGGAGCCAGAATAAACTCAGTGATTCCGTAATCCCTAAACCTCTCCTGAGAGCAACTCCTCCGATTACCCAGCTCTTGGAGAAGGAAATAGCAACCCACTGCAGTACTCTTGCCTGGAAAATCCCATGGACAGAGGAGCCTGGTAGGCTACAGTCCATGGGGTTGCAAAGAGTTGGACACGACTGAGTGACTTCACTTTCACTTTTTGCATGTGATGGGGGTGAGGCTTGGTGGAAATGATGAGATGTGTGTGGAGTAGGCCTGGGAGTTCTCGTTCTTGTCACAGCTCTGACACTCACAAAGCCTGCAAAAGGACTCTGGAAAAAGTCTCTGCCCTCTGTTCATCTTGGGGTTGCTCTTTCTTTTTTGATGGTTTATTTTTACTAGATCTGTTATTACTACATTGTTTTATTTTCTTTTGAGCAGAGGAGAGAGAGGGTGGGGGCTTCTTTTCAAGAAGTAGGTTAGATAAGTGCATGCCTGCTCAGTCGCAAAGTTATTTCTGCCTCTTTGTGACCCCATCTACTGTAGCTCGCCGGCTCCTCTTTTACCCATGGTATTTCCCAGGCAAGAATACTGGAGTGATTTGCTATTTCCTTCTCCAGGGGATCTTCCCAATCCAGGGATCAAACCCATGTCTCCTACACTGGCAAGCGGATTCTTTACCACTGAGCCACCAGGGAGGCCCACTGGAGGAAAAAAATGAGAAGCACTGTGCACAGGCTTAACTGATGCTGCATGACTTCATAGTCTGTTGGAAAGTTCTTGTTAAAACTGAGGGAAGAGAGACACCAATTAAGCTGTATCATAGTAACTACACCACTAGTCTTCGCAATTAGAAGTCTGCCCTTTGAACTTTGCTGTTAAGGATTGGGGTTCATGGTGGCGAGAGAAAGGGCTCCAGGCTGATCCCAATGTGTGGCCCCACAATCAGAGTCTCTCCCCCATTCCTCTGCTTCTTAATGAACAAGAACAAATGACTTGTGAATGTATGTAACAGTTATCCTTTCATAATTTCACATTTGCTATGCAGCCTACCTTACAAATCAGGTTTTATTCTCTTGCTTTAATGAAATATATAGATCCATAACCGTAGTATGAAATGTCTTCTTTTGCTGCTTTTATTCTTGTCATAGTACATATATATTTTTTTAAGAATTCTTTATTTACTCTTCATTCATCATGCCACAAGTCAAATAAAAAAAGATTTATAACCAGGAGATTGTAATCTTAATAAAATAAATTTAAATGCACCCAAGCATTTTGCAGAGTGGCTATTTTATTTTTATTAAAAAGGTCTTACTGTTATGGATTTTGGACTCATAATCTTCTCTCCAACAAAGGGATGAAATGAGAAGGACTAAAAGATAGTAGACAAAAGACTAGTCCTGGATCACACACTAACTAGTTCTGTGACTCTAACTGCCTTGAGCTTTCGTTTCTTTCTTTCTTTTTTTTTTTTACATTTTCTTAGCTTTAGTTTCTTCCTTAGGCTAGTGTTCTGGTCTAAAATTCTTTACAGCTTTGTGATTCCATGATTCTGTCTTAAAACAATGTGGACATTAAATGTTACCATGAAATATTAGAAGTCTTTCATTTATGACAGTGAATTGTTTTCTGTATATATGGTTTTCTAGATATATGACTAAGTGCGTAATCTTGTTTGCAATTTTATTGACAGGATTACAACCTATTCTACTTCTGGTGAATGAGTCTTTAGCTAACTAAAGGCTGTATGCCAGCTTATATAACTTAACCCTTTCACTTTTTTGGAAAGGTAGGAGTTTATTGCATGTATGATTAGTTTTTGATAGCCTTTAAATAGCCTATATTTCAAAGAAACAAAATGAACCAGCTAAAAGTTTTCATGTCAAAACAATAATTTTACCATTGAAATAAAGTTAACACTACAAAGAAAGGAAGATCACCTTAAACAGTTCTCCATATATATTTTTTCACTAGATTTTGTGATTAGAATTCTTTATTTTTATTTTTTAACTTAAAAAATTTTATTTATTTGGCTGCGTCAGGTCTGAGTTGCTCATGGGCTTAGTAGTTTAGGTGCCCGGGCTTAGTTGCCCAGCGGCATGTGGGATCTTAGTTCCCAGACCAAGGATCAATCCCACATCCCCTGCATTGGAAGGCACTGGACCACCAGGGAAGTCCTTATATGTTTCTTTCTAACTGCACATAAAAATAGCCTTTTATTTATTTCTTTTCAATGAAATAAATACAATTAGAGATATTTTTGATTAACAGGAAAATCACAATCTCTCGCCTTAAGCAGTGTAATGAGAAATGTCAATACATTGTATTGAGCACAGTAGAAACTATTCTGACCTTGCTTTGACAAGATAAAATTCTACATTCGCTAGTCTAACTTATGTTTTTTTGACTTTATTCATGTTTTTCTCACTGCTCTCTCCCCATGACTTTTTTGAAACTAGGATATTGATGAAGAGATTGAAGCAGAGTACAGCATCCTAAAAGCACTTTCTGACCACCCTAATGTGGTCAGATTCTATGGCATGTACTTTAAGAAGGATAAAATAAATGGAGATAAGCTATGGCTGGTTCTTGAGGTAAGTGTTCAGAATTATTTCCCATGTGGTGATTTGCAGTGTGGTCTTGGAATGACATGTTTAGTAATGTCACCCCCATAAAGCAATTCATCTGATATGTTCCATTCTGTATCCTTTGTTGAATCTTGTTCCCAGTTCTGGTCGTGCCATCTTTAGAAACACCAGTAAATGAAAGAAAATTAATTAAAGATTAAAAGAAAATGTTTCCATAATAAAAGACTAAAGAAACTAGGATATTTTCCTGGCAGAAGCGCATACTAAAAAGGGACTTCATTATAATTTTTATTTATTCATCTGTGTTTGGTGCAACACGTGACTGAGGCTCAGTGCCAGGTGCTATGATATGAGATAAAATTAATGTAGCTGAGGCTTCATTAGGCAAAAATGGTGAGTTGCTAATTTCTTCTGACTTCACTGAATACTAATGACATAAACTGCAGAACCAGGTACTGTCAGTCCCCCATATCTGTGGGTTCCACATGGTCAGATTCAAACAGCTGTGATCCGTGAATACGGAGGATCAACTGTATTTACATTTATGGGGGGGGGAACCTTACTAGAAGTGGTGTGGAACACTGAATAAGTTGCCAAAGGGATACTGCAGAGTCTGCCTTTTCAATTCCTGAGAATAGCTTGGGACAGTTCTCTCTAATGCAAGAGTATTAGAAGGTGCACCACTAAGGTTACTGCCAGCCGTAGAAGAATGTGTTTTTTTCCGATTTTCACTGGATATTTTTATTTAAGTTGAAGTAATCATTAATTACAATAAAATTTATAAAAATTTCTTAAAGCTTCTTTTATCAAACCTAGGGCTAGTAAAACCTTTATTTGATCACCTTAACAGCATCTATTTATTGTATTTGCATTAATTTACTTTTTATAACATTAGTTTCTGGTGTAAAGTGAGGTGATTCAGTTATATATATTTATATGCTAGGCTGTGTGTGTGCTCAGTCATGTCCGACCCATGGTGACCTCATGGACTATAGCCTGCCAGGCTCCTCTATCCATGAGATTTTTCAAGCAATAATACTGGAGGGGATTGCCATTTTGTCCTCCAAGGGATTTTCCCAAACCAGGGTTAGAACCCAAGTCTCCTATGTCTCTTGCATTGGCAGGTGGATTCTTTATCTCTGAGTCACCTGGGAAGCCCATATATTTATATGTATTAACATAATTATATATATGGCTTATCACAGGATATTAAGTATTCCTTGTGCTGTACAGTTGGATCTTATTGTATATCCATTCTATTAATATATGTAATACTTTGCATTTGCTAATCCCAAACGCCCAATCCATCTCTCCTCCGCCTCCTCTTCCTGTTGACAACCACAAGTTTGTTCTCAGTGTCTTGTATTCACATTATTTTATTAGCATTTGATTATTTTATTTTTTTTTTGGAATGTACCATTGATTTTCCTGTACAGTAATAATTTGCACATTGTCTCCATACTTTATATTTTTTCTATGGTGGTTTTTAAATGAATATACAAGTAGTGATCATTGTAGAGAATACTTGAAACTATAAAAAGAACCACTCTTAATTTTGAATATATTTTCATCTATTTTTGTATGTTTAAAATGATTGACAATATCACATCAGTTTAGCCTATTTTTCAGTTCATATAATTTCAGATAGACTTAATCATTTTTATCTTTAAAAAAAATACATTCACTTGATTAATTTTTTGTTGTTCAGTCACTAAGTCAAGTCCAACTCTTTTCGACCCCCTGGACAGCAGCATGCCAGGCTCCTGTCCTTCACCATCTTCCAGAGTTTGCTTATATTTATGGTCATTGAGTTGGTGATGCTGTATAACCATCTCATCCTCTGCTGCCCCCTTCTCTTTTTGCCTTCAGTCTTTTGCAGCATCAGGGTTTTTTCCAGTGAGTTGGTTCTTCACATCAGGTGTCCAAAGTACTGGAGCTTCAGCTTCAATATCCATCCTTTCAATGAATATTCAGGGTTGATTTCCTTTAGGATTGACTGGTTTGATCTCCTTGCAAGTCCAAGTGACTCTCAAGAGTATTCTCCAGCACCGCAGTTTGAAAACATCAATTCTTTGGTGCTCAGCCTTCTTTGTGGTCCAACTCTCACATCTGTACATGACTACTGGAAAAACCATAGCTTTGACCATAGGGACTTTTGTTGGCAAAGTAATGTCTCTACTTTGTAATACACTGTCTAGGTTTATCATAGCTTTTCTTCCAAGGAGCAAACACCTTTGAGTTTCATAGAAAGCAGTAATACAGGACAGTATTATTGTAGATCCAGGTTAGTGGTGCCACCCTTTGCTGAGCAGGTAGGTATGTGTCTTTCCTGAGTTGGTTGTTGAACCTGGAAACAGATGGTTCAGTTTCTCTACTCTTTCATTTTCTAATCCATGTTCTGAATGTTAGCACGATTATTGATTGCCCCTCTGGAATCCTACATCCTCCTGCTCCATCCTGTCTGCCAGGTGTCTGACCCCTGCTGCCTCTCTGCTGCTCATCTGGGTGGAATCCACTTTCCTGGATTCCTTGGTCTCTTCTTTCCAAGGTTACTTCTCTGTTTTGCACATCAGGAATTCTGTGTGTTCCTCCTATTATTCACTGTACTGATGTCACCAAATATTGAGTCCCTTCAGTTCAGTTTCTCTAGGGAGCAAAACATCCAGTCTCTGTGTGTGTGTGTGTGTGAAGTAGCTCTGGCAGGCTTCTGGATGTGGGTATTTTGAATGTGGCATAAGAGGGCATCAAGTCTTTTGAAGAGAGACTTGCAAAGGAAGCCTTGTTTTCTGCCCCTCCCGTCCCACCTCCTCCACTTTCACTGTTATCTTGCCCTCTCTGGGTTAATCTGCTCAGGTGACCTCAACACAGCTCCCCCACCTAGCACTTTGGTTTGTGGCTTTCTCTGTGTTGCTGGGTCAGTTAACCACTCAGTCACCTGCATTCCATGTTGAACAATTTTGTTGCAATCTCTTCTTCACTTCTCTCCCATTTTGTTCTTTTTTTCTAGTGGTTTTATGTTTTTATTTTTTTTTTAATTCCTTTACTGGCATTTTCATGGAGATTCATGAGTAAGAGGAAATACATGTATATATTTAATCTGCCACTTTTGATTGAATCATAGTCTTTCAAAATTACAATAGAATTTTCAAGAACCTTTTCAGAATCTGAAACTATTACTTTATAGAAGTTAAAAAAAAAATGTTTTAAGAGCCAGGCGTGTTCTTTGATGATAGGCAACTTATTATGATTTCAGAATTATTTTGTATTTCTCAATTCAAGATAGCTTTATATTTTTAGTTAAATCACACAAAAAAAAACAGAGCAAAACTTTTACTTCTCTCAACACAATTACCCAAGTTCAGTTCAGTCACTCAGTCGTGTCCGACTCTTTGCGACCCCATGAATCGCAGCACGCCAGGCCTCCCTGTCCATCACCAACTCCCAGAGCTCACTCAAACTCACGTCCATTGAGTCGGTGATGCCATCCAGCCATCTCATCCTCTGTTGTCCCCTTCTCCTCCTGCCCCCAATCCCTCCCAGCATCAGAGTCTTTTCCAATGAATCAACTCTTCACGTGAGGTGGCCAAAGTACTGGAGTTTCAGCTTTAGCATCATTCCTTCCAAAGAAATCCCAGGGCTGATCTCCTTTAGAATGGACTGGTTGGATCTCCTTGCAGTCCAAGGGACTCTCAAGAGTCTTTTTCAACACCACAGTTCAAAAGCATCAATTCTTCAGTGCTCAGCCTTCTTCACAGTCCAACTCTCACATCCATACATGACCACAGGAAAACCCATAGCCTTGACTAGATGGACCTTTGTTGACAAGGTATTGTCTCTGCTTTTGAATATGCTGTCTAGGTTGGTCATAACTTTTCTTCCAAGGAGTAAACGTTTTTTAATTTCATGGCTGCAGTCACCATCTACAGTGATTTTGTAGCCCCAAAAATAAAGTCTGACACTGTTTCCACTGTTTCCCCATCTATTTCCCATGAGGTGATGGGACCAGATGCCATGATCTTTGTTTTCTGAATGTTGAGCTTTAAGCCAACTTTTTCACTCTCCTCTTTCACTTTCATCGAGAGGCTTTTTAGTTCCTCTTCACTTTCTGCCATAAGGGTGGTGTCATCTGCATATCTGAGGTTATTGAGATATTTCTCCCAGCAATCTTGATTCCAGCTTGTGCTTCTTCCAGCCCAGCGTTTCTCATGATGTACTCTGCATAGAAGTTAAATAAGCAGGGTGACAATATACAGCCTTGACGTACTCCTTTTCCTATTTGGAACCAGTGTGTTGTTCCATGTCCAGTTCTAACTCTTGCTTCCTGACCTGCATATAGGTTTCTCAAGAGGCAGGTCAGGCGGTCTGGTATTCCCATCTCTTTCAGAATTTTCCACAGTTTATTGTGCTCCACACAGTCAAAGGCTTTGGCATAGTCAATAAAGCAGAAATAGATGTTTTTCTGGAACGCTTTTGCTTTTTCGATGATCCAGCGGATGTTGGCAATTTGATCTCAAGTAACAGAATAAATTATGAACTTAAGCCATTTTGTCTTAAATTAATGGATAATTTACTTCATATTTGTGTTTGTGTATTTGAGATGTGATGCTCTGCAAATCCTTGATGGAGTCCTGAATAAAAATTGTGTATATTTATATCTTTGAGAACATTTTCAATAATGCATCTCTTATGTTTTTTTTCCATGTAAAATAATTGGAAAATTAGCATTTGAAGATTCAGTTGTTCTGCTTAATATAGGCCTAAATGTCAAGAACAAAAGTATAAATCTTTCCCAGAGTTTAAACTATTGAATAAGATCCGCTGATGTCTTTTATGCCTAACAAATTCCTATTCTAATTATATTGTCATTTCTTAGTATTATCACTCAGGGTTAGGTGAGAGTTGAAGATTCCAGATCATAGTTAAAGTGTTCTTTTGAGAGAGCAGAAAAGATTGATTAAAAAGGTCTTGTAACATCCAGTACAAGTGAAGTGGCATCCTGATGCAATGAATCAGCAGAGACTTAGCTTCTTTGAACTTTGTACATATGTTTTTAAAATTTATTTTTAATTGGAGAATAATTGCTTTACAATGTTATGTCAGCTTCTGCCATAGAACAGCATGAATTAGCCATGAATATACATATATCTCCTCCCTCTTGAACCTTCCTTCTACCCCGCCCCGCATCCCATCCCTCTGCGTTGTCGCAGAGCACCGGTTAACCTCCCTGTGTTATACAGCAACTTCTCACTAGCTGTTTTACATATTGTCTTTATTATTAGATGTAAGAGTTGGAAATATCCCTTAACGGCTTGAGAAAAAAGAATAAACAGTAGTTTATTAAAATAGTATTTCAGAAATCTGATCTATTTGAAATTCAAAGTTGAGGGAAAACATGGAAAAAGCAAAGAACTGGCAACTGTATGTAAGACAATTGATTTACATATGCAAGTTAGACTGATTACATATACACATAAGTGGTACAATTACCTGATTTATAAACATGAATGGTGCAGGTGCTGCTTTAAAGGCACTTTCAGAAAATTGGCTTGTGGCATCAATACTTTATTCTACAAAATGACTGCTAATTATACCTCTTATCATAATAAATCTCCAATAAATTATTTTGCTGGCTTCCCTAGTGGCTCAGTGGTAAAGAATCTGCCTGCAATGCAGGAGACACAGGAGATGTGGGTTCAATCCCCTGGGTTGAGAAGATCCCCTGGAGGAGGGCATGGCAACCCTCTCCAGTCTTCTTGCTTGGAGAGTCCCCTGGACAGAGGAGCCTGGCGGGCTACAGTCCATGGGTCACAAAGAGTCAGACACGACTGAAACAACTGTGCACGCATGCAAGCGCACAAATTATTTTGCGTGGGGGTACCCAAAGGATGGCCAAATAGGAACTTTGGTGGTACCCAGAAAGTCCTGCTAATAGTGCCAGACTTCTGATATGAATCTGCGTAAAGATGGTGCTTCTTGGAGGGTCTGAGTAGCATCCTTGTTATCAGCCTGGCATGTGTAGGGGGTGGGCGGACTGTACCAGCTTGGACAGACTCTCACCCAGAGTTTTTCCATCTTGAAAAATCATTGTATTTATATTGCAATCCAGAATTGAAATTCCAAGAAGAGAATTTCTTGCTCAGATTTTACTGGGCCATCTATTTTCTCTGTTATTTAGTTGTGATTTTTGAATTATTGCTTTCACTTTGATACAATTTTTCCTCTTCCTGTATTTTTATTAAATTTAGTTATACTATAATTTCTTGAGCATGAATAATATACACGGCTCTGTTTAGAAATTATTTCCTTCTAAATTCTCTGTATGTTCATTTTCAGAACATACAGAAGAGCACTAGTTGCTAGCCCTCCTACATTCCAGTTACACACTTGTAATGAAACTACGAAAGAAGAGAAGGGGTAGAAGATTTTCTCCTATGGGAACTGATATATATATATAGTTTTTTTTTTTTTTGCAAAATGTTTATGGGAATTTTTATTGTCACTTAATATTTAGGTTTTCCTAATGATGTCAGCATAAAGGGAGAACCAGTTTTTTGTTTTTTTTTTACTTATGCCTTTTGAAATACCATACTTATATTTCATATTAATTTTTGCTTATTGCTATTACATATCTCTTGACTGACTTGCTTTGTAAAATACAGACACCTCTTTTTTAAATTTAAAAAGTTATATATTTATCTATGTATTTGGCTGTGTTGGTTCTTAGTGGTGGTACTCAGGATCTTTAGTTGGGGCATTTGGAATTCCCTGACCAAGGATCAAACCCAGGGCCCCTCCATTGGGAGCTCTGAGTCTTAGCCACTGGTCCAACAGGGAAGTCCCTGTAGATTTTGCTTTTGCTTAGTGTTCCTTTTCACTCCCAGTGTCTACCATGGAGGGTCAGGAGCAGGATGGAGGGGGACCTTGGGAGGTGGGAGGTGGTTCATTTCTGCATATCCTTACCACCAAACCAGGAGATGAGATGAAAAAACAGGGTTGAAATTGAGTTAAGTTGGTCTGGTACTAGGCATCTACTGCAGATGAGCACAGAGGGCAAATTTGAGATTTAACTATAATTTCCCCCTTCTTAGTTGGATGAACAGCAACACCTTAAGTACACAAGGAATATAATCTTCTGTCTCAACATCTATTTGTCTAGTGTATCCTCAGCCATTACGGAACCAAAATCCAGAGTTAGGACATCTTTTTGTTAAAAGGTCTTTCCCTTCATAATCCAGTCTTAGCTGTAATTGCTCCTTTCATGGCAGTAGTGCAGGCTGAATTCTATTATTTATCTGAATTAGTCCTGATTTGTTCATTCTTAATAGTGACACTGCTTTCTCTCTTTGCTTTCTAATTATAGCATTTTTTCTCTTTGAAATTATATCCTTTTCAAGAGATCAAAGGCTGGAAATTACAGGTGGCATTTGGAAGCACAAAAGTTCAGTAAATAGTCCTAAAGCCTCACAAATGCACATTTCTGGTAACGAAAGTGATTTTCATGGACTTGAATACTAACTTTCGTGCATTATTAGTTATTCTGCATTTATACTTACATCTAATAAGTAAGAGACGATCCATCATGAGAAAAGGAAACTATAGGAGGACAGAAAGAAAATGAGTTAGAATGAATGAATGGTTTCTGTTTGCTCAGCTATTAACTCTGTAATGTTGCTGCCCGGGAGATAACATGTACATGGAAGGGGACAGGGAACCCCTGCAGGCTTGTGTATGTGGGAGGGGGCAGGGAAGCAGGACAGGGCTGCAAAGCTGGGCTTCTGAACCACTCTGATGGCACAGCACCGGTCCTTCCTTTCATTAGCTGTGCACAGTGGCAGTGGAGTAGACAAATGCCGATTCTTTTCATGCTCTTAGGGCTGGAACAACCATTCCCAGCTCTCATATAAAAGGCTGTTATTTGGTGTACTCACCACAGAACAAGACAGACAATTACCTAGAGTCGTCTCATTTTTTTGTTTAAAGGGCAGGATGGAAAAACAGTATACATGTACTCCTTTATATTCTTATAACCCTGAAAATACATAAAAACATGTATAATGCTGGTATATCTTTTTTCCCTAATAGTACTTCGGTGCTTGCAAATGCATCTGCTCTCTGAATAGGAGTGCAAGTTTATAATATTAACCACAGAGGGAAAAATGTGACATGTTTTGCCATTTGGTAAATCATATATTTTGACTGTGTGTGCTAAGTCGCTTCAGTTGTGTCTAACTCTTCTTTGCAACCCCATAGATTGTAGCCCACCAGGCTCCTCTGTCCATAGGCTTCTCCAGGCAAGAATACTTGAGTGGGTTGCCATGCCCTCCTCGAGGGGGTCTTCCCAACCCAGGGATCAAACCTATGTCTCCTGTAGCTCCTGTATTGCAGGCAGATTCTTCACTGCTGAGCCACCAGGGAAGCCCATATTTTGACCAGGCAGATTAAAAGATTTCTTCTACATTTTCTTGTTTATCAAAGATATATTGTTGCTCACATTTCCAATGTTTGATGGTTTTCCCAAGAATTTTGAAATGCTTTAGGATGAGGGATGCCGTTTTATATCTTGATTTAGTGGTTACAGAATTGTACACAATTACCAAAATACATCAAAATGCATACTTCAGTGAGTCAATTAGAATGTGTGTCTGTAATAGCTTAAACATACTACTTCTAGTTTACAAGTTAGAAAAGTAATGTGAAAATTGTACATATTACAGTATTACACATTAGGAAACATTATTAGGTGATGGTGTCACTCTTATTAATATTGTATCAGTCTTTCATTGGAATGCAGAATTTGCTACATCAGTATATGTATTTTATTGATATTGAGTCACACATTTCACATTTGAAGAGGCACCTTCCATTTCATGTAAAAAGGTGGCCTTCTGTCATTATGTGTGTGTACATGCATAAGTGTCCAGGACTAAAGTATATTCACCCAGTCACTTACTAATTCCATAAATATCTATTACGTTGGGCCAAGCATTCTGGGAGGTTCTGGGTATTCAGTAGAGAATGAGACCAGCTGTCATCCTGGTGCTTAGAGAGTCTAATAGTGCAGAAAGACAATTTAAAACTTAATAGACAAATTAATTAAATAATTATACATTGTTTCTGATACTGTGGGCTTCCCTGGTGGCTCAGTGGTAAAGAATCTGCCTGCAATGCAGGAGATCCAGGTTTGATTCCTGGATTGGGAAGATCTTCTGAAGGAGGGCATGGCAACCCACTCCAGTACTCTTGCCTGGAGAATCCCAGGGACCGAGGAGCCTGACCGGCTACATACAGTTCATAGGGTTGCACAGAGTTGGACATGATTACAGTGATTAAGCAGCAGTAGCACTGATACTGTGAAGAACAGAAGTGGAGTGCTAACAAAGAATGAAAAAGACCTTTTGTGAAGAGAGAAGTCAAAGAAGGCCTAGATGAGTGGGTAACACTTAAGCTTCCACCTGAAAAAAAAGAAACAAACCGAGGTTCCTGTTAGTACCTTTGTTCTTTAATATACATCCCAGACACTCTGGAAAGACTCAGCCCCATCTCAAACCCACAGAAGCGGAAACTCCAGGAATGAGGGCTCAGAAACTTATTTTTTAAACAAGTCCTAAGGTGATTCTTATCAAAAGAAAGTTTGGAAAACCCTGCCAGAGGTCCTTGGATTTCAGGGTGCATTAGAAATAGTCTGGGACTTCTGCTTCTGGCTATGACAGTAAATTGTGTCACACCGCGCAGTTGTACTGTAAATACCTAAAACACTACATAGAATATATTTTTAAAAACATAACAGTTTTCCAGCACTGTGAAAGAGACAGCTTAGGCTTGTGATATTGAGAAAAGGAAATTGGAGGAACACTACAATCATTGCATCTTTATTCTTGGAAACAGTTTCCAGACCACGGGGATAAGAAGGACGTTCCCAAGGAGATCAGAGCAATCTTGCTGAACTGAAAAGATTGTTAAGACAAAAGTGACTGGAATTTTCAAAGAGAGAGTTAAGCAGGAAAAATACTCCAGAAATCTGCATGGGGGTTCCCTTGAGTCTTTGACTGGAAACCAAGCTGGAGATGGATAGGGCAAGATTCTAGGCAGTTGGGCAACGAACAATAATAAGGGTAAGAATTACTGAAAAGCAGTAATCTGAACAACTACTGGAGTTTGTGCAAGCTGGAGAGATACTTGAGTTCTGACCAGTCAAATTGAGTAATCTTTGTTGAACATCTAAGATGCTTAGTAGAGACCCTGCTGACAGGTTATGCGTTAAAGGAAGGGTTAGACTCACCCTAGAATAAGAACTACCCTTGGCCTCCTATAAAAATTTCAAAAACAGAGCTTGAAATGTTCATGTCAGTCCACAAGCAGATGAACTGCCTATCAGAACAAAATTCAGCATTCATTAAGAGAAGACAGCAAAATCTGAACATTTAAATGTGAAATTAGTTATGGCCATCATTTAATAAAAATTAATAAATATATAAAAAAGCAAGAAAAGGTAACCCATTGTCAGAAGAAGAATCAGTCAAATGAAACAGACCCAGAAATAATCAGGATAATGGAATTAGCAGATAAAGACTTTAAAATAGCTATTATAATAGTGTTCTCGAATAAAACTTCAAGAAGAGTTAGGTTAAAATGAAAAAAGGAAAGGAGAAGGCAATTCAGATTAAAACCACAATGAAACTACTAGTATACACTCACTAAAATGACTAACATTTAAAAGACTGATACTTCCCAGTGTTGGTGAGGTTGTGAAGCAAACTGAACTTTTTTAGATTATTTAGGCAGTGTGAAATGGTGCAGTCACTCTGCAGGCAATATAGCTAATGTCTTATTACATCTGTGGTTACCTTATGATCCAAAAGTGTCACTTGTAGGCATTTGCTAAAAATTGGTTTCTATAAAAAGAATCAAACACTTTTATAAAATGAGCAGAGTAAAACCTAGATGAGTGTCAGAAAATGAGTTTCAGCTTTTGTGGTCTCACATGGGATGTGGTCAGACTAAGTGAGGGTCTTAGAGCATTCAATATAAACAAAAAGCAATGAAAAACAGCAAAAGTCAGAAATGCCAACTGCAGAAATCAGTAGTCCTTTTCCAGAAATTTGAGTAAAAATCTCATATCCTGTCCTTACATAGTAAAGACAGAATGCACTGTGAAAGCTTATAAAAGCTGTCTTTGGAAGTGAGTTGTGACGATCTGTTTAGAGATTTAGTTTTTTTTTTCTTTAATGTTTGACTACAGCCTGAGTAGAGAATTCACTTTTAGGGCTGCTCTGTTCTTTCATTAGTGTAGCTCTGGTTTAAGAAAATTATACTTCAATTTTGTTTGATGAGAGAACATGAAGGCCCTATTATAGCACTGTGTTACAAAGCGACACTTACGGGTTTTTTGGTCTCCTGCTACGAATCTCTTTTTAGTCTGTCTTGGTGATTTAAGAATTGCATAGGGTTAATATGACACAATTCATTTCCCCGGATACAGTTCTTTTTAAGTGGAAACATATGGTCATTTTCAATTTTTGTGATCTATTGCTTAATTTAAGAACATTTTCATTTCCTTTAATATATTTTAATCCTTCACATTCATTTAAAAACAAACATACTTCAGTTAATTTTTTAAAAATTTGTCTTCATACGTGAAAGGCATTTTATGCTAGTCGAACAAAAGTAGATTTCATTAAAGATGATATTTGAAATTTTGAATGAGGATTTAGAAAATTCATGGTGTTATCTTGAACATCTTTAGAAAAAGATCAGCCCCAAATTAACTTGTGGCTTATTGACATTTGGTCCCTGTGGTCTGTTTAATACATTCCATGTTTGTTGTATTTGTCTTCTCCTTTTCCCTTTTCATTTTAACATATATTTTTTATATTTATAAAATGGCATTTTATATAACAGTAAATATTAGTGACAGCTTCATCAATCAAAATGAATGAACTTTAGAAGTATATTATTGGTTAAAGAAAAAAGCAAATCCAGGTAGGATACTATTTGTATAAAGCACAAAGCAAAGCAAAACTGAACCATGTATTTTAGAAGAAATGTATTTATAATGAAGAAAGAAGTTTTAAAGACAGGAATGATAAACACAAAATTTAGGATAGTGGTTATTTCTCACGGGAAGAAGCAGAAGGATGGCATAATTTTAACACAACAGTAGGAAAGAAGAACCCTTAACTTGACTCTTCTTGAAGTTTAATTCAAAAGATCCTTTTCCATTCTGAAAAATTAAACCACAGTTCCTGCTTAAGTAGCAGCCAGATAGTAGAATAATTATTAATGGTTTCTAAGCTTTATTTTTTTGGGCTCCAAAATCACTGCAGATGGTGATTGCAGCCATGAAATTAAAAGACACTCCTTGGAAGGAAAGTTATGACCAACCTAGATAGCATATTCAAAAGCAGAGACATTACTTTGCCAACAAAGGTCCGTCTAGTCAAGGCTATGGTTTTTCCAGCGGTCATGTATGGATGTGAGAGTTGGACTGTGAAGAAAGCTGAGTGCCGAAGAATGGATGCTTTTGAACTGTGGTGTTGGAGAAGACTCTTGAGAGTCCCTTGGACTGCAAGGAGATCCAACCAGTCCATTCTAGAGGAGATCAGTCCTGGGTGTTCATTGGAAGGACTGATGCTAAAGCTGAAACTCCAGTACTTTGGCCACCTCACGCGAAGAGTTGACTCATTGGAAAAGACTGATGCTGGGAGGGATTGGGGGCAGGAGGAGAAGGGGACGACAGAGGATGAGGTGGCTGGATGGCATCACCAACTCAATGGACGTGAGTCTGAGTGAACTCCAGGAGTTGGTGATGGACAGGGAGGCCTGGCGTGCTGTGATTCATGGGGTCGCAAAGAGTCAGACACGACTGAGCGACTGAACTGAACTGAAGCTAACACTCTGGGGCATCTGTCATAACTTGGATTAATTTTGCATGCCCTTTCATTATTAGTTGAGGACCTTTTTGAATATACTTGATGTTGGCAGCTAGATTTTAAAAATTAATAGATTTTATTTTTTGAACAGGTTCAGGTTTGTGGAAAAATTGAGTGGTAAGTTCAGAGAGTTCCCATATCCTCCCGCCCAAGTTTTCTTTGTTATTAACATCTTGCATTGGTATGGTACATCTGTTATGGTTGGTGAGACAGTAATGACACATTATTGTTAACTGAGGGCTTCCCTGGTGGCTCAGACAATAAAGAATCTGCCTGCAATGCAGAAGACTTGGGTTCAATCCCTGGGTAGGGAAGGTGCCCTGGAGAAGAACATGGCAACCCATCCCAGTGTTCTTGCCTGGAGATTCCATGAACAGCGGAGCCTGGCAGGCTACAGTCCATGGGGTCACAAAGAGTCGGACACAACTGAAGTGATTAATATGCATGCATTATTAACTAAAGTCCATTGTTTACATTAGGGTTAATTCTTTGCACTGTACATTTTACAGATATTTTAAAGACTTTATTTTTTAGAGTAGTTTTATTAGCATCACAGAAGTATTGAGAGGGAGGTATAGAGTTTTCTCATATGTCCCCAGCCCTCACACATACTCTACAATGAGTTTTGAAAATTTAAAAAGTGGCCCTAAAACTTAGTTCCCTTAAATAAGTGCTTTGCAATTTAAGGGCTCTGAATTTCATTTCCATCAGTTTTGAATAATTTTGTGACCCCCATCATGCTGGGCCACCGGAGGCAGCGTGACCCTGTATTCTGCTGTCAGAATACTCTTCTGCTTATCCTGTTAAAAGGTGTTCCCTTTCCTGCAGAAGAAAATGTCCCTTTTGGAATGCCAGGTCTGCCCCTGCTCCTGGAGAAGATGAAAGTTTTGTTTAATGTAAAAAGACACCAATTATAAATGGAGTTGCATCTCAATGCTCATTTGTAAGTTTGCGTTTAGATTTTAAATACACTTATAGAGACAATATTATAAAAGAGGGCTTCCCTGAAGGTCCAATGGTTAAGACTTCACTGTTCAATGCAGGGGTTGTAGATTCACTTCCTGGTGGAGGAGCTATGACCCCACATGTCTTGTGGCCAAAACAGCAAAACGTAAAGCAGAAGCAGCATTGTAACAAATTCAATAAAGACTTTAACAATGGTCTGCATCAAAAAAATCTTAAAAAAAAAGCAACTTTGATATCACACATGATGTCTAGATCGACATGTCAGCCCAGACAACCTGTTGGGGGATCATGATATATCATGATTAAATGTAAGGCTGGACTCTAAAATCAGGCTGTCCAAGTTCCTGTCTTAGCTCTGTCACTACAATGTGATCTTTCCTGAGTTACCTTACCATTTTGTGCCTCACTTTCCCCATCTTTAGTATGGAGATGATAATAATACCTACTTTACAGAGTGGTGAGACATATGGATAATGCATGTAAATGGGTTAGGAATGTGCTAACGTAAAGTCTGTGCTCAATACAACTGTTATTATATAATTCATAATGTATCAGAAGTGTTCAGGCATCCAATAAAATCTAATTACCATGTTAGAAGAAAGTTTGAGAGAAAATATGTTCAGTATTTCAGACAAGGATGCTACGAACGCACTTCCTTTCACCTTTCTCTACTCCGTTTAGGTCAGTAGAGTCGAGGAAATGACAACTCTTAGTTCTCAGGCACTGAGGTGACAGAGGAGACCCCAGAGGTCAGGGTAAGAGCAAGGAGCCCTGCGGGGAGAGAGAGCTGACAGCAAAGACTGAAGGATCCCAGGTTAGGGGACCAGGTGTTCCTGCGGTCAAAGCTTTGCTGGGGCCTTTTAGCTAGTTATGTCCCCACTCATGTTCCACTGTTGATGTCAGTGTTTCTCTCCTCTGCAAATAGGCTCGTGCTTGCGCTCAGTTGCTCAGTCGTGTCTGACTCTTTGTGACCCCATGGACTGTAGCCCACCAGGCTTCTCTGTCCATAGAATTCTCCAGTCAAGAATAGAGTAGGTTGCCATTTCCTTCTTCATGGGAACTTCCCGACCCTGGAATCAAACCCATGTCTCGTGCATTGGCAAGAGGATTCTTTAACATCTAAGCCACATGTAGCTCCTAGTAATGTTTGCTGTGGGACTTCATGTTACCTATCTTGGAAGAAACCCGGATGTGAAAAATTCCCCTACCATGTTCTTCCCTCTTGTTTTTCTTTTTAGCGTCCTCTGCTCTTTGGAGATGCAAAGGGAGAAAGTTAGGAAACGTGATGTTTAAAATAGTTTTCTAAAATACTATTTGTAATCCTTATTTCAGTGCACTCTGAGATTTTACCAGAGAGGAAGTATGTTTTCAAGTTAATGCACAAATGAAGCAGTATATAGCCGTGGACTGAGGTCATACTGTACTATTAATTAAACTATCAGGAATCATGTCTTTTTGCCTTTTCATACTGTGAAGAGCCGACTCATTGGAAAAGACCCTGATGCTGGGAAAGATTGAGAATAGGAGAAGGGGGCAACAGAGGATGAGATGGTTGGATGGCATCATTGACTCAATGGACATGAGATTGAGCAAACTCTGGGAGATGGTGAAGGACAGGGAAGCCTGATGTGCTGCAGTCCATGGGGTCGCAGAGTCAGACATGACTAAGCGACTGAACAACAGCATCAGGAATCAAGAGTACTTTTAAGAGCTCTAGGTCCTAAAATTTGAAACTAATTTGTAGACTCATAATTCTTATCCTTGAATTTAAAAGTCAAGCCCAGTGCTTCTCCATATTCTCTTCTAAAATTAATTCGTATGGAAACTGTGTTCCAATAATCGATTGTATACTAGTACAAGTTTATATGTTCATTTATAAAATCATAACAATTATGGGAATAATCGTTTGAAACAAAAAATTGAAACAGGTTTTTTAAATGTTTTGAGAAAACCTTTTATAGCAAGTACTTAAAATGTCACATCCATTTTAATATCTAAAAATATTCTTTTTTTGAAATATTCTTTTGTAGCTGTGCAACGGAGGATCAGTGACAGATCTTGTGAAAGCATTTCTGAAGGAGGGCAAAAGAATGAGTGAGCCCATAATTGCCTATATTTTACGTGAAGCACTGTTGGTAAGGCAGTTTAAATTATTCGTGCATTAATTATGAGGCAGTTCTAGTTAAATAAAATATGTGTATCCTATTTTTAGAAAAAACACTTCATTAGTATTTATTGATGCAAGAGTAAGATGCAAAATCTGAAATATTTAGCATAGCTAATTCCTCTTTTCTACTAAAAAATCTACCCTCCTTGTGTCTACAGAATCCTGAGTTTTGATCTCCTAGGTATAGTTCTGAAATCAAGGATTAAGAAGGTAGATACTGTATATTTTTACTAATAAAAAATAGGTTTTTATTTGCCATTATTTATTTATTTTTAACAGCCATTATTTAGAATAAGTATTTAGAATTTTTCTTCTAATGAGATTAGCACATTCTAAATAAAATATTTCATAAAGGCTAGGAGTATGCCCTGATTTTTCAAAAATTTTTTCAGTCCAAAGTGGACAAGATAGACTTTGATTCAACTAACTCAATGTGAAACATTTACAAAGGTTGGAGTGTTAATTTTAACATGTGTTCACTATTGATTTGTATAAATGGATTCTCCTGAAATAAAATGTGTTTTTATTTGGTATTTCCTTCAAAAGTCATCATATTTATTTTCCACTGCCAGGGACTTCAGCATCTGCATAACAACAAAACTATCCACCGTGATATAAAAGGAAATAACATCCTGTTAACCACCGAAGGCGGAGTTAAACTCGTAGATTTTGGTAAATTTTGTTTGAAGTGCATGAATTTGAGCTGCAAAATGAGTAGTATGATTTGATCAGTTTCCATCAGCCTTACTTTCTAGGCATCGACAGTAGAGAGAAAAAAACTATCTAATTGAGGTAAGAAAGTAGCAGAGATTTTTAAAACTTTGGCAAATGAGAGATTCCTAGAAGAAAGGATGAGTTCTTTCAAGTCAGCCAGCGTGTGTCTGTAACACCCCTGGAGCAGTATGTGGTCGATTCTCTAAAAAAGACGGGCTCCAACTGATGACACCGAGTCTAAGTGGTAGCACACAGCCCTTTCTGTTGATTGCTTTACTGATGGGCAGGTGCCCAAAGCCAGGGTTTTGAGACAGGAAAGGAAATCTTCAAATGTCTCTGGGGTATCTTCCCTTCTAAGAAAGAAGCTCAAGTCAAGATGGTCTCTTCCTTGGGACCTTCTGTGTTTTACTGCGATGCCTGCAACCACCTGGCTCTATCCTGAGATCTTCCATCCCAACCCCTGAGAGGTGGGAAGGAGGAGGGTCCTTGGTGACACAGTCCAGCCACTAAATCAGCTCTGAACCTCCCCTGCTTCTGGACCTTTTGTCACATGAGATAATACATTTCCACATTAACTGAGCCAGTTGAGAGTGTCTGTGTTGGAGCAAGGGGCACCATAGCTGACATCTCTGCTCCTCCTCTTCCAGTCATGACAGAGCTCTCCCCCACTCCTCTCACTGGATCCCCAGTAACACGTGACACCAGAGAGAGTGGGTGACGTTATTCTGGGACGTGTCTGTATCGTTGTCATCTTCCCCTTCCTGCACTCAAGCTGGGGAAGGTATCTCTCCTCTGTATATTTCTGTATTTCTGTGCTTATCACATAGGATGATAATGGTCTTTTGGTCTTTATATGTAGGTAAAGATACTTAAGCACATATTAGTAGATAGTCAGGGTCATTAAGAAGTGGGACTATGTCTTCTATTTTGTTGGGAAGAGTAGTTCAGTGAGTAATCGTTGAGTGAATGAGTGAATCTTCCTTCACTTTAAATACTGGGAAATGAAGCTTAGGGAAAGTAATCAAGTCACTTTAGAAATGA
The DNA here is from genome assembly GCF_029407905.1 of Bubalus kerabau. NCBI lineage: Eukaryota > Metazoa > Chordata > Mammalia > Artiodactyla > Bovidae > Bubalus > Bubalus kerabau. Next base: position 26,865,017 of record NC_073636.1, read on the forward strand.
ATTGTTTTAATATCCAAGTATGTGGGTCTCTAGTGATCTGGCTTCTCCTAGGAATGAACTTCAGAGCATCTAGACAGGAACCAGAGAAGGCAATGGCACCCCACTCCAGTACTCTTGCCTGGAAAACCCCATGGATGGAGGGGCCTGGTGGGCTGCAGTCCATGGGGTCACTAGGAGTCAGACACAACTGAGTGACTTCACTTTATTTTTTCACTTTCATGCATTGGAGAAGGAAATTGCAACCCACTCCAGTGTTCTTGCCTGGAGAATCCCAGGGACGGGGGAGCCTGGTGGGCTGCCGTATATGGGGTTGCACAGAGTCAGACACGACTGAAGCGACTTAGCAGCAGCAGCAGCAGCAGCAGACAGGAACAGCTGAATAGCACATCTTTCAAATGACCACACGTGTGCTTTTTTCCCCTCAGCTGAGCATTTGAAAACCAAGGAGCATCTTGACAGTGAGTGCAGCTAGTGTGTCACTAGTTGAGTTCGGAGCTGTGCGTTTGAACAATCTGGCTGAGTTAGGATACTAAGAAGAACTTGTGCCTGAAATTCTAAAAAACAACAATAAAAAACACTCTTCACTGCACCATGGACAGAGCCATGACTCTCCTCAGAATAATTTTGGCTCCACTCTTAACGGACCCAAATGGAGAACTTAGTATTTAACTTGAGCTCTTATAATTCCCTTGCTCTAAAATATGGCTACAATATACATGAGCTCAGTCACTTCAGTTGTGTCCAACTCTTTGCGACCTCATGGACTGTAGCTCACCAGGCTCGTCTGTCCACAGGATTCTCCAGGCAAGAATACTGGAGTAGGTTGCCATGCCCTTCTCCAGAGGATGTTCCCTACCTAGAGATAGAATCTGCATCTCTTGTGTCTCCTGCATTGTAGGCAGTCTTTACCCACTGAGCTAGACCTGACGAAAATTGTTAAAACAAGTGTAAATAAACATCTTCTTTAGTCACACACACCCTCCTCCAAAAAAAAATACCTTGATAAACCAGTCATTCTGAGAAAAGCAACTTTCTGGAACACCCGCCAGAGTAGTTCAGAGTAAAAATATACATCTGTATAATAAGTAAAGTGGCCTTTATTACGATATCTTTAGAAAGTAGTCAAAAGTTGGAAAGCTGACAAAATGAGAACTTTGGTTTTATACTAATTGACTTAAAGACTTTGCTGTCAGCACCAATTAGAAAAGAGCCTATGATATGTGTTCCTAGTGTCTGATACCAAAATGCTATTATTTGCATATAAAACACTGCTTATATCTGTGTTCTCCATCATAAAAGGGCATGGATTCAACTCACCTAAAATGGTTTAAGGTTTTCATATGAATTAAAACTTGAGGATGGAGGTGCATGCAGAGTAAAATTTCTCAAGGGCAGAAGAAATAAGATGTGCTAAACCCCAAACTGCCGAATCAAACTGAAAATCAATGTCCTCATTTTATGTTTAAATCAGATTTTCAGCGAAGGCCACAGCTGGGAGTAAAGGGGTTTAGAGTACATTTTTATTTTAATTTCTCACCTCATAAAGTGTGTGGTATGCTCATTATCGGATATTGAAGATCTGTACTTGGATGGCTGCCAGTTCTCCAAGTATTCAGAATGGAACTCCACCACCTCATCTATCCCTGGTAATCTGTTTCATATCAAGAGTTTCTTGTCTTAAAAAAAGTGTTAGTTTTGTTGCTCAAGCCAGAAATCTCAGAAATCTCTGACTCTTGAGCCACCCATTATTTTCACCTCCTGCATCTACAGTGAGTCACAGGTTTCTCTCTCTCTATTATAAATCCCCAGACCATGTCTTTATCACCCCTCTCTGGTCCTCGCCATCATCTCTGACCTGGGCTCCTGCAGCTGCACCTTACTAACCCCCTGCATCCAGTCTCGTTCCTTTCCTTCCAGATCACTGTCCACACTCCATCTGTAGCCAGAAAGCTCAGCTGACCCGGCCACTCTCTTGTTCAGTGTTCTGTTCAGTGGTTTCCTGTAGACTTTACGGTCCTCTTGGCTGCCCTGGAGTAAGCACTTAGTGATTAACACCTGTTTTACCCCTTGGTGCTTGTGAGGGACTCCCTCTTCCTGTGACCTACGGGCCAGGTCAACTTCTTTCAATCCTTAAATGTACCCACCCTCTTTCTCAGTTAGGGCTCTTATATATGTGCTGGAGGAAGTACTTCAAAATTGGTTAACATGCTTTTCTCTTGTTTATGCAAGAATGTGATCTTCACTCATCTGCCAGAGGCATCTCTCTGTCTGGGGGGAGGTTAAGATTTGTTTCAGAAGGAATACAATAAGATGGCTGAGGTTAATAATAAAAAATAGGAGTGTATAGCAAGACCCAGTTTATCTCCCCAGGAAGGTCTGTCTAAATTGCTTTATCTTCTCTTTAAAATATGGAGGGGGAAATTCCAGGAATCCATCATAGGGTTTCCCTTAAGAGTGAACAGAAAGAAGATGGAAACTCTTTCCGGTTCTCGGGTAATTGTGAAAAGGTGAAGCAGAGAAGGAGGTGGGACAGCGAAATGAGCTTTTGAAAAGTGAAGGTGACAAGAGGGCAGAAGGGAGCCCTTACCCACACCCTTTCCACCACCGTCACTCCATGCCCCAGAGAAGGGCCCTGCAGAGTCTGTGCCAGTCCAGACGGCAGTGACCATGTGGTCCTGACCTGGAGGTGGAGACTGATTGGGTAGAGGCAGCACTCATGCATGCCAAAGTTCTCCAGACCCTTATCCTCTGTTCCCATTAACCCAAAAATAACTCGAATCTGGCTGGGGAGTTTCTAGAGGGGTTTGCTCAGGATGGGCGGTGAGGCACAGAGCAGATCACCTAGGCCAGGTCTGAATAGGAATCACAGCCAGACCTTAGAACCTTGTCTGCCTCGGCTGAGTCGTCATGTGCCAGGAAGGTCTGCAGGAAGGCCTGCCTGCAGGAGATCAGGCCACAGGTTCGCCAGATGCAGACCGTGGCATGAGAGGCCAGGGGGAAAGACACATGGCCCCAGAGACTGGAGACCCACCACACCCCAGGACCCTCCCTCTTCTCCTCTCCACAAGGTCTTATAAGCCACACAAGGTCTTCTTATAAGCCATCCCTCATCCTGTACAGACAGTAACATCTTCAGGAGGGAAGAAAAGGGTGCCGTCTGAGAGATGGAGCGAAGGCAGAGACGGAACGAGGGCTTTCATCCAAGAGAGAATGAATTCTTTCTCAAAGGACTTAGGATTTGGGTCTAAGCTTTACTTCTCCCAGCCAGTGGATAGAGGCATGCTTGCTCAGTCACTCAGTCATGTCTGATTCTTTGTGACTCCGTGGACTGTAGCCCGCCCTGCTCCTCTGTCAGGGGACTTTTCAGGCAAGAACACTGTTGCCATCTCCCCTTCCGGCAGATCATCCCGACCCAGGGATTGAACCTGCGTCTTCCTGCATCTTCTGCATTGGCAGGTAGATTCTTTACCACTGAGCTACCTGGCAAACCCGTGGGTAGGGGCATAGGAGAGGCCATAATAGTGAGAGACCAAATGAAGAAATCACAATTACATTTTCACTATGTATCTAAGTATAATGTCATTGAATTTTGTGACCAGTTACAAACACGATGCTTTCCCTGCATAGAAGCCTCCTGTCGTTGCTGTACCCAGGGGACCTCTGTCTGCCTGGCTGAGAACCTCTCCAGCACTCTATTATTCTTTTTTTTTTTAATTTTTAAATTTTTATTTTATATTGGAGTTTGGAGAAAGAAATGGCAACCCACTCCAGCGTTCTTGCCTGGAGAATCCCAGGGACAGGGGAGCCTGGTGGGCTGCTGTCTATGGGGTCGCACAGAGTCTGACACGACTGAAGTGACTCAGCAGCAGCAGCAGCAGCATAGTTAATTAACAATGTGTTCATTTCAGGTATACAGCTAAGTGATTCAGATATATATATATATATATATATATATATGTCTTTTTTCAAATTCTTTCCCCATTTAGGTTGTTACAGAATATTGAGCAGAGTTCCCTGTACTGTACAGTAGGTCCCTGTTGGTGACCTATTTTAAATATAGCAGTGTGTACATGTCAATTCCAAACTCCTGGTCTATCCCTCCCCATCCCACCCTTCCCTCTGGTAACCATTAATTTGTTCTCGAAGTCTATGGATGTGTTCCTATTTTGTAAATAAGTTCATTTGTATAATTTCTTTTAAATTCCACCTATAAGGACTATCATATGATATTTGTCATTTCCTTTCTGACTTACTTCACTTAGTATGATTATCTGCAGGTCCATCCGTGTTGCTGCAAATGGCATTATTTCATTCTTTTTAATGACTGAGTAATATTTCATTGTATACATGCATTGTATCCTTTCTTCAGCCAGCCAGTTGTCACCCTCTATTGTAATCATGTGTTTAATTTGACTGCTCTCCCTGCTGAAGTTTGAGGTTCAGGATGGCATGCTGTCTGGTCTATCACTGTCTCCCCAGAACCAAGTTTGGCAATGGCATGTTGGAAGTGCTCAGTAAATACTCTTGAATGAAGGAGTGAATGGGAAGCAGGACTTTCCATATAATTCTGTGACCCTGAGAAGGTCACTTAAAATCTTCAGGGACAACAATAAGAAAAACAGTGTCTATATCATATGGTTGATCATTGTGGAAAGTAAATGGGATAATACAGGTGAACTGCTTAGTATAATTATTGACACTATAATTTAAAAAATCTGCACTATTAACATTATTGTAAAATAATACTGCCACCTCACCCCTAGCTCAGTATTGTACATATAGTAGGTACTTGAAAAATGATAAGAAAATACTGTATTTAAATAGTTGGTAAATAATGAAAAATCTGAATTCCCAAAATTGGTGCCTCTTTCTGTTTTTTTTTTTTTTTTCTTTAATAGCCCTCTGCTAGAGTCGATTGGGTATTAACTTTAAATATCAAGCTATTTAATTACACTAATAGTAAGATTCAGTTTGCTAGTGCTGGTTATAAGTGCAGCCTTTAAGAAAACCTTTTGTTTTCTTCTTAAGTGGGCTAGACTTTCACCAGCTGCCTCAGGGAATAAAAAGACAAGTGAGCTTGCAGACGTTATTAATGAAATACATTAACAGTCACTGGTATACGATCAATCAATAAATAACATGACTTCCCAGGAGAGAAACCCCTTTAGGCAAGTCAACTAAGGTCTGAAAAAGCAGTCCTCATTTGGAATAGAAAATGCAGGAGAGACCAAGGCAGTACTCAGTTCTCATTTCTACAGATAGTCTCTCTGGGGACCTTCATTTCTAATGGAATAGTTAACATTTCAATACAAAAGTACAAAATGTACTTCTTGTGATTTATTTAGACATCGTTCTTATGACAGAGTATTTTATGGCTTTCAATCTCTTAGTACCCACGTGCCCAATTTTAGGCCAAATCCCCAATAAGTAATGTAGGTCAAAGAGAAGTTGTGACTTATTCATTAATAACCCATTTCTGTAGCATCACGTGACACAGGTCCACCTGAACTTAAAAACTATGACGTTCCCTCCATTCCTTCCTTTTTTCTGGAATCACTCAAAAGCTGTTCAGTGGGGTCGAGTAATCATGGGAGTCGGGGTGCAATTTAGCATGAGGTTTGGGCCTGAAAGGGGTGAGAAGGGTGTCCTTGGTGGGAGGGTGGGAGCAGTGGTGGCTTGGCTTGGGACATTGAGTCCCAGATGAGGGGACAAAGAGAGTATTTCTCTAGGGGGATGGTGGTGACCCAAGTCAAGTTGTCAGAGCCTGAACTGGGTAAGAAGGGGATCCGTGTGACTGGGGGTCTACATGGAGACAAGGGACAGGTTACATAAAGGGGGCTCGATACTATGAGGAAATATGCCGAGATCAGTGGGAGTCCAGTTTCTTACTGTTAGAGATGAGAATTATGAATATGGAAAGAGAGCTGAACCCCATGATTCTGGCTTGCATTGGAAGTGTCCCTGTGAACTCAGGGTTTTCAATATACAGAGAGGTATATAAAAATAAATTTAATGTGTGTGTGTGTGTGTGTGTGTGTGTGTGTACACCGGTTATCCGGCTATGTCCACTAAAAGGACATGCATGCTTGATGCCCCAAGAGCAAGCACATCAAGTACCTAGCTCTTAGTTTTTAAACACAATTCTCATCTAATAGGAAGCAAGGATTTGTGGGAAAAGACTGATTTTTTTAAGGCTGTACAAGCTGAGCCTGGAACTTGATGTACCAGGAAGTAAGGAAAAGCTCAAAGAGTGATGGAGACAGTGTCAAAAGGACATAGAAGCCACACTGAAGTGATTCTCACTGACCAAATCTGGGACAATTTGAGCATCAAAGTAATGATAATAATGATGAGACAATGGTATCTATTGAATAAAGTAGAAGTCCATAAATTCATACTTGCATACTTACAGACATTAATAGATGAATGGAAAAAATCAAAATCTTCTGTAAATTTCTTTACAGAAGAATACCAACTTAATGAATGTAGAAGGAATAGTGAGATTTTTGAAATTATCTTTTGGCACCCATCATAGTAATAATTGGAGAAGGAAATGGCAACCCACTCCAGTATTCTTGCCTGGAAAATCCCAGGGACAGAGGAGCCTGGCAGGCTACAATCCATGAAGTCACAAAGAGCTGGATACGACTGAAGGAACTTAGCACATAGTAATAATTAATTCATCCAAACACTTCAGTGGATGCTAAACTAGTGAGTTAAGTTTTGATTAAAAATAGGATATTTAGTCTCTAAATGCTGCTGCATAAGATACATAGGTACAAAAGAAAAAGAGAAAACTTTACAAACTAGAACTCTGGCAGACACAGACTTAACCACGTATACAAAGAGAATACAACTGTGTGACAAGTGGAAATCTCATACCACCTAATAGGAGACAGTGAGACTTCCCTTCCATGATAGTCCTGCCAAAAATATTAATCATGAGGGAGTATCTGACAGGTCCAAGTTCAAGAACATTCTACAAAAAAACTAGCCTGAAATCCTACAAAAGTATCAAGGCCATGAAGTTCAAGGGAAGCCTAAAGAACTCCTTTAGATTGAAGGAGACCAAAGAGATAGGACAACTAAATGCAGCATGTGATCCTGGATTAGATCTTTGCATTGGAAGGACATATTTTGTTGTAAGGGTGCTTGGGACAATTGATGAAATATGAATGAAGTCTGTAGGCTAGATGGTAGAAAGGGATCAGTGTTAAATTTCCTGCTTTTATTAGTTGTATTGCCGGTATGTAGGGGAATGTCCTTGTTTGTAGCAATCATACATTAAAGTATTTGGAGGTGAAAAGGCATCAAGCAGCCCACTTACATTCTGTGGTTTACATACTTACATACTTATATGGTTGAGGAAAGAATATTATTTGTACTTCTCTTGCCAGCTTTTCACTAAGGTCAAGATTATGTCAAAAAAATGTAAACTATGGAGGAAATTTGGAGACAATACAGATGTCTAAAGATGTTTATGTACATGTTTAAAGATTATGTAATATGTACACATATATATCTACCAAATATGTGTATTTGTTAGTTGAATGTTATGCATCTTGAAAACTGGAGAACTAGTGTTTTGTATAATGAAATGATATATTGAAAAAAAAGAAACTAGAGGAAAGAACCATTTTTAAAAGTTGGCAGAGCTTGAGAATTTTCATATCTATACAAAAAATTAATATTTTCCTCAGCTCAAATTTATTTTTGTGCTTCAGAGAGGTGACCTTTATTTTATTTGAGAGGAAAAATAAATTCTTTCATTTTGTAAAGCAAAACCATGAATAAATGGGCTCTTTATTTTAGACCTTGTGGTTTGAGCTGAAGCTGTGGTCTCCAGTGTTTTCAGACTGAATAAGCAGTTTAACGTTACAGATAGAGTTATATGAACTAAGCAATTTAACATTACAGATAGAGTTGTATGTCTTGGTCAAGGGTCTTTCAGTTGTGAGGACAGGAACCGCAGACTAGCTCCAGAAGTGAGTAAGATTCACAAGGGAGTCTCCTGGGTAAGAAGAACAGGACGAAAGGGACTAGAAAGGACAGAACAGAAGGCAAGAACCAGGACGGCTTGCTGCCTCTTCCTCTCTCACTGGAGAAACCCAATCTTTCCTCTCTGCCTCTTGTTTTACATTTTTTAATTTATTTTTTAAACTTTGGCTGCTCTGTGTCTTTGTTTTGGTGCATGGGCACTTCTCTAGTTGCAGCACACAGGCTTAGCTGCCCTGTGGCATGTGGGATCTTAGGTCTTAAATGATAGACCCCCTCTAACACTACAGTCATCCTAAGTCTTTGCATCCCTTCCTCTAGAGTGAACCAGTTCTGGTGTTTCAAGTTCATTTACTGGAGGCCACTTTTTGACCCATATCTGAGCCAACCAGCCAAACTTGTTAGATGCAATGTTAGGGATAAGATGTCTGCTTAGTGGGCTCATATCAGTAACTTTAGCCTGATTCAAGTTTTATGTTTTTCCTTCCACCATATACCACATCCTTAATATCTGCTCCCACACATATTCTCTGAATTTCTATCTATGTAAAGTTTAAAAAATCAAGTAGCTCTTTGTACCACACCTGTAAGGTTCTTGTGGGACTAGAGTCTGATTATAGGTTTAGGAGCAAAGAGAGGTGATTGGGGTGGATGTTGAGAATTATCAGTGTCTTGTAAGGCAACTATATTAGAGGAGACCATTAAGGTAGTTTCCTTGGGCAAAGGCAAGGTTAATCTCCTCACATGGGCTACCTCTCCTGGCAGAGAAGATTGATCAGAATTTAGGGGTTCAGAGCCCACCTTCAATAGGATCTTCTCATACACCTGCATTCCAGTTTTCGGGATCCCATTGCTTCCCAGTCAGTGCCTTTATTTTAATGGCAGACACCCTCTGAAGTTGGGGGAATTCAGTGTGCATCTTAATCCAGCCACTTGCAGGATGAGATTCTGGGTTTGGTTTTCATCAGTCTCAAATCTGGCTGTAGGAGAGAAGGGTCTCTTTTGGGGGCAGATGTGGAAGCTTTTGGGTCATTCATGCAGTACTTACTGGGAATTTGAATCCCTGAGCTCATCCTTTTCTTTCCTCATTCTGTCCGGCGAAATGAAAAGCAACCAGCCAGTCTCAATATACTTACTCATTTGACCAAAATGTTCAGAGATATCATATACATGGTCACGCTGATCTGTTCCTCTAGTGAGTGTTTAATTATACGTGTTCAGTGATGGTATTTTGTGTATCTCTATCGCCATATCATGCCATGGATTGTTGGTGCTCTCTTGACTCCTAGAAATGGAGCCATTCATGTCTTTGAATCTAATCAGATTTAAGCGTCAATTCCAGAAACCCCAGGACCAATTCAGAAAACTCATCTTTAAGATTCTGTGCCTCTGGCACCACTCTCAGCACTGATATCTGCATCTGTCAGAGTTCTCCAGAGACACAGCTCAGACAGGATGTGTACTGTGTGTATATAGAGAAATGTAATTTAAGAAAATGGCTCCTGTGACTGTGGAGGCCTGATGACTTCAAAACCTGATGGGGGGCTGGTGGGCTGTAGATGCCAGGAAAAGATGCAGGTTGAGTCCAAAGGCTGTCAGCTGGCAGAAGTCCTCATCTGGTGGAGATCACTATCATGGTCTCTCACTGCATGAGGCTCATCCACGTTAAGGACAATAATCAGTCTTACCCCAAGTCCGCTGATATAAATGCTAATTCTCATCTGAAAACCACCTTCCCAGAAGTATCCATAAGGACATTTAACTAAATATCTGGGCACCAGGGCCCACCAAATTGACACACAAAATTAATCATCATACCGTCCTAACCTCACCAACAAAATGAGGGTATTAGATGGTATAGTAAATTTTATGATCCCAGTTCTCATCCCTGCAGTGTTTTGATTTTAACAACAAAACCCCAAGCTCTTCCCTTTGCTCCCTTGAGATGGCAAGGGTCTTGTCCTGTGGTTATAGTAAATCAAGCTCCCTGAAGTCATCTGGTCTTTTTGAACCACCTTGGAAACCACATATCTGATGTTTCTTCTCACTCTCTCAGACCTGAGTCCTAACCACAAATATAAATCCTGCACATTTCCACCCCCCCACCCCCAGCCCCAGAAACAGGACATAAGCCATAGAGGACAGGGTGACTGCCCAGCCAAAAACAGCGCAGGAAGCCTTATTAGAAGGACTTAATAATTCCCAAGCAATGTAATCAAAGCAAAATGCTGAAGAATTGTTGACACAAACCTCCTTAATGTTCTTATGGCTTTGACTTTGAATGGCTTATTGCCCTCTCTTCTAATCTGTTTTCCATTCAGCCCGATCTCTTGTTTGCTTCTGTTCCTTTTAATATCTTCTCTGTATCCCAACTTTCTGCCTGGAATTTTCCATCTTCAGCCTCTTCTCCTTTGACATGCTTATATAACTGTTTACTTTGGTGATTATTCCCTTAGCTCCTCTCTGTACAAAATGATTTTCCTAAACTTCTTTACTTCCTGCAGGTCCCGAACTCATAATTTGGATTCTTGTTGCCTTTTAAAGTAATTATGTCAATCATTTTAAACTGAATTTTGCATTTTTATACCTTATTAGCTAATTTTCTTGTGGGAATTTATGTTAAGTAAAAATGCTGTTTGTCCTCAGGAAACTCACGTTTCTGTCCAGCTGAAGTTTACTATCCTGAAAATGATCATGTTAGAGATCATGTTTTAACCATTAAGCTGCCATCTGTCTCTGAAGTTGGTTCTGTTGGAAAGATGATCTTGGGGTTAACAGTTATTGCAGAAACATTCAACAAACATGCTTCCTCTGTCACTCTTTCATAGGTGTGTATATTGTGTTTAACCTGAGAATCATCTAATATTTTCAGACTCAGGGGTTTCTTATTCTACCTACTTGCATTTTTCCTTTTTCACTTATTTTGATACTTTTTTGTTTTTCCTGCTTCACATTCCAGGCTAAATTTTTCTTATTTCCATACAGTTTACAGGGGCCAGGTGTAAAACATCCTTTCTGCAGGATTCCAAAAAACTCTTAATATATGATACTCCACTAGCATTGTGGGCTTCCGTCATAGCTCAGTTGGTAAAGAATCCACCTGCAATGTAGGAGACCCCGGTTTGATTCCTGGGTTGGAAAGATCTGCTGGAGAAGGGATAGGCTACCCACTCCAGTATTCTTGGGCTTCCCTTGTAGCTCAGCTGGTAAAGAATCTGCCTGCAATGTGGGGACCTGGGTTCGATCCCTGGGTTGGGAAGATCCCCTGGAGAAGCAAAGACTACCCACTATAGTATTCTGGCCTGAAGACAGTCCATGGGGTCACAAAGAGTCAGACACTACTGAGTGATTTTCACTTTCCCTTGCACCACTAGCTTCGTAACTCATTATCCCAGATATACCATTGGAGTGAAGAAATAGCCAACTTAATTATGAAATATTCATAATAGTTATATTTTAATACCATCCTTTAAAATTATCTTTGTATGTTTCATAATATATATATCAATATATCTGGAAACATATGGAAAGTGTATTAGGTATGCTTGCTCAGAAGTTCCTTGTTGTTTGGAATAGTGTGATCAAGAAAGGAGTTTGGAGGCCAGATGTTTGCTTTAAAAAATTCTAATTTATATTAATATAAATAAAAATAATATACTCTCATATTAATATAAAACCTAATGATCTTAGGCTTTGTAAACTCATTATTATTGGCCATTACCCTTGTTAATCTGCTCCTTTATGTGTAAAATCATTCTTGCTCTTGTATTAGAGTTCTGTGATTGTAGGCAGCAGAAACTTAACTCTGACCCACTTAGGCAATGATACTGAAAATAGCACTGAGTGACATACAAAGTCAAGGGAGAGACTGGGCGATCTGGCCTCCTAGGAAAGGGCTGTGGCATCCCTGGACCTCCAGAACAGCATCACCTGGAGCAGCATCACTTGGGCGAATCCTTAGAGCCCCGACTTTGGGTGACTTGCTCTAGTCACCTCCCGGCCTGTCTCCATTCAAGACTCACATTTCCAAGAGAAAATCTGAATGGTCTGTCTTGGGTCCCATAATACATCCTAATGAACTTCTCAGCATCTTTCTCCATATATTTCCTGTGGAATGTGGAGGGACCACCCTTTCCTGTCATCCATATCTATAAATTCAAACACCAGGGCATGACTGCTTGCTGAAAAATGCCAATTCTAGTGACATCATCTTTTCTTTATCCCCAGAAAGAAGAAATAACTATGAAATGATTAGTCTGTCACTTTCTTGCCAGAAGCAGAATTTTAGATATTTTACTGAATCATGTTTATTTTCTACCCCTTTTACATTTTGCTTAAATGACATTTGAATTCTCACAGAATCTTTATGAAGTTGAAACAGAAATGTTTTCTGAGGGAAAAATAGAATTTTTGATTTTTCATAAATCATTAGAAACTTAGAATAAATTTTAATAGATTAATAATCAATTTTAAATTAAATTTCTTTAAAATCTATTTACTCTTCCTACTTATAAAAATAAATTACTGTACTTGGATACTGTCATAAAAGTCAAGCTTATTTATGCCTTTAATTCATAGAAAAAGACAAGATGAAATGTTTAGATTAACATTTAATTTTCCTGGAAGCTGAAATACTTGGGGAGAGATGTGCGTTTTGGAGAAACTCTATTATTCCCTTTCTTCAGATCATCTGTTAGAAATATTCAAGAGAATCTTCAATCTCAGATTAGTTCATCTTCTCTGAATTTCAAAAACAATTTCATGAGGATATTTTTTCTGTTAAATAATAAAATGTTTAAAGGCAAGATTTGGAGGCTTAGATACAGATCCCATTTAGGACAAGGTCCCACTTATTACATCAGTGGAGGAAGTCCTTGAGGGAAAGAATTAATGTGGAACCAAAACGTACCACTTAGGCCTCAGCTCAAGTATATTTCCACCAGTGAAAGGCTCTTTTGACTGAATATGAGCTTTGAATTTTCATGACCTTTGAATTTGATACCTCATCTTGGAGGTATCAGATATATCCGGTTTTAAACATCAATTAGTGTCTTTGTTCTACTTGACTTATAAGGTGAACAGCCAGAGCCTAAAACAAATGTCACACCCAGGAGGTACTTTTCAAAGCAAGGATGTCAGGGAGTTAAAGTTCACAATTTGGAACTAACAGAAGGAGAAGAGAGAGACAGGTTGAGATGGTTGGATGGCATCACTGACTCAATGAACATGAGTTTCAGCAAACTCCAGGAAACAGTGAAGGACAGGGAAGCCTGGCGTGCTGCAGTCCATGGGGTTGCAAAGTGTCGGACATGACTTAGCAACTGAAAAGCATAAAGTCCAGAGTGAGGTCAAGGGAAGAAGCATCGTGCAGCCAGAGGAGCAGAAGTATGAGCCGTGAGGAGGGGGACTATACTCCAGATTTTCTTAAGAGCCAGTTATGATTGTATCTAACCAGGTAGAATTGATGGGATGACAAGATTGAAATATTTTGTTAAACTTCCTCATTGTAATCTTTCTGTGTATAGTCTCTCTAAAGGAAAATAACTGATCCTATTGATGCTGTTGGTTTAAATATTAATAGATGTGATGGACTGGCCAAAAGTTCATTCAGGTTTTCTTATAACAGCTTATGGAAAAACCTGAGTGAACTTTTTTGGCCAACCCCAATAATTTATTTGAAACTTCCCATCAGGTGTGATTTGTCCCAAGATGATAGATGGAAAATAATTTTATTTGCATTCACAAGTCACCTGCTATATGTATGCCACCATATGAAACAATCCAGTTCGCTAGAATTAATAGTGGGCTGCTGCTGCTGCTGAGTCGCTTCAGTCATGTCCGACTCTGTGTGACCCCGTAGATGGCAGCCCACCAAGTCCTCTGTCCCTGGGATTCTCTAGGCAAGAATACTGGAGTGGGTTGCCATTTCCTTTTCCAATGCATGTATGCATGCTGAGTCACTTCAGTTGTGTCTGACTCTGTGTGACCCCATGGACAGCAGCCCATCAGGCTCCTCTGTCCACGGGATTCTCTAGGCAAGAATAATGGAGTGGGTTGCCATTTCCTTCTGCATTAGTAGTGAGAGGAAGGAGCAAAGGGAGCCTACCATTCAAATCAAAACTATGTACAAAAATATGCAATACAGACAAATAGTTTAAAATCTAGAAAGTCAAGGCTGTAGAGATTAGTATAATCTGGAGCAGATGAAGTCAGCATGGGGGAATTTAAGCTTGACATGGGGCTTTAAGTTTGAATAGGTTTGGATACGAGAAATAGAAAATAGGAGGACCGTTGTATGTCTTGGCTATGCAGACATCCTGAGTTCGGATGCCTTAAGGTGAAGTTCAAGTCCAGTGGCAGCTATAAGAGAATCATATTTGTTTGTAAGCAGATTTATTGCAGTTGAAATCTCCTTAACCTGAGTAATGAATGCAAGAAAGTAAGTCTCGTCTCTTCCTTCCAGGCGTGTCTGCTCAGCTCACCAGCACCTGGCACCGTCGGAACACATCTGTAGGAACGCCGTTTTGGATGGCTCCTGAGGTCAGATAGAGTTTTTTTGAGGGAGACACATGGTGTGGTTGATCCTTTCTGAGTTTCGTTTTCATGCACGCTGTAGCTCCATATGTGTGTGAGAATCTACTGGAAGAAAATGTCAGTTGTGTTGTCTATATGTGAGATATTTGCGTGTGTGAGGAGTGACATGGGAGATGATAAATGGGCTGTGAGCGAATATATGAATACACAAAAGACTGAATGAATAAGTCAGATGAGGTAGAGAGAAACTACAGTGGAATAGCACAGGTTTGAATTGCAGGTCCACTTACCTGCAAATTTTTGTCAATAAATATAGTGCCTATATTTTCATTTTACAGTTTTTCTTTTTTTATTGAAGTATAGGTGATATACAATGTTGTGTTTCTGCTGTACAGCAAAGTGATTTAAGTTATACATATATATGTTCTTTTTCATATTCTTTTTCATTATAGGTTATTACAAGGTATTGAGTATAATTCCCTGTTCTGTACAGTCGGAGAAGGCAATGGCACCCCACTCCAGTACTCTTGCCTGCTAAATCGCATGGACGGAGGGGCCTGGTGGGCTGTAGTCCATGGGGTCACTAAGAGTCGGACACGACTGAGCGACTTCACTTTCACTTTTCACTTTCATGCATTGGAGAAGGAGATGGCAACCCACTCCAGTGTTCTTGCCTGGATGGGGGAGCCCGGTGGGCTGCCGTCTATGGGGTCACACAGAGTTGGACACGACTAAAGCAACTTAGCAGCAGCAGCAGTACAGTAGAATCTTGTGGTTTATTCCTTTTATACATAGTAGTTTGTATCTACTAATCCCCAATCTCATTTTACAGATCTTTAAATTAACTAAGTATGGGGAAAAGTTTGTGTTTAATCAGAGCTCACAATGTGTGGATTCAAAAGAACCAGAGTTTGAGACCTGGTTCTAGCCAAACTGTTTCAGCTTCCTGCCCTTGGGTGAGTCATATATTAGTTTCTCTGTTTTTGAGGCAGAGATAGCAGTATGTGGATTTTCAACTGTCAGGAGATTGGAACCCTTAACCCATGTGTTGCTCAGGGGTGAGCTGTACTCACAACCTTATGTTTTCATTAAATATACTTTTTATTGGAATATAATTGCATTATAATGCTGTTCTTCTGCTGTACAACGAAGTGAATTAGCTGTATGTATACATACACTTCCCTCTTGAGCCTCCCTCCAACCTCTGCTTCCCCATCCCAACCTTCTAGGTCATCACAGAGTGCCCAGCTGAGCTCCCTGTACTATACGATAGGTTCTCATTAGTTATTTATTTTGTACACAGTAGTGTACATGTCAATCCAAAGCTCCCAGTTCATCCCACCTTACATTTCCCCTGCTGTGTCCACATGTACCTTCTCTAAGTCTGCATCTCTATTCCTGCCCTGAAAATAGGTTCATCTGTACCACTTTTGTAGATTCCACATATATGCATTAATATCTTTCTGACTTACTTCACTCTGTGTGACAGACCCTAGGTCTATCACATCTCTACAGATGACCCAACTTTGTTCTTTTTAATGGCTAATATTCCATTGTATGGGCTTCTCCAGTATCTCAGTGGTAGAGAATCTGCCTACAATGCAGGAGACGCAGGAGACCTGGGTTTGATCCCTGGGTCCAGAAGATCCCCTGGAGAAGGGCATGGCAACCCACTCCAGTATTCTTGCCTGGAGATTCCCATGGACAGAGATGCCTTGCGGCCATGGTCCATGGGGTCACAAAGAGTTGGACATGACTGAGTGACTGAACACATAGTACATAGCATATTCCATATTAAAAAGCAGAGACATTACTTTGCCAACAAAGGTCCATCTAGTCAAGGCTATGGTTTTTCCAGTGGTCATGTATGGATGTGAGAGTTGGATTGCAAAGAAAGTTGAGCACTGAAGAATTGATGCTTTTGAACTGTGGTGTTGGAGAAGACTCTTGAGAGTCCCTTGGACTGCAAGGAGATCCAACCAGTCCATTCTAAGGAGATCAGTCCTGGGTGTTCATTGGAAAGACTGATGCTGAAGCTGAAACTCCAATACTTTGGCCACCTCATGTGAAGAGTTGACTCATTGGAAAAGACTCTGATGCTGGGAGGGATTGGGGGCAGAAGGAGAAGGGGACGACAGAGGATGAGATGGCTGGATGGCATCACCGACTCGATGGACATGAGTCTGAGTGAACTCTGGGAGTTGGTGATGGACAGGGAGGCCTGGCGTGCTGCGATTCATGGGGTCGCAAAGAGTCGGACACAACTGAGCGACTAAACTGAACTGAACTGACCTCATCTTTAGTCATTGTTCTGTCAGTGGACATCTAGGGTGCACATATCTCTGTTAATGATATTTAGATTTTGTTTTTAAGTTGGATAGAAATATAAAAGTGCCCTTTTTGTTGTTCAGTTGCTCAGTCTTGTCTGACTCTTTGCGACCCCATGGACTACAACATGCCAGGCTTATCTGCTCTTTACCATCTCCCAGAGTTTGCTTAAACTCATGTCCATTGAGACAGTGAAATCATCCAACCATCTCATCCTCTGTCATCCCGTTCTCCTTCTGCCTTCAGTCTTTCCCAGCATCAGGGTCTTTTCCAATGAGGTGGCTCTTCACATCAGGTGGCCAAAGTATTGGAGTTTCAGCTTCAGCTTCAATCCTTTCAATGAATATTCAGGGTTGATTTCCTTTAGGATTGACTGGTTTGATCTCCTTACTGTCCAAGGGACTCTCAAGAGTCTTCTCTAGCACCGCAGTTCAAAAGCATCAGTTCTTTGGTGCTTAGCCTTTTTTATTGTCCAGTTCTCACATCCGTACCTGACTACTGAAAAAACCATAGCCTTGAGTATACAGACCTTTCTCAGCAAAATAATCATTTCTGCTTTTTAATACGCTGTCTAGGTTTGTCATTGTTTTTCTCCCAAGGAGCAAGCATCTTTTAATTTCATGGCTGCCGTCACCATCTGCAGTGATTTTGGAGCCCAAGAAAATAAAGTCTCTTACTGTATTCTTTCCCCATCTATTTGCCATGAAGTGGTGGGACCAGATACCGTGATCTTCATATTTTGAATGTTGAGTTTTCAGCCAGCTTTTTCACTCTCTTCTTTCACTTTCATCAACAGGCTGTTTAAATTCCTCTTTGCCTTCTGCCATAAGGGTCATGTCATCTGCATATCTGAGGTTATTGATATTTCTCCCCACAATCTTGATTCTAGCTTGTACTTCATTCAGCACAGCATTTCACATGATGTAGTCTGTATATAAGTTAAATAAGCAGGGTGACAATATACAGCCTTGACTTTATTTAAAATCAGATGTGGGCTTTTAACCTATATTTATAGTAGGTCCTATGTTGAGTGTCTCTGCTTAGGGCTACATCACACCTTGAAGATTCTTTTGAGCATAACCTGTGGGAAGATGTAGAAAAACTGCTAAAATAGTTGAGGAAAAGTTTTCTAGAGTTACATCTTTTCTCCACAGTCACTTTAATGTTAATGCTTTTAATCCTTTTAGTTATATTTATCAGTAAAGAACATTTATGTTTGAAAACTCTGCCATCTTTGGGAAAAGCTCTGCTATTTGCCTACATCTTTCTAGGGAGTGACAGGAAGAGAAGTAATTTAAATACTACATTAATATTGCAAAATCATAGAATTAAATTTGCTGGAGGATTAAGTCCTGGTGTGCTGTTCCTATGTTGATACTAATTCAATTACTACTTGCAAAAAAAGTTAAAATGTAAGTGTAATGTAAAATATGGAGAAATGATAAATTATCTTAAACTTTATAAATAAAATATGTGTAGACTGTATAGTCATATAAGCAAAAACAAAATTGAATAAAAGAATTTCCAATGTGGATTTTTTTCTTCAATTCTGATATATTACTAGTGTTTTAAAAGCTGTGAAAAGTTTAAAAATGAGAAGTTAATAACATCTAGCTGTAATACCAAGCTTTACATCTTATCTACATATATGAATAATTACTATAATAAATACTATAACTATCATTTCTATTAAATAATAGTCTAGTTTTATATTTTTAATATACTAATTTATAATAACAAAGCCATTATTATATTTTAAGTTTGTCATTTAGTAAAAACTATTTTGATTAGTAGATCTTAGAAGCACTCTATGAGTAAAGTTAATATTTTTATCTAAAATATAACTATTAGAGTAATAAATGAGTTAATAATTAAAATTAATACTCCTTACTATGCAATTATTAGACAGTCGTTTTACTGATAAGTCATTATTTACTATTAATAAGCCTGCTGCTGCTAAGTTGCTGCTAAGTCACTTCAGTTGTGTCCGACTCTGTGCGACCTCAGCACACCAGGCTCCCCCCTCCCTGGGATTCTCCAGGCAAGAACACTGGAGTGGGTTGCCATTTCCTTCTCCAATGCATGAAAGTGAAAAGTGAAAGTGAAGTCATTCAGTCGTGTCCGACCCTCAGCGACCCCATGGACTGCAGCCTTCCAGGCTCCTCCGTCCATGGGATTTTCCAGGCAAGAGCACTGGCGTGGGGTGCCATTGCCTTCTCCCATTGATAAGCCTACTGTAGCACAGACACAGTTTGAAAGTGCTTTCCTGCTCAGCCAACCAATAATATATAAAAGAGAAAGGTTCATTATGGGCTTTTCAAATTATCCTATAGATATATGTTTAACATTTTGTGCACATTATATTCATTTAGCATTTGCCAACTTTTGAATGATTGGTAATACTTCAGTAAATTTCCGCTTACCTAGAATTGTTGAAGAATGTGTTTTGAGTAATCAACTATTTAGTTAATGAAGACATCACATAAATACCAGCTCTTTGTTATTCAGGTCTAATTTCTAAGAATTAGAAAACAACAAGGTAAACAAGGTTGTTTAAATCAATTATACGTTGAAAAGTGGCATTCTTGATTTGACATCTTTTTATTAAATTCTAGACCAAAGGTAGCATTTGTTTATTATGTAAAGCCATCCTTCCCAGAGTATGTGTGTTTCATGGTGAAGGGGAGACAGTGACTGTGATAGGTAACCATGTAACTTATTGTACAAGCCAGGACAATTTGGAGAGTGAACCGGGAAGGGGAAGGTATTTATAATGAGTCTAGGGAAGTGAGCGTAAACTAAGAATGTCATGGGTACATTGTGCCCACTGTGCCAGCATAGGGATGTTTTAATGTGTTAAATTTGATGTTAAGTGGAATCAGAAAGGTGAAACGCTATTCCAGACAGGATCTTAGATTTCTTTCACTTTGTATCTCATTTCATATTACTGTAATTTAATGATAAGAAGTCTAACCTGCCATCATCCATTTTATCCATTTTATTTATCTTGTGAGTTGATGTTCACAACATGTAAAATTTTTTTCTTGTTCTTCAATGACATCCTGTAATTAGTGGAATTTTAAAAAACCTGATTGTAGCTTAACAGAGACATCACTTTGCCGACAAAGGTCAGTATAGTCAAAGCTATGGTTTTTCCGGTAGTCATATATAGATGTGAGAACTGGACCATAAAGAAGGCTGAGTGCCGAAGAATCGATGCTTTTGAACTGTGGTGCTGGAGAAGACTCTTGAGAGTCCCTTGGACTGCAAGGAGATCAAACCAGTCAATCCTAAAGGAAATTAACCCTAAATATTCACTGGAAGGACTGATGCTGAAGCTGAAGCTCCAATACTTTGGCCACCTGATGTGAAGAGCCACCTCATTGGAAAAGACCCTGATTCTGGGAGAGATTGAAGGCAGGAGGAGAAGGGAGAGACAGAGGATGAGATGGTTAGATAGCATCACCAACTCAATGGACATGAGTTTGAGCAAACTCGGGGAGATAGTAAAGGATAGGAACCCTGGTGTACTGTGTAGTCCATGGGGTCGCAAAGAGTCAGACACAACTGAGCGACTAAACAACAACAGGATTTACTGTCTAGTGTGCTCCCAGGTAACTACTAACATCTTATCAATTTTTATTTTTATCCAGTTATTTTTCTCTTGTTGATGGCATAAGCCTTTTTGTATTTCTCCACACTTGTCGCATTTTTGCCTTCAAGTTGTCAAAAAAGATGGAGGCCATATACCTAGGCTTCCTGCAAGCTTATTTTTCTTTGTATCCTTCAATTTTTGTTAAAGATGTGTTCTTTATCTTTGCCAAGATGAATGACTCTATTTACTAATCAAATGTTTATCAGATGATTATCATTGCACAATTTTAAGCTGTATGTTTGATCCCATCCCTTCCCATTAGGTACACTTTTTCATTCCCCTTTCTGTTTTGCATTTTCAAAAATACTTTTTTTTTTCATAGACTTCTTCCCTTATTGTTTTCAATCCTGCTAAGATATTCTACATTCTTAGAATAAAACTATCGCTACTAATTATAATTTGAGGTTTTACTTCCCCATGTTACTGCCCTGGCTGGGAGCTCTCAAAGCTCATCAGTGTGAACACTTACACATCATTCTAAGCATTTTCCTATGTGCTTATTGAAGTTGTAAGCTTCCTTTTTCTTTCATTTTCTACTAGGTGATTGCATGTGAACAGCAACTGGATACAACTTACGATGCCAGATGTGACACGTGGTCCCTGGGGATCACAGCCATTGAGCTGGGGGATGGAGACCCTCCACTAGCTGACCTGCATCCCATGAGAGCACTCTTCAAAATACCCAGGTCAGAGGGCTCTCATGTGGGTCCAGTACCTGCCAATTTTCTCTCTTCCTCCAGCCACTGAATCCTTGTCAAGCTCTTCATGGAAATATCCAGATATATTTCCACAGGTTGGGAGCAGAGTGGCCTGGAATATCATTCTGCTTCTTTCAAGACACTCTTTTTGTACCATAGTTTTATTTTCCCTGGTCTTAGTACTAAGTGCTTTCTCTTGGTATTGTGTGTGTGTGTGTGTGTGTGTGTTTCTTTAGCAAGGATTGAGCTTGGAAAACAGCACTTCCTGTCACTCTAGATTCACTCCCAGATTCATCAGTAAGGCTCCCTGGTCCACAGTCCATGTAACAGTAATGTGCTCTGTTCCACTCTTATCAATCTAATAATTTTTTATTACTTGCTAAGACTTCCCTTTGTTTAGAGCTTTAAAATGATAGTATTAAGAAAGTTAGACATAGAATTTTTGATAAAGTAATAATGATTTTAAATATGTTAGTGTTTTGAATATGTTAATATAAAACATTAAGCTTAGAAAAATAATCTCTTTGGAGCCAGGAAGGCACTTTCCTGTGTAGACACCTCCCCTTTTATGTGTGTTGTCAGATTTTCCCTCTTGCTTACCACTAATTAAACACTGTATATGTTTTGGTTAGTTCCTAGATATTTCAGAAAACTGACATGAAAAGACTGCCTATTTTTATTATACATGTATTATCTTTTAAAGACTTTCTTTTCAAAATATTATTTATTTTTTATTTTTGGTTGCATTGGATCTTCATTGCTGTGCGTGGACTTTCTCTAGTTGCAAAAAACAGGGGCCAGTCTCTAGTTGTGGTGCTCAGGTTTCTCATTGTGGTGGCTTCCGTTATTGAGGAACATGGACTCTAGGGCACATGGGTTTCAGTAGCTGCAGCCCGAGGACTCAGTAGTTGTGGCGCATGCATTGGTTGCTCTGCAGCATGTGGAATCTTCCTGGACCAGGGATGAAACTCATGTCCCTTGCATTGGCAGGTGGATTCTTATCCACTGTATGACCAGGGAAATCCTAAAGACTTTCTTATGGATTTTGCCTGCTATCTTAATTTTAATGAAATGCACAGAGAGGGCCTATGGGAACATGGGTCCAGGGTGGAGAGATGAGGTATGCTAAAATCTGTTCCCCCACTCTCCATTAAATAAATTGTGGGATCCTAATGCCTGTAGAACATTGAATCATATGTAAAAGTCCTTGTCGGGGGTGGTTCCAGTCCAAAAGAAATAATGCCAATATGACCTATTCATTTCCAAATAGATCTATTTGGAATATTTGGCATGAAATTAAATTAGTGTAAAACATTCAAACTTGTTTTTAAGTTTACCTTGTAATTTTTTGTCCTGCCTGTATTTATTGAGTTATAATACCTTAAATATATATATATCATCCTTTCCATAACAATTTCAATGTATCTCTCAGGTCTTACTGTTTGTAAAATATATTGCTTACTAATAAGTGGGGCTTCCCAGGTAGCACTAGTAGTAAAGAACCTGCCTACCAATGCAGGAGATGTAAGAGATGCAGGTTCAATATCTGAGTCAGAAGATCTCTGGAGGAGGGCATGGCAACTGACTCCAGTATTCTTACTTGGAGAATCCCATAGACAGAGAAGCCTCACAGGCTACGGTCCATAGGGTCGCACAGAGTCAGACATTACTGAAGCGACTTAGCACACACAGAAAGTGTGGAAATGAGATTACAGAAAAAGAGCAGAAAACCTGCTCTGTATCAGGTCTAAGGCATTTCATTAAATTTGAGGAAAACCAACAGAATCTGTATATCCTAATTCCTGTTGTCATTCTGTATGTGAGATGAAGCACTGTTTTCCCTGAGCTATTTAAATTATGGTTTAAATAAACATAGTTAGCCCAGGGTTATTACTCTTAATGATGATGCCACATGAAAGAGGGATGCTACTGTTGATCTATATGGTACCTGTGAGCAAGGCACCTCTGGAAACTGCACCATCTCAGTTGTTTCTTATTCCTTGTGCCACCAGTATATCTTTAAAATAGAGTTCTAAGAATACTGACTGAAGAAATAATTAGGAAAAAAGGAGGATCTGTAAAGCTACCTAGTTCTGAATGTTCTAAAATCATCAAAATCTTGCTCTACTCAAAGCAAACCAGTAAATCTCTTAGAAGAGTTTTTCAGGAGAACAAGAAGCCAAGCAAAATTGTTGGAGAAAAGAATTACTTCTTTTAATGTGCAAATCAGCAATCTTCAAATAGTCCTAAGGATTGTAAAATGAGCTTTCAGTGTGATCTAGTGGATGAGTAGCTGCACTTTTCTTTAATGAGCCTGTACAGACTGTACATTAATTTCATTTTGAGCTATTTAAGGAGTAAAGCAGAGCTGAAGACAAAGTATTTCCATTCCACTAATGAAAACAAAGAGCTGTTGGAATTAACATAAAGCGGTACTTCAGGACATTCAACTATCACGGTTATCGTGGTTGATCAGTGTTGCTTGATTACAGTTAGAGATCAGCCTCATTTTCAGATGATGTTCCTTTGTGTTCATGAACATCACAAAAAAGAAAAGATTTGTTCAGCTTAAAATGAAAGGAATTAATAACAGAATCTTGCAGTGGCATTCAGAGCTTTATTGCCAATCATATTTTCCAGTTCCTTACTTTTGTAATCTTGTTTCTGGCCATCTACCCAAGTAACAACAGAACAAGTCATAAAGGCACTCTTCTATAAAGGCCTCTCTGCTAAGGTTTCTTGCATATTCTGAATAATCCTCCTTTCCAGTCACCTTTGTGTCTCCTGAATATCCATCAGAGATTTTTGTAGGACTCAAAGTAAAAAAATCTTTTCCCCAGGAGCCATTGTTTCTAATCAGCTAAGTATTTATGTTTTCCTCTAGGGCTCTCAGTTCAAAGCAAGAAGGTTCTTTCGAAGAAAAAAAGATCAGCTGGGAAAAAAATGGGTGTATTATGTGCTTTCAGAGAAGCAAGAGACCTGTCATTCCATATAAAGAATGATTAATAACTAATTATCTGTCTTTGAATTGGAAAATGATGGTAATACTTGATTATACCTGGCAGGATTTGAGTGCAGTGATACATTAGTCTGTCCAGTCCTGCCTATTAATTTTGTCCTGCCTGGCCAATGTGTACTATCCAACCTTGTATCTTATTTTTCTAGGAATCCACCCCCAAAACTGAGGCAACCTGAGATATGGTCAGCAGAATTCAATGACTTCATCAGCAAGTGAGTAACAATAGAGTTTTTTCTTTTTATTATTATTATTTTTTTAATTTTGATGTGGGCCATTCCAGGTGGCACTAGTGGTAAAGAACCCAGCTGCCAATGCAGGAGACTTAAGAGATCCAGGTTCTATCCCAGAGTCAGGAAGATTTCCTGGAGGAGGGTATGGCAACCCACTCCAGTATTCTTGCCTGGAAATCCCATGGACAGAGAAGCCTAACAAGCTACAGTCCATAGGGTCACACAGAGTCAGACATCACTGAAGTGATTTAGCAGGCACACATTTTTAATGTCCTTATTGAACTTATTACAATATTGCTTCTGTTCTGTGTTGTGGTTTTTTTTTTTTTTTTTGGCCAGGAAGCATGTGGGATCTTAGCTTCTCGACCAGGGATCGAACCCACACCCCCTGCATTTGAAGACAAAGTTTAACCACTGGACCACCAGGAGAGCCCTTAGAGTCTTTTAGAGGAGTCAAAGAAATTACATCCTGCTATATGACTTTGAGATGGGCCTTTTATAATCATTCCTCCAAGCTTCTGACTCTCCTCTTTATCTATTAAATAACCCTAGAGGTTCCCATGATCTTCATCAAAACAAGCATTTGTAGTGTCTTCTGAATGTTCAGTGAACTTATTATTGTTTCGATAATGATCTCAGGGTCACGTTCATTCTGTCGATGACTGTGCTTCTGCAGACGCTGCATCACCCGTGAGTGGTTTCTTCTGTCCACCTGCCTTTTGCAATCTTGCCCTTAGCATCTCCCACCTTCTTACCAATCGTATAGTCAGTCAGTTATTTAGCCCTTCAGTTATCTGCATCACTAATTCTCATCACAGCCAGGGAGTTTTCATTGCACTTGGTAAGTCAGATAATCATGCAGATAAAATCTTAGATATTTGAAATTCACTTTTAATTTGACAGATATTTAGTATAAATGCAGTGCCTCCAGACAACTGAGTAGAAGCTATGCATCAGCTATTTGTAAATCTGTCCGTGAAATTTTTTTCACAGTCTTTCTCATGACTTCACCTTGAAAAAATAAGGGAAGGGATGACTGAAGGTTTTGAATGGGAGAGAAGGGGTCATTAAGCTTGAATGTGTCAAACTTCACTCAGAAAATGTAAAAAGGGAAAAAAAGTAGAGGAACTAATCATCTTTGTCACATTGAAATTGCTGGTTTTCATACCAAGAATATCTGCTTGTTTCTATAAAGGTAAGAGGCTGATATAAGGGTTATGCAAACACAAGAAATAGTGGCAATGTTTTTTCTTTTAGTTTTTACTTAACTAATCATTGCTACATATGTACTACACACTGCATAATATTTAATGAACTGCAGCCGAATTCCTTTGACCTCATAGGAGAATCGTTGGTAACTTTGAAGTGTTCCCCACGACTTGTAGTCATGACTCATGTGGGCAGATCCTTCCATGTGGATCCGTTAATGCAGCTTGGTGATTTTGACATATTCCATACAGTTTCACCTCTGAGAAGCATTTCCTCTTTTCCTTCAGGCAGTTAGGTCTCTGCCCGGGAAGCTCTTCCTGTCCTTGGTTCCTCTTCCTCTAATACCATTTCTTCTTTTATTTCACTCCCTGTTTAGAGATCTTGCTCCCTAAATAGACAGTAAACAACTCCAGGGCACCGCATGTGCCTTACTTTTCATTCTAAGTCCAGTGGCTGGCACACAGCAGTTTAACTGTTAAGGTTTTAACTGAATAAAATAATCTCCAATGTGATTAATCTCAGTACGTAGATACAAGTGTTGAAGGTGGCAGAAATTGACACATTGTGCTAAACTAAATGAAAACTAAAAGCACATCTTATTTTGAGACATTGTCATCCTTATTCTTTAGCATCTTTTAGCATCCCTGGGTAGTATCTGTTTGTGTTTGTAAGCTAAATTGCTAGTGTCTGACTGTTTGCAACCCTGTGGGCTATAGCCCACTAGGCTCCTCTGTCCATGGCGATTCTCCAGGCAAGAATACTGGAGTGGGTTGCCGTGCCCTCCTACAGGGGGTCTTCCTGACCCAGGGATCGAACCCTTGTCTCAGGCATCTCCTATATTAGCAGGTGGGTTCTTTACCGCTAGCACCATCGTGGAAGCCAGTATTTGTTTAGTTAATTCCAGTAGAATAAATTGCCAAATTCTCAAACCAGAAGGATTAACAATACAGATAAGAAGTGGCATGGCTCAGGTCAGGCTTGGGTTCCTTTTTGTTTTTTTCTATCCTCAAATGACAGTGCCACCCTGACCAGTTTCCTCATAACCATAGATCCTCAAAAATCTCAGGACTGAAAGAGTGCGCAGAACATGAATTCTTCTTGAACATGGTGCACTGAGAAGCCAATCAGTAATCCCTTGATAAAAATAATCTTACTTCCCAATGCTGCCCATTCCATCTTCTGTCAAAAAGTTCGCTCTTATATGGACCAGAAATCTATTTCTCTTTTAATTCTACCCATCAATCCTAACTTTTTTGTTTCCTTGCCTTGAAGACTAGTCTTAACTCCTCTTTCCAATATCTGAAGGCAGCTGATTAAACATTCGATGTTTCTTCCAGGGTTCCTCCTGTGATGCTGTTTCAGGTGCTCTCACCTGGTTGATCCTATGTGATACACATTAGTACGTGTACTGTAGGACCTCAAAGCCCATCCACTGACATGGGATTTAAACATCCTCAGTGCATAAGCCAGAGAATGCAATGGCAAACCCACTCCAGTACTCTTGCCTGGAAAATCCCATGGACAGAGGAGCCTGGTAGGCTGCAGTCCATGGGGTTGCGAAGAGTCGGACACGACTGAATGACTTCACTTTCACTTTTCACTTTCATGCATTGGAGAAGGAAATGACAACCCACTCCAGTGTTCTTGCCTGGAGAATCCCAGGGACGGCGGGCCCTGGTGGGCTGCCGTCTATGGGGTCACACAGAGTCGGACACAACTAAAGCGACTTAGCAGCAGCAGCAGCAGCAGTGCATAAGCCCTTGCACATGGGTTAGTAGTTTTATCACGTAGAAAGAAACAGATCAATTGAAAAACCTTTAAAAGCGTTAGTGAAGGGAGACTGAAAAGTTTGTTGTAATTTTAGATAAGCATTAAAACTGTAATGACTTCATTGTTGTTTATCTTTCACTAAAAGAGACTTGGCAGTGGAGACTGAGTTCAATTAGCACTCTGCAGTAATACTTGCTAGGAGGCAAGGAAAGTAGAATTTAGTTGAAAGTTGGTTTCACTACAGCATAATCGCCCACAGATGTGTGCACTTTCACAGACATTAATTCCTCGGATTTCAGTTTTAACATTTTTTTGAGATATGTTTCTTGGGCTGAGCATCAATGAAGAACATCATTCCTTTGTGTTAGAGTCGTTTTTAGGACTGTGAATAATAAATTCAAAACTTTAACTTATCTAATAATTGCATGTTCCTTTCTGCCAGTGCAGGTGTTTGACTAAGGATTATGAAAAGCGTCCAACAGTGTCAGATCTTTTACAGCATACATTCATTACTCAAGTTGAAGGCAAAGATGCGATGTTACAAAAACAACTCACAGAATTCATTGGCATTTATCAGTGCACAGGAGGCACAGAAAAGGCCAGGTAATCAAATATTTTGACTCCAAAAGTCCAAAGATCATTTAAAGAGTCTGACTGCTTTATAATCCAATGGTTGTTAAGGTGAGGAAAGAACTTCCTGGTTTAATTATTTCAATTCACTGATTATGGTTTGGAGATAAGGTGGTATTTGCATGAAGAGTGAATGTCTCAAGTTGAGTTGCATCCTGATATTGGGAATATTACTGGCAGCATTTTTTAAACAACTTCTTCATAACATAGAATATAAGCTTCAATAGGTGATTAGTATTGGCTTATATTTTCTTGTATTTTTCTCCTCTTCTGTGAAGTAAGATACCTTATATTAGAGATTTAAAAATGAACATAACACTTGAAATTTTTTTTGACATTATTATTTTTGGTATCATTTTCTCTGGTTGAATTATATTCAAAAATCATTTTTAATGATCTATTATGTATAGTTTTCATAATTTTGACTATTTTTACAGCTTATAGATAGTATATATATTTATTTTATGGAGTTTAGAAGATACATAGAAGTATACAACATAAAATCAGTTATAAAATTTA
The DNA here is from genome assembly GCF_029407905.1 of Bubalus kerabau. Taxonomy (NCBI): domain Eukaryota; kingdom Metazoa; phylum Chordata; class Mammalia; order Artiodactyla; family Bovidae; genus Bubalus; species Bubalus kerabau. The sequence goes on from NC_073636.1 coordinate 26,893,604, forward strand.
AATCTATACCTTCTAGTATCTTATTATTGGAAGTACATTTAAAAACAAAATTGAAATATATATGTCCTGGAGCTTGCCTTCTTTCACTGGCTAGTGAAAGAATATTCCTTTAAATATCCTTCTACCACAAATTCAACATTTTTAAATTTTATATTGGAGTATAGTTGATTAACAATGATGTTTTAAATATCCTTCTACCACAAATTCAACATTTTTAAATTTTATATTGGAGTATAGTTGATTAACAATGATGTTTTAGTTTCAAGTATACAGGAAGGTGGTTCAATTATACATATACATGTATCTGTTCTTTTTCAAGTTCTTTTCTCATTCAGGTTATTACACAATATTGAGGAGAGTTCCCTGTGCTATTCAGAAGATCCTTGTTATCTATTTTAAATATAACGATGTGTACATGTCAATCCCAAACTGCTATAATCATCCCACTTGTCCCAAAAGATGTGATTTTTAAACCACAGTACAAGGCAAATCTGAGACACATTTCAAAGGATTAACAAATGAAAGATGAATTTAAAAAATTGTCCAAACTTTTAGTGCTACAAGTGCCTGGTTCAGGCTGTCAATTATTTATTTAAGTGTGGGACTTTATGCAATGTACATGCACTAGAATGGGATTTTGATTTTACCAAAAGAAAAGAAAAGAAGGAAGCAGAAAAATCAATAGGAAATAATAACAGGGTTCTTTCACTGCAGTACAATACGTCGCCCAATTTTACTTTCTATTTTCTGGGCAAGATAATTTTCCTCTAAAGTCTCTGACAATGTCATGGTGAGAATTACTCACCCTTAATACACAGGGCTTCTAAAATGCTATCCTGACTGCTCTCATAATAACTCCTTTTCATTCCCATCTCCACATGTGTATTTCAAAGAAACTTGCTTCAAACTCAGCCAGTCCAACATGGAGCCTGTGCTGTCCCACCCCAAATTAGTTCTTTGTTCCCTTTATTTTTAGTGGCACCGCCACTCACCCCATAACCACCAGAAATCTCAGGATTATCTTGACGTATTTTTCTCTCCTACTTACATTAACAAGGCTAAATTTCTTACAGCCCCACTCAACCCATTATCAATTGTGATATAGTCCTTACCACCATAGAAATGATATGTTGAGACAGCATTTGTGTTGTCTCCATATTGACTGAGGCCAACTCAGTCTGGATGAGGTGCTCCACACAGGTCTGACAGCTGAAGCAGCTGTAGACTCTGTGCTCTGTGTTCTCTGTCTTGGTCAGACTGCCACCAGCTCATACCTTGATGAGACCTTTTCTCCTGGATTTCACACAGATAATTCCTTTGCCTCTTATTTTGACCAAAATAAGATCCTGAAAAGGGTCTTCCTTTTTAACTTAAAACCAGCATGTACCTAACCATTATATAGAGTAGGAGGCTTCAATCCCTAAAAGGAATAAAAATAATGTTCTGTGAGAGTTTGGAAGAAGCCAGCAGTACCGCCACTGGCAGTGACACCGGGGCTTATCCAGGAAGCAGTCTTTAATCGACACTCAAGAGAGAAGCCAGACCTAATCCTGTGAAAATAGAATTACTGCTAGATGAACATTATTGCTCTAAGGACCAGCTTGAGCAAAATCATGAAAGCAAGGAGAAATACATTTAATCAGAATTGTAAGGAGGAAAATTTAGAAATAGGATTGGAGAGACACGCAGAGACCAGACTACAGAGAGCACTGAAAGTCAGGTTGAGTGATCAGTTTGACCTGGGTCCCTGACAGCCCTGATAGGGCGGGCCCCGAGGCCCCTGTGTCCTGCTGGGCACCCTCCTGCCATTGGTTCTAAAAGGTGAACTACAGATACACCAAGACAGATTGGGGCAGTAATCTTGAATACCTTTTGCTTTTCCTCCATGTTTCTTCCTGACTTTAAACAACTGTTATTTTTCCAAAAGTGGGGAAGTTGGTCCTTATTAAGTTTAATTATCAAAGCATTTAGTGGCTATTGTTGGATATTTTGAAATGATGAACCTATTGACATAAACACTTATTTCTATATTTTTGTGGGATGTTTTAGTTGGTGTGTGTGAGAGAGTGTGCATGCATGCATGTGCATGCTTCTAAGTACATTTGATTTTGAAAAATTCAAATCTCATTTTGGCCAAAATAAGGGGTTGAACAAATTTTCCTTGGAAGATCTAGGAGAAAATGTCTCATCAAGGCATGAGCTGATGGCTGTGTCCATTCAAGATCAATAACCTGGAAAGAGATTGATAATGTCAGTAATGTAGTAAGCTGGGAATGTAGTAAGCGCCCATCTAGGACCAGGAAATTTAGAAAAGAAATGATCACTTCTTCCCCAACTGAGATATCTTCTTATGCCTTTCTTCACCACTTCCCCCTTCTGGAAAAGCTCCTAAGTAAGGCTGAATAGCTTTTAAACTTGGTCTCCAGGAACTTTATAAGGAATAGATGATTGAATCAGCACTCCCTGGAAGACCATTATGAGCATATTTGTTCCTAAGGAGTAATAAATAAATTCAAATAAACAGGAATAGGCAGTTGCTCACAAGCTTTTCTATTTTACAATGCAACATTCAAAAAACTAAGATCATGGCATCTGGTCCCATCACTTAATGGCAAATAGATGGAGAGACAATGGAAACAGTGACAGACTTTATTTTCTTGGGCTCCAAAATCACTGCAGATGGTGACTGCAGCCATAAAATTAAGAGATACTTGCTCCTTGGAAGAAAAGCTATGACAAACCTAGACAGTATGTTTAAAAGCAGGGATATTACTTTGCTGATAAAGGTCCATCTAGTCAAAGCTATGGTTTTTCCAGTAGTCATGTATGGATGTGAGAGTTGGACCATAAAGAAAGCTCAGTGCTGAAGAATTGATGCTTTTGAACTGTGGTGTTGGAGAAGACTCTTGAGAGTCCCTTGGACTGCAAGGAGATCCAACCAGTCAATCCTAAATTTCCCTAAATTCAGGAAATCAGTCCTAAATATTCATTGGAAGGACTGATGCTGAAGCTGAAGCTCTAATATTTTGGCCACCTGATACAAAGAACGGATTCATTGGAAAAGACCTTAATGCTGGGAAAGATTGAAGGTGGGGGCAGAAGGGGAGGACAGAGGATGAGATGGTTGGATGGCATCACGGACTTGATGGACATGAGTTTGAGCAAGCTCCAGGAGTTGGTGATGGACAGGGAAGCCTGGTGTGCTGCAGTCCATGATGTCACAAAGAGCTGGACACAACTGAGTGACTGAAGTGATCTTCTCCTTTCCTGAGTTCTTTCATTATTCTCTTAGGTAGATAAATTGCATCATCTCATGGTACTTTTCAGAAAGCCTCCAACCCTAGCTTCTTGCCTCTTGAACTTGAAGCCTAGTTTAGCTAGGTAAAATATACTTAGGTTAGTGTTTCTTTTCCTGGAAGTATTACATACATTGTTCCACCATCTCTTAGGCAGTGTGTATTGCTGTTGAAAGAACCAAGGCAATGACATTTCTCCCTTTGCTCCTGATTGGCCGCTTCTGCAGAGTGTCCATAAGGTTTTCATAATTTTGCCCACCTGTGTCTTCTTGTCAGTCTTTCCATATCAATTTTGCCTATACCCTGTGGTGTGTGGGAGCCCACACTTCTGGCTTATGAGAGCCAATTGGGTCTTTGTTCTCTTCTTGGGTTTTGTGTGCTCAGACCACATGCTTATCACATCTGTGACCTCAGTCATGTATATTCTGCATCTTGTTGCTTTTCTTTCCTGATTTTCCTCCATTTCTTTTCTGAATCAAGCTGACTCAGTTTTTCTTTTGCCTACCTATCTCTTCATTAAAGTTTTGTGCCCCCTCTTAAAGATTTTTCTCTTTTAATGAGACATCATCTAAGAAATGTCTTAGGATGGAGAACTTTTTGTCTGAACTTTTCCTATGATTCTTTCATATGGCATATACTCTTCTTCTGTCTTTTGCTTATCACTCTTCCTCCTCCTTTTTTAAAAATTATAAATATGTGGTGATGAATCTCATCTCAAGTGGGACTGGGAACAGCTGTGTTCTAGCCAAAAAAAAAAGTGGGCACAACGGACGGGTGAGTTGGCAAGTCTTTAGTTTGAATTACGTTGTTTCTCTTGAACATCCTCTCACCACATCTGTATTTTCTCTCTCTTGACACATCTCCCTTCAATTTTGAACCTTGAAGAGGTCAGAGTACAGGGCCATTAGTTGGAACGAGCCCAAGTAGCACCATTGTATTCTTTATGGCCCACGACACAGACCCATCATGACCATTTTTTTATATCATCACATAGCAACTGCTTCTTTTCCCTTTGTCTTGCCTCCCCCTGGCCACTGGCCACCCCTCTATTGGACAAATATATGATCATTGTTCCCTGGTCTTCTGCAGCTCCTCACCCTCTTGCTCTTTGGCATGTTGATCTGGTCTTATCAAGACTTTCACATTTCTGGCATGGCCCAACCATGCTCTGGGAACTGATAGCTCCAAGCAAGGCTCATTCAGTAGACCTATCAGGATGTGTGCTTTTTTTTTTTTTTTTTAAGTCTCTATAGATATTGTTTGAGCACTAAAGAATTACATGTCGGTTCTCAGCTTCTCTCATTTCAACACAGAGTTCACAGGATTTGGTAGTTGTGCTTTATAGACTGTGGTTTGGGACTGTGGCCATTTCTGTTTCTCATAAAGGAGACTTCTCTCTACTTGCCATTCTTTTTGTTATTTAGCAAGTCTTAAGGGAAGGGAATGAGCTTCCCTGGTGGCTTGGTGGTAAAAAATCCATCTGCAGTGCAGGAGGTGCAGGAAATGTGGTTTTGATTCCTGGGTCAGGAAGATCCCCTGGAGGGGGAAATGGCAACCCACTCCAGTATTCTTGCTGGGAAAATCCTGTGGATAGAAGAGCCTGGTGGGCTACAGTCCATAGGGTGGCAGAGTCGGACATGACTGAGTGACTGAGCATGCAAGGAAAGAGGTTGATTGCTGTATGATCTTAACTTGAACTAACTGTCTCTTCTTAGTAAAGTAGGATGGGGTATGATGGATTAGATACGGTCACAATTTTTTGGACAATTCTTGCATTAAGAGTGGGATTCTGTGCTGTTTACCCTTGAACCTGGCATTTTCTGTGACTTTCTTGGTTAATATAATAAAGATAGAAGAAGTAGTCCTATGATATTTTTGAGCCTAGCCTTGCTGAAAGCACTGAGCAATGCCCAGCCTGGCTAGAAAGGACTTCATGTGCTGAGGGATCAGCAGGGGTTATCAAAGTGACTAGCAGAGTATCAACTATTGACACCCAGCTGAGCAAGAGCTGAGTCACAGGTGTGTCTGGCTGAAGCCAACTTGTCCGTGAGCAATTTTGAGACATACTTATGGGGACTCTCTAAGGCCACAAGAGTCCTACACTAGCATGTGCAGTCAAAGAGCAAGAAAAATTTGATTACTAGTATTATGACCCTTTTTTACACTTTTTCACTTTCACTTTCATTATGACATTTTGCTGTACCTGTAAGAGCTTCTCTGGTGGCTCAGATGATAAAGAATATGCCTGTAATACAGGAGACCTGAGTTTGATCCCTGGGTCAGGAAGATCCCCTGGAGAAGGGAATAGCTACCCACTGCAGTATTCTTGCTTGGAGAATTTCATGGACAGAGGAGCCTGGCAGGCTGTAACCCATGGGGTTGCAAAGAGCTGGACATGACTGAGCTGTACCCATAAGTGGTGTGGGACAGCCTACACTGTGCCACACCAGGAGACACTGTTCATTTCATATTTCACCTGAATGCTCTCATGCCCAAGCACAGAGACATGCCATGAATGGTGCCCCCCGGAGTGGCACCATATAGATTGTGGATGAAGAGCCTGAGAAGATTCTGAATACACTTGTTTTACAACACAAAATAGAATCCCATCTGTCATGCTAGCTATGTATATGCAACGTTAGCACAAATAAAGAATTGGATAGAGTAAAAAGCTGACCCTGGTTCATTGTTTATTATTTTGGTCCTGATTTAGTTTGAAAAATTTTGTCCTCCTGAGGACTTTCACATAAAAGTGCTTTCAGCAAATCTGTATGAGGATGGAAACCTGTGATGTTTCTCTGAAGTTCATGTGGGCAGATTTATTGGGCATTTCCTTAATCTTTCTAACATCATTCAATGAAAGATTGTTTTACATTAGTATTTAGTATTGCAATATGCTGGTTCATTAGAGGGAAACCTAAATTTTATTAGCTGTTAGGGCCACTTTACAAATTCTGAAAGCTTATATCAGATTCCCAAATTCCTATAATGTTCATGTTTCCCCTCATGTTCTAGAAGTCATTAATTATTTTAATTATGGCATTATCCATTTTTAGCTGTTTTAATTTGACTCAAATTCTTACTTGTTCTTAAAATATTTGTACATTTATTTCCTATAGTTTTATAATTATTTTATCTAAAGACGCTCCTGAAAGTGATTGTTTTTAATTTCATGACATAAAAATGCTATGAATACAACAAATGTATGCACTTAATTAGAGCAAAATATAACACAATTTTTAAAAAGAATAAAATTTCCCCCCAAATTCTGAATGTGTATCTTTTGGCCTTTCCCTCAAAGGCATTAGTCTTTTTTAAAAAAATTTAATCTAGAGAGGGGGAAAAAAAAAACAAAACCCTAAGGGATTATCAAGAGGCTTGACCTACTTATGAAGGTTGCAAGAAATACTGCAGTATCGCCTCCCTGTGTCTTTTCTTTCAAATTAGCAATAGCCTAGGATTTGACTGCATCCATTTTGGGGATTATTGCTATAAAGAAAAGACACATTTGCATAGGATTATTTCCTATTGAATTCTGCAGTGCCTCATAGGAGGCAGGACACTGAATATAGACACTTCTAATGTTTTTGCAGCAAAGAGAGGTGAAAGAATCGAGTGGAGGGCAGGGCAACCATTTTCCCCGAGTGCCTTCACATTTCTAGTCCTCTAAATATATACAGCTTCCCTTGTGGCTCAGCTGGTAAAGAATCCTCCTGTAATGTGGGAGACCTGGGTTCGATCCCTGAGTTGGGAAGATCCCCTGGAGAACAGAAGGGCTACCCACTCCAGTATTCTGGCCTGGAGAATTCCATGGACTGTATAGTCCATGGGGTCACAAAGAGTCGGACATGACTGAGCGACTTGCACTGCACTGCAAATTTATTTTTACTTTCATATTAGAGGCCTTAGTAATAAGTGTTTTGAGAGTAACTCCCTGGAAAATTTGTACTTTAAAGTAGTGAAATCTGTTAACCATCTTTTTGCTGGGAAAGAGGAGAGAAATATTTTTTTTTAAAGATAGTAGTTAAGGTTTAGAGCAGAAGATTTCAGCCTTTAAGTAGAATTCAGAATGACATGCCTCTCATCCCTTCCTGCCAGGCACGTAAAGCTTTATCTCTGGCTGCTCAGCTGTCCTAATCTTGTTTGCTTCCCTGTTTAGTTTTGTAATCTCTGCCAAAAAAAAAAGTGCTGTATTTAACAGAATTTTTAGTTTTGGAAGATTATGATTCACTTTGAAGTTAGATTTTTATACATTTATATAAATACAGCTGGGTTTTTTTTTTTTAAGTGAAAGATCTGACATCACAATCCCCAGTGTTTTGTCAAAAAGAAGGAAAGGAAGGAAGATAAATAGCTAACTATGGCGATTCCAGTCTTGGGAATAGAAATTGCAATAGAATACTATGACTTCATGGTTGTTTCTTCTATAGATTTGACTGTCCTACAAGATCCCCTCAAAAACAGTATATGTCTATTAACTATATAAGCATATATTTTATATATACTTATAAAATACAAATATATAAAATTTAAATACATTACCTAGATAGCCCAGCCTAAAATGTGGGTGTTGTTCCCTGTCCATGGATGAAAATGCAGATCTCCTGTATTTAGTAAAATCCTGTAGAGGGTGGTCATCATTTCTGTTTGTGACAAGTTAAATTTGATATGCCAATTAAACATGAAAGTAGAGTTATCCAGTAGGGAGTGAATATAGGAGTCTGGGCTTTAGGGGAGAAGCCCATGTTGGAGATAGTCATTGTCATTTGCTTATAAAGGTATTTAGTGCTGTGACACAAATGAGGTCACTGAATGTGAAGATTTAGGAATTTAGCAGGGGGAGAGGAGCCAGAAAAGGTAATTGAGGGATTGTGGCCCTTTAGGGAAGAGCAGGGGAACGTGGTTGGTTGAGAACCACATAAACCCAGTGTTTTGAGGAGGGAACAGTTCTGCCAAAGAGTGCTGAAAATTTTAAAAACTGGAGCAATAATGAGTTTGGACACAAAAGTTCTTCAGTGACCTCAACCAGATCCTCTCAGCAGCGTTGGGTGGAGGGCAGCCCCAGTTAAGAGAATTCTCATTAAGGAGAGGAATGAGGTGAGGAAGAGATACTGAATATGAACTACTCTTTAAGAAGCTCAGCTGTAAAAGGGGAGAGACAGGGCAGTAGCTGGAAGGCACTGAGGATCAAAGGAGAGGTTTTTTTTTTTAAAGATAAGAGATACTAGAGCACTTTGTACACTGATAGAGGGAAAGGTTGATGCCACCAAAGAGATGAGAGCATCACAGCAGTGATCCTGGAGCAAGCAGGTGTACCAGGGACACAGCTGGCCTTTGCCCAGAGCAGGGACATGCATCTTTGGCACCAGAGAGCAGGCTGTGAGGGTAAGAGGACACCAAGATGAGATCCTGTCGAGTTGTTTAAGAATTATGAGCGTGTGAAAAAGAATGAAAGGCAATATCAAAATGTCACCAGTGGTTATCTCTTGGGGATACAGTTACAGGTGATTTATTTTCTTATACCTTTTTTGGTATTTTTCAGTTTTTTTAAAAAGCTAAGAATATTTTATATACTTGTAAAAATGAATGTGATAAAGATAATCGTACACTCTCCCTGACCCTTCATGCTATCATTCCTTAGAAAGTCAGACTGCATGCAACTCATCACCTGTGTTTGTTCTTGTTTTTTTCAAGTATTTATTTATTAATATTTATTTGGCTGTGCTGGGTCTTAGTTGCTGCACTTAAGCTCTTGGTTGCAGCATGTAGAACCTAGTTCCCCAACAAGGGATTGAACCCAGGTCTCCTGCATTGGGGGCATGGAGTCTTAGCCTCTAGACCACCAGGGAAGTCCCTGTGTTTGTTGGAACCAGAACACTTTGCTGTACTGATATTTTTCCTACAGCTACTTAACTCTACACATTGAAGGAATTGTGCTACCCCATCTTTACAACAAGATCCTACTTACAGAAACCATCTCTGCTCTTGGTTGTCTGTAAGCTAAGCATGAGGAGAAGAAAGCTGTCAGGAACTCTTGGCAGATGGGGGAATCACCAAACATTCTTGGCAAACACAGATGTCAGTTTCATGTGAACATCTAAAACCAGGTCACTCTAAAATAATGGCAGAGGAGTCACATTCACAGCAGAAACAGACATTATTTCTCAGTGGGAACATTTTTCTTCGGCCTCCAGATAATTATGTACAAAAGAGGAAGGGCTGTGTGAATGAACAGGGCCATTGAAAGTGTCTTAGAGCTGGGTACTGATGACATCTGTCATTCCAGTCCTCGCCAAGGCTGATCTGCTCTTCTGGCTCGTCCAGCTGGGGTGTACTTCTTTCTCAGCATCATTTCAAAACTGCACAATTGGCCAAAAGGATCAAACTGAAGATTATAAAAACTAGTCTTCCAGGGCACACTGGTGAGAGCCTGTATGCCCATGGGTGTTATGACTTTGTGACTTTGTTAGTGGAGTTTAAGGATGTCTAAGGACACTAAAACAAAAGCGTTGATTAGATTTCTGTTTAACAAAGGATTTCTGTACTATCCCAGTGGCTCCTGAATCACCTTAGAAGATAGAGCTTGATATTTACAAGAGAATATTTAACCAAAGTAAAAGCAAATAAAGCTGTGGCATTACAATAGTACAACTGAATAGTAAGGATAAAAATTTAACATGCAGCAGCAAGAGTTGTTTCTTTTTTTCAGTGTGTAGAACTGAAATACAAGTGAAGCTATACTAACCACCCCTGAGGGTATTTCTGACCTTTTGACAACATAGAAAGGAAATATTTGTAGTTTGAAGCTATGTCTCCCCAGTCATACAGAGTAAATGAGAAATATAATCTGGTTAACAAGCTGTACTTTTCACAAGAAGACAAAAATCTTATTGGAAGAATGCTCTTTTCACAAGAGGACAAAAATCTTATTGGAAGGATGCTGACTTTGCCTTCTCCAAGTCTTACAGAAATTAAATCTTTAATAATGTAACAAGAATGCAAATTAATTCTATAAAATGAAGGCAAAAGCAAAATATAAAAAGTGTAGAAGTATCTTGAAAGATAGGGTAATGATGAAGATTGGACAGTTTCCTTTGACAAATAATTATCATTCATTTATTCATCCTGCACATATATTGAGTACTTACTATATTCCAGCTACTATTTTAGGTGTTTAAAATGTGTTTTCCATATGAGTACAGACTTTTATCTGTCTTCATAGCTTTATCCCAGCTCTGAACTGTGCCTGAAACATAATAAATGCTCCAGAAATTTAAATATTTTGTTGAATGAATGCAGTAGTAGATGTTGAAATGTACAGTTTAAGGCTGTACCATATTTTGTGTGTATGTATGTGTGTTTGGGGTGGGGGAAAGTCTGACAAATCAGAGCAGGCATGGAGATCTCATATTGATCCCTTGCTGACCTCCCTTTTCACAATTCTTAAAATTAAAGGGGGGATTTCTCAGGTGGTCCAGTGGTTAAAACTAGGTGCTTGCCACACAGGGGATGCGAGTTTGATGCCTGGTGGGGGAGCTAGGATCCCACATGCAGCGAGGTATGGCCAAAAAATAAAAAAAAATAAATAAATAAAAATAAGAATAATAAAACAATTTTTAAAGAAATACTAAAAAAATGAAAGAGAATTGGACTGAATATAATTTAGTGTCTTTTCTCAGTTTTATACCTTATGATGTGGTCCATTGTGTAACTTTTAAAATATTAAGATAATATTGTTGATTCAACTAATCATGCCACTTGAGAGAGTATAAGTGTGAGTCCTTCACTTGCGCTACTTTGTTGTCACAGCTATAAACTGCCTTTTTTTTGGGCCCCATTGTCTCTATTATGTTTAAGACCCAACCCGGTGACTGACAGCGGTGCTGACCGTGCTCTCTGGAGCAGTCCACAGTGGGGGCTGTGTCCAGCGGTCACTGGTGGTGCAGATATACAGACATGGGAGAAATATAAATAGGCAGTCCCAGTGGCCAGGAGGCTTCTGTAGTTAAGCTGACCTCAGCGCAAGCAGTGCCGAACCTCCAAGCAGTGGGAGATGGGGTTGGGGTGGTGGTGGGTGGAGTATGCTGGAGTATGCAGACACCGACGTGTGCCTTTCCACCACCTTCCTCCAGCACCTGTTACTGTTAGAGTCTGAGCACTGCAGTGACCCAGGGAGAGAAACAAAGGAAGAGTTGTTTGCTGATATAATGCCTAATTCCTGTGAGATACTACCATCAGGGTAGATGTAGGATTTAATCGTTAATGCGATGGAGTCCTTTAGAAGCAATGATGTTCATGAATCCTTCATCAGCAAGGACTGGGGCCACATTTTCTCACTCTCTACTCAGTTCATGCTGATTTTAGTATTGTGTTTTTACCATTCATGTTTGGAGAGGGTAGAGGGTCACCTCTGGGACAAAAAGAGTGAAAACAACTGGATGCTTGGGGCTAGTGCACTGGGATGACCCAGAGGGATGGTATGGGGAGGGTGGAGGGAGGAGGGTTCAGGGTGGGGAACACATGTATACCTGTGGCGGATTCATTTTGATATTAGGCAAAACTAATACAATTATGTGAAGTTTAAAAATAAAATTTAAAAAAAAAGTAGAAATAGAAATTAAATATAACCTAAATTAAAAGTTATAATTCAATATAACATAGAAGTAAATATTAAATATAAAATAAAGGAAATATAATATTAAGCATAAAGACAGTGAGGGGTCAGAATATGACCACAAATGGAAAAATAAAATAATCAAAATTTATTAACCAAAGCAGGCACTGTATGAATCACGTTACATTTATTCTGTCATTTAATCTTTTAATATCCGTGTGAAATAAGTCATTATTATTTCCATTTTATTTCTGAAAAAGCAGAATAAGCTCCTTGCCCAGTGCCACATGGCCAGTAAGTGGTAGGCCCACAGTTGGAATAATAATAGCAATTATATATAAAGTATTTCCATATGCCCATTCTAAACGAAAGTTTCATAAGACATAATCCATTTTGTTTATCCTCACAGTCTTTTGTAATTTGATCTGAGCATTCGGATTCTAGAGCCCAGCCTCTTGACTGTAACATTGGTATCATTAACACTACGATGTAAACAAAGGAAAGGATTTATATAACTTCACAAATAACTTTTGATTATATAACCACCTCAGAATTCAGTTAAGTGTTAACAGTTTATCAGTCAGTCTCTGTTCCTCCCTGGCTTTCTGGCTGTTATTGCTACCTGGTTGGCCATGCCTCATGTACCGTGGCTCCTCTACTCTTCAACTGGAAAAAATATAAATAAAGGAGTTATGCTCTAGAATAGGGCCAAACCATCTTTCAGCTCCCCCAGTGAAGTCCTTACAAATGGTAAAAACCTAGATTTTCAAAGTCATGAAAATGGCTTTGTATTTTCTCTTCAGAATGAAACAGTCAGCCATATGCTCCATAGTATGCCTATCAATTCACCAACTTCATTTGATAGAGAATTCCAGGCCTGGAAGGCAACAAAGATATGATTCAGCTATTTTTGTTTTTAAAATTTTAAAAACTTTCTGTTGTGGACCATTTCTTAAAAGTCTTTATTGAATCTGTTACAGTATTGCTTCCGTTTTATGTTTTGGTTTTTGGCCACAAGGTGTGTGGGATCTTAGCTTCCCATGTGTGCATGCCGTCACTTCAGTTGTGTCAAATTGCTTGTGAACCTATGGACTGTAGCCTGCCAGGCTCCTCTGCCCATGGGATTCATCAGGCAAGAATACTGGAGTAGGTTGCCATGCACTCCTCCAGGGGATCTTCCCAACCCAGGAATCAAACCCGTGTCTCCTGCATTGCATGGCTCTTTACCTACTGAGCCACCTGGGAAGTCCCTTACTCCCCAACCAGGGATCAAACCCATAGCCCCTGCATTGAAAGGCAAAGTCTTAACCACTGGGCCACCTGGGAAGTCCCTATTCAGTTATTTAAATATTACTGGACTAGGTAAGGTTATTAGCTTCCAACATTTTTTGGTGATAATATCTTTTTAGAAAGTGATGATAATAATAAATTTATCTTCCCAAATTAAAGTAAATAAGCCTAAAATTTGTGTGTTCAGTACAAGATCGCTCTTCTAATATCTCATGGTGTGTCATATTCAGTGTTTGTTCTTTGAGTTTTAAGAGTTCTTGATATATTAGATTTATTAATTCTTTGTCCATTCTACATATTGTAAATCTTTCCCCCAGTTTTTAAATTTGTGTTTTTATTATACTCGTTAAAATTATCTTGTCAAATCTCTTCCATTTTTAATTCTATTTTTTTGTCTTTTCATACTTACAAATTCCATTCTTACTGCTTTATTACACAACTGTTCTTTTGCATCTTCTCCTAGAACTTTTATGACGACATTTTAAAATCTAAGTTTAAATCCATCTGGAATTAATTTTTTCTTAAAGTAAATACATGATTCCAAAAATTTTAACCAGCTGTTCCAGTATAATTTCTTGAATTTTTTTCTTTCTCTACTAATTTGAAATGCCACATTTATCATATAATAAGTTCTTAGAATAGATGACCCTACATTACATTCACTACTAGAATTTTGACTTTTCTTAGCTTTTTTTTAACCTAGTGATAATGTATATTTCTGAAGTATAGTTAAATAATTTTTTTTCTTTACGAAAACATGCTACTCCACCCTATTGTTTCCATACTCTGCCCTTTGATTAAAATATTCCATTGGCTTCCCATGGTGCCTGGAGTCCTGCCTCACCCTGGACCACTGTCTCTCCCTCTGTTTCAGCTGCAGGGCCTGTCCCTGAGTCCAGGTCTCAGGCATGCCTTTCCCCCCTTTACCCATCAGATATCAGCCCAGCCAGCCTCCCCACTCTCAGGTAAAAGTTTCCATTAAAACTGAATCACCATATCAAATTCTGTGAATATTGTGTGCATTGGGGCAAGAGGTGAGAAATGTGGTAAGTCAGATAAGTTTTGGTGCCTAAGCTGACTTTTCTGTTCAACGACTTCTCAGAATTGGGATATGAATCAACAGGGAAAGCTGCAGGACTGGTCACTAAGTGGTACTATCATTTGCACACCTGCCAGTTCCATGGGGCTCAACATTGCAACTCAGGCCACCAAATGTATGTTTACACTTTCGTATTCTTGATGCCATACTTGGTTTCTGCCCACAAGTTTCTCCCAGTCTGGCGAGAAGGGGAATATACCTAATTCTTCTCAGTGATGCATTTTCACTGGAAAATCCTACAACAGCTTTAACAGCAAGGGTGATATTTGAGCCTGACTTTGCATGATACATAGAATTTTGCCAGACATGGAAGGAAATTCATTCCAGGCAGAGGAAACAAAATGAACAAAGCACAGGATCTTGAAAATATGGGGCATCTTAGGGAATATTCTATATGCTGGAAAGGTTGCAACAAGCCTCTGAAGGTCCATGAATTCCATACCAAGTTATTTTTAAGTTATACTACAGAAGATTCCCTCGGAAAAGGAAATGGCAACCCATTCCAATATTCTTGCCTGGAAAATTCCATGGACAGAGGAGCCTGGCAGGCTACAGTCCATGGGTCAAGAAAGAGTTGGATATGATATAGTGACTAAACAACAACAACAACAAGGGTAAAAGAGGACCCATCGACAGTGATGACTTTGAGTGAGTGAGAGGAGATGGAATCTAGTGCACAGAATGGGCATCTGGCCATGGATAGAGGGGGGACCATGATCAATAATGGCTTAATTCTCTGGTGGTGGTGGTGGTTTAGTTGCTAAGTCCTATCTGACTCTTAAAACCCTGTGGGCTGTAGCCTGCTAGGCTCCTCTGTCCATGGGATTCTCCAGGCAAGAATACTGGAGTGGGTTGCCATTTCCTTCTCCAGACGATCTTCCTGACCCAGGAACTGAACCCAGGTCCCTGCATTGCAGGCAGATTCTTTACCAACTGAACTATGAGGGAAGCTCTAATTCTCTGAGAAACCAGTATAGTTTGGTGAAGAAATAGTATGGTTCTTACTATCCTTCATAATCTACATATTCCTTCCACTTTTACTGTTAAGCAAATTCAAATGCTTAACAATCTGTCCAAAAATACTGAAAATATAGTTCCACTCTAAATAAGTGGATGATGCTTTCATGTCTGCTGCTGCTAAGTCACTTCAGTCGTGTCCGACTCTGTGCGACCCCTGAGATGGCAGCCCACAAGGCTCCCCCGTCCCTGGGATTCTCCAGGCAAGAACACTGGAGTGGGCTGCCATTGCCTTCTCCAATGCATGAAAGTGAAAAGTGAAAGTGAAGTCGCTCAGTCGTGTCCGAGTCTGAGTGACCCCATAAACTGCAGCCTACCAGGCTCTTCCGTCCATGGGATTTTCCAGGCAAGAGTACTGGAGTGGGATGCCATTGCCTTGTGGCTAGAAAAATCAAAAGAGACCCATGGGTTTACCTCAGCAACGTCTCCAGACCTCATGTCAAATCCAGATCTTTATGCCATTATCAGAATTGCTGAAATGTTTCACTTTGAAAATAGACTTCCTCGTACCTGAACTCAATCTTCTATATATATGCATTTTACCTTTTGAAAGTCTGCAGTATGGCTTATTTTGTATTTCCCTTAAATTCTGCTGAGCAATAATTTTTCAAATGATCATTTCTTGACCATCAGTGACCTGACACTACCTCAGACAAAACTGGAAATCTAATGAATGCAAATCTCCCGAACTCATCACTTTGTAACAGATTAAATCACACATTGGAATTTAGAGGAAACGTTAAAGAATATTACATGTAGGATAGGGACTTTCCTGGATGTCCAGTGGCTAAGACAGTGCTTCCAGTGGAAGCAGTTAAGACTGTGCTTCCAATGCGGGAGGCACAGGTTTGATCCCTGGTCAGGGAACTAAGATCCCACCCACATGCTGTGCAATGCAGCCAATAAATAAAACAATTAAAAATATATAGGATAGCTCTTGATGGAAATAATGAACTCCTCTGATCATCCATGAAGTAAGTTTGACGTGTTGCATTTTCCCAGTGGAGAGGAGAAAACATAAAATACATGAGGCGTATTCTGTTTTCTGTTAAGTTGTTACTGTCAAATTTAAGTAAATAAGCTTTATGGAGGTTTTTCAGTCTTCTAGTATGTAAATTTGACTTTAGTGTGATCAGTAATAAGTTCTCAAATCATAAAGGTTTCCTTTTCATCGTTCCTCAGACATGAACGTCTTTACACCAAGAAAAGTAACTTCAGCAAACCTTTAATTTCCAGTCTCAAGGATGTAGATGATTTAGCAACCCTGGAAGTTCTGGATGAGGTAAGAAATTAAGAAACTCAGTTTAATTAAGCCTCCTATCTATTTTTAAAAATGTATAGAAGTGATTTGAGCAGGAGGTTCTTTGAATGGCATCTGTAGGTTTCATGCTGTCTTTATCTTTTAGTTTCCTGATCATCTCTCCTGTCTTCAGTTTTTCTGTGCATAACTCACATTTCCAGACAGCCCCAGCCTGGTGTCAACTTCTTCTTCTGTTTCATACTCAAATCACAAAGATGCTAGTTCCCACAAGCTTGAGTTGCTTAGATAACAGTCCTGTTCTTCCTCTGAATTTTCTTCAGGAGTCTCAAAAGAATGATTTACTGTAGTTAGAAAACCGTTTGCCTTTTACCCTACCATTTGACTTCTCCAATGGCTCAGATGATAAAGAATCTGCCTGCAATGCAGGAGATCCGAGTTCAGTCCCTGAGTCGGAAAGATCCCCTGGAGAAGGGAATGACTACCCACTCCAGTATTCCGCCTAGAAAATTCCATGGACAGAGGAGTGGACTACAGTCCATGAGATCACATAGAATTGGACACAACTGAGTAACTTTCACTTTTTTTTTTCTTTCCACCATCTGGCATTAATCCCTCCTTTCTCTCTTCTGTTTCACACCGAATGGCAGGACCCAAAGCCTCTTAGATACCTCAAGAGCCCATCTTTACCATGGTCTGTGGACCCCTCATGGGATCAGAGTCCACCTTTTAGGAAATGAATTCTGCTGGAAACTCCTTGTCCCAATGACCTCAGAAATGTTTCACACATCTCTTGTGAAGGTGCAAGTCCAAACCAGTAAATTATGGTCTCAGCCTCTTTTTCCTCATCTCCTTTCCTTTCATTTAATCACATCATTAGAAAAATAAAAGACTCCTTTTCAGTAAAAGGTTGGATTCACTATCCTGCCTGATCCACAGATTTTTATTTTTTAATACTTCTGAGGCATACCTGAGCATTTTGCTTAAAAATGCAAGAAATCAGGAGGCATTTTCTGAACAGAAGTACAGTTCAGTCCAGTTCAGTTGCTCAGTCATGTCCGACTCTTTGCAAATCTATGAATCACCAGCACACCAGGCCTCCCTGTCCATCACCAACTCTCGAAGTCTATCCAGACCTATGTCCATTGAGTCGGTGATGCCATCTAACCATCTCATCCTCTGTCATCCCCTTCTCCTCCTGCCCTCAATCTTTCCCAGCATCACAGTCTTTTCAAATGAGTCAGCTCTTCGCATCAGGTGGCCAAAGGATTGGAGTTTGAGCTTCATCAGTCCTTCCAATGAACACCCAGGACTGATCTCCTTTAGGATGGACTGGTTGGATCTCCTTGCAGTCCAAGGGACTCTCAAGAGTCTTCTCTAACACCACAGTTCAAAAGCATCAATTCTTTGGCGCTCAGCTTTTTTTATAGTCCAACTCTCACATCCATAGTCATTTGGTAAATTTAGGGTTGCACCACTAGACCATTCAGGTATGGCCTAAATCAAATCCCTTATGATTATACAGTGGAAGTGAGAAATAGATTTAAGGGCCTAGATCTGCTAGAGTGCCTGATGAACTATGGAATGAGGTTCGTGACATTGTACAGGAGACAGGGATCAAGACCATCCCCATGGAAAAGAAATGCAAAAAAGCAAAATGGCTGTCTGGGGAGGCCTTACAAATAGCTGAGAAAAGAAGAGTAGCGAAAAGCAAAGGAGAAAAGGAAAGATATAAGCATCTGAATGCAGACTTCCAAAGAATAGCAAGAAGAGATAAGAAAGCCTTCCTCAGCGATCAATGCAAAGAAATAGAGGAAAACAACAGAATGGGAAAGACTAGAGATCTCTTCAAGAAAATTAGAGATACCAAGGGAACATGTCATGCAAAGATGGGCTCGATAAAGGACAGAAATGGTATGGACCTGACTGAAGCAGAAGATATTAAGAAGAGGTGGCAAGAATACACAGAAGAACTGTACAAAAAAGATCTTCATGACCAAGATAATCACGATGGTGTGATCACTCACCTAGAGCCAGACATCCTGGAATGTGAAGTCAAGTGGGCCTTAGAAAGCATCAGTACGAACATCAGTACAGAAAGCTAGTGGAGGTGATGGAATTCCAGTTGAGCTATTCCAAATCCTGAAAGATGATGCTGTGAAAGTGCTGCACTCAATATGCCAGCAAATTTGGAAAACTCAGCAGTGGCCAGAGGACTGGAAAAGGTCAGTTTTCATTACAATCCCAAAGAAAGGCAATGCCAAAGAATGCTCAAACTACCGCACAATTGCACTAATTTCACATGCTAGTAAAGTAATGCTCAAAATTCTCCAAGCCAGGCTTCAGCATACGTGAACCATGAACTTCCAGATGTTCAAGCTGGTTTTAGAAAAGGCAGAGGAACCAGAGATCAAATTGCCAACATCTGCTGGATCGTGGAAAAAGCAAGAGAGTTCCAAAAAACATCTATTTCTGCTTTATTGACTATGCCAAAGCCTTTGACTGTGTGGATCACAATAAACTGTGGAAAATTCTTAAAGAGATGGGAATCCCAGACCACCTGACCTGCCTCTTGAGAAACCTATATACAGGTCAGGAACCAACAGTTAGAACTGGACATGGAACAACAGACTGGTTCCAAATAGGAAAAGGAGTTTGTCAAGGCTGTATATTGTCACCCTGCTTATTTAACTTATATGCAGAGTACATCATGAGAAACGCTGGACTGGAAGAAACACAAGCTGGAATCAAGATTGCCGGGAGAAATATCAATAACCTCACATATGCAGATGATGCCACCCTTATGGCAGAAAGTGAAGAGGAACTCAAAAGCCTCTTGATGAAAGTGAAAGTGGAGAGTGAAAAAGTTGGCTTAAAGCTCAACATTCAGAAAACGAAGATCATGGCATCTGGTCCCATCACTTCATGGGAAATAGATGGGGAAACAGTGGAAACAGTGTCAGACTTTATTTTTCTGGGCTCCAAAATCACTGCAGATGGTGACTGCAGCCATGAAATTAAAAGACGCTTACTCCTTGGAAGGAAAGTTATGACCAACCTAGATAGCATATTGAAAAGCAGAGACATTACTTTGCCAACAAAGGTTCGTCTAGTCAAGGCTATGGATTTTCCAGTGGTCATGTATGGATGTGAGAGTTGGACTGTGAAGAAGGCTGAGTGCTGAAGAATTGATGCTTTTGAAGTGTGGTGTTGGAGAAGACTCTTGAGAGTCCCTTGGACTGCAAGGAGATCCAACCAGTCCATTCTGAAGGAGATCAGCCCTGGGATTTCTTTGGAAGGAATGATGCTAAAGCTAAAACTCCAGTACTTTGGCCACCTCATGCGAAGAGTTGACTCATTGGAAAAGACTCTGATGCTGGGAGGGATTGGGGGCAGGAAGAGAAGGGGACGACAGAGGATGAGATGGCTGGATGGCATCACTGACTCGATGGACGTGAGTCTGAGTGAACTCTGGGAGTTGGTGATGGACAGGGAGGCCTGGCATGCTGCGGTTCATGGGGTTGCAGAGTCGGACATGACTGAGCGACTGAACTGAACTGAACTGAAACAACTCAAGTACTTCATCAGAATAATCTCTCTTCAGAACGTCAAATATCTCGTAATCAAATAGTGTTTGCAAGTCAGAGATTTGACAACCTTTATGAATCTTTGTGTATCACAGTTTCCAATGATGTGAATTCCTAGGCTTGTGTATTATAAATAAGACTTTGCTAATCATATGGCCAACCTACATGTTGGGCACTGGGTTTGTTTCTGTTAACTGTATTTTTTGTGTGTGTCTCTCTTTTTTGACCGGAGTATGTAAGAGCTTTTGTTTTTGTGTCATATACTATAAATGATGATTCATGGCACTATTAAAATTGATTCCGTATACTCATATGATTTATCAACCGTGGAAGTTACTTCTCTATACTTTTTACTCTGTCTTAAAGCGAAATATTTTAGTGAAGGAACAAGACATTCCACAGAGCCCTTGACTAACCTTGATTTGGAATCAGATCACATTCACTGTATCTTCCCTTCCCTATTGTAGTGTTCTTTCTCTTTACTTCATCTACTGCATTTACTTATTTCCTTGAAAGCATTGTGTATATATAATCCCTGTAACTTAATGTGTTCTATGGAAAACATAGGTTGCAGTGACATTCCTCTATGGCTTTTGAAAGAAAAGAAAATACCCATCAAAGGATAAGATAGTTCATGACCTGATGTTATACTTCTTACTCTCAATAGATCTATTTCTTTCTGATCCTGTTCCAGATTCCAGATGTTTTATTTATCATAATTTATTTTAAAAATGATCATTGACCATCAATGATTTTTTAAGAGAAAGAAATTATTTTTATTTCATTATAGAATACAGTCGCAGAGCAACTTGAGAAGTGTTACTCCAGAGATCAGATTTACATGTATGTGGGAGACATACTCATTGCTCTTAACCCATTTCAGAGTCTGGATATTTATTCAGCAGAGGTATGTGATGTGACTTGTATTTTCTTACTTTGTACAAAAATTATATTCTTTAGATATTTAAATTAATTTAAATGATGGACAAGGAAATGGCCACCCATTCCAGTATTCTTGCCTGGAGAACCCCATGGACGAGGATCCTGGCGGGCTACAGCCCATGGGGTTGCAAGAGTCAGACATGACAGCGACTAAACCACCACCAAATGATGCTAAATAAAATTTTATCTAGTCCTTTGAATAAACAGTTAAGGGATTTCCCTGGTGGTCAGTGGTTAAGACTCTGCATTTCCCCTGCAGGGAGTATGGGTTTGATCCCTGAGCGGGCAACTAATATCCCACATGTTGTGCTGGGTAGCCAAAGAAATCACTGATCACAACAATGACCAAAATAGCTGCAGGTTCAAATTTCAAAAATTTTTTAGAACCTTTGAATAGTGGCCACATACACATGGTTCTGGGCAGAAAATAGCTCTCAGCAGCCCCTGCAGCACCGATAAATAAATAATAGTTAAATGTGCTGTTCTAAGTCGCTTCAGTCATGTCTGACTCTTAGGACCCCACCAGGCTCCTCTGTCCATGGGATTCTCTAGGGAGGAACACTGGAATGGATTGTTGTTTCCTACTCCAGGGAATCTTCCTGACCCAGGGATTGAACCCAGGTCTCTTAAGTCTCCTGCACTGGCAGGCAGGTTCTTTACCACCAGTGCCACCTGGGAAGCCCAGTTCAGTTCAGTTCAGTTGCTCAATCATGTCCAACTCTTTGCAACCCCGTGAATTGCAGCATTCCAGGCCTCCCTGTCCATCACCAACTCCCGGAGTCTACCCAAACCCATGTCCATCGAGTCGGTGATGCCATCCAGCCATCTCATCCTCTGTCGTCCCCTTCTCCTGCTGCCTGCAATCCTTCCCAGCATTAAGGTCTTTTCCAATGAGTCAGTTCTTTACATGAGGTGGCCAAAGTATTGGAATTTCAGCTTCAACATCAATCCTTCCAATGAACACCCAGGACTGATCTCCTTTAGGATGGACTGGTTGGATCTTCTTGAAGTTCAAGGGATTCTCAAGAGTCTTCTGTTACAGAGCCCTTATTTGAGTTCCCTGCGACATAACAGCAAATTCCCATTGGCTGTCTATGTTACATATGGTAATGTAAGTTTCCATGTTACTGTCTTCATACATCTCACCTTCTTCCTTCCCCCCTCCCTATAAGTCTGATAAGTCCTCCCTTAAGACTTATAAGTCTGTAAGTCATAAGTCTGTTCTCTATGTCTCTTTCTCCATTGCTGCCCTGCAAATAAATTCATCAGTACCATCTTTCTGGATTCCATATATCTATGTTAGGATATGATATTTATCTTTCTCTTTCTAACTTACTTCATCCTGTATGATAGGCTCTAGGTTCGTCCACCTCATTAGAACTGATTCAAATTCATTCCTTTTTATGGCTGAGTAATATTCCATTGTATATATGTGTATATATACATATATATATATATATATATATATATATATATATATACACCACAGCTTCTTTATCCATTTATCTGCCAATGGACATCTAGTTTGCTTCAATATTCCAGCTATTGTAAGTAGTGCTATAATGAACATTGGGGTACATTGATGGGGTACATCAATCTTTGATTGATTTTTAATATCAGGTGATATATTTTATGAATTTAAGTATATATTTATCTAATATTCAGCCCCTAATGTTTAAATATAGATTAATATTCTGGAGTTAAGCTAGGTTTTTTATTATTTATTTTGTGTGTTGTATTTTTAGTTGGGTCCATACTCTTCTAGTTGTTTGTGTAGTACTCTATAATATTATTTTTATACTGTGCTTAATATAATTTTTCATGTGAAAATATATAATTCTCTCAGTCTCTACCATTTTAAGAGTTAGAAGAATAATGCATATTGAACATTGACAAAAGTTTTAGATTTGGGCTTGAGTGCATAGTCTGCTATAAATTAACTATGGAATCTTGGGCAAATCAAATGAAAAAGTGTGTTATTGATAAATGATAGAAAAGAAAAAAGTAGTACTTGTGTGTCAGACATTATTAGATCTAAGAAATAGTTAATGAAATGATACCTAATTGTCTTATTTATAAATTGCTTATCTAAAGAAATTATAGGGACTTCCTTGGTGGTACAACGGTTGAGACTCTGTACTTCCAGTGCAGGGAGCAAAGGTTTGATGACTGGTAGGGTAACTAAGATACCACATGCCGCATGACCAAAAGAAAAGTTTTAAAATAGATAAATAAAATAAATTATAGCATTTGGAAACTTTAAGTTCTGCTTTGGAAGTGGTATTCACTTCCAAACGAGTCTTCATTTAAATACCACTGACCATGTTATGTCATATTATATCATGTCATTTTTCCCTGTTGTTTTATATCAAACTTTTATTTTACATAATTGTGCATGATTTGTGCATGTATATGTATATGTAATATGTATTAATGTTTTGGTGGTTTAGTAATGCTTTGCAGGTGTTTGATGGATCTGTTTCTTTAAAAATTAGTGCTCTATCTGTAAATAAATAGGATTTAAACAGAAACCAAAGCCCTACAACACATGTTCTTTTTAACTTCTAGCATTCCAAGTTGTATATTGGAGCAAAGAGAACTGCCAATCCTCCTCACATTTTTGCCATGGCTGACTTAGGATACCAGTCTATGGTAACATACAGTTCAGATCAGGTAAGGAGAAGCTCACATTCTTAGAAATTCTCCTCTTAGTTTCTTGACTGTCCATTGAATATTGTGAGGATGAAGTGTTCTTACTGGTCCCTTTTCTCACTGCACAGTGCATTGTTATCTCTGGAGAAAGTGGTGCTGGAAAAACTGAAAGTGCTCATCTCTTAGTTCAGCAGCTGACAGTGCTTGGAAAGGTATAATTTACTTTCTTTCTCTATCCTAACAGAGATATTTGTTATATTTCAGAATTAAATTTAATTGATGAAGTTAATATCCATGAACTACCACATTTAATAATGCCCAGAAATTATAATACATTTGTTGTCCTTTGTGAGTGCAAAATATAACAAAAAGTATAAGAAGCATATGCTTTTGTTTTGAGCAAATTCTAACTTTTCTCACTCTTAGTAGACAAGGCTTTATAAATGTAATTTTCTCTCTTTCTGGCCCTAATATATTCACTGAATACTTTATTTCCTCTTCTTTTGTTACTAGCAAGTTGAAGGGGAGTCAATATACAGAAATTAATTATACATACCAAAACTGATCAGTTATAAATTTAAATATATAAATTTACATTTATATTAGCACCATAAAAGCATAAACTATTTAAATCTATATCTTACAAACCATGTGCAAGATTTGTATGCTGAAAAATAGAAAAAGTTGATAAAAGAAATCAAAGAAGACCTGAATAATAGGAGAGATATGGCAACCCACTCCAGTGTTCTTGCCTGGAGAATCCCAGGGACGGGGGAGCCTGGTGGGCTGCCATCTATGGGGTTGCACGGAGTCGGACACAACTGAAGTGACTTAGCAGCAGCAGCAGCATGACATGTTCATGGATTAAAAGATTCAATATTATTAAGATACCAGTTCTCTACAAATTGATCTGTAGATTCACTGTTGTTTACAGTAAAAATCCCAGCAGGATTTTATATTTTAGAAACTGAGGACTTGAATCACACATTTATGTGGAAAAGGCAAAGGAACTGTAATAATCAGTTTTGAAAAAGAACAAAGTTGGAGGATTAACAAATACTACCTGATTTCAAGACTCCTTATAAAGCTGTAATAGTCAGAACAGTGTGTTATTGAAGAAAAGATGGCAGAGAGATCAAAGGAATAAAGTAATCTGCACAGTACTGTATAAGTATTGCTGAAGCTCCAATACTTCAGCCACCTGATGTGAAGAACTGACTCACTGGAAAAGACCCTGATGCTGGGAAAGAGTGAAGGCAGGAGGAGAAGGGGACAACAGAGGATGAGATGGTTGGATGGCATCACTGACTCAATGGACATGAGTTGGAGCAAACTCTGGGAGTTGGTGTCAGATAGGGAAGCCTGACATGCTGCAGTCCATGGAGTCACAAAGAATTGGACACGACTGAGCGACTGAACTGAATCTGCATGTGTGGCTTATTGATTTGCAACAAAAGTGCAAAGATCAGTTAATGACAAATGATTAAACCAAAATCTAAAATTTCTAGAAGAAAATTGTCAGTTAACTTTGTTCTTCGGGGTTAGGCAAAGAGTTGTTAGATGCAACATAAAAAGCTTAATCCATAATGGGTAAATTTGATTTCACCAAAATGAGAAACATCCTGTTCTCTGAATGACATTGTTAAGAAAATGAAATATAAGCTATAGACTCAGAGAAACTATCTGCAAGTCACATATCTAATAAAAGACTTGTATTCAGAATATATATTTAAAAACTTAAAAATTCCAAAGTAAGAGATCAAATAACAAAAAAGGAACAAAAAAATGACTAGCCATTTTACCAAAGATATGTGTAAGTGGCCAAAAGCAAATGAAAATAGGATGATCAACCCAGTAGTCATTCAGTTCAGTTCAGTTCAGTCGCTCAGTCATGTCCAACTTTTTGCGACCCCATGAATTGCAGCACGCCAGGCCTCCCTGTCCATCACCAACTCCTGGAGTTCACTCAGACTCATGTCCATCGAGTCGTGATGCCATCCAGCCATCTCATCACTTTCTGCCATAACGGTGGTGTCATCTGCATATCTGAGGTTATTGATATTTCTCCCGGCAGTCTTGATTCCAGCTTGTGCTTCATCCAGCCCTGCGTTTCTCATGATGTACTCTGCATATAAGTTAAATAAGCAGGGTGACAATATACAGCCTTGATGTACTCCTTTTCGTATTTGGAACCAGTCTGTTGTTCCATGTCCAGTTCTAACTGTTGCTTCCTGACCTGCATACAGGTTTCTCAAGAGGCAGGTCAGGTGGTCTGGCATTCTCATCTCTTTCAGAATTTTCCACAGTTTATTGTGATCCATACAGGCAAAGGCTTTGGCATAGTCAATAAAGCAGAAATAGATGTTTTTCTGGAACTCTCTTGCTTTTTCGATGATCCATTGGATGTCGGCAGTTTGGTCTCTGGTTCCTCTGCCTTTTCTAAAACCAGCTTGAACATCTGGAAGTTCACGGTTCACGTATTGCTGAAGCCTGACTTGGAGAATTTTGAGCATTACTTTAGTAGTCATTAGGGAAATGCAAATTGAAACCACCATGAAATAGCATCAAAATGGCTAAAATATTTTTTAAAAGTCTGATAAGGATGCTAAGTGCTGATAAGGATGTAGAGGAACTGAATGAAAGTCTCTTACATTGCTGATAAGAATGCAAAATGGTACAGCCACTTTGAAAACAGCACAGAAGCTTCTTAGAAAGTCTAACCATACTCATTATACAACTCAACAATTTTACTCCTAGGTATTTATTCAAGTGAAATAAAAACCCATGTTCATGCAGAAAAACTACAGATAATTTATAGCAGCTTTATTAATAATCTCCAAGAAGAGGAAACAAGGGAACTAGGAAATGAATAAAGAAACAATGGTATATCCATTCAGTGGAGTATTACTCAGCACCAAAAAGGAATGAACCCTGATACAAAACAATAAAGCTCATGGCGTGAGGTTTGGATAAATCTCAAATTCCTAGGCTGAGTCAGAGGAACCACATTAAGAACCTTACATACCATATGGTTCACTTTCTGTACCATTCTTGCAAATTTAAAACTGTAGGCACAGAAACATGTCAGTGATTGTTGGGGGCTGAGGGTGGAGGGAAGGATTGACTGCAGAGTAATGAGACAAGTTTGGAGGTTATTGGATTGTTCTATATGTGAATCGTAGTGGGATTCATATGATTGCATATGTTTGTAGAAACTTTCAGAACTATACTCTATAAAGGGTGAATCTCACTCTATGTAATTTTACCTTAAATTTTTAAAATGGGATTGTAACATCTGGCAACAAACCAAGAATATGTTCTTGTATGTTTACATCTACATAAAGTGCTTATCAAAGAGACTTTTCGTTTCATACAAAAATAAAATTTTACTTTTTTTTTTTACATCTTGACATTTTCTGTAGGCTAATAACAAAACCCTGCAAGAGAAGATTTTACAAGTAAACAATTTGGTGGAAGCATTTGGCAATGCCTGCACTATTATAAATGACAATTCCAGCCGATTTGGAAAATACTTAGAAATGAAATTTACCCCTTCTGGAGCTGTCGTGGGAGCACAGATCTCTGAATACCTGCTGGAGAAATCCCGAGTTATCCATCAAGCTAGGTAAGTTCACATCACCTATTTCCTATTATCTGGGAAACGTAAGCCAAGATGATGCTTTTGTTTTAATAATAAAGTGTCTTACTCATGTAACAAAAGTGCAACAAAAGTTTGCTCATCGCCTACTATGTATGAGGCGTTGCCTATTGGAAGCAGAGATCCCTCAGCACTGTCTTACTCTCTTATGGGTTATATCCAGTAGAGGAGTTAGTTGTTGCTTTAGTCATTAAATTGTTTCTGACTCTTTGTGACCCCATGGATGGTAGCCCTCCAGGCTCCTGTGTCCATGGGATTTCCCAGGCAAGAATACTGGAGTGGGTTGCCATTTCCATCCCCAGGGGATCTTCCAATCCAGGGATCAAACCCACATCTCTTGCATTGGAAGACAGTTTCTTTACCACTGAGCCACCAGAGAAGCCCTAAAAGAGGTAGTAAATAACCTAAATGTATGAAAACAGATAGAAAGCCTAAGCCCCTCATAGAAGTACTAACAGGATAAATTAGAGTGATTTCTTGAGTAGAAGAGAATATACTTCTCTACACAAAACAATGTGAAATTTAATTAGAAATAACATTTTTTTCTTTTAAATGCTGGTATATATAAATAGATCTTTGTATTGATTATATTCTCCCAGTGTTTATACACAAGGGACCTTCCCCCCACCTGGAAAAAAGGGATTCAGGAAGGGGTTTTATTGTTGTGTTCTTTTCTTTGTCTTCTGATTAAACCACCAGCACGATGTTCTGGTATGTTCAGGTTGAGCAAGTTCCTTTTGGCAGTTTGTAGCTGAATGACAAAATTTCTCTTCTGTCTTCATGATCCCAAACCATCTTTGTTTGTTATTCTAATGAAAAAACTATAATAATAGCATTGAATTTGTACCCTGGTATTTTTTAAAAGTTGTGCCAATTTAGAGTCTTCCATTTTTCTTTTCTTTTTTTGACAAGATCTCATGGATTTTATCTGATTTTACTTTTTTAATTAATTTATTTTTTAATTGGAATATAAGTGCTTTACAACAATGTATTCAGATCAGATCAGTCGCTCAGTCATGTCCAACTCTTTGCGACCCCATGAATCGCAGCACACCAGGCCTCCCTGTCCATCACCAACTCCCGGAGTTCACCCAGACTCACGTCCATCGAGTCAGTGATGCCATCCAGCCATCTCTGTCGTCCCCTTCTCCTCCTGTCCCCAATCCCTCCCAGCATCAGAGTCTTTTCCAATGAGTCAACTCTTCGCATGAGGTGGCCAAAGTACTGGAGTTTCAGCTTTAGCATCATTCCTTCCAAAGAAATCCCAGGGCTGATCTCCTTCAGAATGGACTGGTTGGATCTCCTTGCAGTCCAAGGGACTCTCAAGAGTCTTCTCCAACACCACACTTCAAAAGCATCAATTCTTCAGCGCTCAGCCTTCTTCACAGTCCAACTCTCACACCCCACATGACCACAGGAAAAACCATAGCCTTGACTAGACGAACTTTTGTTGGCAAAGTAATGTCTCTGCTTTTGAATATGCTATCTAGGTTGGTCATAACTTTCCTTCCAAGGAGTAAGCGTCTTTTAATTTCATGGCTGCAGTCACCATCTGTAGTGATTTTGGAGCCCAGAAAAATAAAGTCTGACACTGTTTCCACTGTTTCCCCATCTATTTCCCATGAAGTGATGGGACCAGATGCCATGATCTTCGTTTTCTGAATGTTGAGCTTTAAGCCAACTTTTTCACTCTCCACTTTCACTTTCATCAAGAGGCTTTTGAGTTCCTCTTCACTTTCTGCCATAAGGGTGGCATCATCTGCATATCTGAGGTTATTGGTATTTCTCCCGGCAATCTTGATTCCACTTTGTGTTTCTTCCAGTCCAGTGTTTCTCATGATGTACTCTGCATATAAGTTAAATAAGCAGGGTGACAATATACAGCCTTGACAAACTCCTTTTCCTATTTGGAACCAGTCTGTTGTTCCATGTCCAGTTCTAACTGTTGGTTCCTGACCTGCATACAAATTTCTCAAGAGGCAGATCAGGTGGTCTGGTATTTCCATCTCTTGAAGAATTTTCCACAGTTGATTGTGATCCACACAGTCAAAGGCTTTGGCATAGTCAATAAAGCAGAAATAGATGTTTTTTGGAACTCTCTTGCTTTTTCCATGATCCAACGGATGTTGGCAATTTGATCTCTGGTTCCTCTGCCTTTTCTAAAACCAGCTTGAACATCAGGAAGTTCACGGTTCACGTATTGCTGAAGCCTGGCTTGGAGAATTTTGAGCATTTCTTTACTAGCGTGTGAGATGAGTGCAATTGTGCAGTAGTTTGAGCATTCTTTGGCATTGCCTTTCTTTGGGATTGTAATGAAAACGGACCTTTTCCAGTCCTGTGGCCACTGCTGAGTTTTCCAAATTTGCTGGCGTATTGAGTGCAGCACTTTCACAGCGTCATCTTAACATTGTATTAGTTTCTGGTAATACAACAGAAACTGATTCTGATTCACAATGAAGTGAATCAGCTTTATGTATACATATTTCCCCTCCCTCCTGAGTCTCCTTTCCACCCCCCATCCCACCCCTTTAGGTCATCAGAGAGCACTGAACTCAGCTTCCTGTGCTATACAGCAGCTTCCCACTAGTTACCTATATTATACATGGTATTGCATGTTGGTTTTATACTGAATCATCTACATTGTTGTAGTTATGTGTTGTATGTTAAATTCCCAGGAATTTAGGTACAATAGAATTAATATAAATGCCTTTAATATAAGTATTTGGGCTTCCCTGGTGGCTCAGACAATAAAGAATCTACCTGCAAAACAGGAGACCCAGGTAGATCCCTGGGTCTGGAAGATCCCTTGGAGAAGGGAATGGCAACCTACTCCAATATTCTTGCCTGGAGAATTCCATGAACAGAGGAGCCTGGAGGGCTACAGTCCATGGGGTCACAGAAAGTCTGACATGACTGAGTGACTAGGCAGGTATGCAGTATAAGTATTTAATATAAATAACTTCAAATTTGCTCTCCTAAAAATAATGTCATTCATGTTTATTGGACTATTGTACCATATAGTCTAGAAAACAGCACAATTAGGGTCATATTTTAGGCATACTGTGAAGAAAGTAAGCTTATTTTCAGCTGGCCTAAATGACTTTAGTTTTACATTGTTTATTGGGGAATAGTATTCCAGGTCGAAATACATCTCAGTTATAATTCAAGAACATTTGCCTTATAATTTTTCCATTTTCCAGGTTTTTTACATCTATTTTTTTTCTTTTACTTTTTGAATTTCATTTTTAAATACTAGAGAAGCTTTTTTATGATGTTTAAAAGTGAAAGTATCAGAGATGTAATAGAAGAATTCTGAGTAGGTCCTTTAAAAGATGATATACCCTGTCATTCAGGAACTGAAAGGAAAGAACCAGTTCAAAGGGTCTAACTGAGAGGACTGTTTACAGAGGGAGAGGCTGGAAAAACCAAGAATAAACGGTGAGATACACACAGACTAGCAGTGCTGCGAAGTCATGCCGACCCTTGGGTCTGTAGGGCAGAAGGAGGGGCCACACCGCAGAGCCTGCAGAGACCTAGGACTGTGCAGGGTTGCCGCCTCTTGGGAGCTGCTGCCTGAAGGAATGTGGCCTACCCTGAGTGTCTGTGGGGGACCTTGAGGAAGCCTTAGTGGGTCTACAATAGGGGTTGGTCAGAGAATACAGTGACCCTTGAACACTGTGAGGTTAAGGGGTGCCAACTGCCCTTGCAGTCAAAAATTTACAAATAACTTTGACTTTTCCCAAACATAACTAGTGATAGTCGACTGTGAACCAGACAATAACCTAAACAGTCAATTAATGGTTATTTTGTTAAACTATATGTACTGAGTCTTACAAAAAGGTAAGCTAGAGGAAAGAAAATGTTATTAAGAAAACTATAAGGAAGAGAAAATATATTGAAAGTACTGTACTGTATCTACTGATGCCGTGAAGTTCATGTTGTCTCTTTACAAGATGAATCATCTCTCAATACCTATGCCAGTATTGTCTTAGATGATACTTTCAACATGATCCTAACACTGGACATCAAAAAGGAAAAGATAATGTGAAAAATAAATTCATATTTACTAATTGCTTCACAGTAGCCTAGCTGATATACTAATGAATGAATCCTATTCTTTTTAAGAATCTTATAAATATGAGGGCAGACAGTATTACAGTCATATTCATCATACAGTATTGGAAACATTGGTACATTAAAGAAAAAAAACCACTTGGTGACGATAGGCTGATATGCAATTTCTCCAATTACGAGAGAGAGGCATGCTGCATGGTCATGTAATTCTTTGAGAGCAGAGTGATAAAATAGTAAGAAAAGTAACACATGGTTAGTTTTATGTTAACTGTCACCACCCCCTGTATGCCTGGGTAAAGATAAGTTCTCCACTTCATCTTGCACAAGATAATCTACACACATTTTTTTTATATTGCAAAAATTTGCATATAATTTTCCATCATTCATATAATCCATGTAAATGGACCCAGGAAGTTCAAAGCTGCATTATTCAGCTTGTTCAAGCTGCCTTATCTGGTGACTTGCTGAGCCCAGGGTTTGCCCCCAGGCCGTTCTTACCTGGGTATCACTAATCATGAGTTAAGGCAGGACATGAGATGGGTAATCTTTGGAGATACCCATGAGATGGGTAATCTTTTTTTCCTGTTCCTTTAATTCTCTAATGGTTTATCTTCTGAAGGTCAATATTTTTCCTATATCATCTCCAGGTCTTATCAAATTACAGTCCTCAGTAAATGTAAACTGATAATTAACAAGAACACCACCAATTGTGGGTGTCTACACTTATGAGTCACTCTGCTAATTGTGTGCCGAATCATTTACGTGTTAAAGGTATGACACATAGAGCAATCAATGTGATTTCATTAGAACAAAGCAAACTAAATTATATGCTGTGCCTGTCTTAGAGGAGTTTTGTTATTTTGTGGTAAGAAGAGGCCAGAAGTGAGCTTTCAGTTTTGTTCCAACCGTGCTCGTCTACAACACAATTGTTCATCATAGCGTTACTGGTGACTGCCACAAATGATGGCTGGAGGCGTAGAAGGTATGAACACAGTCAGCTCTAAAGGGTGCGGCCATCCTCAGGTCAGCATCTAGGCCTGTGGACGCCCCTTTTCTTGAAACGTTCACCTGTCTTTGCTTTTACGACTGAACTCATCTCTGAGTTTTTCCTCTCTGACTTAGATTCATCCATCCATTCCCAAAATGTGTACCTAGCAAAAGTTTGTTCTTAGAGTGTTTCTTTCTCTGAATATTCTCAGGCTTAGCAATTTCTTCTGACATCATGGCCTCAATGGATAGCTCTATGTGATTGACAGCAGAAGATGTGTGTCTTGCTGTGTCCCAAGTTCATATTTTTCATTTCCAACAACCTGCTTTCATCTCAAATTCAATTGAATACAAGCCTACTTTGGACATATTTGTGGCTTTGGTTCCAGCCTACTGCAATAAGGTGAATATCACAGAAAAGCCAGTCACATGAATTTTTCAATCTCTTGGTGCATACAAAAGTTATGTTTACAATATGTTATAGTTTATTATGTGTGCAGTGGCATTATGTCTAAAAAAAATACACGTATCTTAATTTAAAATGTTTTATTGCCAAAACATGCTAGCCATCATCTGAGCCTTCAGTTCAGTCATTCAGTCCTGTCTGATTCTTTGCCACCCCCATGGACTGGCACGCCAGACTTCCCTGTTCATCACCAACTCCTGAAGCTTGCTCAAACTCATGTCCATTGAGTCAGTGATGCCATCCAACCATCTCATCCTCTCTTGACCCTTCTCCTCTTGCCTTCAGTCTTTCTCGACATTCATTGGTTGTTTTCCAGTGAGTCAGTTCTTCACATCAGCTGGCCAAAGTATTGGGGCTTCAGCATCAGTCCTTCCAGTGAATATTCAGGGCTGATTTCCTTCAGCCAGTTATAATTTTTTGTTAGGTGGAGGATCTTGCCTCCATATTGATAGCTGCTGATGGATCAAGTTGGTGGCTGCTGAAGACTGAGGTGTCTGTGGCAACTTATTACCAATGAAGTTTGCCTCTTTAATTGACTGTTCCTTTCATGGACGAGTCCTCTGCGGCCTGTGATGCTGTTTGACAGCATTTTGCCCACAGTGGAACTTCTTTCAACACTGGAGTCAGTCCTCTCAAACCCTGTTGCTGTTTAATCAACTCCCTTTATGTCATATTCGAAATCTTTTGTTGTCATTTCAGCAATCTTCACAGCATCTTCACCAGTAGATTCCATCTTAAGAAACCACTTTCTTTGCTCATCCATAAGAAGCAGCTCTCTAGCCATTCCAGTTTTATCCTGAGACTGTAACATCTCCATCACATCTCCAGGCTCCACTTCTTATTCTCTTGCTATTTCTGCCACATCTGCAGTTACTTCCTCCACTGAAGTCTGGAACCCCTCAATCATCCATGAGGGTCAGAATCAACTTCTTCCAAATTCCTGTTAATTTTGATATTTGGCTTCTTCCCATGAGTCATGAATGTTCCTAATGAAATCTAGAATGGTGAGTCCTTTCCAGAAGGTTTTCAATTGACTTTACCCAGATCCATCAAAGGAATCACTATCTATGGCAGGCATAGCCTTACAAAATATATTTCTTAAATAATAAGACTTGAAAGTCAACATTATTTCTTGATCCATGGGCTGCAGAGTGGATGGTGTGTTAACAGGTATGAAAACACCATTAATCTCATTGTATATCTCCTTCAGAGCTTTTGGGTGACCAGGTGCCTTGTCCATGAGCTTTTATAGTTTGGAAGAAATTTTTTTTTCTGAGCAGTAGGTCTTCAATACCTCATTGTAACCCACATTCCTTAATTGTGCTATTATAGAGCCTTGGAAATGCTGATCATACAGAGAACCGCAGAGTCGTGGAACTTGAGATTCATAAAGAACAGATTTCTCTTGCAAGAGAGAAAACTGAGTCCCAGAAAGACAGGGTAGAGAGGTGGTTAATGACATGGGCTTTGGAATCAAACAGCCCTGGTGAAATCCAGTTTGGCCATCAACTTTGTGACCTGAGGGGAGATTAGTGTCCCCTCTAAGCGTCAGTTTCTTTGTATGTGAAATGAGGGGGTTAAGGCAGGTGACTAAGACCATGTAGCACTCACCACCACCTGGCATGCTCCATTCATTACTACTTTGTTCCCACGGGCATGCAGACTTTAAGAAGTCAGGGCATTTGGACTGTTTGCTCCTGCTGTATCCCCAATGCCTAGGAAATGCGTGTTGGGCCCACAAATATGTACTGAATGATTCATACAAAGCGCTTAGC
Organism: Bubalus kerabau; assembly: GCF_029407905.1. NCBI lineage: Eukaryota > Metazoa > Chordata > Mammalia > Artiodactyla > Bovidae > Bubalus > Bubalus kerabau. Next base: position 26,928,319 of record NC_073636.1, read on the forward strand.
AGAGTCTGTAATTCAATGACAGTTGTAGTTGAAAATACTAAAGACAGTCGCAACCACAGAAAGCCAAAATCCAGTATTCCAGGAAACCCTCTGTGGCACTCACAGTTGTTCTGATAATTGTATCACCAAAAATCTTTAGCAATTAATAAGTGTTCTTACGAACCACCGTCCTGAAAATGTCTTATCTTTTCAGTGGAGAAAAAAACTTTCATATTTTTTATTACATCTATACTGGTTTAGCTGAAAAGAAGAAATTAGCCCATTATAAATTGCCAGAAGACAAGCCTCCCAGGTAACTCAGCAGCTTGAACTTTTATAAATAATACTTCTACTTTTCACTAAATTTTAGATTCTCACCTATCTTTGGGGATTTCCCCTCCCCTACCCCCAGATACCTGCAGAATGACCACATCAGAACAATACAGGACATGATGAATAATAGTTTCTATAAATCCCAATATGAATTAATTGAGCAGTGTTTCAAAGTCATCGGTTTTACAATGGAGGTGAGTATGAAAGGCATTTAAACCTTTAAGCATCTTTTTGTCATCACTCATGGTAAGAGTTAGCATTTATAGAGTGGCCCACATGCCAGACATTGTGTTCAGTGCATTATATGGATAATTTTTTAAATTACTGAAATGACCTTATGAAATAATGATTATAATTTTTATCTCATACTTGAGGAAACTGTGGCCTTGAGATATAATTGAACTTGGTTTTATTCTTAATCTTTTATTTTATATACATTTACCTCTCCCACATATATATAAAATTTTATGTAAATACATAAATGTGATCATGTCACACTTTTTTTAGTGCAGTGTTTTCTTCTTACAGCTTTATGAAGATGTTATTCATATACCGTACAAGTCAGCCATTTAAAACAGTACATTTTAATGACTCAATACAGCCACAGAGGTGTGCATCCTTCTCCATAATCACTTTGAGAATATTTTCATGTTCTGAATTTTTACTCGCAAGGAAACCTGCTCGTGATTGGCAGTTCCTCCTCATTCCCAGCCCACTTCTGCTTCTGTCACCCTCGATCTGCTTATTCTGTACATTTCACATGACTCGAGCGATGCATTATGTCCCCCTTTGTGGTCAGCTTCTCTCGTTTGACATGAAGTCTGCAAGGCCCATCCATGTTGTAGCATGTGTCGGTATTTCCCCGTCTTTCATTGAGGTGTGCTGTTGCATTGTGTTTATATGCCTCATGTTATTTATCCATTCATGACGTGATGGGCATTTGGGTCAGTGCCATTTTTCGGCTATAATGAATCATGCTGCTGTGATCATCCATGTCCAGGTTTTTTTGTGACATGAGCTTTTGCTTCTCTTTGGTGTATATCGAGGAATGGAAGAGCCAGGTTACAGAGCAACACTATGTTTAACCTTTTGAGGAACTTACCAGACTGTAAGCAGCTGCACTATTTTTCAATTCAGTAGGTAGGTTCGGGGCTTCTCTGCATCTTCCCCAGCACTTACTACTGTCTGGTTCTAGCCAGTCTCATGGGTGTGATATGGTATGTCACTGTGGGCTTGATTTACATTTCCCTAAAGGCTTATGGGAGAAGGCAATGGCACCCCACTCCAGTACTCTTGCCTGGAAAATCCCATGGATGGAGGAGCCTGGTAGGCTGCAGTCCAAGGGGTTGCTAAGAGTTGGACATGACTGAGCAACTTCACTTTCACTTTTCACTTTTCACTTTCATGCATTGGAGAAGGAAATGGCAACCCAATCCAGTGTTCTTGCCTTGAGAATCCCAGGGACGGAGGAGCCTGGTGGGCTGCCGTCAATGGGGTCGCACAGAGTCGGACACTTCTGAAGCAACTTAGCAGCAGCAGCAGCAAAGGCTTATGATGCTGAGGTTCTGTTTCATGCACTTGTTGGTCATTTATCATTTATATATCTTCTTTAAAGAGGCATCTGTTCACATTCTTTGCTGATTTTTTAATTTGAGTTGTAAGAATTATTTATGTTGTAGATACAAGTGTCTTACATGATTTGCACAAATTTTCTCTTTTGTTGTCTTTTATTTTCTTGATGGCACCTTTTGAAGCACATTATTTGTATTATTGATTTTATTAAAAAATTTTTTTATTAATGTATGAATTTGGTTTCTTGTTTTCCTTTTTAACGAGAATGCTTAGTTTCTCTATTCATGTTCCTTACTTGATAATGAAAGCATTTAAGGCTATGAATTTATCCTTGAGTAATAAAGATTTCTTTCTGTGTCCTAGGTTGTATTTTCAAAATTTTTATAACAAAGTATCTTGTTTAATAGGGACTCCTGAAGGCTTTTAGAGAAGCTTTCAGACTCTGCTCTTAGCAGCTTACTTGTAGTTTGCTGTGTTGATTCAGTTCTGTGATAAGAATACTTCACTATAAATGCTAATCAGGCTTTTAGATGAACTCTTGCAGGAAAGTAGTGTGAATTTGTTGGATTTTAATTTCATTTTCATAAATGACACTCCTACAACTTGAAACTGTTCATGTATCTGCTTAAGAAGTTTACTGAAATTTCTTGGGTTATCAAATCTCTACTAAGAGCCTGAGCTAAAAATAATACCTAATTCTTTTCCAAAACTTTGGAAAGTTTTATCAGCTGTATATAAAATGTAGAGATGCTGATGGAAGTGAAACGTGATGAGAATCATTCAAATTATGTGCAGTGATATTATTGAATCAAATTTTGTAGCATGTTTGTCAGAAAGTGCTGACTCCCTTCTAAAATAGAAGGCTGTCAACAGTAGCCTTTCATCCATTTGATACATTTGCTCACTGCCAAATAATTATTTCAGAGCTGTGCCTGGGGACTTCCCTGGCCATCCAGTACCTTCCAATGCAAAGGGTGTGGGTTCCATCCCTCATTGGGAATCTAAGCTCTTACATGCCTTGAGGCCAAAGAACCAAAAGATAAAACAGAAACAATATTGTAACAAATTAAATAAAGACTTTTAAAACAACCCACATCAAAGAAATCTAAACATAAAAACCCTGCTGTACCTGTTCTTTGCATAGGGCAAAGTTTGCTGCTAAGTGCGTTTTCTCAAATGCGGAGCCTCTTCTGTTGGCAGTTCTGATGACAGATCTTGACTTCTTTTGGGAAGTCTTTGACTCCACCTTGGGTATCCTAGCTGCAGGCCTGAGGGGAAGTATTTTTAAGAACCTTGACCTTAGGGAATGGGGTGTGATCTCTGCCAACTTGATTGAGGTTGGAGAAGGACACATGAATGGTTTTTCTTTTCCTAACTTGAAATTGGGGCCTTCTCTTCAGAAGAGGTTTAGGTAAACCAGGATAATCCTTCTCCATCAGGAAATGTTTCAACTTTTAGAGTTAATTTTTCTGGTGTAGCCTTTCTCCATAACCAAGAGGAATTCAGATGTGATGTGGGGGGTGGAGGGGACTCCCTACCAGGCTGCTTTTATAGCCCCAGAATTTAGAGTCCCCCTTGAGTTCTGAAATACTTTGCTTCTATGTTTCTAGGTGAATGAGCCTGTTGTGGGAAGGAGTGGGTGAGAGCTGTAGGAGCTGTAGGGGACCTGGAAGGCTGTTTTCAGGATCAACCAAGGAGAAATGGCTCCTCTGGAGACCAGAGAAGAATCATTACCATGACTTTCCCAAAGAGTTTTCAGTTTATGCCAGAAGATTAAGAGCTAAATGGACAAGAGGAAAACATACTATAGACTCATTGACAAGCTAGAGTTGAATGCATCCTTAGGTAAATATTTTACTTACAGGAAACCTTGGGCTGAAGTTGAATAACTTTTTGGTTTGGAAGTAGAGGCTCTAGCTCAGCCATATTTATTTTGGATAATTCATTCTTTCCAAAGATTCATGGACTTTGCCTGGAACTTTGACTGTCCACTCTATAAACTGCAGCAGAAATCAGGAAACAGTGGTTCTGTGATCTCTAGGCAGAAAGGAGATGATTGGAGACTTTCCCTCTGTTGATGCATTCAATAGCTTTTAGGCTATGAAATGGAAAAAAGAATTCATTTTTAAGATTTCTGAGGGTTTTTAGGGAAGCTTGCTGACTTTGCTCTTAGCTGTAATGTGTTAAAATGAAAAACTTTCTACAGGTGTGACAGATGCATGCTTCTTAAAGGACCAGTGCATAAATCTCATTCTTCTTCTGTACCCTCTCAAAAGAAAGAAAAAGAAGGAGGAAGGGTGGAGGAGGAGAATAAGCAGAAGTAGCAGCCAAGGTTAACAGAGTGATTACATTGATACGTAAGGACAGGACAGTTTGCTTGATCAATTACAGCCTTTGCTGGAGATTTGGGACAAAAATGATGAGGACAGGATGGAGTTGAACAATTGAGAGAGTGCTAAGATTATAGAACTCACTGTGGATATCTCATGTGAAGAGTGGTGTGGTTTGTGCCCTTTTGTAACCATGAGGTCTGGGTAGTGGACATCATATGACACTAAAACCTGTGCTGTCAAGCTTACCTGACTACCTTTTGGGAACAATACTAATCTGACCTGAACATTTGGAGTTAGAGATGATCCTGATAAACACATTTCCTAATAAAATAAGCATTTTTATTACTAATGAAATTAGTGTATTTATAGGTGGTTCAAGGACTTATAGGTGGACAGTCCCTGACTGGGAAGGCATGAATTGCAGCCATTTTCTAAATGACATGTGGCTGCCACCCAGAGATTTCAGACAAGCCATGAGAGACATTCCAGGTGATTCCACATGCCCACCCTGTTCCAGGCTTAGTCCAATTCTTTGTGACCCTATAGACTGTAGCCTGCCAGGCTCCTCTATCCAGGGGATTCTTCAGGTAGGAATACTGAAGTCAGTTGCCATTCTTCCTCCAAGAGATCTTCCTTACCCAGGGATCGAACCTGCATCTCTTGTGTTTCCTGAATTAGCAGTCAGCTTCTTTACCACTAGCTCCACCTGGGATGCCCCTTCCCTCTCCCTAACCTCCCCACAACTGTGCCATCACCCACAGCTTGTAAGTATGGAGACAAGTCAATTTAAGCAGTAGGGGGTATCCTGGTGCTTAAAGCAGAGGAGGATGCAATGAATAAAGAAAAAAAGCCGTGTCCGTTCTTGTCTCCAATCTTTGGTCATAATATGAATGTAGCAAGTGGTCGATGCCCCTTTGGACTGTGGTCTGGCTCTGTTGGTTGCCTGGTTAGGGGGAAACAGAGGAGGTTAACTGGATCTCAGAGCATCCTCCAGACTGGAAGCATGTTGTCCACCCAGCAAGCAGCTTCTGCCGCCAACCCAGAGCTGGGCTTCTTTGTAGCTCTCTTTCCTGCTTTGCATCATCAGAGGAACTTATCTTTTTACCAGTTCCTTCCCCCAGAGGTTGCTATCTTAGAAGCAGGGTATCAGTTTTAATTGGTTTGTTGGTTTGTTTACTTCCAAGTCCAAGTCATTAGAGGCAATGTTTCAGTTATATTTGCCTCAACTGCTTTCCGTTGCCTGGCAGAGCAGTGTTTAGTCACATTACAAGGAAACGAGTCTAGCAGTCAGCGTCTAGTGACAAATATAATTCATTTATATAAAACTGCAGGTTTCAGCTTAAACATAGTCAGTGTTTATTGAATATCCAAACACACAGCTTAGGAGGAAGGAAAATATAACATCTGTTTCTGGAGCTGAAGAACAATTACTGCTAAATATTTTTGAAGATTTTTAGTCCAGTTCAAGGTGACCCTTCTAGAAGGTACTCCTCTCCCACCTAGAAGCAGAGCCTCCAAGAGTTAACAAGACAGACTGTCCTGGATGGGACAGAGTGGAATTAAACTGAGTGGGTGTTCACTTCCTTTTTATCCCACTCCTGATTTTTTTTATGTAATCTCACTGGCTTTTTTGGATGTGTCCTTTGTCCGTAGCTGCTTCAACTTCATCTTGAAAAGAGGCAACTTGCAAAATAAAATTAAATGGCTTGATTTTCATATCCTGAAAGCACAGCTTGCTGCCTTTCACAATTTTGGTGACTCTCCAATAGAGAGAATGTTTCTCTCTCTCTCTCCCTGTTTCCTTCTGTCTCTGTCCTGATCTTTCTCTGATTGGTGTTGACAGCACCCATGGTGTATGTGTCCCTTTAAATATCCCTGGGATTTAGTTTACTTGTGCATTTGTGATTCAGCACACGCCAGGCAAATTGACATGCGAATCAAAATAAAATATTCTCTAAAAATAGCACAAATTAGAAAACTCTAAAACTTTTAAAAACACGTGATTCCCTAAGCCATTTTCTTGCCATAGCTTTAAAATAAATGATTAGTAGTTTTATGAGTCAACTCATTTAGAGGCAATTTTTATCATGTCATGACAGGAAATTTATTTGTCTCCCTTTGCACAGAGTCATATGTCTTTTGTCAAAGATGAGAATGCCTTTTCTCCCCCCTGCTTTAAGTTTCCTTATATTTTTTATGACAGTCTAAAATCATAATATAGTACATTTTCTTTGGATTATCAGTTGTGGGCTTCCAAATGACCAAATAATATTTGTGAAGTAAATTTTAAAATATTTTAAAACATCACACAAAGTGGTGAATTTCTTTGGACATTTTATTTTTAAAAATTGGTTTTAGTCAGAATGGGAAGGTCCCTTTTAGTTAGTCATTTCATAATAATTTGAAAACAATAATTTGGTACCTAGTTGTCTTCATTCAACATTATAAAAAGTTACAGTTCTTGAACGTCGCAATTCAGCCAGCACTGATGATTTGAACAGAATGAGAGGACCAGGGAAGCCAGTTGGCTTCTCCTAGTTCGGCATCATCGTCCGTGGGATGACCTTGTTACGCTGGAGCCTCGAGATACTCCCCTGGTCTGTCTGCAGCCACAGTCACTGCTTTGCTGTTCTCAGGCTGAGAGGGCTGCTAACCTTTCCATGCTGTATTTCAGCAACTTGGAAGTATATACAGTATACTGGCTGCAATCTTGAACGTTGGAAACATTGAATTTTCTTCTGTGGCAACTGAACACCAGATTGACAAGAGCCACATTTCGAATCATGCCGCTCTGGAGAACTGTGAGTTTTTATTATCTTCCATTCAAAACTGAACTCCTAAAAAACATCTGATGACATGGTGAGAGTGTCACATCGGGGCAGTTGTACGTTTATGGAACCCTAAAAAAGAATACTCAGATTGAATTTGCATCAAGTGAAGTTTCCAGAGTCCACTGTTTAAAACAGATCTTCGTGTCTACAAATTAGCTAATTACTATAGGAAACATTTCTAAAGACTAGGCTTTCATGATTATTTTAGGAGCTATTTACATTTCAATGTAAAAGTACAGAAAACGTAATTAAGATTTAGCAAACTGATCTGAAAAAGAGTTGAAGTTGTTATTGTGTAAATTTGACATCTCTGTCATTTATAAGTAATAAAAATCTGAATATTTATTTTTGTACCGAATGGAGTTTTATACATATTCATCTTGGATTGGTTCATTTTGGAGTCATTTTCTATGCAAGTAAAGTACATCATGGTATTTGCTTCAAATCAACTTATATTGACTGAGTTTAATGAATTATTTCAGTAATTTAAAGTTTCTCACTGATACTGTCCTGTGGCAAACTTTTTTTTTAGAATATACCCTATTTTTATTTTTAATATTGGCATATGCCCCACAATTCCAGATCTGTTAAAGTTTCATTTGTAACCTGGGAAATATGATATAAAATTTAATTTATAGTAAGTCCCCTACATACAAAAAGGTTCTGTTCCAAGAGTGCGTTTGTAAGTGCATTCTATTCATAAGTCCATCAGAGTTAGCTTCAGTTCAGTTCAGTTCAGTCGCTCAGTCGTGTCCGACTCTTTGCGACCCCATGAAATGCAGCACGCCAGGCTTCCCTGTCCATCACCAACTCCCGGATTCACCCAAACTCATGTCCATCGAGTTGGTGATGCCATCCAGCCATCTCATCCTCTGTCATCCCCTTCTCCTCCTGCCCCCAATCCCTCCCAGCATCAGAGTCTTTTCCAATGAGTCAAACTCTTTGCATGAGGCGGCTAAAGTATTGGAGTTCCAGCTTTAGCATCAGTCCTTCCAGTGAACACCCAGGACTGATCTCCTTTAGAATGGGCTGGTTGGATCTCCTTGCAGTCCAAGGGACTCTCAAGAGTCTTCTCCAACACCACTTCAAAAGCATCAATTCTTCGGCACTCAGCTTTCTTCACAGTCCAACTCTCACATTCATACATGACCACTGGAAAAATCATAGCCTTGACTAGACGGACCTTTGTTGGCAAAGTAATGTCTCTGCTTTTGAATATGCTATCTAGGTTGGCCATAACTTTCCTTCCAAAGAGTGTCTTTTAATTTCGTGGCTGCAATCACCATATAGTACATAAAAGCAAGCAAAAAATAAAACATTTTAAATCTTACAGTATGGTATCTTGAAAAATACAGCAGTACGGTACAGGAGGCGTACATGGGTTGGCATTAAGTGAACAGGCAAGTAGAGTTACTGACTGGAGGAGGGAGACGAGCTGGGAGGCGGTAGGGATGAAGGATCATCAGCAATAGGAGACGCAGGGCAAGCTGCAATTTCACTCATGCCTGATGTTGATGGCACAGGTTCTGGTTCCTTTCTGGAATCAGATGCAAGCTCCCATCTTTGAAAGCTTGCAACTTGAAGGTTCATATGTAGGGGACTTACTGTATATATTTTTTTCTGATTTATGCTTACTTATGAACAGAATGAGATGTTTTAGGGTGATTTCAGAGAGCCGAATGCCAAACCATGCTGGTCTGAACCTGTCCACAGATCTTTATCATCTTCATCCTACTGAGTCTGGAACCAGCTGGGTAATACAGCAGATGTGTCTGAGGTTGGCATGTAATGATGCAACCTGTCTGTCTTTTCCTATATAAAGAAAACTTAATTGGCCTATACAATATTAGGTTATCAGAAGTGGAAGGAGTAGCCAGAAAATACCATGATAAAATTCAAACCTCACTGTCTGATCATATTTAGGTGACTTATCAGCACCAACAGAATGAGCTGCAATAAAGCTATGATGTAGATATAAGTACATGAATTACCACCAAACTGAACAGTTATTTTGATGATTGACAACCTATTTTTGTAGAGCGGGAGATAATCATACAGGTCACAAAAGATTAATATTAATATAGTTAAAATTAATTAAACCACTTTCTGAAACAACCACTCATGGGAAACAGAAATTTTACTAATTTACATGAAAATGATTTATAGTTAAAGATACAAGGAATTATCTGCACATGAAGGCTGTGGCTCTGGATGGTTTTACAGGTGCACAGTTTCAATGAGGCACCAGTTTTGTCCTTTCTCTTCTGTAACTCTCTCCCAAATATGGTGTCTTCTTTTTATCTCCATCATCATTATTCTCATGCAAGACATATCACCTCTCACCTAAACTGAATGACCACCCAGTGGTTCATTCCACCTTAATTCTTGAACTTTTCCAGGCTGTTCTTCACAGTTCATTCAGGAATCACTTACCACATGTATTCATGGGATCTCTCAATCTCCCTCTCCCGCTCCTTGCCCCTCTCCTTTTCCCCGCCTCCCTCTATCTTGCCACTTGTACTTCTTGATTAGCTTCTCATTTCCTCTGGATGAAGACCATCAAGATGAGAACTTTGCCTTACAAGGTGTTCTACTTAGCAGTGTATCCCCAGGTAAAATGCCTGCCATGCAGTAGATGCTCAATAGATAAACATGTCAAATGAATGAATAATGGGGGAATAGAAACAGATGTACCAGTCTAAGTAGGAGACATTAATCAGAAACAGAGCTAAGTAGAATTACCGGAAAAGGCATTACAAATCACGAGGGAATCAGTGTTGTAGGGACAGGCAACTGGCTGACCATTTGAAAGACGAGGGGTTTGAATCCTTCTCACACACCACATACAAAGGGAATTCCAAATGTGTATCAATATAAATGCAAATAAGTATAAGTGTACAGGACAAAATGCATTTATATAATCCTGAGATGAGAAAAGACTTGAAGGATTTTATGTGAGATCACACGTAAGTTTTAAGTAGGTGTTTGACTACATAAAAATTAAAAGTTTTATCCTAAAAGCAGGAAAATAAATTGCAATGAGATGAAACATGAAGAAAAATACTTGCAATGTATATATCAAAGCATTATTCTCTTTAAACTTATAAATCTGTTAGGAGAGATGAATATATCAATGAAAAAAGAGGCAGTTTACAAAGTAAGAACAAGTCACTAATAAAAATATGAAAAGAAGAAAGTATTCAGCTTTTCTAGGAACCAAACACAAATTGAAAGAAGAAAACATTATTTTTTAAAATAATAATATCAATACAATATTGTAAAGTTAAAAAATAAAATTTAAAAAAATGATAATCTCTGGAGTCTGTGATCTTGTATTGAAATTATTTATCTTTCATTTAACTGAAACTGGTTCAGAGTTTTTGAAGAGCAATAGTGTATCTCAACATTATATATATGTTATATATATATATATATATATATATACACACATACACACTCAGAACCAACTGCTAAATTTAGGCAATTTATGCTAAGAAAATAATACAAGACAGGAACACAGATTCATGCCCAAAATATTTATCCTCACATTCTTTACAATTGTGGCCATATGGAAGCAACCTAAGCATCTAACAATTTTAAAATCGATACATTAAGATATATGTCAGAATATTATGCAGCAAAATAAAATGATGCTAGCAAATACTATTCAACAAAATTGGAAATGTTTAAGATATTAAAATAAAATGTATGTGCAGAATAGTGGCAATAAACATGCCCAAGAGGAAAGAAACACAGAATGTTTTCTTTGAAGGTAGGGATTAGGCTCAACAATTTTAGCCACGTAGTCAAGAAATATCTTTTCCCAAGTGCTAAAAGTAAATTTAAAATATTCAAAATATTTTAAAAGGAGAACAACTAATTGGAGAAATTAGCCTATCTGTCATGTAATAGTTTGGTTAAGGATGTTTATTATATTAAAAGTGAGTTTTGTTCACTGAGTTTAAGTATTATTCATTTAAAAGTTCTCTGATATTTAATTATCATTAAGTATTAAATATTCAGGCAGCAAGTTTTAACAAACTTTAGTCATTGACATATGTAACTGATAAGTAGTATGATAAAAATATATGAATGTTAAAATATTTTATGCTCCCTTGTTTCTATATTGTAAATGTTACTTAAAAGACATTTGTTTGCATATATCCCTTAAGTCTAGGTAACCTTATAATTAATTTCTGTATTTTGAAAATGTGTCTGTATAATCACATTCAAATGATACAGAAGTTTTCATTATGTTTTTAAATTATTGAACATAACTTAGCAACCACTGGCTTGTGCAGTTGGTTGCTCTGTCAGTCAGTTTGGTTTGGGTGGTGCTATGTTATACAACAGCCTGCAACCAACCAGTCAAGATAAGTGGAGAAAGATAATCAAGAAGAGACATAGAACTCTTATTGAATAGGAGCTTCTTTTTATATTATAAAACACTCACATGCTTATTTCGTGTCATTTAAAGAAGGTGAATTAAGACATTTTCATTCTCTGGGGACTGACTTCATTGTCATAAAGTCTTCTAACAACACCTGCTTATTTTTATTTTTATTTTTTAGCTGCTTCTTTGCTTTGCATTCAAGTAGATGAGCTGCAAGAAGCTCTCACCTCCCACTGTGTGGTCACTAGAGGAGAAACCATCATACGACCCAACACTGTAGAGAAGGCTACTGACGTCAGAGATGCAATGGCTAAAACTTTATATGGACGCTTATTTAGTTGGATAGTCAACCGCATTAATAGCTTACTGAAGCATGAGGCATCACACAGGTAAAAATCTTCATAGAACATGCTCCCCAAATGTCAAGTGATGTAAATCTGCTTTCTAATTTACTGATTTTTCTATGAGTTCCTTTGAAGATGTTTCTAACTAGTATCATTTAATTATTAAAGTTACATTTCTAGTAGATCTGCTTTATTTCCTAATGATACCACTTCACTGCACCATGTGGCTGTAAAACTTTTAGAACTGCTGGAACAAAAACTGTAGCAATGTGAATAAACATAATAGAAAGTGATTTTTTTAGTGTGACTTCTTACTATCATTTTACATTTCTTCTAATTTAGAAGGTGTACTGTGAAGTGTATATACCATTTTATACTTGCAGAGAATATCTGTTCAGCAGTTCTTTGTGTTGAGGGGTTGAATTAAATCTTCAAGGCAAAAGAAAGCTTTCTTTTCTTTTTTATTTATCTTATTTATTTATTTTTTGGCTGCACTGCATGGCATGTGGGATCTTTGTTGCCCAACCAGAGATTGAACCTGAGCCCTCCTGCACTGGAAGTGCAGAGTCTTAACCAGTAGACTACCAGGAAAGTCCTGGAAACCTTTCTATTCATATTTTAACCCAGCAAGGGTACATACGACCTCCAATGAAATTTGGTTCAGAAATGCTCTAGATAAACTGGTAAGTGGCAAGGTACAAGCAGTAGTATTATGTGACCATAACCGATGTAAAATATAAGGTAAGTCTATGGCCTGTCTATACACCAGGGATTATGCAGGGATATATCTTTATATCCACAGCTTTATTCTGTAAATCATACAATCTTTAGAAATTGGTATGTGAAGAACAAGATGGATTTCTACCTTAAGGTCGTCTCATTCGCAGCTGCTTACTATGCATAAAAGACCATTTTATACACATTTCAGGCCTGCAATTCATTGTTATTTTTCCATTACAATAAACACCACACCATTAAAACTGTTCAAGCGACTTAAGAACATGGAGGAATAACATTCTTGACTATCTGTCCCTCAAATCAATGAACAGAGATAACCTTTGTGAAGGAGCAGGGGAAAGAACACATCTGGAATATTGAATTGTAAAATAGTATTTAATTGTATTTTAAAGTATTGCATTATAAAATAAATTAATATATATTTATAACTTTCTCCAGGTTACTGTGAGTTCTGTTTTAAAAATGACAAGTGAATAATTCAAAAACAAATAACCATTCTTTAAGTAAAATATTTTTAGCAGGACATTTTAATTGTCCTAAAATGAGAGACAAAATGCTCTTTCAAAGTGTTTTTGCTTTTCTGGTATGGCTCTTATTGAACATAGTCATGCTGTATTCTGAGTGCTTGGTAGGTTTTCCCTGTGATTCATGACTCACTCGGGGCTGTGATTTTTTTGTTTATAAACCTATAGGGCAAAAAGTTTATTTTGTTTAAGTATTCAAGATAGTATGGAAATAGTTTCTGAAGTACAGGGAAAATATTATACTGTCTACATCTTAAAATGAATGCTAGCTACTTTAGGTTCTATGGAGGGAAACTTTTTCAATTAAGAAAATTTTCACTCTGTGTTCTAATAATATATAGTTTCTTAGCTAAATCACAAAAGTGACTCAGAGCTACCCTGCTTTCAATTACCTCCTAAGAAAGTAAATAAAAGCTCAAAATAATACCTCTTTAATTTTCCAGTGGCAATGGTGATGAACTAAGCATTGGCATTCTGGATATATTTGGCTTTGAAAATTTCAAAAAAAATTCCTTTGAGCAGCTGTGCATTAACATTGCAAATGAACAAATTCAGTTTTATTTCAACCAACACGTGTTCACCTGGGAACAGGTGAGTTGAAATGCTTTGTTATATATAGTATACATGCATGCAGTGTGTGTATTCTGTGGAGAATTGTACTATGAAGTGGGATCTAAATCATAGATTGAAAGCCTGAAACATTTATTAAAGTCTACAAAAAGATTTCCTTTGCTCCATGCTCCTAGTAAAAATAAAAACAAGCTAAAAAGCTGGTATGCATTTAGTTTGTCTTGATATGTGATGTTGAATGTGCTCCACCAAAAATGGCTGGACTCTTCTCCAAAGTTAGCATATCTGAGCCCTTGCAAACAAAGGAAATTTGGAAATTTAAGTAAGCAGATGTGTCTAGGGATTTCTTTCTGTAGACTGCAAAGCTGAAATTCTGTTTGGAATTTAAATACCCACGTAAAATGCATTAAACTTCAAAATTCTGGTTGCTAAGCAACAGAACACAAGATAATGGATTTGATGTAAATGCCATGAGATGGTAATTTTGTCAGAGTACAGTAAGTAATTTATGATTCAGCTTCAAAAATCAGAGTGTTACTTGAACTGCATTTGGCAAAAATGTAGTATTAAAATTATTTAGTTAATCAAGCCTAAAAGAAATAGTCATATTTTATATCATTTAGTATGTCATTTTTCCTTTAAGTAATAGTATATTGTTGTGTGTTTACTGTTATATGGTTGTGTGTTCAACTTAAAATTGAAGTTTTTGTTTAAATTTGAAATAAACTAGAGGTACATGGATTTTTTTTTTAATTCAAAATACTTAGCTTTGTTGCAAATTTACTTTGAAATCACATTTTGAAAACAGTGGTTGCACAGAAAATGTTTAGATTGTGGCATTTCTTGGGGCTGAGTTTCTCCACTGTTTACCTGAAACTGTCCTAACATTGTTAATTGGCTCTACCCCAATACAAAATGAAAGTTTTTTTTTTAATAAAAAGGGCAAGAATTTAAGATTTTGTCTGTATTTGCACAGCTCTCATCCACCCCAGATTCTTGTTTCTCTCACCCTCTCCCTTTCACCGCTTCTCCATGCCTCTCCATTAGTGCCATCCTTTAGCTTAGTTATACAATGAAATCTTTTGAAGTCTTTAGAAACAAAACCTTCTTCAGCCTGCTTATGTCTGTAGCCATGGCCCTCTCTCTTCCCTTCACAATCAAGGTCCATGAAAGCATATTCAACATTCACTGTAATATATTGATTTCTTCCCCACCTGGGTACATTGAATCCGTAGCATCTGACTACTGTGTAGGAATGGCCCTTCTTAATCTCATCAGTCACTAAAATCAGAAACATTTTAGTCTCCACATTGGTCTTTCTGTATCTTCAACCCTGTTGACAGATTCCTATTTCCCCGCGTTGGGCATCCCTAACACGCTTTCTGTTTCTCTTCCTCTTTGATGATTTCCTTTTTTTACTCTTCCTGCACCAACCCGTACATCAGTGGTTCTTAACCCTGGCTGCATCTTAGAATCACTTGGGTAAAATTCCAGTGCCCAGATCCTGTCCCAGTCTATTTAAGTCAGATGTCTCGGGATGAGACTGAGCTATCACTAGTATTTTAAAGGTTCCCAGTCTAGTCCAACTGAGTACAGCCAAGGTTGAGAATTACTGCCCTAAATGCTAGCTCCCAAAGAGTTCTATCCTTGATATCTTCTAATATTCACTAGGCAAGAATCTATTTCCAATACTTCAGCTACTCCCTATGTCCTAGAGATGCTGCAGTCCCCATCTGTAACCCCATGCCTCTTTGATCCTCCTCCTGTAAGGACAACTTCCAGAACTTGATCCAGAATTGAATTCATCTTTTCCTCCCACTTATATTCTTTCTCAGAGAATGGCATCTCTAACCACCAGCTTACTGGAAAAAAACAGTGAGACTTATATTCTTTTTTAAATATTTATTTGACCGAGCCAAGTCTTAGTTGCAGCAGGATCTTCTATTTCAGTTGCGGCATTCAAGAACTTTAGTTGTGATATGCAGACTCTCAGTTGCAACATATGGGATCTAGTTCCCTGACCAGGGGGTGGAACCCAGGCCCCCTGCACTGGGAGTGTGGAGTCTTAGCCACTGAACCTCCAGGGAAGTCCCCATTGAGACTTTTCTTATTCCTTCCTCCTTTATGCTCCAGTAAAAACATGTGACATTTGACAGCACAATATTTGGTTTTCATTTTTGCTCTCTTTCACTAGGCTGAAAGCTCCTTGAGCAATTATGTATTGATTCTTTTTGTATCTTCAGAGCCTGACATAGAGCAAATGCTCAATGAATATTTATTAAATCAATATCATCTTGCTTTAATGATTCACAGTGTTCACAGCATCAATGCTAACCAGAAATTGAAATAAGTAAACTTGTGGCGGCAGGCGGTGATTTGGACTTTTTGATAGGAATCTATTCCGCTTACCTGCTTCATGGGATCTGGTACATCTTCATGCATTTCCTGTCTGCTTAATTAATTAATAATGTATGTTGGTAGGCTTCTGTTAGTCTTCTCTTTGAGGGATTAAGCTTAGAACCTGGTGTTATTGGAACTAGCCTTTAACCCAATGTACATCTTTCAACAATTATTTACTTTTCACTTTTAATAGACTGTTAGTTTATGGTTCACTTTGACTGATAGCCTTGAATTTCATTTATCATCCTAATGCTTTTAATTCTTTTGTGTTTGGGCTTGCTACAAATGAAACACCTCTTACATGACTTTTTAAAAAATATCCTTGAGAGGTTTTCAAGACAAAATCAACTCAAAATTGCTCCAGCAAATTAAAAATGCAACTAAGATCCAGGATTATGCAAAGCACTTTGAGGAATTAAGGCCATGCCCAATCCTTTCAAGTGCCTTCATGGGGTAAGGACCCGAGAATCCCTACTTCATGATCTTATGGACCAAACATTGGCAGCTGAGTGACCAGGTCAGTGAATCAGTGATTTGGTGGACACAGGACGTAGTCACGGATTCTGTTGATTTTAACATGTGGCTGCACCTGATTGGGTTTTTTTTTTCTTTTCCTTTCATTCTGTCACTTACTTCCCTGTGAAGGCAAAATTTATAACTGAGAAATGCTTATGTAGCTGTGTATTAGCTACCATAGATAAAGAGAGCATTTCTACTAAGGGAGGCAGCTTTTCGAAATAGCCCTCACAGTGAGTCTCCGTGGTAATTTGTAGCCAAGATTTTGCTTCTTTGGGGTTTGTTTTTGCTTACTTTCTGATTTTCTTCCATGTGGAAGGGAGCTCAACAGTAGGCAAAGAGTGATAGAAAGCTTGAAGTTCTCTTCAAGTCAGAATCAGACTGGTGCTGTAGTGATGGGTTTTGTCTGTTTAATCGTGCTCTGTGGTGTAATCATTGTGGTACAGACAAGGAGAAATGATGTCTGTTTCCTGCTGCTGCTGCTGCTAAGTCGCTTCAGTCGTGTCCAACTGGGTGTGACCCCATTCCTAGAAGTTTACAATTCAAATTAAAGAGAATGAATATCAACCATGGATTAGTCCCCCATGGGCATGAGTTTGGATTGGAATAAATGCCATTGTTCTTTAGACTCAGAATTCTTGTATGATGCTCCAAAGCATTGTTCTAGAATCCTGAAGATCCACCCTACTTCCTCATATACCTATTGATGGGGATAAGCTTTCTGATCCATTAACACATTTTTCTATTAACCAAACTAGAGTTGGTTTTTAAAGTGAGCTATTAATAGTTGTTTCTCTAAAGGATAGGATTATATATATAATATGCATATGTGATTCATATACGTACCCGTGGGTTTAAAATTAAAAGTCAGAAGTCATTTTATAAGCAGGAAGCTATTTACAGCACATAATGGAAGCAATAAATGCAGTAAGTGACTTATCTCAGAGTGTGATGTATATGAATTTTATCTCCAGCTGTTCATATTCTAAAGTTTAAAGCTTTTGAGGATTTGGACGTGGGCCCCAACACAGAATTTGGGGCAACTTCAAAGAACAAAAATTCATTCAATTATATAGTATCTACACTTTCCACTTTTTTTAGCATCATAAAGTAAAAAGGATCAATCAGCCGATAAAAAATAGACCCCTTATACGTTTCAAATTGTTTTGCTTGCAAAGTGTGAATTTTTATTTTGTATCCGGCTTTTCCCCCTGTCGCACCACGTGTGTACAGTGGTAGTGGCATTTGTGTTCTGTGTGCTCTTCAAGGGATAAAGGCCATTTTATAGGCATTTTCCTTATCGGCATTGACAGCCTGTACACTGAAGAAACCCTTGGTATACAACAAATCGTCCTTTATAAACGGTTGGCCAAATTTTCAGCTGCTGTTTGAGATCACACCAGGTGTTCCTTAAACTTTCCACCTACTGAGTATGGAACACACACACACACACACAAACACACACACTAGTCACTCAGTCGTGTCCAACTCTTTGCTACCCCATGGACTGTAGCCCGCCAGGCTCCTCTGTCCATGGCATTCTCTCGGGCAAGAATACTGGAGTGGGTTGCCTTTCCCTTCTCCAGGGGATCTTCCTGACTGAGGGATCGAACCCAAGTCTCCTGCATTGCAGGAAGATTCTTTACCGTCTGAGCCACTAGGGAAGCCCTAAGTATGGAAGCTGGTACCTAAATGAGTGGATGCACGTGGCGCATCCCTGAAGCCTCTCCTGGCTGTGAGCAAAATGCCTTTTCCCTCTGGCTCTCACAGGCTGCCCTCGGGACACCTGGTCCTTCCCACCCCTCACTCACCACCCATGATGCACGCTGTTTCTCTTCCATCAAGGAAGTGGGTCAGTGCCCTGTGATGTGGGTATGTGTGGTACTTATTTTGATAATTTCATAATACTTTAAAAATATTTTAATTATGATTGAAAAATATTGTTGAATGAGATATACAGTTAGGAGCATAAATCTGTATACAGCTACTATAGTTTTCTACATGTGAGGGTAGAGCACAGTATTGACAAACTGAAAAACATTTTTTGCTGAAGACTGAAACATGACAGTAAAGGAGAAATTGTTTAAGGTGAAAGAGATCCTGGTGTATAGAAAATTACATGTCTGAATTCCTAAATGAAATGTCTCCTTATCCTAAACCAGTGCCTGTCAATGGAATATAAATTTGTTAAATCCTTTAGGGCTTTTAAACACTTTTCAAGAATAGGTACCATATACAAAGAGTGACTAGATGAAACTTCAGTTCAGTTCAGTTCAGTTCAGTCGCTCAGTTGTGTGCAACTCTTTGCAACCTCATGAATCGCAGCACGCCAGGCTTCCCTGTCCATCACCAACTCCCGGAGTTCACTCAGACTCACGTCCATCGAGTTGGTGATGCCATCCAGCCATCTCATCCTCTGTTGTCCCCTTTTCCTCCTGCCCCCAATCCCTTCTAGCATCAGTCTTTTCCAATGAGTCAACTCTTCGCATGAGGTGGCCAAAGTACTGGAGTTTCAGCTTTAGCATCATTCTTTCCAAAGAAATCCCAGGGCTGATCTCCTTTAGAATGGACTGGTTGGATCTCCTTGCAGTCCAAGGGACTCTCAAGAGTCTTCTCCAACACCACAGTTCAAAAGCATCAATTCTTCTGCTTTCTACTTTCTTCACAGTCCAACTCTCACATCCACACATGACCACTGGAAAAACCATAGCCTTGACTAGACGGACCTTTGTTGGCAAAGTAATGTCTCTGCTTTTCAATATGCTATCTAGGTTGGTCATAACTTTCCTTCCAAGGAGTAAGCGTCTTTTAATTTCATGGCTGCAGTCACCATCTGCAGTGATTTTGGAGCCCAAAAAAATAAAGTCTGACTTTGTTTCCACTGTTTCCCTATCTATTTCCCATGAAGTGATGGGACGAGATGCCATGATCTTCGTTTTCTGAATGTTGAGCTTTAAGCCAACTTTTTCACTCTCCTCTTTCACTTTCATCAAGAAGCTTTTTAGTTCCTCTTCACTTTCTGCCATAAGGGTGGTGTCATCTGCATATCTGAGGTTATTGATATTTCTCCCGGCAGTCTTGATTCCAGCTTGTGCTTCTTCCAGCCCAGCGTTTCTCCTGATGTACTCTGCATATAAGTTAAATAAGCAGGGTGACAACATACAGCCTTGACGAACTCCTTTTCCTATTTGGAACCAGTCTGTTGTTCCATGTTCAGTTCTAACTGTTGCTTCCTGACCTG
This sequence comes from Bubalus kerabau, assembly GCF_029407905.1. NCBI lineage: Eukaryota > Metazoa > Chordata > Mammalia > Artiodactyla > Bovidae > Bubalus > Bubalus kerabau. Next base: position 26,948,093 of record NC_073636.1, read on the forward strand.
CATACAGGTTTCTCAAGAGGCAGGTCAGGTGGTCTGGTATTCCCATCTCTTTAAGAATTTTCCACAGTTTATTGTGATCCACATTAGTCAAAGGCTTTGGCATAGTCAATTAAGCATAAATTTCAAAATATATTGTACAGCTCTTTTTTCAGAAAAAAAAAAAAAAGGAGCCATTCTATGGAACATCATTTAAATCTCCTTTATACAAAATTCATTGTGTGTGTGTTAGTCTCTCAGTTGTGTCTGACTCTTTGCAACCCCATACACTGTAGCCTGGCTCCTCTGTCCATGGAATTTTCCAGGCAGGCATACTGGAGTGGTATGCCATTCCCTTCTCTAGGGGATCTTTTGACCCAGGGATCAAACCCTGGTCTCCTGCATTGCAGGCAGATTCTTTACTGTCCGACCTACCAGGGAAATATATGTAAAATGTAATATATATATATATTTTTATTAGGAATTATCTAAAATACTGCCTCATTAGGTTACTTGTCAAATTCTGAATTAAAGACCTGTGTCATCTCAAATTAATGATGATCAATATTCCCTTTGGCTTGCTATAAACATTAATGTAAAAATGAGCAGGACCATTGATATCAGCTTTGAATAGAAAATACTGAAAGAAATATATTTCCAATCATAAATTTTATGTAGATTTTTAAAGCATGCATATTTGCCACTTTGCTTTCTTCATTTTTAGTTTTTTAAAAAATTATTTCAGTAAAATATTATAACTAAAAATAATATATATATATAGAAAGAGAGCAAATGATAAAGCAAACGCAGTAAAAGGCTAGAAAAGGCTACATAGAAGTTCTCTGTACCATTCTTGCCACTTTTCTGTTAGTTTGAAATTAGTTCAGCATAAAAAGTGGCAAAATTTCTTTTTTTACTTTAATAAATGTACTTAATTCACCTCGAGTACTGATAACATGCAAAATCACAGATTTTCAACATATAAGGGTTTTCATTCTCTCTTAGAATGAATAACTTCTCAATGGTTTCTTTCCACATGGGCAACATTTTCATGAATATGTACACTTATATGAGCAGTTGGTGAGTAAGAATTCTTTTACTAAAAGACAGATGTCAGGGAATAAATGTATATGTGTGGCCTCTTTCCCCCTGCAAATGTTCTGTCAACAACACATTCATTTATCTATTAAGTTTTACAACACATTCAGGCAGTGTCAACATTTTGAAATGTTAAAACCAGAAGAAACCTAAGTAGATCATTTATACAGTTCATAGATACAAATGACTCCCTGTGACTTGCCCAATGATACAGGTCGATTAAACAAAGCCAGGACTGAATCCAGGTGTCTGATACCCATCCAAGCATCTTCTCATTAACAAATAAAGTTGAAAAGAACCAGGAACCAAACAAAGTATTCTCTCATACAGAAGAAAACATGATCCATCTCATTGAAAGAAAGGAAGAAGGAAGGAGGGGGAGGGGAAGGAAGGGAGGAAAAAGAGAGAGAGAAAAAGAGTATTTTCACCTGAAAGGCCAAGGAGAGTCGACCTACATCAGGAAGGAAGGAAAGTGAAGAGAATGGTAGCACTGAGGCAGGTGGCAGCCGCAGCGACAGAGACTGTGACGGCGGGACAGCGAAGAGACTCCCGAACAGGAAGGATACAGACCTCATAGAGCAACAACTGGAAAAGAGAATATAGAAAAAACAGAGGAGCCCGAGGATGTAACTTAAAGGTTGAAATGGAAAGGCAGCGAGCATTCTTCCTGTGCCCTAAGGGCCTGGATGGCTCAGTGGTAGAGAATCCTGCAGTGCAGGAGCCGTAGGAGACGTGGCTTCAATCCCTGGGTCAGGAAGACCCCCTGGAGGAGGACACGGCTACCCACTCCATGTCTCTAATCTTGCCTGGAGAATCCCATGGACAGAGGAACCTGGCAGCCTACAGTCTATAGGGTTGCAAAGAGTCGGACACAACTGAAGCGACCTAGCACGCATGCAGAGGACAGGACCGCTACGTTTTTCATCTTTATTTCTACCTTCTCTGGTCCCACGTACCCCTAAATATACATGGCTCTATCTGTTAATGGTAGCCCCCTTGTATGCTGCTGTGTGAGTCTGAGGACAGTGTAGGAATCTTAAGTCTCTCCTGGGGTGACATTTTGACCCAAAATATTTAAGCTTGTGGTGTAGGCCGTAGCTGTGGATGCATCTTCCATAGCCTTTCTACTCTGTCTGTCCACACCTCACACTCAAAATTCATTGCAAAACAAATCTTATCTCAGGCATGAAGTTTTCTAACACAACTTCTCACTTCTTTTCTCCTTGATATGTATTTAGAATGATCCCTTTTTCAAAAGGAATTTGGGGCACCTGAACAAAGTAGGGATTTTATATGCTGAACAGCTCAGCTTTACTGTAGTTAATAACTCCACCGGGGACTTCCCTGGTGGTCCAGTGGCCAAGACTCCATCCTCTCTGTGCAGGGGACCTGGGTTCAATACCTAGTTGGGAAACCAGATCCCACATGCCACAATTAAGACCCAGCACAGCCAAATAAATAAATAAACATTAAAAACAAAACTCTACTCATCCTCTTTGAAGGTATTTTTAATATACAGGGCATAACAGAGGACTTTCTGAGTAGTTATATGGGCTACATATTTCCACATATACTTAAAAACAACAATGTTCTGAAATCATAACAGCTATAAGAATACATAACATGTTGTTTCAGGCACAATCATTTTACTAAGAGTGCTTTGTAAATCCGAACAGCATTTTTTTTTCCTCCATCAGTTTGCCTGGATATACTAACCAAGTCTTAAAAATCTAAGTCCATTGTTTTCCAAGTTCCTCATCTCTGCTCTGTGTAACCTGCCACCAAAGCAGTCAGTGGATTTTGACAGAAGCAAATAGAAGTGAAAAATGCATTGATTTAGACCTTAACCTTGCACACTTTCCACAGAAAACATACAAAGCCTCTTTGAACTTTGCAGTTGCCATTTAAGCTATAATCTGCTGTCAGCATAATGTGTCTGACAGTCAAGTTATTCTAGGTCTGTGTACATCTCTCAAGGTTACCTTCCAATGAAAAAGCTGTGAAACTTCATTTCACAGTTTCCATTTTTTGTAAGTTTCCATTTTTTCGTACTGGGTAAACTGGACGTCTTTCAGGTGATCTACCTTTCAGAGCAGTGGGTTCTGCCTCATTTTTATGTATTAAGATTTTGTTGTATTTAAAAATACATGTTTATTTTTTTCCTGGTGACACTCGAACTGTGATTTGAATTTTACAAGGCTCTAAAAGCAGTGGTTAAAAGATTTGCATATTAAATGCCCCACCTGCCATGGGCTAAATTCTTCCACCAAGATCCCAGATAAATTCTCCTTCTCAGAACCCCTTGTAGTACACTGTACATCAGTTCAGTTCAGTTCAGTCGCTCAGTCATGTCCGACTCTTTGCAACTCCATGAATCATAGCACACCAGGCGTCCCTGTCCATTACCAACTCCCAAAGTCTACCCAAACTCATGTCCATCGAGTCAGTGATGCCATCCAGCCATCTCATCCTCTGTCATCCCCTTTTCCTCCTGCCCCCAATCCCTCCCACCATCAGGGTCTTTTCTAATGAGTCAGCTCTTCGCATGAGGTGGCCAAAGTACTGGAGTTTCAGCTTCAACATCAGTCCTTCCAATGAACACCCAGGACTGATCTCCTTTAGGATGGACTGGTTGGATCTCCTTGCAGTCCAAGGGACTCTCTAGAGTCTTCTCCAACACCACAGTTCAAAAGCATCAATTCTTCAGCTCTCAGCTTTCTTTATAGTCCAACTCTCACATCCATACATGACCACTGGAAAAACCATAGCCTTGACTAGACGGACCTTTGCTGGCAAAGTAATGTCTCTGCTTTTGAATATGCTATCTAGGTTGGTCATAACTTTCCTTCCAAGGAGTAAGCGTCTTTTAATTTCATGGCTGAAGTCACCATCTGTAGTGATTTTGGAGCCCAGGAAAATAAAGTCTGACACTGTTTCCACTGTTTCCCCATCTATTTCCCATGAAGTGATGGGACCAGATGCCATGATCTTCGTTTTCTGAATGTTGAGCTTTAAGCCAACTTTTTCACTCTGTACATAGCACTTATCTAACCTGTGTTACCTTGCATTTTAGGTATTTATTTACTAATCACTCAGTTTATCTTAAATCCACTGAGGACAGGGACTTCATTTTAAATATCTCTTTATCATCCATCACAGTGCTTTATTATAAAGTGTTCAATGAAAATATTTATATTCAAGAATATATTATTGAATATATTGAATAAACATATATATATTCAAGAATATATTAAAATAGTAAGGAAAATAGCATGTAACTTGAGTTTGTGAATGGAGGAGAACGTTCTGCCCAAGACAGTGATTATCTGTTATACTTCCCCAGCAATAGCCGCTATAGAACCTGAGACCTGATGTGTACCTTCCATGTAAGTGTCTCTAAGGATCGGAGGTCAGAGGTCATCTCTTACAGACTACAGCTCTGGGGGTGGGAAAGGACGCAGAGTGAAGGCAAAAGTCACAGAAGCAGAGCTGCAGCATGATTCTTCCCGTCCCTTTTGTAAACTAGATCATCAGCATCTATGTTGCGCTGGTACTACCATCTTCCAGTAATTATTGTTTATTGTTTCTTTTTTATGCATTTGACATTACAGTATACTCAACCACAAATGGTTACTAGTGTACCAGGTATTTTTACTTTGTTAGATGGAGATTGTTACTTCTGCTTAGTAGATGAGAAAATGGACGTCTAAGAGGAAGAAAACTCCGAAGGACAGGTGGCTAGTTAAGTGGCAGAGCCCAGATGGGAACCTGCATGTTCTTGGTTCTTCATCCATCGGTGGCTCCTGTGACCCACAGTTGTTCATCCCAAATAATGTAAATGTCATCATGATTGAAAAGTGATGTTCTTGAGAGATTCAGCATTTCTGAAGTTAGATAAAAGGCTGAAATTGGTGGAAATGTGACCCTAAGATATACCTAATTAATATTCTGTCAATTCTTGAGGACTTCCTTGGTGGTCCAGCGTTTGGGACTTTGCCTTCCAATGCAGGAGGTGCCCATTCCATTCCTAATCAGGGAGCCAAGATCCCATGTGCTTCACAGCCAAAAAACCAAAACATAAAAGCAAGCAATATTGTAGCAAATTCAATAAAGACTTTAAAAAACAGTTCACCTCAAAAAAAATTTAACAAAAGAAATTATGTAACATAATTTTATTACAACTCACTAACAACATAGTCCCCCATGTCTGGAAAGCTTGAGATTCTAATAGAGGGAATTCTAATACATGGAGTATAAACTTTTTATTGTTACCCTGAATATCAACAGTGCTGACTTTAATGAACTAGCACATCTGGAGAGAGAGAAATAAAATGATACCCTCAGTTTAAGGGCAAGGTCATAGGGAGCAATTTTTTGTATGTAGAGCAGAATTTTAGGTAATTTCTGCCAGTTTACATATTGTTCACAAAATTTTAAGTATTTCTATGCCTGTCTTGTCCCATTATAGAATGAATACCTAAATGAAGATATTGATGCTAGAGTTATTGAATATGAAGATAACCGGCCTCTCCTAGACATGTTTCTGCAGAAGCCAATGGGTTTACTGTCCCTCCTTGATGAAGAAAGTAGATTTCCCAAGGCCACCGACCAAACTCTTGTAGGTGAGTTTTAAATTCAGTATGTCTAAATAGTTTTCATGTAATGCAGTCATGTAATTATGAATTTTTTTTTTTTAATTTTTAAAGTTAGTAGAATATTGCTGTGACAAAGACTGGACAAGTAACTTTAAAGAAGAGGCTTTTGATCTAATACCTGGACCAGTGAATGTTTATAATAGGGTGAAATATTTAGTGATAAATTAAACAAATTTCCATATTCAACTTCACCTTATATTATGGTAGAGCCCTGACCATAGGATTTTATGTTAGAAATGACCTTAGAGATCATCCAGCCCTAAATTAGAAATGGAAGGGCAGGGTGAAAGGACAGCTCTCAGAATGGAAAAGAGATAGATGGAAAAGAAAATAACCCCAAAGTTGTGGGGAAATCATTTCATACTAGTCACTTGATTTTGATGTTAAAATGTACCTTCCATGACATGAAATAACAGAGATCTTCTGTTGGTAAAATTATTGTAGAACTTCCTTTATGATCCTATTGTGTTTCCTATGTAATCAATAATAACCTATAGCTCCTCTTAGAGAAAAGAGAGACAAAATACCAAATGTCTAGGCTCATGGTTTCACATCCAGTTGTGTTTCACAAAGCTCTCTGAACAATCTCAGGTACTTGGTTTTTTCTTTCCTCTGTTCTTAGAATGTGGCCTCTAGACCAGGGACATCAGCATCCCTCTTGGGAACTTGCTAGAAATGTTAATTCTTGGATCCCACTCCAAGACCTATTGAGTCAGAAGCTCTGGAGGTGGGACCCAGCAGTCTATTTTAACAAACCCTCCAGGTGATTCTGATGCTTGGCAAGGTTTGAGTACTGCTGCTGTGCAGTAGCGGAGAAGGCAATGGCACCCCACTCCAGTATTCTTGCCTGGAAAATCCATGGACCAAGGAGCCTGGTAGGCTGCAGTCCATGGGATCGCTAAAAGTCAGAGACGACTGAGCGACTTCACTTTCACTTTTCTTTTCTTTTTTTTTTTTTTAAATTTTATTTTATTTTTAAACTTTACATAATTGTATTAGTTTTGCCGAATATCAAAATGAATCCGCCACATGTATACATGTGTTCCAATCCTGAACCCTCCTCCCTCCTCCCTCCCCATACCATCCCTCTGGGTCGTCCCAGTGCACCAGCCCCAAGCATCCAGTATCGTGCATTGAACCTGGACTGGCAACTCGTTTCATACATGATATTTTACATGTTTCAATGCCATTCTCCCAAATTCTCCCACCCTCTCCCTCTCCCACAGAGTCCATATGACTGTTCTATACATCAATGTCTCTTTTGCTGTCTCATACACAGGGTTATTGTTACCATCTTTCTAAATTCCATATATGTGCATTAGTATACTGTATTGGTGTTTTTCTTTCTGGCTTACTTCACTCTGTATAATAGGCTCCAGTTTCATCCACCTCATTAGAACTGATTCAAATGTATTCTTTTTAATGGCTGAGTAATACTCCATTGTGTATATGTACCATACCTTTCTTATCCATTCATCTGCTGATGGACAACTAGGTTGCTTCCATGTCCTTTTCACTTTCATGCATTGGAGAAGGAAATGGCAACCCACTCCAGTGTTCTTGCCTGAAGAATCCCAGAGACGGCGGAGCCTGGTGGGCTGCCGTCTATGGGGTTGCACAGAGTCGGACACGACTGAAGCGACTTAGCAGCAGCAGCAGCAGCTGTGCAATAGTACCATTCTGTTACTGTAATCGTAATGGAATGGTAAAATTCATGATCTCGAGTTTTACCTTACCATTTATAATTATATTACAAATCTACATATAGTAGTTATATAGAATTTTCAGTTTTTTCACAGCACATTTTCCATTTTATGGTGAAAGAGAAGATTCTGTCAGTCAGTATTTTTTGAGACATTCCAACATGCTTAATCTTGGAGTTTAATTTTTTTCTACAGAAAAATTTGAAGGTAATCTGAAATCACAATACTTCTGGAGACCTAAAAGAATGGAGCTTAGTTTTGGAATTCACCATTATGCAGGAAAGGTAAGAACTCTGAAGCACTATAACTGAGGTTCTCTTTAGTCTTTTGTTGAATAATAAAGCTATGAAAATTATGGCCCCAAATATTTACAGATAGTTATAATGAGATAAAGAGTCCATCTTTCTGATCCTAAGATCTGGCTTGGGCTGCAGTTGGCTGGCAGTTTTCCCTTCTTTTAATGATAACTGGGAACCTTTTATATAAACTGCCTTCTTCAGACTTGAGTTGCTTCTCTGTCCACTGCAGCCTTTGTCTCTCCTCCTTCCCAACAAGAGAAGGTACCAGGCAGGAGGTATGGCCAGATAACTGAGCTGATTAATTAGATAGGATTAGCTTATGGACTGGCATGCAGTTAGAGGAAGCAATGTTTATGCACTGACATATACTTTCCTATACCAGAGCAAACCTCAGATACGTTGTCCTGAGCCCAGAAGACGGTTTCCATTCCTTCTGTAGAGAATACCAGATCCTTCACTCACAATGACGTTATAAATATTGGAGGACTAAGAAGATATTCAAATCAAGAAGGGGAATTCATAGAAATACATAAACAAATAGAATAACGGCTAAAACCCTAAGAATTCTAGTCTAATAGAACTTCTGTGTCAGTCAACATTCCAGACTTTTGTCATTGAAAGCAAAATCTACCTTAAATAGTTTAGTTATAACCTTTCTCATGATTTTCAGCACATGATTTTATAAATAAGTCTCCTTTAAAACAATCATTAAAGATTTCCTATGATTTTATCCAGTTGTTTTTAACTATATTAGTCTTCTGGGCTGCCATAACAAAAATACCTCTGGCTGGGTGTCCTAAACAATAGAAATTGTATTTGCTCACAGTTCTGGAGACTAGAAGTCCAAGATCAAGGGGCCAGCAGATCTGGTATCTTGTGAGGCCTCTCTTCCTGGTTTGCAGGTGGCTGCCTTCTCTCTGTTTTCATATAGCCTTTTCTCTATGTACATGTAAGGAAGAGAAAGAGATCTCCTGTGTATCTTCCTCTTATTATAAGAACACCAGTCCTATGAGCTTAGGGCATCACCCTTAAACCTCTTTTAAACCTCATTACCTTCTAAAGACCTTGTATCCAAATACAGTCATATTGGGGGTTAGATTTGCAACATATTAATTTTGGAGGGATGAAATTCACCCCATAAAAACAACCACGTTGAACTACCCTACCAAAATCTTGGGGTTACACTGATCTTTAAAAATCTTAACATTATTTAGAAGTGCCAGAAACACTAAACACCCACAGTATATGGAGACCCTGCTACTGTGGAGCAAATTCTATAAAGGCCTTTTCACTGCAGGCAAATCAGTTATCATAGAAATGAGAATACCTTTCTGGCCCCAACCCTCCAAATAGAGGTGGGAAACACACAACATTTCCACTATAATAAATGGGAGGAATCAACCTTTTTTGATCATTTCCACCCAAATAAAATCAGTGAGGCACAAATTTGTCTCTGAAAAGAGGTAGTGTAAACCTGAAGAGGTTCACATTTCTCAAGTTGTAAGGGATTACCATCATAAATCTTTGTGTAGCTGTCACTCAGCACTGAGTAAGCTGTCTATATGTATCTATTAATGTGGGCTTCCCTAGTGGCTCAGATGGTAAAGAGTCCGCCTGCAATGCAGGAGACCCGAGTTCAATCCCTGGGTTGGGAAGATCCCCTGGAGAAGGGAAGGGCAACCCACTCCAGTATTCTTGCCTGGAGAATCCCATGGACAGAGGAGCCTGGCGGGCTACAGTCCATGCGGTCACAAAGCGTCGGACCCAACTTGAGTGACTAACACCTCTACACTTTCACATGTATCTATTGACAATGATAATGATGATGGTAGTGAGGACAAGGGTGATGACATTGATTGTGACAGTGTTTGTAATGTACTTTATCAACAGGTCGTCTATAATGCAAGTGGGTTCTTGGCTAAAAATAGAGACACTCTTCCCACTGATATTGTGCTCCTTTTGAGGTCATCAGAAAACAGTGTAATTCAACAACTAGTCACCCATCCTCTGACAAGAACAGGTAAGCTGAGGCAATTTCCTTCCATTTTTTTGTATGTGTGAGTTGGTTTTTAGTTTTGTAAAGAAGCTAGGTTTCCAGTAAAGTGTTTGAAGCGCTCACCAGAAAGTTTGGTGGTGTTTGAGCTTCTCATTAGAAGAGTACAGTCACCCCCAGAGAGTTTAGAATTATCTGCTGTGTCAGGAGTGGGCAGCATGGGATGATGCTTCGAGATTCCACAAGTTTAGTGAGTTCTGCCTTATTGATTAAAAAGTCACATGCCTTTGTTCCAACCAACTATATAATCTTTGCATTTGCTTTTAAGTACAAAAAGTGTAATTTGGTTTGTTTTTCTTTATTGGAGTTTAACATTATTCTCTGCACTTCATTTTTTATAGTTCGAGTTCTAGTTGAGATATAATTCAACTGTGGTTTATAGTTGACGCATAACTGACATAGAATAAGCAGCACATACTTAGACAGTAAAATTTGATGAGGCCTTGACATACATAGACTCCTGTAAAACCATCACCACAGGTAATAGTGAACAAGTTGATTATCTGTTTCCAAATGCTGTTTCCTTTTGAGTCTTGATTGTCCTTCATTCCAGTCCTTCATGCTCCTATCCAGTTGTTTCAGCATCATTTGTTAAAAAGATTATTCTTTTCCCTAATGCATTGCTTGGGCATCCTTGGAGAGATAGAGGAGGAGAAAGAGACTGTTTATTTCTGGGCTGTATTGTGTATCACTGATATTTGTCTGTCTTTATGCCAATAATACACTTCTTGATCGCTGTAGCTTTATTAAAATTTTTGAAATCAGGTAATATAAGTCAGCCAGCTTTGTTCTTCTTTTCCAGTGTTGTTCAGGTATGATTATAATTCCTTTGCCTTTCCATGTAAATTTAAAATGGAGTTTGTCAATTTCTACCCAAAATGCTGGTGAAGCTTTGATTGGATTGCCCTGAAGCCATAGATTAGTTTGGGGATATCTGCTATCTTCATAATACTGAGTCCTCCAATCAGGGAGCACAATATGCTTATTTTTCAAGTCTTCCTTAATTTCTGTCAGCAACATTTTGTAGTTGTCAGTGTACAAGTCTTGCATGTTTTCTGTCAAATTATCTGCTATTATATCACATTCTATGCTCTAATAAATGGTGCTTTTTAGTTCAAATTTTGTATGTTCCTAGTATATGGAAATTGGGGGCAGGAGGAGAAGGGACGACAGAGGATGAGATGGCTGGATGGCATCACTGACTCGATCGACGTGAGTCTGAGTGAACTCCGGGAGTTGGTGATGGACAGGGAGACCTGGCGTGCTGCGATTCATGGGGTCGCAAGGAGTCGGACACGACTGAGTGACTGAACTGAACTGAGTATATGGAAATCTATTTGATTTTTGTGTATTGATCTTTTGCCCTGCAATGTTGCTAAACTCATGTTAGAGTAGCTTTTTTTGTAAATTTCATAGGTTTTCTGCATAGATGGTGATGTCATCTGGGACTAAAGTGTCTGCCCTTTCTTTTTCATTCTTTTTATGTTGTGTTTCTTCATATTGCCTGGTTCCACTGCCCAGAATCACAGATGCAATGTTGAATACAAGTGGTAAAAGTCAACATTCTTGGCTTATTCCTGATCTTGGAGGAAGCCATCAGATTTTCCCCATTAACTATGATATGTTAGCTATATGTTTTTCATAAATGTCCTTAATCATGAGGAAGTTGCTTTCTGTTTCTAGTTTGCTAAGTTTTTATCAAGCATGCATGTTTGAATTTTGTCAAATGCATTTTCTGCATCTACTGAGATGATTATTTGTTTTTACTTTGTTTTGTTTTTAAATTTATAAAAATGGTGAGTTGCATGTATTGGGTTTTGAACATTACACTAACTTTAATTCCTGGGAAAATCTTGACATGGTCATGATGCATTTGACTATGTATTGCCAGATTCAATTTGCTAACCTTTTGTTAAGAATTTTTGCATCTATGTTCATGAAGAATATTGGACTGTAGTTTTCTTATAATTTTTTTTCTGATTTTGGAATCAGAGTAATGCTGGTCTCATAGAATGAATTGAGAAATAATGCTTCCTCTTCAATTTTCAGGAAAAATTGGGTGACTATTAGTGAGTTGCTCAGTTGTGTCTGACTCTTTGCGACCTCATGGACTATACAGTCCATGGAATTCTCCAGGCCAGCATACTGGAGTAGGTAGCCTTTCTCTTCTCCAGGGCATCTTCCCAACCCAGGAATCAAACCCTGGTCTCCCGCATTGCAGGCAGATTCTTTACCAGCTGAGCCACAAAGGAGGCCCAAGAATACTGGAGTGGGTAGCCTATCCCTTCTCCAGCAGAACTTCCCAACCCAGGAATCGAACTGGGTCTCCTGCACTGCAGGCAGATTCTTTACCAACTGAGCTATGAGGGAAGCCCCCAGGGTGAATATTATTTGTTTCTAAATGACTTTGTAGAATTCACCAGGGATGTCTTCTGAACCTGAAGGGTTTTTGTGTGTATGTGCGTGACAAGGCTTTTAACTGCAGATTCAACTCTTTGATAAATACAAAGCTATTCAAGTTATTTTAATTTTGAATTAGCTTTAGAGTAGTTTTATCTTTTAAGAAAAATTTCTGTTTAATCTGTGCTGTCAAATTTATTGACATAAAGTTGATAATAATCTCTTATTATCCTTTTGATATTTGTAGATCATGAGGTTATATCTGCTCTCTCATTTCTGATATAAATAACTTGTGTCCTCTCTCATTTTATTTTTGATAGATTTTCTAGAGATTTACCAATTTTATTAATATTCTTGAGGAACCAACTTATAGTTTCATTGATTTTACCTATTGAATTTTTCATTTTATTTTATTGATTTTTTTTTTTTTTTGCTTTTCTCTTATTGTTTTCTTCTTTTTCCTTTGGAGTGTATTTTGTCTTCAAATTTCTAATGTGAAAACTTAAGTCATTGATTTAAGAAAATTTCTTCTTTTCAAATATAGGGCTTTTTAAAAAATTAATTTATTTATTTTAATTGGAGGCTAATTACTTTACAATATTGTAGTGGTTTTTGTGATACACTGACATGAATCAGCCATGGGTGTACATGTGTCCCCCATCCTGAACCCCCCTCAAATATAGATTTTTAAAAGCAATGAATCTATCCTAATTAATGTGCTCTTCTCACTTTGTATATTCATCATGCTTCCAAGAAATCTCTAAGTCGGTAGTCATTTTTTCCCCAAGTAAATTTTCTTTTCCAAAACTTTCCCTGGTAATCGTAAACAAAAACAAAACAAAAAAACCCACTAAGCATAATTCCCGAAGCTGCCCCTCTGACAATGCTTGGTCCACTCACCTGTGTCCAGAAGAGTCTCATTTCAAGAGTCACCTGTGCAGAGGCAGTTTCAGCCCAGCAGAAAAGCCACGCTCTCACCCCAGAGCTTTTCCTGAAGTGATGAGGGAAGGGGAATGAGACCAGAGCAGTGGCACCGCCAGCCACAGCCCAGGCAGGGTTCCTTCCTGCACCCTTAGCTCAGAGCCAACCTTCCACAGCCACCAAAAGACAAAAAAAAAAAGGGAAAATTTTGCCAAAACACAGCCTCTACTTATCGCCTAAAAGGACAAAATTAACAGTTTTCCTGAGGTGACACTGAATTCTGGAGGTATTTCAGACACTTCTCCTAGGATGATACACTCATGGATCGTAGGTTGGTTGGTGTACTGTGCTTGGTGGGGGCGGTGGGAAGGGTGCGCAAGGAGTGAAAAACAGCTAACATTTCCAGGCACCCACCTCAACACCAGATCCACTGTCATGCCGTCAAAATCCTGTGAGGTGGGCTTTATCATCCCCATTTTATGGACTCACACTGTGACTCGGAGACCAAGTAAATAATCCACAATTTAAGCACTACAGCTGGTATGTAAATCCAGGTCTTCCTGGCTTCAAAGGACATAATATTTTCACTACACCACGATTTTTCATAACCTCGACTGTACAGTTATATAGCCCAGCACCAGGCACATATTTCTGAATGTTAGGTTGAAAATGTCCTTTGCTCTCAACCATGTTTGATTTGCATATAATTACTTCATGTGAATTAATGATCCATATGATTTTTAAGGTCCATTCTAAAGCTGACTTTGCATTAAGGAAAAGCTGAGGGCATTTCTCTAGCAGTCCAGTGGTTAAGACTTTGCCTCCCAAAGCAGGGGCTGCAGGTTTGATTCCTGATCAGGGAGCTAAGAACCCAGGTCCCTCGTGGCCAAGAAACCAAAACATAAAATAGAAGCAATATTGTAACAAATTCAATAAAGACTTTCCACATCAAAAAAAAAAATCTTAAAAAAAAAAAAAGAAAATCTCAGGTGCTATTTAAAACACACACACAAAGATTGCTTCCTTTTTTAATTTTTTTATTTTTTTAAATTTTATTTTTAACTTTAGAATATTGTATTTGCCACATATCAACATGAATCCACCACAGGTATACACATGTTCCCCATCCTGAACCCTCCTCCCTCCCCGTACCATCCCTCTGGGTTGTCCCAGTGCACCAGCCCCAAGCATCCAGTATCGTGCATTGAACCTGGACTGGCGACTCGTTTCATATATGATACTATACATGTTTCAATGCCATTCTCTCAAATCATCCCACCCTCCCCCTCTCCCACAGAGTCCAAAAGACTGTTCTATACATCAGTGTCTCTTTTGCTGTCTTGTATACAGGGTTATTGTTGCCATCATTTGCTTCCTTTGTCTTAATCACCCTATATCTTATAGCAGGTAAAAGGAAATCTAACACTTACCTCTACTTTTTCTGTTTTTTAAGCTGGAAGTTTTACTTTTTTCTGAATTTAACATTAGTTATAGGTTTTCAAGTAATATTATTTTATTTCTAAGTGTCTCAATGACTAGTTAACCAAGCATGCATATTGTGGGACTGGCAATTCTTATTTTAACTTTCAAGTGGAGGAAACCTTGTAGCCATTAAAGATTCTAAAGAATTTTCTCTACATTCCCATAGGTAATCTACCACATTCTCAAACTAAAAACATAATAAACTATCAAATGAGGACTTCAGAAAAATCAATCAACCTGACAAAGGTAAGAAAATGTTTTTCATGGCAGTAAGTCTAAGAATCTAACCTCCTCATACAATGGCAGTATTTGTATGAGAAGGCTAAACAGCCTTTCCCTTCATTTTCTCTTTTTGATCTTTCTTTTCTACTTCAACAGATATTGTTATGTTCATATTACTGCTTGTCGCTTAAATAATCATGCATTTCTGATATAGTCCAAACTCCTCTTTTATAATTAGTTTTAATGTTACTCCAAGACCAACTAAATATGTATTAGCTAAAGTCAGAGATACTCACATCCCATGGAAAACTGATTAAAATCCCAATGAGACTGACAAAACAATTACTTTAAAGTAAAAATTCAGCATTTTGTCATTTTATGTATGTGAAAGGGTAGACTAAGGAAGGTTCCATGTGCTCCCTGTAGATCGTAAAGTACAACAGATGCTGAAGCATCACTGTCTTTCTTGGTCTTAGGGTGAAACTGGAGAAGCCACTCGTCGTGCCAGAGAGACGACCAACATGAAAACACAAACAGTTGCATCCTATTTTAGAGTAAGAGGTGACATTATGATATGTTGTGCTTAAGCATGTTATTTATTCTAAATGATAGTTGCCAGTTAAAAGTAAGTAACAAATATCAGAATGCTATTAGCAAAGAAGAATTTTTGTTGTATTTCCTTTACTATCTGTTAGATATAGGATATATTAGGTATTGTCAAAAACCTATGGATTGGTTTACTTTGGTATTTTATCGATAAAATTATTGTATATTAGATCAGTCTTAAGGGAGGTCCGTAGCTTGGTTACAATTTTTCTGTAGAACCAAGCACATTTTCACTAGAATAAAGCCTAAAAAGGTTTGTCATTCAATGATATGATAACCATCAATCCTTCTTCAAGACCTGAATGATCTTAGGGTGGACAGACATATGGGACAGGGTCAAGCATTCATCTCCATCAATACCTCCCTTTACCTGGATGAACTGAAAACCTCAAGAGAAAAATAGAACCAGTGTAGACATGGGGCAAAGAGCAGGGACCCCGGGGAAATACAGTAATGTGCCAAGGAAGTGATTCACTGTGACCTCGGCGTGGAATCAAGGTGACTTTTCTTCCTGGGACAAGATAGGAGATAGCAAAGAAAAGAAGCCCTTTGTTCTCTCTGTGTGCTGGAGAACCTACCCTGCTTTCATTACTGGTTCCTGGTCTTGTTTATATCTTCTGATGAAATGGTAATTAACCAGGCAATGAAAATGAATAAGATACCACCTAAAACTTAGAAATTATTGATTCCATGTAACATGGAGGGAGAGGAGGAAATTGGGTTAAATTTACTCTGTGTTCAGTGAATAAATCCAGTCCTCAACAGAGTCATGAAATACTTTTAAAAATAACTAGCTAGCTTTATTAAATATTTTTTCAGGTCCTAAGCTTGTAGCAGACTGTGTGTGCTTAATCACCTTTGAGTATCACCTCATGCATTTATATGCTGAGTATTTCATTTGCTTCAGGTACATCCACCTTAGAGCAGGCTCCAGCACAGCTGAATGAGACTATTTACAGCCAGATTATTTCTTTTGCTTTAAGTGAGTTATGCAAGGCCATTATCATACCACTGTTGTATCAAACACTGTGTGTATGTTAAACCGTTCATTCATAAAGTTGTTTTGTACCTCAGGCTGTAGTGAAAATGGATATATTCCATATAGTATGTAATATATTTTAAGTATGTAACATATGTATGTTTTCCATACAGTATGTAACATATTTTCAGTTATTTTTCATTCTGCAGAGAATGAACATAATGTAGCACTCTGCCTTGGTCCCTAAGTATCTCCAGTGCCAAAGTTTCAGGGAGCTCTTGCTCAGAATGCCAGCAGACACGTCCATCACACTTGTATCTCTAGTGCCTGAAAGATGTGGGACTAAAGTGATCATGACTCACTTTAGAGAGTGAGTCACTTTCATTACTCACTTTCATTACAGAGAAATGTAATGAAAAGGCCCCCACAGTGTCAGAGCCCAGCTGTTTGAAGAAGCTCACAATTGGGTCTCAGTGCCCATGAGGAAGCCATGCAAATCCAGTGCTTTGTCAGTTGCCCAGTTCTAGGATTTAGTTTGCACTGGCTTCATCACCCAGGCTTGAAAAGTCCATCAGTAAAGGAGATTCAGCTAGCAACAGCTGTCTCTGTCCATATATTCAACGGTTGTGATTCTGGTCTTTGACATACTGGAGTTGATGTTTAAAATATTCACAACCTAAAAGTTGAGAGTTATGCTTTACTCAGCGGGAATTTTTAGGACTTCAAGCCTGAGAGATAGCATCTCAAGTAACCCTGAGAGAACTGCTCTGAAGAGACGAGGAGAGAGCCAGGGTATATAGAAGTTTTCCCAAAAAGGGCAGGTAGTCCGAACATCAAAAGATTATTGTTAAACAAAGAAAACCGGATATCTGAAGTTGAGGAATTTAGCTCTTTTCTGTGTATAGGAAGATGCAAGAGTCTGGGTTCACTGAAATTATTCCTTTGATATGCACTTCACCTGTCTGGGGCCAATATTCTGTTTATTCTTTAATTTTCTCATGACTTACTGTAGGGAGTGGCTGCAGTCTGATGGCTGCTAGATGGCAGGTGTTCTTTCCTTCCTGAGTTCCCTCAGGGCTCACCAGCTCACCATCAGTGGTGGCTGCAATTGCTAATGACTGACATCCTTTGTTTACTGGTATGGCAGGAAATATTCCATTTCTCACCAGTTTTCTGAGATTCCACTTTTAGTTGAACCATGATTATCCTACTGTGTTGCTGCTATCCAGCAGTTGGCTGCTGTTTTAATAAGGTATTGCTGCAGAAGACAGTTTTCATATCTGTCTGATTAAAATATTTCTAAAATAAAAAAATCATCAAACCAGACAGATTAGAGTACCTAAGTACCTAATGGATTTGCTTGTTTTATAACTGTCTTCCCTGGGGAAGTGGCAACCAACTCCAGTATTCTTGCCTGGAGAATCCTTTGGATAGAGGAGCCTGGTGGGCTACAGTGCATGGGGTCTCAAAGAGTCAGCCATGGCTGAAGTGACTTAGCACACATACACATAACTGTATCTTATATATTAAAGTGCATTAACTTCTCAGTCCTTGTTTTAACCTAGGAGATGATAACTGACAAGGACTTTGTACTTTCTTAGAAAAAAGAAAAAAAGAGCTAGACAAGGAAATTAATAGTATAAGGAGGAAACCAAATTTGTGCCTAAATATTGTAATTTGTCAAGTTTCCCTGACAGGATATAATTACTTCCAAACAAACTATATAAAAAATAATATTCAGGGCCTTTCCAGTCCCAAGCACCAGCCTTGAAATTAATATGTAACATTTTCATGTTAATTAAGCCTATTAATAAAAGTTGTGGTAAGAGAAAACAATATTATCTATTAATTAAAGTTGCCTTAAGAATTTACAGGAAACCTTTTAATACGTACATTCCTAGCTATTGCTTCTACATTTTTAATAGTAAATATCATAAATATAGTGTATTTTTAAAAATATACTATAAATACAATTTTATTAAAGCATATGTTAATAAAAATTATATATTACTGTATAACACTCAGTTTTCAGATTTTATTCTTATAATTAAAAGAAAGATGTGCAGGCTGCTAAGTGTTTATATGCTATGCTGGGAATTTTATTTTTGTTGCAAATTACAGTATTCTCTGATGGATTTGTTATCTAAAATGGTGGTCGGCCAACCTCACTTCATCCGCTGCATCAAACCAAACAATGAACGTCAGGCAAGAAAATATGACAAAGAAAAGGTTGTGCTCCAGCTTCGCTACACGGGCATTCTGGAAACAGCAAGAATCCGAAGGCTGGGATATTCACATCGGATACTTTTTGCCAACTTTATAAAACGGTGTGTGAACTTCTTTTTAAATTTCCTTGGACATTTTTTATAAAAATTCTTGAGAAGAATGATAGGAAACAGAAAGAAAATGACTCAGATGTTCTAGAAAGAAGGCACGAAAGTGATTGTGTATCAAAAGAGAAGGTAACTCTTAATAGGGGCTGGAACTGTCTGTTGTCAGCTGGGAGACCCAAGTAACATAGGGAAATTCTCCATTGTGTACATGAAAGCAGGTAACCCACATGTTCTTGAGTTTCAAATTTCAAATTAAAATTTGACCTTATCATCACACTTTTCATTTTTCTATAGAGTTCATCTTTAACTTGCATAACTATCAATGCTAATGCTAAGTCACTTCAGTCGTGTCCGACTCTGTGCGACCCCATAGACGGCAGCCCGTCTATTTTTATACACAAGGCATTGTGCTAAATACTATGGAAGACAGTGACTTTTTTTTTCTTTATTGTATTGTAAGCACAATAACCAACTTTTAGTATATTAGAAATCAAAAGGAAGTTGTGATTATCTGTACTTTTTTTTAAGACTCACTAGACCTTAAATGTGGCTTATAGATTTTTTAAGATGAAGTTCAGCAGGTAAAAAAGCAATTATGTACTTGGAATATACTGGAATTAACCTAATTTAGATTAATATTTTCAAAATAATTTTACATCCATTTTTTTCTTTTTTGTATGGTACCTGTTTCACAAGGTTATTTGTGATGTTAAATGAGACAGCATATTTATTTACTTTTTGGCTGTGTGCCATGGAGGATCTTAGTTCCCCAACTGAACCCATGCTCCCTGCAGTGTAAGCATGGAGTCCTAACCACTGGACTGTCAAGGAATCTCCTTTTTTTTTTTTTTAATTTCTCTACCTGTATCTAGTCTCATGGTCCAGACAGTAAAGAATCTGCCTTCAATGCAGGAGACCCAGGTTTGATCCCTATTTGGGAAGATCCCCTGGAGAAGGGAATGGCTATCCCCACTCCAGTATTCTTGCCTGGAGAATCCCGTGGACAGAGGAGCCTGGCAGGCTACAGTCCATGGGGTTGCAAAGAGTCAAACATGACTGAGCGACTAACACTTTCACTTTCATATCTAGTCTGGAAGAGTGAATTGTAACACTTACTTGGTCCTCAAAAATGAACAATCCACTTAGGATTCTCAGAGCCATAGATGTGGAAAGTTAGTAAACAGTGCAGGCTAATAAATACCAAGATCCAAAGAGATGGTTTGTAGTGTTAGAGTTTAGGAAAGTGAAGGATGATCTCCACGAAGGCTGATAAGAGAGAATATCAAGAAAAAGTGCTGCATTGGGATCTGGTGGGAGGCATTGAGAAGACAGGAAGGGGCCATCTCTGGGTACAGGTTGGTGCTCCGAAAACCAGAGGGACGTAGGTGAGACTGGCTCAGCAGTGTGTGTTAGTGAAGTGACAGGAGTGATAAAGATGGGATCAAAGGGGAAGACTGATCAGGTTAATGTTATGAAGAGAGAGCCCTGGATGCTAGACTAAACCAGTAGTTTCAAAACTATCCATTGTTTTACAACATGGACTGTAGAAGAGCTGAACCTATTTTCTTGATGATTCTGTAGTTGATGTATTGTATTACTTATTCTGGAGACGGAAATGGCAACCCACTCCAGTATTCTTGCCCGGAGAATCCTATGGACAGAGTAACCTGGTGGGCTACAGTTCATGGAGTTGCAAAGAGTTGGACATGACTGAGTGATTGAGCATTACTTATTTGGAAGGTCAGAAGTGAGAATAAGTTTTTAAATATGTTTCCAACCCCATGCTATTACAGAATAGCAAATTACTACATGATAAGTGAATAAGGAAAAATTATTTTTTCCTTATTCACAAAAACTAAATTTCTGGAGAACATGTGAATAGTTGTTCTGAATCTAGAAAGCTCCAGAAATAAAGGCTAATAAGCCTTTTCTCTGTCATAAATTTGAAAACTGTCATCCAAATTGGCATAGACTCTTAGGAAGGCAGGACAGTTTGTAAAGGCCCTGTGGAGGTGTAAATAGGACTAAATAACCCTCCCTGTCCAGCCTTATCCTTTGACTAACCCTCCTTGTAAGATGTAAAATCATCAGACCCTTTGTCCATTCTGTTATGGATAAACTCTTCTATTGTGTGACAAAGAGATAATCCTAAAGGAAGACACACAACATGAACTTAACTTTGCACAAGACACTGGGTTTTTACTGTAGTTATTTCTAATGAGCCCTTACACTAAAAAGCTACTGAAGTTGGATCCATTTTTTCACCAGTCACTGATGCACAATTGTTTGGCTGTCAGAGCTCTAACACAAATAGAATTTAGCGAAGGGAGAGGTACACATGCTTTAAAGTGAGAAAATCCAGATTTGAATCCCAATTCTGCCACTTATACTAAACGTGTGACCTTGTTCAGCATCACTTGAGTAACATTAGAGCTTCAGTCTTCCCATCTGTGGATAAGGGTGATGATGTTAGTTAGCATCTACTGTATAGGTGGTTATGAGCACTGAATGACGCAATATTTAGGAAGGCTACAGATAGAACCAAATGTAGACAATGCATTTCAGCTGTAACTATCTTCATTATTATTTTTGCTTCAGTCCCAAACTCCCTAAATTACTTAATACCTCCTGTGCTGTGGTCTCAAATGCCACCATATAAACCTTGAAGTGAACTCATAAAAACAAAGTAGAGTCAGTATGTTGGCTTTAAATCAAGAGGCACAACAAAGCACAAGCTGGTTGGATACAGTGAGTGAAGAATAGGGGAGAATCTAGGATGACGTGCAGATTCCTAGTTTTAGAGCCTTTTTAAGAAGGGTAAAGAATCCGCCTGCAATGCGGGAGACCTGGGTTCAATCCCTGGGTTGGGAAGATCCTCTGGAGAAGGGAAAGGCTAGCCACTCCAGTATTCTGGCCTGGAGAATTCCATGGACTGTATGGTCCATGGGGTCGCAAAGAGTCAGACACGACTGAGCAACTTTCACTTTTAAGAAGGGTTGACACCATTCGCGGAGATAGGCACTAGCAGAGGAAAGAAAAGGTGATGCATTTTGCTGAGTCTAAAGTGTCTGTGGGATAAGCAGGTGGGGGTGTCTAGCAGGCAGCCAGGAGTAATGTGTTTCCTGTTTATGAAAACAGGGCTAAGGATGTATGTATAGGAAGCATCACATATAGGGAACAGTTAGAGCCATGCATGTAGATGAGACACACATGGACAGAGCTTAAAAAGAAACAGAAACTCAGAAAAATCTAACATTTAAGCAGCAAGTCTCAATATGAGGCCTGTTGAAGAGACCGAGAGAGAGAAGGAAAAATGGGAGGCCAGGGTGGGATGGGAATGTAGGGGACACAAGGAAAGAACACTTAGGATTCAGATGGAAAAAAACTGGCAGAGGCTTTATCACTAAAAGATCACATGTTGGAAAGGAATCACTGAAGTGGAAAACACAAATTGCACAAGTAGTCAGTCTGGAATTCCGTTTACTGGAGAATTGTTCTAAGAAGCCTGAAGGACCCACCAGGCTCCTGAGACCCTGAACTTTTACGAAATACTAACCAGCCCTTTCTCCCTTTCAAAGGTACCAGGTTCTCTGCTACAAGTGGTGTGAAGAGCCTCCATTGAGCCCTGACACGTGTGCCGCCATTTTGGAAAAAGCTGGTCTTGATAACTGGGCTCTTGGGAAAACCAAAGTAATGTTTTCATGTAATTTTCAAGGAAAAAAAGTAATACTTATAGTGGATGTATGGAAAATTACATATTGCAATGATAGAAAATATCATGGCTTTTCATGTTATAGAATCTGTAGCTTGTAATAGGGAAAGAAAATTGATAAATTCATAAACATTTCTTTCTTCAGCAGAATTAGATATTTTGCTCTCATACAGATTTCTTTTAATAAATTCAATAAAAATATATCTTGAAGATTTATCCCCGAAAGGGTGGAACATACAAGTCTAGAATATTTTTTATTTTCTCTGTTTTGTTACCACCAAATATAGTCAGAAAGCTGTTGAAAATCATAATGAATTCAGTAGGATTCTGTTTTTCTTTTTTTCCTAATTCTCAAATCTGTTTCTGTTGTAAACTTGAAATTTATCTGGAGTGAAATGTTATTACTAGACTCACTATAGGATTTGGATACTGGAATGTTTATGGATCAAATTTGAGAGCCTATGAGATCTTAGCTTGTTTAATCCCTTAAAGAATGAAGTACAAAATCATAATCCAGTATGAGACCTTAGCTTATTTAATCCCTTAAAGAATGAAATACAAAATCATAATCCATTTTGAATATGGAAGTAAGACGGATGGGTTCTTGGAAAAAGGATGTATTTTCTTCTCAGATATCCTCACAGCATTACAAACAAGATGGAGATAAGGAGATAAACATGGTACCAAGTCCCAGGAGGACACTAAATGTATCACTGGGGAGGATGGAGAAAGAGCCAAGCTAAGGCAGATGTGCTCAGATTGACCACTCAAGAGTAACTGCTATCAGCCACACCATAGATGTGGACTGAAATTCCACATTTGCCAAGAAATTTGTATTAGCTTCAGGAGGTGTGGGACAGGATTTTCATAATGTTCAGATGAAAAGTTAGGATTTTCATAATGTTCAGATGAAAAGTTAGGCCTATTAGTTATCTATTTTATATATAGTAATATCTATTTGTCAATCCTGGTCTCCTAATTTATCCCCCCACTCATTTCCTCCTTGATAACCATTAGTTTTCTACATCTGTGACTCTATTTCTGTTTTTTGAATAAGTTCATTTGTACTATATTTTTTAGATTCCACATATAAGCAATATCATATGATATTTGTCTTTCTTGTAACTGATTCACTTTGCTGTACAGCAAGAACTAATACAACATTGTAAATCAACTATACTTCCATAAAAATTAATTTTTAAAAACACAAGTTAGTCCTGTAAAAATTTAGGGAATTTTTAAGTGTTTTATCTTATACTGAGTGTTCTCCATATTCAGTGATGTGAAGGTTGCTCAGTCATGTCCAACTCTTTGTGACCCCATGGACTAAGCAGTCCAAGGAATTCTCCAGGCCAGCATACTGGAGTGGGTAGCCTTTCCCTTCTCCAGGGGATCTTCCCAACCCAGGGATTGAACCCAGGTCTTCTGCATTACCGGCAGATTCTTTACCAGCTGAGCCACAAGGGACGCCCAAGAATACTGGAATGGGTAGCTTATCCCTTCTCTCGCGGATCTTCCTGACACTGGAATTGAACCAGGTCTCCCACCTTGCAGGTGGATTCTTTACCAACTGAGCTATCAGGGAAGCCTATATTCTGTATTCAAAAATCCATATTTACCTTAGTATTTAGTGAGGGGAATTTCTGAGCATTAGAAAGATTTTTTTTTTAATCTGTATTTTTCTCACACCATTTTCTTTCAGATTCTCACAAAGATGAATTTTTCTGGCTGAAATCTCATGATATATGGTCTGAAACACATGCCTAACTTCAAATGGAGTTTTAACTTGTAAAAAGGCCTTTGCAGTTCCAGTTTTTCATGATATTTAAGTAGCATTTTAAAGCTATTTGTATTTTTCCACTTCACCTTTTCCAACTCATTAGGATGGATACAATATAAGAACATTTCTAATGTTGTGCAAAAAAAAAATGACCTTTTTAGATAGATTGAATTTTAAATGAATTGTCAACAGTAGAATGGACTAAATATATTAACGTCTAGAGTCTTGTAGAAATTAAAACTAAATTCAGTCAAGACCTGTAATGTTAAACTGTTGGCCCTTGGTGCCAAGCTTCAAAGTACTGGGAGAGTTCTATAGTTAGGGTCACCAGGTCTCATGACTCAGCTCTTAAATTTGAATTTAAGTGACTTTCTTAGTGGATTCAATCAACTCTCTTTGAGGTGATTTTCATTAATACATTCAACCATTAAAATAAAAAATATACCTTCCTGTTTCCTGAGGGAGGCTGAAAACTCTTAGTTGAGAACAACTCCAAGTCTTCAGGCTCCCCTGTTGCTTTCATTCATTTTGATTTTAGAATCATTGAAAATCAGCCCTCTGGTCTTTACGGTGGCCACTGGGTCCAGTGAGAAAGTTGTTCGTTCTCCATGGGGCCCTGTCTCTGCCTTATTCTCTCCACTGACAACTCTGTGAGCGCCTGAGGGCAATGCCCCTGGTATCCTTGCAGAAAGTGTCCCTGGTATCCTTGCAGAAAAGTATGTAGCATAGGTCTCAATAAGCAATTGGTGAATGAACTCCTATAATTGTCCTCTCTCTTACACATTAGGTTTGTAAGAATTTTTAAGTTTGGGCAATTTAATTGTTTCCTTTCAAAATAGCATAAAAATTAGCTTTGCCCAGAGTATCTATTGCTAAAACCTTGATGAAAGAGTTTGATATCTTCCACTCATACTGGGCCATCCAACAAAAGCTGGATACCTATTGCAAAGAAACAGTATGATTGTTAAACTGTG
This sequence comes from Bubalus kerabau, assembly GCF_029407905.1. Taxonomy (NCBI): domain Eukaryota; kingdom Metazoa; phylum Chordata; class Mammalia; order Artiodactyla; family Bovidae; genus Bubalus; species Bubalus kerabau. The sequence continues at coordinate 26,973,286 of NC_073636.1, forward strand.
TGACAGTGAAAGTGTTAGTCGTTCAGTCGTGTCAGACTTTTTGCGACCTCAAAGAGGGACTGTCTTCAAACATAAAAATCTATAAGGTGATAGCAACATCCAGGCCAAAGAAGCAAAAGATAGTGATTTCCAAAGTCAAAAAAATATTTTGAACATAATCTGGTCTTCTGAGCATCACATGACTGTTTCATACCTGCATGCCATAGTTTTATTTGCATTTTATTTTAATTCTTTTAAGGTGTTCCTTAAGTATTATCATGTGGAACAGTTAAATTTAATGCGAAAGGAAGCCATTGACAAGCTGATTTTGATTCAAGCCTGTGTCAGAGGATTCTTGGGTTCAAGAAGATACCAAAAAATACAGGAGAAAAGGAAAGAGAGCGCTATAATAATACAGTCAGGTAACCACTCAGAGCATCTCACTGTGTAACAAAATATAATGCTATGTTTAGATGTAGGCATGAAATCAAATCTTACTTACAAACCTCCAGTCTTATGTAGGTTTTGTGTTTAATTTCAATTGATACTTTCTCTGTATTAAATCTGAATGATTGTTTTAAAGATTGACACTTTTAATATCTGAATAAATGTTTTGTTTTAAACAGAATAATTCTTAAATTTGCTGTCACAATGAAACACAATTGACCTATTGTGCAAGATACTGAATTAATTGTACATTTCAAGAATCATATTATTATAACCCATTGGACAATATCATTTTCCCTATTTTATTCCAAAGGTTACACTTGCCACACTTTTTGACAAATTAATGAAATCTCATTTTGTTAAAGGGCATCCATTTCTTTCTATTAACCATAGGGAAAGAATATTTATAGTCATATTTCACAAGTTTTTATTAAACATATTAATAGAGTTTGGATTTCACTTTCTGTTTTTCTATAGGAAGCAAAATTTAGAATCCAGCCTGGCTTGATTCAGTATCTTTTAAAGAAAGAAAGAAAGTGAAACACTCAGTCGTGTCCAACTCTTTGTGACCCCGTGGACTGTAGCCCACCAGGCTCCTCCGTCCATGGGATTCTCCAGGCAAGAATACTGGAGTGGGTTGCCATTTCCTTCTCCAGGGGGATCTTCTTGACCCAGGGATCGAACCCAGGTCCTCTGCATTGCAGGCAGACGCTTTAACCTCTGAGCCACCAGGGAAGCCATCTTTTAAAGACTTTCAACTAAATATCCATAATAAGAAGTGTATTTTACTCTGTAACCCAATATACGTACTATGCACAATGCACTCTGATAGTTTTCTATTCTGATTTATTCCATTTCATTTCTAGATGCTAGATTTGGCCCAGTAAATTGATTTTATGATCCACCATTTATTTGCAACCTGCATTCTTAAGAACACTACCATGGTGGGCAGAGCAGCTGACTAACAAGAGATTCGAGGTCCACTTCTGTCAATCTGTAAAAGCTCATTTAAGCCCTTTTGATGACTCACTGGGTCATCAAAAATGAAAACCCTGTAACTGAGATTTAATTCTTTATCCTCAATTCCAAACTTCATAAAACACTGAGAAAAGAGATTTTTCATAACTCACTTGAAAGTGAAGCATGACCTAATATTCATAGTCCTTTATTCATTCCAGTTAGTAACAATTATGCGTTTTTCTGGCAAAATAATCATCTGTTTGATTATGGAATGCTGAATTGCCATGGGGAATGTTACCGAATATATGTTTGTCCTGAATTACTTTTCTTTTTTTTTTAAGTTTATTTTATTTTTAAACCTGAAACACTGTATTAGTTTTGCCAAACATCAAAACGAATCTGCCACAGGTATACATGTGCTCCCCATCCTGAACCCTCCTCCCTCCTCCCTCCCCACACCATCCCTCTTGGTCGTCCCAGTGCACCAGCCCCAAGCATCCAGTATCGTGCATTGAACCTGGACTGGCAACTCGTTTCATACATGATATTACACATGTTTCAATGCCATTCTCCCAAATCTTCCCACCCTCTCCCTCTCCCACAGAGTCCATAAGACTGTTCTATACATCAGTGTCTCTTTTGCTGTCTCGTACACAGGGTTATTGTTACCATCTTTCTAAATTCCATATATATGCGTTAGTATACTGTATTGGTGTTTTTCTTTCTGGCTTACTTCACTCTGTATAATAGGCTCCAGTTTCATCCACCTCATTAGAACTGATTCAAATGTGTTCTTTTTAATGGCTGAGTAGTACTCCATTGTGTATATGTACCACAGCTTTCTTATCCATTCATCTGCTGATGGACATCTAGGTTGCTTCCATGTCCTGGCAATTATAAACAGTGCTGCGATGAACATTGGGGTACACGTGTCTCTTTCCCTTCTGGTTTCCTCAGTGTGTATACCCAGCAGTGGGATTGCTGGATCATAAGGCAGTTCTATTTTCAGTTTTTTTTTTCTAAAAAATTTTTTTAAACTTTAAATCTGAATTTTGAAATATATCTGGCTCCAAAGATAATTGGCCAAAAGGTCCAAGCCATGTACTTAGATAATAGGGGTTTTCTCCCATGAATAGTTTGAACATGGAAAAAATGAAAGGAACATAAACATCAGCAGATTTTTAACAAATGAGTGAGTCCATTTTTTCATCAACTTCGGTCATCTCTATCATTTTAGTTTCATATTAATACTCCCCTTAACATGAAAGGTACTTTAATTATTTTCTTGCTAAAGCTTGTCATCTGGAACAGTCTTGTTAATGAGTCCCATATTTTTTATGAACCTATTCTATTTGTAGTCTTTAATTTCATTTTCCTCTTTGACATTGATGGTCAAAACTCATTTGTTTCTACCCATTCAAGTAATATTTATTATGTATTATAATTAACATTACTCTGGGCTTCGTATGTTTCAGCTGCAAGAGGCCATCTAGCCAGGAAACAAAGGAAGGAAACTGTTAACACACAAAACACAGCAGTAAAAACCATTCAGGCTCAAGATCAGGAATTTGACTACAAGAAAAACTTTGCAAATAAAAGGTAAAATAATATTCATTCTTATACTATCTTGACATTATAGATTTTTCACACTGGAAAGTCATGAAATAAAGTCCACAGTCTTTCTCATACCTAACCGGGTTCCTAACAGTGAGGCATCAAATGTCAGTGGACACCCCGTGGCCACTTCTGTGTCCTTTATTCTATTTGAGAGTTTGTTGGCATTTCATTCCAATGACCACACTTTCCTTCTTAAAAAATATCTTATTTTCTAGTTAAGTGAAAATCATTCCAAGTAGCCTTTGGAAAGGATATTAATAAAGGCACAGCTGTGAAATTTTGGCCAGCATATTACAAGATCATGAACTGTAGCAGGAACACTGCTTTTCCTTTAATTTTGTAAGATATTTTCTGTGATCCATAGATGTAGAGGTCATCAAAGTACAGCATGCCAGCCTAATGAACATCCCCAATACTGGTCTCAAAAATCTAGATATAGTTTCTACACTATATAGTTTACACACTTCTCACTGTAGGTACTTTGTCTGGAAAAGGACATACCTCTTTATTTTTAATTGGGATATAGTTGCTTTACAATATTGTATTAGTTTCTGCTCTACAATGAAGTGAATCAGCTGTATATATACACATATCTCCTCCTTCTTGGACCTTCTTAATATCCCCTCCTTCATTCTACTCATCTAGGTCATTATAGAGCACTGAACTGAGCTCCCTGTGCCATACAGCAAGTTCCCGTTAGCTATTTATTTTACACGTGGCAGTCCAATACATCAGTTCTATTCTCTTCATTCCATCCCCCTTCACCCCATGTCCTGTCCATTCTCTACGTCTGCATCTCTATTCCTGCCTGCAAATAAGTTCATCTATACCATGTTTCTAGGTTTCATGTGTATGTATTAATATGCGATATTGGTTTTTCTCCTTAAAGCGATTAAATTCCTAGAATTTTGATACCTCAGCAAGTGAAATTATGCTAGGTTATTTCTCACTCTAAAGTTGATGCTGGTTTTCTCATTATCTGTGTAGCCATCATGGTTGTCCCTAGAAAGGACAGTTTGGGAAAACACTTGATTATTGTGACATGGTAAGTTTTTAATTTTTAGTTTTTTTGCCTCTTTTGCTTTTCTCCCAACATAACAGTGCTATTACTGAACAAGGTAATAAACTCTAGTTTAGTATCATATATTCTGATGCAATATATTTTACACAGGGAATCTTTTGTGAAGAAACAGACAGAGAATTCAGTCTCTGCTAATGAAACCATCATTCCAGCTCCAGCTCCAAATATTAATAATAAAGGGAATACATCTGTAGTGAAAACTTGTACTTTCAAAGCTGAGGGGGAAGCCACGAATGCTGTGGAAAGTAGCAACAGAGGATATCAGACTCAGGAAAAAATGAACAACATGTATGAGGAAGAGGCTAAGCAAGAACTATATCCGGTGCAGGATGCTTGGGCAGAAGCAAACACCAGTAACAAGTATATGAAAGACTTAGAAGAAAATAGTGAGATAAGGAAAATAGGAAAGGAGGACACAGTGGTCCAGAATTTTTATCAGAAGTACACAGAGGAAAGGAATTTCGAAGACTTGAAAGCAGCATGTCTAGAACAGAAGGCCCTATCAGAAAGGCCAAGTTACCCAGGACTTTGGTCAGCAGACAAGGAGACTCCAGGTCCTAACAAGCCTTCTTGCAAAAAGACATTAGACCCTTGTCTCAGCCAGAGGTTGGTTTGTCAAAATGAAAATAGCAAGGACAAAGAAAAGAAGACATCTGTGATCACCCAGAACGCACCTGTATGCAGCCATCAGAGGAGCCATCTGAGCCACGGGGCGGTCCAGGAGAGGCAGGTGAAACCAGCCATGCAAGCCCAGGAAGAAGACAGAGCCGCAGTGTTCATTCAGAGCAAATACCGGGGCTACAAGAGGAGGCAGCAGTTACGGAAGGACAGGATGTCTTCTTTTAGAAATCAAAAGGTCGTTGCAACACCGACAGAAGTAGCAAGAAATACTCTCAATTTGTATTCCTACCCCACAAAACTTGAGGACTCCTGTAACATCGGGATGAAGAGTTATAAAGATGCAAAAGCAATTTCAGAAAAAGAAGCGTGTGACTTGGCAATTTTTTCAAGACAGGTACGTAAACGAACAGATGTGTTTACTAGTACAGATCTCTAGGAACTCCACAATAGCTGAGTTAAACGAACAGTTGGTAACTGTTTCATCTGTTTTTATGAGACTGCAAACCTTTTCAATAAAATGTTTCAGAGGCTGTGCTATTCAAATAGCCATATATTTTAAAATAATTTTCTATGATAAAATAGTATAATATATGATAGAAATCTAGTATAGTAAAGAGACTAGTCATTGAGTGATACAGCCTACTAAAATGCTAGCATTTGACAGTGCAAATTTCCATGTTTCTGAGATCTCCCATTATAGTGTTAAAAAAAAGTTTTCAAAATCTTCTAGAGTCTAAGCTTTCTCTACCACATATTTTAAGAAGACATAATTATGCACCAGGATCAGGTGAGTACCATCACTGAACACATGCAGTGAAGATGACCATCTGCATGTTCTATCGTAACAACAGTGAGGAACCATAAAGAAAAATCACAAAGGAAAATTCCCTCTTGAAGAATATCTCGTGCTGTTCGTAGGTGTGTTTCAGCTGTTTGTAAAAGGGGCAATAGAACTTCTGAGTGTACAGTAAGTCCCCCAGATACAAAGGAGTTCCTTTCCAAGCGTGTGTTCATAAGTCCAGTTTGTTCCTAAGTTCAACAGAGTTAGCCTAAGTACCCAACTAATGCAATCAGCTATATATATTGTAATGTCACAGGTTTACAATACTTTTCACACAAATAATATAGAAAACAAACAAAAAATAAAAACATTTTTAATCTTACATTACAGTCCCTTGAAAAGTAGAGTAGTACCATATGACAGCTGGTCTACAGGGGTAGGCATCGAGTGAACAGGCAATAAATAAAGATACTGCAGTGGTGTACTCCACACAGTGCTATACAGTAAAGCACACAAAAGCAGAGCTACTGGGAGAGGATGCACGCATGTGACAGTGTATGCCAGACGTGTGACCTTGTATGATTGGACATGTGAACGCACGTTTGCGTCTTTGAAAGTTCACAACTTGAAGGTTTGTATGTAGGGGACTTACTGTACATGGAATTCTGATGAATTAGTGCTACAGAGAGATCACAGGGACGGCCTTGTCCCTGCCCCCTTCAGGCTCTCTCTCTTTCTAGGTATTTGACCTTGAGAAGATCCCTTTAGGTGTCTGCTGCTGCTAAGTCACATCAGTCGTGTCCGACTCTGTGCGACCCCATAGACAGCAGCCCACCAGGCTCCCCCGTCCATGGGATTCTCCAGGCAAGAACACTGGAGTGGGTTGCCATTTCCTTCTCCAATTCGTGAAAGTGAAATCACTCAATCGTGTCCGACTCTTAGTGACCCCATGGACTGCAGCCTACCAGGCTCCTCCGTCCATGGGATTTCCCAGGCAAGAGTGCTGGAGTGGGGTGCCATTGCCCTCTCCGCTTTAGGTGTCAGCACCCTTATAGTCTCCTGTGTAAAGTGAAGGAGTGTCACTAGATGACCTGTAAAATGCATATTGTAAATGCGTATGTACTACCAGGGAAGTCAATAGTGTAAGAAATCATAGAAGAAATAGCATAATGGGTTAGAAATCTCATAATTGGTTATTACCTATTACTCCTGAGTGTCTGATGATGGCTGAGCCCACTGCCTGTGGACACCCCCAGACTGCTATGGATGTGCCCTGAACATCTCCAATCTCTAGCTATTCATAGACCAGTCATTGATAAATTCATCCTCTTCCTGTCCTTTTCGGTCTAAGCACATGGAAATAATGAGTTTAATATACATGCAGCTTTTCCTTTCCTGTGATTAACATGCTCACTGTAAAGACCAAAGCAGAGATTAGGACCCTGACCTGCTCTGGGACTGAGACATTCAGGAGATGTATAGTAGCTGGGCATCTACCTAGAGCTGCCTGATAATACCATGGGGATGGACTCAGTGCTCACGGGAGCAGTGGTAGAGACAGGAAAGTAGGAGCCCCACTTCAACCTAGCAGGTTGTATTGTCACACAGGGTAGAGAGAGGGGCCCAGATGGAATGAGGAAGAAAGTAGCCCTATCATATGACATCCCTTACATGTGGAGTCGAAAAATGAATGATGCAAATGAACTCACAAATCAGAAACAGACTCACAGACTTAGAGAATGAACTTATGATTGCTGGGGGAAGGATGAGGGGAAGGGATAGTTTGGGAGTTTGGGATGGACATGTACACTCTGGTACATTTAAAATGGATAACCAACAAGGACATACTGTGCAGCAGAGGGGACTCTGCTCGATGTTATGTGGCAGCCTGAATGGGAGGGGAGTTTGGGGGAAAATGGATACATACATATACACGTATGGCTGAGTCCCTTCGCTGTTCACCTGAAACAGTCACAACATTGTTAATCAGCTATACCCCAACACAAAATAAAAAGTTTTTAAAAAATTAAAAAATAAAGCCACATGAAGAAGCCTGAAAGGAGGGAGTTAATACAGTCTAAGTCAGCAGACGGGTTCCTCAGGGTAAAAGAAAAGCCAGGGCAGCAGAATGGTTAAGGAGGGAAGACAGAGCTCAGGGACTCCAGGAAGGAGTTACCAGCAGAGAACACTTCTGGAGGGTGATGGGTTTGGCAGTTTGGATTGGAAAATGTGAGATGGTGCGCAGAACAGGAGGTTTCGTAGAGTGAGCACTCTGTCTGACCTGCTGCAGGGTCAGGGTGAGTCCCGGAGAAGAAGGACATTGAACCCCACAAGGAGCCGATCAGAAATTGATCAGATCTCCAGGGTGTCTGTGGAGATGGCTGAAGTCCTTTCTTTGATTTAACTGGATGCCTGACCTTCTTTTTTAGGTCTCAAAGCTATCTGAAGAATATTTCATTCTGCAGAAAAAACTGAATGAAATGATCTTGTCACAGCAGCTGAAGCCTCTTTATTTTGGAGTCTATCCTCATAAGCCAATTACTAGACGAGTTTCTTCTCATCAGTGCATCTCAGGTAAAAATGGGTAGGGTTGGAACTTCCAGAAAGGACAGGCAAAGCCAGAGACTTGATTTGTTTGTTAGTTGCCTACCTTTATTCTGTAGATTTGAAGTGACTGTGTTCTATCTTCGCAGGAAACTTCATTTCAGTTCATTTTTTTTTTATGTTGATACACACTTTTCCAGAATATTCCACATATCTCCTACCTTTTCTGATTTCATTCTTTTTTCTTTTTCCCTCCTTTATATACACTTTAACTCGAATTTGGCTTAGGACACCAGGAGGAAATAGAAAGGGATGAAGTTGAGGGTGGGAGGCAGAGAGCAAGGTACAATTTTGAGAAGAGGGAACAAACAAGTGAAATATATCTATTTCTTCTGTTGAAATCTGTACATTAAGTAGAAGGTAGGAATCTAGAAGGTTCAGATTAGCAGACCTAGATGCACTATTAAATTTTCTTCTTATCAACCTAAGTCACACTCTGCCCCCATTCACTAAACCAGTAAATAATGTCCAAATGAAAGCTGAGGAACTAAGTATCAACTAAGTATGAAGTTTAAAAATAAAATAGTCAACCAACTGCTTGTTTTATGTCTTTGTTTTGATAAAATTGTTATACACTGAATTTGATAGGACTTAACTGCACCTGCATTTTCCTTGAGAGAAGTATGGTACAGGATTTATATAACTGGAGAGTGGCCATTTGATCACAGAGTCTATGCTGTTGTATTCAAAAGTGTACAATGACATCACATCATTTCTTTGAATAATGTGCAGAGTTGCTCCTTTTTCGGGGGGAGATGTTTTTCTTCTTAATTATGGTGCACCTGGCAATTTGTGTTGACCATTGTGAAGAGAAGAAAAAGATTAATTGTAGGAAAAAATACCCTGGTGACACAAAAGCATATTTTCTTTCTGTCTTTTCACAAAGAGGCTATGACTGTCCAGCAGGCTATAATTTTTTAATGGGTTGCAAGGTTAACAAATAAGGACACTATCGTAATCCCCATGCTTCATTTACACAATACCATCAGTAAATTCAGCTCTGCATCATGGCAGCCCCTTGCCATGCCTACACACAGTAGATAGAATGAAAATACTTTTGTGTTGCTTCTGTTTATTTCTAAGTTTTTATGGCATCTAGATTCATGTAGTAGTCCTAAGATTTTCTGGTGTTATGGTGCAGATTTTGTACTTTTTTAGGGATGCCTAGCATTTTAAATGCTGGCCCCTGGAAATGCATTTTGCAAACTATCCAAGAACATATCTTTACATGTATCTGTAAATATATTTACATTCATGTGAAGGCCAAGTAGCTCAAATCATGTTGGTTCATATATTTTATAGGAATATTTTAAATTAAGAGTAGAAAGTAAAGAGATCAGAAGTTATACTGCTTCACACCCAACATAGTCCAGTGAGCACTTGTCTTCCTAAACCTATTTGCTACTCATATTTGCCTTCATTAGAAATAATACTAGGACTTCACTGGCGGTCCAGTGATTAAGACTTTGCCTTCCAATCCAGGGGGTGTTCGTTCGACCCCTGGTTGCAAAGCTAAGATCCCACATGCCTTGCAGCTGAAACACCGAAAGGTAAAACAGAAGCAGGATTGAAACAAATTCAAAAAGGGCTTTAAAAATGGTCTACATAAAAAACTCTTTAAAAAAAGGAAATAATACTAATTCCCCCCAAATCTTTCATAACAACCTTCAGTATCCAAAAACAAATGATTTCATTTACAACCTTAGAATTCAGTGAGTATCATTTATGTTTATCATTTTAATTATATTAAATGCTAACATAAAAGATCAATTTGCCTAACATAGGTTTATAGTGAGTTATTGATTTTTGGTGAGTTAATGGACTTAATTCTGGCAAAACAGTTGACTTAGAAGCTTTAAATGGAAACAGCTAAATTTTTTGCACCCAAATTATGTCTTCTCATTCTATAATTTTTATCTGTTCTAAACTACAGAAGACACAGAGCTTCCATGGAAGCAGCAAGCAATGAACAGTGTATTTCTCTCTAACTTCCTGTTAAATTTCATATTAAAAAATGCATGAAAAAAAAGACTAAGCATGTCTGCAGCACTGAAAACAGTTTTTTTTAACATATTTTGACACCATGTTACTTAGCTACATGAGATCAATTCAAAGGGAAATTACATAGCATATTTGATAAATTAATATAGTCAACAAAGTAAATTCATATAGTTTATTTATAATTTCATACCACATAGAGAAAATACCTTCTTAAATATCTAGTGTATTTTTAAAATTTTCTTATAACTAGACATACTGGGCTAGTACATAAACTCCCAAATATCAGAATTGAACCAAATTACATTTTCTGATAATGCTTAAATTTTTCTGATTTGAGGAGAATAAATAAAAGTCTTGCCTTATACAGAATACCCCAGTATTAACCAGACATATTAATGATTTAAATGTGAGAAATAAATTAAGAGAAACCAAATAATATGAACTGACTATTTCACAGTCTCTGCTTATGCACCAACAAAGCATGAGAAGAAGTAATAAAAGGAATTACAGAGAAAAATAGTGGTCGATTTAGACTGTGCAAATGTTAAAACCTTCTAGAGATTAGAAAGCATCATTTCAAGTTAAAGAGCTACAGACAATTTGGATAAAATGTTTAGAACAAATGGAAAAATGGTTGCCATATGTAATGTAGAATGATCTCATAAATTGTTAAGAAAAACACTAACTCAGTGGAAAAATGGGCACAAGCCATTGATTTATTTGTAGAAGAACATATGCAAATAGAAAGCAAGCATATACAGAATCATTCTAGAAATTAAAAATATAAATTAAAACAAGGTACTGTTTTTTACTCATCACGATGGCAGAGATGAAAAAATATATGACAGTGATGAGAATGGGCTAGTTTAATTATCCTTAAGCGCTAATGGTGAGTCTAAAGACTCAACATTTCAGAAAGCGATTTAGCAATATGTAAAGAAAAGCTTTGAAATAGTTTCTATCATTCTCCCAGTAAACCCACTTATAAGAACGTAGCCTAAGGAGCTAATCAGAGCTGAAAGAGAAAAATTATGTACATGGCCAAAAATAAAATTAGGCAATAAGAAAATGATTAATAAGTAATGACACATTCATATATGGAATATAAACAGCCTTTAAAAATCATTTTTCAAAGAGCCTTGGCAAACTGCTAGCTAATCTAGCTATGGGATACAAGACTGCAGAATTGGGATGAGAATCCTGTAAATAAGTCACTTAATCTTCCTCCATGTCAAGTGGTTCACTAACAAGAGCATCCAATACAGAGCTCTGGAGCAGGGGTCCCTAGCTTCTAGATTCTAATGCCTGTGATCTGAGGTGGAGTTGATGTAATAGTAATAATAATAATAATAGAAATAAAGTGCACAATAAATGTAATGCACTTGAATCATCCTGAAACCATTCATCTCTCCCCACCATCCATGGAAAAATCATCTTCCATGAAACTGGTCCCTGCTGCCCAAAAGTTTGGGGACCCCTGCAAGAAGCCAGGAGACTGGTGGAGGGGGGACCAAGTGCTTGCTCTGCAGTAGGGTGGATGCCCTTCATCCCTCCCTACCTTGGACCTTCAGAGTCCATTCTGTATAAAATGAAGAATCTGAGTAACATTCCTGAAGCCTGCACAGGGCTTCCCCTCCAGGTGGGAGAACACTAGAATGCCATCTCCAATGGGCCATCTTTGCTGCCAGACTGTCTTGTGTCACCATAAGCTTGCTTGCCATTTCCTAAGGTCATGCCTGTGACCAGACATGCCCTCAGAAGGAACAATGGGTTTTTAAAAATAGTGATGTGTTTCACCTTACCTTGAGAGGAACCACCTATCCTATTGTTACAAAGTATGAACAGGGCGGGGAGGTGGGGAAAACCAGAAAGGCTAAATGTTGCATGTTTAAAACCAGATAGTATTCTTCTATTCTGTGTTTTGCCTTTGACTGTGTGGATCACAATAAACTGTGGAAAATTCTGAAAGAGATGGGAATACCAGACCACCTGACCTGCCTCTTGAGAAACCTGTATGCAGGTCAGGAAGCAACAGTTAGAACTGGACATGGATATTGATCAATGGAACAAAATAGAAAGCCCAGAGATAAATCCACGCACATATGGACACCTTATCTTTGACAAAGGAGGCAAGAATATACAATGGATTAAAGACAATCTCTTTAACAAGTGGTGCTGGGAAAACTGGTCAACCACTTGTAAAAGAATGAAACTAGAACACTTTCTAACACCATACACAAAAATAAACTCAAAATGGATTAAAGATCTCAATGTAAGACCAGAAACTATAAAACTCCTAGAGGAGAACATAGGCAAAACACTCTCCGACATACATCACAGCAGGATCCTCTATGACCCAACCTCACAGAATATTGGAAATAAAAGCAAAAATAAACAAATGGGACCTAATTAAACTTAAAAGCTTCTGCACCACAAAGGAAGCTATTAGCAAGGTGAAAAGGCAGCCTTCAGCATGGGAGAAAATAATAGCAAATGAAGCAACTGACAAACAACTAATCTCAAAAATATACAAGCAACTCCTACAGCTCAACTCCAGAAAAATAAAGGACCCAATCAAAAAATGGGCCAAAGAACTAAATAGACATTTCTCCAAAGAAGACATACAGATGGCTAACAAACACATGAAAAGATGCTCAACATCACTCATTATCAGAGAAATGCAAATCAAAACCACTATGAGGTACCATTTCGTGCCAGTCAGAATGGCTGCAATCCAAAAGTCTACAAGCAATAAATGCTGGAGAGGGTGTGGAGAAAAGGGAACCCTCTTACACTGTTGGTGGGAATGCAAACTAGTACAGCCACTATGGAGAACAGTGTGGAGATTCCTTAAAAAACTGGAAATAGAACTGCCTTATGATCCAGCAATCCCACTGCTGGGCATACACACTGAGGAAACCAGAAGGGAAAGAGACACGTGTACCCCAATGTTCATCACAGCACTGTTTATAATAGCCAGGACATGGAAGCAACCTAGATGCCCATCAGCAGATGAATGGATAAGAAAGCTGTGATACATATACACAATGGAGTATTACTCAGCCATTAAAAAGAATACATTTGAATCAGTTCTAATGAGGTAGATGAAACTGGAACCTATTATACAGAGTGAAGTAAGCCAAAAAGAAAAACACCAATACAGTATACTAACGCATATATATGGAATATAGAAAGATGGTAACAATAACCCTGTGTATGAGACCGCAAAAGAGACACTGATGTATAGATAAGTCTTGTGGACTCTGTGGGAGAGGGAGAGGGTGGGGAGATTTGGGAGAATGGCATTGAAACATGTATAATATCATGTATGAAACAAGTCGCCAGTCCAGGTTCGATGCACGATACTGGATGCTTGGGGCTGGTGCACTAGAACGACCCAGAAGGAGGGTATGGGGAGGGAGGAGGGAGGAGGATTCAGGATGGGGAACACAGATATACCTGTGGCGGATTCATTTTGATATTTGGCAAATCTAATACAATATTGTAAAGTTTAAAAATAAAATTAAATTAAAAAAAAAAAAAAGAAGAACTGGACATGGAACAACAGACTGGTTCCAAATAGGAAAAGGAGTACATCAAGGCTGTATATTGTCACCCTGCTTATTTAACTGCTATGCAGAGTACATCATGAGAAATGCTGGGCTGGAGGAAGCACAAGCTGGAATCAAGATTGCCAGGAGAAATATTAATAACCTCAGATATGCAGATGACACCACCCTTATGGCACAAAGTGAAGAAGAACTAAAGAACCTCTTGATGAAAGTAAAAGAGGAGAGTGAAAAAGTTGGCCTAAAGCTCAACATTCAGAAAACAAAGATCATGGCATCTGGTCCCATCACTTCATGGGAAATAGATGGGGAAACAGTGGAAACAAAGTCAGACTTTATTTTTTGGGGCTCGAAAATCACTGCAGATGGTGACTGCAGCCATGAAATTAAAAGATGCTTACTCCTTGGAAGGAAAGTTATGACCAACCTAGATAGCATATTGAAAAGCAGAGACATTACTTTGTCAACAAAGATCTGTCTAGTCAAGGCTATGGTTTTTCCAGTGGTCATGTGTGGATGTGAGAGTTGGCCTATACAGAAAGCTGAGCACTGAAGAATTGATGCTTTTGAACTGTGGTGTTGGAAAAGACTCTTGAGAGTCCCTTGGACCACAAGGAGATCCAACCAGTCCATTCTGAAGGAGATCAGTCCTGGGTGTTCATTGGTAGGACTGATGTTGAAGCTGAAACTCCAATACTTTGGCCACCTGATGCGAAGAACTGACTCATTTGAAAAGACCCTGATACTGGGAAAGATTGAGGGCCGGAGGAGAAGAGGACGACAGAGGATGAGATGGTTGGATGGCATCACCTACTCAGTGGACATGGGTTTGGGTGGACTCCGGGAGTTGGTGATGGACAGAGAGGCCTGGAGTGCTGTGGTTCATGGGGTCGCAAAGAGTCGGACATGACTGAGCGACTGAACTGAACTGAATTCTGTGTTTTTTTAAAGGCCAATTGGAGAAAATGACTGACAATCAATAAATAATTTTCTAAAATTTGGCTCTTAGGAAAAAAAATTAATGTAGGTTTTCACCTCAGGCTATATACTCAAATATTTTTTCTGGTAGATTAAGACCAATATGATCTTGAAAAAAAAAAGCAAGAGGTTATTGGGGTCTTTTAAATGCCACCCCTGAGTTTTCCTTATTCTTTAGCCAGGAAAGCATGTATTTTTGTTGTGTGACTATCTTCTTAGTCCCGTGGATGTTTATACACAGGATGCGTGCTCATGGCTCAGCGTGAGACTCAGCACAGGCGGCACTCTTCAGCCACCCTCAGCATCATTGTGTGCGCTCCCCCTGTGTTTCTGGTGGAGTGTGCTCCTGTATGTATGCAGGATGGCTGGGAGTGAGGGAGAACCTAACTCCATGGACCAGAACAAAACTAAAGAGCCTCTGAGGATTCTAATCCATGACCTCTGCCCAACAGAGGATATGAGAGTAAATGACAGATAGGTAGTGAGCACTTCCAAGAGACAGACGGTGGTCCAGAGGGGACATCTGTGGGTCTTACCACACAAGCAAAGCTGTTTCATTCTCCTCTGTTTCTCCTGTGACCTTAGTTTAGAAGAGAATGTGAGGGGTAGGCTGGGAGCAGCCTCTTCCCCAAACCTAAGACTGTAACTGAAAAGCTAAATGCTCACTTTTCGAGGTCCTGATGCAGAGTTCTCAAATCTGAGGGGACAGAGAGCTCAAAGCCCATGAGCTGTAGGAGGACAGATCTGACTTGGCTCTAGGGCATTGGTGGTCAGCTGATGGAAAAAAGAGCCAAAGGCAGACTTCTCTGGCAGTCCAGTGGTTAAGGCTTCGCCTCCCCGTGCAGAGGGTGGCAAATTCGATCCCTGATTGGGGAGTTAAGATCTCATATGCCTTATGGCCAAAAAAACAAAACATAAAGCAGGAGCAATATTGTAACAAATTCAGAAGACTTTTTAAAGGGTCCACATCAAAGGGGAAAAAAAAGAAGAAAAGGAAGAGCCAAAGTAATTGTTGAGCAGGTTCAAATGGGGGTGGGGCTGGCAGCTGCTTTCTGAGGAGGTCACAGGGAGCCTGGAGACAGATCCACTGAACACTAAGGCACACCTGAAGTGCTCTGGATACTTTGAGCAGACGCACCTGCCTTTGTAACGCAGCACCTCAGGAAAACACCAAAGAAGGAAGGAAGGAAAACAAGTGGTCGGATCTATAACGAGCATCAGTGAAAATATCTCTGGGAACTCAGAGCCTGAGGCAGTGCAAGGCAGAGAGGAGCACAGAGGGACTGAATCATCCACACAAGCTTGGAATCTGCACCCAGTTCTCTCCAAGCGACCTAGCCTGGCTGAAGGGCAGACAAGGTGAAAGGCAGACAGAGCAGCTTCCTGAAGGCAGGTTGCAACCCGAACTATGGTGAATCCTGCCTTTAACACATAGCCATGAGCATTCCTCCATTCTAAGATTTCCTCTGGGTCCTTATATTGCTTCAAGTTCATAGACTGTCCATTTGTGAATAGAAATTTACCAAAACTGACAAACAGATTTCTTAAGGAAGAAACAGTAACATCAATGCATTTCTATGCTGCTAATATCTGATTTAGACCTGTGATACTTTGGCAAATTATATTCTGCATGTTTACTTAAGTAAAATAGTATAATTATCATGAAATGAGAATAATGCTGAAATTTAATTTGCTAGAGCAAATATTGGTAATGAGTTTTAAGTCTGTCTTCTGCCTTCTGAAGGCAAAATGTTGAGATTTGTCCTTTCATTATTTTTTAAATGTGCATTCCTGACAGACTCAAACACTTCATGAAATTATTAGCAGAACTACAATATAAATAAGTGTTTTACCTTCTGGCTATTTAATATAGCAACAACCTTTAAGAGCTAATATGTATCATGCACGTCACACAAAATGGTCACAAACCTAATTGTTCTACTGCCAACATTGATGTGTTGCTGGTAATTCGTGATTATAAATGTTTATGTCACTTTTATAATTAAGGAGTTAGGATGATGTTGGCAGGCAATGTTTGTATGCCCCCAAAGGAACAAAAATTTAGAAGGCAAAATAAATTTGTGCCTTTCTGAAATATTTGTATGCTGACAACCTTACGGGCAAAAAAATATGAAATATTCTGGGGAGGTTTAATCTGAACGATCATACTCTATTGAGTACATTCCTCAATAGTTTTCACCTACTGGCCGCCCACATTATATGGTGGTAGCTGAAGGGAAGACACCTCTTAAGATTATTCAGCCCAAGCTTCACATTATCTTGGTGAAGAAAAAAGTTAATTCTGCAAGATATAAGAATTAATCAGAAGTTCTGAAAATTCAACACCTGTTGAGGTTATATCTGTAATATGCACATTCCCTCATGCATGTTCATAATTTTATGTAAATGTGACCATCCCATACATTCCAGGATTCTTTTGAATTCATTACTTTTAAAATTTTCTCTCTGGTGTCTATAAATGTGATCTCATGTATCAAGATCTCATTTTCTTTTGTTTTATTCCAAAAATAACAGTAATGAATGATTGTCCTGCCTTTCTCTGGTCCACGTTGTTCCACGCCTTACACCACGATAACATACTCCCAACTAGCTGATCTTTGTCACCCAGCAATTTCCCATACATTTAAAAATGAATGAGGTGGATAACATTAGGATGTGAATGCTCTTGTGATAAGTTTATTCACACAGTGGGCTGGGGCTGGGACTAGGAAGTTAGCCATCTGTGAGTCTCCACCCTGGTTAGAGTTGTTTTATGCTGGCAGTCATGGCTGCTTACACATAGAAGTATGAGATATTCTTTGATTTGATTAGATTTGACTTGATTTGATTAGAAAGATTTGGAACAATTCAGTTTCTCTGTGTATTTCTACCTCTGAGGATTAGGAATTATTGTTGCCCCATTATTATTTGCAGTAATGATCTAGTGATGCCCTTAAAGTCCCACTAGAAAACGTGTGCTCAGATATCTGTTGAATATAGGCCATTCCCCACTAAGCACCCGTACCCCACTCCTTGCCCAACTTTGAAATATTTTTTGTGCAGACATTCCTGCACAGATGCACTCAGGGATGGAGATCAAGAATCATGAAAAATAGAAATTCTTTGTAAAAGGCCTATTGTTAGTCACTCAGTCCTGTCCAACTCTTTGCAACCCCATGGACTGTAGCCCCACCAGGCTCCTCTGTCCATGGGATTCTCCAGGCAAGAATACTGGAGTGGGTAGCCATTCTCTTCTGTAGGGGATCTTCCCGACCTAGGGATCAAACCCAGGCCTTCCACATTACAGGCAGATTCTTTACCATCTGAGCCACCAGGGAAGCCCCAAGAGGCCTATTAGCTCTGTGCATAAAAAGCCGTTGGTAAGGAGCACTGACTGCCAAGTGTGGAGCACTGACTGCCAAGTGTGAAGATCATCAGCAACATCTGATGATGTTGCTACAGATTTGAGAACTTGGCTCTGTGAAAGAGCAAGGAAAGGAGGACAAACTTAATTCTTTCTTTGCCAGCATTTTCAAAGTCCAGTCTGAACATCCTAATAGTTTGAGATTCTAAATATTGGTGAAAGACTAGATTAGACTTTTAGAAAAGAGGCCCGCCTGCAGACTAGCAGTCCCTTGGTTTGGGCCATAATATGAGGTGGTGCTTTGGACTGAGGATCATGCAGTGTGTGGATGGATGGATGGGTGGATGGGTAGATGAATGGATGGATAGATGGGTCACTGTATAAGGCCAGCAACAGGGGATTCTGTGAGCATTATCCTCCTTTTCTAGATTTTATGGCAGTTTTTCTCCTTGCCTGCCCCATTCATCCTCTGAGCTGCTATTCCATGTTACCAAACTGTGCAATTCTTTTCTTCCTCTTCTGCTTATTTCTCATGGTTCTAGACCATCAGACAATTGGAGGGAAGCATGTGGTGAGGATTATGATACGGGTTGGTGGGAACAACAAAGGAATTTCTTCTTTCTTCCAGTTTTAGCCCCAGTTGTATGTATATAATTTGTTCTTTAACCCTAAAGGAAAACCTTGCTTAATAATACCTTTGGTAATGGAGTCCTTATTTATGATCATCTTTCTTGTAGGTATCTCAAAAGGAGAGGAGCCAAAAATATTGAGACCCCCAAGGCGGCCCCGAAAACCCAAAACACTAAATAACTCTGAAGACTCCACATACTATTCTCTGCTTCATGTAAGTGTGTATGTTAGGTGCTTAGTCGTTCATGTCCATCTCTTTTCGACCTCATGGACTGTAGCCTGCCAGGCTCCTTTGTCCGTGGAATTCTCCAGGCAAGAAAACTGAAGTGGGTAGCCATTCCCTTCTCCAGAGCATCTTCCCCACCCAGGGATTGAACCTGCGTCTCCTACATTACAGGCAGATTCTTTACCTTTTGAGCCACTACTGGCTTGATCTTATTATCAAATGGGAGCTGTAGTGTCTCCTCTAATGGCCAGTAAGGAAACTGACCACACAGTCCTGTCAAGAGGGAGGGCTCTTTGAAGGAGACACTCGTTGGCTTCTCCTTCCTGGCCCCTCCCTGACTGATGACCTGGACACTTGCCTGTTCTCTAGCCTCTCTTCCTCAGGGTCCACCCCTCCCCAACAGGCCTGTGGCCTCCCAGGAGTTTTCTCTACTAGTCCTTGAATCTGAACCGATATGCAAATATCAACTCAGATAGAGAAGGGCATCACAGCAGGAGCTCTCCAGAGAGGGACCTTAGTGTGAAAGGGTGAGTCTCCAAGGAAGGGAGGGGGAGAAGGAGATACTTATCGAGGACCTTTTAAATTCTAGGTCCAGCGTGACCTGTGTTCACGAGCATTGTGAGATCGAATTCTAGAAAGAGCCTGAAGGGTGACATCCCTATCTCCCAGATCAGGAATCTGAGACATGGATGAGGCACTTCTGAGCCCTGAGGGCCATTCGCTGTCCTCAGGTCTTCTGACTCCACATCTGTTGAGTCATAGTGAGCAGCCTGGGAGCTCTTGGCATCACCCTCGCCAGCCTGTCCTTCCTCTCAGGTTCCTGTTCTTCCATTAATCCACCATCATCCACCTGGTTACCTACACCAGGAAAGTGGGAGGCAGCCTGAGTCTTGCCTGCTGTCTCAAACCCAACATCAGATCAGTCACTCAAAAGCGTGTCTTCTCCCCACAAAGGCTGGCTCTGATTCATCTTCCTCCTCTGACTACCTTGGCAACTACTTTATTCCAGACTATCTCATTCCTCACCTGGATAGTTCAGACCCTACCTAATTGCTTCTAATCTCAGCTTCTGTAGTCCGTCTCGCCCTGCATAGTGCCTTTAATAGCTTGGCCACTCCTGCATCAAATCCATATGCCTTCCTTGTTGGACCAGGGACAGCTCTTCCTCCCAGCCCCACTGACCAGAGTTACCTACTGGCATCTCTGCCGGTGCACAGCCTCCCATGCCCCTAAGTCTTTTGCTTCTGCTGGTCCTTCTATTTGGAATACTTATCCCCTTCCCCCTGCATGGTTGAGAGAGCAACAATTCTCCATGTCCCAAAGAACCCAGAGAAGGTTTCCCATGAGTTGGAATTTTCTCCTATCTCCCCAGCATCAAATGAAGCTTGACTTCCAGATCAGCCATCTCCTAGTCCTCTTCCTTCTCTCTGGTGGTTTCTCTCCAGTTTCTTTGGAAGGGTCCTGTTCCCCTTGGTGTTGCCTAGGATTCAATCTTAGATTCTCTTCTCATCCCATTATCTTCAGACATTCTCATCAGCTGCCATGACCTCAGTTTCTACCAATTCCTGAATCCTGGTCTCTGGCTCAGACCTCCCCCTCTCTCCAAACTCAAATATCAAAATGCCTAGTGTTCATTTTACGTATTCTATGTGATGGACAAAGGCACGCATACATGTATGTGTGTGTGTGTGTGTGTGTGTGTGCATACGCGGACCTACATACTATGGATACACATATACACATAGAGAGAGACCTATATTCTATAGGTCCACACACACACAAGCATATGCAGGCACAGAGTTTTATTGAGATGTAAGTCACATGCCATACAATTCACCCATCTAAGGTATACAATTAAATGTTTTTCAGTGTAAATACAGAGTTGTACAACCATCACCACAATTTTACTTTATTTTTTCATTTATTTTCAAAATACAACTTTTAATTGAAATATAGTTGATTTTCAATGTTGTAAATCAGTATATAAATTAAATATATATAGCTGACTCACAAGTGAGTCCCAACTCCCAAGAAGATTACTTTGTCATCATACTACTATTTTTAAAATTAATATAAAGTGTTTTCGTACATCTTAAATTATCAGCGACTGGAATCTGTTTTATAGCCCTGTCTCTTGAAATCTGTGGCTGCAGTGAAACATAAAACATAGAAAACTAGCATATTATTATAAGTAAAAACACACCATGGGCTCATATTTATCTGGCCCTTACCTGGATTGGGGGAGGTTACACATTAAGTGAAATGTAAGATGTGGTGGAGCCCCATCCCCTTTAAATATTAAAATACATTCTGTACTTTTAAATGGTTTTCATAAACATCATTCTAAAATATGCTGCATATTTTAAGCCTTCTCTTCATGACCCAGGCCACTGTAGTCAGCAAAAATGTTTGTATTTTATTCACATCTGTGCTTATCAAAGAAGCTGCCTGACAGTCGTATCTAAAGCAGCAGCTGCTTCTGTATTTGCCTGGCCCAGCTTCATATTTCTTCATAGCAGGTATAAATATGTATCTGCTTGTTTCCTGTCTGACTCTCCCCTGTGGATTAGAAGCTCCAGGAAGACAGAGACTTTGCTCCTTCTTATAGCCCCGTTGTTGCTCATCATGAGCCTATTTGCTAAAAAAAAAACAGGACATATTTAGACAAGATTCTCAGCGCTGCCAGACTGTGGACATGACACCCTTCGTGCATGCCTGACATGAGCAGCTGTGCTGACAGGTGTCTCACCGATTGATACAGCTTTTGTTTCTCCTTGGACATCGCCATTGACTGTGGTCATTCCAGCTGCCTTCATACCAATACCAGCTCTCTTCTGTGATGGGATTCTCTTAACCTCCTACATCTGGGAAATGTTGCTGTTGTCCTGTCCAAAATAAGAGTAAACTGAGGCTGAGAATCGTGGCTTTGAGGAGAGAATGTTAGCTGAATACTTCGCTCTGTTGTCACGGGGTGTGGTGTCTGCTCTAACGTCCAGAAATTGTGCAGCCATCAGCAAAATGACTCAGGGCCAACAGCTTCCTCAAAAAGTGAGTGATGGACACAGTCCCATCACAGGCCCCTTCTGGTCCCATTATTTTTCTGGAGTCTTCCCCGAACATAGCAGCAGGTGGTTTGATCACTCCCAGGTCGCTTATTTTAATGTCTGCATTTTGGCTACTGTCTTAATCTTTGTGAAGACCTCTGAATACATAATGCATTCATGTATTTCCAAAAGAAAAGTAAGAGTGTGTCCATCATATTGTAATGGAGGTGAATTTTCAAGTTTTACCATAAAGCAAATTTCTTTATGTCACACGGGAAGGAGAAGGTGTAAGATTCAGTGACCGAGGAAGGGTTTCTTCAGAGTCTGCTGAACTCAGACCTCTGTTCTTTCAAAAGCTTCCTCAGAATACATCCTCACCAGATCTCATTCTTAAGTCATCTCTGTTTCCTTGTCTTTCTTCTTT
Source organism: Bubalus kerabau (assembly GCF_029407905.1). NCBI lineage: Eukaryota > Metazoa > Chordata > Mammalia > Artiodactyla > Bovidae > Bubalus > Bubalus kerabau. Next base: position 26,995,612 of record NC_073636.1, read on the forward strand.
ACTCTGGTTTGGCAAGAACCTGCCACAGGACATTTGGTTCTTTATTTGCATTTTAAATTTCAGGTTTGCAATTTGTCACATCAAAACTTTAATTGAGGACTTCCTGTGGTCCAGTAGTTAACATACCATACTTCTAATGCAGGGAGCATGGGTTCAATCTGTGGTCAGGGAGCTAAGATACTGTGGGTCATGCAGTGTGACCAAAATAAAAATAATAAATACAAATTAAAATATAATTTAAAAAGCCTAATTCAAGACATCATTGGTCTTAGCAATTCAAACATGCCTCATTTTATTGTGCTTCACAGGTACTGCTTTTTCTTTTTTTTTTTTTAACAAGTTGGAAGTTTTGTGGAAACCATTCAGAAAGTCTATTGGCACCATTTCCCCAACACAGTTTGCTCACTTCCTGTCTCTGTGTCCCATTTTGGTAATTTTTGAAATATTTCAGACCCTCTACCAGCATTTTAATGGCATTTTTAGCAATTAAATATGTTTAAATTTTTAAATTAAGGTATGCATTTTTTAGGCATAATGCTATTGCGCACTTTATAATAGACTATTGCCTTCTCCGATAATAGACTATAGTGTAGTATAAATTGGGCTTCCCTGGTGGTGGTAGTGGTAGAGAACTCTCCTGCCAATGCAAGAGAGATGTGGATTCGATCCCTGGGTCGAGAAGATCCCTTGGAATAAGGGATGGCAACCCACTCCAGTATCTCGCCTGGAGAATCCCCGTGGACAGAGGAGCCTGGAAGACTACAGTTCATAGGGTCGCATGGAGTCCGGCACGACTGAAGCGACTTAGCACTCATGCGCATAGCATAAACTGGCCATACCACACAGCATGTGGGATCTTAGTTCCCCAACCAGGGATCTAACTCACACCTCTTGCATTGAAAGTGCAGAGTCTTAACCACCGTACTGCCAGAGAAGTCCCATGTAAATGTAACTTTTATGCACCATTAAACCAAAAAAAAAAAAAAAAAATTGTGTGACATGCTTTATTGTGATACTCGCTTTATTGCAGTGGCCTAGAACCAAACCTGCAATATCTCTGAGATGAGTATGTAAGTGCCCCTAATATAAAGCCCTCAGTGATAAAATGCATATTAAATCCTCTTCTAGGTCGTACAGTATCCTTCTTCATGATGAAGAATGCCATCACGTACATCCCTAACTTTAGCCCTAGAGCCTAGGAAACTAAGAGACAATTAAATGTAAAGCTCTGTCTTAAAGTTCATATTTCTCTGCCTTTGTTCCTTATTTACAGCTCCTATTTTATTCCTTTGACTACATAATTGCTTCTATTATAGGCCATTTTAATTAATTTTGGGAAAAATATACCACAGAATTACATTTCATATGAGTATTCTAGCACAGATGAGAGCGAAAAAAAAGTGCAGACAATATTTCTTCCTTTAAGAATTCAGTAATTGAGAACCAGCTTGTACATAGCATCTCCCAGACAGAAATACTGATCCAGAAGAAAATGTGGTCCTTGCCAGGGCAGAGCAGTATTTGATTCTTGGCTGTAGAAAGAGGATCTCTGTTACTCAGCATCATTCAGCATCTCTTCAGATTATAGAAAATTGTTATCAAGAACAGGAGAGACACTTTTTCAGATAATGGATCAAGGAAGCAGGACCTCTCAGATTAAAGCAGGAACACCACCCTGGTCCCAGGGGATCATTAGCTGAACTGCTGGGGGCCATTGTACCTCAGCTGGTACATCATTGTTTGTAAGCACCTCTAGCCTAGGGCTCTGGGTCAGGAACATGAAGTTAACAGGAAATGTTAAGGAGGATGGGAATGTCTTTGGTGCCTTGTCCCTTACATTGTTACTTCCAGAATGATCCACTCCCAGACTTGATGCAGGTAAGCATTCACTTCTACCTCATCCACTGGCTATAATACCAACCAATAAGAAGAAAGCAAACTATGAACTTTTTGACTCATCTAACATTTTAGGGTATTAAAATGATAAACGATGAGAAAAAAGTGATTCAATGTATCTATAAAGATAACGGGAAAACCCTTCATATCGACAAACCATTATTATTAATAATTGCCATTTTTATTATCTTGCATTTTTAGGGTGTCAGTCAACTTGATGCTTGCATTAGTGTTTCCACAATTATAATATCTTCAGCTTGTTTGCAGTATTTGTTTCCTTAGCCTAAAAGACATATATACTCTTTTCAACATGTAAATATAAAAGTTCAAATATATTGAGCTAAAACCCAGTGAAATATAATTTTATATGTTAATACTATAGTAATATATCCATTAATTATATTAAGATCATAATATTATATAGATTATTTTTAATTATTCTATTCCCTTTAGAAATCAATCCAAGAAGAAAAACGAAGACCAAGGAAAGATAGGTAATTATTGTTTTTAAATTTTAATAACTCATCAAACCAAAATATAAATCTATATGTTCAAATTATGTTTAAAGGCCACCTATTTTATATGCATAGATTTGGAAAGTGGTGTGCTGTCAATAAATTTTAAAATATGGAGTTTATATGTAATCTATAAGATCTTGCCTATTGGAAATATATATTGAGCTAAACCCAGTAGGTGGCTCATCCATCTACCAATGCAAGAGGCACAGATTTGATCCCTGGGTTGGGAAAGACCCCCCTGGAGAAGGGAACGGCAACCCACTCCAGTATTCTTACCTGGGAAATCCCATGGACAGAGGAGCCTGGCAGACTACAGTCCATGGGGTCGCAAAGACTCAGACACAACTTAGGGACTGAGCACAAGCAGAAACACAGTGCATGGTATATATACTGCGGACTCAAGACAGTTTTGAGTAAATTGTACCATCCAATACAGAATTGTCCTTTCTTGTCCCATTAATATGGTTTTGATTGAGCTATTTGAACATGCTCATGTTCATGAGCTTTCTTTCCCCAAACTCCTTTGTACTTCTTTGTTCTTCAACACGAGCTAAATCTTACATTTTATTAATATAATGGTTATGGATTTGTCAGGAATCTGAGGTTTCTGACACCTGTGTGTGTGGCCCACTTCAATTCAAACTATTTCCCTTTCCCTGTAACATTTCAGTCCACGCTTTTAATATCATCCCACTATTTCAATCAACTAATTTCCAGACAGTGCTCAAAACAATTGAGAGTTCTTCTGAGAAGCATGAGTGGACACAGAGTTCCCTATTTATGAATTGGTGGCATTCTGAAAATGTGTTTGCAAATTGGTTATCTTAACTTGAAAAGAGCTTTTCCCCAAAGGACTGTAACACCTGGTAGTTTTCCAGACCTTTACCTCTTGACCTCGGATGAAGTCCCATCAGATTACAGAGCACCTGGGAACCGGAAGCATAGCTTGAGTAGATCCACGAATGAAAATGGTTGGGGACACACCCCTGTGAGTGTGTCATGTGCAGGAATTAAAATCTAGTACAGAAATTAACCCCCCAAAGACCAGGCGATAAGGAAGGACAGGGGTTGCCTGTGAAGGAAGTCAGGTAAGATCATGATGCCCTGTGCGCATCTATAGGCTCATGGATAAATTTGGAAATGGTTGTGCCGGGACATAAAGGTCAGCTTTCCTCATAGTGGCCCAAGGGTCAGTTGTGAGCTGTGGCCAAATGAGTATTTATAATCACCAACTATCTAGTAGCTGCTAGTTTTGTGCCAAGTTGGATGTGGTAGAAGTTGGAAAAGCATTTCCAGCAGCTAAATACTCTCCTAAAGGTAAGAGGTGAGTGGTTTTTCTTTTTAACTTATGGTATGTACTGTTTTTTGCACATCGCAAGACTGCTCTCATTCCTATTAGCATGCATGTGGGACTCAATTACTGTAAATATTAATGCTTTAAATGAAGAAACCAAGTGTCTTACAAGTTTCAGTGAGTAGACAGCCTGATTCTATGGTGTGTTTGGTCATTTGCAGTCAGGGGAAATTATTAGATCTGGAGGATTTCTATTATAAGGAGTTTTTGCCCAGTCATCCTGGACCAAAGGACCACAACCCTAGTTTAAGAGAACGAAGACAACAGCAAGAACTCCAGGAACAATGTTTCAAAGCTGATGAAAGGTAATAAATATATGTTAAAAGTACAGCATTTTGGATGTTATACTCACCATTCCATTTCTAGAGCACTTTCATTTATGTATGGACTAATCAGGCTACAGTCCATGCGGTCACAAAGAGTTGAATATGACTGAAGCAATTAAGCTTGCTAGCTTAATGCCAGTGTCCTTACTGAATATTGCATCTTGTGATTGATACGTTGTTTAAAAGTAAAATCAAGGATTATGGTAGGTAATCAGATATCACAGTTTTTCTGCACAATCTCAGTGTTTACTTGTTTTCTTGGTGTAATCATCAATAGAATCTCCTTTTAAAATACCTCGGTTTCGATGATAAATGATATGGTCATACTAACTGTAAGCAATACCTGTCTTCAGTAGTAGCCACAACCTATGTTTAAGCTCTAACCAATGTGATTTTATTTACTTATTGGCTTCTCAATGATGCTATGTAATTTCTCGGAATCGATGATGTCAGACCAAAAAAAAAATATTTGGGAGAAAATTTCATACAGAAATGTATATTTTGGATATGATTTACACTTTGCCACCAGCTTTGATATTTAACTTAAACCATTTGTAGCTTACTTAGAATTTGGGGAATCTTTTTTTCTTTCCCCAAAAAATTCTTGGTAAAGTTTTGAAATTGAGGGCACATAATAAGGTGGACATGTGGTATATGAAAAACGGGAACAACACCAGGCAATATAAAGCTGTTTTTCCAACATTCTAACTGAACATCCTGTTGGCCCAGGGCACTCAGACACCTCACCCACCTCTTTGACAGTGTGACGTGTGGTTAAGAGAAGAGGCTCTAAAGCCTCTTTTAACTTATGGTATGTACTTAGATTTGGGTCCTGATTCTGCTACTTCAGTTCAGTTCAGTTCAGTCGCTCAGTCGTGTCTGACTCTTTGCGACCCCATGAATCACAGCACACCAGGCCTCCCTGTCCATCACCATCTCCAGGAGTTCACTCAGACTCACGTCCATCGAGTCAGTGATGCCATCCAGCCATCTCATCCTCTGTCGTCCCCTTCTCCTCTTGCCCCCAATCCCTCCCAGCATCAGAGTCTTTTCCAATGAGTTACTGAGTAACCTTGCTCGTGTTACTGGGCCTGTCTAAGCTTCCGTTTCCACATCTGCAAAAGGATTTACTAATTGCTTCTCCCTGTTGTTGGAGAGACGAAATGAAATGATGAATGCGGATGTGATTAATGCCAGACTTGGTGCTGGGGAGTTGTCCAATAAATGGTGGCCGTCATTCTCTTTATTTGCTTGTCCAGAACCAATCTGAACTATGATTTCTGCCCCTTGTCTCCAAAAGAAGAGGTATTCTTCCATCTCAGAGCCGAGAACTGTTAACAGGTTGGAGCTTAGAGATGCTCTGGTCCAACCACAGAGCTCTATACGGGAGTACACCAAGTGCCCAAGAGATTAAAGGATGTGCCCAAAGTCCGAAATAGTGTGTGTGAACTAAAATCCAAGCCAAGCGCTTTCAATCCCGGCTCAGTTGGCTTCTCACTGACTTAGCTGCTTCCCATTTTGACAGGCCAGTCTGCCTCCTCTCCAGTGTGTTCCTCCTCCCCCAGCAGCAGACACGAATCTGCTGTGAACCTGTTCTATCCTGACATTCCAGTGGCATCTAAGGATGTGGAGTCAGCGTTCACTAGACTAGAAGCCAGAAGTCCACATCAGTGGAGTTGCGCTCTTATCTTGTTGTCTTTGCTCTGATCTCATTTACTCTTCCCAGGAGCTGGGGCGGGGCGGGGCAGGGCGGGGGTTGGGGTGGGGGAGTTACTCTCACCATCCTTTTTTATAGATGAGGAGGCTAAGCCTGCAAAGTTTCATACTGCATATAGTCACCTAGATAATAAGTAATGGAAGAGAAATTTGAGCACAGGCCTTTGTGAGTTTAGAGTTGATGACTTTAGGCACCCACACTGGGTGCTAGAGGAAGGAGAGATTCAATGAATGCAGGGGTGCGTAAGATACAGATAGAACATCCTTATGTCCATATATGAGGAGCTGGGCTCTAGAGAGAAAGTATACTGATTTAACCATGCTGACAGGCAACTCCAAGGTCACGTATTTCTAAACTAAGGAAGATTAAAGGGATAAACCAGAAAGTGCAGTAGATCAACCTTGATAGGATCTTGGCTTTAAAATAAAGAACAAAACAGAAAAACAGCTCTAAAGGATCTTTGGGGACAGTTAGAGAAGCTTCAGGCCAAACTATCTGTTGGAATATTTTATATATCTTATATATCTTAAATTATTATTTTATAAACAAATATATTACATCTTTTATATATTTATACTGTATAGAAATATGTGTGTGTGTGAGTTGCTCAGTCATGTCCAATTCTTTTGTGACCCCCATGGACTGCAGCCCACCAGGCCACCCTGTCCATTGAATTCTCCAGGCAGTACTGGAGTGGGATGCCATTTTCTTCTCCAATATATAGCAATATATAGTACATATTTAGACTCCCCTGGTGGCTCAGATGGTAAAGCATCTGCATACAATGCAGGAGACCTGGGTTTGATCCCTGGGTGGGGAAGATCCCCTGGAGAAGGAAATGGCAACCCACTCCAGTACTCTTGCCTGGAAAATCCCATGGACACAGTCCACAGGGTCACAGAGTCAGACATGACTGAGCGACTTCACTTCACTTCACTTGAGTGCATATTTATGTGTAAATATTATTACATTATTCTGATAATTTATTACATCTATTTATATATATTTTGAACATATACACCCCAAATATTAGCATTAGTACACCAGGAAGGTATGAGCAGGTCTGGGTATCAGGGACAACAGCAATGAAGAGTTGAGTGTCTTGTGAATTTGAATGAATGGAAGCAGGTGGCAGGTAGCCAGTGATTAGCCGGACGCATGTCTGTACTCCTGGCTAAGACCAAACCTTCCGTTTGTGCACTGAATCCTAGTCCTTCCGTGTTCACCAGAGCATTGCCCTGCAACTGTCCCCTCTCTCTTCTACACCTTGAATAGTCTGTTCCCTTTACGAAATCATTTCTGACAGTCTGTGAACATGATGTAATTGGATGCATCCTAAAAAGCACCCTTGACTCAATCTGGAAGTCCACCTTGACTTTCCAGAGCACCAGTGTTCCTGGTCTTCATTACAGCAGAAGAGTAATAGATGAGTGCGATCCTGCCTCCTCTAGGTCATCTCTCCCCACCCTTTCTTGGGCTACCACACTCAGGTTTCCGTTCCCATCACTCCATGGAAACTGTCGCTGCCAAGATCATCCTATCTGGAGATGATTCTCAATCCTTATCTCACCCTATAAGTAGCATGTGATGTTCTTTCTTCATTTTCTTCACTGTCTTCCAGGACAGTAAGTACTTCTCTTGGTTTGCCCACTCGAACCAAGAGAAGTACTTACTGTCCTGGAAGACAGTGAAGAAAATGAAGAAAGAACATCACATGCTCATTCCCCATGGCTGATTTCTTTTCATTTGCCTGGCCTCTCAACAATGGAGAGTCTCATCCTTTGTATATCTTAAATATCATCTATTTACCTAAAACTCTCAAACTGAGAATACCCTGAGATCAGGGCTTATATATCCAACTGCCTATTCAGTATCTCCTCTTGAATATCTAGTATCCCAAACTTAGCACAATTGAAACCAAAATCTTTTAACTCACCCTGCCCCCAAAGATATTCCTTCAGCAGCTTTCCCTATCTCATTAAATGGAAACCTCATTTTTCTTGTTGTTTTAGGTAAAAACCTTGGAAACATTCTTAATTCCTTTCTTTTACACCCCACATCCATTCAATGGACTCTTCCAGATCGACCTACCAAAATGACCAAAATCTGACCAGTTCTCAGCTACTCAGGCTTGCTTAGACTATTGCCCAGTCTTTTTACAGGCCTCTTTACTTCCACTGAATCACTCTGCTACTCAGAAACCTCCAGTGTCTCTCTTGTTCAAGTCCCTGCCATGGTCTCAAAGCTCCATGTTGTCTGTCACACTGTCCCCTCCTTCCTCCTGCTCTCATCCCTTGCTGTTCTCCCCCTTGCTTGCTTCACTCCAGCCATAATAACCTTCTTGCTGTGCCATGAACACAATATACACACTGTCATCTTAGGACCATAATGGGGATCTCTTGTCATCCTGGAATGACTGCCCTTCCCCACAAGATCTGCCTGGCTCCCTCGTCCCCTTCTTCAGGTCTCCCATCAGATGTCACCTTATCAGAGAGTCCTTTCCTGATCACCCTCTATGAAATTGCTTACTACTACTACTACTAAGTCGCTTCAGTCGTGTCCAATTCTATGCGACCCCAGAGCCCACCAGGCTCCCCCGTCCCTGGGATTCTCCAGGCAAGAACACTGGAGTGGGTTGCCATTTCCTTCTCCAATGCATGAAAGTGAAAAGTGAAAGTGAAGTCGCTCAGTCATGTCTGACTCTTAGTGACCCCATGGACTGAAGCCTACCAGACTCCTCCATCCATGGGATTTTCCAGGCAAGAGTACTGGAGTGGAGTACACTCACACACATATACCCCCATCCACCTGGCTCTTCTTTGTAGAAGGCTTCCCAGCCTCCAACTCTCACGACCCGGAGTACTGGAGCTGTCCATGGTCTTCCCCCCTTCTAGACTGTAAATCCTGGGAGAGTAGGGACTTGTGTACACCCATCACCTACACCAGTAGCTGATACTTAGGTGCTCCATGAGTAAATGAATTGATGAATAATGCTGCATTTTAGGGAGCTTCCCCCAAGCAAACTGCAGAACCTAAAGGTAATTGTTGGCAGGGTTTCCCAGCAGTGGCTCCAGGAAGGTGGCCCAACAGCCTCACTGAAGATGTTGAAACACTGGAAAAGCTAACAGAGTGATGGTGCAATTTGGGGGAAGCATTTAGGTGGCTCAGCCGGTAAAGAATCTGCCTGCAATGCAGAAAACCCCGGTTCAATCCCTGGGTTGGGAAGATCCCATGGAGAAGGGAATGGCAAACCACTGCAGTATTCTTGCCTGCAGAATTCCATGGACAGAGGAGCCTTGGGGGGACGGTGTGTGTGTGTGCAGGGGATGTGCTACAGTCCATGGGTCACAAAGAGTCGGACACGCCTGAGTGACTAACACACTTCCTTATTTAAAACAAAGAACTGAGCGTTTGCAAAATGTCTATAGAGGCACCTTGAGTTTGTTTAAGGAGAAGGTACTGAAGTATTAATTGGTTGTGAATTATTTCAAGCCAAACCAAGCTCACCTTTCTGAACTACACCTTCTAATGTTTTACCTAGCTGTCATTCAGACAACTAGGCTTCACCAGGTTCCACCAACCCATCTGCTCCTCGCTCAGGAGTTTTGCAAACCTGCTGAGGAAATACCGCAAATCCGTTAGGTTACTGCCCTGCTGTTTTGAACATGCGGTTCTTAAACGTCCAGTGAAGGTGGGAGGTGTGGGACAAGGACCCGCCTGACTCGGGGTGGGCGGGGAAGCCGCGGCGCGCGCTAGCGCCGCTGATGCTCGGCCCCTGGTCTCGCTCGCAGGTGCTGGGCGGCGGAGGACGGCGTGGAGGAGGAGAATGGGCCCGCCGCCAACCCCTACGACTACAGGAGGCTCCTGCGCAAAACCTCCCAGCGCCGGCGCCTCGTTCAGCAGGTGTAGCCCCGCTGCTCCGCGGTCAGCGCCGTCGGGATGTGCCCGAGACTGCGGGGCTTGCCGGGGCCAAAGCGGGGGACCCTCGGGCACTGCGCCATCAGGCACGGGGGCTGCGGCTCTGACCTTTGTAGGGGTTGCCCCCTCGAGTGCCCGGGCCAGCCGCTGGTGCTCGGAGGGCAGAGAACCGAGAGCCCTTCAGACGCGGCGTCTCCGCGCTCCCGCGTCCTCCTCTCCCACCAGCCTGCCAGGCTGGGCGTCCCTGGCCCCGGCTGCCAGTGTGCCTCTTTGTTCACTTCTGCGACACCTCTTGTGGACTCGACTGCGCCTGAGCTCTTGCCGACCCCTTCTCTCTCCTTCTGAGTGATTTCAAAGATTTCGTCTTTCTTGGAAACGGCTTTGCCAGGCCCGCAGGATCCTCGCTGAGGGGTTGAGTCCGTGAGAAGCGAACAAAGCCCCGGGGTTTGGGGGCGGGGCCGACTTTGAAGATGAACTTCATCCCAAACTCGCGCTTTCCCTTGCTTTGGTTTTTAAAGCTATCAAATAAAGGAAATGCCTTGAAAAGGACGTGGTCCACCGGGTTCCCTTTAGGGCCCAGGTTCCTGCTGCCCAGCTGTGCAGGTGGCAGGGCCCAGGGAGGGGAGGAGGTGCCTTCTGTCTTTTATCAACGAATAACTTCGTTCCCTAGCCCCATCCCAAAGGAACATACCGTCTGACTTAAAAAGCCCCCGTACTTTAGACACACACGTGGGCTCTAGACAAGACTCCGAATCCTGCAACACACAGCGCCCACACGCACAGAGCCCCAACTCGTCACACACACACACACACACACACACACACAGTCTTCCCAACCAAGGTGGCTTCCTTACAGAGGAGGAGATGGGTGGATAGCATCACCGACTCAATGGACATGAGTTTGAGCAAACTCTGGCAGATGGTGAAGGACAGAGAAGTCTGGGCTGCTGCAGTCCGTGGGGGTCGCAAAGAGTCAAACACTATTGAGCGAATGAACAACAATAAAAATTCTGGTCCCACCACTGAGCTGAGCAGTCCAATTTTGAAGATTCTCCTAGTCTGAGTTTTGGTGTATTTAAGATGAAAGGGATGGTGGTGGGTAGGCAACCCGTTTGCCTTCCTCAGTTGACTGCATTTTATTTAAAAACTCAGGTTAAGCTCTTCTGTGACTGTGATGCCCTCCGAGTCTGCGCAGCCTGGTACAGAAGAGAGAAGAACGTGCTGGAAGGGTTCTATCTCTTCTGCCAGAGTCCCCAGCTCCTGCACCCACGGCCCTGGGCTGGGGGTCTTGGGGAAAGTATTCAAGGAGGGGGTGAGAGCACGCGTGCTGCTGGCTAACAGCATGTATTGCGCTGCTCTCCGATGGGTGGTAAGGTTCTCTCCACCCCCAAGCAGTTGGCACCAAAAGGTCCCCAGTGGTGGTGCCAACAACCTCTTCCTTTTACAAAGGGTACCCTCTAGAGGGGAAGCCTCCCACTGAGGCAGAGCTGAGCTTCAAGGCCAAGTGCACTCAGGCCCTGCTCCTTAACCTGGGTTCCCGCCTGGGCCTCCATGGGGGTTGGGACCCGGAAGGAGGAGCCACCTTTGTGGTGTGGACCGACTGCAGGGCTGTGGTCGGGGTACGGGCTGGGCCTGGTCCAGGCACCCAGGAGACCAGCCCTGCAGGGCACTGTCAGGGAGGAGATGGAGGGGCATCTCTAACCCAAGGTGTCCTGGCCCCCTCCACGGCTACTCACCTGTCCACCCACCACCAGGAGGCCTTAGAGGGACAAAAGCAGCTCTGCTTCTTTGCCAGTCCTCTTCAATCAAAGCTTTCAGAGTGGCCCCACAGACCAGAGCCCTGGCAGCCTGGCCCGTTGCTGGAGAGGGAGGCAATTGGGCCCCTCCCTAAAGTCCACACCACTCGCCTTTTGAAGTGGGACTAGAACAGAGAGCAGCAAACACATGATGAAAGGTAGCAATGTTTTTGTTTTCCTTTCTTCTTTTGAATTCTTCATTTTCTCTCCTTTCCTGTCTCTCTTTCCATCTCTTCTTCTTTGTCCTCTGACACTTAAGGGAGGACTCCAGGGAAAAATCATACCAGATACTCTTCTTTGGCAGGCCTGCAAGGCAATCTCTGGGTAAACCACTGACAAGAAATAGGTCAACCAAGGAAACTGACCCTGGCCAGCGGCCCTAGGATCATGAGTCTCTTCCCTTATTCGAGGAAGGACCTTCGAAAGCTCTTCCCCAGGGCTGGCCCGCCTCCCCTCGCCATCCAGTGGCTGCCTCCTTTGTGAACTAATGACTGTAATTATTACCTCCCAGAGCTCTTTTGTTATCTCCAACCCAAGCCCAAATGAGGGGGGAGCGGGCTCTTTTTTGAAATGAAAGTCTTTATAAAGCAAATTGCCTGTCTTGGGAGGGCGGGCATTAAAGAAAGACAAATCAGATACTGTGTGCATCTGAAGTGGGTGTGTTAGATAAAAAATGTAAATATCACCATTAGATTCAAAACACTGGGGTTTCTGATTTAATGCAGTTTATTTAAAGAGAAGAAGTTTAAGTCATTGCTTTAAAAAACTATTCAGTGTTGTGAGTTCTACCTTTCTTGTATTTTAATCTGTTTCCTTCTTTGAGGCTCTGTGTGCGTGTGTTTTAAACATCTATCTTAAAGAATATTTTTGTTTTCGACCACTCATCCGTAGTAGAAAAATTCTGCAACTCCAGCCTGCTGACTTGAAGTGAAACATGTGCAGGATTTGGAGTGGATTTAAGCAAAGAATGGGTCTCTTCTCCAGCTTCTCTCTTCACTGAGGAGCAGGAGCTGCAGAGCCACCTGCCAGTGGCGCCAAAGGCCAACCCACAGAATCTTTACATCCCTGGAGTTGGATCCACCCCTGGAGTGGATCCACTGGAGTATTGGAACTGGGAGCTCGGGAAAGAGGGTGGAATGCAGGCCTGTGTTCCTGTTAACCTGGTGGCTGCAACCTGGCGCAGGCTTCTCAGCACAGCAGGCTCTGAGCCGAGCCAAAGGCCAAGGGGCCAGCACCCTTCCCCGCACCCACTCCCAGGCTCAGATCTGGCGGCCACGGTGCCAATCCTGTGGCTCCTCCAGGCTCGTGGAAAGAAGACAAAGTTTTGTGGAGAGAACTGACCAGCCACCGCATGCCTTGGGGCACAGGATTTGGGCTTGCACTAGGCCACCCCGGGTCCTGTGACATCCTTCCTAGGCCAGGGTCAAGGGATGATAGACTGAGGATCCACTGGTCTCTGCTTTAGCAGCAGTTTTGGTAACTTGGTTCAGTGATCAGAGAAAGAATGGCCTGTGCACACAGTGGAAGTAAAAAGCGTCTGCCCCAGGTGAGCAGCATGCAGGGGAGTGTGGCCTTGGGAGGCTGGATGCAGCCCGGGTCACCCTCACCCTCTTTCCCTGCCTCTGGGAGCTGCAGGGTGTACTTGACACTGATTTCTACTGCCAAGGGAACGCAGTGCAAACTCAACAGGCCTTAGGTACTCAAGGCACCCCCACCCCGCAACCTTTGTTTAATAGCTTGTTGAGAAAGGAAAATGTAAGAGTGGAGAGTTACGATCTCGTGCACGCATGCTAAATTGCTTCAGTCGTGTTTGAGTCTTTGCAACCCTATGGACTGTAGCACACCAGGCTCCTCTGTCCATGGGATTCTCCAGGCAACAATACTGGAGTGGGTTGCCCTGCCCTCCTCCAGGGGATCTCCTGGACCCAGGGATCGAAGCCGCGATTCCTATGTCTTGTGCATTCGGGCCGATTCTTTCCCTGGAAAAGAGAAACCCCTTCCCACCAAATACCAGAAATAGTGACTCTCTCATCTGGTCCCGCCCCACCCCACGCCATCACGACGATTCCCTTAGGGGAAGAGGTGGTCATTGATTTGAGGCTCGATAAAACCAGGGCCCAGGGAGGTCATGCTTTCTTTCAGCTTTTGGAGGGCTCAGATTGCTTGTTTATTGGAAACTCTGTGCAGGCTTCTCATGCACACAACGGTTCCCCTGACGTGTAAGCAACGGCCCTTTCACGCCTTCGCTGGTCAAGGTCACCAAATGACCCGACCTCATCCCCCATCAGCCATCAGCCGTCAATCCAGTTGGCTCTAGTGTTCTTCCTTGCCTCCTTCCAAGAAGTTTACATTCGTATTATTTCTCTGCCCAGCCTGAGGTTCTTGGTGATAGATTCCATCATGAATTTTAATTGCCTCAATCAGCAGTCTTTCTCCCAAGCCGTCAGTCAGAACTTGAGCAGTGGACTCGGCGACCAAGCGCTCTAAAGCGCAGGAATGGTTCCCAGCTCCCACCTCGGGGTGACTATGCGGTTCAGTGGGCAGGAGTTAGGCTCTACTAAGGAGCAAGACTGAACCCATCAGTGCCTAGGTGCCCTTCCCGCACAGTCGCCTTCCCAGGCTCTCGAACCGCTCCAGATTCCCTTAGCCGCCGGAACTCCGGGGGGTCACAGCGACCTCAGCACTCTCTCGCAGGAAGGTGGCGCGGACATAGCGCCTCCTTCTCCGCAGTCGGCACCAGACCTCAAACAATACACCAGTCGTCGCGAATGAAAGCCTGTCTCCGCCACCTTTCCCGCCTCGCCAACGTCTCTGTGGTCTCCCCGCGCTGATGCCGGCGCACAGTCCGCCGCGTTAGCACTCTGGACAGCGTCCCCGGTGTAGCCAGCATCCTCTCGCCGCACGCTCCCCAGGGATCGCGTGCTCACCTCCCACCCGCTCACGCCGACTCCTGCACGGGCTCACTGTCTGCCTCACACTCGAACGATTCAGCTCCCTCTCTCCCATTTTTCCCTCCGCCGCCCCCTCGTCCATCCCGGCTGGGCTCCCTCTCCTTCAAAATCGCTCGAGTGCTCGGGCGCTTTCCCATCTCCCGGCGGTGAGGACCCTTCAGTCCTCTCCTCTATTTACTCCCTGAAGCTTTCAGAGCTTTGCCACTTCTCTAAGCTCTAATCCCAACACACACGCCCGCGCACGGACACGCACGTTTCCTGCCCCTGTGTGACACCCACCCTCTGTCGTGCGGCCGCGCCAGACCCCGCGCGGTGTTCCTCCTACTGCCACACACAAACACACACAAACGCACGCACGCGCGCGCGCAGGGCGGAGCGGAGGGCAGGCAGCTCGCCGGCAGTTTGCACTCGGAGGCGTCTTGCTCCAGTATCGCTGCGCCGATGGCATCTCCCGGCTCCGGCTTTTGGTCCTTTGGATCTGAAGATGGCTCGGGGGATCCCGAGAACCCCGGCACAGGTAGGAGAAACGGGACCTGCAGGCGGAGAGCTTTGCGGGCGGACTGGGATTTGAGGGGCTGGGGAAGACTGAAGGTTTTCCCACCTGCAACAGGAGACTTCGGACGCTTAGCCCTGCCCTCGGGGTGGGTCCTTGATGACCCAACAGACTAAACCCCACAGGCTCTTATCCCCTGGGAAGATGCCCAGGGACCGTCTGGTTCTTTCCTGAAATCTGGGAGAGCCTCTAAACACGGCGGTGTCTCCTCGACACCGAATTCCTGGGCCTGGGATTCTGCCACCGTCTTAGTGTCTGGAGAGAGAGAGGTGGTGGGTATAAGGAAAATTGGAAAGGGGAGAGAATTGTTGATCTGAAAGGAGAGCCTGCGAGGAAATGGATGGCCTCGGGTGTCGAGGAAAACTCGCCCAAGCGAGGCAGGAAGGAGACTTTGTCCTAACCGAGTGGTACCTGAAAGGCAAGTGCAAAGGGCCACAGTGTGGGCCGCTTCTGAGGAAACCGTCAAGGGTCGGGCCGGGCCTCCAGGCTCCCGCCACCTCTGGCACCTGCTCGCTGTGCGGGCGCCAGGCAGGCAGCCCTTCCCGGAGCCCGGGTTTGTTGACGTCGTTCACAAAGAACCTAATTTCACACGTGTGCCTGCCGTTTTCTTTCGGCCTCGCTGTCCTCCCACCTGTCTTTCCTTGCAGCCAGGGCCTGGTGTCAGGTGGCCCAGAAGTTCACGGGGGGCATCGGAAACAAACTGTGCGGTGAGTGCCTGCGCGGGTGCCCGGGTGAGGGAGGCGGACATGGCCAGGCACCGCGGAGCCCGAGGAGGTCAAAGCCACCCTCTCACCTCCGCATCCCGTCAGGGGTCGGGTATTCTTGATTTGGGGATCGGGCCTGGGGGTCGGGGGCTGGGAGCCGGGCTGGCGGGCGGCTGACCGAGGTCCGCTCTCCTTGTCCTTGCCCAGCCCTGCTCTATGGAGACGCCGAGAAGCCGGCGGAGAGCGGCGGGAGCCAGCCCCCGCGGGCCACCTCCCGCAAGGCCGCCTGCGCCTGCAACCAGAAGCCCTGCAGCTGCCCCAAAGCGGAGGTCAACTATGCATTTCTACACGCAACAGGTAAGGGCGCCTCGCGGGGTCCCGGGAGCTTCTGCCCCTCGCCCTGCCGCGTCCACCGTGGCCAGGAGGGACTCGGCGCCGGGAGCCTGAGCCGGGACGTCGAGGTGGAGGGCAGAAGCAGACCTTAGGAGAATCTCCAGGAGACCTCGAGAAACGCTAGGCCTGCCCCCTCGGTCGGACCCGGACCCGGGGCCTCTGCGTGGCGCTGGGCTCCGGGGTTCCAAGCGGGCTCCCGGGCTGCGGAGCTCTACGCCCAACGCCGCCCTCGGGTCTCCGGGTGGCCGAGGCGCCCCGGCGCACCCTAGGTCCAGGTCCTATTCTCCGTGCGGCCGAGGCCTCGGGTGTGATGTGGTTTCTTGTTCAAAATAGCTTGGACTTTCTAGGTCTTCAGATCGCAAGAGTAATTTGTAGCTGTGGTTTCAGGAAAAAGATTCACATGAAATCTGCGCGCAGTTTTACTTTCGTACTTGCACACCCAGTGTGCGAGCGCACACACACACACACACACACACGCTGACTTAGGAAACAGCGGGCCTTAGTTAATAAGCCATAGATCCTATGATGCCATAGGATAATAATAAGCCAAATGATAACCAAAATCTTATGAGCCATTTTGCCCGATTTACCCAAAGGCATTCCTCAAACATTCCTGACTTGAAGTGATCTTTTAAGATGACTTATTGAGAAATATCGTTTAGCGAGAACCGGGGAGAAACAGATGAATGGAAGTATATTCTCTTAAAAAAAGAGAGAAAGAAAAAGGAAGCAAATTAGTTATAAACTGAAATGCAAGAAATTATTTGGGATAAGGAAAGAAATCGTATTTTTTTTTTCATTCCTTCATTTTTGAAAAATACCTCCCCTTTAAAGAAGATGCTCTGCTTTTCCAGAAGATTTTTTTTAACATAAAATCTCAGTTCAGAGAGAAAGTGTCAAATGAAGACCTTTCCTGGATATTTTCATTGTAAAATTAAAACGTGGCATTTTGATTCCTTCTTAGATCTGCTACCAGCGTGTGACGGAGAAAGGCCCACTTTGGCGTTTCTGCAAGAGGTTATGGACATTTTGCTTCAGTATGTGGTGAAGAGTTTTGATAGATCAACCAAAGTGATTGATTTTCATTACCCTAATGAGCTTCTTCAAGAATATAATTGGGAATTGGCAGACCAACCACAAAATTTGGAGGAAATTTTGATGCATTGCCAAACAACTCTAAAATATGCAATTAAAACAGGTATTGTCTGATCAGAAATAATAAAGCTCTTTTTTCTTTTATGAATTTTTTTTCTAGGACAATGTTTTCTTTTATGGAGTTATTGATAATTTCAAATTTACAATGTTATTTTCATCATTTAAAAAGTCATGATTCAAATGATTAATAATGTCAAAAGCACCCTTTACTGTTATTGTTCATGGTTTTGAAGTCAGAAATGTTACCTAAGTATAAATCATCAGATTTTACATTGCACTATTTGGCCATGGAAATTATCCACTGATGTAGAAGCAACCATTTGTCAGTAGAGGCCAGTAGAAGTGACTCTACTGTAGAGAAAGAAAAAAAAGAGAATCTAGAAATGAAAGCATAAAAGGCATGATCCAAACAAAAGCCCAAATACCAGGTCAGTGCTGGTATTTCGTTGGCATAGAAATGAATAGAAATTGAACAAACCATCTGTGTAATGGTTGAAGCAGAAGGGTAATATTTTGGCATTGTCTCAGAAGACTAAGACTTCAGATTTGAACTCCGGCTTTTCTCTATTTTTTAAGAAATGTACACAAAAGAAAACCCAACGCAAACTAGCTTAACAATTCAGCCATGTTATACAAGGATGCATGTGCTTCCTAACCACTCTGTATAGAAGAAAATGGAAAAAAGGATAGAGGGGAATCAGATATCCTTAGGGACAATACTTTTAGTGTGTTTTGTGTGTTTTTTAGAAATAGTATTCTCCATACTCTATCCATTTTTAGGATAACATATATGTGAATGCATTCTAAGCTTTCATTCTAGCTACACAAAGTCAGCTATTCATCTCCCCAGGTCACGATTACCCCTGCCTTTTCTGCTTTGCCTCTAATCATCCTGATACATGGTGGCCATACACTTCATTAAAGCAATAAAAATAAGCATGAATGAATTTGGAAGGGAAGGAAGACCTTGTGGATCTAAATTGATTTGTAGCCTTAGAAAGATTTGCTAACAAATAAATATGTAAAATATCACAAAACATTAATTCCTCTAGAAACATGATCCTTTTCTCAGCAAATTTAGAATTGCATGAATTATCAGTACGATTCTAATCAAAAACAAATTTTAAGAATGTTTGTTGTGTGACTTTCAGCCCTTTGTTTTGCTATATTTTTGTTTTTGTGAATTCTTTTCATTGACAGGATAGATATGCATAGAAGCTTTGGGAAATTGATTTCCTATACTATTATTTTTCACTTTTGTGAAACTATAGACTTAGAATTAAGTACGTAGGAGAAAGAATTTTACTTGGAGATTTCTATCAAACTCAGTCTATGGAGGATGCTTTTTTTTAAGGCATCTTAGATTTCATTCTCAATTATATTGACAGAGAATCCACATGAGGTATATACTGGGCATTAAAGATTTTTTTTTTCCTTCCAGATTTTTGTATATTTGTAGGTGCAAGCCTGAGCAATGTTTTTAGTTCATTTTTGTTTGACCTACGCCCCCAACCTAACATTTAAATACACTAACAGTAATTTGCTACCTATTATTTTTATTGCTACCAAGCCAAAAAGAATCTATAAAAGTGTTTTCATATCTTCATCCTTAAAAGCTGATGGAGTCTGAAATGCAATTTAAAGAGTTAAGATAATGACAATTGCAGGTCAATGAAAGCAATAGTTCTGTCAAGGTTCCATTTAGTGTCGGGAAAAGATGGGCCAATTCAGTACTTAGATTTTGCCATAATGCATGTGAAACTGTTGGTCAGTGTAGCTCTAATATGTTTTTTAAAGGTCAGAAAAAAATATGATTAAGTTGAATTTCTGACCAAGGCATATCAATATTAATTCAGTACAACATTATTTATAACATATATAGTCTTCTGGTCCTTCTCCCATCCCCAATAACATTTCAAATAATTAACAGCTGCCACCTTCCTTTTTGACTGGCAAGTTTATAGGTTTTATGTATAACTTGTATTTGACAAGTAGTACTATTTAAGTTCTGTGAAGTCGTTTCTGTCACCGCTACCATTAGATGTGTTAATGTTCCTTGGGAGATTCCTTTATAAAAGCATGTTACTACTGAGAGTCTATAACCTAATTTCCACTTGGACTCCAGGCTTAGAGAGAAGAGAGGGGAGATGAGGAAATCTTTATGCATTGTTAAAATTACCTCTGTAAGAAATATTGGAATAGAACATGGGAAAGTGTGGAGAATGATAAAATTCTGAAATAATTAGGATTTGCTGGGTCATCAGGTTTGGCGTTAGTGGTGGCGGCTGAGGAGTGAAGGGATTCATGAACCCAATCATGAGACAAAGGAATTGAAGTGTGAGTAAATGAGCCGTCCTTGGGTGTGTGTTGCTGGTCTAGAGAGAACAGTCTGGACCGACTTGGGGCCCCTTCCCAATGGACTGTGGACACCAGCGTCAGAGCTGCCTGGGGCTGACTATTCACAGTCTGTGCACCCTTCTTGGCTCATTTGCTGATCTGTGGGGAGCAGTCCAGAGGCACAAACAGTGCCTGGTTTCAAACTCGCTCTTCGAGGCGGCAGCTCATGGCCATCCGACTCCTTGGCAGGGCGCTGACTTGCAGCACAAAACCAGGTTGGGGCAGCAGCAGCAGCAGCTGGATGCCAGGGTGACTCAGACAGCAGGCAGACAGGTCTCAGGGAACCCTACCTGAATTTGCCAGCAGCCTATTCATGGGAAGCCAGCAACCAAGGGGACATTTTGTTCTGATCTGTCAAAACTATCTCCCTGCATATTTCCACATCATTATCAGTGAATGCAAATTTTGAGGCTGGAGAGATTTTGGTGAAATAGACCAAGGTCAAAATTTGACACAAGAAGGAAGCCAAGCAATTGCAGCATCGCACTTCTTACCATAGTTTCCCAGAGGGAGTCATCAGGGTGAATTGATCTTCTGATAACCTGGGGCACGACATAGGTCTTGGGATCCCACTCAGTTTTATGCAGAGGTTTTCCTGCCAAAGGGTCCATAGACTTGGTATGAAATGAGAGATACCAGATTCATCCAGAAAATGCATAGGAGTTGAGAGAGTCGATTAATGGCTAGATTTGCTGATCCTCATTACTTTTCTCATTTCAAGGAAATGGCTTAGGGAAAGAGGAATGGAGGGGCACCGAGAGGGAGACGAGGGCTATGATTTCAGCTGTGAGCGCTAATGAAATGGGGAGTCAATGAGGCAGAGAGGGGTGGAGGGCTGCTGCAGAGAGCAGCGGCAGCCACAGCCAGGAAGGCTTTTTCCCTTTCTGTGGACCTGTAGACTGATGGGAGCAGCATCAGAGAGCCTGGGAAAGAGAAAAAAGCTCAAAGGGCACCCCGCAAGGCCATAGGGATGTAAAACAATGCCATGCTGGAGAATAAGTGAGAGCTGGCCAGTCTCTTTAAAATGTGCTCTTTCCCAGCTCTTCTCAGCATCTACTCATCTAGTAGCCACATGCTGGAGGCTGATAAGAGAGCAGTCCCTGGTCCCGGAGATAAGCTTTGTGTTGACTTTTGTCTCTGCTCTCCCCATTGCCTACCTTTATCTTGTTTTGTCCAGGCTGGCCTGAGAGTCTGTCACATCCCCAGGCTTCAGACAGGTGTCCAGTAAGTGACGGACGCGTTTTAATAAGAAGCTGTTTCCAGAATTGTTAATCTTGCAGGATTTTGGCTGCAAAACAACATCACAGATTTATAGATAGGCTTATGTGGAGCAGGACAGGGAAATGGAAGTCTAATGAGATCTTTACAATCACATTTTAAATAATAGCCTCAGGAGTGTTGGGGTGTCAACCCCTTTAGAGAGTTTTAGAGAAATCCAGAAGTTAATTAGATAAGGCTGACTGAGGGACTGATCAATCCGTTGAATATACCTTCATGTATCTTGTGGACAAGACAGGGATGTTGGCTATATTTAGCTTTATTTTTAATTGCAACTGTGAAGGATCTCTGTTGTGTAGAATCAAATATTTGGACAGAAAAGAATAGACAAGAATTACATTTGTTCATTACATTTGTTCATACCAGCTTTAGACAGTCATCGCCTTTTGAATTCAGGGTAAATCACTCAACAGAGTGTCCTATTTTCTCATTTTTGCCTTGTCTTCTCTGATCATCAGCCATTTGTCACTGATATTATATGGATGTTGGCCTGCCTGGCAGATGTCATGGTATATGACTGATTCCCAGCACAATTTAATGGAAAAGGGTTTTTTAGCAGCACAAGTGTAAACAAGAAGTGGCCTATTTTTGAGTAGCTTGGGATTGCCCCAGCATTTGAATCTGCAAATATATTGAAAGAATGCTAGAAAATAAACTAGTATCCACACTGCAAACCAAATTTATTATCTTTTTATAGGGCATGGTTAAAGAAAGATCTTTAGCATGTGTTCTAAGAAATATCACAACACCAAACAGTCTGTCGTGTTAAAGGAAATTCTCCTTTGCTGTGTGTGTGTGTGTGTGTGTGTGTGTGAGATGGGTTTCTGAGTATGGATTTAGTATTACTGAAGGCTCTTTCAAGATTCTTCATCTAGAGAAATCATGGATTTCAGAGGCATTCATTTTCACTGGACTCACCTTGATTCTGGTGTTCCATCTAATTCAGGACATCCAAGGTATTTCAATCAACTTTCTACCGGACTGGATATGGTTGGATTAGCAGCGGACTGGCTGACATCAACAGCAAACACTAACATGTAAGTAGCTAAATATGTTTTTGTGTAATCCAGGATAATTATTAATGACATTTCATAATATTTATTCTACCTCTTAAGTAAAAAAAGAAATCTCTCTTTTTTTTTAAGTAGCCCCTAAAATAGTGAGACAAACTTCAGAAGAGTATGGGTATTCACTCTTGCTTAAAAGAAAATAGTCCTGATCTCTTTTTCACACAATCAAAGTTATGCATCATGTTTTAAATACAAAAAGATACTTTGGGGGCATACTGGATGTATTATTGCATGTAATATGAGAGAGAAATGGTACTAGATGTTGTCTTTTAGATAGTGTTATAATGTTACCCTGCAATGTATTTATTCACTATGATAAATGACCCTTGTGCATGAAGCCAATCATTGAAGCTCTTGACTTATGAATGTAGGAAACAGAGCAAACCTTTTTTGTCTGCTTAACGCTATACTTGTAACATTTGTGAAAGTAGGATTTGAAACTGTTCTGTAGATATTGTCATGATGAATTATTCCGTTGAGTGACAGACATAAAATGTGGAAACTGTTCTGTAGATATTGTCATGATGAATTATTCCGTTCAGTGACAGACATAAAATGTGGCCATTACGATGTTTCAGGTTCACCTATGAAATTGCTCCAGTATTTGTACTTTTGGAATATGTCACGCTAAAGAAAATGAGAGAAATCATCGGCTGGCCTGGGGGCTCTGGCGATGGGATATTTTCTCCTGGTATATGATATTTTAATCTTTCTTCATATTTTTCTTCTGGTTTGTCATGCCTTATTATGAACATCAGTTCAGTTCAGTCACTCAGTCATGTCTGACTCTTTGCAACCCCGTGGACTGCAGAAAGCCAGGCTTCATGTCCATTACT
Organism: Bubalus kerabau; assembly: GCF_029407905.1. NCBI lineage: Eukaryota > Metazoa > Chordata > Mammalia > Artiodactyla > Bovidae > Bubalus > Bubalus kerabau. Next base: position 27,018,474 of record NC_073636.1, read on the forward strand.
AACTCCTGGAGCTTGCTTAAACTCGTGACCATTGAGTCGGTGATGTCATCCAACCATCTCATCTTCTGTTGTCCCCTTCTCCTCCTGCCTTCAATGTTTCCCAGCATCAGGGTCTATTCTAATGAGTTGGTTCTTCGCATCAGGTGCCCAAAGTATTGGAGCTTCAGCTTCAGCATCAATCCTTCCAATGAATATTCAGGATTGATTTCCTTTACGACGGACTGACTGGACCTCTTTGCAGTCCAAGGGACTCTCAAGAGTCTTCTCCAACACCACAGCTCAAAAACATCAACTCTTCAGTGTTCAGCTTTCACTTTATTATGAACATAGGAATGATTAAATATCTAGCCTGTGTTTCTGCTTAGGTTAAATAGACCAGGAGTCCCCAGCCTTTTTGGCACCAGGGACCAGTTTTGTGGAGGACAATTTTTCCATGCACCCTTCATGGGGGATGGTTTGGGGATGATTCAAGCACATCACATTTATTGTGCACTTTATTTCTATTATTATTATGTCAGCTCCACCTCAGATCATCAGGCATTAGATCCCGGACATTGGGATTAAGTACATGTGACCACTGACCATGCATCCAAGTCAACTACCCCATGCTTGAATATTATTTTTTTGTGTGTTTAGAAAGAGGATAATCAGCAATGATATTAACCCAGTACTTCTACTGTGATCCTACATACAGGATGCATGGATTGTGTGGAACAAAGGAATAGAGATTTCTAATAAGCAAATTAGGGAATAAGGTATTGTACTTTCCCAAGCATCAGTGAAAGGAGAAGGGTACCCTCACTGAATAAAGCATTCTCTGATTGAGGGAAAATAATAGGTACAGTTTACTTAACAGAGCCTCCGTACACCATCCCTTTCAAGGAACAAGCAGGGAAGCTGATTCACACAATTCTTAAGTAGGACAGAAAGTGCCTGGAAGACTGTTTCTTAGTGCTAAAAGAAAAGGGTGATGATTTCTTTCAGAGGTTTCCCATTCTTTTTTTTTTTTCTTTATGATGTCATTTAGTCCTTCCCACTCTGCCTTTTTATCACCAGCCATTGCATTCTAAGCTCCATTATATATACTTCTTCCAGCCACAAAAGTCAGCCTGGGACAGAAAGTCCTGCTTTGGGTTCTCGGTCTGTGTGTGTGACCTTGGTTTGACACAGAGAAGAACTAGAAGCTGGGAAGGCAGTGGGAAGAGAGAGAGCCACTGACCTGTGGAAAAGAAACCTGGCGCAGAGACCGTCACCTCCTCAGCAGCAGGAGAGGGGGGTCATCAGAATGGGCATCACTGGCCCTGGAGCTTGGGACCCGGAGACTGGCCCTGCTGGGGAGGCCAGAGCCACACCTGCCATCGTGTCAGGCAGAGCAAAGGCTAAGTCGTGATTCCTCTTTAGCAAATCTGCAAAGGCAGGGGGATCACAAAGGAGAGAGAAAATGAAATGAAAAGACAGAAAAGACATGATGATGAGTAACAGTGGCCTCAAGGCCAAGTCTTAAATTCAGCAACTTGATCTCCATATAGCTATCTATAAATAGCTCAGATCAGCTATTTCATTTTCTGTTTTTAAAGAGATAGTATGTTTTCAGGTGCTGAAGGGAAAATGTGTTAGTTAAATGAAAGGGAAAATTTGCCTTAAAAAAAAAATCATGGTACACCAGCTGTGATGAAAATTTTATGCTAGTTTCAATTTGTAGGGAACTTAATATTTAGTGCCCTTGGAAAACCATCCCTGACTGAGGGAAGTTTGTTAGCATTAACTGGAACTGATGTTTTAAGGTGTTTTCATGAGGAACTAGGTGAAGTTCAGAGATGAATGTCGTTTCTACCTTTATTCTGCCTACTCTTGTACGAGTGGCTGTGTGACTGAGCTGTCCCCAGGGAGCCAGGAGCTCCTCTGTGTTCATGGTTTCCAGTAATGGGAAGAGAACAGCTGCTCCCGTGGACCTGGAAAAGTTGACTAAGTGGAGTTGGACCAGGCCTAACCTACCTGGCTGGTCTTGGAACACACCTGTCCCAGAAAATATACATCCAGAAAAAGACTCCTCTTTGGCAGTTCTGCTAAGCCAGGTATGGCCTAAGGGCTGCCACCCCCATCAATGATGGGGAATGATCAGGTAGAGAAGACTTCAGCTCAATCCTGAGACTCCTTCCTTGGATCCTGAAGATCCATGAGCTCTGAGTTCCCAAGATGGAAGCCAAAGATGCCAAGCTACAGGGTAAGGAAGACACTGGAAAATCAGGAGGGAACTGAAGAAAATGTCATTAGCAACCTGTTTCTGCTCTGCTTTCTACAATGCATTACAGAGAGGAAATGGACCATAGCATCCTCAGTTGCTAATAGATGGCTTTCTGGGTAGGATCCAGCCTTATTCCTGGGAGAAAGGGTCTATGACTTAAGGGGTGAACATAGGGGAAATCATACATCTATGTGCTTGAGATCTGACAGTCCCATTGCCTGGAACTAGACATGGAGAGTTAGGTCCATGGCTTGAATACTCAGCTCAGCCAAATTTCTCTACACCTCCATCTATAACATCCAGTGGCATCATGCTTCATGGAAAGTCCTTTGAAACGGACCGAAAAAAAATATATGCAGCCTAATGGTTGAGAGTCATGTTTTATTTGGTGGAAATTTTTAGGACTTAAGCCTAGGAGGCAGCATCTCAAAGTAACCCTCCTCTGAGGAGTCAAGGGGAGGAGCCAGGATATACAGAAGTTTTGCAATGAAGCGCTGGTAGTCTGAATGTCCAAAGATGATTGTTAATTAAAGGAAGCCAGCTATTCCAAATTAAGGAATTTAGTGCTTTTCTATGAATGGGAAGATACAAGAGTTTGGACTCACTGAAATCATTCCTTTCATATGCATCTCAGTCATCTGGAGCCAGTATCCTGGGTTTTCACATCCTGACCTTCCTTGGGGCAGATCACAGATCACAGGTATTCTTCTTCCTGAGTGCCCTTGAGGCTCACCAGCTCACATTGGAGGGCTGCAGTCACTGATGATTGTGATATCCTTATTTATGGACATGGCAGGAAATACTCCATTCCTCAGAGAATTTCAGAAGAAATCTGTTTATGGGATGTCACCTTCACCTGGGAGTCAGAGGGAATTGGAGAATGCCACTGCTCAGCACGTCCTGAAGGACTGAGGGGGAGAAGGGAAAGCTTGGCCTAGTCACAAACCTGTTCCTGTCTAACAGGATTCTCAGAATGTTTAGGGCTTGTTGTTGCATCCTTTCTTGGGAGATTTCTGGGAAATAAGAGCACGTAGGGCTTATGCATCTGCCCTCTTGCCTGTGTTACACAGTGTAGTCTGCTCTGTCCAGAGACCCAGAAGCCTCTTTATCCCTCCTGGGGCTGCCAAACCTTTAAATGGAGAATGACTGAGCTGTGAGATGAAGAGTGGGAAGCTGCACCCTGGATCATTGTCCTGGGAGGCCCACTTTCTTTGTGTCCTTTTTCTCCCGTTTTCTTTCCTTTTTCTTCCTCCCTCCTTTCTTCCCAGCCTCTCTGAAAATAACGAGGGCAGCAATTCTTAATGGGGATTTATTTTGTCCCCAGGGGACATTTGGCAATGTCCGGAGATATTTTTGGTTGTCACAATTTATTTGGGAGTGGGGAGCATGTAATGCTCATGACATCTGGTGGGTAGAGGGTAGGGATGCCCAGGAAAGCCCAATCACATGGAACTGTCCAGCCCGAAAGCTGGTACCATGCCCGGCAGCATCCTACCCAGTCAGCCTTTTAGACAAGGTGTCAGCTCAGAGCCGGCCTGACCTGGATTCTATTTATCCCATGTCTCTAGGGTCCAGAAGCAGTAGGAATTGCCCTCATTCTGACTGATGATAGAGCCAGGCTCTAGGTGATGCCTGCTCTGTGCCAGGTTGCCTGCTCGCGTCAGACCCCAGGGCTCACTAGGCAGAGATCATCACCATACCTGGGCCATCCAGCTTGGTACAGAGAACCCTCCTGCTCCACAGCCACCTGAAGGGAAAGGAACTGAGAGAACTCACATGATGGCAGAGCCCAGGCGTCCCCACTTTGGGTTGGGGAGGGGGGGTCATTTTGTTTCACTCCTCATCATGTTCTCACAACTCCCACATCAGCATATTCATTTGCTTTCACAACTTTCTGTCTTCTATCTGGTTAACAAAAATCCTAAACTATCCAACAATCCTGGGGAGAAGCTCACTTTTCTTTGCTTGTCAAATGAGACTACTTATAAGACACTAATTCTATGGTATGAAATCCTTGACAGTCTTAGGATGGCACATGAAAAGTAGTTCAACATGGATTTAACATTCCCCTTGTGTGTCTTCCTAATTATGAAATTGTAGCCATTAAAATTATATTGCAATGATGTCATTAAGAGGGAAGAGCCATCTGAGGGGAATTAACAGATGAGTATGATGAGATGGGCTTGGATGTTTATCATTCTATAAGGATTGTTAACAGTCCACGATATTAATAGCAACTGATCTTTTTCAGCTCAGATAAAAGGCACTGCATGATCTGAAATGAAATGTCCTCTCCATGAGGACATACGAAGGATTTTCACAAATCTAATGCTGAATGACGTACTCTTAAGCTGAGAAGGAAGTCAACTTTTTAAGTTCTTAAAAGCCTTTTCAAATGGCTCCTAGTAAGAGCAGAGTCCACTGCAGTTCACACCCCGCCCCACCACCCCCAAGCCCCCAGAGACAGACGTAGACTTGGAGGGCTGGGATCCATCCTGGGGTTGGACCGAATACTCCTTTGGACCCTCTCAGCAATGCCTTTGAATTTGAGGATTCAATTCAAAGCACAGCCAGTAAGACGGTTTTCTCCTGTGTCCAAGGAGGACTCTAGGTCAGTGGAATTAACGTTGCTTGCTTGTGACATAATGTTAACGATGACTAGAAAAGGTAACTGTTGTTGCTCTGCCCTCTAGGTGGCGCTATATCCAACATGTACGCCATGCTGATTGCGCGCTTTAAGATGTTCCCGGAAGTCAAGGAGAAAGGGATGGCTGCGGTCCCCAGGCTCATTGCCTTCACGTCTGAGCATGTAGGTGTTCAGCGTCCTTTCCAAGTTTAAGGTTATATTCCGTAAAACCTGGGTTGAAGGAGTGGTATTTGGAAATACTTTACCCCACGATTTCTCTTTCCAGAAGATGCTTCTTGGGAGAGGATGAAGGGGAGAGATCAGGTGGGTGGTACTGTGCAGGGAGCTCCTTTCTCTTTGAAATTCAGGAAGATGCTCAAAGTGAAAGCAATTTGCTTTCAACCCACAGTCCTATACTTTGTAATAAGGTTATGTGTTGGGGAAACAGGAGGAGGAGAGAGGGCAGAATAACTGAACTCATATGGATCATCAGTGCTTTGCAGTACAGAACTCAAAACTGCCAAGATACAGGCTTTCTGTTAGAAAATTCTGACCAGATATTCTACCCTCTTGGTTCCTTGGAAGCCAGTGAATACAATTCACAACCACTCCACTATAAATGGAATTAAAGGAAATTAAGGATTTATTTTAATACATTATCCTTAGCATCTTGTGTTCAGTCATGTTTTAGCATGTTGAATGCCCTTCCTCAATTTATAGGCATCAAATTTAGCAGAGAAGAGGACAGCCTGAAGTCACCTGATGTTTTCTTTTCCTATTGCTGGTGGAACAAATTACCACAAAATTTGTGGCTTAAAACCACATGAATTCAGTATCTTACAGTTCTGGAGGCCAGAAATCTGTAGTGGGTCAGGTAGGGCTGCGTTCCTTCTGAAGACTGTAGGAGAGAATCCATTTCCTTGCCTTCAGAATTTCCAGAGGCTGCCTGCCTGCCTTGGGTCATGGCCACTTCTTCCATCTTCAAAAGCGGCAACAGCAGATCCTCAAATCCCCCGCCCCTAACCCCAGCCTCTGCTGCCATCACTCCACCTCCTTCTCTAGCTCTGACTCTCCTGTTTTCCTCTTTCTCTTGTGATTATACTTTGATAACACAGGATAATCTTTCATCTCAAGATCCTTCATTTAATCACATCTTCAAAGTCCCCATTGCCGTGTAAAGCTACTTATTCACAGATTTAAGGGATTAGCATATGGTCGTCTTTATGGAGGAGCACAGTACTCAGCCCACAAAGCCTGATTCCCCACCACAACATAGCTCTCATTTCTCAGCTTCTCCGAGGGCAGAAAACCAGAATGCAGTTTGTCTTCCAGTGACTGTTTCCCTAAAGTGAATTTGGATCCCTCAGTAGTTACATGTTACTGTATTCTCAGGCTCGAAACACCCAGGTGATCTTATATGGGAGTCTTCCTCTTTGGGTTTCCTTGCCGTTTCCACATCTGAAATGAGGTTGACCTGTTAGCATGTTCATTGTGCTCTCTGGTTTCTGCACAAGTTTCTTGGGCTTAGGTTAGATGTAAGTTCATTTAACATTGCTCATAAGTTCAGTCATGTGACCTGAGGATAATTTAATATACCTTAGTTCCTCGATATTGCCAACTTGGGGTCTCTCTCTTCTCCATTTTCCAAGGAAAGAAAGGTGATTTAGAAAGAAATGATTCTACAACAGCCATTCAATTCTTCACCTCCTTCTGGTATTTCTATCTGTGCACATAATTATGGAGCAAGATTTGAAAATTATGAACCTAAAATACCAATTGTCTCTAACTCAATAATTATTTTGACAGATAAGCTAATTCTTCTAATGTGCAAGACCTTGTATCTTATTGTTATTGACCATTTCTAACTTCCAATAGATACATGTTCATTTAATTCAAAAGCAACCTTGTGGGCCAGGCAGAACAGGGGTTGTTCTCAGCATTATTTTTTTAATGAAGAGGGTATAGTTAGCTAGAGAGATAGAGCCAGGATTAAATAAATTTCCTGACTCCCAGACCAGTGAGGGCCCTGCCCAAACCACCAGCATAGAAACTAGATTAAAAAATACAACAACAGTTTTATAAACTACAGCTCATTGATTGCTTTACATTTTATACCTTCCCAAGTCAGATTTCCACCAAGAGCTTTTTTCTTAACATGAGGCGATGCTAAACAGTTTCTTCTCCATCCCTCCCCAGCCTAAAATATCTTTCATGATACCCATAGGTTGGGCTGAAAGGGACTTTTAGAGCTTGATTTAAAGAACTCCAGTGTCTCCTGGAGCACTTGATCCAAACTGTTCTGGACATTTGTTGTTGTTCAGTTGCTAAGTTGTGTCTGACTCTTTGTGACCCCATAACTGCAGCAAGCCAGGCTTCCTGTCCTTCGCTGTCTCCCAGAGTTTGCTCAAACTCATGCTCAGATGGTAAAGAGTCTGCCTGCAAGGCAGGAGTCCTGGGTTCGATCCCTCAGTCGGGAAGTTCCCCTGGAGAAGGGAATGGGTACCCACTCCAGTATTTTTGCCTGGAGAATTCCATGGAGAGAGGAGCCTGGTAAGAGTTGAACCCAACTGAGAGAATAACACTTTGACATTCTGGACATATGAGCCCTTGAAAGTGAGTCCTGCCCTTGAAGCTTCAAGTTAAGGGGTAGCATAACCCCCATGTCTAGCTGCCTCTGGGCTCCAGACCTCAGGGCCATTCCATCCCATTCATCCTTTTGTACTGCTCCTTCCAACTTCAGGCCATGCCGGATCTTTCCTTAGTCTTAATGGATTTTGCAATCATTGTCTCAACCAGCTCCAGAAATAGACCTTCACAGGCTGAAGAAAGAAAATTACCAAATCAGGTCTCAGCATACCCTTTCCACAAGCTAGTTTCCATCTCTGCATGGAGGTTTCTTTCCTGAATCCCTTGACCTGCAGGGAGACTGGAGGGGGCGTGGGGCGGGGTGCTGTGTGGGTCAGGTGGGGAAAGGGGTGGCCAGTGGCTGAGGCATGAACTGCCTCCATTATTGTCTCTTGTTATGCTCCTAGAGAATTCCCAAGTCACAGGACTTTGGGAGAATGAAATGAGAGTCAAACACTTTCATCAGTGCCTGGGATATAAGAAGTGAAGTCGCTCAGTCATGTCCGACTCTTTGTGATGTGACCCCATGGACTGTAGCCCACCAGGCTCCTCCATCCATGGAATTTTCTAGGCAAGAGTACTGGAGTGGGTTGCCATTTCCTTCTCCAGGGGATCTTCCCGACCCAGGGATCGAACCTGGGTCTCCTGCATTGCGGGCAGACGCTTTACCATCTGAGCCACCAGGGAATTGCAATGGGATGTAGGAAGCTCTACATAAATATTCAGTTCATTTCAGTCGCTCAGTTGTGTCCAACTCTTTGTGACCCCATGAATTGCAGCCCGCCAGGCCTTCCTGTCCATCACCAACTCCCAGAGTTCACTCAAACTCACGTCCATCGAGTCGGTGAAGCCATCCAGCCACCTCATCCTCTGTCGTCCCCTTTTCCTCCTGCCCCCAATTCCTCCCAGCATCAGAGTCTTTTCCAATGAGTCAACTCTTCGCATGAGGTGGCCAAAGAACTGGAGTTTCAGCTTTAGCATCATTCCTTCCAAAGAACACCCAGGGCTGATCTCCTTTAGAATGGACTGGTTGGATTTCCTTGCAGTCCAAGGGACTCTCAAGAGTCTTCTCCAACACCACAGTTCAAAAGCATCAATTCTTTGGCGCTCAGCTTTCTTCACAGTCCAACTCTCGCATCCATACATGACCACAGGAAAAACCATAGCCTTGACTAGACAAACCTTTGTTGGCAAAGTAATGTCTCTGCTTTTCAATATGCTATCTAGGTTGGCCATAACATAAATAAAGGTAACTTGAAAAAAACCACCAGCACCTTGTTTTATGGATGAAGAAGTCAGGCCCCAGAGATGGAAGATATTTTTCCCAAGCTTTCACACCCAGGCAATGGCAGCATCTGCTCTAGAGCCTCAGTTTTCTAACAATTCTAGCACTGTGCTTTTGGCTCCTAGGCTGGTTGAACAGAGAGCCACACTAGCTGGCTGTTCTACATTCACTGGAAGCAGCTTTCATCACATCCTATTTTCTTCATGTTGGTTATTCTGACATTAATATAATTTCCTGATCTATTGAACTGACCTGGTTACTGTCCTTTCTTCTGTTCTGAGCAGGGAGTTGATAACTGGACATGGTTAGTGCCATAGAGATGAAAATGGGGTTGAGAAACTGCTATCCTCCAGCATCCAGAGAGAAACTTCACATGTTCATAAGGCAGAGGGTCATCTGTTGTTTTCTAGAAGACACTCCACCCCCTCTCTGCCACGTTCTGCAAAGCTACCCATCACTTCTCTGGCCACAAAAACAGACTAGAACTTTCCCTAGCTGATGAGGAGGGCAAGCTGGTTTTGTTTGTTCAAAACAAACTGTTCTTGAAATTCGCCTAAGATTAAAGCAAACAAATAGTATGGCGACAAACCACTGAGTTGAAACGAGATAGTGTTAAGTTATGAGTTGGGAGTTTCAAGATTATTTTTCTCTGAAATATAGAATCACAAAATTGGAAATGATCTTAAAGATTATCTGGTTTCTTATTCATCCTTTGCTGGAATCTCATCAAACTCAGTGACAGAAGAGCCCAGAAAAAATTAACCTGATGAATTTTAGGTCCTTTCTTGAAAGCAGGTTTAGAGGGAAGCTAAGATCTCAGCTTGGTAATTCATCTCTCTCTCTCTAAATCTTTTGAAAGTCCCAACCATGAGCTTAATTCCAAATTCCTCTTATTTCCTCATGTGACACAAGCTCTTCCAGAAATAGCTTCAATGAAGCAGCATAATCACATCTAGGAAAAATGTTCCTTATAATCACAGCAGACGCTGAGATCTTTCAGATAAATCACCATAACTAACTCATTCCACTTGTCACATGCCAGGTCCAGGGCAGGTCTCTGTCTCCTGGAATCATCACCGGTGTTCTGCAGAGACCCCTCATGACCTCAGCCCACTTCCATGGGGGTGATGATTCTCATAATTGCTTTAGAAAGATGATTTTCAGATAGCAATACTTTTTGACAGGGTTTCAATGACAATAGATGTCTTTTGTGTTAAAAAATGAATGGCATATTGAAGTAATTGTTTGGCTCTGTAAAATTCAATTTAAATTTTAGAAAGAATGTAATTCTAAATTATTCAATGTGTATGAATAATAAGGCTATAACAACTTCTTGTTGACAACGAACTATCCATATGTTCCTTAACAACTTATTCTTTTAATCTAATAATAATGTAAGTCCTCTAACAAAAGTAATAATAATAAAGAATTGGGGAAATATAAAAGCAAAACCAAAAAATGAATGGTGACCTGGGCAGCTTGAAAAAAGCTCCCATGTTATGCTCCTCATTAGGCAGAAACACTGACTGACCTTTCAGTATGTGAACTAGTGAACCAAATTTAGGTCACTCGGCACCCCCTGCTCCACCTCTGTGTTCCTCCCTCCTTTTCCTCATAGGGTGCTTGTCACCCCTGTGCCATCTTCTCCTCTACCCAATCCCCTCAAAACCTCCTCTTCAGAAAGAACCTGAGAGTCATGTCAGTTCAGTTCAGCCGCTCAATCATGTCCGACTCTTTGCGACCCCATGGACTGCAGCATGCCAGGCTTCCCTGTCCATCATGTAAATGATTGTAAAATCTAAGTGTTGCCTCTCATGGGGGCATTTTCACTGCAATAGGAGAGGCAGAATGAGGCAGAAAAGCAGAAATCCAGCCATTGGGCATTGAGATGTTTTCTTTATTCCTTCCTCTACTCACTCAGTGCCGCTGGATGCCAGACGCTGGGGAGACAGGGGTGGAACAGAACAGACCCAGTGTCGGCTCTCAAGGAGCCAGCACTATGGTGTCAGAGAGGAGAAGAGGATGGTGACCCCTCCCGGTGCCCCTGAGTCACATTCCTCATCTGATGGGTGACTCTCCCTTGCTCCAAGTGCCAGGTCAGGAGTCACTGGATAGACCTGTTTTTCTTCAGGTTAGTGGATAAAGCTCATAAGCTTTGGGGTGGACTAGAAATGATGACAGGGCCTGCTCTACCCCTCCCAGGAGATTACTTAGCTCATTTCTTCCTCATCTGTAAAACGAAGATTACAATACCCAGTTCATGTAGTTGTTGGGAAGACGAGATGGGCTAATACAGCCTTTAGTAAACACGCCACCAATGTCAACCAACACTGCTCTTGTAACCAGCCACCCACTGATGTCCCTATAGGTAGAGAGCTGAGCGCCTCCGGGGGGTAAGGTGAGGGCATATCTGGGCGTCAGTTATTTTCTTAAAATGGATAATGGCACCTCCCCCAAGATACTTCCCTGGTGGTTTAGATGGTAAAGAATCTGCCTGCAATGTGGGAGACCTCAGTTCAATCCCAGGGTTGGGAAGATACCCTGGAGAAGGGAAAGGCAACTCACTCTAGTATTCTTGTCTGGAGAATCCAAGACAGAGGATCCTGGAGGGCTATGGTCCATGGTGTTGAAAAGAGTCAGACATGACTGACTAACACTTTTACTTTCCCCCCAAACACCAAGCAATACTCAAGTAGTCACAGCTTTAAGATAGTTTGGATTCTCTGTTGTTGCTTGTATGATTTGGAGAGGTGTTTTTTTTTTTCCACATGTTCCAATTTGTCATATGCTTATTTTATAATGTAAAGTGAATTGACATTAGTTTTGTTTGAAGGTTTCGAAATTCTGCTCAAGTTACTCAGGGATATCTGAGGGTGATATTACATTAGGTGATATAGGCTGGAGAATTGGAAGGACCACAATTTTGTGAGCATCTATCAATGCTGGGCGACCTGTGGGCCCTTCCCATTCAATACCTATGCTTCTCACACCAACTCTCAAGAATTCATCCTTGCAGCCAAACAAATGATGACTCAATGAGAGACTAACTTGCCTAACTAGAGCCAGGTCGTTTTATCTCAAGGAACTGCTTTTTTTTTTTTTTCTTTCTTTTTTTTTTTATTGAAGTATAGTTGATTTGCAATTAGATAGTTGTTGTGTTAATTTCTGCTGTACAGAAAAGCAATTTAGTTATGCGCATATATACATTGTTTTTCATTTCCTTTTCCATTACGGTTTATCACAGGATATTGAATAGTTCCCTGTGCTATACAGTAGGACCTGTTGTTTATCCATTCCTATATATTATCATTTGCATCTACCAGTTCCAAGCTCCCAATCCATCCCTCCCCACCTTTTCTCTGTGTCTGTGAATCTGTTTCTGTTTCATAGATAACTTCACTTGTGTCATATTTTCGACTCCACATATAAGGGACATCATATGGTATTTGTCTTTCTCTGTCTGACTTACTTCACTTAGTATGATAATCTCTAGTTTCATCCATGTTGCTGCAAATGGCATTATTTCATTCTTTTTTATGGCTAATGTTCTGTTATATACATATGTACCACATCTTCTTTATCCATTCATCTGTTGATGGACATTTAGGTTCTTTCCATGCCAGATGACCTCTTTTCATTACACATTTTCATTCCACTCTTCTCAGGATCCTAAAATCAGGGAAATAATTGCTTTCATGTGGCTGGATACATGCTTGGTGCTGGTGTTCACGTTTGTCACCACACACCACCGTTGGGTCTACTTAATCCTGGTACATGCCATTCATTTCTTTTAAAACATACTTAAGGGCACAGACTCGCAGTGGGGTAACCTTATAGCTTTGAGTGCAAATAATAAGGTGGCAGCTGTACAGAAATGCCTCGTGTGCAGATCATGTCACCTCTGACTCACATGGAGTCTCTAAGAACATGGTGGGAGATCCCCTCCCCTCCACCAAATTGTGATAATCACTAACCAGTGAGCTTGTACTCTGGGCTCCCACAGTACAAGCTCCTTTGTCCATCAGATGCTTTCCAAAACTGGGTGCTCTTTTAGTCCATTTGATGAGCAGAATCAGGAGCAAGAGCGACCAGCTTGTCTGAGATGGTATAGGAGGCAAACGAGGGGGGTCAGGAAGGGGTGTGGAGTAGCAGGAGGACAGGGAAGGACTGCTGGTTCATTAACTGGCGGTGGGGGCAGGGGCTCCAGGGCAAGAGGAAGGGCTGAAGGAGCAGATTCCAGCTCAGTCATAGGCTAGGCTGGGCTTCAGGGTTTCCTTGCTGGGCATCTGTGACGTGTAAGGATGCATAATCCATCCACCTCTGTTCTGTGTGCCCACACACACACACACACACACACAGACCCCATTCACTCCTCTCACAAATGGAAAGGCTATATTGGTAATAAAGGATCAAATCCAAGGATGAGTGGTAGACCTTCCAGCTGAGAGGTAAAGCTCTCTCTAGATACCTGCTTCCCAAGCTCCTCAGCCTTCAGGATGCTGTGCTCTGCTCTGGTTTATCAACAAGAGGTTCTGTTCAACATGGTGCCAAAGAGTAAAGATGTTTCTCCTGGTATTCTCACAGGCTCAGGGCATCCTGCCATTTAAGCTGTCCTTACTGTTTCTTCCTCACTAGGTAGCCTCTTTTTTTTTCCCTCTCAAGTTCCTTCTCTCTTAGGTCACTGGCTACTTGTGGATGATGTTGTTGTTGTTTAGTGCAAAGTCATATCTCTTTTGCAACCCCATGGGCTGTAGCATGCTAGGCTCCTCTGTCCATGGGATTTCCCAGGCAAGAATCCTGGAGTGGGTTGCCATTTTTCCTTCTCCTGGTATCTTCCCAACCCAGGGATTGAACTTGTGTCTCCTGCATTGGCAAGTGGATTCTTTACACCTGAGTCACCAGGAAAGTCCCCTATTTGTAGATAGCATTTAGCTATTTCCCTGTTCCCTCTCCTGAAAATGGAAGTGGACTTAGTGTTTGGTACCCAACTTTCTTTTTCATGCCTTTGTTCCCCCTCTTGAAGCTTCCTATTTCGGTGTGTGTTTTTCCTTTAAATGTGTGGCATTCGGTACAGTGATCAATGATCCTCGGTAATTGCCCCTCACTTGAGAATGCCCATTCTTCCTCATTAAAGACCAGACAAGGCTACTTCCTCTCATTGACCGGTGCATCAGATCTCTTATTTATCCTCAGTGTGCTATTTAGCTGTTTAGTGCTGTCAAAGTTCAGGAGAGGAAAAAAAAACCCAGAAACCAGTGAATCACTGATAGTATACGTTTATGGTGCTACTACTAAGTCGTGTCAGACTCTTTGTGACCCCATGGATTGTAGTCCACCAGGCTTCCTAGTCCGTGGGATTTCCCAGGCAAGAATGCTGGAGTGGATTGCCCTTTCCTTCTCCAGGGGATCTTCCCAACCTGGGGATAGAACCCGCATCTTCTGCATTGGCAAGCAATTCTTCACCAGTGAGTCACTTGGGAAACCCAAAAGTTTATTGTACACACACCAATAAGACACCTTGCAAAGCACGAGCAACGAGGCTCAGAGATTGTTGTTACAGAGCAGCTTATATAATGTGGAGGCACTGACGGTTGATTCCTCACAGCGCTTGGTTGCAATATTAAAATTTTCTGAAGTGAAAGGGAGTTGGTTCATGGTTCCCACCTATAAATGGGGGAAAGTGAAAAGTGAAAGTCACTCAGTCATGTCCGACTCTTTGCGACCCCATGGGCTATAGCCTGCCAGGCTCCTCTGTCTATTGAATTCTCCAGGCCAGAATACTGAAGTGGGTAGCCTTTCTCTTCTCCAGGGGATCTTTCCAATCCAGGATCGAACCCAGGTCTCTCACATTGCTTGTGGATTCTTCACCGTCTGAGCCACCAGGGAAGCCCAAAGAATAGTGGAGTGGGTAGCCGTTCCCTTCTCCAGTGGATTTCCTGACCCAGGAACCGAATTGGGGTCTCCTGCATTGCAGGCAGATTCTTTACCAGCTGAGCTACCAGAGAAGCCCCTATAAATGGGGAGAATGATTTAAGTCTCCTGATTTTCAGAGGCATCCTTGAAAAGAGACCCGTCAAGTGAGCCTCACTTGTCTTGCAAAATCAGATAAATTGAGCTTTGCTTGTCTGACTACCCTGGTTTTGTCTGCTCAGGGACTTTTCAAGTCTCTGTTTGTGTTGGGTTTTAACAGTGCTTACAAGCTTATTCACTGAGGGGCCTAATTTGGGGTGTGTGTGCTTGCTCAGCAGGGCACCTCCATTTTGTGCCTCCCAGGTAGGAACAGACTTAGTGCCATTTTCCCCTGGGTGTCTTCTTTGGGGGTCACCCAGGGATCCAGTAACTATGTAAGAGAGAACATTTCTTTTCTTTTTTTTTTTTGGTGGGGAAGCCGTGCTTCTTTCCAAATACAACGAAACTTTCTTAGTTCCCAGGTATCTTGTTAATGGTTGTCCACGTTGTCTTCCTGAGGTTGTAAAATTAACTAGGGACTCCTCATCACTACTCTTAACTTCACTGGGCTTTTTAAAACTCCTCTATTCAGCACCTCATTTACTGGTTTTTAGTATTTGCTGCTGTTATAAATGTGATTTCTTCTTGCTTATTAGCCACACCCCCTAGAAGTATGTGTGTTAGCAGTTCCTAGGCTGCACATTTGAGAATTCGGAGAAGTCCAAAGCATACATTGGAGGAGAACACACTCTGGAGCCATCATTTAAAATTCAAGGCAGCCACCCTTTGCAGATGTAAATTGAGGAAGCAGCTCTCCTTTTGGACAGCTTAATGACCTGTATTTAATAGTAGGAGGCTGCTCGCAGATGCAGTACAGCTGGGCAAGGTTGGATCCTCGCTGCTCTTCAGAATGCACAGTGATTACAGCCATTGAAATGATTCAGATTCTTAGCCAGAATCCATAACCAAAATCACAAAGATTCCACTCATCAGGGTGGCCTTTCCACTTGCACTGTTTGCCCAAGCCACTGACTGATGCCTCCATCCTGATCACACCCTGGGCTGGATGGTCATCTCCACCACAAATAGACCCTCCAATGAGATTGGGATGAAAAAGTGCTGGGTTTCAGGCCAACTTCTCTTCCTTGAGGGCACATAATTTCACTGGATTTGAAAAAAAGTGAATGTAATCTGAGTAGCAAAATGTAAGTCTGGGAACCGTACAATACACAGCTGCTGGAGGCAGTGGCTGTGTTCTGATGCCTTGTGTGTGAGATTGGCATGGATTACTGTGTGTTGTTTACTCATTCAGTCGTGTCCAGTTCTTTTGCAACTCCATGGACTATAGCCCTCCAGGCTCCTTTGTCCATGGGATTTTTCAGGCAAGAATACTAGAATGGGTTGCCATTTCATTCCTAGAGGATCTTCCTAACCTAGGGATTGAACCTGTGTCTCTGGCTTGGCCGGTGGATTCTTTACCACTAAACCACCTAGCAGGTTTTTTTTTGTTTTTTTTTTTTTAAATAATTTCCAGGATCTTGTTATCTTCATTCAAAAGCCCAAGTGAATTCAAAACAACAAAATCCAAACAATCCCCTTCAAAAATGGGCAAAGAGCCTGTATAGACATTTCTCCAAAGAAATGTACCAATGGCCAGTAAGTCCATGAAATGATGTTTGACATGACTAATGATTAGGTAAATAAGAAGCAAAATCATAATGAAGTATCACCCCACACCTATCAGAATGACTGTTACCAGAAAACAGAAAACAACAACCATTGCCAAGGGTGTGGAGACTCTGGGACCATTGTGTACTGCCAGTGAGAAAGGAAAATGCCGCTGCTGAGGAAACAGTATGGCAGTTCCTCAGAAGCAGAATTACCTTATGATCCAGCATTTCCACTTCTGGGTATATACCCAAAAGAGTGAAAAGCAAAACTCAAGGAGATAATTGTCCATCCGTGTTCATAGCAGCCTTATTCACAAGGCCAAAGGGTGGAAGCAACCCAAGTGTTTATTGACAGATGAATGAAAAACTAAAGTGTTGTGTGTACATAAGATGAATATGCAACGTGCGCTCAGTTTTCAGTTGTGTCTGACTCTTTGTGGCCCCGTGGACCGTAGCCCACCAGGTTCCTCTGTCCATGGGACTTTCCATGCAAGAGTATTGGAGCGGGTTGTCATTTCCTACCCCAGGAGATCTTCCCAATCCAGGGATCAAACCCGCATCTCTTGCTCTTCTTGCATTGGAGGCAGATTCTTTACCACTGCGCCACCTTGGAAGTCTAAAATGAATGTGATTTGACATTAAAAAGGAAGGAAATTCTGACACATGCTACAACATGGATGAACCTTGAGGGTATTATGCTAATGAAATAAGCCAGTCACATACAAAAAATAATTACCCTATGGTTCCCCTGACATGAGGTATTAAAGTAGTCAAATTCATCGAGATAGAAAGTAGAATGGTAAGAGCAAGCCCTCCAGGAGACTGTGATGTATCCCGCAGTTTGGGAACCACTGCTGGCGAGAAGGGTGGACCATCCAGCGTGAAGGAGCCTCTGTTCTCCTGTGCTGTGCGTGTTCAGGTCAAGTTGAGTGCTGCTCGCTAAGGGGGCTCCATTGGCAAATAAATGTAAGAAACATAGCAAAACAGATCTACCTTGGATATCTGCTGCATGTGTTTTCCTATCAAAGGCTCTGACAAGTCCTGTACTAGGGAGATTTAATTCAGCTTGTTTAACCGGAAAAAGTGAAAAGTGGACGTGTTAAAGTCGCTCAGTTGTATCCAGCTCTTTGTGACGCTGTGGATTGTAGCCTGCCAGGTTCCTCTGTCCATGAGATTTCTCAGGCAAGAATACTGGAGTGGGTTGCCATGCCCTTCTCCAGGGGATCTTCCTGACCCAGGGATGAACTTGGGTCCCCTGCATTGCAGGCAGATTCTTTACCATCTGAGCCAGCCACCAGGGATGCTTCCACAAATTCTTGAATGAAGAATACATTATCACTGTGGTGATACCTGATAGTCTTTTTGCTAGGAGTCTTCAAAAAATGGGGAGCTGCTGTTTAATGGATACAGAGTGTCCGTCTTTGCAAGATGATAAAGAGCTCAGGAGATAGATGGTAGTGATGGTTGCTCAACAATGTGAATATATTTAATGCCATTGGCCTAGAGACTTAAAATAGTTAAGATGATAAATTTCATGTTATGTGCCTTTCACCACAATTGAAAAAAAAAAAGGTTAAATGAAGGATTCCATCTTTTCTCAGCAATTCAGGCTTTGAAGGGACATGTCAGAAATAAAAAAGAAAAACAGCCAAGGAAAAGGATCTTGACTTTATTTGCAACTAATTACAAACGTGGTTTCTTTTACAGAGCCATTTTTCTCTCAAGAAGGGAGCTGCAGCCTTGGGCATTGGAACAGACAGTGTGATTCTGATTAAATGTGATGAAAGGTGAGCATGAATCTGCAACCCTTGTTGGTTAGCAGTTTGCAGTTTGTATACATACGCCTTAAAAGTCTGAAAACAGGTGATGACCTGTAGGGCACAAACCTGCCTCCTTGCCAGCTGCTGGTCTTCTCTGTTTCTTTTTCCCTCTTGCTTGGAGTCCTGGGACGTGGTTCCTCAATGACGCAGAGGCATTCACAGCCTTTGACTGAATCCACACCTTTGCTAAATCAACCAGAATTTTCTGTACTGAGAAGGTGCAGAAGGACATTTATCATCTGGGCACTTAAGCAGCAGCCAACGGGTTGAGAACTGATTTATGGAGGTGTCATTCCTCCAGGCACCACAGATTGTGTGAACTTGATGGAGTAATTACAGGAGGGGGACAGTTTAGGGAGCAGAAGGTAAATAATGCCTCCAGCAACTCATCAGCTCAGAGCCTGAGCCAAAGAGCTCTCTTAGGAAAACTCCCTGTCTTAATCTGGTACCCAAACTTTGTAGGTACTCTGGATAAAGGTGAGGTTAAAATGTAAGAAAAATAAATTTAGTCTTAAAAGGATTGAATAAGAAATTCCACTAAATTAAAAGGAAGCCACTCAATTCACCATTTATTTATTCATATGAATTTATTAGAGAGATATTTATGATCACTTACCATGTTACTAGGTTCTAGAAAAGCATAAGGCATAATCCTAGTTCCCTGGCTGTATATGACCCAAGTAGAGAGAGGGCCTGTGGGCAGAAGGAGGGTGGGCTGACCTGGGGAGGAGCAGTGGAGATGAAGCACTGGAATTGACAGGAATTACTGACTGACCTGGGGGAGGGTGTGTGCAAGTTGACAGGTGAGAGGAGAGGGAACACCAGGCTTCCCAGCTAAGTCCATGCAGTGCTATTCCCTAAGCCAGGAACCATCCCCCCACCACCCCGAAGTGGAGATACTGAGTTTGTAGAGCTTATGAGACGTCCAAGTGAGGGTGTCAGGGTAGCCACCGAAAGCATCAGCCTGGATGTCAGAAGATGTGTGATGGGAGCCGTGCAGAGTGGGCCTGGGCGAGAGTCAGGGGAACCCACGTGTCGGGGACAGGCAGAGCAGAGCAGCTGCCATGCAGTCTGAGGAGGGCCAGCCAGAGCTGTTGGAGGAGAATCAGGACCCAGGGCTGTGAGAGTGGTTCTGAAAGTGGTTGAAAGCTGAAAGGATTAGTCACTCAGTCATGTCCAACTCGTTGTGACCCCATGGACTGTAGCCCACCAGGCTCTGCTGTCTATGGAATTCTCCAGGCAAGAATACTGGAGTGGGTTGCCGTTTCCTTCTCCAGGGGATCTTCCCGACCCAGGGATTGAACCTAGGTCTCCTGTATTGCAGGCAGATTACCATTTGAGCCACCAGGGAAGCCTGTGGAGTGGGTGCAGCATCAGATGCCACCAAGAGATGAAATGAGGGTCAACAGCTGCCTCTCAGCTTTCCTTATAAGAAGGTGGCTGATGAGTTTGGCAGGAGCAGTTTCAATAGAGGGTTGAGACTGGAAAGCAGTTTGCAGTGGGTTCAAGGGTAAGCGGAGAGGAGGAAATGGAGAAAAAAGCCAGATGTTTCCAGAGGTTGAGCCATGAAGGGGAGGAAGCAGGGTGGAAGCTGGACAGAATCCAGCGTGGTTTGGTTTGGGTTGTTTTGAGGAATGGGGCTTAAAGAAAAGAAACTGAAAGAAAATGGAAGTCGCTCATTTGTGCCTGACTCTTTGCGACCCCATGGACTGTAGCCCGCCAGGCTCCTCTGTCCATGGGATTCTCCAGGCAAAAATACTGGAGTGGTTTGCCATCCCTTCTCCAGGGGATCTTCCTGACCCAGGGATTGAACCCAGATCTCCCACATTGGGGGCAGATTCTTTACTGTTTGAGCTACCCAGGAAGCCCAAGGGGGCTTAAAACATATTTAACTGCGCAGGGAAGAGTCTGCTAGAGATGAAGTGTGAATTATATGGGAAAAAAATGGAAAAAATAGCCGAGGTTTAATTTCCTTTGAGTTCCTTATTCTTTTGGCTGAAATTATGTAGGAACTGCCTCTGAAGAGCTCACAAGCAATCTGAAATCATCTTACATTATAAAACAGGAAGGAGACAGAGAGGAGAAAGCAGGAGTAGTGATGGAAGGGCAGGGGAAAGATTTAGAGAGGAGGACTGGCGAGGAGGGGAAGGGGCCAGCTGCTAGTAGATTTCAGTTCAGATACCCTCAGCATTAGAAAGGTTCTTAGACATTTACTCAGACAGCTTTTTTTTTTAACTTTGTAGTTTTTTGAATAATTTCAACCAAAGAAAAATTGCAACGATAGTAACAAGAACTCTCACATACTCTACACCCAAATTCACCAGTCATTAGCATTCTGATATGCTTGCTTAACCATTCTGTTTCTTTCTGTGGATGGAATTTAATATTAATATTATGTATTGAACATAATGAATATTACAGTATTGTTTAGTTGCTAAAGCATATCCTACGCTTTGCAACCCCATGGACAGTCGCCTGCCAGGCTCCTCGCTCCAGTGGGATTTCCCAGGCAAGAATACGGAGTGGGTTGCCATTTCCTTTTCCAGGGGATCTTCCCGACCTAGGGATAAGACCCATGTCTCCTGCATTGGCAGGTGGACTGTTTACCACTGAGCCACCAGGAAATCATTACAATATTACATACATTAATGTATGTATATTATAGATATAATTTTTTCTGAATCACTTGAGAATTCCTTGCAGACATCATTCCCCTTTACCCATTAATGTGTCAGTGTGTATTTTTGTTTGTTTGTTGGCCATGGCGTGCAGCACGTGGGATCTTATTTCCCTGACCGGGGATCGAACCCATGACTCCTTCTGTGGAAGCAGAGTTTTAACAACCGGATCAACAGGGAAGTCTAATTCAATGTGCATTTTTTTTTATAACAAAGATACTAATTTACCTAATCGTAGTCCAGTTACCAAAATCAGGAAACTTGACATTGATGCAGACTAATCTTTAATCTATCCGCCTTATTCAGATTTCATCAATTGTCCCAATCCTATCCTTTCAGTTCAGTTCAGTCACTCAGTTGTGTCCAACTCTTTGCCACCCCATGGACTGCAGCATGCCAGGCATTGCTGTCCTTCACCATCTCCCAGAGTTTGTGCAAACTCATGTCCATCGAGTCAGTGATGCCATCCAACTATCTCATCCTCTATTGTCCCCTTAGAGCTATTTTTTTTCCCTGTCCAGGTTCACAGGTGACACTTAGTTTTCACCTTTTTAGTCCCCTTTAATCTGGAACTTGTCCTCATCCTTCCATTGTTTATCATGACATTGATATTTTGATGAGAGTAGATCATTTATTTTGCAGAATATTTCTTAATTTGGGTTTATTTGACATTTCCTTATGATTAGATTCAGGCAATGCATTTTGGGCAGGAATTCCAGAAAGGTCTCTCCACTGTAAAATGACTGTTTTCTACTTTGTAGTTAATAAATATTTGTAGGGGATGCTTTGAGACTATATATAAATAGTATGTCCCTCCTAAAACATTCATTCACTAGTTTAGCATCCATTGATGATGCTAAAGGAAGGAAGAATTTCCTTTTTCTCTCTTTTTCTGTCTCTCTTGTTCTATCTCTGTCTGTCTGTCTGTCTCTATTATATGTTATCAGTATGGACTTTCAGGTACTTTTAGAAGTTAATTCTCTCCAGCATTCTCTTCCACTTTCTTTGATTTCTCCATTTCTTGCTCCTCCCTTCAGGGTTCCCTTTAACTTACCTAAATTATTAGCAAATTGCTATTGAACCTCACAGGAAATGTGTCTGACCAATATACATGATGCCCTGTTGGCCTTGGACCAGAAGAGTCGTCAACCTTCCAGCCCCCTTGTAACACAGTAATAAGTCTCTTGTAGAGTTGACCTGTGGAGAAGGCAATGGCAACCCACTCCAGTACTCTTGCCTGGAGAATCCCAGGGACGCGGGAGCCTGGTGGGCTGCCGTCCATGGGGTCGCACCGAGTCAGACACGACTGAAGCGACTTAGCAGCAGCAGCAGAGTTGACCTGAGGGGCAGAGCTCAGGAGTAAGGCACAGTGCAGTGACTGCTTCTAAAACTGGTAGTTCCTGGTCACTGCTGGAGGCCGTTGCTATTAACAGTGGGTGGAATATTAGGCAGTTTCTAATGGGAAGGATCACAGATGCTTTATTTTTTGCACACAAATCTCTGTGAACAGAGCCAAGCTCTCAGCTCTTAGGCTGATAGAATTATTATAGTTCACCAGGGTCAATGGGCAGAGTCACCAAAGACTCAAGCACCCGATTTGTGACCTGCCCAGAGCATCACACTCCCCAGTAATGGGCTCCTTAGGGTAAGATCGTTTTCCCCTTCACAGCCATGGGAAGATAACCATGAATCTGTATAGCACAGTGTAATCTGTGTCATTTGTTTCTTTCCACAAAGAGAAGATTCTTCCTGCTGATGGCTCTAGCTGGCAGTGTGGGATTTTGCTCAGGCAACTTCATCAAGCTTTCTGACCCAACAGCATCATATGGATTAAAAATTTTTTTTTAATTTATTGAGATAGCCTTGGTTTATCATAGTTATAAAAATATCATGTGTACAACATAAGGTTTTGACTTCTGTATACCTAATGAGAGCATCATATGAATTTTTTAATACTTATTTTTCATGCTTAGGTTTTTTTAACCCATTCTGACACATTTTGCTTTTTAAATTAAAAAAAAAAATTTTTATTTGGCCACTCTGCACGGCATGTGGAATCTTAGTTACCCAACCAGGGCGCAAACCTGTGCGCCCTGCAGTGGACACGTGGAGTCTTAACCACTACATGGCTAGGGAAGTCTCCATCATATACATTTTTTAAAGACTATCAAAATCAAGAATCTCCATGTAAAACTGCCTCATCCAAAGCAGCAGTCTGGTTCAACAGTCCTCCCTTTTAATGGCAGTTTTTTTCTTAAACACTGGCACCTAACAGAGAATAGCACCGCAGAGCATCAGCCACTGTTTCACTGGGTGCTTCGAGGCTGCTGCATACCTAAAGGTAAAAGATATACATTTTGCTATGGAAATACTTCTAAACCAGGCATACAGGATGCAACAGCTGCCATCTAAAGCTTCCCTGCATGAAAAGATGCTTGTCTGGAAAAGCTAGGGCTGCCAGAGAGCTTCTAATCCTCGGAGGAGCCTGTTGGGAAGTTTGGAGGCTCTCTTCCACCTCACAGCACGTGGGCAGATGGGGATGCACAAAGTCATGGCCAGACTTCCTTCTGCTAGCTGCCCTATGTCTGTGATGGCTCAAAAGCCTGGGTCCTGTGAAAAGTGCCTGGCTAGTATGTTACACAATTATGGAAATACCTGCCAGGATAAAACTTCCATTTCTAAAGCAACGTTTCTCAACGTGGACCTAGGTCTGCCTGTGCCACAATCTCCTTGTTAGAAATGCGGATTGCTATGCATGTTTGTTTACTTGTTATTGTTTGTCTCCTCTGTTAGGATGTAAGCCCTGAGAGTAGAAACTGGGCTGTTTACCCTGGTGCCCCAGCACCCCTAATAGCGTTTGGCACATAGTGAGTCTTCAGTAAATATTTGTAGAATGAATTAATTCCAGGGCCCTATCACTGACCTTCTGAATCAAAGTCCCTAAGATCAGGGCCAAGGAATATGCATTTTGAAGACATACATCATGATTTTTATGCATGCGAAATTTTACAAAGTCATCCAATTCTAAGATCACTGCAAAGGTGAAAAGTTTTGTCTACAGAGTCTCCCATACTAGCTTTCTGATCAGTCACCAAGATAAAGTGAGTATATTAATATTATCCTGGGGTGAAACGTTTGCCTTCTAGTCACATACCTCCCACAAATGTCCATCTGCCGCCTGCAGCGTGCCAGGCTCTGGGTTCCAGGTGGACAAAGCAAATACAGGTTTGAAGGCTGGATGCCTGGAGAAGTCTGGAGCCTATCTGTTAAGGGAAAACCCAGAGCTTTCCACTCTGTGAGAAGC
Source organism: Bubalus kerabau (assembly GCF_029407905.1). Classification (NCBI taxonomy): domain Eukaryota; kingdom Metazoa; phylum Chordata; class Mammalia; order Artiodactyla; family Bovidae; genus Bubalus; species Bubalus kerabau. The sequence continues at coordinate 27,042,676 of NC_073636.1, forward strand.
AAACACTTGGACTTGATGACTTGACAAGGCTGTCCCTTCTCCCTGCCTTCATGTGGAAATGGGACAGAGTGTATGTTCATTGGGCTTCCCAGGTGGTGTTAGTGGTAAAGGATCCACCTGCCAATGCAGGAGACATAAGAGACGTGCGTTCTATCCATGGGTGGGGAAGATCCCCTGGAGGAGGGCATGGCAACCCACTCTAGTATTCTTGCCTGGAAAATCCCATAGGCAGAGGAGCCTGGTGGGCTAGAGTCCATAGGGTCACAAAGTCAGACATGACTGAAGTGACTTATCATGCCTGCACGCATACATTCATCACTGCTTTCCCAGCAGGTGTGAATGACACCTCTGATTCTTGAAAGCTAAATGTCATCACAAAGGATTTATCTTATCTTCTTCAAAGACAACAACATTTGCCAAGAGGTTTCCTATATGTTTGGCCCTTTGAGTTTGTTCTGGAAGCTTGGCATTTACTTTCTCATTTCAGCCAGGCTTTACCTGATTCTAGGCTGTCACTCAGGCAACTGTTTTGTCCTATTTCCTCATTTGAGAAATGAGACAATCATTGAGAAAACGAGAAAGAGGTCTTGGGCCCCTCCCAATTCTGATGTTCCTTATCTGTGACTTTTTATTACCAAGGGTTAACAAAATATCTAGATGTGATTAGTGAGCAAATAGCAATTGTCAAGTCAGTCTCCCCAGAACTTTCCAAGGCAGAGGAGGTTAATCGTGGTAGACTAGATTTGAGACTTGCAAACAATTTCTGAAAATCTCCTCTCAATTTTATGTTTATCAACAAAAGCACCTTTGCAATTTTAAAGTACTTAAAACTTAGTTTCAAAGGTAAATATAAGACCTGAATTTCCTCTGAAATGTGAACCTTTTGTTTTTATCATGGTGGTGCAAGGTGTTTTGGCATAGCCAGATCTAAGAGAGGCTGAAAAATCATAGCTTTCTTTTTCTTTTCTTCAGGTGGGTAGAACAATTCTTTTTTTTTTTTTAATTAATTTTTATTGCTGTATAATTGCTTTATAATGTTGTGTTAGTTTCTACTATACAGCAAAGTGAATCAGCTGTACATATACATATATCCCGTCTTTGGGGGATTTTCTTCCCATTTAGGTCACCACAGAGCATTGAGTAGAGTTCCCTGTGCTGCACAGTAGGTTCTCACTAGTTACCTGTTTCATACGTGATATCAATAGTGTATATATGTCGATCCAAATCTCCCAATTCATCCCCTGCACTTCCCTTTTGATATCCATATGTTTGATCTCTATGTCTGTGTCTCTGTTTCCACTTTTTGCAAATAAAATCACAGCTTTCAGGGATGCTCCCAGGACAAGCTGTGAAGTGTAGGGAGACATGTAGGGTGTGAAGGGCCTTCCAGAACTCTCCACCCCTCACCCACCCCTGCCACAAGCCTGCCCCTCCATTCCTTCTGTCCCTCCATCAGAGGCCCATCCCACAGGAAGTCTCCAGAGTTGGGCTGCTCGAATTAGAATCACACCCTTAGCACCCAATATACATTTAATGGTCTTTGTTTCACTGCAGTCCAACTGATTAATCACTGGTGATGTGTTCATTGCCGTTGCCGGGTAATTAATTGCATTTTAATGCTTTATTGACCAGGGGAGTTTTGCAGAAACTAACACCTATGGCAGTCATAGGTCTCCGGTCAATAATGTGTTAACTGCCTTTCTTTGGAAAATAGCTTCACAAAACTCAGTGGTTCTCCATGCTTTTTAAAGCAGAGGGACTAACCTCTGCTTTCGATGCCAACCATTATGTAATACCTTCTTTGTCAGCTTGAAATGAAAATTGTAGAAGATACAATGGCCACTATGCCCAAATTACTTTTATAAAATGGAGAAAGATGAGAAAAGTAGTTTAAAATAAGATAACATATTTCAGTCAGGAAAGCTTAGGAGAGACAACACTAGAAGCTGTAATGAAGTAGCCTAATGGCTTGCTCTGTATCTAAATCGATATCTGCCTAAAATTACAAGGATCCCCACAAAAGACTATGAGTCTAAGGGCACATTCCGAACCTCACTTACTGTCCCCTCAATGCCAGTAGCATTCCCAGCTGCTTATGATGACAACCTCCTTCCAATCACTTATTTTTCCAAGCTGTGTTTTACAAACCTAGATCAATGACCCCAGTGTGAAAAGTTTAGCAGTGTAGAAACCTCAGAAGAGTTCTTTTGGTTCAAAAAAATCGTTCACGCCTCCAGTAACGTACAGTTAGCTACTCTGTCCTTTGCTTGGTTTTTCCCTCCAGAGTCTTGAGGTAGGAATGTCATAATGCATTATAAAAACCTCAACAATCAAAGCTCTCTTTTCTGGAATACTTCCTAAATGCCAAGCACTTTTAAAAATAATTTTTCATCTATTAACTCATATAACCCTCATAACTCCATAAGTAATATTATCGCTAAGGTATGGTCATAATAGGCACAGAGAAATTAAGTGACTTGACTAAGACCACACAACTAGCCGCCTCTAACTTCTTGTAGAAATCAACTCCTTTGATTACTATAATAGTAGTTTTTTTTTTAATTACTAATTTATTTATTTTGGCTGCACAGGGTCTCCGTTGTTGCACAAGGGCTTTCTCTAGCTGCAGCGAGAGCAGTGGCTACTCTCTAGCTGCAGTGCACGGGCTTCTCATTGCGGTGGCTTCTCTTGTTGCAGAGCATGGCTCTCGGCTTGCGGGCTTCAATAGTTGTGGCGCACGGGCTTAGTTGCCCCAAGGCATTAGGATCTGCCAGGACCAGGGATCGAACTCATGTTCCTGCATTGGCAGGTGGATTCTTAACCACTGGGCCACCGGAGAAGTCCAGTAGTGGGGTTTTATAGTAACTAAAGCACTATGTGTTTCTATTTTAGGAAGGAAAGGATGAAAGGATGGAGATGAAAGGTGCCTATCTGACATTTGAGCCCATGAGTTCTTGGTCTGCTTTGTGGTTTTAGCTCTCCGGAATGTAACTGGGTAGCTTTGGGCATAATATTTTTATTCAGATGTTTCAGAGTGGATTTTCTCTTCTTGGCATTTCATCTCTGTGTGCAATTGCAGGTCTGTTTGTTGGAAGATTTGGAAGACAAATCTTTTTTCTAAATCTGCTTTCAGTGCCAAATGTCTCACTCCAGAACAGGTTTGCTCTAACTAAGGAGATTGCCTATAAAACAGGCTCTGTGCAGAGTGGAGAGACACGTGGACAGCGGGATCGGGAGCCTCCTAAGCACATCAGAAATGACAGTCCAGCGTCACTTGAAGGAAATGCCTTTCTTTCTGGAAACAACCAAGAAATGATTGCAACTGGTCGTTATTATCAATCATTTAAGGTTGAACTTTTACCCCCTTGCAAGTCTTTGTAAAGGGAACAAAGTAAATTATTCAAAGCAAACATATATTTGCTTCTCCTTTCAGGGGGAAAATGATCCCATCTGACCTTGAAAGAAGGATCCTTGAAGCTAAACAAAAAGTAAGTTTTTGAAGGGAGTTTTATGCAGCTCATAACAAGCTAAGGGTGTGTATTTCTGTTTCCATCCACTAGAGAAAGTGTTTTTGTTGTATTTGTAAAGAGTACATGGAATTTTTCATTCAGTCATTACTTATTTCTGAGTGATGGGCTTTACTTTGAAAAATTCTAAGTTACTGAGTAAATTCTATATACAGTGGTACTAACAATTATAGTAACACAGTTATACTAACAGTTCTAGTAACACAATGGTAGTAACAGCTTCCAATGGACTTGCCTTCCTGTGTGATGAGGATTGGCATTAAACAGATTCACTGGAAAGACTGCATTCACAAATGGAAAATCCCTAGAAGCTAATTTAGCATACGGGAGTTACTGTGTGTGGTTACTTGAAAGGGACCGTTTTCCTGCCAAGACACATACTGAAATGATTGACCCTCCAAACACCTTATGTTTCAGGAAGCCATTTAGTACTTTTTTTTTTAGAAATGACACGTTCTGAAGACCTGCTGAAAATTCCTCCAAAGCTCTAGAAAGTCATTTACATCCCTTCATGATCTGCAGGTTGGAGCTTTTAGTAGATTTCATCTGCAGTTCCCAGTTCAACAACATGACACATGAATTTTATTATTAGGATCTCAGAAATCATTATTCGTTTTCTTAGGCCTTTTCCTCCCCTACAGAGTGGCAGCAGGACCCTTATTCTGGTCCTAGAACCACTTGTAACCACATAAACCTTTGCTGCCACCTAAAGACTGACTCTGTAACATCAGGGCCTGTCGTGTCTTTATGGAGTAACTCTTCACCCTATTTGAGGCATTCTTCAGCCATCTTTCAGCAACAGCCTATTATTTCTATCAGTTTTCATTTGGTCTTCCCTGGTGGCTCAGACATTAAAGAGTCTGCCTGCGATGCAGGAAACCCGAGTTCCATCCCTGGGTCGGGAAGATCCCCTGGAGAAGGGAATGGCTGCCCACTCCAGTTGCCTGGAGAATTCTGTGGACTGAGAGGCTACAGGCCATGGGGTCACAAGAGTTGGACACGACTGACTGACATTCTTTGGCCATTTTTCATGAGCAGCCTATTATTTCTATCAGTTTTCATTTAGCCATGGCCAGACAGACTAAGTCAACTTAGATGGATAAAATCATGGCTTATTGTTTACTCCCAAGTGAATCCTCAGACTCCAAATAAGTTATCTAGGGATTTTTCCAACGAGGAATAATGGGCTGGTAGGAGTTTCTTCTCTTTGTCCTTTTGTCTGCTCACTCTATTATGTTCAGAGACCCTGCTATGAAAAAGAAAGACTAGGAAAGTAAGTGGGTGGGTAGGGGGAAGGCCAGAAACTCTCCTTGGAATATACCAAAGGTTTGTGGGCACCACCAAGTTTACTCACCCCTGGGTCCAGTGCAGCCTCTTCTGAGAACTGGAGTGCCTGTTCTCATAAGGCAACTGGCAGAGCCAACGGAATGGCCTGAAGAACTCAGATCTGGAGGGCAAACGTCGTTCCTATTAGCCTCCAAGTTATCGTCAAAACCCTTCTGGTGGTTCCAAAAAGACAGAAGTGTAAGATAGGAGGAGAATGTCCACCTTTTAAAATCAGCTTTTTAAAAGAATCCTTGGACTGCTGGTTTACATTCTTTGGGGCTTTCTCATTTGCACAGGGGTTTGTCCCTTTCCTTGTGAGTGCCACAGCTGGGACCACTGTGTATGGAGCATTTGACCCCCTGTTAGCAGTTGCTGACATTTGCAAAAAGTATAAGATCTGGATGCACGTGGATGTAAGTATTCCAGAGGGACCACCACTGAAATGTTCTTGCACATTTTGCGCCTGGAGCTCATGGAATGAAATGTATTGTATTTTTTTGTTTTTGTTTTTTTTAAGATCGCAGAGACAATGTAGTACATGACTCACACAGTACACGACATGCGCTGGAAGCAATCTGAGGCTGATTATGCCTTAACATCCCCAACAGGATAATATTCTTATTTCTGGGACCAGGACCTGAGCTGAGTACTTAGTTCTTGGTTCATTGAGTCATAATGTCCACAGAGGAACACACACAGTCACACACATGCAAACACACACACACACACACACACATACACACAGTCACACACATGCAAACACACACACACAAAGATACACACAGTCACACACATGCAAACACACACACACAAAGATACACACAGTCACACACCATGCAAACACACACACACACACACACACACATACACACAGTCACACACATGCAAACACACACACACAAAGATACACACAGTCACACACATGCAAACACACACACACAAAGATACACACAGTCACACACATGCAAACACACACACACAAAGATACACACAGTCACACACATGCAAACACACATGCACACAGTCTCACACATGCAAATACACAGTCATGTACACGCAAAGCTTCCTTCCTTATGAGAATGATCGAAAGAGTAAAAAGGAGTTTCATTTATCTAGGAGATCCAGTGGATAAAAAATTCAACTCAAGTCAGAAAGTAGTATAACTGAGGAGGAAAATAGACTTGACAACTTGCTAGGAAATACGAGTCACCAAATTTCCTATGTGTGGTCAGCTAGTAAGATAGGCCATATATGAGACGTTTTGACTCCACAGTTAGTCACACCAAGAAATAATGGAGAGCACTCATCAAGACATTTTCAAATGAAAACAGATGTCAACTTTTAGAAGGACAAACTAATGGAATTTAAGTTTAGACCAACATGACTCAAAGTGTGGCTCAATGATCAGCAACTCTCTGAAAACTGCTAACAACCCACAATGAGATCAGGAATCAATGCCACATCGTCACTAAGCACCATGCTTGGTTCAGCTGATGTGTTTTCCATTGTGAGGCTTTATCAACGAAGGAAGCATAAGTTGCTTTCCATTCCAGTGCAAGAGACTTCTGTTGTTGAGTAGACTGGCTTAGGTCATTTTGGCTTTATATTAATAATATGCACTCAGAGTTGTCAGAAAGAGTTTTCCTTGCAATGTGAAAGTTGTTTAAAGGGTTTTAATTTATCATTTTTAGTCTAAACTGTGGAGAGATTAGCACTTGTAGTTCTGAAATGATGGGCTTCCATAGGACTAAGCACAGCGCTGATGGATTGGGAAGGATCTTTCTCCTTTTCCTGCAGACTGAGGAAGTGTTTGGCTTCTGACACCCATATAAAAGTGGGATGGAGCCTGAGACCTTAGAATAGCCCCCCAAGTTAACCTTTGGAAGTCTAGTGCCAATCCCCAAGTTATCTGGGCTTGAGGCTGTAACTTTCACTCCATGCAATGCTTACTGTTTTGAAAGATACCAAACTCTAGAAATCTAGGCAATGAGAAAACACTGCCTTTGTATGCCCTTCTTTTTCCAGGCAGCTTGGGGTGGGGGATTACTGATGTCTCGGAAACACAAGTGGAAACTGAGCGGCGTGGAGAGGTACATACATTTTTCTCCTTAACAACGTAAAGTGTGAAAGCTATATGTGAAAAGCAAATTACACCCAATGTCCAACAAGTGTTGGTGTACAGGTGAGCCCGTTCTCTCAGTGCTCGTGTGCTTTGCCTTGTGTGGTCATAAATGCATGAGTATTTTGTGTAGACAGCAGAAACATCAGATCCTATCCAAGTGACCCAAGTTGTATGTCTCTCAAACACAGAGATCATAGAGATTCCTAACTGGCCTCCATGGTTGGCCAGAGTACTCAGGAATGACCTTCCTGGGATCTCGGAACCAACAACTATCAAAATTGTTAAAAGCTTCATGCAGGCCGCTGTTTTCTGGGGAGATAGGTCCCTCTCACTAGAGGATAATAACCACTGCTTTAAAGAAACCAATTAATAATTTTGTGACGCAAAGAAGCACCTTGTAATTTATCAGTGTTGAAAGAGGGGTTTGTGGTTTAACGTGGCCCATTGACTTAAAGTGAAACCTGCTTGTGATAACATCGCCTGATGGCTTCATCTCCATAATGGTTCTTTCCGGTGAGTTCTGATGGATCCTGCAGTCACCTTTACTTAGGAGACTAAGCAGGAGACCATTGAGAAAAAGCTGCAAAGCACAAAGGAGGTGATATTTGATTAGCATAAAGCCTACTCAGAGCCAAAGGAAAAAGAAAAAGAATCACAGAATGCAGAATTGGTCTCAGGCTTTGGTTCCTGCCCCTATGCAGAGGGAGCTCAGAGTTCCCAGTTCTCCCATCACAATGTGGCAGGTCAAGGATAGCAGGGAGCCTGACATGCCAGGCAACTGAGAAAGCCTGGATTCATCCAGGACTGCCAAATGCCCCCTGTGCCCAGCCAAGTAGCCAGGTGTTGTCAAGGGGAAGCTTCCCCCGGCTCTACCTCTGGACATCTCGGCACAATTTCTGTACCAAGATGAGGAGACTGACAGAGCTTGAAAACATCTGAAAGCACCAGTCACACAGGGCAGCCAGGCCAGAATGAATGGACAGGGTGTGCTGTGTGATATCCAGGCCTACCCACACACATAGAGCGCATGGTTAGGGAAGGAGGGCATGGGATTACTGAAGAGTCTGGGGCACCCTGTCTCATGAGCAGAAGGAGGGCTGGAGAAGACTCGAGACAGACCAGCCAAGGCCCAGGCTTGGGCCCACATTCTGACTGAAGGTGCCTGTTCAGATGTGAGTGGGTAAGGATTGGCCTGGCCTCTTCCCAGGGGGAGCCAGCTTTAGGTCTCTGCTTCTGGTTAGTTGATCAGAATTCCTTCTTGTCGTGAAGATCTGCCTGGAACTAGAAGCTAAAGAAGGAGTGAACTAAACAGGAAAAGAGAATGAAGAAAAGAAAACCATCCAGAAGGTGCTTGTTCAGAAGATCAGAACAAAAATTCAAATGACATGCTATCAGAAGAATTAGCCTGTGTACAGAACCTTCTCATCGTTGAGTCCCCTTAAACTGAGCAGCACAGAACGTGAGAGGCTGTTTCTATACCTTTGATGCCAACTGTGGCTCCAAGTGCTGACAGCCAGCCAGGGGTGCCCTCCACCAATGACTACCTGAAAGCTCGCTAAATCACATACTCTGGGCTTTGGAAAAATAAACACCCACGCGCTTTTGTACTGAAGACTCTTATTTGAGAGCAAAGCTTAGAACATTTGTTATGGAACACAGAGTCCTCTCTAGTGGCTGGAATTCTTGAAGCTGTGTTGGAAGTAAATCTACTAAGTAGAAACAGCCAAAGAAGTCCTTTTTAAAAATGAGGGACTGTCAGCACTTCCCTGATGGTCCAGTGGTTAAGACTCCACGCTTCCATGGAAGGGGGACACAGGTTCAATCCCTGGGGAGATAAAATTCTGTGTACCACACGGCGCTGCCAAAAAATAAAAATAAAAAAAAATGAGGGACCGTTGTTCTGCTTTGAATGGACCCTCGCCAGCCATCCATTGACCTGAGAGAATCCATCTGGGTGACTTATCAACAAAAGGCTCACTTTCTTTGGTGAAGAAGATTTTAGGGCCAAGTGAAATCCACATGGACACAGTTTTAGGAAAGAAATTTGCCTTACTTGCATGTATGTGTGCTGAGTTGCTTCAGTTGTGTCTCACTCTTTGCAACCTATGGATTGTAGCCCACCAGGCTCCTCTGTCCATGGGATTCTCCAGGCAAGAATACTGGAGTGGGTTGCCATGCCCACTTTCCAAGCATGAGGACTCACTCTAAAATGAGTGAATTTCGTGAATTCCTGTCCCCCACATCCAAAGGTGGCCCTCTGGTCACAGGGATCCCAGACTGCTGTCCTCATTACAGAATGGCACGAGCACCTGGGCACCTGCCTGTCTCAGAAAGCACCTTTCTTCTCTGATAACACTGTCAAGCTATTTAGGGATGAGATAGCTAAGAGGGTGCCAGGAGACCTGGCACTCCTGGGCATTGTCAATGGACCTTTCTTTAATCCCTCCTGGCAGCAGGCTGCTGTGTACCTGGAAGAAGCCATTGTTGTGGGCCACTCTCAAGACTTTCTCGCCCAGCTGAAGGTTCCAGCACAGATCCTGCCAACTTACTAATTATTAGTCCTACTCCCACCCCTAAGGGCCAGAGGTTCAGAAACTCAGTTCATTGGTTATGGGCCCTCTGCCTTAGGCAAACCACTGCATGAAGCACAGTGTGGACGCAAAGTCAAATATGCTAGGAAGCCTGTCTTCAAGGGTTTTAGAATCTAGTAGGGAGACTGCAGTCAACCATGGATTACAGGTCAAGGCAGAGGAATTAAAGGCTCAAGAGACAGATTGTTCCTTCTAAACAGGGTTATTAAAGGAAGGGAAGCCTTCCCCCTGGGGTGAGCTTCATGGAGCTTCATCAGGCAGAAGCAGAAGAAGGGCGTTAAGGTGAAGAGCAGGGTCATAGAGGTTTGAGAGGGTCCTTGGGGAAAGTTCAGACAAACTTTGTTGGAGACCAAGATGGATTTGTGTCAGAGACCAGGAAGCTAGTGGAGGATCCGGAAGTCCTGCATAATGAGTCTCAGTGGAGTGTCTGCCTGCAGAGCCAAATCCAGATGAAGGTAAATCCCTGAGCTGAGCATCACTGCCATTCGAGCCCTTATTGTGCATAGAGACCCTTGTGTTTCTCGGGTTGGGGAAAAACACTGGAGAGGTCCTCTTATAGCAGCCATAGTGGGGGTCTGAAGAGATGCCACCTTTGGCCACCTGATGCAAAGAACTGACTCATTTGAAAAGACCCTGATGCTGGGAAAGATTGAAGGCAGGAGGAGAAGGGGATAGCAGAGGATGAGATGGTTGGATGGCATCACCGACTCAATGGACATGAATTTGAGTAAACTCCAGGAGTTGGTGATGGACAGGGAGGCCTGGCGTGCTGCAGTCCATGGGGTTGCAAAGAGTTGGACATGACTGAGCGACTGAACTGAACTCAACTGACTGAACTGAAGAGAAGAGTGGCATTTCCTGTGCTTTGGAAAGGCCACTCTGGGTTCAAGAGGAGATGGAGGCCAGGACTGAGGAGGAGCTACTGGGGCTTCATAGAGGACCAGGTGCAGGAGGAGTGGAGGGGAGAGATGCTCAGGGTAGGAAACAGAGATGTGGAAGGGAAGGAGGAGATGAACCCAGGAGAGCTGCTTCCTGGAGCAGAATGCGTCATCAGAGACCAGTTCTTCAGGTGTAATTTATTAAAAAGCCGGTGCTTCTGCTTCCTTCACTTCCTTCTGAAATATTTTGTGTGTGTGTGTATGTATTGGATTGGCCAGGAAGTTCATTTGGGTTTTCCTATAACATCTTATGGAAAACCTGAACAAACCTTTTGGCTGATCCAATGGAAAAGTCACACTCCAGTTACACTAAGAACGCCAGATGTTACAAAATGCTGACATACGATTTATATATAGTGCTCTTTTTGCCTTGCTATATTTTCTGTTAATAATCCTTTAGAAATTCCAGAGAGTGTCCTCCCTGACAGATTTTACGGTTTTGCATATCGTGTTGAAGAGAGTGAGGGGCATTTTTGGGGAGATGTCTTTCATCGAGCTAACATGAGCTTGTCATATATAAAACACTTTTCTCAAATGTTACATCAGAAATCTGGCACCATTGTGTTGGGAGCATATCATAGCGGCCTGGGGAAGTTTTTCAATATGCATATGCACAAGAGTTGGACAAGCCTTAGTGACTAAACCACCACCAGGACGTTTCCATTTTTTACTGGAATCTAGGTAACAGGTTGGAGAAGGCAATGGCAACCCACTCCAGTGTTCTTGCCTGGAGAATCCCAGGAACAGAGAAGCCTGGTGGGCTGCTGCCCAAGGGGTTGCACAGAGTCGGACACAACTGAATCAACTTAGCATGCATGCATGCATTGGAGAAGGAAAGGGGAACCCACTCCAGTGTTCTTGCCTGGAAATCCCAGGGACGGGGGAGCCTGATGGGCTGCCATCTATGGAGTTGCACAGAGTGGGACATAACTGAAGCGACTTAGCAGCAGCATGCCAGTCACACCTCAAAAGGAAACATTTCAGACTCTCCATGGTTTTCAGTGGATACCTGTAGCATTAGGTCACTGTTAGAGCAAGGACCCTGTGGACAAGCAATGGCTTGAATCCCACTTGCTAGCTATGTGCTCTTGAGCAAGATGTCGCTCCATCTATGAAACTGGTACAATGACAGTGTGTACATCACAGGCTACATGGATTAGATAAATTAATCCATTTGAATCAATTAGAGCATTGCCTGCCACATAGGAAATAGTAAATGTAGTTAGCACGTGAATGCTGAAAAATTTCCGAGTGATTCTCATATATCATCCACATACACACACATGCAAATTGAGCACTAAAGTACTACAGAATAAAGTGCTTTATACAGAACTTAAAAAAAAAAACTGCAAAGAGTGATATAGGAGAGGAAAGAAAGAGAATGAAACCACACCACTAAGGTTTGAGACCTGAATGCTTGGGAGGAAAAGGGGTGTGAAGAATTGAGGTCCAGAATAAAGGAGAGAGAAGAGATCTGGAAGGATGAGGAGGGGGCTAGTTCGTTTGGGATCTTCTGAGCTTGGCGTGCACAGGCGGGCACTGAGAAATATCTGCCAACAGCCCCAGGGGGCTCAGCTCTCTATAAACTTACTGAAAGTCACAGAGGAATAACATTTCAAGGCGAAACATTTTGAAATGAACCTGAGGCTGCTTTTCACAAATTGCCAACATTTCTCACATGAACTAACGCCATGTCATTGAATCACTGTCTGCATCTTTTTGCATGTTTATGAGGCAGCCCCTCTGAGAGAATTCAGGGACCATTCGGTGGGGGGCTTGACAGCTTCTAGTCTAAAAAGACAAATGGGCCACTGTGTAGAAGTAAACACCCTCATTCAGAAACGTGGAAAACAGCTATTTTCTTCTCCATTTGGTGTCATTACTGATAAAGCTGCATTTTGTCAGTATTGGGCATCCAGCTATAGAATAGTATAGAACATACCGAATGGCTGTGTACATATGCCCAGGGTCACAAAGCTCCAAATGATAGAGTTGAACTTAGTAGCAAGAGCCAGGCTTATTTACTGTTTATTGTGTTGGATACGGTTATAAGCACTTTACCCAAGTGATTTTATTTTTATTTATTATCTTTTAACATGTAGTTATTTGACTGCGTTGAGTCTTATTTGCATGTGGCGCACCGGGTCTTTTGTTGCAGAGCTCAGGCTCTCTAGTTGTTGCACGCGGGCTCAGTAGTCGCAGCGCGTAGACTCAGTTGCTCTATGGCATGTGGGATCTTACTTCTCTGACCAGAGATCGAACCGACATCCCCTGCATTGCAAGGTGAATTCTTAACCACTGGACCACAAGGAGGTCCCAAACAATTTCCTATTATTCTCCTTTTGTAGACAAGGGAGTCTAGGCACAGAGAGGTTAAGTAACCTGCTCAAGGTCACACAGCTAGCAAGTGATAGAACCTGGATGCAAACTCAGACTGTCTGGCTCCTGAGCTCCCCTCCCTTAACCAAAATTTACCTACTGCTCAGAGCCCAGGTTTCTTGACTCCAGTTTCATTCTAAAGAGCAAAGAGCTGTTTTCCTAGGAGCTTTTCGATACCTGTTTCTTTATTATTCATGAAGTCTTTCAGTCCTCTGTCCAGGGGTATAGCCATCCCATCTGGCCATGAACCAGCTTGGCTTCTTTCCTCACTTCCAATATACCTGAAAGCCAGTGTCAAAGCTAAAGAAAGACCAGACAATGAGCCAGACTATTCATCGATTCAGATAAGATCCCCAGGCCAGTAAGTGTTCCCTGACTGGCCAGCTACTGACCGCCATTCATCAACTAGAGGAATGGGATCTTTCCTGGCATCTCATTTCTTCCCAAGGTTCTCACACCTTGAGTGCTGGGGGTGGGGTGAGCCCTGTCTGTCACTCAGCTGGAGGAGGGCCAGTACTGCTCAACCCTGTGGAGGAGCCGCTGCGTATTGTCCTGTTTCTCTCCTTCCTCCTGTGAGTCTGTTGGTGCCAAGGACACGTTCCCGAGTCTCCTCCTCGAGGATGCCTTGGTCTCTCAGAGACAGGCGCAGAGACTCATGGGAAGTGAGCTGCTGCTCTCCCGGGAACTGGAGGAGGAAGAGGGTTGAGCAACACGGTGAGTGAGAAGGAGAGAAGTTGAAAGAAGCTGCAAAACTTGGCAGAGATGATACTTGATTGGCCTTAAAAGATGAAGTATCAATAGGATGTAACTAACTAAAGCCATAGGAGGTGACATTCCAGGAAGAGGAAATAGCACCAGAAGACCCAAGATCATGAGAATAGAATTTTCTGAGAACTAAACAGACTTTGGTGTGATGAAAAGTGGTTCAGGAAACTGACAGGACTCCAGCCTGGGATCTAGTGTGGGGACACCATGAGCCATACCCCACAGTTTGGAACTTTGGAGGCAAAAGGAAGAGGAGAGATCTGTAAGCGGAACTAGAAAATAACTATGATACCCGGTGGAGGAGGAAATGGAAACCAAGTATCAGCTAAGACAATATATCCAGATTATAATAATAATAATAATAGCAATTTTTATTATTAAAGGACTCTGAATCAGGACTGTGGTTTAGGAGTTTCAAACAGCATAACCCCCTGAGCTGAGCATCGCTGTGACTGGTGAGAGAGTATTCTGCTTACCAAGGGTGTTGGAACAAATAGGCTGAAAGCTGCCATGGGAGCCACAGTGTATCTTCCCTGCAGTCCAAAAGGATATCTCTGGATGAGAGAAGAGATGGAAGCAGGATATGAGCTAGCTATTGTAAAAGAACACATTTGAAACATTTAGTCATCAATCGAGTGGAAAGAAGGAGGAACTAGATTGGGAAAAGAACAAAATTCAGCAGCAAAATGAGCCATTGCTCTGAGCTCCAGGGCGCTACAGTTGGGTCAAAGGCGGGAACACTGAAGGCACATGAGGGACCCTCTGGTGCCCTGCTCTGTGGTGGCCAAAGGAGGGACCATGGACAGGCTGGTCCCAGTCACTCAGAGCTCTCAGACCACCATGGAGCTGAAGAGAGATACCAGCCTTCACCTGTTCTCTTTGTAGACAAAGGAAAGGTTTTAGATTTTGAAGGGTCCCCCTCTTGTTTTGTAAGTTAGCGTCATGCTGGCGTCTGAGAAACAGTACCAAAAAACCTGAGCCCTCACAAGGGGTCGTCTGAGCCTGTCATGGGTGCCACCGTCTTCACCTGATTTGTTTCCTTTAGGGCCAACTCTGTGACCTGGAATCCACATAAGATGATGGGCGTTCCTTTGCAGTGTTCTGCTCTCCTGGTTAGAGAAGAGGTATGTCTTTCCTCACTCATGGCCACATCTGCAGTTGGGGTTGGATAGAGTAATGTGTGTAGTGACAAAATTAAGATCGTTTTACAGAATGGAACAGTGAGCCACATCCACAGTAGGGGAAATTGTGAATGAGGATAGCTGTAAGGCTCTGCTCTTATGTCCAAATATAAGACAGTTATATCCTGACTAGACGAGACAGTCATGTTCCATGTGTGGCTGAATTATTGTGCTTGTGAAAAAGGCATAGGACATTAGGTTGTACTCTGCTGCAGGGTCAACAGTGGGTCAAGAGAGAAATACCATTCAAAAATTAGTCATGGGATTGAAAGAAGTGGAGTTTCAGGGTGAGGGAGGTGGCAGTCCCCCACTGGCCTCTGGTTAAACCACACTTGGAGTGGTTTGCTCAGGTTAGCATCTAATCATATAGGAGACCCCATCAAGCAAGACCTCCAATAGTGAGGAACATTAATTAACATGAACAGAGGTAGTTGAAAGAACTAAAGATGTTTAATCTAATCTAAAAAGGGTTTAACTTAAAGGGCTGAGAGGAAAGCAGCCTTCACAACATAAATGACTCAGGTTGGAGAGATTTGCTTTTTATTTAAGGCTTCAGGGAGCTGGGTTAGTCACATTGGATGGTACGGCTTTGATGACAGAATCACAATAAACATGATTTGAAGTCTGACTTGGGGCCAATAAAAGGAATGCTTTTCTAAAAATTAAGCTGCCCAACAGGTAATGAATGACTTATATAGGAATAAATTCATCATCAGGGGAGCTGACTGAGTGGAGATTGGACAAGCGCTTGTTAGAAAGAGGATGGAAAGATAGAAGGGGCAGGAATAGGGACTGATCTGGAGGTCCAGGGTTAGGACTCCACGCTTCCACTGCAAGGCGCAAGGTTTCAATTTCTTGGAACTAAGGTTCCAAGAAATTGCCTTGTGGCATGACCAAAAAAGAAGGGGGAAGCAATAGATGAACAGCTCTAGGATCCCTTTGAAATCCAAGAGTTCATAACGTTTCTTTTATAGGGGTCCAAGGAATAATACCATGCTATCAGATGATATTCTCTGATTTGTTTAAAAAAAAAAAAAAAAAGAGTTCTTGGTTTAAAAAAAAAACTTGGAATATATTATCTTAAAGAGTTGAAAACAAGTTTCATAATTTCAGGGAGTATCTGAACCTTTTATTGCTGATATATTTTATAAATATCTAAAAAAATGATATTTATGATGGTTTCTGAAGTTTATTTGATCAGGGGAATTTTTTGACAGCAACTCTTTTACAGCCAGAAGCTATTCATGTATTTTAAATAGTTTGGAATATAATGGCTCAGAATCAGGATATGATCTCACCTTTTTATCTGACTTCTACTTGTCCTTTTGTACAAGGAGACTGGTGCCGTCTTACCTTTTAGAGGTCATGTGCTCTGAGTTGCTTTTCCTATCCCAGTAGAAGCTGGTCTGGTCTATCCATCATTCCACACTCCCTGGGTGGTCTCCCTTAGGACTGAAGGCACCTAGCCATGAGCTTGCATGGCTGGGGGAAAAATGGTGCCAAGTTTCTGTGACCGTGAAACAAAATAGATTCACCTATTGCAATTTTTAGTCTTATTGGTTTTCGAGTCCAATTCAATGTCATTCTACTGCTCTAATATAATTACATTGTATTGAATTTCTCCCACTCTCAAACAAATAACTTAATGAATTCCACCGAATATGATGTCCAGACTACAAGACTGAGCCCAAATCTGTTATTACCATCTGGGGACCTAGTCTGGTCTTTCAGAATCTAGACCAAATTTTAGCTGCATTTTCGTTTTAGTTTGGAGAACTTTCAGAAGGGGCTCTCACTTCTAACTTCAACCAAGTGATCACAGTTTAGTCTTTTCTTCTCTTGTCATGAGTCACAAAGGGAAAAGTCAATGTCAAAGCTTCTGTAAAATTACAATTACACTGTAGATAACCAAAGCGTCAAAGACTTCCTGTGGTTCGTGACAAATTGCAATGTAGTAAGGAGGCTGACGATGCTGTTTTAGTCAGAGAGCATGATTCATTCACTGGTCTTTGAAATAGTTCAATCACTTTGCCACCCATTTTCCATAGTTAGCTTGTGGTGCCAGGGTAAATTAATGGTCATTGACAACGAAACTTTCCACTGTAACTACCATAAGCAAGTGAGCATGAAAACACAGTCCCCAAACTCTAATCCCTCTTGAGAGAGGAGCATGCTATCTGAAAGATTCACTATTTTGAAGACCTCAGAGTACCAATGTCTTTATTTTTTAGATTTTAGCATCTTAAAGTAATAGCAGTGAATTGTACTGGGTTTCCCAGGTGACTCAGTGATAAAAAATCCTCCTGCCAGCAGGTGATGGGAGTTCCGCCCCTGGGTCAGGAAGATCCCCTGAAAGAGGAAATGGGAACACATTCCAGTATTCTTGCCTGGGAAATCCCATGGACAGAGGAGCCTGACAGGCTACAGTCCATGGGGTTTCAAAGAGTTGGATACGACTTAACAACTAAACCACCACCACCACAATGAATTGTCCTAAAAACTGTGATTTCCATAAAGAACTCAAACCCTTACAGCTAAATGGAAAGTACTTGAACTCAATATGAGTGAAACAGTAGGAGAATCACACTAATGATATTTTATAAAACCAAAGAGTTTTCAAAATAGTTTGATTCCTCCCAGTGAACATTATACTCTGATTGTGATTTAAAAAAAAAAAAATGCCTTCTCACTGAAATTCACCTGAGCTGGATTTACATCCCAACTGTTCCATTTCTAGGTAAAAGCTACAGAGTGGCTTACATAAAGTTTTTGACATTCAATCTCATCTGTGAAATGGGAATTATTAATAACCAGCCACAATAAAGGGTATTGTGAAGCTTAAGCAGAAATAATCAACAAATTGAAAAAAAAAAAAAAGATAAATGCCTTCTCTTAAAAAGGAGAGTAAAAGTATAAATATGCCCTGATGTTAACCTCTGGTAATAGCTGACCCTAAGCCACTTTTTCCCATAGAACTGACTTATCACAACAGTCTATCCCGCTTAGATACTTGTCTCACTTTTTTTCTCATTTAATTCTTACTGTTTTCTTTCTCCAGGATATTCAGCTCCTCTTTCTTATGTATTTTTCTTAATAATTTCCATCACAATGTAAACCCAATAGAACACATAAAATCAGTAGAGAGTTTCCTAAGGGCTTCCCTGGTGACTCAGATGGTAAAAAATCTGCCTGCAGTGCAGGAGACCTGGGTCAGGAAGATCCCTTGGAGGAGGAAATGGCAACCCACTCCAGTATTATTGCCTGGAGAATCCCAGTGGACAGAGGAGCCTGGCTGGCTACAGTCCGTGGGGTCACAAAGAGTCAGACATGACTGAGCGACTAAGCACAGGGTTTCCTAGCTTTTCTCTTCTCTTCCAGGGATTGATGCAGAGCTGCAACCAGATGCATGCCTCCTACCTCTTCCAACAAGATAAGCACTATGACCTGTCCTACGACACTGGAGACAAGGCCTTGCAGTGCGGACGCCACGTTGATGTTTTTAAGCTCTGGCTGATGTGGAGGGCAAAGGTGAGCACCCTGGAACTGGCTGAATGGCAGCTAAAAACAGACGCTCTATCTGGTGACCCTTGTGAGGACATGGCAAACATTGACTTCCAAATTGAAAATTATTTCCTCAAGACTAAGTTTCCTGAATCCTAGATCTAGTCTGCCTTCTACGTGGGCAGAAATATAAGAAATCTGTTGTGTGTTTGTTTGTTTTTTGTTTAAGCCAATTTGCTTCTAATGCTCATTTATCTAAAAAACCAATCCATGTTGCTTTATACCGCAGACTCCCTGGATTCCTAGGAAGTGTTTCACTGCTGTTCTTGTCCCAGCTCTTGGTTTTTACCCAGTGATTGATCATTTGGCTAGGTTAAATGTAGACTTTTTGTTTGGAGAACAAAAAAGAAAAGGAAAAAATCGGCATGATGGCTTGTTTTTGTCATTTCACAGAGTAACCTCTAGTTATAAAGCTTTTTTCCAAAACCCTGGAACTTCCTAGTGACCTCCTTTAGTTTGGTTTCTCTATTTACCTCAGAATTTATCTGTGGATGATCACCCCACTCTCAGACATGGGACTCTGTAACTAATGTTGTGCACTACTGGCTGGACCTAATTATAGCTTCCAAGAGCACACATGTGTGGTTAAATGTAAGCAGGCTGGGAAGGTCAAAGATTTTATTTTTCACTTTGACCAGATTTCTAACTTAAATGTCACAGCTTGGTGACTTTCCACCTGGTTTCATTTATCTCCCACAGGAGGCAATGGCTAGAGCCAGTGAGGACATGCTGGAAAAACCCAACTGCTAGAAAAGTCCAACTGTTAAAAGAGTATGTCAGGGAAACATGACAAAGAGATGAGAGGGAAGCTGGTGAGACCTAGGTTTGGTGTGTTTGGGAAATTGTCCACAAATTTGACTCTCAGCTTTCTTTCTTTCTTTCCTTTAACATTTAGTTATTTTATATATTTATTTAGACTGTGCTGGGTCTTTGTCTCTGTGCGTGGGCCTTCTCTAGTTGCAGTGAGCAGGGCCTGTTCTCTAATCGCAGTGCACAGCCTTCTCGTTGTGATGGCTTCTCTTACTGCAGAGCATGGGCTCTAGGGCTCATGGACTTCAGTAGTCGCGCTGCACACAGGCTCAGTTGCCCTGAGGCATGTGGGATCTTCCCCGACCATGGATAGAACCCGTGTCCTATGGATTGGCAGGTGGATTCTTAACCACTGGACCCCCAGGGACATCTGGCTCTCAGATTTCTAAGTATCCTACACAAAGAGGCGACAGGGTCAGCCCCACAGAAACAAGCAAATGACTTGGTCAGCTGGATGGGACCACAGAATGGCTCCTTCATCAGGTCTATAGAAAGAGCTATGGACCAGGTCCACAGTACCCAGTCCATATGCTGGTGTTTAAGCAAACTGAATTTACTTAAACAGTTCAAACAGGCGGATGGCTAATAAGAAAAAGAGGGGACTTAGGAGTGAAACAGTCAACATCTATTGGGTTGGCCAAAAAGTTCGTTCAGGCTTTTCTATAACATCTGATGGAAAAATTCAAACTAACTTTTTGACCAACTTAATATTGTATGGAATCTTCTTTAAACCCATCCTGGAAAAAGGCAGTTTAACTAGAAAGATGGTATTACTTAATGCACAAAAATTCTTAGCTGGCTTCCAGGGGTGGCTGGACTACATGGTCTTCCAGCAAACCTCCATCATGTTATTTGGCTTGACTGAGTTTTCTTTAAGTATCACTAAGTACAAGACAGCCACCTGGAGTGAGGCCCAGGGTGACTTATTGTCCCATACAGGTGTGTGATGAGTGGGCTCAAATCCCTTGAGCTGGGCAGGGGACTTCTTCCTCTTTTGAAAGTTGAGGTGCCTGACAAGGACAGGTATCTGGTCCCCACTGCCCAAGTTGAGACTCACTCTGTTGGCAATGACACCTTCATTTGGCAACAATGAATCCATCAAGAATGTAGACTTACATTGTACACTGGTGTACTCTCAGGCTGTTTTCAAATGAGCGGGCATTTCATTTCCTTGATTGGTGGGAATGATAAAATGACTGAGGTAAGCATCAGCTAGGAAGTTGAGGAAAGCTTGGTCTCTAAATATTGTTCAGTGTCCCTCTTTTTGTCTCTTGTTCCCCTGGTGTTTTTATTAAGATGATGATCATTAGCTATATTTACACAAAAATGTATCTGACATGGTTCATTGGATCCTGCTGCTTCTTTTCCATCGGAAGCCTCCCTGCCAGCTTGGTGCAGCCGGCTGGTTCTCAGAGAAATCACGCGGAAGACATCAGGTATGAACTCAACAGCAGGACCAGTGAAGCTTGAAATAAAGGCAGAGGATCCAGTTTCTAAAGGGCTGAGATACCGGCACCAGAGGAGGGGATAAAAAGAGAGAGAGACAAGTCACAGTGGCTTCGTAACTTATGAACACATATGTTTTGCGTTGAAAATTAGTTTATTATCATCATCCAGAATTTAAAATAGTTTAATTAGTTCTTGTACATCATATTTGTGTAAAGGAATAATCCATTTTCTAACATTCATATGTAAGATGTGAACAGAAATGAAGACATATGGATAACTATTTATAATTAATGAAAGTCAACATATTGTTTCTGTGTAAAATACAGAAAGAGACTATAGTAAAGAACTTTAGAAAAGAATTTGAATTACGTAGAGGACAGGGACACCTATTTTTTAATTCCTTACACAAAGCCCTAAGTATCTAGACATCTAAATGACAAAAACATCCATTTGGTTTTCAACTTAAAGTTGAATTTTTTTTTAATGAAATGATAATAGCTATTAAAGTAATAATCTCAGTCCTACAACTCAGATCAAGGGTAAGCACCCTCTAATACGCCTAACTCTGTCATAACGCCAGCCATGGCAGGAGAAGTCACTCTCCCTAAGAGGAACCATGAAGAGTTGACCATGTCATTCTGTTTTGCATTTGCAAAAACAGTCATGAAGAGGAAGAGAAGGAATGTGACATTAATCTGCAAACCCTCTGTTATCCGATACACCTGGAGAAGACAATGTTCCAGTGAATCCACATTTTTTCCTTAGAAAGATAAACCATGGGAAAATAGTAATCTAAGTATAAATTCCTGTTCTTTCACCTGCTAATAACAAATGGAGCTAAATGCACTGAAGACAACTGTCATATTAAATCCAAGACAACTTGATTGGAGCAAATTAATGCCCCCCCCCAAAAATTGAGCATCCTGATGTGGAATGCTAGAAAGTCTCCTGGATGGTGACATGATTTGTAAGCTTTTCACTGGCAAAGACACTGTGTCTGTCCTCAATTCTGTTCTTATTGGGTAAACCTTTTATTTTGTCTATTTTATTTTATTAGAGAATCCTAGAACTTGATTATTTTTAATCTTGACAGATTACCTCGGTTAATTGTAAAGTTTAAAAATAAAATAAAATTAAAAAAAAAACAAACTCTGTGTAGATAGAAAAAAAGAAAAAAATCTTAAAA
The DNA here is from genome assembly GCF_029407905.1 of Bubalus kerabau. Lineage (NCBI taxonomy): Eukaryota > Metazoa > Chordata > Mammalia > Artiodactyla > Bovidae > Bubalus > Bubalus kerabau. The sequence goes on from NC_073636.1 coordinate 27,064,511, forward strand.
GGAGTCCCTTTTTATAGGCCTGCAGTGATGGCTTAATATGTAACTGCTGACTTTTTACCATAAATCTTGATGCTTGTATATGATTATGCAGATTGGCAGATTTTCTTATAGTTTTCTGATTGACCTCCATAATTAAAGTGTAGATAACAGTGGGACTGGCAAATGGCTGAGGGAAAAAAGAAACCAGGAGAAACTATTAAAGGGAAATGGATGTCTGGCCCTCCTTACTGAGTGAGTGAATGTTCCCTTTCTCTCTAACATATTAATTTTTTTCATAAGTGGCTACTGAGCATCTGTTGCTGCATGAGATCAGGGGCTACAGTTTCCAGGCAGGAAAGAGAAATTCACCAATGACCATCATAAAAGACAGAACACCAATTAGGAGATCGGGATTGACATACTATTATATATAAAATAGATAACTAATAAGAACCTACTGTACAGCACAGTGCTCAGTTCTCTGTAATGGCCTATATAAGAAAAGAATCTTAAAAATGAAAGTGGATATATGTATATGTATAACTGATGACTCTGTGGTGAAGAATCTGCCTGCCACTTCGGAAGACCTGGATTCAATCTTTCAGTCAGGAAGATCCCCTGGAGAAGGGAATGGCTACCCATTGCGGTATTCTGGCCTGGGAAATCCCAATAACAGAGGAACCTGGTGGACTACAGTTCATGGGGTCGCAAAAGAACCTGACACAACTTAGCAACTAAACAACAACACACAACTGAGTCACTTTGCTGTACATCTGAAATTAGCATTATAAATCAACTATACTCCAATCAGGGCGTCCCTGGTGGCTCAGATGGTAAAGAACCGCCTGCAATGCAGGAGACCTGGGTTCGATCCCTGGGTTGGGAAGATCCCCTGGAGGAGGGCATGGCAACCCACTCCAGTATTCTTGCCTACAGAATCCTCATGGACAGAGGAGCCTCATGGGGTTGCAACGTTGGACATGACTGAGTGACTAAGCACAGCATATAGCACATACTCCAATAAACATGTTTTTAAAAATAGAACACAACTAGTTATAAAAGAAGCACAGACACAGATTGAAGAGTTAAAGAATGGAGAGCTCAGTCCTCATTTGAGAGCCAAGAATAATTTACCAAGAACTGGCCTTTGAGATTGATTGTGAACAGGATGGATAGAATAAATAAGACCTCGACCAGCAGAGCTGGGAGAAAGGACATCCCAGGAAGATGGTCAGGCAGGGGCTGAAGGGCATATGCAGAAGTGGTCATCTGAGCTTTCAGCTGCCTTCCCAGTGATTCAGGTCTTGGAGAGGCATTGCCTGATAAGGCTTTATAGATGCCTTTATCATTCTCACAGGAAGAGCTATGTGGTCTATAATGATTCAACAAGCATTTGATATTAATAGAATGAATTTCAGAGAATCACCTAAAAACCTACAAAACTTTGAAAATAAAATATGGATAAAATATGGATCTTAATCTCATGAATACCCAATTTGAAAGGAGGAGCCCCAGACTTATACAGGCACATCAGAGTCCCCTGATAGCTCTTCAGCCTTCATCTCAAGGGGGCAGATGGATTACTCCTGAGCTTAGCCAGAGTGGACTCCTAGACTAACAGGGCTAGAGAACTCCCATCCTGTCTTTGGTAACCCAACTCCCTTTACGGTACAATCACAGTCATTTTCAGAGCATTCATTTCACCTTGCTATGTCTCTGTGTGGGAAATAGTACAGGCACCATCATTCCCATGTGAGCAGAAAAGTTAGCCAAGGCCATACGGCTGGACAGGGTCAGAGTCATACTGGTCCTGAACAGATCCTGGATCAGGTCCCTGCAAGTTGAAATCCAATGCTAGCCTGGTCCCAAGGATCCAGTTTGGCTAACAGTAAACTCCCCTCCCTCTTACTTAATGTCCATCCCAAGTAGATGCAAACTGCCACCTTGGTCCAAACCAATGGTAAATCTTTGGATCTTTGGCACCCACAGACTCTTGGAGCGCATGGGTGATGGCCTGGATGTCCAGGCATCAGGTGGACACTTGGAGTCACAGGAATCAGTCAGCAAGGGTGGCAGTCCCTAAACAAATGGATTTCTGAATCCATCAGCTCTCTTTAATGCAGCTTACTCTTAAAAATGTTTCAGATGCTACAAGTCATCGTTCTGCCAGATCCCCCTTTTAGATGAGATGATGAGACTGTGTGTTAACAGGAAAGTGGGCCCATCTTATCTCCATTATTACTTCCTCTGGATTCCAGGTTGGATTAATCACTGGTAGGTCTGTTCTCAGAGTTCTGGGACGAGCATTCGCTGTTTCTCTAAGCTTTCCTGTAGTACTCCACACGTACCAGTGGAGTTCGGAGTAAAGCCGTGTGAAGAGTAATTCCCTGGTGTTGGGGTCCCCAACCTCCGGGATCTGATACCTGCTGATCTGAGCTGGAGCTGATGTAATAATAATAGAAATAAAGTGCACAGTGCATGTAATGAGCCTGAATCATCCTGAAGCCTTCTCCCCACCCCTGGTCTGTGGAAAATTGTCTTCCACGAAACCACTCCCCGGTGCCAAAAATGTTGGGGACCACTGCCCTCGTGTGTCCCATTGCCAGTGAAATAGTTGTAGTCCAAGGCTGTCATGTGGTTTTTCACAAGTCCAGATCCTGGGCTTCCAACAGCCGGAAGGTAAAAGACCTCTGTGATAATGTTCACCTATTACAGACATAGGAGTCATTTATGCCCAAGTGTTAGTCTCTCAGTCGTGTCCAACTCTTTGAGACCCCATGGACTGTAGCCCACCAGGCTCCTCTGTCCAGGGAATTTTTCAGGCAAGAATACTGAAGTGGGTAACCATTCCCTTCTCCGGGGATCTTCCCGACTCTGGGATCAAACCTGGGCCTCCCTCATTGCAGGCAGATTCTTTACCACCTGAGCCACCAGGGAAGCCCCATTTATCCCCAAAGGGGAAATCTAATAAGCTTTGCAAAATGACAGGCTAATAGAGCATCTGTGTGCCTCTCAAGAGTCAGTAATTCTTTTGTCCAGCACATATTCATTGAGCACCTACCCTATTTGTTCTATAATGGGGGTACATTGGTGAACAAAAGTGGGATCTGGAAATGGCAAATTCACCTGATGGGCAGGGACTCAGCAGACATCCTAGAGGGGGATGGGCGGTCTCTGACGATGCTTTTTATCTGCAGGAAAAGAATAGCCAGGCCTCCTGTCATTAATGACTTCCATAATTACTCCTCTGAGTGGCAGTTGTAAAATTTCCCCTCGAGTAATCAAAATAATTGGCTGGGGAATAGAGGCTTTGAAAGAAAGGGATTCTGCCGTGGAGAGCTGTGACAACATGAAAGGGAACAGGGGCATCTGATGTGGACAGCATGAAAGGAGGAATAATTGTCAGAAAAGCCTCTAGACACATGGTCTCATGTAAGCAAAGTGCTGGCTCAGAGCAGAGACCAAAGGGCCCGAAAGACCACCAGTGTCCAGAGAGATGCATCCCCCCATCTCACCTGAGAGCTCGCCCACCTTCCTCAGCTTGATTGCTAAGCTCTATTCTTCTCTCATATAGGGGACCATCGGGTTTGAAGCACATATTGATAAGTGTTTGGAGCTGGCGGAGTATTTATACAATATCATCAAAAACCGAGAAGGTTATGAAATGGTGTTTGATGGAAAGGTATATATTCTGATTTCTACAGTGGCTCCCCCCCCCCCAAGTTTAGTCCATTCTAACTCTTTGTAATTTTTAAAAATATTTTATTTATGTATTTATTTGGCTGCACCAGGTCTTAGTTGCAGCATGTGGGATCTAGTCCCCTAACCAGGGATTGAACCTGGGACCCCTGCATTGGGAGCGCAAAGTCTTAGAAACTGGACCACCAGGGAAGTCCCCATTCCAGTTCTTCTCAGTGATATTTTTTGAAGTTAAGAATGTACTGTCCAAGTAAGTGAGACCATCACAAAGGAGAAGTAATGGGGAGGGGGTAACCATGTAGAATGGAAGTATAAATCCAACTATCTCTCTCACACACACAAATACTGTATAATGGTGTGAAAGTCAGGCAGTTCAAAGGTGATTAGAGGTTTAAAAGTAGGATTGTATCTAGAAGCTGCAGAACAGATTTGAAATTTGGAATTTTCAAATTTTCAAATCCCTGACATTTTCAAACTTGCCTGTTTGAGCTGAGCATGAATTTTACTCTCCACTTCATAGCCTCAGCACACCAATGTCTGCTTCTGGTACGTACCTCCGAGCTTGCGTGTCCTGGACAACAATGAAGAGAGACTGAGCCGCCTCTCCAAGGTAAGGACTCTCACTCCTCTGATCTGGACCTCAGTGTGTATAATGGGCCTTTCGTGTCCATATCATCCTTACAGATGTGCACGTCTTTAGGGAACATCTATCTTCAGCCATGGTCACAGGTCCCCTGCCCTCTGTGGCCTCCTGCAGAGCCAGGAAACACAGAACTGGTCTGTCCAGACTTTTAACAACTCACCTGCTTCTGTGTTCTGAGAGCATGTTTATGAGGGCTGAAAATAAGCACTAGGTCATACCTTTTCTGGCTTCACAACTCAGCAGGAATCTGGTGAAATTGCTGATCTGCCAAGAGAAACTGGTGCTCAGTTACAAATGTGGAAGAGACACCAGGCCCCAGAAATGGGTAGAAAACAAAACTGCTGCTGATTCTCTTGAGGAGCCATGTTGATTGTTCACATCGAGTATTTTGAGGATTAAAACCTCATTGCAAACCAGTGGTCATGTAAGTGTTGATATTCAAAAGTCACATGTTCATAACTCCATTCCCTTTGAGTCTATCCTTCATGTAAGACAAATACAACTGTGATAGAGGGCATGGTTCCCATATTGAACTGAGTTGCTGACTATAAAGATCTGGCATAAGCCCAAAGTTTCCCTGAGATCTACATCCCTGGTTATGTATTTGTAGCCATGAACCGAAAAGATCGATATTATATTTACAAACTCCAGTGGTAAAATATGTGGACAGGTCCTGGATATAGTTGGACATAATTTAAAATGTATGCCTCATCCTGGGAGCTGTTCCTCTTATGCCACTCTTTACAGTCAATAAGGACTCAGGGAGCCCTCCATGTGCAAACAGTGCTGTGCTGATAAAAGAATTGAGAGACCTCATCCTTGCCTTCCAGGAGCTTACAGTTGGGTACAAAGATGAGGTATATTTTCACATAAGAGAAGGGATGATAGGAATTAGAATATAGACAGACTCTATGGCTAAGGATCATGTACTTACAACTTAGAAAAAATATGCTAGTGGACTACAGAAGTCAGGAAAGGCTTCCTCATGGGTGTAGGACTGTTGTGGAGCCTTGGAGTCTTTGTAGGATGCAAACTGGAAGAGAAGGGATTCTAAGCAAAGAGAACAAATGTGACATGGTGAGACTGAGGACAATGTGAAGGGATAAAAGTATGTGCAGTACATCCAAGGGATATGGAATAAGGAGGTCTTGTCAGAGTTGTGGATTCACCTGGGTGAGCCCTGGGAGCTGAGTCCTCAAAACTGGTGACAAAAATACATTTGTGCTGAACTAAAGCATTTAGATCCCCTGGAGAAGGAAAGGGCAACCCACTCCAATGTTCCTGCCTAGAAAATTCCAGGGATGGAGGAGCCTGGTGGGCTATAGCCCATGGGGTTGCAAAGAGTCGGACACGACTGAGCGACTTCACTCACTCACAAGACATTTTAACTTAATTTCATACACAATAGAGGACCAAGGGCTGTAATTATCCATCAGGCATAAATGTGGTGAAATCTTGTCTGTGATCCAACTCCATAATGTTAAATCCTTGTGGGTGCAGCTTTTTGCCTCAGCTGATTCTTCATCACTATTGGGAAATATGTTTCAAGTCATCTTATGAACTGAGGAATCTAAAATGAAATTATACAAATGAACTTATGTACAAAACAGATACAGACTCACAGACTTAGAGAAGGAACCTGTGGTTGCCAGGGGGAAAGTTGGGGGATAGGATAGTTAGGGAGTTTGGGATGGACAGGTACACGCTGCTGTATTTAAAATGGATAATCAACAACTGCATAGCACAGAGAACTCCACTCAATGTTATGTGGCAGCCTGAATGGAAGGGAAGTTTTGGGGAGAATGGATATATGTATCTGTATGGCTGAGTCCCTTTGCTGTCCATCTCAAACTATCAAAACATTGTTAATCGGCTATACTCTAATATAAAACAAAAAGTGTTTTTTGAAACTAGGAAGCTTTAGGATCTCAAGAATTAAAATTGCTTTAAGATCTCAAAAATCTGCTTATTTTCACACATCACTTGGTAGTGAGGCTTACATCTTGGTACCCCGTCTCTGAATTTTGTCTTACTTCCAATGTTTTTATATTTACTGAAGGATTAAAAAGTCCCCCAAATGTTGTATTGCTAAACTCTTTATGCTTAGAACCACCATCAGATTCTCTGTTGTCACACAATACTAAGTAGAAAGTCAAAGATAAGATGTCAAGCTCCTGATAGCCCGCCACTGATTATTCCTTTCAGCACCTTTGAGATCTTGGATGTATTAAACTGTTCTAGCCCTCTGTTCCAGAGAAGGCAATGGCACCCCACTCCAGTACTCTTGCCTGGAAAATCCATGGGCGGAGAAGCCTGGTAGGTTGCAGTCCATGGGGTTGCAAAGAGTCGGACACGACTGAGCGACTTCACTTGCACTTTTTACTTTCATGCATTGGAGAAGGAAATGGCAACCCACTCCAGTGTTCTTGCCTGGAGAATCCCAGGGACAGAGGAGCCTAATGGGCTGCCGTCTATGGGGTCGCACAGAGTCGGACACGACTGAAGCGACTTAGCATCATCAGCAGCAGCAGCCCTCTGTTCTCATAAAAAGTGTGAGCAGTTCCTTTAAGGGAAAACAGATATGGTTCTGATTGTTCAGTTTAAGACTCAAAATGCTACTTGGCGCTGGGTTCTTTGATAATAGGAAGAATCCCTGGGAGAAGCAGCCATCACAGCGGTCTCATCTCTCCCGCAGGTGGCTCCCGTGATTAAAGCCAGGATGATGGAGTCTGGGACCACAATGGTGAGCTACCAGCCCCTGGGCGACAAGGTCAACTTCTTCCGCATGGTCATCTCAAACCCCGCAGCAACTCACCAAGACATTGACTTCCTGATTGAAGAAATAGAACGCCTGGGACAGGATTTATAATAACCTAGCTCACTAAGCTGTTTCAATTCTCTAGGTAGACAATTAAGTTGTCACAAACCGTGTAAATGTATTTGTAGTTTGTTCCAAAGTAAATCTATTTCTATATTGTGGTGTCAGAGTAGAGTGCAGTTTAAAAATCAAAAAACTAACAAACATTATTCCTTTTAAAAATCGTTTCTTAAGTTTAGAACACCTCTGTAATAATTAGTGACAAAAGGCTGTGTTCTAATCAATAAGGAAAAGCTTACAATTGTTATAAATATTTCCCTTACTTTTAATATAGCGTGCAAATCAAACTTTATTTTCAAGTCAGAGTAGTAGGATTGAATAGTGCCAAATTACCCCTGAATCATAAAAGGTTCTCTGGGGTACAGTGAAAAGGATAAAGTAAATATAAAATATATGTTGACAATTAAAAAAAAACTCTTGCCTTTTTCATAGTATTAGAAAAGAATTTCTAATTTACCTATAGTAACATATCAAGTGTATTTAAATACATATAATTTTACAAAAGGAAAATATATATATTAAAAAGAAATCCTATTTTGTAACATATAGATTTTTATTTTATATGGGTTATACAAACTGCAGGGGCAGATATAAAAACTAAGCCAGATTGTTGTTTTTTTTTTTTCTCTTTCTTTGAATGGAGGCACAACTAAACACTTAGCAAAGTTATTTTGGAACATAGGCCCACAAAATTCTTTAACAGTGTGATGCCTTCTTTCTGTTCAGGCTCTTACAAAACAAACACAAAAGAATACTGTAGTTTCTTTAAAAAGTGATTGGTCCGCTTGACAGCAAGATTCTCCCTTTTCCGTATTTCACCCATTGGACCTTAGCAGACCCGCACTGTAGGCCTGACAGCTGAGCTTCATCTTAGACTAATGAGGGTAATCGTCTCTATTCTTATTTCCATTCAACCTGTTCTAAATAGAAGGTGAATGCTGGTTCTTGCGCTGTCTTCCCAGACAGTATTCTCTTATGAAGTCATTTGGATTTCCTAGAGAAAATAAAGTCTAATCAGCCAGAGCAAAGAGGAATGGGACACACTCCAGATGTGGCGAGCCCAGAAAATTACACTTGGCCTTCAGTTTCTCTGTGAGAATAGTGACGTCATCCTGGAGGCCACATCACCTGTCCAGGGAGGAGTCATTTCCCTTCCAGGCCATTGCTTATTCCAATTCCCTCCCATTCTGACTCACAGAAGTCCTTTCTGCTGAGTTCCCCATCTCTGCGATCCCAAATAATTAATTTCTACTCCATGAGAGGTTATGAGGAAATGAGCTCCTCACCCAAGATTTTTTTTTTAGATTTATGTATTTATTTGGCCATGCCAGGTCTTAGTCGTGACACACATGATCTTTAGTTGCGGCATGTGGACTCTTAGTTGCGGCATGAGGGATCTAGTTCCCTGACCAGGGATCGAACCTCAGCCCTCTGCCTTAGGAGCTTGGAGTTTTAGCCATTGGACCACCAGGGAAGTCCTGTTACCCAGGATTTTGAGATAGCATCTTAAGACCCTTTGTCTATCTTCTGTGTCCCATTAAGATCAAAGTGACTGGAATATAGAGAGGACATATGCTCCATAGAATTCAAAATAATATTCTAAAATCATCCTTCTGCCCCTGCAAACCTGATGGAGAAACAGGAGCTAACAAGAGCTCTCATAGGTATTTATGGGGTACAGACTGTCAGATTCCAAGTGCTAGCGAAGAACTATATATGTCCTGCGTATATATCCACATATATGCAGACTGTGGCTGCACATTTAGGAGCATTCATCCTTTCTGTATGGACCACTCAGATCTGTGATCAGGAAGACTGTAGGTATATGAGGGAGGGAAGAGGATTCCATCCTTCATCCTGTAGCAAAGCCCTCTCACTTGACCATAGGATCCAACCACCTGCAAGCTGCATGAGCTTGCCCCTACATCTCTCCCCTAGGTCGGATCGGAATCACTGATACTTGAGGTGCATGTGGCTTTGGTCCCTCTCAGTCTAAGAAGCAAATGGATTTCCTGTGCCTATTAGACTTCCCAGGTGGCACTAGTGGTAAAGAACCTGCCTGCCAATGCGGGAGACATAAGAGACATGGGTTCGATCCCTGAGTCAGAAAGATCTCCTGGAGAAGGAAATGGCAACCCACTCCAGGATTCTTGCCTGGAGAATCCAGAGGAACCTGGCTGGCTACAGTCAGACACGACTGAAGCAACTTAGCAGGCATGCGTGCGTGACTATTGGAAGAAAACTCTACGCCCCAGAATTTTATGAAGGAGTAAGCCTCCCCTTCTAGGCTCTGTCTAATGGCCAAACATTCTAGAATTTGGCTGTTGAGAATAAGCACAGAGCTGCCCAGCTATCATGAGTCTCAGGCCCAAACGACCCATCTCAGAGGCAGAGATGCTAATTATCAAACCCACCATCCTGCCTGGAGGATGGAGCCCAATGTCCTGATGTGGACAGACCCCTCTCTACTCCAAGAGGCTTCTACGTAGGGGGTCCAGACTCCCTAGCAGAATCGACTGCTTTTTCACTTGATGGTACGACTGAACTTAAAAGGGAACATTTGTGCCTATGTTTGAAATTCCAGAAAAGAGTTTTTATCAATAGATCATTTCCCCAACACCCTGTCCTTTCCAGGTTCTTTCCCAAGTTTGCTGGGAGCCTTGCTCCATTTTATGCAGTGAAGTGCTACCAACCATAACCCAGGGAAGGAGGTAAATAAAAGCCTGATAGATCGCAGTAGTTTAAACATTCTTTAAAGTAGGTTTGCAATCTTCTCAAGTGGAAGGGAAGTAGGGAAGGAAGGAGTGAAGGAAGGAAGGGAGATTGCTTTGAACTTTACCGCAAATTCCCAGTGCCAAAGGCCTTTATGTGGGACCGTTCTTTTACATGGGGTCGCAAAGAGTCAGGCAAGACTGAGTGACTGAACTGATTCTTTTACAAATATTAGGAAAGTTGGGTTTTAGCTTTAATCACATTTGACATGGCCATTTTCATTTAGACAGCAATATTGTGTTTCTTATTTTTAAATACTTGAAAAAAAAAGTGTGGTATGTCTTCATCAGAGACACATAAATGGTATTGACTTCCTGGACTGTGTCAAGGACATGAGGAAAGAAAAGGAAGTTAATCCTGTGTGTAACTGTGTTGCCTTTAATATACTGCTAGTACTGTCTCGTCCCCTCAGATTGGGGTTGTGCACTTTAGATCGAATTTGCAGTGTTGCAAGTCAACATGTGTTGCTGTAGAAGCTTGTACAACATATTACTGATGTGTCTATTCCTGTGTGGTGGCCGTACTGATATTCTGAGAACCACACTTGCATCCGTGCCATACTCTCTCTGCCACACGGTGTGCCCTCCACCTCAGCCCTCACAGGGAGCGCCCTTGGCTCCGCTTGCTCCTGAGAAGTCTCCTTTGAGAATTGTGTGATTTCACACCATGCAAAGGGAATGCAACTTCAGTGTCTCTGAGAACAGGAGACCAATAAGGAGGGTCACCAGCAGCCAACCTCACAGGTACTGTCCCTGCTAGCATCATTTGGAGTAGATGCTACTGCTCAGAATATGGACCAAGAAAGCACAGGTGTAAATATAGCAGCAGAACAGGGAACCCAGGAACCTAGCAGTGGGTCTCATCTTGCACGCGCCCTCCTGTTTTCAAATGCTAAGTGCACACGCTGTGTATTGATTAGTTACCTATGCTGAAATACTGTTCCCCATTGGTGTTTCTGAACGATATTGACACTTCCCCAGCATTGCTCCATTACTAAAGACAGAAAACAATAATAATAAAAAAAAGAACTACAAATATGTGACAACCTGATCCTCTTACCAAATATGAACTTGTGTATGATCAAAGTATTTTATGTGTTGTCTCTCTAAATCCAAATAAATGTGTACATGTGGACATAGCTCAGACTTTGGATGCTTGCTTCTGGCTTTGCCATGTTGAGGGGCTCATTTCTAATGACTTGGCCTGCATAAAAGGTCCTTCCGTTGTCACAGAGCTCAGAGCATCTTTGGGTCTTCTTTGGGGAAAAAAAGCTCTTACTTCTGTAGTTGCTTCTCAAGGATATTTTTTTCACTACCCTGGTTTCTCCTTCACTCAGATCTAATCTTTTTTTTTTTTAAGTATTTTATTATGGAAAATTTCATGTACATACCGAAGTGGAGGAAATAAGTATAATGACCTGCCATGAAGGTTACAAGCAGCTTCAGAAATTACTAATTCAGAGCCTGGTACAGAAAAACCTGAACAAATTTTTGGCCAGCACCAACATGACAAGGAGACTTGTTGAACACTCTTGGGTACAAGTCTTCCCCAGTGGCACAGTGTTAAAGAATCCACCTTTAGTGTAGGAGATGTGGGTTTGATCCCTCCTGGGTCAGGAAGATCCCCTGGATGAGGGCATGGTAATCCACTCTAGTATTCTTGTCTGGAGAATCCCATGGACAGAGGAGCTTGGTGGGCTACAGTCCATGGGTTCGCAAAGAGACATGACTGAAGCCACTGAGAACACACACACTTGGAAACAAAGCGCTGTGTGAACTAACATTTTATTTAACCCCCACAAAAACCTGATGAAGATTATAGTTTAACAACATCCATGAAGATGTGAACAGGAGCAGAAGATTGTTCCCAGCCTGGGGGAATAATGGGAACCAGGGCAGCGATGTCAGGTGTTCCTGTTGATTTGGCTCTTGTCTATTGGTTCCCCTGTAAGCAATATTGAAATTATCCAGAAACTTCATCTCTTATGTCCTCCCTCCATATGTCTGCTCGAAGTACTATCTCTTCACTCCAGTCTAATACCTTTAAGGGGCATCTCAAGCCCATAGAGCAGCCTGGACCTGATAAGGCAAATCAGGATACACTCTACCACTGACATCCTCGTGGTATTCTAGCTTTTACCCTGCTCACACACAGGCTTGCATGAGTGCTAAGTCACTTCAGTCATGTCTGACTCTTTGCAACCCTATGGACTATAGCCCGCCAAGCTCCTCTGTCCATGGGATTCTCCAGGGAAAATTACTCGAGTGGGTTGCCATGCCCTCCTCCAGGGGATCCTCCCAACTGAGGGATCAAACCCGAGTCTCATGTCTCCTTCATTGGCAGGAGGGTTCTATACTTGGGAAGCCTCACACCAAGGCTTAGAGACCTGCAAATACTCTGAAAGATCATTCATCCAGAGTTTCACAAAACTCTGGCCTGAGGACCCAGGAAGAAGGAAGATGTCTCTAGTTTGGGGTACAATAAGAAGTTCAGGATGAAGACGGGGTTTTATACAGTTGAAGTCAATCTCTCATCTCAGGTTTGGCCCCTGGTGCATTTCATTGTTGCTTTCCTTCATCCGTGCCCTAACGTTTCTAAAATGATAAGAGAAGGAGTTAGCAACTCTGCTAACTTGCATATTTTTTCCCCTATAAATCACAAATCTCAGAACCACTAATGCCATGAAAACTTTCAGATTCTCTCTGCCCTCAAACTCCATTTCAGGGCACTTAGCTTCTAATGAATGCTACTTAAATTGACTGGGATGTTTGTAAGTCAGACTGTAAGCTTTAAAGCACTACAGGTAGCAGTGAAGCAGTCTACATGTTTTGAGAAGCTACACATTCCTCAATAATGTTTTCATTTTCAAATCCACACACATCCCAACATCTGTTGGCATTGAACTCCTCCCTTAGAACCTAAGATCTTTCATGATGTTTCAAATAAACAACAAAAAGTCCCCATCAAAATTAGTCTTTGATAGAGTAGAAGTTGTGACTTTGAAATATCAAAACCATCTCTTCATTTCATTCTGTCATCTTAGAAGAGAGAGTTATTGGCTTTTTCATGTTCTGGATGTTGCCCAGGCTCCAGTGATTAGAACAGCAATTCTTTTTTTTTACTTCACAGAATGTTTCCTGGTCCACGATTTAAACAAATGTACACATCTGACAGCATTTGCCACTGCATGGAAACTGACAATTCTCAGCAACATATATCAAAATGTTCATTTAGGAAAAACACTTGGTTTAACATCTGTCCTTGTCTATGCAAAGGAAACTCTTATTTGAAACGACTTAATAAACTCAGTTCTTTTCTTGCCAACCCAGTCAGTTCTTAGTGGAAGTCTGCAGCAGGGAATAGGGAGGGAGATGAATACAGGGAGAAAAGTATGAAGCTCTTATCACTATTGTAAGCTCTTCATCCCCAAAAGACATCACAGCTTGTTTTTTTTTTTTTTTTTATCTTGGCCTTCCATGAGCTGCAATTAACAAATATCCACATCACTGGTATATGTATTTTAAGACTAAATGACAAAAGAGATTTGTTTTGACTATGACAATATTTGACAATATTACCCCAGTGTAGATGAAATTTCTTAAAAGGTGTTCCCATTCCCATACCTCCCCTGCTATTTCTTTCATCTGTAATAGTAAGAGACTCCAGTTCTCATGCCTACCCAAACAGTATTAAAATACCTGCCCAGTGTTTACGATGAAACAACCACAGGTATTAATTACGGAAGCAGAGGGTTCCCAAGGAAGCTTCTTCTTGTCCTTGACATCCACTGAGGCTCTGAGTCCCATTAACTTCCTTCCCAGACACTACCAAGGCCAGATAAACACAAATTTAATTTAGTAGGTATGATGAGCGCTTGCAAGCACCATAATATCAAGGAAGAGGTGGCCTAGAAGGCTGGGTTTGTGGTGGCCTGAGAGCTCCCGCCAGGAGAGAGATGATCTTGCATGCTCACATTTTCATTCCTGCAACAAGGCAGCTCCTGGAGACATTGTGGGGCCTCAGATGCCAACTTGGCTACTGAACAACTCTGAGCAAATCCTGGCCCTGAGCAAATCCCTGCACCTCTCCGAGCCTCAGTTCTTCATTTGTAAAGTGAGGACAAAAAGAGCACTTATCTCCCGGGATGATAGTGAAGATTCACAGGAGAAGAGAGCCCAGTGCCTAGAACATCCTGCATGGTCAGTATGTGTTCATTATACTTGGATTCTGGGCTGCTGCCTGTAAGGACTGGGCTCTCAAGGGAACTTCTTCTTCCTACTTCGTCCACCTAGAGTCGATCATCCTGAACACAACGAGGATGTGGCAGCAGCAACTCCCTGGAGAAGGCCATCCTGTGAGTCATCCCTGAGGACTGCAGACCAGGCACTGAGGTGGCCTCCATCAAGGACTCAGCCTTCGCTTCGGCAGAGACAAGAGACCCAGAAGGGCTGGCCAGGGTAGCTGAAGAGAAGGAAGAGCAAGAGGAAGTAAGTTATCTCCACTGGGATAAATAACCCAGTACCTGTTTGAACCTGTTTGCCCAGGGAGGATCCTTGCCTCAGACAAGCACCCAAGATAATTAGAGAGATGACATGGATCAGCAGGTTTGGCTTCGTTGGAAAGTGCCAACACAGTCAAGTCCAGTCAAGTCAATGCCCTCCAAGCTTCCATTTACATAAGGAGAATGTCTCACTGGCCACACACCGAGAGAAGGAAGAGTGGCTTGGTTTTCTTAAGCCATCAAAGGGTTTCCAACATCTCAAAAAGCAAGTGGCAAAGAACCATTGAAAGATCTTACACTGAAGGTTACTCCTGCCGGGATCGCTGGTCTTGGAGCACGTGCACAGGAAAACACAAGTAAACACAAAGTGGGGATTCTCCACTTCTGAAAAAACGTAATTGAAAGCTTGCTACAGTTGCCAAGGAAATGACATTCAAGAGGAGTTTTAATTTATTTAAATATGATAACTTTGTGAATTCCAAGAAAACTCAATTACACAAACTCAAGAAAAGGAGAGATTCCTAGAGTTTCTTTCAATTCTGATTTTAGTTGGTCCAAAGAAAAACTTGCTGCCAAGTCTTTTGCCTTCTCTTTATTTATTTTGAACTGAAGCAGAGTTGCTTTACAATGTTGTGTTAGTTTCTGCTGTACAACGAAGTAAATCAGCTATGTGTATACACATATCCCCTCCCTCTTGGACCTCCCTCCTACCCCCTCATCCCACCCCTCTAGGTCATCACAGAGCCCTGAGCTGAGCTCCATGTGTAACAGTTTCCCATCAGCTATGTTTTGTACACGGTAGGGTATGTGTCACCTCTCATCTCTTGGTTCATCCCCCCCTCCTCTCTCTCCCCCCATGGCCACATGTCCATTCTCTACATCTCTGTCCCAATTCCTGCCCTGCAAATAGGTTCATTAGTACCATTTATCTAGACTCCACATATATGGGTTAATATATGATACTTGTTTTTCTCTTTCTGACTTACTTCACTCTGCCCAACAGTCTCTGGGTTCATCCACATCACTACCAATGACCCAGTTCCATTCCTTGGCTGAGTAATATTTCATTGCATGTATGTACCGCCTCTTCTTTATCCATTCATCTGTCGATGGACATCTAGGCTGCTTCCGTGTCCTTAGACTTCTCTTTATTTCCTTATGAGTCTGTTTTAGGATTGTGGAGATCAAGAGGATAAAGAAGAGGATTTTCTTTAGTATTCATTTTTATTTAAATCATTGCAGGAATTTCCTGGAGGTTCAGTGGTTAGGACTCTGGGCTATCACTGCCAAGGGCCTGGGTTTGATCCCCGGTTGGCGACCTAAGATCCTGCAAGCCTCCGAGGCATGGTCCTCCCCCTCCCACAATTTTTTTTGCATAAGGTTTCCATTCCCTCTGAATTGTTGAGATGTTATTCTAGGGGGAGAGACTATCCCTCACTGTGGATCTCCACAGCTGGCTGAGCTCAGGCTGGTGTATGTTCAGGAAAGAGCAGATGGCTCCCATTATTCCTCAGCAGCCAAGGGGAAAAGAAAGCATTCCCCTCATGCTGTGTATATGCTTGTTAAATTTGCAAAAACAAAGCATCTGTTCACTTCACTTTTTTGAAAGGGTGGATGGAGTTTCAGGTAAAATATCTCTTTGGAATGAACCATTCACAGTTAGGCATGGGTGGGAAATTCAATTCTGGTATTGACTAATTCTTTCTGTTCCTGTCACAATGAGCTCTGATAATTTATTTTGAGATGATTCAATCTAGGAGTAAATCTATTGTATGAAGGTCTCCAACCCACTGATACCATTAATCTGATAATTACAGCAAAGCTCAGTGAAGAAATCCTGGGATGGAGGAATGGGCTAGGCCTGGCCGAATTCTTTGTCTCTTATGCACCCTGACTCTGAAGCAGATATTTCAAAATGCCACCAGCCCCTTTCAGTCTTCTTGACTAATGACAGAATTCCCTGTTCCTCAATAATATCTTGTCCTTTCTCTTGATAAATTCTGAAAGTCTTTTCCTCATCTGTAAAATTGAGTTAGTGATACTTATTGCAGGGGATGGAAATAATTCAGTGAGAAAATATATGTAAAGCCCTTGGTGATAGAAAGCAGCCAGGCCAGTGGCTGCTCTCTTCTATCCCTGACTGTGCCCTGACCAAATTCCTCCTGTGTGTTAGAATCATCTCCTGATGGAAATTCCGTGGGCAAGTCAACCTGATCCACGTATTCTTTATAAATCTGATTGTTTGCTATCCTGGGTAGCTCTTCGTATAAACTAAGATATTTTGTGTGTGGTAAAAATCACATAATATAAAATACACTATTTTAATAATATTTAACTGTATGTTTTGCCTGCCAATGCAGGAGATGTAAGAGATGTGGATTTGATCCCTGAGTTGGGAAGATCCCCTGGAGGAGGGCATGGTAACCCACTTCAGGATCTTGCCTGGAGTATCCCATGGTCAGAGCTGCCTGGAGGGCTCCAGTCTATAGAGTTGAAAACAGTCAGACATGACCGCAGTGATTTAGCGTGCATGCATGCAACTGTGCATTTTAGTGGCACTAAGTACATTCACACTTTTGTGCAACTCTCACCATCATCCATCTCCTGAATTTTTCACCTTCCTAAACTGAAACTTTGTCCCCATTAAACATTTAAGGCCCCATTCCACCCTCCCAACCCCTGGCCCCTGGCATCTACCAATGATGTACTTCCTGACTCTATGAATTTGACTGTTCTAGTATCTTGTATAAGTAGAGTCAAACAGTATTTGTCTGCATCTATTGTATATTGGTGAAAGTGAATTGATGAAGGTGAAGCAGGAGAGTGAAAAGTTGGCTTAAAACTCAACATTTAAATAACTAAGATCATGGCATCTGGTCCCATCACTGCAGGGCAAATAGATGCGGAAACAATGGAAACAGTGACAGACTTTATTTTCTTGGGCTCCAAAATCACTGCAGATGATGACTGCAGCCATGGAATTAAAAGATGCTTGCTCCTTGGAAAAAAAGCTACGACCAACCTAGATATCATATTAAAAAGCAGAGACGTTGCTTTGCCAACAAAGGTCTGTATAGTCAAAGCTATTGTTTTTCCAATAGTCATGTATGGATGCGAGAGTTGGACCAAAAAGAAGGTTGATCGTTGAGGAAATGATGGTTTTGAACTGTGGTGTTTGATGGAGAAGCCTCTTGAGATTGCCTTGGACTGCAAGGAGATCAAACAAGTCCATCCTAAAGGAGATTAATCCTGAATATTCATTGGAAGGACTGATGCTGAAGCAGAAACTCCAATACCTTGGCCACCTGATTCGAAGAGCTGACTCATTAGAAAAGACCCTGATGCTGGGAAAGATTGAAGGCTGGAGGAGAAGGGGAAGACAGAGGATGAGATGGTTGGATGGCAGCATTGACTCAATGCACATGAGTTTGAGCAATCTCTGGGAGATGGTGAAGGACAAGGAAGCCTGGCGTGCTGCAGTCCATGGAGTAGCAAAGAATTGGGTACGATTGAGTGACTGAACAACAAAAATTGTATATTGGAATGCATCTTTAAGGTTCACTTGATACATGTCCTACAGATAATGCCGTATTTCTTTTCCCCTGTGAACCTACAAGGAGTTTTCAATTTTGAGTTTCTTTGTTTAAACAACCATCCACTAACACCAGGCACTTTTGCAAGAGAGCCAGGAGTTGGTTGAAGCACCTGGAAGCAGGTTTCATTCCAGTGAACTCATTTATAAGGACTTTATTGGATTCGGCTTAGAGCGGGGCCCACCAGGGGCACAGCAGATAATCACCTATTAGCAGCAGCCACCTGAGACAGAGGTCCCCAGGCTGGCAGATGCCACCGCAGCTGCCTGCGCTACAAACTGGAGACTCACAGGAGCATGGTTGACCTAGGCAAGCAAGGAACAGAATCAGTGAGTCTGCATCTCTCACATGCCGGATGGCTTAGGAAGAGCCTCATTTTGTCTTCATTGGCTGCAGGCACCAGAGAGAGGAAGCCCCCCCTCCCTCCAATGGCAACAGTCACCTGCCAACTGGTTTCCCTACTTTTACATGCTGAATTGCCCTTTTCCAGTAATACATCGATGTCTACAGATTTTCTTCTGCGTTTGGGTTTCCCTCTTTTCTATTGTTGTTATTTAGTCGCTAAGTGGAATCCAACTCTTTTGTGACCCCACGGACGGCTGCCAGGCACCTCTGTCCATGGGATTATCTAGGCAAGAATACTGGAGTGGGTTGCCATTGCTCCTCCAGGGGATCTTCCCTACCCAGGGATCAAACCCAGGTCTTCTGCATCTCCTGCACTGGCAGGCAGATTCTTTACCACTGAGCCATCTGGGAAAGTTTCCTGAGCCTTTTCCATAGACACTAACATATTTTTATTACCGTTTACCTCTTATCTATAATTTTAGTTTTGATTTTCTGTTTATAGGTGAAATATATAGATCTATCAATATATCAAAAGATATAGAAGAATATATGGTATTCTTTGGCAGGGGGCGCTGTGCTGTGTCTTCCTTGCAGCTCGCAGGCTTAGTTGCTCCACAGCACATGGAATCTTTGTTCCTCCATCAGGGATCAGACTCATGTCCCCTATATTGGCAGGCAGATTCTTTACCACTGAGCCACCAGGGAAGCCCCCAAATGCTCCCTGTTTGTGTTCAGTTTCAGAGAGAAGATTTTCACTGCTTTTGTCATAGTTTCCAAGTTCAGCTGCTTAAAATGAGTGTTCTGCCCCCGAGGCCCCCTGTGTGTCCTGGTCGAGCTGCATGTTCTCTCTCAGGGCACCATCCTGAGCTCACACTTAGCTGCAGCTCAAGGACTGGGGTCCCCAGGACTGGGCATATAGGAAGTGGGGTCCCAGCCTCTCTGGAGAAAGGAGCTGTCTTGGAAACATTCAATCAGGATGTTGTTCAGTCACTCAGTTGTGTCTGACTCTTTGCGACCCCATGGACTGCAGCACACCAGGCTTCCCTGTCCTTCACCAACTCTAGGAGCTTGCTCAAACTCATGTCCATTGAGTAAGTGATGCCATCCAACCTTCTTGTCCTCTGTGGCCCCCTTCTTCTCCTGCCTTCAATCTTTCCCAGCATCAGGGGCTTTTCTAATGAGTTGGCTGTTTGCATCAGGTGGCCAAAGTATTGGAGCTTCAGCTTCAGCATCAGTCCTTCCAATGCCTCCAACCCTTCCAGTCCTTCCAATGCTTCAGCATCAGCCCTTCCAATCAGGATGAACTTCTTAAGTTCCTTATGGTATACAAGCGTTGCTGATACGATTCTTGCTAATATTTTCCTCCTCTTGGTTTCCTTGAGGCAGCTCTAGGCTGGGAGAGTTTCCACTGTGTCCCGGTGCATGTTCATGTCCCTGGGCCCAGTGACCGCTGCAGGCTCCTTCCCATTTTGGCCTCCTTCCCCCCGTTAGTGGCTGACTGGGACTTCATTTTTATGCTGCCCTGGGAGCACTTGTTTGTGTTCTTGGGTCTTTTGCTGCAGAGCCTTTTCCTTCTGTAGCCCTGGAAGACTCCTTCCTGCATCGGTCATTCTTCATCATAAAAAGTAAAATAAAAAAATAAAGTTTTTTATAGCAAGAAAAATAAAATGAAAATACTAAAAAATTCTTGATTATATTTCAAGAAGATAATTGTCATCCAGCCTGTAAGTAGGTTGCTTCCACCTTCTGGCTTCTGTGAATAACTTTGCCATGAACATGGACATGAATGTGCAAATCCCTCCCAGAGGCCCTGCTCTCTGTTCTTGGGGTCTATATCCAGGAGCGGGATTGCTGCTGGGTGGCTGGTCTTTAAAGTAAGTCCATTTTTCCAGAAAAGCCGACAAGCCATGAGGTGATGAAATCAACTCTCTCTACTCCACTGTAGAGCCCCAACTGCAAGCTGCTAAATGGGCTTCCCAGGTGGCTTAGTGGTAAAGAATCTGCCTACCTGCTGGAGATGTAGGAGACTGGAGTTCAATTCCTGGGTTGGGAAGATCCCCTATAGAAGGAAGGAGCAACCCACTCCAGTATTCTTGCCTGGAGAATCTCAGGGACAGAGGAGCCTGGCAGGCTCTTGCCTGTGGAGTCACAGAGTCGGACATGACTGAGCACACACAGATAAATGGCATCAGTTTACTGGGTTTTCTTAACAATGTTGATCTAATGTAACAAATATTTCTGAAAAATATTTTTGTTTATTGACTTGGTTTATTTATCATACGGTTCTATATCAGGACTATTTCTCTGTAATTATCCCCCTGAGAATAGTAAATCCATCAAGCCCATTCTCTCTGCAACACTGTTAGTTTTCTGATGACTTATTGCATAACAAGCTGTCAGACGTCTTAGCCTTGACTCAAGCGGTAAAGAATTCGCCAGCAGGAGACCTAGGAGTGCAGGAGACATAGGAGACATGGGTTCGATCCCTAGGTCAGGAAGATCCCCTGGAGAAGGAAACGACAATCCACTCCAGTATTCTTGCCTGGAAAACTCCCAGGGAGAGAGGATCCTGGTGGGCTTTAGTCCGTGGACTTACAAAGACTAGTACTCAACTGAGCATGCAAGGACAAGCTGTCAGAAGTCCCTGGAGGAGATATTGCAGTCTTTTGGAAATTCAAATTTGGGGAATTATTTTTATCTTCTAAATCTTGCCTTAGTTTGAAAATACAGTAGCTCTAAACTATTTATCCCCTTCCCCCCAATCTTAAACAGAAACATTCAAGAAAACGTTCAAATATTCAGAAAGACTGTTTGCTTCCCTAAGGAGCCCTGGTAAACTACGACCTTGTTCAAAACCAGATTCCTCTTGACTTTAATCCTAGTTTTACCCTCAACAACAGGTAATGGTGTCTAGATACCATCCGGGGCAGGAATAGCAGACTCTTAGTTAGCATTAGTCCCTCAGTTGTGTCCGACTCTTTTCGACCCCATAGACTGTAGCTTGCCAGGCTCCTCTATCCATGGAATTCTCCAGGCAAGAATACTGGAGTGGGTTGCCATTCCCTTCTCCAGAAAAACAATCCCATTCTCCTCGCACGAATGGGATCTGCAGTGGCAGCTTTTGGCCACGGGGCGGCAGTGTGTCCATAGCCAGCTCCCAGGTTGTCCAGGAAAGAGCTGCCGTAAACAGTATTTTTAACACTCTTATTAAGATCTCATCTGGGTTCTGTATTTCACAGGAGGACCTCTGATTAAATCTCACTTAAAAGAGGCATAATAAAAGTCACTAAAAGTGTAATATTTAGCACAACACATACATTTGGGGCTTTACTCCTTGCCCTCGGATTAAATGACCTGAATGCGAACAGTGAGTATAGAGCACCAACTAACTGTGGGGCAGCTGCTGTTCCCGGGGCCAGGCTGCAAAGTCAGACGTCATGGTTTCCGACTCGGAGGAGAGACTGTGCTAAAGGAGGAAAGTGAACCCGGGGTGCTGCCTGGGGAGTGGTCTGAAGCCGAGAATGCAGCCCAGGACCAGTGTTCACAGACAGACCTGTCACTGAGGATGCTTCTCCCCCGCAGTAAGTGCTGAGAGGTAGGCCTGCTGGTGGGGGAAGTCCTAAAACTTCCCCTGCGGGATCAAACGAGTGGGCCCAGCGTGGGTCCTCACACGCCCTGCAGGCGATGGATGCGAGCTCCATCGCAACACTGGGCGTGAAGAGAAATCCAGCGAGGTTTCTGTAACTCAGCCGTGCGGCCATTCTTCTCATTCAGATGCTGCTCAGATGTCACATGGTCCCAGAGGCCTCCTGTGATCAGCCCATGGGAGGCCACTGCTGTCCCAGCGAGGACACTGCGTGCCCCTCGGTGCCTCAGCTCCCTGGCCCCTGTCTTCCCGTCCCCCTGCCCCTGGAATGTGGCCCAAGGAGGCAGAGAGGTCAGAGAACCGGGACAGAGGGGCCTTGAGGGAAGAAGTTGTGGGGTCTGTGCACACACTGAGAGGGAAGAAATTCACTCAGGAATTCTGTCCTCCCTCCTTGTGCCCACCTCCCAAGACCACTTTCTCTCCCTGCTTCCCGTCCTTCTTCCATACCTTCCCTCCTCCCCATTTGCTCCCCTCTGGGCATTGCTGAGGCCCATCACTGGAGAGACATCATCCTCAGAAGAGATGCGGGTGCAAACGTGGACAACGGAAGTCAACTAAGGAGATTTGAACAGTATTCTATTTAAAACAATTTTTTAAATCCTTTTTAAATTCTTTTTTTAAATAATTTTTTGGTTTTTAAATTTATTTTTAATTGTAGGATAATTACAATATTATGTTGCTTTCTACCAGGTTTTTTTTTTTTATCATTTTATTTTTTATTTGTGAAAGTTGCTCAGTTGTGTCTGACTCTTTGCAGCCCCATGGACTGTAAAGTCCCTGGAATTCTCCAGGCCAGAATACTGGAGTGGGTAGCCTTTCCCTTCTCCAGAGGATCTTCCCAAGGCAGGGATTGAACCCAGGTTTCCCTCATTGCAGGCGGATTCTTTACCAGCTGAGCCACAAGGGAAGCCCAATAATGCTGGAGTGGGTAGCCTATCCCTGCTCCAGGGGATCGTCCCAACCCATTTATTTTTGGCTATGCTGGGTTTTTGTTGCTGTGAGGGCTTTCCTCTAGTTTTGGAGAGCAGTGGCTACTCTCTAGCTGCAGCATGCGGGCTTCTCACTGCGGTGACCTCTTGTTACAGAGAGCAGGCTCCAGAGCACAGACTCAGTAACTGTGGCCTATGAGCTCAGTTGCTCCACAGCACTTGTGATCTTTCCAGTTCAGAGATTGGACCTGTGTCTCCTGTACCGGCAGGCAGTTTCTTCATCACCTTGCCACCAAGGAAGTCCTGAAGAGTATTTTAAACATAGCTTTTCCCTTAGAAATGTAATGCTGCTCCCTCATATTCAATGCTTCAACTCACAGAGTTTCCTTCTCCTTTACGCCCCAGGCATTTCCCTGATGGAGCTTAGCAGACCTGGTCCCCACAGTCTCCAGACTGGCTGGAGTCAGGAAGGCAGAGTGACTTGGCAGAGGTCGCAGCCCCAGCCCGTCTCCAGCTGCCCCTAAAACCTCCTTGGGGCAGGTCCCTCCAGTCTCCAGGAGCGACATCCTTGGTGGGGAGACAGCTGCGCTCTTCTAGCCATTTAGAAAGGCTTAGCAATACCTACCAGCATGAGTGACATACACGACTGTTATTTTTATAGCTGCTAAATGCAGATGCCACACAGATGGTGGCCTGGCCTGCTCACAGCAACCTGTGGACTCCAGGCGTGGCCGTTTCCAAACTTTGGCTCAGCGTCCAGGGACACCCTTCCCACCAGGTCTCATCTCTAAGATTAGGGTTAGAGAATTCCCTTCAGATAATCTAGACTCTGCCAATTTCTTTTATGGCCCCAGCTGTCTCCTCCCCTGAGGCCATGGCCCATCCTCTGGCCTGCAAGGGTCCAGCTAGACTGTGGTTTTCTTTTTCTCACTTGCAAAGTTGCATTTTGAAGTCTGAGGTACATTTTCTAGCTCGAAGTATGCCCAGGCTGTGACTCTCACTGGGTGTCTGGGTGTGGCTTGTTCTTCCCCATTATTCACATCTCAGCTCAGAGGTCATCCCTTCAGTGGCCTTTGCTGTCACCTCCCCTGGGGTGGTACCTGCCCTTCCGGCCACCGCAGTTCGCTGTTGGGCTCTGAGTTTTGTTTCTCTGCCAGCCATCGGCTGAGAGTACCTGCTGCTTCTCTTGGGTTTCGAGCTGGCTTCTCCGTCTTGTAACAGAAGAGGGAACTTGCTCCTCTCAGAAAGGACTGGGAGCAAAGGGAATCTTACACAGTATGCTCAGGGATTTCAGCGCCCAATGGAGCATTCTTGTTGACCAGGGAGAATGGGTCCAGGTCTGATGGATTCTTGTCGCTGTGGCCACGTAACAGCCAGAAGCTGCTCATCCCAGCACCCTGTGAGCTCCCTGAAGCCATGGAGACTCTGTCTTGTTCGCCTCAGAAAGTAAAAAGAAAGTGTTCGTTGCTCAGTCCTGTCCAACTCTTTGAGACCCCATGGACTGTAGCCCACCAGTCTCCTCTGTCCATGGGATTCTCCAGGCAAGAATACTGGAGTGGGTTGCCATTCCCCTCCTCAGGGGATCTTCCCAACCCAGGGATTGAACCCAGGTCTCCTGCATTTTCAAGCAAGTTCTTTACCATCTGGGCCAGTAGGGAAGCCCCTTGCTCACTCCAGAACTGGCCCCTTCTCCTATGCTGGGAGGGCCTGGGGAAGCTGAATGCTGAAGGATTGAAGGGACAAGATGGGAGGCAGGTTAGCATTACCCTGGGTCCAGAGAGCGAGCAGATCCACAGCCAGGGTCAGGGCCTGTTTCATGCTGTGGGCTTCTGCTCAGTGTAAGGAAGACAGATCTTGAAGGGCGGTGGCCATGGGTGGAAATGTAGCCTGGCCATGGTGTTGACTGGGAAGAGCCTGGCTCCTTGCCTGATGAGCAGAGCCCTGTCCTCGGAGGCCCTGTGGGCTGGAGATGGACCTGCTTTCTGACCCAAGTAGAAGGTGGCCACCAGCCTCTCTTCCCACTGTTGTCGCTAGGGTGGCAGACCCCAGGCCTCTGGCACCAGCTTCTAGTCACCATTCACAAAGACCCCGGTCAGAAGGGTCCCCTCTCCTTGCCCAGACCCTGTTGGCAGCCTCTGGAGACCACATGCATGGATTGAGTCATTGAGAAAGGTCATTTGAGGGAGGTAACCGCTGCTATGCCCCTGCCTGCTCATGCCAGCTGCTGGTCATTGTAAATGACCTGTTCTCCCTCCTTTCTGGGCTCTCCCAGGAATTTTAGAGGGGTCCCCAGCCTGATGCCTTGCAGCTCAGATGCCACTCGTGTGGCCATGTGTTTTGTATACACAGGGGAGTGTTCTCCACATCCTCTATGTCCGTGCTGGGCCCGGATGCAGGTAGAGGAGTGGAGTTAGCACAGGACTCGAGCACAGAGTGGGGTTCAAATGCCCGGGCTGAGGCCCACCTGGGAGGCTGGTATAGATTCTGTTCCATCACTCGCTGGCAGTGATAGGTCTTGACAAAGCTGGTGGTTTGGTGGCAGTACTTTGTCCCCCTTTCCCCCTGCCCCCTGGCTTCTAGGGGAAGGCCTTCTTGCCCCGTTGGAGCATGTGCCCATCTCTGAGCTGAGTCCGGGCAGACAGGACACACAGAAACAATGGTGATGGTGATGGTGATGGCAGGGGACCTGCCACCCTCTTGGCTGCAGAGAGAAATCTGCATGGCAAGGCCAAAAAACCAAGATGGAAACGGGTTGAGAAGTTGAGGAAATCTCTCCAGAGAGCAGGACACTCACAGGAGGCCTCTACTGGAATTTTCTAAATCTGGGCGCTCTCACAATCAAGAATATGTTGGCTTGACCAAAGCTTCTGTTGCTACCCTCCCTCTGCCCCATCCCTGGTCCTTCTTCCATGAGCCTCTCAGTGAACAGCAGCCCCATCCACCCCGTCAGCCACCTGGGCCCAGGGAGCCCCCTCTCTTTGGTTCTCCCCCACCCAATATACATGCACACCCTCAACTGACACTTAGGAGTGGAAAAACACTCTGTGGAAGCAAAATTCCATGTCTGTATAAAGTCCTGTGAGTGAGGTTATAAAGCTAGGGGAAGTGCTTTATGGAGAAGAGTGTTACAGAGAGAAAATACAGCAGCTCACCCAACCCAAAGGGACATGACTCTTCTGTGAAACCAGGCTGATGACACTGATGCAGGCTGAGCTGGTGACCGGGCACCGGGGTGGCAAGACGGGAGCCAAGGGTGGGGTGTGGAGAATCCTCCATGTGTTTCAAGCCAAGAGAACTGGTGGACTCTGTATTAGAGAAGCAGTGAGAGATGTTAGGCGTTGGCCCCAAAGAAGCTTGCAGTTAAGCGGGAGTTATTTATGCTTTCATTGTGCAGAGTCCTTCAAAAATAGCCCGATCTAAGCTCTTTGGCACCAGGGGAACACGCAGGCATCTCCCCTTAAGCTGGGTGTGTTGGATGGTGGTAGCAAAGGCATGTGTCCCCTAGAACAGGCTGAATCTGGCTAGGGAGGGAATGGGGGCCTGCAGCTGGGCTCAGCCCCCATGTCACAGACCCCCGCTTCTTGCCCCATCACACGCACCCCCAGATACAAAGTCACTGCCATGACGGCAGATCCAAAGTGCTCGCTGCACGTCCAGTTCTGCTTCTTCTCTGAGTCTCCAGAGTGAGGCCTCTTGTGACTTCTGTAAGGAGTAGCATTGGAATTGGACACATTGTCCCATTACGGGCCTCTGCGCCTTTAGAGCGCTATACCGAAACCCCGCCCCTAAAGTCTGCGTGAGTCACTTGTGTGCTTGTACACGTGTGTGCTCTGTGGTTAGATGAAGAGATTGAAGTCCTAGAAGATTCAGAGCTCTGACCCTAGTTCTTATATGATCTTGGGCAAGTTCCTTCGCTTTCTGTGTTATTTGCAAAGGCTGCCGTAACAAAATGCCCCAGACTGGATGGCTCCTACAACAGAAATTTCTTTTTCTCCCAGTTCAGGGTGTAGGTGGGGTTGATTTCTTCTGGGGGTTTGCTGACGATTGCCTTTTCATTGTGTCCTCATGTGGTCTTTCCTCTGGGTTTGAACATCCTTGGTCTCTCTTGTTGGTCTAAAATAAATAGTCGGCCAGATATTTCCCCAGCAAAGATGAGTATATTTGGGATCAGCAGAGAATTGCGATTTTAGGTCTACAACCATGGGGAGCCCTGTGAAAGACCCTGCACAGGAAAGGAAGGAGGATGCTTTTACAGGGGAGAAAAGGAAGCTGGGGTATGGGTAGGTGTGGGGCTAGGTAGACAGAAAGTCCATGGCTTGTCATTGACTGAGTCCTTGTGTGAAAAGAGGCCGGGCCTTCCTTTCTTCTCTTGGGATCTGCCATTTTCATTGGGTGTGAGAGCCCTTGCTGGTCTCCTGACTCCATTCAATCACTTGAGGCTTCTGGTATTAATTATTTATACCCTGTGTGTCCTATTCTTCTTTTTCATAAGGACACCAGTCAGTTAGGATTAGGTCCCACCTGGATGTCCTCACTTTAACTTAGTTGCCTCTTCAAAGGCTCTATCTCCTGGGAATTCACTGGTGACGGTCCAGTGGTTAAGACTTCATCCTCCAACACAGGAGTGTGGGTTTCATCCCTGGTCGTGGAGCTAAGATACCACATGCCTCGAGGCCCAAAAATCAAAGCATAAAACAGAAGTAATAATGTAACAAATTCAATAAGGCTTTAAAAATAGTTCACATTTTAAAAAAATCTTTTTTTAAAAAACGGGGGCTTATGTCCAAATTCAGCCACATTATGAGGTCCTGAGGCTTACGGCTTCAACATATGGATTACTGGTTCATGGGGGAGGAGTGGCAAACACAGATCAGCCCATAACACATTTTCTTTTAAACTTCATTACTTTTGATTGCTAATATCTGAAGGATTTGAGCCAGTGACTTCTAAGATTTAAAGTTCTTGTTCTTTTCCTTATCTGTTCTTCTTTTGTGATTTTTTTTCTCTCCTCTCTCTCTCTCTTCTGTTTGTTCTTCCTCCTCTTCATTCTCTTATTTTCATTTCTCTTTCTTTCCTAAGAGTATACAGGTCACTCCCTAGGTGATGATACCCAGGTTTACTTATCATTTTTATGACCCTGGTTAGAATGCATCAGATCAAGTTGCTTGCAGAAACCTGACAGCAAGTACACATAGCCGCATGGCTAGAATAGATTAAAGATTAATGGGAGGAAAAAACCTTGCTGTTTCTCTATGTCCTCAGGGTAAAGGAAAGTCAGGTTCAAGGCTGACACCGACCATTAAGCAGGGTTTCTATCCATAGTAATGACAGAATAAATGATACTGGACTGGACCCCCTCACTGTAAATAACTTAAAAAACTGGAAGCAATTGATGAAGCAAAAGCTTCCAGATGTTAAAAATAGGCAGCAAAGGGCTATGGTCCCTAACATAAGGGAAACAAGAGTGAAGTCACTTCATGATTTTTCTAGCTTTTTACCTGGAGACAGTTTTTGGACTACTCCCAGGAGAAAACCAAGCAGAGCATGGAGGCTTCATTGAGTTGAGAAGACAGATTAGAGGAAGATATATAGAACCACAGAAATGTGCACAGAGGCTGCCTGCATCTTAGGCTGAATACTGAGCTGTACATGTAAAGAGAAAAACTCCAAACAGTCAGGAAATAAGCAACTTCAAGGAAAATTTTTAAAATAAATAATTTTTAGGCTTCACAAAGGGTATAAAGGGGCTTCCCTGGTGGCTCAGTGGTCAAGAATTTGCCTGCCAAAGCCTGAGTCCTAGGTTTGATCCCCAGGTCAGGAAGATCCCCTGGAGAAGGAAATGGCAAGCCACTCCAGTATTCTTGCCTGGGAAATATTATGGACAGAGGAGCCTTTTGGGCCACAGTCCATAGGGGAGCAAAAGAGTCAGACGTGACTTAGCAACTGAACAACAGCAACAAAAGCGTAGGAAGACATGTAAATTCTAGTCAGCCAGAATGAGGGTCTCGTGTTAAACACCTGGGAAATTCAGTAAAGACTCTAGAAATGTAATACCTTAGTAGTCAGGCCAAACTGAATCCACTCTAATAAAGCTTAAAATGAGTCTCAGAAGGATCAAGCTAATACT
This sequence comes from Bubalus kerabau, assembly GCF_029407905.1. Taxonomy (NCBI): domain Eukaryota; kingdom Metazoa; phylum Chordata; class Mammalia; order Artiodactyla; family Bovidae; genus Bubalus; species Bubalus kerabau. The sequence goes on from NC_073636.1 coordinate 27,093,623, forward strand.
CGAACAACTCAACTGTCTGTTAAATCAAAATTCAACACTTTTTGAAGGAAGCTAAAATCCAGACATTCAACAATGTAGCATACACAATATCCAGCATTCACTAAAAATAACTAGACATATGAAAGCAGGAAAATGTGATTCAGAGAGAAAAAAAGAAAAAACAACAGATAACAGCAAAAGGTCCAAACATAGTAGATTCAGATGATGGAATTAGCAGACAAGGACTTCAAGACCAGTTACTCTAATATACTCAAGAATTTAAGAGTAAACAAATAAAATATGGATAATGGCTATATTAACATCAGGAAAATACACTTCAGGACAAGGAATATTACTAGAGATGATCACGGACATTTCATAGTGATAAAAGGGTCAATTCATCAAGAAGACATAAAAATCTTAACACGTATGCATCTGATAACAAAACTTCAAATTACCTGAAACCAGTTGACCAGGAAAAAACAACATCTATAGCAACTGTTTCAAATTAAAAAGGAAAATACTACACAGCTACTTGCAAGGTCATCTTTATCACCATAGATTGATTAAGGGAACTACCCTGGGGCGTTGTTGGAGTGACAGAAAAACAGCTTAACAAATTTGGCTTTGACCTCAAAGAGCTCACAATGAGGCTGAAATACAGAACACACATACACAGATTAAAAGATTAAAAGGTATGTCTTATGTATTTTCCTTAAACTTCTGTCTTTCAATTTTTGAATCAAATAAATCATTAAGCTCCTGTTGGCTATTTTCCGTCTTGAAGGATTAGTACTTGGCCTTACCAACAGCCTTGTAACTGCTTAGTCATCCACACTATGCCCTAGTAGCTATATGCTGCTGCAGCTGCTGCGAAGTTGCTTCAGTCGTGTCCGACTCTGTGCGACCCCATAGACGGCAGCTCACCAGGCTCCCCGTCCCTGGGATTCTTCAGGCAAGAACACTGGAGTGGGTTGCTATTTCCTTCTCCAATGCATGAAAGTGAAAAGGGAAAGTGAAGTTGCTCAGTCGTGTCCGACTCTTCAAGATCCCACGGACTGGAGCCTACCAGGCTCCTCCATCCATGGGATTTTCCAGGCAAGAGTACTGGAGTGGGGTACCGTCTCCTCTCCGTGTAGCTATATGACCCACCCCAATAAGTTCAGTTAGCACCCACAGAACTGGAGGATGATCACTGTTAACATCCCATGAGGCCAGAGACCAACACTGGGGGTCCCAACAAGGCTTGTGATGACTTACTGTAGGTCTCTTGCTTTCAAATATTCTTGAAGCAGGCTGTGACTAGTTATGGAAAAGGATTCATTCTAGGGTGATTCACACTCATTATGGTTAATTAAACCAGTGAAGCCCCACTTAAGATGAGTCCAGCGCCACAGCTTGGGAAAAAATCACTCTTAAAGATTCACTTTATACACACAACTTGATCTTTTTAAATTCAGTCTATTTCCCAAGGAAACTGCCTTCAGGTAATTCTGGGATTAGCATGGATTACCCCTGAAAGAGCCTTCCAGAAATCCCAATTCAGCTAACAGGAGAGGCTGGCTCTTTGTTACCTTTTAATAGATGATTGAATTTCTTTATGCCACTTCTTTCCACGAAAGATGAAAGTAGCTCATCAACAAACCTGTGCATTTAGCTAGTTCCAGGAAGGAAAAGCAGAGACCTAGAGAGAAGTCTTCCAGGCTCAGCTGGGAGTGAGAGCTTCTCTCTGAAGCTTCCTCAGTTTCCCCAGTTGCTCCCCAGCTCTTATGTCACATGGAAAGACCAGGGACATTGACATCAAATAATGTGGGATGGAATCCCAGCCTTGCACCTACACCATGTGGGCTTAGGTGATCATGGGACATCACAGAACCCTAAGTTCTTCAGCTATAATGTGCCTCGCTCATGTGTGTGCACTCACACAAACACACACGCATACACTCCAGATATTCATTCTCTCCTTTCATGCCCTCTTTATGCCTCTGTTACAGGTCCTTCACTCATTACTGTTACCTGAGTGTGTCTTAGATCTCCTGGGGTCTGGAGAGTTGGTCACCGTTCTCATGGGTAGAAATGTCCTTGAAGGGAAGGGCTGTGTCTTACTCCCCTACATCCCTAGACCCGGTCCAGCATCTGGCATAGAGTTGATGTCAGTGTGCTATTGTTGGATGAAACTCTCTCTCTTTTTCAGAAGGGCTCAACGAGCTCTCCAGTACCTTCTTTATAAAACAAACAAAACGACTCCTCTGACTTCCTCTCATGGCCCCTCTCAAAATCTGTTCTCTCCTAGTCTGAGGTTGTCTTACTTTTAGCAGGTGAAGAGCAAAGGGCTTTGATGTCCGTCCCTGTGTTTGAGTGACCCTGCGACACCTCCTATAAGAAACTGTGTGTCCTGGAAGGGGCGGGCTGGCTCCTGCCCCTGTGCTGTGCCTGCTCTTACCTGGATCGCACACTTGGATATAAAGCAGTCCTTTTCCATCTGATCCCCCTCTGCTGTATCACCCATCACTCTGTCTACCCTTCTGTCTCTTTCCTCACACTGACTTTCTCTGCCTGTGGCCCATCTTTGCCTTCACAGGCGAGCACAGCGTGCTCCTTGTTTCCCTGGAGGTCCAGGTGGTACCAACCGCACTGCAACTGATGAAATGAAAGTTTCCTCCTTCCTTAGTTTCTTCCTTAGGGGAGAACTTGACCTGAAAACACTGTCTGAGAAGACCACTTCTCTCACACATCGCTGGTGGGTGGGGAGGACCCTGGTTCAGAGAGGAATTCCCTGGCTGCTCCACCAGACACTGCTGTCAGGGGGCTTCCGAATATATCCTTCATTCAACAGACAGGCTCATCACTTGTCCCAAATTAAAGCGCTTTGAATGCTTGGAGGGTTAGCGTTTAACAGTTGTGAGTTTTAAAATAGATCGAATTCCTTCATTCCCCCTTCTAGTATTTCATGGTAGGGAAGAGGCAGAGACACACACAGAAGGAAATGGGGACTGATTTGTGCTCCTGACAAGACTCATTCATCTAATCCTGGACTCATAGTCACAGCCACACAGTGTCTGCCTGCTTCCTTTTCCATCCATCCCCCTTCTTTCTCCCTTCCTTCCTTCCTACCTTCTTTGCTCCCTCCCTTCTTCTTTTCCTCCATTCCTTCTCCCCACCAGTATTACTTAAAACATAAGAGGAAAATATAAGCACTAACAAACTTGAATTGCTTGGTAACATGGGAGCATGTTTACAACACTCTGTTGGCTTCTCTTTCCTAACCAAAGTCCTCGCCTTGGTAGGAAAGCCTGATTTTTCTGGACTCACCCTCTAGTAAAGGTGACTGGTAGGAATTTGTGCGTTATCTCTTCCTGAGGCACTTTCATCATTATCGCTTTTAAAAGCCCAAAGACCTCAAGCATTTAACATATAATAGTAGACAAGAGGTACAGGTGTTTGAGGCAGGAGGTCCTACCCAGGGCCTGGAGATGCCTCTGAATTATCCAGGGAGAGAAATAATGACAACAAACCTCTCTCTCTCTCTCTTTCATCTACCTTTATTGGAGAACAACAAATATCAAAATAAAGCTTAATCAAAAATTTGTAACTCACAATGTTTTCAAAGACAAAACACACACTGGTTCCAAATCCAGAGGATGACCCGTCATCTGTGAGAGATTTGGGACAGTGCAGTCAGACTGTGCCTTGCGAGACAGTGACCCAGAGACAGGGCCGGTCAGCACACATCCTAGAACAAATCTGCTTCACACAGAGGGGCTTCCAGCGATGTCAAGGGAACCTCAGGGACATAAGATTCTGTTTTCTCAGAGAAACAATGTAATCCATGATGTCTCTGGGTGATTAAGATTTGGACAAACTTCAGGAGCAAATGTTGGGTCAAAATAGTAGGTGCCGAATGTCCAATGGCAAGGAAAATTAAGTCAGGAAGAGCTCAGAGTGCAAGAAGCAACCTCTGGTGTGTGCTCACTGCCCCAGTCAATGAGCAAAGAGAAAGAACCATTCTAGATCATTGACCATCATGCCTAAAATGGGCCAATCCTTTATGCAGAAAATAGGTGATCGAAGAGAAGCAGAAGAGACCAGAAAAAGTGAAACTCAAGCTTCCATTTCCAGTGTCAGTTTACATGGATTAGCTCATTTAATTTGATCAATAACACGAGAGGTTGGTGTTATTATTATCCTTGTTTTTACAGCAGAGGAAATAAGACCCAGAGTCAGTAGTGACAGGACTAAGACTCAAACCCACATCTTTTCTCATGTTCTCTCCTCTCCTATTTCTTAAGCAGGACTGACTCCCAAGTCCAGAAGCATAGGTTAAAGGAAGCTCGCTGGCCCACGAGGGGAGCTGGCATCTGACTGTGTCTGTGGGGCCAGGGTGGCAGTCAGGGAGCAGGTAGGGTGGCTGGGGAAACCAACACTGATGGAGTCCAAGGTCCCAGCCACGACATGGACATGGACCCTCATGAGGGCACCTTCCCCAACTTTGGCGGAGGAGAGGGAAGTCTCTGGAAACCAACCAGAGAGGGCAAGTTGCCCCAAATGGAAGCAGCAGCTGTGCCAGGTTCAGGGGTTGCAGAGTCCTGGGAGCTGCCCGGGTGGTTCTTCTGGGGGTGGGATGTGAGTGCTGGGCAGGCCAGTTGGGCTTGGTGGGCCCAGCTAGACCTGGTCTCAAGGGTGGTGGGCCACTGAAGAGTGTGAAGCAGTTAAAAACAAAACCAAACCTTAAGTGTTTCAAGCAAGTTGAGCCCTGGGATTTTGCTGGGGCATGGCAGATCTTGGTGTCACTCACCCAGAGAGAAAACCAGGGGAAGCGTTCAGGATATGTAGGGAAAAGCCAAGGTTGGGAACCAGGAGGAGTAGCCCCTCAGATGCCCAAGTCACTACCATGTGTCATTCTTTATATTTTTAAACCATTTTCATGCCTATGATCTAACTTTGCATGTCACAGCCACTCTGCGTAGGTAAAAGGCATCGTCTCACTGGTGAGAAAAGTGAGGCAGGAAAAGCTCTAGCGATTGGCTCAAGGTCACAACATTCTGAGTCCCCATTCAGAACAGGCTCTTTAGACCCTGCAGCAAAATTCAGTCACCGCTTTCCTGAGCAATGACTTATGGGTGACTTGCCAGTGCCTTTTAAAATTCAGTCATTGTTGTCCTGGTCTTTCCGCTTTTAAGTCAACATCCCGTGTGGTCTATTAGGGAGCAAATATATTTTCCTTTATTTTATACTCGAACCCTTGAAATGACTATTTAAATATTTTAACTACAATTTCTCTCAACTTCATTGTCCGTGTCAAAGCATTTGACTAAAATGTAGCACAACTATGGTTCCTTTCAAGGGGGTCAAAATGTTTTCTGTGGATGGAAACGTTCCCTATGAATGAAGATGAAAGAAGCTTTGTTGTACTCTTCCTTGGGGAATCTTTCTAGGGTTATTACCAAAGTCAAGAATAGATCAGAAATGGAGAAAAGGTAGGAATATCAAGAAGAGCTTTCATGGAAAATTGAAATAATTCCTTTTAAAGTTCATAAATCCCACCTTGACGATAGACCCCCCCCCCAGCCTCGCAGGACAGCTCTTCCCAGGTAGAAAAGTAGTGATCATGAGATGATTTTGAGGCAACTGTGATTGATGTCAGCAGGTCCAGATGGTGATATTTTATGAAAAATTTAATGGACATTTGTTAAGCTGATTCAATAGCAGCAGCCCTGGGCTCAATGGGGCTGGGGCATACAAGAAGTGTGCGTCAACTGTGAAGGTGTTTGGGCCAGTTAGGGATGGAAATGCTAGTGATTTGAGTTTTGCACACAAGGGTTCCCCACCTCTGGGCCACAGACCGGTACCTCCTGTCAGATCAGCAGCAGCATTAGATCAGAAATAAAGTGCACAGTAACCGTCATGCACTTCGATCATCTGGAAACCATCCCTCCACCAGGTCCATGGAAAAACTGTCTTTCGCCAAACTGGTTCCTGGTGCCAAAAAGGCTGGGAACTGTACATGCTCGGTGCTCATAACAAACACCACTTCCTGTCTGTATCCCACGAACCCTGCTGTAAACACAAGACTATTGGGAAGATGTGGTGATTCCCAGTGACCAGGTGGCTGCCCCAGTTTTGCATCCCGGTTCTTTGTCCCAGATAGGAAATAGCTCCACAATGACCTAGTCATCCAAGATATAGGAATTCAGAGCTAGGACAATGATTCTCTGGGGCTCAAGTTATGATGGGTTAGTGGTAAGGAATCCACCTGCCAATGATGGATACTCAGTGGATGCTGGTTCAATCCCTGAGTCAGGAAGATCCCCTGGAGAAGGAAATGACAACCCACTCCAGTATTCTTACCTGGGAAATCCTACAGACAGAGGAAACCTGATGGAGTTGCATAGGGTTGCAAAGAGTCAGACTGAGCATGCCGGCACTATTCAGTGCTTCATAGAAGAGATGAAATATGGACATTTTAGTGCTTCTTTAACCAGTGAAGATGTTATAGAAATGTTTTCAAGGAGGAAACGCCTTTTTCATAGAGACTTGGCTGGTTGACTGAACTTTTCCTTCTTGGGTTAAACATAGCTACTTCTCTTGCATCCTGAGGCATCCACTCTCCTGGTGGAGACACGTGAGCACGGCCAGGGGCCTGGAATGTCCCAAGAGGGTAAGAATAGCCAGATGAGCGACGGCTGCTGCTGGCCTCTGGTCACTGCAGTTGTCAGGAAGGCTTTGCCTCAAACAGCTCAGGGCCGCCTCCACTGGAGACAGAAGAACAACCTCGTGCTTCTGGGCTTGAAATTGTCCCTTTAGTACCTCCAGCTCTCACCTGGAAGTATTTTGTAGCAAAGATACACATATTCTTGCAAAGATTTCCCACCTCCTTGGAGAACACAAGCTCCGGACGGCTCCAGTCACCTTGAGTCTGTGACCCCCTGGAAGCATGGACCAGTCGGACTTGCTGGGGTTCCTTGTCATCACCCTAAATTGCAACGTGACCATGGTGGGTGAGTAGTACAAACCCCTGCAGAACACAGGTTCTGCCTTGGATCACTTTTCCTGGTCCTTCTCCACGAGGAAGGCTTGCCTATCCCTGGAGGACAGGGAGCCATGGCTCAAGTTTTCCTCTAATTCTCCATCATTTAATGAGGCTCCCCATCATTTAAGCATGTCTTGGGGGTGAGCAGTATTTCTCTCAAGAGGCGTCTTCTTGCTAACATTTGGGGGCTAAGTGGGAGGGGTATTTTTATGTAACTCTTCTTTGGCTACTAGGAAAAGAAACAATACAAAGTTAAGAAATTCATGCCTTGAGTCAGCTCGCTTGTTCATCTTTTTTAGGGATTATCCTTGAAGCTCCATTTGTAAAGATTAGTAAATTCTCTTGTGTACTTTAAACCAAATCCCAATTTTAGTTTTAGCCTTTTTCCTCTAACAGTGAAAGTAATAAAGTTTTGATTTATTTGAGTTTGATGTAGCCAAGTTAAATTTTCAGAGAGGTGTGGCTACCCTGATAAAGGGTATTGAGAAAAGGATTAAAATATATCCATTAAGTGGCTAATATTTTTCTTGTTCGTTGCTTTTTAAACTAAACCAACTTAGTTTTAAAAGTTTGAGTTAATGACTTTATCACATAATTATCATGCAATTCTTGAGTTGAACTGACTTCATTGATAAAAGAATTTAATTCTTTTGATGTCAGGTGATTTCTGCATCTCATCACAAAACAAAATATTTACAAATTATTTTGACTGGTCCTTCAACATATTCCAAAATTATTGATTCATGACATGAAAATAGGACTTGGAAGTGATTTTGATTTCTAGGTTAGCCTCACACATTCACGATGAGTTGAAGAAAGACAAAACCTCAATTCATAACAGTTGGAATAGGGGGAAAGGAGTTCTGAACAATTGAAGAGTCTAAAAAACTGAATGTTCTTCAAAAAATCTGATTTCAAGGGCCATAAAGCAACATTAAACACAAGTCCTGCAATTACATAAGGATCATGTGGACTATTACCATAGAGAAAACTCATTGAAAATAGTAGCTTTTATTTGCTATACACAATTACAGGAAAGCACTAACATCTTTGAAAAAGTTCACTCTTTAAGAGGAAGACTTTATTTACATCAGCCCAACTTTCTAGAATTTTCAGCCCAAAGTCTGAACTAGCTGAGCCAGATTAAACATTTTAGTTATCTATGCTTCTTTAAATCTGTCAATTTCAAAGCATTTTACAAACAAGTATAGACATACCTCATTTTATTGTGCTTCCCAATATTACTTAAAAAAAAAAAAAAATTGCATGTGGCAACCCTGCCTTAAGCAAGTCTTTGGTGCTGTTTTTCTGACGGCATTTGCTCACTTCATGTCTCTGTGCCCCATTTTGGCAATTCTCGAAATATTTCCAAGTTGTTAATTGTTACTAAATTTATTCTGATGAACCGTGTGATCAGTGACCTTCAGTGTTAATACTATCACTGTCTGAAGGCTCAAAGGATGGTCAGCAATTTTTAACAATGAAGTATTTTTTAGTTAAGATGTGTACATTGTCCTTATAAAGCTGCTGCTGCTGCTAAGTCACTTCAGTTGCGTCCAACTCTGTGTGACCCCATAGACGGCAGCCCACCAGGCTCCCCTGTCCCTGGGATTCTCCAGGCAAGAACACTGGAGTGGGTTGCCATTTCCTTCTCCAATGCATGAAAGTGAAAAGTGAAAGTGAAGTCCTTCAGTTGTGTCAGACTGTTTAGCGGCCCCATGGACTGCGGTCCACCAGGCTCCTCCATCCATGGGATTTTCCAGGCAAGAGTACTGGAGTGGGGTGCCATTGCCTTCTCCGCCTTATAAAGCTACTGCACACTTAATAGACCAAGGTAGAGTAAAAACATAGCTTTTATATGCACTGGGAAATCAAAAAATCCTTATGACTCGCTTTATTGTGGTGGTCTGGATGGAAAGCAGCAGTGCCTCCAGGGTGAGCTTAGTTGAGCCCAGGGTCCACACGTTGTTAAGTGCTGGTTAGATATTCACCCAGTGAGCCAACTGGCTGATAGTCTTGCTGTGATTTCAACATGTTTATCTACTTAGTTCTCCAGTCTCGGTTCTCCATTCCCCTCAATAAGGACTTAGAACTACTAGGAGGAGATGTATTTGTATGGCTGTAATGGTGCCTTTCCTGCTGCTTCTTCCCAGGGAAGATCTGGCTTATCTTCATGGTGCTGCTGAGGATGGTGGTGCTCATCCTAGCCGGGTCACCGGTCTACCAGGACGAGCAGGAGAGGTTCGTCTGCAATACTTTGCAGCCGGGATGCGCCAATGTCTGCTACGACATCTTCGCCCCCGTGTCCCACCTGCGATTCTGGCTGATCCAGAGCGTGTCTGTTCTCCTTCCGTCCGCGGTTTTCGGCGTCTACGTGCTGCACAAAGGAGCTGAGCTGGCCGCACGCAGATCCCGTGGGCTGCAGGATGCCTCGGAGGACCATGACGCCCAGGGGCTGACCCCCGGGGCTAGGCGCTACCTGACGGTGCCGGACTTCTCCTCGGGCTACGTGGTCCACCTCTGCCTCCGGACCTTGACCGAGGCAGCTTTCGGTGCCCTGCATTACCTCCTCTTCGGATTCTTGGTCCCCAAGAGGTTCTCTTGCACGCACCCTCCTTGCACTAGCGTGGTGGACTGTTACGTCTCCCGACCCACGGAGAAGTCCATCCTGATGCTTTTCGTCTGGGCGATGTGCGCGCTGTCTTTCCTACTTACTGTCGCCGACCTGGTCTGCAGCGTGTGCTGGAAGACGCGAGGGCGACCCGGTGAGGCCCGGAGGAGACCGTGTCCAGGGGCAAGGGATGCGGCGCCTGAGGGACGCGGGGCGCGGGAGGGGCTGGGGGTGCACGAGGGACGCGGGGAGCGCGCTCGCACGGGCCTGGGGACCCGAGGGCCGGGCGCGCACAGCCCCGCGGCAGAGTCCGCTGCGCCCGGGAGGCTGGAGCTGCCGGCAGAGGACGAGAGCGACGCGTTGTCCTCAGCCAGCGACCAGCCGCGCTTGGCCCGGCCCGGAGCGGCGGCCCTGGGGTGGGAAGAGCGGCCCTGCGCGCCGCGTGCCCCGCTCTCCGGCCCCGGCAAGTCCGAGTGGGTGTGAGTCCCGACATCCCACCCCAGGAACCCGAACGCGGCGACCATCCGCACCGCAGAAGGGCAAGCGGGTGGGACAGACGGACTTCGCAGGAGGCTCTGATGCAGCTCACCAAAGATTTAATTTCAATAAAGCCTTTAGAGGGAGGGGGGACCGTCCTAGGTGTTCAAATGCGGATGGTTTAACCCAAGAGCATCAGGCCCCTGAATTTGCTGCTCTCTGATTCTATTGTCTTATCTTAGCCTGTAGGTGCTTCGTGAGAAGCACATCCTCTTGCATTTACAGAGCTTTGATTAATATGTTAATGTTTTCGAAGGAGTTATTTTGTCTTGTTTTGGTTTGGTTTGGTTTTGGTTTGTTTTTCTGCTTAGCTAAAAACGGCATCTGTAACGAACTTCATGCATAGAGGGATATTCGTTTAACTTCTCCAAACTCCTTTAATAAAATTAATGCTGATTGCATTGAGATCTCGCATTTCTTACTTCACTGTGTCATAGGAGAAGCCACAAATGCAGGAGATCTGGCTAAAAAACATTGGGGTCTTTTGTGGGGGCATCTTGAGTGGTTATTGCATGTGGGTGTGAGGTGCACAAGCTGAGGAGTGGCCCCTGGCTTGCCTAGTGTTGCTGGGCATGTTGGCTGGGTGGCTGTCCTCACTGAGCAGAGGGGAGCACTTTGGCTGCTGATGGCAAAACTGGACTTGTCACAGGGCTTCCAGTCCTGGCTCTGACTCCCCCCTGGCCCTGGGGAGAGTCCTACCCTTAGGGCTGCCCTAAGGGTCTTCATTCATGTCCCAAATGAGAAAGGCTGGGGGTGTTCCAGCCTTGCACTGTGTGCTGATGAACTGGGGAGGGGGTACCCTACAGACACAGCAGTGCCATCCTCCAGGGGAGCTCCCCGCCATCGACTCTGCTCTCCTCCGTTTGCCCTGATTTTGGTCCAGGTGCTGCCAAGTTGGAGCGGAGTCTATTAGAGCCTTGGTGCTCCCTTCAACTGCCATGCGGAGGACACAGTGCAGCAGAAAGTTGGGGTAAGGCTGTTCCTCTTCACCAGGAGGCAAGGAAGAGCCACTAGATTGTCCTCCCAGAATGGATGAAGTGCCTCAGGTCCACAAACGCCCAGCACTGAAGAAGCCAGCAAATAGTGACACACGTGAACCAAGGCAGCCAGGGAAACAGTGGGCACTTTTAAAACTGTTCTAAAGATAACCCTGACAGTGAACTATCTGTCGGAATATCAGATATTTCAAGGGGAGTGACCTTGGAATATCAGATATATCAAGGGGAGTGACCTCCTTGATCTATCTGCAGAGTATCAAAGCCATTGATTAAAATGTAAAAAAAAAAATCATCCAAAATTGGTCTTGGTATAAAGCTCATTGAATGAATGAACCTGTTTTAACTTTGCAGTAAATCTCTCTCCTGCTCTCTGACTCTCTCTCTCTCTCTCTCGATTGCTCATCAACCTATTCAGAACCATGAACCATGACTCAGACCCCTTTGTTCGAAACTTAGTTCAATGTCACACATAGCAAGTGCTTGATAAATGTGATTTTTGAGCCTGATATCCCTGAATTTTTTGGGGAAAGATCCATTTCTTGTCCCTTGCAGTATGCAGTTCTGGTGTACTTTTGAGTTTGGGCACAGTCTTACAGACATAAGAATTCTCTAGGGGCTTCATTGCTATTTTAAAAATAAGTTCCTCAGGACGCCTCAAAGACCCAATGTGAGCCTTGATAATGTTGAGTGAAGAAAGGAAATCAAATTAACAAATATTGGTGGGGTGCCTGGCTGAGTGAGTGATAGTCGCTCAGTTGTGTCTGACTCTTTGTGACCCCATGGACTGTAGCCTGCCAAGCTTCTTTGTCCATGGGATTCTCCACGCAAGAATACTGGAGTGGGTTGCTATCTGGGTAACTCCTGGGAAAGGGAACTAGTGAGGGCTGAGCAAGGACTCCCTCCTGGCCATGGCCCCAGAGAGAACTGGGTGGGCCCTGTTCTCCTATGAGTTCTATGAGTGCGTGCTCAGGTCTGGCTTTATAAATGGCACTGGTATTTGGGTTTATTGGGAAGGGCTGCTTGGGCCTCACAACTGATGTCCCAAATCCCACTATTAGAGGAAGAGCCTGGAGATTTATTCTATAGAAAACTCTAAACCGCATTCAGAGTAATGGAGACCAAGAGAGGCGGAGAGATGCAGTGTTGAGGGTGGGACTCCCACGTCCATCATGTCTTGGCCAGGTCACTCCCTTCCTCTGGGCCTCAGTTTCTTTCTCTGAGGAAAGAGGGCCTGCAATGACCGGTGCAGCCGTCAGCCCTTTTAACATCAATAGGGGCTGGTTTATCAGGCCTGGTCCACCTGCCTGAGCACAGGTTTCCATAAATGAAAATGGTCAGAACAGGAGAGACTTGCCTGTCCCAGGGAAAGCTGCCACGGAAGAGAGATGGGCACTTCATGAAGGTGGGGAGGGGGCTCTGAGGATGACTCACCGACTCCCCACTCGGCTGAGTGATGGCAGAGGCTGCATGGACAGATGTGGGGGCCATCTGCTGTGACCCACACTGTGAGAGCAAGATTGCAGAAGAGGCTTGGTGTGTTCTGGAGCATGGTTGGTTGTGTCAGCTTCATGGTGACTGCCTCATCAGAACAACACAGAGGGTGGTGGGCCTCCTCTTCTCTTCCACACAGGCCGCTGTATATCGCCTCTGGTTTGTGACAAGTTCTGAAGCCTTCGAAGATCTTTTCTAGTTATCCTTTAGATAGAGGAGGAAAAAATTTCAGATTCTATCCAAAAAAGGTAAAAAAAGAAGTAGAAAATCGTGTGGCTCTCATCCTCCTTGCCAAGATTTCAGTCTACCTGTCTGTATCTTGGGGCTTCTTTGGTGGCTCAGTGGTAAAGAAACTGCCTGCCAATACAGGAGATAAGGGTTCGATGATCCCTGGGTCAGGAAGATACCCTGGAGGAGGAAATGGCAACTCCAGTACTCTTGCCTGGGAAATCCTATGGACAGAGGAGTCTGGCGGGCTACAGTTCATGGGGTGGCAAAGAACTGGACACAACTTGGTGACTAAACAGCAACAGCAAACCTGCATCTTGGGCACGCTGGGTGAACACAAGATGGTTCAGGGCCTTGGGTTCCTCCCACGGAGCATTAGAGTCACCCGCTGCCCAAGGCAGAGGCAGCAGGAATTAAGGTAGTTGGACCTGCTCTAACAGGTCACCCTGATTTGAGACTCTTAGCACAGCAGTTTCATAAAGAGCTGCATTTTCTGATGGGTGGACAGCTTTCCTCTGGGTGGTGACTTGGGGTTCCTCCCATCCTAGGCTCTACTATCTTCTGCCCATGATGCCAAGATTGCTATGGCAGAGACCAGAACTGTTTTGAGGCCAGGTCAGGAAGGGCCCTAGCATACCCAGCTAGAGCTCAGTCCTAAGGGCTCAGAAGGCTGCAAATGGTGGTTGAGTTATACAGCTGGCCCTGTGCATCTGTGGGTGAATTGGATTCAGCCAACCATGGATGTAAAATTTTAAAAAAGATTCTGGAAAGTTCCAAAATGCCAAATTGGGTTTGCTGCACGCAGGCAACTATCTACATAGCATTTACATTGTATTTACAACTATTTACATAGCATTTACATAGTATTAGATATTGTGTCATCTAGAGATGATTTAAAGTATAAGGGAAGGTGCACTTGGGTTGTAAGCAAACACTAGGCCATTTTCTATAAGAGACAGGACCATCTGTGGATTTTGGAACCAATCCTAGCAGTTAGTGGGGGGATGACCATTTGTCCAGGAAGAAGGAGGAAAAGTTAGGGCCAACAGTTGGCCAGTGTTCGCCTCAGGCAGCAACTGTTCCCTGGGTACCTGCCCCGTGGGAGGGATTTAATACCTTTTCAGTGGCCAATGAACCTGTCTCGGGAGAGAAGATAAGCAAGGATGTTGGCTCAGGTCCTTGGATGGGATGCACTGGGGTTGCATAGTAGAGAAAGGAGGTGATGCAGATGCAGAGAACCCACAGAAAAGTGTCTGGAACCCGAATCTCTTGTACTCAGGACTGTCTTCTTAGACATAAGCGTTTCAAGTGGGAAAGAATCTTAGTGGGTATTAAGTGCACAGTGATGGTCTTTGCTCAGGATGAATGGCTTGTCAGATGCTGTGTAAGTCTAGCTTTCCAGGTCAGATTTCCAGAACTCTTCCTGAGTTAGTGTTCTGGCTGCAGTGAGGACCAGCTGGTGGAACCCAGCACTGAGCCACCATACCGGGTCCTGGCTCCCTCTGGGACAGATGTGCAAGACAGCATGTGAGGGTCAGATGATGCTCCTGCTCAGCCCAGAGAGGGATTATTTATGGAATGAATAAACATGACTCTTTTTTGGTAGGATGCTAGAATCCACTTTGAGAATCTACTTCAAATTTTCTGTGTGGATCTGGTTTCCAGCAGGAGGTGAGGAGGAGGCTGGGGCTCTGCAGTGAAGACTTGCCCAGCGTCCCCTCCTGTAGCGGATCTTTCTCCACCCCTAGTGCAGCATCCGAACTGCAGGGGCCCGGCTGGCAGCCGAGCCTGTGAGTCCTGCCAGCTGTGCTATGGTTGTTCTGTGGGAGAAATATTTCCTAGAAAGGGAACAGCTGTCTCCCCACCTTCCCCATTTGAAACAAAGGAATGTACAGTTTTCTTTCCTCCCGTCCAGCATAGAGGGAATCTCTCCCTTGAGCAACTCTCTCCTCCATGCTGTGACCCAAGAGAGAGATGTGAGTGGCAGAAAAGAGAGCTGAAAGAAGTGACTGATTTTTCTCAGAAGCTCCACTCAATGAAATGAGTTTCATGGAGAATTTAGGAAATTAAAAATCAAATGCAAAAACTAGACTTTATTTTTTATTATTATTTTATCAATTGATGAAATGTATTTATTTATTTAGCTGTGTCAGGTCTCTGTGTTGGCACACGGGATCTTTCACCGAGGCTCACAGACTCTCTAGCTGTGGCACGAGGGCTTAGTTTCTCTGAGGCATGTGGGACCTTTGTTCCCCAACCAGGGATCAAACCAGAGTCCCCTGCATTGCAAGGTGAATTCTTAACCACTGGACCACATGGAAGGCCCCAAAGCTGGATTTCAGTAATAAGTTTCTTCCATCTGCAGACAGGCAGAGTACAGAAGTATGTGACCCATTGAAAGGATGGAATGATTGTGTAGCATGTGCCTCTGGCCAATGGGAGTCCACATTCTAGTTGTTCAGTTGCTCGATTGTGTCCGACTCTTTGTTACCCCATGGACTGCAGCATGCCAGGCTCCCCTGTCCTTCACCATCTCCCAGAGTTTGTTCCAACTCATGTCTATTGAGTCGGTGATGCCATCTAACAATCTCATCCTCTGTTGATCCCTTCTCCTCCTGCCTTCAATCTTTCCCAGCATCAGGGCCTTTTCTACTGAATTGGCTCTTTGCATCAGGTGGCCAATGTATTGGAGTTTCAGCTTCAACATCAGTCCTCCCAGTGAATATTCAGTGTTGATTTCCTTTAGGATTGACTGATTTGATCTCCTTGCTGTCCAAGGGACTCTCAAGAGTCTTCTCTAACACTACAGTTCAAAAGCATCAATTCTTCAGCACTCAGCCTTCTTATGGTCCAACTCTCACATCCATATGTGACTACTGGAAAAACCATAGTTTTGACTAGACAGACTTTGTTGGCAAAGTAATGTCTCTGCTTTTTAATATGCTGTCTAGGTTGGTCATAGCTTTTCTTCCAAGGAGCAAGTGTCTTTTAATTTTATGGCTGCAGTCACCATCCACAGTGATTTGGAGCCTATTCTGTCACTGTTTCCATTGTTTCCCCATCTATTTGCCATGAAGTGATGGGACCAGGTGCCATGATCTTAGTTTTTTGAATGTTGAGTTTTAAGCCAGGTTTATCACTCTCCTCTTTCATCTCTTTCACCTTCATCAAGAGGCTCTTTAGTTCCTCTTCACTTTCTGCCATAAGGGTGGTGTCATCTGCATATCTGAGGTTATTGATATTTCTCCTGGCAATCTTGATTCCAGCTTGTACTTCATCCAGACCAGCATTTCGTATGATGTACCCTGCATGTAAGTTAAATAAGTAGGGTGACAATATACAGCCTTGACGTACTCCTTTCCCAATTTGGAACCAGCCCACTGTTCCATGTTCAGTTCTAACTGTTGGTTCTTGACCTGCATACAGGTTTCATAGGAGGCAGGTAAGGTGGTCTGGCATTCCCATCTCTTTAAGAATTTTCCACAGTTTATTGTGATCTGTACAGTCAAAGGCTTTATCATAGTCAATGAAGCAGAAGTTTTTTTTTCTGTTTTCTCTTGCTTTTTTCTATGATTCAGCAGATGTTGGCAATTTGATCTCTGGTTCCTCTGCCTTTTCTAAATCCTAGGCTCCCAGTCAGTTGCCCTCCTGGGTTAACTGGATGGGTTTCTCTCCCCGCCGTCCTCTTTCCCTCTGCTGGTGGGTGCTTCTTGCTCTCCACACAGCCCCTGTCTGCATTTTATCAATAGGCTGAGAAATGAGACTTCAAATTAACAGAGCTACATTGATTAACCAGTATTTATTCAGCTCCAGCTTTGCACCTAGCATGTAATCTCTTGCTTTTGTCTCTTTGCGTGAGTCTAAAACAAAACAAAACAAAACAAAACATCAGCTTATCATGAGCTGATTGAGAGGCCAGCAAACCAGTAGAAAGTTCTAACTAAAGGCCGTTGTTCGAGTTTAAACAACTCCTCCAGTTTCTGTGAACTTTGATTTTCTCTACACTGAAAGGTGGATGTAAGACTGCCTTGCTGCGTGAACTTGTTCAGAAGGTGAGAGGAAATCGTGGAGGTAGACACCCCCTAAGAGGACAGAGCTGTGTGCAGACTGTGTCCTGGGCTGTGTCCTTAACAGATCATTCCTAACAGGTGTCTCCAGGAATTTGTGATTATACGATATTTGCATGAGGAGGAAGATGTCAACAGACTCAGGGATGCTCCCAACCTCCTTCCCACCTCCTTTCTGACCAGCAGAGGCCTCTCCTGGACCATGTTTAGGATGCAGAAGAGTTGGACACGACTGAGCGACTTCCCTTTCACTTTTCACTTTCATGCATTGGAGAAGGAAATGGCAACCCACTCCAGTGTTCTTGCCTGGAGAATCCCGGGGACGGGGGAGCCTGGTAGGCTGCCATCTATGGGGTCTCACAGAGTCGGACAGGACTGAAGTGACTTAGCAGCAGCAGCAGCAGCAGCTTCTAAGCACCAAAATGTTAATTTATTCCTGAAGGTGCCCCTAGAGCATTTTTACTCTGCTCCATTCTTACTTATTTCCACCCAGAAAAAGAGGATTTAAGAAATCCCAGCAGCAGATCTGGGAACTGTTTTAGGTTAACTTTGGAAAACAAAAGGGGTGAGAAATTTGGGCTGAAGGAGTAATTGTGGGCACTCAGGTCTCCTGGGAAGGAGTTCATTTAACAAGACGATGGTTTATCCTCCTGGGGTTGAGATGCGGCCCCTTATATTGATTTTACTTGATTTTTGCCTATAGTGTCTGATTGTCCATTTCTCTGGCTTTTGCACGTGTTCAGGCTGCAAACCACAAATGTTTGGCCTGAGAGGCAGGTTTGTAACATAAGATGGACAATGATGGCTGAGACTGGCAGAGGTGGAGTTCAGGGAGGATTGTGCGCAACCCTATGGTGTGAATACCCAGGAAACTCGTGGTGGATGAGCCAACAAACTCAAAGGACAGGGGCTGCATGGAGAGCATGTGCGATTCACGTAGGAGTCCTCCTTCCAAGCTGTTTCCTAAACGGCCACAACAATTCCTCTATGGCTGTAACTTGTCACAGAAGGTATCTGCAAAGGTGCATGAGGTTTTCCCCCCTGGGTGTATGAAACGATGTGTTACTTTGTCTTTTAGAGTTCTCCTTTTCTTGTGCTTTAAAAGGTTAAAGTGCTTTTGATCTCAGAGTATTTGAGAGGCAATTAAATGTTTATAATTGGTCTTCCTCACCTGGGATATTTGATCCGAAGAAAGCCTCAGGCATTGTTAAAGTTGATACCGAGCATATCTAGTGCCATTTCCTTCAAAAATTAAAAATTCGGTCATTTTATACATGTGGCTGTGAGGAGGAAGTGAAGTCTTATGCTAAAGCAGGTCCATCAGCCTTTGCTCTGTGCCCAGAATATTTCTTCAGAGAGAAGTTGAGAAGCTGTTCTCTGGGGATGATGAAATGTTTCCATTCCCTCGCCGGCTGAGGGCTCTGGGAACATTAGCTTTTTGTTTATTGGTTTGTCTTTGTTTCCTCATCTATTAAAAAAGTGTCACCTTTTGGAAATAAGATAAATGGAAGATAATGAAAATGACTTATTATGTCTGTGTATTTATTGAGCATCTTTTTTATGCCTGGTACTTGTACAAGGTAAGGGATGAATTACTAGAGAAAGATAAGGAAGGCCACCCTTGTATTTGAGTATGTCTTTTGATGAGATGATTGTGGCATAAATGCAGACAACATATACTTAAAAATTAAATTTTACGGTCCAGACGTGGATATTCCACCATCTAATTTCTTTTGTTTATAAATAGACCACTATTGAGCTGATGGCAAAACTTCTTCCCAGAAGAAGGGAATTGGGCTGCCTCCCTTACTCTGGTGGCGGTTGGACATGGGTCGTTAAGTAACCACCCCTTCCTGGACTCCTCGGGTGCCCCTCTCTCAGGGACCTGCCTTCTCACTGCCCTCTGGCCAGGGCTCTTCACCCAGACTTCACTCCGGGGGCGGAGGCGGTGCTCCCAAGCCCATTCCATCCAGCACTTGGCATCTTAGAGTCTTCCATCTGCCAGGAGCCTTAGTGACTTGAACTTGACCAGCTAATTTTACACCTGGGGATATGAAGGTCCAGGAAGGTGAGATCACTCATCTAAGATAATGTGGCCAGTTGGTGGCCAAGCCTTCTCACTCCCAGCTGGTTTTGGTCCTTCCATCACTCCCAGATGCCTTCTTGAAGACAGTCAGATAGAATGGGTTATTGTTCACAAAGATGAACGTTTGCAATATTGTAGGCTTTCTAGGAGGTTAATAAATTAATAGAGGGTCCCCATTCGTGTATGTGTGCTCAATGTCTCAATTGTGTCCCCACAGAGTATATTCTTTTTTATATTCTTTTCCATTATGGTTTATTACAAGACACTGAATATAATTCCCTGTGCTATACAGTAGGAGCTTGTGTTTCTTGTTTGTTTTTCTTTGGCTGCACTGGGTTTCGTTGTGATACAAGGGATCTTCCATCTTCATTACAACATGAGGGATCCTTGGATGCAACATGGAAACTGTTAGTCGTGACTTGTGGGATCTAGTTCCCTGACCAGGGATCGAACCTGTGTCCCCTGCATTGGCAGTATGGAGTCTTAGCCACTGGAGCACCAGGGAAGTCCCAGGACCTTGTGGTTTTAATGAGTGAGTCTTTAATGTGGTGTTTGAAGTTGTATGAAAAGTCTACGGTAGATGAAGAATGCAATGGTTTGAATGCAAGTTAGTACGGCAAACATTTCTTGAAGTTAAAAAAGTTATAATGGAAATATAAGAACATAGAAGTTTTGAAATAATGCCCCCAATGTCCCTCTATAACCCAATAGCATAATCTGTTTGTATTCTTAGCTTCTTAGGTGTTAAAATTTATAACTTCATTTGTAATACTTCTATTCTGCCTTTTCCCCTTGCTAGCAAAGCATCCACATTGTCTGTGGTTCTCTGATCTTTATCACCCATGTGAATGGATGGGGAATAATCCACCAAGTGATGGTGCTGATCAACAACCCCAGCCTCTGCTATACAACATTCAGGGTGCTGTTGAATAAAGTGCTTCTAGGTTTTTGATGTTAGAAAATAAAATGGCATGGGCACATGAGTCTTTTCTCTTATTGGGTTATTTCCTTATGATAAACTTTCAGAAAATTTCTACTGAAGTCTGTACACATTCTCCACTGACTGTGAAGCCAGTGTTGACTCCAGGCCAACTATTTGTGATACTGCCATAATTTCATGCGGTGAGTTTAAAATGCGAAACTTGCAGATGCCATTTTCCTCTGGGGCTTTGTGTAGAACTTGGGGGGGTTCCCCCCGAGTAGATGACATGTCTGAGCCCCACACTAAGTCTGTTAGTGAAGTTGCCTTTGGGCATGGAACTGAGTCACAGTGACGCAGGTTAGTTAACATTTTAGTAACTAACCAGTTAGTAAAATAGTCATCCTTACATCTTAGAGAATTTAAATCCAATAAGATTTACAGGTTGGGCCAACTTTTCAAAGAACTTGATCAGCTAGGTGTGTTTAAATGCCTTCCAGGCTGTAATTATTTAAATCATGATTTTCTCCCATTCTTGAGGAAATTGCCTCCCCAGGATAAATTTCAGTCCAGATTAAACTCAAAAACACAATTTTGTGTCTTTCAGCCTGTGACTTGAGGCTGTCTTGATTGGTCTTGCCCTGTTCCTGGGCTCTTCTGTTCCATCTATTTTATTTCAACTTGGCAGCCCCAGATGCATGCACAGCTGTAAGTAAGGATGCTGAAGAGCTATTCTAGAAGTGGTGAAACATGGATGGCTCTGATGGGTGGGAATGAAGAAGAGGGATGAGATCATGGGTGCTTGGTTCAGTTTAGTTGAGTTGCTCAGTCGTGTCTGACTCTTTACGACCCCATGGACTGCAGCACACCAGGCCTCCCTGTCCATCACCAACTCCTGCCTTCAATCTTTCCCAGCATCAGGGTATTTTCTAATGAGTCAGTTCTTCACATTAGGTGGCCAATGTATTGGAGCTTCAGCTTCAGCATCAGTCCTTCCAATGAATATTCAGGACTGATTTCCTTTAGGATTGATTGGTTTGATCTCCTTGTAGTCCAAGGGACTATCAAGAATCTTTTCCAACACATAGTTCAAAAGCATCAATTCTTCAGTGCTCATCTTTTATTATGGTCCAACTCACATCCATACATGACCACTGGAAAAATCATAGCTTTGACTAGATGGACCTTTGTTGGCAAAGTAATGTCTCTGCTTTCCAATACGCTGTCTAGGCTGGTCATAGCTTCTCTTCCGAGGAGCAAGTGTCTTTTAATTTCAAGGCTGCAGTCACCATCTGCAGTGATTTTGAGCCCAAGAAAATAGTCTGTAATGTTTTGTTTCCGCATCTATTTGTCATGAAGTGACGGGACTGGATGCCATGATCTTTTTTTTTTGAATGTTGAGTTTTAAGCCAGTTTTTTCACTCTCCTGTTTCACTTTCATCAGGAGGCTCTTTACTTCCTCTTCACTTTCTACCATAAGGGTGGTGTCATCTGCATTTTTGAGGTTATTGACATTTCTTCCTGCAGTCTTGATGCCAGCTTGTGCTTCATCCACCCGGGCATTTCACATGATATACTCTGCATATAAGTTAAATAAGCAGGGTGACAATATACAGCCTTGATGTACTCCTTTCCCAATTTGGAACCAGCCTGTTATTCCATGTCCAGTTCTAACTGTTGCTTCTTGACCTGAAAACAGGCTTCTCAGGAGGCAGGTAAGATGGTCTGGTATTCCCATCTCTTTGTAACTTTCACCAAAGAGGAAACCTTAGTGGAATATGGATGCTGATGGTTTCTGCTTTGGAACTGCTGAGGCTGAGTCGAAGTGTTTAGGAGGAGATCCCCAGCCAGAAGTTTGATTTACTGGATAGGAACTCAGAGAGGGGTTTGGCAGGAGGTAGATTTGGGAGTAAACAACACAGAACTGCTATCAAATCCTTGGATATTTGTGCCCACACTCTACCGTTTGCTTCAGGCAACTCCACACCTCCTTGGTGTTCAATAAACAATTTTTAAAGTGAAGTTTTAGGAGAAACTTTAAGCTATAGGATGACAGCAGTACAGAGCGGGAGGTTTGAAGACATGAGATAAAGGGGGGATCGGTAACAGAACAGTTATTTAGCCTGATGGAGGATCAGACAAAGAACACATGTGAGTGGATCATTGGGAGCAGAGGGGAGACGTCTCCTTGGAGACAGGAGGCAAGGGGGCAAGAGAGGAGCTGACATGATGCTCACAGGAGGGCAGGGAGCTTCTTTGGGCAAATGTGTTTGGAGACAGTCTGAAACAGCTGCTGTAGGGAAGGCAGGAGGAAGCTGACCAAGGAGGCATATAAGAGATCAGCCAGTGTCCCTATGGCTGCAGGAGCAGAGCATTGATTGTCTACTGCCTGTCAAGATACAGGTCAGGTCACTTGATCCTCTCAGTAGCCCTGAGGGTACCATTGATAGATTAAGAAAACTGAGGCTCACTGGTAACTTTCTCAGGGTCACACAGTGAAAGAAATTGGATTAGGAATTTAGATCTGACTCCAAAAATCTGTGTTCTTTCTCCACACACCACCACCTCTTGTGAGATTTTGGCTCATTAGGGAGAATAGCCTTCCTCACACCGTAATCAACTCTTGGCCAGCTCAAGGCTTCTTAATCACTCCTTTTCTGGGTCAGGAACAGAGAGAACGCTTACGGTCATGGAGGTACCACCTTTGCCAACTGCTGATTTTTCAATCAGAAGAGGATTTCTCAGCTGCTTGACAAACTCATTCTGTGTGCCTCTCCCACTTGGTATGTAGCAGGCTATTTGCAATTGACCCTTTTATCAGATGTCCAACTGATCTGCCCTGGGTATAAGGAACTTCAATCATGTCTTCTTACACAGCTTAACATTTAGTAGTGATAAAAAAAAAAATTTACAATTCACTTCTTATAAAGTGAATCCAACAAATCTTTAAAACAGAGGTGTGCATACTACTATATATAAAATAAATAACAAGGACCTACTGTATAGCTTCCCAGGTGGTGCTAGTGGTAAAGAACCCACCTGCCAATGGAGGAGATGTAAAAGATGACAGTTTGATCCCTGGGCTGGGAAGATTCCCTGGAGGAGGGCATGGCAACCCTCTCCAGTAATTTTGCCTGGAGAATCCCATGGACAGAGGAGCCTGGTGGGCTGCAGTCCATAAAGTCCTAAAGAGTCGGACATAACTGAAGCAACTTAACACACACATGCACACTGTATAGCTCAGGGAACTATATTCAATATCTTGTGATAACCTACAATCAAAAAGAATCTGAAAAAGAGTGTGTATATATATCTATATCTATATATCTGAGTCTTGCTGTACATTCTAAATCAAGTATACTTCTACTTTAAAAAAACCCAGAGATGTAGAATAGTTCTATAACTCCTGAAATTTTTTTCTAGTTGGGTAGGACCTATCCATGACTGATGTTTGAAATTACCCATCGAGAGTCAGCTCTTGAACTAAGAATTCAAGCATAGATACAGTTGAAAGTCCCAATGCCTTGGGAGAAACCACTCTCTGTATCACATGGTATCCACAATTACACTTTGGTGATCATGACAGATCCATGATTGTGGTAAGAAGAGGAGGAGGGGTGGAGGAGGAAGATAAGATTGGGAGAGGGGCAGACTTCTTGGGAGTGTAGGGAAAAAGTGATTGGTACCCAAGTGAGATGGAGAAAGCAATGGCACCCCACTCCAGTACTCTTGCCTGGAAAATCCCGTGGCCGGAGGAGCCTGGTAGGCTACAGTCCACAGGGTCGCTAAGAGTCGGACACGACTGAGCGACTTCACTTTCACATTTCACTTTCATGCATTGGAGAAGGAAATGGCAACCCACTCCAGTGTTCTTGCCTGGAGAATCCCAGGGACGGGGGAGCCTGGTGGGCTGCCATCTATGGGGTCACACAGAGTCAGACACAACTGAAGTGACTTAGCAGCAGCAGCACCCAAGTGAGAAGAGGGAGAAAAGGAGGAAAGACTGGAGTCACAAAGACCAACTTTGTGTCTGAGGCACCAAGGAACAGAGGAGGGAGCCTGGGAAGGGAAGACCTGGGCTTGAGGAGCTCAGGGCAAGCAGCACGATGGAGGCCCAGAGGCAGAGTTTAAGACCCCATCATTGTGAGGCTTGGTAATGGCACATAGGAATAGGATGTGGATGAAGCCTGGTGGCCTTGAACATCTGGGAAAGTGGAGGAATGGTGCCTTGTGTTTGTGTGGGGGAGGAATCAAAGAGGTCTTAAGGTCTAGCTCATCTGTTGGTAACTCCACATGTCTAAACAGGGCCAACAGGGAGCCACACACCCCTGATGTCAGCCTGAGGTAAGGGAGTGTATGTGGTCTCCTTTGGGGCAGGGGGTTGGAAGGCTCTGCCCTGGTATATCTCCCCACTGGACCTTGCTAATAAGGCTTCATGTATTTCAATTTTTTTTTTAGTATTTATTTATATGGCTGGATCTTCCTGTGCCATTCGGGATCTCTAGTTGTGGTGTGTGGACCCAGCAGTTTCGGCACAAGAGCTTCACTGCTCCAAAGCATGTGGAATCTATTGGGACCAAGAATCGAACCCATGTCCCTTGCATTGCAAGACAGATTCTTAACCTTGGGTCCACCAGGTAAGTCCCCGCTGCATGTATTTCTAATACTAATGTTTCCTAAGAAGCTGTTATTTAGTTGGATCAGAAAGCATATTTTCTATATTATTTATTTTTAATGCCTCCCAGAAATTCTGATTTGGATGGGGCATGGACCCTGTTCTGTATTCTTCGAGTCTTATTGGATTTGGTTGGAGAAAACTAAAAAGGAAGTTCAATGTAAATCAAAGGATGCAGAATAGAATTTGGAACCAGAGAAGGATATATGGGCATCACCAGACAGGGGGACAGAACGAGGGTGGAGGGCCCCCAAAGACACACTTCGTCTACTTCTCTAATGGGTGTTTGCCCCCCCAGTCCAGCAGGGTGCCTCCGGATGGGTGCTGGTCCAATGTGGAATGTTACTGGAGATTGGGAGGCAAAACAGAACCAGAGGTAGAATGTCACCCAGTTGTATCAGCAGAATCTTGACTGTGCTGGAAAGTCACACTGCTGATAATCCAAATGGAATTAACACCTTTTGTTGTTAACTTGACACTTCTCGCCCAAGTTAATGAACAGCTTACAGTAAAACTAAATCAGTAACTTTAGGGTCCTGGAAAAGAGTTACCAACTTTCCACAGACCCACCCTCGCTTTATTGAACTTGGAAACCTCTGTGTTAGTCTTGCATTAATCCTTCTTGAGCTGGCACAACACGATTGTGCTGAAAAGTCATGGAATTCACCACATTCATCCTTTAATTAGACTAAACTTGGATTTAAAAGCTTCTGTGTGATTTGGAAAAATCCAATCTTTGGTCTCAGACTGCTAAATCCTCTGAGGATTTTGGAGTGCAAATATACAAATCATAATACAGTGTTGGGTTCTGTTAATCTGAAGAGTATGTGAGTCATTTTAAACCTAGAGTATTTTAGACTTAGTCATTTCCTTCATGTGAAATCCAACTTTCCAGTATAAAAGTTAGGAAGGGTAAGGTTTTCCAGGGTATGGAACTACAAGTCTCCAGTGTGGAGGAGACTGGGTATGGAGGTAACATTGCTGATGGAACTTGCCACATTTTGTTGCACCTCTGATTAGACACTTTTTCCTTCATCCGATCATTTCTTCTTGTAAACTTTCTTCTCCACTTTCTCTTGCTTATTTTTTCTTCTTGCTGTTGAGCTCCATCAGGAGTTCATTTTCTCCAGTGAGTTTCACGTGAAGAAAACGTCTGCAGCTGAACCCGGTGCTTTGAATCCTTTCCCATGGCATGGCGGTTCACAGAGATGCTCAAATGTAAGCTCCAGTTCTCTGCACAGTAGGTGCTCAGCAGACATGTGCTGAATGAATGGATTTTTAGAACAGCATACAATTTTTTTTAAAAAAATTATAGAAATTCTGTCTTCTGAGTGGGTTAAAGTACTGACGCTTAACCCTTATGAGTACAGTGGAAGTCACAAGCATCTCATTGGAGAGTTTATATCTTGATTTTTCTTTTGTTCTATAAACAGAGATTTTAAAATATAATACTATTTTTCTCTTGATCCTGTTGTTTGTTTCTCAGAAGAATTGTGTGAGAAGGGCAGAGTGATAGTATTGGGTTGGCCAAAATGTTCGTTCAGATTTTTCCGTAATGTCTTACCGAAAAACCTGAATGAACTTTTTGGCTAAGCCAGTACATCAACTATACCTCATTTTAAAAAAAGAGAAGAAGAAAAAAAAAAAAAAAAAAAACCAGAAAAAGGATTGACCTATGACCCTATGAAGTAAGCACTATTCTTCTTCCCATTTTATAAAGAGGGGAAGCTGAGGCAGACAGAGGCTGAGTAACTTGTCAAAACCTCACACAAGTAGAGCCAGGCAGTGGGTCTGGGTCCATGTTCTTAACCTGTCTTCACATCACCAGCTTTCAGCTGCCTCCTGTAGTTTCTTTAAGCAAACCAGGCATAAACAATGTTCATTATGAGATAGTTTCCAGAAAGATTAAATTGAATTATTAACTTCTTTAGGTTCCCATCAGTATAGTCAAGAATCCTCTTGAATGGTATTATGCAAAATTTGTATCCCATCCATAGGTTTGATCTATGAGCCTCTGCTTAGGCTTTTTCTTATAGAAACTGGATAAGGTGTAAGTAACA
This sequence comes from Bubalus kerabau, assembly GCF_029407905.1. Classification (NCBI taxonomy): domain Eukaryota; kingdom Metazoa; phylum Chordata; class Mammalia; order Artiodactyla; family Bovidae; genus Bubalus; species Bubalus kerabau. Next base: position 27,120,304 of record NC_073636.1, read on the forward strand.
GTTAAGATCTAAAATCATACTTGTTATGTAGACTCAGGAAACCTTCAGAGTTTACTTGTGAGATGGTTTCACTTTTGGGGTCTTTGGTCAAGGACCCTTCCTTCTTTCAGGGTACCAGAGGACACAGTAGATTTCTGTACTGAATAAGCATTATCCTAAAATTCTAAAGCTTGAGCATAGTTGCAGAATCAGGTAAGACAGTACAAGGTTCCTTTTTAAAATTTTTTAAGTTCCCTATTTTATTTTTTATTTTTGGCCATGCCCCATGGCATACAGGATCTTAGTTCCCTGACCAGGGACTTCACCTATACCCCTTGCAGTGGAAACTTGGAGTCTTAACCACTAGGCCCCTGAGGAAGTCCCACTGGACCACTGAGGAAGTTCCAGATTCCTTTTAAAGATACACACATTGACATACGTCCAGGATCCCAGTCTACCTGCCTCTGGACTGCAAGGTGATAGATAGATCACGTGGTCATGGAAAGTCATACCCAGATCAGGTCACCACAGGATGAAGCTTCATTTCTAGCTGAGTTCGTTTCACTAAATAAACTGAAGAAAAACAATTTACTGAAGAAAAACAATATTTATAATTTGTGTGTGTGTGTGTGTGTCCTCAGTCGTGTTTGACTTTTTGTGACCCATGGACTGTACCCCACTAGGCTCCTCTGTCCATGGGATTTCCCAGGCAAGAATACTGTAGTGGGTTGCTATTTCTTCCTCCAAGGGATCTTCCTAATCCAGGGATCAAACCCACATCTCCAGTGTCTCCTGCATTGGCAGGTGGATTCTTTACCACTGTACCACCTTGGAAGCCGATAATTTTAATACCTTCTCCTAATAGTATATTGACATGATTGGGTCCTACTATGTTCATAGCTTGGGTATAATTTCTAGTTTAAAAGAATCATTCCATGGGCACCCAGTTTTCTGTCATTTCTTTACAAGTGAAAGAAAAGCCAGGGTTATCCAAAACAGCCCTATGTAGTGAGAGCTTTCCCTCCAAACAACAAAGCATGAAGTTCTCCCTTTGGACCACTTGAGGGCACCCTTGTCCTCTCCCAAATATTTACTCAAGGTGACAAAAAAAATCACCACTTCATTCAAATTGGATGACAACAGCAATTTGCTAATTTCTATTTGTACTGATATTTTGTTGTTTCAGTTTAGATCTTTCCTAATGTCACCTTTGATAGCATTCACCGGCTTTCAACTCTGCCTACCCATGGGCTTCCCTGGTGGCTCTGGTAAAAAAAAAAATCTGCTCACCAATGCAGGATACGCGGGTTTGATCCCTGGGTCAGGAAGATTTCCTGGAGGAGGCCATGGCAACCCACTCCACTAGTCTGGCCTGGGAAACCCCATAGACAGAGGAGCCTGGTGGGCTAGAGTCCATGGGATTGCAAAGAGTCAGACATGACTGAACGACTAAATAACAACAACACTAGAATCATTCACCTGGGGCAGTTTGAGAAAACCTTGAATTCCCAGGTTGCACATCCAGAAGTTCTGGTTCAATTGGTCTGGAGTGCTTCTGGGGCACAGGGTGTTCATAAGAAGCACCCCCAGAGCTTCTAGTGTGTAGGCAGGGATTAGAGCGACTACTAGGTTTAGTTAATTAGAAACAGATTGGTTAGAGGATGAATGTTGGAAATTGTTCTTCTAAATTAGTGTACAGTTCACCTGAGCGTTAAATAAGGCACAATAAATGGGTACCTTTGTCACTGGTGAACAATGATTCTTCCCAAGTCTTCGAAAGTCATTCAAGCGTGGTCATTTAGTTAAAATTTACCCCGATTTTGCTCTTGCCTGGCAGGTCCTCCATCATTTCATCCTTCTTTGACTACCCCATTCAGGCACCACCACCCTCCTGGGGCATCTCCTGGAGCCTGAAGTTTAAATCAGCTGAGTTCATCTCCTGTCTCAATTGGTCTGCTCCTTCCAGAGATCTCCATGGGGCTCAGCCAGAGTCTCTGTTTCCTACTCTGGCCTGGCTCTTCACTGCCCAGTGGCTCTGCTATTCGCCTTCCTCCTAGAGGCCCCAGCCCTCTTCTGACCAGGGCAGCTGCCCTCTCCCCCACTTCAGGACCATATCCCCCAGTGAGACCCCATCAACCACTGACCCCTTATCTTTCCTCCTGGTCACTACATGTGTTTGTGCTGCTACAGCTAAGTCACTTCAGTCGTGTCTGACTCTGTGCGACCCCATAGATGGCAGCCACCAGGCTCCCCCGTCCCTGGGATTCTCCAGGCAAGAACACTGGAGTGGGTTGCCATTTCCTTCTCCAATGCATGAAAGTGAAAAGTGAAAGGGAAGTCGCTCAGTCGTGTCCAACTCTTCGAGACCCCATGGACTGCAGCCTACCAGGCTCCTCCATCCATGGGATATTCCAGGCAAGAGTACTGGAGTGGGGTGCCATTGCCTTCTCCGGTGTTCATGCTAAGTTGCTTCAATTGCGTCTGACTCTGTGCAACTCTATGGACTGTAGTCTGCCAGGCTTCTCTGTCCATGGAATTTCCCAGGCAAGAATACTGGCATGGATTGCCATGCCCTCCTCCAGGGGCTCTTCCTGGCCCAAGGATTGAACCCTCGTCTCTCATGTCTCCTGCACTGGCAGATGGGTTCTTTACCACTAGCATCACCTTGGAAGTCCTGGTCACTGCAGCTCCTCACTAAGTAGAATACAAACTGTGTCCTTGGGCCTTTGTAGCAACTGGAAAAATGTGAACTTGGACAGTTATTGTGTGACTGTGGGTCTGGGCCACACAGAGCAGGTGACTGACCCAAGCTGGCCAGAGGCTCGAGAGACAAGGCTTCCTAAAGCTCTCCTGGCAGGCTCTCAAGCTGTGTGTTTGTCTGTTCCTCTGTGGGTCAGTGCCAAACCATGGGAGACTTGAACTCTGGTAGGCTTCTGGGGCTGAGTGAAAGAAGCTGGGAAAGCTGATGTCAGGAGCGGATGCACATGGTAGTTGGTGGTCTTAGAGACTTAACACTGATACCAGGGAAGCCAGAAAAGGCCTAGGGAAGTAGGAGTGACCATAGGCTCTGTGGCTTTAAGCCCAGCTCTGCTCCTGGCTGTACAGCTTTAGGCAAGTCCAATCTACTTTGGGCATCAGTTTCCTGGCCTACAAAATGGGGCAGTTTCACGTATGTGCTAAAGGGCTGTGGATCTGGATACAGTACAGCTTCTGATTCCACATTCCATCACATTCCTACGTCACACTGCTGCTTCTTGTTCACAGAGCACCAACGTTCTCTACGTTGTTTAATTGCTAAGTCAAGCCCAACTCTTTTGCGACCCCGTGGTCTGTAGCCTGCCAGGCTCCTCTGTCCACAGGATTTCCCAGGCAACAATACTGGAGTGGGTTGCCATTTCCTTCTCTGGGGATCTTCCTGACTCAGGGATTGAACTCACGTGTCCTGCACCAGCAGGTGGGTTCTTTATCCCTGAGTCACTGGGCAAGCCCAAGGTTCTTGATAATCCCTTTCAAACTCCAGGATCATGTAGGTGACCTCCCAGATTTTCTTTGGTCCTCATCCCCTTGACAAGTGCCACCTCCTCCCTCCTGGCTCCACCAGGCATTCTGATCCTTAGAAGCAAGAAGCCTCAGATGAGGGCTTTGTGAATCTGCCCTTTCCTGTATGCACCCCTCTCAGGCCTGGTCTTCCCACATTGCTGTGCTCAACTATTCTAGAACTGACACTTCCCCCTCTTCCCTTTGGCTGACCTGCATCCTGGCACGGTTGCTATTACTTGGTGTGTTTCCATGAACACCTGGCTGGGCAAGGAGGGACAGCCTGTATCCCTCCCAAGCCAGAACATTCATGTGAGGCATTGGAGAGCATCCACCAGACTCAACAGATCGACTTCACGGTAGGCAATTGTAAGGCAGACACTGAAATGAAATACCCCTTCAAGATGGTCCTTACAGTTTATTCTTTCTCCCATTAAGTTTTGGTGTGGTGACTCTTTGGTGAGCAGCTCATTCTTGCAATAAAAGCAATGCAGAAGATACCTTTTATTTTTAGCTTAAAAAAAATTTAAATAAAACAAACCACTTCCCCCATCTTCTGGCCACATAGCATGTGGGAATCTAAGTTCCCCAACCAGGGATCAAACTTGTGCCCCCTACAATGGAAGTGCAGCATCTTAACCACTGGACCATCAGAGAGGTCCCAAAAGACAATTTTAAAGAGACGTATTGTTGGATTTCAACCCAGCTTATTTAGATTTTTAGCATAACTGTTGTACTAAGGGTTTCATTCAAGTGAGGTCTTGTGAGGCCTTAAAACAGATGAAGCTTGGGGATCTTTTTCTTGAGAGAAAGAGTTAAAATTATAAATACAGAGAGCTGCAGGGCCTCTGTGCAGGGGTCAGCTCGGCACTGCGTGGGGTGCTCAGTGTTTCAAAGAATTGAAGTGAGGCAACCTGCCCATCCTCTGGCTCTGGAACTTTGCAGTGCCGCCAGGTGGCAGTATTGTATCAAATGTGAGAAACTGACCACCAGGGAAGCTGTGCACAGCATCTCCAGGGACATCTGTACCTGTGCTTTGAATCCCATCCTGTGCTCACAACTGCTTAAGGCTCCATGTGTGACGTTTCTCTTGGCAAAACAATCTGGTTTCCTTCCTTCAAACCTGGAAGGTTTACTGAAACCTTAAAGGTTGTCCATGCAGGTGACATCAACAGAAGCATCACTGTCATGGTGACAGAGTTTCTCCTTAAGCTTCTAATACACTTCCCCCTCTGTCTTATGGTAATTTCAAGTTGCATTTATGATAAAGCAAAAAAGTGTTTTCCATAACTTCTCCCCAAGTAATTTTAAGGAGCTTTGGCTTTTCTAATGCTTTTAACCATATTAGACTTTATTTACATCGATCTTCTAGCCATACAGCAACCATATCCCATCCTTGTCCCACTATATTTGACATGGTTTTCAGACACTCACACTTGCTCCATGCTCTGGTGAGGGACGCATCTATTCATCTAATGCAAATGGTCAAATGCTCTTCCTTCCTTTTCCCATCCCTCAAACCTATTTTTTTGTTTCTTTTTTATCCCATTAATAGATACCAGTTGGGTATTTGCAACTTTGTGACTCAAGTTTTAGGTTTAAAGGCAAAGAAGCAGCTCAGTCTCTAAATCAGTCTCTCCTGGCAGCTGGCCTCAGAATGCCAGCGGGGTTTTCTTTTCATTAAGCTTGTTTATATTAAGCACATTTATAGCCATTTTGTAAAAGTTATCAAATATAGCTTCTTACAAGGCTATATTGAAGAATAAAGAAAAAAACTTCCAAGCTGAACATTTCACACTGTCACATACATGAAAATATGTCAATGAGAATCCTGCTAAACTCAGAAACCAATATGTTAACTAGAATATTTTGAAAGTTTTTTTTTTTAACCTGGACCATTTAAATTATTTGTTGTTTCTATTTTAGAAACAATGGAAACAATATTGTTTCTATTTTCTGTTTTGTTTTTTTTTTGGCCACAAGGCATGTGGGATCTTAGCTCCTCACCAGGGATTGAGCTCTTACCTCCTGCATTGAAAGGTGAATCTTAACCACTAGACAACCAGGGAAGTCCCTGTAACCAGTCTTTTAACTTGCTCTTTCCCATGTGGGAAAGACTATGGGAACTGCCTTCAAAACTTTAAAACTGACAGTGTTAAGTTGATGGCTGGTTTCTGTATAAAGAGTACATGAGAGTCACCCTCGTGGATTACATGCATGCCACTCAGTGACATCCAAGTTACAAAATAGGAACTCTTTAATATAAACTGCAGGAGGAAGAGATTTTACAGTGGTTCTGACTTTAAAAAAATAAAATCAGCATGATAGCTAAAGTAGGTGTTCTGACTGTATATCTAATTTTAAAAATCCAATTAACACCAAGAGGGACTGGAAAGGATTTGCAAAATGTTTCTACCAAGAAATTCTTAAAAGCTTCTTACATAAGAAGGATCAGTCAAAGTAGTTTCCATCCTATTCATTAGAAGAAAAAATTTCGAACCACTAAATATTCCTATTAGGGAAAGAGAACAAACTTCTTTGCAGGCTGCAGAAGTCCCCACCCACCCCACAACATTTGATGCCCCCCATCATTAGCAGGGTAGCTGCCCATTTCTTATCTTGATTGACAGGTTAATAAGGGTCCTGGGGCTATCTTTTCAGCAGGAACACACAACCTTACCAATTACTTTTAAATTATTGCTAATCTGTCAGAAAATAACAAGCATGGGGAATAAAAATATCTGAAAAAGAGAAATGTCAGTTGAAGAAGCATTCACTTCCGGTGTTTGAAAAGGTTTGGTTCAGAAAACTTGCCAGAATTCAGTCAATAGAATTTAGGCACTGAAGGTTTTTTTTTTTTTTTTTTTTTTTAAGAAAAACTTGTAGTTTATAATAGTTCATTGGTTCAATTAGGAGCGAAAAAGAAGGGAGTTTTGTAATGCAATTGTCCAGCAAAGGAAAACGCTTGAAATTGGGGGATTATGTGCACAGACCACCTGTAGGGCATTCAGAACCCTTTTCTATAAAGCTTCAACTCATGCCTAGCTGCCTGCAGGCTGGCTAACAATGCCGGGAAAAGCTGTTTAAAAGGCTGCGGGCACTTGTGCCTCTGGTCTTCACTAACTGTTACAAGTCTTCCTCTCCCTGGCTCTCTCTCCTTTTTAAAGTAAAAGTCCCACATCCCTTTCATGGAAGAACTTTAAGGCTCCGCGGTGGCCAATTGGTCTGCACGAAGAGGAGCCGGCCGCAGGGAAAGAAACTTCAGACTATACAGCACATTTGGAGAGGAGAAAAGATCAAAGTTTTTCCAACTCAAAGGACCAAGTTCCCTACAGATTAACCCTATTCATTTGGCTCCTCTTAAAGGAATGATGTGCTGAGCCACTGGGCAGACAGGTAAAAAGTTCAACAATTGCCAAAGCATTCTTCTGCTAATTCAACAGCCTTCTGCTCAAATAAATTAGCTTAGTCTTGACAGAGGAACAATAGCTTTTTTCTCTAGGAAAAGAAGCACATTTGATATACACAAGCCTGGAAGGTTATTAAGATGTTAACCCGTTAGTTTAATCCATTAAAGAGCGCCTGTTCCACCACCGGATTGTCGAGTGACTTACACTGTACAGTGTGATCGATGGCTGAAAACATTAACCTCTACCCTTCAGCAGTGTGTTAGGTCCTGGAGGAGCAGGTGCTTTCAAAATCACGGACAACGCGAGAAATGAGTGTGGGGTTTGAAGCCTTTAGTGATATTATACAAGATAAATAACAAGGCCAGAGTGGAATTGTGCCTTGCAAAAGTTCCATTTACATCGACTAAGGTGAGTGGTATCCATGGATCAGAAAACAGCTAACATTAAAAACACCATCTTTTCGGAAAGGTGCAAAAACCTCAATTTTGATTTCAGTTTAACAGTGATATTTACTCTGCTAACAACTTAGGAACTCGAGTTTAACAGGTCATTTTTCTTCATGCCTAAGGTCAGTGTACATAATGAGAAACCAGAAAACGTCCCTGTTTCGGAGGGGCCCTCCACAAGCACGTTCAAGGTAACAGTCTAGGAGAGGCAGGGGGAGAGGGCGACGGTTAAGTCATTTATCAAAAGTCATTTTATTGACAAAATAGAATACTTATATTTGTTCTTACAGGGGTGGCCTCTAAACTTTTTACAGAAAATGTACAGACTGTATATCTTTGGGTATGTACATATTTTACACATTTTTACAATTTAACAAATAATTATATTTATAAATACATCCTCTAATGTAAGAAACCCGTATTTACTTGGGGTGTATAATTAAGACATTTCTTGTTTGTTTACTTAAGGCATTTGCCTGGTCATTAAGAATACCCAAACCGTGCGATCCCGTTAGGTCGCGCTCATCCCGCCTCTAGGACGTGTTAGGAGTAAGAGTTTTCGTAGCAGAGTCGAGGGAGAAAACTTAGGTCCCTCAGGTGAAATCTGTAGGTCTGGCTTCAAGCTCAGCAAATGGCAACCAGCGAGGGCTCCAAACCTTGGGTCTCGGAAACGCAGCCGCGGGGCTCACCCTCCTCTGCCCTGCCAACAGAAATGAACGCCTGGCGGGAGAAACTCCTCGCCCGTCGGTAGAGGAAAGGGGGGTGGGTCTGGGAGCCTTCAATGCCAGGTACTTTGTTCTAACTGAGTCCCAGCTAATGGATACCATTAAGAGTTCATTATGATGCTAATAGCAATCAACACGGTGAAGGGGTGGAAACCTCTGCCTTCGAGTGTCCTCCTCCCAGCTCCCCACCCCCCGCAGCACTCTGTCTCCTCGCCCCCTCCCCACACCTCGCAGGCGCACCCTCCCCTCCGCTCAGACCTGGGACAATGGCATCTGCTTTGGATAAGACACCGAGCTGGCTGTGCCAGATCGCCACGTCAGGCCGGTGCTGACGTCGCTGTAGAGGGAGCCCGCCCCGCCGGCCCCCGGTCCCCCGCCCCCACCGGCCCCCGGTCCCCCGCCCCCCGGGCCGCCGCCCGCCGCGCCCGCGCCCGCCGCGCCCGCGCCCTTGCTGGCCCAGCAGCAGCGGGTGCATAGCGCGCGCCACGACTCGAGCGTCTTGCCGGACCAGACCCACACGCCCGAGGTGATGCCCACTACCAGGCACATGAAGTACTTGAGCATAAAGACCGCGTAGTCGGGCCGGCGCGCCTGGTCGGGCTGTAGATCCCGCAGGCACGGGCAGTTGTGCGTGGCCTCCCAGCGCGGGCGGTTGTGCTGCTCGTAGAAGAGGCAGGCGACCACAACAGCGGCGGGCACGGTGTAGAGCACGGTGAAGAGGCCCAGGCGGATCATGAGCTTCTCCAGCTTGTGCGTCTTGGTGGGGCCACCCTGCTGCTTGATGACAGAGCGGATGCGGAAGAGCGACACGAAGCCGGCCAGCAGGAACATGGTGCCGATGAAGAGGTAGATGACCAGCGGCGCCAGCACGAAGCCGCGCAAGTTGTCCAGGCTCTGGTTGCCTACGTAGCAGATGCCTGCCACCGGGTCGCCGTCCACCGAGCTGAGCGCCAGCACGGCGATAGACTTGACGCTGGGCACGAGCCATGCGGCCAGGTGGAAGTACTGCGAGTAGCCGGCGATGGCCTCATTGCCCCATTTCATGCCCGCCGCCAGGAACCACGTGAGCGACAGGATCACCCACCAGATGGAGCTGGCCATGCCGAAGAAGTAGACGAGCAGAAAGACCACGGTGCACAGCGCCGGGCCGGTGGTCTCGTAGCGCACGTGCTGCTCCACGGCGCCCAGCTCCTCATACTCGCCGCGCCCACCCGGGCCCCCAGCGCCGGCTCCCGCCGCACCCGCGCCCGCCGCCGCGCCCCCCGCGCCTCCGGCCCCGCCCGCAGCCCCAGCGCCGCCGCTGCACGCCACCTTCTCGTGGCCCGCCACCAGGCGCACCAGGTAGCCGACAGACACGAAAAGGTAGCAGGCCGAGAGGAATATGATGGGCCGCTCCGGGTACTTGAAGCGCTCCATGTCGATGAGGAAGGTGGAGACGGTGGCGAAGGTGGACACGAAGCATAGTACAGACCACAGGCCTATCCAGAAGACGGTGAAGGCGCGCTCGTCCTGGCTGAAGAACGGGTTGTGGCAGGGCAACGCGCAGTTGGCGATCTGGCCCGTCTTGACGCGGTTGTAGAGAGGGTGCCGCTCGCTGGACACGCTCACCATGGGCGCGCGGCACTGGCATCCCGGCTCGCAGGGCGCCGCGCCGCCGCCAGGGGGCCGCGCCTTCCCGCCGCTGCCACCTCCGCCGCCGCCGCCGCGCGCTGGGGGCGCAGCCGCGTCCCCACCGCCGCCCCTACCGCGGGACGGGGGCCGGGCCCCGGGTGGGCGGCCGTGGCCGCTGCCGGAGGGCGGCTGCTCACCGGGGGGCGGCGGCGGCGGGCGGCGCGGCGGGCTGGGCGCGGCCGTGGTGAGGTCAGTGCGGTTGTAGTCCATGCACAGCGTGTCGGGGTTGCCCTGCTCGGGCAGCCGGTCGCAGCGCATGCGGTCGGGCCAGGCGAAGCCGTACTGGCGCATAAGGGGCGCGCAGCCGGCCTTGGCGCGCTCGCACACCGAGCGGCAGGGAGGCAGGGGCTTCTTGTAGTCCTCTAGGCAGATGGGCGTGTACATGCTGCACAGGAAGAACTTGAGGTCGGGCGAGCACTGGATCTCCACCAGCGGCCAGAACTGGTGCACCTCCAGGCCCGCCTCGTCCTGCGTGTCGTGGTTGAACTGGTTGGGCATATAGGTGTAGTTGTAGCCGATGCCCTTGCACAGCGGCACGGTGATCTCCTGGCACGCCAGTTCCTTGGCTGAGGCGGCCGCCGCACCGCTCGAGCGCTGCAGCAGCGCCAGGGCGGCCAGCAAAGAGGTCACTTCCAACAGGTAACCCCACTCCATGCTGCGCGCCTCGGCCCCACGCCTTCGCCCTCCTGGCGGCGCGCGGAGGGGCGCCAGGGGCTCCTGCGAGAGCGCCGGGCTCTCTCCTGCCTCTCTCGGGAGGGGTTCTGCCAATAGCCTAGTCCCTTCTCGGGATGCGTCCTCTAGGAGCTGCGGGAGACGAGGGTGGCCGCCGAAGGGCACCGTGTTCCCAGGGTCTGCCCCGCTCACTCCCGCCGGGCTTAGCCCTCGCGGGACAGAGTGGCCGGCCCCCAGCTCATCTCTCCCTCCCTCGGTCGCTTTCTCCGCGCGCGCCGGTGACTCTGCCGGGCACTGAGGGCGGCGGCGCAGCAAGTTTCTTCTCGGGCCGCGGTGCGCAGTCAAGATGGCTGGGCCAGGCCGCTCTGAGCCGGGTCAGCCCCTGCAGCCCCCTTTCGGCGTCCCGGGGCTCATGCTCGCCCCCAAGGCCGCGCGGCTGCTGCCGGGGTTAGGGGCCCGCCTCCACGGAGGCCACGGCCCTCAGTCCCCGGCGTCCGTCCGTCGGTCAGCAGCCGGGATGACGGGCCCCGCCTCCGGTGGAAGTCGCGCTCCGGCCGGCACTGGGGCGAGGTGTCGATGGTCCCCTTCTCGCTGAACTCACGGAGGCAAATCCAGGCCGGAAGGCGGAGCAGACACCTGAGCGGCGCGCCCGCGCCCCGCCACCGCCGCCACCGCCGCCGCCACCTCCTCGGCGGGAGCAGTGTCCCTCGCCAACTTCCCGCTCCGGCCCCGCTACGCCCCGGCCGGCTCATGAATATTTATACGGCGCGGACTCGGTCTCCGCCCGCGGCCGGCGCGCCAATCCCGGGCTCGGGGCGGAGTCTGCGCGCTCCCCAGGCCCCGCCTTCCTGGGGCGGACCCGGCTGTCCCCACGGCAGTGCGAGCTGTCTGCGGCTGGAGTTTGGATAACCTTGGGGTTGACCGCAGAGACGGGTTTTGCCACGATCGTCCCCGCTGCGCTCTGTGGGGCTGAGGTCCGGGTTCCTTCACCCCGAGTCTGCTCTTGGGAACTGGGGGATTCTTTATGCAGTGCGCGCTTTCAGAGGCCAGTTTCGAACTAGTCAAGCCCCTGCTTCCTACGCTCCCCGAATGTTGGCAACCTGCTGGCGAGGGGACCCCTCGCCCCTCAGCCAGCCGGCGCGTGCGCGGGGGCTTTGCGGGGGAACGGGGAAGCGGTGCCCTTCTTGGGATTGTCAGAAAGATGGTCTTGGAGGCTTGGCGATGTGGGAGGAGTGGAATGACTGCAGTTCATTCTAGATGGTGGGGCTGGACAGGGGGCAGCCGGGGAGGAGGTACCCGGGAGCCCAAGGGCGCGGGCACCAGAGGCGTAGGCACCCGGGCGGGCGGGAAGAAAGGGGTCTCCTCCTGCCTCAGCTGAGGGACGTGAGGCAGCGTCAGTTTCCTTACCTGGAGAGTGGGGTTCAGATCTCAAAGGGGGTTCTGCTAATTAGGCTAGATAAGATATATAAAGCATCCGGACATATATAAAGCGCTCCCTTAAGAGATATAATTCCCTTTCTTCTTTAAAAAAGAAAATTAGAAAGGGAGAAAGAAAAACTTATAGGACAGACTGGAAACTCTGGCTGGATTCTCCCTCTTAGCCTCGCGCTTTTGGAACGTATGTGCGTCTCTCCAAAGTTGACATGTTTTTGCCAGAGCCTCCTCCTCCCGGTGGGAGGCGGCGCCGGGCTCTGGCGCGGACGCGCGGACACGTCTCCGCGGTGTTCCCGGGGCCGAGCGGCTGGGGACGCGGCCAACGAGCGAGGCCCCCGCCAGCTCGTAGCCACCTTAGACGGGGAGGGGCCCGAGGGGCGGGCGGCCTGGCAGGTTCATTTACGCTTGTTAGGACGTCCCAGGGGGTTGTCTTTCTCCGAGAATGGAGTGTTTATTTTTTAATTGATGTGCTGTTTCATTTAGCGCTTGTATGGAACTCACGCTGGGGCTGTAATTACTGTAATCTCGGGAACAAGCATTTCAGTTAGCCAGGAGGGTGGCAGCAGACGTCTGTCTCTCTCTCTCTCCTTTTCCTCTCGCCTCTCCCTTCTCCCTCTCCGGCTAGAAAACTAAAGTTATTGAGGATATGGGGACGAAGGAGAGGTAGGACTAAAAGCTCGTTTGAGGCCAGGCCTCTTTTATTGGGTTGGGGGCGAGGGGAGGAGGATGCGGTGGTGGTGGTAGTTGGTAATTATCTGTTTACAAACAACTCTTGTCGTGAAACAAAAATAACTAGCAGCATCTGTATATGGCAGGACCCTATGTCTCTCCTATTCTCTCTAGCTTAGTTTAGCAACCGCATTCTAATTACAAAGATATAATCTCCCAACCGCCCCCCCCTTCCCCGCACCCCAGCCCCACCCCTAATTTTTGGCAAGTTCAGTATTTTCACCAAGAATTCTAGGCAGAGCCACTAGGCTGTACTCATACCCCCATTGTCTTTTTTCTTTTAAACTGGTCTATTTAGAACCTCTTTATTATACCAAAACAAAACACTTCCTTCGCATTTTTTGTTTTAGAAAAACTAAACTGCATAGGAAATCAGAAATTCTGAGGCTTCAGAAAGATTGGCTGATTCAGCAGAAAATGGTCTCGAGTTTTCAAAAATGCAAAGACTCAAATGTTACTTGGTCTTTTAAAAATGAATTTCTTTCCTTTCTCCTGATGGGAATTCCCTTGTGGCATGTGGAACGCAGAATGTCACCTCTCTCCTGTTGGGATCCTGTTCAGTGATGGCCATGCTCCAGAACATTCAGCTGCAGAGAAACAGCAGGTGATACCTGGAGATAGGATGCTAAGCACAGTAGTAAGGGAGCACCCCGCCCCTCCCCCAGTTTAAGGAACAGCCTGGGCCCTGCCTCCCCCTGACCACAGATAGGAGGCGCTTGCTTCCAAAAGCAACACAGAGTTTCTTATGATTTTCTTCAGCAGGAAATGTCAAATAGTGGAGTTTAGAATTACACTATATAAATTTACTTGAATTGGGTAAAAACAAACTGACATTTGAAAGTTGAGGCTGCAAATAGTTGATTTTGGCTTTTAATTGGCATTTAAATTTTTTTTTTTTTTTCCTTTTGAGACAAGATGAAAGCTCTGATGATGTGGAATGTGGAAATTTGGGGAAAATATATTAAGTTTGCCGGAGAAAAGCAGACAAAAAGTTCAGAGCTTTCAAAAATCATTTATCAGCTATTGAGTGTGAGATTAAAACCATTTACATAAAATCATTAAATGCTTACTTTTAATTGAGAGAATAGAAGAATAGCATTTAAATTTTACTATTAAATTAAATGGCTACTTGGCAATCTTTGAGAGCAGAAGAGGCTTAGGAAGCCAATTAGTGCATAAAAGGCAATGATGGGTCAGCAAAAAGAAACTAGGATCATTTATCAACATCCTGGCTAAATAATGATTTTTCTTTTGTATGTAAAGCAGCTGCTTTTTAAGGGAGGGGAAATAGCTTTAGTAGTGACATAAATAATGTAGGGAACTTTCTAGAGGGATTTCTGAACAGATGTCTGGTTACTGAATAGCCCAGGAGCATAATGATATAAACAAGTTGAAGGCATGAATCTAACAGAGAGGAGGGGATGTTAAAAAACATTGGGTACCTAGTAAGATGATTGACTATCAATATATTGTAAGTAGTGAACTTAAGAAACTTTGATGAATTATGTTTCAGTGAATTTTAATTTAAAAGTCCAACCTAAAATTCTTGATCAGTAAGAGCATCCAAGTCTATATTATTAGAGAATATTAAACTCTATCAAATAATATTGATGTTTCTTGATGTTTTAGAATCTGTCTTTCAAAGGGTTGTGCCTTGAGATACCCAACCATAGATAGAAGGAAAGGTAGAGATTAATTGGTCTTGCTTCAAGCTCTGTTAGAATTAAAATGGGTGAGATTACTTTTCTATCCTTCCATATTTATAATTAACTCCATTAAAGGGCTTCCATTTTCTGCACCACCAAGAGAAGGACTCTGCCAGGAGTAAGTACTCCTTGCCGTGTCTGCTGTAATGAGGCCAAGTTATAAACAGATGCAGATAACTGAGGCAAACAAGTGCCACTGGCCAGGTGTCAGATTTCCACTTTACATGCAGCTGCCATTTTGGAAAATGGTACCCGCACTGTCATTTAATTGGATAATTATTGTGAAATATGTTTTAAAAATCAGTCATTGATTTTCCCGCTTCATTTATACTGATGTATTGGCCAGATGCTGACTCTTATGACGCAGAATGCCTTGTGCATGAGTTTGGGAACTTTCAGATGAATAAAGATCTCCCAAGTAAAACTGGCAGAGCCAAGGAGGAAACAGCTAGTCTCACATATCAATCCATCTATAAGCAAGGAGTTCCACCGTTGGTTCACGCTGGGACAGCAGTGATAGACCTGCAGGTCTGCTCTGGTCTCTTGGCCTGCCCTTGGATGGCATGGGGCTTCCCACTGCTGAATCATGAACTTTCACAGGACAGTAGGCAAGGCAGGAAGAGTGGCAGGACCTCCCACTATTGGAGAAAATCCTTCCCCTCAGGTTACACTGGTCTGAACCTGTCACGCCAGTCTTAGCCACGAGGAAGGCTCAGCAGGTGAGAGTCTGGCGGGCAGCCCATGGCCGTCGGGCTCTCATGGCCTGAAGCTGCCAAGGGGAAGAGGGCTGTTGAGCAGACATACAGCAGTCAACCACATGTTACTACGGGAAATTAACTTTCAAGTGATATCGTTTACCAACACGCCTAGTCTTCCAGAGTGTTTTGTTCAGGGCTATAAATTAAGTATGATCTAGATCCAAGAAAACCTTGATATTTACTTTTTTATTTTTTCCTTTTGAAGTACTCTGTACAGTGGTGTGAATTAAATGTCAAACAGTTTACTACTTATTTTATTTATAATGTGTATAAACTGTGTAGTGTAACTCCTCAGTTGCTTTTTGTTAAGCTCCTCCCTTCCCATTTGGGCACTTCCTTAAACATACGGAGACAATTCTGGAATTTTAGATCTTTTTTTTTTTTAATGTCTTATATCATGTAACTTTTTGATATTGACAAACTTAAATAATGTAGGAGAAATAATGTTATGTCCCACCTCTGAAGGGCTTATGGATGTGACAGAACTTTTCTATCAATAAATTTTTGGTGCAAGTGTTTACTTCTGGTAACACTGATCCATTTAAATGGTGGTCTGAAACAATAAAATTTACATTAATAATATGAATGATAATTACAAGGACCCTGAGGGCATGGAGGTGGTGTTGGTAACAAAGACATTTCTGTTTTCTCTTTAGCCCAATCCACTTTGGATCAGGCAGCCCTGGGGAATCACAGCTCAGTTATTCCCTACCTGTGCCAGCAGGTAACCTATGATCTCTCTGATATTTATTTCCTCATGCATAAAGTTTGGAATGACAAATACAAGAGTCCTTACAAGCCTTGAGTGTTAGATGAGCTAAAAGCTAAAAACTTGGTGCAGCACCCCTGGTGGCTCAGATGCAATGCAGGAGACTCAGGTTCAATCCCTGGGTCAGGAAGATCCCCTAGAGAAAGGAATGACTACCCACTCCTCTATTCTTGCCTGGAGAATTCCAAGGACAGAGAAGCCTGGTAGGCTACAGTCCGTGGGATCCCAAAGAGTAAGACACGACTGAACGACTAACACTTGGAGCAGCACAGTATCTGGACTTTGATGCGTGAATTGAGCTTCGCAAGAGTTTACTCTGAATGTGCAGTGATATGAAATGTATCTATTGATTACAGAAATAACCACAGAAAGAAATTATCCTTATCTTTCACTAAAATTTCACCTGACCTAGTCGAGTCCATACATCAACTTAACCATCACAGACACCCTCTTTTACTGGGAACACACAGTGGTCAGCCACAGATCCACAACCACAATGCCATTTGATGAAAGTATTTATAAAATACACAGAAATAATCTTAGGGAACAGCGAAATAGGCCCGAGAGAGCTGGAAAGGCCTTCGTAGAGTTTTTTAGAGTAGTCAGCAGTTTGCTAATTTGAGGGAGGCAGAAAGTTTGAAGCAGGTGGCAATGCATTTACAGATTGCAAAGATGAAATAACCTTTGCCTTGGTTACATTTGTTGGTGAAACAGCAAGAGCCATCATTGAACAGAAACATTTTGACATGTATTCAATCAGTTGACAAAATGTGCACCTTTGGTGAGATTGCATCTGGACCTCGACTTCAGTGTGTTACTATGTTTTCAGCTTCTAGTAATGGGAAGCCTGGCATAGTGGCCGGGAGGACACATTGTCTCACATCCCCCAGATCTGGGGGTGGGGGTAGGTGGGCTGTGGAGCTGGTTGGTGCTGTGTCTTCCGTGATGCCATCAAAATCCAGATCTTTCCACCTTCTTGCTCTGTCTGCCTCCATGGTGGTGAGTCCCCCTCCTGGTTCCAAGGTGGTGACATATTAAAGCTCACATCCTCACACACCGACACTGAGAGTCAGAAAGAGGAACATTACTCAGCCTGTGTTTCTTTGCAAGAGCCAGAAGGTTCTCCTGGAAGGGAATCTTTTTATTCCTTGTGGGTCAGAACTGGGTGACAGGCCACGTCACTATGCCCTGGCCTGGCCAAGGAGGGACCACTTGAGCCAAACTGGGGCTTTGCCAGCAAGGGAGAGGGTCGGGGAATAGGCTTGGGTGGTGACCAGGGGTGTCTGCTGAAACCCAAGGCCTGTCGCAGCTCACATAAGGGGCCAGTATCTCTTGAAGACCAAGGCTTGCTGCCCAAGGTCAGATGTTGATAGTCTGGTCCTCTCCGTAGAAGATGCTTATGCCCTGGGTGTGTCAATCATCAGCAAAGCTCAAGGCCTTTCTCCTCCTCTTTCCCCCAAAGCTGCATGCAGGTGGGATCTGTTAATAAGGTTCCAGTTATTTATTCCACGAGCCATGTACTTTGCTTCAGCGTATGGTTTGTTCTGCCTTCAGAAATCCAGTTGCCTTGAGGGCTCATCGGCCAGGCTGGGGAACCACTTTGTCTGGCAGGACGAGCTGGGTGGTTTGCAGTGTTTGCTCATGGCCTGGTCTCACCACAACTCCCTGTAGGGTAATTACTTGAAGGAACACCTTACTAAACAGCTGGGAATCATGGCTATAAAGTATCTGCCAGAAATGAAATTTTATTTCTCACCTGTGCGGTTTTCAAAGCCTCATGGGGCTGATGCATGAGCAGTTTCCAGTAACCTGTGGAAAGCCTTGGATCCAGGGGGCCGGGTGGTGTTTTGGCCTGTGGTATGCCGACTCCTAGATGCTTGGGCTCCAAACAAACCAGCGTCTAGAGAATTACATCTGTGGGAAAGTGCCAGTTTCCATATTCTTTATCGTTTCTGCAGCATTTTGTGGATTTTAAAACTTTATTTTTGCTTACTGGTTTTTATTTATTTTTTTGGCCATGGCACGCAGCATTTGGGATCTTAGTTCCCCAACCAGGGATCAAACCTATGTCCATGCAATGGAAGCCTGGATTTTTAACCACTGGATCACCAGGGGAGTTCCAGCGTCTTGTATCTTGACTCACTTTCAGTACATCACTCTTCTCATGACATCACTTCCAGTTCTCAGGAAGACCCCTGTGACAATGATGGAGCATGGCTTCGGTAATGACCTTGGGAGTTAGCTTTCTGTTGGTGATGCTGGTTGAAAAGGCTTCTTACTCACCAAATCCTGCCAACAAGCCTTTGGGTGGGATGTGATTCCTGATCTCTTGTGTCTTTTCCATGGGAAGAAGTGGCCCAGATTCACCGAGGTGACTTTTTACATCACACTTGCACCCTCACCCCCGATCACGAGCCTCTGCCTTGGTGACTGTCACTCTTGGGAGAGAATCTTTTCTTCATATATGTTGACTTTGTCCTGTTCTGCTCCTTTGGGAGCTAAAAAGGAAGGGCTTCTGTTGTTTCCTGTTAGTCTATTACCTTTTTGATTATTAAAATCATTATGTGTCCAGTGGGATCCATGTACTCTCTGAATTCCTATTTCAAAAAATGTCTCTCTCCACCGTGGCACTTCATTTTGTGATGTCTTGTCCCCCAGTCTTAAATAGAATGGAAAGATTCATTTTATGTTTTATCTGTCAAAAAATGGAAAGGATTCATTTTCTATTAGGATTCTACTGGAGTTCGGTTGCCTTGTGGTAATAAAAGACCGAGGTTTCTGCTCGAAGGTAATTCATTGAGATTATACATCCTAATGTTTTTGATTAGACTAAAAAAATGTAGGTATAACTAAATAAAGTAAATCCCAACCTATAATTCATAACTGCAGAATGATAAATGTGAGCCTTGTTTCTAGGTTCCCCAAGTGAGCTGTAAAAGCTGTACTTCGAAAATGAAGTTTGGATTCTATGTTAATAGTTACTACAGGGAATAGTCCCTTCACTTAAGAATAGAAGTGACCAGAATAAGGATGGAAAGTAGTTTGATTTGTGTTACATCAGTGATGTATCAGAGGGTAGTGAGAGGAGGCTCCATGGACAAGGTCAGAGTAGAATAGTAATGTTGACTACTATTTTTAGCCAGCCTTTGATGTGTGAGGCTCTGCGCTTGACCTTTTTCATCATCTAGGATGTTGTAGCAGAGAAGGCAATGGCACCCCACTCCAGTACTCCTGCCTGGAAAATCCCATGGAAGGAGGAGCCTGGTGGGCTACAGTCCATGGGGTTGGTACAAGTAGGACACGACTGAGAGACTTCACTTTCACTTTTCACTCTCCTGCATTGGAGAAGGAAATGGCAACCCACTCCAGTGTTCTTGCCTGGAGAATCCCAGGGACGGTGGAGCCTGGTGGGCTGCCGTCTATGGGGTCGCACAGAGTCGGACACGACTGAAGCGACTTAGCAGCAGCAGCAGGATGTTGTAGCAACTAGCAGCAGTTAACCCTATTCAAACTGGCTTATACACAATAGAAATGTGTTATCTCACCTAGTGAGGAGTACAGAAGTGTTGGTACAGATTGTCAAAAATATCCTCAAGCGTTCAGGTTCTTTCTGTTTCTCTGTCCTGCCTTCCTTAGGGTATTGGCAGTAGTGACCTCAGGGTCGGAAGATGGCTTCATGTGCAGAGACAACAGACCAGTGAAATGCAACAAACATGCAATGACGGGGCTATTTCGTTCCTTTTCTCTTTCCTAGAAGGACACACTCCCAGAAGTCTCCTGAAGACCTCATTGGTTGTATTGGGTTAAATCTTCATTCTTAAAACTTTGATAAAAGAAATGGGAACACCACACTTGGCTTAAAGAAATCAGGATATCCTATCTCCTGGAGCTCAGGAGGTACCTGGTCAGGTAGAAGAGGGTAAATATCTGAATACAATGATGGTTTATAAGAAAGGAAAAAGGGAAGTGGGGATGAATGTTGGTACAGCAACCAACACTCTGCTACATGACTGTATCCATCGGTGTCTTTCTCATGTCTAAACCTCATGGAAAATCTGGCAGGATCAGTTCAGTTCAGTTCAGTCGCTCAGTCATGACCCCATGAATCGCAGCACACCAGGCCTCCCTGTCCATCATCAACTCCCAGAGTTCACCCAAACTCACGTCCATCGAGTCAGTGATGCCATCCAGCCATCTCATCCTCTGTTGTCCCTTTCTCCTCCTGCCCCCAATCCCTCCCAGCATCAGGGTCTTTCCCAATGAGTCAACTCTTCGCATGAGGTGGCCAAAGTGCTGGAGTTTCAGTTTTAGCATCATTCCTTCCAAAGAAATCCCAAGGCTGATCTCCTTCAGAATGGACTGGTTGGATCTCCTTGCAGTCCAAGGGACTCTCAAGAGTCTTCTCCAACACCACAGTTCAAAAGCAGCAATTCTTCGGTGCTCAACTTTCTTCACAGTCCAACTCTCACATCCATACATGACCACTGGTAAAACCATAGCCTTGACTAGACGGACCTTTGTTGGCAAAATAATGTCTCTGCTTTTGAATATGCTATCTAGGTTGGTCATAACTTTCCTTCCAAGGCGTAAGTGTCTTTTAATATCATGCCTGCAGTCACCATCTGCAGTGATTTTGGAGCCCCCCCAAAATAAAGTCTGACACTGTTTCCACTGTTTCACCATCTATTTCCCACGAAGTGATGGGACCGGATGCCATGATCTTTGTTTTCTGAATGTTGAGCTTTAAGCCAACTTTTTCACTCTCCACTTTCACCAATTGGCTTTTTAGTTCCTCTTCACTTTCTGCCATAAGGGTGGTGTCATCTGCATATCTGAGGTTATTGATATTTCTCCCAGCAATCTTGATTCCAGCTTGTGTTTCTTCCAATCCAGCGTTTCTCATGATGTACTCTGCATATAAGTTAAATAAGCAGGGTGACAATATACAGACTTGATGTACTCATTTTCCTATTTGGAACCAGTCTGTTGTTCCATGTCCAGTTCTAACTGTTGCTTCCTGACCTGCATACAGGTTTCTCAAGAGGCAGGTCAGGTGGTCTGGTATTCCCATTTCTTTCAGAATTTTCCACAGTTTATTGTGATCCACAAAGTCAAAGGCTTTGGTATAGTCAATAAAGCAGAAATAGATGTTTTTCTGGAACTCCCTTGCTCTTTCCATGATCCAGCGGATGTTGGCAATTTGATCTCTGGTTCCTCTGCCTTTTCTAAAACCAGCTTGAACATCAGGAAGTTCATGGTTCACATATTGCTGAAGCCTGGCTTGGAGAATTTTGAGCATTACTTTATTAGCATGTGAGATGAGTGCAATTGTGTGGTAGTTTGAGCATTCTTTGGCATTGCCTTTCTTTGGGATTGGAATGAAAACTGACCTTTTCCAGTCCTGTGGCCACTGCTGAGTTTTCCAAATTTGCTGGCATACTGAGTGCAGCACTTTCACAGCATCATGTTTCAGGATTTGAAATAGCTCAACAGGAATTCCATCACCTCCACTAGCTTTGTTCGTACTGATGCTTTCTAAGGCCCACTTGACTTCACTTTTCAGGATGTCTGGCTCTAGGTGAGTGATCACACCATTGTGATTATCTTGGTCGTGAAGATCTTTTTTGTTCAGTTCTTCTGTGTATTCTTTCCACCTCTTCTTAATATCTTCTGCTTCTGTTAGGTCCATACCATTTCTGTCCTTTATCGAGCCCATCTTTGCATGAAATATTCCCTTGGTATCTCTAATTTTCTTGAAGAGCTCTCTAGTCTTTCCCATTCTGTTGTTTTCCTCTATTTCTTTGCATTGATTGCTGAGGAAGGCTTTCTTATCGCTTCTTGCTATTCTTACTAAAAGTCATGTTTTCCAGATGGAGCTCATTTCCGTGTCATGTACTCTATCACAGAATTTTGAAACAGTGGACTTCTTTCTTCCAAGTGAATCATTCAACCAAACTGCTACACGTAAACAAATTAAGATATATCTTAAGTTCAAATAATGAAATGGACAGGAAAATCAATGTTAAAAACTCCAGTAAAGCTTTTGAACAAGAACATTGGAAAAGATCAGTTATGGATGATACTGGTGACATCACACACAGGCCTAAGTTCAGTAAAAGACCAGTGCTGACGTATGGCTTTCCTAACGGGTGTCTCACGAGAAGACTAAATGTATGCACAGAAAGAGAAAAGCGGCTTCCTCCTGTGCGCTTCAGGTAGAAGCTGATTGCATAGTGCGATTGCTGTGTTGAGGGTTTTCAACGCATTACAGTCATATCATAATTTGGTGAACTGTCTTTTCTGATAGTTCCTTCTATGTGAAGCATCTCCAGCTGGGCACAGGGCCCCTGGCTGCTCCCACCTGCTCGCTCCCTCCTGTTTGTTGGCTGTGATTGTAGAGGCCCTGGGCATGCACTGCCCAGCCAGTCATCTCTCCTCCACTCTTCTGCCCCTCCGGCCAGCTCTCCTCTGTTCCTGCAGAGAGAGACCTGCTTCTCCCGGGGGTGGCCAGTGACCGGGGTGAGTCCACTCTGTGCAGGGATTCAGTAGTAGGACACAGCCCATAAATAAAAGCAGCATTTTCTAATATCAGCTTTATTGGTTAGAAAGTGTATTTTATCCTCCGTGGACTACCTCATACCTTAGTTTTCAATTTTTTTGTCATCTAGGGAACTACAATTTCTGTTTATCTCCCTATCCCCCATCCCTGTCATAATACTTGGATTTGCTTTCTTTTTTAAAAATGCATTTTATTTTTTAAGGTTTAGCAATCTTATTTATTTCTTAGATGGAAATATAGGTGATTTACACTGTCGGGTTAGTTTCTGGTGTACAGCAAAATGATTCAGTTATGCATGTATATATTCTTTTCTATTACAGGTTATTACAAGTTATTGAATATAGTTCCCTGTGCCATACAGTAGGGCCTGGTTTTTACCTATTTTATATTTAGTAACTTGTATCTGCTAATCCCAAACCTCTAGTTTATCTCTCTCCATTTTCCTCTTTACTTTTTTTCTTTCACTTTGCATGCTTTTGTAAAGCAAAAACATTATATTATGCAATATTTGAAGCATATAGAAAATGCGGAGAAATGAAACAAATATACAAGTCATATTTAATGGGATAATATTTTGATATGATTGTTTAAGATCTCTTTTCTTTAAATAAATAAAACTTTACAGTGACACAATGCTTATTTTGAACTTAATAAAAGAGGCATTTTATAATTAACTATAAATTAATAATTATTACATATAAACGAAACAGATCAATAAAATTACTTTAAAAAATTGTCACAGTGTCAAACTCTTCTCAATTAGTTTTTGACTCATTCTCCAATGTTTGTGCTTTTTCAGGCCCTATTACCCTTCATGCTATCAATAGCAGCAATTCTCAAAAGAATCAAAAACCATTAGACTGTTAAGCTGGCTTCGCGATTATGTAGAACAAGCTTTTTTTTTCTACAAAGAGTCTAGGTTTGGGAATGTTGTTAAACCTGTTTTATTCATCACCTTCTCCCTTCCCACAAAGGTTTGGGACTTAAGAGTTAAAGCACTGTTCCACCGTTGTTTTCTCTGGAGATGCTGATATGGATTCTACAAGTGTTGGTGCTGGCTCTTGTGATGTTCCTGTGTGTAGTCATTGGCATCCACGTCACAGGTGCTACATGGCCAACAGGGACTTCAAAACAGCATCAGTAGGCATATGCATTCTGATTTCCCAAATGTTAAAATGTGAACATATGTGCACCTGAAAGAAAAGTGAAAGTGTTAGTTGCTCAGTTGTGTCCGACTCTTTGTGACTCCATGGATTGTAGCCCGCCACGCTACTCTGTCCATGGAATTCTCTAGGCAAGAATACTGGAGTGGGTGGCCATTTCCTTCTCCAGGGAATCTTCTCAACATGGAGATTGAACCCAGGGCTCCTGCATTGCTGGTGATTTCTTTACTGTCTGAGACACCAGGGAAGCTGACTAAAGTGATTGCTTGGACTCTATTCCCTCCTCAACTAATATGTTATTGTCCTCTTCCCTCATAGCTCAGTTGGTAAAGAATCTGCCAGCAATGCAGGAGACCCTGGTTTGATTCCTGGGTTGGGAAGATCCCCTGGAGAAGGGATAGGCTACCCACTCGAGTATACTTGGGGTTCCCTTGTGGCTCAGCTGGTAAAGAACCCATCTGCAATGCAGGAGACCTGGGTTTGATCCCTGGGTTGGGAAGATCCCCTGGAAAAGGGAAAGGCTACCCACTCCAGGAATCTGGCCTGGAGAATTCCGTGGACGGTATAGTCCATGGGGTTGCAAAGTGTCAGACACGACTGAGCAACTTTCACTTTCACTATTATAGCTCCAACTTGTTTTTTTTTTAAATATTTATTTATTTATTATTTATTTGACTGTGTTGGTTCTTAGTTGCAGTGTGCAGGATCTTCGTTGCATCAGGCAGTATCTTTCATTGTGGTGCATGGGCTTCTCTAGGTGTGGCACTCAGGCTCCGTAGTTGCGGCTCGCAGGCTTAGTAGTTGTGGTTCACAGGCTTAGTTGCTTTGTGGCCAGTGGGATCTTAGTTCTGCGACCAGGTATCAAATCAACGTCCCCTGCACTGCAAGGCAGATTCTTAACCACTGGACCATCAAGAAAGTCTCCCAACTTGTTTTAACCATCCAAGTTGGTCATCATCATTACTCTTGTGATTTTTATGAATATGCAGATTTACTCACATCTTGAACAGTGTCCTTCCTTACCTTCACTCTTTAGATCTGCTTCTCCAAAACATACTGCTACTTCTTTGTGAGTTCAGTTTCCTTCTTCCTGAGATACAGCTTTTAATTTGAAAATGTCTGTCTTATGCTTTCACTCTTAAATGATAGCTCCTATGGATATAGAATTTTGGGGAGGAGAGTAGTATGTGATTTCTGGTATGAGGTGTGTAGTATAAAGGCTTCCCAGGTCGTCCAGTGGTGAAGAATCCACCTGCTAATGCAGGAGACTCAGGAGATTCGGATTTGATCCCTGGGTCGGAAAGATCCCCTGGAGAAGGGAGTGGCAACCCACTCTAGTATTCTTGCCTGGAGAATCCCATGGACAGAGAATGGTGGACTATAATCCATAGGGTTGCAAAGAGTTGGACATGATTGAGCATGCAAGCAGTGGGCTCTATGGTGTGTAAACTGGGTTTTAATCCCACCCATACTCTCAGTTTATACAATAAGCTCACTATTACTGTGTCTGGTGCAGGTCAGCAGGCAGGGCTTTCTCAACGCCTTTCACTGAGAAGAAACCTTTTCCATGGCTCTGGCCTGATTGCACATGTCAGTCTTACTGGACATGTGGAGTCAAGCTACTTCCTTTTCTTCTTGGCCTGATTACTACCCTGCTCCCCCCACCCCCACCAACTTTCAGTCCCCTCTTTATTGCTGGCTGTTGGGAATTTCTCTTTCTGAGTTCAGGTTTGCTTGAAATTTTTATCTTGCATTTCTAGATGTTTTGTAGCAGTAATGATTTGCATTGACCCAGTCTGCCTTTCCATGGACCTTCTGAGAAAACTACATTTTTCTTTACGCAATGTATTTTCAAAATATTTAAAACAGTTAAGATTATATTTTAAAAAAGGGGCAATCTGAGTATTCAGTCCAGCTTCTGGCTCCATGGAACCTTGGCTTTCTATAAAATATGGTCTTTAAATGACTGCTGTATTTTTTTTTTCCTAGCCGCACCGTGTGGCATGTGGGTTCTTAGTTCCCTGACCAGGGATCGAACTCACGCCCCCTGCATTGGAAAGGCTGAGTCTTAACCACTGGAACATGAGGGAAGTCCCTAAATGACCACTCTATTGTAGGACTTGGAAATCCACAGTTAAGTGATTGTCTGGGCATGAGATCCTGGACTTGGAGTGGAGAAAACAGACTTCAGGCAGGACCTCTCCCCTCAGAGTTTGCCAGCCTATGGCAGACACACATCTGAGGTGTCAGAAATTTGCTCCTTATACAGGGTTGTCACTCCTAGAGTAGCCACTCCTAGAGTAGCCAATGCACTTCTCCAAGCTATGACTTGTAGAGTCAGAAAGGCTAGATTAGAAAAAGTAGTCTAAAAGGGCAGAGCAGTTAACTATTATGCAGAAAGAATATCTGTTTGCATGTTTTTGGCTAATGGAGTTTCTTTTTCTTCCATGTAAAAGAAAATGACCTTCTTATTTTTTATCTCTCTTTTAAAAAAAATTATTTATCTATTTCTGACTGTGCTGTCTTCCTTGCTGCACAGGCTTTTCTCTAGTTGCAGCACATGGGGGCTGCTATCTAGCTGTGGTGCATGGGCTTCTCATTGCAGCGGCTTCTTTTGTTGTTGAGCACAGGCGCTAGGGCACATGGGCTTCAGTACGCGTGGCACATGGGCTCAGGAGTTGCAACTTCCAGGCCCTAGAGTATGCAGGCTCAGTAGTTGCGGCACACAGGCTTAGTTGCCCTGCAGCATGTGGGATCTTTCCTAGATCAGGGGTCAAACCCCTGTCTCTTACATTGGGAGACAGATTCTTTACCACTGAGCCACCCGGGAAGCCCTTTATTTTTCTATGATGTGATATCAGGGAAATGAAAACTGCTCTAGCCCACTGAGGGAGTATGAAATTGTGTAGCCAAGGAGCTGGATTCCATCTTTCAATCAGTTAGCTCTTGGTGTGTAACAGACCACTGCGAAACTTGGTACTGTAGAAATAACACACGTGCTCCATATGAGCTCCTGTTCTCCAGGAGGCTAACCAGGCTTTTGCTGACAATGATGTCAGCCTTCCAGAGAGCAGCAAAGAAAAAAAAAAAAAAAACACCAGGAAACTCACTGCATAAGCCCTACTCAAGCCCCTGCTTGTGTTCTGTTGGTTATGTCCTGTGGGCAAAAGCAAATCATATGATTGGTGGACAGGAAAGTCACATTGCAAAAAGTGTATGTGTAGGATTGGAGATGACCTTCTGGCCATTGTTGTAAACTGCCATTCTATCAAGTAAATATACACTCTTTTTGGTGTCAATGCCTATATATTAGACATCTATGAGGATGTTTATCTCACTGTCTCTTCGTGTGATAGAAAAACACTGGGAACTATTGAAGTGCACATTTGACTAGGAGTAATAGCAAAAACATCTGTGATACTGAATACATAACACAGTTGAAGAGCGAATGATAGATTCATGTATACAATCCTAAAAGACATATTAACATTTTTATTGATGTGACCATTTTCAAAGTCTTGATTAAATTTGTTATAATATTGCTTCTGTTTTATATTTTGGTTTTTTGGCCACAAAGGATGTGGGATCTTAGCTCCCCAACCAGGGATCGAACCTGCACCCCCTTCACTGGAAGGCAAAGTCTCAATTATTGGATTGCCACGCAAGTCCCTAAAAAGACATATTTTTAAATGAAAAAAGCCAGTTGATGAACCATATAGACTTCATACTACCCAATATACACAAAACCTAAATTCCTGCAGATATATCACATCTCATCATGTATGCACATGACAAATATCAGGAAATCTACACTCTAGATGGAGAATAGTAGTTACCACTCTGGAGGAGATAAGCTTGTGTACTGGGCAAAAGGAATTTTATTTCATTTTGAGGGGTATCACATTTATTTTTTGCCTTTATTTTTTATTTAATGATGAGTAATATTTAAATCTGAACTTCAGGGAATAACTCAGTCTGATTCTCATGAACTGGGCTTCAGTCTCATTATTTGAGCAGCCATGGACATGGAGGTGCCCCTGTGCCCGGAGACTTTCTTCTCGTCTGCTCCTTCAGTCAGTCAGTCACATGTGCTGCTTGGTGGGAATGTTTCAAGGTTAGTAAACCAGATCCAGGGGCTTCCCTGGTGACTTAGCATTAAGGAATCCACCTGCCAATGCAGGAGATACAGGCTCAATCCCTGGGTCAGGAAGATCCCCTGGAGAAGGAAATGGCAACACACTCCAGTATTCTTGACTGGAAAATCCCATGGGTGGGGGAGCCTGACAGGCTACACTCCATGGGGTCGCAAAAGAGTCGGACCTGACTGAGTGTCTAAACCACAACAACAAACCAGATCCAAGTCAGGGCAAGCTTCTGGAACTTACTCTCTTCAAAATACACTATTCATCCTAGTCATTATGGTGCCCAAAGTGACAGCAAGCATAGTTCCTGTTTGCATAGTTTTGGGGTCCTGGCTACAAATGCCAGCCAAAATGTTATGGTATCATTTTTTCCTAAACAATTTCAACATCGTCTAAAGTTAGTCGGCCACTACCCTTTTACAAAACATTCTTGTCTGGTGAATTATAATTTTAAGGCTGACACAAGTAGAAATTTAATTGTTCCCATTTCCTGTTCATTCCAGTCAAAATGTTTAGTTTCTAGAATTTCTGATATTTCCACAATGTACTGTAAAAAAGTTAGTCCACCATCTACAGGGACTATTTTATTATTCTCTATCTGTCTACACCACCCCTTTGGGGTTCTTGGGAAAGGAGTAATGCCAGACAAAATACCACAGTTATTTCTTTGGCATGGCCATCTGACTTACATAACACAGGGCAAGGACTGCTTCATCTTACTGACCAGTTAGAATGGAAACTAAGGAGCCCAACCCGGTGCTTTGGGATGACTTACAGGGGTTTTTATGGGAGGGTGGAAAGGAGGCTCAAGAGGGAGGGGATATATGTATACATATGGCTGATTCATGATGTTGTACAGTAGAAACTAACACAACATCGTAAAAGCAATTTTATTTCAATTGAAAAAACTCACAAAAATTATAATTATTTCAGAAATCATTGCCTATTGTTTTAAGATTTTTTGGATGTGGCCCATTTTTAAAGTATTTATTGAATTTATTACAATATTGCTTCTATTGTTTATGTTCTGGTTTTCTGGCTGCTAGGCACCTGAAATCTCAGCTCCCTGACCAGGGATCGATGCTGCACCCCTTGCATTGAAAGGTGAAGTCTTAACCACTAGACTACCAGGGAAGTCCCTAGGTAGTATTTTAAAAATTGACTCTTTGGTATCTGATGCCTAATGATACTCTTATAATATTGATTTATTATCTTAAAGAGAAAATTTAAAACAACTATGACAAAACAAAGTTTTAAAAAAATTTGTATTGACTTGCAGGTTTTAAAATGCTGTGCTTCTTTCCTGTCCTACACTTTTTCTTGTGTCTAGGTATGTACAGTTCTATTGCAGAACACACACACACACACACACACACCATTATCCACTAGAGCTCTAGAAAAGCTTCTTCTAGAAGAAAAAAAAAAAAAGCTTCTAGAAGAAAATACTTCCCACAAGGATAAAGCAGGTGTGCCCTGCTCAAGAACACTTATGACTCATGTCTTTATTCTACATTTGGAGGGACTGTCCAATTTCTGAGGAAATGTTAGCCTCTTAGATTTTTTGGTTTGAGTTAAAGAGTCAATGATACTAATCAGATGCAGACACACCCTGTGAATTATGAGATGTGGCGGGTAGGTGATTTCCATATGCTTCTTGAGTCAGGGGTGTGTGTGTGGCTCCTATTTAGATGATAACTTACAGCATCATGTATCTTTTCTAAGTGCTGGAGTTCCTACTGGGTAACATGATATCGCAACTAACACAATTGTATTTTGCTGTCAATATTTAAACATTTCTTCTACACTAGATAAAATACTTGGTTAAAAATCAGAATACTATTAAGACATTTCACAAAGAATTATGATTATTATTTATTGGCAGTAACTGAAAGCAAAATAATTGGTCTGACAAAGAACATTCTCCACAAGCAAAGTCAGGAAAGTGTAATTAGTCAAAATGTTTCTTGTATGTCAATGAAATACTAATATATACATAAAACTTTCCTTATTAATAAATTCATTTATTGTTAAATATTTGGATGTTATAGTGAGAGTTCTGTAAATATTTAACTTTGAAGTCCACTCAGTTTGCCTAAAAGTGAATGAGATTATTTTATAGCCACATTTTTAATCAAAGAAATGAATGCAGTCGAATGTTTATGTCAACTCCATCACTAAAAGTTTCAGTTAATACTGACATGTTAGTTTCTGGGAGGGTGTTTATTCTAAAGGTCCAAATTTTCATTCAGCAAAGATGATCCATCTGGTAGATTTTGGTTGATGCTGGTTTCAGGTTTAAAGTTTATTTCATCCAATAATATGTTAAAAGAGTATAGACTTGTGCACGTAGGAAATACTGGTCCTGATATTTTGTCTGAACCCCGTTCTTTACCTTATATACTGTATTATTGACACACAACTATTTGTGTTTTAGAACTCACAACTCTTGAATTCCTTTCCCTCCTATTAACCTCCTTCTGGGTTTATTTACATGGAGGCATTGCTACTAATTAGATTCAAGGAGGGAGAAGGGAGATTTCTATACATTCTCTTGGTGTGACCCTATGAAGAGCTGGTTCTCATACTTGGAAGATTCTTTGGTAATCTTTCGCTCATTACCTTCAGGAAATACAACTTGTCCCTTTAGTGACCAACTGCTTCTTTCACGGCTTCTAGTGAAGAGCTGAGCAGTTTGCCACATTAATTTTCAAGGTAGTTTTCCATACATAATGCCTATGTATACACACTTTTAACTGGATGACGTCTTAAAAGTATGCTTTGCAAGACTGAAGGGTTTCCCAGTTGGCACTAGTGGTAAAGAATCCATTTGCCAATCAGAAGACATAAAGATGTGGGTTTGATCCCTAGGTAAAGAAGATCCCCAGGTAGAGAAGATCCCCTGGAGGAGGGCATGCAACCCACTCCAGTATTCTTGCCTGGAGAATCCCATGGACAAAGAAGCCTGGCAGGCTACAGTCCATAGTGTCGCAAAGAGTCAGACACGACTGAAGTCACTTAACACGCATGGAAGATGGAAAAGTTGACGATGAAAAGATCATCTTTCCTGTCCCTCATGACTGCTTTTTATAGTTTACTGAAAGTAGTATTCTTGGGGTTACATCATGGGAATGTCTTTAAGACCTTGGCCAATTTTGAATTCATTGAAAGCAAGATATCTTGACTTGTTTACATTTGGGGGTTTTTATCTGGTTACCTGATCGCAATGAAGAAGACAGTAGGTTCTGAAAACTTTCTTTCCAAGCGTTTCCGGAGAGAACAGCCTTCCTGACCCCATGTTTTCATGCACAGTGCTTGGGCTCCTCTCTGACTAGACAGAGTTCTCATGGTTGTAGCATCAGGGCGCTCCTATTTAATTCTCTCCCCAGCAAAAGCTGTGATGAATTTCCTTATAAGTCAGCACGGACTAGGTGAGATTCTGTACCTACGTGAGTTTCCTGGGAAGGTTAATATACACTGGCTCTTGAAGTCTCTTTAGGGCAGATGCAGAAATTTTACTCAGATTTTCTTCCATATACAACATCAATAAATATGGAAATGAAGGCTGCAAATCTCACTTCTGATGAAACAATATGCTGCCTAAATTCAGTTAATTGTCAGGTACTTAGTGTAGAAAGACAAAGATATGCTAATCTTATTAAAATATGCTTGGTTAAATTTAGCTATAAATTCCATCCAGGGTCTCCTGCTTTATATCAATACATTGTTCCAAGTCAGAATGTCTGGAAAGAAACCACCCACTGAGCAGGATGCAGAGTTAGTAATTTGGAAAGGTGAAAAGTTTAATTATGAGTCTATCTCTGGGGGAAAAAGGGAAACAAGGCTGAATTCTTAATTTTTTTTGTTTGTTTAGATTAAACCAACTGAAGGGCTCTCTCATACTGTTTACATTTATATTACTCTGACAGTCAGAAAAGCTTTTAACATTTTTTTCTGTTTCATTTGAATTGAAGTTGTTTTTAATATATACAAATGAGGGAAAGAGACTTAACTAGAGTTCAGCACTGTTTAGACAGACTTGATCAATTTTTAATTTTCCAGATAATTAGAGGAGAGCATACTGAACTGTGGCTAAAGGCTTGGCCACAGATTTAGAAACTAAGGGTTTCAACCCTAACTTTGCTCATTTTGTGTAACTTCATAGGCATTATGGAGCCTCTCAATAGCTCAGTTTCTTTGTAGGCAATCTGGGGTAAAATAAGTTTATGTTTCCTCACTATCCGAAAGAAGAGTGTCCCCATGAAAGCTTTTGTGAGTTGAAACGGTGTAAATCGAGAAGCAATTACCTTAGGGCACATCTTGCTAACAAATGCACAAAACAAATGGAGATCAAGCACAGACGCTCACAGACCCGGTTCAAAGCCCTGGCGGCTTAGTGCTGAGATGCTGAGTGTGGTCCCTAGGAAGGAGCTTGATGGTGCTGCTCTTGGTGCCTCTGTGACAGCTTGCTGCAAAACGCACACTCAACACTGTTTTCACTTTTTGCTTTTTTCCTAAAAATAAAACTCCCCCTTGAATTTCTTTCAGTTATCAAAAACAGGTGCTAGTGAGGTTTTTTTGGTAAAAGCGAAGTGGCATAAAGTGAACTTTTGAAACTCAAAGGATGCCTGTATTTAAAAGGGGCTTTTATATTAATTTACTCATAAAATAAATATATGTTAATAGAATATTTACAAACATTCACATATAACATTTATAAAATTTGGATAAACACAGACACACACAAACACACACACCGCTACCATCCATAATCCACTCAGCTATAACTTCTATTCCATTTTGGTTGGAGTCCAGCCTCTTAGCCCATCCATCTGTGCCTACATTAACAAACACAAGATTTTCATAACCTATTTTTAGAACTTTATATATCCAATTACTGATGCTGAAGCTCCAATACTTTGGCCACTTGATGTGAAGAACTAACTCATTAGAAAAGGCCCTGATGCTGGGAAAGATTGAAGGCAGGAGAAGAGGTCGACAGAGGATGAGATGGTTGGATGGCATCACTGACTCAATGGACATGAGTTTGACCAAGCTGTGGGAGTTGGTGATGGACAGGGAAGCCTGGTGTGCTGTAGTCCATGGGGTCGCAAAGAGTTGGACACGACTGAGTGACTGAACTGAACTGAACTGATATCCAATTACTGTGTAATTACTATGTTTGAGCAGGTTCTGAAACCATTACATTTTTAACCCTACCCCTACACTTTGTTTTGATGTCATATTTTACAACTTTATTTTGTGCATCCCTTAACTATTGTAGATATAGAGGATTTTACTACTTTTGTCTTTTAACTTTCATACTAACTATAGACAGATATTTGAGATCTATTACCTTTACTATATGTTTGACCTTATTGGTGAGATTTTTCTTGCATGAGTTTTATATTTATATTTATGGCCTTTTCTGTTTAATGAAGTCCCTTTAACATTTCTTTTAAGGTCAGTTTATTTGTGTTGAACTCCTTTACATTTTGCTTGTCTGGCAACCCTGAATGATAAACTCTGCAGAGAAAATATTCTTGGTTGTAAGTTTTTCCCTTTCAGCTCTTTGAATACCATTGTGCCTCTCCCTTTTGATCTGTAAAGTCTGCTGAAAAGTCAGCTGATCAGCTTCAGGGGGCACCATTGTTTGGAACTAGTTGTTTTCCTATTGCTGCTTTTAAGTCTATCTTTGACTTTGGACAGTATAATTATAATGTGTGTTGGTGTAAGACTTTGAGATTTATCTCATTTGGGACTCTGTGCTTCCTGGAGCTGTGTATCTCATGCATTATGTTGGGCAAGTTTTCAACCAATATTTCCTCATGTACATTTCTGCCCCTTTCTCTCTTTCCTACTATAATGCAAATGTCAATATCCTTGATGCTGTTTCAGACATTCTTTAAACTGTCTTCATGTTTTTCCATTTGCTGTTCAAACTGGGTCATTTCCACAGTGTCTTCCAGATCACTAATTTGTTCTTCAGCATCATCTAATCTGCTCTTTGTTTCATTTCAGCTTTTGTATTCTTCCACTCTGACTGGTTCTTTTATATATTTTCTATGTCTCTGTTGACGTTTTCAATGTATTTCTCCATTCTTCTCCTGAGTTTGATGAACATTTTTATGACCGTGATTTTGGACTCTGTATCTGGAGGATTGCTTATCTCCATTTTGCATAGTTCTTTTCCTGAGGTTTCTTTCTTTTTCTTTTGTTTGGAACATATTCCTTTGTCTCCTCATTTTGTCTAATTCTCTGTGTATGTTTCTAGGTATTAGGTAGGTCAGTGACATTTCTGATCTTAAAGAAGTGGCTTATGTCAGAGGTGCCCTGTGGGGCTCCGTAGTGCAGTCCTCCCTGGTTACCAGAGCCTAGTGCTACAGAAGTGTTTCCTGGATGGGCCGTACCCTCCTGCTATGATCACTGTAAGTGTGATAATGTGTGAGACTGGCCCTGACCCAGGTGACTGCAAGGCTTGGCCATGGCTATTGAGGGTACTCTGGTGTGTGGAGCTGGCCCCTGGGATGAGAACTGCTTTGGGGGGATACTGGCTGTGTCTGAGGACACCCACAGGTTGTAGGGCAGGGACCATTTTAGAGAGGTTCCAGCGCCAGCCAAGGGCAACCATTGGGTCTGGGGAGGCAAGGGGCCACTTTTGTGAGAACTTTGTGCCAGCTGAAGGTACCCACCAGGGCTATGGGGCACCAGATCACTTTGGAGGAGTACTGGTAGGGTGGGTTCACAGGTGAATCTGGAGCGGGATAAACAATGCTAGTAAGGTAGATGGGAGAGTCAGAAATGACACCCCCAGTGCCAGGCAAGCTGGAGAGATGAGCAACCTCCCACCCACCCCCCAAAACTGGCACCTATCAATACCTCTATACCCCCAACAGATCCCTGCCTCCTGGGTGCACACCCTAAAATTAGCCAACGAGTCTCCTTCACGTCTAACCCAGGTACTTTTCAAACTGCTGCCTCTGTGCTGGGGCTCAGGTGAGTCAGTTTTTGCACACACCCTTTAAGAGCAAAGTCTCAGTTTTCCCCAGACTTCCAGTCCTTCCAGGCATAAGCCCCACTGGTTTACAAAGCCAGGCGTTGTAGGGACTCGTCTTCCCGGGGCAGGTCCCCAGGGTTGGGGAGCCTGATTTGATGGGTGGGAACCTGATATGATGGGTGGGAACCTGATATGATGGGTGGATCCCTTGCACCTCAGAGCTGATGCACACGGCTGTGATATCCCTCCGCCACTGCACTGGGGAGTGGGTCCTGGCCAGACTGTGTCTCTGCCCCTCCTGTCCTTCTCAGTGTGGCTTTTTTTCTTTTTGTCTTTAGTTGTGGAAAATCCTTTTGGCTAATCTTCTGGTCGTTCTCAGCTCTAGCTACTGTTTATGTAGCTGTAGTCTTGTTGGGTCCGTGGGAGGAGGCGAGGCTCAGCCAGTTTCCTGCACATGTAATCTGATGGTGGAATGACCTCAGCACATGACTTCTTCCTGTCTGTGGTCTCGGAGCTTCCTGAGGGTACTCAACCATGGTACCTGCCTCAGGCATAAGCAACCAGAGAGTGTGAGTGTGTGTTGGGGGGCTAAGTTAACACGGAGTATCACCCAAGGGGCCACCTTGACAAACAGGGGCCAAAGTCATGGAATAAATGTTTCTCTTTACCTCCCCCAGGCAGACAGTTGTGACGTGCATCTCAACAATGGCTCCTCACAAGTGTCTTTGCAGAATCCAGTGCAGTTGCCTGCAGCGGTGGCCAATTCAATTACACGTCCCTCCAGCTGCTGTCCATTCAGCCTTGTTTCATCCTCCCTAATCCTTCCCTTCTGTGCATTGGGATCACCTTCCAATTAGACAGCCTGCCCACCCACCTTTGTCTCAGACTCTGCTCTCAGGGACTAGGCTGACCGGGGCTGCCGCAGCATCAGATTTGAACTACAGGGAGATCTCACACGCACGTGCCGGGAAAGCGTCAATTTTCAACATGAATGTTATTCTTAAACAATATGGAAAGACATTTGGTTGTAATGTTATTTCTGCGTTTTTGAAGACTTGGCATT
Organism: Bubalus kerabau; assembly: GCF_029407905.1. NCBI lineage: Eukaryota > Metazoa > Chordata > Mammalia > Artiodactyla > Bovidae > Bubalus > Bubalus kerabau. Next base: position 27,156,061 of record NC_073636.1, read on the forward strand.
CATGGATTTTTAATAATGCCTAAAAAAAAGAGAGAGACGGTTATTTAGCTAGTCTCTGAGAAAACACTTAAATGCCTTATAGATTTGGTTACCAACAAGGATTCCATTGTCGAAGACTTTATTAAATAACCATGTGTTGATGTTATACTTGTGGCAAGTAACTTTGTGTGTTTTGTTTTTCTTGTTTTGGTTGTTTGCGTTAGGAAAGTCTTATGTTGACTGCATGAGTGGATTCTAGTTGAAATCTTTTGATTCAAGAGGGAATATAAAAGAGTTTATTTAAGATGTCTAAAATGGTGAGGCACGAGTCCTAATTATTTATCCATCCTGTCACCACAGTAAATTCTTACATGGCAGACACCTGTACCAGCTACTCAGGTTACAGTAGAAGGAAGACATGATTTCTGCTCCTAGGGTCTGCGGGGTTGTAGAGAGACCTCCTTGTAATAAGAAAGTGCATCAAGTCCAGCAGGTGTGTACAGAATGGGGCACCAGGCACCTGGGGGAATTGCTGATTTCACTGGAGAGTCAAAAGTGGGAGGGGGAGTAATTCATGAAAGCTTCATAGAAAAGATAACACTTGGGTCTCTTCTTTTTAAAAAAAATAATTTTAAAATTGAATAGTTGATTTATAGGATTGTGCTAGTTTCTGGTGTACAGCAAAGTGATGCAATTATACATAAATATGTATATATTCTTTTTCATATTTTTTCCATTATGGTTTATTACAGGATATTTACTATAGTTCTCTGTGCTATCCAGTAGGACCTTGTTGCTATTTTATATACAGTAGTTTGTATCTGCTAATCCAAAACTCCTAATTCATCCCTCCCCTACCACCTCGTTTGGGTCTCTTCTTAAGGAGAATAGGTAATGCGGAGTATGATAAGTAGTAAGGAGCAATCAGGATGAATGACAGTGTACACAAAGCCCAGAAGCAGAAGTGCACCGGTGACCAGGCACAGTTTCAGGGAGATGGTGGACAGGTGGACAGTGATGCTACAGCAGGTCTTGGAGATGTTGCAGGTTTGCTTTCAGTTTACCACAATAAAGCAAGTTCAGCTCAGTTCAGTCACTCAGTCGTGTCCGACTCTTTGCGACCCCATGAATTGCAGCACGCCAGGCCTCCCTGTCCATCACCAACTCCCGGAGTTCACCCAGACTCAAGTCCATTGAGTCAGTGATGCCATCCAGCCATCTCATCCTCTGTCGTCCCCTTCTCCTCCTGCCCCCAATCCCTCCCAGCATCAGGGTCTTTTCCAATGAGTCAACTCTTCGCCAAAGTACTGGAGTTTCAGCTTCAGCATCATTCCCTCCAAAGAAATCCCAGGGCTGATCTCCTTCAGAATGGACTGGTTGGATCTCCTTGCAGTCCAAGGGACTCTCAAGAGTCTTCTCCAACATCACACTTCAAAAGCAGCAATTCTTCGGTGCTCAGCTTTCTTCACAGTCCAACTCTCACATCCATACATGACCACAGGAAAAACCATAGCCTTGACTAGACGGACCTTTGTTGGCAAAATAATGTCTCTGCTTTTGAATATGCTATCTAGGTTGGTCATAACTTTTCTTCCAAGGCATAAGCATCTTTTAATTTCATGGTTGCAATCACCATCTGCAGTGATTTTGGAGCCCCCCCCAAAATAAAGTCTGACACTGTTTCTACTGTTTCCCCATCTATTTCCCATGTAGTGATGGGACCAGATGCCATGATCTTTGTTTTCTGAATGTTGAGCTTTAAGCCAAGTTTTTCACTCTCCACTTTCACTTTCATCAAGAGGCTTTTTAGTTCCTCTTCCCTTTCTGCCATAAGGGTGGTGTCATCTGCGTATCTGAGGTTATTGATATTTCTCCCGGCAATCTTGATTCCAGCTTATGCTTCTTCCGGCCCAGTGTTTCTCATGATGTACTCTGAATATAAGTCAAAGGTCTCAGTAAAGGGAGTCACATCAGTTTTTTGATTTCCCAGTGTATATAAAAGTCATGTTTACACTACATCGTTGTCTGTTAAGTGTGCAAGAGCATCATATCTTAAAAAATGTGCTCACCTTTGGTCTTCCCTGGTGGCTCAGTGGTAAAAAATCTGCCTGCCAATGCAGGAAACACGGGTTTGATCCTTGTTCTGGGAACATCCCACATACCAGGGAACAGCTAAGCCTATGTATCACAACTATTGAGGCTGTGTTCTAGAGTCCAGAAGCCACAACTATTAAGCCCATGTGCCGTAACTTCTGAAACCCATGCATCCTAGAGCCTCTGCTCTACAACAAGAGAAGTTACTGTAATGAGAAGCCCACACATTGCAACTACAGAGTAGGCGCCCCCTTCCCTACCTCCACACGCAACTAGAGAAAAGCCCGTGGAGCAATTAAGACCCAGCACAGCCAAAAATAAATAAATAAAATCATTTTTAAAAAATGTAGTCACCTTAATTAAAAATACTTTATTGCTAAAAAATGCTAACCATCATCTGAGGCTTCAGTGAGTTCTCATCTTTTTGCTGGTGGAGGGTCTTGCCTCCGTGTTGATGGCTGCTAACTGATCAACGTGGTGGTTGCTGAAGGCTGAGGTGCAATTACCAACACAACAGTGAAGAATGCTACATTGATTGACTCTTCCTTTCACGAATGATTTCTCTGTAGCATGCAGTGCTGGTTGATAGCATTTAACCCACACTGTGTACTTGGTTGCTCAGTTGTGTTCAATTCTTTGTGACCCTTTGGACAACCAGGCTCTTCTGTCCATGGGATTTTCCAGGCAAGAATATTGGAGTGGGTTGTCGTTTCTTCTCCAGGGGATCTTTCTGACTCAGAACCCGAGTCTCCTCTGTCTCCTGCATTGCAAGCAGATACTTTACCCACTGAGCCATCGGAGAAGCCTTTTACCCGCAGTCGAACTTTCAAAATCCTCTCAAAACCTGCCACTGCTTTATCAATGAGGCTTATGTCATATTCTAAATTCTTTGCTGTCATTTCAATCATCACCTCAGCATCTTCACCAGGAATAGGTGCCATCTCAAGAAACCATTTTCTTTACTCATCCATTTGAAGCAACTCCTCATCCATTAAAATTTTACCATGAGATTGCAGCAATTCAATCATATCTTCAGGCTCCACTTCTAATTCTGTTCTCTTGCTATTTCCATCACATCTGTAGTTACTTCTTCCACAGAAGATTTGATCTCCTCAAAATCATCCATGAGGGCTGGAAATATTGATATTTTGACCTCCTCCCATGAATCATGAATGTTCTTAATGTCATCTAGAAGGGTGAATCCTTTCCAGAGGGTTTCCTTTGCCCAGATCCATCGGAAGAATCACTATCTCTGAAAGCTATAGTCTTAGGAAATGTATTTTTTAATTAATGAGACTTGAAAATAGAAATTACTCCTTGATCCATGGTCTGCAGAATGGATGTTGTAACAGCAGGCATGAAAACAATATTGATCTCATTGTATGTCTCCCTGAGAGCTCTTGGGTGACCAGGCACATTGTCAATGAAAATTAATATTTTGAAAGGAATCTTTTTTTTTTTAGGTCTCAAAAGTGGGCTTAAAACATTCAGTACACATGTTGTAAACTGACATGCTGTCATTCAGGCTTTGTTGTTCCACGTATATAGTACAGCAGAGGAGATTTAGTATAGTTCTCAAGGGCCCTAGGAATTTTGGAATAGTTGTAAGCATTGCCTTCAACTTTGAGTCACGAGCTGCATTTGCCCCAGTAAGAGTCACCCTATCCTTTGAAGCTTTGAAACCAGGCATTGACTTCTCCTCTCAAACTATGAAAGTCCTAGATGGCATCTTCTTCCAATAAAAAGCTTGTTTCATCCACGTTGAAAATTTGTTGTTTAGTGCAGCCATCTTCATTTGGATGACAAAGTCTATGCATTACATATCTGAAGTCACCCCCATCCCTTTGCTAATAAAAAGATACGAATAATCATTCTGAAGCATATTTTCAAATGGTACACACGATTTATTTTCTTTTAATTAAATTATTTGTGTAAAAGTAAAATTAACCTAACTTTGTGTTGAGTTTATCACTGTAAGTCCCAGAAGTTAATCCATGATCAATAAATCCTTCTTTTAAAAGAACCTCAATCTTATTTTTCTATTTTATTTTCTCTCAAGCTATAATATTCATTATTCATCCTATAGTATATAATCTGTAACTCACTTTAGGAAACATATATGCAATACCTTCGTAGTAGTTCATCTCAAAATTAGGAATACAATACTGATTTCCATATATATGGATGAGGGACTTTTAGAGAAAGACGGCACCCTAAAATCTCATTACATGCTCAATTTTCATCACTGCCAAGTGATGTGATTAAAAGATGGAAAGGGGGTAGGGAGCTGTCAGAATTTTGCTTAGAGCAATTAAATAAGGAAATGCATTTAATTTCATGCCATTAAACTTCAGGGAAAGCAGAAGGGAAGACACAAGATATGGATGAGGATGGCAGGGCACAAAACACTATCTGACACAGTATAAAATAAGTGGTAAAAATTATATAAGTTCAGCCCCTCCCCAAAGAAAAAAAGATTGGGTTCAACAGCAGATAGTTTCAATCAAAATCTAAGAAATGGGGCTTCCTTGGTGGCTCAGTGGTAAAGAATCCGCCCGTCAATGCAGGAGACATGGGTTCTATCCCTGATCTGGAAAGATCGCACATGCCACAGAGCAAGTAAGCCCATGCATGACAATGGCTGCCATGTATTCTAGAGCCTGTGTTCCACAACAAGAGAAGCTACTACAATAAGTCCACACACCACAGCTAGAGCATAGCCCCTGCTCTTTGCAACTATAGAAAAGCCCACACAGCAAAGACTCAGCCCAGCTGGGTAAATAAATAGATAAAATTAGTAAAAATAAGTCAAAACAAAAATAAGTAAATAAATAGATAAAATTATTAAAAAAATCTAACAGACCTATGGAAAATTCCATATACTCCATATCTAGACTTCATAAGAGCTACAAAATAATTTTATTGGATTGCTATCTTTTTATTTTTTAAGATTTTTTAATTTGTTTTTTAAAATGGTTGAATTTGTTACAATATTGCTTCTGTTTTATGTATTGATTTTTTAAAAAACTAATTTATTTTATTTGGAGGATAATTACTTTACAATACTGTGGTGGTTTTTGTTGTGAGGCATGTGGGTTCTTAGCTCTCTGACTAGGGATTGAACTTGCACCCCCTACGTTGGAAGGCAAAGTCCTAACAACTGGACTGCCAGGGAAGTCCCAGGGTTGCTGTCTTTTAGAGTTTTATACTGAATGAGAGAACAAAGAGAGTTGAATACAAATTCATTCTACTGCCTTAAGTACTGAATGTGTAGTGGGATTTTCTTGGAACAAACAGAAAAAAGAAGATAAACCTAAGTTTCCAGCAAGATTTCCATTTAGCACAAAATAAATTCTATTTTTTCTTCAAATTTAATTCAGTTCAGTTCAGTCGCTTAGTCGTGTCCAACTCTTTGCGACCCCATGGACTGCAGCATGCCAGGCCTCCTTGTCCATCACCAACTCCTGGAGTTTACTCAAACTTGTGTTGGTAAAGTCGGTAATGCCATTGTTCCCTTCTCCTCCTGCCTTCAATCTTTCTTTAAATTAAACAACATAAAAGAGGATAGAAAGAAGATCTCAGATCTAACCTAAAAAAAAGATATCCTAGATCTAGATAAAATGGTAGTGGATTAAGAGAGAAACCAAAGCTCTAGGCAGGATTTGCCCACATGCAAAATGAAAAAAAAAAAAAAAAAAATGCTATGACACCATCATGAAAGAGATTAAAGGAAGGAAAAAGAACAAAATAATAAACACTTACTAAAAGACAGAAACAAAACTTCAAAAGAATGTGGCCTCAAACATTTTGCAGTATTAAAGTATGAACAAAAGATAATTCAATAAAACAAATAATCATAAAAGAAATACTTAATAATTCAGAATAAAATTCCTGACTTAAGATTTCTGTTATTTTCTGAGCTAAAGATATCAATTGAGAATTAAAATATTATATGACAAATAAAATTACATAGAATAAAATGGATGTTTTGAATTTCTTTATAGATAGCCATGGATGTGGAGACTATATTATTTTAAGACAAGTTGGTACAACAACCAACAAAAAATACATTTGAAAGAGTTTCAGTGTTATTCTCTTGGTGCCCTAAAACATAGCAATTGAGTAATAGTATCTAAATGGCAATAGAAAAAAAAAAGAATGTCTTAATTGAAATAGAAACTAAAACTTTCTTTATTATTATGTTACTAGCTTCTGAAAGATTAAAAATGTTAAAATAGCTTTTTAGCTTCTCTTATTTCTCAAAATTTAGAGAATGATCATTTTCAAAGTTAGTTAATTCATTATGCCCTGTAATTTACCTAATCACTACTATTCACTGCAGCAGAAACAGTTGTTGTAATTTTCCTACAGTAACATCATCTTCAGTCCCTGGGTTGGGAAGATCCCCTGGAGAAGGAAATGGCAACCCACTTCAGTATTCTTGCCTGGGAAATTCCATGGACAGAGGAGCCTGATGAATTTGGACCCCACAGTCCATGGGGGTCACAAAAGAGTTGGACACAACTTAGGGGCTAAACAACAACAAACGTCATTACTATTTTCAGATACTCATGTGTAAATGATGCATGATCTTTTATTATCAACCCTGTAAAAATCTTAGAGTCTTAGAGCAGACATCACATTTCTAGACCCACAATACTTTTTCTAAATATTGTGGGTCTAGAAAAAGAAGACATAAGGGAAAGTAAATATTATAAAGGAAACTGAAAAAGATTGATCAGAGATACAGGAAGAGAGCCAGAAAAGACAGCCAGAGGAGGTGAAATTGCCAAGGAAAGAGTGGTCAATGGGGTTAAATGCTGTTGAAAGGTTAGGATGATTCTGGAAAATATCAATTCAGTTTGACAGCATGCCATCAGTGATCGGAGCCAGGGTAGGTTAATGGTTTGTGAGAAATATGTTGTTGTGGGTTGGACAGATAAGTTGCAGATCAGTGCATACATGCAGATGTCCCTTTGAAGAACTTGGCTCTAAGAGTTGGTAAGAAAGGGTTGTAGCCAGAAGGTAATGTAGGATCAGCTGTGCTTTAAAATCCAAGGAATCGGTGCAGAGGCAAGAGTAATGAGAATAAGGAAATGAGCATGTTGAAAAAAGACTGCTGTGGGTAAAGAGTGATTTATTGAAAGTTAAGATTTTAGAAATGATTGAGTTATGGGGAACTGAGATCAGAGTGTGGTTATAGGAAGGGGTTGTTGACAGAAATTTAGGAAATTTGAAGGGTGTTGTCTGGGTTTTCCATATGGATATTGAAGGACATTTTCACTAAACATGTAATTATATGTTGACAATATTTTCTTTAAGTATATTAAAGATGCTATTTCATTGTCTTATGGATTGTTTTCTCTGAGTTTCAGCAATTTGATAAAATAGACGATGACTAGATTTTGACTCAAAAGATGTGGGTTTGAATCTCGGCCCCAATATTTCCTAGCTGTGTGACTTAAAGCTTATTCAGTATTGTATCTCCATTCTGCCTCTATAAAAAAAAAAAAACAACCCTGTAAAATGGAAAGCAAGTTGTATAGATTTATAAAGGGATTAAATAATATAATGATTATGGACATATGCCTGGCATATAGTAGCAACACAGAAACGACTTTATTTTGTCTTTCCTGGCATTATTCAGTTCCTTTGAATTTCATCTTCTCCTTGTATATACAAAGAGGTAGTGTTCTCAGAGAACAAAATAGCGGTTACCAGTGGGGAGAGGGAAGAGGGAAGGCATAAGATAGGGGTAGGGGATTAACAGATTCAATTTACTGTGTATAAAATAAATAAGTTACAAGGATGTATAGCCAATATTTTATAATGATTATAAATGGGATATAACATTTAAAAATTGTGAATCACTATATCATGCACCTAAAATACACAATATTGTACATTAACTAAACCTCTATTAAAAAAAGAGATAGTTTTCAGAAAATATTTCTAATTGAGACATGGACTGTCTGGAAATTTAATTACTTAAATATATTAAAAAAAATTTACAGTTACAGTCCCTTCATTCTAAATGTTTTCTTTTTCAAAGGGCAGAAATGTAAACAGACTTTACCAGACTACAAACCTCATGGAGAGAGCTGAGAACTCCCTTAGAAGAAGCAGAAAGAGAAAGATTTATTTCAAACTCATGTTTTCATCTCCTACTTGGACCCAAGGAAGAAACAATTTACCCGGAAATGAGAGAATCACTGTCTGCAACAGTCTTACTTGGCCTAAGGGGTAATGATTCCTAGGTCACGGTTCTAACCCATCTTTGATGAATAACTTTGTGGGGAGGAAATGACCACCACAGACGTTCCTAAAAGCCACCAACCATTTTGTAAGTAGAAGCTTTATTCAGAGCGAAACAGCTGGAAAAGTGTGGTCAGTGTAGGACCTCATTGCTAACGTGAAAGCAAGTCCAAGGTAAAGTGTTATTAATAGTGTGTCAACACATGTATACACTACCATGTGTAAAATAGCTAGCTAGTGGGAGGCTGCTGTATCGCACAGGGAGCTCAGCTCAGTGCTCTGTGACGACCTAGAGGGGTGGCATGGGGGGGTGGGTGGAAGGGAGGCTCAAGAGGGAGGGAACATATGTATACTTATAGCTGATTCATGTCATTGTACAGCAGAAACCAACATAACATTGTAAAGCAATTATCCTCCAATTAAAAAAAATTTTTTTAGAAAGTAGCACATCAACAAAGTCATCTCATATGTTAGAGGAGTTTCCTAAGGCTTGCAGAATTCTTTGATGCTGAAATTGTTTATCAAAATCACCTACTGGAGAATGCTAGTATACTTTATTTCCTTTAATTCATGTGACTTCTCTTGGAGAAGGAAATGGCAACCCACTCCAGTACTCTTGCCTGGAGAATCCCATGGATGGAGGAGCCTGGTGGGCTACAGTCCATGGGGTTGCAAAGAGTCGGACACGACTGAGTGACTTCCCTTTCTTCTTCCTTCCTTCTCTTAGGTAAGAGAGAGTTTTGTTAAAAAAAAAAATGGCTGGAAAGAAGTTTTTGTGCTGATCACCATTTTTCCAAGATCTCAGGTTTAGGGAAGTATTTGAATCAGGAACCCTATTTAGATAGTGGCTTTTATTCTTCCCACTTCTTAGCACAGCACCTGGCATTTTGTTGGTGCTGGACAAATACATATAATATAAACGGAATGCAATTTCCTCCCTTAATCCGGACACTACAGTGTTTAAAGTATAGATGTTTAAAGTAGACCTAAACTTCTAAGCATTAGAATTATATACACATTACCATTAGCTTAGAAAGAAAATGTACATAAATTGCCCTAGTCTAAGCCTTACAGAGTATCACTTTTCCCTAAACGGAATTGATGTATTTCACCAATAAAGTTAAATACTGTTGGTCAGTTTCTACACTGGCTGAAAATAGAATAGATGTATCTTTTTGTCTGAAAATATCTTTGTTTTGCATTCACTTTTAAAAATAATTTTATTGGAATATAGTTTTACAGTGTTGTGTTAGCTTTGCATGTACATCAGAGTGGCAGTTATACATAGATCCACTCTTTTAAAGATTCTTTTCCCATGTAGGCCATTACAGAGTATTGAATAAAGTTCCTGTGCTATACTAACACGGCTTTAACAACCTTTGACTGCAATAACCAGGAAGGTCTTAAAATAGGATATGCTATCCATTAAGTTAGTACTTTGTAGAATAGATTAATTTTTTCTGGGATTCCATTTTTCTCTCCTGAATAGATGATCAATTTTTGGCATGAATCATTGCTTGAAGATGACAGGTCTATATTATGGATTTGATTAAAATGTTTTTTGCTTTAGTCTTGGTCTGTAGTGGCTCAGGCAGTAAAGAATCTGCCTGCAATGCAGGAGACCTGGATGATCCCTGGATCAGAAATATCCCCTGGAGAAGGGAATGGCTGCGCACTCCAGTATTCTTGCCTGGGAAATCCCATGAGAGGAGCCTGGCAGGTTATAGTCCATGGGTTCCCAAAAGAGTGGGACACAACTTAGTGACTAACAACAGCAGTGGTACGGAATAAATGCTGTGCTTTGAACTTTGTAGACACTGGCACTGGAAAAACAGCACTATTTGTGGACTCTATATGCTATGCTTGTGTATGTTTACACAAACATCAGTCTTTGATGTGAAAAATTAGGCAGTTAGGACAATAAGTTGGACCCAAACCACATTTGACTGAAACAACACATTAAAAATAGGAGGTGGGTTTCAATTTTGTTATTAAGGTAGCAGCTGTTCCCTTCTTTTCATGTGTAGACATAGAGAGTGAAGGAGGTGGAAGCTGTGAACTGCGCTTACGCCTGTCCACAAACAGCAAGGGAGCCCTGAGACAGACCAAGGTCCGGCTGTGGATTACTCGGTGATTTTAAAATCCTATCTCCTCAGCAGCAGCAGCAGGAACTGCGACAGCTGTGCTTTTTAAAGCAAATCCCTGGGGTGAACAATAAAGCTGACGGGTATCCTTGTTTGTAAACAATAGTTCTACTTTAGCTTTGAAATAGGTGATAGCGTGTTGTCTAAACACCTCATGGTGAGGGGACTGGATCTTACCCATCTTTAGGGTTCCCAGACTCTCACAAACTGAAGGTCTTGCGAACCAGGCTGTCTTCACATTCTTATTCATGACACATGAATAAGAGTCAGTATTTTTAGTATCTTAAACTCAAAATAATTCGAATTGACAGCAATATCATGAATCTAGACAAATTCCAATCATATTACAAGGATTACTCGGATTGATATCTCGCTTTGTGCTTGAGCATGACACAGTGAACTTTGGCATTTTCTAGATCAGCGGTCCCTAAACTTTTTGGCACCAGGAACTGGTTTCATGGAAGACAATTTTTCCACAGACTGGGGTGGGGGTGGGGATGGTTTCGAGATGATTCAAGTGCTTTGCATTTATTGTGTCTTTTATTTCTAATCTAATGCCACCACTGATCTGACAGGAGGTACCGGTGTGTGGCCTGGAGGCTGGGGACCCCTGTCCTGGATTATTTATGATTTAATTTCTATATATTAATGAACTTTATTATTTAATATTTTATGTTCTACACTGGTTTTAGGTTCACAGGAAAATTGAATATAAAGTATAGAGGTTTCCTATGTTCTCCACCATGCACAACCTCCACCATTATCAACTTCCCCCCATCAGATGGGACATTTATTATAACTGATAAACATATATTGCCACATCATGATCACCCAGGATCCACAGTTTACAGTATACTCTTGGTATTGTACGTTCTATGGTTTTGGACAAATGTATCCATCATTATGGGCTTCCCTGGTGACTTAGTGGTAAAGAACCTGCCTGTAATGCAGGAGCTGCAGGAGACATGGGTTGGATCCCTGGGTCAGGAAGATCCCGTGGAGGAGGGCATGGCAACCCACTCCAGTATTCTTGCCTGGAGAATCCAATGAACAGAGGAGCCTGGTGGGCTACAGTCTATGGGGTCACAAAGAGCTGGACACAACTGAAGTGATTTAGCACACACACACACACACACACACATGCACCACAGTTTATACATATCCATTCATTTACTGAAGGACATCTCGGTCACTTCCAAGTTTATGTGTAAGGCTGCAATAAACATCTATTCAGTTGGTTGCAGTTTATGTACAGGTTTTTAGTGGTGGAAGTTTTCCATTCATTTGAAAGTACCATAAGGACTATATCTAAACCCATACACTAGATCGCTTGTATTTTCTCCTATGTTTTCTTCTAGAGGCTTTATAGTTTTACATTTAGGTCTATTATCCATTTAGGTTAATTTTTGTGAAGGTGTAAGTCTGTGCCCAGATTAATTTTTTGGTAGGTGAGTGTCCAGTTTGCTCCATTGTATTACTTTGCTCCTTTGCCAGAGATCAGTTGACTATATTTATGTGAATCTACTTCTGGGCTCTCTATGCTGTTCCACTGACCTATTTGTCTATTTTTGGCCAGTACCACCCTGTCTTGATTCTTACTGAGCGAGCAACCAGGGAAGTCCCATTTTTAAATTAACATCACTCTTGAAGTAACTTAAGACTCTTTTTAGGCAACATATAAGTATACTTTTTAGGTAACAAATGTATGTGTGTGTGCTCACTCAACTGTGTCCAACTTTTTGCAACCCCATGCACTGTACCTGCCAGGCTCCTCTGTCCATAGAATTTTTTAGGCAAGAATACTGGAGTGGGTTGCTGTTTCCTCTTCCAGGGGATCTTCCCCATCCAAGGGTAGAATCAGAGTCTCTTGCATCTCCTGCATTGACAAGCAGATTATTTACCAGGGAAGCCCAACAAATGTATACTTAATTTTGCAAATGAAATGGGTTTACTACAAATTTTCAAAAATATAAAAATAGATGTGTGCCCCTGAAATACCTTAACATCCAGGGAGTATGTTATCTAAGAGTCTAAGTTACTCCAAGAGTGATGTTAATTTAAAAATTCTAAGATTGCTTCCGTTTTCTTTCAGTGCAGCTACAAATCTCTTCTGGAGCTTTTTTTTTTTTAATGTAAAGTATGATGGAATTGTTTAATGGTAGATGTGGAAATGAGCTGTGTAAAACCTGGAGAGTCTGAGAAGTTGCCTGAGTAGTTTGTGTGCGTTCCTTGTATGGCTGTTTAGTATGCCATCCAGGAAGGAAAAATTCACGTTTCCTAGGAGTAGGATTGCTGACCTTGACTGGAAGCAACTTCAAAAGAGTCCAAGCACTAACTCTTTTAGCTTTTTTCCTGATTACACAAACAGTATATGCTTATTATAAAAAAAAATCAAAAGAGCACAAAATTATGTAGCCTGGAAATTAACACTAGTGGTCTTTTCTCTGCCTACTGATTTTTGTATATCCTCCCAGACTTTCTCATGTATGTTGCAATAGTTACTATAGTTATAATCATTACTGATATACATTGATATATCATAAATACATTCTGGCACTGACTCACTAATGATATTTGGTACATTTTTGGTTGGCCTATATACATTAATAAACTCATGAAAAAATACTGCATATTATTTTGCTTAATTTAGCAATTGCCTATTACTGAATAATTGTGCTGGCTCTAATTTTTTCACTCTTAGAAACAATGCTGAAAAGAATATCTTTGTGCATGCATGAGAGCATTTCCTTAGGAAACATTCTTTAAGTAGAATTGTGCCTGTTTTCAATTTTAACAGCTAGTGACAAGGTACTCTCTAGAAGGCTTATACCAATTTAAACTTCTGTTTACCAGCTTGTTAGTCAGTCCTGGCTATTGTCCATCTTCTAAAATCAGTGTGATGGGAAAAAATTTCCTATTGTTTTTGAAGCCTATGTATATAACATGTAAGATTGCTATTAGTGTGGTGGAGCTTTTTTGATATACTTGTTTGTAATTAAAATAATGTTTTAATAAATGCAATTTCTAGTTAGTTGAATACTTTGCTGACTTGTTAATTTAAATATGATTTTGTAGTTAACTTGTTTTTTTCTGAAATAAAAATTTAAAGAAGTAAAGCTAGTTGACCTCTTCTTTGTTAATTAATTTGCTATTTATTTTTTGACTGTGCTGGGTCTTTGTTGCTGCCAAGGCTTTCTCTAACTGCAGTGAGTGGGATCTATGCTCTAGTTGCAATGGGCAGGCTTCTTTCTCACTCTGGTGGCTTCTCTTGTTGCAGAATGTGGGCTTAGCTGCCTTGAGGCATGAGGGATCTCCCTGGACCAGGGATTGAATTTGTGTCTCCTGCATTGGCAGATGGATTCCTAGACCACAAGGGAAATTCAGACTTCTTAAATTAACTAGACAGTGATGTAATTGGTCTTATTCTGATTTTGCTTGACACTATTTTGTATATACCTGTAGCTGGTGAATCTAGTTGAGAATCATAACTTGATAAAGCTTAATTTATCTGATAATTTATATGATACCAATGTATCATTCCCAAAGTTATGAAATCTTCATTCTGATAGCATTGACAATTTGCTAAACATCTGGATGTAAAGGAAAAATTTAGTTTGACCATCTATATAATACCAAAAAAAAAAAAAAAAAAACCAACCAAAACCTTTGGCTTTCTTTGGTTGTTTCACTTCTTTCTTCAAAATTCTTTATCCTCTTTCTTCATTTACTTGTCCCTGCAAGGGAGAATAGGAAAGATATAAGCATCTGAATGCAGAGTTCCAAAGAACAGCAAGAAGAGATAAGAAAGCCTTCCTCAGCAATCAATGCAAAGAAATAGAGGAAAACAACAGAATGGGAAAGACTAGAGATCTCTTCAAGAAAATTAGAGATACCAAGGGAACATTTCATGCAAAGATGAGCTCGATAAAGGACAGAAATGGTATGGACCTAACAGAGGCAGAAGATATTAAGAAGAGGTGGCAAGAATACACAGAAGAACTGTACAATAAAGATCTTCATGACCAAGATAATCGCGATGGTGTGATCACTCACCTAGAGCCAGACATCCTGGAATGTGAAGTCAAGTGGGCCTTAGAAAGCATCACTACGAACAAAGCTAGTGGAGGTGATGGAATTCCAGTTGAGCTATTTCAAATCCTGAAAGATGATGCTGTGAAAGTGCTGCACTCAATATGCCAGCAAATTTGGAAAACTCAGCAGTGGCCACAGGACTGGGAAAGGTCAGTTTTCATTCCAATCCCAAAGAAAGGCAATGCCAAAGAATGCTCAAACTACCACACAATTGCACTCATCTCACATGCTAGTAAAGTAATGCTCAAAATTCTCCAAGCCAGGCTTCAGCAATATGTGAACCGTGAACTTCCAGATGTTCAAGCTGGTTTTAGAAAAGGCAGAGGAACCAAAGATCAAATTGCCAACATCCACTGGATCATTGAAAAAGCAAGGGAGTTCCAAAAAAACATCTATTTCTGCTTTATTGACTATGCCAAAGCCTTTGACTTTGTGGATCACAATAAACTGTGGAAAATTCTGAAAGAGATGGGAATACCAGAGCACTTGACCTGCCTCTTGAGAAATTTGTATGCAGGTCAGGAAGCAACAGTTAGAACTGGACATGGAACAACAGACTGGTTCCAAATAGGAAAATGAGTACGTCAAGTCTGTATATTGTCACCCTGCTTATTTAACTTATATGCAGAGTACATCATGAGAAACTCTGGGCTGGAAGAAGCACAAGCTGGAATCAAGATTGCCAGGAGAAATATCAATAACCTCAGATACGCAGATGACACCAGCCTTATGGCAGAAAGTGAAGAGGAACTCAAAAGCCTCTTGATGAAAGTGAAAGTGGAGAGTGAAAAAGTTGGCTTAAAGCTCAACATTCAGAAAACGAAGATCATGGCATCTGGTCCCATCACTTCATGGGAAATAGATGGGGAAACAGTGGAAACAGTGGCTGACTTTATTTTTTTGGGCTCCAAAATCACTGCAGATGGTGACTGCAGCCATGAAATTAAAAGATGCTTACTCCTTGCAAGGAAAGTTATGACCAATCTAGATAGCATATTGAAAAGCAGAGACATTACTTTGCCAACTAAGGTCCGTCTAGTCAAGGCTATGGTTTTTCTTGTGGTCATGTATGGATGTGAGAATTGGACTGTGAAGAAGGCTGAGTGCCAAAGAATTGATGCTTTTGAACTGTGGTGTTGGAGAAGACTCTTGAGAGTCCCTTGGACTGCAAAGAGATCCAACCAGTCCATTCTGAAGGAGATCAGCCCTGGGATTTCTTTGGAAGGAATGATGCAAAAGCTGAAACTCCAATACTTTGGCCACCTCATGTGAAGAATTGACTCATTGGAAAAGACTCTGATGCTGGGAGGGACTGGGGGCAGGAGGAGAAGGGGTCGACAGAGGATGAGATGGCTGGATGGCATCACTGACTCGATGTATGTGAGTCTGGGTGAACTCCGGAAGTTGGTGATAGACAGGGAGGCCTGGCCTGCTGAGATTCATGGGGTCGCAAAGAGTTGAACACAACTGAGCAACTGAACTGAACTGAACTGAACTGAATGACTGCAACGTTCAATGTGTTTGACTGGAAATATTTATATTTTGTTTCTCCTCCTTATCGAAATTTCATTACGTTTCTGATTGAAGATGATTTTTGCTGTCCAGATTGAGGAACTATGGACATAGTAATCTTTTGAGAGAAAATTGAGATGGGCAATCCTCTTCCCTAGCTTGTACTTGGTTTCTTAATATGGTCCCAGGACTGATAACCATCAGCTATAATTGTTTCAAAGTTCACTGAAACTGGTGAAAATCTCTTTGTACATGGGGATCTGTCTTCCCTTGCTCTGAAGAGCTAAGGCAGACAGTTCTACCTCCTCTGCACTCAAGTTCAAGGTCACTTGCACCTCGCATCCCTTTGTATTCACAGTATCAACTTCCTCCCAGGCTCTGGATACCTAAGAAATAAGGTGGGCTCACCTTTATTGCCTTTATCTCATTAACAAATTAACTTAGGCACTAAGATAAGCATTCTCCTTGGATGTTTGCACCGGCCACTCTGTCTGCTTCCATATCAATATCCAAACTCTTTGCTCTAAATCTCTACTTCAGTTCTTTCATCTCATCATGCATCAATTCTGATTGCCCAGGTAACCCACTCTCTTGGTTGCTTCCTCCCTCTAACATGTCTTTGTGCTTCTAAAGCTCCAGAGGCAATCCTCTCTCCTCCCTCAATATCATTCAAAGGCGCCCTCCTAGTAGCCCCCTCCAAAGCATATTTATAAAGGGGATCCAAGAAAGACCTTGGGTGCTGCCCTTGGTCTACAGTCCAACTTTGAGCCAAGCCTCTATATATCTGTTTGCAAACCACTTGACCTGTTTTTTGTTTTTTTTTTTTTTAGGTTGGAGATTTTTATTTTAAATTGACAGCATTGCATAGCTTGCAGGATCTTAGTTCCCCGATAAGGGATTGAACCTGTGCCCTCTGCAGTGGGAGCATGGAGTTCTAACCACTGGACCACCAGGGAACGACTTGACCTATTAAAAAAAAAAGTGAAGTCGCTTAGTCGTGTCCAACTCTGTGCAATCCCATAGACTGTAGCCCACCAGGCTCCTCCAGGCAAGGGTACTGGAGTGGGTTGCCATATCCTTCTCCAGGGGATCTTCCCTACCCAGGGATTGAACCTGGGACTCTTGCATTGTAGGCAGATGATTTACCTTGTGAGCCACGAGGGAAATCCTGTTAAATTATCCCTTTAAAACATTTTTTATTTATATTTTTGCTTGACTGTGCTGGGTCTTAGTTGTGCCACGTAAGATCTTTAGTTGTGGCATGAGACCTCTCTGTTGCGGCATGTGGAATCTTGTTCCCTGACCTGGGATCAAATCTAGGCCCCCTGCATTGGGAGCACAGAGTCTTAGTCAATGGACCACCAGGAAAGTCCCCATCCCTGTTCCTTATTATCTACTTTTTCACTACAGTTGCTTTTTTCTGTACAATTGTTTTTTTTTTCGCTCATAGATTCATTTATTCCTAAGAGATCTGTTAAGCTCCAGAAAGGTACACAAAATCCTGCTAAGCGCCAGTAGAAAAGGGAGGGAGAGAAGTTATCTTGCCTTTCTTCAAGGAATTTGCAGTCTAGACGGAGACCCAGGCATTTCTTTGCAGAAAAGTTGAGAGTGACAAATGTTTGGTACAAGTTGGTACAAGCAGTATGTGCCTCGGGATGTCAGAAGAGAGAATAGTTTCCTTTGATGGGAGGATGGGGTTGGGAGGTAGGTGTTTCAGGGAGGCAGCCTTGAAGTGTGGATAAGATTGAAGAAGCAGGGAGGGTAAGAGAACCCACAGGGAGGAAGGAGCCCCAACCCTGATGGAACAGATGGGTTGTGCAGAGATACAGTGCCCCTTACCCACCCCCTTGCCAGAGGTTCATATGTTGGAGGAACACCTGAGTGTCTGTTCCTCTGTAACTTCTTTTACTTTCTGCAGCATGATTTTTAATGTAAACACAGAGACTGTTTTCCCCTGTCTTTTGATAAATATTAAGAAATTTAACTTATATATAGATACCTGTGATTTTCTGTTGCTCTGAAGACTTACATCTCCACAAATGTTCTATCACCTCCAAGGCTTGTCTGGTTTGAGAAAGGCCCTCAAGAGTTTTGGGGAGCCACCTTGAGTTGGTGGCTCAGTAGTAAAGAATCTGACTGTAATGAAGGAGACCTGGGTTCAATCCCTGGGTTGGGAAGATCCCTTGGAGAACGGAATGGCAAGCCATTCCAATATTCTTGTCCGGATAATTCTATGGACAGAGGAGGCTAGCAGACTGCAGTTCATGGGGCTGCAAAGAGTCAGACACAACTGAGCGACTAACACACACACATACCTTGAATTATTCTCTCACATACTTTTTGGAGAACTTTTGTTGATACTAATGTGATGTCTTCAGATTTATATCTGAAAAGATGAGTTTTTTTTTTTTTTCCCCCATTCCTCCCTCCATATCAGATTGAGGAGACTTCCCTGGAGGTCCAGCAGTTAAAACTCTGCACTCCTGCTGCAGGTGCCATGGGTTCAATCCCTGATAGGGGAACTAAGATCCTGCCCACTGAGTAGTGAGGCAAAAAAAAAAAAAAAAAAAAAAAAGTGATATATAAGCTACAGTTCTTAGAGTTAGTTGAGGTTTGAAGAAGATTCAGTCTGTCTGATTCTGAGAACTTGACACTTATTTCTATCTGTCTGTCCAGTTGGCTATCATCTTTCCCTCATCCATCTTTGTCCTGTCTTTCTATCGACCCTGTATTTGGGCATGCTGCTGCTGTTTGGTCGCTCAGTTGTGTCAGACTCTTTGTGATCCCCAAGGACCGTAGCCTGCCAGGCTCTCCTGTCCATGAAATTCTCCAGGCAAGAATACTGGAGTGGGTTTCCATTCCCTTCTCCAGGGAATTTTCCTGATCTAGGAATGGAATCAGGGTTTCCTGCACTGCAGCCAGATTCTTTACCACTGAGCCACTTGGGGAAGCCCCTATTTGAGCATATATTATATATATATATATATATATATATATATATATATATATATATATATATATGTATATGCTGCTGCTAAGTCGCTTCAGTCATGTCCGACTCTGTGCGACCCCATAGACGGCAGCCCACCAGGCTCCACTGTCCCTGGGATTCTCCAGGCAAGAACACTGGAGTGGGTTGCCATTTCCTTCTCCAGATATATATATATATATCTATATATAGATATATATATATATCTATATAAACATATAAGAACAATATATCCTTATTTTTAGAGAAAATTGAATTAAAATGGTGTTTCTTATCAGACTGGTGATAAAGTAATCATGATAGAAATATGTTATAATGAACTACTATATGCAGAGAAAACCGAGATCAGCAAAACCTACAAAGAGTTTTGGAATAATTGCAATTTAAGGTGTCTTGGAATTATTTCCACACTCAAAAAAAAAATTTTTTTTTTTTGCTTTGAATAGACTTGGTAGAGAGAAAGTTATTCCTTTTTCCCTGTTCTGTAGTTAAAAACCTATCCCTTCTTTGGCCATTTGCCACAAATCTTGGCAAAGAAGCCATGGATTCTAATGAACATCAAATTCTATGAGTCGAAGAAAATTAAAACACCTCAGGATTTTGCTTCAATTGGGCAAATTACCTTTCATGTGGGGAGATGACAAGGATGTTCTCCCAACGTGTTTGCCTGTAATACATGCTCTGTTTAAACAGCTAATTTGTTATTGGTTTTATGTACTGTTCATAGCATTCATTTCGTATTCATTTTTTTTTTTTGAGTTTTTCTTACATCTGAATTATACACGTTTCTTTGCATCTACGCTGATTTCTTAGTGAAAGCCTAGTTCTCAAGTCCTTCATCCATCCTTTCTCTCCTTCCTCTCACCTTCACCCCCTGGGCCTAATTATGAAACAACTTCAAATAAATACAAAAAATTTTCAACAAAAAAACATTCTGCTTCCTGTGAACAATTGACTGGTTTTCCTCTTTTCCCTTGGAGAGTTCTAATTCACTTGGAGTGCCCTGCAGTTGGCTAGGCCTGAGATTTCTGGAAGCTGTAATTGTGTCTCATTAATTCTTACAGTAATGAAGGGTTAACTATAAGGAACATGCAATTAGTGGGTTGGTCAATGAACAGAGCACTTAATCAGCAGACAAAGGCTGGAGCTTGGGGCCCATTAGGCTGAAAGGCAGTGTTCCTGTCAGCCCAGGCTTCAGGAAATGGACGTGAACATGCCTGCCCATTGGACAGGCTCAGAAGACTATGTTTGTCTTTTTGCTGAACCAGCTCGCTCTCTCTCTTTTTTTAAATTGGTGTGGTATGTGTTTATTCAAACACTTGAGAGATTCCTGAGTATCCTGCCATAGTGCACTGTGCATTTTTCTCACCTCCTGTTAGCTGGCATAGGTTTTTTTTTTCCCTCCCACTGTGCAAATAAACCCCCAATACCCACACAACAAAAAAGCAAAAAACAAGCCCAAAACCAACCAACCAACCAACCCCCAATAATCAGAAAGGAAGGAGGGGAAAAAAAAGCACAATACTGCTTTAGTGAAGCATATTAGAGATAGAGGCCCTTAGCTGATCTTTCTGTCATCAGAAATTAAAGGAATGCGAAGACCAATACTCTGTAAGTAAGCCCTTGTGTTGTCACTGGGTCATAGCCTCCATATTCAACTCTATGAAGTGAACCTTTATACTCTGAATGGAGGTGCCTTAAGTACATGTAAATGTATGCAGATAAGCATATGAGCCTTACCATTTTGCAGGCCTTATAGCTACAAGTAACCTCAATTGTGTGTTTTCTGTGAGAAAGCCCTCAATTTACTTAGGGGCTTCAAATACAAGAATTAACCCACCAGAATAAGGTCACTTTTTCTGGGCAACTTGGACCTTGGCCCCTTGTTCTGTGACGCTTACAATGAAATCCTGTGAAGCGTTATAAATGTAAAGTGATGATTATTAAGAAAATGGATTTATCAATAACCCACGGCCCTGGGGTAGTTCTGAGCTCCAGCAAACAGTTCTTTAAATAAAATGACATCCTCACGCCTCAGTAAAGCATACATTTGGAATAAAGAAGGAATGATTACATTTGCTTTTTAAAAATGAAACTAGCTTAATAATTAACTTCTTCCCTGAGTCAAGTGCGGGCCTGAAAAGAAAGGTAGGGTGCTTTTTTTTTTTTCTTTCTCTAAACCTGTCTACTATTTTATCTTCTTGGGATTCACATTGGAAACAAAGAAATGTTCAAAATATTACTCTCTTTAGGCATTATGTTAGAGATTCAGCTATTTTTGAATAATTAGCTTCATTTGTTAAATATTTGAAACTCTCTTCACTCTGAGGTAAAAAAAGAGCATAGTGGAAGATGAGAGTTACGAATGATATGCATTTTTCAGAAGAATCCTTCTTATCAATTAATAAGGATTTCCTCTTGTTTAGATTTTCTTCTCAAAAGAAATGGCATTTTTTATTCAAAACATCATAAAGTTTCCTCTTTCCCGGAGTGACATGTTATGTATGGTTTGAGAAATTGGAAGCTCTGGGCAGCAGGAGGCAGGGAAGGTGGTGTTAGCCTCGGATCTGCATTAACTAGCTATGTACAGCCTAGGCCTCAGTTTCCTCATCTGTAAAATGGGGATTTTTAACCTAGGTGTTCTCCAAGGTTCCTTTTAACTGTGCTCTTTTGGACTTTTTTGGACGAATAGTGAAACAGTTTCAAGTATTCCTGTGTCTTGGAGTTTTTCCCCCTTTATTTATTTTAAAATTGAAGTATAGTATATTTACCATGTTGTGTTAGTTTCAAGTGTACAGCAAAGTGATTCAGTTATACATACATACACACATATATAGTATATATTTATGTATATGTTATATATACATACACACATATATGTGTGTATGTATATATATGTATATATGTATGTTCCTTTTCAGATTCTTTTCCATTATAGGTTATTACAAGGTGTTGAATATAGTTCTCTGTTGTGTCTTGAAATTGAAACAGGACTACAAGCCCTGGGATGCAGGTTTTGCTGCTGCTGCCTCTGCTGGAGTGGGCATTGGTGGCCTTCAAGGCTGATGGTGATTATGAAATTGCTTTCTCTCTGATCACTTTTTCCTCATTGTCTCGATTTGCCTAATTGTTGACCATCTACCTTGTTTCCTAGTGACTTAGATTCTTTCGTCTCCTGGAAATTGTTTCAATTACCTTTGCCTTTTCCACAGCCTGCCTGTATCTGTGCGTGGTCTCATTCTGTGTATGATTTGTTGCCACTTCCAAAATAATTCCATCCCCATGCTGTCACGTGATTGGACATTCCCACCCCCCAACATTCATCTCTTTGGGTTAAACATTGTCTCTAGAACTCTCCTGATAATCTACAAGTGGTAGGAGACTGGCTGAAAAAACACATTCAAGTTGTAGCCTGAATGATTTGATGATACTAGCAAAACTGAAATAATAGGAAAAGGACAGAAAAATGACAATGTATTTAATGTGAAAGCATTTAACAGTGTCTAGTATCTAGAAATAAAAAAACAGTAAAATACTGTTAAATGAGTGAAAACGAAGAACGTTAAGTTTGGAAAGGTGAGCAAGCAGAAGCAAGGTATAGATGGGGTGGTGACCCTATCGGCAACAGGACGTCAGAAAGGGGTAAGGAGGGAGAAAGAGGGGAGAGGGGATAGGACAGATTGGATAAGCCACAGGGGTCAAATTCAGCTAGTACCTTTTCTTTGTTATCAAATCAGAAATCACCAGAAATATGCTCATGACCTGACTTACAGGAACCTTCTTGTTCCGTGATCCTGGGGCATAGTTTACTTCCTTTGTTTAAACTTATATGTTATAGACACAGTGATAACAAGCTTAAGGAAATTAAAGGAAGAATTAAATAGATGAGATGCTAAAGACAAAGGGCTAAAAATTCTGAACTTCTTCCTTTGTGAAACATGGAGGCCATAAGCCTACGAACCCCAATTCTGGTGAAATTGGGTTATTCAGACAGTGGGAAATTTATGGGCACCCACACAGATCATTTAGCTTTCTGTATTTTCTGTTTCCAGATACTGTTTTAAATTAAAAAACGAAAGAATAAATTATGTGATAATGAAAACTTCCTTCCTATTTTATTTATGACCAAGCACTACCGTTTGCCTCTGTGTCATGGAACTATTTGGCGTCCTAGGTGGAGCAGTGGTAAAGAATCTGCCCGCCAGTGCAGGAGATGCAGGAGGTATGGGTTTGATCCTGGGTTGGGAAGATACCCTGGAGGGGGAAATGGCAACCCACTCCAGTATTCTTGCCTGGAGAATCCAATGAACAGAGGAGCCTGGTGGGCTACAGTCCATGGGGGTCATGAAGAGTCAGACATGACTGAGAGACTGAGCACGCATGGAGCTATTATTCTAACATCAATAGACCAAATGCTGGCAGCCATTAGACTCATGTAGCTGAAAACAGCCAGAGTAAATATGAAGAAACCAATAAGAGGAAGCTTTAAGAAGAACAAGTGATACAGATTGAGATTGATAAATGCGGGGAGATTCTTCTGTGTATGATGCAGGCTTTGCTCCAGTCTGGATCTGTCAGGGTTGCTAAAGGAGACCCTGCTGTCCTGAGAGCCATGCGCCAGGCTTAAGTCTGAGATGAGCTTCCTTCCAGAGGGGTAGAGGTGGTGGTGGTCCTCAACCACCTTCTCCCATCTCCCTTTCAGGTGCAGACTTTTCATCCAAAATGCTGTTTATCTCAAGATTTTGAAGACACTGAGTTTCAAATGTGGGAAGAGGGTTTTACTGATTCAGGATGCTCACCAGAATGGCTCCAAACCCTGTAGATATATCGTCATTTCATAAGCCACAGTTAGCTGCTGCTGTGGGAAGCAAGAGTAAGATGGGGAGAGCCTGGAAGCTGAAGGCTGGCGTCCTGCCTGTTAGAAACAATCGAGACAGGCAGCAACTCCAGGCAACCCGGAGCCAAGGCAAAATCACAGTATGTGTGGATCTTGGTGTTTCCAGTGTTTCCATATTTAGAATTAAGATGCATTCAGCTACATTGTTTGTTACCAAAGTGGACGGGCCATATAAGTAAGCTGGCAGTTCAAGATCTGTTTAGTGGTCGTTTGGATTCTGAAAGGGGGTGGACTCCAGTTTGGACCAGATTAGGAATGTCACCCCTTCCTTTGGAAAGGCAAGGCCAGGGGGTGCAAGGTGATGTACATGAGCTGAAGGGCCCTTTCTCCACCTTGGGAACTGGGGTTTATCCTCTCCTTGAGGTTCAGTGAGTGACTACAACCGCAAATATGCTCGGGTACCTAATGAAACCCAGATGCACGCGTTGTACCAGGTGTCGGGGTTTATAAATCTGTGATTGGAGTTGGAGCCTTTCAGGAATCACCATTCGAAAATAACAGGGAAGGAAAACCCATCTAACTCTGCAGGCCTACTTTTCATTTTAATGAGTGGCTCTGAGAGCCGAGCAGGCTGCTGAACCATTTATTTTTCAGATAATACCAGGAACCGACGAGAAATACATTCAGAAGGAAAACACAGTAATTAATTTGTCACTGAAACCTGAGGGGTCCGGCTCCACTTATAGGTGATAATGAATGTTTTGCATGTAATTAGCAAGAATAATTAGCACATTCCTGGTAACAAATAGACAGACTGGTACTCTGCAAACAAAATTAATTGTTGTGCTAACAGAGGCAATTGTGTCTCTTTATTGTCTGACAATGGCCCTTATTTGCACCAATACCTACTTTAGACCTCTGAGCCTCTGTGCTGATAGAAGGGGAATCTAGAAAAGTGTACCGCTTCCATCGGCTTCTCAGAAATTTCGGGACCACCAGGGGACTTGTTTGTCAAAACTTGTTAAACAATTTGTAATCTTTGACATGTGTTTTATTGCATTAAGGGATGAACCGTTCCCATCAGCTGACTGGTTAAGCTAGGAAAGTGACTCCAATCAATCAAATGTTGACGTTTTAAACTCTGGAAACTTTAAAAACAAAACAAAACAAACCTTCCCTGGAAAAGGAATATATAAAAATATCGAAGTAGAAGTGAGACTGGGGGGAAAACTTTGAGCTTTCCTGAGATTATGTCTGCCATCTGGAGGGTGGGGTCTGCCTGTGGAAACCTGCTCACGCTCCTGAGGCTGTGAGAGGTGAGATGCAGGATGCATTTTATGTTCCTTTAAACTGTTTAAAACAACATGGAAAATTGATACACACAGTAGGCTTGTTTCTCCTTCACTTTAAAACATGTTTGTTTTTTAAATAAAACTTCTAAAGCTTGTGATTCAGGAATATAGTTTTTTAAAATACATTTTTAATTGGAAAATAATTAAAATGTTGTGTTAGTTTCTGCTATACAACAACATGAATCAGCCATATGTATACATATATCCCCTCTCTCTTAAGCCTCCCTCCCATCCCCCCATCCCACCCCTCTAGGTCATCACAGAGCAACAAGCTGAGCTCCCTGTGGTATACAACTTCTGGGAACACAATTTTAATGACCATAAATATTCTAGTGAATCCAAGGATGCTCACAGCAGCTGAGACACACTTAAAGAGGACCCTCTAACAGAACTGCATCCTGTGGGTGCTCAGTAAGCGATTATAGGAACTGAGCAGAAATCAAATGTGGGAAACACTGGCCTTGCTCTTGGATGGGAGAAAGGGCGTGTGAGTCTCACAAGAACCCTTGTGGGACCACTCACCACGTGACTTCTCCTTCTGGAGACTGTCTGCTCCCCATTCCTGCAACTCTTTCCCCCGGGGCCCTCTTCCCATTGCCTTCTGCCCTTCTTTGCTTCTGCCCTTCTGTGGAACACCTCCCCCTGCCAGTGTGGCCCTGCTCCCAGGCCCCGGGCTACGGACTTTAGGGCTCGGAGGTCATGCTGGAGAGGTCATGCTGTTATGCCTCAATTTCCATTTGGTCTCATGTTTCCAACTCTTTGTTGGTGCCGTTTTCTTTTTAACTTTTTATTTTATGTTGAAATATAGTTGGGCTTTGCAGGTGGCACAGTGGTAAAGAATCCACCTGCCAGTGCAGGAGATGCAAGGGACATGAGTTTGACCCCTGGGTCAGGAAGATGCCCTGGAGTAGGAAAGGCAACTCACTCCTGTATTCTTGCCTGGGAAATCCCATGGACAGAGGAGCCTGGTAGGCTACAGTCCGGAGGGTCACAAAAAGTGGGACAGTGCTGAGCACAGCACAGTAAGTAAGCAGTGTAATTGGTGGACAATGTTGTGATAGTTTAAGGTGGACAGCAGAGTTTGTTGGTTGCTTGAATCCAGATGCATCCCTTTCCTTCCCAACACCAACACACTGATCTAGAACAGACTTAGTTCTTTTTTAAAATCTATTTTTGATTGGAGGATGATGGCCTTACAACGTGGTGTCAGTTTCTGCCATGCAACAGCGTGCATCAGCCATAAGGATATATATATATCCCCTCCCTTTTGAGCCTGCCTCCCTTGATTCTCCTTCTTTTTTTTTTTTTTTTGCTTTGTATAAAATAGTTTTAATTTCAGTTATAATGATGAACGTTGTTATGATCCTCGATTTTTAGATGAGGCAATGGAGGCTTGTGTTACTATATAACTTTCTCAAAGTCACACAACTTTCATGTGGCAGGCCCAAAATTGAAATCCAGATCTTTTTAGACTGAATTCAATGTCCTATTACATTATTTTACTGCCTGTAGAAACTTGAATGAGCATCTTGATTCTCCTTCTTAACAGTCCCATTTCTGTTCTTGAATCTACCATCTTTGTTTCCTTCAATCCCAACCAGTTTCTAAGCCAGATCTGGTCTTTTCTGGATAACATCTCTTTGTTCTTCTTTATCCCATCTGCCATAGCCCTGCATGTGCCCTCCTTGGGACAGTTCTACAAACCTCCTCAGTGGTTTTGCTATCATCAGGAATCGGATGCCCTACTGTTTCCTCTAGTCACTCTCAGAATGCCCCATAGTTTAACCCAGTGGTTCCTGAGTATAAATGTGCTCCAGCCACATGCTGCTTTCGGACACGTTCTGCACATTCGGACTCCATGAAGCCTCCTGGCCAGCTGCCTTTGCTTCCTTCTTCTTTCTTCAAAATCTCTCCATCCCCCAAGGCCTGGCTTACTTTCCCTTCCTTGAAGAATCTCCCCTGACCTCTGGAAGCCCTCGTAAAATTCTTATCTACTCTCTTTACCACCTTGTTCTGATCACTCAGTTAGGACTTGACAAACATTGTCACGATTGGCATATTTACCTTTTCTACACGTAATTCTTAACTCAGCAAGTCAATGTCTCGGGGCCAAGGACTGTGTCCTATTTTAAAGTTATTGATAATTCATGTTTTTAAAATAAAAAAAATTAAATTAAAAAAATTTAATTTAAATATATATATAACTTTCCATTATAGATTATTACAAGATATTGAATATAGTTACCTGTGCTACACAGTAGATCCTTGAGGTTTATCTAATCTTTATGTAGTAGTATGAATCTATTAAACCCCAAATTCTAATTTAACCCTCTCTCTCCCCCACTTTCCCTTTTGGTGACCATAAATTTGTTTCCTATGTCTATGAGTCTGTTTCTGTTTTGTAAATAAGTTCATTTCTATCATTTCTTTAGATTTCATGTGTAAGTGGTATCCTATGATATGTGTCTCTCTCTGTCTGACTTACTTCACTTAGTAAGGTAGTCTTTAATCATTTTACTTTGATTTCCAAACTAATTTTCTCATAAAAATTGTCCTTTACTATAACTGTATTTTGTTTAAAAAAGGATAACTTTTCCTACTTTGAGTTCTGTCCTTGGCTCTGGGTCTTGCTTCACCTTTTGCATTCTCAGGTGTTAGGAGCTCTTGAGCAGGGATTTTAACTACTGCAGGGGAAAGAAAACTCATCCAAAAGTTGTATGTCTTGTGCTTCCATCAAGACAGGGTTGGCTTGTTAGAAAATGAATAGAGATTCTCTCATTGGCTGGAAGGTTTCACAGGTCACACTGCTGGGAAGTGGAAAAGTGAATACAAATCTGGGGTACAAGTTCTCGTCCTTTCCTGCTGCTGATGGGCTGTGTGACTCTAAGAAAACTTCTTTGCCACTCTGAATCTGACTTTCTTACCTGCAAAGTCCATCCATTTATTCATTCATCGAGTAGTCATTGAGCTCCTACAGTATGTAATTTTGACTAGGGGATTCATGCATAATGTTGCTCATATAATGTGTGGTTCCTTCCTATATCACAACTTCTATCACATGTCTTAAAATTAGTTCTGTATTTATCTTTCTTCTCTAATAGTAAAAGCCTTTATGGAAGAGGCCACATCCAATGATCCTTGTATATTCAGCACATAGCAAAATGCCTGTGAATCAGTGCTTTTTATTCTTTTTTTTCTAATGAATGATCATGCTGAAAGGATTAGGGCCAATCATTCCCAACTGGTTGAATGCAGCAGTAAAAGGACTTCTGTTCCTCTGTCTCTCCTCATAGGAACTGGTTTTCTGAGCTCTTCCTCTTAGGAGGTAAAACAGATATTTTGTGAAAATTCCCTGCCTTGGTAAATTGACCACCAACTTTATGATGAATAAGTTAGGCTTTTCTCTCTCTCTCTCTCTTTTTTTTAAGATTTTTTTTTTTTTTTGTAAACCATTTTTAAAGTCTTTATTGGATTTATTACAATATCGCTTCTGTTGTCTATGTTCTGTTTTTTTGGCAGTGAGGGTAGGTGGGATCTTAGCTTCCAGGCCAGGGATTGAACCTGCACCCCCTGCATTGAAAGGCGAAGTCTTAACCACTAGACTGCCAGGAAACTCCCCCTTAGGCTTTACTCTTGAGCAAAAGCACCCTGGGAATTGTGCAGTTAGGTTGCATCTTGACCATGTCTTAACAAGGATGTCACATTTATCCCTGGGATTCCCATTAGTTGAGTTGAAATGGAGTTTTTGGTAAAAGTGGATTGCAATGGGGTTTCTGTTCTTCAGCTGTCACTCAGGAGGAGAAGGAGTGCTCCACAAGGGCTGCAGAACCCAGACATTTAACAGTGAAAAGAAAAATTCATCAGGATCTATTTCATATTGTCAACAAAACCAGTTTAGCTTCCAGCTGTGTTCTTTACCTTCCAGACTGGAAGTGACTACTGGTTTCCTAACACAGCTGGAATTGGCATTTCCTGTCTCCTCATGATCTTGTTTGTAATCCTGATGAACTGAGAATGTGGCATTGACTGAATTCTTCAATACGGAGATTTGATTAGGCTACAGCGTTACTTTCAATTGTTTGACTTTTAGTGTACCAGTAAGGATAAGTGAATCAAGAAAGCTTTCCTTTCCTTGGGCATAATCTCCAGCTCAGCTCCCACTGGATATTCAGGGAGAGAAAATAAATGCTTGCTTAGAGTTTTTTGGTATAAGCACTAGGAGTTAGAATTTTGAATACTTGTATTTTGAATACATGTGGTAATATACGAGAACTCATCATTTTCAGGGTCTTAGGTAAAATGTTAAGTTGAGAAATGCTTCTAGCTAGACTTCTCACACCATCTCTATGTGACCTAGTTTAGGGTTTGGATTTTTTTCCCCTTCTTTAATTAGGCACTCTTATCATTTCCTTATTGTGTGCCAAGACACAAGACAGGGAGTGTTAGTAGCCGTTTTGGGAGAGGGGCTGTTTCTGGCTGCTCTGAGATACTGGGGCTGTTGTCTAGCTCGGATTTTTGCACAAGGACAGCAGGAATCCTTTCCACATGCTCAAGAGAAATGGAAATGTTCATGTCATAGGTAATAAGACACTCTGGAATTTTGTCAGTGAAAAACAGTATATTCACGGGTGTGGACCCCCGCTCTTCAGAACTGAAACATCTTTCAGTCTGGGGTTTCTGGAAGTATGTGGATTAATTAGACCACCCTTACTCTGCATGTTACTTTGTCTTTTCACTAATGTTCAGACTTTGACTAAAAGAACACAGAGAATGAGTAGGAGAAGGAAATGAGGTGTAGAGAGTCAAGAAATTAGAAGAGCGTTCTTACTCTTTGGTGCATTTCAAATAAAGAACGCATTTCTTTTCTGTCCTGGAAATTTGTGGAGGCGGCTAAGTGGTCCTTTCAGCCAAAGCAATTAGGCCTAAGAAGTTAGAAATAGCAGTTGGCTTGAATTTGAGTCAAAGAAGCAGTTGTTTTGACATGAGATTGCCTGTCCTATGAAAACGTTCTTCATGGTAAAATTTTTGGGGAGTTTACTTTCGGTGAGAGTATTTTCAGGTGCTTGTACCTGATTCCTCAAGCACATAGGGGTTTCTCAAAGTTCTCATCTGAGTTCTTCAGGGATGTGGTGTTTAGTCAGTGAACTCCTGGTGTGATGGAGCAAGTATGCTCTGGGGTTACAGAAGTAATCAGGGGGCCCCTCCCTTCCCCAGCCCGAACACTGTCTTGAACTTAACTTATGAGTTTGACTTTCCCTGAACCAGAGCAATGAACTCACAGAATGATTTTAAGGTTGAGTAATTATGTCTCCAGGTGTTTGACATTTAAACCTTGACACTGAAACAGGAGTCTGGTCTCTCTGTATCCACTTATGATGAATGCCCTTGAAATATTCCACTTCACTACTCTGCTGTAGTCAGTCTGCACTTCAACTGTGGACGTCATTAGGAAATGGAAAAAAGGAGTCTTTATTCATTAATAATTGGGAGGGCAGACAGTCACTGGAAGCAGAAGGGCTTTCTCCTTCGCTGGCATGGTCGGATTTTTCCGCTTTCCACTGCTCTAAAGATGCTGTCTCCATTAGACACGCTGGGTAAAACTCAGTAGTGGTAACTTTCCTCGTTGAAGTTGTCCAAATGTTGATGGGATTTAAGTACAGTCACAATAAATAAGTTTCCAAGTGTAGACCTCTGTGAGGCTTCTTAATATCCCAAAGGGGGTAAGTCAAACCTCATTGACTCTGGGGCTACAAATGTAGTCACGCTAATGGACATTTCTATCAATTGCAGCAAATAATCAAAATCTTTTTGAGTCAGGGAGAAATAAATATCTCCTGGAGCATCCCAAGTGACTCAGTGGTAAAGAATCGGTCTGCCAGTGCAGGAGATGCAGGTTCAATCCCTGGATTGGGAGGATCCCTTGGAGGAGGAAATGGCAACCCACTCCAGAATTTCTGCCTGGAAAAGCCCAAGAACAGAGGAGCTTGGCAGGCTCCAGTCCATGGGCTCACAAAGAGTCAGACACAACTGAGCTCCAGCGTGGATGAAATAAATATCATAATAGTGACAAAGGTGATTCTGAAGGGGGTGCTTCCTTTGCTTCTGAAAGCCTCCAGGGAATGATTTGCCCTGATGGGTGAGCCTCACTGTTTAAGTTGATACACTTTCCAGTAAACTGTAAAGTCCCTCTCTTATTGCTGTGTTAATCCTCTTTTAAGGAGAAATAAATTTTCGTCAAGGACAACAATTACATGTATTTAAAATGTTTTTATTGGGGTATAGTTGATTTACAGTGTTGTGTTAGTTTTGGGTGTACAGCAAAGTGAATCCATTATACACATGCATATATCTACTGTGTTTTAGATTCCTTTCCCATATAGGTCATTACAGAGCATTGAATTGAGTTCCCTGTGCTATCCATAACATTTTATATGGTTTATAAAAATAGTATTTTTCTTATTGTGACATCCTTGTAATCTCACTCTTCGTTAGGATTTACAGAATCCAAATAAACTGATAATATTATTTGTGTTAACTGAATGATTTAAAGAAAATCTCAGAACTAATTTTTCTCCCTTCAACTTCCTTCTAGCACTCCCTACAACCCAGGTACCTCTACTGAAATTTATCAGCTCCCTAAAATGATGAGAAACATACATTTGATAGCATCACTCCACCGCTGAAGTTCCTCCCCAGTGGTTCCCCAGTGCTTTTAGAATACAGGTCAATGATCTGAGCATGAGACACAAAGCCCTTCATGGATCTGACCCTAGTTTACAGCATCTCAGATCAAACTATCCAACTCGTCAACTATAGTTTATATGTGTTTGGGACCCATCTGAGCCATGTCTGCCTTCTCGTAGGTCAAACACGGCGCTTGGTCTGAGACTGTGCTGCTTGTTCCGTGTGTCCTGACCTACCAGTTACGAGAAGGGTGGGGAAAAATACTGGAAGGAACAGCTGCAGCTACACCAAAACCAGTTTAGAAGAAAAATAGTAGTTTGGATGCTGGCAAAGTCTACAGCATCTGCACCAAGTTTGAGATTTACCAGGGGTTTAAAGAGTCCCATCTCTATGACCTCATGTCTGGGTGCCCCTAAAGGAATCTCCTTGGTTTCCCAACTGAGTTTGAGGTCATTGGCCAAACACCCAGCTTGCTTACATTAGATGGATGCCATTGTGAACTTTAAAGTCCTTTTCAAAATCTCTTCTTTAGTTCTCACTCTACAGTCACATCCCAGTTTGGTACCATGCCCACCAGCCCCAGAATTTGCCTGGCATTTAGCAGCTTGGATCCCAGAAGCTGTGCCCTAAGTATCTCCCCCCTTGACCATCCCCTTCAGAGCAGCCGCAGGCATGGAGCAGTAATTGGCACCAGGAAGGCCATCAATGTACATTTTCATCTGATCCTCACAATAAGCCTGAGATAAATGGGGCAGAGATGAAGAAACCCAGACTCAGAGAGGGATGTGTGTCTTCCATCTCCACAGGCTTTAATGAGGCCAGACCCTCCAGTGCTGGGCTCATTTGTGACCCCATGGACTATATAGCCTTCCAGGCTCCTCTGTCCCTGGGGATTCTCCAGGCAAGACTACTGGAGTGAGTTGCCATTCCCTTCTCCAGGGGATCTTCCTGACCCAGGGATGGAACGCAGGTCTCTTGCATCGCAGGCAGATTCTTTACTGTCTAAGCCACCAGGGAAGCCCCATTAGTAAACAGTGGATGAAACAAGCCTGCAGTATATTCCTGGAAAACCCGAGTCTCTTTTCCTTTTAGTCACCTGTTCTCCTTGACTGTGCAACTGAAATCATCCGCGACCAACCGCCACCTTGCGCCAGGTTCTGGAAGAGTGTTTCCTGGGCTTGGACTTCTTCATTCTGGCAACAACCTGTTGAGGTACCTGTGATTTTCATCCTCACGTTACAGAGGAAGAAACTTAGGCACAGGAGAGAGAAGTAACTGGCTGAAGTGTCCTCAGTCAGGAAGTGGCAGGGCTGGGGTGTGACTTGGGTTCTAGAACCTGTG
Source organism: Bubalus kerabau (assembly GCF_029407905.1). Taxonomy (NCBI): domain Eukaryota; kingdom Metazoa; phylum Chordata; class Mammalia; order Artiodactyla; family Bovidae; genus Bubalus; species Bubalus kerabau. The sequence goes on from NC_073636.1 coordinate 27,189,340, forward strand.
CTGTTACATCAGTGTCCTGGGGCTTTCAGCCGGGGTGGGTCTATATGGTGCTGACTTGTATGGCATGTGCCTCTTTAAGGCTGTTCTTACCACAGAACAAACAGCTATAGTTAAGGCTTTCTCAGAGGTCCTGACCTGACTGGGAGCTCCTGTCAGGATGTGTCCCTCTGTAACTGACACCCCCACCTTTAATACGTAAACCCCCCATCCCCTGCCCTCTTCAGGAAGGTGCCTAGAGAACCGAGGAGAGGAGCCAGGCTGCTCTGGCCTCCCCATCCTGTCCCCACCACACCATCTTGCTCCCCTAGACCTGCCTTCCAGCACCTTGGTCAATCTCCACTTGCCTCTCCACCTATGTCTTCCCATCCCTCTGGAGATGTGGAGGCAAAGACTGCACATAATGCCTTAGATAGTCAGTCCACCTCAGCTAATTAGGGCCCTGGGCCCATCTTCTCCACTGGCCTGTCATCCCCCTCTTATCCCATCCAGGGCCTTAGCCTGCTTTCCAGAAGCCTCCCTGCTCACCCTCAAGGGGTGAGCATTGTGGCTCCCAGGACCTGCCTGTCATGTTAGCCTGGCCTTCCTGAAGGATGTTTTTAATCTCAAAATAGGATGATTTACATTAAACTCTTGGGCTTCATTCTGTATTTGATGAGTCATTACTCTTTGGATAACATTTTAAATATTTTGATAATATAAACCACCTTTCATTGAGAGAACTGGGCTTCCCTGATGGCTCAGACTGTTAAGAATCTGCCTGCAATGCAGGAGATGTAGGTTTTATCCCTGGGTAGGGAAGATTCCTCTGGAGAAGAAAATGGCAACCCACTCCAGTATTCTTGCCAGAGGAGTCTGGTGGGCTACAGTCCATGGAGTTGCAAAGAGTCTGACAGGACTGAGTGACTGTCACTTTCACTTTTCATTGAGAGAAAGTCTTTTGATAAAAGATACAATCCCCCAAACACTTTATAAACTGTGTTATTTAGTGTAGAAGCTGAAATGCAAAATGCAGAGATTGTATAATTTCTTGAGGTAGCTGATCTGTTGTAACACACACAAACATACGGATGCACGGACCCAGAGACAGAGAGACACACACACAGACATATAAATACACATGCAGACAGACACACACACACAGACATGGATACGCAGGCAGACACACACTGGAGCAAGTTTTCCCCCACTGAGTCGAGGGTAAATTATAGCAAAATCTATATGCAGCTTTGTTTTCTGCTCTGCTACCAAGGGAAGTGGTGAAAGTCCAACTATTTTAGACTCATGACTGAGTTGGGAAAATACTAGAAAAGACAGGGAATTGCTGTATTTTGGCATAAAGACAAGCAGATAATTCAGAAAGCTGTTGTGGTCTGTTCTACAAGTGTTGGATTCTTTGTGCCAAAGGTTTCCTATTCAAATTTAATAGTATTCAATGGCCTACACAGAAATATGTTTTTTATTATATAGCTATAATTTGGCTGTAAGTAGAATATAATAATGAAATAAAACATTTCACTGTCTGTTTGGAGAGAGAGAATTTTATAGTTATAAAATTATAATCATTGTAGTCTCAAGGTACATAGATGAATTCATTAAATTCAAGTGTGGAAACCTATTTGAATAATGTGAGCCCTTAAGAATACACTTAATTATTCCTAAAATAAATTTCACATCCATCAGGCTAGTTTTCATGATTCAAAATTGGGAAGAGTGCAAAGAATATAAATATAAAGTTAAAGTTACATATAAGGACATTGGGTTGTTAATTGCTATGTTCAGTTAATTATTTTGCTAATAGGTGTGTTTGTACATGTGCAGTGTGTGTATGGATGTGCAGTATGCATGTGTGCATATTTGTATATGTGAGGATTATGTGTACTTGTATATGGCATTTGTTTTTGCATTGTGTGTGACCATTCATATGATTATACCTGTGCATGTGTAGGAGAAGGCAATGGCACCCCACTCCAGTACTCTTGCCTGGAAAATCCCATGGACAGAGGAGCCTGGTAGGCTGCAGTCCATGGGGTCACTAAGAGTCGGACACTACTGAGCGACTTCACTTTCACTTTTCACTTTCCTGCATTGGAGAAGGAAATGGCAACCCACTCCAGTGTTCTTGCCTGGAGAATCCCAGGGACAGGGGAGCCTGGTGGGCTGTCATCTCTGGGGTCGCACAGAGTCGGACACGACTGAAGCAACTTAGCAGTGCATGTGTATGGCATATGATTGGCATGCATATATGTGATCACCCATGTGTGTGCACGCATGCATGGCATGTGCGAACACATGTGAGGTGGTACAGTTTGCATGTGTGTGCATGCGTGCACTGTTTCAGTGTGTGCATGCTTGTGTATGTGTGTAGGAATGTGCGTGCGTTGTGTAGCCAGGAACAGTGTGAGTTTAGGCATCTGCTCTGGCAGTTGGCTCTGCCTTGCTGGATCTTGCAGTGTTTTGACACTGTCTGAAACAGAAGCTTTACTGCCTGAGGGCTACTAATTGCATAGACCACATTTTTCTCTCTGAATTTCTCATGACATTACTGGTGACACACAACATTAAAGCCCAAACTCTGGAAAAAAATTTTAATGAGATGAATGCACATCCAGCTGTCTTCAGATACAGATGTTTTCTCCTGGTAACCATTGACTTCCAGCAAGACATCCTGGAGGGACGGGAGAGGCAGGAGGAAGTGGGATGCCGAGGGGCCCAGATTCCCCAGTCAGTTCGTCTGAGTCCCACCCAGGCCAGGTGCATCTCATCTTCCTAGTTTTGTCTCTTTGTCTTGGCTCAGTTTTTCTATTTTCTGTCCTTCTTACTGTTAACCATCCTTAATTCCACTCACCCATTCCTCAAATTCAAGGGTTTTTCATAGTATAAAACCCTCCGTAGCCCTTCCAGTCTACACTAATAATTTCTCTGTGTCTGTCCTCTGTGCCAGGCACTGTCAAGAGAAGTTTACATCTTTTATTTCATAGGCTCCTATGAATAGGTACCACTCCTATCTCAATTCTATTGCTTTAGAAAATAAATGCAGGCTAATTATTTGCCCAGGATCACATAGATATTGAGCAGAAGTTTGAGGTCAAATCATCAAATCACTGCCAATGCAAATGCTGCCACTGCATTGCTCCCACCCCCGCTCTTCTCTGCCTGCTTTTAGCATCAATATTAGTGATGCATATACTCATTTTTAGTAATAGACCATCTGCTCTCTGGACCTCATTTTTTTTGTTTATTAACTGTGACTAGATTCCATTTGTCCAAAGAGATTGTAATTGTCTCATGTCTCTTAACTGCTGAGTTTGTGTCTATTCAGCTTTGCATTTTTTACTACCATTTTATTGGTTCTCGCTTGTCTTGCTTTCATTATGCTTCATTCACCTGCTTCCTTCTTGCTGTCTTTTATATTCTCTGCCCCGCACTCCATTTCATTTCATCTCCCACTGTGTGGAAATTAAATTTTATTCTTATTACTTGTTGGATTCCTTTGAAGTTACGTAAAGTGTAAAGTATAGCATTAACTTTCTTCATTCTTTGGAAGAATATAAGGTCTTCTAATCCCTTACATGTCCCTTTGCTATTACTGCCCAGTCTTTGAGATTCATCTATTTTTTCAACCTCACAAGTTAGGTGTTACCAATGTTATTTTTTATATTTATATTTCTCATGTTTAGTTTTATACACGTTTACCAATTTCTTTGCCATCCATTTGTTTTCATACCATATCTTTTTCTTCTGGAATCATTTCTTTTCTTCCTAAAGCTCTTCCATTAAAGGTTTTCCAGGTCTTTTAAAATCTGAAAATGTTTTGAGGATTATTTTATTCTTGCAGGAGAGTTTTGTGGTTCTCTACTGACAGAAAATGTTTCACCATTTTGAAGATATTCCACTCCTGTTTATCTCCCACTGTTGCTGCTGGGAAGTCTGCTGTCTGTCTCACTGTTCTTTGTGATTCAAATTTTCTCTTAGGATGCTAATATCTTTTCTCTTTTTCTAAATGTTGTTCTTCAATTTAACAATATTTTGAATAATTATTTTTGTTTTGTTGACTTGTTTAATATATCTTGTGTTTACATTTTGTGTCATTTAATGATTTTTAACTGCTTCTGGAAAATTTGAGATATTATCTCCTGTGTAATTCCTATACTCTACACCCTCACTCTTTTTTACTAAGACTCTAATTAAATGCACTTTAGAGTTTCTTATTTTTTTCCTCCACATTTCACAACCTCTCACATTTCTCCTTCTTTTTCTCCTCTGTACCATATCTTAGTAATTTTTCAGTTTTATATTCCAGCCTAGCTGAGGCATGTATTGGTTTTTCCAGGGTAGTTTTTCAGTTCCATTTTCTTATTATCCCACTTGTGATTTTCCTCTTACATTTTAACCTCTAAGCTTCACTGGCATGTATGTATGTGTGAGGCTGGGAATGTTGAAGTAAATGCAGCTGTTCTGACTTCAATAATCAGGCATGTGAATACTGGCCCAGATTTTCATCCTATGTAACTTCATGGGAACTCTCCCAAGACATGATTCAGATGACTGACCTTAAACAACCACCTCCCTGTTCATCCATCAATCATTCACAGATCCATCTGTTTCTGAGTAGGTTTCTGCAATTGCACCAAAATACCTAGAATCTACAGTCCCAGGAGAGATGTGTCGCAAGGCTCATCAGTGGTAATTTTCTTTAAGGAAATGTTAGTACAGAAAACAAACCTTTCATAGTAAATTGTATGTTTGGCTTCCATCATCTCCACTGCTTTCAACAGAACCAGAGATCACGATTGTGATGGCTGCACACAGTGGAGCTGGTAGTTCATCCAACAAGGAAAGTTTTCTTGAAATGAAAGAAAAAGCTCTGTATTTTCCATCTGCTCATGCATTGACCATAAGGTGCTGAGCTGTGTTTGTGCTTTACTGAGTTACTCTGCTTACCTCAGGTGGCTGAGTTGCCAGTTGTTTCCTTCAGTTGAGTCCATGTATCTTTATTCAGAAGATGTCTTTGGATGGAAATATTTAGAAAAGTTCCATGATGTGGGAAGCTTATGTTCGGGGGAGTGTTTCTGTGTGATGTGTGTGTGTGTGTGTGTGTGCGCGCGCACGTGTACTCAGTATTTAGAGTGAAGGACACAGGAAGAAAGGATGAAAAAGATGTAGCTGCTGCTGTCTTCATCTTCACTGTCAATATTATGCCACTTTTAAGCAGGATTCCCTTTTGAAAACAAAATACAGCCATGGTCCCAATCACAGGACAAACAACCTCTCTCAGGAGAACAAGAATCCACTATTTCTTTTAGTACTGCACCTTCCTCTTTCTTTAGTATCTCTTTAACTGTGGGACATCCCAGAGCCTTTTATATTAGTTTCTAGCACCTCCTTCTATAGTTAACTTCCTTGGGAAGATTGTTCACTTTTCACCATTTTCAGTAACATCTTTAAGCTATTGATTTTCAAATATGCATGAATCGAGGTGCTACAGTGCACATGATTTACTGGCTGTCTTCATCAGAATGCTTTAGCCAATTCAAGTTCCACAAGTACAAAAATCAAAATTGTTTGTCTTCCTCTTTGAGTTAGTTTCACTTCTTTTTTTTTTTTTTTGGCAAAGTAATGTCTCTGCTTTTTATTTATTTATTTATTTATTTTTTCAGATGTGCAGATGATACCACTTTATTTTTTTTTTTTTTTTAATTTTATTTTATTTTTAAACTTTACATAATTGTATTAGTTTTGCCAAATATCAAAATGAATTCACTTCTTAACTTCTTCATTCTTGTTAGAAATTTTCCCATCATTTAAGACTCTTATCTTCCCTTCTGCCCATCAATCAAGATTGCTTTATCTGTTAGGCACAGTAAGCACAATGCCTAGGACTTATAATAGTTTTGGAGGCCCACGAAAATATTTCAACTTCTTTTAAAATATGAAGAAAAAATTAGATAAAAATTCTTTTCTAATAAATAATACTTATATGTGCTGTACTGTGTAAATGCTAAGTCACTTAAGTTGTATCTCTTTGTGACCCTATGGACTATAGCCTGCGGGGCTCCTCTGTCCATGGGATTCTCAAAGCAAGAATGCTGGAGTGGGTTGCTACGCCCTCCTCCAGGGGATCTGTCCAACCCAGGGATCGGACCTGCATCTCCTGCATTGGCAGGCAGATTCTTTACTATTAGTGCCAACTGGGAAGCCTGATACTTATATATAGTCATCTTTATATCAATGACGTCATCATATTCATATAATGTGTGTATATTATAAAATGTATATAATGTATAATTATATTCACATAATGTGTATGTTTTATGTGGTAAAGCATGAAAGAAGAGGTCCATGAAGGCAAAAGTGCCTAGCCCTTGAGTCTTACTGATTCTTTCATCGCGTTTATGCCTTTCCTCTTCATTTTGCTTCATTGTGATCAATTTAATTTGGTCCCACATTTCTCATGTCTGTGTCCTGCTATTGAAACCCTAGGGTAATGGCTCAGCCAGACAGAAAGTCCTCCATAATTGCCATCACCCTCAGAACTAAGCAAGAGTAGAAAGAACACTGCTCTTCAAATCAAGGAAACTAGTGGTAGTGGTCTTGATAAATCTGTTTTGAATTCCTTGTACACTTTCTTCTAAATTGGTTTAATATTCATTCATTCAATCTTTCTTACAGTGTGGTTGTACTTTCTGGAGAAGGAAATGGCAACTACTCGAGTACTCTTGCCTGGGAAATCTCATGGACAGGGGAGCCTGGCAGGCTACAGTCCACGGAGTCACAAACAGTAGGACACGACTGAGTGACAGAGCATGCACAGTGTGGCTGTGGAAATGGAAATAATGGAACTGAAGTAACTGTGCCAATCTTAAGTGCCACCCTGTCACTTCCTTTGTGTGGCTTCATGGTTGACTTCCAGCTCTCTTCCTCTTCTTGCACCCTGTGCCCCGCAGACCCCCACATACTGACCTCTCTGGCCTGGGTCACACTGATGTTCACATCTCTGCTCTCAGCAGCCCCATGGCAGAGCTGTTCTTTACAGCCACCTCTCATTCTGAAATGCATTGCTGATTCTGTGTGTGTTTTTACAACCAGTTTCATACTCCTTAAAGACAGATTTTTTTTTCTCTTTGTTTATCCGACGGAGTCTGGAGCAGCGTCTTGCATCTGTTTCATGTAATTGCTTGATTCCCATGACTTTGTCTGTGCTGTTCCTCCAACCCCAGTTTCTCCTCCTTCCCGACCACCTCTCTGTAGCCCACTTATCTTTCTGAGTCTCACTCAAGGCCTGAATTCTTCATAAAGCGTTTCCACGACAGCACCCCTGGGACTTCTTTCTCCGCTGAACTTCAGTTGCACTTCCTGAATAGTTTAGCACCTGGTTGCACAGCTAGAGCCTTTCTAGAAGTGAAAGAAGAGAATGTGCTTAGGTAAAAGCATGGTCCACCTTGTAAAGTGATTAAAAACATTTTGGATTGGTGTAGGTTGAGCCCATTTTATGATTAGGAATGACCGATGGAAGATGATTAAGAAATGCAACATAAAAAAGAGCTAAGTGACCCTCATGCAGAATAAAATAGTAGTTTTTGTTGCTGTAGAGAGTAAAGCAGCTCAGGATTTAAATTAAAAATGTAGGCACCCCGAGCTCCCAATCCAGCCTTAAAAAAGCTGACTACAACAACATTCTCCATAATCCCCGAGCGGTAACCTAACTCTGCTCCAGGAACTAGGAGCTGGCCTGACACCTCCTTTCCTGCCTAATTGCTATGATTAATTTTTGCACTTGTAACACAATCCTTGACTCTGCACTATAACAGGGACTCAAAGGTCTCAAAGCTGTTCAATTTCTGAATAACTAAAGGAATTCACGAGTGACCGGCAGGAGCGGGAATAGCCTTTCCGAAGAGTGACGGGCTGTTTGGGTTGAGATGTTTCTGGATTCCTGTTGGTATAGGTATGGTGTGTGAATTCTTTCTGTGGTACGAGGGAAATATCTAATGACAGCCAATTGCTTATTTTGGATCGTTTGGAACCTGGTTTTAACATTAGGGGGAAAAAACACACCAGCTTGGCTCAGTAAAGAGCCAGACAAGGCATTTCATTGCGTCTGGTCTTGGTTGGGAGAGCCGTGGGCCCGTGGCCTGAGGAGCAGTGATGGGGAAACTGCACAGAGTGGGTTCTCCCGGGCTGACGTGTGCCTGGGGACCAGAAACTATGAAACACTGGTGGGAATGCTTCGGGGAGGGGCTGCAGATGGGGGTGCAGTTGAACAGCTAGTGCCTGATACAATTGTAGATGGCAGTTCGGGGACACTTGGATATTGTTAAGTAGCAAGGCAGGGCATTTGGGTTAATGGCCAATGCGGAGACATAGATATACATATATGCTTCCCCCGACATAAATACTCTTTGAAAGAATCAATCCTCCCCTCTCTCCCATCCTCTCCAGCTCTCTGCCCTTGCTGTCAATCCGTTTGATTGACACACATACCAGAAACCCAGAGAAATTTCTAAGTACCTGCTAATGGATTTTAGAATGAGGGGGGAAAAATAAGGACAAAATAATGGCCCTATGTCTAGGAGAACTATGCCATGGCTCTAAGTCAGAGTTGTGCCCATGAACATTGAGGGCTAAAGCCTGCAGCTGAAAGGTGAAGGTAGCCTTCCTGGGTGCAGGTGGTTAGTGGAAAGGGGTTGACAGGTCTTCTTTGGTGCCTCCTGGCCTCTGTGAACCAGTAGCCTTGGGATCCTTATGGTTTTTTAGGCTCTGTCGCTTGGTCCTAACATGGCAGCCACATGAAACAGAGACCTGGGTGTGGAGAAATCTTCCTTTGGGGATCCAACTATTTCAGAAGGTGACACTTTCTGCTGTGATTATGCTAGGCTGCACTCTGCAAGGAAGCCAGGATTAAAGGCAAGGTATCTGCCTTTAAGGGGCTTCCCAGGAGGCTCAGTGGTAAAAAATCCACTTGCCAATGCAAGAGATGTGGGTTCAATCCCTGGATCAGGAAGACTCCTTGGAGGAGGAAATGGCAACCCACTCCAGTATTTTCCCTGGGAAATCCCATGGACAGAGGAGCCTGGGGGGCTACAGTCCATGGGGTTGCAAAGAGTCGGACATGACTTAACGACTAAACAAAAACAATCCATCTTCAAACCACAGCAGAAGATAGAAAACCCCAGACCTCCTCCCCATCTCCACCTGCAATAAACCAGTTTATTCTGACTCAATTTCCTTTTTCTTTTCTTTAACTTTGGACCAGCAGTTGCTTTGTGAATTTGGAACACTGCCAAACATGACTTCTATTTGGCAATGTTCAATAATAACAGGCAAGCAGAGATCTCCCTAAGAAGGAAAGAAACATGGAAAAAGTATGCAGTTATACTTTTCTGATTAATTTTTGAAGTGACTGCATTTTTCTGCTAAAGAATTATTACAAGAAACGAGGAATTCCATGAACTCGGTGAATAGCTTGCTAGTGAAGAAAGCCGAATCAGTGTCACAGAAAGCAAACTTGAAGAATCATTAGAAAACAGAAAGGAAAAAGATAAAAAGATGAAACTATGAGTGAAAACAATAATTATGGAGGGTATGTATCAGGATGCAGCCAGTGGAAGAGCAATAGGCTTGCTAATAGAACAGGACAAATTTATATAAATAATAAGAAAACACCAGATAAATTAGGAGTTTGGGATTAACACATACACACTATTATATATAAAACAATAAACAAGAAGGAAATACTGTATAGCACAGGGAACTATATTCAATATTGTATAATCATCTATCACGGAAAAGAATATGGAATACATATACAACTGAATCACTTTGCTGTATACCTGAAACTAACACAGCATTGTAAATTAAGTACACTTCAATTTAAAAAATTACATTAAAAAAGAAAACACTGAAGAAAGTTTTCTTGATCTAAAGGAATCCTTCAATGAAAATATTTAAAATGATCAAGGTAAAATTAATGCAGACATGATGTCACTTAACACATGAAATCTAAAATATGACACAAATGTGTTCCCCATGTATGCCTGTGGCGGATTCATTTTGATATTTGGCAAAACTAATACAATTATGTAAAGTTTAAAAATAAAATAAAATTTAAAAAAAAGAAAGCAAAAAAAATAAAAAAAAAAAATAAAATATGACACAAATGAACCTATCTATGAAACAATCCTGGACATAGAGAACAGACGGGTGGTTGCCAAGGGGGAGGGGTTTGGGGGAGGATGGAGTGAGCGGTTGGGGTTAGCAGATGTAAGCTTTTATGTATAGAATGGATAAACAACAAGGTCCTACTGTAGAGCACAGAGAACTACATTCAATACCCTATGCTAATCATAATGAAGAGGAATATACAGAAAATGTAACATTAAGGCAGACCCATTCCCAGAGATCATCCTGACTATGTTAAACACTGAAGACAAAGAAAAACATCCTGTAAGCGTTTAGGAAAGAAAGTTATGAGGCCATGAGGATATTCATAGATATGCGTTTAAAACAGTAAATACTAGAAGACAGCTTGGGTCTTTAGAAACTGATCATAGCCCCCTGCATTCACTCTCCCTTTCAAAAACAAAAATCTTTGATTTTGGCTGGATCCCTGGCCTCCCACGGCCTTGCTCCTACTCAGGCATCGCCATGAGACAGTGTGGGACAGCGGGACGGGATCACACGTGATGTGTCAAGTCAGCCTCTTCAAGGTGAGGCTACTTGGTGGGGTTTTCTTGTTCCTGCCCTTAGAGTGGAAGGTCACCCCAGATGTTCAGGAGGCAGCCAGTTCCTGAGGAGGTGGTGGACTGGGCACTCGTGGGGCTTAGGTGTTTCAGTGACCCTGGGCCATGAAGCTTTATAGAAAGTCCCGATTTCCTTCTTGGAGAAGGCAATGGCACCCCACTCCAGTACTCTTGCCTGGAAAATCCCATGGACGGAGGAGCCTGGTAGGCTGCAGTCCATGGGGTCGCTAAGAGTCGGACACGACTGAGCGACTTAACTTTCACTATTCACTTTCATGCATTGGAGAAGGAAATGACAACCCACTCCAGTGTTCTTGCCTGGAGAATCCCAGGGACGGGGGAGCCTGGTGGGCTGCCGTCTATGGGGTCGCACGGAGTCAGACACGACTGAGGCGACTTAGCAGCAGCAGCAGCAGATTTCCTTCTTTGGACTGTTACATGTGCCGCATAGGACATACGCCAGCATCCTTGGGCTCTAACCTGTAGATACCAGTAGTGACACCCCACCTCCCCAGTGTTATGACAATAAGGAGTATCTCCAGACTTTGTCTAAGGTCCTCTGGGGCGTGCAATTACCCTGATTGAGAACCACTGGTATAGACAAGGGAAGATGAAAGCTAGAAAGAATCCCTTGGAGTTGGAAGAAAGCATGGGTGTGAGAACTCAAGAAATTGGGTCAATTTACAAATTAAATGGGCTTCCCAGGTGGTACTAGTGGTAAAGAACCCGATTGCCAAAGAAGGAGACATAAGAGATATGGGCTCAGTTCCTGGGTCAGGAAGATCCCCTAGAGGAGGGCATGGCAACCCATTCTAGTATTATTGCCTGGAGAATCCTATGGACAGAGGAGCTTGGTGGGCTACAGGCCATAGGGTTGCAAAAGAGTCTGACACGACAAGTGACTTAGCTGCTGCTGCTGCTGCTAAGTCGCTTCAGTAGTGTCTGAGTCTGCGACCCTATAGACAGCAGCCCACCAGGCTCCCCCGTCCCTGGGATTCTCTAAGCAAGAACACTGGAGTGGGTTGCCATTTCCTTCTCCAATGCATAAAAGTGAAAAGTGAAAGTGAAGACGCTCAGTCGTGTCCGACTCTTAGCGACCCCATGGACTACAGCCTACCAGGCTCCTTTGTCTATGGGATTTTCCAGGCAAGAGTGCTGGAGTGGGGTGCCATTGCCTACTCCAAGTGACTTCACACATATGCACAAACTAAATATGAAGAATATTAAATCTAGAGAAACAGGAGGATCCTGAGTTAGGGTTGTTAAATCTCTAACTGCAAAGAAATATTTTGTCTATAGTTGGTATTGGAACATCCTTTAAGGAGCAATAGAAGGTCTTTAAGGGCCAAGTTGATTGCTCATTCTGTATACAATTTCCGTGTTTGTGAAGGGAGGGAAGGAGTTAAGCGATTGGCGAGAGAAGTCATAATTCTAAATGTTCATTTGCTTGATTGCTGGTCCTCTTAATAATACTCTTTTTCCATTTAATGTTGCCAAGTGAAACTGAGTATTCCTTATAGACTCATAATACCTAAGCTTTGGTCTTTTTTCAGTTCAGGTGCTATTAATATTTCTCCAGGGCCCATCAATATGGTCAGTCAGATCAGCTATTAATGTATGCATCAATCACAAAATGGTCATTTTAGGTTGATTGTGCAGGATTCAATGGATCACTTACTATCATAATAGCCGAGCAAATTAAATCAAGGATCAAAGTTTCATTATATGGAGTCATGAAGATTCGAGTTTCTCCCCCTTCTGGTTTCCTTTCCTATCTCTCTTGTTCTCAACTTCCATTAACTTATTTTCCTCTTCTTTAAATGATAATATTATTATTTTATGGATTCTAAGGAAAAGGCAAGGAGTAGAGTAGTTAACATGGTGAGAGCGTAACAGCTTTGACAGAAATTAACAAGGAATTGCAATATTTTAAACAAACAAAGGGCTTCCCAGGTGGCACAGTGGTAAAAATTCTGCCTGCTAGTGCAGGAGATACAAGAGATGAGGGTTCAATTCCTGGGTCTGGAAGATCCCTTGGAGGAGGAAATGGCACCCAACTCCAGTATTCTTGCCTGGGAAATTCCCTGGACAGAGGAGCCTGATGGTCTAGAGTCCATGGGGTTGCAAGGAGTCGGACACAACTGGGCAACTGAGCACACACACAAAACAAACAAAACCCTGCTGGAAATATAATCATTGGTCTCTTATGAAGGGAATTCTTTCTGTATTAGAAAGAGTTGACAAATTCTTGCTGCTCTTAGTATTTGTCTTCCGTAAATCTTATATTTGTCAGCCTGTGCTCTTATTACAGACTTTTTTCTTCATGTGCTTAGACTAACTGCTTAAGCAATCTGAACAATCTTGTGATTGTTGCTCAGTTTGTTGCTCAAAATCTTGAGATTTTGCTCAGTTTCTGTGCCTTGTTTTACAGTATTTCCTGTAATTAGAATCCACAAAGTGCCTGCTTTTTGCAGTTCTTACTGAACTTTTATTCAAACTCACAAGTATCAAAATTCAACAATATCAATCTGATTTTGCTCTATGGCCATTCAGATGGTTTTAAAATAAAAGGCAAGGTGGAAAAATGAACGTAATGCTACATTTATTATGACAACATTGAAAGAGAATGTTGAAAAGGAAGCAGGAAGTTTGAAAAAGTCTTGATTATGTTTCCATAAATATTTGCTCTGAAGATGCAGTGAATTCTAATATGCAGAAGCTATTAAGATAAACCTTTTTTTTTTCTTCCTCAGAAGTTTTGCAAAAATTCTAACTACATTTTTCTTCTCTCCATTCAGTATTATACGTCTGCATGTTTTGAGGCTACATATTTAATAATTGTATAGAAGTAGAAAACTATAGGCAAAGTTTTATGCCATGAACCACAGGTCTTGTACATATAAAGTTGCTGATGGAATTAGAAACACAATGGAATCAGTGTATTAACCCCATTTACTGCACCCGGATGATTTTTGAAGGAAGTGGTCCAGCCTTCACAAAGTCTTGTGAAAAACAAGAATATATTTCAGTTTGTAAGATAAAAATGAACCTTCGTGCATATTTGCATCTATTTTGCTTAAGGGGATGGACTTGTGCTTTCAAAGATACATTGAGAATCTGTTCTAACAATCAAATTCTTAACATATAGACCAAGGGCAAGACTTTACCCAGAAGGGCAAGACTTTACCCAGAAAAAAAGTGTACATCATACAAACAACTTGGTCAAATTAAGCAAGGTCCTATAACCTTGTTTAATTTTTTCCCTCAGTTAAAATCCAGTAGTTAAAAAGTGTTCTGGAGATCACAGCTAGGCATTTTCTCTGACAGAGGAACATCTTTCCAGGAATGAAAAGTTCATTGTGGAGCTGAGTCGTGTCCACCTCTTTGCAACCCCATGGACTGCAGCTAGGCTCCCCTGTCCTTCACTGTCTTCCTGCAGTTTGCTCAAATTCATGTCCATTGAATTGGACATGAATCTTGTCTTCTGTCATTCCTTTTTCCTCCTGCCTTCAATCTCTCCCAGCATCAGTCTTTTCCAACGAGTCGGCTCTTCACATCAGGTGGTCAAAGTATTGTAGAAGGAAGATACCAAATCACAGATCTGTCCTGGTGATACAGAATCCAAGTTCATTCTTAAGAAAGTGGGTGAACTTCCTCTGCCTCCATGGGCATCGCATACTGATCTACTTTATTTTTTTATTTTTTATATTTTTTTAATTTTATTTTATTTTTAGACTTTACATAACTATACTAGTTTTGCCAAATATCAAAATGAATCCGCCACAGGTATACATGTGTTCCCCATCCCGAACCCCCCTTCCTCCTCCCTCCCCATTCCATCCCTCTGGGTCGTCCCAGTGCACCAGCCCCAAGCATCCAGTATCATGCATCGAACCTGGACTGGACCATTTTTAAAGTCTTTATTGAATTTGTTACAGCATTGTCTCTGGTTCATGTTTTGTTTTTTTTGGCTACGAGGTATGTGGGATCTTAATTCCCCGACCAGGGATTGAACCCAAACTCCCTGCACTGGAAGCCAAAGACTTAGCCTTTGCTGGACCCCCAGCAAAGTCCTCCTGACCTATTCTTTAAAAGTGGGATGAAGATGGCAAATAAGGAGAACTTCTGAGGGTGGTGAGGTACTTAAGATCTTTTGCCCCAAATGGTAGACCAAAAAGATACAGATCTTTTTGCTTAAAATCTTTGTTCTTTCCTTGAGCTTGTATTGTTGCTACAAATTAATTTCTTTCCCTGTCAGGATTCCTTTTGGAACCTAAGTTCCAAAGCAAACATAAGTTCTTTGCTTTTTTCCCCCCTCAATCAGTCTCACTCTTGAATTTTTCAGAAATGGATATGACTATCATTTTCTTTTTCAGCCTTAGGAAAGAGGCATGAGCTAGTTGAATAATGACAGGTTAGTAGAAAATCTATGTCTTACTGTTGCTAAAGCGATAAACAGTTTGTGGCAAAATGTGGTTAGAATCAGCATTGTGGCATAAGATAGATTTTGTAGACTCAGAAAAAAAGATCCTTGTGTTTAGCTTTGAATCCAAGCTTCTGATTAAATGGGTGAGGGAAAAGAAAATGGACTTTTCTATCTGTTCACTCAGTTGCATCTCTGAGCTTTGCCTGGTCCAGGACATCTCACTCTCAGCCCACCTTCAACCTTGGTGTTCTTGGTTTTCTTTGTGTCCTTACCTGTACTCCTAAAGCTCTACCTGTTTCACATAGCTTTCATCAATCAACTGGATAAAATTTAATGCATTTGGATAACCCTCTCCCCTTTACTCCTCTTCAACTCTTAGTTTTGATACAGGGATAGAATAAAAGGAGGAATAATACACTTATTTTGCTTTGAAGAATTTTCATTCACCCTAGTGCTTCAGAAATGTTTAAAGCCACTTGTGCCTGTCCTGCTTGGAATGTGCTGCGCTGTCACTTCAGCTGTGTCTGATTCTTTGTGACTCTATGGACTGAGGGCCACCAGGCTCCCCCGTCCCTGGGATTCTCCAGGCAAGAACACTGGAGTGGGTTGTCATTTCCTTCTCCAATGCATGAAAGTGAAAAGTGAAAGTGAAGCCGCCCAGTTATGTCCGACGCTTAGTGACCCCATGGACTGCAGCCTACCAGGCTCCTCTGTCCATGGGATTCTTCAGGCAAGAGTACTGGAGT
The DNA here is from genome assembly GCF_029407905.1 of Bubalus kerabau. Taxonomy (NCBI): domain Eukaryota; kingdom Metazoa; phylum Chordata; class Mammalia; order Artiodactyla; family Bovidae; genus Bubalus; species Bubalus kerabau. Next base: position 27,205,251 of record NC_073636.1, read on the forward strand.
GGGTTGCCGTGCCCTCCTTCAGGGGATCTTTCCGACCCAGGGATCGAACCTGCCTTTCTAAGGTCTCTACATTGGCCAGGGGGGAGGTTCTTTACCACTAATGCCACCTGGAAAACCCTCTGCTTGGAATACAGTCTCACAAAAACTGAGGAAAATGTCCTTGAATGTTTTAGCTCAATTTTCAAAATGAATTTTCTTCAAAATGAATGACCTGAACTCCTTATTCAATTTGTTTGCCTTATTCAATTTTCATCTACATATAAACTAGGGTATAGAGAAAAGATTCTTTTTTCCCCCATGCAATCATAAAACAGAAAACACTGGACAGGGTGTGAATAAATAATAACCACTGCGAGTATTGCTATAGCTTGAGAATCTTTGATGGGTCAGTGCTACCAAAATTGGAGGATTGGTTTTAGATTCCACCTTGAAACAAGTCTTCTCTGTAGAAAGATGTTAACCACCCCACACCATGATTCCTCTACCAGCTCCGTCCCCTGCCAATTACTGCAGAGTAGAATCTTATTTGATGGATGGGACATGGACACATCAACATTAGTTCTCCAACTAGAGAAACACTCAGCTGCAGCAACATGGGCTCAGAATTTTGCAGGGGTATCAGAGGAGACTAGTCAATCCTAAAGGAAATAAACTGTGAATATTCATTGGAAGGACTGAGGATGAAGCTGAGACTCCAATACTTTGGCAACTGGATGCGAAGTGTGGACTCATTAGAAAAGACCCTGGTGCTGGGAGAGAGTGAAGGCAAAAGGAGAAGGGGGTGGCAGAGGATGAGATGGTTGGGTAGCATTACCAACTCCATAGACATGAATTTGAGCAAATTGTAGGAGATAGTGGAGGACAGAGGAGCCTGGTGTGCGGCAGTCTGTGGGGTCATAAAAAGTCAGACAAAACTTAGCAACTGAACAACAACAAACAATCAGAGGAGAGTGGAGGCTCCTGTAGAAAATCTGAAATGATGCCATCAAGCCCACATGGAGCTCGGGCACCTGTCCAGCCCAAGATCATGTACCAGGCTGCCTGAATCAAGAAGCAGCTATTTTAGAGAGATCATAGAACATGGACTCAGTTCTCAGTCACTCTGGAGAGATCTCACAGGCTCTTTCCAGAGAGAACTAGAAACAGATGTTAAACCCACTATAGACTCTTTAGGGTACATTGGCTATAATTGACATAGAGTGCTTTCTCTAGAACCATGATTCCCGAATATGAGTTCCCCCAGGGACAGGGGATGCTGGTGGGCTGCAGTCCATGGGGTTGCACAGAGTCGGACACGACTGAAGTGACTTAGCAGTAGCAGCAGTTCTTAATAAATTCGTGTTGTTTCAAAAGTCCTTCGCAAACATCTTAGGGATTTCCCTGGTGGTCCAGTAGTTAGGACTTGGCACTTTGACTGCCTGGGCCTGGGGTTCAATCCCTGATCGGGTAACTAAGACCCTGCAAGCTGCATTGTTGTTGTCATGGTTGTGGTAGTCGCTCAGTCGTGTCTGAGTCTTTGCAGCCCCATGGACTGTAGTGTGCCGATCTTCTCTGTCCATGGGATTCTCCAGGCAAGAATACTGGAGTGGGCTGCCATTTCCTTCTCAAGAGGAACTTTCTGACCCAGGAATTGAACCCAAGTCTCCTGCATTGCGGGAAGACTCTTGACTGTCTGAGGCACCAGGAAAGCCCCTGTCATTAGCCACAGCAACAGATAGTTCCTTTCAGTAGCAGAGCCAACTAGAAGTTTCTCACTGAGGGAACTGTTCCATGTAGGTGCTTCTGGCAAGCAAAGACTTCCAGGGACCTGATGCCTTCCATCTGTAGGTCTGTCCTGCCCTAGGGTTTCAAGGTCCCTGCACTGAAATGCCAGGTGGGGAAGCAATGCTTTTCCTTACTGGTCATTTTGGGTGACCTTTCATCACCCAGTGTTGTTGTTCAGTCGTCCAGTTGTGTCCAACTCTTTGTTACCCCATGGACTGCAGCACGCCAGGCCTCCCTGTCTCTCACTATCTCCTGGAGTTTGCCCACATTTATGACCATTGCATCAGTGATGCCATCCAGCCATCTCATCCTCTGACTGCCCTCTTCTCCTTCTGCCCTCAATCTTTCCCAATCATCACCCAAAACAGCCTCAGAAAGTACCTCTGGGCTCATCAGATTTGTTTTCCTAGTTGAGAGAATGCCTATGTCTTTGATTGAGTTGCTTTCACAAAATACCACAGTCCACGTGCCTCCTAAACAACAGAAATTTATTTTTCATAGTTGTGGAGGCTGGAGCTCTGAGATCAGAGTGCTAGCCTAGCGGGGTGAGGGCCCTCTTCTCTGTAGCAGACTTTCCCACTTGTGGTGGCAGGGGGCTGGGGAGCTCTCTGGAGCCTCTTGTAGAAAAGCACTAATTCCATCCTACAGTGAAGTGAAGTTGCTCAGTCATGTCTGACTCTTTGCGACACCATGAACTGTAGCCGACTAGGCTCCTCTGTCCATGGAATTTTCCAGGCAAGAGTACTGGAGTGGGTTGCCATTTCCTTCTCCAGGGGATCTTCCAGACCCAGGGATCGAACCTGGATCTCCTGCATTGCAGGCAGACGCTTTACCATCTGAGCCACCAGGGAAGCCCAATCCTAAGGGAATCCCATCCTAAGGGCCTCCCAAAGGTCTCACCTCCTAAAACCATCATAATGGACCTTAGGATTTAACATGAGTTTGGGGGCACACAAGCATTCAGACCACAGCAGCCTCTGAACCAATAGAGAAAATGACACGTGAAAGTCAGGCTGTTGAGGAAACCTCCAGGAAAGGTTTTCTTTCCCCTAACAAAGCCAGGAAGGAGGTATTTTTCCTTCTTTTCTCTAGACTGTTGTTCTTGGAGATGATGCCTGTCACTACTACCATCGAGGAATACAGCCAATACTTTTGTTGGTGTTCAGTTGCCAAGTGGTGTCTGACTCTTTCAGACCCCAAGGACTGCAGTGTGCCAGGCCTCCTTGCCCTTCACCATCTCTTGGAGTTTGTTCAGGTTTGTGGCCGTTGAGTCGGTGATGCCATCCAACTGTCTCATCCTCTGGAGGAGGGACTAGCAAACCACTCTAGTATTCTTGCCTTGAGAACACCAGGACCCGTACAAAGCAGAAACAGCCAAAGCTAAAGGTGGAAAAAATGTGGCAATGTAAAGCAGCAGACAGTAGACATTATTGTTCAGCAGCTGGATCCACGTGGTAGCCTCCTTACTTCTGAAATTTTTTCTGACTGCACCACACCCAACATATGCGATCTTACTTCTCAGGTCAGGAATCAAACCTATGGAAAATGGAAGCTTGGATTTTTAACCACTGGACAGCCAGGGAGGTCCCTCCTCCCTCCCCTTCTTAAAAAAATATAATAATTAGCAAAACGCTTAATTGTTGTAGCTACTCTGTGTCAGATTTCTATTATTTCCCATCAAAGGAACCCTTTTAAGGAGTTTTTTCTCCATCAGTTCAGTTCAGTCCAGTCGTTCAGTCGTGTCCAACTTTTTGGACCCCATGAACTGCAGCACGCCAGGCCTCCCTGTCCATTGGCCTCCCGGAGTTCACCCAAACCCATGTCCATGGAGTCGATGATGCCATCCAACCATTTCATCCTCTATCGTCCTCTTCTCTTCCTGCCCTCAATCTTTCCCAGCATCAGGGTCTTTTCAAGTGAGTCAGCTCTTCACATCAGGTGGCCAAATATTGGAGTTTCAGCTTCAACATCAGTCCTTGCAATGAACACCCAGGACTGATCTCCTTTAGGATGGACTGGTTGGATGTCCTTGCAGCCCAAGGGACTCTCAAGAGTCTTCTCCAACACCACGAGTAGAAGTAAAGTTTGATTAAATCATCTTTGTCTGCAGTTACAGAATGCAAGGCATAGGGCTCTGAATGGTGGTGTAGTTGCAGGAAAAGGTAGAATCCATTGTTTCCTCCTTCGTTTCTATGCTAGGAGCCTGTCTGCCAGGGCCAGTGATACGATAGGCATTTATGGTACTTTGGAACATGAGCCCATTCTAGAAACAGACACTGACTGTGGGAATTTCAGATCTCAGACTGAACTGACCCCACGTTCAGTGTCCTTGGTCTTGCCCTTGGTGGACTCGCACAGTAGGAAGCTCCGTTGCTTGTGTTGTCTTTCTTTAGAAAAGGACACAAGGTGAGCAGTGATTATCTGATCTCCCTCCTTCCTTGCTGAGATGTTTGCTTTCAGAATTAATTCATCATGAACTTACTGCTGCATGACCCACGCACGTCAATTTTGTGATAATGGAGACATGCTTTGGGTTCATTCACAGTCCTCTGGAAACTTCCCAGAGCCAAGAAATCCAGCCCTTATTATTATTAACCTCTAAAACGACCCCATTACCATTTAGAAATTGTGCAGAGCATTACGATGAAGTTTATTTCAGTTCAGGACTTGATTACAATCCTGCCTTCTGCAGTAAGAGTTTCCTTGTGGAACTCTGATCATGTGGTCATTTTGTACAGGCTTTTGTAGCACTTACAGCACTTTGTTGGAGAAAATGGTCAATTAATCTCAGTTGCAACACTTCAGTTTAGTTCATCACAACCCCACCACAACACAGTTCTAACATGATGCAGATGTTGCTGTGACCTTGTGGAGATGCGGGCATTCTTCATCCTGCAGTGTTCCAGCTCACTCGTGTGTCTTTGGACTTTGCCAGAAAATTAAAGCATTCACAGGATTTATTTTTATAGGCATTTCCCCCCCTTCTTCAGTGTGTGGGAATTAAATAAATGCCTCTATTTTTGGCTTTGCTGTGGATGCTTATCTTGAGCCAAATAGAAGACTAATTCTTTATTTTAGTGTGTTTTTTTTTTAAATTTACTTATTTATTTATTTGGCTGCTCTGGGTCTTCATTGCTGTGAGTGGACTTTCTCTAGTTGAGGCAGTAGGGTTACTCTTTGTTGTGGTGTGTGAGCCATTGCGGTGGCCAGGGAAGTCTCTCTTTGTTTTAGTTTTACCTATAAAAATGGGCAGTGGAGTGAGTGGGCATTCATTCATTCAGGAACTACGGAGTACCTATTATATTCCAGACACTCTGCTAGGTTTCTGGGGACACAGAGGTGAGGAAAAACAAGCATGGGCACATGGGGTACTTGATAATAACAAGGGGTTATTGTTATTATCATGGGGTAGTTGATAATAACAAGGAAAAGGATGTCTCTGATAATATAGGCCTAATTAACAATGGTTCCCAGAAAAACAGATAAATAAATTGATTGGCTAGAAATATTCCAGGAAAAGAGGTAACAAAGCAATCCAGTTAGGAGTAGGGTAGCTCAGCTGGGGTCAACCAGATGATTTGAAGTTCAGCTGGTTTCACCACATCACACAGTTAACAAACACGACTGAGTCAATGGCACATGCCAGACATTGTGGTCTCCGCTGCAGGTACAGGGATGCACAAGCTCATGCCCTAGGGACAGTCACAGTTGGACAAAAAAGCAGACAGGTACACCAGCAATGAAAGTGCTTTATAATGAGGCAATGGAAGTATCAAGATTTATAAACAGGCCAGCTGACAGTCTCAGTCAGGTGGCTTGAGATTTTTTTGGAGAAAAGCATGTTTAAATTCAGTCTTGAAGATGAGTAAGTATTAGTTGGGGGGAAGGGCCCTCCAGGCAGAGGAAATAATGTGACCCAGCACAGAGAGGCTTCCCTGGTAGCTCAGACAGTAAAGAATCCACTTGCAATGCAGGAGACTTGGGTTCGATCTCTGGGTCAGGAAGACTCCCTGGAAAAAGATATTGCAACCCACTCCAATATTCTTGCCTGGAGAATCCCATGAACAGGAGAGCCTGGCAGGCTACAGTCCATGGGGCTGCAAAGAGTCAAACATGACTGAGCAACTAAACAGCAACTGAACATCTCGCATCTAGGATAAGGGTTTCAGCGTCCAGCACGGAGGCAGCAACACTGGATACCACAATGCCTGCCGAGGAGACTGCATGGGTAGATTACAGTGTAAGGAGGGAAGAGGGAGCAGAGAAGCAGGAGCGCCTGAAGGAGACCAAGGGCAGAGCCAGAGGACAGGCCCATACCTATGTATAAATATCAATTTTGTGTTTGTTGAAAAGAGTTACCACTGTACTCAAATCTCTCGGCAGAGTGCTGATCCACCTTGTTATAGGAGATTAGTTCTTATTTGTGAAATGGGGAAAAAGTTACCTCTCCTTTTAAACTAAATCACTGTGAGAGTCAGCCGCAGAAAGAATTGTAAAAACCTAGCATTGGAAAGTGATCCAAAGATAGTCGATGTGCTGTGAAACCCTTTGATATAACCCTTTAAATAAATTTTGCACACTGGCAGGGCTGAATTATAATTATATTGCATTATTGTTCCTGCCGTGAGCACACTTATGACCAAGTTGGGAAAGTCCCCCAGCACTTTCTGCATGCCAGGAGTATAGCAAGCTGACCCGAGGAAATGGAGCGAGGGGATTGAACTCTCATTAGATCTTTGAATTTATCAGAAATGTGAGCTGTGAGATTGTGTGCCTGCCGTTTTCTGCCTTCAGAAACCTAGGAGCTTATGTTCAAACTCCATGTTTGAACTTTCGGAGAATGGGGTTCTAGTCTTGGAATTGAATTGTGTAGTTGAAGACTTTCATGTAAAATATCTGTGTTCAGTCATGCCTTTTGGGGTTTGTTCAAAGCAGGTGATGCTTCCTAATGTGGGGAAGATGTGCAAATCTAGACTGGGAGAATTCTCTACACCTGAGGAAGAAAATTTAGTGGTTATCACTTCATTCACATCCTAGAAAAAGAAAGACCCTGTCAGGTTATGAAATTGATCTAAGTTGACAAAACAGTTCTTTGGGAAGCAAGGGCTTCGTTGGACCTCAGAAGAGGAGTTTTTCTCTCTGGTGTCCATTCCCTGTAACTTTGTGTGCCTGTCTTCACTTCTTCATCTGTGCCTGGTGTCCAAATCCCTCTGTCTTTAGGCTCCTCCCCTTCACCTGGGAGCCATGAGGTCTGACCCTATAGTTCTCCTCACTGTTGTTTCAATACCTTCTCTACTTCCATTCTTCTGGACTTCTGTGCAAGCTTCCTTCTATTCTTGGAATACTCTCCTTTCCTCCATATAACCTGTCAGATCTGTTTCTTTAATTCCATCCTCTGCTCTTCCCTCCAAAGCCTTCTTTGTCCCCTCAACGTGACTGAACCCCACCAATGACCACACATCTTGACACCTACCTTGAATACGAGCGCTTATTTGTGTGTCAGTTTTCCTCACTAAGCTGAGACCCAAAAGGATGGGAGTGTCTCATTCACGGGTCGTTGGTTACCCTATGAGACCCTGCAAGCTTTGTGCAGAGAAGGGCTTAACAAATCTTAGTGGAATGGAACAAATGGGACTATTTTTTTTCTGGGAAAACAACCTATTTATTTTGAAATTTTGATTATTTCTTTTGTAAGATGTACTTTTATTTATTTATTTTTAAATTGGAGTATAATTGCTTTACAATGTTATGTTAGTGTCTTCTGTACAAAAATGTATGTCTATATATATCCCCTCCCTCTTGAACTTCCCTTCTACCATCCCCATCTCACACTGGCATTTTAACAGGATATGCTCTAGAAGGGCTTCTGATATTGTGAAAGTTGGGCTGGAAACATTGTGAGAACAATCTTCTTTTGGGGGAGTTTGGACTTGAGACAGCATGCACTAATGAATATTTTTAAAAGAACTTAAATGCTGTTGCAAACCTTAAAATCAGTCTCATATAATAAAACTGTTCTTACTTGGACCAGTTTACTCATCCTCAGATTCCATACTGGGAATAATGGTGGGTGTCATGACACTCCTTGGGCTAAAACAGGTAAGAAAAGCTTGAATTTCTAGGTGTGAGGGAGCAGTGGGTTACCTTCCTGAAGGTTCCTGCATTTGAGCTGCCCTTTGAAATGTCAGTGTAACTCTCAACTGTAGGTTAAAGAGAAATCTCCCATTTCCTTTTGACCATAGGACAAAGAAGCCCAATATTAACATGCATGGGGATGATTATAAGAGCTGAACATTACCAGTTTGAATATTTCAAGAAGATTAAAAAACATATAGTCCTACATACACACTGTGCCGTGCTGTGCTTAGTCGCTCAGTGGTGTCCGACTCTTTGTGACCCCATGGACTGTAGCCCACCAGGCTCCTCTGTCCATGGGGATTCTCCAGGCAAGATTACTAGAGTAGGTTGCCATACCCTCCTCCAGGGGATCTTCCCAACCCAGGAATCGGACCCAGGTATATGGCATTGCAGGTGGATTCTTTACAGTCTAAGCCACCAGGGAAGTCCAAGAGTACTGGAATGGGTAGCCTATCTCTTCTTAGGGGGATCTTCCCAACCCAGTAATCAAACTGGGGTCTCTTGCTTTGCAGGTGGATTCTTTACCAACTGAGCTACCCAGGAAGCCCTATGTAAAAAATAGATAATGAGAACCTACTGTATAGCATGGGGAACTCTACTCAGTGCTCTGTGGTGACCTAAATGGGAAGGAAATCCAAAAAAGAGGGGATCTATGTACACACATGGGAGAAGGCCATGGCACCCCACTCCAGTACTGTTGCCCGGAAAATCCCATGGATGGAGGAGCCTGGTAGGCTGCAGTCCATGGGGTCGCTAAGAGTCGGACACGACTGAGCGACTTCACTTTTCACTTTCATGCATTGGAGAAGGAAATGGCAACCCACTCCAGTGTTCTTGGCTGGAGAATCCCAGGGACGGGGGAGCCTGGTGGGCTGCCGTCTATGGGGTCACACAGAGTCGGACACAACTGAAGTGACTTAGCAGCAGCAGCAGCATGTACACACATGACTGGTTCAGTTTGCTGTGCTGTAGAAAACAACACAACATTGTAAAGCAACTATACTCTAATAAACATTTAGAAAAAAACATACAGTCCTGGTGTGTCCTAAGTTGTTTCAGTTGTGTCCAAGTCTGTGACCCTGTGAACTGTAGCCTGTCAGGCTCCTCTGTCCATGGAATTCTCCAGGCAAGAATACTGGAGTGGGTTGCCATGCCCTCTTCCAGAGGAATCTTCCCGATCCAGAAATTGAACCACGTCTCTTAGGTCTACTGCATGGACAGGCAAATTCTTTAACACTAGCACCACATGGGAAGCCCTACAGTCCTAGGGTATGGACCTTACGTCCTCAAATCTTTTTCATTTAGAAACATTGAAAGGTATGCTCTAGAAAATGGGCATATAGAGTTAAATTCAAAACTAAAGTGCTACACGATAAGATTGTAACTAGTATGAAAAATGAAAACTGAGGAAAATGAAAGATTTGAAGAGGTCAATAGGCCAGGGAGAGGAAGCAAGTGTGATTGAATTTATATTCCATGGCCCTGAACTTCTGGAGGTTTCCACATGCCGTCACTAGTCATAGAAGAAACAGGTCATCTGGATGCCTGACTGATGTTTTTACATCTCACTCAGATAATGCTGCATGTTTTTACTGGATTTATCAACATATATCTGGAATCCATGAATTTTAGCAATGATGGAGGCTGTTTTTCAAATGGTAACACGAAAGCTTAGAGGCAAAATGAAAGCTCTATATTTTATTCTTCAAAGATTTTTGAGCTAACGGGTGGATTCAAGGCTCATACATCTGCTCTGTGATACAGAGGTGATGGTAATGTCCATTCACAGGGCCACTGAGAGCTACATGAGATGATACCTGTGTGGCATTTATTAATAGAACAGTGCTGGGGGCATGGTGGTGTGCAGTAATGTTAGCCATTTTATGATTTTTTTTTTTAGCAAGTCCATTGAAGGCAAATTTTGTTTTGTATTAATCGAGTGCTCTGAGAATGTTGTCTGGAACACAGAATTGGGAGCTCTTAGGAATCTGAATCTCACAATACTTATTCTTGGAAGTCAAGTTCCCTTGACATCAGTGAAATCTCAGTTCCTCACCATCTCTAGAATAACCCACATGCATCACCACATACTCATTACTTGCACAGAATCCTTTCCCTCTGAATTACCAAGGAGAGGCTAGAGCCATTGAAAAAGAGGGGTTGGGAATTCCTTGGTGGTTGGCGATTAAGACTGCCTTCCAGTGCAGGGGGTCCGGGTTCAATCCCTGGTCAGGGAGCCAAGATCCCTCCCATACGTCTCCAGGTCCAAAAACCTGAAACATAAAACAAAGGCAATATTGTAATAAATTCAATAAAGACTTTAAAAATGGTCCATATTTTAAAAAAATCTTTAAGAAAAGGAAGGGGGTTTAATATCTTGGAAACCAGGCTGAAGACACAGCTGCTGACCAAGAGATCCAATCAGATGACACTTGCCCACTGGGAGTCTCACAGTTCAGCTAAGGAGCCAAGATGTCAAATGCAGGGCTAGCTAAATGACACTGCAGAGCTAAACAGAATGAGACTAAGAGAGCACCAGCAAGGTTCTAAGGACCTAGATGAGCTGAGCTGAGCTGGGCTGCAGGGGGTTGTGGGGCAAGGTGGATCAGAGGGAGGTGAAGACCCTCAGGCAGGGAGGTCTGGAAGGCTGGAAGGAATCCGTTAGTCGCTTTTAGTCACTTGCAAACATTTAAAAATCCTGGGCAGGTGCAGGAAATATTTATCCTTTAAATTAAAGAACACATTCAAGAGTGGAAATATGATGTTTTTTGGAGGCTGGCTAACCAATGAAAGAGAAGACAAATGCTTGACAATATGGCCCCAGTTTTGTGAGGTCTGTTGTATGCCTTCAAACTCACCCCATGCATCTGGGTTTGGCATTTCCTTCTGGACTGGCAGACTCTCTGGTGGAAAAGAAGGAAATCTTTCCAAGAGATTCTTTGCCCCCAAAGAAATTTCTGTGGGGAAAGTGCAGGAGAGCAACTCAACAGCATACTGTTCTTGGATTATTAAGTGGTACCTGGGCTTCTGAGCTGCTGAGAAGCTGACATTCCTCTTCAGGAAGTGCTGGCTTTCCCTACAGCCATGGTTACCCAGAGCAGGAAACCAGGGATGGAAGGAACTGGAATTTTTTCCTTCCAAACTCGACCTTTGTTGGTATCCCGATAATCAGAAATAAGCATCTCTTAAGGGATGGTGACAGTCTGCCTGTATTTTACTCATTCATTAGTTTTCTTGCTGAGGGGAAAATGATTTATTCTATATGTAATTAGGCAGTTGATTTCCCAGTATCTACAGTTGAAGTCTAAAATTATTCATTTCAAATATTTGTATCTTTTTTCCTTTTTCCTTCGATACTGGTGAGAACTAGTATATTTATGTTTTCTTGTTGGCTTAAAATGCTAATTGATGTCCACAAGGCACAGACTGGAGCTGTTTGAGATGCGACAGTCAGGATGTCAGTTTCTAGTGCGGGAGCCCACAATTACTCTTGTGTCCTCAGTCGCCACAACAGAGGCGGCCAACTGGGTTTGTGGGGAGAGTGTTTTACTTGTCTTAGACCATTGGTCCAAAGAAGAGACTAGATGGGGTAGAATGTGCCCCAACCCAGGTCTGCTATGAACCATGACATCCTTGTATGCATGCGTGCTAAGTTACTTTGGTCATGTCCAACTCTTTGAGACCCTATGGACTCTAGCCCACCGGGATCCTCTCTCCAAGGGATTCTTCAGGCAAGAATACTGGAGTGGGTTGCCATACCCTCCTCCAGGGGATCTTCCTGACCCAGGGATGGAACTCACGTCTCTTATGTCTCCTGCATTGGCAGGCGGGTACTTTACCACTAGCGCCACCTGGGAAGCCCACGACATTCTTAGGACAACTGAAATTGATTGAAGGATGAAGGTGGCTGGAATAATTAACCAATCAATCAAGAGCAAGTTTTAATGGATCACATCAAGTGTGTCTTAAATGTTATGAATATAACCAAGTGGTCCTATCTTCAGAAAAATCTGATTTGGTGAAAGACCTAACACGCTTGTCCATAGGAAATTGAAGAACAGAAATAGATGAGGACAAGTTCTGCCTAAGGTGGCCCTGGCACCATATTTATGGAGTAACTGCCCTGGACAGCACTCATGGCAGGCACATGGGAGGTGGTCCCCATCTTCAGGTTGTTTATAAGTGGCATCTGGGGACACAGAATATGAGGATGTAAATGACAGACAGCTAGCAGAGCGTTAAGTAGTGTTAGTATTATACAGTGGGTCAAAGTTTCAGTGAAAAGGATGGCATTTGAAATTGGTTCTTGAGATGACAGTATAATTTAATGTTGCAGAAAGCATAGGCTGTAGAAAATCATAGGAGGTAGATCTCTGAGGGAGCTCTAAAAATAGAGCTACCATATGCTTTAGTAATCCCACACTGGGGCATATATCTGGAGAAAAACAATTGAAAAACATATATGCACCCCTATGTTCATAGCACGACTATTTACAATAACCAAGACATGGAAGCAGCCTAAATGTCCACTGACAGATCAACAGATAAAGAAGACATAGTACATGTATACAATGGAATATTATCCAGCCATAAACATGAAATCATGCCATTTGCAGCAAGGAGAATAGCCCTAGAGATAATCATACTCAGTGAAGTAAGCAGACAAATGTTAAATGATGTCACTTATATGTGGAATCTAAAAAATGATTACAAATGAACTTATTTTAAACCAGAAACAGCATCATAGAAAACAAACTTATGGTTACCAAAGGGCAAAGGTGGGATACATTAGGAGTCTGGGGTTAACTACTATAAATAAAATAAATTAATAAGGACCTACTGTACAACACAGGGGACTATACTCAATATTCTATAATAACTTAAATGGGAAAAGAGTCTGAAAAAGAATAGATACATGTATAAATATAACTGAATCACTATGCTGTATACCTGAACCTAACACCACATTGTAAATTAAATATACTCCAATATAAAATAAAAATAATAAAAAAGAATTCAGCAGCACTGGCCCCAATCCCCTTTCCTGTTTCCAGGAGCCTGTGGTTCCCCCTTTTATGACAACGACTGACAAGGTGTGATACAGACTTACATGGCAGGTCATACTTCGTAAGGCTGACAAAATCTGATGGATTCCAGAAAATACCAGAGGGCAGCTGTTACAAGATTTATTTCCCAGAGGCCTCTCTTTGTCAATGACCGACTGATTCAGTCATGTTGGGTCTTTAGTGAAGAAATGAAGATGAAGTTTCTTTAAAAATGTCTTAACACCACCACAATATTGCAAAGTAATTAGCCTCCAGTTAAAATTAAAAAAAAAAAAATGTCTTAGCAAACAGAGTTAGGCCAGCAAACTTTTGACACGGTTTGTGGAAGATTTTATAGTCGAGATCATGTAAAAGGAACCCCTGTATGGCAGCAAATTTTATTTCCCAAGCAATAAATAGGGGCCAAATTCATTGGTCTCTTTGGAAAGAACTACTCAGTAAGAATAGGAACCTTACCTGCCTGCCAAAAGCCAAAAGAAAAGTGCCCCAGATTCCAAGGAGATAATGTCGCTCTGGCAGGAAATCCATCCATTTGCAGTGAGGTGATGCAGCCATAGCTGAACAGTCTGGCACCTGGTGAGGATGTGAAACCAAGCTGAGTGCCCTCAGTGACTGGGCAGGGCCTCCACCTCCACAGGGACTTGTAGGCTCACAAGAGCCATTCAGGTCCCCACCCTGCGAGACAGAAGACTTCCTGACCCCTAGGGCCTCAGGCCCCCTTTAAAAAAGGAAAAGAAAGCTTGAGGCCATTTCATGCCCTCTGGTTGATCTAAACTTATCTTTCACTGTAGATGGTAGTACTGTTTAGAAGGACTCTCTGGAGAGCAGATTCTTGGGTAAGATCTGTTGAGGGCTTGAGCCACTGACAGAGAAAACTGAGAACTCCAACACTTGAAAAGAATTAAGTAGCTGTTATCACCCAAAAGGGTTTTTATTGGGTTAAAATTTGAATTCCTTTGGTCATAAAAGGCTTTGTTGTGCTGATCAATTCTCTTCATATCAAAAACATCTAAAAAGTCCAAGGAAGAAGGCAAAAACATGGCATCCAGTTGGGTTGAAGGCATGGTCTCCCAAACCCTCATGGTCTCTCCTGAGAGAAGAAGGGTTTGCATCTCACTCCTCAAAACATCAGAAGGTAAATATTATTATAACTTGAAGTTATAAGTGGAACTTTCCATAACCTCCTCCCAAGGTGCACACACACACACACACACACATACACGTGAAATGTAATATTGCCTCATGTTCTGCCTTTTCTGTGGCAAAATGAATAAGGTCCGTGAGCTGTGATTATTGGCTGCCTTTTGCTACTGTGATTCAGCTTCTATCCCCTCTTCTCTCATGGAACCACCTTCTGCAGGTTCACAGCAGCTCTTCTGCTGCCTTTCTGCCTCCTCATTCTTACATCTCCTGCCATTTCACCACCACCTCCTTCCTGACGCCCCATCTTCCCCTCACTGCTAGATCACCTTGAAGTCTTCCAATGTTTCCAGGCTATTCCAGCATCCTTTGCTATTTCTTTGTGAGCCATCTCCCTTCAGTTGCTCTCTAGTTTGTGAGGATTAAGTGAGGTGATGTTTCTTTTTTTAATACAATTTTATTTATCTTTGGCTGTACTGAGTGTTCGGAGAAGGCAATGGCACCCCACTCCAGTATTCTTGCCTGGAAAATCCCATGGACAGAGGAGCCTGGTAGGCTGCAGTCCATGGGGTCGCTAAGAGTCGGACACGACTGAGCGACTTCACTTTCCCTTTTCACTTTCATGCATTGGAGGAGGAAATGGCAACCCACTCCAGTGTTCTTGCCTGGAGAATCCCATGGACAGAGGAGTCTTGGTGGGCTGCCATCTATGGGGTCGCACAGAGTCAGACACGACTGAAGCAACTTAGCAGCAGCAGCAGCAGTACTGAGTGTTTGTGGCTGCGTGGACTTTCCTCTAGTTTGGGCAAGTAGGGGCTACAATCCAGTTGTGGTGCCTGGGCTTCTCATTGTGGTGGCTTCTTCTGTGGTGGAGTGAAGGCTCTACGGCTCATGGTAGCTGCATTTCCTAGGCTCTGTAGCACAGGCCCAGTATCTGTGGCACATAATTGCTCTGAGGCATGTGGGATCTTCCCGGATCAGGGAACGAACCTGTGTCTCCTGCACTGGCAGGCAGGTTCTTTACCACTGAACCACCAGGGAAGCCCGGTGAGGTGATGTTTCTGAAGATGCTCAAAGGATACAGCTTACCAAGTGAAGAGTGTTAGTAACTTGAAAATGTTCTGACATTTGTTTTGTGTCTTCTCTTCCCGAGGAAGTCAATCTGCTTTTCAGCTCTCTTTGGATATCTTTTTCTCATGCAAAGCACTCCTCGTGCTGAATTAAGCATATTTTCTCACATTCTGGTATCATTTGTGCTTACTCGAGAAGAACAGAGGCCCCAAAGGATGGAGACTGTGGCACGTGGGTTGCAGCTCCTGTGAGCTTCTATCTATGAAAA
The DNA here is from genome assembly GCF_029407905.1 of Bubalus kerabau. Taxonomy (NCBI): domain Eukaryota; kingdom Metazoa; phylum Chordata; class Mammalia; order Artiodactyla; family Bovidae; genus Bubalus; species Bubalus kerabau. Next base: position 27,220,698 of record NC_073636.1, read on the forward strand.
GGAGAGGTTGGTGTTCTTCACAGGCACCCTTTGCCAACAAGCACAAGGTCCTATTAGAAGGATGGAGTCACCGACAACTTTGGTCTCTGACCCACAACAGGCTTCCTGACATCATTGCTTTCTGGATTAATTTACCTGGTTTTTTTTCATCTCCTCAATTTTCCCAATAATTTTGTGATCAGTTTATAGTTTACTGTATTCAGTCCCCTCTGTTCCTGGTGGTGTTTGTTTTTCTGACTGATCCCTGCTGCCTTTCCCATCTCCTCAGGATGCACTTGAAGCTTCCTCATGGAGAGGTCATTAACTCACCATCAGATTCCATAATCTTGTCAGCCAAACTCAACGATAGTTAGAAATTATTACAAAACTTTGTGCAGGGTGTGTGTATGTGTGCATGTGGTGCATGATTGTGTGGTAATGCTTTTCTCTTTAGCATCTGTTATAGACTTTATTTTAAAAAAGTGTGGCTGTACCATGCGTTGTGCGGGATCTTAATTCCCTGGCCAGTGATTGAACCCATACGCCCTGCGGTGGAAGTGCAGAGTCTTAACCACTGGACCACCTGGGAAGTCCCCTATAGTTTGGGGGAAGAAAATAGAAACATAAGCAACATTTTGGATTTAGATGTAAGCTTTTAAGTATCATTTTGACTTTGGGTTATGTCTGAAGAGAGAGCATGTATGAAGGGTTAGCATGGAATCTTCATATAATTGTATCTCCCAGGATCTGATGTGTCCTGTGTGCCCCAGTGTTTTCCTGACCATCATGGGCCCCATAAGCCAGGCGAGGCAAAGGCTGTGCAGGTGAGTTGGCCACCAGGTCCAGCAGGTGAGTTGGGGCTAAAATCCCACACTTTTCTGTGCTCTGCAAGCTGCAGGTTTTGGTATCAGGCGACATTCATCTCTATCATGGTTTTGCAGACCTATTGTTTCTATTCCAGACTTACGGTGATTACATCTGGAATAAAAGTCAAACTTCATTTCATTCAAAATGATTTGCAGAGAGAGAGGCTTTTCAATCACACCCAGGTGCTGCAGGGTGTACTCAAGTGGCACAGGTAGGGTGGTTCTAGCTTCAGAAATCAAGGTAAGCTGCCCTCCCTGGTGTGAAGTCACTAATGTATCTTCTGGGTAAACATTCCCCATCTAGCCCTCTTGTTGTTCAGTGACTCCTGAGGGACAAATATCTGATGGTTCTTTGGCAGAGTCTGCATCTGGGTTTCAGTCCTCAGAATGCATGGAATCTGAATCTAATTGAGGATGATTCCAACTGCCCACCTTGGTTTAAATGCCCTTAACTTTTTTTATGAACAACTAAGTGCATTGAAATGAGTGCTTAATTCAATCAAGTCTGCCCTAATTGCTGAATGATTATAATTTGACCTGAGTTCCAGCTTTCTCTCTTCAGATCTAATTGGACTGGAGCATGTCATGCTTTCTTTGACATGTTCTTTGTTGACAAATGAACAGTAAATCCTGTTTAATTCTAAGTGAGATTTTTTTTTTAAAGATGCATTTGCACCCTATCTTGACACAACATTTCTGCAACAGAGAAAGTGACCAAGGCATGTGAAACAAAAGGGGAATCCCATGAAATGACAGTTCTTAAAAAAAAAAAAATTTGTTTTGTTCTTTTCCATGATGGTTTATTATAGGACATTGAATATAGTTCCCTGTGTTACACAGTAGAACCTTGATTATCCATTCTATATGTGAGTTTGCATCTGCTAACTCCAAACTCCCCATCTATCACTCCCCCACCCTCCCCCTTTGGCTTGGCAACCACAAGTCTATTCCCTATGCCTATTAATCTGTTCCTATTTCATAGGTAAGTTCGTTTGTGTCATAGTTTAGATTCTGCCTAGAAGTGATACCCTACAGTATTTGTCTTTCTCTGTAGGATTTACTTCACTTAATATGATAATCTCTAGGTCCATCCATGTTGCTGCAAATTATTTCTTTCTTTGTTATGGCTGAGTAATGTTTCATTGTATGTATGTACCTTCTTCTTTAGCCATTCCTCCTTTGATGGACATTTAGGTTGCTCCCTTGTCTTGGTTATTGTAAATAGTGCTGCTATGAACTTTGGGGTGTATGTACCTTTTCAAAGTAATGTTTTTCTCTGGATATATGCCCAAGAGTGGGATTGCTGGACCATATGGCAACTTTATTTTTAGTTTTTAAAGGAACCTCCATACTTTTCCCCATAGTGGCTGTACCTATTTACATTTCCATCAGTAATGTACCCGGGTTCCCCTTTCTCCATACCCTCTCCAGCATTTGTTATTTGTAGACTTTTTAATGATGGTCATTCTGACTTGTGTGATGTGGTGCCTCATTCTAGTTTTGATTTGCATGAAATGACATTAAAAAAAAAAAACCTATGGCACATTGAATAGGATCATGAAAGTCAGTGTTCAGCATGGTTCCTGTTGTGTGGGACATGCTCAGTAAGGCTAAGAGGTCTTACCAGCAAGGAGAGACGAACATAGGAAAATAGGTAATCCGTATTAATCAACAGACCCTGTCACAGTGTAAGGATATGCCTCCTCCACCTTCACTGGGCTTTTGGTCTGTGAGTATCTCCTGGGCAGTACACACTGTCTAAGGGCAAATAGAACCCAGAGAATTATTTTCCTAAAGGCACCATGCGCAGGGTTTCCCTCTCTTGGTGGAGATGGTGTTCCTTATCATCATTTTAAGCTGTTATCAGGACTCTGTTCTCAACTTCTGTTCCCCCCCGCCCCACCCCCACCACTTTGTGGCCAGAGCCCCTGTGCACAGAAGCAATGCCTCCCAACGTGCCTTCCCAGTATGACCCCCATTGGCTCTGGCCATGACCACCGGGTGTCCAAGAACGATTTCCTTCACTTAGGTCAGTTCAAGTTGTGGGCATGGGTCCTTCCCACCATCTCTCTACTGTAGTGGCAACAGGAGGTGCCCTGTTCCTACCCTTGTGCAGAAGGGTCCAGGGGACTGGGCAGGACTCTCCAGGTGACACAGGAGAAACAGAAATGTTTCACCAGGGTCTCTCTGGGGGAAGCACTCCTTCCATTCATGCATCTCGTTGTTGTTGTTGTTCGCCGTGAACTAGATTCAGGTTTCCCAGTCTGGGGGTTTCTTCCTCTCACCTCTTTAAGCACTTCCTCTCTTTTCGTGCTGGTTTCCCCTTCCGGAGTATTGCTAACTGCCGTGAACTTTCTGTCTTTGTGTTTTGGCTGTCCTGTCATGGACCCTAGCTTGATATCTTCTGGGGGACTCACACTTTTCCTCATTGGATGCCATCTGTCAGGCTATTTATCTGGGAGTTCTGCCCTCCCTCAGCTGAGGAATGTGAATCTTCCCCTCTGGAATTTAAATTCTCCAACTAAGTGATAAAAAGACCGCCCCCGGGCTGGAATTCATTTTCCTCAGTGATTGTGTCAAGAGGAGGCGGCTCAGCTCCTCTGACCCAGGCAAGCACTCTGCCTCTGTCCAGCCCACATCTCTACCCTTTCTTAGACGACACAGTAAATTCTCCAGATCTTGCCAATAGACTTCCTTTGGGCTTAAGAGCTGGTTGTTAGAAGCTTCAGCAACCAAAGAGACATAGCTGATACACTTATGCATAGGATGCCTCTCTTTGATCATTCATCTGTCCTTCCTATTTATTTGCTTATTTTCATATCTTTCTTTTTTTGATGAAACTTAAATAGGTCCAGCTGAAGATTATATAATTACAGTTTATATCCTAGAATTATATAATAATAATATATTTGACCCAATGATAATATTTTTGGCATTCTGTTACATGACCATGTAAATAATAATTTTAAATGTTTTTGTCTTGTTGAAAGTGAAAGTCACTCAGTCATGTCCAACTGTTTTCGACCCCATAGATTATACAGTCCATGGAATTCTCTAGGCCAGAATGCTGGAGTGGGTAACCGTTCCCTTCTCCAGGGGATCTTCCCAACCCAGGGATTGAACCCAGATCTCCTGCATTGCAGGTGAATTCTTTACCCGCTGAGCCACAAGGGAAGCCCTTTTGTCTCATTAGTCACAATTTTTACTGTATCTTTTCTATTCTTGGTGTACTTGTTTTTACACATGATTTTAATTACAAGTTTCCTAACCTTGCATTACCTAATTTTATCCATCTCTTTTGATTACTTTTTTCAGTAACTTCTTCTTTCTGGCACTTCAATGATTTATTTTAGCTACTTTCAAAACTTTTGCATGTTGCTGCTATGTGTTCATCACAGTTTGGTCCTGAATTACTTCTTGTAGCTTCTTTCTCTGCCATGGTCCCTGCCTTACTCCATATTCTAACCACAATACATGGATTTTCTTGTTAATCTGGTCATTTTCACTTTAACTTTCCTGCCAGTGAATGGGCCATTCCCTTGTCCTAAAATATTCTTCTACAAAATTTTGCTTAAATCTCCTCTTAGAAGTCCATCCTGGTTTCCTATATGAAGAAAGACTCCACGTTTCGTGTTCCCTCTAATGCAATCTCTTAGCACTTGGTCTCTTTTGACCTGTCACTTGAATTGAAATTACTTTCCTCATGTCTGTCTTCTCCAATAAACCGTGAACCTCTTGAAGATAAAGTCTGTGCTTTCCTTCTCTCTGTATAGTCACTATCTTACACATTGTCCAGCATGTTTTATGTCCTTAACGAATGTTTATTGATCAATAGAATGGCTGGATGAATAGATGAGGGTTATTTAGAGACTACTGATCCCTGGAGTGGAAGGCAGACTCATTCATTGCTTGGGAGCTCTGAGCCTGCTGTTGTGTGTGTGGTGCACACTTGCTTGTTAGGTGTCGTGGTTCTTCTTGGCAGGAATTGTACAATAAGAATAAGATGTGACCTGTAGATGGCTGTTGACTCTGGACATCTGGCATCAAAATATTTGCTTTGCTTTTAAGCCTTGCCAAAAATAAGAAAACCAGATACACATATTCATACCAACAAAATAAATTTAGTGTTTGCAAAGTACAAATCTGGTCAGTACCTTAGGATAGAAAGATGAATCTGACATAATACAGTCCTCAAGGGAACCCAGTAGAGTGATCTGATGTCACGGATGACCCCTCAGTAGGTATAAAATGTCAAGACAGATATGCGCCTGAGGCATTTGACCAGACCCTTGGCCTTGGGTCATTGCTTCAGTGCTGGGAGGTGAGAAGGAGGCAATTTTGAAGTACGTTTTTACAAGGGGTGCCTTCAAAAAATTGATGAAGTGTATATTTCTGCAATTATAAGGGCCTTTCCTTTTTTTTCTCATTAAAAAAAGTTAAAGCATAGTTGATTTATAATATTGTGTTAGTTTTAGATATACAGCAAAATGATTCCATTACAAGAAGTACATTATTTTTTCAGAGTATTTTTCATTATGTTATTATAAAATATTGAATATAGTAAATCCTTGTTTTTACATTTTCATTTTTATAATTTCTTTATTTTTGCACAATTTAAAAAGTTACTTTCTATTCAACTTTCTATTATTACAAAATATTGGCTGCATTCCCTGTGTTGTACAGCACATCTTTGAGCTTGTCTTATACCCCATAGTTGTACCTCCCCATCTCCACAGCTATACTGTTTCTCTGCACCCCCACCTTCCCTTCCCCTTACCATTGGTAGCCACTATGAGTCTCTATATGTGTGAATCTGCTTCTTTTTAAAGGCTGCCTTTTGGAGACTTTTAATTTTTCATTTGAATTGATTTCAAATTTCTCACAGAGATCTTTTGTCTCAGACTTAAAAAAAAAAAAGAAAAAAGTCTTTAAAGGGACTCTTTGGCTATGAAAATGCTCCTAAAAAGTCCAAGGAGATTTCATTTTCTTGACATTTTCACCAAGTGTTCACAATAAAGAGGACAGTTTCATTCAAGCATTTTGAATTTTTGTCATCTGCCTGATGAAAATTGCTGTCCCTTTGTTTCCTGGAAGCCCACACAAAATGGCTACAGAGTCATTAGGAAGAGCTGCATCTTTGGGGGCTAAGTGGTGGTGGTGTCTCCCAGGAGGATGGCAGGATCTGTGCCCGCTCATGGGGTCTCCTACCAGAGAGGCTGAAGGCTGCCTTCCCTGTGATCAGGCAGATGGGAAGTCTGGCCCAAAGAGAATTACAGAAAAGTACCTGTGGTCTCAACCAGCCATACTCAGCTTTGAGTGGATCATATAGACTCCCCTGCCATTTGTGAAGTTGATAAGGATTCTGTACCTACCACTTTTCTTAAAGTAAGTGTGTAAACAAAGGCTAAGGCTTATTTATAAGGGCCTTGTGAGAAATAGTGATTCTCCCGTACCACTGTGGCATGGGAGAAAAGTGGAGCCTCCTGGAGATCCTGATAGACAGCATGGCACCCTGAGCCTTGCTGGGGAGGGTTAGCAGCAGTTTCTTCATCAGGAGGAACTGGGAACTCTCATCAGAGTCCCTGTATTTCCTTTAGAGTTCATTATGTGAAAGTGTGCCTAGGAATTTGTCAAGATTCTCACTGCAGACAGTGTGTTCAGTAATTCTCAACACATTCCTTTATTATCTTTATATCACTCTGAGTTAAAGCATCCTTCTGGATATTTTTATTTATATATATACCACAAGTGAGTGGAATCCACCTGACTGTTAGCATCAGTGCCAGTATCAGTGGACAAAACTAGGTAAGAAGGATCCTGTTTAAATACACTATAGGGCAGCACATTGTTTTGGAATTCATAGACCTAACTCACTGATTCATGCATAGATAATTCATTAACTTACTGTACATCCACCCTACAAATTAGCAGTGTAGTACATGCTACAAATAAGAAACTACTCTAAATATTTTCTGGAATGTATAAAGAATTATGCCAAAAAAAGTTCCACCTTTAGGAATCTTCAAATCTAGTTGAGAAATTAAGACATACATATGCATAAAGTTAAATAAAAATGCAAGTGGTAAAAATATGTCAGAGTGACATTGAAAGATCTCGACCTTACCTGTTATAGACCCAGCATTAAAGAATGGTGCTGCTATTTCCAATGGCAAAGACATGAAAACAACCTAAATGTCATTCAACAGATGAATAGATAAAGAAGATGTGGGACATACACAATGGAATACTACTCAGCCATAAAAAAGAATGAAATGATGCTATTTGTAACAACATAGATGAACCTAGAGATTATCATACTAAGTGAAGTAAGCCTGACAGAGAAAGAAAAATACCATGTGATATTACTGATACATGGAATCTAAAATACTGCACAAATGAACTTACCTACTAAAGAGAAATAGACTCATAGATGTAGAGAATAGATTTATGGTTGCCAACGAGAAGGGGAGGTGGGCGAGGGCTGGACCCAGAGTTTATGATTCAGTTCAGTTCAGTTCAGTCGCTCAGTCGTGTCCAACTCTTTGCGACCCCATGAATCGCAGCACGCCAGGCCTGTCCATCACCAACTCCTGGAGTTCACTCAAACTCATGTGCATTGAGTCGGTGATGCCATCCAGCCATCTCATCCTCTGTCGTCCCCTTCTCCTCCTGCCCCCAATCCCTCCCAGCATCAGAGTCTTTTCCAATGAGTCGACTCTTCGCATGAGGTGGCCAAAGTACTGGAGTTTCAGCTTTAGCATCATTCCTTCCAAAGAAATCCCAGGGCTGATATCCTTCAGAATGGACTGGCTGGATCTCCTTGCAGTCCAAGGGACTCTCAAGAGTCTTCTCCAACACCACAGTTCAAAAGCATCAATTCTTCGGCGCTCAGCCTTCTTCACAGTCCAACTCTCACATCCATACATGACCACAGGAAAAACCATAGCCTTGACTAGATGGACCTTTGTTGGCAAAGTAATGTTTCTGCTTTTGAATATGCTATCTAGGTTGGTCACAAGTTTCCTTCCAAGGAGTGAACGTCTTTTAATGTCATGGCTGCAATCACCATCTGCATTGATTTTAGAGCCCCCCAAAATAAAGTCTGACACTGTTTTCACTGTTTCCCCATCTATTTCCCATGAAGTAATGGAACCAGGTGCCATGATCTTAGTTTTCTAAATGTTGAGCGTTAGGCCAACTTTTTCACTCTCCTCTTCACTTTCTGCCATAAGTGTGGTGTCATCTGCATATCTGAGGTTATTGATATTTCTCCTGGCAATCTTGTGCTTCTTCCAGCCCAGCATTTCTCATGATGTACTCTGCATAGAAGTTAAATAAGCAGGGTGACAATATACAGCTTTGACGTACTCCTTTTCCTATTTGGAATCAGTCTGTTGTTCCATGCCCAGTTCTAACTGTTGCTTCCTGACCTGCATATAGGTTTCTCAGGAGGCAAGTCAGGTGGTCTGGTAGTCCCATCTCTTTCAGAATTTTCCACAATTTATTGTGACCCACACAGTCAAAGGCTTTGGCATAGTCAATAAAGCAGAAATAGATGTTTTTCTGGAACTCCCTTGCTCTTTCCATGATCCAGTGGATGCTGGCAATTTGATCTCCATTTCCTCTGCCTTTTCTAAAACCAGCTTGAACATCTGGAAGTTCATGGTTCACATACTGTTGAAGTCTGGCTTGGAGAATTTTGAGCATTGCTTTGCTAGCGTATGAGATAAGTACAATTGTGCAGTATTTTGAGCATTCTTTGGCATTGTCTTTCTTTGGGATTGGAATGAAAACTGACCTTTTCCAGTCCTGTGGCCACTGTTGAGTTTTCCAAATTTGCTGGCATACTGAGTGCAGCACTTTCACAGCATCATCTTTCAGGATTTGAAATAGCTCAACAGGAATTCCATCACCTCCACTAGCTTTGTTTGTAGTGATGCTTTCTAAGGCCCATTTGACTTCACTTTTCAGGATGTCTGGCTCTAGGTGAGTGATCACACCATCGTGATTATCTAGGTCATGCAGATCTTTTTTGTATAGTTCTTCTGTGTATTCTTGCCACCTCGTCTTAATATCTTCTGATTAGCAGATGCAAATTAGTATATATTGGATAACCGAATCATTTTGCTATACACCAGAAACTAACATAGCACTGTAAATCAATTATACTTCAATAAAATATTTTTTAAAAAGGGAAATATAAAATGAAAAGAATGAGGGAAAAAAGAATATGGGAGCCTCAGGGGAGCAGGTGTCTCCCTATATAGCAGAGCTGGGGAGGTAGGACTTAGTAAGCATTTGGACTGGTTAATGGGGTTTACCTCCCTTGTCTACAGAAGAGGAGGATCATGGTCTGAGTGGGAGCCTGAAGAGCAGGAAGCACCCAGATTGATGGTGTGATGAGTCAGACAGCTGAGCACAAGGTTTGCAGAGAGAAGGGTATGGGGGAAGTGAGAATGGGAGATATTTGGGGGTCAGACAGGAAAGATATAATTAGTTCTCTATCTCATGAAGGGCATACAGGTCAACAAAGCAGAAAGAAGACTTTCTTTTAAACCATAAAATTATTAATTTTAATGTTAGCTCACAAAGGTAGCTTAGTATAATGGGAAAATCAAATAAAACTGTAAATTAGAGACCTTGGAGTCCCCTGCTCTGAGCAGTTTGTGGCAAATCCCACCTCCCACCTTTCAAGAAGTGAGCGCAGCAATGACAGTCTCTCTGGTGGCCCAGTCTCAACATCCTGCTGCCTCTTTACTCACCACCAAGGCTCTTGGCAGGAGACCCCAAACCCCGGGTGCTTCATCTGCTATTCTCCATGGCTCTCCATCACTCGCATTACTGCCTAAAACACACCCTCCTGCCCTGGGTCTATGGAAAAGCTATCTTTCATGAAACCAGTCCCTGGTGCCAAAGTGATAGGGGCCTGCTGCCCTGGGTTAGATAGCCTTGTTATTCCACAAGTGGATCAATTTTGGAAAGCAAATGAACTGTCATTTGGAGAAATCAGAGAGTCACTGATTTTTGCTTTTATTTCTGTACCAAAAGGAAAGAAAGAGGCAAGTAATCCAAGAGAAAATAAAAATCACTTAAAAACAAGTTTCCAATTATTAACAAATTCTCAAAAAGAGATGCCTTCTCTCCTTCTCCCCCAATCCTGATGGGTGGCAGAGAGCAGTCAGAGAAAGCATTCTGTTCACCAGATGCTCCCTGGGTTGGAGCAGAGTTTATGGGGCAGCCTTTGAATTCCGCCACTCATAGCAGCCAAGGGAGCTGGACCAAGGTCCCGAGAGCAGAGAGAAAATGGGGAAGGCACTGGGTGAGGCTCTGGTTAGCTTTATGCTCCAGTGGAATTGTGGACAAGGCATCAGAGCATTGGAGAATGAGTGCAATGAATAGCCTTGCTGTGCCTTGCTTAGTCACTTAGTCATGTCTGACTCTTTGTGACCCCATGGACTATAGCCTGCCAGGCTCCTCTGTCCATGGGGATTCTCTAGGTAAGGTTACTGGAGTGGGTTGCCTCACTCTCCTCCAGGGGATCTTCCCAACCCAAGGATCGAACCCAGGTCTCCTGTGTTGCAGGTGGATTCTTTACCATCTGAGTCACCAGGGAAGCGTAGCTCAGCTGGTAAAAAATGAATAGTCTACACCTTTCTTAAGTAGGCAAGTCATCAGTCTTCCTCACAATGCAGCACAAACCTAAAGACATTTTAAGAAGAAAGGCCAACCTATCTGAAGAGATTTTTCTAGATTATGTCTGTTAGAAAGACCAGAAGATCAGCCATTTGATGATTTAGGGTGAAGAGGTGTTAAATGGAGTATTTGATACAGATTTACATTTTGAATGTCTAGGTGATTAGAAAGCTGGCAGTAAGTAATAGAACATTTCTGTAAGTCATATGGCCATTGTTTACCGAGATTGTTTCCATTTCTGAATGTTGAAGAATGTTCAGAGTTGAGTGGGTTTCCATTTCTTGTAGGTCCGGCAGTCTTCTCCCTCTTTGTATGGATAGAATGAATTTCTTCCATGTGTATTCTAGGAGAACTCTGTGGGACCCATTCCTCCTCCTTCTGGATTATTTCCATAAGAACAGAGTGCTTTCTGGGATTGACTGAGTCATTATATAATGAGTAGAATTCTGGCATCCTCATTTTTAAAAAAGAGCTATGATTATCATTAATACTATTTTTTTTGTTTGTTTTGCAGAGTTCATCCAAGCAATAATAAAAAAGCAATTAGAAGTATAAAATCATGGAAACTTTCATACCATTAAGAGGTCATTAAGCTTGGCAAGGATTGCTATATCCAAATTTTTGGTCTCATTCCTCAGTCTTTGGATTACATTTTAAGAAAACTGATTACATAAATTTTAATACAATAAATGATGTTTGGCTAAAATCTTAACTAGTATTTCTTTGGGGGAGAAGACAAAATCTTGTGAAATGAAGATTGTGAAGCCAAGTTGACTCTTAATTACTATTTACTATTGTTTTGAATCCAGTGTTTACCTACCAGAAACGATCCAAATTTTGGGGCTCGGAAGCTTATACAACTTTCATAATTTCTTTAAAGTATGAAAATAAAGTTGGGTATGAAATTAAATATTTCTTTAGGATGGAAAAAAAGAACACACAGCAAATCAGAAATTTACAAAAACTGACAAACACTGCAAACATTACAAATGCAGAATACAACAATATCCTTGTTAGACAAATTCATGGTGTACAGCTAGAATGCTTTTTCCCTACATTTCCTTAATTTACAGTTTTGCGCTTGAAGACTTTCCCAAAGACCAGCTGTTACCTCGATCAGTGTCATACATTGTTTCGCATCTTCTACCCCTTCACCGTGGGACTCACTCTTAGAACGATGAAGCCGCTGGCCCTTATGTCATGATGCCAAGTGAGTTGGTGGGGTGGGCAGTAGGGTTATTCCTGGAAATCATTCCTGCCACACAACTATATAAATACGTCCCTCTAGATGCAAAATAAATGTGCCCTCAACTCATCTCCTTAACTAGGCTCCAAAATGCCGGTGGCCCCTGCAACTTTGCCTGATACTATTCTGAATGTGATGGGGAGTTGAGGGGAAGCTGGAGTAGGAAACAAAAGCTTCAATTGACTTCAGTTAAAATATTTCACCTGGGCAAGTTACCCAAGAGCCCCCACTCTTGTGATATACTCTTCTAGGGCACCTCTCAGAGCCTGGGAGGCCAAGTGATGCGAAGCTACCTCTGCTAATATTGCTTACTGTAACTTGTGACAATTTTTTTGGCAAGTCATGCCATCCAGCTGCTGTTGGAGGCTCATCCATGTCCTCTTCTATGTCCCCGTCCACCCAGCACCCATCAGTTAGCTATGAAGTGTTTGGCATTTGAGCTCACAGTCTTCCTTTCTCTGCTTCCTCCCCTCCCCCAGACCCTGGGTCAGTCTTGATGCTATTCGGAGTCTGAGGTAGTCCCTCCCTCACCTTGACCATTCAACTTCTGCAGCAGCTGTTTTTCCCACTGAACCATGTCCACTGTGTGCTTTCCCAGACTCAGACCGTCGGAACCATTCTGTTTCCAATTTCTGCTGTCTGACCTATCTTCCCACTCAACCTGTCTTCATCCTGTGACCTCTGATGTTTCACACAGTAGAGCTTCCTTCTGCTTCTCATTTCTAGCAGCCCTTCCATGACCTCTATCTTTTCCACTGTTGGAACCTAGACTTGGGGTTCTACCACTTAAAATACATGTGGTGCCTTATCTCTTTCCCTTTAGTCTTTGGATCTGATTGTCTATCACAAGCTCAGTGATCGCTCACTGCCTCACCCCTCACTCCATACCTTCTCTGCCAACTCCTCCAGGCCATGTCATGGAGTCACATATATGAATATGAGATTTCCTATCCATGTTGATTACAGGCTCTGTGTCCCTCTTAGCCTCTGAAATATGGACATTCCCTGCCACTGCACAGATTTATTCTGGCTAAAATAAATAATACGTTTTTAATTAACAAATATGATTTACATTTACTGTTTTAAGTTATGAAATATATCAAACATTTTCAAGAGTAGAGATAATAACAGGATATACTCACATATGCTCAGAGCCCAGATCCAACAAATGTTATATTTGCTTAGGACATTTAAAGTTTTTATTTGTTTAGCAGTAAAATGTTATATAGATATGTTTGAAAAGTTTTTTATTCATTTTCATCCATTTCCTTCCCTCCCTGGTGAGTTAATCGATGCTATGAAGTTGGCATTTATTCAATATATAGTGTCAGCTTATGTGTTTTAGAAATTCACACAAATGGTAATGCAAAAAATATCATCCTGTGACTTGCTTTTCTTATTCAAATTAATGTGTTAAATATTTACTCATATTAATACAATAGCTTGTTTAATTTCTCTAAGTGATCTATTTTTATGAACATATTGCAATTTATTTATCCTTTCTTCTATGACAGATTGTCTCTAGTTATTCAATATTTAAGTGATGTAATAAATGTTAACATTAATGCAATAAACATTCCAGCACCTGTCTCCTTATGCCCTAGTGATAAAGTTACCCTGGTTAACAGTATTCACAAGTCTTCTAGTACGTGCAGCATCACTTTTATTAGCTCTCACCAAATTCTTCTCCAAAATGTGTACCAGTTTATGCAATTGTTATCAACATGAGTGTTTCCATTTTCTTGCATTCTTGCCAATACTTGGAATTTTAACACTTTAAAAATTTTGCTAACATGGATATGAAATACTATCTTATTTCAATTTATGATGATTTCATTATTAGAGAGTGTGGGTGTCTTTTTGTGAATTTTCTGTTGGAGTTCTTCATCCACATTTCTATTATGACCCTCCAACAGCAGGCTGGCCAGCATGACTTTTATCCATGTTATGATTACTAATCCGTCACTGCTCTGGTGTATTGCTCTTTCTCTTTTAAAAAAGTGTTATCTGTGATTGACATACATACAAACAGAGGAAGTTTGTCAAATCATGACCTTACAATGCTATCTTGACTAGAAGTTCTGAATTTGTTTTCTACTTTATGTTGCAAATGACTTTCAAAGTAACACTTCTACAGAAAAGTGTTAGGAAAAATATTGCCCATCCCTCGGGTAATCACTGATTATTTTCTGGCATATTCTTGCCTATTTTTTCTTCTTTCAGGGTAAATTTTTCTTTATTTAGGAAACTTTTTTTTTTTTTTTTTACATTCTGTGTATTGGCTGAGACCTAATGGACATGTTCAGTCTTTTTGTTTTAGTATAATCCTATTTAAATAGATTTTATCAGAGAGGGAAAGCATCTGTTTGGAACAGCAGGTCGCATGCTTCTTTTTGTTCCCTCCTTGATGCTATGTGCCCAAGGGCAGACTGGTCCTGAGTGCCTAGGTGTCCAGGACAGCATGGCTCATCTTTCTCAGTTTGACTGGATACAGTGAAAATGCAGAATGTTGCTCCAGAAAGAGTCATAGAGAGTGACTAGAGCTTTCCAAAGTGACTTCTTTGAGTCATTTGCTTAGTAGGAGAATCTGGCTGAAAACACTCTAGCATCCAAGACCCAAACACAGCATATTAAGCACTGTATTTCTCTTCATATTCATAGAGTTACAGGTCCTAAGTGTGAGCAGTGGTGGTGGTGGTGATTTAGTCGCTCATTCGCGTCTGACTCTTGTGACCCCATGGAATGTAGCCTGCCAGGCTCCTCTGTCCATGGGATTTCCCAGGCAAGATTACTGGAGCAGGTTGCTATTTCCTTCTCCAGAGGTCTCCAGGGATCAAACTCGGGTCTCCTACATTGCAAGCAGGTTCTTTACCAACTGAGCCACCTAAGCCAAGAAACATCTTCCCCAATGTGAAAACCAGTACCACTTCCCTTCACCACCCCAAGTTCATTCTTGAGCTTGTTTAGGTAAAATGGATTTTTTAAAGACTAAATAATTCAAATAGCTTCAAACCTTAGACTCTCTTTCAGTAAGAGAGTTATGATTCTGTTTTGAGAGTTTGTCCCCAAGCTCTGAAAAAGTGGACCAAGACTTAGAATGTGCGTGGAACATGAATATCTTTCTTCGACTATAGTTCTTTCCCACCAAAGATGCTTCATTACAAGAAATTAATTTGCAAGCCTATTCCACAGACACAGTTTTCTCTTGTTTCAGGCATGTGGGTTTCAGGAATATGCTGAACTGATTCTAGAAATGCTTAAAAGTTCTTTGCAGTCCAGTGATTTTAGGACAAGGTTTGCTTTTGATTTGTTCTTTGTGTAAAAAAAATGTGATTGAAACAAGGAACTAAAACAGTTGAAAAGTACAAATATGATTTGAAGTCTGCATGGCAGTTATCCTGGTTCATTTTATTTGTAAAGTGAAAGTGTTAGCTCAGTCATGTCTAACTCTTTTTGACCCTGTGGACTGTAGGCCACAGGCTCCTCTGTCCATGGGATTTCCCAGGCAAGAAGATGGGAGTGGGTTGTCATTCCTGTCTCCAGGGGATCTCCCTAACCCAGGGATCGAACCCAGGTCTCCTGCACTGCAGGCAGATTCTTTACCGTCTGAGCCCCCAGGGTTATTTTATTTGTAAGTTTTCTGTAAATACTTTCTCCAGCAGTTACCTGCCTGTGTGATCTTGGACTCTCATTATTACTCCCCACTGAGTTTTGCTGATTGAAGAGAGAAAATTTTGGAAGAACATCTAGATGTTGAGTTGTTCTCTCTTTCTTATGTTAACTGCTGACTGTCATCTCACTGAACCTTTAATTGGAAATCAATAGTTGGGCCTCAGAAAAACTTCTTTTTGGACTATTTGGGGGCACTGATTGAGTTTCCAGGCAGCAAAGTGAAGTCTGATCTGGAGCTCATTTTTTTTTTCAGTGGAATCTGTTCACACACAGAGCTTTTTGTAGCTTTTTTTCCCCTGGAGTTCCCTCTCTCCCCTTTTGACTTTTTGTTAGTATGTGTTATTCATTTTCCAGGGAAAAATTCAGCTTTGGAGCCCGGTGACAGATCTGATTCTATATAATTGATGATGAGTATAAATTTCAGTTGCTTCTGTTCTCTGCCATGAGAGTGGGGATGGAATATTGGTAAGGACCAGACTCTCAGACTAAGGGCCTTTTGTGTTTTCTTAAGGTTTCAGGAAGTCTGAGTCGTTTATTTAGTGTCGCGCAGTTAAGACAAAATTAAATTTGTTTCTCTAAAACTAAGACATTCCTGCGTCTGCTTGTTACTAAACCACTGAACCATCCCTGGTCCTGATAAGCTTGGGGTGCACTGTGCTCCCTTCAAGCTTATGACATTTTAACCAGGCATGGCCCAATTAACCTCTGACCTTTCTCAAGTTCATCAGGAAATAGACTAGTACTCATTGCTTAATACTAGGTTTGCGGTTAAAATTACACATTACCCAAAGAAAGTCTAGTAGCAGGAAATGTGTGAGAACTAATCCACAGAAACCAAAACAAACATTTGACTTACCTACAGTTTTATTGGCATTTCCCTCTTGACTCCATTTCCCTTTAAGTCAATAAAAAACTAGGGCTGCTTGTTAAAACTTCTACAAAGCTTTGTTGGCAACCACGTGGTGGGGCTTCTGTTCCGTTTCTTTAGGGGACTTTCCAGAGTTTACTTGATCATGGGAGGACTTCTCAAAAACACCTGTGATAGTCACTATTGATGCTGTTTTCACTTTGCTTAGAACTTCCTAATGTAATTATTTTTTTAATTTAAAAATATATTTATTTATTTTTGGCCACACCATGCTACATGTAGGACCTTAGTTCCCTGACCAGGGATTGAACCCAGATGCCCTGCATTTAAAGCATGGGATCTTAACCGCTGGACCACCAGGGAAGTCCCCCTAATATAATGATTTTTGACTACATGAATGGTAGTCAAAGCAGAGGAGCCTGGCTTGCTATAAGTCCATAGGATCACAAGAAGTCAGACATGACTGAAGTGACTTAGAACACACACACAGTCAAAGTACAGAGTTGGGTCTATGAACAAACCGAGCAGATTATGTTTTGATATGGAGGTTAATCTCTGGCAAAGACCAGAGTGGTAGAGACAGAATACATACTAAAACAAAAGCAAACAAATAAAAATACCATGGGCATCATTGAAGGAGATAGAGGAAGGTACAAAATCTCCTATAAGAAGCCTGAGGTGACATCTGGGGACACATTTCTATCTGTGTTCTGCAATCAATTCCGTCCCAGGGCCATTAACTTTAGGTCCCCAAAGGACTTCGTGTTTAAATTTCTAAAATGCAAATAGTAGAGCATGCACAGGCTCTGTATTTGCCAGGATTTTTTTTTTTTAATTGCAGTATAAATGCTTTGCGATATTGTGTTAGTTTCTGTGGTACAATGAAATGAATCAGCTATATGTATACACGTATCCCCTACCTCTACCCCAGATGATTTGAGAGCAAGTAAAATCATAGCTTTTTAAAGAGCAGTTTATAAACATAGAGAAGTTCAAAAGCATGGTTGTTAAGATCCTAGACTCTGATATGATTTCTTGTTATTCAGTCACTCAGTTGTGTCTGACTCTCTGCAATCCCATGCACTGCAGCATTCTGCAGACTTCCCTGTCCTTCACCATCTCCTGGAGCTTGCTCAAACTCATGTCTGCTGAGTTGGTGATGCCATCCAACCATCTCATCCTCTGTTATCCCCTTTTCCTCCTGCCTTCAATCTTTCCTAGCATCAGGGTCTTTTCTAATGAGTCAGCTCTTGGCATCAGGTGGCTAAAGTATTGGAGCTTCAAATCCTTCCAATGAATATTCAGGACTGATTTCCTTTAGAATTGACTGGTTTGATCTCCTAGCAGTCCAAGGGACTCTTAAGAGTCTTCTCCAACACCACAGTTCAAAAGCATCAATTCTTCCTCACTCAGCCTTCCTTATGTTCCAACTCTCACATCCATACATGACTACTGGGAAAATCATAGCTTTGACTACATGGATTTTTGTCGGCAAAGAAACATCTCTGCTTTTCAATATTCTGTCTAGGTTTGTCATAACTTCTCTTCCAAAGAGCAACAGTCTTTTAAAAAATTTCATGGCTGCAGTCACCATCCGCAGTGACTTTGGAACCCAAGAAATGAAGTCTCTCATCGTTTCCCTATCCATTTGCCATGAAGTGATGAGACTGGATGTCATGATCTTCATTTTTTGAATGTTGAGTTTTAAGCCAGCTTTTTCACTCTCCTCTTTCACCTTCATCAAGAGGCTCTTTAGTTCTTCACTTTCTGCCATAAGAGTGGTGCCATCTGCATATCTGAGGTTATTGATATTTCTCCTGGCAATCTTGATTCCAGCTTTTGCTTCATCCAGCCTGGCATTTCACATGATGTACTCTGCATAGAAGTTAAATAAGCAGGGTGACAATATACAGCCTTGACGAACTCCTTTCCTAATTTGGAACCAGTCCATTGTTGTATGTCCAGTTCTGTTGATTCTTCACCTGAATACAGGTTTCACAAGAGGCAGGTCAGGTGGTCTGGTATTCCCATCATTTTAAGAATTTTCCACAGTCTGTTATCCTCACAGTCAAATTAACTTTGTCAAGGAAGCAGAAGTAGATGTTTTTCTGGAATTTGCTTGCTTTTTCTGTGATCCAACAGATGTTGGCAATTTGATCTCTGGTTCCTCTACCTTATCTAAATCCAGCTTGAACATCTAAAAGTTCTCAATTCACATACTGTTGAAGTCTAGTTTGGAGCATTTTGAGCATTACTTTGATAGCATGTGAGATGAGTGCAATTGTGCCATAATATGAACGTTCTTTGGCATTGCCCTTCTTTGGGATTAGAATGAAAACACCTTTTCCAGTCTTGTGGCCACTGCTGAGTTTTCCAAATTTGCTGGCATATTGAGTGTAGCACTTTCACAGCATCATCTTTTAGGATTTGAAATAGCTCAGCTGGAATTTCATCACCTCCACTAGCCTTGATCTGTACTTCTGCTGGTTATTAGCAGTGTGCTCTTTACTTTCCTAAACCTCAGTTTAGTGTGTAGAATACAGTCAGTCTTCCCCACCCAGGGATCAAATCTGCGTCTCCTATATTACAGGCAGATTCTTTCACCACGGAGCCACCAAGGATTCCCAGAATGGTGTTTGCTACGCAGCAGACATGTACCTGTTAGCAGGTTCGTGTGTGTGTTGTGGGTGACTGCCTTGGCAGTGTGGATGGGAGTGTTGATAGAAACAGTCTGATAAGTGTGAGAAACTGTTTGTTTGGGGTCAGTGGCATGGTCTGTATCTCCCCCCGTCCCCGTCAACCCCCGCCCTCAAGCCGGGTGACTTTCTCCAACCAGCCTCTCTCCCTCCATCCCTAAAAGTTTCTCTCCAGAACCGTGAAGTCTAGCGCTGAGCAAAGCAGCCCAAGGGCAGCGACGGACTGCCCCTGAACCATGCTGTCACCAACTTCGTCCTCGGCCCCCAGCCCTCTCCTCCCCAACACCCCTTCTCTGCTCCTGCCAGCACCCATCCAGGTCACATTCCTGGCAAGGTCTCACTCTCAGCTGGTTGTCAACTAAGGTGTTGGCTGATAACAAAGCTATGAACTGATAAGGTTTAATTCTTTCAAGTGGTATTTTAAAAGGCCAGGAAGCCTTCAAGAGCTAAAGAAATAATGGAGTAATGACAGGCATTAACTCTGTGTGTGTGTGTGTGTGTGTGTGTAGGGAATATTGGTTACTTGGACTGGAAGCCTTGACTGTCATTAGAATAAACCCTGTGCCACCTGGGTCACAATATAGCAGCTTCTTAGGTCTTAAACTGAAGCTGATGGATACATATGTACCATCGATTTGTTGGTGTCGCTGTTCAGTCGCTAAGTCATGTCCAACTCTTTGTGACCCCATGGACTGTAGCCTATCAGGCTCCTCTGTCCTCCTCTATCTGCTGGAGTTTGCTCAAATTCATGTCCATTGGGTTGGTAATGCAATCTAACCATCTCATTCATGCACTATTGATACTATGTATGAAATAGATAATAAAAAATGTATTTTGTACCATTTCATATCGAATTTTCCAGGAATACAATTAGGGACTGTGTACAACAAGAGAAGATAGAGTTTTGTTTTTATTCTGCACTTTACCAGGAACTGTTCATCAGTAATGAAAATCACTTCCTGAATGCAATGCCCTCACAGTATCTGGGTTACTAACCCTGACCTCAGTCTGTATTGGAGGCTGTCCCTTTCATGGTGGTTTTAAGACTTTCTGATTATATGAGTGATACATTTGCATACCCGAAATATATGTGGTTTTTCTTTTGCTCTTTACCGAAGTTAAATAATTATATTGATTAAATCGTGTGTATAGAAGGTTACACTACGTGAATTTCACTTCAGGATAATAAGGAGAATGCTATAAATTTTTGTAGCAAAGAGGACATTGAGTCTGATTGAGTTGAGAACCTCTGATTAAATGTCTGAGCATGTATGTTACTTCCTCTGGGGCACCTTCACTGCACCTCACCTGACCCACTCCTCCCCGCCTCTGTGGAGGGTCAGGTGCTCTTGCTTTATGTTTCCATGGAGGGTCCTGTACATCTCCTTTATGATGATTGCTTTTAAAATAATGTATCCTCCCTAACAGATTATGGGCTTCATGAGAGAGCAGTTCAGTTCAGTTAAGTCGTTCAGTCGTGTCCGACTCTTTGTGACCCCATGAATCACAGCACTCCAGGCCTCCCTGTCCATTACCATCTCCTGGCGTTCACTCAAACTCATGTCCATGGAGTCGGTGGTGCCATCCAGCCATCTCATCCTCTGTCGTCCCCTTTTCCTCCTGCCCCCAATCCCTCCCAGCATCAGAGTCTTTTCCAACGAGTCAACTCTTTGCATGAGGTGGCCAAAGTACTGGAGTTTCAGCTTTAGCATCATTCCTTCCAAAGAAATCCCAGGGCTGATCTCCTTTAGAATGGACTGGTTGGATCTCCTTGCAGTCCAAGGGACTCTCAAGAGTCTTCTCCAACACCATAATTCAAAAGCATCAATTCTTCAGTGCTCAGCTTTCTTCACAATCCAACTCTCACATCCATACATGACAACTGGAAAAACCATAGCCTTGACTAAATGGACCTTTGCTGCCAAAGTAATGTCTCTGCTTTTGAATATGCTATCTAGGTTGGTCATAACTTTCCTTCCAAGGAGTAAGCGTCTTTTAATTTCATGGTTGCAGTCACCATCTGCAGTGATTTTGGAGCCCCCAAAAATAAAGCCTGACTCTGTTTCCACTGTTTCCCCATCTATTTCCCATGAAGTGATGGGACCAGATGCCATGATCTTCATTTTCTGAATGTAGGGACTCTCATTACAATATGTAGTCCTAACTGCAGATGGTGACTGCAGCCATGAAATTAAAAGATGCTTACTCCTTGGAAGGAAAGTTATGACCAACCTAGAAAGCATATTGAAAAGCAGAGACATTACTTTGCCAAAAAAGGTCCGTCTAGTCAAGGCTATGGTTTTTCCAGTGGTCATGTATGGATGTGAGAGTTGGACTGTGAAGAAGGCTGAGCGCCGAAGAATTGATGCTTTTGAACTGTGGTGTTGGAGAAGACTCTTGAGAGTCCCTTGGACTGCAAGGAGATCCAACCAGTCCATTCTGAAGAAGATCAGCCCTGGGATTTCTTTGAAAGGAATGATTCTAAAGCTGAAACTCCAGTACTTTGGCCACCTCATGCAAAGAGTTGACTCATTGGAAAAGACTCTGATGCTGGGAGGGATTGGGGGCAGGAGGAGAAGGGGATGACAGAGGATGAGATGGCTGGATGGCATCACTGACTCGACGGACGTGAGTCTCAGTGAACTCTGGGAGTTGGTGTTGGACAGGGAGGCCTGGCGTGCTGGGATTCATGGGGTCGCAAAGAGTTGGACACGACTGAGCAACTGATCTGATCTGAAAGCAACTTCTGATGTATAATCAATATTTAATACACATCTCCTGAATACATGAATGATTAAATAGCTACCACTATGCTTTTCCTTCTTTCCATTTTTTTTCTTTTGACTCTACAGCTTGTGGAATTTTTCCTGACTGAAGGTCGAACCTGTGCCTCTTGCAATGGAAGTTTGAAGTCCTAACCATTGGACCTGCAGGGAATTCTCTAAATACACTTTTCCTGACTGCTGATCTTCTTGTATTTTTACTCTGCATCCAAATTCCGATTTATAACCTGGTTTCTCTCTGGAGGACATGCTTTGAACAGTCTCCTGTTCTGGTGTCAGAAATCCTCCTGGGAATGACTTCTTGGATGTACCACTCTGATGTACAGCTGGCCTCTGAGGGCCTCCATCCTTCCTTTATTCTACCTAGAACTACCTTGATCCAATCATTTTATACTCTGTGTGTGTTAGAGGCTTAGTCATGTCCAGCTCTTTGTGACCCCATGGACCTTAGCTTGCAAGGCTCCTCCATCCATGGAGTTTTCAATGAAGGAATACTGGGATGGGTTTCCATTTCCTTCTTCAGAGGATCTTCCTGATCCAGGGATCAAAGCCAGGTCTCCTGCATTGCAGGCAGATTCTTTACTGTCTGAGCTACAAGGGAACTACTTAACAGATTCTCATTAACTTCCCTTCATAAGTCTTTTTTTTTTTTTTTTTTTAACTCATGTCTGATGTCTGTGGAATTGCTCTGAATTTCTAAACTGTGATGCTCCATCCTCGTGTTAGAAATGAGGGGAGGCTGCTTTCTCCAGAATTAACCTCCCATCATCTGGTTTTCCCTGGTGGCTCAGTCAGTAAAGAATCCACCTGCAATGCAGGTAGACCTGGGTTCGATCCCTGGGTCAGGAGGATCCCCTGGAGAAGGAAACGGCAACCCACTCCAGTGTTCTTGCCTGGAAAAATCCCATGGATAGAGGAGCCTGGTGGGCTACAGTCCATGGGGTCACAAGAGGCAGACAGGACTTGGCGACTAAACCAGCATCACCATCTTGTCTGGGGTCACAACTCTGATGGAGACTTTATTCTCTGACAGTTTTTTCTGGAATAGGAAACCATCGCAGGTTACCTGAAACATGAGCCCTGCATCTTCAGACTCTTCTGGGAGCTGATGACTCACAGGACTGTCCCCTTGGGTCACTGATGGGACCATCTTCATCTGTCCTGGGAGCAGAAGGAGAGACAGCAGCATGTGTGTGGGAGTCTGAGTTTTCAGTCCTTAGGATGGAAATAACTTACAAAACAGGGGTCATGCTGTGAAAAATGATCATCCCTTAATCTTACACAGGATTTGTTTCCAAAATTAGTTTTACAGACTTAGACTGGAAGAATCTGACAGAAGGCTGGTAGGTTTTGATGGGCCAGCAGGTCCTAGTGGGAGAAGCGGGCAGACCTGAGGGGCAGGGGGGTTGGTCCCTGTGGGTGGGTAGGGGGAGAGTCAGGGGGGCTGTGTGGGCTGAGGGGAGGGTGACAAGAGGAAGGAGAGCCAGAGAAGAGAGGCAGAAGGGACAGCAAACCAAATGTCTCCTTTTTGAACACAAATGCTAGAACAAACCCTGTGTGGAAAAAGGATCATGTAGTAACTGGGTAAGTGTTTGTAGGAAGGAAGGATCCTTAGGGGTTTGCAGAAAGGGGAGATCAGAGATTCAGCCCCTGTCTCAGCTCACTTCTCTGATCCCCGTGGCATGAAGTGAGGCTGGGGATATGAAGGCAGAAATATCCTTGGTCATGGGGATGCTCCATTTTGAATTTCAATCAAATTGTCCCAACAAAATCAGATCTTGGCGCTGCTTTAGTAGCTAGTCACAGGTACTCGTGGTGACTCTGTTTTTGATAAATCGGACAATCTTCTGTCATTGGTGCATGAAGTGGGCAATCACCTGACTGGACCTGTTCTGCAGATCTTTCTCCCTATGTTGGGTCTGCTGGGGGTGTGCCCGTGGTGACTCCCTGGGTACCAGGATGCACCATGTGCAGAGACCCAGAGCTCCTGTGAGTGGGGTGGGTGGAGGGTGGGGGATCTGAACACGGTCCAGGGTAAGTACTGCCTGATCAAACAGGCAAGTGCAGTTGGCTGAATAAATACCCCTCCTCCTGCATCTGTCTGATTCAACATTTGTACAGTGGCTGATCAAGGCTCTGTGCATGAACTACCACATCCAGTGCTGCCGATTGACATCAGCAAGACAGGAAGGATTTACATCCTGCAGACAGAAAGATGCTCCTGGTGGACCTTTTATTTTTGCAGTTCACGCCATCACATTGCAAGGGTGTACTGTCCATGTTTGCAAAATGCAGCTCCAGGCTCGCCTCCATTCATGTTTATTTATACGATGCTCTCCACCCCAGGGTAACAACAGGCCTGGCAGAACGAGAGAAACTTTTCTGCAGAAGACACACCATGGACACTGGGGTTTGAAAGAACCCCTTTGATTCTTTCTTGGACTCCACAGAGCCAAGAAAGCAGGTTTGGAGGAAAACAATAACTTGAAGAACATGGATAAAGTTAATCCTTAACTTGAGACCATTAAAGCCAGGAAATGGAGGTGAATTTAAAAATCCTGTTGGCAGTGATTCTGTATTCATACCCGTAATGACTTTCCTCCTTTTCCATCCTTTCCTTTCTTCCCACAAAGATGGTGCTGGGGGGTGGGGGGAGAGCTGAGAACGAGGTTTAATATCGTGAGCTGAATGCTTATCCTTAAAGTAAGTAACTTGGCCACTGGGTTTCCTTAGGTGTTCAATTCAAATCACTTTTTCTTGAAAAGTTCGGCTTTCTTTTGGTTAATTCCCCCCCGCTCCCATTGCTCCTTTATTCTTCCAGGTATATGTAAATCTGGAAATCTCTCTCTCAAAAGAGGCTGATATAAACTGTACGAAGGCTTCCACATGGAGAAAACCCTGAGCTCTACATAACCACTGATCACCACTCCCAGGCGAGGGAACAATGATTCAGCATTCATTACAAAATGACTCATAAGCAATCATGATCATTTTCAGGGAAAAAGACAATTATCAATTTCATGGACTCATACGTGATCGTGACTACTTTCAGGGACTTACAAAGATCAATGACCCATTCCCTGATTAATTAAGAGCGTCATCTTCCCACCCAGATCATGTGAACAACGGTGCATTTGCCAAGCTGCTGATTCTATTTCCTGAGGACAAAGACTCAAATGAGTGGTAATGAGAAACTCAGACCTGCCACTCTAGATTTTGTGCCTCTGGAGCCAAATACAGTAGGCATGGCTCAGTAGCCACAGACTCTCAGGTTTTGCTGGGAGCTGGGTTAATGTCCTTCTTCACAAAGCCCACATTGAACTCGCTTTGTCTTTGAGCCTCAGAGGCATTATTCTTAAAAAAAAAAAAAAAAAAAAAACTTTCCAAATAGTGAACAGGGCAGTTTGCCGAGAGGGAAGAAATATCTCGGATAATGAGTATGTCTCTTGGTACCGACACTCAGATGCTGGCGGTCTATTTCCCTCCCTCTCCCTGTCCTACGTGTCAATTCTGAGTCCATGGGGGCAGTGGGGTCATTTTGGTCTTCTTAGCATCACCCCTTCCACAATCTCCCTTCCTTTTCTCTGGAGTCCCCAGATTTGGGGTCCTGCCCATGCCCACACTTTATGGTCATCCACAGCCCCTGGGGCCCTGGGCTCATTGCAGGTCTTTTTGCTCTGACTGTGACCTTTTCTTGGAGATTTGAATATCCATGAGAATTTGAACTTCAATGTTTTGGTCTCTCATTTCCTTGACCTCTTGTCCAAAGATTTCACTCCAGAGACCATGCTGCTGCTGCTGCTGCTAAGTCGCGTCAGTCGTGTCCGACTCTGTGCGACCCCATAGACGGCAGCCCACCAGGCCCCACCGTCCCTGGGATTCTCCTGGCAAGAACACTGGAGTGGGTTGCCATTTCCTCCTCCAATGTAAGAAAGTGAAAAATGAAAGTGAAGTCGCCCAGTCGTGTCCGACTCTTAGCGACCCCATGGAATGCAGCCTACCAGGCTCCTCCATCCATGGGATTTTCCAGGCAAGAGTACTGGAGTGGGTTGCCATTGCCTTCTCCACCAGAGACCATGGTTGTCCCTTATTAATAATCGTGGTCACACTTTACCACAGCTGCCAACTTCGTACCCCCATTTTAGGCTTCCACTCTCCAGTCACACTCAACTTTCACCTCCAGCTTCACTGTCCCATCATTGGTGATACTTAGACGCATAGCCCATTTGTCCCCTTCCCTGTGATGTCCCTCATCCCTTCCAAGCCTCCTTCTCCTCCACCTCCAGCTTCATTATTATTATCATTCCCTATATCATCATCCCTCTCCTTGTCTCTTTGAATCAGGTTTACTTTGAAAACCCAAACACTGATTAAATTCACTTTTCATCTATTTGTGCCTAAACCGAGTAGTTAAATGCAGTTGGAGGAAAACACACACGGGCTGACCATTCTAACTAACTCATGCCCATGAGCTTCCCATGGTTCCTCATGCATGTGGCAGGGAGACCACATTCTCCAGTCTACTCAGTCGTCCTGGCCCTTGTCCTTGACACTTCTGCTTCTTCTCCTTGTCATTCTTTCTTTGCTCAGTGGATAATCTCTTTTCGAATCTAACCAGAGAGCCAAGCTGACTAGAAGAGAACTTGCCCATCTCCTCATTTTCTCAGCCCACTGCCCTGCACCTGCATCAGGATATCAAGATTGCACGTGTTTCCTTCTACTGCAAAAAGACAATCGTCCCGGACTCTGGAGGCAGGAGGGTGCCTTGAAAAGTGAGATGGGACCAGAGCCAGCAGCGGCTGCGAGAGGGCAGCCAATGTGTGCATCTTGAGACCTTCATCTTCTGCCAAGAGGAGTTCCCCTTCATCCACCCAGACCTGACCTTGGAGAGTTTAAAGACTTAACATTTCCCCCAAATTCTAGGGTCATCCAAAAAAGATGGTCTAAACTGTGCTGATGGAGAGTTGAATTTTGAGTTGATGATGTGAAGACAATAGTTAAACTCTAGGAGACAGAACTATTTTTAATTAGAAAGTCTGTTTTCCTTTGTACCCAGGTTGTAACTCATGAGTCATACAGAAAGCATGGGAGCTATTTTCTCAGCATATCTGAGGGACAACGAGTACCTTGGTTCCATGCAGTCTTGCCATCACCCCTCTTTGGTCCTAGAGTTGAGCCCATTTAGGACTTCATGATGGACCTCCCACCCATCTCGCACTCCGATCTCACCCACTCCAGGGCACCTGGCACACATGGCCAGCCCCTCTTTAGGATGCCAGCAGGAGGGCTATAGGCCTTTGTTCACAGTCGAAACAAAGCTCCCCTTCATGTTCAAGGTTAAAGCCCAGTGTTGGGCACGGCATGTAATGCCCTGCAGGGCTGGCTCCTGTCTCTCCCCTCTGCCACCTCACTATACGCATGGGACACTTCAGGGGCCACATCCTCAAGTCCCCGAGAGTCTGCATGTCTCCTTCCACTGGCCTGACTCTCCTTGCCCTTCTCTGCCAAGCAAACTCTTATATACATACCTCAGGTCCCTGTGGTGGGTCTCCTCCATTTCTGCGCTCCATGAATACCCTGGATGGAGCTGACTTCTTTCTCTTTTGAGCCCACGTAGTACTTTGTCCATGTGCTTCTGTGACAATGTGTCCAGTGACTTCTTTGAGTCCTTATTTCTGTGTCTTACCTTCCTCTGAGGGCAAGACAAGTCCTGACTCATGATGGAGCCTCAGTGCCTGATAGCACATAGTAAATGCTCAGTGAATGGCTCTCAAAGGAGAAAAATGAAGGAATCAATTCACCGCATGCTGACCTTTTTTCTAGGTCTTGGGCTTTGTCACAGATTGAAAAGATAGTAAATGTAGCAATTTTTAAAGGTAAACAGTTAACAAGCACAATGAAATGACAGCAATTAATTGAATTGAAAATCTGGGGCTGACCTGCCTGACTCCCAGGAATCAGTGAGGCTGAGCATGTGAGCTGTCACCATGTCTCAGTTTCAAAGCAGAACTTCCAAACCAAATGATGCTCACCTTCTAAAACATGTGTTTTTAGAAATCATAAAATATGTGGAGTGCTTCACCAAATGTGTTCAACAACCCGTGAAAAAGAATGAAATAACGTCATTTGCAGCAACACTGATGGACCTAGAGATAATCCCACTAAGTGAAGTAAGTCAAACACAAGTAACAAGTTATATCCCATACCTGTGGAATCCAGAAAATGATACAGATGAACTTATTTACAAAACAGAAAAAGATTCAGACATAGAAAACAAACTTACGGTTACCAAAGGGGAAAGAAGGGAGGCATAAATTAGGAGTTTGGGATGAATTTACACACACTACTGTATATATAAAATAAACAAGAAGGACCTACTATATAACACAGGGAACCATACTCAGTATCTTGTAATAATCTCTAATGGAAAAGAATCTCAAAAAGTATACATATATATCAATAAAATGGAATCACTTTGCTATATATTTGAAACTAAAACAACCTTGTAAATTAACTATACCTCAATAAAAAAAAGTGTTCAATAACCATTGAAAGCAATACCCAAGATTCAAACAGCAAAGTTGTGCAGCCCATTAATAAATGGACACCAAGCACGAAGCCATCATTTAGATGCTGGGATGTGCAGACTCACTTGGTTGAAAGAGGCGGCTTCATCATCTCCAGCAGTAACTGTGGCCCAGGAGGGTACTGCCAGTCTGGCTGTAGTTGAAATTCTGTGCTTGCTTTGCTGTGAGTCTGTGAGCTTAGCTCCTCTTGTGCCTCCAATGCTTGTTCTGTTTCATGTCGTGTGGCAGTGTGCGGAAAAGAGAAGCATCCAGAGCAGACTTTGGACTTGGGTTAAATATGGAGAAAGCCTTTCTCTCTGTCTGGTAATAAAGCCCTTTTGCATCATATTCAACCTGATATAGTCTTATTCGCTTCATCGACTATAGAATTCTTATAGATATACTCCAGTCTTATAAAAATTGAATTGAGCAGCAGCTATAAATAATTAAACTTATCCTAGCTGGGACTTGCCAGTATAAAGATGTTATAAATTCAAAGTCATGCTGGGGACAGTGGATCGAGTGATTTATCATTGCTGAGCCTCGCAACTGCCAACTTCTGGGTCTGGGCGTCTGTTTGTCTGTCCTGTTGCTGAATCCTGAGGTCATTTGTGGCTACGGAAGCCCCATGGCAGAGACAGTGAAACACTCACTGTGGGTCCTCCTAACTATCTTGTAAATGAGCAAGAGACAGTGAGACTTTTCACAGCTAACTCCAATTTATACTTCTGGAAGGGTCTTCACAATCAGAGTTGAGGCATTGCTCTGGTGTTAGTATTAGGAGCCCACACGTACACCAGCAGGAAATGTGGGCTTTGCACCTGCCTGGGGCAGCAGACACACCTCTTATCTTTACTACTTTCAAAACCTAACCATCCATCACGTCATTAGATAAAGTCACTTCAAAATTGGAGCACAGTTGTTACCAGATCCATCTCAAATCACTCGCCTTGGTGACAGAGCTTAATTATGACCTCAGCTCAGGATAAAAACCACTGAAGGTCTTCGTGTCTTCTAAATTTGATTGCCGATTCTGCATGAGAATTCTTGGGAGACATTATTTATAAAAGTAAAGATTAGATGCGTAACAATTGCCTTGAAAATGAAATTATCACCAGGGAGAGAAAGAACACATGTTTTCAATTTTCCTGAGTGTGACCAGGATACTAGGATGCATGTGTGTATGGCGGGGGGCGGGGGGCGTAAAGCTGGGGTGAGCTGCTGGTAACACAGGGCGCTGACTCTAAAGGAACTGGAAACGTCAAAGTGGGTGTGTTCATGGGAGGGATGCCCGGTCACAGAGAAGGCTGGTTGGTCCTAAAAGACTGCATAGTGACCACAAGGCCAGAGGGGCCCTTGAAGGGAGCTATTTAAAAGGCAGATATTGTGCAAATTATGTTAAGAACCTGCCTGCCAATGCAGGACACACAAGAGACGGGGATTCAATCCCTAGGTCAGGAAGATCCCCTGGAGGAGCGCATGGAAACCCACTCCAGTATTCTTGCCTGGAGAATCCCACGGACAGAGGAGCCTGGTGCACTACGGTCCATAGGGTTGCAAAGAGCTGGACACAACTGGTGTGATTTCAAGTCAAGCAGCAAAAATTACATGTGGGCTTATATGTGGAATCTAAAATATGACACAAATGAACATATCTACAAAATAGAAACAGACTCAAAGGCGCAGAGAACAGAGGTGTGGTTGCCAAGGGAGAGGCGGGAGGGGGAGGAATTGAAACAGAAATTTGGGATTATCAGATGCAAACTAGTACATATAGGATGGATAAACAACAAGGTCCTACTGTGCAGCACAAGGAACTATACCCAATATCCTGCAATAAACCATAATGGAAAAGAATATGTATGTGTATAATTGAATCACTTTACTGTACAGCAGAAATTAACACAACATTGTAAATCAACCAGATGTCAAAAAAAAAAAAAAATTAAAGAAAAAAAAAGAGTAGACATTTGAGATAAAGTGGACTGGCTCTAGTTAGGCAAGTTACTCTCTCCTTGTGAGCATTGACATAGATGGACCTAGATATTATCATACTAAGTCAGACAGAGAAAGACAAATATCATATAATATCACTTATATGTGGAATCTAAAACAAAAAGATTCCTTTATGAACTTATTTACAAAACAGAAACAGATACACAGGCTAGGAAAACAAAACTATGATTACCAATGGGGAAAGGTGGGAGCAGATAAGTTAGGTGTTTGAGATTAACATGTACCCACTTCTATATATAAAATAATCTACAAAGACCTACTGTATCACACAGGGAACTATGTTCAATATTCTGTGATAAACCAATGGAAAAGAATATGAAAATGAACATAGATACATATAACTGAATCACTTTGCTTTACATCAGAAATGAACAGAACACAGTACATCAACTATATGTCAATTAAAAAAACTTTGTGTGGGGAAGAATTAAATGCAAGGAAGGAATGAGGAAGAGGGTGGGCAAGGAGGGCACAGCAGCAGACTTGGAGGGAAGAGGAGGCTGGGATTTTAAAGCAATTTCAAAGGACTGTATCTCAATTTTGCCTGGAACCAACTTGCATCATGGTGATCAGACATTGTCTGTAGTTGAAACTGTGGCTCTAAACTGGAGCCACTGTCTCCAAGTGCTGATCCTGCTACCTCGGGTCTTAGGTGCCAGCGATGGCTGAGGAATAACAGCTCTTGAAAGTGAAAGTTAGTTGCTCAGTCATGTCTGACTGCAACCCCATGGACTGTAGCCCACCAGGCTCCTCTGTCCACAGAATTCTCCAAGCAAGAATACTGGAGTGGATTGCCATTTCCATCTCCAGGGGATCTTCCCAAACCAAGAATTGAACCCACATCCCCGGCATCACAGGCGGATTCTTTACCATATGAGCACCAGGAAGCTTCTTATTGGAAAGATGCTGAATTCCTGTGGACACCAAGGCAACTCTGTGACTGATCTGCCCAGGAGAACTAGTTTCTCCCCTCTCTTCTGTGAACCTCTCCTGAAATACCTCTTTTCAGTGATTGAGCACTGACAGTAGAGAAATTTTTCCTGTTTTGATTGGCAATTGTTCCTATATTTTTCATTCCCCTGTGAAAGAGGGAGCTATTCATCTGGTTTTCTTAAGAAAACCTGTCTTCTATTTGACATTATTAAAAAGCTATTATGTAATCATATCTGAGCAATTGCATTTGCTTTGCAGCTTCCCCTACAATGTTTCCCCATGGTGGCTTAGATGGTGAAGAATCTGCCTGCATTGCAGGAGACCTGAGTTTAGTCCCTGAGTCAGAAAGATCCCCTGGAGGATGGCATGGCAACCCACTCCAGTGTTCTTGCCTGGAGAAATCCATGGACAGAGGAGCCTGGTGGAGTGACTAAAAATTTTTCCCTAGAATTTTGAAAATTTATATTAAATGAGATGTAGCTGCTGCTGCTAAGTCACTTCAGTCGTGTCCAACTCTGTGTGACCCCATAGACGGCAGCCCACGAGGCTCCCCTGTCCCTGGGATTCTCCAGGCAAGAACACTGGAGTGGGTTGCCATTTCCTTCTCCAATGCATGAAAGTGAAAAGTGAAAGTGAAGTCGCTCAGTTGTGTCCGACCCTCAGCGACCCCATGGATTGCAGCCTACCAGGCTCCTCCGTCCATGGGATTTTCCAGGCAGGAGTACTGGAGTGGGGTGCCATTGCCTTAAATAATGTTTAAACACATTCTCCATCTGTTTATTAATTTATCAGCCATTTTATTGAGGACCTACTATTTGCCATTATAGATGTCAATAGAAACATCTCAATCTGGAATGGGATGCTCTGGCACCAACTACCAAATTGGTCTGGGTCTCCTCAAGTTGTAAATTGGTAGAGATAATACGTAAATGATCGTGGTGAGAATGACATGCTTAAGATGTCTACATATTAAATGTATAATGAACTTTAGATTTTCATTCAGAAGCTATGCCAGGTGCAGAGGTACAGAGAAAAACCTGATTCTAATACTGCCTGAAGCAGCACACTGCTATCTAGGCAGGAGATGTGCTGGGGTCTGGGGGGAGTGATCAGGACAGGCTCCCCAGGGGAGACCTGTGGTATGGGGGTGGAGCATGCAGGGGAAGCCCAGCCATTTACTTGGGCCAACATCACTGGAACCTTGAATTTTCTTTTTAAGAGTTTTTAAAATGTGGACCATTTAAAAAATCTTTATTGAATTTGTTACAATATTGCTTCTGTTGTTGGTGTGCGCATGCTAGTTTGCTTCAGTCATCTCTGACTCTGCGACCCTATGGACTGTGACCCACCAGGCTCCTCTGTCCATGGGATTCTCCAGGCAAGAATACTGGAGTGGGTAGCCATTCCCTTCTTCAGGGGATCCTCCCGACCCAGGGA
This sequence comes from Bubalus kerabau, assembly GCF_029407905.1. Lineage (NCBI taxonomy): Eukaryota > Metazoa > Chordata > Mammalia > Artiodactyla > Bovidae > Bubalus > Bubalus kerabau. The sequence goes on from NC_073636.1 coordinate 27,253,453, forward strand.
TCGAGCCCAAGTCTCCTGCACTGCTGGTGGATTCTTTACCACTGAGCCACCAGGGAAGCCCTGCTTTTATTCTGTTCTGTTTTTGTGGCCACAAGGCATGTGGGATCTTAGCTCCCAACCAGGGATCGAACCCACACCTCCTGCATTGGAAGGGGAAGTCTTAGCTATTGGACTGCCAGGGAAGTCCCTTGAATTTTCTTATTCTCCAAGCCTTTGTCCTGACATCACAGCAGAGATGACCAGGGCCCACTCTTTCCCCATCCTCTCTGACTGCACATCCGCAGGTAGATCCAGCTGCTGCTGGGATGGTACAGACTATATGTACAGTCACTCTCTCCACCTATTTGCCTTCCCTACAGTTTGCTGCTCAAGTAAATGTTCAATCATCCTCTCACGTGACTGTGGCCTGAAGGTGCAGAGCAGTGGAGAGAACAATTTAATTACTAATAACGTCTGTCCCTCTGAGTCATGGCATGTGTGCCGGTGAAAATCCAGGAGTTGCTGAAATTCCTCCACTCCAGCAGATTTGTTGCCTTTCTGGGCTGTGTGACAACTTTTGCTCCCCCTGCTGTCACTCTACACATCCTCGAGTCTCTTTGGATGGCAATTCATGATAGCTCCCTGCAGTGATGATGGAAATATGTCAGGGATATCAAAGGCAGAAGGAGGCAGTTCCAAGTAAAGGTGGTGATTTGCCCCCATCCCCCGACGCCCCAGGACCTCGCTCACCACCAGAAGATGTGATTGGAGGGTGTTTAAGGCAGACTTAAGCAGTTTAAAAATAATCAGGTAGCTATTTAAGACAGAAGCCACATACTTTTGTAGACGATGAAACCTGTTAATGTATAGTTCTTTGGAAGAAAAGATAATGACTTATCTCTGTTGGTATGACACTTAGAAAGTCCCTTACCCAAACCAAGCTCTCCAATGACATATTGCACAAGCATATTCGTCAAACTTCCTCCAAATTAACACAGTAGATTAAATGTATTAAATAACCTCACCAGCAGTAGAACTGCAGAAGCTCACGAGTGTACAGTTTTGTGAATATCCATCCCTGCGTGAAACAGGTAAAACTTCTTTTGCTCCCCAGTGAGCAGCCTACGTGACTTTCGGGTGACTTAAGCTCACAGGTGGAACCATAGTGCTGCTATTGGCATGGATCTCAGAATCCCATTACCAGTGTTTCCCACCACTAGGCTTTTGTTACTTCTAAAAAGGAAAAGAGGGACTTCCCTGGTGGTCCAGGAGTTAAGATTTTGCCAATGCAGAAGATGTGGGTTCAATTCCTGATTGGGGATCCCACCTGCTTTTTGGCCAAAAAAACCAAAACCTAAACAGAAGCAATATCGTAACATATACAATAAAGATTTTAAAAGTGATCCACATTAAAAAAAAATCTTTAAATAAATAAAAAAAGAAATAAATGAAGATTATTCATATGCAATTGTCTTGTGTAGACTTCGAATGTCTTTAACTTAATGAGTAACATGTTTGGTCCTGGTAGACAGGACTATTCACACGAAAAATGTGTTTACATTTAGAAATATTGAAATTCACCAAATAAATCATTTTATTGAACTTTCAGCTAAGAGCATTGAATGCTTCCACAGTTAGTAAATTTATGAGGTTGAAAGTGACCTCAGACTTTGTACCTCTTCATTTGCAGATGAGGAGGTGGAGGCTTGCCTGCCATTGTTCAGTCGCTCAGTTCTGTCTGACTGTTTTCGACCTCATGGGCTACAGCATGGCAGGCTTCCCTATTCTTCACCATCTCCCAGTGGACCAAGTTGCTGAGATCAGACAGCTACTTAGTGGATGAGTCAGAACCAGAGCACAGCTCTCTGCCCACCAATGAGCTGTCTCTCCACAACAGCTAAATAATTTACACTTGTGATCATTTTGGGCAGATTGATGGTTGCTGCTTTGTCTTCATACATTTTTTTATTTACTTTTATTTGTCTTTTTATTAAAATTCTTAAAATTTCTTTTTACAATGTTGTGCTGATTTCTGCCATGCTATGCTATGCTATGCTAAGTTACTTCAGTTGTGTCCGACTCTGTGCGACCCCAGAGATGGCAGCCCACCAGGCTCCCCCATCCCTGGGATTCTCCAGGCAAGAACACTGGAGTGGGCTGCCATTTCCTTCTCCAATGCATGAAAGTGAAAACTGAAAGTGAAGTCGCTCAGTCGTGTCCAACTCTTAGCGACCCCATGGATTGCAGCCTAACAGGCTCCTCTGTCCTTGGGATTTTCCAGGCAAGAGTACTGGAGTGGGGTGCCATTGCCTTCTCCGGACTTCTGCCATACAACAATGCAAAATAAGCCATAGTTTTTAAAAAACAGTGGTTAGATGCCACAAAGTAGGAGGCAATGCCTTAACATATGTGTATTGTCAGGTCCAAGAGCCCCTTCAATCCTTGTCAAAGGAGTGCTAACCTTCTCTCCTTTCATACAACACTCATATGGTTTTATTGTTGCGATTTTAAAACTCAGGAATATCTAAAATTGTTGGCCCATTACGTTTTCCTTGCATGCATTTGTCTCTTGAAGGTAATGGGAGATTATCATGTCAGATCCCCTGTGCAGCAGATGGTTTATGGCTTGGCAGGCAGGAGCCTGGAGAAGGCACTGGTCAGGTGCCAACTTGCATTCAGGAAGTCTCCTTCCCCCCAAGACTATCCTGCAGAATCAGCACAGGAAACCTGGACACAAGAAAGGAGGAGGGAAGATGAGGAATGTGGGTGTCAGGATGATGTCAATCAGACCACAGGCTGGTCAAATCTGATTGATTAGTGTGTGCTTTCATAGCCAGGCCCCAGAGATGAGATTCAAAGAAATTCAAGGAACAATTTTTGACTCCTGTTCTCAAAAAGCTTGTGCTTTCTTGGGAAAGCACTTATCACGCCGCATATTGTACGAAGGAGAGAAAACTTGCAAGTCTGTGTCTTCCTGCCCCTGTCTCCTGTTGTTTTCCAACTGTTGCTGCTGCTAAGTCACTTCAGTCATGTCCGACTCTGTGCGACCCCAGAGATGGCAGCCCACAAGGCTCCCTCGTCCCTGGGATTCTCCAGGCAAGAACACTGGAGTGGGTTGCCATTTCCTTCTCCAATGCATGAAAGTGAAAAGTGAAAGTGAAGTTGCTCAGCCATGTCTGACCCTCAGCAACCCCATGGACTGCAGCCTACCAGGCTCCTCTATCCATGGGATTTTCCAGGCAAGAGTACTGGAGTGGGGTGCCATTGCCTTCTCCATTCCAACTGTAAGGGTCACTAATTAACTGGTCACATTTCCAGACCCTGGCTGGTTACTTCACAAGTAGACAAGATCACCATGCTTAAAAGGGCATAGACCCTTCTGCCACCTTCTCTTAGTTGGAGGTTACCAGGCTCGGCTCTTTTTTGCAAATCCAACTTGCTCTTGCTTCCTGAGGGTAGGCTTGGGTGCCTGTAAATGCTTCTTGTAGCTGTGGTCAGTTACTTCCTGATGGCAAAATTGGGATTTGGAGGAAAAGGAGAGGACCTGTCTGTGTCAGCAGAAAGGACCAGTTTGGAGGTGTGGGTTTCAAGGCCAGATGGTTAAAAAAGGAGCCCTCCAGTCTCTAGATTCTATGTGAGAGCATTTCTTTGGGGATCTGATCATAAAAGGGGTGATGGGAAGGACAGAATCCCAGTATTTCTCACTCAACTCTTTTTAGTATCCCTGTTCACCATCACCCCTTGTGCCAGGATCAGTAACTAAAGGGTGTTAGTGTTGAAACAATCAAAGACTGCTAGTTTGAGAATCATCACCAGTATCAGATGCAATTCTGAATAAAACATCTTCTGCATTAGTCATTATAGATAGGTGGTGATGTCTTTGGCTTTCCAGGTGACTCAGTGGTAATGAATCTCCCTGTCTTTTTAAGGCAGGAGGTTTTTAAGGACAGGAACCAACAAAGATTCCTTGAATTTCTTTGAATCTCGTCTCTGGGGGCATGCAGGAGATGCAGGCTTGATCCCTGAGTTGGGAAGATCCCCCTGGAGAAGGAAATGGCAGCCCACTCTAGTATTCTTCCCTGGAAAAATTTCAGGGCCAGAGGAGCCTGGTGGATTATAGTCCATAGGCTCGTAAAGAGTCCGACATGACTGAGCGACTGAGCATGAACACATTAGCTAAAGACAAGTTATATACAAGCAAAGGCAGGATAAAAGAACATCAAAAAGTTTCTGGACTGAAAATTTCCCTTCATCAAGGGACTATGTGCCCTCCTAGAGAGCTTTATGAACACATGAGTAATGGGTATCTACTGGTGAGCTGATGTAATTGGTTTGTGGGCAGAAATGCCGTGAGACCTGGTGTAGCACAGCTGCCCAGGTCTTGGGAAATGGTCACAGGCAGCAATGGGATTTAGGGCCAATCTGTTTAAAGAGCATTCTCTCTGGGAGAGCAGGATGTACGATTACAATGATAAGGAAAGAACAACACTTTTGAAAGAGTTGAGGGATTTGTATGTCATGTTGGTATCCCAAAGCCCCTGACTGGCCTCAAGGCTTTCTCTCAATCAGGCCCTTGGACTGTGAGCCACAGGAAATTTGAAGATGACATCTTCATGCTTCAGTGTCAGGTCTGGGGGGCATGGGAAGTTGGTATGGACTGTTCAAGAAAGGTCCCTAAAAGAAGCAGGGAGTTTGTAGAATATCTGTCAGCAAGTAATGGTGTTTTTCTCCATGGTGAACTTGGAAGAACTCAGGCTGACATCACTGTGTGAGATTCAGGGTAACAATCCCACTGCCGAATGAGGTGTGGAAAGTCCCATGGACCAGACTGCTGCTCTTTTAACTCTGTGTCCATGCCAGACATGTGACAGGGTGTGTACAGACAGCTTCCTTGAATATTTTTCTTTCTTTCTTTCTTTTTTATAACAATTTTGCAATTGACTCAGTTATGTGCTGGGTGAGGTGGGGGATAGAAGAATAGAATAGGAAGGAGGGTGAAGGCAGGGAGGGGAAGAGCGACGGGTAAAGGGGAAGAAAGTGCTACTCTCCCAATTCCTCGCTAACAATTGATGATTGATGGTGATTAATCTAATTCAATGAATGCTGATGATTGATCTAGTTTGATGAAAGATCATGATTGATCTAATTTGACCTTCAAGGTGAACGGATAACATGGTCAAGATAAACTTGTGTATACTATTTCCAATTGGAATTATCTTGAATACTTGGATCATATACTTTATAAAAAGTCATATCTATTCTTTAATAGTGACTTAAATCTTACCTCTTCAACAAAACCTTTTCTCAACATCCCAGCCAGAAAATTTTTAGTTCTCTCCACTTTCTGACCATATTATTCTCTTGAAACTAATCAAGTGGAGCTCCGTTTCACTTACTTATTTCCATGAGTATGTGTGTCTCACATTTCCCAGGAAACATTTTTCTTAAGGAGAGAGGAAACATCTTCGAGAATTTTCCTCATGGAATTCCTACACTGTGTTCTGTATAAAGGATGTTTAATGAGTATTTGCCAGGTAACTAATATTTATTGGAAAGTTTGGCTCATTTTCAAGTCTATGCATTTTCAAGGTACTGACAGAAAAACCCAATTTTAGATTCCAGTTAGAATTTTCATTGTCCTGCCTTTATTTTAATAGGAAATTGACTTATTGTTCAAAATACTATTTTCTACTTTCTAACATGGATAGTATAAACTAACTCATGCAAATGCTTTGAAAAATAAGGAATGAATAAAGTTCAACATCCAAAAATGAAGTCCAAACATGTATCTCTAAATTCAGGTCCTACTGATGGAGATTAAAAAATGTACCAGTTAGTATTGGTGTGAAAATGATGAGTTAAAAGTTGTACTTTTAAGTTCATTATGGATAAAACTCCAGTACTCTTGCCTGGAAAATCCCATGGAAGGAGGAGCCTGGAAGGCTGCAGTCCATGGGGTCGCTAAGAGTCGGACACGACTGAGTGACTTTGCTTTCACTTTTCACTTTCATGCATTGGAGAAGGAAATGGCAACCCACTCCAGTGTTCTTGCCTGGAGAATCCCAGGGACGGGGGAGCCTGGTGGGCTGCTGTCTATGGGGTCGCACAGAGTTGGACACGACTGAAGCAACTTAGCAGCAGCAGCAGTAGCAGCAGAAATATTTATGCAAACTAAATTTCTAGTGACTAGACAGAAAATGACTCATATAAAATTGATGGGATTTTGTGAATAATTCTGAGGTATAGGAGAAATTTCTAAAATTCTGAGGACTTATGATAGAAATCACTAAGACTATAATCCTCCATCCTTTTGTACTCTGTTTAAATAGCATAGTTACTAATGTTTCAAAATTTAAACAACCTTTAATTAGATAATACAAGTGCATGGTAAAAAATTCAGTGAAACAAAGTTTTTCTTCTATTCCTGTCTCCAAAGCCCTGGTTCTCCTCCTTATAAAATTACTCTATTTTTTAAATTTTATTCAGAGATATTATCTGTGAATACAAGCTTATGTTTCAGTGCACCTTTTCACTTTTATAACATAAATGTTGGCAGGCTGAAAAGAAGGTCCTAAGCTTTGTTTTTATTTTCACCTACCAATGTATCTGGAGATTGTTCACATCAATACATGTGGATCTACCTTGTTCTTTTTGACACTGCAAAATTCTCAATGGTCCCATACCATCAATGGCTACCATACTGGACTGAGCAGATACAGAATATTTCCATCATCACGGAAGGTTCTGTTGGACTGAACCCTCCTAGAACGTAAGATTTGGGTGGAAAACTGCCTTTAAGATGAGTGCATGCATGCTCAGTCCCTTCAGTTGTGTCCAACACTTTTAGACCGGATTGACTGTAGCCTGCCAGGCGCCTCTGTCCATGGGATACTCCAAGCAAGATTACTGGAGTGGGTTGCCATGCTCTCCTCCAGGGGATCTTCTTGTCCCAGGGATCTAACCCGTGCCTCCTGCATTGTAGGGTGGATTCTCTATTGCTGAGCCACTGGGAAGCCTTTAAGATGAATCATTGGTCTTGATGGAGAGACTGATTTGTGGGAGGGAGATGTTTGACCTAGGGAGAGGTCTTAACCAGGGCAGTTGTGCAGGGAGGTCGCAGGGCCTTTCAGGATAGACAGAATCACTTGTGAGGATTCCTAGCTTCTGGCTGGAGTAACCAGAGGATGAAGCCACCTTAAATAGGTGCTCGGAATTCAAAGAAAGAACAGTGTAAGGGCCATGTGATAAAAACAGTTTTAGACAGGGCTCAAAACAAACAAGAAAGCAAGGCTGCATGTTTACCAGACAGAGGACAGTGAGAGATTGGAGACAGAGAGGCAGGTGGGATTAGGATAACCGGGTCCTTGCGAGGACCAACAGAGTCAACCCATATATCAGACGGGCCTGCCCCCGTCCTCTTAGGTCTTCTAACTCATCTATTTTCTACCTCAATTGGTGTTAAAAAGGAAGGATTCAGAAATCTGGGTTTGAAAAAAATTCTTGAGCCTCAGTTTTCAAACCTAAAAATAAACATTCAAATGATATATTTGAATTTTTCATTAAGATAACGGTAGTAGTAAGTGCCTCACACACAACATTATAAAGCAATTATACTCCTATAAAGAAGAGAAATCAAGGAATAATTCTTTAAAAAGAAAAAAAAATGTGGCTGCAATAGTTCCTTGGCCCTGCCTGGGAACCCGTCCACAGTGGCACACTCTATCTCTCCAGTGGGTGCAGACAACCCCCTACCCCCGGTAAATAATAATACCTGATAACTCAACCGGATTCTACAGTTCTTTGCCTCCAGTGGAGCTCTGGCAAGCCTAGAGGACTCTGAGCTTTTATTCCTGATGGAGTGACAGCAGCTCCCTACTGGCTAAAACAGAATCAGGGGCAGAGAATGGGCTCAGGGCTGGTCAGTTTCCAGGGGAGCATGACCTGGCCAGCTTGAGTATTCCACATATGTCAAATGAGGGGGCGGAGCAGACTGATTCCTGAGGTCCCTTCTGTGATCTGACAGCTCAGGGCCCGGAAGGATCTTCTGTTTGCTTTCAGAGTGTCAGCTACAAGATGGGTATTATTTGAGAAGACAGGTGTGCCCATGTAACCTGAAATGCTTCTAATGAAAAGAAAAAAATATTCATATTTTTTTTCACAGACACACTAGGCTGCAGACATTTAATAATGACAGAACTAATGCAGAGTCTAAATTGGCCAGTTTGACCTTATTAAGCCGTAGCAGTGGGCTCTGTTCATGGAACTCCTAAAGTGTATGCTGATTAGCTCTTTGTTTTTTTAAAGATTTTTTTTTTTTGATGTGGTCCATATTTCAAAGTCTTTATTGAATTTGTTACAATATTGCTTCTGCTGTTTTATGTTTTGGCTTTTGGCTGAGAGGCATATGGGTTCTTAGCTCTCCAGCCAGGGATCGAACCTGCACGGCCTGTGTTGGAAGGTGAAATCTTAACCACTGAACCATCAGGAAAGTTCCCTGATGAGCTCTTTTGAAAGTCAAATATTCAGAACCTTTGATGTCACCATTGACCAAATTGGCCCCCTTGATCTCGTGGTGAATGACAGGGGTAGAACAATCCTGGGGATGTCAACAAGGCACTGAAGACAGGACCAGAGAGACCCCTGCAGCTTGCAATGCTTCTGTCCCACACAGAATCTGGACTCTTTTATCTTAAAGCCCAGGAATCCAAATTATGATCGGGGGCGTGGTGAGAAAAAAGTACATTTTGATGAAAATCCAATTAAAAGCACGATTAATTGGGCACTTACTACTCACAAAGCACTTTGCTTGATGACTTTAAGGAGATGAGGATAAATCAAATAGACTGTGTGCCCTGAAGGAATTTATAACATAAGGGAGTGGGGGTGGATAGGTAGGTGCAAAATAAACAACAAAGGGATGAGTCCAGGTTTCTTAGAGAAGATTAGATTGAGATCAAGGCGAATAACCTGGAAAGAATATTGGAGGTACAGGCTCCAATACTGACTGACTTGGACCAAGGAAATCTGAGACGAGGCAGACCATAAGAGGTGTTCTGGGTGATACCTCCACCCCACCCCATCCTCCAATTTACTTTGCCGCCCAAAAAGAAATTGAAAAACTTTGGTAAGGGGTGACTTTCCTCTGTAAATCATATTTAAATGAGACAGCTGTATTTTTCTGCTTCATGCTTAGCCAAATCCTATTTAATTAACCTACTTAGACTTGTTGATTGAGGTTAATTAGACCCTAGGATTGATGTTAATTGCCATTGTAAACTGCCAATGCTATAAGCAGTACATTTTGGATTTGGTTAAGAAAATTGAGGTAGAGGTCTATTTTTCATAGCTTGCTTACTTTTTGTCTCTCTCCCTCCTCTAAGATAAAAAAGCATCCCTCCTTCCCTAATTGTGTTGTCCTTTGTTTTTGTCATTGGTGATGGGTATTGAAAGGAAAGATTCCTTCTGGTCAATAGTTCTTTATATATGCAGGCAGCCCCTTTCTCTTGACCCCCTCTTCTCTCTCCTTTCTGATTATGCCCTATATAACATGCGCACACATATGCATACATATGCACACATATACATATGCCTACAAGCATACACACACACATGTACACACACAGCACAATATACTTCTATTTTTCTATAAACTTGTGTGGATTTTTCTCAGGCAGCTGCACACTGTTGATCCCGGGGGAGGCTGAAGGAAGGCCTCTGGCAGTTTGATGGGACCTTCAACAGAATAACAAAGACAATTGACTTTTTTATAAAATGTATGTGTATGTGGCCCACTTGCCAACCCAGGTAGACAGAGGAGATACAGGTTCAATCCCTGGGTCAGGAAGATTCCCTGGAAGAAGGGCATGACAACTCACTCCAGTATTCTTGCCCCGAGAATACCATGGACAAAGGAGCCTGGTGGGCTGCAGTCCATAGGGTGGCAAACAGTTGGACATGACTGAAGCAACTGAGCATGCACGCAAGTATATGTGGTGGTGTCTGAGGAGGCCAAATGGAAGGCAAGCAGGCATAGCAAGAGAGAAAAGAGGAAAAGCAGCATTTTCAAGAGTCAGAAGGTGTGAAAGGCTGGGCATTTGCCCTGTTTTAGCTCAAGGATAAGAATTCAAATTCTGGAGGACAAATTCCTCTGCCGATAAATCAGGATTTAGGCCTTCTTTCCCATAAACCCAGTTCAGCTAAATCTGGTTACATCCAAGTTTCTCTCTCCTCACATATGAAGTAGATGCATAAGAAAGCCTGTGTATATTTATGCAGGTTCTCTAAGTAAGTAGGTACTAAGGACCTGAGTGCAGCCTGCAGTGAACCGCTCTTGGGCAGTGGTCCCCAAGTTTTTGGCACCAGGGACCAGTTTCATGGAAGACAATTATTTTTCTATAGATAGGGGTCTGGGGATGGTTTGGGGATGATTCAAATGGGTCACATTTACTGTGCACTTTATTTCTATTATTGTTATATCTCTAACAATAGAAATGATCAGCTCTACCTCAGATCATCAGACATTAGATCCTGGAGGGTGGGAACCCCTGATCTAGGGGACATTTTGATGTGTAGCCCACTGGCTTCATCGCATCCAGCCCCTGCTTTCTGCCTCCTACCTTTCTAGGAGAAAGGAGAAACTACCTCCCTTTCTCTGGGTAAGTCATGGTCCTCTGCAGCCCCCTCTACGCTCCCAAGTTCTGACTCCTTCCCTTGGATGGATCAGATTCCAGTCATCTCTAATCTCTCCGCTGAGGTGGGGACATCTAGTAGATACATCAATAATAAAGTAGCAGCCAAGACAGCAGACAAACTTCCATCTGTTCTTTCTCTTATGATGTGGACTTGAACTTTAGGAATGCTGTAGTTGTGAGACTAGAAACTAGATCTCAAAACTGGGTAACACGGATTCTCATAAACAGGGAGGGAAAAGGCATGCTTTTGTTTATGTGTATTTATATGTTTGTGTCTGTTGAAGTATCTTTTCTTAAAAAAAAAATGAGTTTGGAGAGGTACATTCATGAACCATCATACAACTATGCCATAAACATATACATCACCTCTAAAAATTTCCTCCCACCCCATTCTCTTTATGTACTATTATTATGTGACAAGAAGACAACATAAGATCTACCCTCTTAGCAAATATTTAACTATAGAACACGATGCTGTTAATGATGGGCTCTGTGCTACTGTACCCAGTAGAGTTTATTTATCTTGTGTAACTGGAACTCTGTACCCCTTGACTAATACCTTTCTTGTTCTGCTCCCTCTGGCCCCTGATAACCACTGTTGTACTTCTATGAATTTGACTATTCCAAATTTCACAAAAGGTGGTGCCAGGTAGCGTTTGTCCTTCTGTGACTGGCTTATTTCATTTAACATAATGTCCTCTAGGTTCTTCTGTGTTATTGCAAATGGCAGGCTTTCCTTCTTTTTTAAGGCTAAATAATATTTCACTGTGTGTAGACACCACTTTTTCTTTATCCATTCACCCACTGGTGGACACTGAGGTGATGCCCATGTCTTGGCTACTGTAAATAGCTAATCTCAAAAGCTTGGAAAATGAATAGAATCCTAGTATCTCATGCTGTTCTATTAACCTTCTCACTCTTCTTCCATAGCCCATAGGCTCTTATTCTTGTGTGCATTTCATTAATGATCAAAAATTCTGATTTCTGATTAATAGTAAGATCACTTTGGAAGAGATTTCCCTGGTGGTCTAGTGACGGAAACTTTGCCTTCCAATGCAAGAGGTGTGGGTTCGATCCCTGGTTGGGAAGCTAAAATCCCACATACCTCAGGGCCAAAAAAACCAAAACATGAAACAGAAACAATATTATAACAAATTCAATAAAAGGCTTACAAAAAAAATGATCCTGTCAAAAAAAAAAATCACTTGGGTAATGCTACATTGGAGTTCAGACTACATTTGGCCAAGACTGTACATCTTAAAACTCTCAATGAGGTAAGATTCAATCTGTCTCAAAGAATCCAGAGTGAAACAGTTTCAGTTGGTTTCTGCAGAAGGCTTAGTTTTTCTAATATTTTCTAAATTAAAAGGATAATAATGTTTAAAAATGCATTTGTTTTCACTTATAGAGCTCTTCCCTCACATCTTTTACTAATGCAGATGTATATGGTGACAATATCAGTTTAAAAATACTTTAAGAGTATACTGCTTAATAATCTTGCCAATTCTCCTTTTTCAAATGAACAAAACTGAGATTGATATTTGAACAGCATACAAAAGAGATGATTTATTTCAGTGTATGATTTCATAGTTCAAGTTCTACAACTAGATTTTTGGTTTCAATCATCTTTGCAAAGTTGCTTCCTACTGTTAAGACAAGTGGTGTATTTTCGTATTTATTCTATAATCATTTTTAGTGGTATTATTATACACCAGGTGCTATGGTAGGTGCTGGAGCTTCAGAGATAAGACAGTATCTAGTCTCAGGAAGCCCACAGGTCGCAGCAGGGAACAGTCAGGGTCATGACCAACTCCACTGGCTACAGGGCAGGGGCTGTAACTATGGCTTGAGGTCTAGGTAGATGAAAAGCTTCCTGGAGGTGGTAACTCCAGAGATGGTTCTTGAGTAATGAGTAGAAATTAGTCAAGTCAGGGTTCAGAGTTGGCTTCCAGGAGATACTAAGAATATTTTTAACCCTAATAATGTACACATTATTCTTAGGTTTTCACACCTTGCTATACTGAGTATAGGAAAACTTGGGAATTATAAGATTCATTTTATAGGTTTTTTTTTTTTTTTTACCTATTTTCTCAAACCACTTACATGGATGATGATAATGACATGTGGCGTATGTGTGTGTGTGTACATTCACACACACAAGGAATATTGGAGTGAAAACTACACACCACAAAGTGAGAAGGGGATAGGAAATTAAAATTGTAGGCCAAGTTTTTATAATTCACTGTGAAATATACCTCTGTGTTGTACTTAGTCGCTCAGTCATGTCTGACTCTTTGCAACCCCAGGGATTGTAGCCTGCCAGGCTTCTCTGTCCATGGGGATTCTCCAGGCAAGAAAACTAGAGTGTTACATGCTCTAGTATTGTCATGCTCTCCTCCAGGGGACCTTCCCAACCCAGGGATTGAATCTAGGTCTCCTGCATCACAGGTGGGTTCTTTACCATCTGAGTCACCAGGGAAGCTCAAGAATACTGGAATGGGTAGCCTATCCCTTCTCCAGGGGATCTGCACAAACTAGGAATTGAACCGGGGTTTCCTGCAAAAATGCAGGTGGATTCTCTACCAGCTAAGCTACCAAGGAAGCCCAAAATATACCTCTAATTACAACTAAATGAAGATGTGGATGTGTTTTATACTTGTATTTGCCTGATGAAATAATCAGGTGGAATAGACTCCCTCTAGGTACTAAGTTTGAAAAGGAATGTATTTTATTGATCTCTATGTAAGGAACTTCAAGTTCTTCTTTCTAGAGATAGCCTTTGTTTCCATGGGCTTTTAGCAATGCTGTGATTTCAAGGCTGTGTTCTTTGGCAAGTGACTGGAAGGCATAGCCTCTACTGCTGATTGAAGGGACATTCTAATTTATTAGACACCAGACACAAAGGTGGCAAAGCTGATATTTCTTTTTTTTTTCTTTTTAAAAATGGCAATATAATTGCTTTACAATATTGTGTTAGTATTGTAAACTAATTAGCATACAGTGTCTGCTGTATGACAAAGTGAGTCAGCTAAATGTATACATATATACCCCTCCTTCTCGAGCCTCCCTACCACCCCCCATCCTATTCCTCTAGGTCATCACAGAGCACTGACCTGGGCTCCCTGTGCTATACAGCAGCTTCCCACTAGCTAGCTATTTTAAATACAATGGAATATTACTCAGCCATAAAAAGGGACCAAATTAGGTCAATTGTAGTCATGTGGATGGGCCTAGAGTCTATTATAGAGGGTGAAGTAAGTCAGAAAGAGAAAAACAAATATCATGCATTAACACATATGTATGCTCAGACAGTAAAGAATCCACCTGCAATGTGGGAGACCTGGGTTTGATCCCTGGGTTGGGAAGATGCCCTGGAGGAGGGGATGGCAACCCACTCCAATATTCTTGCCTGGAGATTCCCCATGGACAGAGGAGCCTGGTGGTCTACAGTCCATGGGGTTGCAAAGAGTCGGACATGGCTGAGCCAACTAAGCACAGCATGTGGAATCTAGAAAGAGAGTACAGATAAGCCTGTTTGCAGGGCAGGAATAGAAATGCAGACACAAAGCTGACCTTTCTTTATGATGGCTAAGGAACCCTAGCTGTATGTTTCTTATCAGGAACGCTTTCTTATCACAGACTGAAACTGGACTGGGACCACATTTTCCTGGTGTACAGCTTTGGGTCTCCCTCCTTAGCTAAAAACCCATTGTTCCACGCCATAGATCATGGACAATATGACTGGAGCCTGGACAGCACATGTTAAGGGGGCTGGTATTGCCAATTGGCTAGCCTGACCAAGGAAGAACTTTGCCATGATTCCTGAGGAGCAACTGACCTTGAGTATCTATCCCTGCCTCAAGACACTGGGAATTAGCTACACAATCTACTGCAAAGGAACCAAACTAGCATCTAAGGTGGAGTTACTTAACATCTTTAATTTGAACAATGAAGACAGCTTGTCCCAAATCTTGATTTTTGATTTCAGCATTATTTTTGACTTATTCTCTTTGATAATCCATTTTCTTGGAGAAAAAAAAAATGTTCACAGTAAACCATGTCTCTAATCCATCTAAAAGCTGCATCAAATTATTTAGACACAGAGAAAGAAGGGAGCTGGAAAACAGTCTTATTTCACTCCATTTGGGATTAAGATTGGATTTTTGAGAAAATGATTTCTGTCCTCTCAGATCATTAGACCATTATCATGTTATTGTTAGAATATATTATGATGAAGGCTTTGAAGGAGTAACAATAGCTGACAGTCTCTACTAGAATCAGACACCCTGACTCATGGACAATTTCCATCGATGGAATCGGAAGGTTATAACAGATGAGCTAATATGATGACTTTGCTTTTTGAGGCCAGGCGGTGCTAAGAGGTGGAGCAGAGGACATGCCGCGCGTTTGGAAGTATCACCTTTGTATCTTATGAGTAAGATAAAAATATTAACATATCTCAAATCTTGTAAAACACGTGTTACTGGGGGCTTTCATATACACTGATGCTTTTGATTTTCACAGCAGTCTTATTGAGCACAGAAGGTGATAGGATTATCCTTGCTTTATCCATCATTTACCTATGATGGACTTGAGACGAAACTCTGAGAAATTAAGCCTTATGTTCATGATCCCAGGGGAAACTGGACTTGGGTTTTCTGACTCCAAATCTAATGTGCTTTCTACTATATTTAAATAGTAAAATATTTAAATCTGTATTTAAATTTCAATTCATTTCAGAGAAAGTTAGTATAAAGAGTGGATGAATGTAGAAGTTAATAGAAATTATGTGCTAACTGTAAAATTATAAATCATTGTGCAATGTATATCAGTTCTAATATTATCACAAGTTCAGATTAAACAAAATGAAGAATGTAGTACTTTAAGTGTCTTACTGAGTAAAATAAGTGTCATTAGATAATGATCTATTTTGGGATGGGAGAAAGTATTTATTAAGATGCTTTTGCATTCTCCGAAACAATGAAAAGCTTTAGAGAACAGTTCCGGACTTCTGCTCAATTACAACAGCTGTCCAGCTCTTTCTGCTCCAGGGAACATGGCACCCAGTGATGTGATCTCAAGCAGTATGTGCATAGAGATGTGGTAGCCATAAAAGACATGGAAATAAGTCTCTTTGGTGGCCTTCTAGTTTAGATTCTGTGTCTTTCATTCCAACAACTCTGGGAAGGCTTAATGATACCATTGAACTTCAACCGCCACCAAAGCTGTGCCCCAGAGGGACAAAGTATGCTCTATTCCTGCAGACACGTGGAGACTTCCCTGAGCAAGCAAGTGATGAGCTGACAGAAGAAAACCTCCGCCCTCTTACCAGAGACTCCCCTCCCTTTTGCAGACTTCACTTGGATATCATGTGTTTTCAACTGGTGTCAAAACCCATGGGCCTTTTATTTATCTGTCTGGATTGTTGATTCATGCTCAGCATCACAGAAGGAACTTTCTCCCTTGTGCTTCCCCACTTGCCCTCCCTTTCCCTGTTAAAAAGAGCTATCACTACTTCAGTAACTACAAGCAACAGATCATTTTATGCTTTAATCCATAAATAAACATTTCTTCCTTTGAACTTCATTAAATTTGGATGTGTTTTCATTTTGAAACAATCTGGCATCCCTATCATTTAGACATATAAAACTATAAAACTAGCAATTAATTTTGGTCTTTAGGAGTACTGGTGGTCTAGAAACAGTGAGTTTATGCCAACAAAAGCAAATGAAAACCTCAAAGACGAAGACATAACACTTAGAGAAGAAAATCACTAAGTGTCATGCTCAGTAGCCAAAGGAGATTATATGCAACTTGTTCCTGATGGTGTCCGTCAAAATTCCCAGCTTGCTTAAAGAATACTGAAGACAGAAATTCTATTCCCTCAAACATTATTCATCTGAATAAAATAACTGTCCAATGAAAACCTAAAAATTATGATTTGACTGATTATGAAAATATTGATACTATTTACTGGCAAATATCTTTCTATTAATTGTGACTATATTAAAGACTTGAGTGATAATACTTCCCTAGCAGTCCAGTGGCTGAGACTTTGTCTTCTGATGAAAGGGGTGTGGGTTCCGCCCCTGGTTGGAGAGTTAAGATTCCACATGGCCAAAAAATAAATCCTAAACCAGAAGCAATAAAGTAACAAATTCAATAAAGACTTTAAAAATGGTCCTTGTCAAAAATTTTAAAAATAAAATAAAGACTTGAGTGCTAGATACAAAGCACTGTACCAGATACTACAAGGAAGTTTGAAAGCTTTTTCTTTCAAAGAGCATCTAAACTAGTGAAGAAGAAGACAGCCAACCAGAACAATTATCTATTGACAGGCATGCTAACTTGCTAGATGCAACACTACTTCCAAAGCTGGATCTTTACGACTTGTGTTGGGTCTTGGATTGCTCACTCTGGGGGAGCCAGCCTTCTGCTGGGAGAACATTGTCAGCCCCCGGGGAGGACCATGTGGGAAAAAGAATCAGCAAGAACCCTTGGCACAGTCAGAACTGTGAGTGGGCCATGTCAGAAGTCACTCTGCCCTAGAAGAGTCTTGAGACCCTGGTCAATACCTGCTGCAACCTCAGGGTTGAGGTTGAACCGGAACCTGAGCCAGAAGCTTCAGATGAGCTGCTCTTGAATTCCTGACCCACAGAAACCATGAAGATAATTGTAAGTATGGTGGGTTTGAGCAAGCAAGCTTTGGGTGTAGTTTTTCATCCAACAACAGATAACTAACACATTGAGTATCTAGAATGCAATAGGTTCAAATCTGAAGGTCCAAATGGTGATCAAAGTGGACAATGTCTGTGATTCCCCCTCAACTGGGCATATAATTTAACAAGGAGATAATCAGTGAGGAAACATGGGAGAGAATTCTGCAAGAGTGGCAGAGCGGAAAGCATCAGGAATCTGCCTCCCCATCTAACCAATAATTACACTGGCAGAATGTAACTGCTGTAATCATTTTGGAACTCAGGAGTGTGTTGACTACTTTCCATTTCCAGGATGGAGACTTGGTTGGCTGCTGTTGATGTTCAGTCACCAAGTCGTATCTGACTCTGTGTGATCCCATGGACTCCAGCAAACCAGGCTTCCCTGTCCCTCACCATCTCCTGGAGTTTGTCCAAGTTCATGTCCATTAACTTGGTTGGTAAATAGAGCTTCATTTTGATCAGTTTCAGCTCTTAGTGCAGTAGTAGCTACTTATCCCTCACTGCTCTTGAAACATCTTGAACATAGCTTGTGGGATCCAGAGTTGGCAAAAAGGACCCTGCCTTCCAAATATCAAGGATTTATGTTTTCATAGCTGATTGCTTTTTTTCTTTTTTAAATTGGAGTATAATTGCTTTACAATGTTTTATTAGTTTCTGCTGTACAATGAAGTGAATCAGCTATATGTACATATATATCCCTTCCCTCTTGAACCTCCCTCCCACCCCATCCCCATCCCACCTCTCTGGGTCATCACAGAGTATGGAACTTGCCTCCCTGTGTTATACAACAGCTTCCCACTAGCTATCTATTGTACTCATGGTAGTGTATATGTGTTATATATGTCAATCCTATTCTCCCAATCTGTCTCACACCCCTTTTCCCCCTCTGCCCTCATATTCATTTTCTATGTCTGCATCTTGATCTCTGCCCTGCAAACAGGCTCATCTGTACCATCTTCCTAGATTCCATAGTGTTAGTCACTCAGTCATGTCCAACTCTTTGTGACCCCATGGACTGTAGCCCACCAGGCTCCTCTGTCCATGGAATTCTCCAGGCAAAAATACTGGAGTGGGTTGCCATTTCCTTCTCCACCTAGATTCCATATGTATGCCTTAATATATATTTTTCTCTTTCTGACTTACTTCACTATACAACAGATTCTAGGTCCATCACTACAAATGACCCAGTTTTGTTTCTTTTTATGGCTGAGTAGTAGTCCATATGTACCACTACTTCTTTATCCACTCATCTGTCAATGGACCTGGTTGCTTCCAGGTCCTGGCTATTGTGAATGGTGTTGCAATGAACATTTGCATGGAAATACAAAAGACCCTGATTGCTGCTTCTGCTCTGGAGTGCAGACAACTGCACGCTCAGCTGTCCCATCTCTCACCATTGTTTCAAGCCCCTCCTTCTCTGGCTGAAGTGAGTTCCAGAGAGATTCAAAGCTCTAGTACCCTTCTCCTTCCCCCTGCTTTCATTTTTTCCTTTCCCCCTTTGGAAACCAGACATAATATTTTGACCAAAACTTAAGACTGAAAGTGATACGTTCCAAATGAATTGTAGTTATAAAGCTATAGGGGTCAAGAGAAGATGAAGCCAGCTGCTTGACTTTGGGGGTTCGAGAGCAGCTCCCAGGAGAAGGTGGGTTTGAAAGGAGGGAAGGGTGTGTGTAATTTGGATAGGCTGAGCACAGGAAGAAGGGCACTCTAGATAGGAGGAGAAAAATAAGCGAAGGCAACAACCAGGTTACTGCCACCCATGCTTGGGATGTGGCCAGTGAATCAGCTGGGCCAGAATCAGGGGAAGAATCCTCAGGACTTGTAAGAGAGACTTGGCTGCCTACCTGAGAAAGTCAGATTCGCACCCCAGGCAACAGAAATCATTGGAGAAATTTGAATTGGTACATGGCAGTATAAGATTTTAAAATTGGCTTACCACATCCAAAAGTATCTATTTTATTATATTTTAAAAATGATTTATTTATTTTTTGACTATGCCAAGCAGCATGTGGGAATCTTAGTTCCCTGACCAGGGGTCAAACCTGGGCCCCCTGCATCGAAAGTGCAGAGTCTTAACCACTGGACCATCAGGGGAATCCTCCAGTATTTATTAATCACCTTCTCTATGTCTGCCACTCTTGCTAGGCATTTTGGGAGACCAAATGAATGGTGAACCACTTTTGCCCTCAGGGAACATATTCCCACCAGAGATACAAAATATCTACACATTACTACAGAAATCAACATGTATCTGCTTAAAATGAGAAGGCAGCACCTAGTCAGAGGGTCAGTGTAGTCCATGATAATAGCAAACTCTTATATTGTGCCTGCTGTCTGCTAAAGACTATTCCAGGACTTTGCATACATTAATTCAATTAATACAACACATTCATGAGGTAGGTAACATTACAGAGGAGAAAGCAGAGTCATGGAGAGTTAAGCAACACACCTAACATGTGACCCAGTGAGTAGATGAAAGGATTAAATCTGGACAGTCTGAATCAGAGGCTGTGACTAACTTTACCTTATCCTGCCCCACAAATAGTAGGTTAGACCTATTGATGACTGGGATATACCAACCCTTTCCATCCTTGTTAACCTGTTTAATTTGTACTCATTATAAACTGTCATCCATGATCCAGTTTGAGGGTGTAGACTTAGTGTTAAGACTTTGCTGAACTTTTGTTTCCCTGGATGAAACGGTACTGCAATTGCTTTGGAACACATCTTTTAGTGATACTTCTATAACTGTTGTTTAAAAGCATTAAGCATTTAAAATATTTTTTTTTAATTTTATTTTATTTTTAAACTTTACAATATTGTATTAGTTTTGCCAAACATCGAAATGAATCCGCCACAGGTATACTGTGTTCCCCATCCTGAACCCTCCTCCCTCCTCCCTCCCCATACCCTCCCTCTGGGTTGTCCCAGTGCACCAGCCCCAAGCATCCAGTATTGTGCATTGAACCTGGACTGGCGACTCGTTTCATACATGATATTATACATGTTTCAATGCCATTCTCCAAAATCTCCCCACCCTCTCCCTCTCCCACAGAGTCCATAAGACTCATTAAATGTTAAGCTGCTTTTGCAGTTGAGCAGCATTGATAGCATATATGGACAAAGCACAGACTCTAGTTTTTGTCTCTTGTTGGTGGTATGACCCTGAAAAGGTCACCTTCCTGACCCTTGTTCTGCGCGGAGGGGCTCCCAGGCCCTGCTGATCCCAGTTCCCAGATGATCGAAGAAGATAACGATGGGAACACTCCAAGAAAATCATGAACCTGGCCTGGGCACTTCATACCCTGTAAAAAAGACCCTCTGTGAAAAGGAGAAAATTCTCTTTTTCACAGGTTTGTTTGGGAGATTCAACGGATATTATGTGTGAAACTCAATTGCTGAATAAACATTAGCTACACATAGATGATCAAATGTTAGGCAAATGTAAAGTGGTATTATTTTTATTTTTCTTGGTTGTATCTCACAATTCTCTGAAGTTTCCAGGCTGAACTGGGAAAGTTCTGGAATACCACAGTAGGGCTTGTCTAGCGTTTTCTTTCCACCAGCTTGTTTTGAAAGCGGGAGTACTGGAAATATTGCATAAAAAACCAGGCTGGCTAGATTTCAAGCCCTATTTCTAGACCAGAGTGGTTTGGATCTGCTTGAATAAGATTCTGAGCAGTTGGATGTGGAGACAAAAACCAAACCTCAGCAAACTGAGAAATGACAAACAAACTGAACATTTTCAAATTATGGGATGGTTTAGGGGCTACGGGCAAACGTCCATTAGCGACTAGGATGCAATTATCAAGCATGTTTTTAGATTATGTCCAAAGGGCCAGTTTTTGTTTTCAGTTGTTCTCTTTTTGAAGCAAAATTCCTGTTTGCTTAGGACTTGGAAGCTATGGCCATTAGAAGAACAACTTATTTTGGTCAGTTTCCTGTTAAATTTTTGCTTGAAAATCATTACACTGGCAATCACTAGTTTGTGCTTACTTTATAATAATTCTTTTTTCAAAAGTTATCATAATTAATGGACTAATGATAATCATGTTCCCTTCAAATAGTTATATGGATGTGAGAGTTGGACCATAAAGAAGGCTGAACACCAAAGAACTGACGCTTTCAAGTTGTGGTGCTGGAGAAGACACTTGAGAGTCCCTTGAACAGCAAGAAGATTAAACCAGTCAATCTCTGAATATTCATTGGAAGGAATGATGCTGAAGCTCCAATGCTTTGGCTACTTGATGCAAAGAGCCAACTTATGGGAAAAGACTGATGCTGGGAAAGATTGAGGGCAGGAGGAGAAAGGGGCAACAGAGGATGAGATGGTTGGATGGCATCACCAGCTCAATGGACATGAGTTTGAGCAAACTCTGGGAGATAGTGAAGGGCAGGGAAGCCTGGTGTGATGTAGTCCATGGGGTCGCAAAGAGTTGGACATGACTGAGCAACTGAACAACAATTATATGAATTGACAAATAAATATGAATATGTGTCATTACAATTATCTCATAAAAGTTTCACTGAGTCCCTTTTCTGTACCAGATAATGTTGAGCACCGAGGGTGGAGGTGAACAGGACCTGGACCCTAGTGCTTTGCAGGGGACGCAGACATGGTGACATAGTAGAATGTGCACAGTGGTCCAGATGCCATATCCCTGTGATGGAGGTGATGAGACGTTATTTAGCATCAGTGAACTGCCAAAAGATTCAGTGCACCTTCTCTATGCTATTCCAGTCTTCGCTCTGGAACTCTGTGTACTTTGCATATGTAGAAATCGAGCCTCACAGAGGTAATTGTCAAAACTGCTCAAGAACCTGTGTGTGTCTGTCTCCAATTTTTCCCACTTACCATGTTTCAGAGGTGCTCCTGGGTACTCCTGGCTGCCTCTTTCTGCGGAAACCATGAAAAAGCTTCACTGCCCACTTGGAAGACCCATCCAGGGCTTGGTAAGGGGTGTTGATGCTTCCTGCACAGAATGATGTCCCTGAGGTGGGGGGGAGAGTTTTGTTTATCCCACCAGGACAGCCCTGGCTTCATCTGCCACTGCATGTACAGGAGGGATAGCCCTGTACTAGCAGCCACCTCTGTCCTGCTCAGTCCTCACCAGAGAATAACATGTTACACAGTGCCATGAATTTTTAATGACTCGGACTTGAAAAGTAGTTTCAGAAGGTGAGCAAAATGCTAAGTTAATTGAGCCCTGCCGCTCAGCCTTCCTCTCCCAAAGTAGTTTTCAAGGAAATATGGCTGAAATATCAGTTGTCAGACGATGAATATTTTAAAGCAAATTCTGATATGCACCCAAGGTTCACTTGGCTCGCTAATGAGACTGATGAGAACAGTTACCTTTAGGGAAAGGAAGTGAGTTCACTGTTGCCACTTACCGGGGGCTGCTTTGACAGGCATCTGCTCTGAGCACAGAGCTCTGTCTGGGGAAATCAGACCTGCTTGTCTTAACATCACCCGGTAGGAAAAGCCCCATCTTCCAATGGTTGGGAGCTCTGTCTGTGGCAGAGAGCTGGCTGCAAACTATTTTTATTCCCTTGGCTGATCGTTGAGGTGGAATCCATCACCTGATGAATATTCAATAGGTGAAGTTAAAAAAAAAAAAAAAAAAGGAACATCTCTGCTTTCCTGCAAAACCCTCTGTGGCCCAAACCGGAAGAAATCCCAAAGGCAGGAGAGGAAAAGTCAGGCACATCTCCTCTCTCTTCGACAAGAGTGCTCTCCACAGATGCTGGGAAAGTTCTAAGTGAGGGAGGACAAGGAAAACAGAGTGTGTTTTCAAATTATCTCAGAGAAATAGCCAGAGGAAAAAGACTCTCACCTTGAAATTAAGAGAATATGAAAAGTGAGCCAGGCAATCTCAATGATGATTGCTACCTGTGATCCAGTAGAGCAGATGTCCTCAACCTCCAGGATCTAATGCCTGATGATCTGAGGAGTAGCTGATGTCATACTAATAGAAATAAAGTGCCTCTTTCTGGGGAGGCAGAAATGTGATGTGCTTGAATGATCCCCAAGTCATCCCCTTCCCACCCAGGCTTGTGGAAAAACTGTCTTCCACCAAATTGGTCCCTGGTGCCAAAAAAGTTGGGGACCCCTGCAGTAGAGAATGTCTGGCTTTTCCTTGAGCTTAAGATGGAAGTTTGGGCAAGAAAGGGAGAAAAGGAACCGCACTGTGTTCCACAGGGAATGCAACACTGCCTGGAGTTGGTGAATAACATACAGAATGTTGTTTACTTGTTAAGTTGTGTCTGACTCTTTTGGGACTCTAAGGACTGTAGCCCACCAGCCTCTTCTGTCCATGGGATTCTCCAGGCAACAATACTGGAGCAGATTGCCATTTCCTTCTCCAGGTGTGCTTCCTGACCTAGGGAGTGAACCTGTGTTTCCTGCGTTGGCAGATGAGTTCTTTACCACTGAGTCATGAGGGAAGCCCACAGCACATTTTTACAAAGGAGAAAACTAGAAGAGTTCTTTCTCCCTGGGCTGTGTAATGAAGTCGGTTTTGCTAGTTGTGCAACTCTTTACTTGTCAGACCACAATGGAAGTGGTGGGTATTTTAGCCTGTGCTGTTGAAGCAGGATTTGCTGAATGGTGTGGCTGCAGAGTGACTGTAACCCATCCTGGTGAAGTCTGGGTCTCTCCCTGTCCTGCCTGTCCTGCCTGCGCTGGTCTCTGTTCCCATGCCCATGGCTGTCCTCAACCTTCCTGTCAGCATGGCATCTCCCACACCTTGGAGTTACTACCCAGCTATGGTTTGTTGTTGTAAGGACACCATTAAGAGGTACTGAGGGATAAACAACAAGGTCCTACTGTACAGCACAAGGAACCATATTCAATATCCTCTGATAAACCATAATGGAAAAGAATATATAAAAACGTCTATATGTATGTAACTGAGTCACGTTGCTGTACAGCAAAGATTGGCACAACATTGTAAACCAACTTTACTGCAGTAAAATACATTTTAGAAAAGGAAATGAGAATCCATACACCCATTGTGGAAAAGTATAGAATATTCTGGATGATAAAAACTGCATGGATACTATGCTTTCCAGATACCTGGTACTTACTTGTACGGCAGCTTATTGACTCTTCACTGGAACACGATGGCTGTGTATCATTTTCTTCATTTTACAAATAAGGCAAATGGGGCTCAGAGAGCTTATTTGGCTAAAACCACACATATTTTAATAGAACAGGTGGGGTTTGAACCTAGGCCAGTATCTCCCCACAACCTGCACTCCTCCTTTACTCTTTCTGGATGGACATGGAGTAAAAGGAGGTAGATCAGTCTTAGGGTAGTAGGCTGTGGCCAGAAGCCATCTTCTCTGGGCAACTGAGAAATTAGAAAAAGCCCTTTCTCTTCTAATGCTGGCTTGTGGCTTCCTGGTCTTGATTGGTCATAACCTGGCTGTAGGCAACTGTGGCATCTCAATGCCAAGCACACAGGGGAGAGGAAAGGAGCCATGCATGAGGAAGTTCCTGCATGAAATAGACACCCACCCAGAAACAAGGTGTTGGGGGTGCTGGCCAGGAGGCTAGGGCAGGTCCTGGCGCAGAAAAGCTGGATGGCAAGAAACATCACGCACACCTAAAGTTTCACACTCCAAGTCTGGCGATTTAATCATAGAAACAGAGGTCCAGTTTTCACATAGAAATACTTAATGTAGTTTTTCCAGCCTCATAAAAAGTTCTGAGTATGTGATACAATGAAATAATACCTCATGGAAGGGTTGTGTAACTCAACAGCAGAGAGCAAAGCAGACCAGGAATTCCTGCCATCAAGATCCCCCTCTGACCAGCGTCTGCTGCTGCAGCCTCCAATGTGTAGTGTTCTAGACATCCTAGTTATAAGCACTGGTACATACCCGAGTAGCTGCTCCAGGCTCTACTTCACATATTCCATCGCCACTAAGACATGAACCAACCCCAAGAAGCAATATCGATTATATGTGGAATCTAAAAAAAAAAAAAAAGGATACAAAAGAACTTACTTACAAAACAGACTCACAGACATAGAAGATAAATTTATAGTTACCAAAGAGGGAGGCAGGGGAAGGGATAAATTAGGAGTTTGGAATTAACACACACACACCACTATATACAAAATAGATAATCAACAAGGACCTACTGTATAGTACAAGGAACTATACTCAATATCTTATAATAACCTACAATGGAAAAGTATCTGACGAAGAATAGATATATCTCTATGTATAACTGAATCACTTTGCTGCACGCCTGAAGCTAACACAACATTGTCAATCAACCACGTGCGCCAATGCATGCGTGCTAAGTCACTTTGGTCGAGTCTGACTCTTTGTGACCCTGTGGACTGTAACCCGCCAGGCTCCTCTGTCCATGAGATTCCCCAGGCAAAAATACTAGAGTGGATTGCCATGCCTTCCTCCAGGGGATTTCCTGACCCAGAGAGTGAACCCACATCTCCTGCATTGGCAGATAGGTTCTTTACCACTAGCACCATCTGGGGAACCTGTAAATCAACTATGTGCTTAGTCACTCAGTCCTGTCCATCTCTTTGTGACCCCATGAACTGTAACCTGTCAGGCTCCTCTGTCTATGGGGATTCTTTAGGCAAGAATACTGGAGTGGGTTGCCTTGCCCTCCTCAAAGAAAAAAGAAGTTACTACTTCCCCATTTAGAAGAAACTAGAAAAGGCAGAAGAACCAGAGATCAAATTGCCAACATTCGCTGGATCATTGAAAAAGCAAGAGAGTTCCAGAAAAACATCTATTTCTGCTTTATTGACTATGACAAAGCCTTTGACTGTGTGGATCACAATAAAATGGAAAATTCTTCAAGAGATGGGAATACCAGGCCACCTGACTTGCCTCATGAGAAACCTGTCTACAGGTCAGGAAGCAACAGTTAGAACTGGACATAGAACAACAGACTGGTTCCAAATAGGAAAAGGAGTATGCCAAGGCTGTATATTGTCCCCCTGCTTATTTAACTTATATGCAGAGTACATCATGAGAAACGCTGGGCTGGAAGAAGCACAAGCTGGAATCAAGATTGCTGGGAGAAATATCAATAACCTCAGATATGCAGATGACACCACCGTTATGGCAGAAAGTGAAGAAGAACAAAGAGCCTCTTGATGAAAGTGAAAGAGGAGAGTGAAAAAGTTGACTTAAAACTCTACATTCAGAAAACGAAGATCGTGGCATCCAGTTCCATCACTTCATGGCAAATAGATAGAAAATATTCCATGGGAAACAGTGAAACAGTGTGAGACTTTATTTTTCTGGGCTCCAAAATCACTGCAGATGGTGATTGCAGCCATAACATTAAAAGACGCTTACTCCTTGGAAGGAAAGTTATGACCAACCTAGACAGCATATTCAAAAGCAGAGACAGTACTTTGTCAACAAAGGTCTGTCTAGTCAAAGCTATGGTTTTTCCAGTGGTCATGTATGGATGTGAGAGTTGGACTATTAAGAGGGGTGAGGGCTGAAGAATTGATGCTTTTGAACTGTGGTGTTGGAGAAGACTCTTGAGAGTTCCTTGGACTTCAAGGAGACCCAAGCAGCACATCCTAAAGGAGATGAGTCCTGGGTGTTCATTGGAAGGACTGATGCCGAAGCTCCAATACTTTGGCCACCTGATGTGAAGAGCTGACTCCTTAGAAAAGAAAAGATGTGGGAAAGATTGAAGGCAGGAGGATAAGGGGATGGCAGAGGATGAGATGGTTGGATGGCATCACTGACTCTATGGACATGAGTTTGAGTGAACTCCGGGTGTTGGTGATGGACAGGGAGGCCTGGCATGCTGCGGTTCATGGGGTCACAAAGAGTCAGACACAACTGAGTGATTGAACTGAACTGAAAGCTCTAAAATGTTGGCTTATTTACCAAAGGCAATAAAGCTGATAAGCAACAGGACATGGATTTGAACTCAGACCAGATTCTGAAGCAGCATTTTGCTAGTTCTCTGATTGTTGCTGGGCTGTGCCTTTTTTGTAACTTCTTTATTGTTTTATCCTGTGTGTAGATGCGGTACCACTATGTCATTGGACATCCAAGTTCTCTATCCCCATTCAGGTGACATATCTCACTTGTCTACAGTGACGGGGGTTTCCATGCCTGAAGATGATGTTGTCCTCTACCTGCACCCTGTCTTTGATCCAGAAGGTTCCATCCTCTCCCTTGGGGACTCCGTGGTACTTCCTGTGGATGCTTCTTCCCCTTACCCAGCCACAGCTTCTCTAGTCCTGGAGGGGACATCTAGTTCTGCTAACAAGTCGCAGACCTGGAACTTAGGTCACAATTCCATGTTGATCTTCTTATGTGGGGGAAGAAAAATTGGCCTTTAGACACCAAAGAAGGGAGAGAAAAGAAGGGGAGAATAACCAGATAGCTGCTTCTAGAAAACTGATGTGGGAACTGGGCATAGTCATTCTCCAATCAGAAGTTAGCTAGGGATGGCTGAGCCCTTTTAAGATAAAGACTACAAAACCGTGTCGAGCAAATTAGATACAGAGCCTGAGTAAAGACCCATAGAAGCTAGGGGCTTTGAGGCTGAAGCATAATTAGTGGCATGGTTTTCAGTTTGATTTTGGTGAAGAGCCAATGAGATGTTGAAAGTGGTGGGGGACAGCTGTCCCCACATTTGCTATTGGGTCACAATGAATTGGATTTTCTATGTAGACATTTATTAGTCAAATTTTCAGGCACAAACAGTTTATGAACTTGTTCTGCAACTCACTGAAGCCCCAGCTCCTTGTCTTCTAGAGTTTCCAATACTGAAGAGTCTGTCAAGCTGGATCTCTCAGGGGTACCCCTGAAGGCCAGGTGGTGGTATCTCCGCAATTCATTCAGGGGTGGGAGTGTCTCTGAATGGTTTTAGTGGATCCATACACTCTGAATACCTTTAATTTCACCAGTGGAAGACCATTTCTAATAGTCATCGTGCTTGTTAAAAGTCACCAGTTTTCCAATGAAAACCTATTTTTGATACTTGCATACTCATTCACAAAATATTAATTTTGAAAATTAATTCACTGTGTATAATTACTATTATATTTTAAAATTATGATAAAATACACATCATATAAAATTTATCATCTTCTATTTTATGTATACAGTTCAGTGGCATTCAGTACTTTCACATTATTGTATAACCATTACCACCATCCACCCCCATAGCTCTTTTCATCTTGTAGAACTAAAAAGCTCTGTCTCATTCACAACACCCTCTCCCCTTCCCTTCCTCCCAGCTCCTGGCAGCCATCATTCACTTCTGTCTCTATGAATTTCACTACTCTGAGCATCTCATCTAAGTGGAACCATACAGTATTTGTCCTTTGGTGACTGACTTATTTCACTCAGCAAATCCTCTAGGTTTATTCAGGTTGTAGCAAGGGATCACAATTTTCTTCCTTTTTTAAGCCCAAATAACACTCCATTATATGTAGATACCACATTTTGTTTATTCACTCATCCATTACTGAACATTAAGATCATGGCATCTGGTCCCATCACTTCATGGCAAATAGATGGGGAAACAATGGAAAAAGTGAGAGACTTTATTTTTGGGGGCTCCAAAATCACTTCAGATGGTGACTGCAGCCATGAAATTAAAACACGCTTGCTCCTTGGAAGAAAAGCTATGACCAACCTAGACAGCATATTAAAGATCAGAGACATTACTTTGCTGATAAAGGTCAGTCTAGTCAAAGCTATGGTTTTTCCAGTAGTCATGTATGGATGTGAGAGTTGCATTATAAAGAAAGCTGAGCGCCGAAGAATTCATGCTTTTGAACTGTGGTGTTGAAGAAGACTATTGAGAGTCCCTTGGACTGCAAGGAGATCTAACCAGTCCATCCTAAAGGAAATCAGTCCTGAATATTCACTGGAAGGACTGATGCTGAGGCTGAAACTCCAATACTTTGGCCAACTGATGTGAAGAATTGACTCATCTGAAAAGACCCTGATGTTGGGAAAGATTGAAGGCAGGATGAGATGGGAATGACAGAGGATGAGATGGTTGGATGGCATCACTGACTCTATGGACATGAGGTTGAGTAAGCTCTGGGAGTTGGTGATGGACAGGGAAGCCTGGAGTGCTGCAGTCCACGGGGTCGCAAAGAGTCGGACACCACCGAGTGACTGAACTGAACTGAACTTAATGGACACATGAGCTGCTTCTACCTCTTGGCTATTGTGAGTAATGTTCTACAGATCTCTCTTTAAGACTTGGCTCTCAGTTCTTCAGGGTACAAAACTAGAAGTGGGATTGCTAGTTCATATGGTGATTCTATTTTTAAATTTTTTCAGAATTGTCACACTATTGTGCAAAACTGTGTAGTTTTGGTGCAGTAACAGAAGCACTTCGTGCATGGCCCTTTGTGACACAGGGCTGCAGAACCTCTCTGGATGGGGCATTCCAGAGAGCATGTCGGAGCTGACCACTCCTAGAATGAAAGCATAAACTCACCGCTTCTTACTGAGATATTACAGCTGGTAACTCACAGCCACAGGCATACATCCTGTTTTCACAAACAGTGGGAAGCCCTTTGACAAAAGAGTATTTTTTTTTCAAGTCTAGTATTCCTTTATTTTATTTTTTTCTTTTTCATTAGAGTAGTTATTCATTTAAAAGAGGCAGATGGGCAAGAAAGAACACTGACCTCATGATGGAAAGCCCATCTGCTTTTCCGGTTCTGGTCTTGAATCTTCTTTCTGTGGTAAGAGAATCTTTGGCAATTTCTCCTCCTTGAAACTAGAAAAGTCTCATCCAGATCTTACAAAGACGATATGTGTTGTTCAAATACCACAACTGAGAACCTGAGTCTATTTCTCCTATCTAAATGTTGTCTCTCATTGATAGTGGTTTTCTGAAAGAGGAGAAGGTGGGACTTCTTGATTCAAGGTTTACATCTGGATGTGCCCACCCCCAGGGTTCCTAGGCTGATTCCCCAAGGTCATGCATCATGGAGATCAGCTCTTCAAGGGCTGTGCTGTCTGTGCTAAGTCACTTCAGTCGTGTCAGATTCTGTGTGACCCTATGGACTGTAGCCCCCCAGGCTCCTCTGTCCATGGAATTTTCCAGGCAAGAAAACTAGAGTGAGTTGTCGTGCTCTCCTCCAGGGAATCTTTCTGACCCAGGGATAGAACCTGCATCTCCTGTGTCTCCTGCATTAGCAGGTGAAATCTTTACCACCAGCACCACCTGGAAAGTTTGAGGCAAAATCCTCCATGCTTTGTTTTCATCTTATTTGGAGATTTGATGGGGTTGAGGAGGGGAGGCAAGGGGACGGAACCTGGGCTGCAGGGGGAGGTGGAGCTGAGTTTTCACTTCAAATTCTGTAACAACAGCTCAAGCTTCTACCTCAGCCTGTCTCAGTCTCTTAGTGTTTCACTGCTCCATCCAATTATTGGTTCTAATCAGTGACTTAAGCATGTATCAGATCAAATGACAAAAACCAGAGCCCTGGGCCCTGCCTGGCAGGCTGCAGGCTCACACTGAGGTTTGCTGCAGGGACATTGACTAGGATTTTCTAGAGAAAAATAAAAAGACATCTCATCTTTTTAATTAATGCAGTTTTTTTTTAAATTAATGCAGTCACCAGTTTTCACCCCAAATTGTCAAATGCAGAAAAAGAAAGAAGCCCTTGTACAAATAATAATAGGGAAAAAAAAGTTCCTTTCTATTAGTAATGGGAAGCATTTTCAAGGCACTTCCTTGGTACTTCCTTCAGGTGAAATCTCTCAAAAATCATAGCATAAATTATAGATTTGTCCAAGTCTTTTCACCATAGGATATTAAGAGGCTTGTTTTAATAGTGTTGTAAGGAAAAAAGAAATAAAAGACATGTGAGAACCTCTTATCTGGGTTATCACATGAATCCTTCTGACAACTAAAATATGGTAAACTTTTAGCTTTTTCTTTTAATTGGTTTTTGTTTTAGTTTAGTTACAAGCTTGAAAAGGATTCTGTGAAAAAGATTATTCTAGGAATTAGCTTTTGTTCTCTCAGCAGTTTCTCTGGAAAACTCGATCAGGGAGGAGTGAAGGATGATTTTGTTTCATTTGACCTGTTGGATCTGAATCTTCAGCCAGAGATGGGGTGGAGATCCTGAGTGTCCTCCAGCGGTTTGCCAAGTGGAATATTAACTGTCAGTCATGGAGATGGTGCAAGAAAAGATTGAAGGCAACAGGAGAAAGGGATGGCATAGGAGGAGATGGTTAGATAGCATCACTGACGCAATGGACATGAATTTGAGCAAACTCTGGGAGATAGTGGAAGACAGAGGAGCTTGGTGTGCTTCAGTCCATGGGGTCACAAAGAGTCAGACATGACCTAGTGACTGAAAAACAGCGTGGGGATGGGGAGCTGGGAGATCAGGCCCCTTTGGGGCTGGTTTGTTTCCTTTGGGTCTGTTGTGTTAAATCTTCTGAATGTGCTAACTGGAGCATGCCATCTTTAACTCTTCTTCTCACTGTGTATTCTGTTATAGCAGCCTGAGCTGACAGAAACACCAACTTCACAGATAGAGACATTGATGAAAATCACATGTCCAGCAAATGGCCAACCCAGCTATGAATGAGAGGGATTTTGGGCCCTTCCCTGACATGACTATGAGCCATGCCATGTAGGGCCACCCAAGACAGATGGATCATGGTAGAGTTCTGACAAAATGTGGTCTTTTGGAGAAGGCAATGGCAAACCACTTTAGTATTCTTGCTTTGAGAACCCCATGAACAGTATGAAAAGGCAAAAAGACATGACACTGAAAGATGAACTCCCCAGGTCAGTAGGTGCCCAATATGCTACTGGAGAAGAGTGGAGAAATAACACCAGAAATAATGAGGAGACAGAGCCAAAGAGAAAACAGTGCCCAGTTATGGATGTGACTGGTGATGGAAGTAAAGTCCGATGCTGTCAAGAGCAATAATGCATAGGAACCTAGAACGTTAGGTCCATGAATAAAGATAAATTAGAAGTGGTCAAATAGGAGATAGCAAGAGTGAACATCGACATTTTAGGAATTAGTGAACTAAAATGGACTAGAATGGGTGAATTTAACTTGGATGACCATTATGTCTTCTACTGTGGGCAAGAATCCCTTAGAAGAAATGGAGTAGCCATCACAGTAAACAAAAGAGTCTGAAATGCAGGAGTTGGATGTAATTGCAAAAATGACAGAATGATCTTTGTTTATTTCCAAGGCAAACCATTCAATATCACAGTAATCTAAGTCTATGCCCTGACCAGTAATGCTGAAGAAGCTGAAGTTGAACAGTTCTATGAAGACCTACAAGACCTTCTAGAACTAACACCCCCAAAATATGTCTTTTTCATTATAGGGGACCAGAATGCAAAAATAGGAAGTCAAGAGATACCAGGAGTAACGGGCATACTTGGCCTTGGAGTACAAAATGAAGCAGGGCAAAGGCTAAATGAGTTTTTCCAAGAGAATGCACTGGTCATAGCAAACACCCTCTTACAACAACATAGGAGAAGACTCCACACATGGACATCACCAGGTGGTCAATACCAAAATTAGATTAATCATATTCTTTGCAGCCAAAGATGGAGAAACTCTAAACAGTCAGCAAAAATAAGACCAGGAGCTGACTGTGGCTCAGATCATAACTCTTTATTGTCAAATTCAGACTTAAATTGAAGAAAGTAGGAAAAACCACTAGACCATTTAGGTATGACCTAAATCAAATCCCTTATGATTATACAGTGGAAGTGAGAGATAGATTCAAGATATTAAATCTGATAGACAGAGTGCCTGAAGAACTATGGACAGAGGTTCGTGACATTGTACAGGAGGCAGTGATCAAAGCCATCCCCAAGAAAAAGAAATGCAAAAAGGCAAAATGGTTGTCTGAGGAGGTGAAGGCCTTACAAATAGCTGAGAAACAAAGAGAACTAAAAGGCAAAGGAGAAAATGGAAGACATACCCATTTGAATGGAGAGTTCCAAAGAATAGCAAGGAAGGAGAGATAAAGTCTTACTCAGTGATCAATTCAAAGAAATAGAGAAAAACAATAGAATGGGAAAGACTAGAGACCTCTTTAAGAAAATTAGAGATACCAAGGGAACATTTCATGCAAAGATGGGCTTGATAAAGGACAGAAATGGTATGGACCTAACAAAAGCAGAAGATATTAAGAAGAGGTGGCAAGAATACACAGAAGAACTATACAAAAAAAAAAACTATACAAAAAAGATCATTGTGACCCACATAACCATGATGGTGTGATTATTCACCTAGAACCAGACATCCTGGAGTGGGAAAACAAGTGGGCCTTGGGAAGCATCACTGCGAACAAAGCTAGTGGAGGTGATGGAATTCCAGTTGATCTATTTCAAATCCTGAAAGATGATGCTGTGAAAGTGCTGCACTCAATATGCCAGCAAATTTGGAAAACTCAGCAGTGGCCACAGGACTGGAAAAGGTCAGTTTTCATTCCAATCCCAAAGAAAGGCAATGCCAAAGAATGCTCAAACCACCGCACAATTACACTCATCTCACACGCTAGTAAAGTAATGCTCAAAATTCTCCAAGCCAGGCTTCAGCAATACATGAACCGTGAACTTCCTGATGTTCAAGCTGGTTTTAGAAAAGGCAGAGGAACCAGAGATCAAATTGCCAACATCTACTGGATCATCGAAAAAGCAAGAGAGTTCCAGAAAAACATCTATTTCTGCTTTATTGACTATGCCAAAGACTTTGACTGTGTGGATCACAATAAACTGTGGAAAATTCTGAAAGAGATGGGAATACCAGACCACCTGACCTGCCTCTTGAGAAACCTATATGCAGGTCAGGAAGCAACAGTAAGACCTGGACATGGAACAACAAACTGGTTCCAAATAAGAAAAGGAGTACATCAAGGCTGTATACTGTCACCCTGTTTATTTAACTTACATGCAGAGTATGTCATGAGAAATGCTGGGCTGGAAGAAGCACAAGCTGGAATCAAGATTGCCGGGAGAAATATCAATAACCTCAGATATGCAGATAACACCACCCTTATGGCAGAAAGTGAAGAGGAACTAAAGAGTCTCCTGATGAAAGTGAAAGAGGAGAGTGAAAAAGTTGGCTTAAAGCTCAACATTCAGAAAACGAAGATCATGGCATCTGGTCCCATCACTTCATGGCAAATAGATGGGGAAGCAGTGAGAGACTATTTTTTTGAGCTCCAAAATCACTGTAGATAGTGACTGCAGCCCTGAAATTAAAACACGCTTGCTCCTTGGAAGAAAAGCTATGACCAACCTAGACAGCATATTATAAACCAGAGACATTACTTTGCTGAATAAGATCGGTCTAGTCAAAGCTATGGTTTTTCCAGTAGTCATGTATGGATGTGAGAATTGGACTATAAAGAAAGCTGAGCGCTGAAGAATTGATGCTTTTAAACTGTGGTGTTGAAGAAGACTATTGAGAGTCCCTTGGATTGCCAGGGACAGTCAATCCTAAAGAAAATCACAGTCCTGAATATTCATTGGAAGGACTGATGCTGAAGGTGAAACTCCAATACTTTGGCCACTTGATGAGAAGAACTGACTCATTAGAAAAGACCCTGATGCTGGGAAAGATTGAAGGTGGGAGGAGAAGGGGACAACAAAGGATGAGATGGTTGGATGGCATCACCGACTCAGCTGACATGAGTTTGAGCCAGCTTTAGGAGTTGGTGGTGGACATGGAGGCCTGGCTTGCTGCAGTTAATGGGGTTACAAAGAGTTGGTACGACTGGGTGACTGAACTGAACTAAACTGATGTGACACTGACTCTTGGAAATCGGTGTTAAAGGGTCCAAGGAGAGAACGATCAATGTGAAATTGAAGGACACAGGTTTGGAGGTAGCTCTGGTTAATTCCAAGGGCTTCCCAGGTGGCTCAGTGGTAAAGAGCCACATGGCTCAGTGGCCAGTGCAGAAAACACAAGAGACATGGATTCAATCTCTGGGTCCTAAAGATCCCCTGGAGTAGGAAATAGTAACCCACTCCAGTTTTCTTGCCTGCAAAATTCCATGGACAGAGGAGCTTGGCAGCCTACAGTCCATGAGGTCACAAAAAGCCAGACACGACTGAAGGACTGAGCACACACAAGCACTGGTTACTTCCTTCTCTTATTACCCTGAACCCTATTTGGTTTTCTGTCCTGTGGGAAAATACAGAATCATTGGAGCGATTGAGTAAGAAATGCATAAGCTTGTAAAGATCCCTTTGCCCCTCTACAAAACACTCCAAGGCTATTAAAAATGCTTAAGTTGGCTACATTTTGCATCTAGTTCAATAATTAAGCACTCTTTGTGCAAGGGGTGATCTGGTGGGACAGAAGGGAGAAAGCCTGGGTGTAAAAGCTCTGGAAATGCTGCTTCCTTGGTCTTATGGGGGTAACAAAAGAACAGAACCTTAGCAAAGAAAATGAAAGAACTTCCCTTGATATCAAGTCATTCCTTTATTTGTAAATGCATAGGTGGAATAACTAAAGAATCACAACTGCTTCTTAGAATGCAAATTCACTGACTTGTCAGCAGACACAGCAGCCACCACTTCAGGGGCAAGTTACCAGCAGCACAGACAAGTTCGTTTCTCTTCTGGGTCTTCATTCCCGAAACAGAGACCATGATGAAATTATGCAAGAAGGTACAAGAGGGTATAGGGCATCTGAATATGTGTGATTGCATGTCACATGCAACCACAGTGCCCATGGAATGAGACTCCTGAGGTGTCCTGAAAGTTTGGCTTCATGAAGGGGGTCCATTATTCTCTGGGTTTAGGAGGGAAAGGGCAGAGAGAGAGTGAGAAGGTACCTTAGGCTGAATGGAAACCCAAGTTTGATTAACATCTTAGTAAGTGCCTTTTGTGGGCAGAATGTGGTCTCCTATATAAAAACTCACATCTGGGAACTAAAAGGCTGATTCGAGATCTGGGCAAAAAATATAAAAGATAAACAAGTAAGTACACTATCAAAAGTTAAATCAAAAGGAGCTCTGAGGTGACTTGAAGAAACTACCACTGGTAAAAGATAGGACAATTTGAATACTGGTAAGAATAATGGCAGCAATGTATTGGAATATACCAAACATGTATAAATCAATAAAATCACATTAAAAATAAAAAGATTCTTTTAAAAGTGCTCATGAACCAACTGATGACTTAATTTTTTTTTTTGGCCATGTCTTGAGGCTTGTGAGATCTTAGTTCCCCAACCAGGGATGGAACCTGAATCCACAGCAATGCAAGTGCCAAGTCCTAACCACTGGATCTCCAGGGAATTCCCAACTGGTGACTTAAGTGGTGATGGACGGGGAGGCCTGGCGTGCTGCGATTCATGGGGTCGCAAAGAGTCAGACATGCCTGAGTGACTGATCTGATCTGACTTAAGAAACTTGTAGAAAGAGAAGAACCAAAAACATTTGATTTCTTAGAGGTAAATTTATCCTGCATCTTCCACTTATTAGATAAAAGAAAAATAATAGAACCAGAATATGATTTTGTGATCCTGAACAAAGTAATGGATCCAGACAATAATCAATGGCAGCTAATGTGGGAAATAGATGGGGAAACTGTGGAAACAGTGTCAGACTTTATTTTTTGGGGCTCCAAAATCACTGCAGATGGTGACTGCAGCCATGAAATTAAAAGACGCTTACTCCTTGCAAGGAAAGTTATGACTAACCTAGATAGCATATTGAAAAGCAGAGACATTATTTTGCCAACAAAGGTCCGTCTAGTCAAGGCTATGGTTTTTTCTGTATGGATGTGAGAGTTGGACTGTGAAGAAGGCTGAGCGCCGAAGAATTGATGCTTTTGAACTGTGGTGTTGGAGAAGACTCTTGTGAGTCCCTTGGACTGCAAGGAGATCCAGCCAGTCCATTCTGCAGGAGATCAGCCCTGGGATTTCTTTGGAAGGAATGATGCTAAAGCTGAAACTCCAGTACTTTGGCCACCTCATGCGAAGAGTTGACTCATTGGAAAAGACTCTGATGCTGGGAGGGATTGGGGGCAGGAGGAGAAGGGGATGACAGAGGATGAGATGGCTGGATGGCATCACTGACTCACTGGACGTGAGTCTGAGTGAACTCCGGGAGTTGGTGATGGACAGGGAGGCCTGGTGTGCTGCAATTCATGAGTCGCAAAGAGTCAGACATGACTGAGTGACTGAACTGAACTGACTGAACTGAACTGAATGTCACAATAGGCAGACAATCTGATACTTTGTGTCTCTTGATGGAAGTACACACCACCACCTAGAAAGTGTTTTTGCCAAGAAATGGACCCTGAACTTGATCAAGTATCTAGACTTAATTACCAGAAAATACAGAGGAATACATTCAATGACACCATATGAATGCAATCTGCAATACCCCAAACCTCAGAAACTTTATAGCTTTTTCAGTGAATACACTGCAAAGAAAAATGGAGGATCCCTGGTCGGGGAACTGAGATCTCACAGGCAGTGCAGCGTGGACAAAAAAAAAAAAAAAGGATAGAAAAATGGAAGGAAAACGGGAAACATACACAAGTAAAATGACTTAAGAGACATATCAACCATGTGTAATGAGTGGCTGTTGTTTAAGTTCTACTTAAAAAAATCAACCTCAACCATAAAGAAACCTTTTAAGACACTTCAGGAAATTTGAACACTAATTGGATTTTTGATGATGTCGAGAAATTATTGTTCAGTTTGTTTCTGGGATGATAACAGTGCAATGTGTTTCAAAAAGCAGATGAATGGATAAGAAAGCTGTGGTACATATACACAATGGAGTATTATTCAGCCATTAAAAAGAATACATTTGAATCAGTTCTAATGAGGTGGATGAAACTGGAGCCTATTATACAGAGTGAAGTAAGCCAGAAAGAAAAACACCAATACAGTATACTAACGCATATATATGGAATTTAGAAAGATGGTAACAATAACCCTGTGTACGAGACAGCAGAGGAGACACTGATGTATAGAACAGTCTTATGGACTCTGTGGGAGAGGGAGAGGGTGGGATGATTTGGGAGAATGGCATTGAAACATGTAAAATATCATGTATGAAATGAGTTGCCAGTCCAGGTTCGATGCACGATACTGGATGCTTGGGGCTGGTGCACTGGGACGACCCAGAGGGATGGAATGGGGAGGGAGGAGGGAGGAGGGTTCAGGATGGGGAACACATGTATACCTGTGGCAGATTCATTTTGATATTTGGCAAATCTAATACAGTTATGTAAAGTTTAAAAATAAAATAAAATTTAAAAAAAAAAAAAAAAAAAAAAAAGAAGTCCTTCTAGAGATTCAAACAGAAGCACTTACAGATAAAATCCCATTCTTGTGTGTAGGTCTTGCTGGGTACTCCTGTAGTATGTGCGTCAACTGGATTTTGTTATATTAGTCACTCTGCTTTTGTGTGTGTTTGAAACATCTCATAATGAAGTAGTTAAAAATAGTATAATAGGGGAAGGGAAAACAATTTGACCCAGAGAATAGATAGTGGTCATTTCAGGCCTGAAGGCACGGGCAAGAATGCTTTCCTGGGGCCCTCACACAGAAGTGACCAAATGGTCTGCTATTTGCCAGGCATTCCTGCTCAGGAAATACATCTTCGACAGTTCTATTTCACTGTGTAGTTGTGTGTTCTTCGAATTCCCTAAAAATTGGTGTCTGTGACTCTCTGCACACCCCTGGCCAACCCCATGTGGGCTCAAGTTTGCTGAACTGTCACACAGTCTAAGGGTCATTGATCCCCAGACTCTGCTCAACGCTATTGATTCCTGCCTGCTGCCCTCTGGTCCCGTGACCTCCCGCAGTGCCCCGTGGCCTGCGTTTCCTGCCCCTCCAGGAGCACTCTTGTCTACTCCGTGGTTTCCCTGGCTGATGGGAGTACAGCGTGATGCCAAATAAAGTCTCCAGCAACAATAAGGTTCAAGGTTGGCTCCTCCTGCAGAGGAGTTAAGCCTTATCTGCTTTCAGCACCACTCTCCCTGTGGTACTTAGCCAGACTGGTGGAAGGTTTTCAGAGCAATCGGCTTGCAAGCTGTCGCTGCTAACCCTGACTCTAGCCCTAGAGACGACCTTTTCTTCAGACTGGATTATTTATGTGTATCCTGCAACCTCACTGGGGAAGTGTGTTTTGGCCCCCAAACAAAGATTACTGTCTCCTCGATGACCTCAAAATATTTCCTTGCACATGGCTGTTCACTGGGGTGCTTTGCTGAAGGTTGCTGCCTTTTTATTTTAGCTGCTTGACATTGTTTCATTCCTAAGGTGCCAGGGGCATCACTTTGGGGATCAATTGTACTAAGTACAAATAAGTCAAACAATTCATGCTGCAGACATGGGTACAATTTTTAAAGATGAGTTCCAGAAGTCTCTGGAGTCATGAACAGGAGTGCTGACCTGTTCTCAGCACTCCTGAGAGGCAAAGAGGACAAAATATATTTCAGAATTTGGAACTAATGTGGCATAGTGGTTAGGACCACGCCATTGGCAGTCCTGATCTGGGTGTAGATATCAGCTCTGCCTTAGCGGTGTGATTTTGAGAAATCAGCTAACTCCACAAAGCTTGAGTTTCCTTAGTTTGATTATAGTGCTTATCTCAGGGGGAGTATCATAAAAGAGTAAAAGAGAGAGATATGATGGCTATGCTTGTCACATGCTGACTGCTCATTATTATTCAGATAGTATTAAAAATTTACCATAATATGTAGTCATAATCCTTATAATGACAGCTTTCAAAGCTCATAGCACTTCATATACATGTCTATTGTAACTTAATATTTTGTACTATAATTATTTTATTGACTAGGTTCCTAGCCTATACTAAATGGCAGGGCCTCACTCTTATCTTTTTTCTCCCTAATATTCAGCACCTAATAGGTACTTAATACTTGTTGGAGGAATGAATGGTTGGCATGGCTATCAGGAAGAAATGAAACTGCCTGTTTTTTAGTCATAAGACACAGCACACATGTGCACACCATGGACCTCCACAGCCATGATAAAAATGCTGACAATCCCCAAGTGCTGGGTTCACTGTTGCTTCTCTTAGAAGTGGCTACAGAAGGCGACTTGGGAGTTCCTGTAAATCCTTGCTCCTTTTCCTTTACACTGGGAAGGGCAGAGTGCAGAGTAAAAGCTGTGCACAAGGCAAAGAGGAAAACGAGCTGCCGTTTTTCACATCCTATAAAGGCTACTGAACTGTGGTCAGAGGACATTAATTTTGCAGTTTTCCTTGTAGGTGGGCTTCCAGAAGTGTATACTTACAGCCTAGGAGTCTCTTGGATTTTTCTCAGATGCTCCTGACTTGTGTTTTGCTCTTCTGGCGTGTCAGAAAGGGAGTACTTCATGTCTGAGGTGTGCTTATGATGGTGAAGTCAAGCCAGTGGAGAATCTTATGTAAGGCTCAGATAAATGAGATGAGGGGCAAAGGCAGCTTGATTGGGCTTTATCCAAAAAATATACAATTTTTGTTAAAGTAAGATCATATTCATCAGTTATAATATAACCATCGATCCTTAATTAACTGCAGTCACATGGTTATTCACTTAGAGTGAAAACACTATGTGGATCGAGATTTAAAGAAATATATCTACTCTTCCTTCTATAGTTTACTTAAGGCTCAGCCACTGTATTCCCCAGAGATTGGACATATTCCCTAGACCATGTCTCTCTTCTGGGCAGAGATCTGCTGACTCGACAAGGTCACCATGCAGTGAACAGAGCCTTAACTGTATTTAGAAGTGCTCCAAGGGGTCTGGGTGTGAGTCAAGTTTTCCTATCTACTAACTATATGAAATTACGAGACAGATTAACAAAACACAAAAAATATTTCCATAGCCTTTTATTCTAGGTACACAAGAAAAACATAAAAACTACCCTTGCTCCTATAAGGCATAATACTTTCAAATACTTGAAATTTTTTCTAGGAAAAGTTTAACTTCCCAGTGCACTTTTTCTTATTATGC
Organism: Bubalus kerabau; assembly: GCF_029407905.1. Classification (NCBI taxonomy): domain Eukaryota; kingdom Metazoa; phylum Chordata; class Mammalia; order Artiodactyla; family Bovidae; genus Bubalus; species Bubalus kerabau. Next base: position 27,294,813 of record NC_073636.1, read on the forward strand.
ATCTATATGCTTAAACATGTACATAGACACACCTGCAAGGGCACGCCAACCACAACACAATAATTAGAAGGAATTTCAAACTTTTCTGGCATTTTTTAAACTTTTAGCGTCCAAATCAGTCTTCCAAGGAAGGAAGCATCTCTGAAGGATGCAGAAACTGCTCCAGGACCTCTCCCTGCAGATGCAAATAAGCACCTTCTTGGGCTTCTCTTGTGGCTCAGCTGGTAAAGAATGTGTCTGCAATGCAGGAGACCTGGGTTTGATCCCTGGGTTCGGAAGATCCCCTGGAGAAGGAAAAGACTACCCACTCTAGTATTCTGGCCTGGAGAATTCCATGGACTATATAGTCCATGTGGTCACAAAGAGCGACTTTCACTTTTACTTTTTCACTTTTCACTGCATGGGAGACAGACGTTCCTGAAATTCAGAAAGCCAGCTTCAGGAACTTCCAAGTTCTTCTTTTTTGGAGACCTAATTAGTTTAAGTCACTTCCATGTTTTCTAAAAAAACACACCTGGTGTGTATATAATTTTCAAAGCAAATTCCCGTATTGCTGTCTCCAAAAGCTTAAAGCTGTTCTGTACATCTTGCTGACTTCACCATGGTAGCATTGATTCTGTTATTGTCCCAGGAGGGTGAGGAAACAGAGGGACAGGAGCATGTAATCATATGATTTAGGTGCAACCCTTATTGACAAGCCCAAATGACGACTTCAAGGCCTTGGAAGCGAAAATCCAGGGGTGATGTCATGATCAAGTAACCTCAGTGAAAGTTTTCTACGTAAATGCTAATATGTGTCACTGCTGGTTTTCTCCTTTAGAACACCTGAAAATAAATTGCTTTTATGGAGCCCATTATCCCACCTTGAACGGAATTCCTCTGGTGTAGGGGAAGAGCAGAAGTAGGGCTGCCTTGTCCCTGAAAAATTGTGAAGTAGGTAAAGTTTATTTTTGCTACCTTCTTACCATCCTCTCCTCTGTCCTGATTCCCTGTAGTCATTCCTCAGGCTCTAGCCTGTGTCCGATTCCCAAGGGCCTTCTTGCTGTCAGTTAATAATAGCTTCCGATGCTGTTATTCTTCTCAGAGTTTTTTTTTGCATTTTAATAAGGCCCCCAGGGATTACAAGCCTCCAGAACCAAAAGAGTGAATCTCTAATGGTGGAATTTTAGGTCTCTATGACAGATTTGGTGGGAGATTTTTATAGGGAGGGTTCCCTCAGAAAGCAAACACACTGACAGCCTTCAACTCCTCTGACTTGGTACGGCTGGCCCTACAAAGGAGGACAGGAATGTGAATTAATCAGCAAGAAAGTGCTGAACTTTATGGAAAAGAAAAACCTTAAGCCTTTGCTAATTATAATCATGTTTTAATCAGTTTCCCAATCAATGAATATATGGTGACGTGGGAGACATTTTCCTGCAGGGAAAATTATACACTGTCTTAGGGAAAGTCTCTTTAGTATTTGTGCAATAGGAAATCTGAGATTTTTTGACATGGGGATGTTTCCTAATCTGTGTTCTAGGGAGTAATCAGGTTGACATGAGTAGAATTCTGGGATTGAGTCCTAGGTACAGTCCTAAGAGTTAATAGTAATAATGAAGATGATACTGAAGTGTTGTTTCCAACATATATTTCATACATGGACAAAAAAGAAAAGGAGCCAGAATATTCTTCTCACCATTGTCTAGCACAAGAGGATGTCAGATTCCTACACTTTATCTGGACTGCTCTATCGCCCCTCTTTTTTTTTTTTCCTCCCCCTGCTAAGTAAACAGTGGAGCTTCATCCATTATTCAGCTATCAGAGACTGTCAGGATTTTCTGGCTGTGGAACTAGCGAGTTCTTCCATTTCTTTAAAATGTGGAAAAACGCATTTGCAAAACTGCTGGAAAGGGAAATGAAGAAAGATATCCACTCCTACAATATAATTAATCCTGTGAGTGTCTCCCCCAGAGGGCTGACTTGAGTTTTTCTTTAGTAATGGGAATTTAGTTTTCTTTTTTCAGTTGTCATTATTCATATCTAACTACCTGTGGCAAGTTCCAGGGAAGAAAGAGACTCTTGTAAACAGGTTTGGGGCACAGAGGAAGGGAGGTCTTTGAAATGATGCCCCGTGAGAACCAGCATAGAGCAACTGTGCCCCGCTCTACCTTACAGCTGTAAACACAGCCCCTCCCTGCCCACCAAGTGTTACAAATTCTCCTGTTATTGCTCTGGGAAGGCTTCCTGCCCCAAGTTTTCCATGTGGAATGCTGCAGTTTGAAGTCTTCTCTTGGAGAGATTTTCCAGGTCAAAAGTTGCAGGTGTAAGAATATTGAAAGGAATGTAAAATCTTGTGCATATGTGAAAAAACATTTTTTTTATTGCTTTGATTTTTGCAGTGAATAGTGACCTCTACACGTGGAAGCACAGAACACGCCACCCAGGGAGGGGACTGAAACATACCAGGGATGAGGAGATGAGCTCCCAAACACTTTAAAGTGGCTCCAGTCTCCACTTCCGGATGACGGTTTCTAGAGGCTTCAGAGAACCAACAGAGCCCGAAGTGCTATCTTGCTTCCGTATTGCTTCCATGGGGGTCAGGCAAGGGCATACTAGGGGTTCTGGAGGCACAGAGAGAAGACCTGGTTTAAGGTCTTCCATTGGCTGAGCCTCCTACAGCTAACATCTTCTGGAAGGGGATTTACAGCATCCTTACATATTGTGAGGGTTTCCCTGGTGGCTCAAGAGTGAAGAATCTGCCTGCAATGCAGGAACCACAGAAGTTGTGGGTTCGATCCCCAGGTCAGGATGCTATGCTAAGTCACTTCAGTTGTGTCCGACTCTGTGCGACCCCATAGACGGCAGCCCACAAGGCTCCCCTGTCCCTGGGATTCTCCAGGCAAGAACACTGGAGTGGGTTGCCATTTCCTTCTCCAATGCATGAAAGTGAAAAGTGAAAGTGAAGTCGCTCAGTCATGTCCAACTCTTAGCGACCCCATGGACTGCAGCCTACCAGGCTCCTCTGTCCATGGGATTTACCAGGCAAGAGTACTGGAGTGGGGTGCCATTGCCTTCTCCTCCAGGTCAGGAAGACCCCCTGTATTCTTGCCTGGAGAATCCTATGGACAGAGGAGTCTGGCAGACTACAGTCCTTAGCCCCGCAAAGAGTTGAACGTGACTGAAGTGACTTAGCACTCATGCATGCACATTTTCTGAAAGATTTTTTTGCTTTTGGTAAATTACAAAACACTATTGGAGTATAAGGTGTTTGAATGATGGAAAGTCAACACAATCTGCATCAATGAAACTGGAATGGGAATTCCCTGGTGGTCCAAGGGTTAAGACTTCCAGTGCAGAGGGTGTGGGTTTGATTCCTGACTGGGGAGCTAAGATACTACTTGCTTCACAGCCAAAAAAACTAAAACATAAAAGACAGAAGCACTATCCTAACAAATTCAATAGAGACTTTAAAAGTGGCCCACATCAAAAATTTCTTTTAAAAAAAGGAGAAACTGGAATGCATCATTAAATGTGGTAGAGCATGCTCAAAATAGAGGTAGATGAATCTTTTGGTACAGAGGAAAAGGAAGAAAACTCATGCCCCCCTTCTTTTGATAAAGTGATCACTGTTAGAGAACTGCCTGACTGTAAACTTGAAGTAATAATAATTTTAAAAATCATGGAAACTCTCTCTCATGGTCGAATGTAGGTGTTCAGGTAGGAATAACGCTGACACTCAGGAGGCACTTGGTATATGAAGGGAGAAATGTTGAGAGACCCATAGCCTGTGGACAACCATACATCAAAGCCAGCATCATTATCTCAAAGAGAAGGAGGTCTCAAGGAAAGTTACAGAGTTTCATGTGCTTTAATGTATTTGTCCATGGCTACTTGAAGACAAAGACGTGTCTGTGCCAATCCAGGCAGACTGGGCAATAAGAATGATGAACCATTAAGATTTAACCTACAGTCCAGTGGATGGACTGGACTCCTGAGCACTCAAGTCAGATGCAAAGGGGAGGCTGTATAAAGAGAAATATTGAGGGTTTTAATAATTTAATGGGGAGAAAAAACCTTAAACAATTAAAATAAGATGCAACAAGACAGATATGAGACATAATTTTTTAAATTAAAAATTAAATTTATTAAATTTAATTTAATTAAAGCAGGGGTTCAGGATGGGAATACACATGTACACCCATGGCTAATTCGAGTCCATGTATGGCAAAAGCCACCACAGTAAAGTAATTAGCCTCCAATTAAAATAAATAAACTAATTTTCAATTAAAAATATTTATTTTTGGCTGCCTGGGCTGCATAGTTGCGGCAAGTGGGGCTACTCTCTAGTTGCTTTTCAAGGGCTTCTTATTGTAGTGACTTCTCTTGCTATGGAGCACGGGCTCCAGGGTGCAAGGCTTCAGTAGCTGTGGCAGGTGGGCTCAGTAGTTGAAGCTCCCAGGCTCCAGAGCACAGGCTCAGTCGTTGAGGCACACGGGCTTCGTTCCTCTGTGGCATGTGGGATCTTCCTGGACCAGAGATTGAACCCATGTCTCCTGCACTGGCAGGCTAATTCTTCACCACTGAGCCACCAGGGAAGCTTAGGACTTATGATTTAGTGTTACATGAGTGAAAGAAGTAAAAAAGTACAAACTTCCAGTTATAAAATTATTAAGTCATGGAGATGTAATGGACAGTATGATGCCTAAAGTTAATAATGTATTGTATATTTGAATGTTGCCAAAAGTAGATAGACCTTAAACATTCTTATCACAGGAAAATAATTTGTAACTGTGTATGGTGATGGATGCAAAGAAATAGAGGAAAACAACAGAATGGGAAAGACTAGGGATCTCTTCAAGAAACTCAGAGATACCAAAGGAACATTTCATGCAAAGATGGGCTCGATAAAGGACAGAAATGGTATGGACCTAACAGAAGCAGAAGATATTAAGAAGAGATGGCAAGAATACACAGAAGAACTGTACAAAAAAAGATCTTCACGACCCAGATAATCACGATGGTGTGATCACTGACCTAGAGCCAGACATCCTGGAATGTGAAGTCAAGTGGGCCTTAGAAAGCATCACTACGAACAAAGCTAGTGGAGGTGATGGAATTCCAGTTGAGCTATTTCAAATCCTGAAAGATGATGCTGTGAAAGTGCTGCACTCAATATGCCAGCCAATTTGGAAAACTCAGCAGTGGCCACAGGACTGGAAAAGGTCAGTTTTCATTCCAATCCCAAAGAAAGGCAATGCCAAAGAATGCTCAAACTACTGCACAATTGCACTCATCTCACATGCTAGTAAAGTAATGCTCAGAATTCTCCAAGCCAGGCTTCAGCAATATGTGAACCATGAACTTCCTGATGTTCAAGCTGGTTTTAGAAAAGGCAGAGGAACTAGAGATCAAATTGCCAACATCTGCTGGATCATGGAAAAAGCAAGAGAGTTCCAGAAAAACATCTATTTCTGCTTTATTGACTATGCCAAAGCCTTTGACTGTGTGGATCACAAGAAACTGTGGAAGATTCTTCAAGAGATGGGACTACCAGACCACCTGATCTGCCTCTTGAGAAATTTGTATGCAGGTCAGGAAGCAACAGTTAGAACTGGACATGGAACAACAGACTGGTTCCAAATAGGAAAAGGAGTTCGTCAAGGCTGTATATTGTCACCCTGCTTATTTAACTTATATGCAGAGTACATCATGAGAAATGCTGGACTGGAAGAAACACAAGCTGGAATCAAGATTGCCGGGAGAAATATCAATAACCTCAGATATGCAGATGACACCACCCTTATGGCAGAAAGTGAAGAGGAACTCAAAAGCCTCTTGATGAAAGTGAAAGTGGAGAGTGAAAAAGTTGGCTTAAAGCTCAACATTCAGAAAACGAAGATCATGGCATCGGTCCCACCACTTCATGGGAAATAGATGAGGAAACAGTGGAAACAGTGCCAGACTTTATTTTTCTGGGCTCCAAAATCACTGCAGATGGTGACTGCAGCCATAAAATTAAAAGACACTTACTCCTTGGAAGGAAAGTTATGACCAACCTGGATAGAATATTCAAAAGCAGAGACATTACTTTGCCAAAAAAGGTCCGTCTAGTCAAGGCTATGGTTTTTCCAGTGGTCATGTATGGATATGAGAGTTGGACTGTGAAGAAGGCTGAGCACCGAAGAATTGATGCTTTTGAACTGTGGTGTTGGAGAAGACTCTTGCGAGTCCCTTGGACTGCAAGGAGATCCAGCCAGTCCATTCTGAAGGAGATCAGGCCTGGGATTTCTTTGGAAGGAATGATGCTAAAGCTGAAACTCCAGTACTTTGGCCACCTCATGCGAAGAGTTGACCCATTGGAAAAGACTCTGATGCTAGGAGGGATTTGGGGCAAGAGGAGAAGGGGACGACAGAGAATGAGATGGCTGGATGGCATCACTGACTTGATGGATGTGAGTCTGGATGAACTCCGGGAGTTGGTGATGGACAGGGAGGCCTGGCGTGCTGCGATTCATGGGGTCGCAAAGAGTCGGACACGACTGAGTGACTGATCTGATCTGATCTGATGGTGATAGATGCTAACTAAATTAACTGTGGTAATAATTTCAAGATATATACAAATATTCAATCATTATATTATATACCTAAAATCAATATAATGTTATGTATCAATTATACCTCAATAAAAATAATGACATACAATTGATAACATATGTAATTATTATGTAATTAATAACAACATTCCGTGGAAATGATCAATTGTGCAAATAAGAACTGAGAAATTTGTTTAATCAAATATTCATGTGAAATGGAGTTGAAGGTTTTTGTTAACAGGAAGCTTTATCTTAACCAGTGGTGTAAATTAGTTGCTGAAAAGGGTAATGGCTGAGTAGATAAAAGCATATTGCCCAGGTCAAAGAAGCAAAAAGTCCTTCAGCACTCTAAAATGACCAGACCCTACATGAGAGATTGTAGTCTTGAGAAAGGTTTTGAAAGATAAGCATCAAGGGCCTAAAAGGTAACAGGATGAAATGGGTCAACAAGCATCTCAATAATTCATAGAGGTGGCCAAGTGCAGCACAGAGGGGCTAATGAGAGTGAAAGAAGATGTTCACTACTTATAGTTCCTGAGAGTAGGAGCTGGCACGCTGTGCAGAGCCACACAGGGAAGAAGTAGTGTTGGTCAGGAGGGAGCAAAGGGTGCTGGGAAAGCATAGCCGCAGCCTTTATTAAGTTTTCCATGAGAAAGACAAGGCAGAGCAGGGCAAACAGCCTAGGACTGGCTAGCTTGCACAATCCCAGAAGGCTCTGGGGCCTGGGAGTGTCCCTAGTGGTCTGGTACCTGGCTGTAGTTGATTTAGGGGAAGGGAAATATTAGCATGGTGAGTGCAGGAGCATACAGAGGTTGTTGAGGGTATGGCCTCCGATCCGTTGGTTTGTACAGTAAGTCCCCCACATGGGGACTAGTTCTGTTCCAAAAGCCCATTCTTAAGTCTAATTTGTTCCTAAGTCTAACAAGGTTAGCCGACATACTCAACTAACCCAGTTGGCTATATAGTACTGTACTGTAACAGATTTGTAATACTTTTCACACAAATAATACATATATACAAAGCAAACACAAAAATAAATATTTTTAATCTTCCAGTACGGTACCTTGAAAAGTACAGTAGTAGAGCACAATCGCTGGCACACAGCAGCTGGCATCAAGTGAACAGGCAGGAGGAGTTACTGACTGGAGGAGGGAGAGGAGGCGGGAGATGGTAGAGCTGAAGGGGCGTCAGCAATAGGAGACTGAGGGCAAGCTGCATTTTCATCCTGATGTTGACAGCACAGGTGTCTGGTTCCTCGCTGGAATCAATTCTAGCTACCCTCTTGAAAAAATGATTTAGTGATGTCTGGGTAGCACTGTACCAGCTACATCATCGAAGCTTTTGTGCTTGCTTCTGGGCATCCTGGGCATGAAATAAAGATACTGTACCCCATACAGTACTGTACAGTAAAGTACACAAAAGCACAACCGCTTATAGAAAATGCATGCATAGGACAGTGTATGCCAGACACATGAACTGACACATGTGATTGGACATGCAAATGCACATTCACATCTTGGAAAGTTTGAAACTTGAAAGTTCGTATGTAGGGAACTTACTGTGTTCTTAGGAATCAGCTAGCCCTGAGAGGTGCAGTCTTCCTGCCCTATCACCCTGCCCACCCTGATCAAGTTAGCTACTCAAAATGTCAAGACATCCTAACATATAGAAAATAAAAATTGTGATTAATATGTCTGTGTCCAAGCTGTAGGTCCAGGGTAAGAACTAGGAACCACAGGGAGAAGTTCTGGGGAGACGGATTATAGGGAGAAAAAGAAATCTTTCTATGAAATAGAGTGCTCTAAAAGTGGAACAGATGTCTTTGTCAAACAGGGAATGTTTAAATCCAGATATATTCTGAGATGGAAAAACCAAGTCATTCATGTTGTAGGTGGGATTTCTTCAATAACTGGGAGGTAGGAATAAGGTCCGACTCATAGATTCTATTATTCTATAGTCAATTGCATGCTTAGTGTATGAAGGAATTTGTATGGCAATTGTTTCTCTTCATGTTCTACTCCTTATCTTCTCAGAGATAGCACTCATTTAAAGAGACTAAAATTTAGCAGTGGGAATAAATGGCATTTTCTAAAAACATAATTGTAATAACTGGGGCTCTGATGGGGAGTATTGGAAGCAAGCCACTGGAAAAAGAACCCCTATTTTAGTGCCAGTTAAGTGGAAGCCAAGTGGCCAGACGCCTTAGTTAAAAACAATGGGCTGACCTTGAGTTCTCTTGAGAAACTAGGGATTGTAAGATTTGTCTTGGCAACATCCTTCTATGAAGTCATTCTTCCACTAGAAATTTATAGAGCTCTGGCTTTGCCTTGTCCATCAGGGACCTCACTGTGTGTCAGGACCGTCTTTTGCAACCAATTGATCTATTAGTTCTCATTTAAGTATGCTCCTATTAAATATTAAAAGATTCTAATGGAGAGTAAGAGTCTCAGTTTCCTCCTTCTTAAAATGAAGGGGTTGTACTAGAATGATCAGTAAGTTTTCTTTGATCCTCAAATTCCTTGACCTCTAGATGCTGCACTTAGAGGTACTCTGAAAAGTCTGTTCCTTGGATTGACTCAAGTCACACAAGCCACTCTAATGTAACACTAGATGCACATGAAGGCTGCCTGTGTGTCTTTCACTCTTTTCAGAGATCATTACATCAATCTGTAATGTTTGTATCCACCATTCACATTTAGGCTTTTATAGTCCCGGTAAAGGGCTTTTATAGTCCCGGTAAAGGGCTTCCCAGATGGTGCAGTGGTAAAGAATTGGCCTGCCAATGCAGGAGACATAAGAGACATGGGTTTGATCCCTGGGTCGGGAAGATTCCCTGGAGTAGGAAATGGTAACTCGCTCCAGTATTCTTGTGTGGAAAATTCCATGAACAGAGGATCCTGACAGGCTACAGTCCATGGGGTCGCAAAGAGTCAAACACAGCTGAGCTCACAAACACACACATTCTCACTAAAACTTTATATAGACATAAATAAAATATGGTTTCAATTTTTATATAATTAATAGTACACTCTATGATTTTGCTACTTGCTTTTTTCCCCACACATCTTTTTTTCTGAGATTTAGCCATTTTGGCATAGCAAGGCATTTGTTTTTAACTGCTATATAATATTTTAGTGTGTGATTATACTGTTAATACACCACCACTTATGTATACATCTTCCCATTAATAGACATTTAGGAAATTTTCCCATATTTTGCTGATATAGACAATGTGCTAAGAACATTCTTGTACTTGGCTATAAACATTTTCTTTTTTATTCTTCATGTTCTGCCATTTTACTCTGATAAGTCTTGGAATAACTTTACCATAATTTATTCTGAGTATACTTTCCATCTAGAGATTCACTGGGCGTCTTTCTTTAAATCTGCAGAGTTTTCATTCTGAACCATGTATCCCTTTCCTTGTCTGAGAACTCCTATGAGGCACAGGCGCCTCTCTCGCCCACTGTTCGTGTATCTGCACTGCACACGTGCTCTCGGTACTACATTCCTTCTCTCCATGTGTCAGGTCTGGGCCTGTAGCATGTTTTGAGTTTTTATTAATAAACTCGATACCTTTATCATTATTATTTAAAATTTATGCCTGTCTTTATTTTAAAATTTCTCATTTTTAAAAAATAGAGGTTATTGGGACTTCCCTGGTGGTCCAGTGGTTAAGAATCCGTCTTCCAATGCAGGGGTTGCAGGTTCGATCCCTGGTCAGGGAAATAAAATCCCACATGCTTTGGGACAACTAAGCTGGTGTTCCAAAACTAGAAGCTGCGTGTCTAGAGCCGGTGCTCCACAACAAGAGAAGCCCCCACAATGAAAAGCCTTCGTGCCACAACTAGAGAAAGTCTGTGTGCTGTGATGAAGAAACAGCTCAGCCAAAACTTATAAATAAATAAATACCATTAAAAAAATGGAAGCTATTCATTTATCTCACTGGGCAACCAAACATACCTATTTTAAAGTTTTGCCAGATGGTGCCACAAACTTAATTTCCCTGAGGGCATATTCATGTTGAGCATGTTGATTTTCTTGGCTGTCTTTCTTGGTATTAGATTTTGCCGTCTGTTTTGGAATTTTGCTTTGCAGGCTTATTTTCAGTGGGAGGCGTTTGTTTTTGTTTTTCTGTTTCCTTTCATTCACCTCTCCTGGGCCAGTGGTTTTGTGGCTACCGAGGCCCAGCTGCTCAGGACTCCCTGCACCAAACCCGGTATTCCAGAGCTTTGGTCCCATGGTGGAATTGGGGATATTGTGGCTTGCTTCCTGACTTGATGAAGACTGCGCTTCTGTCTGCTTTTTCCTTCTTGGGCTGGTATCCTATTAAAAATTTGACCCCCAGGGAAGCTAAAAGCTACAGCTTTTAGTTTCTTTTATGAGTGGGTGTTGGGAGTGAAGACAGTAGTCCGTGAGTGACATTAGCCTAGATTCCCACTCTTGAGTGGAGTAATTTTATCCTCTTTGCTCCTCTGGAATCAAAATGCAGACTGCCTCCTTCCAGAAAGGGCCCCAGCAAGCCTGTGGCTCTGGCAGAGCCCAGGGACTTTTTCTCTTCTGTTTCTGGTTCAAGGAGAGATTCACCTTGATTTTTGAGCCTCATTAACACATTTAGTTTTCTATTTTTCTATTTCATCTTCAGTTTTCTATTTTTTTAGTAACACCTTTAGTTTTCTATTTTTCTATTTCATCTATTTTTTGCTCTGCATTTTGAATGAAGGGAGTGTGTCTGTTAATGGGTCTTAATTAGGGAATGATGCAGAGAGAATTATGTTATGAAAAGACCTTTCTTGTGGAAAACTGTCTGAGAGCAGGACTGGCAGGCAGGGAGGCAGGCCATAAGGCTATCGATCTCCTACTCCAGGTGAGGCGGCCGTGATTTCAACTTGGGGGACGGAATGGGAGCAAAGAGAGGCTTGCATCAACAAGCTCCTGGAAACCTTAGGAGTTTTTCATCAAATGAGGTGGAGCAGCGTCTCTCCAGATGTCCCTGGTTGGTGTTGTGAATTTCCACAAGAGCTTTCCCAGGTGAACCCTGTCTCATTTTACTCTTATATTCCATCTTCCCTTTTTTCATGTTTTTTTTTTCTTTTTTGTGGTAAAGGTCACATAATAAAAAACATACCATTTTCACCATATTTAACTGCACAGTTCAATGGGACTAAATACACTCACATTGTCGTGCAACACCATCATCCATCCCCCAAATTTTTCAACTTTCTAAACTGAAATTCTGTCTGCATTAAACACCAACTCCTCATCCCCCGACCCCAGCCACTGGCATCTACCAATGTACTTTCTGACTCTGGGAATTAGACTATTCTAGGTACCTGAACATAAGAGGAATTCCTTTAAAAAAATTAATTGGAGGATAATTGCTCTACACTGTTTTGCTGGTTTCTGCCATACAACAATGCAAATCATCTATAAGTATACACACATACACACACACATATGTGCTTAGCTGCTCAGTTGTGTCGGGGCATGGGCTGATGCAGGCAAAAAGAAGGTGTTCTTCTTCTCTTCTTGTGAGATTATTCTTAGGTTTTAAAACAAAAAATTTCCCCCCACTGTATTGCTAAAGTTTCTCAAGTGGGCTAGAGAGATCTCCTAGACTGTTTTCATTAGTAGGTAGCTTGATCTTTGTAGGGGGTTAGTAGGTAGCTATCTTTCTATTGTTGATCTTTTTAGGGGGGTGAAGGCTGGGGTCTCCTATGTTGCCATTTTCGTGCTGTCACCCTGGACAATATGCCTGAAGATAATTTTGAATTTCACAACTGATAAGGCTAGCTACTGGTATCTGGTAAGTAGTGTGTTGTCTGCTCAGTCGTGTCTGAGTCTTTGTGACTCCATGGACTGTAACCCACCAGGCTCCTCTGTCCATGGAATTCTCCAGGCAAGAATACTGGAGAGGGTTGCCCTTTTTCTGAGCCTTCCTCCTACCCACTCCCCTCCCACCCATCTAGGTCATCACAGAGCCCTGGACTGGGCTCCCTGTGTTGTATAACAGCTTTCCACTAGCTATCCATTTTACACATGGTAATGTACATGCTTCATGCTATTCTTTCAATTTGCACCACCCTCTCCTTCAACCGCTGTGTCTACATCTGCGTCTCTATTCCCGCCCTGCCAGTGAGTTCATTGGTACCATTTTTCTAGACTCCATATATATGTATTAACACAGCATCAAAAAAATCTATAAACTATAGATACTGGAGAGGGTGTAGAGAAAATAAAACCCTCTGTTATTGTTGATGGGAATCTAAATGATGCAACCACTATTGTATTCTTGATCCTGTTCTTTTTATGTGATATCTGGGCTCAAACTTTTATTACACAGTTTATGTATAGAAGTAGCAACAGATTTGTATACATTCGAAGATACAATGAGAAACTGTATCCATTCGTAGATACACTGAGAAAGGGTGATCTAAGATGAAGAAAAAAATTAGTCCCCAAGCAGGGCACTACAGCAGCTCCTCTAATTTACAAAATCCCAAATCTCAAGGGGCTTTTATCCAGGTAAAGTCGAAGTGAATGGGATGATGGGAAAGGGGGATGAGAAAGGACCAAAGTGCAGCCCACGTAACAGAGGAACACAGAGGAAGGGAGTCCGGAGACAGATCTGTCTGCTTGATTATTCAAGGGATATCCATTCAAGTCTGCTCCACCCACATCAGCCATGCCCAGAGCCCAAGGATGGGCTCTGAGCAAAGAGAAAGCCCTGGACTTCCCAGGAGAGTCCCCATGCCTGGCAGGGACATGGCAAAGACAAAGCAGAGAGTCAGCACCTGCCCCTGGAGGTGAAGGAGCGTCAAGTGCTGGGTGGTGGTCCCCCTTCCAGAACCAGCTGCTTGAGACCATGTGTCTGTCTCTTCCCCACCCCCTTCTTCCTGGTGCTGCCAGCAGGGCATTCAAGGACCAGGCATGTTTTGGCTCTGAGCCCACAGAGGGTAGTGTGATTTCCCAGAAGGATGCTCCAGCTTGGCATAGCTTCCCATTGGTGACCAATGTCAGCTGCTCTGGGAGGCATCTATGTTCTACTTTTCTGTTACATGGAGGAAAAGGATGAGGAAGGTATGGGAGGGCGGAGACAGCTGTGGCACTGGGTCCAAAGGAGGTTCGGCTCCAACCAGCTCTGCAGACCTTGCTGAGCCCCAGCCAATGTCCGGGGGGTCCCTGACACTCACACAGATGGCAGGTGTTCTGCAGAAGCCAACGCAACAGGGGCAGCAAGAATACCGACAGAGACATATATAAGCCAGAGCAGAGTTAGAGCAAAATGGGCTCTTTCTTTTAATTATTTTTTATTGGAGTAGTTGTTTTACAATATTGTGTTAGTTTCTGCGGTACAGCAAAGTTAATCAGCTACATGTGTACATATATCCTCTCTTTTTTGGATTTCCTTCCCATTTAGTTCACCACAGAGCATTGAGTAGAGTTCCCTGAGCTATACAGTAGGTTCTCATTAGTGATCTATCTTATACATGTGTGAGCATGCTCAGCCATGTCTAACTATTTGTGACCATTCAGACTGTAGACAACCAGCTCCTCTGTCCAAGGGATTTTCCAGGCAAGGATCCTGGGTCACCATTTCCTCCCCCCAGGGGATCTTCCCAACCCAGAGATTGAACCTGCACCTCCCTCAGTGGCAGGTGGATTTTTTTTTTTTTTTTTTTACCACTTGAGTCACCTGGGAAGCCCATTTTATATATACTAATGTGGGACAGGGGAGCCTGGTGGGCTGCTGTCTATGGGGTCGCACAGAGTCGGACATGACTGAAGCGACTTAGCAGCAGCAGCAGCAGCATCGTGTATGTATCAGTCCCAATCTCCCAATCCACCCCATCCTCCCTTCCCAGTCTTGGTGTCCATATACTTGTTCTCTCTGTCTGTGTCTCTATTTCTACTTTGCAAACAAAGACCACCTATATAAAACATGGAGTGATGGAGAGCAATCCCAAGGAGAGCATTGGAGGAATAATTTTTCCTGTACCTGCTCCCCTCTCTCCAGAATCACTCCTCCTAGCTGTGTAGCTCTCTGAGAATTTGCAGATAATTCAGATAATTTTTGGTGGCAGTATTTATGGGGCTGCCTAGGTCATTTGAAATCTTCAAATCCCAGTTAATTTGGACACTCTACCAAACACAATTACTGTCAGTGTGAGTTAGGCTTTCAGGGAGAAAATTAAATAATGGGCATGTCGTTGATCTGTAAATATGTCAAGACTGTGATGAGAATGCATTCTATGAGGTGAGGAAAGAGCACTCACACTTGGCTGGGCGAGAAGGGATGTTGACCCCCAGCCTCCTGGGTCCCCTGCACAGAGTGGGTCTCGGCCCCAAGTGACCCCTGGACCAGGCGTCCGTCTCACTCACATGCAACCTGGACCATCAGGCTCTGATTTCTGGGCACTCACTGGATTCCTCTTCAGCTGCGTGCCCTACGCAGTTCATTATGAGGTGAAGAGAAAATGCCCCTTCCATGGGAATTACAGAAACACTATCTGACATGAAGGGTTAATGAACACGAACAGGTGTGCGATCAGATGCTGCCAAGGATAACAAAGCAAGCTGCCTGGCTGTTTGGTGCTTATTAGAGCCCATCTCTAAAGCCACTGAAAGAAAGCAATAAATTCTACTGCTCAGGTGATTTTTCTTAAAAAATTATTTCTTCTTCACTAAGCATTTGCTTTTATTCCCCATGTAAAAAATAACCCACTTATTAGTGGCTTTCCCCTCATCAGCAGCAGCTCTGCTGAGGGTTAAATCCTTCACACATGAGTCTCAGCCTTGCCCATCCAGAGTCTGTGGTAATTGACATCCCTGGACATTGACCCCACAAGCTTGAAGTAATTTATGACCTCTTGTTTCCAATCGGTGATTTATAAGGAAAAACTTGCACATGTGGTGGGGTCTTTTCATGCATCTTATCCCTTTCAACAAGACATGATACATTAGTCTTAGAACTCTACTGCCTGTTTCTTTTTTGGTTAAGGTTGGAATTTCCTTCCATCAGGCATGACACTGCCCAATGTCTCATCATCATGGGTAGGACACAAAGCTAAAGAGTTGAAGACACCACAAGATTGGGCTCTTTCCACTGGAGGCTCATCCATAAAAAAAATATCTGATAGGATGTAGCATGAATTTTTGTATCTATTTGACTAACCAAGGATGATGAAGTCTGTGTCATATACAAGGTGGTAAGGACTTACAGACAGAGTCCAAGGAAATGTGCCTGCACTCAAGAACGTGAATTCAGCATGGACAGGTGAGGCTCTATCATGTAAGCAATCCTGAAGTATTTCTGTATCTTACTAGTAAGAATATGCAGGCAGGTAGGATTGGCTACACTTCGCTGCCTGCCCCTCTGGAACCCTGTCTGGGCTCTCACTTGGCCAACTGAGAGACTCCTCTGGCAGTTTCTCGCTTGGGTGTTGTCAGCTCCTGAATCTTGGGTTCAAAAACAAGACTGATAAACTTGATGCTGATTGAAAAACTTGATCTTTCCTTGATGGGGAGGAACTTAAGTGAACAGAAGACCGGGATGCCATTTACAGAGCCTCACACCACAGGCTCTTCCTGGGAAAAGAGAGTGGCCCTCCCTCTGCATTGTTCTCAGAAAGAAGCCTCTCTCCTTGGTCCCAGAACCCTCCTGGACAAGCTGCAGGGGGAACCTGCATTCAGCTGACTCCTGACAGGTGGCAAAAGGTGGGGGCTCTTTTAAGGCAGCTGGATGTTAGATCCTGAGAATGTCCTTGACCACGAAGGCAGCTTTGAACAGAAGCAACTGGGCAAACATTTTTTATCCATCTCAGGAAAGCAGGAAGGAGAACTTGCAGGGCTTACTCTGAACCTCCCTTAACTGTTCACGTTTCTCTGTCCATGGGTCTCCCACCTAAGCTTTTCCAAACTTAGAAGTAAAACATGCGGATGCTGGTCAAGGTGACACGTGAACACTTATTCCCAGTATGTTAGATTCACACTCCTGATCAGGTATGAATGAGGGACTAAGAGTTCACAGTAGTGAATGCTAAGTGCTCAAAGAGCGTTGCTGAGAGTAAACGAGATGTGATGTGGAAGTCAGGGAGGTCAGCTCAGGCCAGGGTTCCTGGGAGGCATCCTGGAAGACTTCCTGGAAGGAGAGTGGTATGAGCAGAGTCATGGGGAGAGGAGAGAGGGCAAGGAGGAGAAGTGAAAGACTAGGAATAAATAAAGAAGTGGATGGTGGCTTTGAGGGGGTAAGGACAAGGGAAAGGAGGTGACAGAGGTTCTTGTTCACTAGAGAATGATAATGCTGTCTGCTTTTCTGACTGTAGTCAAATTGTGGCTCTAAATCTATCCTTTAATAATCGCCACACATCTCTCTCATACCCTTTCCCACTCCTTAACCATTACTTGTTTTCCTTTTCTCCTCAGCATCATCAGACTATGTAAAATGCTACAACTATATTTATGTATTTTGCTAATTGCCTCCACCTCCCCTGACTAGGACAGAAAACAAAAAAAAAAGTTGTCATTTTGGTTTATTTCTGTATCTTTGGAACTTAGAACAAAAAAGGACTAAATGATCTCTCTCTCTAATTTATATATGTACACATAATGCATGTGTGTGCAAATATACATATTCAGAGCAGCTAGTTCTGTTTTATTATATATATATTCGATTTTCAAAAGAAGGAGGCAATTTCACTCAAGTGGTGCTTTCGATGACTTACTATGCTTATCATCAATATTTCCAAGTCAATATTTGGAAAAGGAGGGGAAATGAAAAGGGTTAGGACCAGGAGACTAGAAAGACGTGACAAGTCGGTGTAGGCCTTGCTTGTCTGGGGCTGCCTCGGAAGAAGGGAGTCCGGTGATTTCATGAAGGTTTCTGGCACAAATGCCTGGGGGCAAGAATCCTAAGTGGAAGCCGAGGAGCTCACACTGCATCTTGCAGCTGGTGCCTTGTTGCTGGATGGGAGCACAGTGCCAGCAAAATTAGTCATCCCACTGAGCCTTGATAGAATGATTGAAAATAAATACTCCTAGGAACACAAATCTGCCAGTCCCTAGAAGAACATAAATTGAAATCTTCAGTCAGGAGAAATTAAGAAGGTTGGATGTTTCTTTAAATCTTCCTTCCTGCCTTGAATTAAAGCTGCAGAGAAAAGCTTTCAGTACAAATATGACCTACACTTATCTGTGCTCTTAGAACACTTGGGTGATTTGTTTTTCTCTCTTGTTTTCTGGTAAATATATTTAGAATTATACTTTTCCTTTTGAGTACTACATTTGTTTTAGCATATACATGTTGACAGGAATTGTTTTTTATTGTTCAGTTTTAGTATTTTAAAATTTTGCACAATTTCTTCTTCAAATAAGGTATATTCGGTGGTGTTTTTGTTTCTAGACATATGGGTTAATTTTTTTCAGCTAACATTTTTTGTTACTGATTTCATGTAATGATGTATACTCTTTTATGGTGATGTACACTCTTTTAAAGCGAAAAAGTAGGTTAAAAAAAAAATATATATGTATGTATCATGTTTTTCACTTTGAATTGTATTTTGTCCAATACTAAAATTGGTACCAAAGTTAACACATATTCTCCGGACTTGTTTTTCATCTTTGTATTAATGGAAAATGTGATCACCTGTTCTCTTTGACCTAATTTGTATCACGCATTCTTTTGATTGGTGAGTTGAGCAAATTGATACATTAGTTATAACAATAAGCACACGTATTTGTGCTTACCACATACCAGGCATGGTTTAACGATGTTATACACTGAATCTTCACATTACCCTTATGAGGAAGATGAAACATATTCTCTTTACAAATGAGGAAACTGAAATACAACTAGGCCAAGACAGCTGCTCAAGTTTACACAACAAGTAAATGGAAAAGAGACAGCTCAGAGAATGTGGCTCTGGATTCACATTTTTAACTGTTAGGCTATTGGAGAAGGAAATGGCAATCCACTCCAGTGTTCTTGCCTGGAGAATCCCATGGACAGAGGAGCTTGGCAGGCTCTGGGAGCAGTCCTTGGGGTCTCAGAGATAGACACTATTGAAGTGACTTAGCATGCATGGGTGGTATCTCTGGGTTGTAATTAGTGTTTGATTAGGACTTCTCTTTTATTCATGTTTTTTTACTTATTTTTCCTCCTTTAATGCTTTCAATTAAAGCAATTTGATTAATTTTGTTATCTAGTTTGATGACTGTAAATCACATCCCCTTTTCTTTGGTCTCTTTTGTTGGATTCCAGGTGAGAACCCACAGTACTTTTAAATTTCCATCTCATAAGGACCCAGCAACCACTCTGAGCTGGACTCTCCTTCCCTCTTATTTCTACATCTCTTCACTATCAGCCCTCTCTTCTGTCTTATCGACTATTTTCTGCACATATTTTTTCCACTGCTTTTTTGTCTCTTGTCACCTGGAATTTCCTCTTCTCTCCTTTTTCAATTATTTAAATTCTACCGAATTTTCAAAGGCTTAGCCCAGATTCCTTGTTCTCTTTATAAAGTCTTCCTTGATTTCCTGTGTCAGGATTTAGGGAGAAGGCAATGGCACCCCACTCCAGTACTCTTGCGTGGAAAACCCCATGGACGGAGGAGCCTGGTAGGCTGCAGTCCATGGGGTCGTGAAGAGTCGGACACAACTGAGCGACTTCACTTTCACTTTTCACTTTCATGCATTGGAGAAGGAAATGGCAACCTACTCCAGTGTTCTTGCCTGGAGAATCCTGGGGATGGCGGAGCCTGGTGGGCTGCCATCTATGGGGTTTGGATGCTACACAGCTGTCGACCACAGCAGTCAGGAGACATTGCCACAACCTTGGGTTTCTTGGGCTTCCCCGGTGGCTCAGATGGTAAAGAATCCACTAGTGATGCTTGAGACCTGGGTTCAGTCCCTGGCTTGGGAAGATCCCCTGGAGAAGGGAATGGCAACCCACTCCAGTATTTTTGCGTAGAGAATTCTGTGCACAGAGGAGCCTGGCAGGCTTCAGTCCATGCGATCTCAAAGAGTCGGACATGACTGAGTTACTATCACACATATTTTCAGGAACCTTAACATCTATGAAACCAGGGAAAGGGCATGAGAGTTTCAACCACCATCACCACTCTATCAGCAAGAATAACCCAGCTATGTGTGCAATTTCTTTGTCATGGAGGCGACGTCTGTGAGAGCAGCATCTCAGACCATATCCAGAAACCACAGCTGCACAGGAATCTGAGAAACGCAGGTGGCAACTCTGGCATGGGTGCTCAAGAAGGCATTTAGGAAGAGAGCTGTGCAGTCAATCCATAGTATCTGCCATATTTGATCATCTTGATCAGTCTCATCTCTGTGAAGTTCCAAAGATCTTGTGCATCTTTTAATGCATGTTTCACTTACCATGTTTCTTTGGTCTCTAGTAAAGCTTACTTTATTTCACTCTTTTAACTAGACTGTTGACAAAGTATTTGAGGCCGATTTGACCTTAGCATACCTGGAAAAGTATCTTAAAATATCTAGAAACAATAAATATGTGTTCACTGATTAAGGTCATTTCAAGAGGTTGCTTGTGTAAAGCTATGTGCTGTTTTAAGAAAATTTTGAGAGCAAAAAACAGGGATTTATACATCTGAACACACATATCAAGAATGTGATTATTTGTTTTATAAAAGAATTCTTCACCTCAACAAAAATTTAAAGGAGGTGTAGCACAGGTTTTATAAAAATAAAAACAAAAAACACCAAACCCAGAGGACTTCAAATGTGAAATGGGTGGCTTTTATTTACAGAAAATCCCATTACAGGTGACAGAAATGCTGTAGCACCAGGTACCATGAGTGTGCACCCTCAGAATATCCAGTGACAGAGTGTTTATAGCAGATGGAGGACCATGTCCCCAAATTCTGACACTAACATCTGACAAAGCTGAAACAGCATTTTATGACCTGAAGTCATAAAGCCATCTTTGAGATGAGTGCTTGTATCATTTATACCACGTTCCTATCTGACTCCTGACACATTCAGCTTGGATTATCTAGGTATTTAGATACCCAGTGACAATTTTTACCCATCATTTTGGCTTTTTTTGGCATATTTTGTGTTTTAAAAGTTATGTTTTTTAAAATTATGGTAATATACATAACATAGGGCTTGCCAGGTGATGCTAGTGGTAAAGAACCCACCTGCCAATGCAGGAGATGTAAGAGATGTGGGTTCTACCACTGGGTTAGGGAGATCCTCTGGAGGAGGGCATGGCAACCCACTCCAGTATTCTTGCCTGGAGAATCCCATGGAGGAGGAGCTTGGCAGTCTATAGTCCATAGGGTCTCAAATAGTTGGATGTGACTGAAGCGACTTAGCACCCAGGCATATATAACATAACATTTAGAAGTTTAACTATTTCTATGTATACAGTTCATTTCTACCCATCATTTCAGCCTTCACCTGAATCAGTGGTGTGGTGACCTGTATCTACCACTCACACAATTTGTGGAGACAAACCTACCAAGTTTTGTCCTCTCCTTTCTCCCTCTGTCACTGCCAGTCAAGGTGCTTTTTTTTTCTCTCTCTTTCTTTTGTTTTTCTTTTCTTTTTATGGCTTAGACAACTTTGATAGTCTCTTCTATCTTTTTGATTCCATTCATTTTCCCCTTAGTATAACCAGGTAATGCTTTTGGGCTGCAAGTGATAGAAATACTTGTCCTAAACTGACTTCAGTTCAGTTCAGTTCAGTTCAGTTCAGTCACTTAGTCATGTCTGACTCTTTGAAACCCCACGGACTGCAGCACGCCAGGCTTCCCTGTCCATCACCAACTCTCAGAGCTTGCTCAGACTCATGTTCAACGAGTCAGTGATGCCATCCAAGCATCCTCTGACATCCCCTTCTCCTCCTGCCTTCACTGTTTCCTAGCATCAGGGTCTTTTCCAAGGAGTCAATGCTTTGCAACAGGTGGCCAAAGTATTGGAGTTTCATCTTCAGCATCAGTCCTTCCAATGAATATTCAGGACTGATTTCCTTAGGCTGGACTGGTTGGATCTCCATGCAGTCCAAGAGGCTCTTAAGAGTCTTCTCCAACACCACAGTTCAAAAGCATCAATTCTTTGGCACTCATCTTTCTTTATGGTCCAACTCTCACATCCATACATGACTACTGGAAAAACCATAGCTTTGACTAAACTGACTTACACAAAGGAAAATGTATTATTTCAAATAACTGGGATTCCAAAGGTAGAGCTGACTCAAAGCATAGCATCACCAGTAGCCGAACCATGGCGAGAAAAACTATAACCTTCCACTTTCCACCTTCTTAAGATCAGCTTTATTATGGTGACGTGAGAGAGAGAGAGAAAGCTCTTGCCAATCACTGGACCAAGAACAATGGTCAAGGCAATGTCGAATGCTGATTGGCTTAGACTAATTGTGATTACCCTAGACTAATCGTCCTCTGAATATGGGGATGGAGTAGTAAATAGTCTCCACAGGAATCACATAGCATACTCAATTTCAAAAGGATTAAATAAGGGCAGGAGGAGAAGGAGATGACAGAGGACAACAGAGATGGTTGGATGGCATCACTGAACTCAAAGGACATGTGTTTGAGGAAACTCCGGGAAATGGTGAAGGACGGGGAAGCCTGGCATGCTGCAGTCCATGGCATCACAAAGAGTTGGACACGACTGAGTGAATGAACAACAACCAAAAGGGGGCAAATTACTGAGGGGTGGGTAGGGTTAAGGAGGCCAATAAAGAATGGTAAAGCTCCCAGGGACTAGTAATTATGGGAAGATGGTGCCACCCCTGAGGCTGAGGTCCGCAGAGGGAGCTGTGTCATGGAAACAAAATGAGTTGTAGTCATGGGAAAGCCCTGCAGGTGGGAGCTGGGGCCAGGAGGAAACCCAGCTGGGGTGCCGCCTAAGGTTGACCCCACACAGGAACCTAAGGTCAAGGAAGGCCAGGTGATGCCGAGAACAGGGTGAGAGGGGCAAGGGGTAGGGGTGAGGGGGTCAGGGTGTGGTTATTTCTGGAAGGATCAATGCAGCCTAAGCATCACATCAATGAAACAAAATCTGTTAGGAATAAGGAAATGGGGATGTAGGAGGAGGTGGCAACCTCTATGTCCAAAGCAGCCCTGAATCCATTCTCCATCCCCGGGGCAGGGGGATCGTCTAAAAGGCAAACATAGCCCAGTCAATTTCCTGCTTTGAATCTTTTTTCAATTTTTAGTCTCACCCAGTGGCATGTGGGATCTTAGTTCCCTGGCCAGGGGTCCATTACATGCCCCCTACCGAGGAAGCGTGGAGTCTTAAACCACTGGACCACCAGGAAAGTCCATTTTCCTGCTTTTAAATCTCCCCAAGCGCTCCCCTCACCCTTTAGGATAAAGATCTCGGTGTGTGTGCCAGGGCGAGAAGTTCCAAACCCACCTCCCCCCTCCAGCCTCCTTGCCGCCTCTTCCCCTGATGGGTCTGAGCTCCAGACAGTGGATTCCTTCTGCTTTCTTCTCCCAGGTGAGCTTGTCTGTGATCTTTGCTTCTTCTCGAAGCCGCCCACCTGCTGCTCCCTTCAGGTGGGTAACTGGGTGACTTTTGCCTCCTGCCTGTTCCACGAGACTGTGAGCCCCTCCAGGGCAAGGCTTGGCCCTCCTTCCTCTATGGAGGAGAATCTGTGGGATGATTTCCCACCTAAACGAACCCTGAACTCATTCTATTTGGCAGCCTTTATCACCATCCAGGAGAGCACTGCCTGGGGCTAAGCCCTTGCTCTATATTTCATGACCTTGACCGAATCTCTGAACTTTTTGAGCTTATTTCCTCATTTATAAAATAGAGATTAAAAAATAACTTTTGGGATGTTCTGAGGCACAAACATAATACTTTGGCCACCTGATGCGAAGAATTGACTCATTGAAAAGATCCTGATGTTGGGAAAGGTTGAAGGCGGGAGGAGAAGGGGATGACAGAGGATGAGATGATTGGATGGCATCACCGACTCGATGGACCTGAGTTTGAGTAAGCTCTGGGAGTTGGTAATGGACAGTGAACCCTGGTGTGCTACAGTCCATGGGGGTGCAAAGAGTCGGACACGACTGAGCGACTGAACTGACTGATTGATTGAGGCACAAATGTAATAATTGTAAGCGTTCTGGTACCTGCTGCCAGGTTCCTATTTTTTTCCACCATCTAGTTCCCAAGCTGTGCTTAGTCACTCAGTCATGTCCAACTCTTTGTGACCCCATGGACTGTAGCCTGCCAGGCTACTCTGTCCATGGGGATTCTCCAGGCAAGAATACTGGAGTGGGTTGCCATACCCTTCTCCAGAGGATCCTCAACCCAGGGATCGAACCAGGGTCTCCTGCATTGCAGGTAGATTCTTTACCAACTGAGCTATCAGGGAAGCCCCAGTTCAGTGTTCCTTGCAATCTTTTAGTCTGGCCTGCTTTCCATGCCTAGGCCGAGGCCTTGGCCTTGGCTCCACCACAGCCCTGCCTCTTAGCTCCTGAGGTTTCCAGAGAGGGTTCACCTGACCTAAGCCTCCTTCATGGACACCCAGGTTATACTTCACCTTCTTTCTCTGAGCTCCAGCTGAACTTAGGCTCACACTTCGGGGAATGAGGTGAAAAAACTTTCTTGGAAATTGTAGACGATGGGGCAAACCAGTGGTTGAGACTTCGCCTTCCAATGCAGGGGGATGCGGGTTCGATCCCTGTCTGGGGAGCTAAGATCCCTCATATCTCCTGGCCAAAACAAAACAAAACAAACATAAAACAGAAGCAGTATTGTAATAAATTCAATAAATACTTAAAGAAAAAAAAAAGAAACTGTAGATAAAACAAAGGAGACTTTTTAGCAGAGGTGAGATGTTACGTGACCTCCAGTCTAGTTCTGACACTTCTAGAAACAAAGCACAATGAGTCTCAAGTCAAGACATTTTAAAAAACTACCAACTGCTTTTACCAAGCGGTGACAAAGGCTGTTACTATCCTGTGTGTTAATTTCAGCTGGACACTTAACCACCATCACTGGAGAAACCAGAGTCAGGGACCTATTATTTATCTTCACAGTGGCCAAGAGCTGGCTGGTGCCATTCCCACGGGGTCAGCATCCCCTCCCCAAGTCTTCCTCCAGCAGGGGTGCAATCTGCCCCTCTCCCCATTATTGTCAAATCATCCACTGGCCTTCTTTGATCTTGCCTGTGGCACAGAAATAACTCTATTTAGGGTCTGTCAATCTGTATAAGATTTATCATAAAATGGATGTGGCATACAACGAAAAGTCGCATTCTGCTGCAGCCTAAAATTTAGAAAATGGAGCAGAAATAAAAGATTCCAAAAGTATGAAATATTTGAATTGAATAAGGCCTTCTCCTCTGACCCCATCTCCCCTCCTCCTCAACCCCCCTCCTTCACCCCCAGCCTTCCAACACAAAACGGAGCAGCAGTCCAAGCTGGCCTTGTCAGGCAGCAGTACGACTCCAGGAGGGCTGCATAATGCATTTACATAATTGCACAAATTAGAGATACCTCGGAATGAAAGGTTTCCTGGTGCTTTTTCTCTGCCCTTTCATTTGCTGGTTGCAAAATTACCAGCTCTCCCGTGGCTCTGCAGGCTCTCCTCTCGTAGGTGGAGGAGCCCTGTGTGGCTGGGTCTGCAAAGGGCCACCAGGCGGCCACCTGCACTGCACGTGCACAGGTGACCCCCGGGCCAGGTGCTCGCCCTCCCTGTACCTGTACCTCCACCTCCGCCCTCACCTCCAGAGTCTGCAAAATGAGAGCCCAGGTCAGGTGGAGTTCCTGGACATGTGTTTAGTAGGGAACTTGTCTTTCCCACCTTAGATTACAAACTGCCCTCTAAACAGTTCTGGGAGAGACGTCCTTGGCGGTTCCAATGATTAAGACTACTCCTTTCTTTCTCTTAGGTCTGATAGCTTTTGCGGAGCAGCTGGGAGTGATTTTCTTTTCTTTTTTTTTAATTTATTATTTTTTTTTAATTTTATTTTATTTTTAAACTTTACATAATTGTATTAGTTTTGCCAAATATCAAAATGAATCCACCACAGGTATACATGTGTTCCCCATCCTGAACCCTCCTCCCTCCTCCCTCCCCATTCCATCCCTCTGGGTCATCCCAGTGCACCAGCCCCAAGCATCCAGTATCGTGCATCGAACCTGGACTGGCAACTCGTTTCATACATGATATTTTACAAGTTTCAATGCCATTCTCCCAAATCTTCCCACCCTCTCCCTCTCCCACAGAGTCCATAAGACTGTTCTATACATCAGTGTCTCTTTTGCTGTCTCGTACACAGGGTTATTGTTACCATCTTTCTAAATTCCATATATATGCGTTAGTATACTGTATTGGTGTTTTTCTTTCTGGCTTACTTCACTCTGTATAATAGGCTCCAGTTTCATCCACCTCATTAGAACTGATTCAAATGTATTCTTTTTAATGGCTGAGTAATACTCCATTGTGTGTATGTACCACAGCTTTCTTATCCATTCATCTGCTGATGGACATCTAGGTTGCTTCCATGTTCTGGCTATTATAAACAGTGCTGCGATGCACATTGGGGTACACGTGTCTCTTTCAATTCTGGTTTCCTCAGTGTGTATGCCCAGCAATGGGATTGCTGGATCATAAGGCAGTTCTATTTCCAGTTTTTGAAGGAATCTCCACACTGTTCTCCATAGTGGCTGTACTAGTTTGCATTCCCACCAACAGTGTAAGAGGGTTCCCTTTTCTCCACACCCTCTCCAGCATTTATTACTTGTAGACTTTTGGATCGCAGCCATTCTGACTGGCGTGAAATGGTACCTCATAGTGGTTTTGATTTGCATTTCTCTGATAATGAGTGATGTTGAGCATCTTTTCATGTGTTTGTTAGCCATCTGTATGTCTTCTTTGGAGAAATGTCTATTTAGTTCTTTGGCCCATTTTTTGATTGGGTCATTTATTTTTCTGGAGTTGAGCTGTAGGAGTTGCTTGTATATTCTTGAGATTAGTTGTTTGTCAGTTGCTTCATTTGCTATTATCTTCTCCCATTCTGAAGGCTGTCTTTTCACCTTGCTAATAGTTTCCTTTGTTGTGCAGAAGCTTTTAAGGTTAATTAGGTCCCATTTGTTTATTTTTGCTTTTGTTTCCAATATTCTGGGAGGTGGGTCATAGAGGATCCTGCTGTGATGTATGTCAGAGAGTGTTTTGCCTATGTTCTCCTCTAGGAGTTTTATAGTTTCTGGTCTTACATTTAGATCTTTAATCCATTTTGAGTTTATTTTTGTGTATGGTGTTAGAAAGTGTTCTAGTTTCATTCTTTTACAAGTGGTTGACCAGATTTCCCAGCACCACTTGTTAAAGAGATTGTCTTTAATCCATTGTATATTCTTGCCTCCTTTGTCAAAGATAAGGTGTCCATATGTGCGTGGATTTATCTCTGGGCTTTCTATTTTGTTCCATTGATCTATATTTCTGTCTTTGTGCCAGTACCATACTGTCTTGATAACTGTGGCTTTGTAGTAGAGCCTGAAGTCAGGTAGGTTGATTCCTCCAGTTCCATTCTTCTTTCTCAAGATCGCTTTGGCTATTCGAGGTTTTTTGTATTTCCATACAAATTGTGAAATTATTTGTTCTAGCTCTGTGAAGAATACTGTTGGTAGCTTGATAGGGATTGCATTGAATCTATAGATTGCTTTGGGTAGTATACTCATTTTCACTATATTGATTCTTCCAATCCATGAACATGGTATATTTCTCCATCTGTTAGTGTCCTCTTTGATTTCTTTCACCAGTGTTTTATAGTTTTCTATATATAGGTCTTTAGTTTCTTTAGGTAGATATATTCCTAAGTATTTTATTCTTTCCGTTGCAATGGTGAATGGAATTGTTTCCTTAATTTCTCTTTCTGTTTTCTCATTATTAGTGTATAGGAATGCAAGTGATTTCTGTGTGTTGATTTTATATCCTGCAACTTTACTATAGTCATTGATTAGTTCTAGTAATTTTCTGGTGGAGTCTTTAGGGTTTTCTATGTAGAGGATCATGTCATCTGCAAACAGTGAGAGCTTTACTTCTTCTTTTCCAATTTGGATTCCTTTTATTTCTTTTTCTGCTCTGATTGCTGTGGCCAAAACTTCCAAAACTATGTTGAATAGTAATAGTGAAAGTGGGCACCCTTGTCTTGTTCCTGACTTTAGAGGGAATGCTTTCAATTTTTCACCATTGAGGATAATGTTTGCTGTGGGTTTCTCATATATAGCTTTTATTATGTTGAGGTATGTTCCTTCTATTCCTGCTTTCTGGAGAGTTTTTATCATAAATGGATGTTGAATTTTGTCAAAGGCTTTCTCTGCATCTATTGAGATAATCATATGGTTTTTATTTTTCAATTTGTTAATGTGGTGTATTACATTGATTGATTTGCAGATATTGAAGAATCCTTGCATCCCTGGGATAAAGCCCACTTGGTCATGGTGTATGATCTTTTTAATGTGTTGTTGGATTCTGATTGCTAGAATTTTGTTAAGGATTTTTGCATCTATGTTCATCAGTGATATTGGCCTGTAGTTTTCTTTTTTTGTGGGATCTTTGTCAGGTTTTGGTATTAGGGTGATGGTGGCCTCATAGAATGAGTTTGGAAGTTTACCATCCTCTGCAATTTTCTGGAAGAGTTTGAGCAGGATAGGTGTTAGCTCTTCTCTAAATTTTTGGTAGAATTCAGCTGTGAAGCCGTCTGGACCTGGGCTTTTGTTTGCTGGAAGATTTTTGATTACAGTTTCAATTTCCGTGCTTGTGATGGGTCTGTTAAGATTTTCTATTTCTTCCTGGTCGAGTTTTGGAAAGTTGTACTTTTCTAAGAATTTGTCCATTTCTTCCACGTTGTCCATTTTATTGGCATATAATTGTTGATAGTACTCTCATAATCCTTTGTATTTCTGTGTTGTCTGTTGTGATCTCTCCATTTTCATTTCTAATTTTATTGATTTGATTTTTCTCCCTTTGTTTCTTGATGAGTCTGGCTAATGGTTTGTCAATTTTATTTATCCTTTCAAAAAACCAGCTTTTGGTTTTGTTGATTTTTGCTATGATCTCTTTTGTTTCTTTTGCATTTATTTCTGCTCTAAGTTTTAAGATTTCTTTCCTTCTACTAACCCTGGGGTTCTTCATTTCTTCCTTTTCTAGTTGCTTTAGGTGTAGAGTTAGGTTATTTATTTGACTTTTTTCTTGTTTCTTGAGGTGTGCCTGTATTGCTATGAACTTTCCCCTTAGGACTGCTTTTACCGTGTCCCACAGGTTTTGGGTTGTTGTGTTTTCATTTTCATTCATTTCTATGCAAATTTTGATTTCTTTTTTGATTTCTTCTGTGATTTGTTGGTTATTCAGCAGCGTGTTGTTCAGCCTCCATATGTCGGAATTTTTAATAGTTTCTCTCTTGTAATTGAGATCTAATCTTACTACATTGTGGTCAGAAAAGATGCTTGGAATGATTTCTATTTTTTTGAATTTACCAAGGCTAGCTTTATGGCCCAGGATGTGATCTATCCTGGAGAAGGTTCCATGTGCGCTTGAGAAAAAGGTGAAATTCATTGTTTTGGGGTGAAATGTCCTATAGATATCAATTAGGTCTAACTGGTCTATTGTATTGTTTAAAGTTTGTGTTTCCTTGTTAATTTTCTGTTTAGTTGATCTATCCATAGGTGTGAGTGGGGTATTAAAGTCTCCCACTATTATTGTGTTATTGTTAATTTCTCCTTTCATACTTGTTAGCATTTGTCTTACATACTGCGGTGCTCCCGTGTTGGGTGCATATATATTTATAACTGTTATATCTTCTTCTTGGATTGATCCTTTGATCATTATGTAGTGACCATCTTTGTCTCTTTTCACAGTCTTTGTTTTAAAGTCTATTTTATCTGATATGAGTATTGCTACTCCTGCTTTCTTTTGGTCCCTATTTGCATGGAAAATCTTTTTCCAGCCCTTCACTTTCAGTCTGTATGTGTCCCCTGTTTTGAGGTGGGTCTCTTGTAGACAACATATGTAGGGGTCTTGTTTTTGTATCCATTCAGCCAGTCTTTGTCTTTTGGTTGGGGCATTCAACCCATTTACGTTTAAGGTAATTACTGATAAGTACGATCCCGTTGCCATTTACTTTATTGTTTTGGGTTCGAATTTATACACCGTTTTTGTGTTTCCTGTCTAGAGAATATCCTTTAGTATTTGTTGGAGAGCTGGTTTGGTGGTGCAGAATTCTCTCAGCTTTTGCTTGTCTGAAAAGCTTTTGATTTCTCCTTCATACTTGAATGAGATCCTTGCTGGGTACAATAATCTGGGCTGTAGGTTATTTTCTTTCATCATTTTAAGTATGTCCTGCCATTCCCTCCTGGCTTGAAGAGTTTCTATTGAAAGATCAGCTGTTAGCCTTATGAGTATTCCCTTGTGTGTTATTTGTTGTTTTTCCCTTGCTGCTTTTAATATTTGTTCTTTGTGTTTGATCTTTGTTAACTTGATTAATATGTGTCTTGGGGTGTTTCGCCTTGGGTTTATCCTGTTTGGGACTCTGGGTTTCTTGGACTTGGGTGATTATTTCCTTCCCCATTTTAGGAAAGTTTTCAACTATTATCTCCTCAAGTATTTTCTCATGGTCTTTCTTTTTGTCTTCTTCTTCTGGGACCCCTATGATTCGAATGTTGTAGCATTTAATATTGTCCTGGAGGTCTCTGAGATTGCCCTCATTTCTTTTAATTTGGTTTTCTTTTATCCTCTCTGATTCATTTATTTCTACCATTCTATCTTCTAACTCACTAATCCTATCTTCTGCCTCTGTTATTCTACTATTTGTTGCCTCCAGAGTGTTTTTAATTTCACTTATTGCATTATTCATTATATATTGACTCTTTTTTATTTCTTCTAAGTCCTTATGAAACCTTTCTTGCATCTTCTCAATCCTTGCCTCCAGGCTCTTTATCTGTGATTCCATTTTCATTTCAAGATTTTGGATCAATTTCACTATCATTATTCGGAATTCTTTATCAGGTAGATTCCCTATCTCTTCCTCTTTTGTTTGGTTTGGTGGGCATTTATCCTGTTCCTTTATCTGCTGGGTATTCCTCTGTCTCTTCATCTTGTTTAAATTTCTGAGTTTGGGGTGTCCTTTCTGTATTCTGGCAGTTTGTGGAGTTCTCTTTATTGTGGCATTTCCTCGCTGTGTGTGGGTTTGTACAGGTGGCTTGTCAAGGTTTCCTGGTTAGGGAAGCTTGTGTTGAAGTTCTGGTGGATGGAGCTGTATTTCTTCTCTCTGGAGTGTAATGAAATGTCCAGTAATGAGTTATGAGATGTCTATGGTTTTGGGGTGACTGTGGGCAGCCTGTATCTTGAAGCTCAGGGCTGTGTTCCTTTGTTGCTGGAGAATTTGCTTGGTATGTCTTGCCCTGGAACTTGTTGGCCCTTGTGTGGTGCTTGGTTTCAGTGTTGGTATGGAGGCGTTTGACGAGCTCCTGTCAATTAATGTTCCTTGGAGTCAGGAGTTCCCTGGAGTCAGGGTTTGGACTTAAGCCTCCTACTTCCAGTTATCGGTCTTATTTTTACAGTAGTTTCAAAACTTCTCCTTCTATACAGCACCATTGATAAAACATCTACGTTAAAGATGAAAAGTTTCTCTACTGTGAGGGTCACCCAGAGAGGTTCACAGCATTACATGGAGAAGAGAAGAGGGAGGAGGGAGTTAGAGGTGACCCAAATGAGATGAGGTGGAATCAATAGTGTAGAGAGTGGGCTAGCCAGTAGTCACTTCCTTATGTGCACTCCACAACTGGACCGCTCAGAGATGTTCACGGAGTTATACAGAGAAGAGAAGAAGGAGGCAGGAGACAGAGGTGGCCAGAAGGATAAAAGGGGGAAATGAAAAGGAGGGAGACAGATGCAGCCAGTAATCAGTTCCCTAAGTGTTCTCCACCGTCTGGAACACACAGAAATTCACAGAGTTGGGTAGAGTAGAGAGGGGTTAGGGAGGAGATACAGGCGACCTGGTGGAGAAAACGGAGAGTCCAAAGGGAGAGAGAGCAGTCAAGCCAGTAATCTTGTTCCCTAGTGAAAAATGGGTCCTGAAGATTGGGTTCTTAAAGGTACAAAATTGGTAACAAATACATAAAAGCAAAAATTAAAAATCTAGAGTAGAGTTTGGAATTTCAAAAAGGCAATGTTAATGAAAAGAAGAAGGAAAAGAAAGAAAAAACGAACAAAGAAAAACAAACAAGGTCGCGAAAATTATAAAGAAACTACAGGTACAAAATTGATAACTAATACCAAAAAGCAAAAATTAAAAATCTAGAGTAGAGTTTGAAATTTCAAAAATACAATGTTAAAAAAAAAGAAGAAGAAAAATAAAGAGAGAAAACAAACAAACCAACGAAAACAATGTCGCAAAAATTATAAAGAAAATACAGGTACAAAATTGATATCAAATACCAAAAAGCATAAATTAAAAATCTTGAGTAGAGTTTGGAATTGCAGATATACGATGTTATATAAAAGAAGAAGAGAAAGAAACAGAGGAAAAAAAAGAGTCACAGAAATTATAAAAAAAAACTATAGGTACAAAATTGATAACATATACCAAAAGGCTAAAATTAAAAATCTAGAGTAGAGTTTGGAATTTCAAAAATACAATGTTGAAGAAAAGAAGAAAAAGAAAAAAAAACAAAACACGGTCAAAAAATTATAAAATATATATATGAAGTTTGCTGAAGAAGAAAAAAAATAGGGTCTTTTTTTTTTTTTTGCAAAGTAATAGTTATAAAAGTGAAAATTAAAGGACAATAGAGGACTTAAAATATTTTTTTAAAAAATTAAAAAAAAAGGAAAGAAAGATTGATCATAAAAATAGTAAAAATATATCTAGGTCTTTCTCTGGTTTTGTTGTGAGTATTGTGGGTTCAGTTCATTTTTGGCTAGTTCCTTGGTCCGACTTATATTTCTCAAGATCTATAGGCCCCTTCCTATGTAGTCCGTAGTAACCACAGGGTTTTAATCTATGGCCTGTAGCTTCCAAGGCATTTCCCTCTGTTATAGCTTCTGTTTGCTGGTCTCTTCAGTGTCTGGTTCTCCCCCTGACACAAAGGGGACGGTGGAGGACACTATTTTTTTTATTTTATTTAGGCTCACTTGTTCAGCCGCGCTGTGGGGAGGGAGGGAGGGATGCTGCAAACAGATAACACTGGCGTGTGCTCGCAGTGCCTCAGCCACACTGGGTCTGCCCCCGCTCACAGCGCGTGTAGCCTCCCTGCCCACACTGCTCGGGCTCTAGGTTGTTCCGCCGGGAACAATCAGAGGCCGCCCCTGGGCTGAGCTCCCAGGTCCAAGCCGCTCAGGTTCAGGCACTCGGGTAGTCCTCAGAGGCGCAGACTTGGTTGGGCCTGCGTTTTGAGCTCTTCCCAGGTCCGAGCAGCTCAGGTGATGAGGTGTTTGGCGAGCACCAATGCTGCGACTTATCGCCTCCCCGCCACTCGGTTATCTGGGTGTAAAACCGGCGCACCTTCTCAGGCAGATGTTGACCGTCCAGACTCCCAAGAAGTTTTAGTTAGCAAAGAAGCCTGCTTACAGTTTTATAGATAGTGTCTCTCTGGGGCTGCGATTGCCCCCTTTGGGCTCTGGCTGCCTGTCACCGGAGGGGGAAGGTCTGCAGCCGGCTATCTCTGTTCAGTTCTTTGTTCCGTGCGCGGGCCTGGTGGTGTCTTAGGTTAGGGCTGGCTTTTTGCCTGGTAGATATCCCACAGTCTGGTTTGCTAGACCAAATTATTTCGCTCAGATAGAGCTCATGACATTCGGCCCGATTCTTACTCTAAGGGACACAGCCCGCGCTGCGCTTCCCTGCCCAGCCCCCACTTGCTAATGGCGTGTGCAGGCGTCTGCGCTGCTTCTCCGCTGGGGGAGTTACTGTGGGCTCGCAATCTGTGATTTTTAATTGTTTATTTATTTTTTTCTCCCTTTTATGTTGCCCACTGTGCTTCCAAAGCTCGGCACAGATTCGGCAGTGAGAAGGTTTCCTGGTGTTTGGAAACTTCTCTCTTTTTAAGACTCCCTTCCCGGGACGGAACTCCGTCCCTCCCTCTTTTGTCTCTTTTTTTGTCTTTTATATTTTTTCCTACCTCCTTTCGAAGAGTTGGGTTGCTTTTCTGGGTGCCTGATGTCCTCTGCCGGCATTCAGAAGTTGTTTTGTGGAATTTACTCGACATTTAAATGCTCTTTTGATGAATTTGTGGGGGAGAAAGTGTTCTCCCCATCCTACTCCCCTGCCATCTTGGCTCCTCCCTGGGAGTGATTTTCTATGTAGAACAGACCTGGTGATTCTAGATGGAGAATCCAGTAAAGACCTCAGAGAGGAGGGTTGAAGATAAGAATGAAGAGATTTGGGGACTTCCCTGGTGGTCCAGGGGTTAAGACTCCACCTTCCAAGGTAGGAGGTGCCAGTTTGATTCCCGGTCTGGGAACTAAAATCCCACATGCCTCTTGACCAAAAAACCCCAAAACATAAAGGAGAAACAGTATTGTAACAAATTCAATGAAGACTTAAAAAATGGTCCATGTTTAAAAAAGAAAACTTAAAAAAAATAGTGAAGTGATTTTAATGTATGAAATACAGGCAAACAACAAGGTCCTACTGTATAGCCCAAGGAACTATATTCAATATATTGTAATAACCTACAATGGAGAAGAATATATAAAACTAAATCATTTGCTGTATACCTGAAGCTAACACAACATTGTAAATTAACTATGCTTCAAAAATAATACAGAAGAAAAGAAAGAAATTGAAGGTCAGAGAAGCAAAGTGATTCACCCAAGATTACTCAATTAAATACGTATCAGAATTAGTTCTCTGTTTCTTCCATTATTCCACAGCAATCCATGTCTCCCAAACTAATTATTCTACCAACATCCACTGCCAAGTTTTCGATCGTAGTTTACTTCCTGTGACCATACTTTTGCCAATGGATCTAGACAAAAATAAGAGAATTAATAGGATATAAAATTGCAGGGCAGGTTTGCATAACATTAGAAGTAAGATACAGCCAAAGGTTATAACTAAATGAAATCCATGACCCTTTTAAACCGTCTTTTCCTCCTTTATATATATATTTTTTAAGTAGAAATGGGTGAGTAAAGCTCTGGCTTCTGTGCTCACTACTACAGAAGTTAAAATCAATGGAACTCTAGTGTAATTAAAAATTAAAATGACCTCAGTGTTTTTCATGGAAATAAAAAGACCTCATGAATAAAGAATTACTATTATGCAAAAAATAAAGGAGAAAGGGGTTTTCATTCAGTAGACATTGCTCTACCCTCTAGGGACAAAAACAACCCCCAACCATTGATGGGCATCATCTCTCAGCATTAGAAGCTCCAGGCTGGAATTCCTTTTTTAATGAGAAAATGGTCTTGAATGGGGGAAAAGAGGACTGTGAAGGGGCTTATTGGGTTGGCCAAAAAGTTTGTTTGAATTTGCTGTGACACATTGCTGGAAAACCCAACTGAACTTTTTGGCCAAGCTGATACATTGCTCACCAGGGCCAGGTGGAGAGAAAAGACTGGGAAGAGAAGGAGTCTTGTCTACCAAGAAGAGCTGTCAGCTCAGATATTTTCAGAGGCTGGAAAACGGCAGTGGTGGGAGGCTCTCGGTAAGACTTCTCCCACCCAGAATAGACAGCATCCTGTGTCCATTAGAGAAGCAGGCAAGGAACCCAACTAGAGAGTAGTTTATACCTGATTCATAGTCACAGCCTTTATGAAGAGAGTTTAATAAGAATGGCTTGGAGAAGGTGGGACCGTGGTTACAGGCTGTAACCCTGAGATAATGCTGCAGATACCTTGTCGACAGTAGGTAACTCTGTTGACTTAAGCCCAGGGTCAAGCCTGTTGCTCTCGTTTCAGAGCACAGTGATTCTGATTTACAAGAGCTGCCTTTACCTTGCAATTATACAAGCTATTTTCTTTCATTGTTCCTTGACTTGGGTGGACCTGATTTCTGACCAGAAAACTGAAAAAATACCCAGCTAAATTCAGGCAAAGATCTACCTTTTAACATTTTGCAGCTGCCTCTTTGTTTTCTCAGACTCTGTAGAATTTGGTAGTCATGTCCAGCAGAGGAAATTCACTATCGGCTTGAATGACAGACAGTCTCCCTTAGTCTCCGTTTGGGTTTGTAGTTGATTCATGACCTCATGCATAGGGAAATCCTTTCTCAATCTATCAAGTCACTGCAGACTTTTCTCACAGCAAAATGAAGGCAGCAGAGCTATCGGATTCCGCTGGTTTTTCACAGAGATTTCCAGCAAGTGGCTTGCATTTTCTCACCAGATCTATCTTCACACCTGGATTGGTTTAGAAACTGTTTTCTCAGGCCATGATCAGACGATCGCTACGATCCCACGAGCAGATGCTCGCTGTGATGACCCCACCAGGTGACGTCTTCTGGTTCTACCCTTTAGCTCTGGGGTCCCACCTCCTAGTACTCTCAGAAACCCCCACTCCTGCATTCCCCGCTCAGCCCTCCTCCTTTGCAAGCAGCAGAATTAGGGGAAACAAAAATTACTCCTTCCTCAGGAAAAAGGGGTCTTAAACTGAAGGGACATGGGTGAAGGAGAAGAGGACAAAGACTTTCGAGGCATCAGAAACTTTAGGCTCTGGGGTTGACCACTTGGAGGAAATAGATGCTCAGAGTCATAGATCTAATGCAATGCAGGAAAGCAAGTAACTCCAATTCCTGGCTTTCCCACTCCCTCCCTTTTACCTTTTTCTTCTCTCTCTCTTCCTCCCTTTCCCACTTGTTAAATGCATTTGATGTTCACAAGGTCTCTGAGAAGAGTATGTGTAATTTTTTTTTCATCTGCATTCTGCAAGCAGAGGTCCAGTTATGCATTTTTGTCAGCATTTTCCTTCTCTGCACAAGTTGAGCATCTGTCACCCTGTCATTTATTTGTGGATTCATTTGTGCATTTCAGATACTAGGCACATGCTTTGTTCCAGTTCTAGTGCTTTAAAACAATGCCAGCTAAGATTTACTATTCTATTAGCAGGCCCTATACTAAGTATTTAATAGGCTGAATACATTCACTGAAAGGTCCCGACAGCTTATTCCTGCCTGTTTTCCAGATGCAATTTGGGATTTAAGGGACATAAATAACTCATTCTCAAGCAGCAGAGCCTGGGTTTGCACACAGCAGCTTGATGACAGGCTCGAGCTGTGATCTGTGTTTCCTCTTTCTAAGCCACTGCTTCTCAAACTTTAGCTCCATTGAAATGACCAGAAGGGCTTTTTTAAGCACAATTTTCTGGGCCCCACTCCTAAAGTCTCTGATTCTTAAGGCTGATAATTTGCATTTCTAACAAGTTCCCAGATGGTATTAGTGAGGCCCCTATATTGAGAAATGCAGATCTAGTCCTCGTGGGTGTCCCCATTCCAGTGGTTCCAGTTGCTTTAGGAAAGGTGAAATGTGAGATTGCTACTAATTCGCAGCTGGCTTGTACCGCACCCATCAGTAAAAGAGTCAGGAGGCCACAGTGCTGCTTCTCCTGTACCGAATCTGTATCTGTGATAGCATCTCAGTGTTTAGTCTTCTCTCAGTGCTTCAGAGGAGGAAGCTGTTTTGAACTGAGGTGCTTGTTGTTCCCAGTAGCTGGCTGAAGACAATATTTCCTATAACTCAGGATGTCCCAGTGTGCGGGAGTGGAAGGCTTACAAACAGTATCGCACAGAGTCATCCCCCAAGTCATTTCTGCTCAGTCTACTGGGTCAGAGTCTAACTAATCTGGAGCACCATTCCGAATCTTGAAAGCAGATAGTAAAGACAGCAGCTGTACCGAGACTGTTTATTTATTTAATCCCTCATGTAAACACAGTGACAATGACGGATCATCACTTGGCTTGTCAACATGACCGAGCTCTAGCAGGGACCTTGTCCTCAGTGAGCCCACTGGCCTTTTCCTGTGTCCGCAAACAGTGGCAAAGAGGAAACAGAAGGGAACTATGAGTGAGGAAATGGTGTTGAGTTGCAAAACATGGATAAAACAATCGGCGCTACAATTCCCAGGATAAACAGGACCCTGCCGGGTTGCGGAGGTCCAAATCCTAGCAGGACAGTTCCGGTCTCTGGCACCGAGGGTATGCCCTTTTTGCAGCCTTGGACTTGTCGTGCCCCTAAGGAAGCTATTTACAGTTTTGCACGATGGGACAGTTTTATGAGCCAGCCCACTCATTTTTATGAGGGTCCCCAGGGTAAAGCAGTCCTACAATCTTACACCGCGCACCGACATTAGCTCAGTACAAACAATATAAAGTAGGCCATCCAGGCCTGTAAAGCAGGCACTGCCAAGCGGTTGTGATTTAAGTTCAGTTCAGCGGTGACCTGGCTCATTACGATAAGATAGAGGAATGAATAGAGCCTACGCAGAGAGAAAGAGCGAGTGGGAAATAAATAATTCACTGGGCTCCTTCCAGAGGCTGTAAGTAGAAGGGACTGAAATACTGGTATCAAAAAAGGACCCAAACTCCATCTCTAGGATGGTCTTTCAAATGACTTTTCTGATTTGTTGGCTGAAGGAAATAACACCACCTTCCACCAAATATTTGGTCAGCACTCCATCGTCAACGCAAGAAGGCTTTCAGGTCTTAATATGGCTTTCTCTGATAAACCAACTTTTCCCCAGTGAAACTGTCGAGCACTTAGGTCTCTGGCTGTGCTTGTATTTACAAATGAGTGTGCTAAGCTTTGACTTCATAAGAAGACAGGGTTAATTATGAACCAGACTATGGATCTGAAATTTATCAGCAGGTTAAGTAGCTGGTGACTGCCCCAATCAGAGTCAGCTTCCAGGAAATGAAACGGGACTTATTTACATTTAGAGTGATGCCCAGCTTCTTAATCACCTCAAAGCATTTAAAAATTAACTTTCCTACTAGCAGCTCGAGAGGCATAATGAACTCTGGGAGGGCGTTGGCTACTCTGATTCCCTTCTCCTCTGGAGCACCCTATTCCTTATTTGAGTCTGTGTTCTTTGCCTGTGTCTTTTTGTTAAAGCCTGGAAACTTTCTTTCTGTTTATTTGTTAAGTCTCCCGATAAAGCAGTTTTCTACAACCTTACCAGAATTGTAAATGATCACTGGGATAGCTGAGTATGGGGTACAATAAGAGACAGGAATCATTCTGCTGAATTTCCTTTTATATAAAATGTTTCAGCTAAATAGGTCAGTTACCAAACTATTATTATGGATTACATGTGCTGGACAAGAGGGGTGACCCAACACCCCAAGAACTTCTCACATGGCCATGTGGTCCCTTTTAATTTTTAACATGTTTGATTTTGTAACAGATTTGCTGTACATCCGTTTTAAAATTTTTTAACAATTTTATCTTAGTGTATAGTTGACTACAATGTTGTGTTAGTTTCAGGTGCACAGCAAAGTGATTCAGTTCTGCATATATCCATTCTTTTTCAGATACTTTTCCCATGTAGGTTGTTACAGAATATTGAGCAGAGTTCCCTGTGCTATACAGTACATGCTTATTGAGTATTTTATATATAGTAGTGTGTATGTGTTAATCCCAAACTCCTAATTTATCCCTCCCTTTCCTTTTCCTCATTGGTAACCTTGTTTTTGAAGTCTGTGAGTCTGTTTTTTAGATAAATCCATTTGTATCATTTGTATCAAGACCCCAGGCATTTCTCACATGGCCATGTGGTCCCTTTTAAATGGACAGTAGTATTGACTGAATAAATTGTGGGTTAGAAGTAACTAGTCAACAACAATGACCAGAATAGCTGGGATGAGAGATGCCTGTATAAATGGCCATTTCCATCACATTTTAGTTTAACACAATCTACAATTCAACTTAAAATTTTTATGATTTAGACCTGCAGTCTCTATTTCATAGTTTTGAAATCAACAGAGGAAGTTATGATTTGCTGGTAGAATCTGAGTGATGGTAATACATCCCTGGCCCTCCTCAAAAGAGCTGTTGGAAAGATTCTCAAGATTTTTGTCAATTTAGAGGGGCTGTGAAAACATAAGATATTTCAATATTCCATTATTCACTTCCATTATTTAATATATTAACATGTTTAGCCACTGTTTTCAGTTTTAAAAACTGAAAGTGTATAAAATATCATCCCTTTTAAATCATTATTTTTTCCTTTTTATGTAATAATCTGAAATGCAAAAACCTTATTTTAAAGAAAACTTTTGTTTTCTAGAATAAATTAACAACAACAAAAAATAGGATCTAAACGAGGCATGATCAGAGGGACTTTTTGGTTATAAGGGAAAGAAAGAAATATTTGCATGTAAAGGATTTGTGTGCTTTCCATTTAGAAATCCAACATGGTATGAATTTGGGTAAAAATGAGGCTCCTCATTCTTGCTAAACAACAGTTTCCAGCAGTTACAACAGTTAAGAGGCAAGCTGGGTAGGTTCTTGGAGCTTCAACATTGACCACAGAAGTTGGTTTACCTAATATGGTGAAAGGAGGGATATTCAGGTTCTTAGGGGCTATTCTTCAAAAATGAGCAGCAGCCAGTGACTCAGGATCTGTGTCTTTATTAGAAGCAGAATGCCCTGTACCTACAGTTAGTTTGGAATGTGCAGATTCTGCTGGAGGAAGATTGGCGGCTACACCTCTTGGGCTTTCCCATAACAAGATATTCATCTCTGGAGGCTATCCTGGTGAGTCAAGGCGTACATAAATCCATTCTAATTAAATATGCTACTCTCCAGGGGGAGATGCCTTCATTAGAGGACTTATTTCAGGGGAATATAGATATGTGCATATCTATATTTTAGTGATAGACACCAGTGTCTGTTTGCAAGCAAGCAGCTCTACCCTCCCCCTTCTCTTCCCTCTCATCTTCCATCTTGCTATCTGGAGACTCACACAAAACAAATCCCCTGGGAACGAACATACTTGCAAATATGTGAAGTTAAACCCTTCTCAGACACATGTGTCTTTCCATTAGGCGTACAATGAGAAGCTTCCTACAACTCTGCATTTGATGGTGCCATCTCTAATTGAAGCACCTGGCCCAATTAGGGCTTAAGGAGTGCTTTCTGATGATCAAGATAATGAGCGCTCACAACCACAACCCAGAAGCATTGCTTTTTTATTTTTCTAAAATATAATCCAAAGAAGAAAAGCAAACCTACAAGTTAGTGGTGAAAATATTGTCCTCCTCTTGCTTTTTAAAAAAAAATTAATTAATTTACTTTTTATCTGTGTTGGGTCTTAGCTGCAGCACATAAGATCTTCAGTTGCAGCATGTGGGCTTCTCTCTGATGGGTTTAGTTGCCCTGCAGCCTGTGGGATCTTAGTTCCCGACCAGGGATTGAATCTGCATCCTTCGCATTGGAATACAGATTCTTCTTAACTACTGGACCACCAGGGAAGTCCCCCCTTGCTTGTTTATAAAAATAAAATTACTGTCAAATCTTAAAGAAAAAGTTATACTCACACCCCATATTGACTTATAAACTAGACTCTGCTTCAGAAATAGAGGCAATAAGAGAAGATTCTAGAAGCACAGAACATGCTGGAGAAGAGTTTTGACTCCTCCTTTATTGATCTCCAGAGCCACACGGACGTGACAGCAGGATCCTGGGCAAAACGTGACCCAGATGTTGAGGTCAGAAGAGTTTCCTTCTCACCTTTGTGATGTGATGAGTCGTAAGACCTTTGTAAAGTACTGTCAGTCTCATCCTCTAACTCAGGGATTTAGTCATTATAGGATACAAGGTACCAGATAAGACAGAAATGAACCAAGCAGTACACATTAAAACTTTTTTTTTTTGTTTTTTGGCAGCACTAGGTGGCATGTGGAGTCTTAGTTCTTTAACCAAGAACCAGGTATCAAACCCATGCCTCCTGCAGTGAAAGCACAGAATCCTAACCACTGGACCACCAAGGAATTCCCTAAACAATTGCTGCATGTAATCCTATTCATAAAACCTTTGAGCTGCTTATCTCATTTAGCGTAATGCCCTCAAGATCCATTCATACTGTTGCAAATAGCAGAATTTCAGGAATTATGTGTCATATTTTTTTAAAATCCATACATCCACTGATGGACACTTAGGTTACTTTCATATCTTGCTTACTGTAAATAATGCTGCAGTGAACATGCAGGTGCAGATACCTTTTCCAGATAGTGATTTTGTTTTCTTAGGATAAATACCCAGAAGTGAAATTGCTGAATCATATTGTTGCTCTATTTTTAATTTTTCAAGGAAACTCCCTACTGTTTCCCATAGTGGCTGCATCAATTTGCCTTCCCACCAACAGTGCATAAGAGTTCCTCTTTCTCCACATCCTCACCAAGACTTGTTCAGTTCAGTTCAGTTCAGTCGCTCAATCGTGTCCAACTCTTTGCGACCCCATGAACCCGAGGCACGCCAGGCCTCCCTGTCCATCACCAACTCCCGGAGACCACCCAAACCCATGTCCATTGAGTTGGTGATGCCTCCAACCATCTTATCCTCTGTCATCCCCTTCTCCTCCTGCCCTCAATCTTTCCCAGCATCAGGGTCTTTTCCAATGAGTCAGCTCTTCTCATCAGGTGGCCAAAGTATTGGAGTTTCAGCTTCAACATCAGTCCTTCCAATGAATACCCAGGACTGATCTCCTTTAGGATGGACTGGTTTGATCTTCTTGCAGTCCAAGGGACTCTCAAGAGTCTTCTCCAACACCACAGTTCAAAAGCATCAATTCTTCGGCACTCAGCCTTCTTCACAGTCCAACTCTCACATCCATACATGACCACTGGAAAAACCATAGCCTTGACTAGAAAACCTTTGTTGACAAAGTAATGTCTCTGCTTTTTAATAAGCTATCCAGGTTGGTCATAACTTTCCTCCCAAGAAGTAAGCGTCTTTTTATTTCATGGCTTCAATCACCATCTGCAGTGATTTTGGAGCCCCAAAAATAAAGTCAGCCACTGTTTCCACTGTTTCCCCATCTATTTGCCATGGAGTGATGGGACTGGATGCCATGATCTTCGTTTTCTGAATGTTGAGCTTTAAGCCAACTTTTTCACTCTCCTCTTTCACTTTCATCAGCAGGCTCTTTAGTTCTTCTTCACAAGACTTGTTATTTCTCCTCTTTTTGGTTATTTTTGATTATTTGATTTTTGATCATTATTCTAATAGATGTGAGGTGATGTCTCATTGTGCTTTTGATTTGCATTTTCCTCATGGTTAGTGATATTGGGCACATTTTTATGTATCTGTTGGCCACTTGTTTATCTTATTTAGAAAAAAAAAGTCTATTCAGATCCTCTGCCTATTTTGTAATTGGATTTTATGCTATGAGTTATGTAAGTTCTTGATATATTTTGGATATTGACTCCTTATCATATAGATGATTTTCAGATATTTTCTCCCATTCTATAGGTTGCCTTTTTATTTTGTTGATAGTTTCCTTTGTTGTGCAGAAGCTTTTTAGTTTAATGTAGTCCCACGATTATTTTGGCTTTTGCTGCCTTTGCTTTTGGGGTCAAATCCAAAATATTATTACCAAGTTGCACGTCAAGGAGCTTACCCAATAGGTTTTCTCCAGGGAGTTTCATGGTGTCAGGTCTTATGTTCAAGTTTTTAATCTATTTTGAGTTGATTTTTGTGTATGGTGTTAGATAGTGGCCCAGTTGCATTCTTTTGCATGTGACTATCCCGTTTTCCCAACACTATTTATTGAAGAGGCTGCCCTTTCCCTATTATACATTCTTGGCTCTTTTGTTAAAAATTAATTGACCATATAGGTGTGGTGTTACTTCTGGACTCTCTACTTTGTACCATTAAGCTATGTGTCTTTTTTGTGCCAATGCCATTCTGGTTTGGTTACCATAGTTTTATAATACAGTTTGAAAGCAGGAAGCATGATGTTGCCAACTTTGTTCTTTTTTTTTTTTTTTTCAATTTCTTTGGCTGTTTGGGGTGTGGTTCCATGTAAATCTTAGGATTGTTTGTCCTATCTCTGTGAAAAATTCTGTTGGAAGTTTGATAGGGATTACATTGATACAGTAAATTGCTTTGGTTAATGCTGACTTTTTAAAAAAAACAGCTTTAATTCTTTCAAATTGTAAGCATGGAATATGTCTTTCCATGTATTTGTGACTTCTTCGGTTTCGTTCATCAGTGTCTTACAATTTTCCGTGTACAAGTCATTCCTGTCTTTACTTAAATTTATCTCTAGGTATTTTACTCTTCTTGATGCAGTTTCATATAAAATTGTGTGGGAGGAATACTCTCCTTGGAGGATGGAATGAGGGTAGC
Organism: Bubalus kerabau; assembly: GCF_029407905.1. Classification (NCBI taxonomy): domain Eukaryota; kingdom Metazoa; phylum Chordata; class Mammalia; order Artiodactyla; family Bovidae; genus Bubalus; species Bubalus kerabau. The sequence goes on from NC_073636.1 coordinate 27,338,686, forward strand.
AGACTGAAGGGGGACCAGAGTTGTGGCTTAGGGTGGATAAACAAGGCTGCTGAGACCAGGGGACTGTTTTAGGGGATGTCCCAAATAGAGTGGTAATCTTATTTCAGGAAAAAAAAATAAATTTAAACCTCTCCCCACAGTCGTCTCCCTTAGAGAAGCAGCTGAAGGGGGAATGTTCAGGGAAGACATCAGACCCAGTTTTACCATGGTCTGACCTCAGCGTGATAGGGACATATCCTTCTACTGTTTGTTTCTTCTCTTGCTCTCTTGGCTTAGATGCTAAATCAACATGGCAGGAACATTATGTTTCTGTTCACTTGCTAGAGAGCTGGGCACGCAGAGCATACTTGATATGGTTAAATGGTGATACTGTGACAAAAGACACAGACCCTGAGCTGGGGTTGGCAGGTAGAAAAACAGTGGGAAATAGGTGTCAGAAAATGTATACAAGTTTGGGCAAATCATTCACCTTTGCCGTTGAGTGGCTTGTGACAGATATGAATGGGGCATTACTCATGAGTGGTAAAATACGTGCAAATTGCAGCAAAATCAAGCTGTGAACACAGGAAATAGCATTCAGAGGAGCCAGTGAGCAGCTTGATGGTGTGAAGACCCCAGAGCAGCTGGGAGCTGCAATGTCATCAACCCCTGGACCCTGTCGCCTTAGCTCGTCACACCCCGGGGAGGCTGCAGATGGAGGAGGGACCCCGACTTCAGGCTGGATACTGTCTTCTCAGGGCTGCCCTTTGTCCTTTGTTCTCATTCAGGAGCCGGGGTTGGTGGCTTTTGTTAACCAAAACACAGGATAAAAAAGTAACGATTTTTAAAAGGAATTCTTCCGATTAGCTGTGAAAGCAAATTTGCTCCCATCAAAGAATGCAGTCATTTGAAAATGCGTTTGCATACCCTTAACATCCCATAGCAGTGTGGGTCACTTGCCTTTGGGGATTTAAAAGTCTGCACACTGAGAACGTTGGGTAACCAAGAATTGAGTGAATTTCTCCAAAGGCCTGATCGGTACATTCTCTCTAGACCCCACAGCTGGGTGCTGACCTGGACAGTCCATGTGCCTTGAGGACCTCAGTGTGCATCTGGCCTAAAACAGACGGTGCAGCAGGGCCGATCAAGCCCCGTGCTGGGCAAGGACACAGGGGCCTGCAGACCCTGCACAGCCTGCCTCTCAAGTTGACCCCCTTGGGACCTCCAGGGGCCACAGTCCAAGGGCCTTCCCAGGGGGTGCCTGGCCTGGGAGGGGCTCTTTGGAGAAAGTGAAGAGCAGCCTCACAGGTTTCTGCAATGGGGTAGGTTCTTGGTTTATGGGGCCAGGGGCGGTACTGCACTCTGGGACCCACAGTAGGATTTGCGGTGTGGGGTGGATCCTGGGCCCAGTTCTGACTAGGTTTGTCTAACCGCCGTTTGCTTTCATGAACAAGGACCCCCGGCAGCACAAGTGACCTCCATGGCCTTCCAGCCCCTCGTCCTGCAGTGGATCATAAATATCCCTTAAATTTCAAAAAAGAGCTCTTGAGAATTTTCAAAACCCCTTGCACAATTTTTTGATCTTCCTGGCCACCTGCAATGGTGGCTTGTGTCTGTGTTAAAGATGGAGATGCCAAGATTGGAGGAAGAGAGAGCTTCCCTGGTGTATTTGCTGTGGAGGCATGGCTTGAACTCAGGTTCCTCTGACCAGCCCAAGTGGCTGCCTGGTGCCCGTCTCCCACGTCTCCCAGGGCCCTGGTGCACGGTGAGGCTGGGGCAGCACAGCGTGGGGTAAGGACCGCATTAGCTGCTGCCAGGTGAGGGCCCAGCTCCACTGCTGACCAACCGCATGACCGAGCTGTGTGTTCACTCCTGTGCTCAGTTTCTGTCTGTAAGTGGGACTGGAACTAGTGCCCATGCCAAAACTGTGTAACACACACTTGTTACTGCAAGTGGAGTAATACATAATACAAGCTGGAGACTTCCCCACCAGTCTTCCTTCCAATGCAGGGGGTGCAGGTTCGATCCCTGGTTGGGGATCTAAGATCCCATATGCCCTGTGGTGAAAACATAAAACAGAAGCAATACGGTAACAAATTCAATAAAGACTTTAAAAAAAATGGTCTGCATCAAAAAAATCTTAAAAAAACCCACCAAGCTATATTTTGATGTTTATTAGTGCTGGCACCATGCTACGCACTGTATGTGCAGTAATTTATGGTGGCATTATAGCACGTTCAGGGGATAAGTTACTATTCCCATTTTTGAGAAGAAACAGGCACAGAGAGATGAAGCAGTGTCTCGGTGGTAGGAGACCCAGGGGGCCATGCTCTTAACCACAGCACCAGGCTTCCTTTACAACAGGGCTTGGATCCAACTAAGCACTCAAGTAGCTGGGGAAAAAGTGGAAACATTGACAGACTTTATTTTCTTGGGCTCCCAAATCCCTGTGGAAGGTGACTGCAGCCATGAAATTAAAAGACGCTTGTTCCTTGGAAGAAAAACTATGACAAACCTAGACAGCATATTAAAAAGCAGAGACAGCACTTTGTAGACAAGGGTCCATCTAGTCAAAGCTATGTTTTTTCCAGTAGTCAAGTACCAATGTGAGAGTCGGATCATAAAGAAGGCTGAGCTTTCAAACTGTGGTGCTGGAGAAGACTCTTGAGAGTCCCTTGGAGAGCAAGGAGTTCCAAACAGTCAATCCTAAAGGAAATTAACCCTGAATATTCATCGGAAGGACTGATGCTGAAGCTCCAATACTTTGGCCACCTGATGCAAAAAGCCTGATGCTGGGAAAGATTGAGGACAGGAAGAGAAGGGGACAGCAGAGGCTGAGGTGGTTGAATGGCATCACTGACTCAATGGAGTAGAGTCTGAGCAAACCCCAGGAGATGGTGAAGGACAGGGAAGCCTGGCATGCTGAGTCCATGGGGTTGCAAAGAGTCGAACACGACTGAACAACAACAACAAAGGTTCAACATGCCTGAACGACAACAACTCAAAGGTGTATGGTATCAAGGTCCCGACACCCAGGTGCCTCTGCGGGTTAGTTCCCAGTGGCTGGAACCCCACAGGCTGAACTTCAGCTCAGCAGGCATGTGTCCCCTGTTGAAATGCAGAGTCCCCCTGGATGGGTTACACTTAGCTTTAATTCTCTACTAACCTTGGCGGCAGTGAGGCTGTTTCTGAAGTGCCTTTAATGGGGGAGAGGGAGAGAGATCCCAAGGACACTGCTCAGAGAGGTAACGATGGACATTGTTGTCAGTAGCGACATGGCAGAGAGGTAGAAATTTCGTAAAAAAGGAAGATGAGGACTCATCTGGTTAAGATTTTTTTCCCCAGCTGCTAAAATGATCCATATTGTAGGACCTCTTTAGAGTTCATTTTCTGAGCACTCTTTGCGTGAATCGTTTTAGTGTTGTTATGTGATGGGAATCACAGACTAATAGGGCTCCTTCGACAGAAGAGGGATTCAGAGTACAGAGAGTTCCTACAACTAGTCTCCTAAATCCAGCACTCGACATCCTGCCTTCCGTATGAGTACACACTGCCTTCCTGATGCTCTGCTGAGACTTACAAGGAGGTGCTGCCTGTGATCCTGGCAATAAATGGAACACTTCCGTGTTGAGTCTCTTCCTTGGCTCTGTGACGGGGATGCCAGGTTCTTACTTGCTGGTTTGGGCATCAAGCTGAGCCTTTCTGGTGGAGGGTTTCAGCTTCCCATCTCCTCTCTTGAAACCCGGTTCAGAGATGCTTCCCAGCTTTCCAGGTATTCGGGGAGGGTTAATTAGGTAGTATTTGTGGAGGGCTTTGAAGAGGAAAGTACCGCACAATTGTCACTACAGAGCATCTCTTCCAGAAGCCAGGAATGTTTCTGCTTTAGGGACACTTGACTTTGTCTTCACAGGCAGGGCTCACTTGAGGGTAAAACTTGTCAGTCACTGGTGAACTAATGCTAGCATGTAGAGCATGAAGGATCAAACAGGCAAAACAAACAACAGGAATGGAGAAGCCCTCATATCACCAGGAAGCAGCTGCCAGGGGGCTTGCAATGGCAGGCACCCACCCATTGGGTTGCCAGCTGCCAGGCAGCATTTCCATCACTGGGCCCAGCACAGGGAACGTGGGTCAGGAAGAGAACATCATGACTCTGGAGGCCCGAAAGTGCTGAAACAGGAACTTCCCTGGCAGTCCAGTGGGTAAGACACCACACTTCCAACTCAGGGGCCTCAGGTTCGATCCCTGGTCAGGGAACTAAGATCCCACATGCCTCATGGTGTGGCCAAGTTAAAAAAATAAATAAATAAAATCAAATCTAAGAAAAAAGAAAGAAAATGCTGAAACAGACAGGAGAGACAGGAAATGACATTTTGGAAGGACTGGGGCAGGAGAGAAGGGGTAACGTAGAGTGAAAGACCCTTCTTTATCTGCTTGAATATTATTTCAGGATGCCCCCATTGGAGTCCCTGCATGCTGTATGAATCCAGTGCATGTTCCTCTACTGTGTGGTTCATTGCACTTCTCACCATGGCTCATCTGTGGTTTGTAAATCTTCAGGACCATCCTCTTGCCTAGAAAATAAGGTCCAAACTTTCCTGTGACCTCAAGACCCTTTATCTTCTGCCTCCTATTGGTTTTTCCAGTCATTTCACTTACACACTTCCTTGGGTGGGAACTCTATCCCTAACCAGCCCATGACACCCACCAGGCTCAGGATGAAAATGCCTGCTCTTCCCAGCACCCGTCCCCACACCAATCCTGCCCATTCAGCCCAGTTCCTGGTTCCTTGCTGACTCTCCCTGATTGTACGAGTCCCAAGAGTTCTCTTCTTCTACTCAATTCTGTTCGCTGTTCAAACCTCTAGCACTTACCAGTATATTCTTATATTGGTATACCGCTGTTTCTATGAACATGTTCTATATTGCCATTTGTATAGCAAAATCAGGGAGACCAGAGTTTGCTTACCTGCACAGAGAGTGCCAGGTCAGCAAGGTTTAAACTCCATGAGGAGAGAAGTGTCCCAATACCTAACACAGTGCCTGACATGCATTAAGGACCTTTTCCAATTTTCCGTGCCAAGGAACAGATCACCCAAACTCAGTGGTGAAAATAGTAAGTCTGATGTGGAGTTGAGAAAAAGGAGGCATGGAGAATAAATCTGAGTTTTTTATCTCAAGGGTTTGGGTGCGGATGCCACTCCCAGACCCGAGTACCCCAGCAAGGAGCAGGGCTATGGGGAAAAGAGAAAGGCACCCGACCCATTGTGAGCATCTCTAAGAACACAGTCCTTCCGAGGCAACGACGTGTGCAGGTGATCACTTTATAGAGTCTTCCCCCATCACTTCATCACATTAGAGGAGTCTTGGTATCTGCCACCCACTTTGAGTTTTTCCATCATTCCTGTAAACTTGGTCACTCGGAGTGAGGCCAAACCTTCAGCACTGTCCACGTCGGGGAGCTGATTAGAAACGGGCTCTCCCCAATTCTGCCTCAGCCCTGCTAGAATGAACACTGCCCCACCCCAAGGTGAGTTATCTGCACAGTAAGGTCCAGAAGCCTTGGCTCTCTGTTCGCTCATCCTCCGCCCCCCTCTCTGCCTGCATCTGCAGTGATTATTGAAATCTCAGACAATCTTCTTCCATCCCATGGAGTGCTCTGCATTGATCCCTTGGGGAGGAGAGGTGGCTTCTCTTCCGGCCGCTGGGGGTCAGGGGAGGCTCCTGGATGGAGGGGAGCTTGGAATGAAGATGCTGGGACAACGTGCCCAGTAGCTGTTTCTTCTAAGTGACACTACAGCCCTGGGGGCGGGAGGCTATGTGCACCCCTAAAGGTGGTCTTCTACCAGGAGCATCTTTGCATCTCCTGGATTTTCTTCCCATGAATCCTTGTATAAGTGGGGCAAAATTAGATGATCCCTTATCATCTTATGTTTGTAGCTCACAGAACACGTGACTTTATTTCTCTGTATCATCTTCAGTAACATCTCAGTATGGTAGGCTGAAACTTGCTAGCTTCTGTTTTCAGGCAAACTTATCCTTGACTCAATTTATTGGTGGTGGTGGGTATTTTTGGGTCTTGTTTTATTTTACCCTTCTCTTCTCCGTCCTCTTCCTGTAGATGGATGCATTGCTTCTTACTAAGAAATGACTGTTTTTCTCAATACTGACGTACAGGCCAATGGAATCGGTACGATTATTTTCATTCGACTGTTAGGGGATCAAGTTGTACCATCTGTTGGGTGGAGTTAGGAATATTGACTGTCACCCCAGGGGCTAGCTGAGAATGCAGTATGGTCTTCTCTCCTGTGGTAGAGCTGAGAGGGGAGCTGCCCTCTTTCCAAATACCCACAGAAGTATCCAGATCTGAGATGCTTTGGATGTCAGTCTTGCTAGGCTTGGTTGTTTAGGCAAGATCGTTATTCTGTAGGGTAGCTGAGAGGACACAGGAAACTTTGAGCTTGGAGTCTGGCTTCCTCCTTCACGAATAATGCAATGAACGTAGCAACTTCTGTCTTGGGTGAAAGATCTGGATTTAATAAACAATCTACTACTTGGCTTGCAAGATCCCCACAAATGTCTTATTCCACAGCAAGAATTCCTTGTAATGAGTAGAAAATGGCTCTATGTCATTTTAGAGGTTAAGAATCTTTTAAAATAAATAATGACACATCCTCAGTGGAGCTGGTGTTCTATTTCTTGGCAGTCCGTGCCTAACTTGTGCCCTTTGTCATTCTAGTGTTTGAAGATACGGAGTTGTTTAAAAAATAAAGATAAAAAATCCAAAATTTTGATTTTCTTAGTATAATTCTATTTAAGTTATACTGCAAGCAATTTCTCTTTCTCTGACACACCTAGCTATTGGAATTTCATGTTGACTTTAAAGTGTTGGCTTAGGATTATTGAAACCAACAGCATTAGAAATAGCTGGCAACTTTAAAAAAGTATAAAATTTATAGCTGATTCATGTTGTTGTACAGCAGAAACTAACACAACATTGCAAAGCAATTATCCTTCAATTTAAAAAAAAAGAGTATAAAGTTTAACTGGTCATCTCCCTACCACCTACCCACAACCCTCCCCCCCCGCCCCCAGCTCAATTCTGCAGAGACTAGTCAGCTGACTGGGTGGTGATTTAGTATAAGGTCCTACTTCTCCTACTTCTCAGGTCTGTTTGGACAGAACCCATTCCCTGGTGCTTAATCTCTTAGCTCCCATGCAAATACCTGCTTCGAGGGGGCTGAAGCCTGTGCTGCTTTGGGGCCTAAATTGATTGCTGAAGTTACAGGATTGAAATGCCTCGGGTAAAAAATTCAGTCAAAAGAAAAACATTAAGTCGACAGCTCTGTAAAGCCTGCTGTCTGACAGCCAGGGACGCTCCGGGGATGGAGAAGCTGCAGCAAATAAGGTCAGCGGAATTAACACTCAATTACCCCTGACGATGAAAAGGATGAAAGGCTATCCAGGGGGTTGCCCCTCCTCCAGACAAATTTCTGACTTCAGTGGATTTGAGGTTAACCCCTTTCTCTACTCTCACTGTCCATAAATGAAAGACAGATCATCCATTTTCTCTTTCCTGCCCCACTTTCAACTGTTCTCTTTACTGTTTGTAACTTTTGGTCTCTAAGCACCCAAAATTATATTAATGCTACTCCTCGGTTTGTGTCAATTAAAAGATTTATTCTAATCAGAAACGTTTTCATTGTTCCTCTTTGTCTTTCAACTGCATTGGCTTTTATAAGGTGCTGAATCCCGTCAGATTAATGGTCAGTCTTCTTTTATGGATACATATGAATATCTATAAAAAATACGTGTTTTGCATATGTTCTGAACTTGGTTGAACTTAGATATTTTTTCCTCAACATTGTTTTCCAGTTCCGTTCTTGGTAATGAATCATTTCTTGACCTCTGAATAGTTGTTACTGTTGTTTAGTCACTAAGTCCTGTTCAACTCTGTGACCCTATGAACTGTAGCCTGCCAGGTTCCTCTGTCCATGGGATTTCCCAGGCAAGAATACTTGAGCCGGCTGCCATTTCCTTCTCCAGGGGGTCTTACTGACCCAGGGATCAGACCCTTGTCGCCTACACTGGCAGGCAGATTCTTTTACCACGGAGCCACCTGTGAAACCCCTCTCTGAATAGTAATAGGTACAAAAACACCATTTGGAAAATATTTCCCCCTTATTTTGCTATTCTAACAAACTCTTTTTAAAGTCTTTATGGAATTTGTTGTAAAATTGTTTTTATGTTTTGGTTTTTTGGTCTTGAGGCATGTGGAGTCTTAGCTCCCCATTGAGGGGTCCAACCCACGGCCCCTGCATTGCAACATGAAATCTTAATCACTGGACCTTCTGAGAAGTCCCTATTCTAACGATCTTTATACGTTGTCTTTATTGAGTTCTCTGGAGGTATGTATCTGGAAATTCCTGTGTTAAAGCGTGTGTGCTAATACAATTTTACAACATACTGCTGGATTGCTCAGCAAAATGATTGTTGTAAATATTTGCAGAGTCAGTAACACATGTGAGAGTAATGATTTCCCATCATGCTCGCTGACATCGGCTATTATCTGAATATTTATTTTTTGTCTGTGTGGCTCTAAATTGATGCCTGTATTTTGGCATTCTCTGGTTACCTACCAGTGAAAACAAGTATATTTCATAACAGTCATCCCATTCCTACTCAGGAAGTTGAGCTTTTATAGTGAGCTTTTATAGCTGTTGTATGTTTTTCCATTAGATGGCTTTTTGTTTTTACTGATTTATAAAAGTTTCTTAAATATTCTGAGTATTAATCTTTTTCTTGATTGTATACATTGGAAATATCTTTTCTCCATCTGTCACCTATCTTTTAACTTTGTCTATAGTGTGTTTAAAATAGCAACCCACTCCAGTATTCTTGCCTGAAGAATGCCATGGACAAAGGAGCCTGGCAGGCTATAGTACATGGGGTCACAAAGAGTCAGACACAACTGAGCAACTATCACTCACTCATAGTGTATTTAACAAAGCAGAAATCTTTAATTTTGGTGTAATCAGATCTTTCCATTTCCCCCCTTTACAGGTAGTGCTTTTTCTGATATACTTAAAAAAACTTTCTTAGTCCTAGAATCATGAAGTGAGTCTTCTTTCCCCTCCTTACTTTACTTGTTTAATACTGAAGTTTTAAACTTTTAAAAATTGAAGTATAGTTGATTTACAATGTTGTGTTAGTTTCAGGTGTATAGCAAGTGATTCAATTACACACACATAAATCTATTCTTTTTTCATATTAGTTTCCCTTATAGGTTATTAAAAGATGTTGAATATAGTTTCCTGTCCTGGTTGTTTATTTATTTTATATTCAGTAGTGTATATCTTTTAATCCCAGATGCCCAATTTATTACTCCCCCACTTTCCCCATTGGTAACCATCAGTTTGTTTTCTATGCCTGTGAGTCTGTTTCTTTTTTTGTAAATAAGTACATTTGTATCACTTGTTATATCATTATTCCACATACATGATATTTGTGATATTTGTCTTTCTCTGTCTGATTTACTTTACTTAGTAAGATACTCTCCTGGTACATATACTAAGGTTTTGAAGCCATCTGAATTTATTTTTCCGTGTAAAGTGAGAGAGGGATATAATTGCGCCTTTTCATTACAATGATCTCATTTCGCCAACACTACTGAACATGATCCATGTTTCCTCTGCTCGTGTGTGATGCCACTCCTATCACAACTCAGTTTGGTATGAGTTTGGTTCTGTTTTTAAATTCTCCATTCTGTTCCATTGCTCAATTTTTTAAAATAACTGGACCAGAAATACAATCTTTTAATCGTTACAGCATGTTCCATGCCTTAATATCTGGTAGAGTCATTTTAACTACATGGCTCTTGTTTTTCAGACTCCAGCTGGAATTCTGGTTGGAGCTGCATTGGTTTAATATGATCCTGGGTAGTTTTTGCCTTTGACGTCTGTACATGTGGAATATACTGTCTCCAAATAGCACAGGGACTCTGCAAAGTTCATTTCAAAAGGTCTAGATTTCTAGAGAAGGAATGGAGTTCTGTGCTAAATAAAGCTTTCAATTTTGCAATTGAAATCCTATGATGATGGTTTTAGAAGCCCTTCCCTCATGAGTCCATGTCCAACTCTTTGCGACTCCATGGACTGTAGCACACCAGACTTTTCTGTCCATGGAATTCTCCAGGCAAGACTACCGAAGTTGGGGTGCCATTCCCTTCTTCAGAGTATCTTCCTGACCCAGGGATAGAACCTGGGTCTCCCACATTGCAGGCAGATTCTTTACCATCTCATGTTTATTAGACAAACCAACTACTCTTTTATTGTAAAGAGAGTTAACAACTGCTTGGATGATAAGACTTCCGGACATCTGTGTTTTGTAGTAAATAACTCTGTGTATTTTAGTAAAAGATGTTGACACTTTCATGGCTTAATGTTGTCAGATTTGGACCCAGATGTTGGCTCATGTTCTCTGGAGGTCTGGGCTTTGGTCTCCATTCTACTACCAACTCACAGGTCAGTTAAATGACCTGAGCCTCGGTTTCCTCATTTGTAAAATTAAGACATCAGACAAAGTGGTTTATACAGTTTTTTTCATCTCTCAAATGGATTTATGAGTCCTCGACAAGCAGGCTGTGGAAGCTGTCAGGTTACACATGAAAGGGTGCCCATGAGTCTGGGTAGTGAGGTGAGTGGTATTAAGTGGGAATATTGTCCCTAAGAAGCAGAGGTGGAGCTGAGCTGAAAGGACGTGAGGTGGGTCACTGAAGGACCTAGGAGGCAGAATCATAGCAAAGACATGAACCACATGGAGGGTGAAAGGTAAATTTTTCTCATTGAAATATATCTGAGCTGAAGCTGAAGGTCAGAGAGAGAGATGAGAGTATCACTTGTAGATAGACCTTAAAATCATTAATATTCATGATGTGATTCTTTGTAATAATGTGTGCCTTCTGTTTACTGACACAGTACAGAGGGAAATCGTATGTGATCCACCTGATCTTCAGAATCCCATCCTTATATATATGAAGAAGTCTTAGCTTTCTTTTGCAAATGAGGAAACAGAAGCACAGAAGTTCATACTATCAGCTTGTCATGGTGGGTCTGGGCTCAGCCTATATGCTTTCTGACTCCAAGGTGCTTGTAATTCCACTTCCCCCCAGTACATGGGCCAGAGCTTTTTGATTTTGCTTTTACTTTAACATTTTTTTTTGTTTGTTTTTAATGTGGACCATTTTTAAAGTCTTTATTGAATTTGTCACAATATTGCTTCTGTTTCATGTTTTGGTTTTTTGGCCACAAAGCATATGGAATTTTAGCACTCAACCAGGGATCAAACCTGCACCCCCTGCATTGGAAGGTGAACTGTTAACCACTGGACTACCAGGGAAATTCCAGACCAGAGTTTTAATTTGATGATATAAGCATTTAAGAAGGGTCTAGGACTTCTGTACTCAGGGTCTCAGAATGAATCATCTTAAACCTGGTGGATTTCTTTGACTGTCTTCAGCAACCAAGGTTCTGATGGAAGCTCCCTGACCCCCTTTAAAACATATCTCGGTTTATATCTGCTGTTGAGACGGACCTGCAACTGTCAGGGCTTTCAAATTCCCCTGACCTCCCCAGACCTTCCCACATGGGCAGTGGGAAAGTATTGCAGGGGAAAGCAAGCTCAAATGTTGGCCATGTGTTACAGCTTCCTGATTTCATGGCATCAGGAGAGTTCATTTTGTTAGCAGAGAACTGACATCGTTTCCAGTTAGGGGCTAAGATGGGCTCCTGTTCTTTAAATAGTATTATGAAAACAGGTGGAGACAGAGCCTAGCAAGGCTTTCCAAGAGTTCAGGAAGCCAGGCTGGGAGCTGGAGATGGACACACCCTGGAGCCTAATGCCAGAGCTTGGGGCTAGTTTGGTGATTCACTGTCCAGGACACACAGAGAGGCCATGCGGGTCTGGGTTTAAGAATGTTCTGATTCCATGTCCCTGGAGTGGTAGGGACTCTGTCTGAACTCATGAAAACATTAGATGCCTTCAATTTGAAGTTGAAATTTTGGTTTTCTCTATGATGAAAAAAATTTCATATTTTTCTGCCCTAATTCAAACTCTTTTCTTTTCAATCACACTGATCTTCAATATTTTAAGAAAGAATTTCTCAAGAAAATAAAAGAGAAATAAAATAAGAGAGAGCCTGTAGTTTGCTGCTTTAAGTGTTTCAGTTCAGTTCAGTTCAGTCTCTCACTCGTGTCCAACTCTTTGCGACCCCATGAACTGCAGCATGCCAGGCCTCCCTGTCCATCACCAACTCCCGGAGTTCACCCAAACCCATGTCCATTGAGTTGGTGATGCCATCCAACCATCTCAACCTCTGTCATCCCCTTCTCCTCCTGGCCTCAATCTTTTGCAGCATCAGGGTCTTTTCAAATGAGTCAGCTCTTCGCATCAGGTGGTCAAAGTATTGGAGATTCAGCTTCAACATAAGTCCTACCAATGAACACCCAGGACTGATCTCCTTTAGGATGGACTGGTTGGATCTCCTTGCAGTCCAAGGGACTCTCAAGAGTCTTCTCCAACACCATAGTTCAAAAGCATCAATTCTTCAGTGCTCAGCTTTCTTCACAGTCCAACTCTCACATCCATACATGACCACTGGAAAAACCATAGCCTTGACTAGACGGACCTTTGTTGGCAAAGTAATATCTCTGCTTTTCAGTATGCTATCTAGGTTGGTCACAACTTTCCTTCCAAGGAGTAAGCATCTTTTAATTTCATGGTTGCAATCACCATCTGCAGTGATTTTGGAGCCCCAAAAATAAAGTCAGCCACTGTTTCCACTGTTTCCCCATCTATTTCCCATGAAGTGATGGGACCTGATGCCATGATCTTCGTTTTCTGAATGTTGAGCTTTAAGCCAAATTTTTCACTCTCCTCTTTCACCTTCATCAAGAGGCTCGTTAGTTCTTCTTCACTTTCTGCCATAAGGGTGGTGTCATCTGCATATCTGAGGTTATTGATATTTCTCCCAGCAATCTTGATTCCAGTTTGTGCTTCCTCCAGCCCAGCGTTTCTCATGATGTACCCTGCATATAAGTCAAATAAGCAGAGTGACAATATACAGCCTTGACATACTCCTTTTCCTATTTGGAGCCAGTTTGTTGTTCCATGTCCAGTTCTAACTGTTGCTTCCTGACCTGCATACAGGTTTCTCAAGAGGCAGGTCAGGTGGTCTGGTATTCCCATCTCTTTCAGAATTTCCCAGTTTCTTGTGATCCACACAGTCAAAGGCTTTGGCATAGTCAATAAAGCAGAAATAGATGTTTTTCTGGAACTCTCTTGCTTTTTTGATGATCTAGCAGATATTGGCAATTTGATCTCAGGTTCCTCTACCTTTTCTAAAACCAGCTTGAACATCTGGAAGTTCACGGTTCACGTATTGCTGAAGCCTGTCTTGGAGAATTTAAAGCATTACTTTACTAGCGTGTGAGACAAGTGCAATTGCGTGGTAGTTTGAGCATTCTTTGGCATTGCCTTTCTTTGGGATTGGAATGAAAACTGACCTTTTCCAGTCCTGTGGCCACTGCTGAGTTTTCCAAATTTGCTGGCATATTTAAATGTTTAAAATTTGTTAAGTTGGCTAGGATCACTCTCTTACTTATCTTTATATTGCCAGAATCATGGCTGAGGCCCCCAGGTATCTTAATGGAGAAAAGGAAGGAGGGGGGTAACATTGCTTCCTGCTATGAAAAAGAGACATTTCATGCTGATGACAAAAGGTGCAATTTTATGGTATGGTTATATGGGATCTTTCTGTTGGCAAAACTAGACTTCTGGTAGTATGAAAAGGTGTTAAAAATTGCTGATGCCCATCAGCAGAGATTCTGATGTATTGTTATTAAGATACATCAGGTGATTTAAATGCACAACAGGGCTGAGAACTATTCATGCCTTCCTAGACCATCCTGACCTGAAGGTGCTTATTTTGTTAGGATCTTGATATGAAAAGGGGACAGACCCAGCTGGACATTTTTGTCAATCAAAGCTTAGGATGACAGACTTCCCTGGTGGTCCAATGGTTAAAACTCTGTGCTTCCACTACAGGAGGCACGGGTTTGATCCTTGGTCACAAGAAGTGGCCAATAAATAAACAAATAATTTACAAAGGAAAAAATAGTTAAAACAAAACTTGCTATGAATTATGTATATATATTTTTTAATTAATGGAACAGATTTAGAATAACACGAAAATTGAGCAGATAGTATAGAGAATTCACATATATCCCCTGTACAGTAGCTGTACTGCTATTTTCCCAATTATTAACATCTTACACTAGTATGGTATACTTTTTTATAATTAATGAGCTGATATTGATGCATTATGGTTTACTAAAGACCATAGTTCACTCTGACGTCCTTAGTTTTTATCTAACTTTCTTTTTTTGATGTCAGAATCCCATCTAGGATATTGCCTTACATTTAGTCAAGGTTCCTCTTAGCTGTGACAGTGTCTTAGACTTTCCTTATTTAAGGTGATCTTGACAGTTTGGAGGAGTACTGGGCAGGTATATTGTCAGATGCCCCTCTATTAGAATTTGTATAATTGTTTTCCTTATGAGCAGGCTGGGAGTTTAGGTTTTGAGGAGGAGATCACAGAGGCAAAGTACCATTCTCATCACATGATATCTTGGGAACATAATATCACAGTGCGTTGACCTTGACCACATGGCTTGAGTAGCATTTGCTAGACTTCTCCTCTTTGAAGTCACTTTTTCCCCACTTCCCAGACTCTAGTCTTTAGAAGGAGGTCATGAGGCACAGCCCACATTTAAGGAGCAGAGAGTTATGCCCCTCAGCTTTGGGATGAAGTATGTACATCATTTGTTTGTTTTTATGCATGAGAAATTGTCTCTATCTCCCCTATTTATTAATTTATTCAATTGCTTGTCTATATCAGGATGGATTTACAGGTATTTATTTTATACTCTGAATTATAATCCAATGCTACTCTATTTTGTTGTTGAAATTGTCCAGTGTTGAGCTTGGGGACCTCTTTCACTTGTTTTCTGTGTCCCTTTGACACAACCTCATCATTATGGGCTTTTGTTTCTCTTTGCTTTTTTTGAGTACTACAAATGCTCTAGGCTCATCTTGTATTTTCCCTGTCCCAGTCATCAAATCAATCATGTCTTCAAGGTGCCCTGCTCCCTTTTATTGGAGAATGGTACTAGAATCCAAGATCTGGAAGCTTATAGTTTATCTTCAAAGAAATTTAAATTGCATTGGGTAAGAACTCTAACTTAATCAGCATGGTCTGCTAATGTCTTGCTCTGATTAACTAGAATATTTTATTAACTGGCATTAAGTCATTCACGCTGTGATGTTTTGGAGGAGAAGATTTGTCTTTAATTGCTCTTCAGTTTACGCAAGGGTGAGTTGTGATATTTGTTTGTGAATGACACCCCCTTCAAACATGTTCAGAAAGTGACACGTGAGCCTGAGTCTGTTATATTTAAGGTTCATTCTATTATTTATTTTTAAGCTTTGTTTCTATATTATTAAAACACTTTTTGTCTACTCCCACCATCCCTCCCAACTATAACTCCCAGCAATGATGAAGGGGAACTACATGGAGTTCTGAAGGGACCTTTTGGCTACAGAGCTGGAAAATCTGTGGTACTATTTTTGGCACTTGCCCTATAATTTAGTAAAAAGTGACTTCATTTTAGTCTGACATGTTGCTAGTAGAATTTTTTAATCATTTGGTCATAGCTCTATGAAAATATATATACAGACTTGAAGAAAATATACCAAAATGCTAAGTGTGATATCTGGCTTCCTATGACATATGTGACT
Organism: Bubalus kerabau; assembly: GCF_029407905.1. Taxonomy (NCBI): domain Eukaryota; kingdom Metazoa; phylum Chordata; class Mammalia; order Artiodactyla; family Bovidae; genus Bubalus; species Bubalus kerabau. Next base: position 27,354,519 of record NC_073636.1, read on the forward strand.
TTTCTCTTTTAGTTTTAATTGAGAAAAACTTTCAAAATTTTAAAAACCTATGCAAACTGTTATATATAGGATCAATAAACAACAAGATCTTACTGGACAGCACAGGGAACTATATTCAATATCTTGTGATAAACCATAATGAAAAAGAATATATATATATATATATATATATGTACAACTGAATCACTTTGCTGTCCAGCAGAAATTAACAAAACACTGTAAATCAACTATATTTCAGTAAAATAAATTTTTTTAAAAATTGTAAGAACCTACATGCAGATACCCATGAGACCAGTGTTGGCTTCCTGTTTTCCGAGGTCCAACCCAGCTGTCCTGCCACTTCCATCAGGGGACCGCCCCATGATGTAGGAATCTGACTGGTCAGGGAGGCAGAGGCGGCTTCCCCGAGGAAGAGGGCTATGCATTGTGGTGTCGGGGAGGAGACACTGCTTGGTGAAAAGAGGCATGTTCATTCACGCTGAGTGTGAAGATGATCCTTGAAGAGTTTGGGAAGTGTGTGTATTGATGCCTTTACAAAGAATTGACCTTTACGAAGAGTTCTCTCCTCTGTAGGATGGGAAATCCTTTGGGGAAAAGCCATGTGTATCAGAGCTTGGAGGTTGCTGAAATAGACATTGAAGACCCGACAATAGCATTAAAGATATTCAGCAGGTCTGGGGATAGATAGATTAGAGGTGGAGGACAAGTCAAAGAGAGGTGCCCAGGGGTTCCTCCTTACTCCTACGTTGAGCTGACTGGTGACTTTCAGTGCCGAATCTTCTTGGAAAGGGAGAGGACTAGAGGATGATCAGATCCACAAACCAGCATGAGGGTCCTAGGGAGGAGATGAGGATAGAAAATCAGATAATAATTAGGATGGAAGAGCTTCTTGTAAAACTGCTTTCAAAAACTTTGGATTTGACCTTAAGGGATACCTGTGAATTGTTTTATAGAGTTACACACAAATTCTTCCTATTTAGATCAGGATGATCCTGTGCAAGGCTGTGTGCTGGATGGAGGAGGTGACCAGAAAGCATCCTATTCATTTTGGAGTTGAGGAGCTGAGTTCAGATAGCTAATCCGACTTCCCTCAGGGCCCCCAACTGCCTCTAATTTCCTTGTTCTGGTTGCTCACAATTTTTTTAAAAAAAGGTATTCCATTGAATTCAGGTTTGGGAAAATCCTACGAAAAAGAAGAAAGAAGATTCCTCTTCCCTCATTTTTACTCTACATCCTTAAGCCCCCCTGGGGAATGGAAAGGTTGATGAGAGTCCTTTCATGCCAACCCACCAGCTCTGTTTGGGGGCAGAGACTTTAACTAGAAACCAATACTTTATCTCACGTTTCAGACACACACTCCAGAAATGTATCATGTCAGCCTGTGGCCTCCAGGCTGGAATTCTGAAACACATTTTTTTTTTTTTTCTGTGGAGGAGCACCTAGAAATATTTTATTTTGCTAGTATTGTGGAAATAAATCCATGGTTTAGAATTCTTTAAAAAAATTTGGCCATATGATGTTTACATTTTGATCACAGTAAAATTATTCTTCTAAAAAGACGTATGTATCTTCCTGTGCCTCAAGTGACAGTGTGGGGGAGGCAGAGATGGGAGGCAGTCACTCAAGTAATTCAGTGGAAAATATGCTTGCTTTCCCAATAGTTGAAATAATTCATATTTATCAAAAATTATAATTGTAAATTATAATCTATTCTTTCCAGTGTCCTAAGACCAGAACTTTGAATTTCTTAGTCCTTCATTCTTTTTCTTATCTTAGAGTGCCTCATTTTATGTTGCGGAGTGATTATATATTTTTTTCCAGATTTACTGAGGTATAATTGACAAATGAAAATTGTATGTAATTTAAAAATTATATATATATATAAGTGCACAACCTCATGTTTTGATAATGCATATCCACTGTGAAGTAATCCTCTCAGTCAAGCTAATTAGCATATTCATCACCTCACAGTTACCATGTCTTTTTTTTTAATGTGATGAGAACAAATAAGATCAACCCTCAGGAAATTTCAGGTATACAATACAGGCTTGTTAACTCGAGTTACCATGCTGTGCATCATATCTCCAGAAGTATTCACCTTGCATAGTTGAAACTTTGTACTCTTTAGCCAAAATTGGGCCAATAGTTGATTCAATAGCTGGTCTCATAAGAGAACAGAGTAGCTGAAACATCTTGTAAAAGAATTTATTCACATATATACTCTATTGTGTATGAAGTAGATGGCCTGTATAGCACAGGGAAAATAAGGAAGGTACAATTTGTTTGTGGGACATCTATTAAGTTAACCTTAAAAATGCATTCCAATATACAGTAGGTGCAGACAAATACTGTTTGATTTACTTATATGAAGTACCTAGAATAGTCAAATTCATAGAATCAGAAAGCACACTGGTGGATACCAGGAGCTAAGGATGGAGGGGTAGGGAGTAGAAAGGGAGATTTAGTGTTTAATGAGGACAGAGTTTCAGTTGAGGAAGGTGAAAAATTCGGGAGATGGATGATGGTGGGAGACGTACAACCATGTGAATGTACTTAGTGCCACTGAGCTGTACAGTTAAACATGGTAGAAAGATGGTAACAATAACCCTGTATACGAAACAGCAAAAGAGACACTGACGTATAGAACAGTCTTTTGGACTCTGTGGGAGAGGGAGAGGGTGGGATCATTTGGGAAAATGGCATTGAAACATGTATAATATCATATAAGAAACAAGTCGCCAGTCCAGGTTCGATTCACGATACTGGATGCTTGGGGCTGGTGCACTGAGACGACCCAGAGGGAGGGTATGGGGAGGGAGGAGGGAGAAGGGTTCAGGATGGGGAACACGTGTATACCTGTGGCAGATTCATGTTGATATACGGCAAAACCAGTACAATATTGTAAAGTTAAAAAAAAATAAAGTTGGTTTATATGTTAAAAAAAAAGAAAATAATATGTTTTATATAATGTGACTTTTTCAACAATAAAAAATTTAATTAAAAAAAGCCTGGATGGGAGGAGGGTTTGGGGGAGAATGGATACCTGTATATGTATGGCTGAGTTCCTTCACTGTTCACCCGAGACCATTGCAACATTGTTAACCAGGTATACCCCAAGACAAATTTTAAAATTCAAAAGAAAACAAAAAAGAACCTATTCAGATGTGAACAACAGAACTCAACTCAAATGACCGAACAATGAAGAGAAGTTATCTTCTCTCATAAAAAAGCTTACAGGAAGAACGGGTCCCTGGGGAAGTTAACTGAGTGGCTCTGCAGATATCAAGGGCCAAGGTCCCCTCATCTTTTCTTTCTGCCTTTTGTCATCAGGCTGCTCCCTTGTGACTCTAAGGTGCTGATGCGGTTCAACCGGGCCATCCTCAGACAACACAGAGGCCAGAGGACGAACAAGAGGTCATCCTGATTTTATGATCCATCTTAAGATGGAGGAAAATGTCCCAGCAGAACTAGCAGAAATCTCACATGTCACAGACTGGAGTTGTGACTGACATTCTTGCTGACCCCTCGCTGGCAAGAGGAACAGGGGACTTGGCTCAGAAAATGTCCACTTCTCTGCAGCTGAACTGGGATTCTGGAGTGAGAGAAAGTGGATGAATGATTAGTAGGCAAAAACACTGTCTGCCAAATCCTTCCAGCTCTGATGGTCTCAAGAACTCCACATTCTGGTCAAGCTTTTCAGATGATCGCATCACTGCTGAGAGCTTCCGTATTGCCTTGAGTGAAGCCACCTGTGGACTGAACAAGGAATTATAGATGGAACCCCAGGACCGGCTCTGCTCATGGGGTGTGGTCCCAGCCTGTCCAGGTCTTACTTTCTGTTTATGCAAGTAAGGGCTGGGTACATGACCGCTGGCATTTCTTCCAGGACTACCGAGGCCTCCCCTCTTGTTTAGATGATCTAAGTGATCATAAAGTCTCCCAGAGAAGACTTCTCGTGGACCAACGTCTGGGTGCTGGTGTGGTTCTCATCCAGGGAGCCAGGGAACCACATTTTCAGGGCCAAGGTCTCTGGCTCACCCCTCTGTGTTGCTTCAGCTTCATACCTTGACCTTCCTCAGTGAGTCTGATGTGATTAATCCTGAAGACCTACTAACAATTTGAGGTGTATGACCCAGGGGGAATATCTTACTGAGTTTAGTTCCACATAGGAAGGGCTGTGGGAGAAAAAGTTGCAATTATTCAAGCTAATAGTCTGGACAGATTGAGTCTAGAACAGTCTGAAAAATGTACATTTATGTGGTGAGAGAGCAGCCCAGTGAAAACTATGAAATAAATGTGAAGAAAATAACTGGACTTTGAATGTTAGGAGGTATGATGGGTTGGTTTCTAAATACTTAAATGCAATTAAGATAAAAATAGACAATGTAAAGTTTTTTGTCTTCTCTCAGCCTTTTTTCCTATAAGGAAAAAAGGCTAATGAACAGAAATGGAAAGCAAACAATTAGAAAAAAATTTCCAGTAAAGGCAATATGCAAGAAGGAGTTACTGAAATGTCGGTAACGGTTTTAATTTTTCAGGTTTATGGCACACATTCCCAGACACATTGCTTAATAATGATTATCTTGGACAGACTCAGGTTTTTCTTGTCACTGTTTGCTTCTTTCCATGAAGCAAACATCTGGGAGAAACATCTTAAATTGGATCCTTTACTTCCTAAGAAAAATAAAACAGTTTTACATCTATTTTCCCCCAATACTAAGGAATATGTGTTCTTATACAGCATCTGTAGTTTGACTAGGGCTGCATCTCCAGGTGAACATTTCTTTTGAAATGTTTGTCTGAAAAAACAATCTATTAATAAGTATTTGAGCATCTAGCAAGATGTAAAACTAAGAGGGAAGCCTGGCATGCTGCAGTTCTCAGGGTCTCAAAGAGTTGGACACAACTTAAGTTACTGAAGACAAAAAGTAACATCTAGTGGCATGTACCAAGTTTTAGACTTTGGACACTTGACATTGTGTTGATCTATATAAAACACAATTAATTACAATAACATGGCTGATTTTTTAGCACAAATCAGGCCTATACCACAAAAGCCACTTATCAAATGGGTGGATAATAGTTTCAAAGAAAGGGAAGCCTCATCAAAGTTATCCTGAATATGTGGCGCTTTCTTAAAGCCTACTCATTAGAGAGTAGTGACTCAAGTTTAGGGGGAATTTTGAACCATCTGGAACCACTAAGTTCCAGGTAAACAAGAAGCTATTGCTGCTATGCTATGGGCATAAGTCCCTGACTATCTCTCTGGAGATGACCTCAGCGGCAGATCTTTGACTTCTGTTGGATTTCACATGGACTGACATAGTCATACAGATGAACTCTAGACATCTTTTACATATAAGCAGATATTCTATGTACCAAAAGCCCAGACCAAGTCAAAACTGTGCCTTGAACACAACTCGTAAGTGTTGCCTTTGTTTGGCTCGTATTGTCTGTGTTCAGTTGTTTATTGCTAGGGGGCAGGGTTAAAAATTCTATAACATTCATGCTCAAGAAGAGCCAGAAAAAGCTCAAAAATTATGTTATCTTTTCCATTTCTTGTTCAATAAATAACTGATGAATTTTCTAGTTGGCAAAAATGAAGAACTGTTCAAGATGCTATTATTAATTAATAGCAGTATTGTGATCAACAAAAATATGATTTTAGTTTGAAAACATGTTCTTAATCTTTTCTAGGTCCTTTTGTAATTTATTAAAGCAGAGAGTTGAAAAAGAAAAGAAAAGAATTACTTTGTCAGCTCATCATTGTTCCTGAGATCACGGTTGTTTTGATGCCATGAGTAAGAAAATGCAAAAGTAAAACAAATATTTTTAGAGTTAATTATGAGCCAGGCACTTTCAATGCATCTTGTGGGGGTATGAAATATTATTATCATTTTGTAAAAGAGAAACGTTAGGCTCAGTGTGGTTAAATTGTTGGCCCAAATTCTCACCATTCACAAGTGGCGGTCCTGGGTTTTGAAGCCACCCTTATTTAACTCCAAAGCATAAGCCACCCATCCTGACAGAGCATGAGAGAGATTTCCTCTGTCATCAACATATTGAGGGAAATTCAACTAAAGTCAAATATAAGCTACTGTGCAGTGTGTTTCTTCCAGGAATCTCAAATTACAGATCAACAATCTGGTGTGATGGTTGCTATCTCATGCTCATTAAACGGAGTCACACAGTCTCCGGCCAGTCAAGAGAGGAACAGTGCGGAGCTGGGGGACTTCCCAGACAGCATTAACCCCATTCTCAGAAGCGTGTTGAAAGGAAGATGACACAGTGTCCTCAATCTCCCAACCAAAGGGACACTTTCTAGTTCGAACAATCACCCCTTTCAAACTTTACTTTGCTGTCCATTTGTACAAACATTTCCTAGATTCACAGACATAGTGAAAGTAATTTTTAAAAAATTCAAATTCTTCACAGAAAAATAAAATCATATTGAGATGTGCTTTCTAGACCCTGTTGGTAATGAGATAACTGCAGGCAATAAACCCCTTTTTTAGCTCAGTATGGCTCTGACTCAGAGGTTAACAAAAACTGTCTTAACATAAGATAGAATTTTAAACTTTCAAAGTGACTTTGCTGGAGCAGGTGCTCAAGAAATAGATTCAGATTTAATTAAGTTATTCACTCTTAAACACCAGATGATAAATGTTTGTACTTGTGATTGACCAGTCTTTTAGGTGTATTTTTTATTCCAATTTATAGATAAAAGTGAAGAAACAGGATCTAAGTGATTTTTCTTTTTACGAGCACCAGGAATCTTAGCACCTAATTTAAATGCCCAATTGATACCCATAGTAGATTGTTGTTGCTGTAAATCGTGTCCAACTCTTTGTGACTCCATGGACTATAGTCCACCAGGCTCCTTTGTCCATGGAATTCCCAAGACAAGAATACTAGAGTGGGTTGCCATTTTCTTCTCCAGGGGATCTTCCTGACCCAGGGATTGAACCTGAGTTTCCTACTTCAGTCAGTTCAGTCGCTCAGTCGTGTCTGACTCTTTGTGACCCCATGGGCTGCAGCACGCCAGTCCTCCCTGTCCATCACCAACTCCCAGAGTTTACTCAAACTCATGTCCATTGAGTCAGTGATGCCATCCAACCATCTCATCCTCTGTTGTCCCCTTCTCCACCTTCTGTCAATCTTTCCCAGCATCAGGGTCTTTTCAAATGAGTCAGTTCTTTGCATCAGATGGCCAAAGTATTGGAGTTCAGCGTCAGCATCAGTCCTTCCAATGAATATTCAGGACTGATTTCTTTTAGGATGGCCTCGTTGTATCTCTTTGCAGTCCAAGGGACTCTCAAGAGTCTTCTCCAACACCACAGTTCAAAAGTATCAGTGTTTAGTTTTCTTTATAGTCCAACTCTCATATCCATACATGACTTCTGGAAAAACCATAGCTTTGACTAGACTGACCTTTGTTGGCAAAGTAATGTCTTTGCTTTTTAATATGCTGTCTAGGTTGGTCATAACTTTTCTTCCAAGGAGCAAGCATCTTTTAATTTCATGGCTGCAGTCATCATCTGCAGTGATTTTGGAGCCCCCCAAAATAAAGTCTGTCATTGTTTCCACTGTTTCTCCATCTATTTGCGAAGAAGTGATGGGACCAGATGCCATGATCTTAGTTTTCTGAATGTTGAGCTTTAAGCCAACTTTTTCACTCTCCTCTTTCACTTTCATCAAGAAGCTCTTTAGTTCTTCTTTGCTTTCTGCCATAAGGGTGGTGTCATCTGCATATCTGAGGTTATTGATATTTCTCCCAGCAATCTTGATTCCAGTTTGTGCTTCATCCAGCCCAGCATTTTTCATGATGTACTCTGCATATAAGTTAAATAATCAGGGTGACAATATACAGCCTTGGTGCACTCCTTTGCTGATTTGGAACCAGTCTGTTGTTCCATGTCCAGTTCTAACTGTTGCTTCCTGGCCTGCATCCAGATTTCTCAAGAGGCAGGTCAGGTGGTCTAGTATTCCTATCTCTTTAAGAATTTTCCAGAGTTTGTTGTGATCCACACAGTCAAAGGCTTTGGCATAGTCAATAAAGCAGAAGTAGATATTTTCTGGAACTTTCTTGCTTTTTTGATAACCCAACAGATATTGGCAATTTGATCTCTGATTCCTCTGCCTTTTCTAATCCAGCTTGAACACCTGGGAGTTCATTGTTCACATACTGTTGAAGCCTGGCTTGGAGAATTTTGAGAACTGCTTTACTAGCGTGTGAGATGAGTGCAATTGTGTGGTAGTTTGAGCATTCTTTGGCATTGCCTTTCTTTGGGATTGGAATGAAAACTGACCTTTTCCAGTCTTGTGGCCACTGCTGAGTTTTCCAAATTTGCTGGCGTATTGAGGGCAGCACTTTCACAGCATCATCTTTCAGGACTTGAAATAGTTCAACTGGAATTCCATCACCTCCACTAGCTATGTTTGTAGTGATGCTTCCTAAGGCCCACGTGACTTCACATTCCAGGATGTCTGGCTCTAGGTCAGTGATCATACCATCGTGATTATCTAGGTCATGCAGATCTAGGTATTCTTGCCACCTCTTCTTACTATCTTCTGCTTCTGCTATGTTCATACCATTTCTATCCTCTGTTGTGCCCATCTTTGCAGGAGATGTTCCCTTGGTATCTCTAATTTTCTTGAAGAGATCCCTAGTCGATCCCATTCCATTGTTTTCCTCTATTTCTTTGCATTGAACACTGAAGAAGGCTTTCTTATCTCTCCTTGCTATTCTTTGGAACTCTGCATTCAAATGGGTATATGTTTCCTTTTCTCCTTTGCCTTTCTCTTCTCTTCTTTTGGAAGAAGAGAAATAAACAGAGATCATTGGAAATAAACAGAGATCATTCTGATGTTTTTGAGATTGCAATCAAGTACTGCATTTTGAACTCTTTGGTTAACTGTGATGGCTACTTGATTTCTTCTAAGGGGTTGTTGCCCACAGTAGTAGACATAATGGTCATATGAGTTAAATTTGCCCATTCCAGTCTATTTTAGTTCACTGATTCCTAAAATGTCAATGTTCACTCTTGCCTGTTTGACCACTGCCAATTTGCCTTGATTCATGGACCTAACATTCCAGGTTCCTATGCAGTATTGCTCTTTACAGCATCAGACTTTACTTCTATCCTCAGTCAACATCCACAACTAGGTGTTGTTTTTGCTTTGCCTCCATCTCTTCATTCTTTCTGGAGTTATTTCTCCACTGATCTTCAATAGGTAGTCCATTTCTCCACTGTCCATCTTGGGTGGCCCTACATGGCATGGTTCATTGAGTTAGACAAGGCTGTGGTCCATGTGATTAGATTGGTTAGTTTTCTGTGATTGTGGTTTTCAGCCTGTCTGCCCTGTGATGGATAAGGATAAGAGGCTTATGGAAGCTTCCTCATAGGAGAGACTGACTGAGGGGTCAACTGGGTCTTGTTCTGATGAGGGGGGGCCATGCTCAGTGGAGAAATCACTGGAGATAGCATATTGGGCACCTACCAACCTGGGGAGTTCCTCTTTCGGTGTCCTGTCCTTTTGCCTTTTCATACTGTTCATGAGGCTCTCAGGCAAGAATACTGAAATGGTTTGCCATTCATTTCTCCAGTGAACCACTTTTTGTCAGAACTCTCTACTATGATCTGTCCATCTTGGGTGGCCCTACATGGCATGGTTCATTGAGTTAGACAAGGCTGTGGTCCATGTGACTAGATTGGTTAGTTTTCTGTGATTGTGGTTTTCAGTCTGTCTGCCCTGTGATGGATAAGGATAAGAGGCTTATGGAAGCTTCCTCATAGGAGAGACTGACTGAGGGGTCAACTGGGTCTTGTTCTGTTGAGGGGGGCCATGCTCAGTAAATCTTTAATCCAATTTTCTGTTGATGGGTGGAGCTGTGTTCCCCCGCTTTTATTTACTTGGGGCCAAACTATGGTGGAGGTAATGAAGATAATGGTGACCTCCTTCAATAGGTACCATGCAGGCACTGCTACACTCAGTGCCCCCAACCCTGCAGCAGGCCACCACTGACTCACTCCTCTGCCGGAGACTCCTGGACACTCACGAGCAAGTCTGGGTCAGTTGCTTGTGGGATCACTGCTCCTTTCTCTTGGGTTTTGGTGCACACGGTTCTGTTTGTGCCCTCCTAGAGTCTATTTCCCCAGTCCTGTGTAAGTTCTGGCAGCTCTTTGGTGGGGTTTATGGCGACCTCCTCCGAAAGGGCTTATGCCATACCTAGGTGCTGCACTCAGAGCCCCTGCCCCTGCGGCAGTCCACTGCTGGCCCATACCTCCAAAGGAGACACTCAAACACAGTTCTGTCTCAGTCTCTGTGGGGTCTCTGTGTCCTGGTGCGCACGAGGTTTGTTTGAGCCCTCTGAGCGTCTCTGGCGGCTATGGGTTTGATTCTAAATGTGATTTCACCCCTCCTACTGTCTTGCTGAGTTTCCTGCTTGGCAGGCGAATTCTTTACCACTGAGCCACCTGGGAACTCTTGTAGATATGTCTTATAAATTGTTTATTTTATTCATCTTAACATTTTCCTTATCTGTGTTCATTTTTAACTTGTTTTAGGTACCTCTGTAAATCCCCTCAATTCCTTGTTTTTCTTTCTTTTTTTAAAAAATTATTTTGTTTTTAAAGGAGAGAAAGTCAAATTAATGGCATAAATGATATAGAATGACCATGTTTGCCTTAGCTACTGCTCTGTTGTTGGTCTATGACAGAGCCAGGGATGGAATTCAGGCTACCTTGTTCCCTTCCTTAAAGGCTGGGTTCTGAATAATCATACCTGTATCTAGTGGGATTACTCTTTTAAAAAACAGCAGCTCCATCCTCAATAGTTCAGGGACTGATTGGTAAGGGAGAGAGAGAAGAAAAATTAAGACAGAAAACAAACATACTCATGGACCAAGATGCTGCTCCAGTGGCCTTTAAGAGCAGGGAAGATGCCATCACAGGTTTGCTTCCTCCCTCCCTCCCCTTGTCCACCTTGAAGTTTCAGCCTTGAGGTGAGAGACCAGACCTGACTTCAGTAGACTTGCAGGAAAGAAGGCAAGTCTGGCCACGCAGAATTCCAAATCAGGGGGCATTTCTTTCAAAAGTGGTAACTTGGTTAACAAGTGACACCTTTCTAGACTTCAAAAGGCAGACAAGGGTGGAGAGAAAAAGTGCCAAATGCACTCGTTAACCTATTTTGTCAACATGCTGTTGTGTGACCTTCTGCTGTAGACACAGCTCAAACTCAGTCATCGCAGCTGGAACTCAGAATGTGTGAAGTCTGAGTGGCGAGATGCTGTCTTATCCACACCCCGGAGCTGGCATCATCATTTGTTGTTGCTACTCTGTAATTCGCACCCACGTGTTTATGTAACTCTGGGTAGATCAGATGACATGGTTTCCAGTTTATTGACATTCTCTGGAGTGAAAAAGAGAGAGGAATGACTTTAAAAAGTGCCATCCACATAGGTGTTTGTTGACCAGATAAATAAGTACAATGGATGAAAAGTAAATGATGAAACAATTAAAATAGATTTTCTTGATCGAGGGCCTGATGCAAGAATGCTGTACAACTTTTGTTAGAGAAAGAGTATCCCAATTTGTTCAGAAATAAAACCACTCCTTCTAACCCAGAAGTGCTGTGTAGCAGAGATTTAAGGAGCTAGAAACTTGGAAAACGATGACCTTTGTTGTTAAAAAAATTTTTTTATTAGAGAATAGTTGATTTACAATGTTGTGTCAGTTTCAGGTGTACAACAAAGTAATTCAGTTTTACATAGGTGAAGTGAAAGTGTTAGTTGCTCAGTTGTGTCCGACTCCTTGTGATTCCATGGATTTTAACCCACCAGGCTCCTTTGTCCATGGGATTTTCCAGGCAAGAATACTGGAGTGGGTTGCCATTTCCTTCTCCAGGGATCTTCCCAACCCAGGGATCAAACCTAGGTTTCCTGCATTGCAAGCAAAGTCTTTACCATCTGAGCCCCCAGGGAAGCCCAAAATAAAATAAATATTTTAGCTCACTCGTGTTCGACTCTTTGCAACCTCATGGACTATAGCCCACCGGGCTCCTCTGTCCATGGGGATTCTCCAGGCAAGAATACTGGAGTGGGCTGCCATACCCTCCTCCAGGGGATCTTCCCAACCCAGGGATGGAACCCAGGTCTCCCGCATTGCAGGTGAGTTCTTTACCATCTGAACCATCAGGGAAGCCCATGAATACTGGAGTGGGAACCTGTCACTTCCCCAAGGGATTGTCCCGACCTAGGAATCAAACCCGAGTCTCCTGCATTGCAGGTGGATTCTTTACCAGGAAAGCCAGTATATATATGTATATAAACATATATATGACTATATATATATGTGTATGTATGCACATATATATGATTATATATAGAGAGAGTATGTATAGCATATTTAGATATATTTTGTTGTTCAGTTGCTAAGTTGTGTCTGACTCTTTTGGGATTCCATAGACTGTAGCCCACCAGGCTCCTCTCTCCATGGAATTCTCCAGGCAAGAATACTGGAGTGGGTTGCCATTTCCTTCTCTAGAGGATCTTCTTGGACCAGGGATCAAACCCACGTTTCCGGCATTGGTAGGTGGATTCTTTAGCACTGTACCACTTGGAAAGCCCACTGGGAAGCAATATATATATACATATATATAATATACACATATATATTATATATATGTATGGCTTTCCAGGTGATGCAATGGTAAAGAATCCACCTGCCAATGCAGGAGACTCAGGAGACATGGGTTCGATTCCTGGGTAAGGAAGATCCCATGGAGGAGGAATTCAGTATTCTTGCCTGGGAAATCCCATGGACAGAGGAGCTTGACAGGCTGCAGTCCATGGGGTCACAATAGAGTCAAACATGACTTAGCGACTAAACAACAGTTTGTGTCTAGTAGGTGTCCCATTGATACAAAGTCAGGTGGACACACACTCATTATTGGTTTGGCCTAATTTATCATTATTGGATGCTCATGTCTAGCCTGGGGCCGGGTTTTAGGAGAGACAAAGTACTTCCATATTTTCTTTCTGCTTTGCCAAACTGTTTCTCTGTGTCATATTATTTTGAGTCTTTGATTTTTTTTTCTTTTCAAATCTTGCTTAACCTCATTGGTGAGATGAATTCTTTTTGTATGTTTATTTCCAATTGGTTCTGAAAGACATGTTAGACAATGTCTTCACTTTTGAAACAAATTCTTCATTTAAAAAAAATCCTTTATGTTTTCAGAAACTGCAAGCTGTTTAAGGCCATTTTCTTCAAACAGCAAGAAGGCAGTTTTTTTTTTTTTTCCTTACTGCATCTTATGAAAATACTTCATTGTCAAAGGAAAAAGCCAATTTAACACCCGATTGTATTGACTAGCTAACTCTAGTTGACCCTTTATGCTTATTAAGTTAAGAACATGTAGAGAGTTCCCAGTCCTTCTACAGCTGCAGACACTGGGAAACTAATGACGTGTCCCTTACCTCCCCACCAATGTGTCCCTGTGTCCCTCCTGAGGCCGCTATCATCCCCTTTATGTGACTTCTTCAAGTTCCTTCCTGCTTTTTCTATTCTCACAGTGCTGTGTCTGTTGGATCTGCCCTGGAAGCCTGATCGTGTTCTGAGTGGCTTAAGAGGCTTTTTCTTACACTGAGCCCATGCTTTCAAAGATCGCATCTCAGTGCTTACTGCTGTCTTAGTGCTACAGCCAAAGCTACATAAACTTCCCTTCCTGGGGCCCATCTGTATTTCCTGTTGGCTCTAAAATACCCTGCTCAGACTATAGACTGGTGTGTATTTGAGAATTGGAAGGGAGGGAGGGAAGATTCTAGAACCCACCGAGGAGGCATGTATAGACGTGTTCTCCCTGAAACTTACTGGCTTCAGGTAAATGGTCAAATAGTTAAGTGCTCATCTGATTTATATCCTGACTGTTGCTGAAAACGCTGGGGGCTTTCCAAAACTATGAGTTATGCTTCGTGTGTTTGTTTCCCCGGCAGCACTCACTTTCCTGACTGTATTTTTGGTCTTGACTCTATCTCCACTCATCACGGGGTGACCTCGCGGTCACCCAGACTCACCCTTGAAGCCGCTGTCTCTTTTTCACCAAGGGAAATAACATCCCTGCCCTTCATCCAGTGCTGTTCACCCTTCCAGCTTAGTTTAAACTTCCTTATTGACTAATTCTAACAGAAAGAAATCTTACTATGCCCTGTATTTAAAAGCAAAACAAAATATCCATAGCAATTGTTTTATTTTTCTCCTTGATTTGTTCATGAGGTTATTTTCCAACCAAATTTTAAGATGCAAGCTAAAAATTGCTTATTCTATAAAAACTTGTTTTCCAATCTTACATGAAATTTATTCCTCAAGAACGAATATTGCCTCTCATTGCATCTTTGCAGTTGACCTATTTCTGTAGTTTCTGTCAGGATTTTTGGTGTGCTAGCTTCCCAGAATGTGACCTGAGGATGCATTTTCTGTGGCTGATGTTTTTCCTCACACTTCTTGCTTGGACAGAGTACCTGCTGTGAAAATACAGATGCTGTAAGTATGAGATGATGATTCTTTAGCACCAGGCTTGAGGGTACAATTCCAGACTCAAGGGTCCCCAGATAAGACATAAATACTGAAAGTACTGAGTGCCTTCAGTGACGCCTGCATCCATCCACGGGATCACAAGATGAAAGGGTACCCTGAATTTGAAACACTCTACTCTTGGTCAGAACGTTCCTCTGTGAACATGTGCTTGTGTAAGCACAAACATCTATTTGTTTGTTACCAGTAACAATTTGTTTGTTACTATGTTGGGCACTGGATCACTTACTGCTCATATGATGCTGCCTTCGTGACATAACCAAGGATACACAGACTGGACACACAAACACGAAGAGCATACAAATCTTGCCCACAAGGAGTTTATAAACAAGTGGGTCTGACAGATCCACAACTGGACTAGAATTCCATGTTCCCTATGCCACTTTAGCATGCGTCTTTGTACACTTGTATTTCCTGGGTGGCACTAGCGGTAAAGAATCTGCCTGCCATTGCAGGAAACGCAAGAGATGCAGTTCAATCCCTAGGTCAAGAAGATCCCCTGGAGGAGGGCATGGCAACCCACTCCAGTATTCTTGCCTGGAAAATTCCATGGACAGAGGAGCCTGACTGACTTCAGTCCATGCGGTCGCAAAGAGTCGGACACGACTGAGTGACCAAGCACACATACACTTATATTTGGGGCCAGCTTTACGGGTATGTGATCTGTATTGTCATACAGCATCCTATGCTGAGGTGCAGCCAGTGCTGGTTAATACTCTGCTGTTACTATCTTGCAAGTCTTCCTCATATTTGAATAAGACTCCTTGTGTTTTCATTTTACACTGCGTCCCACAAATATGGAACCTGTTTGGCTGATATTCGTATACTCATTCAACATACCTCTTTGAGGGCTAACTGCCACACACTGTTCTGGGTGCAGAAATATTTCGGGGAACAAGGCATCAGAGTTTCCTGCCTTCATGGAATGTACATTCCAGTTGCCAGGAGATGACAATAAAATCAAGCACAATAAAGCATTCTTATATGTCATGCTTGAAGATGAAGGATGCTAAGGAAAAAAAACAGAGCCAGGTAAAAGGAGGTTAGGAGAATTCAGAGGAAGATTGCAGTTTTAAGCTAGGCCAGGAGCTGGAGTGTAAGATGGCTTTTCCAAGTGTTTGTTGTCATTAATGTGACTTTAGTACTATAACTAGAGTCTCACAAAGCCATAGAGAGCACAGAAACCTACTGGCTGTCATATTGCTATCCTTAGGAATTGTGGCTTTGGCAAAAGAAGAAAAAAACAAGAGGAACAATGTTTATTAGATCTGACCTTCTCAAATTAGGTGGTAAAAATTATGAAAGAAATACCTTAGAGTCTGAGGAATCAAGTGAAATGCCCATTAAAGAGAGTTTTTAGAATCAGGCAGACATTAGAATGTCATGAAAGAGCAGTGAACCCAAACCAAACCAACAAACAAACCTCCTAGATCCAAACAGGCAGGGAATGAGGTTAACTGTTCCTGTAAAGCAGGTTGGAGTAGGTGCAAATCAGAGGGGAATATTAAGCAATATGGAATTCAATATAGTACTGTAGACCAGGAGTTATAAAGTTATAAATTAAACTTAAAAGCTTAGGTAACCATAAATCTGTCCTAGAAATTTGTGAATCTGCCTCTGTCCCACAAAACAAGTCCATCTATATAATTTATTTTTAGTCAGATTCCAAATATGAATGACATCACCTGATATTTGTCTTTTTCTAAGTATGATAATGTCTAAGTCCATCCACATTGCTGCAAATGGCATAATTTTATTCTTTTTTATGGCTGAATAACATTGGATTGTGTATATAAAATAAGTACCACATCTTCTTTATCCATTCTTCTGTCAATGAATATTCGGGTTGCTATTGTAAATATTGTTGCAATGAATATTACGGTGCATGCACTTTTTCAAATTATGATTTTCTCCAGATATATGCCCAGGAGTGGGATTGCTGGATCATATGGTAGTTTTATTTTTAGCTCTTTTAAGGAAGCTTTTTTAAAGGAAGCTCCATACTGTTTTCCATAGCGGCTATACCAATTTATTTTCCCACTAAC
The DNA here is from genome assembly GCF_029407905.1 of Bubalus kerabau. Lineage (NCBI taxonomy): Eukaryota > Metazoa > Chordata > Mammalia > Artiodactyla > Bovidae > Bubalus > Bubalus kerabau. Next base: position 27,371,155 of record NC_073636.1, read on the forward strand.
ATGTAGAAGGGTTCCCTATTCTCCATACCATCTCCAGCATTTATTGTTTGTAGACTTTTTGATGATGGCTGTTCATACCTCATTGTAGTTTTGATTTGCTCTTCTCTGATAAATTAGTGAATAGTGATGTTGGGAATCTTTTCAAGTACTTTTTTTTTTTTTTTTTTGCCATCTATACACCTTCTTTGGAGAAAAGTCTATTTAGATCTTCGGCCTGGTTACCAAGAGGGGAAATGTGGTGGGGAGGGGTGAACTGGGTGCTTGGGGTTGACATTCATACACTACTAAATATATATAGGGTAGATGACCAGTAGTGACCTACTCTGTGGCATGAGGAGCTTTACTCAGTGTCCTGTGGTAACCTGTATGGGAGATGAATCTGAAAAATAATCTGAAAAATACATGCACGTATATGTGTATGTATGGCTGAATCACTATGCTGTATGCTTGAAAATATAATAACACAACATTGTAAATCAGCTATACATCAATAAAATTTTTAAAAATAAAAGCTTGGGTAAGAAATAGAGTTTTGAATTAATGACTGTGATAAAGGTTAAAGTCCAAAGTAACTATCGCCTTTTCTGTACCTAAAACTCACCATCAAGGACACCTAAATTAATTGCGGTGTTTGAACTAAAGTTGTCAGTTAAGTATTTATGGCCCCACTTAGCTGTTGATTTTGTTTAAAGTCTACCTTGATCTTTGTTATAAAACAAATAGGACTGGAATGATGAAGTTACATTTTCTCTCTCTTTTTAAAAATATTTGTTTGTTTTTTGTTGCATCAGGGCTTAGTTGCAGCGTGCACACGTAGGTGTCATGCAGCATGTGAGATCTTAGTTCCCCCGTCAGGGACTGAACCCACGTTCCCTATATTAGAAGACAGATTCTTAACCACTGGGCCACCAGGGAAGTCCCCATTTTCTCTTTTAAGATGCAAGGTTATGAAGGATTTTTCTGAAAACAAAGATTAATCTTACCTAAAGAAACACTACTCACCAATGCTTGAGATTCCTAGAATGAAAAGTGCATTCATGTAACACTGGCTACCCTAGACTGCTGAGAGATAAAAAGGCAAGTTTTAGACCCAGTGAACTTTATAATCTGGTTGAGAGGCTGGCGCGTTTAAGAATAACTAAGAACCAGTGTAGAATATGATATATGCCCAAAGAAAAAGTGAAGAGAGACTGAGGGGGGAGAAAGAATTCTGTTTGAAGAAAGGATGAAAGCAGGTCTTCTCAAGTGTGTGAGGCGTATGGCAGAGGTCTTCGGGGTCTCTCCAGATAGAGGTGGGCTGTGAGGGCAGCCAGCTGGCTAGATTAGAGGGAACAGAGGTGCAGCGGCTGAAATCTGAGGTCACATGTCAGTAATGAGGAGAGGATCTTGGAAACAGGAGTAAAAAGGGGAAGTAAGATTGGAAGACTCCACGTTTGCTCCTGGGGTATTCTTCCCCACTTACCATCCCCAGATGCTCCCTCCAGTTCCAGGAATGCCTCTTCCTCCACTCAAATCCTTCCACTAAGACTCAGGTCAAGATTGTTCTTTTATTCCCAAGTGTTAGATGATGCCTCCCTCTTCTAAAATTCTTGTTCATGCTAGTTCTTTGTCATGTAGTGTCATATTGTCCATATGGTGCTGGACGATGTCCAAAGTGAACTGTCAAGGAAGAGGAACACTTCTGTTCAACTCCTTTTGTTTCCAGGAGGGAAAATGCTTCCCTGAGCATACTGCCGCTTGCCCTGATTGGTGAGCCTGGGATGGGAAAATGGGTGGTCCATTGCTTGGCCCCTTCCTCTCTAATCCTCTCTAGGGGGCCAGACTTTCCTACACATCGTTTCTTGCTGCTCTGCTTGAAAAGTTTTCTGGGGATAACTTCAACAAATTTCTGTGGCTGTACACTGTGTCTACAACTGGGTGATTTTGTCTTATTTTGGGGTTTCTTATTAGGAAGCCTATTACTGCCACACACCAAGGGCATATTTTCCAGCCCAGCCATTCTCGGTGTTGGAGGTATTATTTTGATTTTCATTTTCCTTCTCCTTGCCTCTTTCATAGTTGGTTCAGAATATAATATGGTCACCTGAAAATAAATATTTTACCTCTACAATGAGACCACAAACACAAATCAGAATTATAATATGTACTTTGTCCATCCCTTGGTTCATTCACTTATTTGTTCTTTTAGCAAACATTTGTGGGTCATCTAGCATGTCATCTGTTGATAGATGATTTTTTGTTTCCTCCATAGTATTAGGGCTGTACAATGTAAAACATTAGGCACTCAAATATTTGTGGATTTGTTAATGTTAAGGAATTCGGGCTTTACTCCACAGTCAAAGCCAAGTAATCAAAGGTCCAATGAGACAACGTCAAAGTCTTCCTCACCCTTCTCCCTATCAGAGGTCAGGTATAGAATCCAGTGGAAATACATATGGATCACACTGACTTAACTGCACATTTATGTGCAAATAACTAGTCATTTCCTACATGCAGTTTTGCTTGGATTAGAATAAAGATGCCACGAAATAAATCTAAGAAGTCTGGAGGGTGGAGAAGGATATCTGCATGCAGAAAATTAGGTTGGGAATCTTTTAAAAAATACTTAAATAAGTAGGTCTTACCAGAGAGTGTTGTAACACTTAGGCATTATAAGTGATTAAAAAAAAAGTCTTCCATGTCTTTGTCCTTCGCTGTTTTCTTAATTCCTTGCAAGAAATCATAAAGAATCATGATGAATAAACCCAAACTGTGTTATTGATTCTACAGCCCTTTTCTCTTTAAGGCCATAGCATCGGTCCCACTAAACTGTTCATTTGGATCAGCCCAGCTTTTTTGACAGGTAGTCCCAACTAGATCTAGAGTCTTAAATACATTGTATCAAGATATGGATTGTGACACCTGATACTTGTCAGTAAAGCCACAGCCTGGAAGGCTCATATCATCAGGCTTATTTACAACAGAGAAATGCAACATGTCAAGTAGTTACCTTCCAGATAAATGAAGCCAGTGACAAGGGAAAATCATCTTCTTTCCTCTGCCTGGGGAAATCTTATCCCTGCTGGGTCTTGCCTGGGAAAAGATTCCTGCTTGGGCTTCCCTGCTGCTGGGAGTGTTGGTCTAACTCGGGACAGAATTCAGCTCAGAGTCTGTGGGAGTGGAACAGACAGATTCTACAGGCAGGGTCCTTTCTACCCCAAATCCAGAGTCAGGGACCACATGTGGCTGAGAAAGAGCTCTTTTTTTTTTTTTTTTTTTAAACCAGAGGCGTTTCTTGTAATCAAAACCCAAGGCTTTGTGGTTCTGTTCAGAATAGTGTGCGACTTGTCACAATATGTTTGCCAAGTCCGAGAGAGCTTGAGTGAACATGTGTGTGTCTAATCCCCAGCCATGTCCGCCTCCGCAGCAGGGGCTGGCGCTCAGGGCAAGATTGGTTTTCACCAGCTGTTTGGAGACCGAGACACATGACAGGTGGGCAAGGCTGGCAGACGCAACAGCTTGCTTTCTGATTGCCAAGAAATAGATGGGCCAGCTACAGACGGGGTTGGTCTGAGGAGCCAGATGCTTTTTGCACAACCAGAAAAGTGTGGCCACCCTGATAGAGAAAGTCACCAACACATCCTGGGAGTGCCTGGGTGGTCCTGATTTCAACCACTGTGGACACTGTCAGACTGTGTGACCGACATGCCCATCCCTGTGTCCATTATACCAGGGCACACACGTAGCTTGATTGACAGCCCATGAGTAATACTTCTTTCCTCCAAGTTGTTTTCAGTTGTTTGCTGTTGTTGTTCTGTTGCTCAGTTGTGTCCGACTCTTTGTGACCCCATAGACTGAAGCCTGCCAGGCTCCTCTGTCCATGGGATTTCCCAGGCAAGAATACTGGAGTGGGTTGCCATTTTCTTCTCCAGGGGATCTTTCTGACTCAGAGACTGAACCCGTGTCTCCTGCATTGGCAGGATAGTTCTTTACCACTGAGCCACCAGGGAAGCCCTTTCAGTTGTTACAGGTCTGAAATTCCATCATTAAGAATTTTATCCTTGGGATTTCCCTGGCTGTCCAGTAGTTAAGACTCCACCTTCCAATGCAAGGAGTGTGGGTTCAATCCTTGGTCAGGGAGCTGAGAGTCCTCATACCTCTTGGTCAAAAAGCCAAAAAATAAAACAGAAGCAACATTGTAACAAATCAAATAAAGACTTTAAAAATGGTCCACGTGAAAAATTAAAAAAAAAATTCAATTCTTGGACGTTGAAGTCTTTTGTAAAATTTTCAAGACCTTCTATTATAATAGCTGACTTCATAAGTCATGACTCACAGAGAGTAAATTTCTCATTAGGGAAAATGGTACCAGGAGTGGAAGAAAGTCATTTAAAAGTTTTGGTTGATCAGGCAACAGTAGAAAAACTACCTCGTTGAAAGTCTAGTCCATGGCTGCACCTCATCTAGGGCCATTCCAATTAATTTGCTGACCTTACTGAAACAAAGTTTTTTTTAATAAGAAAAGACAGGATTTTAGATTCTGTTTTGTTAAAAAAAAAATACACACTATCTACTTTGTTTAAAAATGTTAAACCATATGTAATGCTTTTTAACACTAGAAAACAGCAGAGGCTGATTTCCAGGTTTCCTTGTGACCAGGACAATGATAGTAAGATTTCCAGTGCCTGATGTGGGGAGAACAGGAAGAGATGGAATAATCAGAGTACAGGAAATGGTTGATGGGTAGGGTAGAATCAAATGTTACAAAACTTGATTTTCTGCTATTACCTCATTTCTGCACTTTTCTTTTGCCACGGGGCAAAAGTAATCTGCACTATAATCAGAGAAGTGCTCAGAACATGCATGGGCTTCCTCTCAAATGAGTTGGAAGTAATAGGGTCTGTGTTATCAGACCTACATGATCAAGGGGGCGTGGAAGCTCCTTGAGAGAAAAAAAAAAGCACATCTCAGGGTTGAGCATCACCCAGATCAAGGGAAATTCAACTTTAGTTGAATCAATGTTGAATGCAGCTCATTGGAAAATGTCAACACTTTTTAGATTAGTAGTCAAGTCAAGGTCACTGTTCAGTTCTGCAGAATGAGTATGTTCCAGAAATCTGCTGTACAACATCAGGCCCATAGGAACAAGACTGAATTGTGCACTTAAGCCTTTGAAAAGAGAGGCGATCTCATGTTGAATGTTCTTACTACAACTAGGAAAAAAAGAAATCTATTCCAATGTTTCAGGGTGTTTCTAGAAACTTTTTTCTAAATGGTCTTCAACTGAATATTGAATATTTTTGATAGTTTCTTTCTTCTTTTTTTTTTTTTTTGGTAGTATTGTGTTCTGTATTCTCTGATTTAGGTAAGTGTGTCCGTGCGAAGTGAATGCCTAGACCATAAGACATCACTGGTCACCTGGTGGCCTTGATGTTGGCTGTGGTATGAGGACATTGCTGAAAATAAAAAAAGGCCACCTGGGTACTAACCCCTTAGTTGTCACCACGCCACTGAAACTGCCCTTGCTGAGGTCTCTACTGCCTCCTATTTGCAAAGTCCAATAGAATTTCAGCTCTTTTTTTTTTTTTTTCCCCAGTGAATTTCCTGAGATATCTAATGCCATCTCTGCCTAGTTCTCTTTATACTGAGATGATTGATTTTTCCAGGCTTTTCTACCGGCTTCCTCTCAGACTCTGGATACTGGTATTCCCTGGGATTTCATGTCCCCATTGGGCTCTTTCTTCTCCTTTCTACTCCACTGTCCTGAGTGATCCCACATGTTCTTGTGGCTTCTCCTTCCTTCTGAATGAGGCTGCAACCCCCTGACAAAGCCAATGAAGCCTTCATGTTATGTCTTTTTGTCTGACTTTCAGTTTCATCTCTCTCTGATCAACCCCTCACTACTCCAAAATGACAGCACTTTTACATGACGTATTCTTTCCACAAATCAGGCTGCTCCCTCCCTCTGTGTGTGTGTATCTCCACTGCCTGGAATCCGACTGGATTGACCCTGTATCCTAGTAAAGAACCAGTGAGGACCCCTTCTTTTGATGTCATTTGCTCCCTTTGCTCTCTCTCCACCTTGTGTTTACCTATCTTTCAGCCTAAGTGCTGAATGCAATTTGTATATTTCATATTAGGTTAGGATCTAAGATCAAAGGCAGTAATAGGTTTTACTTGGTTTTGTATCTCCTGTCACTAAGGGACTATATTGACTCATATAAGAAACTTAGTAAAGCCTTATACACAGAATTCCTGAAGCCAACCCTTAACTCAATGAAATGACTACATGGATCAGAGTTGGTCTGATCTTTGTTTCTCCCATCTCATACCCCCCAATTTAAGGACTGCGCAGTTAATCGTAAACCCGAAAGGACTAATTTCAGATGCATCAGTCAACTGAAGAGAGAATGAAAGAAAGGGTTGGCTCCAAGTCTCCTATGTTTATTTTGTAAATTGGATCAAATTAGGCAGTCCCAGTCTCATCACACATCATCAGCAGCATTGTGCTTCCTTTTTTTTTTTTTTTTTTTTTTTTTTTTTAATTTTATTTTATTTTTAAACTTTACATAACTGTATTAGATTTGCCAAATATCAAAATGAATCCGCCACAGGTTTACATATGTTCCCCATCCTGAACCCTCCTCCCTCCTCCCTTGGATGCATCCTATATATTTGCTTAATCTAGATTAAAATCTCACCCCAAATCCTAACTCTAGGATGATAACCACACCATTTGCTTTTCCAGGAAAACACAGACGGTCAACCCCCTGTCTGTCCAACCTTCCATCTTTTTCTCCTCCTCTGTTGAGGAAAGGTGTAAACTTCTCCAACCCTTCTCCTTTTCCCCCTCCAACCCTTCTCCTTCTTCCCCTCCATCCCTTCTCCTTCTCCCCCTCCATCCCTTCTCCTTCTCCCCCTCCATTTCCTCTTCCTCTCTATCTCATCCAACCATTTCCTTTTCCCGTTCTCCCTCATCTAAAGCTGGTCTCACGTCTCTCTACTTTTCTGGTTGTTCCCTGCCCTAATGTTTTTCACCTTTAATACAGCCTTCTTCCCCGGTTCTTCTCCTTAATCTCAAATGTGTCCTACTCTTTCCCCTCGAATGTATCTGTCCTTAAGATATCATCCTAAAGCCCACCTCACCACTGCTGGGGCCAGCTTGGACCCTCAGCAACCTGCTCTCTGCCTCCTCACCCTGCTGTTGCTGGTTTTGCAAGGATCACTTAGCAATTACCCTGCTTTCATGTCTCCCCATCTTGATCTTCCTGTAGAATCAGACAATTGTTGATTGTTCCCTTCCTTTATCTTGGGGGTGTAGCTTCTCTTGTTTTCAGTTCTCATCTTTGTGATAGTCCATCTTAGCTTTTGCTTTCCTTGGCTAGGGCTGCCATAACAAGCATTACAGACTGGGTGGCTTACTCAGCAGAAATTGATTTTCTTATAGATCTGGAGGCTAAGAATTTAAGAATGAAGTTTTCAGGAGGGTTGGTGTCTTCTGAGACCTTTCTCCTTTTTTGTAGATGGCCATCTTCTTTCAGAGTCCTCTCTTGGCCATCCTTCTGTATATGTCTGTGTCTTAATCTTCCCTTCTTATGGAGACACTAGTCATATTGGACCACAACATATGGCCTTGATACACTTCGATTACGTCTTTAAAGGCCTTATCTCCAAATACAGAGCCATTCTGAGGTAAAGAGTGGGGAGGAGGTAGGACTTCAACGTATTAATTCTGGGGGTTCACAGTTCAGTCCTGAGGCATTGTCTTAGGCTTATCCTTATGTTAGGTCTACATCAATGTTTCTCAAAATATGGCCTCTGGAATCACCTGTACTTCTGGTTACAAATATTTATCCCTGAGCCATATTCTAGCCTCTTGGATTGGAATCTCTAAGGAATAGCTCAAAGAATATATCTTTGAACAGACTTTTTAGTTGCTTCTTATTCTTTTTAAAGTTTGAGAGCTATTATTCCGCATGGTCCCTGGTTAATTCATGTATTGCCCTGGCTTCAGCTCCTGTCTTTTGCTGGTATCCTTCAGTTTAGGGGTCTTCACTATTTTTAAGCTTAAAATACACTTTTCCAACTATCATATGGACAGATCCACCTTGATGTCTTATTGATATCTCAAACCCCACCTGTCTAAAGTGAAACACTTTATCATCCTTCCCCTGAAACATCAAATACTGAAACTCAGTCAGTGGCATGTCTGTCTACTTAGACTTTTGAGCAAGAAACATGAGTTACCCTCTGTTTCTCCTGATTGACCCCACCTCCTTCCCATAACATTTAGGTGATTCTTCCATGGAAAGCTCTCTTCAGTCTCCACACAGAGCCATGTTCCAGACCAGATCCACATCACTACTTTCCCTGATTCTTGCAATGCCTTCCATCTGCTTTCTCTTCGCCCTCCACGCTGCATTCCCCTCCATACTGCTTCGGCAGTCACTTTTCCAGTCTCCAAATGCCGTCACATCACTTTCTTTACTTAAACCCTTCTGTGTTAGATTAGGCCAGGGCTTCCCAATAAGGCTGGTCATCAGCATGACGGAGGTAGTTTTTAACAACGCAGACTCCCAGGCTCCATGGCTCTCCTGATTCATTGGTCTGGGCTGAGATCCCGGTTATTCTGAGGATCAGCAAGTCTGGGCACACCTCGCAGCTGGATTCCAGCCTGTAGGATGGAAAACAAACTTCTCGGCTTAGCTGCCTTCCCATAGGACTGAACCTAGTCTTCCACCTCACCCTCTGAGCTTCAGATCCACAGGCAGCAGGACTCAGACTTTTCTAAATGTGACTGAGATCCTCATCATAATTTTGCAGCTTCTTTTATCTAAAATTTCTTTCTTTACCATCATCAGCTGACAAACTCTTGTTCATCCTTTAGATTCAGTTTAAATGCCCCCTCTTTGGCCAAGTTTCCCTGAGCCCTTGGTACCCACTAACTTGTCATTCATATTTCTGGAGCAAAAATTACTACATTACAATGCAATTTACTTATACATATCTTTCCAAAACATCAGTAATCTCTCAAGTATCTAGTGTCCAGTGACATAAAGCAGAAGCCTAGTAAACATTTATTGGATGAATATTCTGGGCCAGAATTTAATATTCTGGTGTCTGATCTTATGAAGAAAGCTAGAAACCACAAGAGCCTTTTACCATGACTGGAGCACAAGTTTGGAACTGGATACCAGCTAGTGCCTTGGGGTACAGCTGTTTCCTGGGGGACAGGGGACAGTCACAACCCAATAGACTGAAGCTCAGGATAAGACTCTAGACCCAGCAGAGTAACCAATGTCCATCAGAAAATAGCACCACAGTTGAAGGATAGACATAGCAGAGGGTGTTACATAATGTGAGCATGTGGTGGGTTAAACATATTCACAAATTCTTTGCAGCTCCTCCCACCAAGACACGGAGTCTATTTCCCCAACACTTGAACCTGGACTGACCATGTGCCTGGTTTTCCCAGTGCGTTCCAAGAACACACTGAATGCTGTACCACATGAGCAATCCCTCGAGAGTGCTTCTCGCTTCTCTTCTTATCCTCTTTGGATGCTCCCACTATCATGAAAAAGAGCTCCATCCAGCCTGCTGGAGGATGAGAGTCTTGTGGAAGAGAAGCTGGGTACCCTGGCTGACCACCCCAGGCAGCTGCCAAGTGTGAGTGAGGCCACCTGGGGTGAACCAGTCTGCAGCTGACCTGCCAATACCACAGGGGCAGAGCCCTGCCCTCCCAGCTATACCCCAGCCTCACTGTGAACCCAAAGAATCAGGACCAGATAAATGGGTGGTTATTCTGGACCACTAAGTCTTGGGGCAGAGTGGGAAGTTCCCCTGCAGAAGGGGTAGGCTACCCACTCCAATATTCTTGGACTTCCCTGGTTGGCTCAGTCAATAAAGAATCTGCCTGCAATGTGGGAGACCCAGGTTTGATCCCTGTGTTGGGAAGACCCCCTGGAGGAGGGCATGGCTACCTACTCCAGTATTCTTGCCTGGGAAATCCCATGGACAGAGGAGACTGGTGGGCTATGGTCCATGGTGTCAAAAAAAGTTGGACACAACTAAGCGACTAAGTGTGCTCAGCACAGCATAAGAGATAAGGCATACACAGCTTAATAGGCACAGCAGGGGTATTTTGGAACATTTATTACTGAAGTAACAGACATCTTCTAGAAAACTCCATGTAGGCAACATGGAGGTTGACAACCAGGCTGACAACCAGGCTGTGCTCTTGGCAGCCAAGAGACTCTAGGGCAGACAGATGGACAGGAGAGGGGAGCAAACCACAAGCATCCCAGGGCAGCATGGCCAGTTGTCAATGGTCTCATCCGTGGACATGAGCTGGGCCAAGATGGATGTTGTCGTCGTCAGGTATATAAAACTGTAGCAGGACTCAAACGGGCTCCTGAGAACTCTGTGAGAATACATGCCTTTCAAGTGTTGTGCATTAGTCACTCAGTTGTGTCCAACTCTGTGCAACCCCATGGACTGTACCCCATCAGGCTCCTCCATCCATGGAATTCTCCAGGCAAGAATACTGGGGTGGGTAGCCATTTCCTTCTCCAGGGGATCTTCCTGACCCAGGAATCGAACCTGGGTCTCCTACATTGCAGGTGGATTCTTTAGCATGCCTTTCAAAGTTGTCTTCTATTCTTAGTTTCTTAGGTATTGTTGTTTCAAACACCCTCCTAATGCCATCCAAATCCTGATTCATGTGTGGGAGTAATTTACAGTGGCAGCCTCATCTCTAAAACAGTGTTCATCTGAGTCACCAGTTCTGTGGCTCCGTGGACTGGTGGCTGGGGGCCACTGTGAGGTGCTAGGGGTGGTGTCTGGCACCCAAGGCCATGTGGTTTCCAGGACCAGCAGAGATACGAAAAGTCTGCTACCCTTGACCCCACGATGGCTTTTGTCTGTCATCGTATCTCCGTGCATTTCAGAATTCAGCTTCTGTTGTAAGTTTTTCACTCCTCTCTTTAAAAGATTTCATTACATTTTCCATGTTTTAATCCAAACAACCAATGCCAAGAGAAAAAAAAAGAAAGTACAGCTGTGGTGAGTCATTAAAGTGATTCTTCCAGCTGTTTAACTATTATGTCTGGCCCTTCAGCAGCCTCTAAAATGCTCTGCTTAGACTTTCAAGAGCTGAGAGTTTACAGATCTCTGATTTTTCTTACATTAATAAAGCCCTATTCCCACCTCTTGGAGCAGTGGTGCATAGGAACAGGAGAGGAAACAGGATAAAAGTGTTTTAACATAGTCATAAAAATCTTGAGCCCTGGAGTCAACAGATGGACATGGGTTGAAATCATGGGTCAGCTGCTGATTAGCTCAGGACACGGAGCAAAAAAATTAACCTCTCTGTGTCTTTATCAGCGATGTGAAGATGTTATCTAAGATTCAATGAATGGATACAAGTGGGCATAAATTAGAAAATGCATCCAAGTACTATGGGGCCATCAGTGATGCTATTGAGTGGCTGTGACTATTAGTATTTGTGATTATTCTGCTGATCTTGCCACCCACGCCCCCCCCCCCCACGCCCAGCCTTGTGCTTCCTGCCCACCGAGGCCTGGGCTGTGCATTGCGCTTCCCCAGCAGTTGAGGTGTCCAGGAGGAGCACACAGCCAGATGGCCCAGGTGTATTGCTTTCATGAAATTTGCAACACAAGGGGTATTTACACCTGTCAGAGCTGTCACTCATGACAGATGAATCAGACGGCATTCCCTGAGAGGTGAGCAGGGATCTGTCACAATTCAGCTCTGCAGAAAAGCCTGGACTCCTTTTTGCCACCTTACAGAGATGGGCACGTGCCTTCCTACCTTCTGTAGTCAGCAGCTGTGCTTGCCCAAGAGGAAATCCCACTTTGCCCTCTCACTACCTGCCTCCTGCCTTCCTTGGGTACTTAGGGATTTGAAGGGGTTTCTTCCTTTAATAGATCGCCGGGCCTGTAAGGAAAGAACCCGGGAGTTGGAAGGCAGGGTACAGCCTTGGGGCTGATCCAAACTCTGGAGTTTTGATTGTGTTGCTGGTTATCAGTGGCTTCTTCTGGGAGTTGCTTAATCTCTCCAGACTCCAGCTCCTTTCTGAGATAAGGAAAAATATTAAAAGTTTTGAATATGAATAACCTCTAAGAAACCTACCAGTGCTATAGCCCTCTGACTTTTTCTAGTAGGGAGAACTCACCCAAAATTGCTAAGCTAGAATACCAGAAATAAGAAGAAGAAGAAGAAAGGAGTGATCTCAGTGATGCCTTGGCTTTACCTCGTGTTTATCTCCAAAGTTATCATCATCCTGGCCTCAATTTATCAAGGACTTTTGGTTTAGAATGAGAGGGAATTGAGGGCAATCCAAATGAATAACGATTCTTAACAGGATTATGAATTCTTTTGTCCACAAGGGCAAGGCAACATGTCCAGATGCAGACGAGGGATAAATATAATTGGTAGTAGCATACATGTTAGAAAAAAATTCTAAGAATGTTTTACTAGAAGTTAGCTGGATACGAACAGGATAAGAGGAGAAACAGTTCTTGATTAATTTGAAAAAGAATAAACTCATTTTACTTCTAAAATCTACTCATTATTCCTAATCACTATCTTATCTCAGAAGAGGACATATTGCTGAAATATATTATAAAAACCTAATGTTCCCAAGAATTCTTGGTCAGGCATAAGTATTTGGAAAAATTCAAGCAAGTTACCCAATCACTCAAAGATTTGTATGGTGTTGAGGATTTCAACCACAAGAGAGAAGCTGATTCTAATGATCAACAGAGATGTTACTTAATATTATATATCAATTTAGGAAAGAGGGTGAAGGTAGATCTCAATATCATCAGAAGGATATAGCTGAGTTTCAGTCTTCATAGAAGTTGAAGTTCTGCTGGTTTGCAGTGTAAAAATTTTCTAACCTCATGGATGAACAGGATGTATAAAACCCATGGCTGTTAGCGTATGAGCAAGAGGCTCTTCTCCAGTGTTTCTTGTCCCTGAATTTTCTCATGTCCAATAGTGCTGGAACCTGACGACAACTGGCTACAGTCCCCCAAACAGGATGGCTGTCATCCAAACCATCTGGAGGCTTCTCCACAGAGTTGTCACAATTTCAGTCCTGCCCTGACAGCATGTGAAAGTACAGGTTTCTTTTGGATCCTTAGCTCCTGCGTTAGGGACACATTATGACTTAGGGATTCTCATGAAACACCCTTTTATCATAGAATCACTTTTCATCTAGTGCAATGTGAAATGCATCCTGGGAGAATAATCCAGCCTGCTCTTTTTTTTTTTTTTAAATTTTATTTTATTTTTAAACTTTACATAACTGTATTAGTTTTGCCAAATATCAAAATGAATCCGCCACAGGTATACATGTGTTCCCCATCCTGAACCCTCCTCCCTCCTCCCTCCCCATTCCATCCCTCTGGGTCGTCCCAGTGCACCAGCCCCAAGCATCCAGTATCGTGCATCGAACCTGGACTGGCGACTCGTTTCATACATGATATTTTACACGTTTCAATGCCATTCTCCCAGATCTTCCCACCCTCTCCCTCTCTCACAGAGTCCATAAGACTGTTCTATACATCAGTGTCTCTTTTGCTGTCTCGTACACAGGGTTATTGTTACCATCTTTCTAAATTCCATATATATGCGTTAGTATACTGTATTGGTGTTTTTCTTTCTGGCTTACTTCACTCTGTATAATAGGCTCCAGTTTCATCCACCTCATTAGAACTGATAGAACTGTATTCTTTTTAATGGCTGAATAATACTCCATTGTGTATATGTACCACAGCTTGCTTATCCATTCATCTGCTGATGGACATCTAGGTTGCTTCCATGTCCTGGCTATTATAAACAGTGCTGCCATGAACATTGGGGTACACGTGTCTCTTTCCCTTCTGGTTTCCTCAGTGTGTATGCCCAGCAGTGGGATTGCTGGATCATAAGGCAGGTCTATTTCCAGTTTTTTAAGGAATCTCCACACTGTTCTCCATAGTGGCTGTACTAGTTTGCATTCCCACCAACAGTGGAAGAGGGTTCCCTTTTCTCCACACCCTCTCCAGCATTTATTACTTGTAGACTTTTGGATCGCAGCCATTCTGACTGGTGTGAAATGGTACCTCATAGTGGTTTTGATTTGCATTTCTCTGATAATGAGTGATGTTGAGCATCTTTTCATGTGTTTGTTAGCCATCTGTATGTCTTCTTTGGAGAAATGTCTATTTAGTTCTTTGGCCCATTTTTTGATTGGGTCATTTATTTTTCTGGAGTTGAGCTGTAGGAGTTGCTTGTATATTCTCGAGATTAGTTGTTTGTCAGTTGCTTCATTTGCTATTATCTTCTCCCATTCTGAAGGCTGTCTTTTCACCTTGCTAATAGTTTCCTTTGATGTGCAGAAGCTTTTAAGGTTAATTAGGTCCCATTTGTTTATTTTTGCTTTTATTTCCAATATTCTGGGAGGTGGGCCATAGAGGATCCTGCTGTGATGTATGTCAGAGAGTGTTTTGCCTATGTTCTCCTCTAGGAGTTTTAGAGTTTCTGGTCTTACGTTTAGATCTTTAATCCATTTTGAGTTTATTTTTGTGTATGGTGTTAGAAAGTGTTCTAGTTTCATTCTTTTACAAGTGGTTGACCAGAGTTCCCAGCACCACTTGTTAAAGAGATTGTCTTTAATCCATTGTATATTCTTGCCTCCTTTGTCAAAGATAAGGTGTCCATATGTGCGTGGATTTATCTCTGGGCTTTCTATTTTGTTCCATTGATCTATATTTCTGTCTTTGTGCCAGTACCATACTGTCTTGATAACTGTGGCTTTGTAGTAGAGCCTGAAGTCAGGTAGGTTGATTCCTCCAGTTCCATTCTTCTTTCTCAAGATCGCTTTGGCTATTCGAGGTTTTTTGTTTTTCCATACAAATTGTGAAATTATTTGTTCTAGCTCTGTGAAGAATGCTGTTGGTAGCTTGATAGGGATTGCATTGAATCTATAGATTGCTTTGGGTAGTATACTCATTTTCACTATATTGATTCTTCCAATCCATGAACATGGTATATTTCTCCATCTGTTAGTGTCCTCTTTGATTTCTTTCACCAGTGTTTTATAGTTTTCTATATATAGGTCTTTAGATTCTTTAGGTAGATATATTCCTAAGTATTTTATTCTTTCCATTGCAATGGTGAATGGAATTGTTTCCTTAATTTCTCTTTCTGTTTTCTCGTTATTAGTGTATAGGAATGCAAGGGATTTCTGTGTGTTGATTTTATATCCTGCAACTTTACTATAGTCATTGATTAGTTCTAGTAATTTTCTGGTGGAGTCTTTAGGGTTTTCTATGTAGAGGATCATGTCATCTGCAAACAGTGAGAGTTTTACTTCTTCTTTTCCAATTTGGATTCCTTTTATTTCTTTTTCTGTTCTGATTGCTGTGGCCAATGCCTGCTTCTTCTTTCATTTTCAGGGCTACATTAAATAAAGTAATTGACGTAATAGTACAATTGGTGGTTGTTGTTCGGCTGCTAAGTCATGTCTGACTCTTTGCAACTCCATGGACTGTAGCCTGCCAGGCTCCTGTGTCCGTGGGATTTTTGCTGGAAAGAATACTAGACTGGGTTGCCATTTCCTTCTCTAAGGGGATCTTCCCGACCCAGGGGTCAAACCCCCATCTCCTACATTGGCAGGTGGATTGTTTACCACTGAATCACCAGGGAAGCCAGTACAAGTGATAGATGTGTGATGCTGCATCCTTAGGTTTCTTATAACATAAGGTGTTACAGGAGTATGATCAGTAGAAAATAAATGAACAGGACATTTTGTTGGTTGATTATTGTGAAATGATACATGATTCTCTTGAATAAGTATATTAATGGCAGAGTCCCATATGTTCAAGAAATTAAAAACATTTTTTTTATGTGGACCAATTTTAAAGTCTTTATTGAATTTGTTTCATCAAAAAGCAAATGTTGAAATAATTTAATTGAGGTAATTCTCACAACAGACTTCTTTCATGAGGATACTTTGAAATCTCAGGACTTTTAAAGCTAGTATATGATCACTTGGAGATGAGTTTAAATGAAGCTCATATAAATTTAAGGGGCTTCCCTGGTGGCACAGTGGTAAAGAATCCACCTGCCAATGCAAGAGATGTGGGTTTGATCCCTGGGTTGGGAAGATCCCTTGGAGAAGGAAATGGCAAACTACTCCAGTATTCTTGCCTGGAGAATCCCATGGACAGAGAGGAGCCTGGTGGACCACAGTTCATGGATTCATGAAGTTGAAATGAGTTGAACACGACTTAATGGCTAGACAACGACAACAACAAACAGTTTATTATTTTAACTGTTAACTAAAATATATACACAACTATATATAACTACTAATTTTCTTTGTTGTTGAAAGTTCCCTAGGAGAAAATAAATTTGACATTATCAATATGGAACTGTTAGGACCCCACAGCTTTTCATGCACTGAAACCAAGATTTCTCCACCTTGGTGCTGTTGGTGATTTTGGCTGAAGAATTATTGTAAGGGACTGTCTCTGCACAGTGGGAAAGTCAACAGATTTTCTGGTCCCCAAGTAGCGTAGCATTCTTCTGCTCTCATTGTAACAACCAAAATACTTCTTAAGTGTTAGTCATTCAGTCATGTCCAACTCTTTGCAACCCCATGGACTGTAGCCCACCAGGACTGTAGTCTGTCCGTGGAATTCTCCAGGCAAGAATACTGGAGGGGGTAGCCATTCCCTTCTCCAGGGGGATCTTCCCAATCCAGGAATTGAACTGTGGTCTCCCGCATTGCAGGCAGACATTTTACCATCTGAGCCACCAAGAAAACCCTGCTGCTAAGTCACTTCAGTCGTGTCCGACTTTGTGCGACCCCATAGACGGCAGCCCACCAGGCTCCCCTGTCCCTGGGATTCTCTAGGCAAGAACACTGGAGTGGGTTGCCATTTCCTTCTCCAATGCATGAAAGTGAAAAGTGAAAGTGAAGTCACTCAGTCATGTCCGACTCTTAGCGACCCCATGGACTGCAGCCTACCAGGCTCCTCCGCCTATGGGATTTTCCAGGAGAGAGTACTGGAGTGGGGTGCCATTGCCTTCTCCGAAGAAAACCCTAGGCACTGCCAAATGTCCCCCACCCTGGGGTCAAAATCACCCCCACTTGAGGAACATTGATTTAAATAATTGTGTTTCTACTACCATGCCATCACATGTATTTTTTTGTTTAAGATTCAGTTCTCAGATTATATCAGTACAGACTTAGTGGTGCTTTGTGGTGCTAGAGACAGATTTTAATAACATGTACAACTTTATTATCAGTGCTGTCAAGAAAATAAGGTGTTACTTTTAAATATTTATCTAGATTTTGACACTGAAACTTAGCACTCTATTGCTTTAAAACCTTAAAAATTGGATGTTCATCAGTCAAGAAAATTAAGGCTCATGATGTCAGATCACTGGGCTTTTTTGTAGGTTATTTTTTCCCCTTCAGTTTAAATATTTTAGTAATGCTGTTCAAGTCCATTTAACAGGCTTTCCCTTCCCTTCAATTTACATCACATATATGAAAATAGTCCAGTTTATTATTAGAATTGTCTTTAACCTAAGCACAAATAGATTCTTTGTAAGAGCTGGAGGCACTCTCTAACTAATAACTTGAAAGGACTTTGGGCAGGTAACTTTGCGCGAACCCAGGTAACTGCTCACAAGTCTTCCTAGATCTTGACTAAATTTTAAAGCCAAGGTCACCAGGAAATGAACTTTGGCTAAGTGATCACCCAAGTCCAGAAATGACTGGTGCTCTGAATTTTAGAATACTCTTTTCAGGACACATCTCCAGTAAAGCTCCATCACTGGGTTCTTACTAATTGTCATGAAGGCATTTCCATCACCAGCAAATCCCCCTATTCTTCTTGCTCCTGTCAGGCTCTGGTCTTGACTTTACCTTCTTTAATGTCTCTTTACCTTCTTGTAGACTGCTGTCTCTGCTCAGACTGGTGTCTCCCTCTTTTGTGGAGCAAACTCCTGTTCATACGTCAAAGCCTCATTTCTCTGATTCTTTGTGAAACCATCCTGAAGTCTCTCTTCCTCCTCTGACTGCTTATCACCTCTGAGCACTTCTCCACTTCACATTTTCTTCACTCTATTTTGTTTCTTTGCACAATTCTCTCTCTCAGTAAGTTGGGCATTCCTGGAGGGTGGGGCCTTTGTCTTTTGCAATTT
Organism: Bubalus kerabau; assembly: GCF_029407905.1. Classification (NCBI taxonomy): domain Eukaryota; kingdom Metazoa; phylum Chordata; class Mammalia; order Artiodactyla; family Bovidae; genus Bubalus; species Bubalus kerabau. The sequence continues at coordinate 27,389,359 of NC_073636.1, forward strand.
TGTCGGCTCAGACATGCTACTAATGCTCCATATGAGAGGCTCCTGTTGGTATTCACATAGCTACCTTCAACTCAAACCAGTCTGCCTCATTTTTGCATTCAGGACAAACCAGCATCCTCATACTGATTCATTTCTTTGCTCCTGAAGGAAACTCTCCATATTGAATAGTTGGCCCAATGGTTAAAAGATCTAGCCATCATTACTGTTTCTCTTTGAAATAGAGGCAACTTTTCCCTTCCTTTCCTTCCTAGAAACTAGCTTTCTGTAGATGAGATGCTGGGAAGAAATTCCAAAGTGACGGTAAGCACCTGTAGCCTGGGTTAGTCTGAACCAGCCTATCGTAACCTGTTAGTCATTGTAAAGGAAGGAGAAGGATTTTGATATCTTTGATGCAACCCAGTGAAGACAGGGTCCAGATAGACACTAGCATGCAGGTGACTATTTAACTCTTTTTGTAATTAAACGAGGACAAACTGTCTTGTTTTTGAAGCTAACTGGAGAGAAGAGATTTGAAAAAAATTTAGCAAAAATAAATTGAAAGTGAAAGTGTTAATTTCTCAGTCGTGTCTGACTCTTTGCAACTGCGTGGACTGTAGCCCGCCAGGCTCCTCTGTCCATGCAATTCTCTCCACAAGAATACTGGAGTTCGTAGCAATTCCCTTCTCCAGGGGATCTTCCTGACCCAGGGATCAAACTCTACATTGCAGGCAGATTCTTTACTGTCCCAGTCACCAGGGTATAAATAAATAAACTGACTTTAAAATAAGAGCAACACAATGGAATATTCATCAACCTTAACCCTGAAGAGGTTCATCCAAAGAAAGGAATATATTCAGTATAACATTTGAAAAATTTTCAGCCTGAGATTAGAAGTAAGACAGGGATGCCTGCAATCACATCTCCTCAACATTATACTGGAGGTTCTACCAAATGCAATGAGGCAAGAAAAAGAAATAAAAAGCACAAAGATTGGAAGGGAAGAAATAAAACTTTCTTTATTCACAAATGACTTGAAGGCGTGCCTAGAAAATCCAAAAATAATCTACAGTCAAACCACTAGAGGTAATAAATGGATTTAGCGATGTCATTGTACACAAAGAGCGAAAATCTATTTTATTTTTATGTACCAGAAAAGTAGGAAATGGAATTTTTGGAGGAAATGGAATTTTTGTAAGCAATATCGAGTACCTAGGAATATATCTCACAAAATATGTGCAGGAAAAACTAAACAAAGAGAGAGGAATACTTGAAACAGAGGGAAGAAACATAGACTTCTGTGCTCAGATGAAAGGTAGAGCTGCTGACCGGCAGTCTCAAAGCAGGGTGACAGCTGATGGGATTCGCACCAGAGTTGTCTTCTCAAATGCTCTGTTTCCGGCTTTGCTGAGATTTCCCATCCTTGGTGACTCTAGCCGCTGGATTGCGGGCAAGGAGGAGGCTCTGCGGATGATGAAGACTTAGGGGAAAACTGGCAACAAAGCAGCTGGCAGCCTTGAGGTATCTCCTCTTCTTTCCTCCCTAAAGGGAGCCCTGGAAAAGCAGTGTGCTCCAGTGCGGAGAAACCAAGGCCAGATCTGACCTGCTCCTTCCCACCCTTTCAAAGAGCCCTACACCCACCCATGGCCTCACCCATGGCCAGTCTTAGGCCCAGTTGCCATAAGTCTGTATTAGAAATAGAACTGTCACAGCACTAGGAAATGGCCTTTTAAAGAAACCATTCCAACTCAAAGCACAAAGTTCTGATATTTCTTCAAGGTGCATGTAGACTGGTGAGGGTAATGATCAAGATGAATGTTCCAACTCCCTCTTAAATTTAAGAGGCAGAAATTCCAGGGTGTCAAGAGCCTAGTGCAAAGGCTGTGAACCAAATTATTTTCAAAGAAAATATAATTATCTTTTATTTTCCTCATAATTTAGCTCTTTCTCTGATGAACTGAGCCCCCTAATGCCCTTAATAGTGGTCAATAACATGTGCTCAGTCACGTCCAACTCTTTGTGACCCCATGGACGTAGTCCACCAGGCTCCTCTGTCCGTGAGATTTTCCAGGCAAGGATACTGGAGTGGGTTGCCATTTCCTTCTCCAAGGGATCTTCCTGACCCAGGGATTGAACCTGCATTCTCTTGTGTCTCTGGCGGCAGGAGGATTCTTTACCACTAGCACTACCTGGGTAATCACTAGTGCCCTTAATACCTCACATCCAATTCTCCTTTGAAAACAGAGGAGAACAAGCATCCAAGTCGGGAAAAAGGAAATGGAATTCCTCTTAGCTGGCTCCTAGCTTCATTCTCTTCATGGGGCAGCCCCTCCTCACACTGTGCAATTTTGGGGAATGCTGTTCCCCCAAGTGATAGCAAGTGAAATACAAATAAGTTTGAAACAATTAAGTAAAATTTATGGACATTCCCAAAGAAGAAGGAGGGAGCCTGTTGTTGACCAGTAAGGAGATCACACCTCTCCCTTACCATCTTCCTGGGCACAGGGACTGTCAGGGTGAGCCCAAGCTGAGTTCAGAATAGCCTCATTCTTCCCTTGGTCTTGGTCATTTCCTATAGGTGGGGTCTTGAGCTGGAGCCATCTGGAAATGTGAGGGGTCTTCCTGAATTTCTGGCTTGGAGTAACAGTTGATTTCAAAAGTTGATGGGGCCCAGGATTGACCCTCAGATGCTTCACAGTATCCTGTGCCTCCTTTATTTTGGTTCACATCACAGTTCCTTGCAACTGGAAGTGGCATTATATCTTTCCCTCCCTGGAGAGTGAGCCCTAGGAGGCAGGAAACTGACCTGCTCTCAATTAGCATTTGAATTCTCTTTGGCAGTTAACAGTCACTCAATAAAATTCATAACATGATTGAGTCTCCCCAGTTTGAATCCAGATGTCCTTGTTTCCTTGGAAACTGCTTCTGGAGCTGTTTCTGGATGCATCCACAAGTTGAGGGTGTTCTGTTGTCCAGACACTTGCCCAGGTACTGGGTGGACTCTTTAGCTCAACTTTTGTAGGGAGGGATATTTAAGCTGAGAGGCTCCATTCTCCAAGTAGCACACCGATACCTGTATTTGCAAGAGGCTGGGGAGTATGACTGCAGTGGAGACCTGGGCATCTCCATGAATGGAGAATGGAGCCTTCACACCTCGAATCCACCTTCCCTCCATTTGCTCCTTTTGAACAAACTGAGATCAGAAATGCAACCCAGCTAAACTCTGTCCATTTTGCCTAACCATGTCTCACACATATGACTTTCTCCTTTGAAAATTAATTTCCAAGACTTAAAGCACCAAAAACCATTTCCCATGTAACCTGGGATCCCAATGCCCTCCTCCCCCCACCCCCAATAAGGGGGATCGTTTGAAGCAATACTTTGCCTTCAAGAAAGAGTGACAGTTGTTCAGTGTATTTCTATCAAGCCCATAGTACGCCTTCGTGCACACACACATGCACACATACACACACACATGTATACACATGGGCTAAGCTAGTCCTGAATACTGTCTCTCAACTGTTTGATTCAATGATGGTTATTAAGCAGTAAACCCACACCAACTGCGCAGTCATTGTGCTTCTAAAAAACATAAATGTCACTTTTTTGGTCTTTAAAAATTATTAAGCAGCGAGAAAGCTGGCAATTTCCAGTGTTTGCTTGGATGGTAAGATGCAGGAGAATTAGCATTACTCTTGAGAGCTGCCATTGGTTAGCTGGAGGGAAAAAGGATATCAATTATACATAATCTAAGAAGCCTCTGCATAATAATCAGGCCCAGTAGGGGCTTTGGGGCAGCTTCGTTATTCTCTTGTAAACACAAGAGCCCAGATAGACATGTCAGTCAGGAGTAGGGGAGCAATTCTTCCTTTTTAACACCTTCACTATCTATTGCTTCGATATGCAAACAAGGCTGTTTAGCTGGGGGTAGAGCCGTGCTAATGAGCTCCTTGCACTAACCCTGAAGTAAAAAGGTTCTGTTTCACAGCTGCTCCTAGACAGCTCCTCTGGGCATGCTCAGGTATTGGAAAATAATGCCTTTCAAACACAGAAATGCCAATCAGGATTTCGTGAATACTTTCCTTTTTTTTTTTTTTTCCTATGTGTTAATGCAATTACCTCATAACTTGTGAACTTCCAGTGCATTTGTCTGGTCTTTTCTCTCTAAATGATATCTTTGGAATGTGACTGGGGAGAGAAAATGCTTGAAAAATGCAGTCACTGTAAAAATAAGCCCTCCTTTTTTTCATTCCTGGAGGATGCTACTTGGAAGCTAATCTCACACGGCTGCCTGAAAAGTGGACTGTTCTTTCATCTCCTTAAAAAAAAAAAAAATATATATATATATATATATATATATATATATATATATATATATTATTCCTCTTGGTCTCGAGGTCACTTGGGTGACCTGCATGGACAATGCCAGTCAGGAGAGACTTCTCAAGCCAGAGGGTTTGTGCCCCGGCCTCTGTGGTTTGGGAGCCATCGTGGTTCCCGGGGCTCACTGCAACGAGGAGACTCCATAATTGGCTGAGCAAAGACGCACAGGGCTGAGGAGAGGAGGCAGGGAGGGAGAGGGCTTCACACATCAGTTGACAGTTTCAAATCAAGATACAATACATGATGGTTTTTCAATATCCAATTATTCTCATGAATAAAGAAATCTTTTGCACAGAAATATGCCCCCAATCCCCACTGGATTAATTTACTATCTACAGAAACCACTCAGCTTTGCTGGCTAAATAGCAGAGTATGTGATTTCTCCCATAATTATAGGATATCCTCCTTCTCACCATTAATTCAATCTCAGGGCCAGGCCTTCTAGGTGCCTGACACAGCAGACAGGGCCTGTCCATCGCACCCAATAAATGGATGTGAAGTACAAGCACCAATATCTGCAACTCTTAACCAGTGTTTTAACTTTTTGCCCATCAAAAGAGATGGTGTATTTCCCATCCCTTAGTTGACCAATCAGTGGGCAGGTTCCTAACCACCGACTGCTCCATTTTGACAGTCCTGCCAGGTATTACACAGTCAGCAAGAAAGCCTTTCTGCTGGAATATTTTGACATTTAAATTATTTATTACATGAGCTTTATGGCATATCACAACCTATTTGAGACAGGTAGACTGGACTCCTTTCTGCCATAAGGAGGCTCATTAAATGGCCATCATAACTGGTCAGACTCAATCGCTTTACAACGGGTAGTTCTCTGTCATGATTCAGATCCCTAGCAAGGCAGCTGACCCCAATTCTCAGGGTGATTTGATTCACCCCTAACTTGGAAAATGAGAGTAGGTTAAGAGTTTGCTTGCACATTTTAGCATCTGGTTAACGATGTGCAAGCTTGTGCATTACTATAGGAAACAAATCACTGGCATTCGCGTGTGAAAGCAGTTCATAAAAACTTACAGTCAATTGTTCACTTTTGTTCATTTCTTCAAATCACCGTATAGCTGTGCAAATGATTTTTGAGGGCAACGTGTTTATAAAACTGAGTTGTATTATTTACAAACTAATTGTGTTTATGATTAGAACATGAGGTGAAGAACAGATTATATTCAAATTTGAATGCCAAGTCCTTTGGCTATGATTGCTTGTGTATCTGATTAGTATTTTAAGACCAGGCCATTTGTTTTGAATAAAATAATGAAGTTATTCAGCCAGAATGAATTTAGATTTCTACATTTTATGTTATATTTGGTAGAGTGCTTAGGCTTGCCTTCTGCTTTCTGATGAGAAGTAGCATCTATGGATAAAAGTGCAAACTTTTGAGATGGAGTCTTGGAACTCTGGCTCTGTGACTTAATGGCTGTGGGGTCAGCTTCCCTGAATGTCAATTTCCTCCTCTGTAAAATTCATGTAAAAATAGTACCTACCTCCATAGTATTCAAAACTCTTAGAACTCAATACACACTAGCTGTTGCTATTGTTTTCGTGCATTGCTTTGGTGCTTTGCCTCAAAGCTTTATGGTAGACACATCTAGATATGACGTCTCCACTTACAGCTCTCAGTGGGCAGTAGTCCATCTGGACTTAAGATTTGCTGAACAAAAGCCAAGTCAGCAGTCTGTCCTTCTGACAGTAAAGCATCCAATCTCATCACCTTTAATGTTGATGTTTAGAAAGGTGAGTTGTGTTAAAGTCTGTACCACCATGAGATACCCACTGATGGATCCATCCATTGTTATATGTTGAGCTCTTTATGTTGAGCTGAAGAACCCCAAACTGTTCCTGCCCAGTTCATATTTATATCATTCACATTCCTCTGACAGGGCTGGATACTCTCCACGATTCACTCACTACCGATATTATTAAACAAAAAAGAGTGATCCTGTTTCCACGGCTTAATTTCCCTTGTCGTATAAAGTGAATTCTCTTTTAATTGTATGTTCTGATTGGAAGATGCTCCTAGCAGAATGGTAATTATAACAACAGGAACATACTCTCAAATCTGCTCTGCAGGAAACAAGAGTATCTTGGGATTGTGCAATGTTATCCTTTGTGAATGTGCGCCATACCCTTCATAAGAATAGGAAGAACAGTCAAATCTTGAGACACTGGTATAAGTCGTTGTTAAAACATTGTTGTCATTTTTCTTTAAGCCACCCTTTACTCTATAATTTGAGGGGTTGTCATGCCTGGATTGAGTTTGGGAAATCCAACAGCCTTCTTCATAAAGGGGAATCTCTGAAAGCCTTATAATTAACTGGAGGATCAAGTAAAGGTGTGCTGAGATGAACATACTTTATTCCAAATATCAAAGTGAAGGAGGGAGGAAAAAGGGGAAACACTGGTGTTTTGCATTTTGATGAGTTCGGGGACCTCCCCTTTAATTGGAAGATGGATAGAGCAGGAGGGTTGAAGAATGGAGAATGTAAATGACTGTTTTTGAAAGACATTCTTAGAAAATAAGACAGTTATGTTAAAAAAAACTTACAGTTTTTCTTTTTTTTTCCTAGCATCTGGAAGTGAATCATATGTGACATTCTACAGGTTGATTCCTTTGATTTTCTTCCCCCCATCAGATCTGGCCACAAATCTGGCAGGCGAGGGACAGAGGTTATTTTTAGGGTGACTGCAATCGGGGCTTGCTTTGTGAATGTGCAAAGACTGTGCAAAGACTCAGACAGGTCCCACCAGGCTGGACACTCTCCATCACTGTCTTGAAATTCTTAACAAGATTTTGAACAAGGGGCTTCATATTCATTTTGCACTGGGCTCCACAAAATATGTGGCCAGATTGAGATTTCAATCGGTATGCAGCAGGAAGTCAGAGCAGTGAGCCTGGGGCAGCAGCGTGGCTCCCCCAGCGTGTACATGGCGGGCAGAAGGCTCAGATGTCTGCATGCCCACTGAGGAACGCAGGGCCACTGAGGCATCATGGGGTGAATGGAGGCTAGGGCTAGAACGAAGAAGCTCACAGTGTGTGTGAGACTCGAGATTGGAGCCTGGGACAATGGACTCCACTCATGGGAGCCAGAATGTCACTCTGGCATGGGCAGATGGCACAGGGCCACATAACTCAATGGTTACAGGTCAGAGACCAGACCAGAGGGCAAAAGGCAAAGGGCACCCAAGATCCAATGGGCGTACATGGATTCCACACCATCTTCTTCCTCATGATCTCGAGGACCATGTAAGCCAAGAGCAGGACCTTTAAAATGACCTTGGCAAAGAGATTAGCTACTACAGGGAATTCTTTGCATTTTGAGTGAATATGAGTTTGTCGGATTGTCTAAAAAGATCTTCCTGCTCCTCTATCCATGCCCTCCTTCAATAAAAAGGCTTAAGAGGAAGATTAAATCTGTTGTAGAAAATGAAGAAAAAAGGAAGAAAGGTAGGGAGGGAAGGAGAGAGGGAAGGAGAGAAGGAGGAAGGAAGGGGAAGGAAAGAAAGAAACTACATTCTCTATGTGTAATTTGTGGGAAAATGTGCAACTGTGAGGTATTTGTTTTAGCTAATGATATTATGTATTAAGTAGATAACTGATAACTTACCACATAGCACAGGGAACTCTACCCAATGATTTGTGATGACCTAAATGGGAAGGAAATTTTAAAAAAAGAGAGTATATGTAGAGCTGATTCATTTTGCTGTACAGAAGAAACTAACACAACTTTGTACAGCAACTATTTGTTGTTGATTAATCACTCAGTCATGTCTGACTCTTTGCGACCCGGTAAACTATAGCTTGCCAGGCTCCTCTGTTCATGAGATTTCTCAGGCAAAAATACTGGAGTGGGTTGCCATTTCCTTCTCCAGTGGATCTTCCCAACCCAGGGATTGAACCCATGTCTCCTGCATTGCAGGCAGATTCTTTTTACCACAGAGCCACCAGGAAAAAAGACTGCTCTGGTCTCTACTCTGTGTCAAGAAACCTGTTTATAATGTGTCTCATTATCCCACCTCATCTTTCCTCTGTTCTCTTTCCTTCCTCCTCCCATATCCCCAGTTCTGGGAATTACTCTGGATGCAAGTGGGAAACGCATAATTTTCATTGGCTCCTTGTTTTTAAAGGGACATCATTTCCAGTGTGTTTGTTTGGACTCTGGCGTGTGGGGGTGGGGAAAGATTTGCATATGTGAGGTTTTGGTTTCCTCCAGTTCTACCCCGAGTTACACCTGCAGTGTCTCCCCCTGCACACCTGGGGCTCTATCTGTACCATATGACACAGGACCACTGTGCTGCACATTAGAATCACCTGGGGAGCTCTTAAAAGTACAGATGTCCAGGACTGGCTCCATTTCAATTAAATCAGAACCTGGGGTGGGAGTCAGGGGCCCGCACAAGCATCAGGAATTTTTTTTTTTTTTTTAATTTCCCAAGGGATTCCAACATGCAGTCAAAGACTGAGAACCAGAATTCAAGATCCAGTTTTTCAAACTTGCTTGATTATAAGAATTGCCCAGGTCCTATTTAACTACATACATTTCCTGGCCTCTTCCGTAAGAATTCGGATTCAGTGAGTCTAGCTTTGGGTCTAAGACTGTATATTTTGAACAAACAGACAAAAAGAACTAGAGGAAGAGGTTGTCTAGTGTGGATGAGAACACATTTAGGGAGTTAGTGAAAGCTTCTGGAGTGTTTGGTTTGTTTGTTTTTAAGAGAAACTAAATAATTAAGAAAGTGAGGAAAGAGAATTCTAATAAGTGCAATAGTAAGTTACATGTTTGGATTCCCTTTTTACATGAGAAGAGAAATAAAAGGGAAGGATCATAGTCACCTGATAATTTCTTACAGAGGCAGGCAGTGTTTTGCTAAGACGGCCCTCGAAAACTGGATCACATGGGCTTCTATGTTTATCTGAGGATATAAGGAAAAAGCAGGCAGTTATCTTGGTGAAGGATATAGTGATGGAGTCGGGAGCTTGAGGAGCATAGCGCAGTTTGAAGGAGCTTCTAAGTAGATGGGGAAAGGTTCTTGAAAGGGACGTGGAATAGGGTTGCTCAGCATGTGAGATACCTGTTAAGGTGGCATCAGTTTCTAGTAGCCCCTATAGGAATGGCTTTGTGGTTTCCTCCAGGAATCCTTAGCCAGGCAGGTGTAACAGTGGAGGAAGCAGAAGGTAGATTAATCAATGGATGGAATTTATCAGGAAGGTAATGTAAAGCATGGAGGCAAAAGAGCAGAATATGCAGGAAAGAAGACAGTTACAGGCAGGATAGTAGTTGCTTTAGTGTCGACTCAATAATGCCACTCAAAGAGCAACCATGGTCTTTAGCTACATGCAGTGGTAAGCTTTCATTGCTCACACGTCTGCTGGTCTTACCTGGACTCTTTCACATGTCTGGGGTTTGCTGGCTGCCAGCTAAGCCTGGATGTCCACAGCTGGAAGACATCAAAGTATAAGGGCAAACAGAGTTAACATGGCAGAGTGTGGACACAGGGCAGGTGAAGAATGAAATCATCTTTGACCACAGGAACTGCCAATGGGCTATTAGCATTCTTCAAAATCGTAAGGGAATAAATATTTTGTGTATATAGGACAAAATATATGGAAACATCATTCAGATTTTTTTTTCTTTAAAATGCCTGATATTACTGTAACTGCTATCTAATCAAAACTCATTTAATCACTACAAATGACTCTGAGGAACTAGACCAAGAAATACTGATTTTTCATTGTTCCTCTTTTGTGGCCATGTCTGATATTTCACTGATCTCAATCAGAATTCATTAAGCATTTCAACATATAAAAATGTGAAGGTAAAAATTAAATTCTGCCTCTATAAAATTATTTCTGGTATTCCATTTCCTTCAGGACATTCATTTTTAAAAAATGTGTTAAGACATGCAAAAGAACTTTGTACTTGGTCTTCCCTATAAAAGTGCCTGGAGTGAACTTTCTCTCAACTTAAGCTAAATTGTTAATTAGTTCAAGGTACACTAGAGATGTGAGCTTGAAATATTCTGTTAGGAAATGTTTAAAATAGTAGTCATCAGTCTTGCTTAGATTTACTGGGGGAGAAGGGGAAGGTTAGAGTCATTTTAACATGTCCTAAAGACCACAGCTGAAGCATTTGGTTCCTTAACAAAAAACACAGATACCATTTTATCAGAGAGTCTAGAAGGTGCTGTCTCACCTTAAGACACATTATTTTTCACTGTCAGAAGCAAATTTCATTTCTGTGTGTACTTGTACACTTCTTGTACACTTCTACTTGTACAGGGACCCTGCATGCAATATGCTCTCCGAACATCATACCCCTTTTCTATGATAGAAATGGCTTGTGGTTTGTTTATTTATTTACTCATTTATTTATTTTTGTCTGTGCTGGGTAGGAGCTACGAGGGTTTTTCTCTAGTTGCCGCAAGTGGGGGCTACTCCCTAGTTGCGGCACACGGGCTTAGTTGTTCGGCGGCATGTGGGATCCACCCAGATCAGAGATAGAACCCATGTCTCCTGCATTGGCAGGCGGATTGTTTTTTTTTTTTTTAACCACCTGGGTTAAAGCCACCTGGGAAGCCTGACTTATGGATTTTGATGCGGTGATTTGATGGGTTCTACTCCACTTCCTTCCAGTGGTCCAAGTAGGTGGGGCTGACTGGCGGGGCTCCACCCTCTGTCCGCATCTGGGCAGGTGCTAAGCGGTGCTCCTGTGATTGCCTGAGTGAGGCGATGCTTTTCTGGGACAAGAGTGGTAACTGTCTGCCTGAAGAGACTGGAAGTGTTCCAGGGCGTACAGGCTGTCCCTAAATATTTCTCTGGTCAGACTCCCACAAAGATCTCTCTAACGTTAAGCTCTGGGGCCCATTTGAGAGGAGATATGCTGCTCACGACTGAGCGACTGAACTGAACTGAACTGAACTGATGCTGCTCACATATTCCTGCAAGAAACTTCTTCTCAGGTGCCAGGTGCCCAGCTTACTTTTCTTCCCTCCTGCTCCTTGTGTTTTGCCCAAAGGAAACTGGAAGCTCCATGATGTCTTGCTCCCTGCTCTTATCTCTGAGAGTAGATCTCTGCACACAGGCACCTGAGGCCTGAGAAGAAGTTTCACATTCCTTGCAGGAATTTGTGAGCAGCATGTCTCCTCCCAAAGGGATCCCAGAGCTTAATGTTAGCAAGATCTCTGTGGGGGTCTGACAGAGAAATATTTAGGGACAACCTATACACCCTGGAACACTTCGCCACTTTCAGTTCTGGAGAGACTGTTATAGAGACACAGTGTATATTTACATCTCTGTGTTTCTGTAAGGGATGCAGTCCTGTTAGGAGACCTGACCTCCAGGATGCCCTGCCTACAGCCTCTTCCAATCCCCCCTTAGGGCTCAGGTTGAGGTCTGTTACCCCAACCTTAGGGTCTTTCATGTAATCAGCACAGCCTGCATCAGAGATAAAACCCCCAGCAGAGGGACTTTTACCAGGTTTATTTTGACCCTTCTTTGCAAAAGAGAAGAAAAAATCCTTTTCCCCATGTATCTTATCAAACTATATATATATATATATATATATATATATATTAGTTGACATATTTAAAGGAAAAAAAGAGAATCTTCTTCCTGTAGCCTTGTAGCTTGTCAAGAGGGCCTTCTTAATATCCCTGCTTCTAAAGACTTGGGGAAACACACACCTACTCCGACAGCTTTTCCTGTTCTCAGATATCTCTTGCTAATCTGCCTCTAGCAGCGCCCTAAGTCTCATTCAGCCTTGAGTGAACATGACCCCCAGCCTCGGGAGAGGCTCCAGCTAGATCTGCATGCACTTAACTGTCAGGATCCTGCCTGCTTTTAAGCCTTAAATCAGCCACTGACAGATTGACAACATCAAGTCGTGTGTAACTCTCCCAGGTATTCAAGCCTGGAAATAAATAGAAATAAACACAGATAGTAGCTTTTGCTGAAGCTGAAGCGCCAATCCTTTGGCCACCTGATGCAAAGAACTGATGGAAAGACCCTTTTCCTGATGGAAAAGACCCTAATGCTGGGAAAGATTTAAGGTGGGAGGAGAAGGGGACAACAGAGGATGAGATGGTTAGATGGCATCACTGACTCAACGGACATAAGTTGAGCAAGCTCCAGGAACTGGTGATGGACAGGGAAGCCTGGCATGCTGCAGTCCATGGAGTCGCAAAAAGTCAGACATAACTGAGCGACTGAACTGAACTGAGTAGCTTTTGAGGCTGGTGCACTGTCTCTGGGCTAAACTGGAGTCCACTGGGATAAGTGTTTTCCCAGGAACTTCATCAATAATTTGGAGAAGAAAGGCCAATACACTCAGATCTGCATGTTTTATTTTCTCACATTTAAACGCAAGAGCATCTGGACAGGCGAATCTGTTAAGGAGACATCCTGTAGGCTGGAAGTGAGCCAAGGAGATTGGCTGTAGGGTCAATTTCAGTCCCTGCCTTCAAGAAACTTCTAATTTAGGGATAAGAAGCAATGCACATGTTAAAAAAAAAAAAAAAAAAAACTGTACCAAGACAATTAGGAGCTGATGAGTGGTCCAGACAGTGCATGGTTTCAGGGCAGCACACAGACCCTGCAGTTCAGAGACTCCTTTTCTCTGTTTGTGATCACCGACAGTCTGTGGCCTGGAGCTTCTGTGAAAGTGGTCATCATAAGGATCAGATTCTTGTTTGTAGCAAAGCTGTGAAATTCTGTACTAGCAAAGTATTTCAAAGTCACACATGAAATCTCTTGAGGTACCGTGTGAAAAGGACCCACATTTGCTAAAGCTACTTGGAGTGAGATGCAATGTCTGGCAAAAGATCCCCCCTGGGTGAAGTATGGGAAGTGTTCCTGTCCCCCTGCTTCTCTTTTATTCTCCTTCCCTTTTGATCTCACCTCTCCCTCATTTCCCCTGACCCTTTTGCTCATTTCAGTAGATTTCCCAGTCTAATTAGGATCCTCTCTAACAGAGGGTCAGTGAAAGCTGGAAAAGAAAGGAGGGGCATTCTGAATGAAGATGGGACCCTATGACCAAGGAAAACTGCCATGAGTAAAATTTTCTATCTAATAGATGTACTGCCCTATTTCCAATTTACTGCAATTAGAACTCAACTACATCGTTCTAAGTGGGCTCAGCTAAGTAAGAAGAACTCTTGGGATATAGTTTTGAGTGTTCACATTATAATTGCTAAATTAGAAAATCAGTCAATTCACACTGGGTCTGTAGTGCATTAATATCTAATGGTGAAATTTCACCATGGTGGGAATTCTCTCAGTTCTTCCAAGAAGCAGAGGCCTTTCCATTAACCTTTGATATTAACCCTGGATGAATGAAAAGCATAGGGTCACAAGGAGTCTGATTCCTCGTATTCTTCAAATACTTGATTAAGATAATTGTGTGATACTTCTGCATCAGAGGAAGGGGCTGAAAGGATCTGTAGCAGTGAGGTGTGGATTCGACCCCTGGTCAGGAAGCTGAGATCTCACAGGCCTTGAGGCCAAAAAAAGTAATGTAAAATGGAAGCAATATGATAACAAATTCAATAAGACCTTAAAAAATAGTCCACATCAAAAAAATCTAAAAAATAAAATGTGAATTTCTATTGGTGCATGTTGCATATAAAATTACATCTCCTCTGTTGGGGATACTGTTGCTGAAATGACTAGATTTCTGCATGCAAAAAGATGAATCTAGACTCTATATCCTTAAGAAAAAATGAACTCAAAGTAGATCATAGATCTACATGTAAATCATACCTATAAAACTCTGAGGAGAAAATGTAGGAGAAAATCCAGGTGACCTCAGTACAGCCATAACTTTTAAAATATACCACCAGAGGCACAATCCATGAAAGAAATATTTGATAAGCTAAATTTCATCTAAACACTTCTGATCTGTGAAAGACACTGTCAAGAGAATAAGGTAAGCTACAGACTGGGAGAAAATATTTGCAAAAGACGTATCTGATAAAGGACTTACCCAGAAATGTATAAAAACTCTTAAAATTGAACAACAAAAACCAAAAAAATCTTAATCATTAAAAAATGGGCACAAGACTTGAATAGGGCCCCCCTGCAGTGGAAGTGCAGCGTCCTAACTACAGGACTGCCAGGGAATTCCCCCAAATTCTCTTGTTTTAGCCACCAAATTTGTGGTTATTTGTTGCTCCAGTCTTCAAGGTAGAATGAAATGAACATGAACACAGGTTGACATTTGGACATTCTTCTTTATGGTTTAACCTCACACAGGTAACCTAACCTTTGAATCTCAGTCTCTTTATTTGTATAAATACAGATAACACCATCTATATGTGCAGATTAAATCCGGCAGCACAAGTAACTTGCCATAGAGAATTCACTTTCATCCTCTTCTCACTCTCCTACTCTGGTCTACACAGAGTGAGATGATTGTTCCTCTTCCCTTAGGAGTAAGAGAGAGGATGCAGGAGGAGCCTCTTCTCTCCACCCCCTCACCCGTGCCCTCAGGCATTGGTTTTTGGGTCAGCACATGACATTCACTGGGTCACTCCTCCCCTTGGGCTCAACCCCTGCATTGAAGGGGAGAGCAGGCTGGTCTCAGAGTTTGATAGATCTTTGTCCTGTCTTTGCAGACTTGACCGAGTAGACTCCAAAGCAAAGATTCAAGGAGCTCCTTATCCTAGGTTGTGTTTTCCAAACGTTTACCCACCATTCCTGCAGCTGGAGTTGTAGATTCTTATAGAACTGATAATAACTGGGATTTATTTTTGTTTGTGTCTGTGTTCCTCAGATCCCCACCAGGAGGAAACATGAGTTGCACTGCGAACCTCAGATGCCAACAAAGTGCCCAAAGATGCTGGTTCTTTCACACTGCGTCCTGGCTTGTTCCCCAGAGGAATGAATAGATATTTTTTTTAAAGGTGTGCTCATAAATGTATAGATGCCAATGAGAACACCTGTTCATTTAACCTAAAAACGTCAAAAGGGAGACTCACTCATCCTGCAAACTTGAAATTACCAATTTATCTTATTTTTCAGTGGCCTTGCTTCTCCACCGTGCATGTCACAGTGAGACCCCAGATAATGACTAATGGCCTCAGCAGGTGAAAAAATGCCTTTATTCATGAACAGAGATTCATTACACCCGCTCCTGCCTACACTGAAAATTTTGCTGGCTTCAAGTAAAAGATTCTGTGCTGATAAACCCCACTGGTAAGAGAAAAAGTTTGTGTTCTCGTGATGTGCTGGAATTTCACAACACGTACATTCCACAGCAGGACTCAGGCTCTAAAAAGAAAAAAAAAAAATATGGACCCATAGTGGTTGTGTAGATAGATTTTGCAAAATGAGTCTGGCTTTTTTTTTTTTTTTAACCTCCTGCTTCAAGCTGGTCCTTATCCCTGCAGTGTGCTTCATGTTTTACACCCCAGACCCATCAGGTAGCTTTTTTGCCATTAGTGCTCCAAACAGTATGCACCCTACTGAGGAGCACAGGTCAGCACAGTGCTCTCATATGCACAGGGGCACTGTGGATTCAATCTCATCATAGATGCATGGGGTCATCTCTTGGAGGTTCATTCACCCATTGATTTCACAGAGCTCATCTTGGTTGCTGCAGTTGCTCAGACATGGCACTCAAGCCCTTGTTCTTGTCTAAGATCTGGGCTTCTGGCTTGCAAACTTGCTTTTAACCTAGGGCAGAAACCAGACTCCTGTTTTATTCTCTTGGTCTGACTCAGTACCTTAGCTTCTTCTGGGACTGGTTCTTTCTTGGATCTCTTAGTCCTTGCAGGATGAGCCTAAGTTTGTGGATCCAATTTCTGCCCTACTGTGGCTTCTCCCCCACCTACCATCCACAGACTGCCTGTACCACTGAAGTCCTTGATACCCTAGTTTTCTTGGTGTATATTCCCTGGAGTGATAGAGGTGTAATAGGAGCTCAAGACAGGAGGAGGCTTTTCTGAGATCTAAGCTGATTTTCATTCAGAAAATGAAGATCATGGCATCTGGTCCCATCACTTCATGGAAATAGATGGGTAAACAGTGGAAACAGTATCAGACTTCATTTTTTTGGGCTCCAAAATCACTGCAGATGGTGACTGCAGCCATGAAATTAAAAGACGCTTACACCTTGGAAGGAAAGTTATGACCAACCTAGATAGCATATTGAAAAGCAGAGACATTATTTTGCCAACAAAGGTCCATCTAGTCAAGGCTATGGTTTTTCCAGTGGTCGTGTATGGGTGTGAGAGTTGGACTGTGAAGAAAGCTGAGCACTGAAGAATTGATGCTTTTGAACTGTGGTGTTGGAGAAGACTCTTGAGAGTCCCTTGGACTGCAAGGAGATCCAACCAGTCCATTCTGAAGGGGATCAGCCCTGGGATTTCTTTGGAAGGAATGATGCTAAGGCTGAAACTCCAGTACTTTGGCCACCTCATGTGAAGAGCTGACTCATTGGAAAAGACTCTGATGCTGGGAGGGATTGGGGGCAGGAGGAGAAGGGGACGACAGAGGATGAGATGGCTGGATGGCATCACTGACTCGATGGACGTGAGTCTGAGTGACCTCCGCGGGTTGGTGATGGATAGGGAGGCCTGGCATGCTGCGATTCATGGGGTCGCAAAGAATCAGACACGACTGAGGGACTGAACTGAACTGAACTGAACTGAAGCTGATTTTGTTCTTCTGTTGCTTCCTGTTAGCAGTCCCTGAAGCAAAACTTATCTCCTTAGAAGCTTGGACATCACTGGATATCTGAGCATGGCACTCAAGGACCTTCGTGATTTGATGCTTTGAGGCTCTGCTCCAGGCTCATCTCCCACTGCTCCAATTCTTCTTCCT
Organism: Bubalus kerabau; assembly: GCF_029407905.1. Lineage (NCBI taxonomy): Eukaryota > Metazoa > Chordata > Mammalia > Artiodactyla > Bovidae > Bubalus > Bubalus kerabau. Next base: position 27,406,550 of record NC_073636.1, read on the forward strand.
ACAACATGAAGCTCAGCCCTGCTGACTGCTTGTCATTTCTTGAGCACTTCATGCTCTTTTACATCTCCTTTCAAGGGACAGCTGATGATCTTGTTTGTGAATCCTTCCCTAACCCACCACCAATTTGGTTGGAGGTGTACAGATGTTCTGCAGAAATTCCATCACTGGGGGTCCTTTGGTCTTGAGTCCTGCTACTCCCATTACCATCTGTTTGGATCTTGATCAAGCACCAGAAGTTAATATCATCTTTTCCACCTCCCTTCCCAATTGTAGTAGTAGCTGTATTGACTGCAAATGTAGTACTTAATTAATTATCTATTATTTTATTGTATTGTGGTGATACATTCGAACACTTTCTGGTAGCATGGGTTATAGACTGTGGTAAGACCCAGTGTAGCACAGGGTGGAAGCCTTGGTAAACACATGATGAAATGGTTTGGTACCAAGAAGGGAGGGATGCATCGCTGGGTTCAGGATCCTTGACTTGGTGTCTGATACCTTGATACAAGGACCAAGGAGTTCACAAATTACATGACATCATACAGACGGCTCCTATTGTTAGTCTGTCTGTATCACTTAGGACTTAATCTAATATGTCAGCAGGGACAATTTGCCATACAAATAATTAATGTATTCAAAAGCTGAACTCAATGTATACATTTATCTATAGGTACACTGGACCTTCCCATGATATACATAGTTGTTAAGAAATTATGGCAGGAAATTCCCTAGCAGTCTAGTGGTCAGCACTCTGCTCTTCCATTTCAGGGGGCATGGGTTTGATCCTTGATCCAGGAGGTAAGATCCTATATGCATGGCCAAAAGAAAAAGAAGTCATGGCAATCTAAAAGTAGTAAATTCTGCATTTAGCAGGCCACTGTTTACCTTAGAGCCTGAATCCCAGCCCTATTCACTAGGGTCTCTTCACTCTATCTCCTTTTCCAGAAAAGTAGGCGACTCAGATTCCACCAGACATGGTTATACCCAAGGAGACAAACCACATACCTTACCCAGGGGTCCAGAATACATAACAAACAATGGGAGAGGGGAGGCATGCGCACCCAGATAGGCTGTTCTCCACCATCATTTCTACTAGTAGAACAACTGATTTGGTAGACGTGCTCTGTCTTCATTAGGGACTCATCAGCTAACTTTGTTAGCTGACATTTACTCTAGTTAACAGCTTCCTTGCTCCTTTGTAAAGCTGTCTTTTTTTGATTTGCTAATAATCCCCAATGAAGAGAACTAGGTAATAAGGTTGTGGGTGGGGAATAGCGCATCTAAATACAGAAAAGACCCAATGATGCACTGACTGGTGGTGAGAGAGTCTAATGGGATGCTTTAGAGTGCGTCTCTGCCTGGGCACTCATGGAGCTGACACTTTTTCTGGACTTCTTATCTCTTTTCTCCTCTCCTTCTTCCCTCCCTCCCTATTTCTCTCTCTTTCCGTCCCTTCCTGCTTTTATTTGGAAATCCCCCCTATGAAGGAGGTGGGGAAAGGATAGATCAGGTCAATAGTTGGGAATTTTAGGAAAAGGGTGATTTTTCTCAACTCATCTAACCAGGTAGGCTTTTTGCATGGATGTGGGGTTTTCGAGGCTTGTGAATTAGATAGAAGGCTGGCTTGGCAAATGATAAGGGAAAATGAGAAGAAAACACTAAGTGGGAAAAAGGCATTGGGGTTGGGAGTCAAACATGAGGCGGTGACTTCAGTGGGTCTGTCCTTGTGGGCGAAGTCACCCACCAGCAGAGGCACCTGGACTCAGTTCAATCCATCAAAGCAGGGACATAATCTGTAGGTGGGGGCTTCCCTGGTGGCTCAGTGGTAAAGAATCAACTTGCAATGCAGGAGATGCAGATTTGATTCCCAGGTCAGGAAGATTCCCTGGAGAAGGAAATGGCAACCGTCTTGCCTGGAGAATCCCATGGACAGAGTAGCCTGGTGGTTATAATCCATGGGGTCACAAAGAGTCTCACATGATGCAGGGACTTAACAACAACAGCAACATGCGGTTTGAAAACGTGTTTGTGAAGATTATCTTGGGTTGTTCAGTAGGACTAATGTCTAAGAGGTAAATCCTCAGAAGGCCTGGGGTCAGTTGTCTCAGTCAAGTTCAGGAAGCCTATGATCTTTTTTAAGATTGATTAAGTAAGTCAGACACAGAAAGACAAATACCATGAGACATGGCTTACATGTGGAGCCTAAAGCATACAGATGAACGTAGTTACAAAACCTAAATAGAGCCACAGATGTGGAAAACAAACTTATGGAGACCAGGGGATAAATGGGGAGATTGGGATTGACAAATACACACTATTATTAAATAGATAACTAATAAGAAACTACCGTTTAGCCCAGGGAACCCTATCCAATACTCCATAAGGGGCCAACTGGGAAAAGGATCTAAAAAAAAGAGCAGGTATATATTTATGGTTCACTTTGTTGTATACCTGAAACGAACACAACATTGTAAACAAACTATACTTCAATAAAAAACATAACTACTTCAAAAAAAGATTGATTAATTTTTTCAAAAAGACATGCATAAAAAAGGACAAAGCAGAAACTGGAGCCACTGCGTGTTAAGTACTAAGGCCTCCTCACCATCTGGGGACAAGTGAATATAAATAGGGCTTCCCTGGTGGCTCAGTGGTAAAGAACCTGCCTTCCAATACAGGAGACACAGGAGACGTGGTTTTGATCCTTGGCGGGAGAAGATTCTCCTAGAGGAGGGGGTGGCAACCCACTCAAGTATTCTTGCTTGGGAATCCCATGGACAGAGGAGCCTGGAGGGCTATAGTCCATGGGGTTGCAAAGAGTTGGACATGACTGAAGTGACTTAGCACACATGTTAAGTATGAGTATAAATAAGACCTGGCCTGTGTGTTCATGAATTTCACAGAACAGTCCTAGAGAAAGACATGGATGAGGGTTGTGTTCTTTGCCCCCATGCAGGAAGAAGGCTTGGTCTGATGTGCTTCTAGTAAACTCGCTCAGCTTAGGGAGACTCTGACACCCTTAGGGGCTCTGACATCCCTTAGGCCTGTATCTTTGTCCAGTAAATGATGTGTGTGGCTGCTGATGGGTGGGGACAGGTCTGCTGAGTAAGCTGAAGTGCTGTGTGCAGGGAATCACAGATGTGACTCATTTTGGACCTAAAGTCAGGAGAACTGCAATATGGTTTCCTCACTCCTGATTCAGATGTTATATTTTGCTGTGGTTTGGAACCCCCCTAAACCTCCAGGAGACAGTACCTGGCTCCTGCTCAGGGTTCCCAAAATGCCGCGTCCTTCACATTTTCAGGAGAATGATGTGGAAGTCTGTAGAAACTCTTCTCTCTCTCCTGCAGTTTTTCTCACTAATTAATTTGGGGTTGAGCATTTTACCTCTGGACAAAGTTTTAGTGTTTTGTGAGACAAAAATCCTAAATTGAAGTGGAAATATTTTTCTATCATGGGAAATGACTCAGGATGCAATCAGAACGTGTTTTGCTGATGGCAAGATTGGCAAACCTTGGCTCAGTGAAAAGTACGTGGTTTTCGCTCAGTGACGAAGCTGGCAAAAAGTCAAATGTTCCCGTTCCTCTCCACATGGGTGATTTTTGGGTATTTGCACTCTCCACTCTCTGTGTGCGCTCTGTTTTCCTCTGGGGCTATAATTAGACCAACAGGGGTGAATATTTTAGCAGAAACATAAAGATTTGGGAAGATAAGAACTGCAGGATTGCACAAATCTAAATCTGGACTCATTTCTTAGTACACTGCCTTCCTCTTCCCAACCCTTGTTACATTTTTAAAATGTGAACTTTTTGGTAGATTTATATAAGCTAACACCTACCTACTGCTCTCTGAACACAACAGCTAATTTGAGCACTTGGCTGAAAGTGTCTGGTGACATCTAATGCCAACTGATCCTGTCTAAAAGCCAGTTTCTGGGCTTCCCTGGTGACTCAGCAGTAAAGAATCCACCTGCCAATGCAGGAGACATGGGTTCGATCCTTGTTCCCAGAAGAGCCCACATGAGGCCAAGCAACTAAGCCCGTGCACCACAACTACTGAGCCTGAGCTCCAGAGCCTGGGAGCCGCAACTACTGAGCCCACGTGCCCTAGAGCCTGTGCTCCACGACGAGGGAAGCCACCCCAATGAGAAGCCTGCACACCGCAACTAGAGGGTGGCCCCTGCTTGCTGTACCTAGAGAAAAGCCTGAGCAGCAATGAAGGCTCAGCACAGCCAAAAGTGAATAAATTACTAAATAAATAAAAAATTTTTAAAGCCAGCTGCTATCCCAATTGGTGGGACATCGGGCAGGCGAAAATATTAATGCTACAACTGCCCAAACTTACCAAGAAAAATTAGGAGTCTTCTTAATTCAAACAGTTGCTAACTAGTTGGCCTTTCTCAACTCGAAGAAATCATACAGCAAATGAAAGCATCAGAACCATCCGCAGCATATCTCCCAAAAGTAGTTTATATTTCATTTGTGTGTTGAAGTAATGTTACTTCAACTAAAATGAACTGGTTTGTTAGGTGGAATTATTTGCCTAGCAAAAATCACTAGTTTTAGAAGGTGATTGGTGTACTGCAGCAATTTAAAAGTGGTATTCTTTTTCAGGCCCGTCAACAAGAGAGCTGACATTTAGTTAGAAGTATCCGACTTTGAAACTTATTGCACCCTGTGACATGATGTGGAAAAACGACTAGTCTGGACTCGAGTCCGTCTGCTCTTTCCTTAGGAACTGCTGATTAGGGAGGTTTCCTTTCCAAGTCTATTTCTGACTTCAGCCATTGTTCACATTAGAAATAAAGAAAAATAAGAGAAGCTTGATCCCTGGTTGTTGAGATGTTCAAAATAGTGTAAGTACCTGTGTGTGTGTGTGTTTGTGTGTGTGTGAGAGAGAGAGAGAGAGAGAGTATGTGCACAAGATAAGTATCCTCAGAGTCTGTTATGGTATACTATGGATTGGGGTTTCTGGAATCTTCCACCTTCCAGAAATACTTTAAGATATTTACATAGTCTTTCCATCACTCCTGCCAGGCTTTCTAGCCTTAAAGAGGAGTATCGTTCAAAAGAAAAGTTCCTATGGCTGCATCTTTTCCAGACTGTGTGTGTGAAAATTAATATGATGCTAATTCCTTAAAGAAACTTCATATCCAACTTACTTTTGAAGTAAAACATGGGGTATTTCTTTTTGCCATCAAAGATGAGAGATGTTTGCCCTTCTAATTTCTTGCTTGTCTTCTTTCTTATACATCCCTGAGATTCTCATCAGCCTCTGTTTCCACCAAAGGAAATGGCAACCCGCTCCAGTGTTCTTGCCTGGAGAATCCCAGGGACGGGGGAGCCTGGTGGGCTGACGTCTATGGGGTCGCACAGAGTCAGACTCGACTGAAGCGACTTAGCAGCAGCTGTTTCCACCAGCTACACAAACAACAAGGATGAAAATCAAGTATGTTAGTGTTGTTTGTCGCTCAGACGTGTCTGACTCTTTGCGACCCCATGGACTGTAGCCCCCCATGCTCCTCTGTTCATGGGATTCTCCAGGCAAGAATACTGGAGTAGGTAGCCATTCCCTTCTCCTGGAGATCTTCCTGACCCAGGGATTGAACCTGGGTCTCCTGCATTGCTGCAGATTCTTTACCATCTGAGCCACCAGGGAAGCCCAAGGATGAGAATCTTAGGGGTCAAAATATAACTCAGATGGCTTCCCCATCCAAATTCAGAACCAGCTGAGAACTAAGAACTAGGAGTCAGAGATACAAAGTCACCTCATTACTGATGAAGCCAGTTGGGTGATGTGGCTCTTGACTTGAAGAGGAAAGGGCTTGTGGACACATCCCACTTGGATTGAGGGTTGAAGACCTTGGTTCCTGTCAGCCCCAACATCTCCAAGCTGCCACCACCAACCAAGTGTGATTACAGAGCAGAGAGAGGGCCAGCATCACACCCTTTGCAGTCGGGCAGGTTCCCCGGAGGACAAGCATCATCACCTGATACTGAGTGAGGTGGGGGGACAGGGAAGAAGGACAGGGAGGGCGAGTCCTGCTTAAGGGCCTCCTTGTGCAAGCTGAAGAGTGGGGAATAAATATTCCTCTCTAACAGCAAGAGGAATTGATCAGTCCTTTGAACTGAAATATTCAGGAAGAGTGATTTATGCTGAGACTTGGCTCTGAAGTGCATTTCTCTCTGGTAGGATGTTTTCTTTGGTCCCAGCAGTCTTGTTTGCACCTGGTGGCCAGTGTGGTTGTTAGCAGAGCTCCTTTGACTCTCAGACCTGTCCCAGTGTGGGTGATAAATCCCACAGTGCCCACAGCTTTGGGGATGAAGGGGTCGATAGATTACACCTCCTTGGACAGCCTGACAGTAAGCTCTGGCTTGTGTTGTTCTTGGAGTTTGCGATTGTTTTGCAGGACATCCATGTGGTGGAATTTCATAATAGTGAGAACTGAAACCCTTCCCCAGCATGAACAATACTGACCGTGTTGTCAGTATACAGCCAGGCAGCACCACCACTTCCCGTGCGACTTGGGTGAAGACCTTTCCAGATTGTCTATCATGTCCCACTGGATCAGCATTTTTTTCATTTCAGGGACGGGTGATTTAAAGGGAATTTCCTCCCTTTCCACAAGCACAGCTGCAGCATTTATTGACAGGTTTTGTCTTTTATGACATAGGGATTAGGATGGTATTAAGTCTCCAGAGAGCATGGCATTCCTAGAGGAAGGAATATAAGAAATAAACTGAGGAGTGGGGGTGGGGGAAAGTAGACCCTGAGATGACTCTATGGGTTGTCCTGGAAAAGTGACATTTAAGCCAGGATAGAGAATCCCACCGCAGCCTGGGAAGAAAGATAATGTTAGAGTAAGAAATAAGAAGGACGGAGAAATAAAAACGGGATATGTGTCCTGAAGGAATCACAGTAGTTCCTTGGTCAGCAGCAGCAGACTGGGAGCAAGGCTGCTGAGGCCAGACCCGTGCCCCTCCCGTGCCTGCGTGACCACGGGGTCCCTGGCTGCTCCACTCTCACTGCAGTTCATGAACATGGTCCACCTTTGGGAGTTAGCACAGGGTGGGGAGCAGATCACTGGTTAGAGAGAACTGGTTCAAAAGACCTGGGTTCAAATCCTGATTCTCCCTTCTGAATCGCTTCATGTTTATAAGATAAGGGCAGTGAGGTAAGCCTCACTAGGGACAGGTAAGTTAAATGTGATGCATTTTCTAGCACAGTGCCTAGTTACTCTGTCTTCTTTTGAATTATAAAATGGAGGCTTCAAAGATCCTTTCTTTTTTTTTAACTTTTTTTTATGTAGTAAAATTCACATAAAATATCATTTTCACCACATTTAACTGTACAGCTTAGTGGCACTAAGTACATTCACATGGTTGTACAACTCTCACCATCATCCACCTCCCAAATTTTTCACCTTTCTAAACTGAAATTCTGTCCCCATTAACCACTAAATCTCCCTTTCTACTCCCTATGCCTTCATCCCACAGCCCCTGGCATCCACCAATATACTTTCTGACTCTATGAATTTGACTATTCTAGTACCTCATATAAGTGGAATCGAACAGTATTTGTCTGCACCTACAAGACTGAAGGCAGGAGAAGGGGATGACAGAGAACGAGGTGGTTGGATGGCATCACCGACTCAATAGACATGAGTTTGAGCAAGATCTGGGAGTTGGTGATGGCAAGGAAGCCTGGTCTGCTTCAGTCCATGGGGTCGCAAAGAGTCGGACACAACTGAGTGACTGAACTGATTGTATATTGGAATGCAGTTTTAAGATTACCTTAATATATGTCCCACAGATTGTGCTTTCTCTCCCCACCCCCCATGCTATACAGTAGGTTCTCGTTAGTTATCTATTTTTACACAGTAGTGTATATGTGTCAATCCCAATCTCCCAATTTATCCCCTCCCTTTCCCCCACCCTTGGTGTCCATATGTTTGTTCTCTATGTCTGAGTCTCTATTTCTGTTTTGCAGATAGATTCATTTGGACCTAGAGAGTCAAACAGAGTGAAGTAAGTCAGAAAAAGAAAAATGCTTATTGTATATTAATGTATATATGTGGGTTCAAACATCCTTGATGGGTCTGTTTCATGGGTCTTTGGAAGCTGAGGAAGGTGGTTGGTGGGATAGTTCTTTTTAGTTATTTCCATCAGGTACATGAAGAGCAATTTCTATGGGAGCCTCTCACTGGGGTCTGCTAGATTAGATTAATTATTTGCTGTGGATTAAACTGAATGTTAATTATGGGTTCAGATAAGATCCTGGAGTGTTTATCCAAGGCAAAGTTAAGACTTTACTTTTTTCTAATGGTTCTGATAGAGGAAGGGGAAGGTTATTCTTGGAGCATTGAAAAGGTCTAAATAGCCACAGCTGGTTTAATTACAACTAGGAAGAGATCAGAGGAAAGAAAAGAGATGAGGTATATGATCCCATGATATGCTAATTAGAGATTTTCATATATGTTGCTTTGCAAAATACTATGATATCATGTACTTTGGCAAAGACCTTGAAGAGGAAAATTGCACTTTTTTCTTTTAATGAGTTCCTACTTTCTCTGAAGATAGTAACTTTTCAAACCACACTGGTCAGGCTGAAAAAAAATGACTTTTCTGCAGTTGTTCTGCAGTCAGGTCTTTGCCATCATGGTGACTGAAGTGAAAGCGCTGATTAAGGGCTCGGCAGGAAGGTGCCATGTGCAGAATCCTAATAGGAAGGTGGCAGCGATTCAACCGTGGGGTCATTTACTTTGGCAACTGTCATTAGCAGGTGACAGGCCTGCGGGGGAGGGGACACCCCAATTACGTTCCACAGCCTTTCCTTGTTTCTCCAGTTCTACTCCTTACGTCATTTTGCTTTTTTTACTCTAGTTGTTTGCCTATCTCTCCAGTAAGATTTTAAGCTGTGTCAGGACTTAAATGAGACATGTATTCAGCAGTGAATCCCTTAGCATTTCGCACAATACTTTGCAGTAACAGTTGCTTAATAAAGGCGGGTTGAATTGGATTTTCAAATATCTGGTACCCTGTAAATGTATTCCATGGTTCAGTTGGCAACAAGCGCGGGAAAGACATGAGGTGGGCTTTGTACTGGCCTGAGAGAGTTTGAAATGAACTTTTGTTTCAGTCTATGGATTCTTATTTTGCATTTGACTGAGTTGTTTGAAGGCACTTTCGGTCAGGAGCTGAGGCTGGTACCCAAATCAGTTTGATAGTGAAAACGCCCCAAGAGAAGGAATCACCTGATAACTGATTCTATTTCTGGACACCTCTTGGTAACAGTAAAAGCTTCTTGATAACTCCAGTCTCACAAAATGCGTTTTAATCCCCTTTATTTTTATGTCTTCTCGTAGGAGAGATGGATTTTGGTCACTTTGCTATGTTATGTGGAAAGATCATTTATGCTTTTTACCATGGTAGCAAGATTAGCTCTTGGCCCTTAGTGAGGCTGGGCTGAATCATCTGTTGGTTTTTTTCCCATGAACTGGTCAACTGCAGAGTTAGGACCCATCAACACAGATTCAACTTTGAGGCTTGGTCATCAGTACATGTCTGATTAATTTCCTTTACTCTCACATTTGTCAGAGACAAAGCATTTCTCTTGACTGAAAATGTTCCCCTCCTCCTTCATTGAGGCTGACTGATCGGTGGCCGAACAGAAGTCACTTCTTCTGGCCCCCAATTAATGGGAATTCCACTGCAGATGCTCCCACTGGAAGCATCCGCTTTGTTAGACTCATGCAAGGAGGGAAAAGATCAGGTTTCTTCTTTTCTGCACAGGTCTTAACAGCTTTTTCAGAATCTTCATCCTTTTCCCCTTCTCCCCTCAGCCAGCCAGGAGAGCTGGTGACAAGGCATTGGTTTTGAACTGGGGGATGGGATTGAAGGCTGCTCCTGCTTCTTCCACAGTCAATGCATTAATAAACAGCTCAGAAAATAACATGTCAGCTCAGATTTCCTCTCTCAGCGGTGAATAACATTTCAGAACCCTTTGGAGGTGCTCACGAATGCAGTGCATTATTTGTGATAGGTCCCTCCTTCCCTCCCCAGCATGTGAATTCATTTCCTCTTCCTTTTCCTAAGCCAGCGTGGTATGTTTCCTGCTTGCCCGAGCATCATTCTCTAAGGGAGGGATCAAATCTTTGTCCTTGTGTTTTAGCTCCACACTATGAATGCTTGAGGGAACCATTGAACAGGACTCTGAATTTTAACCATTTAAAAGTCGGGAGAAGGAGAAGGTAGGATGAATTGAGAGAGTAGAACTGCCTTACATGCGCTGCCCATGTGTAAAATAGATAGCTAGAGGGAAGCTTCTCTATAGCCCAAGGAGACCAGCTTGGTTCTCTGTGATGACCTAGTGGGATGGAATAGGGGTGGGTGGGAGGGAGGCTTAAGAAGGAGGGAGGCTTAAGAGGGAGGGGATGTATGTATACATATAGCTGATTCACATTGTTGTAAGCAGAAATTAATACATTGTAAAGCAACCAATTATTAATTATTTATCCAATTTTAAATTTTTAACTAAATATTTATTTATTAATTATTATCCAATTAAAAAATAAATTTTTAAAAAAGTTGGGACAAAATGATGAAAATCACATTCAACTTAGCTTTTTTCTAAATGATAAATTATCTAATAGTTATCTTAGCTCCTAATATTAAGTAACTACTTACACATCAAGCTGGGTCTGTTGCCTGCTACTAATGCTGAAACCAGAAGTATTGAAAGTAATGATTATTACTTTATATGAAAAATTAAGCTTGAGATCAGAGTTGAGGTCAATGTATAATAATCATAGCTCACATTTATCAAGTGATTATGAATTAGGTACTTAGTAATTACTCTATGTGCATTATCTTGTGCAATTCCAACAATGTCCCTAAGAGGTAGGTGCTATTACTATTATTATTTTGCAGTTGAGGCAACTCTGGGTTAGAGTTTTAAGTAACTGGACCCAAGGTTGCATAGCCAGGACATAGAGAGGGTGGTACTCCAGCTGCTGTCCACTTGCTCCCAATAAGTACAGTAAGCCAAGCATTGTCCTATTTTCAGATAGATTGTGAGAGGTTGAAACTTAAGAATCTGCCTGCCAAGCAGGAGACCCAAGTTTGATCCCTGGGTCAGGAAGATCCCTGGAGAAGGAAATGCCAACATACTCCAGTATTCTTATCCAGAAAATCCCATAGACAGAGAAGCCTGGTGGACTACAGTCCATGGGGTCACAAAGAGTATAAACTTACACCTGTTGGCTACTAACTGGTTAATATCAGTTTCTGGGACACAGTTTTCTCAATAGGTGTCACTGGCATGAGGATTACTCTACTTCTCTTAACATTTGCTTTTATTTAAATTCTAGGATATTGGCAAATACATGCATTTCAGTCAAAGGGTAGGTGATTGGTTTAACAGAAGAGGACTATGTCACTTCCTGGAAGGAAGGGTGGAGACTTAAGATTGGTCTTAAAGAATGGGCAGGATTCAGAATGATTAAAAAGAAGTGATAGGGGCTTTCCGATTGGTTCAGTGGTTAAGACTTTGCCTTCCAAAGAAGGGGGTGCAGGTTTGATCCTGGGTCAGGGAGATAAGTTCTCACATGCCTCATGGCCAAAAAACCTAAACGTAAAACTGAAGCAACATGGTAACAAATTCAATCAAGCCTTTAAAAATGGCCCGCATCACAAAAAATCTAAATAAATAAATAAAAGGAATGATGATGGTGAGTTATCTGCTACCACGTGGTACAGTCTGGATAAACTGGGTCTTTTCAACGTCGTCTTCAAAAGACAGAAGATGGTTTTCTTCTTAAGTGAATGGAAAGCATTTTTCATTTAATCCATTGTAATGTATTTACTGTCATTTTTGTCCGTGGCCCTTCCCCGTGCTGCAGTTTTATACAGTATGTGGTGATCATGTGTCAGCTTTTGGCTTCAAACATTTAAACTCTTTCTTAGTGAAGCGGCCTTCATTGTGCAGATCTTGGTGGGAGGGAGGGCCAAAAACCCCAACAGAAGCTGCAGAAGGGGACAAAGTTCCCCTATCCTTGCTTCTTGACATTGACCACAACATGAACTTGGCCAGTCAGATGCTCCTGGCCAATACTGTGAAACTGTCTGCAGAAATTTACAGCAGTGATGAGTGCCCAGGGTGAGGGTGGAGGTAGGGAGGGTGGTCATCAGTTCTGGACCCCTAAACAGATTTTCTGGTGCAAATATGGATGGATTCCGGGCTCTCAAGCTTGTTCTGTTTCCTGTCAATATCCTTAGTGCATTCTTCAGACTTCCCAGAATTTTCTTTTCTGCTACCCAGTATTTCACAGATACATTTATTTAATATCAGCATTATTGAAATATTATTTATATACCATACAATTCTCACAATTGGCTTTTTATACATGTAATTACAAGTTGCAACTGGCACAAATCCCCTTTAAGAAATGTACAACTGGATTTTCAATATAGAATGATTTTTTTTTTAAATTAATACAAAATACATTACAGAAAATTTGTGAAACAAAAAAGAATGATCTATAACCTACCATTCTAATATAATTATTATGTTTGTGGCTTTTATATTCCCTTTTTAAAACTATACACATTCCTAGTTATCCTCATGTCTCATCCAGCTTACTTGACCACAGCTCTCCCAGGGAACACAGTTGTTCACAAGATTCTGGGGGATCTATTTTAAAAATGTTGAAAATGAAGGACCAAGGTTGATCTGCTCCCTTGCCCAATTAGCTTTCATTGAGAAAACTGGCAGCCTGCTTTCAGAAAAGTTTTGTTCACAGATAAAGGAAAAGTTGTGTGCAGAAAGTCTTCAACTACACAAGGATGAAAATGAAAATTAGGGAAGGTGGGTTTCTAAAAGAAAAGGTTGGTTTCTAAGGGAGAAGGTGTGTGACAAAAGCCTGGTCATGACTTATTCGGATGCGTCCATTCAAATCAGATGATCACAATTACATTAAATGGTGCAGATATGCATCCACGGGCTGGGTATAGAAGATAAAGAATCTTTGAGCAATGAACTTCCTTGTTGGTCCAGTGGCTAAGACTCTGTGATCAGAGTCAGGGAATGAGATCCCACATGCCATAACTAAGAGTTCACAGCTGCAACTCAAAATCCTGTGCAGAGCAGCCAGGACCTGGCACAGCCAAATAAACAAATAAATATAAACATTTAAAAATAGTCACTGAGCAGAGTCTCTTCTCTTAAAGATAATAATCAAGGTGGCACGATGAGACATAAGCTTGGACAACTGAAGGACATACAATACGTGCACAGGCATTTGTAAGAGCAGTGGAAGTCGGTGCCAGTGAGATTTATGACTTACAGTTCTCAGGAAGGGCTGCTTGGACACGAGGCCCTTCAGATACACTTGGAAGAACTGGCAAGATTTGGGAGGATGGAGAGAAAGAGGAAGGGCAAGTTGAGGGGCCAATTATAGCAGAGATGCAAAGATGTGCTGCCTTATAAAAGGCTGCTTGGGGCTTCCCACGTGGCTCAGTGGTAAAGAATCCACCTGCCAGTCCAGGAGACACAGGAGACATAGGTTTAATCCCTGGGTGGGGAAGATCCCCTGGAGAAGGAAATGGCAACCCACTCCAGTATTCTTGCCTGGAGAATTCCACAACAGAGGAGCCTGGTGGACTGCAGTCCATGAGGTCGCAGAGAGTCGGACACGATGGAGCACACACAGGGGTGGCATCTCCCAGCCCAGCTTCAGTTGTGGAGCAACAGGGCTTGAGTCAGGGGTTCTTATACTTTAGGGTCCTGAGACCCCTTGACACTTTTAAAAATTACTTAACATGTCAAAGAATTTTTGTATATGTGAGTAATTTCTATCCACATTTACTAGATTTGAAATTAAAAATGAGATATTGGAAAGATTTATTTATTTCTTGACTTAACAATAGCATACTCTTACAAGTCAATATAAGTAACATTTTGGGGAAAAATAATTCTGTTTTCTAAAACAAAACATTTTAGTAAGAAGAGTGGCATTGTTTTTACAAATCTTAGTAGAAGACAGCTGGCTTCTTTTATCTGCTTCTTCATTCAATCTGTTGCAGTTTTTTGTTTTGGTCAAAATAGCTGGAGGAAATCTGGCCTCACCTAGATTTATTAGAAAGGGTAGAAGTATTTGAATAGCATTTTCAGATCCTTGTGAATATTCTTTGATACTACACTAGAATTTGACAAGAAGTAATTTCTTAAAGGTTGGTTGCAGTTGTGGAATTTGAAACCTTATCAATGAATTTTGCCATGTTGTAATCCATTGGTCTCTTGTGCACTGAGGTTGGGTCTTTAACCTGTGTGTGGTTTTGTAACTTCATTCATGGGTCATTGGAAAATATTGGTTCAGTGAGTTGTACAGATCTTCCAAATGCTGCCATATTCCCTTAAAAAGCATCAAAAGATTACATGTCCCTCCATCTCATTAACAAGGCCTCTAAATACTGGGAAGTTCTCAAGCTCATGGTGGCAGATAGAGATTTTTATCATTGGCAGATAGTTCTGTAAGTATTATTCCTTGAAGTGACAAGGTCATGTCATTCTTGACATGAGAGACAATGCCTCACAAATACCTGAGTCTGAAGGACCATTGTTTGCTGGTCAACAGTCCTTTCAGGTAAAAGTCTATTCCATGAACAAAGAGCCTTGTTTGGCTCACAATTGAGATGACTGCACTTTGGTTTTCTTCCTTAGGCAGCAGAAGTGCCATATGTATACTTCTTGTCTTGTCATGCTAAGTATTGTTCATTTATGCTAAATATTGTTCAATACACTAAAGGTGTTCATTCAAGAATTGAGGTTTAATAATACTAATAATTGACCTCATCACATCAAGGACATTCTTAAGTTCTTACATGGCACTGACTTTTTTCAGTGACAGTCAAGACTCCCAGGAAAGATCACCAGCGCCACTGGAGTCTTGATTCACATACAGGAATTCTACCCACCTCTGCTGTTACACTATCAGTGCAAATATCAGGATGAAAATGGCAAATAATGCCTCATGTTATAATGAAAATCATTTTGGCCTCATCACCCCCCCTGAAATGGTCTTGGAGACCTCAGGGCTCTGTGGAACACACTTTGAGAACTACTGACTTAGCTTTATTAAGTGTATCTTATGCACCAGGCACTTCTCTGTGATTTAAACATATTAAATTATTTAGTTCTCACAATGATTCCCTTTAGGAGGTGATATTACTCTCCCACTTTACCCAGGAGGACACTGAGGTCCAGAGGTTACCTGTCCAAGGTCGCACAGGTGGGACGTGGCAGAGGCCTCATCTGGCTTCCATCCAGGGGTATCTGAGCCTTGCTTCTGATGGGCTGGATTATTGTCATTTGCATGGAGCCCAGGGCTGGTGGCTGCAGCTCCAGTCCACATTCATACTAAATGTGCGATCAGTCAGTGTAGTCAGTAATCTATAATCAGCCAGTGTCCTGCTAGGAAAGACGAACCGCAGACAAAAGCATTGGATTTTGGGGATTCTTACGAGTTCCTTGTGCTAGAGACCTCCACTGCCTTCAGCATCCACCTGCCCTTTCCCTACCCTTGGTGATTTGCAGTCCCAAGATAATGTGCACTTCTACAAGCCTGGTTCAGCCTGGAGGGAAGGAGAAGGGCCTTGTGGAGAAAGCTTCCTGAGGACCTTTGGAGTGGGGAATGCTGTCAGCCAGCCTGTGATATGTGTCCCCCAACCTCAGCATTCTCCATCCCTCTGGTTTCCTACTCCATCTTCTGCTTGAAGCCAAGAGCCAGGGTGTTCCCTGATGGAGCTGCCCATGATGGGGAGAAAGTGGGGTGTGGGTCTGGAAGGTGGCCAACACGATGAATGGGGAAGAGTTCCTCAATCGGCATGTTTTGTATTTCAACTTGGTTTACATCATATGCTTTATTCAAACAGCTGGAAGATATACTATTTGTCCACACCAGTGTTGGGGACGTATTTCAGACATGATGATGCTTCTCAGGGGCCTGTCAAGGCAAACAGAGCTTCTCCTACAGGGCTGCCTTTAGTTCCTGCTTTACAGGGTTTGGAACAATCCTCCTGCCCCTGGGAACCATAGCTCACTCTGTGTGTATGTGTGTGTTAGTTGCTCAGTCATGTCCAACTCTTTGTGACCCCATGGACCCTAGCCCGTCAGGCTCCACTGTCCATGGGATTCTCCAGGCACGAATACTGGAAGGGATTGCCATTTCCTTCTCCAGGGGATCTTCCCAACCCAGGGATTGAACCTTGGTCCCCTGCATTGGCAGGCAGATTCTTTACCAAATTCTGAGCCACCAGGGAAGCCCAGCCCATTCTGTACCCCTTCCCCCTCTCCCCAACTGACTCTGTGTCAGGGACTCTCCACCTGAAGTTCCTAAATGGCAGTGGAGGCTGGTACTTTTTTTCTGATCCTGGCATCATGCCTCCATTTGTCTGAGATCTCGATAAGTCTCTCTCTCCAGATGATTTCAGGATCTCAGTCTCAAATATTTCCTGCTTGTTCCCCAGTTCCCTCAGCCTTCCTGGTGGTGCCCATGACTCACTGGTTAACAACACCTGTCCTCTCTGAAGGTAAACATATTGACTAATTCAGTTCAGTTCAATTCAGTTCAGTCACTCAGTGGTGTCCGACTCTTTGCGACCCCATGAATCACAGCATGCCAGGCCTCTCTGTCCATTACCAACTCCTGGAGTTCACTCAAACTCACGTCCATCGAGTTGGTGATGCCATCCAACCACCTCATCCTCTGTCATCCCCTTCTCCTCCTGCCCCCAATCCCTCCCAGCATCAGGGTCTTTTCCAATGCTAGTAAATAGTTTAAATAATTGAAGAAAGGTGGGAGGAGCAGAATTGAAGCACTTTTCTGGATGGACCCAGAGCTGAGACATCTCTGTGTTATCTAGACACACCATCTGAAAGTCACTGCGGTGGTTAATCTTGAATTAACTTGGCCGGGCTATGGTGCAAAGTTGTTAGGTCAAACACTAGTTATATATTTTGCTGTGAGGGTCCTGAGGGTTCTTTTTAGATGCGATTAACATTGAAATCAGTAGACTTTAAGTAAAATAAATTAGCCTTCATAATGTGGGTGGATCTCATCCAATCAGTTGAAGGCCTTAAGAGAAAAGATTGAGGTCTCTCAAGGAGGAAGAATTTCTGCCTTCAGTCTGCCTTTGGACTTCTGTTGCAATATCAGTTCTTCCCTGAGTCTTCTGTCCTGTAAATTTAAGAATTGACATTCTCCACAATCACATGAGTCAATTCCTTAAAATAATTCTCTCTCCCTCTCTCTCTCCATAAACATATATACATGGACACATTCTATTGGTTCTGCTGGTTTCTCTGAACCCTAACCTAAATACACTGGAATCTAAGCTTACTGGGAAACTATTATTTGGTTCTCACAACAACTCTCTTTAGGTTAAAAAATTATGCACATCTTTTAAGGAATTGTAGTGATGAGTTTAATATTTCAAGCCCATGGCAGCATATTAGAATCAACTGGGGAGACTAAAAATTCTGATGCCTAGGCCCCACACCAGAAAATGAAGAATCTCTGGTGTTTGATCCAGGACTGGGGTTTTAAAAGCTCTAGGGCTATCCAAGTGCAAAGCCAGGGTCAAGGACCAGTGAATTTTCCAGAGGGAAAGGCAGTGCTGAGAAAGCACAAAGACAGTCTTTCTTCCTGGGGCATCAAATGCAGCCACCTATAAGGGACAAATTAACCAGGAACAATATTCATGCTGATTACACCTCTTCACCCCTGGCATTCACCGCCAGCTCACTGGAACGTTCAGTTTCCAGAAACCTATAATTTATGGAATTCTTTGAAGATGCCTCTGTGAATAATGCATGTCTATCCACCGTCCATCAAATGATTTTGTCATTCCAAGTGGGTATGGCCAATATGAATAGTCAGAATTGAGCTCCTGCTGGACTTGAAGGAGGATCACCCTTCTATTCATAATTACCTTATGTCATTGGGAAAAAAAGAGCTCTGCCCTGGATTCACAAAAGACGTTGGCTTGACACGTTACCTTACCTTAAGCATAGGCTACTGTACAGGTTAAAAAAAATAATATCTTTTGAAACTGACTGGAGTTATATTCATTTCCCCCTAAGATAAATAGATTCTGTTGAACATATTCATTTTTTCAAAGACCATTCAGTATCCAGGAACGTGCATCTGATCTTTAGGTGGGTGGTGCTGTCATAGAGAGATGAAGTGAGTGAAGGCAAATTAGCGAAGGTTGTGCCCCAGGACTAACCTCTCCTTGGTCTGAAGGGCTAGCCCATTGTCGCTACCAAGGTTCCCTCTGTGAGATCCTTGGCCTCTGACCCTTGTCCTAATTTATTGAGGTGAAGCTGAGAAGTGGAGCTATTTTTACTTTTGGGCACAATGACAGTCAGCACCACATGGAGAATAAGTGTGCTGGGCAGCAAAGATACAAGGGATGTGAACGTGGGCGTTCATTCTTTACCCATTGCAGTGGCTCCAAGGGGTGTTTCCCATCCCAGCCGGGGTTCCAGGCTGGGAAGGGGTGTGTGCACGATGTGGAGGAACACACTACTGCATACCCGCTGCGACGCAACCCCGACCTGTGAAAATGCTACCCTCCACCTGTGACTGTCTGCCTGTCATGTGCGACAATGCTACCTCTTTGCAGGGTATGCTTATCATGATGAGCTCATGTCATTCTCATTCTGTTCTAGGAATATCATTGAAAAACTAGGAATATCATTGAAAAAGACCCCTATTCTGGGAAAGATTGAGGGCAGGAGGAGAAGGGGATGACCAAGGATGAGATGGTTGGATGGCATTACCGACTCAATGGACATGAGTTTGAGCAAATTCCAGGTGATGGTGAAGGACAGGGAAGCCTGGCGTGCTGCACTACATGGGGTCACAAAGAGTTGGACAATTCTTAGTGACTGAACTACAACCAAAGAATATCATTCTTTGGGGGCAAAAGAAATCTTGAAGAAATAATGACATCCAGTCTTGTGTCTGTCCTCACACAATTAAGGAATGGTAGCCCTATGGCTGGAACTCAGTCCTAACACCTATTTCAATACTCTTAAAAACCAACGTGATATTTATCTGCTCTTTTTAACCGGGAAAGAGGTAGTGTTTATGTTTGCCTGTGGAAGGAGGAACAGGTCCTCTGAAGAGAGAGAGAGGTTAGGGGTAGCTGGTTACATACTTGCTTTGGGTCCTGGGAGCAGGTGGAATTCCAGGGCCTTCTCACCTGTGAGGCTGCCCAAGTGCTCTCAGTGTATCTGGTTCCTGCCTAGCAGGGAAAGTGGGTCTAGGGGTGTTTCTTTCATACTGAACCAGTCCTGAAGGGTCCCTGTGGCTGCCGTGATTAGACATTTTTCCAAAATATAGAAAGAACTTATACAACTTAACATAAAACAATCCAGTTAAAAATTGGCAGAAGACCTGATTAGACATTTTTAAAAAGATAAATAGATGGCCAATAGACAAATGAAAGGATGCTCAGCATCCCTAATCATCAGGGAAATGCAAATCAAGAACACAATGCTGTATCACCTCACACCTGCCAAATGGCTATTATAAAAAAGACAACAAATAACAAATGTTGATGAGGATATAGAGAGAATGGAACCCTTGTGCACTGTTGAGAATGTAAATCGATACAGCCAGTATGAAAAACAGTATGGAGGTTCCTTAAAAAACTAAAAATAGAACCATCATATAATTCAGCAGTTCCACTTCTGGCTAGTTTTCCAAAGAAAATACTAATTTGAAGAGCTACATGCATCCCTATGTTCATTGCAGCATTACTTAATTGCCATGATATGCAAGCAACATAAGTGTCCATTGATAGATAAATAGAGAAAATATTATATACATATATATATATATATATATACACACACATATACATTTGTATGGCTTTAAAGGTGGCACTAGTGGTAAAGAATCCACCTGTCAATTCAGGAGACACAAGAGGCATGGGTTCTATCCATGGGTCAGGAAGATCCCCTGGAGGAGGAATATATATATATATATATATATATATATATATATATATAAAATATTCAGTTCAGTTCAGTTGCTCAGTCATGTCTGACTCTTTGCAACCCCATGGACTGCAGCACACCAGACTTCCCTGTCCATCACCAACTCCAAGAGCTTACTCAAACTCATGTCCATCAAGTCAGTGATGCCATCCAACCATCTCATCCTCTGTCATCCCCTTCTCCTCCCACCTTCAATCTTTCCCAGCATCAGGGTTTTCTCCAATGAGTCTGTTTTTCCCATCAGGTGGCCAAGGTATTGGAGTTTCAGCTTCAGCATCAGTCCTTCCAAAGCATATTCAATATTAATTGAATATTCAAGTAATATAGAATATCCAAGTAATGTAGCATATTACTCAGCCATACAAAGAATGAAATCTTGCTATTTTTGACAACATAAATGAACCTAGAGAGTAAGTCAAATAAGTCCAACAGAGAAGTAAAAATATCATGATTTCACTTACATGTGGAATCTAAAACAAAACAAATATACATAGCAGAACAGAAACAGATTCATAGACACAGAGAACACACAGGTGGTTGTCAGAGAAGAGGAGGAGGAAGGGTTGAGTGAAATAGGAGACTGAGAATAAGATGCAAACTTCAGCTACAAAATAAATGAGTCATGGAGATAAAACATACAGTCGATAACATTGTAATAACTCTGTATGGGGCAAATGGTAACTAGAGGTACCGTGGTGATCATTTTGTAATGTATAGAAATAGTGAATCACTATGTTGTATCCTTGGAAGTAATACAGTGTTGTTGGGCTTCCCAGGTAGTACTAATGATAAAGAACCTACCTGCCAATGCAGGAGACTTAAGAGACACAGGTTCAATCCCCGGGCTGGGAAGATCACCTGAAGGAGGGCAGAGCAACTCATTCCAGTATTCTTGCCTGGAGAATCCCATGGACAGAGGAGCCTGACAGGAGTCGGACACGATTCCAAAGAGTTGGACATGACTGAAGCGAATTAGCAGCACATGCTGTGTACTTGGAAGTAACATAGTATTGTAGGTCAGCTACACTTCAATAAAAAGCAAACAAAACAAAACACGGAAAGAGAAAAATAGCCTTAAAAAAGGCAAGAGAAAAAGAAATACGAAACTGGAAGGCTACCTTACCCAACCAGAAATTGAAAAGCAGAAAATACTCTTCCTATCAGAGTAATGAAACTTCCTTCTATTCCTAGTTTTCAAAAAGCTTTTATCATGAATAGATGTTTATTATTAAATGTATCTTGGAAAAAAAAGATACATATACATATATACAGATATATATATGCATATATATATATTTAAAAAAACATAAAAACACTTTAAGAAAACATCAAAATATTAGTGGCGATCATCTCTGGGAAGTGAGATTAATGGTGGTTTTCTTTTCTAATTTTTAACTTGGCTGTATTTCTAAATTTTCTACATTGAAGACATGTTTGGTACCAGAATAAACTCAAATGTGATTAATGTACACAAAAGACCTCCATAGAGATTGTCCCACTAGTTTTCAGTCAGAAGATAGATAAAAGTAGGCAAAGGCTGACATATTTCCCATCTCCATCTCTTACTCATTCCTTTGTTCAGCATGTATTGAGAGACTCTGTCCCAAGGATGTACAAGCCCTGGGCACCCAAGGTTGAGCATGCCTTTGTCTCCCAGCAAGCACTGCTGAGTTCTGAAGGGCAAGGTCAGACATGACTTGGAGATGAAACAGATGAAATGGAGTAGAGACCCCAGCAAGATAGTAGGAGGGGCGAAATCATGAGGAAGGGGTTTAGAATCAAACCGCTTATCCACCAGAGACATTCAGAGGGCTCAAACAAACCTTGTGCACACCGGGACCCAGAGACCCCACAGAGATGGAGCCAGAATTGTGTTTGAGTGCCTCCTGTCAAGGTATAGGTCAGCAGTGGCCTGCCTCAGGGGCAGAGGCTCTGGGTGCAGCAGACCTGGGTAAGGCATAAGCCCTCTTGGAGGAGGTCGCCATAAACCCCACCACAGAGCTGCCAGAACTTACACAGGACTGGGGAAACAGACTCTTGGAGGGGACAGATAGAATCTTGTGTGCACCAGGACCCAGGAGAAAGGAGCAGTGACCCCACAAGAGACTGACCCAGACTTGCCTGTGAGTGTCTGGGAGTCTCTGGCAGAGGCATGGCTGATGGTGGTCTATGGCAGGGTCAGGGGCACTGAGTGTAGCAGTGCTTGCATGGGATCTTTTGAAGGAGGTCACCATTATCTTCATTACCTCCACCCTTGTTTGGCCTCAGGTAAAACAACATGGAGGGAACACACCCTGCCCATCAACAGAAAATTGGATTAAAGATTTACTGAGCATGGCCCCGCCCATCAGAATAAGACACAGTTTCCCCCTCAGTCAGTCTCTCCCCTCAGGAAGCTTCCATAAGCCTCTTATCCTTCTCCATCAGAGGGCAGACAGACTGAAAACCACAATCACAGGAAACTAAACAAACTGGTCACATGGACCACAGCCTTGTCTAACTCGATGAAACTATGAGCCATGCCATGTAGGGCCACCCAAGATGGATGGGTCATGGTGGAGAGTTCTGACAAAAAGTGGTCCACTGGAGAAGGGAATGGCAAACCACTTCAGTATTCTTGCCTTGAGAACCCCATGAACAATATGAAAAGGCAAAAAGATAGGACACTGAAAGATGACCTCTCCAGGTTGATAGGTGTCCAATATGCTACTGGAGAAGAGTGGAGAAATAACTCCAGAAAGAATGAAGAGACAGAGCCAAAGCAAAAACAACACCCAGTTGTGGATGTGACTGGTGATAGAAGTAAAGTCCGATGCTGTAAAGAACAATATTACATAGGAACCTGGAATGTTAGGTCCATGAATCAAGGCAAATTGGAAGTGGTCAAACAGGAGATGGCAAGAGTGAACATCGACATTCTAGGAATTAGCGAAATAAGATGGACTGGAATGGGTGAATTTAACTCAGATGACCATTATATCTACTACTGTGGGCACGAATCCCTTAGAAGAAATGGAATAGCCATAATAGTCAACAAAAGAGTCCAAAATGCAGTACTGAGATGCAATCTCAAAAAGGACAGAATGATCTCTGTTCATTTCCAAGGCAAACCATTCAATATCATGGTAATTCAACTCTATGCCCCGACCAGTAATGCTGAAGAAGCTGAAGTTGAACAGTTCTATGAAGACCTACAAGACCTTCTAGAACTAACACCCAAAAAAGATATCCTTTTCATTATAGGGGACTAGAATGCAAAAGCAGGAAGTCAAGAAACGCCTGGAGTAATAGGCAAATTTGGCCTTGGAGTACAGATGAAGCAGGGCAAAGGCTAACAGAGTTCTGCCAAGAGAACGCACTGGTCATAACAAACACCCTCTTCAAACAATACAAGAGAAGACTCTACAGATTGACATCACCAGATGGTCAACACCGAGATCAGATTGATTATATCCTTTGCGGCCAAAGATGGAGAAGCTCTATACTCAGCAAAAACAAGACCTGGAGTAGACTGTGGCTCAGATCATGAACTCCTTATTGCCAAATTCAGACTTAAATTGAAGAAAGTAGGGAAAACCACTAGACCATTCATGTAAGATATAAATCAAATCCCTTACCATGGAAATGACAAATAGATTTAAGGGATTAGATCTGATACAGTGCCTAATGAACTATGGACTGAGGTTCATGACATTGTACGGAAGGCAGTGATCAAGGTCATCCCCAAGAAAAAGAAATGCAAAAAGGCAAAATGATTGTCTGAGGAGGCCTTACAGATAGCTGAGAAAAGAAGAGAAACTAAAGGCAAAGGAGAAAAGGAAAGGTATACCCATCTGAATGCAGAATTCCAAAGAATAGTAAGGAGAGATAAGAAAGCTTCCTCAGTGATCAATGCAAAGAAACAGAGGAAAACAATAGAATGGGAATGACTAGGGATCACTTCAAGAAAATTAGAGATACCAAAGGAACATTTCCTGCAAAGATGGATGCAATAAAGGACAGAAATGGTATGGACCTAACAGAAGCAGAAGATATAAGAAGAGGTGGCAAGAATACACAGAACTATACAAAAAGGATCTTCATGACCCAGATAACCACAATGGTGTGATCACTCACCTACAGCCAGACATCCTGAATGAGAGGTCAAGTGGGCCTTAGGAAGCATCACTACGAACAAAGCTAGTGGAGGTGATGGAATTCCAGTTGAGTTATTTCAAATCCTAAAAGATGATGCTGTGAAAGTGCTGCCCTCAATATGCCAGCAAATTTGGAAAACTCAGCAGTGGCCACAGGCCTGGAAAAATATCAGTTTTCATTCCAATCCTTAAGAAAGGCAATGCCAAAGAATGTTCAAACTACCCCACAACTGAACTCATCTCACATGCTAGCAAAGTAATGCTCAAAATCCTCCAAGCCAGGCTTCAACAGTATGTGAACCTTGAACTTTCAGATGTTCAAGTTGGATTTAGAATAGGCAGAGGATCAGAGATCAAATTGCCAACATCCGTTGAATCATTGAAAAAGCGACAGAGTTCCAGAAAGACATCTACCTGTGTTTTATTGACTATGCCAAAGCCTTTGACTGTGTGGATCACAACAAACTGTGAACAATTCTAAAAGAGATGGGAATATCAGACCACCTGACCTGTCTGCTGAGAAATCTGTATGCAGGTCAAGAAGCAATAGTTAGAACTGGACATGGAACAATAGATTGGTTCCAAATCGGGAAAGCAGTACATCAAGGCTGTATATTGTCACCCTGCATATTTAACTTACATGCAGAGTACATCATGCGAAATGCAGGGCTGGATTAAGCACAAGCTGGAATCAAGATTTCTGGGAGAATCAATAACCTAAGATATGCAGATGACACCACCCTTATGGTAGAAAACAAAGAAGACCTAAAGTGCCTCTTGATGAAAGTGAAAGAGGAGAGTGAAAATGTTGGCTTAAAACTCAACATTCAGAAAACTAAGATCATGGCATCCGGTCCCATCACTTCATGGCAAATAGATGGGGAAACAATGGAAACAATGAGAGACTTTTATTTGGTCTCCAAAATTACTGCATATGGTGAATGCAGCCATGAAATTAAAAGATGATTGCTCCTTGAAAGAAAAGCTATGATCAAATAGACAGCATATTCAAAAGCAAAGACATTACTTTGCCAACAAAGGTCCATCTGGTCAAAACTATGGTTTTACCAGTAGACATGTATGGATGTGAGAGTTGGACTATAAAGCTGAGCTGAAGAATTGATGCTTTTGAACTGTGGTGTTGGAGAAGACTCTTGAGAGTCTCTTAGACTGCAAGGAGATCTAACCAGCCCATCCTAAAGGAAATCAGTCCTGAATATTCATTGGAAGGACTGATGCTGAAGCTGAAACTCCAATACTTTGGCTACCTGATGCAAAAACCTGACTCATTTGAAAAGACCCTGATGGTGGGAAAGATTGAAGGTGGAAGGCGAAGGAGACGACAGAGGATGAGATGGTTGAACAGCATCACCAACTTGATGGACATGAGTTTGAGTAAGCTCCAGGAATTGGTGATGGACAGGGAAGCCTGGCATGCTGTGGTCCATGGGGTTGCAAAGAGTCAGATACGACTGAGTGACTGAACTGATACGTGGGTGCAAGCTGCTATGAGAGTCAGAGGATGTGGTTGGGTGAGGTGTTAGAAAATAGGCCCTGAGTTAATACTAAAGAATGACTGTTTGCCTAGACTAAGAAGATAAGAACAGTCTCAGGAGATCTGGACCCTGTGTGGAGACATGAAGGACAAATACTGGAGGCTGGCAAATGATTTCCTGTGACTAGAGAGTAAGATGGATGGAAAGATAGTAATAGGAGAGGAACCACAGAATTTTCGGTGGTCCTAATCATGCTAAATTATTAGGGCTTTTTTTTTTTTTCCCTCTCAAAGTCAGTGTTGATCAAATCGTGGGTCCTGAAATAAATTGGTGGGTTATAGCCTGCATTTGGAGAAGGAAATGGCGACCCACTCCAGTATTCTTGCCTGGGAAATCCCATAGACAGAGGATCCTGGCAGCCTATAGTCTATGGGGTTCCCAAAGACTCAAACACAACTGAGTGAGCACTACTACTACAAGCCTGAGTTTTTAAAAAAAAACGCACAAAGTAGAGGGATGGGGAGGGATAAATTTGGAGCTGGGGATTTACAGACACATACTACTATACTATTGTGTATAAAACAGATAATCAACAAGGATCTACTGTATAGTCAGCGATTCTAAGTTGACCTCCTGAAAATACTACATTTTATAATCAAAGCTGCATACCCACTTGTTAAATAGGATGATACTATGGTTATTTAACATTTTTTAAAACAAACTCCACCCATGTTTAGTGATAGTAAGATGTTCAGGTTTGTTTATTATTACTTGCTTTTTTATTCCTTTTACTATTTTTTTATTCTTCACTAGTTTTTTTTTTTTTTAATTCAAAATACTGCTGGTTGATTTAACTTGTCCTTACCAATAAAGTTTCTCATTATCAACAAAGGATAGCAAGCAACCTGTGTCCGTGTGTGCTAAGTGGCTTCAGTTGTTTCTGACTCTTTGTGACCCCATGGACTATAGCCCTCCAGGCTCCTCTGTCCATGGGGATTCTCCGGGCAAGAATACTGGAGTGGGTTGCCGTGCCCCTCTTCCAGGGGATCTTCCCAACCCAGGGATTGAACCTGCATATCCTGCATCACAGATAGATTCTTTACCACTGAGCCACCAGGGAAGGCCCACTTAGGTTGTATACAGGCACTAAAAATAGAGTGATCCAGACTCAAGTTTGGTGCTTAGGGAGGGAGAACACTGAGACATGGAGGAAGAAGATATGCAAACACTTAGGAAACCAAAATAATCTTTGCTAAAGAGGTCAGTGGGATATTCCTCGGAAGTCAGTGGACACTGGTCAGCAGAGATTTTGAGAAGGGACGAATCAGCTGCGTTTCCAATTCCAGGCGGGGGGCAGATCCATTCCTTTTACCTGAAATTGGACTTTAATCAGCCTCCTTTTGTAATTTCCTCAATGGTTAAAACAGAATCGTAGTTGTTCACAGGTCATATTGTTTATAAGGACAAATCTACCATATAAATGCTGGCTTTGTGATTCTATTAAAATTCTGTTGAATAAATAAATGCTTATGCTTTTTTTTTTTTTTTTTAATAAACCAAGGCACCATCAGAGGGAGGGTGGGAGATGATAGTACCAGAAAGGCATTCCGTTCCTTTCCCTTTATAGGAAAGGCAATGGAACTATCCTGCACAGCAGCCACATAGCAAAGTTCTGTCTCACGTCCAACACTGACTAATTATCAAGTTCCGCTCTCTACTGACTCATCTGGAAGATCCCTGCTCTACATAGGAGCTTCTTTATATTTCTAAAGCTTGTTGTCTGCAAGGAATTTTTTTTTTTTTTTGGTCCTCTTGCCTTTTAACTCTGAATCCATGGTGAAATTTCAAGCACTGATATCTTTTCTAATAAAACAATGACCTGGTCAGATGCACCAAGATTTGTCCCGGTGGAGAAAGCTTGCTCAGCCTTGAGATGTTTGAAGCCCTGCAGCCCTGACTTCCTCCTCATTCTGCTGGATGGTCTCAGGAGCCCACTCCTCCTTTGGCAGGAAATGGAGAGAAGGTCAGCCAGGAGACCTTCCTGCATCCTGGTCTGTGATTCTCTTTAACTGTGGAATTGCCAAAAAAAAAAAAAAAAATCAGGGGGTCTTTTTCCCTTTTCTCACCAAGATGTTGAGCGATCATCTAAATATACTAGCTAATAGAACACGACTGGTCGGGGGACTGGATCTTTCTGGCAGGGTCTGAATTTGTTTTCCCTGCAGGCTGGAACTCTGATAAATTGAGTTCTCTCATTTTTCCAGAGCAACTGGAAACTGACTCTGCCATAGGTCAGTGATGCCTCACCAGGGCACTTACTTCCTGTGTGGTCAGCTGATGGGGGAAAGGGAGGTAACCAGGGAACTGGCAACAATCCAGTTTTAGGGAGCTGAAGTGTGCCATTTTGGAGAAAAGATGGCAATGAAAATATCAGTGGAAAGCAATAAACAGAGGAGAAGTGACGGTTTGGAAGAATTGTCAGTGTATGTACTTGGACTAGAGCTTTGAACTGATGATGTATTAAGCCCCTTTTCTCGCTTCAAAAAAGTGTTTTTCGGAAGAACTGTCAACAGATCCTAGTAGGAGAGGACAGTGAAGACAGACCCTGGCGAGCAGGTGAAGCTCTCCGGCCCCCTGGTCCATCGTACCTGCCAGCCCATCACACTGGAGGAGATTCTGATGTTGCCGACAGACAGGGAACAGGAAGTTGCTTGTAACACCTGTTAGCCCTGTGCATGCCGCTTTGTCGCTTTCTTTTTCCCTTTTGACTATTCATCTGACATGGCATGAGAAGGGACCATGCGGTGTGGGAAGAGGGGATAATTACCAGATTTGAGCAGCGACGGGACCATCTCTGTTCTATCAAATGAAGGGTTGCTGCGTGTGATGCCCACCACTGGGCAATGTGCTCCACCGTCCCGGAAAATGCACATCACCGGAAGCTGAAGCTAAACGCCGGTAAGGACTCAGGACACTCGTGGAGGTTCCAGGACTCAGTGCTTTTGGTGTTATCTTAATGAGCTGTGGAAGTCAGAATAATCAAATCTTTAAGCTGTGTCCAATTTCCTTTAAGAGAGAGAGCCTGAGGCAAAACACCGCGGGTTTCTGGAGGAGGCAGCTAAGCTGGTACTGAGGGTTGTTATCATCAGGAAAGGAGAGGTGACACTGAGCCTGTCACTTGCCCTGCCCAACCAACCTGGGGCTGTGTCATGTGAGGGAGGGGAAACGAGCCTATGATCTTTGAGAAGCTAGCCAAAAACGATTCTTCTTTTGGCCTAAAATATCCTAAAAATGAAGTCAATGTGAGCTGAAGAGAGGGTCAGGATTTGAGAAGAGGAACTCATATAACCGGATGGTTAATTATCCATATGACTTTGGGACTTGTGTGTGTGTTTCAGTTCAGTTTAGTTCAGTTGCTCAGTCATGTCTGACTCTTTGCAACCCCATGAATCGCAGCACTCCAGGCCTCCCTGTCCATCACCAACTCCCGGAGTTCACTCAAACTCACGTCCATCGAGTCAATGATGCCATCCAGCCATCTCATCCTCTGTCATCCCCTTCTCCTCCTGCCCCCAATCCCTCCCAGCATCAGAGTCTTTTCCAATGAGTCAACTCTTTGCATGAGGTGGCCAAAGTACTGGAGTTTCAGCTTTAGCATCATTCCTTCCAAAGAACACCCAGGGCTGATCCCCTTTAGAATGGACTGGCTGGATCTCCTTGCAGTCCAAGGGACTCTCAAGAGTCTTCTCCAACACCACAGTTCAAAAGCATCAATTCTTCAGTGCTCAGCTTTCTTCACAGTCCAACTCTCACATCCATACATGACCACTGGAAAAACCATAGCCTTGACCACATGGGCCTTTGTGGGCAAAGTAATGTCTCTGCTTTTCAATATGATATCTAGGTTGGTCATAACTTTCCTTCCAAGGAGTAAGCATCTTTTAATTTCATTGCTGCAGTGATTTTGGAGCCCCAAAAACTAAAGTCTGACACTGTTTCCACTGTTTCCCCATCTATTTCCCATGAAGTGATGGGACCAGATGCCATGATCTTCGTTTTCTGAGTGTGTGTGTTTAAGGTTTAGTTATTAGATAGAGTGGTACAAAGAATGTACTTGTGTAAGATTTTTTAGCTTCATGGGACATTATGCACAAATTTGCTCTTTTAATGGGGCTTCCCGGGTGCTCGGCTGTAAAAGAATCTGCCTGCAATGCAGGAAACCCTGGGTATAATCACTGGGTGGGCAAGATCCCCTGGAGAAGGAAATGGCAACCCACTCCAGTATTGTTGCCTGGAGAATTCCATGGACGAGGAGCCTGGCAGGCTACAGTCCATGGGGTCGCAAAGAGTTGGACATAACTGAGCAGCTAACACACACACACACACACACACACACGCACATACTTTTAACAGATACATAAATTGAATATTAACTCTAGTGCATTTATATGGCTTTTCCAACTTTTACCCCCAAGTAGGGATTTTTCCCTTAAATCAAAATCCATGCGTATATGAAATACTCTCAGATATGAATCACATTCTACTTTTATTTGGAGAAAATAGAAACTATTTTTATTATAAAATAATCAAAGAAACAATATTAAAATGAAAACTATTAATACAAAGATTTTTGAATCACATCTTGATGAATTTTATCATTTGTGGAATATCCCTCTCTTGGTAAGATTCAGTTTTGTGTTTTTTTTTTACCCTGATTTCTATTTTGTACACTATTATTTATACTAGGACATTGTGTTTTTTATATTTATATATATATATATTATATATATCATATATAATATATATATATATTATATAAATGTTTTTTATATTTATATATATTAGGACATTGTGAGGGGTAGAAAATGCTTCTCTCAGTTGATTTTGAGAGGTAATCTTCTGACCCAGTCCCTAAGAAAAGCTATGTAAAACATGCCCTCAAATGGATTTAAAGGTATCAAATCAAATGAAGGCTTTTCAGAAATAGATTAAAAAACAGGAAGCGGCTGCATCTCTTCTTTTTGAATTAATTAAATCACAAAGCCCATGTCAGTGAATGTTTGATTACCCTCTCTTTAAGTTATTGGATTAACAAAAATATCATTTTCCCAATTAGTCAAAATGGAATGTGGAATTAGGAAGCATTTATATGAACTTATAATGATCATTTTCTCAGATACAGGATGTTGGCCTGCCCTGGGTAACACTCATATCATGAAGCTCTTCTGAAGGAGAGAGGAATCTTTGGAATGTCTCGACTTAGCATTTTGAAGGCTTTTTAGTGTTAAAGGCTTCCAAGTGAAATTGATTTTCCATTGAAAAATCATCCATTTGTTTTCCCACAACCGTGCACTTCTGCATCTTCTTCTTTTTTTTTTTTTTGGCTAAGCTGTGTGACATGTGTGGTCTGACCAGGGATGGGACAGTGACCCCTCTGTTGGAAGCATGGGGTCACTAGACCATCAGGAAAGTCCCCGTTTGCATCTTTAGTTCCTCACCATTGACATCCAAACCACTGACGAGCGCCTTGGCTCCTAAGTACTTCAACTTCTTGGGTCCAGCCTTCTGTCCCAATGTTCATTCTTCCCGTTTGGGAACAATCTTTTGCTACCCACTCCTCCCTCAATATGAAGGTCAAATTTCAAGGTCCACCCTCTACAAAGTACTTCTCCTGTTTACACATGAACTCAGCTTCTGTTTGAATCCATTTTTGCAAAATTGAATTTAGTCTCATTGCCCCGAGCCTTCTGTAAGTTTCTAGGGGAGAATTTGCACTCTTTAACATTCTATCCTTGTTGAACATGGCACATTTTAAAGATCTATGATTTATATAGAGCTGTACTGAAAACTGATGGCTTTCCTGTTCTGTCCCCCAACCCCAGCCCGTGTATCTGTGCACAGGTGAAATCAAAAGGCTCAAGGCATAAGCAGCTTAGAGGGGACAGTGTGTCTCCCACAGTTGCCTGATATATGTTAGTAAGGGTAAACTTGCTTCAGGGGTTTATCAGCTGATCCTGAGTGTACTTGCAGCCCTGGTGGAGCATGAACCCCTGCCCCATGGGCTGCCTCTACCAGGGATCTTCGGATGGAGTCACCACCCAGCCACAGGCAAGAGGAAAAGGTCAGCATCCCCTAGGCTGGGCTGCTCTCTCCACCTCTTATCCTCTGGCTGCCTCTGACGACAGGCTGTCACTCAGCAGAATTTCTAAAAATGGTGTTGGAAAGGAAGGAATTCGCTGTGGACTATTTAATAATTTAGGATAGTGGATCTCAATCTGGGGGAGCTTATATTCTTGGGAAATGTTAAATGTTAGCCTTGCTGGGGATTTCCAGAAAGTGTACATGGTAAATCAGCAACTTCCCTGCCTTCATTACGATGATTCTGAGGGTGAAATGACACCGTCACGTGGCGTTTGAGGAGATGGAGTGGAGGGAGGACCAGGGAAATGTGAGACTATGAGGGCAAATTGTAAAATGTGGTTGCTTCCTGTTAGCCTCTCCCAAAGACTGTGGGTCGTGAAAAGCATATTTGAAGTCAAACATCGCTTTAACTGACTGCTGTGGGATTGGTGCAAATCAGCCAACTTTACTTTCCCCTTGTCTTCTTATCTAAACAATGTGGTAAGAATAATTCCTGCTCAAGTGAAATAGTTGCTAACATTTTTAGGAGCTTATGACATGTTAGGCATTGTCCCCGAAGCTTGATATATATGAACTCCTTCAATCCTCAAGCCTACAAAATAGGTCTTTTTATTATGCCCATTTTACAGATGTGAAAGCTGAGGCACAGAAAGCAAGCAACTTGTACATGGTAGGACAGGAACTCAAACCCAGGCCCTCTGCTTCCAAGGCCACATCGGTCCACCTCCTCCCCAAGATTTCACAGGATGTTTGCTCAGGCCAGATTACTTCTTTCTGTCTGATGTAAAATACACATATCAGATGCTATAGCATTGAAGGCAATGCTGATATTAACATATACCATGTATTCTAGTCTTTAACTGGCTTTTGTGTCACTGTGTTTTGAGGGATTTGATTTGATCCATGTTCTATTCAAATCCATGGAATCATGAGCCACACAATAAGAGGATTATAAATTTTCTGAAATGTAGAGCTGAAAGAGCAAAAGTAATCTGTCCCCTGGAGATCAAATTTAAAACCTTTTAGCACTCAGAGATTGTGTTGCCTGCATGCCGGCCAGAGGGTGCTGGCGAGGCAGCTCAGGCAGAGATATCAAGAACGGGGATTTGAACCTCAGCTCTGCCACTGTGAGTTCTACGACAGTGGGTGAGATGTTAGCTAGTTGTAGTCAGGATTTTCCAGAATAGATTTTCTTTTCAAAATTAGTAGATACTGGGGACTTCCCTGGTGATCTAGTGGTTAAAACTCTATCTTGAAATGCAGGGTACATGGGTTCAAGCCCTGGTCCAGGAACTAAGATCCCACATGCCTTGGGGCAACTAAATTCTTTCATTGCAACTACTGAGCGCAGGAGCTCTGGATCCTGAGAGTTGCAACTAGAGAGCCCATGTGCCACAATGAAAGATCCCGTGTGCTGCAGCTAAGACCCAATGCCAAATAAACACATAATTGGTAGATATTGTAACTAAAGCAGGCAGACAAAAGCAGATCTTTCCCAAATAGTGAGTTTGTGTTTGTGTTGAAGTAACGGGTAAGAGACAGAGTATGAGACAGAAAATAAAGGACAAAATATGTATTATATATGAATTAGGTAAAACTTCAGGGAGGAGAGAGAGTAGTGACTTGGCAGAAAACAGAATAAAATGCCTTCTGGGCAAGAGAGGAAACTTCCAGTGGTTGATCCTGAAAGGAACCCCAGAAGCTCATGGGCTTGACTCTGGCCTCTCCCAGGCCAGCCTGGGCCTCACGCAGACATAGATCTGAGCTGATTTGTAAGGCAGGTGCCTGCCATTGGCAGAGGGAGAGAGCAATGGGAGAGCATGCCTCTAACTCATTTTCTCAGAGCTTGTAGTTGTTTGGTCGCTAAGTTGTGGCTGACTCTTTGCAACCCTGTGGACTGTAGCACATCAGGCTTCCCTGTCCTTCACTATCTTCCGGAGTTTGCTCAAATTCATGTCCATTGAGTCGGTGATGCTATCTTGCCATCTCATCCTCTGCTGCCCTCTTCTCCTGTTGCCTTCATTCTTTCTCATCATCAGGGTCTTCTCAGAGCAAAGGAGTCTCTATTCCATTGCATTTTCCTTTGTGTCAAGCTTGTTCAGGACAGATGTTCAGGATCCTCCAAACTAAGCTTTTTTTTTTTTTTTTTTTAATAGCAGGCACATCACAGACTCTCAGCGTGGCTTCTGTATGCAGCTGTAGCTTATGTTTCTTGCATATTTACAAGTGTCGAACCAGTGAACCAGTGAAGTCGCTCAGTCATGTCCAATTCTTTGTGATCCCATGGACTGTAGCCTACCAGTCTCCTCCATCCATGGAATTTTCCAGGCAGCAGTACTGGAGTGGGTTGCCATTTCCTTCTCCAGGGGATCTTCCTGACCCAGGGATTGAACCCAGGTCTCCTGCTTTACAGGCAGATGCTTTACCATCTGAGCTACCAGGGAAGCCCTACAAGTGTAGAAGGTACCCCTAAAAAGACACTTCTTTATTAGCACCCTATTTTTAGTAGTTTGGATTCAGGGTGGGCACTGAGATATTCTCAATTGTGCCATATTTAAATAAAAATAGGAAAAACATAAAGTCTAAGACTCCATATCCCTTTGGGAATAAAGAAGACTATCAGCTGGAAACAGTGAACCAGTCAAAATGCTTATCTTAGGGAAAATATTCACATTAATCATTTCCGGTATGAAAAGAGACATAAATTCTCATCCAAGAAGCTTTAGAGCATATGAATTTTGCCAAAGCTGCTTTAATAAAAATATGATTTTGAATTTTGCATAATAAACATCTGTGAAAATGATCACATTTAAAGTGTAATCTTGGGCTCCCTGATGGTTCAATGGAAAAGAATCTGCCTGCTAATGCAGGAGACATGGGTTCAATCCCTGATCCGGGAAGATCCCACACACTGCGGAGCAACTAAGCTCATGTGTCATAACTACTGAGCCTGTGCTCTAGAGCCTGCGAGCCACAACTACTGAGCCCATGTGCTGCAACTTCTGAAACCCAAGAGCCCTAGAGCCTGTGCTGCTGCTGCTGCTAAGTCGCTTCAGTCGTGTCTGACTCTGTGCGACCCCAGAGACAGCAGCCCACCAAGCTCCCCTGTCCCTGGGATTCTCCAGGCAAGAACACTGGAGTGGGTTGCCATTTCCTTCTCCAGTGCATGAAAGTGAAAAGTGAAAGTGAAGTCACTCAGTCGTGTCTGACTCCTAGCGACCCCATGGACTGCAGCCTACCAGGTTCCTCTATCCATGGGATTTTCCAGGCAAGAGTACTGGAGTGGGGTGCCATTGCCTAGAGCCTGTACTCCACAACAAAAAAAGCCACCACGATGAGAAGCCAGCATACTGCAACTAAAGAGTAGCCCTCACTCTCCATAACGAGAGAAAAGACTGCACAGCATCGAAGACCCATAAATAAATAAATAAACATTTTAAATTAAATAAATAAAATGCAATCTTATGTATAACATCAACTTGTTTGAAAGGTTTCAGTGATGTCACAAGCTTTAATGATTATTGCAAATTCTAAATAGTGAAGTTCAAATTAATATAATTTCATATTTGCAACAAAGTGGTCATTGTTTCTGAATAGCAGATAATTTAAAACAAATACCTGATGCATTATACATGATCAAAATGCCACATTTTTTTCTTAAAGTTCTCTGTGTGGTCTGGGGAAAGGGTGAAGGTCTGCTGGTTACGGGGCAAAACAACAGCCACTTTGGAATCCCAGTTAGACTGCCTGGATTTAAACACTCTCTCTGTCACTTTCCAGCCTTGATACACTGACAAGTCAGTGAACCTTCTGAATGTCAGTAACCCTATCTGCAAGATGCAGGTTTGAGGATGAAGATTAGACAATGTATATAAAATAGCACAGATCTTAACATCTGTTAGGAACCTGAAAGATGGTCTTTATTATCAGTGTGGTTCTAGTGGTTTTAAAATCTTCCCACAAAATTTCCCTGGTGGAATCTGATTCTCCTCCCCCTGGATGTGGGCTGGACTTAGTGACTCACTTCTCATGAATAGAATGCAACAAGTGGATGCTGTGTGAGCTCCAAGACTATATTCTAAAGAGGATTAATGTTTGTAGTCAGCTGCCATGTTGTGAGGATGCTCAAGCATTAAACTGATGAAATAGAAAATTTGTTTTATTCATTTTCTCTCTTTGCAGAGAACATACGCTCTATGAGAGTAAGGATCTCCTACTTGGTCCTGCTCTCCTCCAGTCTTTCTCCATATTGGAGTCAAAGTCAACAGCGAAATTGTTGATCTAATCACATGACTTTTCCACTTAAAATGATGAATTGATCCCTCCTTCCTTGTAGGACAGACTCCACAATTCCTACATGGCTGACATGCCTTCATGTCTGGCTTTCGCCCACATATCTATCCAGATCCAAGCTGCCTTCTGCTTGGCTCACTTCCTGACAGCAGCCACCTTCTTTTGGGTCTCAGGCCACAGATTCCCAGCCTCACAGCCGCACTTTAACTAATGTACCTCCTCTACCCTTCCACCTGGCTAATTCTTGTCAATTACTCATCCTCAACTATCACATACTCTGCCAAGTGCCCCTTCCCCTCCCAACAAACTGATTTAGCTTTCTCCATCATCATACTCATACCAGGGACTATTTATGGCAATTATGAATTATTTTGTCAACAGTTTATTTAATGCACCTATTTTGAGCACCTACTAAGTACCAGGAAAATATCTACTTCTGCTTTATTGACTATGCCAAAGCCTTTGACTGTGTGGATCACAACAAACTGGGAAAATTCTTCAAGAGATGGGAATACCAGACCACCTGACCTGCCTCCTGAGAAATCTGGATGCAGGTCAAGAAGCAACAGTTAGAACTGGACATGGAACAACAGACTGGTTCCAAATCAGGAAAGAAGTACATCAAGGCTGTATATTGTCACCCTGCTTATTTAACTTATATGCAGGGTACATCATGAGAAATGCTGGGGTGGATGAAGCACAGACTGGAATCAAGATTGCTGGGAGAAATACCGATAACCTCAGATATGTAATGACACCACCCTTATGGCAGAAAGCGAAGAACTAAACAGTCTCTTGATGAAAGAGGAGAGTTAAAAGTTGGTTTAAAGCTCAACATTCAGAAAACGAAGATCATGGCATCTGGTCCCATCACTTCATGGTAAATAGATGGACAAACAGTGGAAACAGTGACAGACTTTATTTTTTGGGGTTCCAAAATCACTGCCAATGGTGACTGCAGCCATGAAATTAAATGATGCTTATTCCTTGGAAGAAAAGTTATGACCAACCTAGACAGCATATTAAAAAGCAGAGACATTACTTTGCCAACAAAGGTCCATCTAGTCAAGGCTATGGTTTTTCCAGTAGTCATGTATGGATGTGAGAGTTGGACTATAAAGAAAGCTGAGCACAGAAGAATTGATGCTTTTGATCTGTGGTATTGGAGAAGACTCTTGAGAGTCACTTGAACACATGGAAATTCAACCAGTCCATCCTAAAGGAAATCAGTCCTGAATATTCATTGGAAAGGCTGATGCTGAAGCTGAAACTCCAATACTTTGGCCACCTGATGCGAAGAACTGACTCATTGGAAAAGACCCTGGGTGGGAGGAGAAGGGGTTGACAGAGGATGAGATGGTTGGATGGCATCACCGACTCAATGGACATGGGTTTGAGTAAACTCTAGGTGTTGATGATGGACAAGGAGGCCTGGCGTGCTGCAGTCCATGGGGTCACAAAGAGTCAGACACTACTGAGTGACTGAACTGAACTGAACTCAATATTGAGCACCTATTATGTACCAAACAGTTTAAGACACAGATATCACAATGGCAAATTAAATGACAAAGATTCCTGCCTTCATGGGGCTTATGCTTCCATGAAGGCAAATGGACAATAAATAAGATGAATTAAAAATATGGAGGAGGTCACATGCTAAGGGGTGTTATGAAGAAAATTAAGGCAGCAAAAGGAAAATAGAAAATCCTAGTGGCTGAGGGACTGTTATTCTATACAGAATGCTCAGGTAAATCTCCAGTGAGGGCATAGCATAGCAAGCTGGGCTCTGGTGTAGGTCTTGTGGAGTTCAACTGGCTTTGAAACCCAGTCTTTTCCCCTTCTCTCCCATGGAACCAGCTGGACTTGCTCCCGACCGGCTCACCTCTGGAGAGAGTGGTCAGGTGTCAGGGGTCAGATCATCCAACATCTTTTGTAGGGACCATGTAGGTAGTTACTAAACCATTTTTCACATCATTGGGGTCTAAGCACTAAGCTTGAGGCTGCTTATGTGAACAAACCCATCAATTCTTTTAAAACACACAACTGAAAACCATCTATTCCTATTCA
Organism: Bubalus kerabau; assembly: GCF_029407905.1. Classification (NCBI taxonomy): domain Eukaryota; kingdom Metazoa; phylum Chordata; class Mammalia; order Artiodactyla; family Bovidae; genus Bubalus; species Bubalus kerabau. Next base: position 27,444,747 of record NC_073636.1, read on the forward strand.
TTTCAAACATAGCATTAGTGCCTAAGCTGCTGTCTTCTAAGCAAGTTGCATCAGCCAGCTTTACATCTTAGGCTCATTGGCATGATTTTGGAAGTCTGATGACCAAAGAGCCTAACTACAAAGCAGAAGGAGATTATTCAAACTAAATCTCACCACGACACCTGGGACAGGGAACAATGAATGGGATTCATGTCAACATGGACATGACAGGTACCTAATACTTTCCTGAAAGCAGGTTTTGTTAAAAGTGGGAGAGAATAGGAGAGCCCTGAGTGTTTGAATATGAAACTGAGTGGAGAAAAGGCAGGATGCAAAATACACCTCCATCTATTTCTAAACTTTATTCAAGATGTATATGTATAACTGAATCACTTTGCTGTACACCTAAAACTAACACAACATTGTGAATCAACTATAATGTAAGATAAAGATTAAATTAAAAAAAACAACCCATAGCTTAGTCTGGCTGTTCATCTTCTCAATTCAAAAGGCGATCTTGCCTCGTGTCAGGTTTTCTTATCTACCATGATTGACAATTAGCTGCTTTTTCTCCAGATAAACTGTATGATGTTTTTATAATATTGTTCAAAACTTCACTTACTCATATATGTTTGTATTTATCCAGCAAATAATCATTGCACTACAGTTAAGTCTATAGATATGCACACGTGAGGATCTTGTTCTGTAAACCACTGGCTTGCAAACATGGCTGTGTATCAGAAAAGGCAATGCATGTAGTTAGTGATCACTCGAATGTCATAATATTTATATAACTAAAATATATGAACACCTGTAAGTTAATAGTTTGGCAAGCATCTTTCCAGAAACATTGCTATTTTGCTTGCTTTCTCTCTTCACTTTTCTTACATTGATTTATTATAGAGATAGTTTTAAAATACGTCTCTGCTTGGCAAGGTAAATAGTTTCTCATTATAAATGCTAAATATATATGTAAGATCATAATAATTAAACATTTTGAAGCCTTGAACAAAGCATGACTTTGTTCAGTTTTTAATATAACTAAGTGGTAGATGTTTAGCTTTTAAATTGCTTTTGCTATGTTAAACAGTGCCATGTTTAGCATCTTAGTGTATACAATTTCCAGATGTGGAATTCTTAAAACCACCCTAAGTAAAGTTACACCCATCAATATTACACCAGCATTTCTTAAATGAATCTTTTTTTAAAATTAATTTTTATTGCAATATAGTCATTTTACAGTGTTGGTAGCTAGTTTCTGCTATTCAGCAAAGTGAATCAGTTATGTGTATACATATATCCCCTCTTTTTTGGATTTTCCTTCCCATTTAGGCCACCACAGAGCATTGTGTCAAGCTCACTGTGGTATAATGCAGGTTCTCATTAGCTGACTATATTATAACAGTGATAACAGATGTACACACACTTAATTAAACCACATGTGTGTGTGTTAGTCGCTCAGTCGTGTCCGACTCTTTGTGACCCCATGGACGGTAGCCTGCCAGGCTCCTCTGTCCGGGGGGTTCGCCAAGCAAAAATACTGGAGTGGGTTGCCATGCTCGTCTCCAACCTGTATTATATATAGTATCAATAGTGTGTATATGTCAATCCCAATCTCCCAGTCATCCCAGCCTCTTCTTCCCCCTTTGATAGCCATAAATTGGCTCTCTAGTGTGTGTCCCTATTTCTGCTTTGTAAATAAGTTCTTCTGTATCATTTTTTCTAGATTCCACATATAAGCAATATTATACAATTTTTTTTTTCTTTCTGACTTCACTTGGTATAACAGTCTCTAGGTCTAATGGATAGATTATTTTTAATTTTCTATCCGGCCTCATGGTATGATCAGAATTTCAGATAAAGCTTAGAAAAATGTGTAACTTTTGGAAACTTGGCAGTTTTCTCCAGTTTAGTGTTTCTCAAAATTTATGGATCTCATGGGAAAGTTGTTTATCTCTGGTTTCTGGGATTTGCTAGAACTTTTAGAAATCATCTGACAGGCAGCTTTTGGAGAGAGAGAAAAAAGATCCTAAATTTATATTTTAACCTTTTTACTGAAGTCTCTTGATACCAGGTTTCCCGGCTGCTGAGCCAGATACATTTGAATGTGCACACCAGGTGTGGCCCATGGTGATGGTCATGCCCATCAGGGCCTCACAGGAGCGACCAGAGGAATAGCCCTGTCACCTGGGCACCAGTGATCCTGTGAAAATGACTAGTCCTGTCTGCTCTCTGTGTATCTTCAGGAGGTGCAGTCTCTGACAGAGTAGCTGCTCAATGGTTCTTTGTGGAATGAGAGAAGTGTACGTCCAGGGAACTTAAAAATGTACAAGGAAAAGCTGAGAGGATTGATATTGGGTTATCTGTTAAGGCAGGCTCTTTTCCACACTGCAGACTCCCTTTCTCTGCTTTTCTCTTGTACATGTATGTTATCCGGCCACCTTAGGTGAGCAATAGGTGGCAACAACTAAACACAGTTTGTTCTGTTCCCTCGGTGTCAGATCATACCTGTTGGTCAGTGGGCCTCACCATCTCTCTAAATATCCTTGGGAAGCAATTGGAACCTGCTCTTTGAGTAAATGAGTTGTTTTCAAAACAGAAAATGTATTTGTGTTTTTACAATAGAGTATAGCTAATTGACTATGTTGTGATAGTTTTAGGTGGACAGCGAAGGGACTCAGCCATACATATACCTGTATCCATTCTCCACCAAACTCCCCTCCAATCCAGGCTGCCACATAACACTAAGCAGAGTTCCCTGTGCTGTACAGTAGGTCCTATACAGTAGGTTATCCATTTTAAATACAGCAGTCTGTACATGTCCATCCCAAGCTCCCTATCTCTTCCCCCCATTCTCCCCACTCCAAGCAACCGTCTAAGTGTTTATTCAAGGAAGATAACAGAGGAAGGATAGTATAAGCTGTAATTACTTTAGTAATTTGCACACATTCCATGAATTTATTGTAATTGAAACACACACACACACACACACAAAACTTAGATTATGGGCTCTTCTGCTTTGAGCTCTGACCTTGGGGAAAAGCACATGGTATGCACTGGGTGTGAGCACAGAACACTCGGATCACTTCAGAAGTCACCGGCAATATTTTCAGCCAAGTTAGATGATATTCACCACTTAATTCCTTTCACTTCTGTTAGTGAATCACTGAAAGAACTGATTTTAATCTGAGGATACCACTTTCAAAGAAATCTCAAGAGATTCACTCTACTAGAGAAGACGAAAGATATGAAAGTATTTATTACAAGTGAAAAGAGCTTTAAAACAATGTAGAATAGGAAATGTACACCTGGTGACCTCTTCCATACCTCGGAAGATTGTGAAAAGAATCTGATGGGGATGACGACTGTCACTGAGTATGGATGTTAGACGGACTTTGCTAATGGAAAGACAACAAAGGCTACACTCAGTGGGTGTTCAATGATCAGACAAAACCATCGAGAAGCATGAGGGTCTTACCTGAGCATTGGTTCAAAGAAGTGTTCCAGCACCGAGAGACTCTTAACACTATATAGAGAAAGGAAGACTGGATTGATGTGAGATTGCCTACCTGAAATGATCACAGGAGATCCATAGATGGAAAACTATTCGATACATTATTTTCCCCCAGCAATTTGGCGTTGATCTTATAGTGTATCTTTCACCTAAATGTTTAAAGTGTAAAACCATGGATTCTTTCATCCAGTCACCTTGTATCGGGAAGCCTTGAGGAACTGAGACACTAGTGTATAATCAATTATCTCTATTTTGTGTAAAGGAGTAGCTGTGAAATTTTTAAAATGCTGACTTTAATTCAGTTGAATTAAGAACTGTGATAATCTATATGAGAAAAGAGTGAATGAATATATGAGAAAAAGAATGAATACATGTATATGTATAACTGAATCACTTTGCTGTACACCTGAAACGAACACAACACTAAATCAACTACAGTCCACTGAAATTAAAAAAAAAAATAAAGCCAAAACAAACAAAAAAAGAACTAGAAACTAGGAAGGGTAGTATGTGTACATATGTGTATTAGGTGTGTCTGTTATAAAACTAAATAAGTTAATGAACATATATGTGAAATATGTTTTATTCACTGTGACAGCCATCATTGTAAGCAATTAAATAAGTTAAACTTATGTCATTTGATTTGAATATTTAAAATTTTCATTATAAGAGTAACTGCTTATTTGCTTTATACTGGTGTACATAGTGTTACAAACGATTTTTCTACCTACACTATGTCTAGTGGGATTCCAATATATGTATGATATAAAATAAATATTCTGAAAAGATATATTCTCCTAAAAATAAACACTTCACTAAAGCCATATATACTAATAGGTAGAAATAATTGATGAATGATATGCCTGAGAATCTTTTATGATTTGAGGAATATAAGATAGAGTGAAATAGATATCTACAAAACCAAAAATCCCTGGGAACATAATTGCCCATTAACCATGTCTTTTGTTGGTTATCAATAGATAAGAAAAGGGGATCTCAGGACAGTGGAATTCCATGGGATACTTAGAGGAATGAAAACTACAAGGAAACCTCCAAGTAACTGGTAAGATATATATCAGTTCAGTTCAGTTCAGTCACTCAGTTGTGCCTGACTCTTTGCGACCCCATCAATCGCAGCACGCCAGGCCTCCCTGTCCATCACCAACTCCCGGAGTTCACTCAGACTCATGTCCATCGAGTTGGTGATGCCATCCACCCATCTCATCCTTTGTCATCCCATTCTCCTCCTGCCCCCAATCCCTCCTGGCATCAGAGTCTTTTCCAACGAGTCAACTCTTCGCATGAGGTGGCCAAAGTATTGGAATTTCAGCTTTAGCATCAGTCCTTCCAAAAAACACCCAGGACTGATCTTTAGAATGGACTGGTTGGATCTCCTTGCAGTCCGAGGGACCATCAGGAGTCTTCTCCAACGCCACAGTTCAAAAGCATCAATTCTGCCATATGACCCAGCAGTCCCACTGCTGGGCATACACACCGAGGAAACCAGAATTGAAAGAGACACGTGTACCCCAATGTGCATCGCAGCACTGTTTATAATAGCCAGGACATGGAAGCAACCTAGATGCCCATCAGCAGATGAATGGATAAGAAAGCTGTGGCACATATACACAATGGAGTATTACTCAGCCATTAAAAAGAATACATTTGAATCAGTTCTAATGAGGTGGATGAAACTGGAGCCAATTATACAGAGTGAAGTAAGCCAGAAAGAAAAACACCAATACAGTATACTAACACATATATATGGAATTTAGAAAGATGGTAATGATAACCCTGTATGCAAGACAGCAAAAGAGACATAGATGTATAGAACAGTCTTCTGGACTCTGTGGGAGAGGGCTGGGGTGGGATGATTTGGGAGAATGGCATTAAAACATGTATAATATCATAAAAAAAGTAGTATTTGCACACACACAAAAAAGCATCAATTCTTCAGCGCTCAGCTTTGTTTACAGTCCAACTCTCACATCCATACATGACCACTGGAAAAACCATAGCCTGGACTAGACGAACCTTTGTTGGCAAAATAATGTCTCTGCTTTTCAGTATGCTATCTAGGTTGGTCATAACTTTTCTTCCAAGGAGTAAGTGTCTTTTAATTTCATGGCTGCAATCACCACCTGCAGTGATTTTGGAGCCCCCAAAAATGAAGTCTGACATGTTTCCACTGTTTCTCCATCTATTTACCATGAAGTGATGGGACCAGACGCCATGATCTTAGTTTTCTGAATGTTGAGCTTTAAGCCAACTTTTTCACTCTCCTCTTTCACTTTCATCAAGAGGCTTTTCAGTTCCTCTTCACTTTCTCCCATAAGGGTAGTGTCATCTACATATCTGAGGTTATTGATATTTCTCCCGACAATCTTGATTCCAGCTTGTGCTTCTTCCAGCCCAGTGTTTCTCATGATGTACTCTGCATAGAAGTTAAATAAACAGGGTGACAATATACAGCCTTGACGAACTCCTTTTCCTATTTGGAACCAGTCTGTTGTTCCATGTCCGGTTCTAACTGTTGCTTCCTGACCTGCATATAGATTTCTCAAGAGGCAGGTCAGGTGGTCTGGTATTCCCATCTCTTTCGGAATTTTCCACAGTTTATTGTGATCCACACAGTCAAAGGCTTTGTTTGGCATAGTCAATAAGGCAGAAATAGATGTTTTTCTGGAACTCTCTTGCTTGTTTGATGATCCAGCAAATGCTGGCAATTTGATCTCTGGTTCTTCTGCCTTTTCTAAAACCAGCTTGAACATCAGGAAGTTCACGGTTCACATATTGCTGAAGCCTGGCTTGGAGAATTTTGAGCGTTACTTTACTAGCATGTGAGATGAGTGCAATTGTGCAGTAGTTTGAGCATTCTTTGGCATTGCCTTTCTTTGGGATTGGAATGAAAACTGACCTTTTCCAGTCCTGTGGCCACTGCTGAGTCTTCCAAATTTGCTGGCATATTGAGTGCAGCACTTTCACAGCATCATCTTTCAGGATTTGAAATAGCTCAACTAGAATTCCATCACCTCCACTAGCTTTGTTTGTAGTGATGCTTTCTAAGGCCCACTTGACTTCACATTCCAGGATGTTTGGCTCTAGGTGAGCGATCACACCATCGTGATTATCTTGGTCATGAAGATCTTTTTTTGTACAGTTCTTCTGTGTATTCTTGCCATCTCTTCTTAATATCTTCTGCTTCTGTTAGGTCCATACCATTTCTGTGCTTTATTGAGCCCATCTTTGCAGGAAATCTTCCCTTGGTATCTCTAATTTTCTTGAAGAGCTCTCTAGTCTTTCCCATTCTGTTGTTTTCCTCTATTTCTTTGCATTGATCGCTGAAGAAGACTTTCTTATCTCTCCTTGCTATTCTTTGGAACTCTGCATCCAGATGGGAATATCTTTCTTTTTCTCCTTTGCTTTTTGCTTCTCTTCTTTTCACAGCTATTTGTAAGGCCTCCCCAGACAGCCATTTTGCTTTTTTTGCATTTCTTTTCCATGAGGATGGTCTTGATCCCTGTCTCCTGTACAATGTCATGAACCTCCATCCATAGTTCATCAGGCACTCTGTCTATCAGATCTAATCCCTTAAATCTATTTCTCACTTCCACTGTATAATCATAAGGGATTTGATTTAGGTCATACCTGAATGGTCTAGTGGTTTTCCCTACTTTCTTCAATTTAAGTCTGAATTTTGTAATAAGAAGTTATATAAGATATATATACATAAACATATATATATATATGGACTCCCCAGGTAGTTCAGCTGGTAAAGAATCAACCTGCAAGGCAGGAGAGCCTGGTTCAATTCCTTGGCCAGGAAGTTCTCCTGGAGAAGGGATAGTGTACCCACTCGAATATTCTTGGGCTTCCCTGGTGGCTCAGATGGTAAATAATCCACCTGCAATGTGGGAGACCTGGCTTCCATCCTTGAGTTGGGAAGATCCCCTGGAGGAAGGCATGGCAGCCCACTCCAGTATTCTTGCCTGGAGAATCCCCATGGACAGAGGAGCCTGGCAGGCTACAGTCCATGCGGTCACAAAGAATTGGACATGACTGAGTGGCTAAGCATAGCACATACATATATAATTTATTCTTTCAGTTACAGTTATTTCACACTTTCTCACACAATCATTAATATAAAACAGGTTCCATTTGCTAAAGACATAGATCTTGTTTCAAATTAATGTACAAGATTAATTAGCAATTATAAATCAATCTTACAATATCTGAGTGCATAAATAAAATGTAGTATGCTCATTTGTTTTAAAATCTAGTTATATATACCAAAGGCATTTGGGTATGTACATATGAGGATAGGAGACACCAGGAGAGAGATGTTAGTGTGTGAGTGATACACTCACAATAGTGTTTAAAGCTATGGAATCACAAAAATGTAGATGGAGAACAAGTGTAAGGACTGAGCCTACAGGTGGCTTTGTAGTCCTGGCGATTGGTTGATTGGCTTGTTTCTCTTCAGGTGTTGAAAGGGTTAGGGTTAGGGCTGAGAGCATGCTGATAGTTGGGGAAGGGCCTCTACACGAGGAAAGCTTGAGAGATTTCATTACCTTCTCTGGCAAGTTACTGCTCACTGAGGCCGGGTGTATGAAAAGCCTCAAGTTAGATGAATGACCACTTCATGCATCTCCAGCCTCACCCATCCATGCAGTGGGTCACTGGGATGGGTCTCATTTCACAGAAAGGAGCCAGTCAATATGTAACACATGCTTCAGCTGCACCCTGGGCATGCAGAGCAGAGCAGAACACAGCCCCAGGCTTGCAGAATGTTCCAGGGCAGGCTCAAAGTGGAACCTTTGTTGGAGTTTAGTTCAGAAAATGCATTTATTTGCCTTATCCCGAATTCCCCTCTTTGACCTGGATTGAGTCTTAGGACATTCATCTATAATTAGATGCCTGGCAATATGATCCCTTTGTTTTTATTTTATAGAAATTACAGTTTAGGAATCATTAATATGAGCCTGATCTGCTCATTTTTTTGTAGTGCTATAATGGGGGTGTGTGTGTGTGCTTGAGAGGTACCAGTCAATGGGATTTGGGAAAAGTGGAAAGGTGAATGTGGACGTCTTGAAGGAGAAGCCATTTATAAAGTTGCATTGTGTTCTAAGGAAAGATATATTTAAATTACTTTTTTTTTCCTCTGAAAGCACATGAGATTGTAAAATTACCAATCATAAAAGATCCAAGTAAATATTTAAAATGTAAAATATATTTTACTTTTAGGCCTAGATGTTACAATGTTAATAAAAATATGGAGAAGTGGAAATTCTCTGGAGTCATTATAGCTACAACTGTGTAAATAGCTTGCTTCAAATGATATCAAAGGGAGAGTTAACCTCATTAGATGCAGTTCTAACAGCAAGAGAGCCGAAGGCATGGCAACAATTGTATCTGAAGATTGAATTGGAAGGATGCTGTCCTTATAAAGGCTATGATTCAGTGAAACTTTACTTGGTGAAATTTTCATTTGCAAAGTGATGTTTCTTCTTACAAGTTACTAATATGGTTTACTTTGGGGGTCTGGAATCAATTTTTCTGTTCATGTTTTAAAATGAAAAGCAATTAAAATACCAGATTAAGAAAAACAATACACTTGACCATAGGGACATTCTGTGATTGACCATATTATTTGTGATGTGACGGATATTAATACAATGAAACTAGAATGGGGAGGAGATATAAATTTGTGCATACTAACTAGGAAAAAAAGGTGGCACAGCAAATCCCTAGCCACTGTGCTTTGATGCTAAATAATAGTACTCAATTTATATTTGAAGGATTTTCCATAAATTAACAATCCTACTCTTTTGAAAGCATGTACTAGACTTTAGGGGGTTTATGGGAAAAAGCTGAGCATTTTTGAAAGAGGTTGCTGATAAGACAAAGATGGAAGATATATGATATATATGTATTTAATACAGCAAATTCTACAAAACAAATTGTATCAGTAGTAGTATTTCTGTGCCTGAACCATACTGTTAGCACTAAGACGGAAACTCTGATGTTGTTTTCCAGTCTGGCTAGGTATTCTTATATAAATAGCAAGATCATTTGGCACTTCAGTAGTTGAGTCCCCCTGAAAACAATGCAAATTAAGACTTCTCCCAATATTTTCCCTATTATATAATGGCTGCAATGAATCCATTGCAAGAATCCGCCTGTGATGCAGGAGACACAGTTTCAATCCCTGGGTCAGGAAGATCCCTTGGAGGAGGAAAATGGCAAACCACTCCAGTATTCTTGCCTGGACAGAGGAAAAAATCCAATGGACAGAGGAGCCTGGTGTGCTACAGTCCAAAGAGTCTCAAAGAGTCAGACATGACTAAACAGTCGACTAAGCAAATTAGTGAGTTATTATGGAGAGTTGCTGTCTGTGCTAGCTGTTTTCAGTTTGACACCTTCTTCCCCCAAATTGCTGTTCTCTGCCTTGTTCCTACAAGGCAGGCTGCCCCGATGGACCACACAGACTGAGCCCCTTTGCCACTGGGCAGTAGTGAGGTGCAGCCAGGGGTGGGATCAACCAGAGATGGCAGCAGAAGGAGCTAGTGTGCCTCTTGTTTCTTATCTACAGGCAACTCTCACAAGGATCTGGCTGCATTACACACCACCTACCTTAGTCCATCGGCTTCTGATGGTTAAACTTCTGGGTGCTTCAGCATTCTTTGTAGGTACCCTTAACTCTGGGCACACCCTTGAAATTATCTCATTAAAAACTCTTCTGATGAGTCATCAGAGTGGGATTCTTTTCTTACTGTGGCCCTGGGTGACACAGACACATGACGCTGATGTCATATGACAGACCAGGTAGTACAATGCACTTCATGAGTGCTTCCCTTACAATCAGGGCTGTAAGCACTATACAGATTTGAATCTGTTTGCTGATTTTGAGTGGTACCACTCAACAATAATGCCTTGCTGGGGCTGCTAAGTCTCTTCAGTCGTGTCCGACTCTGTGTGACCCCAGAGACGGCAGCCCACCAGGCTCCCCCGTCCTTGGGATTCTCCAGGCAAGAACACTGGAGTAGGTTGCCATTTCCTTCTCCAATGCATGAAAGTGAAAAGTGAAAGGGAAGTCACTCAGTCATATCCGACTCTTTGTGACCCCACGGACTGCAGCCTACCAGGCTCCTCTGTCCATGGGATTTTCCAGGCAAGAGTACTGGAGTGGGGTGCCATTGCCTTCTCCGAATAATGCCTTAGTTATTATCATAATTATAAGGTACTGAACATCTGCTGGATTATGGAAAAAGCAAAAGAGTTCCAGAAAAAACATCTATTTCTGCTTTACTGACTATGCCAAAGCCTTTGACTGTGTGGATTACAACAAACTGGAAAATTCTGAAAGAGATGGGAATACCAGACCACCTGACCTGCCTCTTGAGAAACCTATATGCAGTCAGGAAGCAACAGTTAGAACTGGACATGGAACAACAGACTGGTTCCAAATAGGAAAAGGAGTATGTCAAGGCTGTATATTGTCACCCTTCTTATTTAACTTCTATGCAAAGTACATCATGAGAAACGCTGGGCTGGAAAAAGCACAAGCTGGAATCAAGATTGCCGGGAGAATATCAATAACCTCAGATATGCAGATGACACCACTCTTATGGGAGAAAGTGAAGAGGAACTGAAAAGCCTCTTGATGAAAGTGAAAGAGGAGAGTGAAAAGTTGGCTTAAAGCTCAACATTCAGAAAACTAAGATCATGGCATCTGATCCTATCATTTCATGGCACTTCATAGATGGGGAAACAGTGGAAACATGTCAGACTTCATTTTGGGGGGGCTCCAAAATCACTGCAGATGTTGACTGCAGCCATGAAATTAAAAGACACTTACTCCTCATAAGAAAAGTTATGACCAACCTAGATAGCATATTGAAAAGCAGAGACATTATTTTGCCAACAAAGTTCTGTCCAGTCAAGGCTATGGTTTTTCCAGTGGTCATGTATGGATGTGAGAGTTGGACTGTGAAGAAAGCTGAGCACTGAAGAATTGATGCTTTTGAACTGTGGTGTTGGAGAAGACTCTTGAGAGTCCCTTGGACTGCAAGGAGATCCAACCAGTCCATTCTGAAGGAGATCAGCCCTGGGTGTTCATTGGAAGGACTGATGCTGAAGCTGAAACTCCAATACTTTGGCCACCTCATGCGAAGAGTTGACTCATTGGAAAAGACTCTGATGCTGGGAGGGACTGGGGGCAGGAGGAGAAGGGGATGACAGAGGATGAGATGGCTGGATGGCATCACCGACTCGATGGACATGAGTCTGAGTGAACTCTGGGGGTTGGTGATGGACAGGGAGGCCTGGCGTGCTACGATTCATGGGGTTGCAAAGAGTCGGACATGACTGAGCAACTGAACTGAACTGACTAGTAGCCCTACCTTTTGAGATGAAAATGAGGTAAGGATGCCAGAGATAATTATTCCATGTACAGGCAGCAACCTCAAGAAAAAGGGTAGGCTGTGACCTCTTGACCAATAAACTGACTTCCCTGGCCCAGTAGAGCATTCCAGTTTTCCATGCAGACTCTGTGAAAAGAATGCTAATTTGCCTGTTTCCATTTCTGAATCTCTTCCCAAGGAAATTTTAATGCAAAATCTAGGTAACTAGATCACCTTGAAAGAAGGTATCTTCCCCAGAAATGAACTCACGAGGAGATAGCAAAGGGAAATGCAGGTTCGACTCACCAGTGGCAATACATCTTAAAAGCTATGCTGTTTTTGCAGGAGAGCTGAAAATTGGCAGTTTCGTCTGGGTCCTGGATATTTGGCGTGAGAATGTTTCTTGAGGTCCCTGGGCTCCTTTCTCCCAGTCCCTGGGTATCTGAGTCTATATTTACCTTCACAGGTAAATTTCCTGTCCCGGACCTCTCTTCATATGGACCTATAGGGTTCATTCCCTGGGATCCCTGGTTGGCAGTTTTTTTCCCCTTAGATTTGAGCAGTGGGAGACACTTGCCAGAAGTCAAAGACCAAAGGAAAGAAGGCGATCTGGGATGACGTCCCTCTTCATTTCTCCTTTGTCTGTGTCCCTGAGTGATCGGAGTTCTTCTGGGTGTCTCTGCACTACAGACTGATGCCAGGGCTTCAGTAGCACACCCCCATTTTCCTGTCCCTTCAGCTCTACTGGTATTAACAATTTCAAGTCTGGATATCTCAGTATTCCTGGCCGCAGCTCTCTGTGTAACTCCCTCATTAAAGTACTTTTATTTAAAACACCTGTGTTGGGTTTCTTCCCATTCGCCTATAATCTTTCTTGAATTTGTGTCCTTCCCATAGCATTGGCTCTGAAATCATATGCAATTGGTTTTACTGTTGCAACACTTTCAGAATCATGTTAAATAAAGCTATCAGAGCAGAAATAATCTTGGTAGCATTTTTACGTAAGAGTTAAGCAACGGATGCATTTTTTTGTAACTGGAGAAAGAACTCCAAAGGCCAATTAAAGCCAAAAACAAACCAAACGAAACTCTCTCAGTATCTGAGAACATGCTTAGCCATGGTTTCTTGAAAAAGTCCTTGTAAGTGTCCAGTGATAGGAGAAGTGTACCTTGCAAACAACTATGCCACATGTGAAGTTTCACAAGCTAAATCCAAACGAGCTCTTTTCCTGGTTTATAAAAAGACAAACTGTGTGACCTTTTGGATTTATGCTCTTTTTTTTTTTCATCTCCTTTAGTCTAGCCTTTCCCTTTAGTCTAAGGTTCTATTTTAATAGAACACATTGCTAAAATGTACACTGTTATTACTGAATAGAATTATATAACAATTTTATATAAATATGTCTATGATTATTTAATTAAGATGTTAAAAATTTAATATTTTATTTTAAAATACATATGTAAATATTTGCAATAAAGAGAAATAGAATTAGAAAAACATGGGCAGAGTGTCCTGGAGGATAGACTGAAAGAAAGAAAAAAAACAAAACTCAAAGCAAACAGAATGTGAGTCTTTGGCCAGGAAAGCAAAGAGAAGAGAGAATGATTAGGTTTTAGGGTAAGACAACTCACTCTCTTTCCTCAATAAAATCAGTAGAAATTTAATGGTGCTGAATCGTGGGTTTTAAAAAGCTGATTTAATGGCCTGAAATGAAAGAACAGGTCATGGATTCTTGGGAGGTGGCGACAATAGCTGTTAGCAGATCAAAAATCCAGGAGATGAATTGATTGCAACAAAGAGGGCAATTCCATAGCAATGTGGGGCATACTGCAAGGCCGTTTTAAACCATCAGTTTTGACATTACTGTATGAAAATGACCCCATCAAGGAATAAAGCTACATTTAAAAGTTATAACCCTGCCACTTCACCTACCCACACCCACCAAGATTATGGACCTTTTTATTCATTTTTGTATTGTTGCAACTATTGCTTTCTTTTAGTTTAACTACATTTTATTCATGTTAAAGATATTTAAAGCTATTTTTATTACCAGTACTGAATTATATAACACAATCATAATATAATACTTTAACTTATAATCAGAAAAGACAATAAAGATATTTTTTACAACCCAAATTGAGTAACATACCACTGATTATTTTACAACAACCTGTGTCTAAAGTGAAAAACTACATTGACTTGCTATAAGCTGTTTGAAATGTCCCACCATGGGACTTCCCCGCTGGTCCAGTGGTTAAGAATGCACCTTCCAATGCAGGGGACACAGGTTCAATCCCTAGACAGGGAACTAAGATTCCTTGTGCTGAGGGATACTAAGCCTGTGTGCCACAGCTAGAAAGCCTGGGCACAGCAACTACTGCACCCTTGTATTCTAGAGCCTGTGCTCTGCAACAAGAGAAGCGCTCTTGCCTAGAGAAAGCCTTCAATGAAGATCCACTATGGCCAATGATTAAAAAAAAAAAATTAAATATGATGTTTGCTGTTAGATAATAAATTGTGACAAGATATGGAAAATTTGCATAACTGACTAAACCAATATTTTCCAAAAGACTGATGATCACAAAAATCATTCATGATTAAAGAACCACTGAAAATGCAAGATAGGCAAATAAGCTTTAAAGAGGATGAAAAGTTCATGGATGTGGTTTCAGAGTCTGCATTTCAAATACTTTTTAAGAAGTTAACACTTGTTGGTTCTAATGAACTGACTCAGTGGAAAAGACCCTGATGCTGGGAAAGATTGAAGGCAGGAGAAGAAGTGGATGACAGAGGATGAGATGGTTGGATGGCATCACTGACTTGATGGACATGAGTTTGAGCAAGCTTCAGGAGTTGGTGATGGACAGGGAAGCCTGGTATGCTACAGTCCATGGGGTTGCAAAGAGTCAGATACGACTGAGCAACTGAACTGACTTGTTGGTTACACTGAGAATAAAGAGGAATATCCACAATTATCCACAAAGATGACTAAAATAATATTCTCTTTTCCATTAACAACAAAAAATATCTTTTGGAGTTCATAGATTTTAATATATTTATTGAGATATAGTACATATTCCATAAAATTCACCTTTTTAACATGTATAGTTTAGAGATTTAAGTATATTAACAGATACTGAAACTGCTATCACTGAAATCACCATCAATTTTAGAAAATTTTCATTATCTCAAAAAGAAAACCCTATTCTTCAGCTACCTTTTGCCATGCTTCATCTTCCCAGCTCTCCACAACCACAAATTTTTCTCTCAATAGGTTTGCCCATTCTGGAAATTTCTTTTTAATGGAATCATGTGATATGTGGGGTTTTGTAACTGGCTTCTTTCACTAAAACAATGTTTTGAAGATTCATCCATGTTGGACTTCCCTGGTGGAAGCAGTGGAAAAGAATCTGCCTGCCAACTAAGTGACATGGGTTCGATCCCTTGCCTGGGATGATCTCATATGTGGAGGGGCAGCTAAGCCCAAGTGCCACAACTACTGAAGCCCTCACGCCTAAAGCCTGTGAAGCCCATAACACTGCAATGAAGAGTAGCCCCCACCCCCTACCACAACTAGAGAAAGCCCGAGCAAAGCAACAAAGACTCAGTGCAGGCAAAAATAAATAAAATAAAATAAAATAACAACCTGCTTTCTAAAAAAAGAAGGATTCATCCATGTTACAGTATATACAAGTACCTTGTTACTTCTCACAGTCAAACAATATTCCATTTTATGGCTAGACACGTGGTGTTTATCCATTCATCCACTGATGGCCATTCAGATCGTCTCAACCTTCAGGCTGCTTTGAACAATGCTGCTGTGAAGATGGGTGCACCAGTTTTTGCAAGGACATACTTTTATTTCTCTTGGGTCTACATCTCAGAGTGACATTGCTTTGGCAACCCACTCCGGTACTCTTGCCTGGAAAATCCCTTGGACGGAGGAGCCTGGTAGGCTGCAGTCCATGGGGTCGCTGAGGGTCGGACACGACTGAGCAACTTCACTTTCACTTTTCACTTTCATGCATTGGAGAAGGCAATGGCAACCCACTCCAGTGTTCTTGCCTGGAGAAATCCAGGGACGGCAGGGCCTGGTGGGCTGCCGTCTATGGGGTCGCACAGAGTCGGACACGACTGAAGTGACTTAGCAGCAGCAGCAGCAACATTAGCTTTAAGCTTAACCACCTGAGGAACAGCCAGACTGTTTTTCAATGTGGCTCCACCATTTTAAATTCCACCGTGAGTGTGTAAAGGATTTCTCCACATCCTTTATAACATTTGTTATTATTTGACATTTTGATTATAGCTCTCCAATGAGGATAAAGTAGCATATTATTGTTGCTTTGATTTGTATTTGATGATTAGTGATGTGGAGCACTGACCTCCTCCCAGTCACCCATCACTGCAACCTCTACTGCTTGTGAGACGGTCCTGAGGCTTGAACTTCTCAGCTGTTTGTTTCAAAAGAGGTCAGTTCTTTGAGAAGAGAATATAAGCTGTTCCAGGGCCTCCTTCTCCTTCCAGGCAGAATCGCTGTGCCATGGCTCCAGGGCTGAGAACCAGACAGTGCATGCTTCACCCTGTGTCACACCATAACTAGTACTCAGTGCAGGACACAGGGTAATAGCCTCAGGTCTTGAGGGCTTCTCACTGAGTGTGGAACCTCCATCTTTACAGCTGAGACAAGGGCAATTAAGACTTATGTGTGGGGACTTTCCTGATGGGCCAGTGGTTAAGACTTTTTCTTCCAATGCAGGGAGTATGGGTTTGATCCCAGGTCAGGGAGTTAAGATCCTACATGCCTTGGGGCCACAAAACCAAAACATAAAAACAGAAGCAATATCATAACAAATTCAATAAAGACTTTAAAAAGGGCCCATATCACTCTGCTCAACATTATGTGGCAGTCTGGAAGGGAGGAGAGTTTAGGGGAGGATGGATACGTGTATATGTATGACTGAGTCCCTTTGCTGTCCACCTGAAACTATCACAACATTGTTTATCAGTTATAGTCCAGTACAAAGTAAAAAGTTTAAAAAAAATGGTCCACACCAAAAAATAAAAAAAAATCTTAAAAGAAGACTCATGTGTGTATATACATACAAGTATAAAATTTTAAATATATTAATAATTTACATATAACCATGAAATAATGTAATAATTTGTCTTGTTTTATATATATCCATATATTTAATAATTTTGACCAGTTTTGCTGGGGAGTGGGTCTCACACTGTGCCAGAAGTGGAATCTCATTTGCAAAGTGGATTTGCCTCCAGATGGGTTATAAGTCCTATTCTCGAAAACCAAAGATGTTTTTTATACATGAACTATGTTATTGAGAGAGAAGTTATTGCAGATTTCTTGTGCAACCCGAACGGCATTGCTCTAGCTTCTTCCTTCTAGTTATGTATTATTGAATATAAGGGAGAAATCTGAGAAGTTGTGATGTGGTGCTTTCAAAATATAAGCAATTTTTCAGGAAAAAAAAAAAAAAAAAACAGAGAGTTTGTTCAGAGCAGGTGGTGGTCTCTTTTGGGGGTGAGAGTCTGTGGCTGAATTTGACTCCCAGTGACCTGTAGTTTGTCTAACCTCTGACCCACTCCTTGATTCACTCACACCTCTTGGCTGATACCCACATTATTTGTTTTATTTTTTAGTGACTTAAATTTTTTTTTTTATTGGAGTATAGTTGCTTTACAGTGTCATGTTAGTTTCTGCTGTATAGCAAAGTGAATCAGCTATATGTATACGTACATCCCCTCTTTTTTGGACTTCCTTCCCATTCAGGTCACTACAGAGCACTGAGTAGAGTATCCTGAGCTATACAGTAGGTTCTCATTAGTTATGTATTTTATACATAGTATCAATAGTTGTACATATGTCAACCCCAATCTCCCAATTCATCACATATCCCCAGTTTTCCCCCTGGTATCCATGCATTTGTTCTCTATGTCTATGTCTCTATTTCTGCCTTGTAAATAAGATCATTTTTATCAATTTTTTCAGATTCCACATATATGCATTAATATATGTATTTTTTTTTCTCTTTCTGACTTAATTCACTCTGTATGACAGTCACTAGGTCCATCCACATCTCTGCAGATGACCCAGTTTTGTTCTTTTTTATGGCAGAGTATGCCTCAGATATGCAGATGACACCACCCTTATGGCAGAAAGTGAAAAGGAACTAAAAAGCCTCTTGATGAAAGTGAAAGTGGAGAGTGGAAAAGTTGGCTTAAAGCTCAACATTCAGAAAACGAAGATCATGACATCAGGTCCTATCACTTCATGGGAAATAGATGGGGAAACAGTGGAAACAGTGTCAGACTTGATTTTTCTGGGCTCCAAAATCACTGCAGATGGTGACTGCAGCCATGAAATTAAAAGATGATTACTCCTCAGAAGGAAAGTTATGTCCAACCTAGATAGCATATTCAAAAGCAGAAACATTACTTTGCCAACAAAGGTCCATCTAGTCAAGGCTATGGTTTTTCCTGTGGTCATGTATAGATGTGAGAGTTGGACTGTGAAGAAGGCTAAGCGCCGAAGAATTGATGCTTTTGAACTGTGGTGTTGGAGAAGACTCTTGAGAGTCCCTTGGACTGCAAGGAGATCCAACCAGTCCATTCTGAAGGAGATCAGCCCTGGGATTTTTTTGGAAGGAATGATGCTAAAGCTGAAACTCCAGTACTTTGGCCACCTCATGCGCAGAGTTGACTCATTGGAAAAGACTCTGATGCTGGGAGGGATTGGGGGCAGGAGGAGAAGGGGATGACAGAGGATGAGATGGCTGGATGGCATCACTGACTTGATGGACGTGAGTCTGGGTGAACTCCAGGAGTTTGTGATGGACAGGGAGGCCTGGCGTGCTGCGATTCATGGGGTTGCAAAGAGTCGGACACAACTGAGCGACTGAACTGAACTGAACTGAACTGAATATTCCATAGTATATATGTGCCACATCTTCTTTATCCATTCCTCTGTCGATGGACATTTAGGTTGCTTCCATGTTCTTGCTATCTCAGAGACCTCTGATGCTCACTTACAGGCTGTAAGACTGAAATGGGTAAGGAACGCTCAAGCATAGGATGGCTTGCATATTTGCAACTAACATAAAAGCTTATCTTACAGTATTTTAGTATTTTTAAGTTGGGTCAAAATGTCTGTAATCAAAATACCCTATGGCAGTGTCAAAGAACCTGATATTGAAATGACTGCAGTAGGAACACAAGGTCAGAAAAGTACAAGCATGTTCCACAGACAGGATATTTTTGACAGCCTCTAGATTTCAGTGGCTTAGGTGAGGGAGAGGAAGGACTGAGAAATGCATGCCAATAAGATGGTCAGTGTACCTCGTGAAGAGGACTAACTTCAGGGAAGTCTGGGGAAAATGAGGAAACAGGCATGTGTCTCCAGCATCACACACTGAGATGAGATGTGATGTGCTGAGATAAGATGACTTTCATGAGCTAAGTCACTCAGGAATTCTTGGTCATTCTTTGCAGTCCACACTAAATATTAGAAGATGTGGTACTAGGATTTCTGTTAATAAGGTCTTTCTGTGTAACTTCTTACATATTTTAAATATTTCCAGGAAGGCTAGAAAAGAAGAATATAACATATGCCATGGTGGTATTCCACATGAGTACCTGCTGTGGAAACTTCCTGAAAAAACAGAATGGAGTAAAAAAATGTTACTCTATTTACTTACTGCAAAAATAAATAAATAAAATAATAAAATATCAGTCCATAAAATATAAGCCCACATCAAATTAAAATAGTACTGATGTTAACTCCTGGGAATTACTGAATAAATCTAGAAGTACAAGGGTTAGACCATTCCTGCTTTCAATAAATTCCCGTAAGCTCTGCGCCTACTTATGTCAGATGATGTTCAGCAACATTTTATCACTTAAGCATGTAGAGTCTCTCAGCTTTCCAGCACTAAGCAAAAGTAAATACTTAGAATTAAGTGAGTGTTTTCTTGGAGGTTTTAACTCTATATAATAGAGGGGGTAGATACACAGTGTTCTTGCTATAGTTAGAGATGCATCATTGTGTGTTTAGAGAAAGTGGTTTTTCTCAAACATAGCCCACAAATCAAGATAGAAAAACTCCCAATTTATTGTTCAATGTGTACATGTACACACCTACTTGTATGTATACACAGATGCATACATATATACACACACACGTATATACCTTATACATATGTGTACATGTTTGCTAGCAAAAGGCAAACAGTATATATTAAGTGACTATTAGTTACTTTACAGCTAAAATATTCCTATACTTTTTTCCATTATGGTTTGTACCCCTCAGGACCCAAAGGCACTGTATAGAAAGTTTATCCACACCTTCCCCTCTGCGATTGTTAACAGTGGCTCAATCAAGTTAAAAGCTGACAATGTGAGAATAAAGGAGAGAGTTGAAAAGGGCTGTAATTCATTCAAAATTCATTTGTCAAATGGGAATATCTTGAGTTGGCATGTGGTTCTTTCAAAAAATAGCATCATGTTAGGAATCATTTTAATTTTTGATTCGTGATACAGTAGCAAACATTCTCCTCTTGCCATTCTCTCAATGGTCATTTGTGAATATATTTTTATTTTTAAATAATGTATTGTGCAGCATAGACTTCATTAGGAAGGACATTCAGAGGGGGTTTTTGAGGAGAATAAAGTAAATTCCGAATAAGACCAGATGTTTTCCCGGGAGTCTTGCATTCCTAACCACAGGCCAGATTTGAGTGTTAGGTCTCAAAAACTAAACACACTAGGCTTAATGCAAATTAAATGAGAATGAGAAAAGTAATTATCCGGGACTTACAATGGCCAAGGAAAGAAACGCGATGACCGTCCTTCATACAAGGAGGTGCTGCGGTTCTGCAATTCTCAAGGTACGTTCCTTGGAGATATTTTTCTTGGGTTGTAGTTGTGAGGAGCTGTGCAGAGCTAGCTATGTCTTGGGCTTCCTGTCCCGTTATTCCTAAAGGTACACTTGAGAAAACAGCTGGATGGGCTTAAAGAATAACTTCCTTCACAAAAACTTGCCTGACAGAAGATGTGGTTTAATACATCCACAGAAATCAGCCCTGGCCTGTGTGCTGAAAATAGTCCTGCTAGGTGGGAGGCAGGTAGAGGCCAGGCTGATAAAATGTAGGGCAGTCTCGGTCCAGCACGTTGTGCAGTGGGCCGAAAAGATTTTCTGCTTTCTTTTCTCTTCTGGATTTTTTTGTTTGTTTGTTTCCATAGGAATTTGGCAGGGAAAGGAGACGGAGGACAGGGCAGCTGATGATTTACAGCTTTTGCTTAAGGTTGATTCATTTATTTATCTGAGCAAGTCCTGATCTCACATCCTGAAAATTTACTGCACAGTTGAACAGGGTGGGGGATAACCCAGGGCACTCTGGTGGGAACCCATCATTGTAATGCTGAAATCTAAGTCTCGGTCTAATTCCCATGTAAATCAAGCTTGCTCTGACATTGTTTTTGTGCTGTGGGAGACCTGATTTTGTTTGGGTTATATCTGAGCAGTATTATAAGAACAAGCCCATCTATGAAAAGATTAAACTTCATCTCCAAGAAGATATACAGAATTTTAAAGCTGGGAACAGTATCTGGTTTAAGTTCCTGATTTTATGCTCAGGAAGGTAAGTGACTTGCCCAAGGTCACACAGCCTGCTTGCGTCTCTCTCCAGAAAACACAAGCAATTTTACAGGTGACCTTTTCACCAGACCATGAAAAGGACCCGTTCTGAAAGCTAAGATTTCTTTGGCTTCAGTTCTGGTTTGGTCAGTTTTTTTCTTGAACAACCCTGGACACTACAACAAGCTTCCTTGAATCTTTCAGCAGCCATGCATGACAGGAGGTGCAGATTTCAAAGGGCAGAGCTCTGGGAACCGTCTTCTGATAATGCAGAAATCACAACACACAACATAATTTTCCAGAAAATATTCAGTTTAGCTGCAAACATAACATACAAGTCATCTAAGTTCACTGTGGGAGAGAAACACTCCTAAAAGGAACTTGTAGGTGCATAGTGAATGAGTCACCAGAAAAAGCAATGGTACACCTTTCTATTTCTCTTCTGAAACCTCTTCCTCAGTGATTATAAAGAGTTTGAGCCAGGGGAAAATATGTGGAAAACTCTTCTCCACTTGTTCTATATCAAACATGTATTTATGGGCAGCTTTCTATGTATCTGACACTCTTTCTTACCACTTGAGATTACGAAGACTCAAGACTGAAATGAAGTGGGGCGCTTCCCTGGTGGTCCAGTGGTTAAGAATCTGCCTGCCAATGCAGAAGGTACAGATTTGATACCTGGTCCAATGGTTTAGAATCCATCTAGTGGTTAAGATCCCACATGCCTCAAGACAACCTAAGCCTGTGCACAACTGCTGAGCACCCGCTCTAGAGCCTGTGCTTCACAACTACAGAGCCTGAGCACCTAGAGCCCACAGCAAGAGACACAACCACAATAAGAAACCCATGCACTGCCTCTAGAGAAAGCCCTCATGCAGCAACAAAGACCCAGTACAACTAAAATAAATTAAAACGAACAAACAAAAAAGACTGAAGTGAGTGGAATTTCATTTCCAGACTAAGAGAATTTTTGAGCAGGAAGGTACATTAAAGATCATCCTGACATCTCTACTGGGAAGCTGAGTGACACAGTTATGAAGCCACTTATCCAGGATGAAGAACTGGGATTAGATTTTCTATAGTTCAGCCTATGTCGCTTCTACCATACCAGTGTCTTCCTTAGTTGTTAGCTTCCTGGTGAAATAGCGATATTATGAGTATGGGCTTCCTTGATAGCTCTGTTGGTAAAGAATCCGCCTGGAATGCAGGAGACCCTGGTTTGATCCCTGGATCAGGAAGATCCTCTGGAGAAGGGATAGGCTACCCACTCCAGTATTCTTGGGCTTCCCTTGTGGCTCAGCTGGTAAAGAAATCACCTGCAATGCAGGAGACCTGGGTTCAGTCCCTGGGTTGGGAAGATCCTCTGGAGAAGGGAAAGGCTGCCCACTCCAGTATTCTGGCCTAGAGAATTCGATGGACTGTATAGTCCATGAGGTCACAAAGAGTTGGACATGACTGAGCAACTTTCACTTTCTTTCAGGAAGCTCCATTGACATGGGCTTTTTGGATACAACCAGTAAGTCTGTGTTCATATATTCTTTCAAAACTGAAAACCCATCTTGTTGCTCCTATAAAAGAGAAAACCATGGTAATGATTTATATCAATTTGGTATTAAGGTAAGGAAGACAATGATTGTGTCTCATAAATACACATCCAAAGAAGAGTGGAGAAACAGACAACCTTCAGGGTGACCCAAGTTTCAATAAGAGAATTAAATTTACATTCTGGCCTTTTAGGACTTTCCCACCGGACTTGGACGCTGAATATGTGCAGAAAGCCCTTCAATGCAGGATATAGGGGTGGGACCCAGAACCCATCTTGTCCTAATCCTTCTCACACTGATGAGGAGGAGGATGCTAAGAGATTGTGACTAGCTGAGGTCACAGAGCCATGTAGTAGTTTAGAGGCATAGCCCATTGATTCAAACTTCAGGATGTCCACCCAGCAGTCTGCCCACATGTGATGCTCCTTCTCTGGTCAACTATCCCAAGATTCTCAAAAGTGTGACCCACCTGAGTATCTAGACATGGACATTTTCTTCCTGGACTCAAAGTGCAGCCACATTGTTGGAAGGTAAATCTGAAAGCTGAAATCTGTGAGTTGGAGTGTTCTAAACAGAAGTTCCAGACTGACTGTGCCCAGATTCAGTCAAACTGTCCTTCCAGAGAAACCCCAACTTCTAAGTAATAGTGCATGTGTTTAATGGCTGTACAGAACTTAGATTCCTCCAAGGAGAATCTGAATCTCAGTAGATATCTGGACCAAACTACAATCTTTGCCTAATTTAAACTTTCATTTAAAGTTTTTCTGTGAAATATGAATTTGTGAATGGGAGTTGATAGCAAGAAGCTAGGGAGTTTGGGGATGTTGAATGAGCTGTCACATTACCATAACCTGATTTAGAGGCCCAGAAGGCAATTGTGACTGGAATTTTCTGAGCTGAAATGATGATGGGAGAGTTATACATAGAGAGGTTATGACAGACTCAGCCTCTGGAGTGACTGTAAGGGCAACGGATTGTGACTGGAGGTGAAATTCACGGGTATGTAAAGGAATGCTTTCAGGGAAGGACATTACTGAGGCAAAGAGAGAGAGTTAAATTTGGGATTTTAAGGGCATAGAAAATTTCAGGATCAGAATAACTAGCAGTGGGTGCATTGAATCATAAATAAGGAATTAAAAAAATACAGTCACACGTCAGTCATCGCAGTGAAGCAGCCGAGGCGTTGATTTAAATGATACCATCTTAGAACTATTTTAGAAGTAAAAGCTTCAATTTCCAGTTCCATGGGCAATCTTTGGCCAAGACTTCACATTTCCAAACTAAGGGAGAAACAGTCTGACCACCAGTGAGTAGATGTCTTGTAATTGAACTATTTGAGGCAACAGCTCAGAAACCTTCCTGGTGAACAGGGAAATATTTGCTGTGAGCTTTATAGTCTCCCTCACTTTAATCCTTTGCTGTACTTCTGAGGGGGCTTCCTGGGTGGCTCAGTGGTAAAGAATCCGCCTGCCAATGCAGGAGACACAGGAGATACGGGTTTGATCCCTGAGTGGGGAAGATCCCCTGGAGGAGAAAATGGCAACCCACTCCAATATTCTTGCCTGGAGAATTCCTGGGCAGAAGAGCCTGGTGGGCTAGGCTATTACTTCTCACCTCTTCTCCTCGGAAGGGTCACTGATTCTGCTTGGAGAGCTTGCCCTTGGGCTATGCTAAGATCACTGGATCATCTTTATGGGACAAATGCAGTTCAGAGATTTTGACTGACTCAGGCATATAGAGATATGGTATTGGCTCTATTCAAACTCTTTTCTATGTACTTTTCCACTTATTTACTAATTTAGGCCTCAAGATTTCTCTCTTAGGATATTAGCTACCACTTAGAAGTAGTTTAAATAATTTGCCCCAGGATGGCACAGGTAGAATGGGGTAAGCCTGGGGCTTGAACCCATGCCATTCTTCTGCCTAGCTCCTAAGTACACAGAGTTCTATTCCTAGGTTTTGGGGAATTCTTTCACCTCCACCCAGTTCCTATATTCTGATGGAGCATCTTTGTCCCTTCCTTCAGGCATGAGTGTCATGATTCTAATCACCTTTGTCTTGTTCTCCCACATGTAAATCATGCCCTGGAAATATTGATTTTACTCCAGACACTTCCTAATTCCTAAGCGTGGTTTCTGAGCTGCTGCTTCAGATAGTTCAATTGACAAAAGATCTACCATTGCCCAGTGCTCAGCCTTCTCTTGTTGAATTCAAAGACCAGACCCAAGGCTGATCAAGGAAAGAGAAGATTTAAGCTTTGTCTGCCTCACCACCAAAGATCTAAAATTGTATTGTTTGATTAACATCTCAGTAACCTGACTGATTGTGACATTTTAAAATTCATAATGAATGATTTAATGTTCCTTCTGTGTGTTTTCCTGATTCCAAAATTATCAAAAGGTGTCAAGTTTAATTCTTCATGTTTTGGTCCCATAATTATTCCTTTATTGTCAACTCTATGGTCAAAAGAAACCCTTGGAAAAATAAAAACCATAAACCCAATAAAAAGGAGGGGAAACCCAAATCCCATAAGATATTAAACAGATTCAAGTCCTGACTGTTCATTTTAAACCAAAAAAAAAAAAAAAGATTAGGCTTCCTATAGTTGCTTTTGACTGACCTTTTTTTGGTAGCCAGAGTCAAAGACAGTCCATGGGCTCCTGTGTTGTCTGATCTCACAAATAAGTGCACACAACTATGTTATTGAGCAGGCCATTTTGATTAGGCTTTAGTCATTCACGTTTGTTAATTCTGTCCAAATATTTACTGCATTCTTAGTATGGCCAGTGCAGGAGAGTCTCTGCTTGAAGAGTTTGTAGCCCAGCAGTACCACAAGTCAATACCAACCACAATGTAAGGTAATGGTTGAAAAGATTACAAAGAAGGAATTCTTTCTACAGTCTACATCAGTTTATTTATGTAAAAAACTAAAGTATATGAATTACTCAGCTTACGAACAATTGTATCTTAATAGCTCAATTGCACATTAGCTGTTTGAAACCCTCAATATATTTTCTTCGATCATAGAAATTGCAGCTGAATGACATGTTTCTCTTCAACGGTCTTGACATTTAAGTCCTGGTGGGCATGAAGAGGAAAATGGTAAGAAAACAAAAAGAAAGGTAAGAAAGAGAATGCAGAAACATGTAACAGTGGCAGTAATGTGGTCTGACTCTGATCCTGTGCAGGTTCCCGTGTCTCTCTGAGTCTCAGTTTCCTCACTGTGCAAGAGATAATATTTCCTAAGTCTTGTAAGCACACAGCATCTGGTGTCGTCCAGTCCTCTTTCTTGAGCAGGAACTTTCTGCAGTTGCTCCGTTTTCCAGTGCTCTAATTTACAGACATCTCCACATCTCTATCTCCATCAGCCAAAGGGAGCCCATTCCCTCAAATTATCTTTCACCAAAATTACCCGCCTTTCCTTTCCAGCTATTCAAAGCTCTGATTAACTCAGCCTTGTTGCTCTCAGCTGGCTGTTAGGACAAAAAACAATCTGTTTGAATCAACCCACACAAATGCAGGAAGGGCTTGACAGTCTCTGAACTCTCCTAGAGTTAGTGGCATTTAAAAAAAAATTGCTTATTATCCCACAAGCATGTCTCAGTGAGGTGATTTCAGCCAGCCAGCCAAAGTGAAGTCAAAACTCCAGGCACAGTGGGGGAAAGATATTTTTGGGCTGGTGAAGGTCAGCTCGTTCTGTGCACCTGTCCCTGGTCAGCTCCATGCTGAATTTCCTTTTTTCAGTCTCATTCCTTTCTTTACTTCTGAACCTCCAATTTCTCTAAAGCTTTCTGCCTGCCTGGATGGCTTTTTTGGCAATAACACCAGGGGGTCCAAAGGTGAGGAGACCAGGGAGGAAGGGGCGTTTGCACACGCTGTTGATATTTCTGAGTCTTTTATAGGTAGGGGGTGTCTCTCCTAGCACATCGGTTACCCTTTATGAATCTGAGATAATAGCTCTGGGATTGTTGAGATGTGAGTTTGGAGGGCGATATTCATTGGCCGTGAAAGTACAAATTCATGGAACCTCTAAAGACTCTCTCTTAGGTTTCATAAGACTATTGACTTACCAATATTTTTACCAAACTGCAAACCTTTCATGTTTGAACTGGCCTAGATCTTGGAGATTTCTTTGGTCCAGCTCCTCATTGTAATTTTTTTCAAGAATTTTTGTTTTAATCTGGACCATTTTTAAAGTCTTTATTGAATAGTTAAAATATAGCTTCTGTTTTATGTTTTGGGTTTTTTTTTTGGCTGCAAGGCATGTGGAATCTTAGCTCTCTGATCAGGGATCGAACCCACACCCTCTGCATTGGACAGTGAAATCTTAACCACTGGACAGCTAGAGAAGTCTCCCTAGTTCCTTATTTTAAAGACAAGAAAGCCAAATCCCAGAGAGATAAACATGTAATTGCTTCTGCATTATATCCTTTGTGTCTTCTCAGAGTTGTGGGAAATGACAGCAGTGAGGTCTGTGCATAGGAATCAGTTGAAAACAGGTCTTTCCCCATCCCCCACATGTTAAGCTTTAGAAAGAAGCTGATGCGTAAAGGAAAGCAGAAGACCTGACCTATGGCAAGTTGTCTGTGGTGTGAGATGAGGCAGTGTGAAGGGAAACGTCCATATTTCATGCTCAGATTGTAAATTAGAGGACATCACTCAGCTCCCTGCCCACGGTTGGAAGTACTGGTTGGGAATGGTCAAAATGGCACTAGAGCAATAGATGGTCTGGGGAGCTCACCCTATTTATGTACAGGGCTGGGACTGATGCATCATGCCACAACCCCTGATGTTCCCTGCTCATAATTAAGGACAAAAATTGTAATTTCATTTTAAAAAAGGTTAAAATTGACCTTGACTCTTTAACTCACAGAGTAGTTGGGAGTATCAAACAAGGTCATCTGTGTAAACGCAGTTCATAAACTGAAAGTGTACATGAGTGCAAGATGTAATAAAATTTAAAGAAAGAAAGAAAAAGTCAAAGAAACATAAGTCAAGTCAAAGTCAAGAAAACATAAGTCAAAGCTGGAGAGAAAATAAATCCAAGATTTATTTGGATTTGGTCAGTTCTTCCTCTGCTGACCATCTTACCCATGGCTTTTTACCACATCTTTCCTCCATCAGAATTGATTAAGTTTTCCTTCAGGCTGGCACAAATCTCATGATGTCAATCCACTGGTAGAGGTTCAGTTTTTTTTTAATGGCTGGGACTTAAATGCACTGCTGGGAGTGGGGGTGTGGGGAGTGTGAAGGGTCAGGATCAAAGCTCAGTGGATGTCTAGTTATCACGGCTCCTTCAGATTGCTCAGAAAAGTGAAGGTCAGTGGGCAAATGCTCTAGTGCCTGCTGGGGATATCTGACCCTAACATGGTGAAAAAATTACATTAATATTTGTATTGTACCCCCAGCAAAAACAGTTATAGTCAGCCAAATGTCAGTGTGACTGAAGCTTGCGGTCATCATCGTGATGTGAGGCAAGTTCTTATAGAGCGTGGAGCCTTTCTCTAAATGTTGTAATTATATTACATCATTATTGATCTTCCATGGAAAATGCCATGTCATTTCTCCTAGTGAACCCTTAAATTTCTACTTCTCTCTAGCTTAGCATGCGAATTTAATCAAACACTAATTGTTGCAAAGAAATTCAAGAAAAAAATAATTTTCAAGGTTTTGTCCCTTAGCATATTAGTACTTGATTCTTTCTATCCAAATTTCACATATAAACAATAATTTCTGTATTACTTGATATTTCTCCATTATTAGAGATATATTTCTTCCATTGTTAGATGGATGACATTATTAGATGTATTGATTAACTTCTCCATTATTTGGTGTATGACCTGGCAGGAAGGAGAGGACCCTGAGAATTTCATGTGGGATGTTCATTGTCTCAACTGGGAAGGGCTTAGACCACCTCCCTCTTATTTCGGTGGACTGCTGTCCTCGAGGGGCTGAGACAAGACGAGTATCTTCCACAGGCCCCTAAGGGGAGCAGGAGGGCTGGAGTACCACTGGTACCCTCCCGGGAGTGCCGTGCATTACATATTTGCTGTCTATCTTCTTCCTCTTGCTTTGATGTAGTTTTTGGCCTTTGTGTGTGTTTGTAAACCATTTCAAATCTTTCTCATGAAAAGTGCCTGTGGAAAATGACCTCCTAAGATTTTTCCAGGGAAAATTGAATTTGTTCACCGTTTCGCTCTTTCTACTTCCTAGTATTATGTTATCTGAGGATAATTCTTTGACACTTTGAGAATTTACATCCATCATGCTTTGTTAGTTTCAAGGAGTTTATGCTTGGAGAATGTGATCATCTTCTAGGACTATTCCACCAAAATCTCATCCTCATATTACTTAGTTATTAATACTGTTTACATTTTTGATGGAAGTAAATACTTTTTGGATGTAAAACTTCAATGGGGGAGATTAATCTCCATAGAGCAATGGTGATAAAGCACTCTCCCTTAAAACTCTTATGCCAGACACGTGTATTATTTGTCAAAATCCAGGCTATTTGAACTGTGGCTAGGCACCATGAAAAACAAACAGGCATAAAGCCCTCAAAGAGAACGGGTTGTAGAACATACACTTGAATACTGCCAACATTAACTAGGAAGTCCTCCAAAGTTCATGATTTCTAAATGGAAGTAATGTGGCTCCCTTTGAAAAGAGCTTCAAAACATCAAATACTTAATCTTATTTTTTAAGAATTGGTCTGTAAACATGATGATTCTCAGCCCTCTCATTATTTTTGCTTCCATGTGGTCAGTAACAGAAGAGAGTCTTATTACTCAAGATATTTTGAAATTTCAGTTTCAAAACCTTCTGAGAAACAGGCATGGTGGAAGCAGATGAAAACAGATGGCTTTATTGTTGTGAATTGTTTAAAAAGTATTTTCTTTTAATGATAAGAAGGATTTGATCCTGTGTTCGATCTAAAGTTGGGTCCTTATGCTAAAAATCGATGTAAGACGTTAGGTCTTACATGGAAAGGTGGGCCCCACCTCCACATCCTACATCCAAGTTGTGCCTCTTTTCACCGATGCTATGCATGCATGCTAAGTTGCTTTGGTCATGTCCGACTCTCTGCGACCCCATAGACTGTTGCCTGCCAGGCTCCTCTGTCCATGGGATTCTCCAGGCAAGAATACTAGAGTGGGTTGCCATGCCCTCCTTCAAGTGACCTCCCCTACCCAGGGATGGAACCTATGTCTCCTGCATTGTGGGCGGATTCCTTACTGCTGAACCACTGGGAAGCCTCTTTCCACTGAGGGATCCCCACAAACAGAGCAAGGGCAAGGAGGTCTGTTAGAAGAGAGTGACTTACCTATAACACACCAACCCCCCCCTTGCCCACAATGCAGTCTGTCTACAGACCTGTTGGTTCTGCTTCCAAAGCCTCTCTTAAGTTGCTCTGTCCACCCTGCTCCAAGTCCTCTGCCAAGTTCAAGCTCCCCACTGTCCCATTCAATCTGCCTGCCCTCCGAGGAGACAGCTCCGTGGTCCCCTGTGGACCAGAACCAGGCAGTCTCCATCCTGAGGTCTGAGAGATGGAGGAGAGGTACTCACTAGAGATGATTCACCCTCCCATCCCCACCACTCCTCTCCCGTGACATCTAAGCACTCTGGTTGCCCATGGGACAGGATATCACATCCTCAGTGGCTGTAGCCAGGCTTGTCCTGTCTCTCTGCCTCCTGTATCCCAGCCCTGCTCCTCCTGTCCCACAAACGAGCCCTTCTGGTTGGGGCCCTTAAGGTCTGTGGCCCAGGGTAAAGAAGAGGAAAGAGGAGGATGAAAGTGAAAACAACTATTTGAATAAACACTCCATGAGCTAGTGGACCACACACAGTAAAAACTAGAACGTGAACAAAAATATCCTTTCTCGATTTCCACAAAATTTACCTGTTCATCTCGTCAGGGCAGACTGGGTAAGTTAGTCATGATGTGTTTATAATTTGCACAGTTTGGAAACAGGGCAGCTGTGTGGAAAAGGACCTTCGTGACTGAAGGAGAGACTTTTGACTGGGTTCCTGTGTCTAATGTGTTGCTCTAAATTCCTGACCCGGTTTCATAAATCTTCCTCGTCACAGGCACACAACTGTCCATTTTTCACTTTAGGTGGCACTCTCAATATCCTGCTCACTGTTTTTAATGCATGCTAAGTCAGGCTAGTTGTTACAAGCCCGGAATTGTGAATCGATCAGTCACTGACTGATTAAACTTCGTTTCTTTAAAAAGTGACCACATCCAGTATTTTTATTTGTGGATCATGCCATTGGGATGATTAATTGGTTGGAAGCAGGAAACCCGGGTCTCACTGTGAAACTGCGCTTGCCTGGCAAGCGCGCTGTGTCTTGTGTAGGTTTGATGTTTGCAACGACTTTTCAGGGAGCAGAAGGGAATGACATGTAGACTCAAGCCCTGATCCCAGCCTCAGTCATTGCCTTAACAAAAAGATTAGACATGTCTGCTTCTGTGCATCACTACCCCAGTATCACAACCATTTGTTTTATCTTCTAATTGTTTTATCTTTTGAGGTATGCTTATCTCAGATTGCTGCACAATGCTGTCAGCAACTCCTGGGAGGAACTGAGACTCACACCTGTCTCTTTCTGAGCATCTGCTGCCATGTTTTATATCTAGCTGAATCTTGATAAATGTTTTATGGCTGAAATAATGGTTACCTTGTAAAAACGTCTACTCAGCATAGACACTTACTGGTCTTCATGTGCTGGGCCCCGGGTGTCAGAGTCCGAGAGAATCTCAAAAGGGGGATTTAAATAAAGTTTGTTTCTCAATGATCTTATTTTTGGTATTTGATTTTAAGTTTTAGACTTTATGACAGAAGTCCTAAGGATTAGTTTCTAATTATCCTGAGAGTTGAGAGCTGGAGGGGGTCTTCGGTGATTAGGTCAAGTTTACAGATTCAGAGCTGGGGGACCTGGGAGGGTGAGTCTGGTCCCAAGGCCCAGAGCTTGCCGATGTCCAGAAGATTAAGAACTTGGAACCATCACTTCCTTTCTGGGGCTCTTGAGTTACGTGGGAAATAAAAGTGAACCGAGCTGAGTCTATCTCTTCTCATTTTAGTCCTGGCTCCATGGTGGCTTTTTACTGGAGATAGCTAGAAATATACTTTCAGCTTTGATTGGATTTTAAAAGGATACTAATTAAAACCTTAGATATATGACAAAGTCTCTGGGGGGTAGGGACCTTTAGGTCAGTGTATGAATTCAGAGATCAGGAGCCTGTTTGTTCTAACACGCCATGTGAAAGAGCCACTGGATCCAACCTGCCTCCTACCTGTGGAGAATAGGAGAGGACACATCTGAAGGAAATATTGAGCTTTGGAAATTAATTTCATTATCCATAATAGGAACAAGGTTACTTATTTGGTACAGTTGGCAATTTAATTCTGTAATTTCTCTCTTTTGCTTCTATCAAAACCAAAAGCCTTTACTAAACAGTTCTTCTGCAGCTTCTGACCACTGCTGACTTCCCCCCAAGAGCTAGCACTGTTTCCTCAGTAAGACTTGGCAGGTGAGGATGTCTGTCCCCCTGACATGAGTCTTTCTTTGTTTCTTAAATTATTTTGACTGTTTTAGTGTGGCTGACATTGGCAAATGTAAAGCACATTTAGAACTGAGAACTTCTCCCTCCTTAATTTCTTGGTCAGATTGTAGTGTCGAAAAATTCGGAAATGACCTAAAATAATAGATCAGTACGTGGATTCCATGACCTGTGGCAAATATCACCTTCGAAATAAAATGTTAAAAAAATTCTCAGCATGTGTATTTTCCTTTCAACAAACTCTTTTTAATCGTAGGTTGGTGTTAGTTTCCATATTTCCTGTCTGCTTTTTGCTACCCTATTTAGAATTCTAGGTTTTAACCTCCCTGTAAGATATCCTCCAGAGTTCTTTCTGGAAGAACCATGGAAGGGATATGAACACTGGCTTAAGTTTCTTCTTTTCTGGGGTTAGCGGATTTTTTTTCCTACTGTTACCTCTTTGGCAAAATTCAAGCGCTGGGCTAAATTTTCATTATTATTCAAAAAGGATTTTTTTTAATTGATAAAAGCCTAACTTGCCCTCTGCAAAATGAGTTTTGCTAATTAAAAGGCTCTGATTCTTAGTCAATGTTAACACCTGTCGAATACCAACCAAACATCGTAGTGCTAACCCAGGTGGTGGCATATTGGTTGATTGCAGAAATTCTTTATGAGGCATAAACAAGAAGGCAAAAATTAATTATTGCTTACTGGGTTTGAATGAATAATTACTCTAGTTTCCATCAGCATCAAATGAGAATGATTTTCAAAGTCAAGCGGTCCAGAAAAGAGTCTCAGTGGTTTGGGGGCAATGATTTTGTAAGAATGTAGAAGGATGCATATTTTTAACATCCATTATTCTACCCATGCCTAAAATTGTGAATATTACTGCTTAAGGCACCAGCCTTTATCTTCTCTGAGAGATAATATTCAGAGGAATAGTAAAAGAGTGGCACATGGGACTTAGAACATTTTCTCAGCCATCCTTCTGACATCTTTATGAACACTTCATCCATATATTTATGTGCGTATTTTATTTATTCTATGTATTTATAGCTCTGCTTATTTCACAAAGGATTTGCTCAAGAATTATTTCAGCATATAATAAAAAATAAAGAGGGACCTCCCTGGCGGTCCAGTGGTTAAGACTTCCTGCTTCCACTGCAGGAAGCGAAGGCTTCATCTCTTGTGGGGATCCCACATGCTGCGTGGTGTGGTCAAAAAGAAAAATAAGAAAAGATATGAGAGTGTGAAAAATACTTAAAAAAAATAAAGAAATATGGCACGTATGTTTTTTTAACTTGGAAAACATTTGCATTCATTTTTACTTTCCCACATCACCAGTCATGGATATGAGTGGCTAAATTTTCTACCCATCAGAAAAATACAACACTCTTGAGTGATGATGTTGTCCTATGGAGAATTCTCAATCTTTGGTCTGACATATGTATTTTAAACTTAAATTTTTTAAGGGAAGAAACATCTGTACTTGCTATTATGTTGGGTAAACCCAACCAATAACTATGAAAATAGGTAATTATTAAGCATAACCCTGGAAATGATTGTAAAATACATCTGGGTATTCTTTGCACACTACCTTCAAAACAATGGAGTCTGATTCCTCTCTCCTAACAAGTGCTGAACTCATGACTTGCTTCTAATGATTAGAACATGATGCAAGTGATGCTGTGTGACCTATAAGCTCCTGAACTTGTGGGGAAACACACTTTGGAAGCCCCGAGTCAACACTCAAGAAGTCCTGCTCCTTTGAACACACCAGGCTGGAGAGAGGTACCCCAGATGTTTGGGTCTTCCCAGCCCTGACACCAGTCAGATGAGAAGAACTTTGGCCATATCTTAGCCTGAGTGACTACCTGACTGCATCACTAGAGAGGCATCAGAAGCAGGATGGATCAGCCAAGCTGCCCTGGAAGTCTGACTTCCAGATGCTGAGATGGGGAAATGATGACTGTGTTTTAAACCACCAAGTTTTGGACGATTTGTTGGGCAGTGTGGACACCTGGAACAGCCCTCACACTGAGCTGGGTAATTGTAGGGGGTTTTAAAGGCCAAAGTAATAATGTCCCTGTCCTTTAAAGGTTATGTCATCAGGAAAACGTCTTTTAAGCCCCACTGATCATTCAGTGTGCCTTTGCTAGGGGCTAGAGAGGGCAATGGCACCCTACTCCAATACTCTTGCCTGGAAAATCCCATGGATGGAGGAGCCTGGTGGGCTGCAGTCCATGGGGTCGCTAAGAGTTGGACACAAATGAGCGACTTCACTTTCACTTTTCACTTTCATGCATTGGAGAAGGAAATGGCAACCCACTCCAGTGTTCTTGCCTGGAGAATCCCAGGGACGGGGGAGCCTGGTGGGCTGCCGTCTGTGGGGTCACACAGCGTTGTACACGACTGAAGAGACTTAGCAGCAGCAGCAGCAGCAGAGAACAATTTGGAACACATCCAGTAGAGCGTCTTCAAAGCCTCTGATGACAGCTGTCGGCTGAGTTGGTGTCAACCCTGGCCTGGTTTAATTTTGGAAAATTGGAGCAACTTGTCCTCTGACTTAGGGCCTGGCCGACACTGAACTCTTGATCAGTGACTCTGTGTGTTTGTATCTCTGTCTGTGTGTTTTGTGTATTTTCTTATTTTATCCAAAGGCATAAGTAATAGTCCTCTGGTTGCTTTATGTACAAAGTATCAAGTTACTAGGGAGAAAGTATTGTTTATCAACTGAGCTTTCAAACAGGTATGGGATATTTCTGAGAAAAAGAATGAATAAAACAAACAAAAAAAGTGGCCATGCTTCCCCTTTATCACATGAACTTTAAACTAAGTTAAAAATAATATTTAGTGGTCTAAAGGCCTAACTGAAACTTTATAGAGTAAATTGGTGAGAATTTTCATAATTACTCTTATAACTATAGTATAAACAAAAATGATGATTTTAAAAAATAAAATTTAATTAACAATTGCCACCAAATCTCATTTCTTTCCGGGTAGGCTAGTCTGCATTATGCTGCTTTGTTGTTTTAGTTGCTAAGTCGTGTCTGACTCTTTTGCAACCCCATGGGCTCTAGCCCACCAGGCTCCTCTGTCCAGGAATTTCCCAGGCCAGAATACTGAAGCAGGTTGCCATTCTCAACTCCAGGGGAGCTTCTTGACCCAGGGACTGAACCTGCGTCTTCTGCATTGGCAGGCAGATTCTTTACCACTGAGCCACCAGGGAACCTGTTATGCTGCTTTATTCATTCTAAATTAAAAACAAAATCCTATCCCCCAAAGATAAAATTATTTATAGTATGAGTAAAGAGTATTCTATTTCCTGAGTTGTGTGGGATTTCTCTCACACAGTTTTGATGCCTCATGGGAAAAAATCCACAGAGAACGACAGCAGAAATCTTTCCTGGTCCAAACCTCCCCTTCTCATCAGGGAATACACGTGTTCAGGCATCTGTCTCATTGTTTCCTTAGTTGATTCATGTAAGCAAGAAAATGAGCTGCGTTAGCGACTGTGTTAGTGAGTTAACTTAGTTACTTAACATATATGTTAAGACATATATGTTGACTATACTGACCAAGAAATATTTGTTTCCAAACAATAAAACAAAAATATTATTATTACAATATTATTTTAGGTATGAAGGTGAATACATTCATTATAAACCCTGTATTTCTTAGACACATAGCAAGTTCTGTAGAGAACAGTAGGTATTTGATAAATACTTGCTGTGGTTGACAAGCTGCCTTTGCACTGAGGATTGACTATCCTGCCCAAGCATCACTCAGCAAAGTCACCTCCAGAAAAGGTGTGGACTTTGTAATGTTGGGGCCAGGTTGTTGAAGAATTTCATCCCCAGGCACCTTTCTCTACACCCTACTCATTCTGGACAGAGCAGGGTCCCCATTTCCAATTTTCATAATTATATAGAAAGGTTTCATGTTGGCCTCAAAAATCCAATAATTTAAAAATCAACAACTTAAAATCTAACAATTTTGAAATCACATATTGGTGAATTTTGACCTAGAAGAAGTGATCAATAATTAGGTTGAAAGAATACTGTCCTCATTAAGTGAATGTTTTCAGAGGTTTGTAAAATATTTGACTAAGACTTTTCACTGCAAGGGACAAAAGAGAGTCATCAGTTCGTTTCACAAAGAGTGAGCATGGCTTTGAGACCAGGGCTGGATAGATTTCAAAATGCTCTCAGTGCAGACCCTCACAATGTTTTGAGGGGATAAGACCTGAAATCCAGCACATGAGTGGTGTTTTCTATTAAAGAGGCTCAGAGAACATGCTTTGTGCATTTCTATTAAAAACAGCTCATCTTTATTGATCTCTATGCAAAGCATTCATCTAAGAACTTCAGGTTATTCCTTTTGACCCTTATAAAAGCCCTGAGTTTGTTATTCTTATCTCCATTTTATAGATGATGATAACTGAGGTACAGGGAAGTTAAGTGATTTGCTACCCATCGTAGAGTCACCCGGGAGAGTCAGGATTCCAATCCAGGCAACTGGGCTCCAGACAAAGTCATCATTGTATCTTCCATCTGTGGAGCAGAATAGTTACTTCCAGAGGCAGTGGTGGTTGGGGAGGGAGGAGGTAGTGATTTCATCTAAAATAAAACAGAAGTAGCCTTTCCTCCAGGTAATTTGCGGTCCTTCTTTTATACAGAGGAAATTCATCCTGCTTCTTACATGGAAATAGAGCCTCTGAGTGTGAAGTCATCTTTTACAATCCCAATATAGCAACAGCCTCAAGCTGTTCTGAACTTGAGAATACTGGCTGGCTGACTCAGATTGACAGTGATGAACATATTTTGGCTGACACTTTATCAGAATTTGGGTTATTTATCTCATTAATATTTTTCTCTAGGCGAAATCTATTTGTAATGCTCTTTCTATTTATAAAATGGAAATACTTCCTTTCTTGAGTCAGATGACTCTCTGTAACAGGTAAGCGAGAAGCTGGAGACAGGTGGTTTAGATGCCTTCTTAGCATCGTTTAAAAAAAATGCAATCTCTTTGTACAAAGATGTAAGTCTGGTTGGGAGCAGTGCTCCCTGTGTACCATTTTGGTTTTCTGAGCAGAAGTTGCCTGTGCTTCTAAAGCAGGATTTCCTGCTAGGTACACACTATTCCAAACAGTTCCTGGGAGCGAGGAGACCAGGCTCTCACACCAGGTCCCTTTCCATTGATCAGGCTTCTCAAGGGGTGATATCAAAGCTAGAAATTCAACCCTGAAACAGAAATTTGGGCTCCTGGTGCTGTAGCTGTTTCTTTTTTTCTTTTCTTTTTTTTTTTGACTCCCCTCATGGGCTGCCTTGTTGAGAATCTTATAAATGAGCCATATATTGTGACATAGCCCTTCCATCTTGAAGACTGAAATATACTGAAAATCCAAAGATGAACTTTAAATATATCTTTTATAAAGTCTGAATATGGTTTTAAAAAGTATTCTCAGGGCAGACTTATTAGTCAGCCCCAGGTGTGGGCTTGTGCATTCCAGTTTGAGCATGTCCGTGCCTGTGGAAGAAGTTGGAGGAGATGAGTTTTAAACAAGAAAAACAAAATCATTCTTGAAAAAGGAACATTTCTAAAGAGGAAATTCACAGTGAGTGCTTCTGAAAAGTTTTGTTGTCAAGATGTCTCATGCAACAAATGTCAAGTCTATCACCATTACCTGGATAAGTTAGCCAGAAGTATTTTGTAGATTTGCAGTTATTACCTCACCTTCACCTTGTTAACAGGCAAATATGTTGATGAACAGAGACCTAGAGAACTGCTGTACTTAATCACTTCCTTCCCACTCTGCAGCACTATTAGATGGCTTCTCCTTAATTATCATATCCTTGGAGATGTGAAATGCTATATTATGGGAGGATCTGCAGGGTACTTAAATGATGTGGGTCATGTCTTTGGGGCATTTTAACTCCTTTTAAGTCCAAGAGGAGATGAGTAAACATCCTCAATTTGAATGCTTGGTCAGGGACCCTGCTGGGCATGTTATGTTCCATCGGTGTGTCCAGTGCTCATTTCTCTGTTGTTCACACACACACACATAATCTTGATCCCAGTCCTGGCTGCACTAGCTTTGGTGGTGTCTCCCTATATGGTGGACCAAGTGGGACCATGTTAAGTTTGAAGAGTGAGGTGCTGAGGTTCTTCAGGAGGAAGAAGCAGAGGCTGGGTTCCAGGGCTTGGGAGGGAAGGAGGGAGGAGCTGGAGGCAGAGACACAGATTGGGGGTGAGGCCTTTGCAGGGGGTTCCCAGGGCCACAGTCAGGAGCTGAGGTCTCAGGAGAGTTGTTCAGGGGAAGGGATTGTCAAAGGTCAGAGCACTTGAAGTGCTTTAACCACCAGGCTAAAATGTGGTTTTGCTGACAAACCATTAGCCATACTCATCAAGAAACAAAGGGAGAAAAATCAAATCAATAAAATTAGAAATGAAAATGGAGAGATCACAACAGACGACACAGAAACACAAAGGATCATAAGAGACTGCTATCAGCAATTATATGCCAATAGAATGGACAACGTGGAAGAAATGGACAAATTCTTAGAAAAGTACAACTTTCCAAAACTGAACCAGGAAGAAATAGAAAATCTTAACAGACCCATCACAAGCACGGAAATTGAAACTGTAATCAGAAATCTTCCAGCAAACAAAAGCCCAGGTCCAGATGGCTTCACAGATGAATTCTAACAAAAATTTAGAGAAGAGCTAACACCTATCCTACTCAAACTCTTCCAGAAAATTTCAGAGGAAGGTAAACTTCCAAACTCATTCTATGAGGCCACCATCACCCTAATACCAAACCCTGACAAAGATGACCACACAAAAAAGAAAACTACAGGCCAATATCACTGATGAATATAGATGCAAAAATCCTTAACAAAATTCTAGCAATCAGAATCCAACAACACATTAAAAAGATCATACATCATGACCAAGTGGGCTTTATCCCAGGAATACAAGGGTTCTTCAATATCTGCAAATCAATGTAATACACCACATTAACAAATTGAAAAATAAAAGCCATATGATTATCTCAATAGATGCAGAGAAAGCCTTTGACAAAATTCAACATCCATTTATGATAAAAACTCTCCAGAAAGCAGGAATAGAAGGAACATACCTCAACATAATAAAAGCTATATATGAGAAACCCACAGCAAACATTATCCTCAATGGTGAAAACTTGAAAGCATTTCCCCTAAAGTCAGGAGCAACACAAGGGTGCCTACTCTCACCACTACTATTCAACATAGTTTTGGAAGTTTTGGCCACAGCAATCAGAGCAGAAAAAGAAATAAAAGGAATCCAAATTGGAAAAGAAGAAGTGAAACTCTCACTGCTTGCAGATGACATGATCCTCTACATAGAAAACCCTAAAGACTCCACCAGAAAATTACTAGGGCTAATCAATGAATATAGTAAAGTTGCAGGATATAAAATCAACACACAGAAATCCCTTGCATTCTTATATACTAATAATGAGAAAATAGAAAGAGAAATTAAGGATACAATTCCATTCACCATTGCAACAAAAAGAATAAAATACTTAGGAATATATCTACTTAAAGAAACAAAAGACCTATATATATAAAACTATAAAACACTGGTGAAAGGAATCAAAGAGGGCACTAATAGATGGAGAAATATACCATGTTCATGGATTGGAAGAATCAATATAGTGAAAATGAGTATACTGCCCAAAGCAATTTATCGATTCAATGCAATCCCTATCAAGCTACCAACAGTATTTTTCACAGAACTAGAACAAATAATTTCACAATTTTTATGGAAATACAAAAACCTCAAATAGCCAAAGCAATCTTGAGAAAGAAGAATGGAACTGGAGGAATCAACCTGCCTGACTTCAGACTCTACTATAAAGCCACAGTCATCAAGACAGTATGGTACTGGCACAAAGACAGAAATATAGATCAATGGA
Organism: Bubalus kerabau; assembly: GCF_029407905.1. Lineage (NCBI taxonomy): Eukaryota > Metazoa > Chordata > Mammalia > Artiodactyla > Bovidae > Bubalus > Bubalus kerabau. Next base: position 27,485,339 of record NC_073636.1, read on the forward strand.
ACAAAATAGAAAGCCCAGAGATAAATCCACGCACATATGGACACCTTATCTTTGACAAAGGAGTCAGGAATAGACAATGGAGAAAAGACAATCTCTTTAACAAGTGGTGCTGGGAAAACTGGTCAACCACTTGTAAAAGAATGAAACTAGAACACTTTTTAACACCATACACAAAAATAAATTCAAAATGGATTAAAGATCTAAACGTAAGACCAGAAACTATAAAACTCCTAGAGGAGAACATAGGCACAACACTCTCCGACATAAATCACAGCAGGATCCTCTATGACCCACCTCCCAGAATATTGTAAATAAAAGCAAAAATAAATAAATGGGACCTAATTAAAATTAAAAGCTTCTGCACAACAAAGGAAACTATTAGCAAGGTGAAAAGACGGCCTTCAGAATGAGAGAAAATAATAGCAAATGAAGCAACTGACAAAGAATTAATCTCAAAAATATACAAGCAACTCCTGCAGCTCAATTCCAGAAAAATAAACAACCCAATCAAAAAAATGGGCCATAGAACTAAACAGACATTTCTCCAAAGAAGACATACAGATGGCTAACAAACACATGAAAAGATGCTCAACATCACTCATTATCAGAGATATGCAAATCAAAACCACAATGAGGTACCATTTCACGCCAGTCAGAATGGCTGCTATCCAAAAGTCAACAAGCAATAAGTGCTGGAGAGGGTGTGGAGAAAAGGGAACCCTCTTACACTGTTGGTGGGAATGCAAACTATTACAGCCACTATGGAGAACAGCGTGGAGATTCCTTAAAAAACTGGAAATAGAACTGCTATATGATCCAGCTATCCCACTGCTGGACATACACACCGAGGAAACCAGAATTGAAAGAGACACGTGTACTCCAATGTTCATCACAGCACTGTTTATAATAGCCAGGACATGGAAGCAACCTAGACGTCCACCAGCAGATGAATGGATAAGAAAGCTGTGGTACATATACACAATGGATTATTATTCAGCCATTAAAAAGAATACATCTGAATCAGTTCTAATTAGGTGGATGAAACTGGAGCCTATTATACAGAGTGAAGTAAGCCAGAAAGAAAAACACCAACACAGTATACTAACACATATGTATGGAATTTAGAAAGATGGTAACAATAACCCTGTATGCGAGATAGTAAAAGAGATACAGATGTGTAGAACAGTCTTTTGGACTCTGTGGGAGAGGGCAAGGGTGGGATGATTTGGGAGAATGGCATTGAAACATGTATAATATCATATGTGAAATGAATTGCCAGTCCAGGTTCAATGCATGATACAGGATGCTTGGGGCTGGTACATGATACAGGATGCTTGGGGCTGGTACATCCTCTGGGATGACCCAGAGGGATGGTATGGAGAGGGAGGTGGGAGGGGGGCTCAGGATGGGGAACACATGTACACCCTTGGCAGAAGCATGTTGATGTATGGCAAAACCAATACAATATTGTAAAGTAATTAGCCTCCAATTAAAATAAATAATTTTTTTAAAAAAAGTGGTTTTGCAAGCTGGTTAAGTGTATGGCACCATGGAGATCTGACATTGGGCATGTTAGCTTCACTTCTGCTTCACCTCTGAGTTATATCAGATCCATGGACAGCAGAAATAAATTCCAAATAATAACCAAACAGAGATAACCAACAACGATCTACTGTATAGCATGAAGAACTCTACCCATTAGGCAATAACCTATATGGGAAAAGAATCTGAGAAAGAATGAATATATATGCACTGTCGTTTAGTCGCTAAGTCATGTCCGATTCTTGCAACTCCATGGATGGTAGCCCACTTAGCTTCTCTGTCCATGGGATTTCCCAGGCAAGAATATTGGAGTGGGTTGCTATTTCTTTCTCCAGCGGATCTTCCCCACCCAGGAATCTAACCCGGGTCTCCTGCATTGCAGGCAGATTCTTACCGACTGAGTTAGGAAAGAAGCCTGAATATATATATATAAAACTGATTCACTCTGCTGTATATCTGAAACTAACACAACATTGTAAATCAACTATATTGCAATAATATTTTAAAATATATAAATATATAAGCAGAGTAACTATCAGAAGAAAAATTCTTATTTCAAAATGGAATAAAAAAAATCTTTCTACCATGGTTACAAAGCCTCAAATTTTATAATTCGCAAACTCCATTTTAAAAAAGGAGGTAGCTTTTCTTTAGCATCCTTAGTAGATGCCAGGCCTGGGCTAAGTGCTTTACATAGATCTTCCTTTGTGGCCACGAAAGTAACTCATTGCATTTATGAAAGCAATGAATTAATCCTTTTCATGGAGGCTGAAATGACCAAGCTTTCCTAAGGGGAGGATCCCTGAAGAGCCCCGAGGACAGGGTGATGCATCTCTTTAGGCCCATTTGACAAAAGCAGTAAATTTTGTTCCTAAGACTATACTGTGAGCAGTAGAAAAGTCTTTTCACGGCTCAAAGAACCTTGTTGCCTGAAATGAGAGCTGCCTGGGATGGCAAAATATCAACTATTTCTTTCCATTACTTCTTTATATTGAAATACACTGCCAAACAACCCAACCCAACCTACTAGTGTCCCAATAAATATCCTGTGTCTTCATAGTCACATGCAGGAGATGTTCTTTGAAAAGTTATATCAGATTTTACATTCTCTTTGTATCCAAATGTACCAAAGGAAGGTTAAAATTCTAATTAGAAATGTTTTCCATAAAATTCATTCTGAATGTTAAAATGAAGTAAACTTCTTCTTTTCCTAGACAATTTTCCATCAAGATCTCACAGAGGTTTTCAAATCTATTGTCTTGAATGTCAAGTTTAAGTCTTTGGTATTGGATTAAAGACAAGATGATAGCAAATTAGAAAAGTATTCAGATAATAACCACCCACAAAAAGGCAAAACTATTGGCTTTGAATTGAAAGATTAAAGAGACTATACTCATTTAATGCTAAGAAAATGGTTATTTAATGATAATCTTCATATACACATGCACAGTTGCTACATAGGAAATGGCCAGAACTGTTTTCTATTTTTGAAAAAATAGTAGGAAAATATGGGATTCAGCAGCAGCATAAAAGATTGAATTCATACTTTAAAGAGTACCTTGACTGAGGGATTATTAAATATATGGAGGAGACTCAGAGCGTCTTCACTAGAGGTTAAACAAGGGTAAGATGGGCCATTGTTTCGTTACTTATTTTTTATTTTTTTGGCCTGGCCATGCAACCTTTAGGCTTCCCTTGTGGTTCAAGTGGTAAAGAGTCTGCTTGCAATGCAGAAGACCTGGGTTCAGTCCCTGGGTCTGGAAGATCCCCTGGAGAAGGGAATGGCAACCCACTCCAGTATTCTTGCCTGGAGAATTCCATGGACAGAGGAGCCTGGCGTGCTATAGTCCAATGGGTCACATAGACTTGGACACGACTGAGCGACTAACACACATACACATGCCCGTGCCACCTCTGGCACGTGGGATCCTAGTTCCCCTACCTAGGATCAAACCAGTGCCCCCTGTTTTGGAAGCATAGAGTACTAACCCCTGGACCACGAGAAAAGTCCCTAGTTGCTTATGTGGTCTTATCTGACAGCAATAAGATTAGATAAGTAAATTCAAAGCCTTTGTAAATTACTTAGGCTTCTTATACTTATTCTATTGTATGTTCCTTTGGCATTTCACTTTGTGCAACATAATACTAAAAAGCGTTAGAGCATGGGGAGTAAACTGTCATTGAGAATTATTAAAAAATTTTTTTTTGTATATGACTGGTCTAAAATTGTCTCTTCCATTTACAGGAGTCATGGTTACTTCTGACATAAATGGAATTTTCAGATTTTCCCCTTGAAATTAGTTTTTAAAAAATAATCTCCTAAAAGAAATTGGGAGAAGATGAGTTATTAATAATTAATCAGTGTGATTGACTCCTTAAATAATATTTCAAAATATTAGAGTTTTGGATAGTAGTCTTTATTACTACAATGGCAGTCTTGGAATAAAATTTCAAGAGAACAATAACTAGATGATGTGTGTGCTTAGTTGCTCAGTCATGTCCGACTCTTTGCAACCCCATAGACTGTAGCTCACCAGTCTCCTCTGTCCATGGGGATTATCAAGGCAAGAATACTGGAGTGGGTTGCCATGACCTCCTTCAGGGGATCTTCCCAACCCAAGGACTGAACCCAGGTCTCCTGCATTACAGTCAGATTCTTTACTGTCTGAGCTACCAGGGAAGCCCAAGAATACTGGAGTGGTAGCCTCTCCTTTCTCCAGGCGATCTTCCCAACCGCGGAATCACACTGTGGTCTCCTACATTGCAGGCAGATTCTTTACCAGCTGAGCTACCAGGGAAATTCTCTTTTTAATAACTTTTTTAAGAACATTTTTATATTTGTAGGGAAATTGTGAAGGTAGCACAGAGAGTCCCCAGTTACCCCAGTCTCCTCCATTAAAAATGTCCTCCACTTGTTGGTACACTTATTAAAATGAAATGTATCCATATTGATATTTATTGTTATCTAAAGTCCATCTCTTATTCAGCTTTTCTCAGTTTTCATCTAATGTTCTATTTCTATCCCAGAATCTCAACCAGGACACTACATCACATCATCATCATATCTTCTTGGGCTCCTCTGGGCTATGACAGTTTCTCATATTTTCTTTGTTTAGATGACCTTGATCGAGTTGAGGAGTACTGGTTAGATATTTTGTAGAATAAACTTCCAGTGGGGTTTGTCTGTTAGTTTTTCTCAAAATCAGCCTGGGGTTATGGATTTGGGGGAGGAAGGTCACAGAGATAAAATACCGTTTTCACCACTACCCATTCTGGGCCCATACTGTCAATATGACTAATCACTGTTATGTTGACCTTGATCACCTGGCTGAGATCATGTTTATTAGGTTTGTCCACTGCAAAGTTACTCTTTTTTTCTCTTTTTTTCCCTCTTTGGAGAGAAGTTATAATGTGCAGCCCAAACTTCAGGAGGCCACCTCCTTGGGAACAGAGTATCTACATAAATGATTTGGAATTCTTTTGCATAGGAGGTATGTAGATCATTTGTTTTTTCAATCCTATGCTTATATCCCTGGTGGCTCAGATGGTAAATAATCTGCCTGCAATGTGGGAGACCTGAGTTCTATCCCTGGGTTGGGAAGATCCCCTGGACTAAGACATGGCAATCCACTCCAGTATTCTTGCCTGGAGAATCCCCATGGACAGAGAAGCCTGGCAGGCTACAGCCCATAGACCATCCAAGAGTCAGACATGATTGAATGACTAAGCACACAATACTTTTATCAAAATAGACTCATAGACCTTTATTTTATGCTTTGAGTTATTGTAAATCCAGTAGTACATTACTTATTTTTTGTGTAAATTTTTCCAGCTTTGGTAACTGGGAGCTCTGTAGGTTGGATTCTGTGTTCCTTTGACCTACTTCCATCTCTTGTTTTATTTTGGACACTCCTTACTTTATGGCATTACCAGATACTTCACTCATGTGTTTCTTGATTCAGTCCACAAACCAGTAATCCCCCCAAGAATCACTTCCTTTTATTGGAAAATGTGTTGACTGCTACGTTGTATTGTTACTTCTAGGTCCACTGAGGTGACAGAGGCAGGAAACATATGTATGTATACTAACTGTTTACACATACATATTTATACATATTTGTATATGTAGCCATATTAAGCTAAATCTGACTTCATGCTTAAGTCTCTGACTTTGGTTTATTATAACATGGATCATTCCAACCTCCTCTCCCCGCTTACCTGTAAACTTTAAATCTTATGGAGAGAAAGCTGACTTCCATCATCACTGTTCATATTCAATTGTGTGTTCGCTTTCAGTAAACATGCAGAGCAGCATCAGAATTGTTAACTTGGACCCCTGTGTGAAAGTACTGCATCAACCGGAGTACAGCGCTTATGTGTCGTTTCCTTTGCCTTCAGTCTCATTGAGTCCACACATTTCCAGAGTTACTGAGGTCAGCATCTTTCCCTCTCCACTACCCTCAGTGAAATTGTTTCATACATTTGTAGATTTAGATTCTTTTTCTCCCTCATTTTGCATTCTATCCTGCATCTGCCAAACTCCTGAACAATTTTTTAAAATTAGCTGTGTTGAGATCACACTTAGTGCTATAAATGCATCATGTATCCAAAATTACATCATCATATAGAATAGTTTCACTGATGTAAAATATCCCCCGAGGTTCACCCTTGCAATGCTTCACCCATTCTCCAGACTCATGGAAACTGCTGAACTTTTAACTATTATCCTATTAATAGCTTTGCTTTTTCTAGAAAGCAGTTGGATTGAAATAATACCTTTTTTGTTCTGTTTCTTATTAATACATCAGGTTTACTTTTTTGTTTGTTTTTTTAACTTTGTTTTATAATCTTGTTTAGTAAACAAACATTTCTAGTTTTTTAGAACCCAGCTTCCTCCTTCCTGATATCCCAGGATCAGAAGCAGAGCCATGCTGGCTAGAGAAGCCCAAGTCACACTCCTGAGTCCATTTGGTTTGCTACTACTGAGCTGCCTGGGTCTTGTTAATTTTCTGTGTTAACTAATTCAGTGAAGTTGTGTTGAATAAGAAAAACAGGCAGGGGGTTCCCTCAGGAGCAACACAGAACTAAGGAAGTGGAATACCACTTCAGCCCCCTTCTGCTCTTAAATGGTGAATTTAAGAGTGATTTCAGAGTTGCTACAAGGCAAACTCACCTCTGCAATTAAACAGAGTCCCAGAATTTGAGCCTAGGAAGTAAAATTTGCTCAAGGCAAAAATCCAAGTTTTCATTCTACTTGAACGGAAGAGCCAGATTCAAAGAGAAAAATGGTGGCATTGAGGACAGAAGACAGAACTCCATTTCACCTGAGTCTGTTTTAGCAGTTAATTTCTTCTCAAGAGGGACATTAAGTCTTTTTACCTGGCAGACAGACTCTAGCTGTTTAAACCCAGTGTGGGTCATGGAATGGAGGGAATGATTAGATTTTTGCATTAGTCATAGAAAGACAAGGTGAGTATTATTTCCCCCTGCATTTCATCATGAAATATTGGACTGTCCTTCCACTGAGTATTTGCTTAACCAGGTCATAGGAATTCTTAATGCAGAAAGAGGAAAAAACAGCATCTGAGAACCAGGACCAGCACAGTTTAGACATTTGCAGGTGTTTCTAGACAACAGGAGACACTTGTCTACCTGCCCTGAACTTTACCAGCATCTTTGGTCACTTTGATCAATCATCCTGGCCAGCTCTCACCTTCAGCTCAGAAACGAAGTCTGTGACAAAGAATTACTGTGGATTTTCTGTTTCCCGAAAGAGGCTGTGCATTTATATAGACTATAAATGTGCCGTTCATTTGTCTTTAATAAGCTTCAAACATAATAATTCAAATGGTGCTCTGTGCAAATGATTGGAAATAAATCACAATAAATTTTAAGGTTTTGACTTGTATTTGAACTTGTCAAAATTTAATAACTTAAGATTGTGGATTCAAGAAATGTCCTAAAATGTCCTCAACCCTCACTTCCATACTAATTTTTATATATGGAAACACATTTTAATGTTTCTGATATATTATTATGAGAATATATTGAGAAATTTTGATTTTGCTAATAATTATTGTTCATTTATATGTGGGTTAAAATTTATGCTGTACCAGAAGAAATACAATGTATATTCCTGGGGACTAGAAATATCTAGTCTCCATCAACTCTAAGGCCTGAGTGTAAACCTAGGTATAGAATCGATATAGCCCAGTGCCTAGTCATAGTGCTTAATGCCTAAAAACACATCAGAGCACAGAGAATCATAAGTAGATATTGGTTGAATGATCCTCTCCACCCACTCAGGCCAGAATTCAGTGGAAAAATTGCAACCACTTTCCCCCTACTTAGAGGAAAGGCAGTCTGGCCCACATTCCAGGGAAAGATGTGGAGGAAGGTTTTATGAAAACAGAGGTGGTACTTTGTAAAATGAAAGCCCATTTTTGGATGTTAGAGGTGAGAAAATAAGTTGCACTGAAAAAGGCAATATTCTGTCTGTATTATAAGTTTTATAGCTAAAAAAAATGCAATTCACTTAGTTACAAATATTATGTTAGTACCAAGAGGGCTTTTCTTTTCTTTTTATAAATAAGTCTTTGATGTGGACTATTTTAAAAGTATTTATTCAGTTTGTTACAACATTGCTTCTGTTTTACATTTTTTGGCTCTGAGGCCTGTGGAGTCTTAGCTCCCCGACCAGGAATTGAATCGCAGTCCCCACGTCAGAAAACAGAGCCTTAACTACTGGACCGCCAGGGATATTGAATGTATGTAAATCTTGTACCCTTATCATCTGTACCTTTAGGTGGGTTGTTTCTAAATGAAGTTATCAAGAACAAAGAGGTTTTCCAAGGGTCCTTTATTGAAGAAAGATGTTCATCTTAGAAAATTAAGTATACACTGCTATATTTAAAATGGATCACCAACAAGGACCTACTATATAGCACAGGGAACTCTGCTCAATATTATATAACAACCTAAATAGGAAAACAATTTGAAAAATAATACATACATCTATTTGTATAACTGCATTACTTTGCTGTACACCTGAAACTAACACAACATTGTTAATTCACTATACTAAAATAAAATATAATATAAAATAAAAATATTTTATAAATAATATAAAAATAAAAAAATTTTTCCTGACAAAAAGATAAAATCAGGAAATATCTCCTTTACAGAATGCATGAGCCCATTTTGAGATTTCTAAAGCATTAATGTCTCCATAAAAGTCTACAAAGCATAAAAGGCAAAACTCTTTTTGGTTAGCAGATTACTGACTCTTGATTTTTTCTATACACCCTCATGAGATATCACAGTGTGGTTGTTCATCTAGTATCAACACACAGCACTTCACTTCATTCCTGCTGGATCTGTTCACAGCATCCCTCCTTATGACTCAAGACAATTTTGAGACTGAAGTGGTTGGAGTTTCAGTTATGCATGATCAAATAAATAAGATTCTCATATAACATGTTTCAGGCTGCCTCTTAATTTCCCTCCCAAGGAGGCATGTAGTTTTAAATTTGGCTCCGTGTCAATCTTGAAGGGCAGTATTCATAAAAGTTCAGTCTATTCTGGCTCCTGACCTTAGCAGGGGATGTCAGAGGAGCCCTGCAATGGAGCGCTTGAGGCAGGGTGGCTTTTCAGAGCATTATTTAATTTTGGTGGTTGGTGCAGCAAGCTCATCAGAGACTGCTATTTCCAGCTGCACTGCAAGCTGTCCCACAGTTTAATTCTCTGCTTACTTTTTTAGAAATCCTCCAGCCAAGCTCTTCAGTCCTGTGCCAAAGTATGGGGATGACTTCACACCTTGGCTGATTCACATCTGCAAGGAGAGAAAATGATTTGCAACTGAATCCAGCCTCAGGAATACCACCCAGCAAATTCCTTTTGCTTGTCAGCCACCCCAGAGGACTGCAGCTCGGACTCAGAATTGTCAAGAAAAGTATAGGAATGCAAGGGATTTCTGGGTGTTGATTTTATATCCTGCAACTTTACTATAGTCATTGATAAGAAAAGTAGATAGGCTTGGATATGCATACACACTATGCTACATATTTATTGATTTGTCTATTGACGTTATGTTTAGAGAGAGATTTTATGCAGCTCATGGATTAAGTAAAATCTTGTGCCAAAAAGCACCTCAGTAGAAAGAGGATGCATATTTGACACTTGTGCCGTATGATACAGTCACCCCAAACATGCATGAGATGGAAACATCTTTACCGTCCATACATTCATCAACCCTTGCCATTGCCATGTCAACTTTTCAAAGACATTATTAGCCTTCGCTAATGTTAGTATTAAATATTTAAAGGTATCCTGAAATAAAATGTCCTGTCAGAAAAAATATAAATATTTATCAAGCACTCAATATAGAAGAGGGACTTATCTAGACTTTGAAGATAAAGCAATAGCAGAGAACAAGTCAAAACAAGCAGAATCTTGGCTTTCACATAGTTTGGATTCCTCTTTGTGTATGTCTGTGTGTGTGTGTGTGTCTGTATGTTAGTAAACTGACAAGTAAATCTTTATGTATAAAATTAGATACTTGGGGTGGGAAGTGGGAAGGAGATTCAAGACGGAGGGAACATATGTATACCTATGGCTGATTCATGTTAACATACGGCAGAAACCAACACAATATTGCAAAGCAATTCTCCTCCAATTACAAACAAATTAATTAATTTAAAAAATAAAGATAGATAAGTGCTATCCAGAGAATTCAAATTGGATTATGTGGTGGGGAATAATGCTGTCTACTTTAGATTGGGTGGTCAGGGAAGCAGGCTTTGTAGACACATTTTAGCTCATTCAGACAAGACGGAGCCAGGAGCATGAAGATCTGACTCCGGAAGAACATTCTGAGTGGGAAGGACAACGAGTTTAAAAGTCCCGAGGAAGGAGCAAACTTGGCTTCTTCAAAGAGCAGATGGAAAGAAGTGTCTGGAGAGTAGCAGGTAATGGGGAGAGTGAGGGCTGGAAGAAGAGGAAGCAGGGAAACATTAAGCAGGCTGTGGTCGGCACCATGATGAGCATTTTGCATCTATGAATCCCTGTTATCTTCATACCAGCCTGTGTTATGGGCACTGGCATGATCCCCATTCAATGTGAAGGTGAGGAAACCAGGATACAGAATGTTTAATACCTGGGTTCTGGGCTTACCATGCAATCTGGCTCTGTGTTCTCCACTGGGAGGTGATCGTGATGGTCAAGCACCAAGTCACACAATGAAGGCTGGTCTCCATATGGGACCATGGTAAGAGTACATGCATGTGTGATGGGGTTTGGGGTATGCTTTGAAGCAAACCAAATAAAATTTACTGATGGAATAGTAAATCCATGATTAGGGAAGGTAAAGGAAAGAATTGGATAAGGAAGTGGCAACCCACTCCAGTATTCTTGCCTGGAGAATCCCACGGGCAGAGGAACCTGGCTAGCTACAGTCCATGGGGTCACAAGAGTTGGACATGACTTAGTGACTAAACCACCACCACCACCAAGGGAGAGAATCAAAGATAACTATTAGCTGTTAGTTAATAGTTCATCTTCATAGATGAGTATGATGATATTGGGTTGGCCAAAAATTTTGTTCAAGTTTTCTGTAACACCTAATGGAAAACAGAAAAGACCTAATGAACTTTTTAGCCAACCCAACAGTACATGACATTCATATGGTATTGATTGTGTGTGCCAGGCACTGTTTAAAACATTTGTGTATTGAAACTTCCCTGGTGGTCCAGAGGTTAAGACTTCACCTTCCAATGCAGGAGGTGTGGGTTCCATCTCTGGTTAGCAATCGCATATGCTTCCTGGCCAAAAAACTAAAACATAGAACAGAAACAATATTGCAACAAATTCAATAAAGACTTTTAAAATGGTCCACATTAAAAAAATAAGTAAAACAACTGTTCATATTCTAACTTGAATATCATCACAACTCTGTGAAGGTACTATTATTATTTCTAGTCTTTACAGATAAGGAAGCTAGGACATTGAGACAGGAAGTAATTTGCCCAAAGTTACACAAGTAGCTACAAGATGGGTTTGAACCCAGGCTTCTCAGCTGTGTAATCTGTACACTTCAATGCTGCATTATATGGACTCTCATTTACTGGATCTACTGGCAGAAGAGTTGGGCCTTTCTTTGAAAGAGGAGAGGAAATCAGAATCCTGTTGTTGGCTATATTAATTTGGAGACAGCTGCTATACATCCGTAGGAAGATGAAATCAGCTAATTTGAAATATGAATAAAGTTATGAAATATGAATAAAGTTATGCAGAGAGGTAAGGCCTAGTACCTGGATTTGGAAGTTATGAGCATAGAGATGACACCTAAAGCCCCCATGGATCTGAATTATATAACCTATAATAATAATAGCTAACACTTCAACAGCACTTCCTATGTGACAGGCACTGTTCTAAGGGCTTCATATACATTGACTAACTTGACTTTTCATAACAATTGCTTGAGTTAGACTGTCTAACTACAGTCATCTTCATTTGTTTTGTAGACTAGAGAATTGAGGTACCCATTATGCCCAAGGTCCTACAGCCAGGAATGTGAATTTCACTGTGAGAATTTAAAAAGGTAATTTAATGTTTAAAATAATAGTAAATATTCAAACATGTTAACTATTATTAGCAGTAGTAATTTGTTCAGTCGCTAAGTCATGTCAAGTTTCCTGTGATCCCATGGACTGCAGCACACCACCCTCCTCCGTCTTGTGCTGTCTCCTGGAGTTTGTTCAAATTCATGTTTGTTGAGGCGGTGATGCTATCTAACCATCCTAGTCATCTCTATTATGATCTGATTTTTACGGTTATTGTCAGAGCATAGCACAGCACCCAATCAATGAGTGTAAACTGTGTGACTGGGGCTTCCCTTGCGACTAAGCTGGTAAGGAATCTGCCTGCAATGCGGAAGACCTGGGTTCTAAACCTGGGTTTGGAAGATCCCCTGGAGAAGGGAAAGGCTACCCACTCCAATATTCTGGCCCAGAGAATTAGCAGAGTTGGACACGAATGAGTGACTTTCTCTCAAACTATGTGAAGGTCTCAAGTTGGTGAGAGACAAGCAACTAAAAAGTTCATCCTTCACTATCTATTTGCTGCTTAAAAAAAAAAAAATCAAAGGACGTGAATCTTGGAAGAAGGATCATCCTGGTATAGAAGAAGCAGAATTTGGTAATAATGACAATTTCGTACTAGATTTTTGCATTGTGGCTCACTGTGTTTGCCTAGTCACACGTAGATGCATTAAATTATTTTCTTGATTTTTGCAGTATAAATCATTTTTTTCATCTTTCTATACACCCCCAGAAAGTCTTTTTGGATTTAGGGGGTCTGGCTGACTTTTCCTTAAATCCCCATTGTGTCATGACCATCTTGAATGGAGGTGAAATGGCTCAGAATTTAGAATTGGAAAAAATAGTCTCTTACAGAGTCAAAGTCTTTTTCATCATGGGAAATGACACGGTGTACTGGTGTCAAAGGATACTTTTTCAGAAACTTGTTTCCCTGTCTCCCTTTTTCTCCCCAAAGGGTCATTTCTGTTCCTCAGTCCATCTGGCCCGTACGTGTGACTGCATCACTGCAGGTGCTCTGTTTCTGACACAGGGTAGATTTCCCTGGGTAGCTGTGCTGAATGACTCCCGGTCCTGACTCATTCAAAACAAGAGGGGCCATATAAACCCACTTGAGAATACATCCTTCAGGAAACAAGATTACCTAATCATTTGTTGCATCTTTATTTTCTGCTTCTCTACAAATGGCTGGTAACATGAGCAGTCACAGTTATGGACTCTATTTTTTTTTTTGGTTGACTATATTTATTAAAAAAATTTATTGACATATAATTGTTTTACAGTGTTGTATTAGCTTCTGCTGTACAAAGAAATGCATCAGCTATATATATACATATATACATATATCCCCTGCCTCTAGAGCCTCCCACCATTCCCCATTCTCACCCATCTAGGTCATCACAGAGCACAAAGCTGAGCTTCCTGTGCTATACAGCAGGTTCCCACTAGTGATCTATTTTACACATGGTAGTGTGTTTATGTCAAACCTAATCTCCCAATTCATCCCATCCTCCTCTTCTTGCTCTATGTCCACACACCTGTTCTAATGTCTGCATCTCTATTCCTGCCCTGGAACTAGGCTCATCTGTACCATTTTTCTAGACTCCACATACTAATACATATGTGTATATATATCATAGTTAATAATATATTAACACATATATATCATGTATATCATAATGCATATATATCTTTATATATATATAAATAATATATATAAATATATATATATTCTTCCACCTAGCAATACATGTAATAGATACAGACTGCTGTTGCTGCTGCCAAGTCGCTTCAGTCATTTCCGACTCTGTGAGACCGTATAGATGTAGCCCACAAGGCTCCTCTGTCCCTGGGATTCTCCAGGCAAGAATACTGGAGTGGGTTGCCATTTCCTTCTCCAATGCATGAAAGTGAAAAGGGAAAGTGAAGTCGCTCAGTCGTGCCCGACTCTTCGCGACCCCATGGACTGCAGCCTACCAGGTTCCTCTGTCCATGGGATTTTCCAGGCAAGAGTACTGGAGTGGGGTGCACAGCATTGTCTTCTCCAAGATACAGACTACATATACCTATATATATACATATATATATATATATATATATATATATATATATAATGCTTGGTTTGATTGTTCAAGGAGTGAGAATACTAATACTAATAGCATTAATAATTATAGTAGAAGAAAGAGGAGAAAATAAAGGAGGAAAGGGGAGGAGGAGAAAGAAGAAGGTGGGAAGAGGAGATTTTGGATAGGTTTTATGGCATAGACTGTGGTGATGGGTCCATGGGTGTTTGCTTACTTCCAAACTCATCAAATTGTGTATATTAAGTATGTACACCTCAAAAAAAGAAAAAGAAAGGAAATATCTTTTAAAATATGCTTTCTTATAATAACATTATAATTAAGGGTGAGGGTATGGGTCAGGAAGATTCCCTGGAGGAGGGCAAGGCAACCCACACCGGTAGTCTTACCTGGAGGATCCCATGTACATAGAAGCCTGGTGGGCTACAATCCATAGGGTCATAAAAG